>NC_067487.1:20161078-22627716 GCF_947179515.1 Apodemus sylvaticus
TGGTGACCAAGTTAGAATGACTTTAAATCTTCCCTACCCCCAGTCTAGGACAGTAGGAAAGACAAAAGATTGTTTGAAATACTTCGTTGTATTTTACTATGTTTATTTCTGAGTTCTGTTGATTGATTAATGCTTTGATGGATTTTATTTATAGGAGCTCTCCATCTTAAAAAAGAGTTAAACATTCAATGTCCTCAATTTAGAGTTACATATTTTCTGTACAGATATTAAAAGCAAGGCTAACAACAGAACACATGCATTTAAATTCACAGCTACTGGGGCTGAAGAGATGGCTCAGTGTTTATTATTACTTGCTTTTTTTAAAAATAGGACCAGGATTCATCTTTCAACATCCACATAACAATGTAGAAACCATTGTCATTTACAGGCGACAACATGCCTTCTTCTTCCCTCCACAGGTACTAGCCTCTGATGTAGAGAAATACATGCAGAAAAGCACTTGTATGCATAAAATAAAATATAAATCTTAAGTGCAAATCCATCAAATAATATTTAGGTAGGAAATCTCAGGGTGAAGCAAACAACACCTTTTGAAATACACTATTTTAACTGTTCTTTCAGTAACAAAATTAAAAGACCATTTTGTTTGACACAGTTAACTATATTTTTGTTATGCTTCCACAAATGCTGTTAAGAGTAAGGGAAATTGTTTATGGTGAGCTCAAAAACATTTTTAGATTGCTTATGTAAGTCAATAGATACCCTGCTGTTTAATATACCATTTTAGAGAATGTACACCACTGTAGTTATACAAAATTGCCAATGGCAGAATATTCACATTTCTCTGAACTTCTATGAAGTGAGGCTAAATATTCACTGGTTGAAGCAATGTTAGACAATTTCAGGAGTAAACACTGACCTGAATTTTAAAGCAATTGGTAATGAATGGTCCTTTGCTAGGTGCTGTCTATATATTTAGAATCCAGAGAAATCAATACAATCACTGATTTAAATATATACTATTGTGGTTTGAATGAGAGGCTTCTAGAAGCACAAACAGGTGAACAGTTTTTTTCTCATCAGATGGTAATTTAGGAAGAATTATAAGGTATGGCCTTGAAGAAGATGTGCCATTTGATTAGGTTAGAGATTTCCAAAGCCAATGCTAGGTCTAATATCACTTTTTCTGCCTCCATCCTGTGGCTAAGGTATAAGCTTTAGGTAAAGAGTCCAACTGCATACCTGCATATCTACCACCGTTATTTCCACCATGATGACCGTAGATGAACCTTTTGAATTTATAACCATACTCCAACTCAATGTTTTATTTTCTAAACTTCTCTGGGTTGATATCTCTTCACAGCAAAACAATAGTAAGTATGAGAAGATTTTAGTGGAAAAGAAAGAGAAACAAAAGCGCAGTGTCTGTAATGAGATGAACATTGCTATAGTAAGGTAAGGTCCAGATGAGAACTTTCACAGTTCTATGTAATCTAATCAAAGCAATATCTGAACTCTTCAAGGACAATGTACAACTGTGATGGCTAAAGGATGAAATCATGTCACTACAGACAGAGAATAGGGCTGACTGAAGCAACTGACCACATTCAAATGCAGGTTTCAATCTTTGTAGTCTGTCTGTCTATCTATCTATCTATCTATCTATCTATCTATCTATCTATCAATCTATCAGATAGCCCTGGGGCTAATTGTATCTGATGTTAATTCCATTCTCCTTGGAGGGGCTGTGAACAAAGAATGAGTCAGCACTCAGGTGATTTCCTGTAAACCTTCTTCCCACCTTAATTTATAAATAAAGGCTAGAGCTGGTGATTGGGCAGAGAAAGAGGGGAAGGAGCTGAAGGTTTTGGGAGAGAAGGAGAGAAAGAGAGGATGACAGAGGAGGAGGTAGAAGGAAAGCAGAGCAGAAGCTGCTGGCCTGGAGAAACCATAAGTTCTAAGTGGTCTCATAGGTGGGGAAGATGGTAGTGTAGTGGTAGATCTACCTAATCTAGTTGCACGGCTTGTGTTCATATTAATTGAGTTGTGCTTTCTTTGCCTGGGCATATTTTGGTTGGAGATCTAGCACAACATCTGTCTGTCTGTCTGTCTGTCTGTCTGTCGGTCTGCCTCTATCTATCCATCTATCTATCTATCCATCTATCTATCTATCTATCTATCTATCCATCTCTGTGTGTAGCCTATACTTTTAAATAAAACTTATGCTTGTTCCAACTAGGTACCAGCAACAGCAGTCTCACCCATCCCTTATGGCTAGCTCTAAGCAGACCTCTGGCCCTCCTGTGGCTGCTCTATAGAATGCCAACAACCACTCTGGTCTCACTCAGCTCTCTCTAGCCTCTTGGAAGGAAAACATTAGAGACTTATAATTATACCAGTCAGATTTATATAGGTAAATTTCCAACCCCAATACGCCTGTGCAAAGAACACACAATGGATAAATATATCAGTTAATATATTTACAGGCTTCGTGTCTAGGTGGGAAAAATATACCCTACACTACTTTATTGCACAGCTATGAAATTTCTAGCTACTTGCGGCTTCTCCAGGCCATGTGGTTCTGCTCCATCCCCATCTCTTCTTACTCCATATTTTTCTCTCTCTGTTCTCCATCTTGTCTTTTCTTTCCTTCCTTCTCTCTCCTTCTTTAAAATTTCCAGCCATGCCTTTTCCTTCCACTGCCCAATCACAAGCTCTAGCTTTTATTTTCAATTAAATTGGGGATCAGGTTCACATGGAATGACTTGAGTACGTGATCTTCTCCTCATCAAGGGCAGGATTACAATCAAAATACAAATAACACCAAGGCAATCCACAACATGTGTGTTTGTGTGTGTCTGAATATGTATGTATGTATGTATGTATATATATGAAGATGTACATAAATATATATGTAATGAGTATATGTGTCTATGTATATAAAAATATATACATATATTTTTGATTAGTATAAATAAAAATCTTGAGCCTGATTGAGAAAGCACTATTTCAAAACAGTTTTAATCAACCAGGTGGAGAGATTTAAGCAGTTATATTTACTGGTTTATTGGGCCCAAGTGGAGAAATATTTGCTACTAATGTTCTAATATAACATTGACTGAAGTACAAATTATCTCTCAAATACTGGTGGTTTCTCTTTTTTCTAGACCCTATACCTCAAGGCCCGGAATATACAATTGCTTTAGAGTATAGTTTCTAGGGTACTAGCATCTGGAGCTTCAGAGTTTTGTTTGTTTATTTGTTTTTGTTTTTTGTTTTTGTTTCTCCTTTTATTTTTATTTATTTATTTTAATAATTGTTATTGCTATGAAATAGCAAGTACAATATCTTTATGAATGAGGCTCAACCCAACAGGAGGAACTGAATTAATGAATGAATCATGGCACTGGAAGGTTGAGAACTGCTCTAGACTGAGAGGAGGGGTTTTGGACTTCAATACAGTTGAAGAAAGGATGGAATCTCCCTTGATTAGAGACAACAACCAAAAGACATCCATTATGAGAGTAACAGTACCCCAAAGAGCTTGGGAAAGCTGAGATAGGAAAAAAAGAACCAGGTTATTATGGGACTATCATAAATCTTTGAGAATGATTGATTTACATGTCATATTAATACAAATGCTTGTTCAGGAATAGAGTCTGGGACATTTTTAGCTGTGAAAGAATGGACAAGAGCAACCAGATCAAGTTTCTTATAGGTCCAAATTTCTTTGAAAGTGATTCAATATTTATCATATATCTATAACTAGACAAGTAAGAAAAGCAGAGCTGGCATATATCCTGAACTCTGAGTAATTGAGCACAGACTACGCATCAGAAAGTCTCACAGACACATTCAGAATAGAGAACAGTAATATTTTGGAGTACTAGAAAAATCAAGACAAAAATTTGGTTTATAATTATATTGGATAATGGACAAGAACTTCATTATCAATGTCATGTAAATATTCATTAATTTAAAAATGGGTTTTTGACTTTAAGATTGTACTTTGACTTGTAACTACTTTGTAATTATTCATTCTGACACAGTTAAATTTGAGGATACTAGCATATCAGTTACTACTTAGTTACAGTGAACAGGGTAAAAGTACAAATTGGCAATGGGACAATTGAATGACCTAATCATCAAAGGTTCCTAAAGATTACCAATCATTTCTAAAATGTCTGACTGAAAAAACACACTTGTATCCACAACATCAAAAATGACCTGCATTTTAAGTACAAAATGCATAGTTCCTCTTCCCAGGTTTGTGTTTATTTGTTTGTTTGTTTGGCTTTGGGTTTTGATGTTTTAAAACTCAGTGAAAAGTTGGAAATAAGAGGGAAAAAATACAGCCAAATATTTATGAAATAGGGTACAAGTTAAATGTTTTAGTCAGAGAATTAGACTTCTGAAAAGACAAAACTACGCTGGTAAGATAAATAGAGCTAGGAGAAAACAAAATTCAACCTGAAATCTAGCAGAAATTGTAGGAAAGATACATTTGTCTTCTCAAGAAAAGCTCAACATGATATGGCCATGATGTAAGTGTTATAAGCATAACCAAAGAGTAATGAATAGAACAGATTATAAACTCTGCAACGATTTATATGTCTGTGTGTGTCTGCGTGTGTGTGTCCACGTGCGTGCGTGCGTGCTTTAAGAGGAAAGAAGTTAGTTCCTGTTTATCTATGAATATAGGCCTGTGCAGTGAGGCATAATGACCACATCTGTATTTTGTATTCCAATTTATGTATTTTTAAAGGAATTCACCTATTTTTTCTTAGCTTTGTAAACACCATTTAGTATTCGTTTCATGGTGCCTCTATATGGTTTAGCCCAAATATACATGTCTCATAGGTTGACTACTTCCAAGTTATTAGTAATGTCAAACAATAAAGAGAGCAATGATTAATTGGTATAATTGTTATAGACATACACTTAAATAATACTTCAGCTCCATCTAATTGTTTTTCTCATGGATCACTGTATATTTAAAATTCAAGTAAGTATCATTGTTAAAATAATATTATATTAAATGAAAAATGTCCAAAATATTGTTAAAATATTTCATAGAAATTGATATGTTCATTTTTCATTTTAATATAATTTTTAAAATCATTCAATATATTTCTCAGGCAATATCATTAATTATGAAGGACTAAATAAAATACTGAGATACTCTCAAATACTTAAAGAAGAACTTTCTTTAGATATTTGTATTGAGATAAATAAGAGAGATTTTTGTTTTCTTAAAGTCAAGTCTGCCTCTTGTCAATATGATGGGATATTATAAGAATGATCGAATTTCAGCTTCTAATGACATTTTCCTTCTACCAGAAATGTCAGGTTCTTTATTTTTGGATGAATGTACTTTCTTAGGTCCTTTTAACATTGAGAAAAGAAATGCTATTTTCATGGATAATATTTTACTCAAGTCTAAGCAAACCACTTACCAAGTCATTAAAACTTCATTGATTAGAAGGGAAAATGAAGTCACAAAAATAAAATTGGCAAAAGCCACATAATTAATAAAATAAATGACCCCTTAGATAAAAATTACTTTATTGTACAAGCTGACTTGTATTGAGTCAGTGGATGATCTTATATTTATCTGATGACTGTAGGCTGAAGATTGTAGTCACGTCTTTTATTTTTGGTACTTGAGATAAGATAAGAAGTGAGTTTCACCTGAAGGATTTATAAAGATAGATCATCATGGTAGGGCAGGATTCCTAGGCATAAGGATTATATAATATCCAATCTGCTCAGGGTTATCAACCTCTGCCATGATTAAGGCCATGCTTTGGTCTCCTATCACCTAAGGCTAGCTACAGAAAATTACGTGCTAAATGAATAAGGAGCCTTCTACATATTATTTTACTTTAGTTTCCCCCTTCAATTTTCCTATTAACCACACAGCTTAAATAGTAACATTTGGTAACTATACAACTTTAGTTGAAGAAGACATTTCAAACTTTGTAGAAATGAACATGTTCTTTTATGAAATCTAATGATTTATACAGTATTTCTTCTTGATAACTCTCTGATTTGTTTTTGTTAAAACACGCAAGGCTGAATGGTGCACTTTCAGTGTCTCCTTCATTTTCAGCATCTCCTAAGTTGATGACATTTTAATCTTAAGAGTTCCTTATACCACTTCTTTCAGGTTTTTTATTTCATTAAATTTCAAATTAGACATTTGCTCAGATTTTGCCTTTCCAATCAATGTTCATGTTTGAATTTATCTACTTCTCAGATATTTTCTATTATCCTTCTCAATTTTTATTATCTACATGACAGCCCAGATTTACAATTGTGAAGAAGGAAACACAATTGTCGAATGTTGTCTATCGAGTTAGCTGGAAGCATGTTTGTAAAAAAAATAGTATCTTGGTTTATGACTCCTATGACTCCTGTGGAGTACAAGGTAGGTGCGCCATGGATATATGAGACTGCTAGCTATTCATGAAGTGGGGAACTAGCCAACAGGCAGCATTCTTCTGTGGTTTCTGCTCTAAATAGCTGATTTAAATTCCTGTCCTGAATCCTTTGCAGAATGAACTATGAACTGGCAGTACAAGATGAAACAAACACTTCCTCTCTTAGTTTATTTTTGTCCTGCTTTTTATCACAACCATAGAAAGCAAGCTAGGACATCTATGCTCAGACTATCATTGCATGGCTACCTGATTCCTCCTTTCTCTTCTATTATCATTACAGTGTTTAAACTTTGCATTAGCTAAGGAGGAATCTCATTTACAGAATAAGCGCATCCATTCACAGTAGATAGGAAAGGAATTATTAAATTGCACAGAGAGCCCACAGAATCTTCAGTGGCACCAATACACTAGAGGAAATCACACTGCAGAGCCAGAACCACCAAATGATCTACTCTAATCGCAGTCACAAGTGTTGCTCTAAAATTGTGTTATCTGTGAACTATAACAAGCAAACCATCACTGAAAGCCAGTTCGGCACAGTCTGTCTATTGATTAGATAAATTTAAATTCCATCTATAACTAATCCTTCACTAGAATAACAGAAATATGCTCTTTATAGTTTCAACCAAGTTAATAAAGAAAACTATGTCAGAATGAATTTGAATAAATAAATTCACAACATATAGCAATGTTGTGATTAGAATCATATTTCTAAAAATGACGACAACAACATCAACAATGACAAAAACCACAATGACAAAGGGAACACGTGTCAAAAACCTTAATAATTATGTGAGGGCAAATAAAAATATCCAGTAACCTTCATTCTCAACTGATTGTTTCTTCAAAAATGGTCTGTATTCACTTTGGCTTACAATCATTCCAAACTACCATTTCATAAAATAATAGTTCAGGTATTAAAATTGTGTAATATTGAATGTATGATGTTATACAAGATACATAATAAAGAAAATGATAAAAGATGATACAATGTTTCATTAATATGTCCTATAATGGCTGAAATCTGATTGCATTTTTAAGTAAGTCATAGATAATCATGATATTCAAAAAGTACGTTATTTTCTGTTTAATAACATACTAGTGGCAATGAGTTTTTAAGTGAATGGTAAATGCTTCGAAATGTCTACAAATTTGATGTCCATTTGAAGAATATTTATGGAGTAAGGAAGCTTTTCATTTGTTTGATCTAAAGACCAAGCTAAAATCTACAAACAGTTGAGTGTTATTGAGGGATTCCTTATAAAGACAGAAATGTTTAATTTTTCTTGAGGTTACTGGGGGAGCATCTATAGAAAAATAATGACTAAAAATCACACACACACACCTTTGATAAGGTGTCAGACCATTTACCAATGGCCCCCAAAGACTTCTACTGAACAAATTAGTCTTTTATCTTTGGCTGTGCCTTTTGCTTCATGACATCATACTTTTTGTTCTCTCTAGAATGAATACCCACTCAGAGTTTCCTCTCCTATTTTCTACAGAGATTCCTCCAGAAAAACCTCTGATTTATAAATCTTTACATCCTGAGACAGAGGTAGACAATGTCTCTTTCTATGTGCACTATTCGTCCTTTTATTTCTAAGTAAAATGCACACCTCTATGTGTTGTAAAAACTGCACTTTATGCTTTCATGGGATTGGCTAAAGGGTGGAGACTTTATTTTTACCTCTGCTGTATGGGAGAAAAACATGGATCTCTGCAGAGTACAAGAATTTTAACAGGATGCTAGACAAACGCTGAAGTTGTGTTAAAAGATTTCCCTGTTTTCAATTCTCTTATAGGTAATTGATCATATTTCTATCTAAGTAAGTAACAATGATGCAAAACCTATAAAATAGATGGATATACTTTTAAACTAGTGGGTAGGAAAATATCTACAGTATAATTATTTTGTTAATTAGGAAAATAAACCTCAATGTTTTTATTTTAATCCTTCTTTCTAAAGTTGACTAGCGTGTGTTGCACAAATAAAATTTTCATTCTTTTCTTTTTTTTAATATTTTTATTTTCTATATTCTTTGTTTACATTCCAAATGATTTCCCCTTTCCCGGATCCCCCTTCCCCATATGTCCCATAAGCCTTCTTCTCTCCATCCATTCTCCTCCCTCCTTTTTTTCTCTGTCCTTATATTCCCCTCCAATGCTAGATCAACCCTTTCCAGGATCAGGACCCTCTCCATACTTCTTCATGGGAGTCATTTGTTATGCGATTTGTGCCTCAGGAATTCAGGGCTTCTGGGCTAATTAATATCCACTTATCAGAGATTGCATTCCATGTGTATTCTTTTGTGATTGGGTTACCTCACTTAGGATGATATTTTCCAGATCAAACCACTTGCCTAAAAAATTTGTGAATTAATTGTTTCTAATTGCTGAGTAGTATTCCATTGTATAAATATACCACATTTTCTGTATCCATTCCTCCTTTGAGGGACATCTGGGTTCTTTCCAGCTTCTGGCTATTATAAATAAGGCTGCTATAAACATAACAGAGCATGTGTCTTTATTGCATGCCGGGAAATCCTTTGGGTATATGCCCAGGAGAGGTATAGCAGGGTCCTCTGGAAGTGTCATGTCCAGTTTTGTGAGGAACCGCCAGACTGATTTCCAAAGTGGTTGTACCATCTTACAGTCCCACCAGCAGTGGAGGAGTGTTCCTCTTTCTCCACATCCTTGCCAACACTTGCTGTCTCCTGAGTTTTTGACCTTAGCCATTCTGACTGGTATAAGGTGAAATCTCAGAGTTGTTTTGATTTGCATTTCCCTAATGACTAATGATTTTGAGCACTTCTTAAGGTGCCTCTCGGCCGTCTGAATTTCTTCAGGTGAAAATTCTTTGTTTAGATCTGTACCCCATTTTTAATAGGGTTATTTGGCTCTCTGGGGTTTAATTTCTTGAGTTCTTTGTATATTGGCACAGTGACAGACAAGTGGACCAATGGAATAGAATTGAAGGTCCAGAAATGAATCCACACACCTACAGTCACTTGATCTTCGACAAACGAACAGAAAACATCCAGTAGAAAAATGATAGCCTTTTCAACAAATGTTGCTGGATCAATTGGAGGTCAGCATGCAGAAGAATGCGAATTGATCCATTCTTATCTCCATGTACTAAACTTCACTCCAAGTGGATCAAGGGCCTCCATGTAAAACCAGACACACTGAAACTAATAGAAAATAAACTGGGGAAGACCCTTGAGGACATGGGCACAGGGGAAAAGTTCCTGAACAGAACACCAATAGCTTATGCCCTAAGATCAAGAATTGACAAATGGGACCTCATAAAATTACAAAGTTTCTGTAAGGCAAAGGATACTGTTAAAAGGACAAAACGGCAGCCATCAAATTGGGAAAGGATATTCACCAACCCTACATCTGATAGAGGGCTAATATCCAATATATACAAATTTTCATTATTTTCAATAAAATAATGTTTGGGTCATTTTTAACTAATTGCTGTCATTTTCTCATAATCAACTCTCTTGTCTGCAGACTCTTTCTCCTTTTATTAATTCAAGCTCTGACCATTGCTAGGATAACTCAAAATTATAATGCCTACACTTGCTTCTCCGGCAAGTTATTTCACTACTTTCAACAATTCTTTTTGCCATTATTATTTGTTACATGTTTTATTTCTTTGGTCCTGAGTTTTACTCTGAAATATATTTTATCGAGTATGCAAACTACCCTTAAAATGTAATAATATGTACTATAAAATATTACTGTTTACCTCTCATATACATTTACATAAAGGTACACACCATTTTATTTCCCAAGTAATATATGAATTGGAATGTTAGACAACTGACAAGAGTGCTTTGTTAGATAAATATAGTAATAACGGCTTACTTTTATTTAACAAGAAAAAGTAATGAATGAGGAGGTGTTAAATGAGAACAGGTGAGGTTCTTGTGTTTGATTGGGCAGATCCAGCGTGCAAAGAAATCATGAATTGATTGCTTTATAGACATTGAGACAAATTTCGCAATCTATAACATTCATATTTTCTGAAGAGAAATAAAATAGTTAATATGATTTTCATTGAATTTCTGTAATGTAAGTAACAACCTACAGGACAAGCCTATAAATTTTATTTAGGCTGAAGTTATTTATTGGACATAAACCTATATAACACGCACAATAGGAGTCTATGGAAATAACAGAATAATAGTATAAATTTTCTACCAAACTGCAAACAACAAATATGTTCAGTTTAGTGCTTAAAACCCTTCTGATATGTATCTGTATTATACAATATTAAAATGTATTACCACAAATTTTGAGTAGTTTTAATAGAGAAGCATTTTATGTATTTCTATGTATTTTATGTATTTATGTATAATCATTAAAGTGTAAAAATATTACCCCAAAATGTACCTAATGTGTGTAATTGATGGAATATTCTGATAGAATATGATTAGCAATTTAAAATAGATATGTTTGATTATAGTTTTCCAATTTAATAACAATTATATAGATATTATACAATTTCTTTACTTTAAAGTCATAACTTTACACCTATATAATGCAATCAAATATTGTAAATAACAATTTTATAGATTATTAATAAAATATTAATAAATTCGTGTCTCTTTTAAAAGCATTACTTTTAATTTTTTTTCTTATTGTGAAGGCATTATGCTTGTTTCTAGAGTCCTCTCTGTTTCTAATGCATGAGAACCATGATAACATCTACATTTGTATGTGACCCTAGACTCTTCTAAGACATGGTGAAATAAATAACTCGTGTTTTTCAAGCAACTTGAGAGAACCCAGCATATTTACATTTAGCATCTCAGTGGCCACTTCAGTGTAGAGCAAATGCTAGTTCTCCTGAATCTGAAAATGACTCTTGAATGTGAGAAAATAATATAAGGTCAAAACAAAATGAAGTCCTGATTTACATTCCACCAAATATCATCTTTGAAAAAAAAAGAAACCATTTGTTTTGTTAGTCATATATTATTGTAAAAATTATGCATTGACATTCTTATACTCTTATCCTCAATTTTTAAACATTCTTATAGCTTACGTTGTATATGAATGGCAAACACATGCACATACATATACACGTACATCTATCCTGTCAATTTATAATGGAACTGATCAGAAAAGGTGTTAGGATGCTCTAAGAGCCCTTTCGCATGCAGCAGCAGGCAAATGCTTAAAGGACATCCTAAGCAGAAACAACGTTATTTTAACTGTATCTTAAATTCTGATGTATCTTCTATAAATCAACAGATAAATACCCATTTTTACATTATAATTTGGTTAAGCTATATAACATGTCTTGCCAGCCTCCAAGAAAATTTATCATATTTGTAAATCTTGTCTTTAAGTTATGTTCAACTTAAAAGTTTACATTTATTTTAAAATTATTGAAGTTCCACTTGTTACTTACTGAAAGGTTTCCCTTGTTATGAGATTATCTGTGAGTACTATTTATTGAAAAATGATTAATGACTAATTTTTAAAATGAGTTTTGTATGAAACACAATAGTGAATTTAAAATGCTTATTATTTGGGATTTTTCAAGAAAAGTTGTCTCATGTTAATTATATTACTTCTGGAATAAATAATTGTAACTACATTATTTTCTATTACCAAGTAACATAGTGTACAATCTTAAGTAAGTCATCACAGCTATGTAATAAGAAAAGATAGAAAACCTGAATTCTCTCCTTACAACTTCATAAAGTCAAACTTAAGGCATGTTACTCTTAGTTCTCATATGAATGCTTGGGGAAAAGTTTGCTGTAAGCTCCATTCTGTCTTCTGTCAGAGTTTGCTGGGAAATGAAATCAGTGTGCCTCAGATTTCTACAACCCTGTATTTATTGTAGCAATATTCACAGTCGGTAAGATGCAGAATCAGTCTGTGTGTCAAGCAACTAATAAATGTGTAAAGAAATATAGTTGAATAAAATAATGGCAATTGGACAGGCATTTTGTTGTTTGTAATAACATAGATTGTTCTAAGACCATCCTGTTGGTGGGATAAACCAATCACTGAGAAGTGCCATGTGTTATTACTCATGTGCAGTCTCATGTGTATATATAAAATATGGAAGGATGTGTAACAGATCCCAGGGAGGACTGAGGCAAAGGAGGAGACTGGCCAGAGTAAATCACGTTCTATTAGATATAAAAACCGACACTTCTAATTCACTGTGTGGTAGCTGATAAACAACAAACTGAGGACTTCAAAATACTACAAAAAGAAGATTTTGTACTTAAATATCCTCCAACCAACGAATAATGATGGATAATGAGAATATGTTATGTTACATGGCAGAATAGTATTCAACCATAAAGAGAAATGAAATCCTGAAATTTGGAGATAAATGGAGGGAATAGTAGGACACAGGCAGTAAAACGTGGAAAACAATGATGATGTATGCGGAGGTTGCAGGTGGCTTGGGGAGAGAGTGATCCATGCTGAGGGAGAGGAAGAAATGATAGAAAATCCATGAGGTAATAGCATTTTATATTGCTAAAACACATATGTGTGTGTGTTTAAATAATATAAAATATGATTATATGCTATTTTATATGTACGAATGTATATTATATACATGTATATGTTCATGTTTATATATATGTTCTGATTTTACATATACATTTACATATACATATTTATATGCATACATATATACATGTATATATCATACATACATTTGCATATATAATTTAAATGAGGTTTTATACCTTAATATGATAATGAAAGCATTAATTGATTGACCCAGTGGACTAAAACCCTCTCTATCTGCATATTGTCAGGTATTCTGTGTAATTGAATATTGAAGGGACAATTTAAAATATTGGCCACTACAATTACCTTTAGACTATATAAAAATGTTTCATGTAATGAGGATTCTTTTCTTTAAAAGATCCAGTTACATTGTATACCCTAACTGATAAGTGGATATTAGCCCAAAACCGTGGGATACCTAAGATACAATTCACAGATCACATGAAGATCATGAAGAAGAAAGATCAAAGTGTGGGTGCTTTGGTCCTTAGAAAGAGGAACAAAATACTCACAGTAGCAAACATAGAAATAAAGTATGGAGCAGAGTCTGAAGAAAAGGCCATTCAGAGACTGCCCCAACTGGGAATCCATCCCATATACAATCACCAAACCCAGACACTATTGCGGATGCCAAAATGTACTTGCTGAAGGAGCCTGGTATAACTTTCTCCTGAGAAGTTCTGCCAGAACCTGACAAACACAGAGTTGGATGCTCTCAGCCAACCACTTGACTAAGCATTGACTCCCCAATGGAGGAGTTAAAGAAAGGACCCAAGGAGCTGAAGGATCTTGCAACCCCATAGGAAGAACAACAATATCAACCAACCAGACCTCATAGGGCTGCCAGGAACTTAGGCACCAACCAAAGAGTACGCACGGAGGGACCCATAGCTCCAGCAGAACATGTAGCAGAGGATGGCCTTGTCAGGCATCAGCGGGAGAAGAGGCCCTTGGTCCTGTGAAGGCTTCATGGATGCCCGAGTATAGGGGAATTCGAGGGTGGGGAGGTGGGAGTGGGTGGGTGGATAGGGGAATACCTTCAGAGAAGCAATGAGGGTTTCAGGGCATGGGGCAGGAAAGGAGATAACTTTTGAAATGTAAATAAAGAAAACATACAATTTTTTTAAAAAATTCCAGTTATGTTATGTGAATATGTTTTTGTTTTAATTCCATGTGTCGAATAAGAGGCTACTTTACTATAGATAATTCTGATTTGCCTCCTGCTCTAACAGGGGTGTGTTTTTTCCAGCTGCATATACTTTCTCTGATTGTGTATATTTGGAATATTGCAAACATTTGGGAGGGTAGAAATACAGCTAGGATTCCTTAATCTGTTCAAGAAATAAGATCTTTAATGTTGTACTTTAAAATGTTGTGTCATTAACCAGATTTAGGAGCACCTGTATCACCACAGATTTCTGTGAAGGGTAGCACAAGCTTTGCATTGCAAAGATCAAAGTGACATGTAACTGAGGATCCAGACTCCCCTAGTGTGGGCTTATAATTTCTGAGAGCACTGGGAAGTTGGAGAACTGCTTATGTTGCGTACCACAAATTGAGACTTTAATTCCACTCATGCTTGTGTCCAGGCACCTGGCTATTTTTTTTTTTTAGAGGAAATTTGAATAGTGAGACTGAGATCTGATAGAATTTGAGATAGTTTTTACTAACTACTTGTGTTCAAACATCTGAACAACAAATAAATAAATAGCTCAAAGGAGAACTAACTATAGTGGTCTTCAATCTTTGGTTGATGTCTTTATCGTTGTGAGACTGAGATGATTATTACGGAAAAATATAATAGAGTCCATGATCCATACCTAACTCTGCACAGAAGAGATTGGCAAAGGTCAATTTGAAGAAAGCATTTCTAGGAACTGTCAGTGGAGAATGGAGTAAATAGAAGCTTTAGTAAAAATTTTGATAACTGGGGCTGTGGAGGGATGAAGCATATGCAGTACCCAGTGAGTGTGGAAAGGCGGGATGCCATCAGGAGAGTGTGGCTGCTCACACCAAGACTCGGAGTAAGAGATGAAGAACGACCAGCCTTCTGATCACATGCTGCAAGCATTTATCGAAATGGGATCTTGGAAACATGTGTTCTATTTTTTCTGATTTTATTTTATATAAGACTCTTATTCTGAGCTTCTGGGCTAATATCCATTTATCAGTGACTGCATTCCATGTGTGTTCCTTTGTCAATGAGTTACCTCACTTAGTATGATATTTTCCTGTTCCAACAATTTGCCTATGAATTTCATGAATTCATTGTTTTTAATTGCCGAGTAGCTCAGAATACCCAAAACACAACCCACATATCAAATCATTCCTAACAAGAAGGAAGGTAAGGGTCCGGGTCCTGGAAAGGCTTGATGTAGCATTGTAGGGGATTGCCAGGAAAGAGGCGTGGGAGGGGGTTGACTGGGGAACTGGCTGAGAGAAGAGGACTTATGGGACTTAGGGGGAGGGGGGAAGCGGGAAAGGGAAAATCATTTCGAACAACACATCTCATCACAACTTCCTAGCTGTAATTTTGCTACTGTTGTGAGTTGTAATATAAATATTTTGTTATGAGTTATAATATAAATATTTTTTGGAAGTAGAAGTTTGCCACAGGGGTTGTGACCCACATATTGAGATCCACTGCTCTAAGTAATCCACCTGTGGGATCCCAGGCTCCCTAAAGGACTGGGATTACCCCTAGTTATCTGGAGTCGGTATGCTGAAATCTTGGAGAGATTCTGAGGAGTGGGGAGTATTCTCCCATGATTTTTCCTTATTTAAGACTCCAGAGAATAAATTTGCCATGAAAGCTTTAACATATCTTTATTAAGCACATAACACATAATCTAGGAAACCAGAACAATGAGTTTACACTTTAATATGTAATGACAAACGTGATTTTGCTTTTCTTTTTAAAACCCACTTGTCTCATTTTAACTGTTGTTTGCTGTGAAGTGTGTGTACAAGTGTATGCATGCAAATATCGACAAACCATGGTACAGTGTTGCTGCTATCTTATTTGAAACTGGATCTCTCTTCTGTTTGCTGCTGGGTGCACCAGTGGAGTGCTCTCTTCATTCCCAGAGACCGCCCTGACTCTGCTGCCCTCCTTTATTAGCTGCATTGGAATTACACAGTAATCTGTGTACAGGTGTAGATGGATGATGGGAAATGAATACTCCCAACTGCAGGGCAAGCACTTTACCTGCTAGGTTGTCTCCCCTTCTTCTAATGACTATTTTGATTGAATGAAATATGTGATAAAGTTATGAGAGTTTCCTGTACAAATAATATACCGCATGACAAATTCAAATTGCTTTCATTAACTTCCATTTAAATATTTTTAAATTTTTTGACCACCCTGTAGTAAATAGCTGAACATATTTATAAGGTACTTCGTTGTAGGAGAATTTTAATTCAGAAACATGACTTCTCTGTCAAAAGATCACATCCAAATGCCTCCTGGGTCTATGTGATTAAGCTGGAATGCAGATATTCCCTTCCTACATACCCTTAATTTCTAACAATATAGTTAAGATTAGTTTTAGAAGGAAGGAGCCATGTTTGAATATGATGTCTAATTCATGGAAAAACAAAGACAGAAATCAGAGAAAGATTTGACAAAAGAGCCAGATATAGGATATGACCAAGTCCCACAAGAACAGCATAGGGAAAGGAAGGCAACAGAAAAAGAAGGAGGAGGAGGAGGAGGAGGAGGAGGAGGAGGAGGAGGAGGAGGAGGAGGAGGAGGAGGAGGAGGAAGAGGAAGAGGAAGAGGAAGAGGAAGAGGAAGAGGAAGAGGAAGAGGAAGAGGAAGAGGAAGAGGAAGAGGAAGAGGAAGAGGAAGAAGAAGAAGAAGAAGAAGAAGAAGAAGAAGAAGAAGAAGAAGAAGAAGAAGAAGAAGAAGAAGAAGAAGTTGTACATGGACAGTTTTACTTACAAAGATAGGTTGCTGATGAAGACAGAAAAAGCTAGAGAATAAGGAGACAGAAGATCAGAACAAACTGCCAGAGTGACTTTGATGTCAAGCATATCAATTCAGTCAGAATCCAAGAGAAGTCATTTTAATTTAGTCTGCTTTGAGAAGGTTTTGGGCCAGAACAACTGAGGTTAACAAGACATTCAGACTTTAGAAAAGTCCGAAAAACAGGTGAGCTTATTCAGCAGTAAGCCTCTGTCCAAGACACCAATAGATCTATCAAAGGAAAGTCATTTTTACACATTGTAGTATCAATACATGAATGTAATTTGTACAGGTCAGAGAGTGTAATTCACATTTCTATCTCCTGAATATTTATGGATCTTTGGGAGACCCTTCTTTCACTTAGTTTTTCAACTAATATTTAAGGCATGCTGTAACATTTGAACTGTAGCACCTTATACTGTGGACAGAACATTAGAACTCTGTTTTGGTTTATATTGTTTTGCTGATTAGTTTTTTTGTGTGTTTTTTTTATTGTTGATTTTTGTTTTTGTCAACTTGATGGAAGTTGAAGTCATTGAAGAGGAGGAAGCCTCAACTGAAAAAATGCCTCCATATAATCAGGCTGTAGGAAAGACTATGGATTTTTGCAATTAAGAATTGATTTGGGAAAGGCCAGCCCATTGTTCATAGAGCCAATACTGGGTTGGTGATTCTATTTTCTAAAAGAAAGTAGGCTGAGTAAGCAGTGTAGGTGAAGCAAGACCAATCCATGGTCTTTGAATCAGCTTTGGTCTCAAGGTTCTTGCCATGTTTGACTTACCGCTCTGACTTCCTTTAGGGATGAACTATGATGTGGAAGTATAAGACAAACAAACCCTTCCCTCTATGACTTGCTTTTGATGATGGTGTTTTATCATAGCAAGAGCAACCCTATCTAACACAGTTAACTATGATCTATCCTGATACTTCAATTTCATTATGCTCTGATGACTGCACCACTATATGCACACCAACTTTGTCTCTGTTTCACATCTGAGAGAGAACCCAAGACTCACTTTATACATCTCACACTTTAAATAAATATGTTTTCATCTTCATCTCCTTTGTTGTATACACTATGATGTTAGATTAAACAATTTCACACTACATTTTCTTTATTTACCCATTCATTGATATCTAACATGAGTCCTCAGAATGTATGATATCTAACATATACATACTGAGAAAATGCAAATAAAGTGGGGATTTGTTTATTCCTTTGATATGATAATTTCATGTTTTTTAAATATAAATCTGGAACTGGGACAGTTGAAAAATATGATTGATCTAGTTTTAGTTTAATTAGGAGACTCCATGCTGTTTTCTATAATGATCCTATGAATTTACATTCTTGATAACACTATCTAAGGCATCCTTCATCCCTATTGTCGAGAGGTGTGAAAATACAGGTAAATATTGAGACAAAAATAATCTAGTTGCAATGGGCTTTCTTATATAAGGAGACATTTTCAATGGAGGATATTTAAATGCCAGCCAATATGTATGAAACTTCATTATTATTAGCCATTAAAACGTGAATGTCAAATTGCCAGTGAAGTGCAGAGCAGTTCACCCCATCAAAACCGGCATTCTTAGAAAGAATGAATCTGGAATTTATCTGTTCTTTAAAATATAAATAAATAAAACTTCCTCTCCTATAAAATGACAAGGCTTAGCTAGATAAGCCCTAAAACAACCTTATTGTTAAAAAAAATAGTGTCTTTGACCTCTGGACAACCAAATATCATGGAATATTGAAATTAAGGCATGATTTTTTTTTATCAGACAGACTGGTATACAGGTTCCATACGCTGCTACACAGAAACACATCACTGCAAACAGATGTGGGAATAGCACATTAAATGGAATGACTAGCTCACCAGAAGGCAACAGACTGTCTGGAATTTGGAGTTTGTGTCCCATACTTCCCAACAGAAAAGTGCAGAAAACTTAGGTACACTTAGTGAGGCTACAGTCTTTCATTTCTCAGGCCAGTTCTAAAATGCAAAATCTTTAATTTGGAATAGTGGAATGATATATTACATCATAAAGCAAACTGTCTGTTTCCCTTGGCAACAATTCACTTTATCTTCTACTGTGCTTTTAGTAGACCAGGTATACAAGGATTGTTTAATGTATATACACTGATATATTCTACTAACATTAATAATGATTATACATTTAAATATAGTCTTATGTGTTGTCCTAGTTTATATTTTTATGAGTTTATATAAGTGAATTTTCATGTAATTCCTAGCTCTTTTGGATGACTAAATGTTGTTGTAGCAAAACTATAAATATAGACTTGTGCTATATTTTATGTGTATATGTTTATGAAAATCACGGATCCTGACATAGCTCAGTACTCAGAGAAGAAAAACCTCATACAAGAGTGGCACAGTTCTCAGAAATTACACAAAATTAAAAAGAATTGATTTACAAAAAAGCAGATGGCCCTGGAAGCAGCTGCACACAATCTATTCTGAAGTGCAATAGACACATATGTTCATGGAGATATGGAGAGGAAGGGAACTCTGACTAGACATGAAATGAGAAATTGATAGCTTTAGATTTTTTTACCATGAAACTAAACATAAAGGGCAGATATGGATTTTCTCTCAAGTGCATTTCTATCTAACTAAGGGACCATGAAATAATAACAGAAATGAAAGACTATCTCCTCTCTTAGTTTCAAAAATAATCTTGTTTATATTAAAGCATTTTATGGATTGGTTTATCTTCTAATAAATCACCAAATTTATTAAATTATAGAGTAATAATTTTTAAAATGTTATTTGTCCAATTGAATGTGTGAATATGTATATTCACACACACACACACACACACACACACACATATATATATATATATGTATGATATTTTATGTACTACTATTATATAAGCCATGTTTTGGAATATTTCTGGAATAAGAAAAGAAGGCAGTCCTTTCTAGTAAGGGTGGGGCACATCAGGCCCATTAGATATACGAACATAATAAATGTTGGAGAAATCATTTTTTCTTAGTTTCTAGCTATCTGTGTTCTCATCAGCAAGTTGTTTCCTGTGCTAACATGTTCAAGGCTGTTCCCCACTTTCTCTATCAGGTTCAGTATGTTTGTTTTATGTTGAGGTCTTTGATCCACCTGGACTTGAATTTTCTTCAGCGTAATAAAGATGATTTATTTGTGTTCATTTATATGAAGACATCAAGTTTGACCATTACCATTTGTTGAAGATGGCTACTTTTCTTCAGGATGTATTTCTGTCTTCTTTATGGAAAATCAGGTGCATGCATGTATAGATTTATGTTTGAGTCTTCAATCGATTCCATTGATTAACTTGTCTATTTTTATGCTAATTACCATGTGGTTTTTAGTTTTATAGCTCTATAGTACAGTCTGGAGTTAGGAGGTGGGGATACCTCCAGAAGTTCTTTCATTTTGCCAGCTAGATATTTTTTTTCTTTCCTTTTCCATATAATGTTGAGAAATGTCCATTCAAGGTCTGTTAAGTATTTGGTTGGAATTTTGGTGGAGATGGCTTTAAATAGTTACTTTTGGTTGATGGCCATTTTTACCATGTTAACTAATAAGCATGGGGAAACTTTCCACATTCTGATATATTTTTCAATTTGAAGTTTTTAATCATACAGCTACAGGAAAGTAGGGGAGTAACAATTATAGGAGCCAGAGGGGTAGAGAGATACCTGAAGAATATGGCCCCTCAAATCAGCAAAGCAGGCTGCTTAGGTTCACAGGGACTGAACTAGCAAGCATGAGGCCTGTATGGATCTGCACCAAGTGTTGCCTGTGTATGTGCTATGGATCCTATCAACTTGTTGATTTTATAGGATCCTTAACAGTGGGAAGAGTCTTTTTCCTAGCTTGTGATTCTTTGCCTTGTGATTGCTTTGTCTAGCCTCCATATGGCAGATTTAGTTCTGTCTTATTGTGTCTTTTTTTTTTCTTGTCTGTTGTCTCTAAAAGGCCTGCTCTGTTTCTAAGGAAAAGGGAGGGGAAGTGTATTTGGAGAAGAGATGTGAGGAGGGAGCAGGCAGGAGGATAGGGAGAGGAGGAAATTGTGCTCTGGATGTATGAGTGAAAAATCTATTTTCAAGAAAAATAATAGAAGATTTTTTTAAAAAAGAAGAAGAAAACATACTCCCCCCCCCCGACTCCTTGATTTTCACTGTTTCTTGTCATCAGAATTCCACCATGTTTATTCCTAGACTCAATCAGTATCTTAAACTGTTTAATCTGACTACTCATTCTTTAGGTCTTCAGTTTCCAATTGAAATAACATCTGCTTCTGGTTTCCTGGGTCTCAGCTTTCTAGTTTCCACAGCTGTGTGAACCACATCACTATAAAAAAAAGAAAAGCCCTATATAACTCTCTATGTATTTGTCTGTGAATGTATATATAGTATCTCTACAATCTTTATTCCTATTGGTATACACACACACACACACACACATACACACACACACACTCACACACACATACACACACACACACACACACACACACACACACACACACACTTGCATCAATTCTGGAGAACTAGGGGTAAGGTTCCAGGTAATGCCTTTCCATGTGTTCTTCTTTTAGAAGACTTGGTGGTAAGCAGTGTAAACTTCATTTACCCTGTCAATAATTACCATGTACTGACTGCCTCTGCATAAAATAGAGAAAAACTATTATATAATTAAACATGTATCATTCTTTCATTTCTTACACATCAATGTTGGAAGAAACCTTGCCCTCCTTGGTACTTTGATGTTTATGCTAGTAGCCGATCGCAATATTGGGCAATAGTATTAGTTAGAAATGATCTTCCAACATTTGTCAGTTTTCACACTTTATAGGGTAGCTTGTAATAATTATAGCTCTGACATCTCATGCAATGAAATATTTCCTGAATTTTATTATTTTTCATCAGAATAGTAATGGGCAAGGTAACTTAGTTTTAGAAGTGTTGCAGATATTAGAATACATATTCTAAAATAGAAACTCTCTTGGTTACAGTAAGAAACTTCCTGAAGTTAAAAGTCAAAGACTCTTTCTAATGCCCTGCCTAAATTTTCTTAGATTTTTTTTAACTTGTTGATTTCACTTTTTATCCTCATTTTATTTTATGATTCCATTTTATACAACCACAATTAATGTCTTATACTATTTTGTCATTTTTATTGTTGAAATTTTAGGTACTTTTTAAAATTGAAGTTGGGGAGTAAACAATATTTTTAGCAATTTGTTCCTAAAGACATTATATTAGAAACATACACTATTGATAGTTATCCATAAAATAAAGTTAAGTTTTATAAGAATATGTATCGCATACTGAAAAAAGAGGCATGGGCAGACCTTGGGTGCAAACTCTGCAGCCAGTTCCACAACACCCAAAGGAAGCTCCACTTCCAGGACCTCTAACTCCCCAGGAGCATATGAGTCCAGAAATCCATGAGCCAGACTTCCAACCAGAGACTATCAAAGCTGGAAGATCCTGAGCAGATGTCATAAAGATCATAGGAGAACACAAATGCCAGCCCAGGCTATTATACAGCAAAACTCTCAATCACAATAGATGGAGAAACTAAGATATTCCATGACAAAAACAAATTTACACAATATCTTTCCACAAATCCAGCCTTACAAAGGATAATAGATAGAAAACACCAACACAATGAGGGAAATTACACCCTAGAAAAAGCAAGAAATTAATCTTTCAACAAACCCACACAACATAATTCCACCTCTAACAACAAAAATAACAAGAAGTAACAACCACTTTCCCTAAATATCTTTTAAAATGAAAATTAATATTACCAACATATCCTAATCGGTTGAAATTCAAAAATCTGAGAAATTAGAAAGTTGTTGGTTGTCTCCCAATGGTCTGTCTAAGTTGGTAATTGTAGAAATATGTCCAATATTGTACAATCCATATGAACTTTCTGCTTGTTTATAAGTGACAGTCTTGCTGTGTATCACATAAAGATCTTGAAATCATGCTTCTCCTATCTCAGCCTCTCTCTTAGTAGGATTAGATGTTTTTACTCTATATTGTATTTTTCATAACAGCTTACATATTGAAAAATTACTTATACAGCCAAAAGAAATGTAGACAATTTATTTGGGAGGTGGCTTATAAGAGAACAACAAAGAATGAGACTGAATGTTTTGCTTGATATTTATAATTATTGTATCAATTGTGGAGACCATAACCTTATAAGTTATTCTTTTTCTTAGATGAATGCTTTTCAAAATTATCACAGCCAATGAACCAGAATCTTACCCTCAACTAATGTCTGTGCTGCCCTCCAAGCAGAACAACTGTTCATTGAAACAGTTGATTAGGTGAAAATTCTTTGTTTAGGTCTGTGCCCCATTTTTAATAGGGTTATTTGGTTCTCTGGGGTCTAACTTCTTGAGTTCTTTGTATATATTGGATATTAGGCCTCTATTGGATGTAGGGTTGGTGAAGATCTTTTCCCAATTTGTTGGTTGCCATTTTGTCCTTTTGATGGTGTCCTTTGCCTTACAGAAACTTTGTAATTTTATGAGGTCCCATTTGTCAATTCGTGATCTTAGAGCATAAGCTATTGGTGTTCTGTTCAGGAACTTTTCCCCTGTGCCTATGTCCTCCAGGGTCTTCCCCAGTTTCTTTTCTATTAGCTTCAGAGTGTCTGGCTTTATGTGGAGGTCCTTGATCCACTTGGAGTTGTTGCTTAGTACAAGGAGATAAGACTGGATCAACTCACATTCTCCTGCATGCTGACCTCCAGTTAAACCAGCACCCTTTGTTGAAAAGGCTATTTTTTTTTCCACTAGAAGTTTTCTGTTCCTTTTTCGAAGATCAAGTGACCATAGGTGTGTGGATTCATTTCTGGGTCTTCAATTCTATTGCATTGGTCCACTTGCCTGTCCCTGTGCCAATATCATGAAGTTTTTAACACTATTGCTCTGTAGTATTGCTTGAGGTTTGGGATACTAATTCCTCCAGAAGTTCTTTTACTGTTGAGAATAGTTTTAGCTATCCTGGGTTTTTTGTTATTCCAGATAAATTTGAGAATTGCTTTTTCTAACTCTGTGAAGAACTGAGTTGCAATTTTGATGGGGATTGTGTTGAATCTTTATATTGCTTTTGGCAAGATGGCCATTTTAACTATATTAATCCTGCCAATCCACGAGCCTGGCAGATTTTTCCATTTTCTGAGGTCTTCTTCGATTTCCTTCTTCAGGGACCTGAAGTTCTTGTCCTATAGATCTTTCACTTGTTTGGTTAGAGTCACACCAAGATACTTTATGTTGTTTGTGGCTATTGTGAAGGGTGTCATTTCCCTAACTTCTTTCTCCGCATGCTTATCCTTTGAGTATAGGAAGGCAACTGATTTGCTTGAGTTGGTTTTATAACCTGCCACTTTGCGGAAGTTGTTTATCAGCTGTAGGAGTTCTCTGGTGGAGTTTTTTGGGTCACTTAAGTATACTATCATATCATCTGCAAATAGTGATAATTTTACTTCTTCCTTTCGAATTTGTATCCCTTTGACCTCCTTATGTTGTCTAATTTCTCTAGCTAGAACTTTAAGTACTATATTGAAAAGATATGGAGAGAGAGAACAGTCAATGACTGAGAAACACCTTAAGAAATGTTCAACTTCATTAGTCATTAGGGAAATGCAAATCAAAACAACCCTGAGATTTTACCTCACACCAGTCAGAATGGCTAAGGTTAAAAACTCAGGAGACAGCATGTGTTGGTGAAGATGTGGAGAAAGAGGAACACTCCTTCACTGCTGGTAGGATTGTAAGATGGTACAACCACTATGGAAATCAGTCTGGCAGTTCCTAAGAAAACTGGGCATGACACTTCTGGAGGACCCTGCTATACCACTCCTGGGCATATACCCAAAGGATTCCCCAGCATGCAATAAGGGCACATGCTCCACTATGTTCATAGCATCCTTATTTATAATAGCCAGAAGCTGGAAAGAACCCAGGTATCCCTCAATGGAGGAATGGATACAAAAAATGTGGTATATATATATACACACACACACAATGGAGTACTATTCAGCAATTAAAAACAATGAATTCATGAATTTTTTTAGGCAAATGGATGGAACTAGAAAATATCATTGTAAGCGAGGTAACACAATCACAAAAGAATACACATGGAATGCAATCATTGATATGTGGATATTAATTAGCCCTGAAGCTCTGAATACTGAAGTTACAATTAGCATATCAAATGATTCCCATGAAGAAGGAAGAAGAGGGCCCTAATCCTGGAAAGGCTTGATCCAGCATTGTAGGGGAGTACTAGGACAGAGAAAAGGGAGGGGGAAAGATAGGAGAATGGATGGAGAGAAGAGGACTTATGGGACATATGGGGGGGGGGACTGGGAAAGGGGGAAGCTTTTGGAATATAAACAAAGAATGTAGAAAATAAATAAATAAATATATATATAAAAGAAAATGTCACAGGAAACATTACTTTGTACGCTAATTTTTAAAAAACTATTAATGAAAGCATGTATTTTATATATAAAAGAGAAAAAATAAACTAAAAAAAGCAAAGAAACAAAAAAGACAAGAAACAGTTAATGACTTCATGAATAGACCGTCTTAATACACACACCATTTCTTATATGAATATACCCTGTTCCCTGTGGATAGAGAATGATGACAATCACTCAAATCAAATAGCTTTCATCGTAGCAGGAAATCTGTATCCAAATAATTGTATCTGCAATTCATTCCTTGTTGAAGCAGAACTGTCAACTCATAGCTTAGCCACTAGGGAGGTAAAATCCTTTGGTGATACAATGAACTCCATTATATAAAAATTGTTCTTATTTTGTGTTTGTAACATAGTAAGAGCCAAGATCTTAAGCTCTACTAAAAACCAAACAAACAAAAGCAAACAAAAAGACTTTTTCTTTTTATGTTCATTTAATAACATGTCCATCATTTTTATGAAGGGTATAAAAATCTATATTGCATTAAATATAATAAAAAATTAAAATTAAAATAAATAAATAAATAATTAAAAAATAAAATCAACCTCAGTCAGTTACAAAGTAAATAATAAATAAATAAATAAATAAATAAATAAATAACCATTTCCAGCTGCAAAAGAAAGGCAATTCCTCCCTGCATTTGGCACCACCCTAGAGTTGACATTTATTCTATTAGACACTGCTAGAGACAAAATAAAAAAATAAAATTAAAAGAACATGAGCTGTGGGTGTTTTAAAAAGACACTCAGAGAGATTTTGTACTCTCAGATCTCCAGCAGGAGCTTATGAGCCTTAGTGCTTGGTAAGAACAAGGAATCAAGGATTACTGACCACTTCTCAGTTCAACAGTCTTTCTATTTACAATGGAAAAATTACATTTTCTAGCTTGACAAATATTGTCCAGGCAAAAGCATAGATTGTAGCTTATAGAGAAGAGAAAAATATGTATGAAAGCATATAGATTTTTTAAAAAGGCAATAAGAAAAAACAACAAATTATATATGAGCCATAGGTCTACCCTGGACCTTGTCGTAATTTAACATTTTTAATGACTACATAAGAATTTAAAGGTATATCGTCATCCATTGGAATAATATATAAATCTTCTCCTGAGACTATTTTCTCTTGCGCTTCTTTAGAAAGGCATATTCGGTATCAGTCTACAAATATGTTTTCAAAAAACAAGCTGACAGAAAGAGAAACACACACAGAAGTGAAGTGCAAATTTCTGGGGGCTTTGTAAACCCTGTTATGTCATATGTGTTTTTCTGGAACAGATAGGGGAGAGGATGTTTTACTGAAGCAGACATATGAGATGAAACATGATGTTTGAAAAGAAAATAAACGTGACTCCACAGACAGTGGAAGGGGGCTCCATTGACTCGCATTTCTCTGCCTAGCTAATCATCTTTGAAGAGGCTGTGGCGATGGTTCATCTTGTAGGGCATTGCTAATCCTAGCATGTCATGACTTCATGCAGAGTAACTCTCCAAAATACTTCTGTGAGAGTGATATTCTGGTGGTTTCCTGCAGCTTCTGCAGACTCAGGCTGATTGACAGGGCTTTACAGATTCTTCTGGATCGAACTGCCATTGCTGATTCAGGAGTGGCGATTGCCATGTGGGCTGGACTGTGTTGCTGATTCATGTTGGTGTTTTGCTTGTGAACTAAACTGCTGAATAGTCCCAAAACAGTATTTCTCACAGATCCCTAATCCCTGTTTCCTAATAGCATTTCTGATGGTTAGTAGGCTATAAGGAAGGTTGAACCATTTAAGAACCCTTATTAAAATAGGTTTTGAAAAATAAATGCCTGCACAGAAGAATTGTATTGGTGTTGGTCTCCTATCTAACAGAATGAAGTTTACAACTGGGGAGAATCTCTACCACGAGGCTTCTGAGAAAACATAGAGAATATTGTGTAAACTAGGAGGAGCAGGACTTGAAGAGGCCTTTGAGCTGGGAAAACAAAAAAGGGAAGGCATGTAATGTTTTTTGAAATCCGATGAAATATGAAGGAAGTATGTTTAACTGCAGAGAAAAGTGAAACTTCTGTTTGGATATGAATACAAGATTTCCTATGCAACCAGCAGCACGAGTAAGCTGCTCTTTCTGGTTGTAACGTGCAAAAACTCCTCATGAATCCCGGATTATTTCTCGTCGATAGAAAAACCTTTAAGGAAGAATTTTTGCTGAACTTATTTCAAGACATATAAAGCTGTAGAGTAACAAGAATTCTACCTGCCTAAGGGGGAAAAAGCTGTTTAACTATTAGAGGTCTCTAAAATGATGCTCAAAATATGTTCACTTGAAAATTAGATCCTGCAGCAATCCCTTCCTTAAAGATGACAGCTCAAGCAACTCTCTGATCCTCTTGAAAGGGAGGTGGAGAAGGTTGGGCGTTACTCAATAGAAATCTGAGTTTTAAGGTCTATTACTAAAAGTTCGTGAGAGCATGAGAAAATTTATATTTCTACATACCTCCTTTTAAATCTACTAATAAATCCATCGAGTATGCAAATATTTAGTATTATAACCAAGGCTTTTTGAATTGTGCATCGCTTCATTGAAAGTCAAGACAGATAATGTGTTTTCTGTAACTAAGAATAACTAAAATAGTATGCTAATGGCGACTTTAAAAAATCGTGAAGACGTTGCATGAACCCTAACAAATTAGTTCTCGGATTGGAAATCTCAAACACATTACCTATTTACTGTAAAAACATAATCTTTTCAGTTCCCCATATTGTAACTGTCATGCTTTCTCTGTGTATTTCACTGAATTTTCTTAAATGAAATATCATCAGGATATAAAAAAGGGTGGGATTTACTTAGTTCTAAACAGTCTTTGCCATTCATTTTGCTTTCTGAGTTCAAGATCCAAAGTTTGATTTACAAATCAAACAGAGTTTGGAATACTTCATTTTAAATATTGTCACTAGCAGATTGCTAACATTCCATGATATCTGCTCAGTGAGATAAAGCAGTATTATGGAACTTTTGCTTTGAAAAGACTAAGTACTTAAGTGGGTGGTTTTCTTTCTTGTTCCCCTGAAAATTCAATCTCCTGGTTTATGTGATGGAACAATTCAAGAGTTACACAGAAAAGGATAAGAAAGTAGTCAGGATGATGACTAAATAGCTTCAAGGATTATCCTGTTAGTTTCTCTACTATCCAAATTTAGGAAAATCCATTATTTTTTTTTAAAGGGCAAATTGTTCTTATGTTCATAATGCTCATGTCTTTGCAGTGAGTCAGCATTTGTCAAGACAGAATGCTACACATTATGTTTCAGATGGAAAAGAAACACTGTAATAATTGGAGAATAGAATAGAGCTAAGTAAGGAACATCACCTTTGTCAACAGATCACAACTATTTATAAATGATATGCATACATAACTATACTACCTCTGTACTTGAGATATGGGAAAGATCTACCATAGTCCAAGTAATGGGAGCTCTTGCACCTCCTGATCCTAGAATTAAGTATCTTTTTTTTTTTTTTTGAGACCAGCTTGTCATTTTAGTTCAATGATGGGGACTGACAAATATCCTCATGGTATATATAAATAAAATTTGGAATCAGGCTGAAACAATTAAGTTTATTTTACACATAAAGCTTTCAATGCCTACTTTAGATAAGTCATTGGGATTACAAACCAGGTATGGGGGTGCACTCTAGGATTTATACCAACCAAAAGGGTAAGGAAAAAATGACCACAATTTCATGGTTTTTCTGGGCTCTGAAGCAAGGCCATGTCTCTATAAATTAAATGCACAACAGAAAAGCAGTAGCAGTAGTTAGAATCCTCTGCACATAACTCTTTCCTATATGCAACTGCAGGCCTTTGTTATATCTTTGTATCTCAAATCAAACAATCTGTAAATTATGAAAGATTAAAAGAAATTTAATATGAAAGAGATACTTGAAATTTAGAATTTCTACATTTTTCAGAAGTATACTTAACTTTAAAGGTATTTAGTACGATGAAAAATGGCTACATTTGTAAAGTATGAGAAAAATCTACTCAGCAGGCATGATTTAATTTGAGTGTCAACTCTTGTCACTACATCATCATTTCTATGTGTCAGTCTACCTCCAGTTAACCATCACATCTGTTCATCTGGGATTTGGCTTTTCAAGTTCGGCAATACTGATACTTTGAATAAGAAATGAACTTGATGAGAGTTTTAGTTAGGAGTAACTAACATAAATGTGCTGCAATCTCTATCTGCCCCTCCCAACAGCAAAGATTTTCTAACTTATTTTTTTCTGCTAACATTTAGTTATAACCTTTGTTTAGGTTATAAGTTAAACATAACCTTTTATTGATACTGTTAAATGTGGTTCTCTATTCATGGTATTAAATGTTAACTTCTCTGCCTTCTGTTGCTGACTCCTATAACAGAGTATAGAAGTTGAAGATCAAAATAGGGGCTGAATTTCTTCCATAGATCATCCCTTTACAAGCCACCTTCATACAGTACGAGAACTATCACATCTTCTAAGGTGCTCTCTTTATATTACTGAAAACTGCCCCAAGTAATTGGATGCCTTGTACCGGGAAATTAATGTATCCATGGTGACATGATAATAGGGAGCATTCCCAGGCTAGTCTTCAAAAGTCCATTGACCTATTAATCAGTTAAAGTCTCTAATTGTAATCCCATGGCTTTTGAAGGCAGGTAATAGGAGTCCAGCTTTAAAGGAAAGGATAAAATAGATGGCTGAGATTTTAAAATATGTTTTACTTTAATGAAATTTGGCAAATAATTTAAACTAAACTTATTTACTCTTACTGTTTGTGATTGTTTCATTTCCAAAACATTTTACAAAGGTTTCTAAATTACATGACTGGAGCTGGGGACATGGTTCAGTTTGCAGAATTCATGGTGCAAAGCATGAACACTTGAGCTCAGATCCCCTGAATCCAAAAAAAAAAAAAAAAAAAAATCATATCCAGTGACATGTGCCCATAACTCAAGCACTAGGGGGAATTCTGGCAGGGAATATCTTAAGCTTATTATCCAGCAAACCTAGCTAAAATGATAGGCTTCTAATTAACTAGAAAACTTTCCTCCAAACATAAAGGTAATGGGCTTTGAGGAATGCCACCTGATATATGTCTCTGGTGCTAGAACACAAAAGTATATATAGCTACATTAATAAGTGCCTGAGTCACATATGCATAACTTCACACACAAAAATGAGTTCATTGTTATTTATTACATATGAAAGTCATTTTCCATGAGAAATGCTGAATTAGATATATTTTGTACAGAGCCATATTGGGGCAGTCATGCACATGGTTTGAATTTGAGTTGGTCAAGGACAATCCCTGGCTTTGGGCAGGAATCTGCCATTAGGACATAATAAGGAAGTAGGTTAAAGCAGGAATTTTTATCCTAGGGTGGAGAAGCTCAGTGAAGGTTAAGCTCATTGTTCCTCCAGGTCTAAGAATTCCTGAATTAAGCAGGTGACCCACCCAGCTGCCTGAGCATTCCAGACAAGGACCTCCAAAAGAAGCTAGACAACTTCCATCAGAACTCAGCCCCCTGAGTCTGGGGGGAACATTTGTTTAAACTGTTAAAAGGTCCAACCACCATTAAAGTTTTGGCCTCGATCAGTGAAACATTGTCCTGGCCCTTCTTTCTTTTCGCCCCTTCCCCATCCATCCCTCAGCTTCGGTTCCAGCAACCCAGATCGTAATAGCTGCAGGCAGCTATGGAGTACAACAATATTTCAAGTAGGTAAAGGGCTGAAATGCATAGTTACTGCTTATGTAGTTTATCAAATAAAGTAATAAGCACATGTTCGTTACTGAGTCTTTCACCATCACTTTCTTTTAGAGGTAATTTCTGTAATCCTTGATTACACTTCCTTACTTTTTATAAGAAATAAAATATTAAGTTTCTTAAAAGTATGTCAGTCTTCTGGCTAGTCTAATGCTACATGGTAATGGAGACATGATTCATGACTTCAGAAAAAAACACTAAATTTGGGGAAAGATTGGCAGAAATAACTGCAGCCTTAAGGTGAAGTTACTTAGTTAGGCTTCTCGTGTTGCACCCTGAAAATCAGTGTAAGAAACATAAGCAGCTATGCATACATTTTCACCTCCCAAAGGGATGCTAACTTTCATGAAGTAATTACGTTTCCTTCAGTCATGTATTTACTTTTATGCTAATAGTTCTAAAAATGTACCGAGAAGATTGATTTAAGGAAAAATAAGTAAAGTTATGGGTGTTACATGACATGGTAACCATTTTAATAAAACATAATTCTGGGAATTATTGTAGAGAAGATGTTTTTTTTTTCATTTTTCTTGGAACTTCTTGTGATTGGGTTAAAAGAATACTATAACTTGTGTTATGATTTCACCACAGCAACTAAGTAAATTGATAACATCTCTGTTTCAGCACATGTTAACAGAAGTTAAGTGTAAGAAAATTAATGTTATTTTTTTCTCAAAAATTCAAAGACACATTTCACTCACCAGAACATCTTATTTCTTTAAGGAAAGAAATGCCCTTCGTGTTCTCAAGTTTATATTCTCATTAGAAAAATAATGTGCATGATGAAGACCATGAGGTTGCCTGAACTCTCCTTCCACAGTTCTCAAATATTCTGCTATTCTGTTCTTTTCTATTTTTCTTTCCTTTTTTCCATGTTCTCATTACTTCGCTCCTACTCCATCTTTGCCTTTTCTTTCTTTTATGAAACACATTCATCAGAAATATATATCATATTTTCTATATTCTGATACAAGCAAGAGCAACATGAGATGAATTACTTTTGCAGACCTGAGGCCTAGAACACAAACCACTGCTATTGTACCATCACTGTGATTCATTCCATGTTGATAAGCCATAAACTGGAAATGGAAACATTAGTCCAGAATGCACCAGGTTTTGTCATACAAGCTCCAGACTGAAGAACTTATTACTATTCTATAATTGTTATGAGTACTCAAACTGGTTATTTAAAGAATAGAAATATGGAACTGGTGGGCATCTCAAATCTAGGTCATAACTTTTTCTTCAGGTGGTTAAGTCTACTATATAGGATAGCTTCCGGTTTCTGTCTCCAGCTTGGGACCGTCTGCTGCTACAACATCATATCTAAGTGACACAGGGAGGTAGCTAACCTCCCAAGAGTGCAGAGAGGCCAGACAGCAGAGGCAGGACTGCCCAAGGGAAACACCCCGAAACCCTGAGGAAACAAGAGCCTAGGAGAAGGCTGGGATAGGAGTCTTTTGATATCTGCCTGCACTCAGAGCTGATCTGATCTGGGCCACAGAGCTATATAACAAAATATAACCACAAGAGTGTTAGTCTCCGAGGAGTACCTACATACCTATGTACACAGAGAGAACAAGTCTTCCAGGGGCACAGATACAGGCTTGCAAGACAGATAAACCACAGTCAGTACCACCAGCTAACATGAGAGATAGCCAGATGGCAAAAGGCAAATGCAAGAACATTACCAAAAGAAACCAAGGCAACATGGCACCATCTGAACCAAGTTTTCCCATAACAGCAAGTCCTGGATTCCCCAATACCCCGGAAAAGTAAGATCTGGATTTAAAATCACATCTCATGATGCTGATAGAGGACTTCAAGAAGGACATAACTAGCTCCCTTTAAGAAATACAAGAGAACATGAGTCAACATGTAGAAGCCTTTAAAAGCAAACCCAAAAACCCTTTAATGAAATACAAGAGAACATGGATCAACAGGTACAAGCTCTTAAAGAGGAAAACCTTTAAAGAATTACTGGAAAATACAAACAGACAAGTGAAGTAACTGAACAAAACCATCCAGGATCTAAAAATGGAAGTAGAAAAAATAAAGAAATCACAGAGGGAGACAACTCTGGAGATAAAAAACCTTAGGAAGAATTCAGGAGAAATGGATGCAAATATCAACAACAATACAAGAGATAGAAGAAAGAATCTCAGGTGCTGAAGATACCACAGAAAGCATTGACTCAACAGTCAAGGAAAATGAAAAATGAAAAAACCTTGTAACCCAAAACACCCAGGAAATTCAGGACACAATGAGAAGATCAAACCTAAGGATAGAAGTTAGCAAAGATTTACAACTTAAAGGGCCAGTAAATATCTTTAAAAAAAGTATAGAAGAAAATTTCCCCAACCTAAAGAGAGATGCCCATGAATATACAAGAAGCCTACAGAACTCTAAACAAACTGGACCAGAACAGAAATTTCTTCAATCATATAATATTAAAATATCAAATGCACTAAACAAAGAAAAAGTATTAAAAGCAGTAAGAAAAAAAGGCCAAGTAACATATAAAGGAAGACCTATCAGAATTACACTAGGCTTCTTAGTAGGGACCATGAAAGCTAGAAGTTCCTGGGCTCATGTCATACAGACCCTAAGAGAACACAAATGCCAACCCAGACTACTATATGCAGCAAAACTCTCAATTACCATAGATGGAGAAACCAACATATTCTCTGATAAAACCAAATTTATACAATATTTTTCCATAAATCCAACCCTACAAAGGATAATAGATAGAACCACCAATATAAGGAGTGCAACTACACTCTAGAAAAAGCAAGAGAGTAATCTTCTTTCAACAAACCCAAAAGAAGATAACCATACAAACATAAAAACAACATTAAAAATAACAGGAAACAACAATCACTATTCTTTAATATTTCTTAATAACAATGGACACAATTCCCCAATAAAAAGACATAGACTAGGAGACTGGATACGTAAATAGGACCCAGCATTTTGCTGCATACAGGAAACACAACTCAGTGTCAAAGACAAACACTACCTAAGAGTAAATGGCTAGAAAACAATTTTCCAGGCAAATGGTCCCATGATGGAGAAGCCATTCTAATGTTGGGAAAAATTGACTTTTAACCAATATTCATAAAAAAATGACACAGAAGGATACTTCATACTCATCAAAGGAAAAACCTACCAAGAAGAACTCTCAATTCTGAATATCTATGCTCCAAATGCAAGGGTACCCACATTCACAAAAGAAACTTTACTAAAGCTCAAAGCACACATTGCACCTCACACAATTATTGTGGGTGACTCCAACACCCCACTTTCATCAATGGACAGATAAGGGAAACACAAACTAAACAGACACAGTAAAACTAACAGAAGTTATTGACAGAATGTATTTAATAAATATGTATAGAACACTTTATTCTAAATCAACAGAATATACCTTCTTCTCAGCACCTCCTGGTACCTTCTCAAAAACTGACCATAACATTTGTCACGAAACAGACCTCAAAAGATATAAGGAGATTGAAATAATCCCATGCCTCCTATCAAATCACTATGGAGTAAGAGTGGCCTTCAATAGCAACAAAACCAGCAGAAAGTCCACATACACATGGAAGCTGAACAATGCTCTACTCAATGATAACTTAGTCAAGGAAGAAATAAGGAAATAAATCAAAGACTTTTAGAATTTAGTGAAAATTAAAGCAAAACATAACAAAATTTATGGTACAGAAGGAAAGCAGTGCTAATAGGAAAACTCATAGCTCTGGATACCTGCAATTAGAAACGGGAGAAAGCATACACTAGCAGCTTAACAGAGTACCTGGAAGCTATAGAACAGAAAGAAGCTAATACACCCAAGAGGAGTAGATGGCAGGAAATAATCAAACTCAAGGCTGAAATTAACCAAGTAGAAACAAAAAGAACTATACACAGAATCAACAAAACTAGGAGCTGGTTCTTTGAGAAAATCAACAGACTAACCAGACGGCACAGAGACAGTATTCAAACAAACAAAATCAGAAATGAAAAGGAAGATATAACAAAAACTGAGGAAATTCAAAAAAATCGTCAGATCCTACTACTACAAAAGCCTATACCCAAGACAACTGGAAAATCTGGATGAAATGGACAATTTTCTAAACAGATACCAAATACAAAAGTTAAATCAGGATCAGATGGACTATCTAAAGATTACCATAACCCCTAAAGAAATAGAAAGTCTCCCAACCAAAAAAGACACAGGAACAGATGGTTTTAGTGCAGAACTCTATCAGACCTTCAAAGAACACCTAACGCCAATACTCTTCAAACTATTCTACAAAATTGAAACAGAAGGAAAACTACCCAACTCAGTCTATGAAGCCACAATTTTGCTAATACAAAAACCATACAAAGATCCAACAAAGAAAGAAAACTTCAGACCAATATTCCTTATGAATATCGGTGCAAAAATACTTTATAAAATTGTTGCCAACCGAATCCAAGAACACATCAAAATGATTATTCACCATCACCAAGTAGGCCTCATACCAGGGATACAAGGATGGTTCAATATACGGAAATCCATCAATGTAATCAACTACATAAACAAATTCCAAAAAAAAAAAAACAAAAAAAAACCACATGGTCATTTCATTAGATGTTGAAATAGCATTTGACAAAATTCTGCATCCTTTCACATTAAAAGTTTTGGAAAGAACAGGAAGTCAAGGGCCATACCTAAACATAGTAAAAGCAATATACAGCAAACTGGTAGCCAACATCAAACTAAATGGAGAGAAACTTGAAGCAATTCCATTAAAATCAGGGACTGGACAAGGCTGCCCTCTCTCTCCATATTTATTCAATATAGTACTTGAAGTTCTAGTTATAGCAATTAGACAACAAAAGGAGGTCAATGGGATACAATTTGGAAAGGAAGAAGTCAAATTATCACTATTTGCAGATGATATGATAGTATATTTAAGTGACCAAAAAAACTCCACCAGAGAATTCCTATAGCTGACAAACAACTTGAGCAAAGTGGCCAGATATAAATTAACTCAAACAAATCAGTAGCCTTCATATACTCAAAGGAAAAACATGCTGAGAAAGAAATTAGAGAAACAACTCCCTTCACAATAGCCACAAACAATATAAAGTATCTTGGTGTGGCTCTAACCAAACAAGTGAAAGATGTGGATGACAAGAACTTCAAGTCTCTGAAGAAGGAAATCGAAGAAGACCTCAGAAGGTGGAAAGCTCTCCCGTGTTCATGGATTGGCAGGACTAATACAGTAAAAATGTCTATCTTGCTGGAAGCAATACACAGATTTAATGCAATCCCCATCAAAATCCCAACTCAATTCTTCATAGAGGTAGGAAAAGCAATTCTCAAATTCATCTGGAATAACAAAAAACCCAGGATAGCTAAAATTATTCTCAACAGTAAAAGAACTTTTGGAGGAATCAGTATCCTGGACCTCAAGCAGTACTTCAGAGGAATAGTGTTAAAAACTGCATGGTATTGGTAAAGTGACAGGCAGGTAGAAAAATGGAATAGGATTGAAGACCCAGAAATGAACCCACACACCTATGGTCACTTGATTGTTGGCAAAGGAGCTAAAACCATCTAGTGAAAAAAAATATAGCCTTTTCAACAAATGGTGCAGGTTCAACTGGTGGCTAGCATGCAGAAGAAAGCAATTTGATCCATTCTTATCTCTGTGTACTAAGCTCAATTCCAAGAGGATCAAGGACCTCAACATAAAACCAGACATACTGAAAATGATTGAAAAGAAAATGAGGGTTAGTCTTGAGCACATAGGCATGTGGGAAATTTTCCTGAACAGAACACCAATAGCTTAGGCTCTAAGATCTAGAATCTACAAATGGGACCTCATAAAATTACAAAGTTTCTGTAAGGCAAAGGACACTGTCAACAGGACAAACTGGCAACCAACAAATTGGGAAACGATCTTTACTAACCCTACATCCAACAGAGGGCTAATATCCAGTATATACAAAGAACTCAAGTAGTTAGACTCTAGAGAACCAAATGATCATATTAAAAATGTGGTTATTATTATATGTAAGTACACTGTAACTGCCTTTTTTTAGACACACCAGATGAGGGCATCAGATCTCATTACAGATGATTGTGAGCCACCATGTGGTTGCTGGGAATTGAACTCAGGACCATTTAAAGAGCAGTCAGTGCTCTTACCTGAAGAGCCATCTCTCCAGTCCAACAAAGAACTTTCAACTGAGGAATATTGAATGGCTAAGAAGCACCTAAAGAAATGTTCAACATCTTTAGTCTTCAGGGAAATGCAAATCAAAACAACCCTGAGATTTCACTTCACACTAGTCAGCATAGCTAAGATAAAAAACTCAGGAGATAACAGGTGCTGGAGAAGATGTGAAGAAAGAGGAATACTCCTCCACTGCTGGTGGGATGTCACCTGGTATGACCATTCTAGAAATAAGTTCAGAAGTTCCACACAAAATTGGGCATTATACTACTGGAGGACTTCTATACCACTTCTGGGCAAATATCCAGGAGATTCTCCAGCATGTAATAAGGGCAGATGCTCTACTATGATCATAGAAGCCTTATTTATAATAGCCAGAAACTGGAAAGAACCCAGGGGTCCCTCAAGAGAGGAATGAATAAAGAAAATGTGGTATATTTACACACAATGGAATTCTACTCAGGTATTAAAAGCAATGAATTCATGAAATTTTTAGAAGGGGGAACAAAATACCCACTGAAGGAGATATAGTTACAAAGTGTGGACCAGAGTCTGAGGGAAAGACCATTCAGAAAGTGCCCCACCTAGGGATCCATCCCATATACAGGTACAAAACCCAGACACTATTGTGGATGGCCACAAGAGCTTGCTGACTGGAGCCTGATATAGCTGTCACCTGGGAGGCTCTGCTAGTGCATGACAAATACAGAGGGGGACACTCTCAGCCAGCAATTGATCTGAGCACAGGGTCCCCAATGGAGGAGTTAGAGAAAGGACCCTAGGAGCTGAGGGGTTTGCAGCGCCATAGGAGGAACAACATGTACCTCCGAAGTTCCCAGGGACTAAATCATCAATCAAAGAGTACACACGGAGTTACCCATGGCTCCAGACACATAGGCAACAGAGGGTGGCTTTGTTGTACATCAAAGGGAGCAGAAACCATTGGTCCTGTGGAGGCTCGATTCTGGAGTGTAAGAGAATACAAGGATAGGGTTGTGGGAGTGGGTGGGAGGGCGAACAGGAGGAAGGGGAGATGGTTTATGGGATTTTCAGAAGGGAAACCAGGAAAGGGGACAGCATTTGAAATGTAAATAAAGAATATATCTAATAAAAAGTTAAAAAAAAAGATTACCATATAGAGGGAAGGCTGATAGGTGGAAGGGAAAGCTCTGAATGATACAAGACTCTGTTGATTAAGTCTTGTGTTTCATGTCACATATGTCATAACATTATTAAACTTTTCAAGATTATCCCTATTAATAACATGACAACTGTCAATATGTTGGGGTGGTTAAGTTCTTACACTCACATGTCCTTCAACATGAGTAAACTAGTCTTCATTTTATAGGTTAATGGATTTGGTGAGGTATTTTAGCAGGTGCTATCCAATGATAACATATAATACTCATCAATTAGGTTTAGCCTTTACACTCTGCCAATCATCATAATGTTCTTTATCATTAAAATTCTGTAATGTTGCAATCATATATATATATAAAGAAGTATGATATCTGCTTAATAGAGGAGTACATTTTGGAGAATTTTGTTTTGCAGTAGATCCTTTTGAAAAGCGAAGAGGCAGAACAGCGCATGAAACCAACTATGTGTTCTGCAAATGTGGTTGCTCTTTTCACACTGCTCCACCTTTGATCTCCATTATTTCTATAATATATATTATATTATATTATATTATATTATATTATATTATATTATATTATATTATATTATATTATATTATATTATATTATATATTAAAGTATAAATATTTCTGCTTTCTATTACTTAAAGAATATTATAACTATGGCACTATCGTATAAGTGCTGAACAGACACCTGGGGATCTCTGTAGTGAAAACTTCATATTATCTATCAAAACCACACGTTCCACTTACAATAGATATTTCTCCGCATTTCATCAATATGGAACTGTGCTTTGACAGTGCACTACCAAGCATATACTTAATTAACATTAATGTAATAAAAATACAACTGACATTTTAAAGGAAGACATCAGTTTTTGTTTCTTTTTTCTGAAACTCAAGTGAGTTAACTGCCATAAAGACTGGGTACTACTGTTGTTAAAAGGAGTCACTCAAAACTTATGGGTAAGGTGATCAAATATCAGATATCATGAATATTGTATGTTTATATTCTGATTCAGAGGAGTAGAAAGAGTACTATTATAAAGTAGCAATGAAATAATTTTATGGTTAGTGGTCACCAAAATGGGGGGAACTGTGTTAAAGGCACAGCATTTGTAAGGCTGATGACTACTGTTATAGAGCATCTATTTAATATTCTTGCTCTTTTCTGCACCTATCATTGATGTCCTGTCATGGCTCTTCCTGTCTATTATGGTCCCATCACAGAGATCAGAAGTAATTTGCATAAGTGTAACAATCCCTGAGATCTACCATAACCTTCCTCTTTAAATGCTGAGGATTCCAACTCTATTTAGCTCTAAGATGGTCATTACATTTTATTCACATAAAATCCAGGGGTCAGATCCATGTGATATGGGCCGACTCAAATGTAAAGAAGTGAAGCTCATACAGATATTAGATCCTGTGACAACAACCACAACAAAACGAGGTTTGCAAACCTTCTAATCAAAATTCAAATGAATTGACAAGAGAATGGTAGCACTCAACTGGGCAAGCATTTGCCTTCAGCTAATCTATTGTTAAAGTCTGAAAAGTGCAGTGCCATCCACCTGATGCAGAGACTGCTGCTCAAGACAGAAGAGCAATTAGGAAGGTGAGTATTAGCAAGTATCACTCAGAAATAAATATTTACTGCCCTCCTTACAGATGTGAGAAGTCCTGTTTCTACATATAGTTCTAATTGGATATAAACTGCTTCCTAAGTATTCTAGTAAATCTTGGATTCTCTTCTAACAGACGGCAGCATCACATTAGCTGGCTAAACTTAAACAATCATTAAACACAATGAAGTGCCATAATTATCTGAAATTAATGAAGAGTATTTGGTGAGCTGTTTCTTGGGGGTCCCTTGCAAAATATCAAGTGATTCAATGTTAAGAAACATTTCTGAAAGGTGGGTGCTTTGGATTTACAGCTGGATGACTCCATTTGCTCCAATTTCATTGTTTTCTCTTTCATTATTTAACTCTAATTTAACTCTATTAAATGTTTTCCTTGATTTTTCTTTAAGTAAATAAGCTAAGACTGATAAAACTCCGCAGCAAGGAATGACTGTATATGACCTCATTTGTTTGTAGCTGTAGAGTATTTTTACTCCATTCCTTGCAAAGAAAGAGCCAATCTTATTGATTAGTGCTTCTTTCCTAATGCCAGGTTATTTGAATATTCTCGGCTTAGGAAGTCTCCTTATTAGGAGGTATGGCCTGGTTGGGGTAGGTGTGTCCTTGTTGGAGGAAGTTATTTTGGGCATGGTCTTTAAGACTCTCCTCCTGGCTGCCTGAGTAAAGACTTCTGGTTCCCTTCAGAACAAGATGTAGAAATCTCACCACCATCTCCAGTGCCATGACTGTCTAATTACTGTCATGCTTCCTACCTTGATGATAATGAACTGGATCTCTGAACCTGTAAGCTAGCCCCAATTAAATATTGTCCTTAATAAGAATAGCCTTGGTCATGGTGTCTGTTCACAGCAGTAAAATAATAACTAAGACAGTATTATAAAAGTAGCCAGAAGAATAAAGCTGTATTAAAAAAGCCTGCTTGGGAAAAATGTTTGCTATAATATTGAAATCAACACTGCCCCTTGTAGGCATACCCAGGTTGAGTTGCATAAGCCTCCCTTGAGTTTTAGATTGTGTACAAATGTAATCTGTAAAGATTTCAGTACAAAGAAGATCAATATTGCCATTCACAATTTAGGCCTAACAGAATAACTTTGCCAAATGATAACATAGGGTTTATAATAAATGAGTCCTCACACTAGAGATATTACATGGTAATTATTCTATAATAAATATATCCATTCATAAAATTTACCATACTTTTGGTCTTACCTGTACAAACTAAACAAAACTAACCTGTCAGAAAAGGCTTACTAATTCCTTTGCAGAGAGAGGCTTTATTTATATGGAACATTGTTCTATTATAGGTTTTTATATTTTTACCATTACCAGATCCTTTTAAATATAATACAGATAATATAGATGTCAATAGAACATTTTTAGTGACTTAGTTTTTACATGTCTTCTACAAATCCACCTTTTTTTCAAAGCAATGTTTTTTTTTTTTTTAAATTTAATACAACTAGTTTTTATCCTTCCAAGGTATGAGATATTTAAAGTGTTTCTCAAAGAATTCACTGCATGATTCTCAGCAATGTGAGCTAATAAGGATTCATTGACATATACAGGCTGGGTGACAGGGGATGAGAAGCAAATGTGGAACATTATTTAGTTTATTAATAAAACAAAATGAAATAATAGATGATTTTAAAAGGCATTCACAAATACAACAGACAGAAAGTTGCAGATGGAGAGTCTGAAACTCCAAGAATCAGAGAGATAATGAATATTTAAACTTGCCATAGAGCTTCAATAATTCAATAAGGAGTATAAGATCTTTAATAATAGGAAAAATAATGCACATAAATAAATGGTTCATATACAACACATGCTAAAATATACTGTTCTACAGTAATTAATGTATTATTTAATGTAAGAAAAAGAATAATAGCACAATATAGACCATGTTAGCATAAATATACACTTTTTTATTTTAAGTTTTTTAGATTAACAAAATTATATCAAACCCTCCCATCCTTTAATTCTTTCAAACCTTTCCATATATCCTTCTTACTCTATTTCAAAGTCATGTTCTCTTTATTCATCAATAGTTGTTTACACTTATACATATATGTAAATGTATATCTATAAACACATATATTCCTAAATGCACTATTAATCAGAGCTGTGATATTCCCACAGTCATAAACTTATTGCCATGGGTTGAAATTGTACCTCTGCCATGCAAACATGACACACTAGCTAAGGAGAGAATCAAACTTGACGAAGAAAAGTAAACTTTGCAAGGTCTCTGAAAACCAGTATCCAGACAATCCATACAGCATGTGAAAAATGCTTACATGCTCAAATTACAAGTGGAAAACAAAGAGAGCTTCAACAAACAAACAAAAAGCACTTAATTATGCCTACCAAGGTTGACAACACAATGGGAAATGTAAGGAGTCAGCGCAATGATTAAAATATGATTGAAGGGGAATTAAGACAGAAGTGTAAGCTAAACTCTCATCTACAAATGATGCTCTACTAAATCATAAGAAAAGTTCACTTGTCCAGTGAGTTGCAGATCTGGACCGGAGAGATGGCTCAGGGATAAGAGTACTTCCTGGTCTCATAGAGGACCTGCCTCAGTTCCCAGCACTGACATGGTAGCTCACAATCTCTTTTAACTGCAATTTCAGAAGCTCTAAGCCACGTTTCTGGCCTCTGATTCATCTTGCACATCCTGTGGTGCAGATGAACTCATAAAAAATTACCAATTAAAGAAATGAATCATTTTAAAATAGCTTGTGACCTGCTATTTGTAGGTATAAAATTGCCTTCCTCCAATTCAAAATGGATTAAGCATATTAGTGAAAAGTTTGTCTTTAAATAAGTTGAATCAAAGAATCTTTTGGTTAAAGGAGATTTGACTCTGCTACCTTTAATACACATTAGTTGTGTTCTTAAAGCCTGCCAGCTTTTATGAGGTACAGCTCTAATTGTTTCAGATAGGGTAAAGTTAAACAGCCTGGATGCTTATTTCAGTTTTAACTACAAGGACATAGGTACCAAAACAGCAAGGCTGAAAATCAGTTGTGGTATCTTCCAATTCTAGGATGCCCTGAAATTTCAAACACATAGCTGTAGCCACTATGCTATTAAGATTGAGAATACTACGACTTACGTATGTTTTCTCACTTACTTTAATTTTATGTAAATGGCTAAATTGAGTACTTTGAATGAATACTTAAACATCAATAAATTTGTAGTAGCTTAAATATTGAAATATAGCTTAATTCAGAAAAACATGTGTGTGTTGACAAAGAGAAGCACTGGAAGACATAAAACCTAATTTTATTTAACTTTTTTACATAATCAATAAGAAAAGTAAGGCTTGCTCATTGTTGAACTGCAATGTTTGTGAAGTATAAGGATTTGGTGTTTAATTGACAATGGCAAGGAAGAGAAATAGCACTGCATGCTATTTTTTCCATAACCTTTTTTTTTAATTTACACTAAAACTATGAACATCAGTGGGATGACAAGGAAGGCGACAGCAATATGTTGGTTCCTGAGATCTGAGCAAATTTCCTTCTTCTCTGAGTAAGTTTCTGCCTTGAGGGTTATAGATCTGTAGGTTTGGCTCCTCCCCACTTCAACATGATGGTCGCTTCTCTCGCTTTTCTACCACTCCTTCTGCTCACACATGGCTTCCTTTCCTCATAACTCTGCTTCTCAGTCATCTCTCTCTGTTATGTTCACTCTGACCTCTACTTTTCTCAGAAATGGCAAGAGATACGAATGGCTAAATAGCCTGCATATTTCCAAATTAGTCAAACCACTTTTGGAAAAAAAAGTGTGTATATTCTTGTGGTTTAATATGTTCTTAATCACCCTACAGGAAATCAGGTCCATTACTTCATCTATGCCAGGTGGAGATGACTTGATACAAGCTTGACTGATACTCATGATACAAGGAAGAATCCCTAATGGCAGGCTGCAGAGGCTGAGGTCCTGTCAGCAGCGGTAAGTAATGATGCCTTCCCTCAGCGACACCATTTTTTTTTTCGGTTCTTATAAAAAGCCATCAACAAAAGAATCAATTGGCTTTATTGTTCCTGGGAATTTTTACAGAATCATGTTTTCATTATATATTTAATGATTAATATGTGTCAGGGAATACCCATTGGAGATACATCTAAGAACCACTAAGAACTACTTCTAACTTATTATCAATGGATTTAATTTTATGTAATTCTTTTGATAGTTCAATCCCATTAAAACAAACAAACAAGCAAACAAACAAAAACCTCTTTAGTCATGAAGTATTCTTATATTGAAGGCTGGCAGCCAAACAACCCAAGCTCTCCATTCTCAAATCCTGAATTCTAAAACACCTTTTCTTTCGGTTGGATACATATTTTAAAATTGTGGATTATAACTGTAAGCCAAGCAGAATGTGTGTCTAGGAAGAATGGTTTGTGTTGTTGTTCATAAGCCAGAGAGATAATTTCTTCCAGGATGCTTGGAATGTGTCCCTTGCAGGAAAGCATGTGGTAAATTTAGCTTTGGTATTTGTATTCTGTACCCGCGCTCAGAAAGACAAGCTCAATGCGGATTTATAAAGTAAGTAAATAAGACTCAGCCCACAATTGGCTTTCAGGAGGGCCTGCTTTCTCTCAGCAGTCGCTTCTTCTGGATGGTGCTTCTTTTGAATGAAAGAAATGAAGTGTAGGAGAGAAGCGCACCCCACTGAGTTAACACACAGGTTCTTCTTTTTGAAGCATTGGAGTAGACATTTACACTTTCATTTTGTCACCTGGCCTGAAAAAGAAGGCTCTTCATACAGGTGACTGAAATCCATAAGCACTGGCTTCTGAGATCCTTATGAGAAACTGCTGTTGCTATCTAGGAAAAAATGCATTTGGCTTTCCCCAGCAACATTAAATAGGGATTACACCTCGAAGGTTTCATTTCATTTCTAAAGTTAGACTCTCAAATATATGATATGTTCTAAATTTACAACAATGCACGCTCACAGGCAAGAGTGGGCAAGTTACTTCCTTAGAATAATTCTTCTCTGTCTTCAATACGGATTTTCCTATAAAGGGAGGCGTGCCACAGCGCACTTTGTCTATGTAAACTGGCACCAGATTCTAAGTACATCTGTCTATCAAGGTGTCCCATGCCAATTTGAAGAATGTAAGAAAAAAAATTCCTTCACCCAGAAAGGCTGAGACAAAATAGGAAGGTAGAAAGAATTGCTGAGTTCCACATCTTCAAAGCAAGGGGGAAAGGTAGTTATATTTCTGAAAACAGTGTCTTCAATTCTGTGTGAGATGTTTCAGGGCACAAATGAGAGGTCCCAGAGATTAATAGACTGGCAGCACCATGTGCATCAAGGCACAGTTTGTATTCTTAGGCACTGTGTTCCCAGTGTTCAGAAAGTATTCAACAGAATAATGGCAACACAAGTATTTGCTCATTGTGTAACTTAGTATTTAAACATGTCTCAGAACAACCTGCTTCATGAACATTTGATTTAAAGAAGAAAGTAAAGATTTATTTGAAACTTTCCAATATTCACTCATTGAGCTACTTTCTTCTAAACTAGTTTTGTAATTTCTGTTCTAAATAATATGCAGAAATATCTTATTCTCTACTCCAGACAGATTTCACTTTCATCCTGTTGTATAAAAATTATTAACCAATGTAAGAATAATGGATACCTCAGGGTTGTTTTGATTTGCATTTCCCTGATGACTAGTGAAGTTGAGCATTTTTTAAGATGTTTCTCTGCCATCTGAAGTTCTTCAGGCGAGAATTCTTTGTTTAACTCTGTACCCCATTTTTTAATAGGGTTGTTTGTTTTTCTGGAGTCTAACTTCTTGAGTTCTTTGTATATATTGGATATTAGCCCTCTATCTGATGTAGGGTTGGTGAAGATCTTTTCCCAATTTGTTGGTTGCTGATTTGTCCTTTTGATGGTGTCCTTTGCTTTACAGAAACTTTATAATTTTATGAGGTCCCATTTGTCAATTCTTGATCTTAGAGCATAAGCTATTGGTGTTCTGTTCAGGAACTTTCCCCCCTGTACCAATGTCCTCAAGGGTCTTCCCCAGTTTCTTTTCTATTAGCTTCAGAGTGTCTGGCTTTTTGTGGAGGTCCTTGATCCATTTGGAGTTGAGCTTAGTACAAGGAGACAAGGATGGATCAATTCGCATTCTTCTGCATGCTGACTTCCAGTTGAACCAGCATCACTTGTTGAAAAGGCTATCTTTATTCCATTGGATGTTTTCAGCCCCTTTGTCGAGGATCAAGTGGCCATAGGTATGTGGGTTCATTTCTGGATCTTCAATTCTGTTCCATTGATCCACCTGCCTGTCATTGTACCAAAACCATTCAGTTTTTAACACTATTGCTCGGTAGTATTGCTTGAAGTCGGGGATACTGATTCCCCCAGAATTTCTTTTGTTGTTGAGAATAGTTTTAGCTATCCTGGGTTTTTTGTTATTCCAGATGAATTTGAGAATTGCTCTTTCTAATTCTATGAAGAATTGAGTTGGGATTTGGATGGGTATTGCATTGAATCTGTATATTGCTTTTGGCAAAATGGCCATTTTAAGTATATTAATCCTGCCGATCCATGAGCATGGGAGGTTTTTCTAGTTTCTGAGGTCTTCATCTATTTCCTTCTTCAGAGTCTTGAAGTTCTTGTCATACAGATCTTTCACATGTTTGGTAAGAGTCACCCCAAGGTACATTATACTGTTTGTGACTATTGTGAAGGGTGTCATTTCCCTAATTTCTTTCTCAGCCTGCTTATCCTTGTAGTATAGAAAGGCTACTGATCTGCTTGAGTTGATTTTATAACCTGCCACTTTGCTGAAGTTGTTTATCAGCTGTAGGAGTTCTCTAGTGGAGTTTTTTGGAATGGCTAAGATTAAAAATTCAGGAGACAGCAGGTGTTGGAGAGGATGTGGAGAAAGAGGAACACTCCTCTACTGCTGGTGGGGTTGCAAATTAGTACAACCACTCTGGAAATCAGTCTGGCGGTTCCTCAGAAAACTGGGCATGTCACTTCCGGAAGATCCTGCTATACCACTCCTGGGCATATACCCAGAGGATTCCCTAGCATGTAATAAGGATATATGCTCCACTATGTTCATAGCAGCCCTATTTATAATAGCCAGAAGCTGGAAAGAACCCAGGTATCCCTCAACAGAATAATGAATGCAAAAAATGTGCTTATATACACAATGGAATACTATTCAGCCATTAGAAACAATGAATTCATGAAATTCTTAGGCAAATGGATGGAGCTGGAGAACATCATACTAAGTGAGATAACCCAGTCTCAAAAGATCAATCATGGTATGTACTCACTAATAAGTGGATATTGGCCTGGAAAACTGGAATACCCAAAACATAATCCACACATCAAATGAGGTACAAGAAGAATGGAGGAGTGGCTCCTAGTTCTGGAAAGACTCAGTGTAACAGTATAAGACAAAAGCAGAACAGGGAAGTGGGAAGGGAGGGGTGGGACAACAGAGGGAGGGAAGGGGGCTTATGTGACTTTCAGGTAGTTGGGGACCAGAAAAGGGGAAATCATTTGAAATGTAAATAAAAAATATATCGAATAAATTTTTTTAAAAAAATTAAAAAAAAAGAATAATGGATATCACAAACTCTTTATTAACTTAATAAAATATTCCTACTGACTAACTTACCATTTTTTAAAGGATTTGTTGAGTATTTGTTAGACAATATTTTATCTACTAAGCTTAGAAATCTGTGGAGAAATATGTTCTTGGTAGCATTTGACTACTCCCTGTAAATATAACTTTGAATGGCACTTAACAGATTTAATTAATTTCTGTATATTGTTGTCATTGGTTTCTGAATGAAATAGTGAGACACTGGAGTCATTGTGATTTTAATCTTATTATGAGAAACCAGAACTCCATCTTTCTAATTGGTCTACTATTCTGAGGAGAGAAAATTATTTTTTCTCTCTTTTTAAAATGATAGAAAGGCATTTTCAGAATATCGTGGGCTAAATGTACATTTATTTCGAGAAATATCTATTTAAAATGCAATTATTAAATTACAAGATTTCTTAAAATGAATATTGCTTCTTAAATCTTGCATTTCATTCAATTATTTTTTGGGAGCATATATTATTTTATTGTAGGAGAAATTTATATAAGTAGACAATGTGCTTTAATGAAATTGGACCTACTTTGTTTCTTCTATATTCCTTCATATATACAATATACAAAATTATATATGTGCTTATATATCATATATATTATATAAATATGTACACAATATATCTATGATATCACACACATGCATGCATGCACGCGCGCGCGCACACACACACACACACACACACACACATGAATTGACACAGAAAGTCTTGCTAGCATTTCTACAGGCCAATATAATGGAGGCCTTTCCTCCATTAAAATTCTCTTTGCCAACCCTATTTTAAAGTTGACAGTTGGGCTGGAGAGATGGCTCAGTGGTTAAGAGCATTGACTGCTCTTCCAGAGGTCCTGAGTTCAATTCCCAGCAACTACATTTGTAATGGGATCTGATGCCTCTTCTGCTGTGTCAAAGACAGCTACAGTGTACTCACATACATAAAATAAATAAATCTTAAAGAAAATAAAGTTGACAGCAACTAACCATACACTTTGCAAATAATAACACATAGCATCATCAAAGGTCACCTTTGCCAGCAGGAAATAGATACCTTTAATATTTATATTTAAATAAAGTCTTTTTTGTGGAGACGAGTTCATTTTTCCCTCGGGAGAAGATATTATTGAGGCTTAGTTGGTATAATTGAGACACTTGGGCTAGATACAATGAAGATATGGTTCAAACATATTCCCTACATTGTAGTATCATTTTGTAGTATTGAATTTAGATTTTGCAGATCATCCAAAAAAAGCCAGTAAATACAAAAGAAACAAAAGAATTAAGAATAATTATGTCAAAACACAGCTATGAAGACTAGATTACAAATAAATACAAAATAAATTTTATTTACATAAGTATTCATTATTTTGAGTTTTAAATCTTTCAAGAATTTAGTTGTTTACTAATACTATTTACATTAAATGAAATATGTATAGTAAGTTTCTATTTCTACTAACTGACATGTCCAGAAAGAATTACTATTGATGCAATGGCTTACAAGTTAGCCTACCTGGAAATTAGTAAGTTATGATTCCAGATGTGAAAAATCACACATAAAATGACATAAACTCTGACACCAGATGCTGGCTTTACCTTACTACTTCGATACACATGACTGGTCTATAGCATATTTTTCATATTGTGACTTTATGAAAATATGAATATTCATATGTTTTATTGTTTGTTTGTTTTTTTTTTTTTTTTTGGTTTTTCGAGACAGGCTTTCTATGTATAGTCCTGGCTCTCCTGGAACTTACTCTGTAGTCCAGGCTGGCCTCAAACTCAGAAATCCGCCTGCCTCTGCCTCCCAGTGTGCTGAGATTAAAGGTGTACGCCACCACTGCCCAGCAAATATTCATAAATTAACTATCAAAATTTATTTAAATGAAATTGTTTGAAATGGAAACAGCATACCTCTGAAAACAAAGGTATCTTTTTTATATCAAGTAAAGGACACATTAATCTACTTTAATTAACAATGAATCACTTAAGGAATGGCATTTAGTTCGTACAGTCCTCTTTAGAAGAAGCAATCCAAGAATTACTCATTGCTTATTTTGAAATGCATAAAAACAGGATCTAAAATAAAACATTTCTGAATTTTAAAAATTCATGCATCTTTATGTGAGTGAGGTTTATTTTTCTAAAGTTAATTTGGCTCTAGAAATGCAATGTAAATACAGTTATTTTGAAATGGAAAATAAGTTTAGATTGGTAAAAGATTCAAAACTTATAAAAATAATTCATACATTTTTATGTTCTCTTAGTTTTAGGCTCTCTGGTGTGCTACTACATGGACGACTTTTCTTTTAGCAGTTTTAATGAAATTTCCTGACGAATCTATCTCAGTGATTGGGTTAGTTCGAAAGCAGGTGCTTATTACTGTTTTTTAGAATAATTTTCAATTTATGAAAGGATTAGTTAAAAGAGGAATCAGTTTTCTAAAATAAACTTTATCTATTAGAGTATACTTCCTGGAAAATAGAGGTGCACTAAAGGTTATCATTTTTCACACTCAGTCACTTTGGTTATAGAGTTGTCTATTGTAAGAAAACTGTTCAAAGGAATATGTGAGAGACTACATTCAATTCTAAATTATGTTAGTCAAAAATACCAGCATGAAATATTTACTATAATTAATTTATTTTTATAGCTTATTCATTTAATCATATAAAATTGACATATTTTATATCAATATTTTATATCAATATCTCAGTAAGCTAGTTTAAGGATTTCATTAATAATGTGTAGTCTATACTCAGATCTACAGTACTTATCCAATAAGAGTGTATGGCCCTTCACTTTCCATTGGTCAGATTACAGATGCATTTGTCTCTAACTTAGTTTTACTTAATCCACTTCCTACCTCTTCTATCCTCCATGCCCATGTCTTCATAACTTCATAATAAAAGTTATGCAGTTAGGAAGAAATGTTCCTAATGAGAATTCCTACTAGAGGATATGGAGTCTGAATTGGCCATCTTTCGTAGCCAGAAAAGGCTTGTAAGAGCAGGACTAGGTTGCCTTTGGTTGAGTTGTTGGTGAAGGGGTCCCCTGGAGATCACTAAACAAACCAGGCTAATGATGGGGCAGAATGTTGCACTCTGAAAACTGACAGTGGAGCCCAAATGCCAAGGACATCATCTGCAGAGTTCACAGAACACACAGAGATGGGGCTGATGCTTGAATGGAAGTTTCATCCCTGTGTTCTAGTTTTTTGGTGAGAGAAGGTATCCGGTAGCACAACCATCCACTTAAAATCTGTTTTGCCTGAAAAATATGCCAGGAAATGGTTGTTAAGAACTTGTGGGAATGGAAAACCAGTGTTTCAATTAACTTGAGGCCCACACCAGGAGGGAGAGCCCATGACTTGCACTGTCTGCATGTCCAGGAACCAAAGACTGGACAGCCCAGGGTCTGAAGGTATATCTAAACAAGAATGGAAGTTAAATCAATGAGATGATTCTTAATGATATTCTGTTATGCGCAGAGATCAGTGCACTTGTGCAGTCTTCATCAGAGAGATTTCCACAGACAGCAGAAAGGAGCAGGCACAGAGACCCACAGTCAGATTATATGGAGAAAGAATCTAAGCTGAAGGTCTGGAATGGAAAGCTTCATGGAAGAGGGGGAGGAAAGATTGGAGGAGGAGTCAGAGAGGATTGGGTACACCAGGACAACAGCCCACCAGATAACTAAGCAGTGCTCCCACTGGGCTCCCAGAGACTGAGGCAGCAACCATAGGGCCTCCATATTTATGTTCCAGGTCCTGTGCATATATTCCATGGATATTATCTTGATATTATTCTAAGACTCCTAACAGTGGTTGTGAGTCTATCTTTGACTCTTTTTGTCTGCCCTTGAAACTCTTTTCCTCCCTGTGTTTGCCTTGTTAAACTTCCATAGGAGGGTTTTCTCCTTGTATAGTATCCTGTTTTGTCCTTTGGCAGTTGCTGTCCATTGGATGCTTGCTCTTTTCTGAAGAGGAATAGGTAGGGGCATGGATCTGAGGAAGATGGAAGTTGTGGGTGAGCTGAGAGGAGAAGAGGTAGGGAAAAATGTGGCAAAGATGTACTACATGAGAGGACAATCTATTTTCAGTAAAAAAAAAAAATGCTTAAGTATCCAATATTTCTTCAAACTTGTTGAAATGAGCATTGAATGACTAAATCAGTTCCTTCTGCAATTTTTATTAGATATTTTCTTTCTTTACATTTCAAATATTATCCCCACATTTCCTCTCCAAAAACCCCCTATTCCTCCCACTGCTCATTAACCTACCTACTCCCACTTCACTGTCCTGACATTCTCCTACACTGGGGCAACAAGCCTTCACAGGTCCAAGGGCCTCTCCTCTCATTGATGTCCGACCAGGCCCCCCTCTTCTACCCATGTGATTGGAGCCATGGATCCCTCCATGTGTACTCTTTGGTTGGTGATTAAGTCCCTGGAAGTTCTGGGGGACCGGTTGGTTCCTATTGTTGTAAGGGGCTGCAAACCCCTTCAGCTTCTTGGCTTTTCTCTAGCTCCTTCATTGGGGACACTGCTCAGTTCAATGGTTGGCTGAGAGCATCTACCTCCGTTATTTGTCAGGCACTGGCAGAGCCTCTCAGGAAACAGCTATATCAGGGTCCTTCTGCAATTAAATGATGGCTTAGTGCATCTCTCTACAGAAAATGAACAAGTAATATGTGCTCTGAATTTCTTCTTGAAATGTTCCTTGTTTATTCTTAAAATTTTTATACATTATCATTTGATAACAGTCTCCAGTCCTCAAGCCCTTTGATCTCCTTTCAAACTTCCTAAGCACTTCATGTTTTCTATGTCTCTCCCTCTCTTTTCTTTTTCTGTTTCTCTTATAACTTTTTCTTTTGCTGCCCCTCTTTTCTCTCTCTATCATCTTCACTTCTATCTTTCTGTCCCTCTGTGTTTATTTATTGCCTTTTCTCTTTTTCTCTTCCCCTCTCCCTTTCTCTTTAATCTTCATCTTTGTGTCTCTCAAACACATAAGACAAGAAAATCAAAACAAAGGACAAATACCCTAATAAGACTTCTTTTGTAAAAATAAAACAACAAAAGCTACCAAATAAAGCCAACCAACCAAACAAACAAACCAACAAACAAGTAAACAAACAAAAAACACAGAATCTGTTTTCTGTTAGATAAATTTATCTGGTCTTGAGCATTTCCCTGGAGTGTTTTTGATACATACAGTTACACTCCACTAGAGAAACTGATTTTCCCATTGTAGAAGGTATCTATTGCAGATAGCTTCTTGGTTATTCCTAGCCTGTTGTTCCTATATTATTTATTTTTAATAAATAAACAAAACCCATAGTATCCTTCCTATATGCAAGAATTTTTACAATTAACTTACCAGTATATCCTACAAATAGGTTGTTTCTTTAGACTACAGGTTATATACCTGGGTGTTAGTAATAATTATTTTTCTCTTTCTGTAGTGTATAAGATATCTTGTAGAACCATGAACAAAGTAAGTGCAGGTGAAGCTTCTATTTGGGTGCCAGCTTCATTTTGCACATTGATGACATAAATAATTATGTACTAAGTAATAGGCCCTTACCATTAGATTGTGAAGAGTAAACAATAGCCTTGGCAATAAGCTGTACTATTATTGGAGGGGAGAATACATCAGACCATTTTAGTCAACAACTTTAAAAAAAAATGCAACCCAGATGGGGAATCGTTTCCATCTTATATGGTTATTCTATCTAAACTCCTTTTTTATGTTTATATATTTTAGGAACCTTCTACAGTATTAAACTTTCATATGACTTTGCAAAAAGGATTTTAGTGTTAACTATCCTACCCATTTTCTCTCTTTACACTTCCTATCAATCTCATCATATTTAGTCATTGTATTGTAATATCTCAATAAGACACTATATTACATTTTTCCTTCATTAGAACTCTTTCCTTCATATATTTTTAGCTAACTAACATCTCTGATTATTTCTCTGGAAGTTTTCACAAACTTTAAAAGTTAACACCCACATATGAGAGAAATATTTCTAGTAAGACTTACTGTCATTTGGGCATAAGGCCTAAATTTCAATTGCTGGATCTTGTCATAGATCAATTTTCAGGATTTTTGCAAGTTCCTATACTCCTTCATTATAAAAGTACCACAGAAGATATATGGATATATTTGAATACAAATATAGCCTTTCACAGCCACAACTAACAGCATCCTAAATAGAGAGAAACTTAATACATTTTCACTAAAATTACCAATGTTCACAATCTCCATATCAATTTAATATAGTACTTGAAATCTTAACTAAAGCAGTAAGAGAAGTGAAAGTCGTTAACATGATACTAACAGGAAAGTAAGAGAAAAAAGTATCTTCACCTGTGAATTACTTAATCTCACTCAGAAAGTCCTTGTAGACTCCACAAAGATAATTCTACAATTTTTAACATTCAAATAGTAGGATGATGTAAAAATAACACACACACACACACACACACACACACACACACACAGCCAAAACCAACAAATAAATGACAAAAACAAAACCAACAATAACAAAACCCATAGTATCCTTCCTATATGGAAGTGACAAACATCATGAGGAAGAAAATGAGTAATAATAAAGAAATCAGGAAAAGAGTGCCTTTCAAAAGAGCTTCAAAATCTCCTGGGATAATGCTATCTAAGCACATGAAAGTTTGCATACTACAAATCTTAAGACACTGACAAAAGAAATGGAAGAAGACATCAGAAGACAGAAAGATTTCCCATCACTATAGATCACTAGGATAATATTGTAAAGAAATTTAATCAGCAACATGGCTGCCCTGGCCAGAGATCATATCGAAAACACTTCTGTTTATGTGATCCAGCTGAAATGCATACCCTCCATACATCTTCAATCCAAACAATGAAGGTAAAGATAGTTTGTAGAAGGTAGCAGCTATGTTAGAAAGCAATGTCTAATTGAGGGGCACACAAAGTGATGGATTAGAGAAAGATTTGACATCATGAGTCAGAGATAGCATATATTTAAGTCCCAAGGAAACAGAGACAATAATGAGATACAACATAAGAGAACAGGAGAGGGGGGGAGAGAGAAGGAAAGAGGGAGGGAGAGAGAGGGAGGGAGAGAGAGGGAGAGAGAGAGAAAGGGAGAGAGGGAGGGAGAAAGAAAGAAGGACCAGGAGGAGGAGGAGGAGGCAGTTTTACACTGACAGGTTGCAGGTGAAGACAGAAAATGAGAAGGAACCAGATTAGAATAGAATGCAGAAGTTAATTTGAGGACAAGCAGTGCAATTCAATCAGAAGCTAAGAAAATACAATTTGAATTAGACAGCTTGAAAAGTAGTTTGGGACAGAACAGCTGAGTTGAAACACCCAATCAGAGTTCAGAAAAAGCTAGAAAGGGTCAGTTTATTCTGACAATTACATCTGACAAATAGTTGTTTCTCTTACAAATATTGTAAAAATGACCATCCGAATAGAAACAATCTAAAAATTCAACCCAATCTTCATTAAAAGCCAATGTAATTTTTCAAAAATATTGAAAAATAAGAACTTCCAAATCGCTTGTGGTGACAAGCAGGAACCCAGATATATTTCCACAAGTATACAGACATTTAATTTTTGACAATGTCAAATATACATACTAGAGTTAAGACAGCATCTTCTACAAATGGAGCTGTTTAAACTAGATACTTATATATAATATTGCTTGTTTAAACATCTCCATTTATAACTCTTATAATATGACAAAGTTTATATTTGAATTGTGTAGTTAGAATTGGTTCAAAATCTCACAGTTAAAAATTAGCATATTTCCTCACATAATTTTAAATTGATGGTTGATATATTTATCAAATGATTTTTGAACTGTCAGTTTTATTTAAGCACCTTTTCATTCCTGGCTTTTTTTTCTAGCATATCATTGATTTGTGTGACTTTCATGGGTTAATTCTTCATGAAGCACTTACTCAATTGTATCAGAATAAATAGTATTTTCAATATGTCATGCTAGTAAAATAAAATCAGAAGTGTGTATTCTTCACAATCTGTGGGTAATTTTTTTTTATTTTAGAAATAATCACATGAACACTTTATTTAAATTTTTATGTGGGAAGAAAACCATTAAGCTCGATCCGAGTGGATTAGCTTCTGCAGAGCAGGGAAACCTGGAGTAGCCTTTCACTGGGCATGCGTGATTTCGCTGTGTTGACATGTCCAAACAATACATAGTTATAGATATCATAAATAATCAAAATCTACAGTAGTTTCACAAAGATATTTGATTGAGCCCTAGTGCATTGGCGAATGCCACACTAGTCAGCAATTGACCTCAGATATTTTGAACACCTAATCAGTTTGAACACCAAACACTGTGACAAGTGGTTTAATGTTAACCAAGATTTTTTTTCTAATAACTAAATTTCATTGATTTGATTCATTGTTTAAATATTTGTTTGGGGGACATATATCAAACCAAAATAATAAATCTGTAATTCCAACTCACTTGAATTCAATCTCCTAATATCATGAGTTCTAAATATACCACCACTTGCAAAGTGGCTGTCCATTAGGAAACAGTGAAGAAATGTTGACTGAATATATGTCTATTAACTAAGCATACAGCATGGTCATCATAGATAATACTTTGGAAAGTGCTGTGCTCAAATTCTAAGACAAAGTATCATGGTTAAAAACTTCAATAAATAATAAAAGTATTATGTTTTTATAAAATATGCAATATCTCAAAAGCAAAGCAAAAAAACAGAAGGTATTCACGTTTGTAACCTTCATATATATTTGCAACTTAAACTCTTCCTTAATGTGTTCTGTGGAAATCTAACTGCTTGTCAGTACAGGGAGCTTCGTGTGAAGTCTCAGCAGCCACACTGCACAGGTGGTAGTGAAAAATACTCCCAGGACTGTGGAATTGAAATTCTTGTGCTTGAACCTTACTGATTTAATATACAATGCCACATAAAAGCTTGATGACATAGCTTACTATTTCATGTACAGGCAGAAGAGCAAAAAATGAATTGCCTTTATCAGGAAAAACTGGCAAATAAAACATCTAGCCACATCTATTTGTCCTGAATCTTGCCTCTTGCCGTTAATCTGGAGCTGTTGTGTTTGAAGGTGTTTACAGCCTATGAATTGCTCCGGATGACAAGAAATGATTTCATCCATTGTGGCAAAGCAATACTTATTACAGTTCTTTTACGTGTCTGTTATTTCATATGTACTCTGACAGATTTTACTTCAGTGAGATTTTTTTTACACTGTGTATCAGTTTGCTTGATTTTTCTGATACCTAAAAGTTTTCCACACTTAACTGACACCCTTGATGCCTCTGATAACTAGAAGGCAAAGAATAAAGGACATGATTAATTAATTATTTTCTAATCCCCCATCTTTGCATAACTCCTACATGGAAGGAGACATTGATTACACAGACATGGAAGAGATCCTAAGTGTTTCTTATGAAAATGTATGTTAGAACTTGTACCTGAAACTCAATTGGCAGCCTCGCACTTATGAGCAAAGCAATATTTTATGTTATATATTTAAATAGGTATGCTCAGATTAAAATAAATATGTTGGTGCAATTTTTCTTGTAATTTATTTTAATATTTATGTTTGTCCTTGCTACTAATTTCTCTAAAGCGTTGAAATAAGAATGACCACATTAACTTTGGAGCACATTTTTTTCTCCTATGTAAATCTACATTCTTTCATTATGTTCCTATCCATATTTCTGTGCCTTTTTCCAGCTCCTTGAACCACACCACACCAGTGACACAGGTAATTTGTCTAGCTTAAGGTCTTCTGTTGTTCACTCATTCTTCAAATTCATTGCTTTCATCAGGGCATTGGGGGAAATTATGATCTTGCTTTTACAGTATACTAAGTTGATTTTCCTTTTGCATTGAACTAATTATACGTTGAATTTAAGATGCTCTATTTAACATATTTTGTTATTGATTAAAAACACCACCTATTTTACAACATTTGAGACAAGTTACTTTTATGAAATGAGAAAAAATAATTTGTTAAAAGTTTAAAGCAATGGACATTGTGAAATTGTAATTAATTTACTTATAAAACTAAAAGGTGGTTTTCACATAATTTCTTTAAAATAAAGAATGATTGTTAAAATAGTTTGGACAGTAAGTAGCCTATGCTTTTAGTAGACTAAAAAATTAATGAATCTGAGAAATTAATTAAAATGCTATAAAATTCCATGAACTTAAAATGGCATATTACTTTGTCTACCAGGCACTTTAAACATAAATATGTTTATTTTTCAAAGTGTAATTTAATAACAACAAGGGATTTTATTTGTTTTTGTTTTTTGTTTGGTTTTGTTGTTGTTATTGTTTGTTTGCTTTTTTTCTTTTCTTTCCTTTTTTTTTTTTTTTTTTGAGACTCTAGCTTTGGCTGTCTTAGAACTTGCTCTGTAGATCAGACTAACCTTCAACTCACAGAGATTCTACTGCCTCTGCCTCCTGAGGGCCTGGATTAAAGACCAGTACTGTCAGTGCTTGTTTAATAACAAGAGAATTAAAAGAGTCAAATTTAACATAGAGATATTTATCAATACTTTCAAATAGATTCATAGATTTTTATCATATGCATATGCAATGATTCCCTCTAGAAGACAGATGCAACAAAGAAAGTTCAGTTTGAGTACTCAAGAGTGACTGCGAAGTCTATATGGATTAGAGGATGGAACTTAGCTGGTTAATGTCTGCCCCACCTCCACTTCCTCTCCCTTGACCATTGCGCACTGCATTCTTTGATACTTTACTTGAAATTGATAAAGAGCAGAGGAGAGGCCCTTGGTCCTGTGAAAACTCAGGACAGGGAATTGGGAGTGGGTGGGTTGGTAAGCAGGGGAAGGGAGGGTGAGATAGGGGAATTTTGGAGGGGAAAACAGGAAAGGGGAAAACATTTGAAATGTAAATAAAGAAAACATCTAATAAAAAAGATTTATAAATTTGAAAAAATAGCAGAGAAAAATATTACCCTTCAAAACTGTTCAGTTTCCTTAGTAAAATAACCTTGGCATGTGTGTGACATTAAGTGTATTTCGCTTCCTTTATGCAAAGCTGAATTTTTTCTTCTCCCTTAGAATTGCCCTTCCTGATATTAGTTTGAGGTGGGACAAACTCAAATCAAATACCTATGCTCAACTGAGTTCGTTAATCCTAGGAAGTCTTATTGAGGAATTTGAGAAGCACAGTCTCCATAAAAGAGCAGAAAATATTCCTTTGTGGAATTTAAATTTTATCTAACATGACCTATTTCCTTTTTTAAGGCAAATCATGTTCAGTGAGCAAAACTTGGTGATGCCATCTTCACATTTTATTAGAAAACATCAAAAATTAACGAATGTAAACAAAGAATATAGAAAATAAAAAATATTAAAAAATTAACAAATAAAAGCTGAACAACAAAATTTCAGAGGCTCAGTAAAAGTGTTTTATTCTCCAATTCCAAGGATCTCAGGGCTTAATTCTGACATTCTCAGTAATAATTGTGACTTTCAAATAGCAAGCTATGCCAATATTGGCAATGGAAAATGACCATAACATATTTGTATGTTCTTGTAGCAATACATTAGGGTTTTTGTTAGTTACTTCTATTTTGAAGCTTTCAGTAAAATGTCAGAAGCAAAATAAATACATAACTACTGAGAGCTCTGTGATATTTACTTAATATCTCACTGACTACTAGCTTTTAGACAATCTGGATTCTGACCCATAAGTATTTTAATTTTTGATGCTTTACACATCCAGGAGGTAAACTTAAGAGGCTTAATTAACAAGAGTGGAAAATTGTGCTGAGATCTTTGGAATAGCTAAAATTATGCCTACTACATGACCTACTATATAACCTCAGCATACAGCCAAAGAAGAAATGGGAAATGGCTGATGAAATCCTCAGAAATGGAGGAGGGAGAAGGGATAAATGACACTGAGGATTGACACACACACACACACACACACACACACACACACACACACACATATTGAAAATGCTTTTAACATTATCACAAAATTAATATATGACCATAAAATATTTATTGTACTAATATATTATTTTGTATTTATATTAATATGCAATATTATTTATACATTATCTAAAATATAATATTTATATTAACATTATATATATATAATAATATATATATATATAAATTTTATATATAATATATATATATATAAAATGAAGTGGTGCTACCTGGTTGACAGTATCCATAGATTATATAACAAAAGCATGATTATATAACAAAACCAGGAATGCAAATCTTCATTTCAATCCATTGTTCAGGGTAACCCAAGTGATTCTCAGAGCTGTGAGGATAATGTTGTCATTGGTTGCCTCTCATAGGTTGAAGATAAATTCCTTTTGCTGAAGAGATCATGAATTTCTGACCTAGGACTTCAAAGTTTGAGCTGGTTCTAAACTGAAAGCCTCTTTTGTGGGTTCTGGTTTGTACAGTACCAGAAGATCAATGAATGCAATGAAGAGATTGAAACAATCGATAATCACACCCAGTCATGAGGATATAAATCACAATAAATGCCAGTATAATAGGAATTCCCTAATTACATCATAGTTGCATGCTTATCGTGATGTTAACTAACAGTTTTCTAACTCAGCACTTCTCAACCTATCTGGTTCTGCAGCACTTTAATATATTTTCTTATGTGTGGTGAAGCCCTAACCATAAAATTTTATTCATATTTCATAACTATAATTTTGCCACTGTTATGAATTGTAATGTAAATATATTATATGCATTAACTTCCCTGTGAAAGGGTAGTTCAAACCACTAAGGGAATGTGACTCAATGATTGAGACCTATTGGTCTAACTGGACATAAGTCCCACTTTACAAGAGGAAAATCTTTTCTGTAATGAAAAACTAGCCATTATCTGGAATTACTGAAGTCATGAATTGTAGAGCAGAACCTACTTTCAACACTACTCTAGTTGGCATTAATGTTACCTGCACTATAAAACTTATATCTACAGAAAAGCACACCTCATACCCCTCACCAGAGAACCATCTGACAGAAACGACCGGGAACTCCAACTTGACAAAAGGCAGAGGTTAACTGATCCTATTGTCCCACAGAGAAATCTATAACACCTGCAGCTCAGTGAACATCCTGAAAGACAGACGAGGAAGATTTTAAGAGCTGGAAAACTAGGAACTCTTGTGAGGTGTTTTCCTTAACAAATGATAGGCAAGGCACATCTTGATACTTCAACAGCACGATTGCCAAAGAATACTCAAGTAATGACAAGGTGCTGCAATGAAAGGAGGAAATCTCAATGCCTGCCCCATGCAAATAACTATAGGTCACTAATGCAGGAGTATAGTGTGGTGGGCAAAAACGTGGTTAGGGAAAGAAGCGAAAATAGAATGGTATAATTTTATTTTTATTTACTTTTTTACTTTCTAAATTAGTATAGTCTTCATTTACATATCAAATGTTGTCCCCTTTCCTGGGTCCCCACTCATAACCCATCTCCTCTCCCCCTGTTCCCCAGTCAACCCTCTCCTGCTTCCCTGTCTCAGCATTCCTCCATAGTGGGACATCAAGCCTTTCCAGGACCAAGGGCCTCTCCTCCCTTTGATGTCCAACAAGGCCATCCTCAGCTGCCTATGAGTTTGGACCATGTTCACTCTCTGGTTGATGGTTTTGTCTCTGGGAGTACTGGGTGGCTCATATTGTTCCTCCTATGGCGCTGTAATCCCTTTCAGCTCCTTGGGTCCTTTCTCTAGCTCCCCTATTGGGGACCTTGTACTCAGTTCAATAGCTGGCTGAGAGTGCCCTCCTCTGCATTAGTCATGAATTAGCAGAGCTTCCCAAGTGACAGCTTGGAATACCCAAGATACAATTCACATATCAAACAATGCTCAAGAAGAAGGAAGAACAATGCAACTATGATGTAATTAGGGAGAACAAAATTCCCACAGACGGAGATACCAAGACAATGTATGGAAAAGAGTCTGAGGGAAGGACCATCCAGAGACTACCCCACCTAGGGATCCATCCCATATATGGTTACAAAACTCAGACATTATTATTGATGCCCACAAGGACTTGCTGAAGCTGGCTATAATTTTACTTTAAGTAAAAAAACAAAATAGTAAGGGTAGTGATGGCAAGATGGATAAAAAAAAATGACACTAAGTCTGATTAACTGGCCTAGATCCCAATAACTCAAAGACTGGAGAAATGACTTCAACACACTATCTCCTGGTCTCTGCCGTGTGCTGTGCATACCCCAATAAGTAAATAAACAAACATGCAAATATGCAACTAATCATATAAATGATTAGCAGTATTAATAAAATAAAAATGTTCAATAACAGTGCAGAATCTCTAATTTCATCCACGCAGTATAATATATCAGAGACATTCACGGTCCCTGCTATCATTCCAACTAGTTCATCATTTCCTTTACCGAGGAGGTTGGTAGCTACTGCGAGAATTTTATCTACTTATTTTCGGTCTCAAACTAATCATGAATTAAGACTTGCAGTTCTCGCTAATATAAATAACTACTCAAGCCATTTGTTCATTATAATTATGTGAAAGTTCTTTAGTGGTTGGTGGCTAATTAATTTTATCCCAGCTATAAATTAAGGAAAGGTTGCTCATTAATAATGAATATTATGCACTTTATTACTCTATATATGAATATATGTTCACATATGGCATCATTTTTTGCTTTTAAGGAAACAAAGTGTAAAATTCCATGTTAGACGCCATTCTGGCATGGCTTTTACCATTTTTGTAAATTTATAGTTTGTTATGTCTCCTTACTAGTACCCAATATTCCATAAATATATTAGTTATTTTTAACCATTACTAATATATGTAGTACATTTATACTGTAATAACATAGAAGCTTTGTTTGTTCCCTCTGGTGTATCTGGTTTGATTATTTGTATTATCATATTAACTTCTGCACTTGACTGCACAAAATCTCAGGAAAGTTTACACTTCATTTAATTATAAATTTTGATAAGGCAAACCCAAAATTTAAAGCATTTCTAATACTGGGTGTATGATTCTTATTGACATTAAATGCTGCTTATAGAGTCATCATTAATTTCCTCTAAAGATTTAGTCCTACACTATGAATTATAGAAATGAGTGCAGGTATTAGGTGAAAGGTGATTTGAATTCTCTATTGAGTAAAGCAAAGACAAAATGCAAACTTCACACACAAATACACGTAAACACACATTTGAATGTGGGTGAAAGCAAACATATATTATATATATATATGTATATATATATACATATATATGCACACATATATATGTATGTAATAAAGCATGTGACTTCTATGAAAAATAACTAACACTTTAGGACATTGATGTGCAACAAAGAAACTAAGAACACAGTGGACAAAAGGCCTCACCTATTGTAGTCTGTTTCATGATTCATTTTTCCCCTGCGGTTAACTTAAAGAAGAACCTAAAAAATTCCTGATATCTTTATTATCTAAGAACTGACTCTTGGTCATTGATTATATTATTTACATATACTTAATATAGTTTATACCTAACACTCCCCCAAAAAAAGCCCAACAAGAAAAGAATCTCAACATATTTCATGCATTAATTATGAAAGGTGACATTGTTTTATGGAAACCACTGTGGCATCTACATCAAGTTGCAGATATCAAATCATTTTTTTAATCACTAAAGTTTTGATGGAGCACATAATTAAAACAGTCAAAATATTCAGGCATAAATGGATTATTTTTTGTCATTTTAATAACTCATTAGGAATACTAGTTCATTGATTTGATTGATAGCTTAGTGCTTAATCATAGTAATGAGAAAATAAATCCAAATTCACTAAAATAATTTTATCAACATGATTAACTCAGTTTTCAAATGTCTATTGATGCTCATTTAAACTCCATGCACATGACAAAATGCTGTGAGTTAGCAGAGAAGGGGTGCTTTCTTCATCCAGTCAGACCTTAGTTTAATGACTGCAAAAGTCCTTGATTGTGGGAGTTATGCAAACAATCATCTTGACATTATTCCCATTTAACAACAGAGAAGCATTTATTCTGATATTCAAGAAGTCACCTGTGACTGCTGAAAATTCAGGAAATAGTTGTCAAGGTGAGATCTTCAGCTAATTAAAACTCAAGGAGATTGAGCAGTAGAGATGACTTCGAATGTTTGATAAGAGGTGTGTAAAGGTTCTAGGAACAAACATAACAATGGGAGTCTAGTGAGTGGCAGTGGAACACTTGGTTAGCATACAGGAGATGATAGATTTCATATTTAGTACTAAAAGCTCCTTACCAAGGAAAATGTACAGTAAGTTAATAGAATTAATCCTTTCTGAGAAAATATGAGAGTGCAAATACTACACTGGAATTTGAGTATTATATTTTGATTTGCTTTCAATAAAACTACTGTAAGAGTCAATATTGAAGAAAGGATTGAAATGACAATGTGGAACATAAAACAGTTATACCTCAACAGAAAGCATTCTTCCATTGTCTCTTTAGCAGGCAATAGCGTTTTCCAATAGAAATCTTACCCACCATCTCATGCTTTCTCTCTACTCTAAACTTTCAGGTAAATTTAATGAACATATTTGAACAGATAGTTGTAGGAAATAAAGGCAACATAAAACATCTCTTGAGGTGAATTTAGTACATTGAAAGTGCAACTGTGATGGGAAATTAACATACAAGTTGTTATATATCAGAATATAGCAGAAGATACTGCTTCTAGAAAAGAAGATAGGCTTTTAGGAAAGAAAATGAGGATTGGAAAACAGTTGAGCCAGCACAGTGCTGCAGTTCAAGCATGAGACAGTGAGTTTAATCTCCATAACCCTTTGATACTCTGTTATGCTTGCAGACAGGAACCTAGCATGACCATCCTCTGAGAGGCGGTTCCACTGGCAGAGTGTTCCTCTTTCTCCACATCCTCTCCAGCACCTGCTGTCTTCTAAGTTTTTGATCTTAGCCATCTGACTGGTGTGAGGTGAAATCTCAGGGTTGTTTTGATTTGCCTTTCCCTGATGACAAACGATATTGAACATTTCTTTAGATGCTTCTTGGCCATTTAATATTCCTCAGGTGAAAATTCTCTGTTTAGCTCTGTACCCCATTTTTAATAGGGTTATTTGGCTCTCTGGAGTCTACTTCTTGAGTTCTTTGTATATCTTGGATAAAAGGCCTCTGTTGCCATTTTGTCCTTTTGACAGTGTCCTTTGCCTTACAGAAATATTGTAATTTTATGAGGTCCCATTTGTCGATTCAGAAGATTCCCATTTGTCGAGCATGGAAGATTTCTCCATATTCTGAGAAGATTTCCATCTTCTTCGATTTTTTTCTTAAAAGACTTGAAGTTCCTTTCATATAAGACCCTATTATACCACTGCTGGGCATATTCCCAGAGGATTCCCCAGCATGTAATAAGGACACATGCTCCACTATGTTCATAGCAGCCCTATTTATAATGGCCAGAAGCTGACAAGAACCCAGATATCCCTCAACAGAGGAATGGATACAGAAAATGTGGTATATTTACACTATGGAATACTACTCATCTTTTAAAAACAATAAATTCATGAAATTCTTAGGCAAGTGGGTGGAACTGGAGAATGTCATCCTGAGTGAGGTGACCCAATCACAAAAGAACACACATGGTATGCACTTACTGTTAAGTGGATATTAGCCCAGAAGCTCAGAATAACCAAGAAACAATCCACATATCAAATGATGCCAAAGAAGAAGGAAAGAGAGGCACCTGGTCCTGGAAAAGCTCAATGCATCAGTGTAGGGGAATACCAGGACAGGGAAATGGGAAGGGGTTGATTGGGGAACAGGGAGAGGGAAGAGGACTTATGGGACCTTCAGGGAGGGGGGATCCAGGAAAAGGGAAATCATTTGAAATGCAAATAAAGATATCTATATCTATAAAGATATCTATATCTAATAATAATAATAATAAAATAATCCAAGGGAAATAAAAAAACATTCATGCTTCTTTTACAAACATGGAGATATCACATTACACTGTGATTGGCTCATAACTACCATCTATATTCTAGTAATGTTTATATATATCTCTTCCTATTATAATGTAAAGACTTGTCATTTATTTACTTGAAGTTTCCATACCTTGCTGGTAGCATTTTATAAGTAAATTCCTGGATAATATCAATTTTTGTTCATAAAATTGTTACTTTTAATGAAAAGACAATACCTAATTAGGATAAATATCCCAGCATAAAATTGTCTTATTATTCTATAATCTTTGGGATTAACAGTGCTATATTCCATCCCAGCTCCCCTTGTCAATTTCCAGAGTAGGAAGCAAACACAGTATACTCATGCAATCAACAGAACTTGATTCTGAACACATTATTGTAAGAAAAGAAAATGCTCAGCTGTGTATGGTGGCATACACATTTTCTCATCTTAGCCCTCTTGAGTTGGAGTCAAGAGGATAAGGAGTAGTTCAAGGCCATCCTCAGCTACAGAAATAGAACAAAAACAAACCGAAAATCTCCAAAACCTAAACCACAAGGTCAATGGAACGAAGCTTAGGCAATGATATGGGGCTCACTCCAAGAATCTGTTTCTGGACTCCTACTGTCCAATTACAGGAGAGGTTACCACTATACTGCCCATTTGAGATTAAAGATGCTCATAAAGCCAATTACACTGAGGATTCCAGAAAAGAGAATGGCAGTAATTCTTTAATAGAAGATTCAAGAGTTACACCTATGAAACACTCCTAAAGAGAAACTCAACTTCAATGTTAGTAACAATTGAATTGTAGTTACCAAGTATGCTCCGAGGAGTCTCAGGAAAAGGCACTGGCATGTCGAAGCAGTGTGTGTAATACACTCAGCAAATGAGCCACTGTTACACAAGTAAATAGCCCATATAAATTCTATCCTCAAATTCATTTCTAATTCTTCAAAACTGTTTTGGGGGAGAGATGAAGCTACACAGTCTCAAAGTATTTGTTGTTCTTATGCTCTTAATACTTCAGTGGTGTCACATTGCCCTGAACGTAATTTAATAAATTAGTCTCCAATGGCTGGATTTTAATTTCATTTAGTGTTTGCTTTGAATGCACAGGTCTGTGAAATTTTGATGGAGAGCTTAACATTCTTTTCATGTAGAACTATGAGAAAAGAGGTGTCAAGGATGGTTCATATGTGTGGTTCACAGATGATATATCAGGAAATTACATCTATGTTAACATAAAGATGATAGATGTTGAGTCATTATCTACAGAGATTATATTTTAGTGTTTCCACATTGTTGAATTCATTAAAAGATGTACACACACACATAAAACTTGAGTCGGTAGTGGTAGAACTCAGAAATAATCTTGTTATGGAAACTATTAAAGTTATGATTTGTTTACAGTAAGAATTCTTCTAAGGGACTTGAGAGAGAGAGATGGCTGACAGATGCACAATACTCTGTCACAGGATCTCTGTCTAGTTGCCAGCAACCACATGGTGAGGAGGGGAAGAAGGATGGTGGGCGAGAGTAAGGACGTAGGGAGAGCTCACAATGCTCCAAATGATCTGAAGCCCTGAAGATCTCAAGTACCTGCACTCTTCCTGACAAACACCACACAGGGCACGCCCGTGTGCGTGCATGTGCACACACACACACACACACACACACACACCACGAAGAATGTAAAGAAAACAATAAGAGCGTAGACATGGACACTAGACTATTCCTGTTCATAACCTTTGGCAAACCTCTGAGGTAGGCTGCCAGAATGTGGAACACAGTACAAAGAGCACTGTTGTCACGTTAATGCCCCCGTGATGCCAAGGGAACTCAACGTGAGAGTCCACAAGCAATGCTGCTGGAAATGCTCAGGACAGAGCAGCATCGGCAAATCTTGCTAAATGCAAACCATATTTTTGCCTGAATATGCGGTTTCTTGTTTCTCTGAAAAGCTCTTGTTACTCACTTGCCATTAATCTTCTTTGTTTCCAAGCGGAATGCAATTGTGCAACATATCTTGCCATGCATTCAACACAAACAATAACAACAATAATAATATTAACAATAATAAATTTAAAAGTGCATTTTAATTAGGTTTTGCCTTAATGGAATTTCTCCTGAGGATTATTAATGTCATCCGTAGAAGGTCAGCTCTTAAGAAGGAAAACCAAAGTATGGATACTTTGGTCCTTCTTAGAAGGAGGACCAAAATACCCATGGGAGGAGATACAGAGACAAAATGTGGTGCATAGACTCAAGAATGGGCCATCCAGAGACTATTGCACCAAGGGATCCATCTCATATACAGCCACCAAATCCACACTATTGTGGATGCCAACAAGTGCTTCCTGATATGACTGTCACATGGGAGGCTCTGCCAGTGCAAGGCAAATACAGAGGGGGACACTCTCAACCAAGCACTGAACTGAGCACAGGGTCCCAAATGTAGGAGCTACAGAAAGAAGCCAAGGAGCTGAAGGGGTTTGCAACCCCATAGGCAGGACAACAATATCAACCAACCAGGCCCCCAGAGCTCCCAGGGACTAAGCCATCAACCAGAGCATATACATGGAGGAACCCATGTCTCCAGCTGCATATGCAACAGAAGATGGCCTTGTTGGACATTAAAGGGATGAGAGGCCTTTGGTTCTGAGAATGCCAGGACAATAAAGCTGAAGTGTGTGGGTTGGTAAACAGGGGGAGGGGGATGGGATGGACGTTTTTTCAGAGAAGAAACAGGAAAGGAGATAACATTTGAAATGTAAATAAAGAAACTACACAACTAAAAAAAAAAAAAAAGGAAAGAAACTCAGCTCTTGCCAGAGTGATTAACTGACTGTTTCCTTCCAGTGTAATATTTGTGGCAATTGTTTAAGAATAAGACTTCCAGTCAGTGTAAATAATGAGCTCCATTTTGAAAGAATTAATGTGAATGCTTATATTCACACACAAGTCATAAAACAAGAAGTTTACTGAACTCTTTAGCAAACCCATTATGTTGGTGGTTTATGACAAAGTACCAGTTTTCAAATAACATTGCATGGTAAAAACACCCACTTATAACTTTGTGGAATCAACAGACATGTTAATATATGCTCAGAGTTGCACCAGACAGTTAAAAAGGTATTAAGTCAGACACAGAAGATTAAGGAAACTGCGGATATTTCAAGGCAACTTGACTCTGTATCTGCAACATATGAGTTCTTCATAACCACAAAGTTATGACCAGATTTATAGAAGACTGAAGCTATTGTTTTCTGGGAAATATAGTTCACAAAGCCACTTGCAAAGTTACAGTGCAGCTCTACTCATTTATTTTACAAAATAAATAATACTTATTAATGTTGGCCTAATGAATTGCATTTCAGCAATGGAATGTTTGATTTTCCTTGTTAAAATATGTTGGGAAAATACAGATAAGCAGAGAAATTGCATATGTGATGCTTTAAGCTAGCTTTTATAACTCCTTGGAATTAGCAAAATTTTCTGTATTATGTGAGTCAAGTTTTATGCATATGATATTTCTGAATTTTTAAAGGAGAAATCAACACAAGACCAGTAATCATTTCCAAAACAAGTCCTCTGTAGATGCTATGCCATCTACAGAGAAATATATATGCTTCACTTTGAAACATTAGCAATGTGCTTTTCCAGGCTCCCTCTGAATCTGGTGGCCATTTCTTTTGGATCTTAGACAAGCTTCTTTTGGCACAGAATTTTGAGTATTTTGCTACTTTAAAGTGTATGCTTTAAAGATTCCCATACAAACTTGTTGTCATTGATAAAGTTTGGATACTTCTACTTGGCAGATGTAGTCAGAACTGGTTCACATCTATAATGTCAGTCTTGTAAGATTGTCTTGCCTACTGATGTCAACCAATTTATTTAAATATACAATTGTAACCTCACAGTGACAACATCTCCTAACCCACTTTGGATCTAGAGCTGTATGAGAAAGTGGAGTCTCTGAAAAGGAATTGGATCAGGAGGTCTCTCCCTTCTGCATGGTTATGCCTTCACCCAGGGTTACACTGTAATTTGAATGAAAAATCTTTAAGGTTGCAGTTCAGTATAAATGTTTCCCTTGAGAGAGTAAAAGGGCTTAACATCCTCCCTTCATTTTGTAGCCTAATACTGTATTTTCTCTTCTATCTATATTCATTAATATTCAAAATTCTCAATGCAAAACAGGGAATGAATAAATCCCATTCTGATCTCAGATTTATCATTAATGATGAAACAAGGATACTTTATACTATAACATATATATAACATATATATTTTAACAGTATAAAGTATCTTGGGGTGACTCTTACCAAACATGTGAAAGATCTGTATGACAAGAACTGGGGGAATCAGTATCCCTGACCTCAAGCAATACTACAGAGCAATAGTGTTAAAAACTGCATGGTACTGATTCCCCCAGATTTCCTTTTGTTGCTGAGAATAGTTTTAGCTATCCTGGGTTTTTTGTTGTTCCAGATGAATTTGATAATTGCTCTTTCTAACTCTGTGAAGAATTGAGTTGGGATTTTGATGGGTATTGCATTGAATCTGTATAGTGCTTTAGGCAAAATGGCCATTTTAACTATATTGATTCTACAGATCCATGAGCATGGGAGGTTTTCCCATTTTTTGAGGTCTTCTTCCATTTCCTTCTTCAGAGTCTTGAAGTTCTTGTCATACAGATCTTTCACATGTTTGGTAAGAGTCACCCCAAGATACTTTATACTGTTTGTGGCTATTGTGAAGGGGGTCATTTCCCTAATTTCTTTCTCAGCCTGCTTATCCTTTGAGTATAGGAAGGCCACTGATTTGCTTGAGTTGATTTTATAACCTGCCACTTTGCTGAAGTTGTTTATCAGCTGTAGGAGCTCTCTAGTGGAGTTCTTTGGGTCACTTAGGTAGACGATCATGTCGTCTGCAAATAATGATAGTTTGACTTCTTCCTTTCCAATTTGTATCCCTTTGACCTCCTTATGTTGTCGAATTGCCCGAGCTAGTACCTCAAGTACAATATTGAAAAGATAAGGAGAAAGGGGGCAGCCTTGTCTGGTCCCTGATTTCAGTGGGATTGCTTCAAGTTTCTCTCCATTTAGTTTGATGCTGGCTACCGGTTTGCTGTATATTGCTTTTACTATGTTTAGGTATGGGCCTTGAATTCCTGTTCTCTCCAAGACTTTAAGCATGAAGGGATGCTGAATTTTGTCAAATGCTTTTTCAGCATCCAATGAAATGACCATGTGGTTTTGTTCTTTGAGTCTGTTTATGTAGTGGATTGTATTGATGGATTTCCGTATATTGAACCAACCCTGCATTCCCGGGATAAAGCCTACTTGATCATGGTGGATGATCGTTTTGATGTGTTCTTGGATTCGGTTGGCAAGAATTTTATTGAGTATTTTTGCATCGATGTTCATAAGGGAAATTGGTCTGAAGTTCTCTTTCTTTGTTGGATCTTTTTGTGGCTTTGGTATCAGCGTAATTGTGGCTTCGTAGAAGGAATTGGGTAGTGTTCCTTCTGTTTCTATTTTGTGGAATAGTTTGAAGAGTATTGGTGTTAACTCTTCTTTGAAGGTCTGGTAGAATTCTGCACTGAAGCCATCTGGTCCTGTCTTTTTTTGGTTGGAAGACTTTCTATGACTCCTTCTATTTCTTTAGGCATTATGGGACTGTTTAGATGGTCTAGTTGGTCCTGAGTTAATTTTGGTATTTGGTATCTGTCAAGGAAATTGTCCATTTCCTCCAGATTCTCCAGTTGTGTTGAGTATAGGCTCTTGTAGTCCCTGAACTCAAGCAATACTACAGAGCAATAGTGTTAAAAACTGCATGGTATTGGTACAGCGACAGGCAGGAGGATCAATGGAACAGGATTGAAGATCCAGAAATGAACCCACACACCTATGCCCACTTTATCCTCGACAAAGAGGCTGAAAACATCCAATGGAAAAAAGATAGCCTTTTCAACAAATGGTGCTGGTTCAACTGGAGGTCAGCATGCAGAAGAATGCGAATTGATCCATCCTTGTCTCCTTGTACTAAGCTCAAATCCAAATGGATCAAGGACCTCCACATAAAGCCAGACACTCTGAAGCTAATAGAAAAGAAACTGGGGAAGATCCTTGAGGACATCGGCACAGGGAGAAAGTTTCTGAACAGAACACCAATAGCGTATGCTCTAAGAGCAAGAATTGACAAATGGGACCTCATAAAATTACAAAGTTTCTGTAAGGCAAAGGACACCATCAAGAGGACAAATCGGCAACCAACAAATTGGGAAAAGATCTTCACCAATCCTACATCAGATAGAGGGCTAATATCCAATATATATAAAGAACTCAAGAAGTTAGACTCCAGAAAACCAAACAACCCTATTAAAAAATGGGGTACAGAGTTAAACAAAGAATTCTCGCCTGAAGAACTTCGGATGGCGGAGAAGCATCTTAAAAAATGCTCAACTTCATTAGTCATTAGGGAAATGCAAATCAAAACAACCCTAAGATTTCATCTTACACCAGTCAGAATGGCTAAGATTAAAAATTCAGGAGACAGCAGGTGTTGGAGAGGGTGTGGAGAAAGAGGAACACTCCTCCACTGCTGGTGGGGTTGCAAATTGGTACAACCACTCTGGAAATCAGTCTGGCGGTTCCTCCGAAAACTGGGCACCTTACTTCCAGAAGATCCTGCTATACCACTCCTGGGCATATACCCAGAAGACTCCCCACCATGTAATAAGGATACATGTTCTACTATGTTCATAGCAGCCCTATTTGTAATTGCCAGATGCTGGAAAGAACCCAGGTATCCCTCAACAGAAGAGTAGATGCAAAAAATGTGGTATATCTACACAATGGAGTACTATTCAGCCATTAGAAACAATGAATTCATGAAATTCTTAGGCAAATGGATGGAGCTAGAGAATATCATACTAAGTGAGGTAACTCAGACTCAAAAGGTGAATCATGGTATGCACTCACTAATAAGTGGATATTAACCTAGAAAACTGGAATACCCAAAACATAATCCACACATCAAATGAGGTACAAGAAGAAAGGAGGAGTGGCCCCTGGTTCTGGAAAGACTCAGGGAAACAGTATTCAGCAAAACCAGAACCGGGAAGTGGGAAGGGGTGGGTGGGAGGACAGGGGAAGAGAAGGGGGTTTGCGGGACTTTCGGGGAGTGGGGGGGCTAGAAAAGGGGAAATCATTTGAAATGTAAATAAATTATATCGAATAAAAAAAAAAACAAAAAAAAAACTGCATGGTATTGGTACAGTGACAGGCAGGAGGATCAATGGAACAGGATTGAAGATCCAGAAATGAACCCACACACCTATGCCCACTTTATCCTCGACAAAGAGGCTGAAAACATCCAATGGAAAAAAGATAGCCTTTTCAACAAATGGTGCTGGTTCAACTGGAGGTCAGCATGCAGAAGAATGCGAATTGATCCATCCTTGTCTCCTTGTACTAAGCTCAAATCCAAATGGATCAAGGACCTCCACATAAAGCCAGACACTCTGAAGCTAATAGAAAAGAAACTGGGGAAGACCCTTGAGGACATCGGTACAGGGAGAAAGTTTCTGAACAGAACACCAATAGCGTATGCTCTAAGAGCAAGAATTGACAAATGGGACCTCATAAGGTTACAGAGTTTCTGTAAGGCAAAGGACACCATCAAGAGGACAGATCGGCAACCAACAAATTGGGAAAAGATCTTCACCAATCCTACATCAGATAGAGGGCTAATATCCAATATATATAAAGAACTCAAGAAGTTAGACTCCAGAAAACCGAACAACCCTATTAAAAAATGGGGTACAGAGTTAAACAAAGAATTCTCACCTGAAGAACTTCGGATGGCGGAGAAGCATCTTAAAAAATGCTCAACTTCATTAGTCATTAGGGAAATGCAAATCAAAACAACCCTAAGATTTCATCTTACACCAGTCAGAATGGCTAAGATTAAAAATTCAGGAGACAGCAGGTGTTGGAGAGGGTGCGGAGAAAGAAGAACACTCCTCCACTGCTGGTGGGGTTGCAAATTGGTACAACCACTCTGGAAAGCAGTCTGGTGGTTCCTCCGAAAACTGGGCACCTCACTTCCAGAAGATCCTGCTATACCACTCCTGGGCATATACCCAGAGGATTCCCCACCATGTAATAAGGATACATGCTCTACTATGTTCATAGCAGCCCTATTTATAATTGCCAGATGCTGGAAAGAACCCAGGTATCCCTCAACAGAAGAGTGGATGCAAAAAATGTGGTATATCTACACAATGGAGTACTATTCAGCCATTAGAAACAATGAATTCATGAAATTCTTAGGCAAATGGATGGAGCTAGAGAACATCATACTAAGTGAGGTAACCCAGACTCAAAAGGTGAATCATGGTATGCACTCACTAATAAGTGGTTATTAACCTAGAAAACTGGAATACCCAAAACATAATCCACACATCAAATGAGATACAAGAAGAAAGCAGGAGTGGTCCCTGGTTCTGGAAAGACTCAGTGAAACAGTATTTGGCAAAACCAGAACGGGGAACTGGGAAGGGGTGGGAGGGAGGACAGGGGAAGAGAAGGGAGCTTACGGGACTTTCGGGGAGTGGGGGGGGCTAGAAAAGGGGAAATCATTTGAAATGTAAATAAATTATATCGAATAAAAAAATAACAATAAAAAAATGATGAAACAAGGAAAACAGCTAAATAGGACTAGACCTCAGTCTTCAACATCCAGAAGAGCAGAAGTATGCCCCAGTAAATTTCTGTCCAATCAAAGTTATTCAGTCTGTTTTATTCTACTACATCAACTCAAAAAGAAATAGGACAACAAATAGCTTCCCATCTTATATAGACTATGTCTTGCAAATTATATGAGGGAAAAACTAAGAGAAACTCCAAAGCCCTCAAGAAGAGGAGGGGGGTTGTAACAACAGAAGACTGCAAAAGAGAAGTGACATTCCTCTGAGTTTGATTATTTTAACACCCCAGGCTTGTCTAAGAGCCTAAAAATGGCCCTTAGATTCACAGTGACTGGGAATGCATGCAGCTAACATTACAGAGCTACTTCTTTTTTTAAAAAAATAGGATGTTTTTCCTCCTTAGCTAGCAGATCATTTTGAAGGATCTATTTTTCTGAAATGATTATTGATGTTGGGCTGTCTTGACTTTTAAAACTCAGAAATGTCAAACGAACCCTGGTTCAAATAATAGAGGTGTTTTTGCTGATTCCAAGAAATCATATTAAAATAGTCAGTTATAATAATTGGCTTTAGGTCTATCATTCCAGTTACCTTTATTGTGGATAAAATATAGACATAATTATAGCAATGATTCATGTATCACAGTTACACAGCTAGGATTATAGATCACTCATTTTAATGTTTTGTGCTTTATACCTTAATTCCTGTATTCACATCATCATATCTTGTCTATTACAATTAACTCTGAGCATTTTGCAAATTATAAATGGCTCACTATGACATATATGTACAATGCAGTCTTTAAACTGATAATTTACCCACTATTGGCTACTTCCTGAAAAGAATACCTGGCATATAGATCTGAAAATAATTGATTTAGGCTTTTGGTACAAGGTAGTTAAATGAAATGCCTAACCACTTATTGAAATAAGTAAATCAAATGTAGGTGTAACTTCCAAAGTTAACAAACACAAGTGACATATTAGCTTCTAAAATGGATCTTAAATGACAGCAGAACACTGCAGAATAGATATTATAAAGATGGTCACTTTCATGACTCTGTGGGTATAAGAGTGGTCCACATATACTTTTAAAATTATATAGAAGCACAAATATCCATTTCATTAAAATAGGCAACAAAAACCACCCCATGGGAACCTATGAATACTTTTAACACTGTAATTTTCCATTGACAATTTGATAAGTTCTTATAATTTCATTTGTAAGTTCTACAGTTAAAAACAGGCACAACCTGTAAGCATTTGAAACTGAAGAGCCTTTCCAAGTGTATGGGTAAACTCCTTAAAATACTATTATTTAATTTAACTCTCTATGTAAATCCTCTAATTTGGAATAAATGAAAAATATGCAACACTGTCTAATTACTGGCATCATCAGTGAAACAGTTCTGTGATTTTGATCTTTATGTACTTGCTATGTTCGTTTGCATTTACACATACACAGGAACTAAGATAGGAGGACTTGTTCATGGGAGCCTGCCTTGATTATGATTTGTGGTCAGAGTGAAGCCAGCATCTATGTGTAGACTTCCTTCAACCTCACTGAATGGAAGTGCCAATCACAGGGAACTATGACAACAAAGGGTGAAGAGGAGAAAAAAAATGAAGGACCTGTAGGCTAATAAAGGCACTTTAGCAGTGGTGGCACATGCCTTTATTCCCAGCACTCAGGAGGCAGAGAAAGGTGGATTTCTGAATTCGAGGCCCCCTGATCAACACTGTGAGTTCCAGGACAGCCAGGTCTACATAGAGAAATCTTGTCTCAAAAAACAAACAAACAAACAAAAACAAACAAAACAAAACAAAGCAAAAGATACTTAAGATACTTTAAGGACCTCTAGAAAGGAATTTTGAATCTTCTATAATTCACCTATAAAGACTAAGTGATTCCATCCAGATTCACAACAAGCTCTGATAAACAGAACAACCTAGTTTCTGAGTCTCAGCTCTATTGTGTAGTAGAAATTTCCCATGTTAATAGCAACATAGTTTGAGTTGCAACAGGAAAACTCTTTACTGAAGTGTTCTTAAAAATATTGATTTTAATTTTCATCACTTTCTAAGTACTTCCTGCATGTGTGTGTGTGTGTGTGTGTGTGTGTGTGTGTGTGTGTGTGTGCCATATTCAGGCATATTTAGGTAAGAGGCTGGAAGAAGGCAGCACATTGCTTTTAACTAGAGTTTTAAGTAAATATGACCCACAGTGTGGATTCTGGGAACAAAATCCAAATCCTCTGAAAATCAGAAGAGGCAATTAATAACTGGATCATCTGTCTATTCTCTACAACAAGAATTTATATTAAATTCCTGAGATTTTATTTTGTTATTAGAAAATATGAAAATAATAAAGACTTTTTTTTTAAAACAGTACTTGACTTTTGTTTTACTATGTTGTATGGGAGGGGTTGTGGTTTTATTTGTTTGTTTGTTTGTGTGTTTTGAGAAAGAGTTTATTATGTTCCTGATTCTGTCCTAGAAGTCATTACCTTAGTTCCTCAGTCCCTGTAGAAGTCATATTAAAAACATATAGCACCACAGTCACATAAGAATTCTAATACCTTTTGTTCCTTATTCCTCTCTGAAATAACAAGCAGTCTACTGAGAAGTAGGGAGAAAGAAAAGAGAGGAAGAAGGGAGGAAGCAATGGGATCAAAGAATGGTATGGAAATCACTATATTGTGCAAATAACAGATGTAAATAATACAAACTCTGTTTGTAGGGCAAAGTATCTTGCGAAACAATCAAGGAGAAGCTGCCATTCATTCCCGCACTCATGTGCATTCTTGTCATTTCTATCCACATTGCTAGGGAAGCACAATAGGAAGATCCCTGTAGCCTACTTAGCTATATTATTTAGCTCCAGATTCATGAAGAGAAAAACTAGCTTAAAAATGGCAAAACAGGCAGAATCTAAGAAAAAATAACTGTCAACCCAATTCTTCCTTAATAACAAAGATGTTCACATGCATCCATGCAATTGTGAATATACTGCCATGAGCATGTATAGCCAGCATACACACAAAGGCTCTGTCTTTCTGTGTCTTTGCTCCTCTCTTTCCCTCTCTCTCATTCTCTCTCTCTCTCTCTCTCTCTCTCTCTCTCTCTCAAAAGGTAAAAAAGAGAGGCTAGAAACAAAAGTAAAATCAGTCTGTTATCAGAGATTCAGTATGTTATCCATTCATGAGTAAATCCTTAGTTCTAGACAAATGTTAGTAACAGAGGTCATTTACATATGTCATATTATATAATTCATACATTTGTTCTTGCATGTCTAGGATTTTCATTATGGGTGAATAGATATAGTTTTCAATTTGTTATATATTTTTCCAGAAAATTGATACTGCTTCTATTGTGTTGACCTAATCAGAAACTAGAAAAGGAAATTATAATACAAGGTTTCACAAATATGTTTCTAAATTTGGAAATTAGGATAAATTACACACCAAAACCAATACAAATGCCATGAGATAAAACACTCAATTATTTCTTTAATTTGAAATAAAGCGTGATCAATGAGCATTAGATAAATGAATTACTAAAATATATTGCAATGTAAATGAATAAGACCAAGCTATAAATGCCAACACAGTAAGTACCATGAATAAAGACAAAACTGTCATATAGATATTGAAAGCTATTTAAGGCTTATTCAGTTACAAGCACAAATATTTCATCTTCCATTGGATTTTAACAAACCTTTCAGGTTTTCATTTTTGTTTCACACTCACTTTCTAAAGGAGATGTACATTTTGGGAAGGCTCTATAATTTGCATATGGCTATGCAAGGCAGCAGAAGACAGGGCTTATAAAATATATAATATAAATTGATTTTGTAATTAGCAACATTTTTAAGAGTAGCATGAGATAAGGAAAATAATACAGAAGGAGATCCTTGATTTATTGGAATGCTTTCATGCATTGATTTTATTTTTATTTATTATGTAGCTGTTTTGGACAAGGTAAAGAGAGAGGCAAGAGAATGGAATGAGCAAGAAGGAGAGAGAGAGACAGAGATAGAGAGACAGAGAGACAGAGACAATGGAGGCCTGAGCGTCAGTGTAGGTGTACATGCATTGCAGAATAAATGAATAGGTATGAGAGTTGGTCTTGCCTTTCCCATGAAATTTGTGCTTTAAATTCAGTCAGGTTTATAAAGAAATAGGTTTACTTTCTGGGCCATGTAGAAGACCTGATAAAGTTCTTTTTTCTTTTTAAATTGATTCTATAAATACAAAACTATGGAGCTCTGCATCCATTTAAAATTCACTTGCTCTGTTGTGGAAAGAATGCCCAATATTTCAAATTCCAATTGGACCGAGTTGAGCTAGGTACTTGTTTCTAAGAATAATGTAGTGATACTCCTAAAGGCTTGGCATGAGTGTTGGCATTAACTTGTCTTAGCAAACCACACTGCATTATAATTATGTTTGAAAACTTTATAAGGAGTAGTTATACTTCAGATTGTGTCCCAAAGGGACACACAAACATAATTCTCTGATAGCAGAAGAGAATATGACACAGCAAATCCGAATTCAGATGTGCTTTGCTCTCATGTAAGCCTTGGCATATTGTTGTTGTCAGAAAACTTCCTAACCTAACAATAACCTTTTGCTATCCTTTATGTAGTCTTGTCCAGATAAATTGTCTTGCTGCACAGCCGAGCAAGATTGATGACACAGCCAACCAACAGTGCAGAGCACGAGAGAATATTCCCCTTCAGTGAACTTCGCAACATTCCAAATCACTTCCCTGGGCTGGGATGGCTGTAGTCCCTCAAGGATTTTGATTTACAGGCTGGGAAATGCCAAAGATACGACTCCATACATAAAAGAATATCTTTAAGAAATGGAGCGATAAACCTTTTCTTCGGAATATAGTTCATGAGGCTGTTTGTTGGTAGGAACAGAGTGTTGGCTCAAATTTCTAGATGAGACATTGACAAGAGATGCTGTGGCAGAGGGAGTCTGCTTTCTAAAGGGAATGACACTCCTGAAAGGCTACCTATCCCCGGTTCATGTCCCCAAACCTATGAACATACTAGCAGCAGTAAATGACTTGGGTATATTTAGAAAAATATCAGAGGAATCTCTAGAGATATTCCAACATCATTAAAAATACATGCTACACTTGCAGAGGACCCAAGATCACATTCCAACACATAGATAAAGACTCACAGATTCATATTACCAGATGTCCTCTTCTGTCCCTCATGAACAATAGGAATGCATGTGGATCACATGCTTTTAGGCATACAAACACTCATACACATAATAGGAAAATTAATAAATCATATAAATGCTCAGTAGAAAAATGAGACACAGATAAGTTTATTTTCAGTGAGGAAAAGAGAAATTATGCTTACAAAGCATCTATTTAAATTGAAATGTGACATTTTAACAATAATATGTATATACACACATATATATGTCATATGCACACACAGAGACACACACAGACACACACAGACACACACACACAGACACACACACACAGACACACAGACACACAGACACACACACACAGACACACAGACACAGACACACACACACAAACACATACATACACACACACACACACACACACACACACACACACACACATATATATATATATATATATACTCATTTACTTGCATGTATATCTTGGCATTAAGTGCATTCCTCTTGTCCATGAACAATGAAAAATGCAAAACAATATCAGAGATGCAGATGGTTGCAAGCCACTATTTAGGAGTGTGGGATCAAACCCAGATCTTCTTTAAGAGCATTCAGTACTCTTTTCAATTGCTGATCCATATCTCCAGGCCAATTTAATTTCTTCAATAATACATTCTTTGTTAACTTCATACATGAGCACCCTGTCTAGATACCCTTTCCTCCCTCCTTCACCTCATCACTTGTCCCATTCTCCCTCCCAAATTCCTCTCTCCTCATTATTTTTACATATGTATAAATATGTGTGCATGTATCCATATGCATACATATATGTATATGTATACATCCAGGAAGAGATGGTAAAGAGTTTGTAAGAACCAGAGGCCCAAGACACCTGCTGGTAGAAAGTGTCCTTTTGGCAATACAGTTGCCAAAGTAAAACTGACTAAATGGCATTAGCAATTGATATGCCAATGTGGATTTGGGAAATTTCCTATAGTTCCACCCCTAGATGATGATAGTAAATGGATGAAAGAACTTACTTGGCTTGTCCAATTATAAGTGGACAGGTTGGACATTGAACATACAAAAAAAAAACTTAAATGGAGTTAGTAGGTTTTACTGTGATAAAATGAAATAAATACCAGTGCTTGAGAATATGGCGTTCTATCACCAAACTGGTCTTGGAATTTGGTTATTTTTATGAAGGAAATTGGCTCCACATGCCTGAAAATGTCATACATCCCAGAGAGTCTATTATGGAATTCTAGCTTACAACAGCCTGATATTGAGTTTAATTTGAGTTCAGCTATTTATTTTAAGTGGGCTGTCATCTGCTTTGCTTAAGAAAGTATTTTCAACTAAGTTTCAGTTATGATCTCGGTCATGAAGAGTCTGTGACACGTGAAGAACAGGTAGTATTATTTTCGTTTTATTCTGTTTTTAGTTGTGGACAGGAAGTTGAGAAGATGCATCTTCATGTTTTGTCAGATTTTGAGGGCTCAAAATAGCTGAGTCTGTAATTGCTGCTTCTTCATTGCCCTCACTTCTTTGTTTATGGGGGTGTGGACGTAGGGGATGAGGAAGGAAAAGGGTTCAGCAAGCTTTCATGCTGATTGCACACATAATGTGGTCCTAATGCAGTCTACTGTGTACTGAACATATTTACATAGGCAGAATTCTCCAAAAGAAATGAGCTTGTCAGCGGCAGAAAAGAGAGCATTCACTGGTTTCAATGTTCTTGTCCAACTAGCAGTGAAGATCGCTGTCTTGATTTTGACTGCTACAGCTGCCTGCCATATTCCTGATCTGCTCAAACTGCTAACCAGCACTTCTTGCTTTCCATGGTTTAGAGGCTACAAAGTCCATTAAGGTCCCAGAATGATTTTGTTGTTAATGGCGAACTTCTCATTTCTAGATTCCAGAAAGTACTCCCAAATAGCTATTACAGAGGGGTTGTAGTCTCCTGTGTGTCGATTTTGGAGAGACAATTACACTTTAGGCACATATTTACACATTTATCAATCCTATAATCAAATATAACTTTAAATTAGCAAATAAATCATGTTTTTGTTACAGCTACACAATGTTTTTATTTTAGCAACAATGTTTTGCTCTGTCATGTGTTCGAATTTTCTTTTTTTTTTCCATTGACCAATCAAAGCACCCCATGGTTAACAGTAAGGCAATATAATTTAGCAATAGTGTATAGAATCCCATTAAGATAACTCATTAGGAACTAAGCACCAGTGTAGCCTTCAGTGTTGCAGAAAAGATGCCACCTTAGATAAAATGTAGAACTGAGATATATAAGAATATGCTGCTCAAAGAATAAAGAGTAATCTACAATATCCTTACATCAGTGATATTAGCCCTAAGATGTTAATACATTGTTTGAATGTGATAAACTATGATATATATAATTAATTTATATGAATATTTGATTATGTTATCAATATATCAGTATTTATTCAGATTTTGAAGTAACATTTTCCAAACCAGCCTTTTTAAAAAGAAATAAATGACCACAACTCCATCTGTAATTGAGGATTGACATAACTTCTCTCCACCCCACAACCTCAACTGACTCCCAGGAGGCCTTCTCCAACCCAGGAGACATATCTGAGACACCCACTCCACAAAACCTCACCTGTTAGGACCCCAGCAAGGGCAGCAGCCATGCGCTCTGCCCAGCCTTAACATACAACATTTGTAATCCAATCGACAGGGAGACAGATACTACTGTCCTGAATTCAATTGCCAATCAGTATAGCACAAAATGTAAAACGAATATTCAAGTGACTGTCTATATCTCAGAACATAAGCTAGTGAATGATTATTTCAGAATGGTCACCTTTTGTTTGTTTGTTTGTTTTGTAATTTTATAATAATTAATAGTGCAGCTTTGTCTGAGTCTTAAGTATATTCATTTTGAAACTTTCGTACATATGCAATCTCACTCACTCATATCCATTACCCGTCATTCCCTATGATTTTTTTCTTCCAAAGTATCCATGTCCCAATTTACCTCTGATTTTGCTATGCCTTTAAAAATAACCAACAGAGTTTAACTAGTGCTCCCAATATACCCATATATGTGGGGTCATCGACAGAAGCAGGAAATATGTTAAAAATATTATATAAAAATATGTTAAAAAATAATTTCTAATTCCACAGAACATACAATTTATTTGGAGGTGGACTTACTTGATCATGCAAACAGTTTTTAACACATGAAACATATTTAAGTGAGGAAACAAGAAAAGCCCCTAGAACAAAGTAGAAGAGAACAATTCTGGCAATCGTGACAAAGTATCCCTGGACTGACTCTGTGAGTTAAGGAAGTTACCTATCATAAAAACCTTTTCCCAGTGGCTTTTCCATAATGAAAGTATGGCATCAAATCAAATTATTCCATTTTTAATGGATATACAAAACTCATATAATGAGTTGAGTTGCCCATGCGCACCATGCAGGTAGCTGGTCCATTGTCTTTAGTCTTAGCGCTCTGTGAGTCACTACCACTAAAACCTCTCTGAAAGAATCTAAGAATAGTCTTGACTCCTATAAAGAGAGCTCTTGATTCATTGAAATCCATGACTTTGTATGGCTTTTGATTTAAAATAAGAAAAAACTCATGGCTGTATATTTGTGATATTTGGGTAGAGATACATTGAAAAAAATCAAAGCTGACTTTATCTTTTTACATTTCAATCTGGATCTTATTTGAAGTCAATTGACATTCTGGCAAAACTAGCATATAAAGGACCATAATCTGGTATTACATTATTTTATGATTACGTTAATGTAACTATTAACTCTTTTTGTACAGGAAAATGGTTAATGCTTTTTATCTGTTCTAATGATTATAAGCTGATAAAGTTTTACTACTGATGAAATACTGTTAGTTGTATTTAAGAGGGGAAGACAAGAGGGGCAGGGGAAGGGGCATGGGTGGGAAAGGCTACAGAGGAGGGAAAGAGGGTAACATGATCAGGTATTGGGGTGGGGGTGGGACAGGACTGAAGCCCCGAGGGCCAGGAAAATGAATGGAAACAGGCAACTTCGGGAGGTAGGAAGTGGGGGGGGGGTGACTCTCCAGAAGAATAGTTTAGTTTGGTTATAGAGTTTATGACCAGTTTTGCCATGCTATTGTTAAGTTTTCCAGTTAAATTACATTTCAGTTAAAATTTAATACATATTGTTTTCTAGTGTTTCTTTTTACACCTGGTATAAATTGACAATGGAACGAACTTTTACTTGAAATTTATAATGGGCTCATTACTTTATACAATTACATTTTTGGGGTGTTAGTGAGAGGTATGCAAGTACATCAATCTGGTAAAGTTATCTTGAAATGGCTGCCAATTCTCTGCTTAATATTGTTTTTATAGACTTGAATATTTTGGATCCTTACAAGCAAAGAAAGGTCAATCTAAGCACACTGGTGCATCTTTGTAATCCTACTCCATGTCTGAAAGGCAAAAAAAAAAAAAAAAAAAAAAGAATTTTGCAATGATGGTAAATTGCAATGGACAAGAGCTACATACCTTGATTCCAACTGAGATCAAACTGCAACAGAAATATATAATGCAATTGTCTTGATTACATATTAGTAGTAGGGGCTCTTGAGTTAGTGATGCTCAGAGATGAAGATTCACTCACTGCACTGGGATTTTAAACAGTGAGGAAGACGAGTTGGGTTGTGTTAATTGAATACTCATCATGGAATTTTGGAGGCACTAGGGAGTGAACCTGAAAGTTTGCAATGACAAACACACTGCAGAGAATAGTTTGATTTTGGAAATGCTCTGATGCTAATAAATGCATAAATACCACTGAGCACCAGCTAAAATAACAATCCTGTTGTTAACCCATTATTGAAACGGATTTACCCCCCCCCTCTGGTGATGAGTACTCCCATGTAAACTTTCATGAAAATATTTTTGTATATACTTCAAAAAGTGTGCCTCATTTTCTTACATGGTCATGGACCCACTTCGCTGTTTGTAATATGAGATATTTATTTGCAAATAATGTAGGTAGTTTCACTTGCTGTATCTCCTCAAAGCACAATATTGAAACTATGTTTTTTCTTCTGTTAGTTGTTAATAAAAATTTTATTTTCACACATAAGCTACATACAAAATTTAAGGATCAAGAGATTCAAAAAAGAATAAAATTTAATAATATGAAATAAAAAATATAATTGGTCTCCAAATCATAGGACTATTATAAAATTTCCTTGGTTTATGTAGTGTTGAAACTCTTATTCCTTTGAACCATAATGTATAAAGAGAATGTACAAATGAATTTACTATTTGAAAGAGAGAATGACTAGCAACATGTTCACAGATATTAAATTCTAATGTACATCAAAGTGACATTTCTTACATTGCATGAGAATGAATAGAAAAATCATTACTAATTCACAGAAACAAAGACTTTATCCACTTTACTCATTAACTTTAACTTCAAAACATTTTAAAATGCTGTATTAAAAATAAATGCTATATGTATCTGAGAAATCTAATGTGGTTATTTGATATGTGTCTATAGTATGCAATGTCTGTTATCATAAAACTAATTAAATATATTGAAGAGTAGTGATATACATAGATTGCTTCAAATACTTTTTTTAATAATGCAGCTGAAATTTGTTAATCTTGAGGCACTTCTCCCTTCTACCCAATTTTAGACACTGGCAATCAGTATTCTACATTCTGGTGTTCACACTTAAATGTCACAAAATATATGCTTCTAAATATGTTTTACTGGGAATACAGGATGAATTATGTTTTAAAAAGGAGTTGTATTTCACCTTTCCCTCTACTATTTTATTTTTTTCTACCCACTGCAAAAACTTGAAAGAATATTCTACACAGCAATGACACTCCCCAAGCATTCCTTATCTGCTTTCTCAATTTAAATGTAAGAATTTAGTTCGCAGAAATATCTTGTCGAGGAGACAGCCATGACAATTTATTACATAAGGCTTTCCACACTTACCCACAAATGTCACATGGAATAGAAAGAAGCAGAGTTCTTATACCTGAAATTACTAGCTTAGTTGAGTGAAGCTGACGAAAACTGTTCAGTCCCTACCATTCCCAAATTTCTACTCTATCACTCACATACCAATTCCCATTTATCTATGTTTGTAAGAATAGAATAAAATAGATTAAAAAATAATAACAGTGTGACATAAAGTTTGTGGATAGAACTTATCTACTCAATGATTTAGACTAACATAAATCCAACCCTCATTCAGATTTATGCAGATGTTGCTAGTCAGCACATTTTGTTTTAATCTGGATGTCTGACAGAATTCAAGGAAATCAAGCATTTTGAGAATAAACATAAGCTCAATTACCTCAAAATGCCACTTGATATTGATTTCCAGTTTTGTTTGTAACAGAGGGAATAATCATGAGTTGGACGGCTATAGAAATTAAGTCTTGTCTCCAGGAGCAGAATAATAGCATGTACGGGCTCCTCAGTGCCACTATTTTGTCAGACTAAATTAGGTGCCCATGAAGGTTGTAGGCTTTTGGGTTATGTATTCTTTTTGATAAAGATCAAAACTGTATCAGAAGATAATTTGCCCTAGGATTCATGTCAGAACATAACATTACAAGATCTGAAACTAGCCTTATGTGACTGTTTTCAAAACAACAGAATTCACTTTCTAATCCTTTATCTCTGAATTTTATTAACTCTTTAGCTTCCAATGTACTTAAAGGAGGTATGGGATGAGGAACAGTCAGAGGGCAGGCCAGAGGGGCATAAAGACTGGATTGTAAAAAAAGATTAAAGAATTAAAAAAAATTAAAATAAGGATGAAATTTCTTTAACATGGAAAACAAAGAATGAGGTTTATTTCCCCCTGTATGTTCTGACTATTTCAATGTACTACTCGATTTAGACTATGAAACAAAACTTTGTGTGGTTGTTAATATCATCTTACAAGGAGGGGAGATAATTAGATTTCAATCTCATGGAGAGAGGTAAGAAGAGATGAGAGCAAGGAGAGAGAGAGAGAGAGAGAGGCAGGGGTTGTGACATAAGGCATCATGTTAGCTCTTACCATGCAGATTTGCTAATTTTGTTGGTGTACAGCTAGCACTTTGCTGAAAGAAGCAGGCGATTCTCTATGACTGTGAGTCCAGCTTCCTCTAAGTCCTCTAAGTCTAAGTCAGCCTGTGCTACATAGTGAGACATTGTGTCAAGTAATTTTGAAGTGTCAGTTGTTCCTTGGGATTGATCCCTAGATAGCTATAAAAATGTGGCTCACCTTGAAATACTGTTACTAAATATACAATTGAAAAGTTTTAATGCTTATATCTTTATTTCTTATTAAAATTTGATATCTATAATTACAAAACTGCCAAAGAAAACTAGCAGGCATATGTATGGTTCTCATCATTTAAATTATGTTAGTGTTTGTAATAGTTCAGTAACATGTTTTAAAATATTGAGCATTTATAAAGGATTATTTTAATGAGATTTATCAATTCAGTTTGCAATATGAGATATAACATGGACTGCTTTAAGTATATTTATATCAATTTCATTCCCGTGGTAAAAAAAGATTAATGAAAAATTCTTGAGAACATGGAATACAGGTAGACTCATTTGTCCATAGAAATCAAAATGTATTTTAAGAGAATCATCTTCATAGACCTCAAACCTAATTTGAAGTCACAAGTTTTCCTTTGCCTTTCATTTTTTTCTTGTCCTTTTATGTCTCATAATTATAATGGAAGTATCCTCTTCTTACAAGTTGGCAATTAAATATAGGCTAAGGCTCTCACATGTTTAGTTATTTGGGGGTAGTTGTTTTCTGTTTATCTATTAAGAAAATGGTTGTATAATATTTCATCATCATAGTTTTCTCTCTCTCCTCTCCTCCCATTTTCCCTCTCCCAGCTCCCAACTCTTCCAGATACACCCCCTCTGTTTCTTCATCAGAAAAGATCAGACATACAAGAGATGACATCCATTCAAACACAAAACAAGATACAACAAAACAAGGGAAAGATATCAATAAAAAGAAAAATAAGCAAAAAAAAACTCAATTAAGAAATGTTTTATCCTCACCAATAAACAAAAACAAATCTCTGTTAAGACAAGCTGACCAAAAAAATTAAGCAAAAGAAAAGGAAATTGGTTAATGTAAGCTTTTTTAATTATTACTATTTGATACAAAGAGAAGTTATGCGACAATAATCCTTTTCTCATTTAATTTTCTCTCTTCTTTGAAATGAAAATAATGAACTGCTTTTTCCCCCCTGATGTTTAAAATATACTTTTCTCCTTCTGTGAATCTTTTCTGTTTAGGAAGCTGGAAAATCCGAAGACATTTTGCATGATACGACAACTGAGAATACTCATTGGTGGTTTGTTTTCCCTTGTAATTTGATGGAACTTGACAGATATCTCGTAGCTCAACTTCCCTCCCCCTAAGAATAATGTAATCCAGAGGAGATCAGGAGTGTTCAGGGTGTTATGGCTCAACTATGTCCACAGCAGGATTATTTGTAAAACCCAAAATCAACCTAGATGTTCCTCAACCAAGGAATGGAGAAAGAAAATGTCCGTTTACACAACGGAGTATTACTCAACCATTAAAACACAGTATCATGAAATTTGCAGGCAAGTGGATGAAACTAGAAAAGGTCACTATAAGTGGGGTAACCCAGACCCAGAAAGACAAAGATAGTATGTACTCAGTTAAAAGTGGATATTGCATGTAAAGAATAGCCTTGCTACAATCCCCAGACTGAAAGAAGCTAATTACTTAGAAGGAGGATTTGGGGGAGGGGGGGATGCGAATCTCACTAAGAATAGAAGATAGAATAGACATAGTAGAGGAAGGCTATTGGTTTGCTTGAGTTAATTTTATATCCAGCCACTTTGCTGAAGTTGTTTATCAGTTGTAGGAGTTCTCTGGTGGAAGTCTTGGGGTTGCTTAAGTATACTATCATATCATCTGCAAATAGTGATATTTTGAATTCTTCCTTTCCAATTTGTATACCTTTGACCTCCATTTGCTGCCTGATTTCTCTGGCAAGGACTTCAAGTGCTATATTGAATAGATAGGAAGACAGTAGGCAGCCTTGTCTGGGCCCCGATTTTAGTGGGATTGCTTCAAGTTTCTCTCCATTTATTTTGATGTTGGCTACCGGTTTGCTGTATATTGCTTTCACTATGTTTAGGTATGGGCCTTGGATTCCCAATCTCTCCAAGACTTTTATCATGAAGGGATGCTGGATTTTGTTAAAAAGCCTTTTCATCATCTAATGAAATGACCATGTGGACTTTTTCCTTTAGTTTGTTTATGTAGTGGATTGCATTGACAGATTTCCATATATTGAACCATCCCTGCATCCCTGGGATGAAGCCTATCTGATCGTGGTGAGTTATGGTTTTGATGCATTCTTGGATTTGTTTGGCCTGGATTTTGCTCAATATTTTTGCATCAATGTTCATGAGGGAGATTGTTCTGAAGTTCTCCTTCCATGTTTGGTCTTTGTTTGATTTAGGTATAAGCATTATTGTGGCTTCATAGAATGAGTTGGAAGGAAAGTTCCTTAAGTTTCTATTTCATGGAAAAGTTTGCAGAGTATCAGTATTAACTCTTCTTTGAAGATCTGATAGAATTTCCCGCTAAACCCATCTGGTCCTGAGCATTTTTTTGATAGGAGACTATTAATAAATGCTTCTATTTCCTCAGGACTTATGGGACTATTTAGATGATTTATCTGATCCTGTTTTAACGTTGGTACCTGGTATGTATCTAGGAAGTTGTCAATTTCATCCAGATTTTCAAACCTTGTTGAGTATAAGCTCTTGTAGTAGGATCTGATGATTTTTTGAATTTCCACAGTTTCTGTTGTTATGTCTCTCTTTTCATTTCTGATTTTATTAATTTGGATACTGTCTCTGTGACCTCTGGTTACTTTGGCTAAGGTTTTATCTATCATGTTGATTTTTTTCAAAGAACCATCTCCTTGTTTTGTTGATTCATCCTGAGCAAGGCAACTCAATCACAAAAGAACACACATGGTATGCACTCACTAATAAGCAGATGTTAGCCCAAAAGCTCAAAATAAACAAGTTACAATTCACCAAGTTCAATAAGGTGGACTTAAGTGAGGGTGCTTCGGTTACTCTAAGAAAGGGAACAAAATAGTCACAGGAGCAATAAGGGAGACAATGTGTGGAGCAGGAGACTGAAGTAAAGGCCACTCAGAGACTGCCCTACCTGGAGATTCATCTTATAAATAGTCAACAAACTCTGACATTACTATGGATGACAAGAAGTATATACCCAAAGAAACATGCCATGATTGTCTCTGGAGGGGCCCTGCCAGAGCCTTACAAATACAGAGGCACATGCTAACAACCAACTATTGTACTGGGCATGGGGTCCCTAATGGAGGAGCTGGAGGAGGTCCAGAGGAGCTGAAGGGGCTTACAGCTCCATGGGAAGAACAATGATTTTGGCCACCCAGATGCCCCAAGACTCCTAGGGACTGAACTGTCAACCAAGGGGCACATATGGTTCCAGCCAAAAATGTGGTAGAGGAAGGCCTTGCTGGACATCAGTGGGAGAAATGATCCTTGGCCAGGTAAAGGCTCAACAGAGGCTCAAACGAAGGGAAACCTAGGGTTGGGGAGGAGGGAATGTGTTGTGTGGAGAGGCATATACATGGAGGCAGGGGGAAGGAGGAAGGAAAGGGGTTGGGAGTTTTAGGGGAATGGGGATATCTGGAAAGGTTTTACCATTGGCAATGTAAATAAAGATGATATTAAATAAAAAAATAAATAAGAAAAAAGAATACACATAGTAGATGGGTGGAAGGAAGAGACAGGAAAGGGAGGTGGCAATGGAAAAAAGCAAGGATTGGGTTGGGGAAGGAATTCGTACTGGGAGGGACAACCAGAATAGGAGCAAGGAGTTCCATCTATGGGACAAGCTAGAAACCTAGAGAAATGGAAACATAGGAATCCATGAGGGTTACCCTGTCTGAGACTCCTAGCAATGGGGTTATGAAGCCTGAACCTACCAGATACTGTAACCAGGTAAGACTTCGAATGGAGCAAATGGGACACTAACTCAGGCACAAAACCTCTGACCTACAATCTCTCCTGTCTAAAGATGTGCTTATGGCCCCTGATTCCTTCTCAAGGTTTTCTATCTCCAAAGTTGTTCAAGAAGTCAAACTATCATTATTTGCAGACGATATGATAGTCTACCTAAGTGACCCAAAAAACTCCACTAGAGAACTTCTACAGCTGATAAACAACTTCAGCAAAGTGGCAGGTTATAAAATCAACTCAAGCAAATCAGTAGCCTTCCTATACTCAAAGGATAAGCAGGCTGAGAAAGAAATTAGGGAAATGACCCCCTTCACAATAGCCACAAACAGTATAAAGTACCTTGGGGTGACTCTTACCAAACATGTGAAAGATCTGTATGACAAGAACTTCAGCACTCTGAAGAAGGAAATGGAAGAAGACCTCAAAAACTGGAAAAACCTCCCATGCTCATGGATCTGCAGGATTAATATAGTTAAAATGGCCATTTTGCCAAAAGCAATATAAAGATTCAATGCAATACCCATCAAAATCCCAACTCAATTCTTCATAGAGTTATAAAGAGCAATTCTTAAATTCATCTGGAATAACAAAAAACCCAGGATAGCTAAAACTATTCTCAACAACAAAAGAAATTCTGGGGGAATCAGTATCCCTGACCTCAAGCAATACTACAGAGCAATAGTGTAAAATACTGAATGGTATTGGTACAGTGACAGGCAGGTAGATCAATGGAACAGGATTGAAGATCCAGAAATGTACCCACATACCTATGGCCACTTGATCCTCAACAAAGAGGCTGAAAACATCCAATGGAAAAAAGATAGCCTTTTCAACAAAATGGTGCTGGTTCAACTGGAGGTCAGCAGGCAGAAGAATGAGAATTGATCTATCCTTGTCTCCTTGTAGTAAGCTCAACTCCAAATGGATCAAGGACCTCCACATAAAGTAAGACACTCTGAAGCTAATAGAAAAGAAACTGGGAAAGACCCTTGAGGACATAGGTACAGGGGAAAGTTTCTGAACAGATCACCAATAGCATATGCTCTAAGATCAAGAATTGACAAATGGGACCTCATAAAATTACAAAGTTTCTGTAAGGCAAAGGACACCATCAAAAGGACAAATTGGCAACCAACAAATTGGGAAAAGATCTTCACCAACCCTACATCAGATAGAAGACTAATATCCAATATAAACAAAGAACTCAAGAAGTTAGACCCCAGAAAACCAAATAACCCTATTAAAAAATGAGGTACAGAGTTAAACAAAGAATTTTCACCTGAAGAACTTCAGATGGCAGAGAAGCATCTTAAAAAATGCTCAGCTTCATTAGACATCAGGGAAATGCAAATCAAAACAACCCTGAGATTTTTCACCTTACACCAGTCAGAATGGCTAAGATTAAAAACTCAGGAGAAAGCAGGTGTTGGAGAGGATGTGGAGAAAGAGGAACACTCCTCCACTGCTGGTGGGGTTGCAAATTGGTACAACCACTCTGGAAATCAGTCTTGCAGTTCCTCAGAAAACTGGGTACCTCACTTCCGGAAGATCCTGCTATACCACTCCTGGGCATATACCCAGAAGACTCCCTACCATGTAATAAGGATATATATTCCACTATGTTCATAGCAGCCCTATTTATAATAGCCAGAAGCTGGAAAGAACCCAGGTATACCTCATCAGAAGAATGGATGCAAAAAATGTGGTATATCTACACAATGGAGTACTATTCAGCCATTAGAAACAATGAATTCATGAAATTCTTAGGCAAATGGATGGAGCTGGAGAACATCATACTAAGTGAGGTAACCCAGTCTCAAAAGATGAATCATGGTATGCACTCACTAATAAGTGGATATTAACCTAGAAAACTGGAATACCCAAAACATAATCCACACATCAAATGGGGTACAAAAAGAAAGAAGGAGTGGCCCCTGGTTCTGGAAAGACTCAGTGCAGCAGTATAGGGCAAAACCAGAACAGGGAAGTGGGAAGAAGTGGGTGGGAGAACAGGGGGAGGGAAGGAGACTTATGTGACTTTCAGGGAGTGGGGGACCAGAAAAGGGGAAATCATTTGAAATGTAAATAAAAAATATATCGAATAAAAAAATAAAAAGATGTGCTTAGGCAAAGCTTTGGGAATCCAGTGTAAAGGAACAAAGACTGTAGAAAGGACAACATAAAAAAAAATAAAAATAAATAAATAAAAAAAAACAAAAACACAGAAACAACTCTCATGGGTCCAGAGCCCATCCCAGAGAATGAACCAGAAAAATGCCTGCCTTTTGACTCTATAGTCCTACTGGACTCTCTGTTCTAGCCTTCATAGGAGAAGAGGTACTTAGTTACACTGTAACTTGATTTGCCATGGCTGGTTGATATCCATGGGAGACATCTACTTTTATGAAGACAATTGTATGAAGAGAAACAAAGGAAGAGTGCATGTTCATAGAGAAATTGACAGGGGAAGGACTGGATAATAAATAAATTAATTAATCAAATATAAAAAAAAAGAATAAGGAAATCAACATTTGCAAGACAACATGGTATTTATAGCAGAGCCATATAATACTTCGGGCAAAACAATGTGTGCTGAACTGACATCAATTTTGTCTAAGATTGGCACACATATTCCTTTGCCATGTATCACACCTATGCAGATATTGAAAGCAAAGGATTCCAAGATATGGAGCCCTGACTATTGAAATCTTGATTTTCAAATCATCCTATGGAGAATTATTTATTATTTATTTATTTATTTTCCATCAAAATCACAGCTCTGGCCTTCTGCCAGTCCCTCCCCCTCCCCCCACACACACTGTCCCTTCCCCTCCTACCAACTTGCCTTCTGCTTTTCAAAGGAGAAGGTCACCCCTGGGTAGCAACTCACCCAGGCACCTCCGACATTTCAGAACTAGGCATATGCTGTGCCACTGAGGCTAGACAAGGCAGCACAGTTAGGAAAACAGGATCCACAGATGTGCCATAGGGTCAGGGTAAGTACCTGCACCAGCCATTGGGGGACCCACAAGAAGAACAAATGGCCATCTGCTACATGTATGCAGGGAGCCTAGGTCCAGTCAATGTATGCTCTTTGCTTGGTGGTTCAGGCTCTGGGACCCCCCAAGTTTCCATGTTAGTTGAATTTGTGGTCTTCTTGTGGAGTCCCTATGCCCTACAGGCTCCTCAATCTTTCATCCAATTCTCTCACAAGACTTCCTAAGCTCCACCTAATGTTTGACTGTGGATCTGTGATTCTGTTTCAGTCATTATGCTAAGTGGTGCCTCTCAGAGGACAGTTATGCTAGGCTCCTGTGTGTAAGCATAACAGAGTACCATTAATAGTGTCAGGGATTAGTTTTTACCTATGGGATAGATCTCAAGTTGGTCCAGTTATTACTTGGTCATTTTTTCAGTCTCTGCTCTATCTTGGCCTCAGCACTTCTTATAGACAGGACAAATTTTGTGTCAAATGTTTTGTGGGTGAGTTGGAGTTTTTATTCCCCACTAGGAGTCCTGGCTGACTACAGCCAGTAGGTGGTCCTATATAATAGGATCAGTTAGAGTCACTTTATAGACTCCCTGGAGGTTCCCCTATCCAGTGTCTCTGGCATGTCCTAGAGATTAGTCCACCCCACTCTGCACCTACCACTGATTTCTGTTCAGACTCTGGGACCTTTTTCTGGCTCTCCACACATACTCTCCTCCTAATACCCTTCCTATCCCTTCTTCCTAGTTTCCTCCCTCCATCCACATCAGATGACTATTTTACTTCCCCTTCTGAGAGTCAAGCTCCTTCCTTTCTTTTAAAGGGTACATATATACTACATCATCCCTGAAAAAGAGCAAAAAAAGGTCTTTAAATGTGATGGAGGCATGGATGTCTAGTATTTGTGTAATTTAATCTCTCTCTCTCTCTCTCTCTCTCTCTCTCTCTGTGTGTGTGTGTGTGTGTGTGTACTTCCCTGCATTTATATCGATGTATGTGCTGCTTTCATTTTTTTTTTACTTTTGAAAAAAAGTTTTACTCTAAATCTCTGACTGGCATCACACTCTTTTTGCTACTTATTAAGTGTTGAGATTAAAAGCATGTGCCACCATGTACTGTTAAGAAACTATTCTTAAATTGCTATTGATGATTTCTCTATCCAAGCACCTGCAATGAACCATCCACTGCCCTAGGATGTTTGCATAAAACATGACAAAGCCTATGATATATACTGAAAGATCATTTTTGAACAGGAATATTGTGTTATACTTTACTAAAAGGTAAAGCACTGAAAATGATAGACTCATACTACAGGATTTTTGTTCCTCCTGTCAACATTATCTCTCATTTACCAACATAAAGTATAAGACCCATGACAATTTTGAATAGACCCAGTAGCTACAAACTAGTGCAGATTTTGCTTTATAATGCAACAGTTCAAATTTGCAAGAGGATCAATTTAGGGCAAGAGGATCACTAAAGCTATTTAGGTTAAAGAGAGATATTGTCTATGAAATGTATACTTGTGGTATTAACATGGGACTGAACTGTTCTTCCCACAAACAGGTGTCCCAGGTGCAGATTTACAGTATCTCCTAAGGCATGATGCTCCTTACTGATAGGGCAGAAGTATAGTTTCAGACATCGCTAAATAATTAGAGAACTGACAATGAGCTATTGTTATTGAACTGCCAAGTACCATTGTGTTAAATTATTAAATTAGTGCATAGAAATTACATTGTTAGAGTGAACATTAAAAGATAAACATGGTAATTTTTCATGATACAGATAATTCATATCCTATATTTCTCAACATACATATATACATGGTTTCTCCCAGTGCTGGCTGAAGTTTTGATTTTTAAATTGTACTTGTGGAAGAATTTCACACTGAATTTTTGAACAGGCACTGAATGTATTATTTTTAGCAAAATTTGAAATTTCGTCCCAAGACTGAAAGCTCAACTTGGCAGAAAACTCACATGAAATTTAGGCAAAGATTGCTGCCTTTTAATAAAGCAGCATTGGTACTGGGAACTTCCCTTTCTCCCCTTAGGCAAACAGTGTTCATATTCTGGTTTAAAAAAATGAACTCAGATGCTTGTAATATGCTAATGAAAGCTTCACATGTTCTTGATTTTATGTACAAGATTGTGATATTTTTAAACACTTCTTGGATATACAGGATAATAATTTTCCATACTGCAAGATTTATGAGAAAAAAGGTTGATGTGTGATTTCCAGTTTCAGAATGCTGCTATCTTCTCATTCGTCAAAAGAATAATTGCAAACATCTTCTTACAACTTGGTCTCACTAATAATTAACTAGCAAATTAATCTTAACTTTTTTTTCTGTCCTTTATATAAGAAACTCCAGTCTCAACATGAATGGTACTCAAATAACAGCATATTCAAAGCTTGTAATATTTGTTACCTCTTTAAAAAAAAAAAGTAATAGCACCACACTTTTCATATCTGTTTCTTTCAATGTTATGTTCTATTTCCAATGGGCTGATTTTAGTGTAGGGTAGTGATCCAAGAAGAGCAACGATATAGTCATGAAATCATTTACTTATGTAATGCTTTATCAAAGTATTTCAATACCAAATATGTCAAAGTGTCATTAACAAAGGTAGACTTGTGGGTCAGCTCGAAAATAATAAGGTCAAAGAGAATGGCTTGTTAGTAAAACAGCAACAAGAGGCTCTAGATAAAATGTCCAAGCTCATTAATGATAGCTCATAAGGAATATATTGAATGAAACAGAGGATACCTTAGCAAATCCAGAAAGAAGTTGGGAACGCACAAAGCCATGATTGACTGGGAAGAAGTGGAGGAGATTAAAGTTCTAAAGAATGGATGAAAGGCAAGCACAAGAACACTACCAACAGAAACTAAGGCCACATGGCAATATCAGAACCCAGTTCTCCCACCATAGCAAGTCCTGGATACCCCAACACACTGGAAAAACAAGAGTTGGATTTAAAATCATATCTCATGATGCTGCTAGAGGGCTTCAAATAAGACTTAAATAACTCCCTTAAAGAAATCAGGTAAAAGCCCTTAAAGAGGAAACACAAAAATCACTTAAAGAATTAGAGGAAAACACAAACAATCAAGAGAATGAACTGAACAAAACCATCCAGGATATAAAAGTGGAAGTAGAAACAATAAGGAAATCACAAAGTGAGACATCTCTAGAGATAGAAACCCCTGGAAAGAATTCAGGAGTCATAGATGCAAGCAGCCACAAGGGAGAATACAAGAGATGGAAGGAAGAACCTGAGGTGCTGAAGATACCATAGAAAACATTGACTCAACAGTCAAGGAAAATGACTAGAAAATCCTGGGCAGATCTTATACAGACCCTAAGAATGCCAGCCCAGGCTACTATACCCAGCAAAACTCTCAATCATCATAGATGGAGAAACCAAGATATTTCATGATAAAACAAAATTTATACAATATTTGTCCACAAATCCAGCCCTACAAAGGATAATTGATGGAAAATGCCAGCACAAGGAAGGAAACTACACGCTAGAAAAAGAAAGAAAGTAGATTTTTCCCAATAAACGCAAAAGAAAATACCTATACAAACATAAAAATAACATCAAAAATAACAGGAAGCAACAATTACTATTCCTTAATATCTCTTAACAACAATAGACTCAACTCACCAATAAAAAGATATAGACTAATGAAATATTTCTCATGTAAATCTTCAATTTCTATCAGAAAATGCTTGTAATTCCCCTTTAAATTTATTTAGTAATGTTTTTTATGTCTACCATTTTATCTACATTATTTTTCATGATAATCTTCAATTTTAATTTCCTCTATTTTATCAGAAATCTTTTCAATGTAAATTTTTGATTTTATCACAATGTTTCTAAGTCCATCTTCAATTAATTTAGAAAGAGTTTTTATATCTACCATTTTATATGTAAAATTTTCCATGAAATAGTCAATTTTAATGTGTTTGTCTATATATTTCTTGCATTTTACCAAAAATATTTCCATGTAAATCTTCAATGTTATCTGAAAATGTTTAAAATTCCACCTTCAATCCACTTAGAAATATATTTATGCCTATCATTTTATCCATATAATTTCCATGCTAATCTTTAATTTTAACATGTTTTTCTATATATTTCTTTAATTTTATCAGAAATATTTTCCATGTAAATCTTCAATTCTATCATAAATTGTTTCTATCCCATATTTCAATTAATTTAGCAATGTTTTACATGTCTACCACTTTACTCTTTAATTTTCCATGAAAATTGTCAATTTTAATGTGTTTATCTGAAATATTTTATCATAAAGTGTCTTTTCTTTTAAATAAATAAAAAGAAAAATACTCAGTTGACATAACAATTTTAATCAATTAGTAGACAAGCTTCTTAAAATTTCTTTATTGTTTTTTGCTTTGGGGGATTTATTTATTTGTTTGTTTTTCAAACAAGGATTGTACGTGTATTACTGGTCATCCTGAAACTTGACCTGTAGACAAGGCTGGCTTTGAACTTAGAGATTTGCTTGTTTCTGCTGGGATTAAAAGCAAACATTGTATATTTTCAAACATACATGCCTATAAAATATTGTGAATGTTCAGAAAAGAAAATTTCCTGTTTTACATTGACTTCTCAATATTATAATAGCCTTGTGACAAGATTTATCAATGATCAGTGTCCTCCATACTTTTCTCCTAGGAAGATATAATTTTAAGAAGCAGAGGGAGAAGATGGGAGCCCTTGGCCAGGTTAAGTACAGAGAAAATCCCATTCACCAGAGCTCTGAATTCAGCCTCAGGTTGTTGTTGATAGTCATTAGAGCAAAAATTAATGAACCTATTGGCCAGATGTGATCTCTGCACAGAAAGACATGCAGAGATAGAGAGGTAATCGATTGAGACATAGAGGGAGAGGATTAAGGAGGGAGAGAGAGACAGAGACAGAGACAGAGACAGAGCGAGATAGAGACAGACAGACACACACACACACACACACACACACAGAGAGAGAGAGAGAGAGAGAGAGAGAGAGAGAGAGAGAGAGAGAGATGAGGTTAAAGGACAAGGGTTAGGTCACTGTCAGGTTGATCAATCTCCACTATATAGTATCATATCCAATGCTATATATCAATACATACTTAACTAATTGATATAAATATAATAAAATAAATTAATTTGGGAGATTTGGATACAGGTGTGAGCCTGGGAGAAATTGGGAATGGAGAAAATTAACATAAAACACTGTTTTGCAAAATTCTAAGAGCTCTAATAGAAACACTAGAAGAGTTATGAATATGATGGAGAATTAATTCCTTGTGATACAAGGAAGTCAAGACTATGTCCCTTGCTAGAAACAGAAGCACATCTATGGAGCAGCAAGCAATTAGCATAACTTTCCAGGAATATATAGATACTTACTTCCATGGGTCTAATTTAAGGCAGTTAATAAATAATTTTGCTAAGAGTAAGAAAATGATGCTGGAAAATGAAGTGTGCTCTCTCCTAAGAGAGCAGGTTCTAAGATTACCAAAGCAGATTCTCATCCCAGATGGCAAGCTGTGTCATCTTGGACATATTTCAGGAGAGAGCCACAGTCATAACTGAAAGGAGAACAGAGCTCAAAGTGGTTTCCACAGCTTTGTGTGATGCTTTCTCTTTATAGAGAACATCAGGTCATTCCTATCTTAGGTCATGAAGAAACCTACGAGTATGAAAAAAAATCATTTTTACAGGTTTTGAGTACCAGATTTCAAAATAAAAAGTTGCTTATTTAGAGAAAAATACTGTGCACAGAATAGGGATATTATATTGTGAATGGTGCCAACTAATAATGAAGTTTTCAGGTTTGCAGCCACCCCAGATCCAGATAGACTAACCAATGAGGCTTTTCTGCTTGTAGATCTAGGTCCTTGGCATTGCAATCCCAGACCAAAATACTAGTGAAAAAGTTTCCAGAGCAGATTTTAAAACCTGATTTTAAGATTCTTGCGTTTTGGATGGGTATTCAATTGACAATTGTTGGTGAGGAGTGCACTAGTCTCTTTCTACCCTTGCCAGGAAACAAAGTCCACCCTGGACTCTACTTTCTCATGACTTCATCTGCAACTAATTGCTTCATATATGTTTTCCTAAAGTCAACACACAGAGGAACAGAGTGTCACAGTAGAAGTTTTAAGAGTGAAGAATTAGTTCACAGCAAGGAATCCTGTAAGTCTAAGGAGCTAATACATAATACATTGTTCAGACACATTTTTGCGCAAATACACAAGTGTTTCCATTAACCTGCACTCTTCAAAATCATAATCAATGACTGGGCTTGACCAGGGGAAAAGGATGTCCATGCATAATAAATGGTTACCTATTCAAACCAACATGGAGCATGCCTGTTTATATACTTGCTGTGAGTCCTCAGCATCACAGTACCTACACATTCATTCATGGCACCATTCTATGCTTTTCTGCCTTTTTATTATTGCAATAAAATCCAGTGTTTCTAATTTCTGCATCCAGTTTTCCAGAGAATATTGTTGTTGAAGTCAAAAGCTCTCATCTGCATTTTCCCCAGCACCAATTGCCTATCTTAAGTGAAATTTTGTTAATAAAATTGAAAGAATCAACCCCTTTTTATTTTTCTAATATATGCTGACTTTAAATATTATTACTTTTACCACGTTAATAGACTTTAAAAAAAAACGGATTTATTTATTTTATTTACATGAGTATACTGTAACTGTCTTCAGACACACCAGAAAAGGGCAGTGGATCCCATTACACATGGCTGTGAGCCACAATTTAGTTTCTGGGAATTGAACTCAGGACCTCTGGACGAGCAGTCAATGCTCTTAACTGCTAAGTCATCTCTCCAGCCCCAAACTCATTTTTTTTTATCTTATAAAATTCATGATAGCATGAGATTTATCACTGGTGTAGAGGTTGACAAATATTCAATCATCATGTCATGATGAAAAGATAAGAGAATAAAATTATGTCTCCTTCAGTTTAATAAACACTGAAGTTGGAAATCCATAGTAACCATAGAGGAAATGATATATGTAGGCAGGAAATGTTTATATATATATATATATATATATATATATATATGTGTGTGTGTGTGTGTGTGTGTGTGTGTATGTGTGTGTAAATAAATATATTTCAATAATTTTATAATATATATTCATATACATACATATATTGTGTGTACACATTTGGTAGGATATGGTAAAATATTTTAGAAATAAAAGTATAAGGACAAATTTCCAACTTATATCTCATTTAAAACTAAAACCTACAACTACTCGGGTTTTTATTAGGTGTATATTTTGCATATTAAATACATATATGTATATATCATCCACTATTCTTATAGAAACACTAGTCTATTTTTAATAATTTCTTTTGTAAGTTTATGAAAATGTACATACTTTCTAATTTTATAACTTCACAAAATGAGTTTCATATTTGAATTCATATTCACAAGCTTTCATCATTAGTGTTTGCAATTATATATATCTTTAAGAACATCATTTAATAATTTCTTAGGAAATTCTTTCAAGTTAAAGCACAAAAGTATGAAAATGTGTTTGTATTCTGTACAAGTAAAACACAATAATTTATTTTGACCTTATTTTAAAATGAATTTCATAGAATTAAAATGTGTCCAGAAATGTGAACATAACTCCTTCCTCTGAATTTATTTCTGAAATGCAAATTGTCTTAGAACCCAAATAAGGGAAATATACTTGGGCTTAATGAGATTAGACTGGGATTACTTGTTTACATGTGTCAATTGACTCTGCCCTTTCTAAAAGAGTATTTGTTTAAATCTCATGGAAATAAATTGAGTGCACTGATTCTAAGTTGAAGATCTATTAAGTAATAAATACAATGTATTTGAAGTCACCTCTGGGTTACAAACAACATTTACCACAAGGAAAAAAAACTTAGTTACAGCAAATTGAGAAGAGAGAGATTTTAGTAATTCAGTTAGTATAATCTCAAGATGTGATGCTGGTAAGATTTCATTAAATATTATTAATGTATTTTAATTGAATGATGGTTATGCTTTGGAACAGTAATTTTAGGATAACTTTGGTGTACTTCATATAATGTGTATTTTTAGGCCAATAGTGAAGAGTACAGAAATCACAAATGTCCCAATTTTGTGAACAATAGTTTCATTAATCACACTTTCCCTGATTCTTTTGCTTATTAATTTGCTATTAGAAGCTAAGAAAAGAAAATAAACTCTTTTCATGTTCCTGTAAAGGCACAGGAGATGGGGCATACGGGCCAAGAAGAATGGCAGTGTGATAATATTTCTGTTTATTCTTCTGTAATTATATCATAACAAATAATTTCAAGAAGGGATCAACTTTTTAAAAGTGAATAAAACACTTCTTATAAGATACTATGCAAGAAGTACAAAGTATTTTCTGCATCAAAGGCAGAATCATAGAAAACTTTCACAAAATCTTTTCAATATGACAATGCATTTAGCAAAAAGTTGGGGGTAGAAACTGTTTATGCATCATAGTCACAGTGTTTTGTTCAATACATTAAAATATAAAACTGTTCACATGCAATGTATGCAAGGGTCTGATTGTATGCATTACTTTTCAAGAAACCTTCTGAATACACCATCAATTATGAAATCATGTAAAAATATTTACAGATTCTCTATAAGCATTACAGTGTAATTTTAAAGCAGTATCTTTAAAATATTTCCCTAGTTTTCCTCTTAGAATAATGTAATGTTTGGAAACCTAAGGTCACAAAAATAACCTTAGGTTTTAGTATCTACAAATAAAATGTCTTTTAACCCCCCTGTGTTTCTCAAGGTTTCTACTTGTGTTATTGAAGTGTCCTCTGGGCATAACTTTACTGCCACATCAGCAAGTTGACTTGTTATGCTGATGCACAGATGACCTTATGCATCAGTCAATCAACAAAATTGGCGGAATGCAGGAGGAGAAATTTACACATGGCAATGAGACTCAGCAACCCTTCTGTAATCAGGGATGCCAAGAAACTATCATAGGAGATAGAACCACTACCCCTTGCTTCAGCAGTAGTTAGTGGTTTGGTGGTGGTGGGGTGTGGGTGTGGGTGTGGGTGTGGGTGTGGGTATGGGTGTGGGTGTGGGTATGGGTGGGAGGTTTCAATAAGACACACACCAGTTCAAAAGTTAGTTTGGAATCTTTTTTTAATAGGACAATAGTCTGTGAGAATCATACAGAATTTTTGTAGACTCAGTGTTTCAATAAACAATGTAAAGTTTATCCTTGTATTTTTTAAATGCTAATTTCTCTACCCACATAGCTTGTTCCAATCTGGAGATGGCTTTGTTATGTTTATTCTTAGAAGCTCCTGTCTTATGTTTGTATAAACATTGTTCTTCATTCATTCCTGCCTTGTTAATAAAAGCCAATGACCCAATACAGAGCTTTACAAAGGGAATAGGTGGGGTTCACAATTCTAAGAGGGACCAAAAAAGATGAATAAAGGGAGGAAAGAGTCACAGGGATGTGGAGAAAACATCATGAGAAAAACAGAATGGAGAAAGGATAAAAATTTCGAGGAAGATGGGCAGACAGTCTGGGAGAAAGCCTGACTGGACTGGAGGTGTAGAATGGAGTAATAAATGTGCAGTATTTGGCTGAAGGCAATTTTAATAAATCTTAGTCTTTTTGTGTTGTTATTGGGAAGTGAACTTGTTAAGAAATACAGCCCCCAGATTAATGCACTACATATACTAAAAATAATTCATTTTACAAGTTCCAATAAATTCACAAGTTCTCCAACTGAGACATAGAATCTTACCTTTGATCTTTTGGTCATCCCTCTTTTGTCTAAGGATGTTATTCTTTGGGAAACACACAATATGCAACTAGCAATGTAATATTAATTAAGTGTGACTTAAAGAGTGAAAAATCAGAAAACTTTTCTGTGCTATTCTGTAAACACTCATTAACACTGACAAAAATACCCTATCCCCTTAAAAATAATAAGTTATCTATAAACTCACCAGCTCTCTTCAGTTTAAGCACACCTACACTCTGTCATTAGACATTTAGTGAGTATTCCTCTACCTCATATCATTCAGGGCTTGAGACCATGCAATATCAGAAGGTCATGTAATGGAAGAAAATGGAAGAATCTGGGCCATAATAATGCATGCTCCAAGCATATAATAAATTTTATTATATTTTTCATTGCTTCAGCATAGTAGCTTTATGTAATTACAATATTTTATTAAAACTTATATTAAGCAATATATATTGTCTACAAAGTATTAAAACAAAAATAAATTTAAATTTCTTCACTATAATCCCGATTTCTTCAAAGTATATCCAATACTCACTACTGTAGTGTAGCCGATCTGAGATGAATGACAATTAGAATCAAATGCACTGGGATCAGAATAATAGGAAGTGATAGGGACAAAATTGTAACCACATTTTGTATGTATTTGTTTGTCTTTTTAATATGGAATTTAATTAGATGATGGAAAACACCAACTAGCAAATGTCGCCACGTGCTAGATTCTTGGGTGTAAGTAAAAATTGATTATGACAGGCAGATTGATGAAGAAAATTAAATCTGCCTATAGTGTCAAAGGTTGATAATGATACCAGCACCTCCCCAGAAATCCATCACAAAGAGGAAGATGAAATCTCTATTTGCTGTGCACAGCTTTAGGAAATTTATATATGTGAAAACACACAAGAACAAGATCTATTTAAAACATATCATTACTTCCATTTTAAAGATATGCAAAGTAAATTGCATTAAATACATTTTGTTCATTCATATGTATATGTGTTTGTGTGTACTCATATATCCTTGCACATATATGTGCATTGGTAAGTGTGTGGAGGTAAACATGTATGTATATGCATGTAGAGAGCAGAGGTCAACATCACATACCTTCCATAATTATTTTAACCATTATTGTTTAACAATATGCTCAGCTGCTTACTAGGTTCTAGCCAGGAAGATAAGTGTCCCCCTATTGCCAACTCCCTAGCATTGAAATTACAAAGAAAAGTTAGCGCTTGGGGCTCGAAGCTTCAGTGCTGTTATCTGAATTCACGCAATCAAGCTATGCATCCTGAATTATTTTCATAAATAATATGAGCTGGGACCATCTATAAGCAACATCATCAATTAATAAAATTTTTTTGCAATGGCTATGTGTAGATTTTACCCTTAACCTATTCCAGTAATTACATACTATATGTAATGTGCCATGGATAACCAATCATGTTCTATAAAATGACAGATGTGTCAATCAGATTTGTATAATTTTCTATCAGAAATTAACTCAGTCAAAACATCATCACACACTCTTTTGCAGTATTTATTACTTTGTCAATGGATATATCAAAATGTTTTTTCCCATCTTTAATAAGTTTAAGATCTAAAGCCAACTGTATTCATTTATATCTTTTATCTAAACAAAGCACACCGGGCATATAAGAAATAAGCTACTTTCCTGAAAGATATTCTATGATTTCCTCCAAATTTTCTATGATACTTCCTTGCAAGAAATTTTATCACAACAATTTAATTTCTAAGTTAAAAGTAAACATTTTTAAGAGTTCCCCAGTCGCTGAATCTTCAGTAAGAATTAAATAAAAGCTTCTCACAATGTTCTTCATATTTGTTTTGTATTTCAAAGGAAAAAAGGCATAGATTCATGACTTCAGCTGCATTTTAATTAAAAGTTGCTTTTGCTGAAAAATGTGTGAGCCCACAGTGTTTGCTACTATTTGTGTTAGTAACAAGAGTAGATTCTAACCACTTCTGAAAGAAATAACAGAAGTTTGCTGCTCAAAGGGAAGGATGGGAATAAGAGAATAGAGCAGGTGCAGATACCAGCAGATGGAATTCCTGCCCATTAGCTAGCAATCAGTGTCCTAGAAGAAAAGGATTTAAAAACATGAAATGCCACAGCTTTCCTCCTGCTCCACAAGGCTGATAGTGTACCCCTGCACTTACATTCATATCTCGGGAGGTCTGCCACCCTGCAAGACAAATTGTGATGATCTTAAGGAAACACCACAGGGTTTGCTCTGAAGAAGAAGCAGAATTTCTGCATTAGCCTGCTAATAAACTAAAGCCAAATGTTCTAGGATGTGAGGTAGGCTTAAATATCAGTGATAAGAGAATAAAAATGAAGATTCAGATATGCTTGGTTCAAATATCATTGTCAAACTATGAAGTATTTTTTTATAAACCCTAAATCTAAACCAAGCAAGTGTCATAATCACGACTGAAGCTGTGCTGTTTGCAGATATAGCTCAGTCACAAAACTGTTTACCCTCTTTCCACCCCTTCAGGAAGCATGTGGAGAAATACATTATATTAGAGAAAAGCACAGATGCAGTGGGGAAAATAATGTTTTGTACTTCCCTGATTGTTGCTGTAAAATTCTCAAAGTACTTCTGCTCGGCACGCTCTTGGCTTTATAGCTTCAGGGAACACAGTTCACAAATACACAGCATTGCCACCCTCAGACACAACACCTACACTCTGGTGCTTACGCTGAGTCATTAGATGCATGCCTTTGTATGTTAAAGGAATCTTTTCCTTCACCCTGTCCATTTACTTCCATATAACACTCTTGTTAAACTTTGGCGGGCAATATGTAAATACTGTTCTTGTAATAATAGTTATTTCTTAGTAAGGGACAATCAAGCATCAATAGAATAGCATGCAATCTTTTAACAATGCCCAAATATTTACAAGAGTTTTGAGTTTGAAAATGTGAGATTTCATATATTTATTTTCTGATCTATGGGTTAGATCAGGAATATGTATTTTTGCATACACATTTGTACATATTTGCATCTGTATTGCATGTGTACTAATATTGAATGTGTATTTTGTAAATACAAATTTTATGAATGCTTCAATTTACCTTATGTTTTGTTAATTAATGACTGTAAAGGTTTTTTATTCCCTCTGTTTCCACTGGCCTAGAGGACCCAAATGACAGCAACAAACCATGGAGAAGGAAATGAACTCTGCCTACAAATATCAGCAATTTTAAACTTAGGTTATGTCTTACGACAATATGTTAATTAGAAGATGTTTGCTCACTATAATACATCTAAAAATGTATTTCAATAAGGCCCTTAATTATGAAACCCATTATATGTCATTATATCTCATCACAAAAAATGGATTCCCCCATATTCGCCATGATCCCTGAGACTTAAACATCATTTCAATTCTGTAAAACTTGAATCAATGTTCATGTATTTAAATATACAAACAGTATTTTATAGAATATAAAGAAAAAACAATTCTGTGTTTTTAAAAATACTTTTCACATGCATGAAATTCTAATTGTTTTTATTTAAATATATAGCCTACATTTATAGGATATAAAGTCAACTCTATGTACTCACACAATGCTAATTCTTTATTTTACAACATATATAGACATGCCAATCTATTGTATTATAATATTTAAATATAAACTACATCGGTGATGGTAAAATGGAAAAAAATAGACTTTAATCCTATGTTTGCCTAGATAATCTGCCACTCAGGGTGCAAAGGTACAGATGTGATTTAGCCATTGATAGTCCTATTGATGATTTTACCCTAAGACTCTGTTCCCTCACATAAAATTTAGTTGCGCTTTTAAGAGCAAAGACTCCCCCATGTTTCTCTGGCTTCTGAACTCCTAAATACCTATGGTGTATGTAGGTAAGAATGCCATTTACAAGAAAATATCACCTTTAATCATGTGTCTGTGGTAACTATTAAATGAGACAGGAATGGGTATATAGCCACAGTCTAATTTAATGGACTTTTTGTGAAGCTATAAAGCGTAGAGATTGGGACATTGCTGAGAGGAGACATTGGAGTTTTTTCATCCAAGAAACCACTAGACACAACCTTATGTGATATGCAGCAAGAAGAGAGAGAGAAACATGAATTGAGGGGAAGAAACCACTCATAATAAGGAATTTTTATTCTTGGGGAAAGCACATTGTAATGTTTGTAATTTTGTTACAGTTCCCAGAGGAAATGTATAAGATGGTATTTTACAGTGCCACAGAATTGTAGATCAATATCTTTGAAGGGCTTATTTGTGTTCTAAAGAAAATAATTGTGCTACAAACAAGCACAGCATGCGTTTCCATCTGAGAAAAGTAGATTTAACTACAAAAACAGAGGCTGTGACTCCACTACATCAAGTGCAAGCTGTGCAGTCACCTTGAGTATCAGTCTCCTCACTGAGACACAGGATGCAGTGAGGATTAAGAAGGATCCTATGCAGGAAAGTACTGAAAACTACAGGATTTTAAAATGTCAAGACAGATTAATATCCTCTCTACTAAAGTAGGTTTTACTCCATCCCAAATTTACAAGAAGATTGTAGAAAGTAGGCACTTCTGGAGAAAGGGGAAACAAATCCAATTGCATTTCGGTGAAAGTATATTGGAATGTTTGTTTGGGAAGAATTTGCGACACTCTTTACACAATTTAGTTGGTTTTGTTTTGTTTTGGTTTGGTTTTAGTTTTTTGTTGTTATTATTTTAGATGTAACCCAAGGGACAGTCCCATCTGAAACAGTGCTCAATACCTATGTGTTGAATTTATAAAAGTAAATAAAAAACAATAATAAAAATAAAATAAAACAAGATGTCTTTGAGACAGCATTCTTTCTAGCAATATTGGTACAGGACCTAGGGAGTAAATTGGATTAGCTTTGTATGAAACACGAGCAAAGAGATTTTATGTGTAGTGGTCCCTGGGTAAATTTCATGCCCAGTGTTCACAGTTGTAAGCTGTGGATTGTTCCACATAAAACTTCTATTAGAGACTGAATTATCAGACAAAAACAGCGTTGTGTACTTCATTGTTGCTTTTCTTTTCATGCTCCCCTTGAAAAAATGTCAGAAGTTCAGAGTTACTGATAATAGCATTAACATTTATATAATATAAATAAGTACTCTCACCATCACACAGATCTATGCAAATGAAAGTTTGTATGATGACAAAAACCCCACCAATTATTAATTGGCCTAACGTGGTACTCAGGAACGCTCTAAAAGTCACCATAAATATGGATAAACTGCTGCCTTACCTCTATGCTTTGCCCCTCCCTCTCCCACCTCTCTCTGATTCGCAGTTTCTTCATTATGTTTTCCATGATGACAAAGTTTCCTACACTGGAATAGTATGTCATCTCTCATGTGTCCCAGAAGCATGAGCAGCATGGGTTTCCAGAAGTATGCCATTTAAATGTTCATATTTCATTTTGGAGAATAAACTACGTATGTCAGCCTTTCAGCAATGAACCTTCCTAAAGAAAATCACATTCTATGGTGTCTGTTTTGTTCCACATTTAGAGGATTTTAATTCAAAATGTCCACATTGAGCATAGCATTTTCAACGAGGGAAGCTGCTTCGTGAATACATACAGTATAGAAGAATGTTGATGCTCATCTATAGAAATTTCAATTCATTTGTATTATGGTGGAAACTTGTGCAACTTTATACGTATTCCACTTCACAAAAAATGACTCCCCTTGGGCATTTTCTCTGCACCCAGGCATTCTCAGCACCCATTCTTCACACTATAGTCACACCGCCAGCCTTCTAGATCTACACTGTTTTCTTTCCAAAGTGATTTGATAGGTCATGAAAGTCCTTTAAAGTCTTATTGGACACATTCTATAAACAGAAATGGATACGGAGTGATAATATGGAGTTTTAAGGGACTCCAACTAGTCCAAATATTTTTTTTGAGAATGAAGACAATATTGAAGCCCTCCCTCGCTTTTTAAAGGCAACTTGTTTCTGTAATTAATTAGCATGTTATTGACATAATGTCAAAAGTTCATCAAATCAGTGAAAGACATTTTCATCGGATATTCAAAATGTCACCTTACTTTTGACAATTTTACAATTAAAAAACTCCATGGCAAAAGAGGGTAGACTCATTCACAAATGGTTTCAGGTGAGTCTGAACACCTGTGAATATGGATATGCACCCATTGATCCATAGGAATTCCATTTCTCTAGCAAATATTATGAATGTAGACTTCCTTTTGATCTTACAAATGCATATATATATATATATACACACATTTTGTGTATATGTATGTATGTTATTGTAGATACCATCTATAGTTATGTTAGTATATGATACAATACATACATGGCAAGATTTAGTGCAGGGAATGAAGCAGCATTGTCCTATATTGACCACTAAAGAGTCCCTTCTACACAAGAGCAGTAACAACACAATCGAGACGTCAAAACCGAAACTGCTGCGAAGCAGCTAATGAGTAGAATATGTAAGTGAAATGTTGTCCTGTGCAAAAGGCCCTAGGTCTGATGAACAATGAATCAGGGTTTTCAACCGAATTCGCAACAATCGAAAACTTAATAATTATTCTGGAGTTTTTCATAAATACTTTCAGAGTATGTGAGATTGTGGGCTTACAAAACAATGAGAACTGATACTGGCTACAGCCAACGATTGTGTGAGGTATCTAAAATAATAACACCGTAGAAATAGAAATACAGGTAGCTGTCAAAGCCCGAGAGAAAGGCTAGCAGCTGCTCAGTACATATAAAAAGCAGATTGGCTGTAAATGTGTAATGAATGCTCTATTATGCACTGGAAGTTTTCAGGAAGCACTTGTCACATTGTGTGTATATTTTGTGTACTTTAGCATCAAAAAGTAAACAGCATCCATCATAGGACTTTTTTTCTTAACTAGTGTGTGTACCATCTGGGAAAAAAAATCACTTGGCACAGCTAAAGAGAAGTGATTTATGGATGTTTGGCCTTCCCCTTGGGAAGAAGCATGGCTCTTCCTGCCTCTGTTGATCACTGTCCCCTTCAGCCACTTCTAGACCATATCAGTTTAGATTTTCTCTTGAGAGTAAATTCCTACAAGGAAAGTACAATAGCATTTCATCTACTATAGAAAAGGTTTCTTTAGAGACAAGGCTCTCCTCCCTCGCTGGTCTAAAACATATTAATCTTTGTTCCAGTAGTCTTCATTCTTAATGACAAAGACATTCTTACTCATCTTACAAATGCATTCTTAAAGTACCAATGAAAAGGATATGGAGAAATGTCTTTGAAATTTTATACAAAGACATGATACAACTGCTTTCAAGTAAAGATGGTTAAAACATTTCTAAGCTACAAAGGGATTCTATCAGTTGAGAACAAGTATAGAAGCTTAAAACTAGTTTGTCTGTGATATGTAAAATGCTACAGTGTTAACCAGCCAAAGGCAGAGTGCACGGACCAGGTTTGTACAGTGCTTGTGGCTTCTCAAGGGTGTCCTTCCTATGAGTCAGCAGACACAACACCACATATTGGTAAATCAGCTCCTTTAAATCACTGAAAGGAACAATCCATCTCCCACGCATGATTCCATACGAAACACAAATCAAAATCTTTACCTTCTGGGATTAACTTAATTTCAACTTATCATTTTACTATATTTTAAAACAAAATGTCAGTAGGAAAAAGATGATTTGTCAGAAAATGTGTTATTAAGCATATTAGTAATCACTCTTGTATTAATGGATTCACTTCAAGAAAAATAAGGAAATATATCTTAGAAAAATAGATGTCAGGGCTACTTGAGAGATTTACTTAATAGATCACAGCTTGGTTCCCAGACTACCATGTTAAATGAAAATATAATGGATGGTGTTGGGTATATATTCCGAATGAATTAAGTCTTCATTTAGACTTGATCTTCTCTAGTCTGAAAAAGGAGCAGTGATCGTATTTAGCAACATCTACCCAGTGTTCATTTGGCCATAAGTTGATTCTTGAGAAAAGACTAAACAGTAATATTTCAATTCCAGTGTCTGAAAAAAAAAAACCTATATAGAGTGTAACGTTACATAACACAGACTATTTTCAAGCCTCTTTTTATTATGTTGAATATAGATCAGAAGACTTTGAGGGTAGGTTGCCTAGGCTTGGGACAAAGGTGAGAGATGGGAAGGAAAGAAGGAAAGGAAGAGAGAGAAAAGGGAGATAAGGAGTTTGACTGTTTGTGTAATTATGAATTTCAGGGACAAAAAGTTAATTCCAAATATCTCACTGACTCTAACAGCACAGAACAGTGTTGATTATTATCTATATTCTAGTAAGGTGGTAAAATTTATCAAAATTCTATTTTCTTTATAACCATTATTATAGTACCCCTTGTATTTTCAATTTTATGCCTCTACATGGTTTTATTTCACAATATATTTAACTTGGTATGAAATTATGAAAAGGCACAGGCAGTATCCACAGGCACTACTTTCTTCTTTTACCTGAATTTCTTATCATTATCAGAACTCTGTTGCAGCCAAAAAGTCAGTGCTGAAATGTTAACATTAACGAAATCTGTAAGAGTTTCATATTTCCTTCATATTTAAAATATCTTTTCAAACACATATAACCTCTTGGTGCGGAGAGCATTCAAAACCTTCCTGAGCTCTGTTGCATTACGCTATCAAATATTCACATCTTTCAATGTGAGACCACCTGTCCTCTGGATAAGACAATGCACCTGCTAACCTCATCTCTGTTCTGCCTCTTCTTAAACTCCTCACCCTGTAAAGACTGTTCTCCTCTCTACTTGTCTCCTCATGTCACCGTCTGTCCCTTTATTCTTCCATACAGCCAGACACTGAAATTGCCACAGTGGGTTCCAATGAGCTATTATTGGGAAAAAAATAAGATTCAGGGTTAAAATGTTACATTTACTTCATTAATTCTGTTATCCTTGAACAATCTTTTCCTTTTTTTAGATGCAATTTTCTAATCTGTGTCCTTTTCTATCTGGAGAACATTATGTTCCTGTTAATATGTTATGTAGGTAAATTTTGTTCTGAGAAAACAAATTCCTTTACTTCCTGTAGTATTATTTTTTCAGAGGACATTTCAATGAGATAAAAATTATGTCATTGTCATTTTTTAAATGTTTGAGCTCTATACTCTTTTCTTAAAAGAAGCTTGTTCTCGGTATCAGTTTCACATCTTCTATAAAATGATCTGTCAATCTATCCATTCCTTCTAAGAGATGTGTGTATGTGTGTGTGTGTGTGTGTGTGTGTGTGTTTGTGTGTGTGTGTTTCCTGTCACTGGATATGACATATCATAATGTGTTTCTTTTAGAGAAATATTAATTTTTATCATATTCTTTGTTGTATTCTAGTTGCATATCTTATATGCTTTCATTACTCTTCTATACGTTCACATTCCTGTTTTTATCTTTACATTCTAGTTTGGAATGTTTCAAGATCCATGACATTTCCTTGTGCATGGTCTCCATTTGAGGGGTCTCTAGTGCTGTCAGTAGGTTCTTAATTTAACATTCATTGTAACTCAGTTTCTATGTCACTGACTATGGTTTCAAGCACATCCCCGTATTTCCACTTTTCCACTGGTGTCATTGGCTTGGTAATCATATTTTTTGTATACCTATCTGAATTTTACACCTCTTCATTTCCCACTGATGCTAGAATCTCTTTCATTTTTAGTACATTGTAAGAAATAGCTTTAATTGTAGGAATACAAATTTTCAATTTTTTCCTAATAATTATTGTGGCCCTCTTTGTTTGAGTTTTCTGGTACGTTTCTTTTTAGAAAATCTGTGTCTTGCATTCTTTCATACATAATCCATAGGTGCTGTACTAGAGCTATGCAAATGTATGTCTTATTTATTACAGAGTCTCAGTGCATTAGTAAATCTATGCCTTAGGGACGTGCCTTGCACAAGAACACTAATACTGTCCTAGATCTTCTGTTTCTTTCTGGGCCTGCTGACACCTTTGGTCTCTTTGCTTAGAACTCAGTTAACTAGGTTCTCATTTACCCATGTGAAGGAAATTTGGTGAAAAATCATTATAATAATCATATAAATCATTAAACACACACACACACACACACACACACACACACACACACACTATGCCCCTATAAGTATATTATCCTGGCTAGCTTGTAGGTGTGCTTAGGATAAAGAAAGGCTTGGTATATATTTAAGAATGATAATAATTCCTCTCCCTGCCCTTCCCAAGAGAGATTTATTACCTGTCTAGACTAAGAAAACATGAAGTTCCTTAGGATAACACTTAGGAATCATGTGGTTCTTTTATCTTTACCCTTCAAGTATTATCACGCTTATTCTTTGCTAGATACGGACACCAGAAATTCAAAAAACTATAATAGCACTGACGTAGTTCAGCTGGTATAAGGCTGCGTCAGCCCCAGTTCCTCAAAAGCAGGTTTCAGCTGTGCATCTCTGAGCAGACATGGCGTTCTCCGACCTCAATTCCCCAACAGATCTGCCAAGTTATTATTTTTTGGCGTGTTCAGCTCTTTCTTGTTGTGTGTTTATGACTGCTGGCTTGAAACTTCTTTGTGTGTCAGAGTTGAAACGGAAAATAACCCTGTGGGAATGCATTAAGTTAACTATATTACCTTCTGCTCTCCCTCTACTTATCTCTCAGAGTTATGAAATACCTTTCTATCAAACTTTCAGAAAACTGGAGATCTTCTGTAATGCAGGCTGGTTTTCCTTTGAGCCGTGACAACCTCCTGCCACTCACCGAATTTCCGTGTACTTGGATGCCACAGTTCAGTGTCACCAGACTTTTTTTTTTTTTTTTTCTTGTGCTTGACATGTGCTCTCCAGCAGCCTGCCTCCCACTCAGCTTCCATTTGCAGCTGCACTATGTAATTTACTCTGAATCTCCTGGAAGAGATCTTGAATTGCCCGGATGCTAATCTCACTGTGCATAGTTTTCAGCACTTGTGAGTAACATTATACCTATTTTTATGCACACGTCTCTTAAATAGAACTTGCTCCCTGAAAACAGAAAATTAGATCTATGCATCCAACAGACGTTTTAATAATTGGCAGTGACGGCTGATTAAGTTGACTTGGCAGCACTAGTAGGAATGATATGGAATAATACCGCAGAGATCAGTAAAGGGAACACGAAAGGGGGATTTTATTTGGGAGCGTACAAACGATGTTTACACATGATTCTTATGAAGAAGAGTCAATTGTTATTGCAGGAAAATTAAAATCAAACAAATAGGGACCCAGTGAAGCTCCTGAGAATTGAAGACTGAGGGGACATTGGACACCAGGTTTCAATCACATCTGCCTCCAAAGAAGCGATATTAGCCTGGAAAACTGGAACACCCAAAACATAATCTACACATCAAATGAGCTACAAGAAGAACGGAGGAGTGGCTCCTAGTTTTGGAAAGATTTAGTGTAGCAGTATAAGACAAAACCAGAACAGGGAAGTGGGAAGGGACGGGTGGGAGAACAGAGGGAGGGAAGGGGGCTTATGTGACTTTCAGGGAGTGGGGGGACCAGAAAAGGGGAAATCATTTGAAATGTAAATAAAACATATATCGAATAAAATTAAAAAAAAAAAAAGAAGTGTTAGGTGCAACATAAATGTACTGTTTATTCAGCGAATAAGTGAATCCCACTGAGACCAAGCTTACCAAACACTGGTGCTTGCATGATGAGAAGTCACTCTCTTTCCACTGGAGTATTCTAGTCCTACAGCTCCTTTTGTGAGGATGTATTTTTTCAGAGATTTTCCTCCCTCAAGTTCTGGGGATTTTGTGCAAATTCTTTGAGATACCTAATGCCTTTCTTATTCCAACATTTACTGCAGTGCTTGCATCAATATTTGACTACTGGCATAGGCCTCCTCTCCATGACTTGACCTTTGTTTGTATACCTTTGTACTTACAAAGTCTCTAGAACCCCAAAGCAGTTAGAACCTTGATTCTGTGTGAGGTCTTTATCAAGCTCTTCCAAGTTGTGTGTGTATGAGTGGTGTGTGTGTGTGTGTGTGTGTGTATTAAACAAAGTTTACAGGTTTCAGTTATCAATGGCTTTAAATAATTACTGTGGCATTATTAATATTAAACTTACTGAAGGATGTAGTAGAACATGCCCTAAACCATGACTTTCGTTTTATTTTTTGGCTGTAACAAATTGCCTTGCCACATTCTACAACTGAGGACTATGTGATAGGGAGATTATGTCTTAGTTTGTTCCTCACTGTTGTGTATAATTCCAATCATACATAGTGACCCTCAATTATTGATTAAATTTTATTATACTTAACAGCAAGGAGAAATGATCTACTCTTTATCCATACCTACAAAAGGGAAAGGAAATTTTCAAGTCAGAGATTCTTTTTTATAAAATTACACACTAATGCAATGTCCAATAAAATAAAAGATCTTATGATTCTACCTTCCTATCTGCCTTTATTAAAAAGGATGTAAAATCTGTGATTGTTAACTGTGTCTATTTTATTTTATTGCTTCTTTTTTTATTTTCTATATTCTTTGTTAACTGTATCTCTTTTATACTCAGTTCTGACTTTTATGATTTCAGCTGCTTGAAGTCATCAAATACAATTTTTGTATGAGGCTTACTTTACTCTTTTTTGTGCCAAGAATACATGATAAGAAAGTGACCATGTATAAGATCCACAGTCATAACTGTTTACAGGGCATCCATACCATAGTGCTTTGCATTGAGTGTACCGTCAATTCACATCTACTAATGCTTTTCTTCCCCACAGTAGAGTATTTTGCTGTATATAATAGACACCCCTGTTTGTGTTCTGATTTGGTCCCCTATTCTGCAGTACTTCCAATGATCTGCCCTCTTCAGATCCGACATAGGGGGCCATATTCCCCTTTCCTTGTTGGATCTCGGTATGTGTCCTCTTGGAGGTTTATTGTTGAATAAGTTCACAACTGGTTGGTTCAACTCGGCTCTTCTGACTGTTATTCATTCTATCTGGCTGTTCTCAGCTTCTCACTGAACTGCTCTGATTGGCCTTAAAGTAACTCTGGCCATTTCTTCCAATCTACTGGCTCCTTCTTATTCTCTAGCTTCAGCTGTCTCTGCTGACTTGCACTTAGCTACATGAACTCACAAGTGAACTCAACTACACTGCACTGTACTCACTTTCTGACTCCCAAATGACCCTCTCCCTGAGCTGTTCTTAAATATCTTCTGCTTCCTGCATGTTCTCATTAGAGTTGGATATACCTTTTTCTGATTCATCATTTGCCTGTGCCTCTATTAGATACCACTTTCAAACATGGCTGGTTCCTTTGACAAACTAATTTCACACAAAGATGTATATAAGGAAATGTCTGTGTTACAGCCAGAAGGATTAAAGGTGTGTGGCATGTTTGCATTTTAGCATGATCACGCAGACCTACATACATCTTTGGATGTTACTGATCTCTTGCTAGATCAGCCATATTGCTAGATTAAAATTCCTCTACGAGACTCTGCCAGTTGATGGTCTCAAATCTTTCTTCCCAGAACTTCTTTAGCACCCTAGATGTGCAAACATCACAGGTTATCCAACATCTCTATTTAGGTTTGTAAACCTGAAACTTGATGTAATGAAACAATGTCTTGATGATCATTTGTCATTCATACTTCAAATGTAAGATAAATCGTGTTTTGATCTCATCTTTCAGCCTCAAGAAAATATACCAAATGGATGTGTGCCAGTACAGCAAGCTATGATCTAGCCATTGTTCTCAATGCCTAGAACCTTTTCTTGAGAAAAACGTCATTAGTGTTTTTGTCAGTGAGGATCCTTATTTGATGTCATCCACAGGGCAATAACCTCCATCTTTAAAATTCAGTCACTTGCCACGTGCCCATTTGAAAATCATATTTTTATTGTAATTTTTTCTTGTGATCTGTTTATTTTAATGTACACCACTAAAAGTGAAGCTTCCTGAAGACAAGTTTTACAACATATTTTTCCTCCTTCTACAGTCCTTTATCAATGTTCAGTATATAAGAGCTACTAATGAGAATTTTGAGTAGAGTAAATATGTTTATATAAATAGACATGTTTATAGTAGTCAAATAATAATAATAAAATAGTAAATAATAAAAAAAATATATTGACACATCAAATGAGGTACAAGAAGAAAGGAGGAGTGGCCCCTGGTTCTGGAAAGACTCAGTGAAGCAGTATTCGGCAAAACCAGAAGTGGGAAGTGGGAAGGGGTGGGTGGGAGGACAGGGGAAGAGAAGGGGGCTTATGGGACTTTCAGGGAGTGGGGGGCTAGAAAAGGGGAAATCATTTGAAATGTAAATAAATTATATCGAATAAAAAAATTTAAAAAAATATTGAACCTTCTGAAATGTTGGTTGTAAATATCAACATATTTTTTGTTGATAACTTATTTCATATGACTGCTATTAGTATTATTTTAGAAAATAATATGATCAAGTTTTTTATGATTTTTATGTAGACACACTTCTACATCTAAGTGTTTAAAATGTTTTTCTTCCTTCCTTTTTTTTTTTTTGTTTTTTTTTTGTTTGTTTGTTTGTTTGGTTTTTTGGTTTTTTTTTTTTTTTTTTTGGATTTGGTTTTTTTGAGACAGGGTTTCTCTGTATAGCCCTGGCTATCCTGGAACTCCCTCTGTAGACCAGGCTAGCCTTGACTCAGAAATCTGCCTGCCTCTGCCTCCCAGAACGCTGGGATTACAGGCGTGTGCCACCACCGCCCAGCTGAAATGTTCTTATATAGCCGATTAAAGTTAAAATTATTGTTCTAATACTTCATTACTAAAAGAATGAATTCTTCTTTTGTGGGATATATTTCTGACAAAGCACTTGCAATGGATTCTATAATAATGCTTAAGGTTTGTTTAGCTAAAGAAAAACATGACTTTTGAAACAGTGCCAAAGGGCTAATTTTACTCATTCATTTTTCAAATTTAAGAGATCTGATTACAATATGTTTTCAAATTTTATCACTTGAATTTAATTTCCATATGTTACATATTTAATACTTAGAGACTTTGTATTACAGCCCTTCTTTATTTTCTGCTTTTTATTTTTGAATTTTTATTGTATGCATGCAAATGACAAAAAGCATCCCATACACAAAGGCTTCACACAGTTACTGAGCAGAAGCCTGATTGCATTTTTGCCCTCCAGCTTTGCAAATATTCTGATTAGACTGCTATTAACAATCAGAAGGGAAAAAAATGAACCTAAGTATAACATAAAATAAAAACAATTAGAAAATAACAGAGTTTTAATATTTTTATAGATATTTTTAAGTTGAAATCTAATATTTTTCTTAGTTTTTACCCACATCTTTAATATGCGGATACCCCTGACATAGTAAGAAAATTTTCGTTGTATTTGAATCATAAAAAGTGGAATATTTGTTAAACTTTGTCCCTTTTAGTATCTCCTCTTCTTGATAATCATACAAGCAGTTATTTTTCTTGCAGCTATTCCCAAAAAACAAAGTCCTTTAAAAATTATTAATTATTAGGGTGTGAAGGATGTGTTTTCCATGTGAAAATGCTGTTAAACATGCACTATGACATATGTGTGGAAGTCAGGATAAAAAAAAAAACTCTGCAAAGCCTACTTGATCATGGTGAATGATCCTTTTGATATATTCTTGGATTCTGTTTGCAAGAATTTTATAGATTATTTTTGCATTGGTATTCATGAGGGAAATTGGTCTGAAGCTCTCGTTCTTGGTTGTGTCTTTGTGTGATATAGGTATAAGTATAATTGTGGCTTCATAGAATGAATTGGGTTGTGTTCCTTCTGTTTCTATTCTGTGGAAAGTTTGAAGAGTATTGGTCTTCTTTGAAGGTCTGGTAGAATTCTGCACTAAAACCATCTGGTCCTGGGCTTTTTGGTTGGGAGACTCACTGATATGTGGACATTAGCCTACAAGTTCGGAATACTTAAGATACAATTCACAGGGAAAGACAGAAAGCCAAAGTGTGGATGCTTCAGTACTTCTTAGAAGGGGGAACAAAATACTCACAGGAAGAAATATGGAGACAAAGTGTGGATCAGAGACTGAAGAAAAGGCCATCCAGAGAGTAGCCCCACTGTATGAAACATATACAGTCACCAAACCTGGAAGTTATTGTGGATGCCAAGAAGTGCTTGCTAACAGCAATCTGATATACTTCTCTCCTGAGAGGCTCTGCCAGAGCCTGACAAATACAGAGGAGAGTGCTAGCAGCTAACCATTGAACTGAGTGTGGGGTCCCCTATGAAGAAGTTAGAGAAAGGACTGAAGGAGCTGAAGGGGTGTGCAGTCCCATGGAAGGAGCAACAGTGACAACCAGCCAGATCCCTATCCCCCCACCCCCAGAACTCCCAAGGTCTAGACTACCAACCAAAGAATATGCATGGAGGGACCCATGGCTCTGGCCGCATATGTGGCAGAGGATGGTCTTGTTGGACATCAGTGGGAGGAGAAGCCCTTAGGCCTGAGGGTGTTCAATATCCCTGTGTAGGGAAATGCCAGAGCAGGAAGGAGGGAACCAGTGGGGGAGCACCCTCATAGAAGCAGGGCAAGGGGGTATGGTATAGGTGTTTCGGGAGGGGAGACCACCGGGAAATGGGAAAACATTTGAAATGTAAATAAAACAAACAAACAAAAGAGAAACAGAAAAACAAAAACTGTTTTGGCATTGCCCTTTCCCACTGTTTAGGTAACTTGTTATGAGAACTTCCATTCTGAAAAAAATATGGACTAGAACTATATCTTCAATGAAAATATATAATAGATGTCTTGTGTCCAAAATGTGGCAATTATAGCAGTAGAGTCTTACTGGCAAATTATGGAAGTTGATCAAGAACATCAATAACAGCCTACATTGTTTGTAAACTTTCTATCAATACTCGATGACCAAGGGAGTCAAACAGCCCTGATTTTTCATAGTTGTTCTAACCATTGCTATTCTTGAGTTTTCATGGGTCAAATCATAGGCAAAGAATAAAAATATAAACAAATAAAAACTATGATTCAATAAATGAGAAAACTAGAAATCAGCAAGCAAAATGTAACTCTCATTTCTCCATGTTTCCCTCTCTATAGCTCTTTAATCTCATTTTCATTTCCTAAGGAGATAATTACTGAGGTTATTTAGTACCAAAGTTGTTGAATTTAGGTAAACCTTGAGAAACTCACTCTAATACCTCAGTTATGGAAAGATAAATTATTTTACTACATAAACTAATTTTTATCCCATAATATACTTGGTGTTCGGGCTGTGTTTAGAAATGTGTTTTGTTAAAAGGGGGGAAATGTGTTAAATAAATGACGAATACAGTCTTGCTCAATATTTTGTTTCAAATTCACTAAAGCTTATTTAGATCATTCAGACTCTAAATCTGCTCATCTAATTGGTCCTTTTCTCTGCTGCAATGCTGACAGGCAGCAGTCATGTAGCAGGGCAGGGAATCAGATCTACGGGTGTAAACTGAATGTTTATGACAGTTTCCATACAGAATCTAAAGTCGTCCTCCATCCAAGCAATAACTTCCAAACTTCTTGTATTTGGACTTTAATTGTCTCTAATAACCTTCTCATTGAGTAACACACACAGACACACACACTCACACACACACACACACACCACATCCTTATATTATTTAAAATAAGCATAATAAATAATACCTTAACTGGTAAAGATACTTGTTTTTTCCTATTCATTAACCAAATATTTTTCTTACATGCTCATGATATTTTTCTATATGAGCATATCTATGGAAACCTGAACAGGATTATTAATTTTAAACGATGGGATAAAGCACTATTATTTTTAATGAAATTGAATTCAATTATTCAAATGAAATTTGTTTCTCATGGTTTTTTCCATCATCACAATCCTTAACTCTCTCTTTGTCCCATTCAATCTCCTATCCACCTTTCTATTTCATTTCTGATTTTCCATCACAGATATCCCAGTACCACTGAAAATATCTTTCCCCTGCCCCAACCGCCTTCCTACTTTAACAGCTTATTCTAACAAGTAACACCCACTTATGTTTGTAAACACAGATAATGGAAGCCAGGTTCCTTGCACAGAGATAACATGATTTTTTCTTTCTCTCTTTCTACATTACCTTGCTTAATATAAAGCTTTCCAGAAACATTCTTTTTTTTCTTAAAAGCTTCATGATTTCATGTTTCTTTACAGCTGAATAAAACTCAATTGTGCTTATATGCTACAATTTCATTATCCATCTGTTGATGAATGTCTAGCCCGGTTCAAATTCCTCGCTATTGTGAATGCAGCAGCAATAAACATGAAAAGGCAAGATTGTCTACCTTAGGATATAAAGTTCTTTGGGTATATGCCAAGGAATTGAGATAGCTAGCTATAACTTTGTCTTGCAGTGATGTCTATTCTATCATATATTTACGCACAGTTGAATTTAGATTAAAAAGACTAAGTGGCAAACTCATCTTGTATTCACTTACCAATTTTTCCAATGTCCTGCTTTCTCTTTCTACTAGATACAAGCAATGCTTAATGAATATGTTTGCCCTAGTCATCCTTAACTGTTAACAAGACCCAGCATAGAATCAGCTGTGTAAGGAGTAACAATTAGATTTCCCAGATCACTTTAGCCTCTGGACATAACTGTGGGGATTGTGGTGGCCATTAACTGAGGGAGGACAGAGTGCCGTTCCCTGGGTAGGGGGTCCTATGATATAAGGAAATTAGAAAAGTATGAACTTCTAATTACCATCAGATGATTCTTGGCAGTGAAGAAAGATTCCTAGTCAGAACTGATGCAGTGTGGAACAGAAAACATGACTACTTGATTTTTTTCAATGCTAAACTAACAACTTAGTCACTTTTATTTAGAATATTTTTATCACAAGAGCAAAGATGAATTTAGGACAGAAATTACAGTTTCACTGTGATGAACATGACCATGTGGCTTTGCATGCCTTGAAAGTATTTAGTGGGAGGACTGTGAATTTGTTTGGAACTTTAAGCTGGAAAAGTCACAGAGTAATCAGCAGCTTAATGAGCCATTCTTGTGAGAGCTCAAAGTGGAGTCATTCCAAGAGAAGTGAGGCCCGTGGAAGGCATGTTCTGTGAGGTTTCAGGAGAGAGAGGCCAGCAAGAGTGTAAGTAAGAATGGTTGCTAACAGAACATCTAACAAAAGCTTTTCAGACACGAGCAACTCACTTTTACATTGTGCAGGGAGACTAAAAATCTCTCAAAACAATACAGGCCACTGCTGTTGGCTTTGGTTGTCTCCCAGATATTGAAGTTAAGTCCTTATTACATGCATGTTTTTTTCAATTGCATTCTAAATTAAAGTACCATGTGCTTTAATTGGATTCTAAGTATTCGTCTTAATACTTCCAGATAAATATAGCTATGACTTATCCTGAAATAAACTTGTTTTTGAAATATATGCAGATGAACAAAGAATACTACATCAGGTCAAAATGCAGAAAAACTCATTGTCGTGGGCCTTCCCTAGTACAATGTACAATTCAATTCCTGAACATAATGCTAAATGAAGACTAAGGAAGAGGGAGTGAAAAGACCATAAGCTAGAAGGCCAAAACCCCTTCTGTAATGTTGTATTGTGTGTAATTCCTTCTCCTGGAAATGAAAGGGAAACTACACATTATGCCTTAATAACATGGCTTCCTTAAACATGACCTACACAAGAATGAGACCAAAAAAAGGTTGAAATAGAAAAAAGGTAGTATCACAATGTTCAACCTCTAGTCAAAGAACCATGAGAAACCAAGGAATTCTGAAAGTGGGAGAAATAGCTTTCCTCAGAGCAGATCTTCTAATTGATTACATGATTACATGATATAATTTCAAGCCCTGCCCTGAAATTATATATATATATATATATATATATATATATATATATATATATATATACTAACAAATGAAAAAATCAAGTTGCATTTCTGTATTTAGGTTATGATGGCTAAAGACGTGGCTACTAAGAAGATGGAGTTGAAGAGTCAGATATCATTAATAAGAGATCAGCACACTGGGATGATATCTTCCATGCTTCATTGGAACAATAAGGAAATATTTACCTAGAATTAGCCCTTAGAGGAAATAGCCTAAGGAGGCCAATTTTGATCTCACAACAACCTTGACTATTAGTTTCTAAGTATCACCTACATGTGTTGATCTGCACAATTGAGGGGGACATGGAGTTTGGCTTAGATATAGTTCTTTGTGAATGGCTCAGAGACTTCTTGCAGAAGTAGTAATTGGTTACAATGATATCTCAGTTTCAGTGGAGAAACCAGGCTATGGAAGAGTCAAGGACCATAAAACAACTTCCTGAGAGTATCACATTTAACTCTGAACTGCCATTAGATTATAAAATAAGCTATATGCTTTGAACAAAGTAGCTGAAATATTTGGGCTATTATATCCATCGGACAAGAAGGGAAGCATCCTAGTTAATATTAACTGTTAAATTAAGACATCTTTAACTCACCTGAAAAGAACTCTTAACTGAGAGATTGCCCAGGTCAGAGTAGCTTGTGGTCTCATCTAGAAGGATTACCTTGACTGAGTTGGAGAAGGTTATATGCCACTGTGGATGACACCATTTCCTCTTCAGGGCTTCCTGAGCTATATGAGAAAGCTAATACCCCGAGCTAGAGTGCAAGAGTATTAGGCAGGATTCACCATAAGCTTTCTGCTTCAAATACCTGCTTAAGTTTTTATCATGGCTTCTCTCAATGATGGAATGTGTCCTGAAAGTTATAAGTCAAATAAACCCTTTCCTCACCTAATTGTTTTTGGGTCCCAACAACAGAGTAGAACTATGACAGCATTTAAATTATTTTTGAATTTACTTGTTTTATGAGATTGTTTTCAGTAGCATCTGATATTTCATTTGTAATATGGGTATTCCAAGAACTGAACTTGTTGGGCGTTCTTCTCTTTTGGCATTATATATCACCCAATTCTTCCTGAGATTGCAACAGGCAAGAAAGTAGATAGGGTGCTCACGGGATGATCAACAAACAAACCTTGTATATGTCCTTTTCAAGAATTATGATGTTTATAAAATTAAGTAATGACACATTAGTGGCATTTCTACTTAGGCATATACAGCATTATCTAAAGCGTACTTCATTTCCATTTTAAGTGTTGACCATGAGGACATGTATTTTGATGGGAATCTTACAATCCTGGGAAATTTTGAGGGATTTAAAAGGCACTCTGTGAATTTGGCCAGAATAATGCTATATCATACATCCACATATTTTCAGAAACATTGATTACTTTGGTAGAAAATTTTGTCGACTATAAAATTTTACCCTGGAGAAATGAATAAAAAATAAAAAAATAGATATGATATGAAAGCTTTAACAAGACCTGGTTTAAAGCAATTATAAGCAAATCTCATAGAAAAGGGGCATAGGACCTTATGGTAGCTTTATAATTACTTCATATTCAGCACCATGGGAACAGTCAAATATGATACATATTACTTGATAGTAGAACAAGAAATCATGATAAGAAGATTAATTTGAAAATTTTATGCAAAATATTATGTTTTAAAAATAAAACTCATCACTTAAAAATAAAATAGCTTGTCAACGATAAACTAGGATGGTCATAAGAAAGCATAAGAGCTTTCAAAACACGAATGGAATCTCTCCTCTTGAACAGAGAAGAAGCATGGTCACTGGGCACATGGAACTGATTGTGACATATAGAATGTTTGTTGACTTGTTTTTCCTTTCCTAGAATGTACTCATGATGGTAATATAAATATTCCTCTTCCCCTTAGGGATTCATTATTCTCAGTCATGGTTGTAAGTAACATTCTGTATGTTAAAAACATCCACATATAATTTGTCAGTAACTTCCAAAGTTACAAACAAGCATCTGACAGTAAGAGCCAATGCTGATAAGCAAAAGCCTATTTCAAATTTAAACCTTTACCTGTATTGAGTTCTGAAAGGTAATTTTAAGTTAGTCGTTCTATGAAGTTTGGTGAGATGTCCTATGTTTCATGACCTTTCAATTTGTCTTTGATTTTTTTCTAATAATCCTTTTTTAATTTCAAATGAACAGGTTCTACACCTAAGTATGCAAAATATCATTGTATATTTTTATAATTATTTAATATAGCAAGGACATGGGTGTGAGGGGAAAATATGGAGTGTAAATATTAATTAATTAATTGATTAATTAATAAAAATAATTTAGACCAATGGGGGAATAAACTAACTCTATGAAAAAAAGTGATTAATTTGTTGCAGTTCTGGCATCTTGAAAGTCAAGGATTAAGGCACCGGATTATTTGGGGCTTGGGATATAACAGCTTGCTGACTCATAAAACACCATCTTCACATTTGTACTATTGAACAAATAACAACATTCTGATCCAAATTTATTTTGTGTCTACTCATCTGTCTCCCTATTTCACATCTCTCTACCCATGGCCACATCTTCTTTGGTAACACATTTGCAATTATCTAAGACCCTGACTCTGGTCCAGATGTATGAACAAAAATAATAAATAGTACATATTTCTAAAAACTAAGCACATTATAACCAACAAATGTATAATTCAAGAGTAAAAAGATATAGCAAGGATATTTTTCATTTGCAATATAATAGTACTGTTACATGTTTCAAGGTGAACTATCCCTTTAAATACCATGGATACAGGTAGATATCAATACTTAATTAATGTCTATGAGGATTAATTATTAATAGATTCACTAATAGATACTGAGTTTTTAATATATAGATTAGAAAGCACATTGAGATCTGTTATGAAAATATTGAAGTTACTTTACTACATGTATATGACACTCTACTGGATATTAGGATAAATAAGCCTTAATGAAAAAGAACACTAGAACCAGAAAGAAATGTTACACATAAGAATGATATCTAATCAAGACACTAGGAAGAGACAAAAACTACTTAGACATTCAACTGTCAATATTGGCATTGTATGACCCCTCTATTATGTATTATATTGCACATCTGTTTACAGAATCTAATATTAGAAATAAATTTAATTGCTTGGAGTTTTGGAATACTTTCTTTGTAGACATAAAGATTAAATTTCTCACTCATGAAGGAAGAGCGAGTATTGCATTTGCAGCTGTTTAATCCCCATAATCTATTACCCAAGCACAATTCCCACAAAAATTAAAATGCTTGTTAAAAGGAGATAAGACATTATTTCCTCACAGAGGGCTACTTCTAAGTGTCTCAAAAAAAATTACTCCAGTGAAATTTTCTTGTAAATTAAATTAAATGTAAAAATATGCTTAATAAAGGCAAGACAGTTTTATACATTAATGATGAACTGGGATAGGAGGATGTCTCTGTTAGCTCAGCTGGAGATCTCTGTTTGCAAGCCTATGATCATATGTAGTTATTGCTCCCTAAGGGCTCATTAATTTTGCTTAGAGAAAAGTTTCCTTTACACTGACTTATGAGGAGCTAACAGTTACATACGTATGAGTTCTTTATTGAAAACAGGAGATAAAAGTTTCTTGAGCAACTTCTTTATAAATAGGTATCTCACAAATTATTTCAAATGTTAAGTTGTATTCTGAAAATTTTTAATCCTCTGATTAAAAAATTAGCTTTACCTGTGAGGTGGTGTGGTTCATGCCTTTAAGCCCAATACTCCAGAGATAGAAGCAGGCAGATCTCTATGAGGTTGAGACCCCTCTTGTCTACCCAAGACAGGCAGGGCAATTACCCAGAGAAAACTTGTCTTGAACAAACTAAAATCATAAACAAGAAACAAATTAACTTATATGAAGTAATTCAAATTAAATATATATAAATATATACACACATACATATATGCATATATGTGTATACATATGCATGCACATATATGTGTATACATATGCATGCACATATTTGCATATATGTATGTGTGTGTATATATATATATCCCAAGAGCATGGTATAAATATTGTGCTCAGTGGAACTGGTCATGGCTAAAAGCCTGAAACTAGAGTAGATGGTGACATTTACAATGCCCAAAGCAGTTTCTCTTTAATAATTAATCTTACACTTGTGAAGTGGAAGATAAATGCTAATAATAATAATAATAACAAAATTTCCTTCATATATTAAAGGTACTATACTTTATGAAAAAAATTAAAACTCAAAAATTGCATTGCTAGATCTTGGATCTCTAGTTTAGATTTTTTCTCCTTCAATTTATTGTCTGGCTTTTGTTTGTTTCTTGATGGGTTTTTTGTTTGGTTTTGTTGTTTTTTGTTTTGTATTATTTTAATTTTATATATCCAAGGACATTGCATAAATATCACGAGGTTATACTTAAGAAAGCAATCTCTTCTGATAACGAAGTGGGTGAGGAGAAAGTAGTGAAGTATAATCTTGTAGTTAAATACTCTGCTTTAGACTTTACGTTTACAAACTGTATACAGTTAGCAAGATGGGCATTAAAAGCAACCATTTGATCATAACTGTGAATTTGTTCCTGATTTTTTGGTGTAAAAGTAACTCACAGAAATCATCCTATTTGGTAAATTGACCCAATACACTTTCTCAAATATTCGTATACTGCAACTTGCATTGGTCTACAATAAGTTAAGAGATGTTTCCTTAACAACAGTTAACATTAAATAACTTTAAGTTTAATTGAGTTCAATATGATATCTTCAAAAATACAAAGATAACAGAATTCATTCGTCTAAATCATAAAACTAATATTTTCTTCTATTTTTGTGAGAAGATTATGCATCATCTTGTAAAGTATCACATCGTGTCCTGTATAAAATTATCTATATTGGCAAGGGCCTACATCTTATAAACATTATAAAAGAAAACATGTTGTTTTCTTACCATTGTTGAAAACAAGATTATTAAAATTTTTATAATCTTAAAGAAAAATTGTGAACTTTTTGGTAAAAGGGAAAGGTTTCCCAAATAGAACTGACTATGAAATAAAGGATGAATGTACTGATCTGGGACAAGTAGTGCCATTTACAGTAGGTCAGCTCTCCCATTCACACTCTTTGTTTCTTTTATTTGTTGATAAAGAAAGGAACCATGCTATTCAAATTTAATGTCTTATCATAGTGGACAGAATATATAGATTGTAGTACCAATTACTCACAACACCATTGGTACTATGTTCAACTAAAAGTGGCATGTATATGATTAAATATTTATCATCAAGAGTATATTTGTGATGTGAAGATGGCTGTTAGTTTATTATTCATTTTCCAGTCATAATGTTCATGAACAGAAGACTTTACTGTTTTAAAATATACATGGCTATTTCTATTAGAAAACTGAGTTTTTGTGAACAATGATAGCAAAACACACAAAGTAATGAATAATTACAAAGAAAAACCATAGGATTGTTTAAACTGTCATTATTAATACCTGGGATCCTGCAGGTGGATTTGACTTAGTTCTGCATTAATTCTGAAGTTGTACATGTGTCTGCATTTAGTCAGTGTTTGGCTGTGCAGATGAGGGCTACATTCCAGTGGTTCACTGCATACTGCTTCTGAAAATACTGGGTTCTAGCATAAGCCATTTGGTACATGAGTAGTTACTTTAAAGGACCACATTCCTACAGAATAATCACCAATGTGCACATGGTCAGCATAAACACACAGACACACAGAAATCCCTGTCTGTATGAAGTAACTGAGCAAAGTCTGGGTCTCAGAGACATGGTTCTTTGAGGGAAGACAAGAATGTATGGATTGAGATGACATAGGACCAATCTGTGTCCATAGCATTTTACATAAGGTGCTTTCTGTTGTCACTATTCATGTCATTCTTATAAATGAAACAGACAAAATACCTAACTTTCACCAGTATTAAGTCAATTATTTTGTGTCTAAATTAATTTTGTTTTTCTACTTCCCTGTTTTATTTATTGTGTGAAGTAATTCATGCGTTTCTTTTTTATTTTAGCGTAACTTATTTTTCATGGAATGTATACGGAACCATTTTTGAGGCATGTCACTTTTCATTGTCATCTCTATTCACATTTGTCAGGTGTATAGGAGACATCTTATCCTTTCAGTTTCAGAATATTCTGAAGCAATGTATATCTGAACTTAAAGTAGAAACTATATTAAAAGTGTGGTTCACATGCTAATTCAAAATCTTTTTCTTTCTATCTAACTCTTTTTATTAAGTAATATGGCTCTTCTTGGCCCAAAATGGGATGTAGGATATGGCCCTTTTATTTAATGACTTTTTACATTGAAGTTACTGTCATTTGGCACCTCAAAGGTATTTGGAATATCTACCACAAAGCTTGACACCTGGGATGATATACCGACTGGTTTTGCGTAACTTGACACAAGCTGGAGTTATCACTGAGAAAGGAGCTTCAGTTGTGGAAGTGCCTCCATGAGATCCAACTGTAAGGCATTTTCTCAATTAGTGATCAAGATGTGTGTGGAGGGGAGGGGGCGGTGGGCTTGTGGGTGGTGCCATCCCCGGGCTGGTAGTCTTGCGCTCTATAAGAGAACAGGCTGAGCAAGCCAAGGGAAGCAAGCCAATAAGAAACATCCCTTCATGGCCTCTGCATTAGCTCCTGTATCCTGACCTGCTTGAGTTCTAGTCCTGACCTCCTTTGGTGATGAACAGAAAGCTGGAATATGAGCTGAATAAACCCTTTCCTCCCCAGCTTCTTCCTGGTCATGATATTTGTGCAGGAATAGCAACCCTGACTAAGGCAGATGAATACTGATAGCTTATAAAAATCAAGCTTCACTTCCCCAAGTCCAGTTTGACCATGCCTAGAGGAAGAGAGGCTAGTTTTACCTTGCTGCCAGTTGTTACACTTTTTTATAGATTTAAATTACTTTTTCTCATAACTCCTTGTTTTCATGACCAATCACTGGTAAAATCACAGTGTTAGTTTTATTTTCTATTTAATTTGTAAATATTTTTTAATATCTTTCAGCAGAAGGATGGTAATGCTGTAGAGTGAGTGTATCATCATGTTGGAATCAGACAGATTGCATCATCATTTAAAATGTTATTCTAAAAGTTTGTATGTTTTCAAATGATTGCAAGAATACTCAAGACAGCTATAATCCATCCTTAGATCTAACTATCATGGTCAAAAGATGAAGAATTCATTGTATTTAGGTCTAATTATTCTGAGGATTGTATTTTATCATGTCATCACTATATTCTTGTAGTTTAATAATAATCTCTGCATTCATTTTTGTTTTATGCTACAGATTTGTAAATATTGAAAGTATGCAGGTATTTTTCCATTGCTATTCTAAAATATTCACTTGCTATTTCTAAAAATATTAAAATCATCTGACTGTATATATTGTCAGTCATGTTACCATTTCTTCATGATATTTAAATTATATTTTAATTTATAGTTTGATCAAATTAGTGTTCATGGCTATAAAAATATAAGCTATGTCTCTAGAGTCACGCTTAATCAATAACCAATTTACTCAATATTCTTTTTAAATGATAAGTGATATTTTCAGGGCAAGTTTACAATGTTTCCCATGTACTTTTAGGCATCTTTAAATGTGCTTCCTCCTCTCCTTACACAGGATTTCCTGAGCTCTGCCTAATATTTGTTTGTGGGTCCCTGAATCTGCTACCATTAGTTGATGGATGAAGCCTCACTGGTGATGATGGTTATGGTAGACTCCTGTCTGTGAGTATGCTCTGAGCTATCTAATCTCTGATTCCTGCTCCTACAATAAGTGTCCTTGGTGGGGTCTCTCCAGTGACATGGGCCTCAGTTGTCCTCTCTGAGGCTTACCACTGAATAAACTCACCCTTTCCAGCTCTTTCTGAGCTCTGGGTAGCTAGTTCAATTCAGCTGTTCTGGCATGAACTCCTCTCTAAGATGACTGATTCAAACTGGCTATTCTTGGATTGTTTCTACATTGCTCTTCTTGGACTCAAACTAACTATTAATTTTTTTTTTAATTTCTGCCTTTTTATTCTCTGGCTTCAACTGCCTCTGCTGACCTGCATTGAATAAACCACATGAACTGAACTCAACTGAATTCCACTGCATTGCATTGTCTGAGCTCACTTGAACTGCACCTACTCATCTTCTCTTTCCCTGACTCACTCAGCTCTGCTCTTAAGTAGCTTCTTGTTCCTGTCTGTTCTCATGAGAGTTGGCTCTATTCTATTTCTGACTCATTCTGTCAGAACAGTCTCTGATTTTTCACTTTGTACCTCAGTTAGACATAATTGTTTGGAATTAAAGGTGTCTACTAAAGGTGTGTCTGTATTCCAGTCCTAATGGATTGAAGGTGTACACTCCATCCAGAGAGATAAAAAAAAAAAGTCAGTCCATCAATGTCACACAGAACCAGAAGTTCTTTGAATGCAATTCATTGCCAGAACAGCCATGCTTCTGGATAAATTTCTCCAAGCTGGTCATGCCCACAGTTTTGTATCTTTCAGGGAAGATGCATTGTAGCTTGAAGTTTTTGTGACTGCTTTGGTGTCCCAGTTTCTCCATTGGAGAAGACAAATGAAATTGGGGGAACATGTTTGGAACAACGGAATCTCTAAGGATGATTTTAGCAAAATGTTGATGAATTGAAAGAGAACCATACAAATACAACGAGAGGAATTAAAATTGAAAAGTAAGAAGGATGCGCATGTTGTTAGAAAACATGGGGAGAAGGAAATTGTAGAGTCTACCTCCAGTAGATACTCAGGGCATCAAGTGGAGGGATGGGGGTTTCCATGCCACAGTCAAAAACTCTGACCTAGAAGAGTTGTTCCTATCTAAAAGAACTTCAGGGACAAAAATGGAGAAGATCCCAAGGGAAAGAAAGTGCAGTGTCAGGCCCAAATTGAGATCCAGTTCAAGGGGAGTCTCAAAGGCCTGACGCTTTTACTGATGCCATGGTGTGTTTACAAACAGGAGGCTAGCATGACTGCCCTCTGAAAGGCCCATCAGGCACCTGAAAGAGTCAGATGTAGATACTTACACCCAACCAGTGGACAGAAGTTTCTGACTCCCTGTGGTTGAATTAGAGAAAAGCTGGAAGAAGCTGAGGAGGAGGGAGACCCTATAAAAAGGCCAGTAGTCTCAACTAACCTGGACTCATGAGATTGCTCACACACTGAGTCAACAACCAGGCAGCATATATCAGCTGATATGATGTCCCTAAAATATACAGCAGAGGGCTGCTGGGTCTGGCTTGAGTGAGAGAAGAAGCACCTGACTCTCAAGAGCCTTACAGCCCCAGGGTGTGGGGAGGTATAGTGGCGCTCGGGCAACCTTTTGGAGACATGAGGTGTGGTGGGAGGAGGTCAGAGATGAGAAACAGTCAGAGGGCAGATGTGGAAGTGGATAAAGACTGGACTGTAAAAAAAAAATTAAAAACTAAAATATAAAATAGTAAAAAAAAAGGTTTTTGAACATATCTTCAGGAATGGTCTAGTGTTCCTCCAATATTTACTAAAAATATAACTTTCATAATTTCCTCTTTCTGTATGCTTCAAGTCTAGTGCGAAAATCAATTTAGAATTATTAAGTACATTTTTTAAGAACAGAATAATTCTTAAAGAATGAAGCAAGAATTCACAATTTATTTCTAACCCAATTCCCTCAAATATTTAAGAACAATTATTACAGAGGCAAGGGCGATTTATTAATCTACTTAATAAAATATGATTTCTTCAACGTTGAACTAATATACAAGAAAAATCTTTTCATACATTATCTAATGTTTTTATTGACTTCAGAAATAAAATTCACTGGTCTCAATTACATCTGTCCACCCATTCCTGCATTATTAAAAAAAATTAGTCCAGTGAATACTTTATATGTAGTTTAACTCTACTTATATCATGTAAACCAAACTCAATATAAAAAATAAAGAATGTTTAAGAAAACTTAAATCCATATTTAGACAAGTAAGTTAACTAGAAGAAACTGCCTTAGGGAGCTATCAAGGAAATGAAATGAGTGACATTAGAAATTATTATTTGAAATTTTATGGTTTACATTTCTTGTTGATATGAAAAAGTATGAGATGATATCCAAAATGAAGAAATTTGAAGGAATCCTGAATATTTATTTTAAGAGAATAAGAGAATTCATTCCATGGTAGTGAGAAAGGCATGGATCAAAGGTATAAGGTGACTGTACACATTACTTCAACAGTCAAGAATTTGGGAGAGGTAGACAATTGCTCAGATAATACTAAACGTGTTTTCTGCTCTTAATTCCTTGAAGAGCCACTCCAAAGATATGCAGGCTTGCCAGTTATAGGTGGGCCTTCCTTCTCCAATTAAACCTTTATAGACAGATATATCCAGAGATTTATATCTATGTAATTCTAAACCAACTTGGCAAGATGAAGTAATTCGTGAAGAAAATTTATTTTATTAAAGATATATTTTGGCAAGCAATCATTGAACTGTTACTATTGCTAAACCCTAGGATGGATTGTAAAAAGATAGAAGACACCATTTTGAGTAGAAAGGGGTATATAGATAGCTTGACTATATCTGAGATGAACTTCAATCCAGAAGTGGAGGTATAGTGACCAGGAAAATCTTAGGCCTAGGCAAGGTGGTATAAGTCTTTAATCCCAGGAGACAGGTAAGCAGATATTTGAGTTCAAGTGCAGCATGGGACAAAGCAAGTTCCAAGTAAAGAAGAGCTTAGGTCCAGGCATGGTGGTCATAGCATTAATCTGGGCCACACCTTCTGCTGGAGGCCTACCTGAGGACATGGAATGTCCTCCATCTTCTTTGCCTCCTTGCACTTACTTGCCAGCACCTCCGTTGGAACCTACTTTTCCAGCTTATACAGAAGACCAGCTGTAACACATACCCTCATGGGCCAAGCAACTACTATATTCTTGAGCTTCCCATTCACAGCTGCCCATTGTTGGGTTAGTTGGACTGCAGACTATAGGTCATTCTAATAATTTCCCTAAGTATAGAGAGACATTCTGTAAGTTGTATGCTTCTAGAGAACCCTGGATAATTCAGGGCACATCAAATAACACCACCTCAAAGCCCAACCGTGAGGGGTTGTGCAGAAGATACTGAGGTTGTTTATCTGCATTTTCTAATTATCCCCAACCAGGACACCATCTGTGTTAACCCAACAAAATGCAAAGCAAAGATACAACACACACACAGATAGGTTACTTTTGTAGATTAGAAGGCTGACTTCAAGACAGTAATGCACAGTTATTCGAGAACCAAGAACAAATAAAACAAAGGTCATTTCAAAAGAATAGATGAATGGATGGATAGATGGATGGATCGGTAGCTGGGCAACTAATATCTATATATGTACATATGTTAATATGTATGTATATTTAATATACTCATTTTGTGTGTATATATTGAAAATGTATAGAATATGAATAAGTCTGTATATATTACAGAATATATGAATGAATAAGTCTGTATATATTACAGAATATATATGAATATATAACAAAAATGATATTGTTTCACTAACCAAGCAATTTTACCATAAAATTGCAAATTAAGGTTAGTATTTTTAATGATACTCTTGAATGAAATTGAGATTCTTTATTTGTTTCATCCATTAACTGAATGTTTTTTTATTTCCCAATTGGGCCTACAGGTGAATAAAGTTGCTTTTGTTTGAAAACTGGTCAGAGAAACTGCCATGCTTATAGGAGGCTCCACATTTTCACTGGAAAAGCAAAGAAAGAGGGTAGGTATTTAATGTCTTATATAAAACAGAACAGGATGTGTTCTATGAAATCCTCAGATATCAGTAGGATATTATGTTAGTAGAAAAGAAAAGGCAAGTTAGGAAATCCTACAATCTTTGTTTAAATACTTGTGTCTTAGAAGAAACAGAAACCTGAGGCCCAACTCTGGGCACAGAAATACTCTGTTTACATTTTTCTTATGGTCAAATTACCTGCTTTGTAAAAGAAAAAATCTTAAAGTCACTATTTATCATTATTAAAGAATCTCAAAGTATCCATGGACTCTAATATTCAGGGTTACAATCCAAATTTAACATTTGTAATGCAAGGAAAATCTGAAAGAATTAGAATCGAAGTAAAAGTCAAGAAAATTCATCTCTTGCTGACTCGACAAAGTTTATAAAATAGGACGAAAAACAAAAAGTAATTTGTGACCTTGTAAGATAGATGAAGGGATGCCATCCAAAATCTAGACAAAGGAAAATAAAACCTTGAATGGAACAGTAGTGAAATGCAGTAAAAAATCGAAAGCTACAGCATGCAGCTAATAGAATATTGAATGTGAAGAGAGCATATGGTGGAACAAAATGCGTGACTGAGAGGACATTTTCCTAAGTGAAGATAAATGTCTAGATTCAGGATGACGTGTTTTTCTGGAGTGTCAAGGAATGCATATCCAAATATTGCACAATCAAATTGCTTTCACAAATGAAAAAGTTAAAATCTCCAGATGGGCTTGTAAAAGAATCTTATTACTAATGGAGGTAAGCTCACCTTAATGAATTTGTTTTTCTAAGTGTGTAGCACTAGGAGGCCTGGAGCCTTCTATGTAGATCAAGGTGGACTCAAATGCACAAATATATTCCTGCTGCAGTGGACAAATGTCTGGGATTTAATGCCATGTACCACTACTCTGGCAGAATAGTTGGGTTTATACTTATTAGAAATCAATAATAGTCAAGTAATACAAAGTGATAGATTTCTATTTCCACAGGAAGGCACCACCACCATAAAAGCAACAAAACAAAATATAAACTTTTATAGTCTATGGAGGGTGGGTAGGGGAGCACACTCACAGAAGCAGAGGGGAGGGAAGTGGGACAGAGGAACGGGGATAACATTGAAAAAGTAAACAAATAAAATAATCAATAAAAAATTAAAAAGCAAAAAACATTGGGGCTGGAGAGATGGCTCAGCAGGTAAGAGCACTGACTGTTCTTCCAAAGGTTATGAGTTCAAATCCCAGCGTCCACATGGTAGCTCACAACCATCCATAAAGAGATATCTGATGTCCTATTCTGGTGTCTGAAGACAGCTACAGTGTACTTACATATAATAAATAAATCTTTTAAAAAATTAAAAAGCAACATATTTCAGGATATCAACAAATATTTTACATTTAATCAAATAAAATGTTAGGAGTTTTATATATATATATGAGAATAGATGTCATTACCTTGTTATTAACATGTATTAAATTGTTAATAATCAATAAAAAGAGAGTTAGGGTTTAATGCATTTGGGTTGTAGCATATGAAGCTGAGCAACTTGGTCTTAGATGAACAAACACATGAAATTGGGATTCTTTAAATTAAAAATTAATGCTGCATTTTTACATACATACAAATATTATTTAGCCTTATCTTGGCTGGGCCTATCAATACTGGTTCACCTTGCCTAATTATTATATCACTAGTATGTTTTAAAATACATAATTATAGTCATTCTTTGAACAAAACCTAAAATAAGCAAGTGAATGAAATAAGTTTGTGTCTGACATTTAAAACTTTATCATTTTAAAAGTGTGTAAAGGTTTACTTAACAAAAAATGTGTTTTCGTATATATAGTCCCATTTATCTGTGAGAGGCAGATGTAAAATCATTTCCATGTACATCATTCAAATGCCTGCAAAATATTCAATACCAAGACCTATAATAAATTTTAAAGTAGCGCATTGTGTACAAATTAAACTTGATTAATTTCACCTTGATACATGACTTTCTTCATGCAATTACACCAAGAAAGGTATTCTAGCTGACACTTTCAAATGATGGAGTTATTAACTACCACAAAAGACTATTGAAATGTTTAGCGACTATTTCCAAAGCAGCATTTATTGGGATAACATTCTGATAATTAGATAAAATATTTCCATAATTTGTATTCTAGGCAACAGAATAGTTTCTCAAGTGGCAATAATAACAATTATCTTTCTGACCCCCTCTTGATGCTACTTTCTATTTTGAATAGCACAGGCAAGGTAAAGCTAAATGCCGTCCTACCCACACACACAATATTTTGTGTTAGTTTACATCTTGGCTCTTCATAGAGCTTAGTTGCCTGAAGCATTTATAAAGTCAATCCTATTGATTAATACAAAAAATTTCTAACCAAAGTATTAATCAGCTCCTGTTACAGGATTACCAGCCGTAGCCCACAGATGAGCCACTATCCACAGAGGTACCTGATGAGAATGTTGGCCAAGGTGATCCTGAGATGGTGAAAGTCAGCTACACCCCAAAATTGAGGACTCCTCTAGACAGCAGGAAGCAATTTAAGAGACACGACACCCTCATTCACTGTCACCATCAGCTTCCTCTTCCTCTTTTTCCTTCTCTTTATAATAATAAGAAGGGAGGAATATTGGTACCAGGACCTCTGAAACCTGTGGCATCACATAGGTGACAGTGCGACCTATATACCTGTTGCCAAGGGAATATTCCCAGAATCAATTGGGCTTACCTTTACCTGTGACCACATCACCATCTGTACATAAAAGAGAAGCACCCTCTTTTCCTCTTCTCTTTCCCCTCTTCTTTCCACCGCCACCTTTGCCCTTTCCCCTCTCAATAAACCTCTTGTATAACTGTTAAAAGAAAAGTAACTCAGATAACATATTTTATCCTGTTTTTCTGTATGATTCAATTCAGATATAACATGTTTTTAAATTGGAAAAAGAAAATTTATAGATGATAGAATAAGTCAGCATTTTAAAATCTAAAAGAATTGAATGACGGGTTTTCATACTAATCTTCTTGATTCCTTTCAATATTTTCATAACATCACTTTAGATTTTGACTATATACTAGCCTATATACCTTTATAATTACCTTTTGTTATTAAACTACACAAATCAGCAAATTATTAATTAACTTTGAATTAATTTATTTAATTGTAGTGGCACATTTGATATTTGGTAAAATTATTATTGATAATTTGGAATTGCTTGGTCTTTCAAGAAAAAAATTTTATGTTTCTTGTAGTGTTCCTAAAGAATCAGCTGTTGTTTATCTATCCACAAAGCAGAAGTCTTTGATAACTATTGTATATTAACAAAACATGATGATTACATAATGACATGTTCTGTCTGATAGTGAATATATGAAACACTTTGATCCAAATTACACTGAAAAATCCCTCCCAAACTCAATGACATCTTTTAGTACATTTTTCTTTAACAAATACCTTTAAATTATTCAGTTTTGCCCTGAGATGCTAACCCTGTTTAATACATGGGATGTTTTTTATTGCTGCCTTTTTAGGTTACACTATTTATTGCAATGCCCTTATATTTGATTTTCTAAACAGTATCTTTTTAATTAATGAGACAGACTGTTAAATGAGGATTCCATGTAAACTCAGCAGTGGGTAAGGATAATAGAGATACAAAGGAATAGAAAGTGATGTATGAAGGAAGTCATGCAAGAACAACAGGCAGAAGTTTCTCTTAAAGATGTAGTCACTGTTAGGAAGTACCATCAAGCAAAGACAACTGAAATTTTCAGAATGAAGAACGCTTCTCATGACACACTTCTCTGAAACACGGGAACCTGACGGTTTATAAAACCCATAACAGTGACCATGAAGCTTAGGGTTAATGTAAGTCATAAGCATTTATAACCGATACACATAGCATAACTTTGGATGAATTCTCTAATGCAGACTTATGTGTAAGAATGTTTACAAGTAAGATTAAGTGTTGAAGTATTTTCTCAGTAACTGATGGGAGACTTATGTTCTGATGAGAGCTATTGGGTTACCTGTGGAAAAGTTCATGAGATTTCTTGAGAAGAAAAGACTGAGACTGAGGCAAGAACTGAGACTGAAGGACTGAAGCTGGACATGGTATAGCGTGAGAGTGAAGGGGTAGGAAGAAGGTAGAAGGTGGATTTTACGGACTTCTACTCATTAAGCAAAAAGGGCTTCAGGTAGGGAGAGAGGAACCACTGTCTCTTTTCAGCACTACCAGACTATATAAACCTTATTACTGGAAATGAGAAGAGACCTGGATTTTGGGGGGGAAAAAGTTGGCCAACCACTACTCCTGGGAATCAGGCCTAACATGAACACTTTTTGATAGACTCAATTCCACTCCATAGGAGAAAACCAATTTTCTCTTTACCAGTGGGTATCAATTGAAAATAGTTTCTTGGTTAGAAGTGTGAATTTATGACACCTTCCTCTTTTCAACCCTGAGAATTTTTTTTCTGGTTTGAAACTGTACAAGTCTTGGGAATGCCATCAATAATTGTCATCTCCTAATCAATGTTAAGTATTGCATGCCCGTTCATATCCAATAATATCCACTGATATTAATTTATGTTTGGGCATCTTACCATGTATCTTAAAGAACACATAGATGCCATTGCATAATAACAACCTTAAGAGTCACTGTAACCCTGAGTAACTGAAAAACTATCAAATATCATACAACAGACCAGCCATTTAATGCTATTTCTCTGAAGGAAACATGACTATATACCTTTTGTCGATACGTTTAATAGACAGCTCAAATCATCTAAAAATTAATCTGTTTATTTACTCTGGTTTATTAGAAACTTTAATCAACTTCAAATCAAGTAATTTTATTGTAAATTCAGTTGGGAATTCTTGCTTCACTTGTAAAGAACACTAAATGTTCTTTCCTAAACATGTGGTCTTAAGGATGTGCCTGTTTGTATTTTTTATATATATAAAATCACTTTGGTTTTAATTTACCAGCTTTAGTTCTACTGGACTTACATCACTTCCTTCAGCTGGTGTTTATACATAACATAAAATACATTTATAGTCTTCTTCCCCTCTTTCCTTTCTTCAATAATATAGTTTCTGATACATTGTAACTTAGTTCCTGATGTTATTAAATATCACTTATCATTTTTTTTATGAGACAGGGTTTCTCTGTGTAGTCCTTGCTATCCTGGAACTCACTCTGTAGACCAGGCTAGCCTTGAACTCAGAAATCTGCCTCTGCCTCTGGGTCTGCCTCTGCATCTGCCTCTGCATCTGCCTCTGCCTCCCAGAGTGCTGGGATTACAGGCATGCACCACCACCACCTGGCCTCAACACAGTTTTCTGTTTTTGTTTTGTTTTTCGAGACAGGGTTTCTCTGTGTAGCCCTGACTGTCCTGGAACTCACTCTGTAGACCAGGCTGGCCTCAAACTCAGAAATCTGCCTACCTCTGCCTCCCAAGTCCTGGGATTACAGGCGTACGCCACCACGCCTGACTTCAACACAACTTTCTAATGTGCTTCTAACTGCAGAGATTTTTTTTCCTGATCCCTGCTCATTTTATGCTGCAGGATTTCAAAAGTATTCAGTGGGGTGGCTCTCCATGACTGATTTTAGAGAAAATCATTTTTCCTTTCTTTTGTTTTTAACAACATTGAAACGGTGGGATCCAACTTCGTGAGGCTCGTATCCTTGTGGCTGCCCTTGCTTTCATTTTTCCTCATTATCCTACCCAGCTCATTAAGATTCTCCTCATGCTTTTGACTTGGGAGTGCATGTTGGTTTACGAGTCTCCAGGGTTCATAACCCAGAGACTTGGACAGCTTCACTGCCTTTGACCTTCCTGTATCCTGTTGCATGTATTTGATAATTGGGGTCTTTAATTTCAGCTAACTCCCATGACGGCCAATTTCAGAGACTTCATCAGGTTGGTTGCTAAGTTTTCCATGGTACACATGATGATGGGTCTCAGTGCTACGTTTCATAAGGCCGTCACATGGCTTCCTCTAACAACAGTTTTGATATAATACTGTCTCATAGATCTTACAGTTTGATGCAATTCATTTATGTTTTGAGACCCAAGAGAATGTCTTGTCATCTAGTGTTGTTGAGGTGTTAAGTCTCTTTTCTGTCTTGTTTTCTTTTTCTTTCTTCAAAACTGCTTTTTAAGTAAGAATCTCTGTAAGCAAATATTTACCAATATTAGTACATTCTTCCTGAAGTAGTTTTGTAAATAATACTTAATCAATTCTAGAAGCACATGGCAATATCTCATGTGTTTACAAATGAAATTATTATAAAATAAAATAATATACCAGTCTCATACACACAGTCCTAGGTCAACATACAGGGCTGCAGTTCTCTAATATGCTGTGAAATGATATAGAGCAAGACAGTCTCAAAGGTGCTTCAAGTTCCAAGGAGAAAAAAGCACAAATATAAATCTCATTATTAAATAAATAAACACAGCTAAACTAGTCATTCAGTTTATGTATCGTACATGTTGATGCAGTTCAAAGATGCTTAAAGGCTTTTGATAAAGTTAAATTTAAAAACAATCACAGTTAATTTTAAAAAATCATAAAACACTTATACAAATATAAATACTATTTATTTAACAATAAATGGACATGTGGGGAAAATACAAACATTAGCAAAACAATAAATTTACAGTCTGAGTGTTGAGTTTTTAAAGGCCCTGCTTATCCTTACATATGCGTTCTGATTAAACTTTGTTTTTGATTAAACATTTGTGGTAGTAATGCATAAGGAATACAAAAAGACTAGACTTTTTATGCTTCTACAAATCATGAAGCTACGGATTAGCAGTGTTTTTATTTCCCTATGATCTAAACAATCATTTCTATGGGAAAACAATCCTCTGCAGATTCATAAGAATATGCTGTAGACTCTATCATGGCATGAGATGGCTGCAATATGAAGTGTGTGGAGAAAACGGAGCGCAAAGGAGAAGGAGAAGGAACATGAGAGGAAGAAGAGAAAGAAGGGGAGGAGAAGGAGATGGCAAAGAAGAGGAGGAAATTGCAGGAGAAGAAGAGTACAGTATGAAAGGCTCGAGAAATGCCACAACACAGCAATGTGGAGCTAGACCTGCTCCCTATTGGAATGAGGTCAAAGAATTAGATCATAAATATGCAATGAAAGGTTTGTCACTCATCATTGAAGAAGAAAGATATGTTATTTACAGTAAGATATATGCAAGATTTATTCTCTTTTGTAGTTTTAAGCTTTTATATAAATATGTGTGGGGCGTGTGTGTGCGTGTGTGTGTGTGTGTGTGTGTGTGTGTGTGTGTGTGTGTGTATGAGAGAGAGAGAGAGAGAGAGAGAGCAAGAGAAAGGGAGGGAGAGAGAGAAAGAAATTGGAAGAAAATGTACAGGGGAACAAAACAAGTCTAATGGGAGGGTTGAAGGAAAATATGCTAACAGTACCTTACATGTTTGTGTCAAAATAGCAGTCCACTAAAGTTACCTATGTATGAAAAATATATCAACATATATATGTATATATATATATATATATATATATATATATATATATATATATATACACAAAATAAACATGAAAACCTGCATGAGAAAATGAATTAAAGATCTGGGGTATTGACCTGAAGCATTCTCTCGACTTCAAAAGCTTTATATTTCACAATTATGTATTATGAAACAATTGTTTTGATCACTTGGTTCTGATAGCTTCAAAATATCTGTCCCTCTAGCTCAGACAACTACTCATTTCTTCCATAATGCTAGTCACAGAGATAATGCTTTCTTCCATAATGCTAGTCACAAGGCTAACTTCAAAGTTTTAAGAGCATGGAATCTATATAGCACAAGTTATTAATATAACCTCATCAAGGGCTATTGCAAATCGAAGGAAAAATAGCAATTGCCTTATGTTAGTGAGCTTTGAAAGTTAGTTCCTGATCAAACGACTAGACTGACCAACATGTCAGTTTTCAAAAATAGTAATTTGCTAATAATTTTTACAGTATCTTATGTTTAGTGATACATTATTTCATTGATTTCATCTTAATCAGCATTGCTTTCTGTCATTGATCAAACTAATTAACATTTCCTTGTTCATGCTTGGTTCTGAGGAGTGCCTGGTATGAATAAATGGAACACTGTGGTTTTAATTCACTTTTCTTGTTTGTTCCTGAGAATTCCTGAGGAACTGTGGATTTGTACATTACGATTTTCTCACAGTTTCTGAACATGTATTTCAAAGAGTGTGATGAAAGAAAGTTGGAGAAAGAAAACTCAGCTGAAGTCACTTATCACATCACAGTGAGGAAGCTGCTTTTTTTTTTCTTCCCCAGAATGATGATCCTGGATCTAGTGTCCCTTTTGTCTTGGCCATGAAACCCAAACAAATTTCTCTGTGATGCAAATCCTGCTGAAATTTAGAAAGAAGTGTATGCAATAGGGCTTCTAACCTCTCTGATTTGTCATGTTTGGAGACAGTTATGATCTCAAGATGTTCTGAAGTTCCAATCACATGGTCCCCAAGAATCTACCCACACTCTTCTGTTTCTGAGAGCCCAGATTCAAACCCCATTCTTACCTCCAGCATTATTTCCCCTTTTTCTGCTATAGGATTGAAGCTAAATTAACTAGGTCCTTTTACTGTTCTAATTAAGACAGCCAGTTTTTTTTTTAAATAGCTAGAACAGGTGTGAGACAAAACCTTTCTCAATAATTAGTGTAAATAGACTTTCTCCATTTTTTCTAAAGCATTAAGTGTCCTGCTTTTCTCACGCAGCAGGTGGCAAATGGCTACTGGGAAATTTGTAACAGCAGGGTGTACAGGCAATAGCAATGCCTGCCTCTGCATTGTGGGTCCTGTTCCCAAAGCATTTCTTTATGGATTTGAGTTACAGGAAAACTAGAGGACTAATAGAGCAGATACTGTCACCCTTCACAGACGAGATGATGCATGGTAGAGCTAAAAGAAGTGTCAGTAAGAAATTTCAACAGGACTGTTTGGGAGAGGAGTCAGTTTTGCAATTTCATGGATCTGTTTGGACTCAGAGGGTGCTAATGAAATCTTTCAGGAAGAAATTGATCGTCCCTCAAAACAGATAGACAAAACAAATCTAGCAGGTATCTATATCCCAGGACTAGCTGGGATGCTTCAATTTTAAACCAAAAAGTTACATGAAGTATAGGACACGGTGGTCTGGAGATTGTTACAGAGGTCCTTGATGTGTGTATTTGTAAAAGAAATCTGAATTTCAGCAAATGTTTAAATGATAAAAAAAAATGTTAACAGAGCAGAGTCAATGATCTAGATCTACAAAGTACTTGAGAAGTAGAAAGAAACTTCCAGAAATCTTAGAAATTTCTGAAAATGAATGGCAAGAAGCTTCAGTAGCTCACCTCAGCAGTGTTGAAGATGGTGAGACTGAGATGAAATGCATCTTAAATTTCCATTTACGTTTTGATTATTTTATGAGTTTCATGCTATATTTACATATTACTATACACTCTCTTTCCATGTTAATTGCTTCTATGCTTTTTCTACTCCCTCTCCAATAATTTATCTTGTATTTAATTATTGCTGTTATACAATGCACAGGCAAATAAATATATTTACAAGAACAGCTTTTTTAATCAGAAAATAGTACTGGAGGCATTGCCTTTCCTATCTTCTAGAGCTATTGTCATAGAAACACTAAGGCACTGAGAAAAAAAAAACAGGCATGCCTGATAAATTAATGTAATCTAGGGAAGAAAGCTAACTGATAAAAATTTCTCTGAAAATACTTATCTCCAACAATGCGCATAATTTAAGGATTGATATCAAAATCGGGAAAAGTAGTCAAAAGTTTTTGGTAGATTTGGGGCTACATTGCACTTTCCATTAAAATAAATTTTATCAGTGTGAAGCTACAAACATGTAGTTTCCTGCTGTTATGATATGAATGTCTTTGAATGTCTTTGTGGAATACCTGAGCGAGCTGCCCGCTTACAAAGTTGTGACAGGAATTATGTCTTGTTCAAGGACCAGGGAGAAGAGCTTGAACCATGCCTTCTACCAAGGATAGGATGAGCTTAGGCCTTTTCTAAATCTTCTAAACTTCCTTCAGATAAGGCAGCCAGAAACCTTCAGGGGACACCAATGATCAACTTGTCTTGGAATGTCCTTAGAATTGAGAAAATAGGTATACTACCAAAGATGTCAATTATGTCTCCATGGCAGCCAGAAAAGAGAGAGACACTCAGAGTAATAGGATAGTGCTTTGATGGGAGAGAGCCCAAGCAATACTCTTGTTGTCGGAGAAAAAACAAGTTTCCTCAACATAGGTCTGTCTTCTTAGAAAGAACACCAGAACAAGGAGAGTAATCTTAACTGAATTCATACTGCTAGTCTCAACTACAGCAAGACATTTTTAATTCTGGAAATTAAAACTGTTACCATTTGAGAAGTATTCCAAATCATGCCAAACACAGAACTGTGTTTTAGGTGCTGTCACCATGGTTGCCGTGGTCACTGATGAGCACTGATATCTACTTAGCAGTCAAAAAGACACTGATTCACATGCACAGTCCCCAGAAAATCTGGTCACAAAGTTTGTCTACTTATATATTTTATGGAGAATGACTGTAATAATTTTGCTAAAATAAGTGGTTGTATCATTCAAACAGACAATTATACAGCTAATTAAATATTATTAATAGACTTGGAAAAAATGCTATCTTGTATTCATCTAACTTTATTTCATCTTATTTCTGTGAAGACATGTGAAAAAGAACTTGTTAATAGAGTAGAAAGGAGAAATGTTAAAAAAAAGAATAGAGATAATCAAATAATAAAGATTGCCTTGTGAGTGTGTGTGTGTACATGTGTGTGTATGTGTGTTTTGTATGTATGTGTGCTTGTTTTTTTGTATAGATACATCTATGTGTAAATAGGTTTGGATCCCAGAGATCCATTCTGTATGTCTTCATCATTTGTAAATCAGCTTAATTATTGTTTAATTATTTCCCACTGAACCTGGAGCTCACTGTTTCTGCTAGAAATGCTAGCTATCAAGATTCAGGGATTTATCTTTCTCCTCCTGGGAATACAAGTGTGCACAGCAATGCCGTGTCTATAATTCATTTTTCAAATACTATCACATGATACAGGTGATAAGTACCATTTTTTTCTGGTCTGAATAATCTTCATTATGTTAAACACAGTACAACATTTTATACAGATTCATTTGCATATAATATTCTTTCAAACCAGAATTTTGGATCCTGGATCCAAAGAAACCTTAGTTCTGTTATTCATGCAGTAACTGTCATCTCTATAACTATTTAGAAAACAGATGGTCAAATAAAACTATAAGTTCTATGACTCCTTCCATGTTAGACATATGATTGCTTTGGATAATATTGATTTTACCTAATAAATTATTTTCGGAATATTCAATGTCAATGATAGCTCTGGGAGATAATAAAAATGACATATTCCAAATATTTTCCTTCTTCAGTGACATTTAGAAACAGAAGTTGCTTTAAATTAGTAAGATAAAATTAACTGAAATATAAAACCCAGAATTAGAGGAATGCTCTCAAATTTACTTGCTTTCCAAATAATTCTAACTTATAGGAACATGTGAATTTTTACATAATGTAGTCATAAACATTACTTTTATAATTTTAGACTTCATGAAATCACTTTAGTGAACACTCAGAATCAGCTAATGCAAAGAGTACACTCATTATGACTTCTTCCTTAGCCATACTCTGGATCACCTGTAATGTGCTTGTTCTGCAAGTCATCCCTGGTGTGAAAGATAAAATGAGATGCTTCTTATTGTCTTAGATTATTCCTTTATATAACAGGGTTGTATAATCATTTCCTTGTTTCATTTTTGTGCATTGTTGCAATTGTCTATCCACATGCAAATACTGCCTTTTAACCTAAGATAAAAAGACTAATAGCTAAAACTCTTTCTCTGCCTGGATACATTTTCTGTGCCTGTCATAACAAATAGTGAAAATAATTTTTTTTTGTTCTAGCATGTGTTATTTCACTAAGTAACATGTCCAAACTCATAGAGAAAATATTTTTTTTATTTTTCAGATGAAATAAGTATATATAGTTATAAATATGTTGATGTGTATACAAATACCACAAGTATTATGTGCATTATATGTTTTTTTTTTAGCTACATGGTCTGTTGATTGTTTTATTATCAGCACATTTTCATTGTTGAAGCAGTCAGTGAATTAAATCTGTTTATTCTCTCTGGAGAGCACAGTGCTAGGCAATCTCTTTGAGTGGAAATTGATTCTCTAGTGCTTGAGTTCCTCCATGGATTTCTTGTCCAATTTTCATAAAAGTGTGACCTCCTATGATATATTTAGTCCTTATGTTCATCAATGGACCGATGGACTTTATGAAGAAATGCTTTCCTTTTATGAAACCAAAGAACCAATATTAAATTTCATGTTCCTTCTAGATACCAACTTTTGTGAGAGATATTGATCGAGTTTGTTAACTTTCTTGCACATAATTGAACTCATTATCACTATATTTATAGGATTTCTATTTCAGCTATCTATTATCTATCTATCTATGTATCCATCATCTATCTCATTATTAGTAAACATTAATTCAGCTTTCAGTCACTAAACCTGGCAGTGCTTATAGATTTGTCTCTTTATATTTATATCTAATTCGATAGAATGTTTTTCAAAGCAGATAGAACTGGTTAATTACTTTGCATCATACCTACCAGAACATCCATATAAACTCTGTCATGTTTGGTTTCCAGGATGTCATAACACCTTAAATGGTCAGTTTACCTTTGCTCCCAAGCCCTAGTATATTTAAAATGTAGCACTCACACAAATTTTCTTAAGATTTCACCTCACACCAGTCAGAATGGATAAGGTCAAGACCAAGGAGACAGCAGGTATTGGCGAGGATGTGGAGAAAGAGGAACACTCCTCCACTGCTGGTGGGATTGCAAGATGGTGCAACCACTTTGGAAATCAGTCTGGTGGTTCCTCAGAAAACTGGGCATGACACTTCCGGAGGACCCTGTTATACCACTCCTGGACATATATCCAGAGGATTCTTCAGCATGCAATAAGAACACATGCTCCACTATGTTCATAGCAGCCTTATTTGTAGTAGCCAGAAGCTCGAAAGAACCCAGGAGTCCTTCTAGGGAGGAATGGATACAAAAAATGTGGTATATTTACACAATGGAGTACTATTCAGCCATTAGAAACAATGAATTCATGAAATTCTTAGACAAATGGATGGAGCTGGAGAACATCATACTAAGTGAGGTAACCCAGTCTCAAAAGATCAATCATGGTATACACTCACTGATAAGTAGATATTAGCCCAAAAGTTCAGAATAGCCAAGATTGAAGACTATATGAATTCACAGACCATAGGAAGCCTAAGAAGGAAGACCAAAATGTGGATGCTTCAGTGCTTCTTAGAAGCATGAGCAAATACTCACAGGAGGAAATATGAAGAAAATGTGTGGAGCAGAGGAAGGAAACACCATCCAGAGACTGCCCCACCTGAGTATTCATCCCATAAATAGCCACCAAACCCTGACAGTATTGTGGACGCTGGGAAGTGCTTCTGATGGAAGCCTGATATGGCTGTCTTCTGAGAGGCTCTGCCTGAGCTTGACAAATATAGATGCAGATGTTCCCACCCAACCATTGGTCTGAGTGCTAATGGAGGAGATAGAGAAGGGCCTGAAGGTATGGAGGGAGCCCCATGGAGGAAGCAACAGTGTGAACAAGCCAGACCCGGTGGAGCTCCTGGGGACTGGACCACCAAGCAATGAATATACATAGAAGGGACCCATGGCACTGGCTGCATATGTGGCAGAAGATTGCTTTGTTGGTCATCAGTAGAAGGAGAGACCCTTGGGTCTGAGGGGGTTCGATACCCCAGTTTATGGGAATGACGGGGCAGGAAGATTGGAGTGGGTAGGTGGGTGGGGGAAACCCTCATGGAGACCGGGGGAGGTGAGATGGGATAGGGGATTTCCAAGGGGGAGATTTGGAAAGGAGAAAATATTTGAAATGTAAAAAAGAAAATACCCAATAAAAAACATAAAAAAAGATTAATTTCTTAATGTTTAGGAGAGATATAAAACCTCTTTTTCTTTATCTTGTATGGTTTATAAATATAAAAGAAAGCATATACTTTCAGCTACCATCCCATCATCCTCTAGTTTAAAGATTAATTATAGCAATAAATTAGTCTTTGTTGTTCTGTTTTATATCGAGAGAGCTTGAACTTGTACCTGATAATCTTTTGGTATGCAATAAGCGATTGTCGAAAACAAAAATAAACAAGCCAACAAATAAATAAATAAATTCAGCTGATGAGATGAAGGATATGAGAAGAAAATTGGATGGGTATAAAAGTGATAGGAAAAATGATATTTAAAGAATGTTATTGGAAAACTTGATATCAATATGCAAAAAGGAAAGTTGCAAACGCTTGTGATTTACCAAATTATCTCAGTTCAATGACTCAATCTTACCAGTTTAAACCATCAGACTCTTAGGAACACACAGACAGGACAGCTGAATACATTGTGTGTGACAGTGCTATTTCACAAGAAACCAAAATAAAAGGATGCCAGAAATAATACAGAAAGTAAATTTCATTACTGTTCACACACATTGCACAACATTCATAGACTAAAAGTGAAAACTTCTGAATGGCAGAACGTAATTTTAAATAATATGCTGACAGGACATACAGTATTTGTAGAGTGCTTGTCAAGTGCCTTCAATTTCAATCTTGGCACAAAAAAATAAAAGAAAGAAAAGAAAAATGAAAATTAACAACAACAAAATAACTTATAACCTAATATTTACCAGAGAAATATGGCTCCGTAATAAAGGAAAGGACTTTAACACACATTCATGCAATGTGTGTTATTAATGTGACCAGTAAATATATAAAAATCGCTTAATAGTACCATAACAGAAAAACAAAAGTCAAAACTGTAAGATGATAACATCTTTCATCTCTTAATCTAGATATCAGAAAAAAATCTGAAAATGAAGGCTGAGATGATTTCACTTTCCCAATTAGAATATGTATAATACGATTCAAGGAGCTGAAGGAGTTTGCAGCCCCATAGGAAGAAAAACAATATCAGACAACCAGACCCCTAGAGCTCCCAAGGGACTAAACCACCAACCAAAGGGTACACATATATGGACCCTTGGCTCCAGCTGCATATGTAGCAGAGGATGGCCTTGTCAGACATCAATGGGAGGGGAGCACCTTGGTACTAAGCAGGCTAGATGCCCCAGTGTAGGGGAATGCCAGGGCAGGGAGGCAGGAGTGGATAGGTGGGTGTGGGAGCACTGGCATAGAAGCAGGGAGAGGGAGTGTTGGATGGGGGTTTCCAGAGGGGAAACTGGGATAGAGGATAACATTTGAAATGTAAATAAATGAGATATCCAATAAAAAAAAAAGAATATGTAAAACACAACCAGTGTGAAAGAATCCATCACAGCACAAGAAATGGCACTGTCATGTGCTCATAGTAACCTACATCTATTCAGTGATACTTAAGGTCAGTTAATCAGGAGAGATCCTGCCTGGTACTGAAAATGTAACAATCTCCAGCTGGTGAGGTCATGGAACTTAAAAAATAGCGTATTAAATGTAGTTTTCTACAATAGCAAAATTCTTACTTCAAAATCACCGTATTAAACCCACAGACAGTTTGTACCTACAACCTCTCCTCAAAGAAGCATCATTTACAGTATTTGCAGAGCATCACAGAAACTCTGGACATAATCCAAAGATCAACAGGACGTTGGCAGTCAACCTTCAACAGATATATCTACATCACAGTTTCTGCATCTACGGCCGAGGGAACTTCAAGAAAGATAGAATAGAATGATTCTAAGAGACAGAATACCATAAAGTCTGCTGTTAAACCATCAATTCTAGAAATGCCTGCAAATAAAAGCAAAGAATTATCAATATTTATGTATTTGATAATGTTAAAGGGGAAACTTTTACAAGGTCACTTAGACAAAGAATTACAGGAAATACATAAGATGTTTTTTAAAGTTCTATTCACCTAAATAAAACAATTATAGTTGATTAAGTAATTTGTTCTAGGTGCTAAATTTTTTAAAGTGTTTCAGATTGGAGGCTGTAGATGAAGAGATATGGTTAAGACATTGTTTCTTGACTTGTCAGTCAGACAGGCTAGGGAATGATTGATTTAATAATATATCCTTTGTCCCATTGATCAATCCAAGTATTTATGAACCTATCTGATTGGGCACACTTTCTCTGGCCAAAATGATAACTAACACTGACCATGTTTCCATCATCATTATCACCATCATCATCATCATCAACATCAACTTTCTCTCTACTATCCTAATCAATCTCATTTTCAAAATGAGCTCCTCATTATGTATGTCAAGATCTCTACTAAATATTTTATGTGCTTCTATGAGAAAGACACAATTATCCCTTTTTTTTTTTTTTGCTGTCACAGCAAGCATAAATGGTTTCTTCAAAATTAAGCAGATGGTAAATAGTGGAACTGACATTTCAATCCTGTTTTATCTGCCTGATTACTGTGTTCTCAGAACCTTGTATTTATTTGCCTCCTCACTTATGGACCTGTTTCAAATTCACTTTACTCCAGCCCTATGTTTTTCTATTCTCATTTTGCACAAAAGATACCATTTATTTGCTTATGTGATAAACACATTTCCACTGAGAAACTAGTATAGTAAATGTAAGATATTTCTTACACTCCTTCACCTCTATTGTTTTAGTTGTCTTTTTGTCGCCAGCCTCCTTTTGTGGCTATCTCATTTTAGTTCTTAGGGAAGGTAAATTTCTTGACTCTATTTTTTTTATTTTTTAAGCTTTATTTACTTATTTACCTATTTCATGTACATGATTACATGCAGCTATCTTCAGACACCCCAGAAGAGGGCATCAGATCCCATTACACATGATTGTGAGCCACCATGTGGATGCTGAGAATTGAACTCAGGACTTCTGGAAGAGCAATCAGTGCTCTTAACCACTGAACCATCTCTCCAGCCCTCGAGTTTCTTTACTATTATTCCCCCCCCCCAGGCATTCCTCATTCAGCAAATTACAAAGATACACCATTTCCCCCCATTAATTTATTCACTTTACAACCAGATCTCAGCCCCTCCCTCATTTCCTAGGCTTCCTCTTACACAGCTGCAACCCTCTCCCCTTCACATCTGGCATACCCTGGCATATCAAGTTTCTGCAGAACTACTAGACACACCCTCTTCCATTAAGGCCAGACAACACAGCATAATTAGTGAGACAGGTACCACAAGCGGGCAACAGTCTGGGACAGTCCTGCTTCAGTGGTTAAGGGACCTGCATGAAGATCAAGCCTCACCTCTGCTACACATATGGAGGAGTAGCTGAGTACTGCCCTTGTACACTCTTTCATTGGTGGTTCAGTCTCTAGAAGCCCCCCAAGGTTCTAGATTAGTTTGATGAATATGCCAGTTTGCCATGCCTCTCTGGAGGTCTATGTGTGGATGGCAGAAACTACTTCTGTGACTGCATGGGTAATGGATGAATTTACAGGGACAAATTAGGAGACTTGGAGTCCTTTAAGTTAGTCAAAGCTTTGTCACAAAGACACATCTTTAATAGCTTTACACAAATGTAATCACCATTTCTCAGTTTTCACCATTTTACAATGGTTTCCTAACCTATGAGCTTGTTGTAGCATCTCTGAATTTCAAAATATATTTCATGAATTTATGTGGTTTCTTATACTATTTTAAATACTCAGATATATCCATTCAACCAATCAGTGATGCTAATGATCTCTCTTTAGTTGATCATTTAAAAAAATGGAAACAAAGATTGATAACAATTGCAATCTATTTGTTTGATTTTTTGCATTCTATTTTAACTATTTCTTTTACATACTGCCTAGAAATGAATATCCATTGATACCCAAAAATCTGAAACTATTATTCTACTCAATTGATTCTATTTGTAATCTACTGTTTTCAGCTACAGCTTTGGCTCCTTCAAGAACCCGGATCTAGAAATTAAATTCTTCCTCTTCTTCTGACGCACCCAATTTTTGAGAGGTTATCTGTCATGCTTACTTTCTCTAAGAATCAAACCAACTTAATTCAGGGTTAATATAACTAGAATGGCACTTTAACACCATAACAGAGACCTGGCAGCTTAGCTCATACGTACACAACGATTTTAATTGTTGATTGGTGAAATCACCAGGGATCCTTAACTGCACATGGGATTAAGATGGAAGCAGGGGCCCAGGGTGATAAGGAGGGAAAGTGCAGATTTTCTGCAAAATTGAGCATGTCTCTGAATAGCAGAGTTGATTCATCTGACCTGGTTGCTAGGAGGGATTTACATTTTCCTCCCTTACCACTTCTACCTGGATTTCTTCTCCTGAGAGACTAAAAGGCAATTTCAGATTTGCATTTCATCACCATAACTTCAAGCCTGATTTAATTTCTTCCCTCTAGGCTTGTTGTCCTTAGATATAAGTGTCAGGTTTAGTTTCAACATTTTATTCTTCTTTGTCTCTTTTCAAAGTGTATGTATGTCTGGGTAATAAGTCAAATGTTTCCATTTTTAAACTACTGTGTAGTATAAAAGGAGGAAATAGATTAGACAATGTAGCTAAAAGGAAACTCTAAAATAATACACATAACTCAACAAATAATCAGAAGTCACTGACTTTGTGTATATACAATTATCAACATCATAAACTCATATTTTTTGAGGAGTTAAGCACTCAGTGAACCAGAAATTTCAGTTGTTTGTAATGGTCTATTTACCATTATTTTAAAAAAAGATATTTGATCCCTTTAAAAACATATATCCACACATTTTTTTAGTGCATTTATCTTCTAAATATTTATTTATAATTTGTACCAATGTCATCTCTAGTCATCATTATAATATTGCTATTCACTACATAATCATAGTAGAAAATCACTACATTTGCCTTGATATACAATTAATTCAATTATTTTTCAAACTTTTAAAAATATTTATTTTTTAAATTGTGTATGATAGTTTTGCATACATGTATGTATTGTATTACATGTATGCATTGCCTGAACAAGCCAGAAAAGATAATGATCACCTGAGACTGGAATTATAGACAGTTGTAAACTGTCATATGGCTGCTGGATGCCAAACCTGGCTTCATTTCAAGACCATCAAGTGATCTTAATTGCTGAGCTATGTTTATACTCTCTAAATTTATTTTAATTTCACAAAATCATTATTTATATTAAGTTTATCATATATATATGTATATATAAACCATCAAATAGTTATCTTTTGTTAATTAAAATCTTACATCTAAAATAATTCTCAGGAAATTAATTTTATAATAGCACCCTACATTGAAAAATAACACAGCACAGAGTTTAGCTAATAGAATAGTATAGATAATACAATTATATAATACTATAAGACAAAAGTCATACATACAGACTCCATAGCATACCTATGATTTAATATATTAAAATATTTTTAGAATATTTTAGACATTAAAAATTATGTTTGCTTAAGATAATGTTTATGCCCTCCAAAATCACACAGAATAATAAAATATATTTTACAGTCTGATTTATAAAAAGATAAGCATATATATTTCTCATTCTCTATTTTGGCAACTCAACAGGGCATATCCTCAGTGGGTTTGCACTCAGATAATATTCTTTAGTATTAAATGTCACCAGATCTTATTAGTATTGAATCATTCCACATAGCCCAGAGGACAGCTTATCAAAACCTAATATTGACATATGGAAAGAACTGTATTCCGCTGATTTTATGAATCCAAAGTTTCTGAAATAAAATAGGAATATGTGGATGTCTGGATGATACCTGTATTGTGCAGAGAGCCTGGGAAACTGCTATATTCCTTTAAGAAATGGACATCTGTTGAGCCTATAAGTCAGTGAGCAACAGATGACTCTACATCTGTTTGTTTACAAAGTGAGAGACTGACAAGCAGGGTGTTGTTTAAAATGTTCTTTTAGTTGCTTGTTTTCATTAAAATGTTTGTCATGAAACCCACTCCAACAGCATTGTTTTGCCAGACCTCTGAAGTTCTTGTCGTGCTTGGTCATACTTGTAACACTCACTAATTTGCCAGGAAATATTTTGAAAGATTTGCATCTATTAAGGTTCTTTTTTTTTTAATTTTTTTTATTCGATATAATTTATTTACATTTCAAATGATTTCCCCTTTTCTAGCCCCCCCCCACTCCCCGAAAGTCCCATAAGCCCCCTTCTCTTCCCCAGTCCTCCCATCCACCCCTTCCCACTTCCCCGTTCTGATTTTGCTGAATACTGTTTCACTGAGTCTTTCCAGAACCAGGGGCCACTCCTCCTTTCTTTTTGTATCTCATTTGATGTGTGGATTATGTTTTGGGTATTCCAGTTTTCTAGGTTAATATCCACTTATTAGTGAGTGCATACCATGATTCACCTTTTGAGTCTGGGTTACCTCACTGAGTATGATATTCTCTAGCTCCATCCATTTGCCTAAGAATTTCATGAATTCATTGTTTCTAATGGCTGAATAGTACTCCATTGTGTAGATATACCACATTTTTTGCATCCACTCTTCTGTTGAGGGATACCTGGGTTCTTTCCAGCATCTGGCAATTATAAATAGGGCTGCTATGAACATAGTAGAACATGTATCCTTATTACATGGTGGGGAGTCTTCTGGGTATATGCCCAGGAGTGGTATAGCAGGATCTTCTGGAAGTGAGGTGCCCAGTTTTCAGAGGAACCGCCAGACTGATTTCCAGAGTGGTTGTACCAATTTGCAACCCCACCAGCAGTGGAGGAGTGTTCCTCTTTCTCCACACTCTCTCCAACACCTGCTGTTTCCTGAATTTTTAATCTTAGCCATTCTGACTGGTGTAAGATGAAATCTTAGGGTTGTTTTGATTTGCATTTCCCTAATGACTAATGAAGTTGAGCATTTTTTAAGATGCTTCTCTGCCATCCGAAGTTCTTCAGGTGAGAATTCTTTGTTTAACTCTGTACCCCATTTTTTAATAGGGTTGTTTGGTTTTCTGGAATCTAACTTCTTGAGTTCTTTATATATATTGGATATTAGCCCTCTATCTGATGTAGGATTGGTGAAGATCTTTTCCCAATTTGTTGGTTGCCGATTTGTCCTCTTGATGGTGTCCTTTGCCTTACAGAAACTTTGTAATTTTATGAGGTCCCATTTGTCAATTCTTGCTCTTAGAGCATACGCTATTGGTGTTCTGTTCAGAAACTTTCTCCCTGTACCGATGTCCTCAAGGGTCTTCCCCAGTTTCTTTTCTATTAGCTTCAGAGTGTCTGGCTTTATGTGGAGGTCCTTGATCCATTTGGATTTGAGCTTAGTACAAGGAGACAAGGATGGATCAATTCGCATTCTTCTGCATGCTGACCTCCAGTTGAACCAGCACCATTTGTTGAAAAGGCTATCTTTTTTCCATTGGATGTTTTCAGCCTCTTTGTCGAGGATCAAGTGGCCATAGGTGTGTGGGTTCATTTCTGGATCTTCAATCCTGTTCCATTGATCCTCCTGTCTGTCACTGTACCAATACCATGCAGTTTTTAACACTATTGCTCTGTAGTATTGCTTGAGGTCAGGGATACTGATTCCCCCAGATTTTCTTTTGTGGCTGAGAATAGTTTTAGCTATCCTGGGTTTTTTGTTGTTCCAGATGAATTTGATAATTGCTCTTTCTAACTCTGTGAAGAATTGAGTTGGGATTTTGATGGGTATTGCATTGAATCTGTATAGTGCTTTAGGCAGAATGGCCATTTTAACTATATTGATTCTACCGATCCATGAGCATGGGAGGTTTTCCCATTTTTTGAGGTCTTCTTCCATTTCCTTCTTCAGAGTCTTGAAGTTCTTGTCATACAGATCTTTTACATGTTTGGTAAGAGTCACCCCAAGATACTTTATACTGTTTGTGAAGGGGGTCATTTCCCTAATTTCTTTCTCAGCCTGCTTATCCTTTGAGTATAGGAAGGCCACTGATTTGCTTGAGTTGATTTTATAACCTGCCACTTTGCTGAAGTTGTTTATCAGCTGTAGGAGCTCTCTAGTGGAGTTTTTTGGGTCACTTAGGTAGACGATCATGTCGTCTGCAAATAATGATAGTTTGACTTCTTCCTTTCCAATTTGTATCCCTTTGACCTCCTTATGTTGTCGAATTGCCCGAGCTAGTACCTCAAGTACAATATTGAAAAGATAAAGAGAAAGGGGGCAGCCTTGTCTGGTCCCTGATTTCAGTGGGATTGCTTCAAGTTTCTCTCCATTTAGTTTGATGATGGCTACCGGTTTGCTGTATATTGCTTTTACTATGTTTAGGTATGGGCCTTGAATTCCTGTTCTCTCCAAGACTTTAAGCATGAAGGGATACTGAATTTTGTCAAATGCTTTTTCAGCATCCAATGAAATGACCATGTCTTTTTGTTCTTTGAGTTTGTTTATGTAGTGGATTGTATTGATGGGTTTCCGTATATTGAACCAACCCTGCATTCCCAGGATAAAGCCTACTTGACCATGGTGGATGATCGTTTTGATGTGTTCTTGGATTTGGTTGGCAAGAATTTTATTGAGTATTTTTGCATCTATGTTCATAAGGGAAATTGGTCTGACGTTCTCTTTCTTTGTTGGATCTTTGTGTGGCTTTGGTATCAGCGTAATTGTGGCTTCGTAGAAGGAATTGGGTAGTGTTCCTTCTGTTTCTATTTTGTGGAATAGTTTGAAGAGTATTGGTGTTAACTCTTCTTTGAAGGTCTGGTAGAATTCTGCACTGAAGCCATCTGGTCCTGTGCTTTTTTTGGTTGGAAGACTTTCTATGACTCCTTCTATTTCTTTAGGCATTATGGGACTGTTTAGATGGTCTAGTTGGTCCTGATTTAATTTTGGTATTTGGTATCTGTCAAGGAAATTGTCCATTTCCTCCAGATTCTCCAGTTGTGTTGAGTACAGGCTCTTGTAGTAGGATCTGATGATTTTTTGGATTTCCTCAGTTTCCATTGTTATATCTCCCTTTTCATTTCTAAGTTTGTTAATTTGGATACTTTCTCTGTGCCCTTTGGTCAGTCTGGCTAAGGGTTTATCTATCTTGTTGATTTTCTCAAAGAACCAGCTCCTGGTTTTGTTGATTTTTTGTATGGTTCTCTTTGTTTCTACTTGATTGATTTCAGCCCTGAGTTTGATGATTTCCTGCCTTCTACTCCTCCTGGGCGAAATAGCTTCTTTTTGTTCTAGGGCTTTCAGGTGTGTCATTAAGCTGGTAATGTATGCTCTCTCCATTTTCTTTTTGGAGGCACTCAGGGCTCTGAGTTTTCCTCTTAGCACTGCTTTCATTGTGTCCCATAGATTTGGGTACGTTGTGTTTTCATTTTCATTGTGTTCTAAAAAGTCTTTAATTTCTTTCTTTATTTCTTCCTTGACCAAGGTATCATTGAGTAGAGTATTGTTCAGTTTCCACGTGTATGTGGGTTTTCTGTTGTTTCTGTTGCTATTGAAGACCACTTCAGTACAAGTTACTGAAAGGCAGCAAATTACTTACTCTCTACTTTGGAAAGAAGACATAGGTGTAGAGATGTCAATCATTATCCCGGCTCACATAGTTTTTATATATATATGCATACACACACCTATCCACGTGGAAATATGGGAGTGCAGAGGAGATATGGGATGTGGAACAGATGAAGGGTGGACCAGCAGGGATAAAATATGAAGTGAAAAATATAAATAAATAATTTAAAAAGAAGAATGCAAACTGAACAAGCCAGAGGAAACAAGACAGTAAGCAGCACTCCTCTGTGGCCTAAGTATCAGCTCCTGTTTCCAGGGTCCAGCCTTGCTAAAGTTTCTGTCCTAAATTCCTCCACTGATGAACTATGATCTGGAAATATATGCTGAATAAACTATCCCTCACCCCAAAAGAAAACATTGACACAACACTCAAAGAAAATGCAAAATGCAAAATGCTCCTAAGCCAAAACATTCAGGAAATCCAGGACACAATGAGAAGATCAAACATAAGGACAATAGATATAGAAGAGAAAGAAGACTCCCAACATAAAGGGTGAGTATCTTCAACAAAATTTTAGAAAACTTCCCTAACCTAAAGAAAGATGCCCTGGGCATACAAGAAGCTTACAGAACTCCCAATAGATTGGACCAGAAAAGAATTTTCTCCCATCACATAGTAATCAAAACACCAGATGCACAAAACAAAGAAAGCACATTAAAAGCAGTTAGGAATAAAGGTCAAGTAACATATAAATGTAGACCTGTCAGAATTAAACTGGACGTCTCACCAGAGATTATGAAAGCTAGAAGTTCCTGGGCAGATGTCATACATACCCTAAGAGAACATAAATGTCTTCCCAGGCTACTATACCCAGCAAAACTCCCAGTGACAATAGTTAGAGAAACCAATATAGTCAATGAAAAAAACAAATTTATACAATATTGCTATTTCCACAAATCTAGCCTTACAAAAGATAATAGATGGAAAATGCCGACACAAGGAGGCAAACTACACCCTAGAAAAAGCAGGAAATTAATATTCTTTCATTAAACCCAAAAGAAGATAGCCACACAATCATAAAATTAATGTCAAAAATAACAGGAAGCAACCATCACTATTCCTTAAAAATCTCTTACCATCAATACACTCTATCCCCCAATAAATTGACACAGAATAACAGACTGAATACATAAACAGGACCCAGCATTTTACTGCATACAGGAAACACACCTCACTGTCAAAGACAGATACTACCTCAAATTAAAGAGCTGGAAAACAATTTTCCAATTAAATGGTCCTAAGAAACAACCTGGAGTAGCCATTCTAATATGAAATAAAATCACCTCTCAACCAGAACTTATTAAAAAGGTCAAAGGAAATATCTACCAAGATGAACTCTCAATCCTGAGCATCTATGCTCCAAAGGTACCCACATTCCTAAAATAAACTTTAGTAAAGCTCAAAGCCCACAATGAACTTTACACAATAATAGTGGAAGACTTCAACACTGCACTCTCATCAATGGACAGATAAGGAAACATAAACTAAAGAGAGACACATTGAAACTAACAGAAGATATGGGCCAAATGGATTTAACAAATATCTATAGAACATTATAAAACAAAATAATATACCTTCTTCTCAGCACCTCATGGTACCTTGTCCAAAATTGACCATATAATCAGTCACAAAAAGAGTCTCAACAGATATAAGAAGAATGAAGTAATCCAATGCATCCTATCATATCACTATGGTTTAAGGCTGGTCTTCAATAGAAACAAAACCAACAGAAATCCCACATATACATAGAAGCTGAACAACACCCTGCTCAATGAGAACTTAATAAAGGAATAAAAGAAAGAAATTGAAGACTTTCTAGAATTTAATAAAAATGAAGGCCCAGCACACCCAAACTTATGGGACACTATGAAGTTAGTGCTAATAGGAAACTCATAGCTCTGAGTGCCTCCAAAAAGAAACTGGAGAAAGCATACACTAGTAGCTTAACAGCACACCTGAAAGCTCTAGAACAAAAGAAGCCAATACATGCAAGAGGAGTAGGCAACAGGAAATAATCAAACTCAGGGCTGAAATCAATCAAGTAGAAACAAAAGGAGCTATACAAAGAATCAACAAAACAAGGAGCTAGTTCTTTGAGAAAATCAACAAGAGAGAGAAACTGTTAAATTAACCAGATGGCACAGAGACACTATCCACATTAACAAAATCAGGAATGAAAAGGGAGACGTAACAATGGAAACTGAGAAAATTCAAAAAATCATTAGATCCTACTACAAAAGCCTATATTCAACAAAATTGTGAAATCTGGATGAAAAGGACAATTTTCTAGACAGATACCAAATACCATCAGGTAAAACATCTAAATAGTTCCATAATCCCTAAAGAAATAGAAGCAGCCATTAAAGGTCAGTTCCAAAAGATCTTCAAAGAAGACCTTATACCAATACTCTTCAATCTATTCCACAAAATAGAACCAGAAGGAACGCTGCCCAATATATTCTATGAAGCCACAATTAAGCTCCTTATTCTCCCTTGGAGATGGAACGGTTTCTGCCTAATCAGGAACTTATCACAATTTCCTTTCATAGAGGACTTCAAAAGAGATTTTTTTCTACTTTTATCATGCTTAATGTTCCAAGTTGATTTTAAAAATTGGTTGAGTGCATACTTCTTTTAACTTCAGATGATATTATGTATATTTAAGGTGCATTTAACCATTTTAATTTATTTTGACTATTTTAAAATGTCAATACTGTGTTGTATATTTTAAAATAAATTCATTAGTTTAATAAAAAAGAAAACACAAAATAAAAGTAAAAGAAAACACTTGTCTTTTACTTGAACCTTTGACAACCTTCACTTCTGTGTGTTTGTTTTCATCTGATGTTTTCTATCGCTTTTAATAATGAGCACATTGATTCATGGCCTGCTCATCTCAAGATTAGTTCCATTTGTAAATTTCATCATATTACCATCTAACTGAAGCTTAAGACTTCAATATAGCTATAGTCAGAATGGCTAAGATTAAAAATTCAGGAGACAGCAGGTGTTGGAGAGAGTGTGGAGAAAGAGGAACACTCCTCCACTGCTGGTGGGGTTGCAAATTGGTACAACCACTCTGGAAATCAGTCTGGCGGTTCCTCCGAAAACTGGGCACCTCACTTCCAGAAGATCCTGCTATACCACTCCTGGGCATATACCCAGAGGATTCTCCACCATGTAATAAGGATACATGTTCTACTATGTTCATAGCAGCCCTATTTATAATTGCCAGATGCTGGAAAGAACCCAGGTATCCCTCAACAGAAGAGTGGATGCAAAAAATGTGGTATATCTACACAATGGAGTACTATTCAGCCATTAGAAACAATGAATTCATGAAATTCTTAGGCAAATGGATGGAGCTAGAGAACATCATACTAAGTGAGGTAACCCAGACTCAAAAGGTGAATCATGGTATGCACTCACTAATAAGTGGATATTAACCTAGAAAACTGGAATACCCAAAACATAATCCACACATCAAATGAGGTACAAGAAGAAAGAAGGATTGGCCCCTTGTTCTGGAAAGACTCAGTGAAACAGTATTCAGCAAAACCAGAACGGGGAAGTGGGAAGGGGTGGGTGGTAGGACAGGGGAAGAGAAGGGGGCTTACGGGACTTCCGGGGAGTGGGGGGCTAGAAAAGGGGAAATCATTTGAAATGTAAATAAATTATATCGAATAAAAAATTTTTTAAAAAAGACTTCAATATAAATTCCTAGACAAATTTCAATTACTCATAATTTTAGATTTATATTGTCTTACATATAAAATTGGAATAACATGGAATTAGGATTTTGAGACAATTTTCTACGCAATTCAAGACCTAGTAAATCAGTACTTACCTAATGTCATGATTATACTTAAGTAGATATACACAAACTTGATACATATTATGACTGATAGCTTATAATACATGATTGATATATCGCATATCATCTTTCTTCATGTCATAAGGATGATTTTATCTTTTTATCATTAATATGAATGATGTGGTACATGTTCATTCGTGATTGTTCTCATATGTATATAGGTTCAACTATGCAGAGACATGTGTGTAACTATATGTGATTTCCCATTTTTCTCCATTGCTTACCATATTTATATACAAAAATATAACACAAAATAAACAAGCTATGAAATAATTTCTTTTCAGTGAAGAGAACATACTAAGTTTATACAAGTAATATATCAAGAGGAAGCAAATTTTGACCTTAGCACAGTTTTCTGTGATTTAACCAGACTGAAAATATGACAACATACAGCACAAGAGAAAAGTACGAGCAAAGTAATAGGAGAGTGTTTGGAGGAATGATTAAAAAGTAAGCTTGACTCACAAGTAAATATGTATTACATAAATTGAATCAGGTTAAAAACAAGAACACCAAGGACTGTGCCAAAGTAGACTGGAAAGAGCCCAGGAACCTCAACCCTACACAAAGACCTACTGGTAGGTGAATGCAGCTCAGTCTTAGGTTTAGCTTTAAACATATAAAAGTACACCAATTGGTTTTCCAGCACCATATAGTCACTCCTGAAAACAGATATATGGACTCAACAGGTTATTTCAAAGAACACACACACACACACACACACACATATATATATATGCACAGAATAACAATTGATAAAGGTTGCTGTAAAATTGAAGGATAATACAAAATGAGTATATGGAATGGTTAGGAAAAATGAAAGAGAATAGAGAAATGTAATGAAATTAAAATCTCATCATATAACCACAATAAGTCTTAGAGAGAGCAGGAATTCAAGGCTCATACCTTAACATAGTAAAAGCAATATACAGCAAGCCAATAGCCACCATCAAAATAAATGGAAAAAAAAATTGAAGCAATCCCACTAAAATCGGGGATCAGACAAGGTTCCCAACTCTCTCCCTATTTATTCAATATAGTACTTGAAGTTATAGTTACAGCAATTAAACAACAAAAGGAGGTTAAGGGTATACAAATTGGAAAGGAAGAAGTCAAAATATCACTATTTGCAGATGACATGATCGTATACTTAAGTCACCCCCCCCAAAAAAAAAATTCCACCAGAGAACTCCTGAAGCTAATAAGCAACTTCAGCAAAGTGTCCAGATAAAAAGTTAACTCAAACAAATCAGTAGCCTTCCTATATTCAAAGAATAAACAAGCTGAGAAAGAAATTAAGGAAATGAATCCAACAACAATAATAAAATAATTTTAATGTTAATTTCAGAAAGATCTTCGCAGATCTTATAAAACACAAGCTTAAAGCCACCATGTGTGTAAGGACATATGTTAGAAATGTTGACTAAGTTAAAACATGGGCTTGGGTAATAAATTAGTCAATTGTTTCTAGGTAAGGATGAAGACCTAAAGTCAATCTGTAGAAACTATGGCTTAATGGTGCTTCCTTTATTCTCTGCTGTAATTCAATCACAGAGATAAGGAGACAGGGGACTATATTAAGCTCACTAATAGGCAGCCTTGCTTACTTCTAAAGATTTCACAATATGAGGGAAAATACAGTGACATTTATAAGAATTTGAACAAGTATATTTTTTGTGGTCAATGTTATTTTATTTATTTATTTATTTATTTTACTACACTTGAATCATAAAGGTAAAAATAAAAGACACAAAAGACTTGTTATTTATAATAAGACTTAAAGCTCTAGAGTTGGACAGACTATGTTGTATAGTTCTTGTTAATAACAGTGAGATATGACTTGCCATGTTCTACCTAGGCTTCTCATACACCCAGGCCAGTCCTCCTGGCCAATCCACCTACCCCATGGCCCATTCTTCTTCCTCTTCTCTCTCCTTCATGGTCTCATCCCCAGACACCAAGCCTGGGAACTGAAGTACCATCTACCTTTCTTCTCCCCAATATTAGGCTTTATGCATTTTTATTAAGAAATCTTGGAAGGCAGGACAGAAATGATGTAATTATAATCCCCAAATTATTGTAAAATGTACCAGGCTTCATGGCCATGTGTCCAGAGTCTACAATCCCCTATTAGAGCACAAAAATTTTGCTTATAATTTTTTCTCTTAAGCTGAATATTTTAAATAGAGAAAATAATTGTCATTGTAGATAGGGCCACATCATGATACCCAGATCTCCTATTTTGGTTGAAGTAGTGTTACTACAGTAATTTGGTTTAACATAAGTTCAGTATTTTATCCAGATTCTTTTTTTTATTCGATATATTTTTTATTTACATTTCAAATGATTTCCCCTTTTCTGGCTTCCCACTCCCCGAAAGTCCCATAAACCCTCTTCCCTCTTCCTATTCCCCCATCCACCCCTTCCTAATTCCCTGATCTGTTATTGCCCTATAATGCTACACTGAGTCTTTTCATAACCAGGGCCACTCCTCCATTCTTCTTGGACATCATTTGATGTGTGGATTATGTTTTGGGTATTCCAATTTTCTAGGCTAATATCCACTTATTAGTGAGTGCATACCGTCATTGATCTTTTGAGACTGGGTTAATTCGGTTAGTATGATGTTCTCCAGCTCCATCCATTTGTCTAAGAATTTCATGAATTCATTGTTCTAATAGCTTATGCTCTAAGATCAAGAATTGACAAATGGGACCTCATAAAATTACAAAGTTTCTGTAAGGCAAAAGACACCATCAAAAGGACAAATTGGCAACCAACAAACTGGGAAAAGATCTTCACCAACCCTACATCCAACAGAGGGCTAATATCCTATATATACAAAGAACTCAAGAAGTTAGACCCCAAAAAACCAAATAATCCTATTAAAAATGGGGTACAGAGCTAAACAAAGAATTTTCACCTGAAGAACTTCAAATGTCTGAGAAGCATCTTAAAAAATGCTCAACATCATTAGTCATTAGGGAAATGCAAATCAAAACAACCCTGAGATATCACCTTATACCAGTCAGAATGGCTAAGATTAAAAACTCAGGAGACATCAGGTGTTGGCAAGGTTGTGGAGAAAGAGGAACACTCCTCCACTGCTGGTGGGGTTGCAAATTTTGGTACAACCACTCTGGAAATCAGTCTGGCGGTTCCTTAGAAAACTGGGAGGAGGATCCGGGAGATCAGTTCTGGAGGATCCTGCTATACCACTCCTCGGCATATACCCAGAGGATTCCCCAGCATGTAATAAGGATACATGCTCCACTATGTCATAGCAGCCCTATTTATAACAGCCAGAAGCTTGAAAGAACCCAGGTATCCCTCAACAGAGGAATGAATACAAAAAATGTGGTATATATACACAATGGAGTACTATTCAGCCACAATGAATTCAACAAACAATGAATTCATGAAATTCTTAAACAGGTATATTTTTAATAATTAATACTTTTAAGATTTTTTTGCCTATAGGTACTATATAAACCATTGAAAACAAATATATCAACCAGGACAAAGTTTAGAAATCTGTGGCTTTTTACTTAAATTAATGTTATACAATGCTTAAATTCTTTTTTAGTTTATTCTTAAGTGTGAATACATCTTTATTATACTAACACCAGTAGTATTTAAATCCCTAATTTATCTATCAATGTATTTTTTGATCGAAACAGAAGGGAACTACATATAGCTTAAAAGTAGCAATAATTTGTTTAGATTTTACTTTCTTATATTAGGATTTTTAATTTTTTACTTATCTTTTTTTGGGGGGTTCTTATAGAACCCAAGAATACCAGCCCAGAGGCGATACAATTCACAAGGGGTCCTGCTCCTTTGATCACTAATTAAGAAAATGCCCCACAGTTGGATCTCATGGAGGCACTTCCCCAAGTGAAACTCCTTTCTCTGTGATAACTCCAGCCTGTGTCAAGTTGACACACAAAACCAGCCAGTACAAGCACTAAATTAATTTTGTGTTTTCTTTATATTCAATAGTAATATATGTGTCTTTAATAAATTATTTAAAATGTATCAACACTTTAACTCTAATAAAACACATGTACTTTGAATATTTAGTCCTAAAACTTTGAGGATATCTATATTGCTTGAAAGTTTCATGCATGTGTATAATGAATTGTTCAAGTATACTCCCATTCACTCTCCTCCAAACCTCTCATAGTTTCTGTCTATCCTCTTTTCTTCCCAATTTCATATTTACATTCAGAGACTCCTTAGTGCTGCCTAAATGCACTGGCTGTAGCATAATCTAGTGGGACATGGACAATGTAATGGCTATTCCTGGTTGACAACATGACAAGGCTCACCAGTGATCCTAATCTGGAGGCTGAGAGATACACATTTCTGACCTGGATCTTGGCATGGAAATCTTGAGGCATAGTAGCTAGGAATTCGAGAAGATTAAGATAGGGAGATCTCTGAGTTCAAGGTCATCTGGGATTAAAACTTTGGTGGCACCTGCGTTTGATCTGGGCCACACCCTCTCCTGGAGACCTACATAAGGACATTGGAAGAAGGAAGTTCAAACACTCTCTCTCTCTTCTTTGCCTGCGTTGCCTGCTTGCCTTGTGGGACTGAGCAAATCTTTCGACTTCCATCCACAGATGCTGCTGACCATTGTTGGGGAGTTGGACTAAAGACTGTAAATCATCACCAAATTCCCTTACTACATAGAAATTATCCATACATTCTGTGAGTCTAGAGTTCCGTGACTAATTCAAGTAACCACTTAATAAACAAATCCAGGGAGAAAACTGCCTTCCATCAGTCATCAATTACAAAATGAATTTCAGCTATGGATGGGGTTTCATGAGACCCTCCCAACCCAAAGTGCTATTCATTTTCTGGCTTGCTCTTCTACAGATTCTGCACATAGAGTTATGCTGCAAATGAAGTCATGTGTGCAATAATCTTGTCAGGCCTGACATGTAGTGTTCAGTGCAAATATCCTCCTAGCTGTGTGTTTTGCAATTTAGAAAATTTTATAGTTGTTCTTTTCATGAGTTGCCTGTGCTTTTTTAAAAAAATATATTAATTTTATGAAAACTTCAATGTTATGTATTATTTTAAATGGAACTGTAACAATTATCTCTTTTTCGTGAACCATTCATATTGGTGTGAAATTGAAGGGATGAACTTTCAAATAGATTTTATTTATGATATTAAGGGGAGCTGTTACTGCCTAACTTTGATATTCTGTTTTTTTTTAATCTACTTAGTCTACATAATAAAGATATGAAAATATAGTCCTATTTTTGAGATCACTATATGACTACATACATCATCTGCAGTGAATAAATAACAGCTTTCATGTTAAACATTCACACTCTCAGAACCCATAGTTGGTTGAAAAATTAAGGGTTTTAGCCTTAGATTTTAGATATTTCATTTCCTCCTATTACTTGCTGGCTATCCATATATTAGGTTCCTAATATCTTCCACAAGTTTCTGTAATAGGTTTTCTGTTTAGCTTCTTCATTTTGTTTTAGTAAATGCCCCAGAGGTACTCCTGAGGAAATGTTTCTGCTCTGCAATAGAAAATGATTTCAGCAGCTGCAGCAGAAGCCTTAAGAGCCAACAGCAAAACAACAGAAGTCTGTAACTCCCTTTTATAGTCTTGCTCCAACTGAATCTAATCGCATTTCCCCACATCTTTCACACAGAGAGAGCGCAAATGGAAATCAAGTTGAAGTCGTTTTTCTTCCTGTGCAGGCGTATGTGTATGCCAGGTAACTTTGTCTCACACTGTCCTCTATTTCTGACATATTCCTCATTCCCTGACCCATCAATACACAATTAAATGTTTCTTAGCCAATACTCATTGCCAAATTACAGGGAGTTTCTGAAGATCTAGAAATATATATAGTGGGGCTATGCCATACCTACTCAGCTAAGGTCCTAATAGGACGTTAGACGTTGCATAAAGATATAAAAGGACAACACGTTTTTTGAGAAGATTAGAGTAACACTCTGCTTAAATAAATTTAACTTTTTCCTCACTTGTGAAAGAGATGGACAATATATGTTCCCATGTGCATAAGAACAATGCTTAGCCATATATTTTGGAATCCTCATGATTACCTCATCACACAGATGAGAATATCTAGAATTTTGTTCACACACATAGGCTACACATGTGGAATACACTCCGGATTTTGCTGTAGGAAGAAGAGTTTTCTAATGAGACCATCCATATACTCAACACATGCGAGATAAAGCTGAAACACTGATTTTTGTTTGCTCCCTTATCTGAAAGGTAGAAACTGGTAAAGAAACTGGTAAAGGAACGACAAGTTTGCTCTGGTAATGTACAATTTATTGTACATCAAATTTTCTATTGGATATTTTATTTACTTACATTTTAAATATTATCCCCATTCCCAGTTTCACCTTCATAAACCCCCTATGCCATCCTCCACCACCCACCCATAACTGCCGCTTCACCCTGGCATCCCCATACACTGTGGCATCGAGTCTTCCCAGGACCAAAGACTTCTCCTCCTATTGTTGTCCAACAAGGCTATCCTCTGCTACATATACAGCTGGAGCCATGCATTGCTCCATGTGTACTCTTTGGTTGGTGGTTTAGTTGGAGCTCTGGGAGGTCTGGTTGGTTGATATTGTTCCTCCTATGGGGTTCCAAACCCCTTCAGCTCCTTCAGACCTTTCTCTAACTCCTTCATTTGGGGACCCCATGCTCAATGGTTGTCTGCTAGCATTCACCTCTGTATTTGTCAGGCTCTGGCAGACCCTCTCAGGAGACAGCAATATCAGGCTTTTATCAGCAAGCACTCCTTGACATCTTCAATAGTGCCTGGGTTTGGTGTCTGTATAGGATGGATTCCCCAGGTGGGGCAGTCTTTGGATGGCCTCTCCTTCAGTCTCTGCTCCGTACTTTTTCTCTGTATTTCCTCCCGTGATTATTTTGTTCCCCCTTATGTCTAGTAATCATAACCATCTTTGTTATTTTATGAGTTTTATTTGAAAGAAAAAAAAGCTTTATCTGTAGGTTCATTAGTCTATGTACAAGAACAAAAGCAACTACCTGCTCAGTTTTTAGTCTTTTTAAACATTATTCTTAGAAAATGTCACATATATGTACAATGCACCTGATCATATCTACCTGTTCTTCTGTCTATAACTCATTTGAAGTTTCCCAACTTCATGTATTATTTTTTCCTTCCTTCCTTCCTTCCTTCCTTCCTTCCTTCCTTCCTTCCTTCCTTCCTTCCTTCCTTTCTTCTTCTTTTGCTCTATGAGTCTAGTTACTGCTGCCCATATAGATATGGGCGTGGAACCATATACCAATAGTCTCTTTGAAGAAATATGACTCTCCCTTGACCAGCAACCATCAACTACCAACAACTTCTCAACTGGGGTGGAGATAGTGATCATTTCATATACCTCTTTCAGACATCTTCTCTCCTGTTCATTTAATATTCAACTTAATAATTTTAAGTCACATTTGAAAATAAGCTACTTAATCTAAATATCAGGGACAAGCTTCCAGGTTTCACTAAAATATGAATCGTATTTGTCCTGTTTATTCTCATTATATAAGAAATTCACTTGATAAAAGTAGCTTTTATTAAAATTTCATTGACAATCTCATACTTAATAAAGACCAGGCATAGAATAATATTATGTTTTTCTTGTCATGTGTGATTTTTTAAAAGAAACATACTTATCAAAAAATTATTTAAATGATAAACATCATAATCCTCTAGGGAAAAACCTTACACTTCAGATTTCATTAATATTTAGAACACAATGCCTGTTCAATACCTACTTCCTACTAAAACTGCAGAAGTTGCAAATGCCACAAGAGATAAATTAAGGTGTCTTTAAACAATGCCCCATGACATTCAGAAGCTTAGAAATCTAAGTCTTATTTTGAACATATGAAATTACTTTGGCAGAGAGTTTCTGTTCTCTTGTTGCAAGAAATATAGGTCAAGAATTTAATCATCAAACAACTGTATTTAACAGGATCATGTTTTGCATGATAATGGTTAACCACAGCACTGCTTTCTCACAGAAGACCTTATTAGTTTTCTAACAGAAGTGCATGTGAAATATTGCCACAGTCTGGATATTTGGGGATCTTTCATTAAGAAGTTTTGTATCAATAATATGAACATTGATTTTTACATTTTGAATATCACACAAAGTTCATAGCATGACTATGTTAAATAATGTCTATGCTAGTCAATATCTGTAAAATAGCCTGCATTTTGACAATGCAATGGTATAGATTATAGTTTCTCAATTTATGCTTAAACTGTTTTTATTTCAAAATCAATTTGGATAGCATACTGTCTCTCAATTTTATTTGCTATTTTCAGTTAACTCATTATTATTCACAAGCCTTTTGGTTAAAGCAATTGCTGATAGGATAAAATGCATTCTTTTAATTAACGAACAAACAACATTTATTTTTATAGATTTGATGAATCGTTGAAACTATAATAGAGAGATTGCTAGAAAGGAAATCATGGTAAGATTATTATTTCCAAATTGTAACATTTGGCTTGCAAATTATTATATAATATTTACTAGGAAAAGGCCAAATTCTTGAATATTAAGTTGAGTCACAAATATTCACTTAATTATATAACCAGAGATGCATATATTCATGTATGTGAAGACACATTTTGATTTTTTTCTCTATGTTTCCTGCCTTGTTTCTTTTCAAAGAATCCTGCAGTAAATCCAGCTACCACTGGTAAACTTGCTCATTATGAACATACTTCTTTGACTGTTTGGATAATTCTGTCCTTTAATGGATCCCATTTACTGTTCAAATTACTCCTTAAGGAAAATCACTGAAGATTCTAGTGTATTGTAAGCTTATGAAAGTGCTGGCTCAAGTTGGAGTCTTCATTGTCTACTATGCTTTAGGCTTATTTCTAACAATAAGAAGATAATTTCTGTTGTAATCGGTCAATATTCAGGCTTGTATCCTGAAGCTGAGGACAGATGCCTACATGAAGAGGAATCTGGTGAATATTTGCTGACTGGATGAATGAAAAACATAAGATCTCTGGAGGGGCCCTGACAGAGACAGATGCTAGCAGCCAACCATTAGACTGAGCACAGAGTCTCCAATGCTGGAGCTGGAGGGCAGACTAGAGGAGCTGAAGGGGTTTGCAGCCCAATGAGAACAACCAACTATGTAGGCCACCCACACAACCCAGGGCTCCCAGGGACTAAGCTATCAACCAAGGGGTACACATGGTTCCAGCTAAAAGTGTGGCAGAAAATTGGTGCAACCACTCTGGAAATCAGTCTGGCGGTTCCTCCAAAAACTGGGCACCTCACTTCCAGAAGATCCTGCTATACCACTCCTGGGCATATACCCAAAAGATTCCCCAGCATGTAATAAGGATACATGTTCCACTATGTTCATAGCAGCCCTATTTATAATTGCCAGAAGTTGGAAGGAACCCAGGTATCCCAAAACAGAAGAGTGGATGCAAAAAATGTGGCATATATACACAATGGAGTACTATTCAGCCATTAGAAACAATGAATTCATGAAATTCTTAGGCAAATGGATGGAGCTGGAGAATATCATACTAAGTGAGGTAACCCAGACTCAAAAGATGAATCATGGTATGCACGCACTAATAAGTGGATATTAACCTAGAAAACTGGAATACCCAAAACATAATCCACACATCAAATGAGGTACAAGAAGAACGGAGGAGTGGCCCCTTGTTCTGAAAAGACTCAGTGAAGCAGTATAGAGCAAAATCAGAACAGGGAAGTGGGAAGGGTTGGGTGGGAAAACAGGGGGAGGGAAGGGGACTGATGGGACTTTCGGGGAGTGGGGGTCCAGAAAAGGGGAAATCATTTGAAATGTAAATAAATATATCAATAAAAGAAAAGAAAAGAAAAGAAAAAAAATAAAATAAAAGTGTGGCAGAAGAATGCCTTGTCGGGCATCAGAGGGAGGAGAGGTCCTTGGTCCTGTGAAGGCTGGATAGATGCATGGGGAAATCAAGGGGGCTAAGTAGGAGTGGGTTGGGTGGAGGGGCATCTTCTTGAAGGCAGGGGATAGGAGGATGGGTTGGGCATATAACATTTTAAATGTAAACGAAGAATATATTAAAAAAAAAAAAGAACAACCAGCCAAATTTCAGTGTCAACAGCATGGTAGATAAAATGTACACCATTTCCGTTTCAATAATGTCTCAGCTACTGTTTGGAAACATAAGTCACACACACACACACACACACACATACACACACATACACAGACACACACACTATTAGCTATGCTTCAGAAACTCCTAGGCTTTGCTATGAATAATGAAACAAAGGATTTTGAAATGCAGTTTGCATGAGTGTTGTATAAATAATAGTCAGAAGGCAGGACTGTAGTATTAGAAGAAAGGTTGACATCTTAGGGATGTCGGAATCACCAACCCAACGGTACAAAAGATACAAGATGCAGAAGACCATTGCGTGGAATGAAAGTCATCCCTGAGGGCAGAGTGGATTCACCAGAAAGTGCTATATTATTAACTAATTTAAAGGTACTTGGCAAGAGGTTTGGATCAGACGTGAAATTGAAAGCCATGAGGTAGAATATGGAGGACTTCCCAAGTACTTGTTAAGTGCATATTCCAAAATAATGTAATATTAACTGTAAGTGAATGAAACTGTTAACAGCCTAGTAGAAGGTGGGAGCAAACTGTTGAAGGAAATGATGGGTGGAAATAAAGAATTTCAGTCTGCCAGGGTATTTTATTCTTATATTTATGACATACTAAGAATCAATATCAAGTGGGTTCTAAATTCAAAAGGGAAGCAAAAGCATGTGAAAAGACAAGATATGCCTATATGCACCCATAAAGGCAAAGTGACCTTTGCTAAGTCAAATGTACGCTTTAAAATTATGCTTCTAAATAGCACAGCTCAGGAAGCAAGGTACTTGCAGTACAGATATGAGGATTTGTATTCACATCGTTTTTACCCATGTCAAATAAACTCTCATGCTTTTGTATGCAGTGCTAGTACACAGACAAGTGGATCCTGGGTGCTCACTGGAAGCCAGCCAAGTATAAGAGGAAGCTACAAATGAAAGAGAATGAGAGCCTATCTCCAAAACAAGACAGGAATAGCTTAGGATAGCAAGAGACACCGACATCTGTCCTTGACATCCATACTTATGGGCTTGTGCATTCACATATATACAACTGAACAAACACAACACTAATTTTAGATTAACATATCAGCATACAAGTATTTAAGCAAAAGTTTATAAATGAAAATCTAGAACCAAGTATTATTTTCATGAATAAGAACCACGCTGTATTTGACAAAGTATTCAACTGAAAATTGATCTAGTAAAAGTATTATAATTAAAAGTAAAGGAGCGTGTTAGCTTTACTAATTTATTGGTTTATCTGAGCAAATGAATAATATCCATGGTGCTAATACTTATATCACATATACACAACAATTGGAATATTTATCTCCTGAAAGAGAAGGTGAAGCCACTTAATATTGATAAATTCATCATTTAAGGGAATTGTCAGTTTAATAATGAAACCAAATAAAACTTAGCTTCTATATAGGCACTTTAAATCACTTACATGCTCCACTATGTTCATAGCAGCCCTATTTGTAATAGCCGGAAGCTGGAAAGAACCCAGGTGCCCCTCAACAGAGGAATAGATACAAAAAATGGGGTATATATACACAATAAAGTACTATTCAGCCATTAGAAACAATGAATTTATGAAATTCTTAGACAAATGGATGGAGCTGGAGAACATCATACTAAGTGAGGTAAGCCAGTCTCAAAAGGTGAATCATGGTATGCACTCACTGATAAGTGGATATTAGCCTAGAAACTTGGAATACCCAAAACATAATCCACGCATCAAATGTGGTACAAGAAGAATGGAGGAGTGGCCCTTAGTTCTGAAAAGATTCAGTGCAGCAGTATAGGGGAATACCAGAACAGGGAAGTGTGAAAGGTTGGATGGGGGAATAGGGGGAGGGAAGAGGGCTTCTGGGACTTTTGGGGAGTGGGGAGTCAGAAAAGGGGAAATCATTTGAAATGTAAATAAAAAATATATCTAATAAATAAAACAAAGAAAAAGAAAGGCAGCTTCCAGGTCCAGCACTGAGACCTGGTGGCACAGGCCTGGAGTCACAGCACGCAAGAGATTAAACAAAGAGTGTAGCCTACATTTGTCACGTTTTAAAGTACAACATCAATAAAATTTCAAAGGAGATTTAAAAAAAAGAGTAAATAGAGTTTTAATTCTTAAATGAAATTATTCAATAAACTGAGAAAGTATTGTATATAATTGTTTAAAATTTCTTAAACAGGAAAAAAGATGAATTGCACTCAGAGCGTTGAACCACTTTTCCTATATTTAAAAATGCACATTTGTTAAGAAATATTCTAATGTTACTAAACCATAAAATGGTTATCAAAGGATGATTTTTAATAAGTTTGTTGATCTGCTAGTATATAGTTGGCTAATTTCTTTCTTTCATTTCCTTATTTTTTTATTGTATAAGAGAAGAATGAAGAGAAAAAAATTCCTTTATGATATTGTAAGAATGTATTGAGATTTGTTGAGTGAATTTACCAGAAAATTTTTCCTAGGTTTCTGCCTGCTAGCCTATACTTTAAAATTTCAAACTGTTCTTACCATTTGTAAATACATTTTACTTGTTAATATGGGAAAGAGAGAGCAGACATAGCCACAATTTATTCTGAATTAAATATACATGCTTGCCTTATAAAAATATGTGGTTGAGTCTCTAAAGTAGTATCATAATAGTCTGTGGACAGCCTATAGATAGAAAAGGAATATCTTACTATGACACTCCGTTGGAAGGACATATTTTCTCCTTTAAATAGGACACTGTTTCCCAAGACACTTCTTGTCTCAATCAACTAATACTTGTATAATATTAAATATTATAAAATAAATATTTAAAAAGTCATATTATGAAAAATTAATTATTTTCTGTCTCAGAGATTCCTCCAAACAAAAAATAATCATATACAAATCATTATAACTGTACCCTTTTAAACATCCACAAAGTATTTATCAACAAAAATTTTTTATATGTAACTGTAAGTCTTTGCTGGATATTTATAGATATAATTAGATGATCCTGGTTTCACAATTAAGAGGGAACACCTCATATAAATTTATTGCTTGGTCATTCATATATGCTGTATCTTGATTGTTCTAAGTCTCTCCTAGTTTGATATATTACTCTTGACTATAGATTTTTTAACCAATATTCATTTCTAGAATATAATTAAATCACTGACTACAACACCTTCCCACATCTCTATTTCCAAAAGTTCCTCTAAGAGTTAGAGTTTAAGATTATTACAATAACCTTACTGTCTGGACAGAAACTATTTTCAGTCTCCATATTCATCACAGGACAATGTCCCCATTTAAAATTCTTGTATCATGATTCAAATACATCTTCCAAGATGTTAGACTCTACCATGCCAACTTTTTCCATTCTTTTCCATGTCATATCTAAGTGTTGGTGAGATACTAAATCAATACCAAATTGTGTGATAGCCTGCTGTTTCCTCAGACAGAGTTATGATCAATCCTTTACAGAATCTGTTTTGGCACTTTCCAGATCTTCCTTCATCTCAAGTGGATTCAGACATGAATAGTCCATAGTTGTAGTTATATAGTTCATAGAAACACCAAAAGACATCAAGATGCATGATTGGTACTCACTTTATTTTAATAATGTCTATTCAGAATTTTTACTTTATCCTGGCTATATCTTTTAAAATCAACCATTTTACTCTATGTAAAATACTTTTCATTTACATCTCCACAATTAAAAAGTAGGCAATATTCTCCCTTTTACCATCTTGTATTCTCTAAACTCTTTTAAACCTACAGTGATTAAGTATACAAATATAACAAATGTCTTTGTTTTCAATAGTTCTCCTCTTTAATGGGAGCAATGGAAGGCTTCACTCCATTGGCTTTTGTGTTGACTCCACAGTCAATGAAGTAGGATTTTTTCCTTTTCTTGTGTCATGTAGTATTGGTAGTATTGGTTCTTAAAAGTTCATCAAATAATACCTGCTTTGTAGACGAAGGAAAGGAATAGTACCTTTTGGCATCAGTGGAAAACCTTTCTCTAAACTGTATCATTAAAGAAGTTTACATTTGGACTTATATGAAATATTTGTTAAATTTTCTGATTGACAACTGATCAAATTCTGCTTAGAACATGTCTTTGCTACTTCAGTTGTATGCTACAGTAGAAGGCCAATGTGATGGTGACAGGAAATCAATCTTGATCATATTAAACAGCTGTCTAGATCTTGAATTATAATTTCTTCAGGAAACAGCTAGCATGAGATTATTTCTTAGGATGTTAGTTTAGAAATTTGATTCCTGTACTTATTAGACTCAGCAATGTAATTTATGATTGAATTGTGAACGTCAGATAAATATCAGTTAAGCAGTTTAATATTGCCGTAGTTAAATTTCATAGTTATCCCAAGACCCACAAACCCTGTTTATTCTGTGTCATGATTCACCAATATATGAGGTCTGTTTCCAGGGTTCTTCTGGATGTATGGATTTTCATCTGGATGACAATGCCAGGAATTTTACAGTATTTGGTGTACTCCTAAAATATTTTAGTATCCTATAAAAAATAGGATTTCACTTTTTCCACTGAACAGTTCTTAGAATTTTATCTTCCTATGAGTTATTTCCCTTTCTCAGTTTCCATGTGTGTTTCCTGTTAATAATATAATAACATGCCCTATTAAATTTGTTAACATGTTTAAATTTGGCATTATTTTCATTGTGAATTCAGTATACTTATCATTTTCTTTATATTTTTTCTGAGACTCCAACTGTCTTTTTCTATGGAATACATTATTTTTCTTCTTATTTATATATTTTCATGTGGTTTTACTTCTGGGCTGGGAGCCCAGATTCTCCCAAGCTTTGTTCATTCTTCACATTTTGTCCCATATCATTTTTTTGTGTTTAAAATAATACTGTGATCACCAAGTTACTTCTGCTGTTTGTTCTCTGTAGAATCCAGTACATTATGTTTTATTACTTACTGTAATTATCTGTAGATTAGGATAGTGTTTACTTAGTTTCTAAGCATTTATTCCTTATTTTTTTTGCCTTTTTACTTTTTTATTTGGTAGCTTTCTCTTTTAATTTTTCAAAATGTATTTATGCATTCATATTACATCCCAGTTGTAGCCCCCACCTCTCTTCCTAGTCCCAGTGTCACAAGCCTCTATGAATATTACCCCATCTCCTTCTCCTCAGAGACGAGAAAGAGTCCCCATGGCTAGGTACCACCTGACATCATGTCACAGCAGGACAAAGCTTATCATCTTCCACTAAGGCTTAACCAGTAGTCCAGCTAAGGGAAGGAGATCCAATAGCAGGTACCACAGTCAGAAACAGCCTTCTCTCCAATTTTTATGGGACTCACGTGGAGACCAAGCTGCAGATCTAAGGATGAGTGGGCCTAGGTCCTGTCCCTGAGTGCTTTTTGTAGCTGGCAGCTCAGTCTCTGTTATTTGACTCTGCTGGTCTTTTTGTGGTGTCCTTGACTCCTCCTGCTTATTCAATCCTATCTCCCAGTCATATTACTTCTAGAAAATTAGTCATATTATTAGGTTTCTTAACTATGAAAAATAAAATGGATGAGTTTTTGGAAGTTCGCTAAATAGTAAATTGCGATATGAGCCATATGATGTCATGTTCTTCTCATAGGAAACTACCGTCCTCATATGTCTTAGCAAATGACGTATGTGAACATGCAAAACCCTACATCATTCAGAAACTGCAATTGAGATACTGAATCAAATTCTGGTTAATGTTTAATGCAAAGGACAAATATGATTTGAGAACGTATTTTAAATTGTTTTTCATGATGTCTATAGTCCCATATACTCATGTGTTTGAACACTTGATCACAGGCTTGTAGAACAATGTGGAAGGTCATAGAATTTTCAAAAGATGGGGTTTTCTTTACACAGTTTCTTACTAGGGTCAGGCCTTAACATTTTATAGCTGTGCTGTACTTCCTGTCTATTATCTGTTTTTTGACTCCGTATACATGTGACTAGTCACCTCGTTTTGCTGCTATGTCTTCTGAAGGATTCTGAACTGTTTCCCCAAAACTGTAAGGAGAAATATTATCCTTCCTTCTGACATTAGGTCTTATGAAGTCATAGCAATAGGAGAGATAAATAAAAAATGCATATGTACATATAAATGTTATATATTATACATTATATATTATATTAAAATTATTATATATATAATGTCATTTTCACATACTCATGTTGTTCCTCATTGATATATTTTGTTGTAATTGATATTATTAATTTGCAGAGAAATTATATTTATCTGGACTTTGCCAGTCCTTATTTGTTTGTTAGGTGACTTCGATTTTCCAAATATTTCAATTCAGTTCAGTTACTGATTGTTATATATGATCTTGAACTGAAATATAGTACAACTATTAAATATTCATCATAGTTCTCTTTAAAAAACAGAGAAAATACATATAACTAGACAGTACAAGCACAGCACAAAGTTTTGCTGAGGACTTTTCTTAATGATTTATGCATTATTTTAGAAACACTTACTAAGGTTGAGGAAGATGAGTCCGGGGCTTTCCATCATCCTGATTATCAGGGTCCAAGCCACCCTTGAGAAATTCCTGGTATGAAGTGAGGAATTCTCATAGGTAGATACAAATAATCAAAATGGCAAATAATGGTAATAGAAAAAATAGAAAAGATGAATTGTTATATATCATATTTATAATAATAATAATAATAATAATAATAATAATAATAATAATAAATTGTTCCCTGAGGGAGAATGGAGGCATAAACTTAGAGGTGTTTAAAAAAGAAAGGTATAGAAATACAGCTCCTAGACCCCTCTGGAAGAGTTGGAGGCAGGCCTAACACTATTACTGAGGCTGTGGAACCGTCAAAAAAATGGACCTAGAATGATCTCATTCCAGAAGACCCAACAAGCAGATGGGTAAGATTTAAGAGTCAGATGCAGATATTTCCACCCAACCTATGGACAGAAGCAGCTGACTCCTGTGGTTGAATTAGGGAAAGACTGAAAGAAACTGAGGAGGAGGGTGACCCTGTAGGAGGACCAGAAGTCTCAATTAATCTGGACCACTGAGATCTATCAAACACTGGACCGCCAACCAGGCAGCATACACCAGCTGATATGAGGCTCCCAACACATATACAGCAGAGGACTGCCAGGTCTGTGTTCATTCAGAGATGATGCACCTAACCCTCAAGAGACTAGAGGCCCCAGGGAGTTTAGAGGTCAGATGGAGTGGGCATAGAGGGCAGGGACATTCTCATGGAGACAGCGGGTTGGGGAGGAGGTATGGGATGTGGAACAGTCTGGGGGTGGACAGGGGGCAATTAAAATTTGGAGAGTAAAAAAAGAAAAAATAATAAAAGAAAAAAAAGAAAAACAAAGCACAAAAAGTGCTAAAGTGAATGGCAACCCCATAGGAAGACCACAGTATCAATTGGACACCTTGGAGCTCCCAGAGATTGAATAGCATATATTGGCTACACTGTGCCCCCCCCTCAAACATATGTAGCAGAGGACTGCTTTGTTTGGCAGGGAAGGGGGATGCTGGAGGTGGTGAGGTGATGGGGGAGAGTTATTAGTTGGGTAGGGGTGGGTGGCTGGATATGGAAACACCTTCTCAGAGGCAAAGGGGAGGGGGAGGGGCTGAAGAACATTGGGAGGCGAGTCAGAAAGAGAAAGAGAAAGAGAAAGAGAAAGAGAAAGAGAGACACAGAGAGGGGGGAGGAAGAAGGAAGGAAGGAAGGAAGGAAGGAAGGAAGGAAGGAAGGAAGGAAGGAAGGAAGGAAGGAAGGAAGGGAGGGAGGGAGGGAGGGAGGGAGGGAGGGAGGGAGGGAGGGAGGGGGGAGGAAGACTGTCCATATGTGAAATGAGAGTAAAATGTTCTCAGTAAGTAAAGCAGAGCCCGAAGAATTATTTGGGATGAATTTATCTTGTTAAGCAAAGGATATGTTGTTGTGCTTCTACTACTGATATTGTCAAGGCTTTCCTTTATCTGCAGAATAAGTCTATTCTATAAATTCTGGAAAAATATTACATGATAAGTACTGAATTTTACAACTGTGTAAACTTTAATAAATTACCAATTTCAAAGTTTAGTGGGTTTAGTTCCCCCTAGTGGTAATTGGTCAAGATTCTACAAAATTCATAAAGCACTCAGACAAGCACTTCAAATTATGCTTGCAAAAATGTCTCCACTTCTCAATTTTCAATCGATCATATGCATCGTCTGCACAGATTAAAAAGTCATGTAGAGGGAAATACATGTTTTTATTTTCAGGTCAATGATTGTGATCATGGTGAAATTATTCTCCAATATCCTTAACAGCAGATTGAAATAGTAATAAATTCCAATTTATTAATTATAATGTAGTCTAATAGTGTGATAAAACTAAAATTATACTGATATATAAAACTTACTAATATCCTTAAAAACAACAGTTGCTACTTCTTAATGAGTAAAAGCAACCATATGTTAATTTAGTACAAGAATCAAATATACAAGACTCTATTTTACCAAACATGAACACCAAGATTTCACTGTTTTAACATAGTCAGTGAAATTATAAATTGTTATTAAAATATTTGCCTTCTTCTTGTATATATTTAACACTCTGTATTCCTCCTCGCCATATGCACATACATACTCACACAAAGAAGTGGCTTTTGCTTGGAGACTGGCTAGAAAAAGATGGCATTTCAAAATTTATTTTTATAATTATTTTACTGTCATAAATGATCCATATGTTTCATTACTTTGTGAACTTAAATCCTCAGGCAAAGCACTCTGGAATAGAGTACAAACTAAAGAGATTTATTTGAAATAACCAGAACTATGATGCACACAGCTATGCTATGTTGGAAAAAAAAAGGAAAAACTTCAGCCTGTAATTAGCATTAAATTACAGTTATTAGGTTCTGACAAAGTGCTGTCCAAGCTATTTTGTGGTTATCTTTAGAAAGTATATCACGTTTTCTTGGAAGTTGTCTTCATTCCAAGAATCTTCAGTCCTGATCTTGTTCACTTCTCCTCTGTAGATGTCATCTCTTCTCTGTGGCTGCCACTCTGCCAACTGTGATACAGTTTGCTTCTGCCCTGTGTCTGTGAGTTATATTGAAGCAAAGATATGTCACATCAATCAATCTTACAAGGATGAGAGGACAGATATTTTTATATAAAAAACTTTAGTGTGAAATATGTTCTATTGTTTTGTTAGAGTTCAAATTTGGTGCATAGAGCCCTATTTTCTAATTATCATTCTATAATCTTCTGATATCTCTTTTGTTCTTGAGTAAAATTATAAGATACTGCATATAATATCTATACTGTATTTTGTTTGTTCTTCTTACTATTTGGTTTTGGTCTATTTGATGTTTTGTTTTGTTTTGTTTTGTAGTACAATATCATTCTGTATCCCAAGGTGGCTTTGTGGCCTTAAAAGCCATGTAACATAGGTTAGTCTTAAATTCATGATAAGTATTCTGACCCAGATACCCACCCTTCACATTCTCTCCAATATCTTCTTTCCTGCTCCCAACCATTAATATTTAGTGCTAACAATATCACCTGTCTACTTACCTAAATGCAATTATATAATATCCCTTATTGATTTACATACATATTCAATTTGTGTCTCTCACCATGGATTAATATAACCTGGGCCTAGATCCTCAAAGAAGACACATGATTAAGAGTACTCTCTCTTTCTTTTCCATCATATGGATGTCTAATACTAAATGGGCATCTATAAACCAGTATTCACTACTTAATGAAGAAGAACTTATCTTAGGCTTCTTGGTTGCAAGAATGCTGAGAAAGAAACCTGTTTTCTTCTACTTAAAGCTTTCCACTTAGGTTAAGTTCTTATAGTTATATAAACTCATGTGAATAACTACATAATTACACTAAAAATGAAAGCAATATGTTTTAAAGTACATGTGTAGCAGAAGTATATGTTAACTCTTGTCCACGTAGGAAAAAGAATAACAATAGCAGAGAGATCAGAGAGAGAGAGAGAGTTTTGAAGAAGCAAAAATAGGAGAAAGGCTCCTAATGCAATAAAATGCTTAAACCAGCAATGAAGGATAGTGCTTTAAAGCAAACATGAAAACAGAATATGGAGAAAACAACCCTTTAATAGAACTTTTGCTGTACATTGTGTTGTTAGAAGTCAGGACAGGAGACAAGAATATGCAGTGTGTCTAGAATTGGCCCCCAAAGAAACTACATGATGAAGGTGACTTTTAAGAGACTGAAACAAAGCATACGAGGCAGTTAAATGAGAAACCAGAATAAGGGGAGCAATCAGCTTCTTACAATGCAGACCGTTAGATACTTAAAATTCTTACCCAGTTGATGCTATTTTTAGAAGTTAAACTAAAGTCAAGGTTAATTTCATATGTAAGAGTCAAATAAGAAAGCATTTATATAAATGAACAATGTATTCAAAACAGACATTTCTCACAAAATGCACGAAGCTTCAGAGAAAATTGCAAAAGAAAAAGAAAAACTTTTAGCCCAGCAGCTATAAAACCAGTTGAATTTGTACTATAAGAAAATCTAAGAACAGATGTTTTCAGTCTGTTCATAGAATTATGAATTCAAGGAGAAATCAAATTAACTTTACAAGACACCAGTAAAATGGAAAAAGGCTAATACTTTCCTCCTGTAATTGTAAGTTATATAGTTACCAAAAATGAGCATAATATTGTAAAATAGATACCATAACCACAAATATGTTGAAAAGTCCAGTCTTATATGGTATATCTTTATAAGATAATTTATGACAAGCTGAAGATTTTATATAATGAATTGGAAATTTCACCAAAATCTAATAACCTTCTTAGGGATCTAAAATGTATCTTTGTTTTTATTCTAATAGAGCAAAATTATGTAATCTAACATGAGCATTATTTTCAGTCTTACAAAAGAGATGCATTCTCACTGAGTAAATGAGGAAAACAAAGTAATATGAAATGAGATATAAGTCATGGAGTATCCGACCTTTTTTCCTTCAGATAAAATGATTCTTCATGAGGAAAACCCTAAAGAAATCATTATAAATTAATATATTACATAATATGTTTTGAAAAATTGCAAGATGAAATAAATAAATCAGTTTATCTATGCAGTTTCAATAAATATCAGAAAGTTTGATAAGATTATTTCTAGTTTAAGCAAAATAAAATCAAAGCACTGAAGTCTATGTATGAGAAGTTGCAAATACACTCCTGTCAGTACGTAGGGAAACTGGCTACAGATCTTCACCTGTCTCTCTGCTGCTCCAAAGCCAATCACCCAGTCTCATTCCCAGACCCACATCAGAACACTTGCTGCAGTCTCCCTTTCCTCTGCTCACAGACTCCAGAGCATCTCATAGATCTTCTCCTCCTAGCCTTCTCCCTGTCACTAATTGCTTTCTTACAGCAACCAACTCCATCAGGGAATCCATGGGAATCCATAGAACACTTTGGCCAGGGAAGAAAGTCAGCTACCTATAGATCTGCACCTCTCCCTCTGTTCCTCCAAGTTCATCCTCCAGTCTCATCCCCAGCTTTGTAGCAGACCTTGTACTGTTGTCTCCACTCATGTTCTGCTCCTGTTGCCAGGAGACTAAGCATGACCTGCTGGATGACCTGGCTTTTTTTTCTTCTCCTTCTTGTGAGTCCCTTCAGAATCACTCTCCCAGGCCATCTCTATTTCCAAGAAGCAGCTCCCTATACCAAAAAACATGGAACTTATATTACATGGAACTTCCAGTGTTTATACTTATCAGAACCCTAGGAGAATTTCCTGCTAGACAACACACTGCCACCATGTTATTCTTAGAACTAGAAGGAAAACAGAAATCAAAGGCAAAAGCATTCTTCCATCAAAGAGAAGACAAGATATTATTACCTGCAAAAACAATCTTCCCAATACTAGATGCATAGACACCAGCATAAAAATGTACTCGACAGCCAGGACAATAAGTCTCCACAGGAGGCAAGCAGCCCTCTTACCTTCCCTCCTATGACTCATTGATTTATGCCAGACCCCAAATCCCACTGGCATTTCCCAGGAAAACACAGGGTACTTGGGCCAGCAGGTATGCTAATTGCAGAAACATTTGTACAAGTGTACAGCATCCTTAGCTATCAAGGAATTACAAATACATATTCCTGAGATTTCATCTACTACCCATCAGAAAAGCTAATATCAATAATGGATGTACCAGCTCCTCCTGGCAAGGATATGTATGAAATAGAACACTCATCCTTTGGGGGTAGGACTTTCAGTTTGTACAGCCATTGTGGAAATCGGTGTGGCTTTTCTTCAGCAAGATGGAAATCTAGATACTTCAAGATAAATCAATACTATTTGTTACTCCTGTGGTAAAAACTTATAACCAAAGCAATTTGGAGAGGAAAGGGTTTATTTGCTTTACACTTCCAAAAGCACATTTCATTATCATAGGACAGGAAGTCAAATAGGACTGGAACCAAGACACAGGAACTGATCCAGGGGCTATGGAGGGGTGCTGCTTACTAGCTTGCTCATCATGGCTACCTTAGCCTGCTTTCCTCTAGAACCTGGGACAACCATTCTAGCAATGGCACCAACCACAATAAGCTGACACTTTCCTTATCAATAAATAGTAAAGAAAAAACCCTACAGTTGGATCATATTATTTTCCCAATTGATGTTCCTTCCATTCAGATGACTCTACTTTGTGTCAAGTTGATGTAAAACTAGCTAGGACAAGCACCTTTCAGAATAGGCCTGAAAGACACTTCAGCCTTCCACATATACAATTGTTTAACTCTCTTCATTGCTACACTTCTATTCATAATATCCAGAAGGTGGAAACAATTTTAATTCCCCCAACTGAAGAATGGATATAGAATATGTGGTGCATTTACACAATGAGTTTATTTCCCAATATGGAAGTCAAGCAACCAATAACTTTCTCTAACTCCCAGGAGCCTAGCATGCCTGTCCTCTGAGAGGCTCCATGCAACAGCTGACTGAGACAGATGCAGTTAGGAACAGCCAAGCATGGGATGAAGGTTGGTGACTCTTAAGGAAGAGTTAGGGGAAAGATGGAAGTTACTAAAGGGGATGGCAACCTCACCAGAGTACTAACAGAGTCAACTAGCCTGGGAGCTCTCAGAGACTGAACAACCAACAAAAGTATACACAGGGATGCGAATGAAACCCCCAGTGCATATGTAGCAGATGTACACCTCAGTCTTCATGTGGACCCACAACAACTGGAGTAAAGGCTCTTTTTGAAGCTATAGTCTGACCGGGGTGTCCATTTCCCCAAAGGCAACCTTGTCTGGACTCAGTGGGAAAGTATGTACATAATCAGGGAGATGTTTGATATACCACCAGTGTGGAGGGATATGCAGGGGGGTGTTCCTCTCAGAAGAGAATGAGAGGAGAATTGGGGTGAGTCTTTGTGGGGACCCAAGGATGGAAAGCATTTTACTTGTAATAAATAAATAAATAAATAAATAAATAAATAAATAAATAAATAATAAAAAAGAATGAATTCATGAGATTCACAGGTAAATAGATGGAGCATTAAAAAAAATTAATTCTAAGTGAAATAACCCAGAGATAGAAAGACAAATACAGCATGCATTCATTCATATGTGGATATTAACTGTTAAGTCCATGAAAACCAAACTACAATACATTGAAGCACAGACCTTAGGTATAGAGTGAGTATATGGGTCTAGGACAAGAAAAATCTCAATATGAGATGGAAATAGTATGGGTAATAGGAAACATAAAGATGTAGACATGACTAAAAGATACTGTAGGGAGCTTGATGGAAAATAATCATGAAAGAGGGACCATGAGCAGTGACGTCCCCATTATATTAATGGCTACTTGATGAGCAGTATGTTGACTTAGTACAATAGGAGCTTCTAAAATATATTCATATATGAAGGTAATCTAAATGAAATTACCAAGGGATGAGGGGAAACATACCCAACTGAACTTTATTTTTTATTTTCAGCAAATGAAGCTTCCAGTACTGGATTGAGTTACATTTAGCTGAGTTGCTGGCCACAGAAGTCCCCATGGGAATTTCCAAACTATGGCTGTTGCCAGTTTTATATATTGCTGACCACAAAAAGACACTAAGGCCACATTGTTGAAGGAAACACCTATTTAACTCACCAAACATGGAAAAGTCAATCTGATGCCTACAAAGTGCCTTTACCACTACTTGCTAACATCTTCGATACAATGAAGTACTCTGACCTGCTACCAAAAGAAATATGTAGTCTAGCCAGAAAAACTTTGAAAATGTGCTGCCAGAAAGACACACTACAGGGGTGGTGTCACAATATTTGTGGGAGTAAACTACAAATACATGATTTATCTTAAGGTCCACAGAGTTAGAACACATACTGACACTACTTGGGTGATAGAAACCAGAAAGCAGATAGCTCTGGGACCTCTGGTAAAACCAAATACTACTGATTAAACAGTAAAAGTAGGAATTAAATGATTCCTAATGAGATTCTCCTCTACTCATAAAACAATGCCTTGTCAAGCCATCCCAAGAATAGCCTCTTTCTGCAACAAATAGAAACAAATTCAGAGACCCACAGCAAAACATTATGCAGAGAGTTAGAGGTCTTGGAACACTCAGCCCTAAATGGAATGTCTGTACCAAATCCTTCCCCTCAGAGGCAATAGAAGAGGCAGAAAGTGTAAGAATCAGGGGAATTGAAGGATGCCCTCTGCATGGACATTGTCTTAGTCAGGGTTTCTATTCCTGCACAAACATCATGAACAAGAAGCAAGTTGGGGAGGAAAGAGTTTATTTAGCTTACATTTCTGTATTGCTATTCATCACTAAAGAAAGTCAGGACTGGAACACAAGAAGGTCAGAAAGCAGGAGCTGATGCAGAGGCCATGGAGGGATGTTCCTTGCTGGCTTGCTTCCCCTGGTTTACTCAGCCTGCTCTCTTATAGAATCCAAGAATACCAGCCCAGAGATGGTACCACCCACAAGGGGCCCTTCCCCTTGATCACTAATTGAAAAAAATGCCCCACAACTGGATCTCATGGAGGCACTTCCCCAACGGAAACTCCTTTCTCTGTGATCACTCCAGCCTCTGTCAAGTTGACACACAAATCCAGCCAGTACAATTGACACCTTGTCAGCTTGACACACAAACACATCACTATTAAGCCTCAATCCTTACTTTCTTATTCATCCTGAAGATCTAAATAACTTTAAAAGTCCTATAGTCTTTACATATCTTAAATGTGGGGTCCACTAAAATACTTTCTTCCATCAAAAGGTAAAAATATCAGGGTACAGTCAAAATCAAAAGCAAAACTCAAACTCCAATGGTTCAATGTCTGGGATCCAACTCATGATCTTCCAGGCTCCTCCAAGGGCTTGGGTCACTTCTCTAGCTCTGCCATTTGTGCACACACCTTGTCTTCTAGGATCCAGCTGCTTGTACTCTACCACTGCTGCTGATCTTGGTGGTCATTGCATGGCACTGGCATCTCTAAAATATGCTGTCTTCTGCTGTAACTAGGCTTCACCAAGAGCCTCTCATAGGCTCTTTTTCATGGTGCCAAGCCTCAACTTCTTTGCATGACTCCTTCAGTCCTGGGCCATTAATTGCAACTGAGGCTGCACCTTCACCAATGGCCTTCCACAGCCTCACACAGTTCCTAGCCTCAACTGCTCTTCATGAACCCTTCTTGCCTTCAAAACCAGGACCACTTGGGTGACTCTTACACAGTAACAAGTCTAGCCACAGCATAAAATACAACCATGGCTATCGCTGGAATCCAGGCTCTGTTGTCTCAGAAAACACTTCCCAGAAGATTTTCACCTCAGTGATGCTGGTCTCTTCTTAATCACCGCTAATTTCTTAGCTCCAGCTAACCAGCATCAATAGTCCCAGTAACACAAAGGTTTGCTTTAGTGGTTCTGGTATCTCATTTGTCACAGCTAATTCTTCAGTCCCAGCTAACCAAAACCACAGAATCTTCACAATCAAAATATGGCTGTGGAAGTCTTTAATCTTCCCTCTGAAATTACACAAGCCAGGCCTCCATCTTCTAACTGTTCTTAACATTATCCTCCAATCTCCTATAGTACTTTCCACAGAGCTCTTAATATCCTAATGGCTCTTCTAGCTCAAAGTTCCAAAGTCCTTCCACATTCCTCTCCAAAACATGCTCAAGTTGTCACAGGAATACCCCACTATGCTGGTACCAATTTGTCTTAGTCAGGGTTTCTATTCCTGCACAAACATCATGACCAAGACGCAAGGTGGGGAGGAAAGGGTTTATTCAACTTACACTTCTACACAGCTCCTCATCACCAAAGGAAGTCAGGACTGGAACTCAAGCAGGTCAGGAAGCAGGAGCTGATGCAGAGGCCATGGAGGGGTGCTGCTTACTGGCTTGCTTCCCCTGGCTTGCTCAGTCTGCTCTCTTATAGAACCCAAGACTCCCAGCCCAGGGATGGTACCACCCACAGGGGCCCTCCCCCCTTGATAATTAATTGAGAAAATGCCCCACAACTGGATCTCCTGGAGGCACTTCCCCAACTGAAACTCCTTTCTCTGTGATAACTCCAGCCTATGTCAAGTTGACACACAAAACAAGCCAGTACAGACATTACCAGGAGTCATATGAACTCATAGAGACTCAGGCAGCATATAGAGGGCAAGCACAGGCATTCATTAGGTCCTCTGCATGTATACTAGAGAATCAGTTCACTGTGTTCATGGAATTCCTGTGTGAACAAACCTAGTGCTTCCTGATCAGCATAACTTCTCTTGAGATATTTTCTATTTGTCTTGTCCAACTCCAATGTGCTAGTTTTTGTTTTATCTTATTATATTTTTATTATAATTGACTTAGAAGCCTGTTCTTTTCCAGTGATGGACAAAAATAGGGTGATTTCAGAAGGGAGGCAAGTGGGGAGGACCTGGGAGAGGTAGAGCAAATGGAAACTGTAATCAGGATGTATTATGTTAGAAAAGGCATTTTCAATAAAAGGGGAAAAAGTGAAATTACAAAGAAATGAATGAAGAAAATATAAATCCATATGAAGTATGAAACAAAGAGAAAGAATGTGACAACATCTTCCTCATGTGTCGCCAAAACCAATATATTCAAACAAACAAAACTGTAAACTGTCAAAAATTATATATGGGTTCAGCATAATTCTGATGAAATATAATGAAAACTTATTTTTTAAATACTGACATAGAGTATCCAAATTAGCTTGAAAATATTAGCTATAGTCATAATTTAAAATAATAATAGCTCTGTTATCCTAAAATATTACAGCTTTATAGTAAACCAGGTTATGTATGATTCAGAAAAAGACAGGCAACTGTGAGTGAAAAAGCAGAGGACCTGAGAAAGGTACACTTCTATCTGAGCAATTGACTTTTGGTAAAGATGCTCAAACAATAACTGAAATTTAGTCCATGCACAGAAGCTGTGGATCCTGTGTTTAAATTAGAGAAACTGTGGAAGTAGCTGAGGAGGGCAACCCCATGGGAAGAGCAGAAGTCTCAATTAACCTGGACCTCTGAGATCTCGCAGACAGTGAGACACCAACCAGACAGATATGACACCAGCCGATATGAAACCCCGACACATATACTGCAGAGGACGCTGGGTATGGACTCAGTCAGAGAAGATGTACCTTGAGGCCCCAGGTAGTCTGGTAGGGTGGGGGAGACATCCTCTTGGAACCTGGAGGGAGGAATTTGACAGGGGGAGGCATGGGATGGGAATCAGTGGGTTTGTGGGCAGACTGGATTAGTGATGAAGTCTGGTCTGGCAGTTAGCATGCAGAAAAAGGCAAATTGATCCATTCTTATTTCCTTGTATAAAGCTCAAGTCTAAGTAGATAAAGGACCTCCACATAAAACCAGATACACTGAATCTAATAGAAAAGAAACTGGGAAAGAGCATTGAGCACATGGGCACAGGGGAAAATTTCCTGAACAGAATACCAATAGCTTATGCTCTAAGATCAACAATTGACAAATGAGACTTCATAAAATTACAAAGTTTCTGTAAGGCAAAGGAGATTGGTAATAGGACAAAACAGCAACGAAGAATTGGGAAAAGATCTTTACCAACCCTATATCCAATAGAGGGCTAATATCCAATATATACAAAGAACCCAAGAAGTTAGACTCCAGAGAACCAAATAACCCTATTAAAAAACCTGGGGTCACAACCTCTGCTGGAGACCTGTAAAAAAAAATAACTTACAGGAGTAAGGAGCTAAACAAAGATTTCTCAACTGAGGAATACCAGATGGCTGAGAAGCACCTAAAGAAATGTTCAACACCCTTAGTCATCAGAGGAATGCAAATTAAAACAACCCTGAGATTCCACCTCATACCCAGTCAGAATGGCTAAGATCAAAAATTCAGGTGTCAGCAGGTGCTGGAGAGGATGTGGAGAAAGAGGAACACTCCTCCACTGTTGATGGGATTGCAAGCTGGTACAAACACTCTGGAAATCAGTTTGGCTGTTCCTCTGAAAATTGAACATAATACTACCTGAGGACCCAGCTATACCACTCCTGGGCAAATACCTAGAAGATTCTCCAACATATAACAAGGTCACATGCTCCACTATGTTCATAGCAGCCTTATTTATAGTAGCCAGAAGCTGGAAAAAAAACCCTGATGTCTCTCAACAGAGGAATAGATACAGAAAATGTCATACATTTACACAATGGAATACTACTCATTTATTAAAAACAATGAATTCATGAAATTCCTAGGCAACTAGATGGAACTAGAAAATATCATCCTGAGTGAGGTAACCCAATCACAAAAGAACACACATGGTATGCACTTTCTGATAAGTGGATATTAGCCCAAAAGCTCTGAACATCGAAGATACAATTCACAGACCACATGAAGGTCAAAAGAAGAAGGATGACCAAAGTGTGGATACATTGGTCCTTATTAGAAGGGGGATCAAAATTCCCATGGCTCACAGCCAATCAGACTGAGATAGGGTCCCCAATGGAGGGCCTAGAGGAAGGACCCAAGGAGCTGAAGCAGTTTGTAGCACCATAGAAGTTACAACAATATGAACCAGCCAGTACCTCCAGAGCACCCAAGGACTAAACCATCAACCAAAGAGCACACATGGAGGGACACATAGTCAGGCATATATACAGCAGAGGATGGCCTTGTCAGACGTTGGTAGGAGGAGAGGCCCTTGAGCCTGTGAAGGCTTGATGTCCCAGTGTAGGAGAATGCCAGGACAGAGAAGTGGGTTAGGTTTGTGGCTGAGCAGAGAGAGGGGGAAGGGATAAGTGTTTCCAGAGGGGAAACCAGAAAAGTAGATAACAATTGAAATGTAAATAAAGAAAATATCTAATAAAAATGTAATTAAAAATTTAGTTCTTGCAACATCTAATAACAGAAAGAAATGTTTATATTTATTTTCTCATTCTTTCTGTCTTTCTTTTTCTCTCTCCATATATAGTTCCAAATAAATACAAACATACAAATTGATAAATTTCAACTTAGAAGGTGTTAGTGGTCTTTCAAGAAAAACCGCAAAACAGACTTAGAAGTCATTTAATGTAGTCTACTAGTTAGCACAACCAGTGGTGCACATCAGAGAGGCAGAGTCCGGAGGAGTACACTTCATCAGGACATCATGCTGTCATGGATTTCCACTCTGCAGGTAACCTTTGTGGTAATCACATCCCTCATAATCTATGAGCTATATGACAACTCTAAGGCGTCCTTTAGCCTCTCACTGGGCAGTGTCATTGGCACTTACAATCTTATATGTTCATCTGTTTCAAGCATTACTGATAGAACAAATTAGTGATTCAACCATTAGTATAATTAGGTGAAGATGTTTTTGTTATTGGCTTTGGTGTAGAAAAACTTGGGGAACAATTTAAAGTTCAGACATGCACATGTTTGATAGTTGAGCTAGATATTTTTTGAGGTCAGGGAAAGGGAAGAAAGGCAGCTAGACTAGGCCTAGCTGAGATCCCTCTCTTGTTAAAGGTAGGCTGCTGATGAAGGTGACGATTAATTTCTTGTACTCATTTTTGCCCTTGGCTTCCTCATATGATTTCATAAGAAGTTTGATAGTGAATATTGTAAACTCTGAGGATTTAAAGCAAATGTGACAGTTTTTTAAAATATATATAAAAGTTATGAATTGTGATTCTTTAAGATTTATTTTATAATATTACTTTTTAGGATAAATTATTGGTCCTTTCTTTGTAATTACAATAGAACTAGCTGAGGAAAATACATTGCTTGGTAGTACTTTGTTTACACTTTGTTCATCTATAAGAAGATGCTTAGACACAAATGTTTGTGGATTTGGGGGGACAATTTGCTTTTCAGCTATGTTATGTTTATTCCTGGAAGAGTTTTGCAAACTTACTGCATTTTTATTTGTTTGTTTTTAATCATATACTAATTGAAATCACTCATTTGAAGAAATATAGAGTGTAGCTACATTATAATTTTTATATTAGTTGAAAGATGTTGCTAAGATACATAAGATGTAAATGGAAAAAATAAGGTTGGTAAAGCCTTGCTTCATCCACCAAGTGTGTGTGTGTGTGTGTGTGTGTGTGTGTGTGTGTGTGTGCATGTGTGTATGCATACATATGTGTTTTTTCTCCTAGTCACTGGTCATAGAGAGTTTTTCATGGATCCTCCTCTTTTGTTGTTAGCCCCAGATAGCAAAGTTTTGCTCCCTCAAGGAAAAGTCAGCTGAGTAATTAACCCCCCCACTCCTCCTCCATAAACCTGACTTGTAGAAGCTGACCTTCAGCAAAAAGCAATCATAAACTTAAAACGCTAACATCAATTCCCTCATGAGGAAATAATCATGAACTTATTCAAAGCAAATATATCTGGTATTTAGCTTCAAAGGTCATGCTATCTATTATATCTATCCTTATGTCCTTCTAACTAAAGGTAAACAATAGGATGAGAAAATTGGTAATGACAAATTGGGATAAACTCCTTGCCAGATACTTTATCTTAAATTTGCTGGCAGAACACATGTTGATTTTTTTAAGTCTTTAAAAATATTTATTCTTAATTTAACGTGTAAGTGAGATATCAAATATTTGAGTAAGTGAGCAAAGGAGGCCCTGAAAGCCAGAAGATGATATGAGATTCCCTTATGGCTGGTTGTGAGTCAGCTAGCATTGCTGCTGGGAGAAGAACTTAGGTTCTATCCATTAGCTGAAACTGTTGTTACTCACTAAATCATCTCTCCAGACTTATACATCAACTTAACATTAATGAACAGCACAGTAGAGATTAGTGAAACTTTGAATAGAAATGTATAGTATCTGATGGAAAACAAGCACAGAAAAATGTATGCAGCACTGTGAATCAGTAGAGAAATATATAATACAACAACAATGAGATATGTTCTTGTGATGTTTGAATTGGACAAAACTACTGAGTACCAGTCACAGTAAGCACTTGAAAAGCACTTGCAGACCCTCATGCATTACCAGGGGCATTAGTGAACATGCACACTAAAAGTAGTTATGCCATATTGAACCAAGCTCCTATCATTTTATCCCAAGGTTTTTATTAAAATAAAGTATTTACAGAAGCTTGTATGAATGTTGGTAGGATGTGAATGTTGCTATGTGAATTCTGGAATGTACCTTCACAAATGATTGACAAGAACAAAGAGAATTTTAAACTTTACTTATCAGGATTGTTATTTACTTATATGAATTGTTAACAAATCAATTGATAAAACTGTTTTATCCTATAATAACCCATTTATAAATATTTTACTAACTTCATATTTATCTATAATATGTAGAATAAAGAAAATAAATAAGATCAGAATGCTTAATATGAGAAAAGTCATAACATGGTTAGAAGCTTTCCAGATACCAGACAAGCCTATGTCATTATTGCACAGATACACTCTGAGAATTTATTTCATGTCTTATCAACACGTAACCTTGAATATGTGCAGGTATTGTATGTAAGTCATTTCCAAGTGGTTATGTAAAATGTGTGGTCTTTAGATGTGATGTTATTTTGTCTTCTCTCAACCACTAATATATACAACGATCAGGAGTAACATATACCCAAATCACAAGAATCATAGAAGTGAGTCTGTGATGCCCAGGAGCCAAGATTAATATATATTGAAGAAAAAATTAGAAATAATCTGCTATTAGAAGCCTCAATGAAATAGGCTGTGCTAGAGAAGAAGAAAAATGTATGTAGAAGTGTAATTATTGTATTCTAGTATTTCAGAATAAAAAAAGAGAGAATATGCCTTTTATCTCTTATTTACAATTATTTACTCTTATTTCTGTTATTTACAGTAATAATGCAATTGCAAGTGCCAAAAATGGTGGGTTTATACCTGAACATTCTATATGTTAGTGTTTCATGATATGTGATATGTCTAGAAGTCAAAGAAAATGAATGAATATTCACTATGAGTGTAAAAATGACTTCTATATTGTTGATTCAAGCTGAATGAGAAAAAAATCAAAGAAACCACATGCGTATGTGCTCATTATAGGTTTGGTGTTGTACATATGCGGTGGTTTCTTGATATTGAGGAATGTTTTACACATGCATATGTGGATGTGTGAGTTATAATGTATGATTAAAATTCTATCATTTTTAAGATTGACACAGGAGGATCTTAGGTTGCAATCACAGTGAGTTGCATAGAGACCTCATCTCCAAATCAGAACATCCTGACAGCAGTAACTCAGGAATAATGTGCTTTTCTAGCATGCAATGCCCTGGGTTCTGTTTTCGGGACCATGAAAAGAACAAAAATCTAATTAATGATTTGACCTTTTAAAACTCCCATTATGTACACAATTTTATGATTTATTTTACTTCTCTATTTTAAATAAATTGCTTGAAACTTTTCAGTGTCACAATATTTGAATGCAATCTACAAATTCAAATGTAATTTAAAATATATTAGTTCTGAAGCAAACTAGTAACAATAGCATCTAATTAGACTCTTTTATATGTGGAACCATTTTAACATCTGTATGTAAAGCCTCATTAAATCCATATTAGTTTTCATTTCTTTATCTAATGAGAGTCAAGGCTGAAAGTTTAGTCTTGACCTCTGACTTTTAATTTGTGCTGCTTATTTTTGGTAAACTGAACAGAAAAGACTTTCTTTTTTTTTTCTTTTTCTTCCTTATTTAAGTAACCCTCCATCAAGGTAGAATAAGTTGAAACTATTTTTGAAATATAGAAAAACAAAAGTTATTACATTCACACTCTTAGTTTTGATAATAAACTACAAAAATACCTTTAAAAAATTTTTCCCTGTTGCTGTCTCTGTCTCTGTGTCTTTCTGTCTATCTGACTCTCTCTCTCTCTCTCTCTCTCTCTCTCTCTCTCTGTCTGTCTGTCTGCTGTCTGTCTCTCTCTATCTATCTTTCTGACTATGTGCATGTTGTAGGTTTTCATTGAACTCAGTCATCCCCCATTTGATAGTAGTTTGCTTCAGAACTAATAATACTTTAAATTCCATTTGAATTTGTAGACTGCACAAGCTCATCTCAGGCACTATTCCCTCTTACACTCCTATACTCCATGTCCTTATATTTAAATTTCTGCAATCATGGCATGAGATATCTTTATCTTGGAAGAGGAGCCTCAGTTGAGAAAATGCCTATATCAGATTGTTGTAGGCAAGTCTGTACGACATTTTCACGACTAATAACAAACGTGAGAGGATCTAGTCCAAAAATATTCTGTGCCTCCTCAAGGCAATGGTCATTGATTGTATAAGCATGTGAGCGTAGCCAGCCACGGAGAGCAAGACAGTAAGCAGTGCTTCTCGCTGGTTTCTCGTCCAGTTCCTCCCTTCAGATCCCTGCTTTGCTTTCCTGTCTTCGCTTTTCTAAATGATGAACATGTAAGTGGTGAGGTGAAATAAACACATTCTTTTCTCATATTGTCTTTGGTCATTGTGTTTTATCACAGAGATACAAACCTTATTAAGACATCAGTGTTATATTATTCTCTCTCTCTCTCTCCCTCCCCCTCTCTCTGTCTCTTTCTCAAAGATTCCTTGTCCCCTCTCATTGGCTATTTCTATTTTTTAAATCTGTAAATACCATTACTCCCACACAGATAGATGTATATAAATACTAGAGCTAGGATCTTAGCACTGACTGCTGAAATTTTGAATGTGTCCTGTAGTACATTATTTTTTTCTCAAAATTAATCAAAACTGCACAGATGGCGATATAAGGACATGAATTTGGGAACTTTGTCACTATTGAGCAACAAAAATGTCCTTTAATTGTCTGACTTCTGTCTCTAACATCAATGAGAAAATCAAACAAAGTTCACATGATGTCATTTGTGGGAAATGATTGAGAAAACTGATAGAACTCTGTGTGTGTGTGTGTGTGTGTGTGTGTGTGTGTCTTTGCATGTGTGCACATATGTGTGTGCCTGTGCATGTGTGTGTTCTTTGCATAATTGATTGTCAGAAATTAAAGGGTGATACAACAAATGTGCTCTTGGTCCAAAATTAAATCCTAACTGCCTCTGAAGAAATGAGCGCTGAACCTCAGTCCAGATACAAGTTCTCAAAATTTGAGGGATGCTTAAGTTTTGTTCAGTTTAAGGCATTATTTACATTCAGAGTATATTAATGTTAGCCTAATCATATTTATGAAAAATTTAAAAAAAATTGTAGCAATGAATGCTGTGTCAGTTAATCATGTAGATGAAGACAAAATTGAAAGCCATAATTTTCTAGTCTGATGTTTCAGTTTTAATTTTCTCTAAGGAACTAAAAATGTAATTTAATAAGAAAAATAGCTAATTTCATTTAATATTTGATGGCGGATTTTATTGGAAAGAGGATTGGCCGTAAACGAAAATGTCATGAAATGATTATTGATCTGTTGTTTTATTAATCATTTCGTGAAAGTTAAATATTTCATCAAACTTACATTTTATCTGAACTAGTTTGAATCAAAAAAACTGAAAGAACTTAAGCAGAAAATCAAACTAATGAGCACATATAAACATTATTTATGCCTTGCTTTCAAGCTCAAACTGACCTCTGACTCTCTGTATTGAATTTCTCATTGAAACCAATAACGAAAGTGAACAAGCATCCCTGTTTCTGTAGTGATGATGGTGTCTAACTGAATCTATCTTAGAAGAGCCTGCAAATGCATTTCACTTTCACTTCTTGCTCACATGGAAGTATGAGGTAATGTTCTCGGACTTAGGGAAGGCCTTTTCCTGTAGCAACTCAGAACTCCACCATGGTTAGAGTTGTGTTACACTGATGTGATACCAAGGTCCCCAAGGTTGGCATCTCCCTGGGATCCACATGGAAGATGTTACATGCAAAAAGAAGGGGTCAAAAGAGGATCTATGTCCATGCTCAACTGAGAGGAAGAACGTTCATTTTCACTCATTCTCCATATCTTAGGACTATTTGTCTAGAAAGTTAACTATCATGTGATGGTAAGTCAGCTCTCAGCATTTGTATCTGACTCTGTATTGATAGACAATCACAAATTCTACATCTTAGTGAAAATTTGTATTTTATCTTAAGCTATGATTGATTTGAGACAAATGATAAATATCAAGATATTTCTACATATTTAACAATGACAAGTGATCATCACTAGAATTAATAAAATCAATATCATTGTTCATTATCAGACTATCTTAAACAGTAATATTTTGATGATGTGATGAGTTTGGTTGAAAACAGAATGATAAGCCTACTAATTGGATTTAATTACAATGATTTCTCAAAATAAGAATTCATTTGAATCCCTTAAAACATTAAAATGAAGCAGAATTCTTAAATTAGAAATACTTAAATAAGATCTCTATAAGTTTATAATGGAAAAGCATTTTTGCATGGATCCATTCCTAAAGGTGGCTATACAATAACATATTGAAGTTTCAGAAAAGGTACAGTAATTATCTAAGGTCATTCAAGAAGTAAGCATTGGAAGACTGAGCTGCCAATCATTCCTGGAACTCTAGACTCACAGTTGAACATTTGACATAGTTTAATTAAAAATTTATTACAACACTGAAATATTGAGCATCATGCAGTATTTACATATTTTCATTCTAAATACTGCTGCTTCAGCAGTGCAATTGAGAAAAACAATAGTTTTATGATAAAATGTCACCTGCAAACTATCCAGTAACAACATACTGACATTAATTCCTATATAAAATTTTCTCTTTCTAATCCAATCTAATCTAGTCTAATCTAATATTTAATCTAATCTAATGAAGGGAATTCTACAATCAATGTAAAAACCAAAGTAATAATTCACAAATGCCAGCTCCACATTTTGTTTCACCTGCTAATGAGTTCGACTTGTAGTCTGTAAAATCTGTCATCCTGCATGGGAGGGATCTCAGTGTTCCCACATGGCCACACTGGACTGAGTTCTCAACACAACAGAATAGTATCAATACATAGAAAAGTAGAGACCATTCCAAAATTATCAGAGAAACCCAAATTCTGAGAGCGTTCATGGAATTTCAGGAAATAATTAGAGTTTAAAGAATTGCTGTGATTTTATAATTTGGATGGGAGTAGGAATCCTTTTTGTGATAAATACACACAACAATTTCATATTTTCTAAATACTTTGTGATTTTAAGTTTTGATTCTAGGAAAAGAGTTTTTTTTTTTTAAATTTGTAGTTTTAATATCAAATTGTCTTTTCAACTAGATTTTTTTTCTCAGAATAAAACTATTTAAAAATGATATGCAAGCATGACTAGAGAAGAATGGAGAATGTCAATGAATAATGAATAATTTCTTGAATAAGTGGGGAGAAAAATAGCAAAGGGGGCAAAGGGGAGGAGAAAAAGAAAGAGACAGGGAAGGAGAATTAGAATATGTATTTTTCTTTAGAACATTCAGCCTTTTTGCAATAGATTTAATATCTTGTCCTGTATAAACTAATATTTGTGGAATGAAAACTTCATAACAAGGATTTCACGCTTTGAATTTCAATCTCATATGATTTACTGATGCCTAGGGATTATACTAAATCAAAACTTAATGTCATTTTGTTAGTATGTATATCTGAACTTCCACAATGACTTTCCTCATCCTTACAAAGCAGGCATAATAAATAAAACACTTTCTTGCTAGGACACTATTCAGACATTGTTTTAAATGACATAAAACTTTGAGCATACATATTTTTCTGATGACATTGAGGTACATGGCAGTATATCGAAATACATTCCAGTCTGAAACTTCTGAAGCCATATCAAAGAGGTTCTAAAACATAAATATGCCTGGATTTGAATCTAAGCACAAATATTACTAAATATAATTTATTTTTCAGAGACAGAATAGAAAAGGAAACAGTAGTGGAAAAAATGATAAAATAGATGCCCTCAGGACAGCTTGAGAGATAACACATATACATGCATATATGGGCAGCCTGAACTAATGAGCTATGGAAGTTTTTAAAAACGTGACAGTAAGTTGGCAGTGGGGACACGGGAAGAATAGGGACAAGTTGAAAAGGATATTTTTGTGGCAGGAATGACCATATTCTTCTGCATACATATATGCAATTCTTAAAAGGAAAATTAAAGTTTTAAAAAGTAGTAAAATCATAGCCCAAGTGTCTCAGCATGGATGCTTACTTGCTCTAGATGGAGTTGCTCATGATTTTTTCCCTCTGTGAGAAAACTGGTTGAAGTCTTGTTAGGTTAATGAGACCCTATAAACATCATCCTCATATGGCAGGACACATCACAATGCCTAACACTACAGTCACTCAGAAGCATTTATGGAAACGAGTAATGCCATGGAGCCGTGGAGCTGTGCCTTATTGAAATAATCCATACCATGCATGAACACAAATAGACAGGTGAGTAGTGACGAGATGGCTCACTTGTTGAATGTTCTTAGCTGCTTTAATTGTTACCTGCTCAAATTGGTTTACCTAGCTTCATTCTCTCAGTCATTATTCCATCATCTGATCAAGACAGGTAATTGGAGGTTCCTATGATAAAGTGCTAAGCATCGCAACTAATATAAACTCTAATTAAAGATGTAATTTGATTCTTAACACCTACAACAGGTGTTACAACTTCCTTTACCTCTATCTCCAAGGCATCTGATGGATGCCCCTGGCCTCCACGGGCACTGATACTCATATGCACAAGCTTACACACACATACATCATCATAAATAAAAATAAATCTTAAAAATAAAGCAAACTACCAAACTATGACAGTACTAAAGAGGCGAGAGAAAACCATGTGTCAAAAGACTACTTGGACTGCATAGTAAGTTTCCTATCAGGTTCAGCAACTCAGAACAATCAACCCATTCTCTCAACAACATCAAAACAAAGAAATACATCCATATATAAAGCATGATGACCAATTCAACACACCTATTGTGCATTCCCAGAAACACCCGTGATTCGTGTTCGTGCTTAGCAATCACTCTCTAAGTAGCTTTGAAATTTACATGCAATATCCCACATTTTCAGTATGTATAAGTAAAGCCACAGCTAATTGCACCAGTGTATTTTGCTTATAATAGATATAACACAATGGCGTTTTAATGCCGTGATGTTTCCCATCCCGATAGAGCAAGGGGCTGTGATGACAAAGCTGAGAATTACCTTTCAACTTTGTGTAAATGGAACAATGCCTCATGCATTAGTCAAGGAGCATGAACATGCATAGATTTTTATAGGTGGCACGAAACAAAGTATTGTGATGGGATTAGGCAAGTGGTTACTATATACACTGTTGCCTGTAATCACTTTGGTAGATTACTCATTTAAGTATAGAACAGACCACATGTATGATAGTAAAGGACTGTTTTCTAAAATGGATAGAAAAATCCCTTAGAGTGGGTTGCAGATTACCCAATGACAGTGCTTGCCTTACATGTACAAAGTCTGGGGGTTCATCCTTGGTATTTAAAAATACATAGATGTATGGTTGGTAAAGATCTTTTCCCAATTTATTGGTTGCTGTTTTTTTCCTATTGACAGTGCCAGGACGGGGAAGCGGGAGTGGGTTTGTTGGTGAGCAGTGGGAAGGGGGGGTGGGCTAGGGGGTTTTTGGAGGGGAAATCAAGAAAGGGGATAACATTTGAAATGTGAATAAAGAAAATATCTAATAAGAAAAGAAAATACATAGATGAAAAATAAACAAACTTGAAACCACCTCTTTAAGGGTAGGTAGGTCAGTTGGCACACGTTGCTTGACTCTAAACTTGAGAACCGTACTTCCATCCATAAAGTCTACATTATGGAAAATGTAAACTGCCTTCTATAAATCACACTCTTAAATCCCCATGAGCACACACATATGCAGATAAGCACACATGAACTTACACACACACACACTCACACACACATACACACACACACACATAGACATATCACTTGTAACTGATGGGCATTGTTGTTTCAATTATAATAAAAACTTTGTTTTCTTAATTTTTATGCTTCAGAAAAGCTTATTCTTTGGTGATATTGTAAGCGAACGGTTAAGATTTACAGCATGCTCGATGAGGGTTATCTCTTTAATAAGACATGTTCCAAACCACTGTCACTACTGAATAAGAGAAAGGAATAAATGTTTGACTCTCTGCAGAATGAGTAATGCTGGCCATCAAGAAATGTGCAAGAAGCTTGAGAGTCCATAATCATATTCTTTCTCATAAACTGTCTGATTCTGTCCCTCAGAGGATAAGGCACACTTATAAATTTTCAGCTTCATGATGAGAGAAAAATATTCAAGCACAACCTTCTACACCCCAGAATCTGGTAGCCAGACAAGTGTCAGCATCAACAAGGAAATGTAGAAGGACATTTATTGTAAGGAGGAAGGATCTGCTGTCACCTTCCTGCGTTACAAAATTTCTCCATGAAGTGGAGCAGGCACAGCTCAGCAAGTGATTATAGAAACCAGATGAAGTCAAAAGAAACACATTGAACCAGGCCAATACGTTGAGCAGGTGTAACCCATGATTACTTCATGCCGAATATGAAGAGATTTCTCAAGAAAATAAACACAGCAAATGCAGACCATTATGTAAGATTGCAGTCTCTCTAAAATCTTAGGAATTCCTTCCATTTCCTCTGTAGTCACTGGTCTTATAAAGTAATAACATGCACATAGTATGTGGTGATTTTGCGTAGTAAATCCAAGGACCAACAACACGCACTAGATATACAAGAACGTTAGTGGCTATAGATTTAATCAATCTCATTTGACAAATATAAAGCCATTGGTTTAACAAATTACATTTACTCAGTTTGTTATGATAGAGCTTTAGTGATACTGTTGTTTTGTTATAAAATGTATTTGAGGATTTAAAGACATGTGAAGATAAACTAAAATACATTTGGATAAATGTTAAGAATGAAATGTCCATTTTCCTAACACAGATGAGTACTGGTAATTTTTGAGACAAGGAAATCTAAATAGTAAATAGTATACTCAATCAAACATACTTAATGAAATTTATAGAAAACTAGATGTACTTCAGCAAATACGATCTGAGATAAATTGGAAGTAAATATATACATGTATATATATATATAATCTACTGAAATTAATTCATTTAAAATATAAATTGTTTTGTGTGCTAAATTATGGATTTAAAAAAGATATGTTATTGTTTTGTGTGCTAAATTATGGATTTAAAAAAGATATGTTATTGTAATGAATCATAATATTCCAGCAACTAGATTAAGGTACTCACTTGATCGAATGTGCTCTTAGTCACAAACTATAAAGGTTGAATAACCATTCTGTCATGATGGTGCTTCTTTAGGGTTTTACTGTTTTAGTGTTATTTCTAGTTCTATGAATATAATCACCACAAAAAAGATTACTTTGATAAAGTTGAAACTAGGAAAAGATCCATTTTATAATATCTGTATGACTCCTGCCTCCTTTGCCTGCATTTCAACCCTTCTCGTTACCTCAAATTACCTTTTCTTGATCTTGTAAAATGTAATACTCTTCCTACTCATACAGCTGTTTACAGGCATGCAAACACACAGACACACACACACACACCACACATGTATACTTACAGGCTTTGATTCACATATGAGAGAAAACATTGTTATTCTCTTTGAGTTTAGGCAAACTTTTCTAATATTATTAATAATATTTTTGTTTGTATAATTGAAAGTAAAATTAATCAACTATTGATCATTGCTTATTTCTTCATTTTTAGATTTGTAAATTAAAAATTTGCAGATATACTTCATATTCTGTGTGAAGATATCATTAATTTAAAGTAGAAACCCTGCTGTGTTAAAAACCTCTTTGTAAAGTTAATTGAAGATAAACATTTTTTTTCCTGAAATATGGGTCAATTTGTTACTTGGGAAACTTGACTAAACCATATATAATTTGTTATTGAGGATAAATTTATCAACAATTTACAAGTATTTCTAATGAAAAATTTCTTTTTGAACTGATAACTCTCATGTCTAACACACTTATTAAAATCACTTAATATTTAACTTTTAAAATATTATATTTTATCATAAAAGTTCATGAGTACCTGAGAAGAATTGGAGATTAAGTAGAATTTAGTACGAAATAAACAGAAAATAAGCCTTTTCTCCAGTGTCTAACTATCAAAATTAGAATAAAAATTCCTTCTCAGATTTATTTTCTTTCTCTGTTTTCAATTATGAAATCTAATAGCTATTGATTGACTTTAGTAATTGAACAGTATCATCATCTTTCTCCAGTTGTGAAAACTCTGTTTCCTCAAATGAAAACATGGAGTTGATATTAAATTTGTGACATATCCTTTCTGTACAAATGAAACTTCTGAGTCAAATATAAACATTCTGAAATTAAGCCAGGAAGATAGTTTCAACATAAAGGATAATACCAATACATCACTCTAGGTGACCTCTTGTCGAAAGAATATGAGTATAAAATTTAAACATATAGACTATTTGTCATAAAATGTGGTATAATGGTTTAACTTTCAATCTTATTGTGTTGAATTTGTATTGCCGAACATACAAATAACTTTAAGTTTTCACATTAAATGTACTTTAAAAACAAACTAAACAAAACTTGTGTCTATGGTATACACATAATGGTTGGTTAAAAAAGAAAATGTAAATTTTACTTTCTAGTAAAATGTGATTTGCTTTTTACTACATTATTTAAAATTTTTAAGGCAAAACTCACAACATATATTTTATGTTAGTTTTAAACAGATGTTATCTGATATATTAAGAGACATGTAAAATATTTTAGCAATACAATGAACTATAAATTATTTGAGAGCAAAAAGAGAAAGTAAAGCATTTTGCTTGAAATTCCCAACCTGGCCAATGTTAGATCACCACATGAGGTTCTAAAGAATTGCTTTTGCTGATATGATAGGAATAAAGTGAAAGAGAACTTTAAACCCATGTCCTTACATTTTGGCCCAGAACTGAATAAAATTATTTGTTTTGTGGATTTTATCCCAAAGTAAGTTTGTATTTATTACAGTCATTGAAAAATAACAGACATACCAAATCAAATAGCTTATTGCAATATATCAATGTTTGAAATTAGAATAATTAATTTGAATTTTTCTTATTTTTAATTCTGTTCTTTTGAGACTGAATTTCACATTAAAATTCAGGTTAGGCTTGAGTTAGAGTTATATACAGTTATATCTTGTTTACTATATCATCTTTTAAATTTATAAAAATGAAATAAATGATTATGACATGTTAGTAATTCTAAATCTTTGGGTACTATGTAGAATATTTGGTAAAAATAAAATTTATAGAAAAAGGTTAAAAGAGTGAATTTCTTTCCATGCTTATTTATATATATGTTTTGAAGAGAGAGTTAAGTCCTCAACACAAATGCATTGTATACATTATTAATTAGAACAGTAAAAGCTACATTATAAGCTGCTAGCAATAATTGTTTTCAACTCCATAACATTACAGTTTTATATTATTAAGAGGGAAGCAATTTAGTTCAAAGACCTATTTAGTAAAAAGATTGGTATATGTAAATGATGATTAATGAAACACTGCATCTCTATTTGTATTTGTATAAAGAAATTTTGGTACCCTATCAAGTTAACGAAGTGTCTGCTTACCTTTGTCTGCTTTATTATATATTATGAATATGCCAATAGGATCAGTGAACCACCAGACATGATGGTACAGTGCTGTAATCTGCTATAATCTCAGTGCTCAGAAACCTTCAGCAGAAAGATTAATGGTACAGAGTTAACCTGGTGTACATTGCATTACAAGTTTGTGTCTGGAGGGATGGATACAAAAAATGTGGTATATTAACCCAATGGAGTACTATTCAGCCATTAGAAACAATGAATTCATGAAATTCGTAGACAAATGGATGGAGCTGGAGAACATCATACTAAGTGAGGTAACCCAGTCTCTAAAGATCAATCATGGTATGCACTCACTGATAAGTGGATATTAGCCTAGAAATGTGGAATACCCAAGACATAATCCTCATATTAAATGATGTCTAAGAGGAACAGAGGAGTAGCCCCTGGTTCTGGAAAGGCTCAGTGCAGCAGTATAGGGGAATATCAGAACAGGGAAGTGGGAAGAGGTGGATGGGGAACAGGGGGAGGAAAAAGGGCTTATGGGACTTTCAGGGAGTGGGGACCCAGAAAAGGGGAAATCACTTGAAATGTAAATAAAGAATACATTGAATAAAAAATAAAGAAAGAGGAAGAAAGTGAAAGAGAGAGAAAAGTAAAATAATTTATTAGTGTTAGTAAGTGATATAGGTTTTTGAAATGAATGTGAAATGCAAATGACACCTGCTCCTGCCACATGTCTGAATACCTCATCATTATCATAGAAAATATTAGAGGCTACATGCCAGCAACTTGACATTTGTGTAACATTTTCATATATAAAATACTTCACATTTTACCTTACAATTCAGTGTATGAATGTTTGGCGATAGATTTCTTCTTAGGTATTGAAGTTGTTGAGTGTTAGGTATTAGTGGCTGAGTCCTAGATGGAAAAGAAAAAGGGAGAAAGGAAAGAAAATGTGAAAATCCTTAGGAAAAGAAAACCAAGCTATCTCTCTACATGGAGTCACATATTTACTACTAAAATGAAATTAATTATTTTGTAAGTGATAGGTGAGTGGCTTTAAGAAATGAACATTTGAAAGTAATTTAAATATGTAGTTTGATTTATTTCAGTATTGGAAAGTGATCAAAGAACTGTGTGTATGTAAGGAATTGTACAACTGAGGTAGAGCTTAGCCTAATTCATTTCTGTTTTTTTTTGTTTTGTTTTGTTTGTTTGTTTGTTTTGGTTTTTTGGGGGGGTTGGGTTTTTTTTTAATATTTTTATTTTCTATATTCTTTGTTTACATTCCAAATGATTTCTCCTTTCCCGGATCCCCCCTCCCCATATGTCCGATAAACCTTCTTCTCTCCATCCATTCTCCAATCACCTCCCTCCTTTTTCTCTGTCCTTATATTCCCTTCCCATGCTAGATCAATCATTTCCAGGATCAGGACCCTCTCCATACTTCTTCACGGGAGTCATTTGTTATGCAATTTGTGCCTTGGGTATTCAGAGCTTCTGGGCTAATTAATATCCACTTATCAGAGATTGCATTCCATGTGTATTCTTTTGTGATTGGGTTACCTCACTTAGGATGATATTTTCCAGATCAAACCATTTGCCTAAAAATTTTGTGAATTCATTGTTTCTAATTGCTGAGTAGTATTCCATTGTGTAAATATACCACATTTTCTGTATCCATTCCTGCCTTGAGGGGCATCTGGGTTCCTTCCAGCTTCTGGCTATTATAAATAAGGCTGCTATGAACATAATGGAGCATGTGTCTTTATTGCATGCCGGGGAATCCTTTGGGTATATGCCCAGGAGAGGTATAGCAGGGTCCTCTGGAAGTCTCATGTCCAGTTTTCTGAGGAACCTCCAGACTCTCTCGCCATATCTTTTCAATATAGTACTTGAAGTTCTAGCTAGAGCACTTAGACAACATCAGGAGGTCAAGGGGATACAAATTGGAAAGGAAGAAGTCAAATTATCACTATTTGCAGATGACATGATAATCTACTTAAGTGACCTGAAAACCTCCACCAGAGAACTTCTACAGCTGCTAAACAACTTCAGCAAAGTGGCTGGTTATAAAATCAACTCAAGCAAATCAGTTGCCTTCCTATACTCAAAGGATAAGCAGGCCGAGAAAGAAGTTAGGGAAATGACACCCTTCACAATAGCCACAAACAATATAAAGTATCTTGGTGTGACTCTAACCAAACAAGTGAAAGATCTATATGACAAGAACTTCAGGTCTCTGAAGAAGGAAATCGAAGAAGACCTCAGAAAATGGAAAAATCTGCCATGCTCGTGGATTGGCAGGATTAATATAGTTAAAATGGGCATCTTGCCAAAAGCGATCTACAGATTCAATGCAATCCCCATCAAAATCCCAACTCAGTTCTTCACAGAGTTAGAAAAAGCAATTCTCAAATTTATCTGGAATAACAAGAAACCCAGGATAGCTAAAACTATTCTCAACAACAAAAGAAATTCTGGGGAAATCAGTATCCCTGACTTCAAGCAATACTACAGAGCAATAGTGTTAAAAACTGCATGGCATTGGCACAGTGACAGAGAAGTGGACCAATGGAATAGAATTGAAGATCCAGAAATGAATCCACACGCCTATGGTCACTTGATCTTCGACAAAGGAGCCCAAAACATCCAGTGGAAAAAAAATAGCCTTTTCAACAAATGGTGCTGGATCAATTGGAGGTCAGCATGCAGAAGAATGCGCATTGATCCATTCTTATCTCCATGTACTAAACTTCACTCCAAGTGGATCAAGGACCTCCATGTAAAACCAGACACACTGAAACTAATAGAAAAGAAACTGGGGAAGACCCTTGAGGACATGGGCACAGGGGAAAAGTTCCTGAACAGATCACCAATAGCTTATGCTTTATGATCAAGAATTGAAAAATGGGACCTCATAAAATTACAAAGTTTCTGTAAGGCAAAGGACACTGTTAAAAGGCCAAACTGCAACCATCAAATTGGGAAAGGATATTCACCAACCCCACATCTGATAGAGGGCTAATATCCAATATATACAAAGACCTCAAGAAGTTAGACCCCAGGGAACCAAATAACCCTATTAAAAAATGGGGTACAGATCTTAGCAAAGAATTTTCACCTGAAGAAGTTCGGATGGCCCAGAGGCACCTTAAGAAGTGCTCAACATCATTAGTCATTAGGGAAATGCAGATCAAAACAACCCTGAGATTTCACCTTACACCAGTCAGAATGGCTAAGGTCAAAAACTCAGGAGACAGCAGGTGTTGTCGAGGATGTGGAGAAAGAGGAACACTCCTCCACTGCTGGTGGGGCTGCAAGATAGTACAACCACTGTGGAAATCAGTCTGGAGGTGCCTAATTCATTTCTAAGGGGTAGTTTTTTTAAAAAGGACACGATGGAAAGGAAAAGAGGTCTGATCGTAGAATGTTATCATGTATGAAAAGGCTTCAACGTGTAGACTTTTACTTAGATTGTGTACAGAATCTCAGCTGCTTCAGTTGGGATCTGTTGGAATTCATTCTCCAGTTCACTGTAACTTTATCTGGTCAAGGTTGGTAAGTGTATTGTAGCAAATGGGCACAAAAATGTATACACTGTAACTAATATAGAGTCAATTTAATAATATCATTCTCATGACAGTCTTTAAAATAGTGTTTAGAATAAATACGACAAGGTTCATAGTTTTAGTGGAATTTTAATCCAATTACTTAGCAGCTCCAGCAAGGGATCATATCTGAAGACCTTCTGGGTCTGCGGGATCCTGCTGAAAAACAGACACATTGCACGCCTTTAATCAATCGCTCCAGCTGGATTACACACACACCCTTGGTACACATCTTTCTTCACAAACAATGAGGGCAAATCTGGCTTGTAGAAGTGAGCAGCCACGTTTGAAAGTCATGCCTAATTGATAGCCAGACAAAGTGACAAGTCAGAGAAAACCCTAACAAGATAAGTCAGAGATAGCATACGCCAGACACAAGGAAAAAAACAGGAAGGAAAAGTTACTTTAGAGTAGCACAGAGTAAAAGGGTGTGTGTGTGTGTGTGTGTGTGTGTGTGTGTGTGTGTGTGTGAGAGAGAGAGAGAGAGAGGGAGAGAGAGAGAGAGAGAGAGAGAGAGGCAGAGTGAGAGAGAGGGGGGGAGAGGGAGAGGGAGAGGGAGAGGGAGAGAGAGAGGCAGTTTTAAAAGACAGACGGCAAAGACAAGGTAGACATTCGTGAAGTCAGAAGGCAGTAGAGACTGAAAATCCAGAACATTAGGACATATTGCCCAAATTAGTATGAAGCCACGCAGAGCAATTCAGTGAGAAGCCGAAGAAGCACGTCATGAGAGAAATCAGTTAGCTTGAAGAGGAGCGAGCCAAAACGTTTGAGTTGAACCAGCCAGTCAGGAAGAAAGAGAAAGGGTGAGCATATTCAGCCATACGCCTCTGAGACAATGATTTTATCTGGTGAATAAAAGTTATATTTATCTATAATTTATTTTAAAAATTCAATTGTCTTTCACTCTAAAGCCAATGGAATATTAAATGCTGGAATGAAACTCCAGGAACAGACTTGCCACGACTGCATAGAAGCAGGCAAGCTGACTGCCGATTTTTCTCTCACTGCTCCGAATCCAGTCCCGCAGTCTAGTAAACAGCTCTGGAGCAGAATACCTGCTGCTGTCCCCGATTCTTCTCTGAGGCTATCATCAGAGCATCGCAAAGATCGTCTCCTCCAACCTTCCTTCCCACCTCATCCCATTATTCCAGTTTGCAACCTCAGTAAACATTCCGTGGGAACATTCATCTGAGCAGTTCAAGGAAACAAACAAGCTACCTGAAGACCTTTACCACCTCCTCGTCATCACAAAAGCTTATTGCCCAGTTCTATCCGTAGCTCTGCATAGCATCCCTTCCCTTATGTCCGTCTTCACTACGTAGCCCTTAATTCTTCCCCTTCTAAACTCCCTGTTTCTACTCTTAGCTTTATCCCAGCTACAAATTCATCATGCCCTCCCTGCTAGCCCAGTTTTTCACCTTAACCCAGATTGTCACTTCTCAGGTGACCAGCAACCAGAGACTAGACGAATCAAAGGCCTATGGTAAACCCAAATGCTACTTTTCTTTAAAAAAGAAAATAGAATAAAATTAGTGATGAAAAAAATGATTCCTTAGGATATTCAGCTTTACTCAGAGACCAGTGCCTTATTTGGCCATCAGCAGAGGTGCTTCTGACAACAGCAAATGGGAACAAATTCAGAGACCAGCAGTTGAAAATCGAGCAGATATTGAGAGGCCTTGTACACTTAGACTCAATAGCATGCCTTCATTGCATTCCTGCCCTCAGAGGGGAGTGAATCCTGACAAATAGGAGTCAGAAAGAGGATAAGAAGTGAAGAGGTTTGGCGGCACCACGAGAAAAAAGCTCCGTAAACCAGGGGAATTCATGAACTCAGAGACACTGACACTAGCATCGGGTCTGCATGGGTCCTCTGCAGATGAATTACGACTGCCAGTTTAGCTTATTTATAGGATTCCTCTGAGTGAATGAGAGGGTCTATAGTTTTGTTGTTTTTGTTTTTTCATTCTCTTGGGCTTTTTTCTTCTTATGGTTTGCTTTGTTCAACTTCTATGCTGCAGTTTTGTTTTATATTCTTTTATATTATGTTTTTGTCTTTTGTCGTTATTTCTTAGGAGTCTCTTTTCTAATGAGCCGCAGAAAGGGAGTGGATCCAGAAGGGAAGGAATGTGGGAAGGAACGGGGAGGAGTAGAGGGAGGCAAACTGTAATTAGGTTATATTGTATGAGAGGAGAGAACCTATTTTCAATAAAAGGGAAAAGATTTGAGAAACTGCATAATATAAATAAAACATTTTTGTAACTATAGTGTATTGTAAATCAATACATATATCAACTGGAGAATAGATGATTTAAAAATGAAGAAAGCCTATTCAATATTTCATAACGTATACAACATAATTTCAGATAGACTACTTTACGAGTGCTGAAAAACCAATATTGAGAGATCACTGAGATGTGCGACCTCAGAGGATAATGAATATTTTAGAGATTTGAAGGATGCCAGAATTATAAGTATACCTTGACCTTCTTAGGGAAAAAAAATCAGTTTAACCTGTTCCTAGTGGTCAATGCAATACTGTTTATATCTCTATTTCCCAAAATTATAAGGATTTTCTGTGTATCCCTCAGATATATCTCAAATACTTTCATAATACGCTAACAAGAATAGTTTCATTCGCTAATCCTTCAGTGTCTACAAGATGCAAAACTCATTTATTTTGTAGTTCAACAGTATAAGGAAACAATACAAAGTGTCAGCCATCATGATATTTAGTTTTGGTGAGTTGAGTGGCAAAAGAAATAAAAACCAGACCAGCCACATACACAATTACAAACTGAATATAAAGCTGTTGTAAGCTCTAGAAAATGTAATGATACTTCAAAGAGTCAAGTTGCAGGGAATTTCCTCCAATTAAAATGTCAAAACAGGTACCATCACAGGTCGAACAAGTGGAAAATAGGGAAACTTTGAAAGCATTGTGAGTTTGAAATGCCAAATAAGGGTTCACAGCCATGTTTGAGTTCTATCAAGTCCGGGGACTGAAACACAGTAGTCATTATGCTAAGAATAATATAAAATGTCATGTGATGGTCAATAAGTACTGTATAGAGAAAGAAGCTTTTATGGATTGTCTGTTTGTCTACATATCACCACTATAAACAGAGAAAAGCAAAATATATCAATCTTCAAGAACATTCTTTTTGAAATGCCGTGGTTTCTATGGCAATCATACGGATTATAATGCCATTTTACCAATAATAAATATTAAAAATTGTGTGACAACTTAAACTCCATCAACTATGATAGAACAAACATAGGTCTCGCTGCCAATTAAGTCATACAGTTAACTGTTACTAGTGGATGGAGCACAAGCAGCAACAGCTCTTGGACAACTGATCTGGCGTGAGATGCAGCAAAATCCCTAAGCAATAACATAAAGAATTGAATTACTCTCGATGTTCTATGGAGTAGACACCTGTGCACTCAGGGGAATGTATTCATGAATGGCACATATCTTTTGCAGAGCTTAGCATAAACCTTGGAAGCAAGGCAAGTAGCCTTTCCTTCTGTGATCTATACATAAGTGCTTGCATACAGGATATCCCATCCTCAGACCTGTTACAGAATGTACATCGTGACAAAATGGGACTGAAATTTGGCTGGGGAGTGAAACACAGTAGTCACTAAGCTAAGAGTAATATAAAATGTCATGTGATGGTCAATAAGTACTGCATAGAGAAAGAAGCTTTTGTGGATTGTCTGTTTCTCTACCTATCACCACTATAAACAGAGAAAAGCAAAATATATCAATATATAAACACAGGTACCATCACAGGTCAAACAAGTGGAAAATAGGGAAACTTTGAAAGCATTGTGAGTTTGAAATGCCAAATAAGGCATGTTTGAGTTCTTTCAAGACTGGAGAGTGAAACACAGTAATCACTAAGCTAAGAGTAATATAAAACACCACTATAAACAGATAAAAAATCAGCAAATATTCTTTATTTACTAGAAAATGATTAGTCTGAAGCTACCAAGAAGTCTGTTTGCCTTATTAAGATAATTATATGAATGTAATTAATAATGCTGTTATAACAAACCTAAAGAAAGGATTTGGAATATTGTTTTTCTCTTATTAAGAACATATTTCACTTTCATTTTATTTTTAATCTTAATTTTAGACTTGTTCATGTTTATGGTAATGAGAGTCCAGTGCCTTAGCTTTTATATGCTAGGAAAGTAAAGTGATGTAATATGCAGTTACAATGTCATCTCATTTTATCTTAAGTCGTATTATCTTGTCATCGCACCAATTTTTGGATATCAAATGTCTTAAAATGCAACAATTACATTAAAGAAAATGCCAACAGCACTCATTTTTACTGTTTTTTTTTACTGAATAACAATGTAAATTCTTAGTACAAAAACAATTTATACTCACACACACACAAATATAGTGTTACATAAAAATGTATTCCTAATTATTATATAAGTCACCATCTCAATGCTACTCAAGTAATTGTAAATTCCACTCAATTTCAATTCATTCTTCAATCTACAATCCTATTATGTATTCATATAACCAAAGGCTCCTTGAGTTGTTCAGGAAAACGTGACTGCATAAAAATACAATATTTTAAAAAACTGATTTGCTGTTATTTATAATAGTGTTCATAAGAACCAGGTCAATTCAACAAGAACTCTAATCTTGATTCTGTGTAGGAATGCCAATAAAAAAATAAATAGATCTGCTTATTTTAGAGATTTTAGTAGAAGGCAGTCCTTCTTCCACCATAATATTGTCTCCAAAAGAAACTCAGATCGAAATGCTATTCTTTCACCAACTATTCCCTTTTTAATATTTTAGCCATTTTGATCCAAAACCTTTAAAAATGCCACTAAATTCCTTTCAAGACATATAATTTTTATCTACCATATTTTTATCAAGAGTTGTAAATGCCTTCAATCCCATCTCCTAGGAGGCAGAATCAGGCAGATTTTTGAATTCAAGGCCAGCCTGGTGTACAAAGGAAGGTGGAGGAAAAAAGGGTCTATGTGGAGAAACCTGGCCTTAAAGAGCAAACAAACAAAATCAAGCCAACAACAACAAAATGTGACTGACTTTCCCAGGCATTTAGACCCAATGTATGACACACAAGTTTCAGAACTATCTCTGGCCATTTCCCTGAGCGTATTTCTACCATTGTCTTTCAGAAGTTTGTAGCTATTTAGCTTTATTGCCTAGTGATGGTGAAGCGAGTTTTTGTTGTGTTTTGTTTTGTTTCACTCTGAAAAAAAGTGTTTCTACTTGAGATTTCCCTGAGAAAACTGAGATATTGGAGCTCTAATTAGTGCGTTCCATCAGGTACATGCTTAGCAGTTTAGGGCACTAAAGCAGCAATTGACTTAAACCCATTTCTATGGCTTAGACTTCCAAGTCCAACACTATGTAGTATTAACAAGACTGCCTCTGAGCCGATACAGAGATGAAAAGAGGCTGTGTTAAACCCCAAAGTAATGAATGTGGACTAAATAGTGAAGCAGAAGGTGTCTGGTCTCCACCTTCTAATACATAAGTCCTGTGACAATTGTGTGCCCTTGAAGGGGTCTAGACCTAGGCGTGTCCAGTCAATCTGTGATTGGGTTGTGCTAGATCAGACCCTTTCATAGCAGACTCATTCTCCTGGCTTTACAGAAGTAAGATGGCATAGCCCTGCCTTAATAAGAGAATAGGATAATTTAAGAAAAGCATAAGACAAAGATTTTGCTTTTATGATCATTTGACATTAACCGGTTAATGATAATAAGAATGATCATTATTCTTTTATTACTTGCCATAGTAATAAAACTATGTAGTAATTAACTATGTAACATTCCATAATTTATGATCACTAAATAAAAACATTCGTACTTGCAGTCATTTTCAATGTAGTGTTATTTCCATTGTGGCAATAGCATACAATCTACTGACTGGGTCTCATTGGAAAGTTACCAAGCACCCCACCCCACCTCACAATATAATATATTGCAATGAATAAATAATCATTGTTCCTTGATACAAGGTGATGGTCCCTCATTACTGTAAGGGTCATTTGTAAGATAACATTGCTATTACCCTCTGACAACATTGTTGTTAAATTGTGATAAAGGAGAAACCATAAATTGGGACAGAAATGTAATGGTCATTATCTTCATTAGCTAATGAGATTGCTAATTATGGCTTTAAATGACAATGATTTAGGATCTTTGGCATAAAAGGCTCACAGAGCAATAACCAGGAAAGCCCTCATGTTCACAATGGTGGAATAGAATTCTAAGGCTGTGTACTGTAATTATTTTATGCATAATTTTTTCATTAAAAAAATTTCCAAGTTGGATACTTAGTTCAATTTTTATTTTTATCCACATACAATATAATTACATAAAATCTAAAGCATTGACAACATTGCATATGACATTTCTTTCATGAGAAACATCTAGTGTACAGTTCTTAAACACTGGAGATACCGTTTTCTGTCAGGAGATGATGATGACAAACTATTTTAACAGTGAAAGCATATCTTGACTCTGACAGCAGTGTAGAGGGCAAAATAATGATGGAGGAAAAAAAGATACTGGTTTTAATTTCTCCATTTTACAACTTGTGCTTATAACAAAAATATCATGGATAATATCATTAACATATACAATTTGAAATGTTGTGAAAAAATCGTGTATTTAAAATACTAGTTGTACAGGATATATTAGCCAATTAATGCTAAACCTAACTTTCAAAATTCAGAATTTTATCAGTAGGGAAAAAAGTGCAAGATAAAAAGAAAAATAAAATAAATAACAATAGAACTCAAGTTCTGTATCCACATTCTGTAAGGGTCACTGGGAAATGTATGCATAGCTTTTATGCTCAGCCAGGATTCCTCAGGGCCATTTCTAGGAAAAGCAAATGACTGTATGATGTGCAGATCAGAACACTGTGAATTGATTTATCTGATGATGCAGTAACCATTATTATCCTGACAAGGTCTCACCCCTCAAAAAGAAAAAGTATGCAAACATATAATAAATGACATAAATATTTTCATGAAAGGATGATGAAAATTTGAAAGTATTATTTGTATAATGTTACATATGTCATATAATAGGTCCACCATTTTAGATAGAGTAAATAATTACTGTCATTGAAAACAAAATAGAATATATTTATGTATTTAAAGCATCTTTAATTTTCAAGTTGTACAGAAATTTTAATCCAGCAACATGACTTCTTTGGCAAGGGATCATTTTCAAGTTGTACAGAAATTTTAATCCAGCAACATGACTTCTTTGGCAAGGGATCACATTCAAAGTTATGATCTCGCTGTAATACAGACACAACCTTAGTACACACCTTTGATAGTTCTGAGTGGAATGCATACCTTTAATCCCGAACAATGACATCTACAGGATAGGCAGAGAAAGTGACAAATCAGAGAAAGATTTGACAGAATGAGTCAGAGATAGGATGCATCCAATTCTCATGAGAACAGACAGGAAAGAGAAGCAACTTAAAGAACAGTGAGGGATTGGGAACTCAAGTGAATTCAGTTCAGCTCAGTTCAGTTCAACTCGGGTCAGTTCCAAAATAGTTTGTACAAAGTGACTCACTTTTCAATGAAAAGATGAAGTAATTAAAATAATGAATTTTCAATTGGACACATTTTATGCCATTACAGGAGAACTGTGTTGGTAATATTCACACAGGTCACTTTCAATCTAATTTTCTGTTCCACTTTAAGTCTCTTACAAAGCCTGGAATGAAACTATGAGCTTATTTCATTAGAGTTCTTTATTTTACTTTTGCAAAATCATTACATTTCCACTCACCATTCAATGGAAACTATGTTGCCAGAAAAATAAAGTAACTTTAAATGGAAAATATCACGATTGACTATTTGCATAACAAAATTAAATGTATTATGCTTATTATCATGTAACATATTTATATATAAATATTCTCAAATCAGAGACTTTTATAGGTTGCTTTATGCTTTTAGAGACTTCACCTTACCTTTTCAGGCTATTAGAGGAAAATACAATGCCAAAATAATGTCCTGCAGAAAAGGCAATATCTTCAACAAATGTTGCTGGTAAACACAATATCCACATAGAATTACATCTGCATCTAACACCCTGACAAGGATTAATGTCAAACACATTAAAGGACCAACTATATAATCTTAAATGCTGAAACCATTAGAAAAATGCAAAATCCTACAAGATATTAATTTAAAAGGCCTGTTTATTTCTTCAAAAATTAAGGCCAAGAATTGATAGTAGAGTCTTTATTGTATAGCTTCTATCTAGCAGGGAAAAAAAAATCAATTGGCTGAAGATAAAACCCAAGAAGAGGAGATTCAGTTCACATAAAATAAATCTTTTAAAATGTGTTTAAGACACTGAAAAATGAGGGTACAAACTGCAATGACTTTAAACATCATAGTCTGCCATTCTAGTAAAGGATACCACAACTACAGATGTGGGAGAGAAAGAAAAACCTTACTGTTAGTGGGAGTGTAAACTGGTGCAGCTACTTGGGTAATATATGTAGAGAGCTCTCAAAAAGCTAAAAATAAATCTGCTATATGACCCAGCTACACCACTGCTCCACACATGCTTAAAGTCCACAACACCACACTGCTTGGATATGTGCACAGCTCTGTCCATTACCACTCTAATGCACTAGACAGTAAAACAACCTAAACATCTTTCAACAAACGAATGAATAATGGAAATGTGACATGTACACTGTAGAACATTATTTGGCTCTATAGAAACAGTTGGCTATTGCAGAGTGTATATTATCTTATTATTCCTGAACTTGGATCTGCTTTCTACAGTCATTAAGGTGTCAAAACTATATGATTCTTTGTACAGTTTTTTCCCAGTGTTCCTTGTAATACAGTAGAGGCTATTTTGCCTTCCCCTCCTTGCTGGCCATTTTGTAAACCCATAGTTATGAAGCGATTGCTTGAGAAAATAGAATATAAACATAGACTAGTATAGATTGACCAGCATGGTTTACAGTTTCTTTAAAAAATTATAAACAAAAGGAAAAACAACTAGGTTATTTATAATGCATTTCTGAACCACTTGGCAGAGAACTTCATAACACTTAATGTTAATATTTTTGAATTAAGGAAGCTAAAATGTCTGTTTTTAATACTACGTGCTTTAACAAAAGGTTTTGTTTAAAAAGAAGAAATTGAAATTTGCACATTAATAAATGGAACTAGAATGGATTATATTGAATGAAGGAACCTAGACACATGCTTTCTGTTGTGTCTCATTTACGGCTCATAGCTTCAAATCTTCCAATTGAGTATATAACATGCTATGATCCCAGAAACAAGGAAAAGAAAATGGAAATTGGGGTGGGGAGGAATAGGATACATATTCAGTGAGGATTGGGATATGAGAAGTATGGTCATTAACTGAGACACAGTAGACATGGAAATATGGGTGGAGACATATAGAAACATACCTAAACCAAGGATGCTTTATTAACCTAGAAAACTGGAATACCCAAAACATAATCTACACATCAAATGAGGTACAAGAAGAAAGGAAGAATGGGCCCTTGTTCTGGAAAGACTCAGTGAAGCAGTATTCAGCAAAACCAGAACGGGGAAGTGGGAAGGGGTGGGTGGGAGGACAGGGGGAGAGAAGGGGGTTTACGGGACTTTCGGGGAGTGGGGGGACTAGAAAAGGGGAAATCATTTGAAATGTAAATAAAAAATATATCGAATAAAAAAATTTTAAAGAAAAAAAATCTACAAGTAAACTTCAAGTTTACCTAAACTTAAAAATAATACATTAACTTTATAGATATTTAGACATCTCCATATAGTTATAAAGAGAGTTGCATAGTTAAATATTTAGATAGGTAGATATGAACAGATGATGAAAATGTGAGGTATATACACTGTGGAATGTTATTCATCTGATTAAAAATTGAAATTTGCAGTAAAGTGAATAGAAATAGAAGAAATTATATTGAGTGAAGTAACCTCAATGCAGAAAGTAAAATTCATATATGTATTTGTATAAATTCATATATACATATACACATATATTTAAAGTTTTGTAATTATTAAAATCTCAATTTTTCCCTTCTGACATGTATATATATATATACAAATATATATATATATATATATATTTCATATACATATGCATGAACTAACATACATGGTATGCATTTGGGGTTCAGCTGTGATTTTATGTTGTCTACTTACTCCGTCTTATAGTGTCCAGATGTTGCTACAGTCTGCTCTGGAAAGATGAAGCTAACAGGAAGGGGGAGTTTTGCCAGATCCCTGTCAGCCTGGGAGTGAATGAGGCACACAGGAGGGGTGGGAGGGAAGCCTTCTCCAGGCACCTTATAGTGTTCTGGCTCCTTTAAGTCTTTACGTCTTTTCTAATGATCTTCAATGAAACAGCTCTGTGAGATGATCTTAAGTACATACATATTAATATATGCATGTGTGTGTGTGTGTGTAATGAAATTATATGTGTACATATATAATATATAAATATATATAAAATAATATATAAAATGAAATTAAATTATATATAATAATATATAAAATAATACATAAAATAAAATTATACCACTCACTACAGGTGAAAATACTCCCAACAAGAGCTATACACTAGCCAATGAAATCTCTAGTACAGTGCACGAGAAATCTATTTTTGATATTTCTGTCAGAGGTGTCCAAGGGACTTCCAAAACCATATAGGGTATTCTCAATGCCTTTTGGTACCTCCCACAATGTTAAGATAATTCTCTGTTCTTGAAAACACCACATACTCGGATGACTTGAGCTGGGTCTGACGTATAATCGCCTCCCTGAAGACGAAAAAGTGCCATGCAAACTGCCAACAGAGAAAAATGATGATGAATATTGTCACTTTGTGACAACACCTACTGTGCTGGATAGGCTTGTATCAACTTGACACAAGCAAGAGTTATCTGAAAAGAGGAAACCGCAACTGGGAAAACGCCTTCCAGGCATTGTCTTAATTAGTGAGTAATGGCAGAGGAGCCCAGCCCATTGCAGATGCTGTCATCCATGGGCTGATGGTGCTGAGTCCTGTAGGAATGCATGCTTAGTAATCCATGAGGAGCAAAGAAGGAAGAAGCACTCCTTTATTGCCTCTGCATCAGTTCTTGGATCCAGGTTCCTTCTCTATTAGAGTTTCTACCATGACTTCCTTAATGATAATAATCTTAAATAAATCCATTTTTTTTCCTGCAACATGCTCTTTTGTTATGGCAATTTGTTCCAGCAATAGAAACTCTAACTAAGACAGCAAGATATCCCCAAAGGTGGAAGAGTGACACATATCTTTGCAGCAATGAACAGCAGTCTCATGGGATGTAATGTCCACTCAATAGGAGGGCATTTAAGGGCACTATAAAACTAAGGAACTACCCATGGCTGGTGAGGCTTAGAAGAAAATTTACCATGGCCATGTTCCTAATCCTCTATAAGCTCCAATATATTTTAAATATGTATGTATGTATGTATGTATGTGTATATATATATATATATATATAATCATTATTGTTACACACAAAGAAGAATAAATGCATAGTGCATTTATTATCATTAGGCCCTTTAGTGACTATCTCTTTTTAAGATTTATTTTTAGTATATTTCTTAGGTTAGGTATGTGTGTCTGTATGGAAAAATGTGCACATGAGTCCACATACCCTTAGAGGAGAGAGGCAGCTCCAGGATACCCTGAGAGCCACTAGCTGTGAGGCTTGTGAACTAAACTCAGACCTTTAAGAAGAGCCCCTAACAACCAATTCATTTATCTGGGTACTTTATACTTACCATGATTACTCATTGCCCTACCTAAGTGTGCCTATGATTCCTCATAAAAGAAGCTTGGTTTTGAGCAGATGGAGACTATTACAGTTACTTTTCTATTGTGATAAAATACCATGACCAAAATCACATAAAGAAAGGAGAGTTTGTTAGACTTCCAGTTCAACAGGGATAAAAGAGTCTATTACCATCCCAGCAGTGATCTACAGCAATAAGCATTACAGATGCCCTCTGAGGGCTGAGAACGCACATCATGAAGCAAAAGTGGGGAGCAGAGAGCGAACAGGTAATTGTGAGTTGTTTTAAAAGTTCAAAGCCCACCCCCTGGGACATAGTTCCTCCATCAAATTCACATCTTCTAAGCTTATACAAACAGTGCCACCAACTGGGGACCAAGTATTCAAATGTCAGAATCTCTGGAGGACATTCTCACTTAAAATTCCACATCCAAAGCCATGGCTCTATAGGCTGCAGGGCACATCATGATGCAAAATACATTTAGTCTCACTTCAAAAGTCCCCATCATTTTTGACAGTGTCAACACTATTAAAAATGCAGTCACTGTCCTACAGTTCTATGCGTGGTGTCAGAGGCTTGGATCCTTCTGCCTGTCTAACTCTGCTGCCTGCAATATGCTAACTGGTTCTGTGATATTTGTACAGCTCTCTTTGGCAGACATTCTATAGCTTTGGCATCTCCGATATCTAGAAGTCTCCAGCACAACTCAGGCTTCACTCTCACAGTTTTCTATAAGCATCTCTGAGGCTTTCCACCCAGAGTCTCAACTGGCACCAACTTGGCCTCATGAACTCTCTGAGACTGAGGAGGGGATTCCAGAATCCCTTTATTTATATACTTCATAGCTCTAATGCCAGCACCATGTGGACCACCGTGCCATGTTTGGCCTCCAACTAGTGACAGGCATTGTTCTCCTTGACTCATAGGAAGCTTCTGTTTCTTGCTCCTGTCTAGAAGCAGAATTGGCTTAAATATTTTATTTTTTTTTAAGATAGCAGCTCAGCAGGGTAGGGTGTTTCCTTGAAAGCAGCTTTCCTTTAATTGCAAGGCCTTGTGAACATCTTGAATTTAATATTTAAATTTCAAGCAATAGATGAAATAAAGCATCATATTCCCATTAAATAATGAGTGAGTAGAGAGAATGCTTGTTTACCCGACTGACGTGTCAGGGATGGGCATATATTAGAAGTTTTCAATACAGAAAGTTAAATGTGCACAATTTATAGTACACTTCATGTAATTAAAAAAAACTGAAATTAAAAAGAACAGCTAATAACTGCTATTTACATGTCAGAAAGGAAAATAGAGATTTTAATAATTACAAAATCTCAAATTAACTTCAGTGGCTTACAAGAACACCCTAATTTTATTTTTCTTTTGCTTTTGATGATATTCATTCTATGATTGTTTTTATACTTTATATAACATTGTTTCAAAATTCAATAACTATTGATTATTTAATGCTCTTTTGTACTGTGACTGTCAAAAAATTGGCAGGAAGTTCAAGACTCCCAGAACATTACATAATAGTTTACTGCTTCTCACTTTGTTTGCTGTCCTATCCCCAAGACCGCTCTGAGGAATGTAGTTTTTGGGACATTAAATTACTAGTATAACTGAATTTTGTCAAAAGCCAAGTTACAAAGTAATAGCATTAGTAGTTTAAAAACAAAGACATTGTATTAAATGTAGGTTTCAACAATCTTTTGCAGAAGTCATCACGTTCAAAGTAAATAATGTACTTTGTAATTGAAATTATATAATACTCAAAACTTTTTCTGTAGGATTAGTTATTTTCTTTGTGTTACATCTGTTATAACCCAAGGAGATTATAATATAATTTTATCACATATATTTTTCTAACAGGAAATCAACATGCATCATGATATTTCATAGGGCTTTATTTTACACATTGAAATTAGAAATATTGACATTTATTATGCACAGTCCATTTGTGAGTTAGCTCTAAGAAGAAAAGCAAGATTTGTAATTTTCCCTCAAAATACCACCCTCTTCACCAGATCAGTTCCAATTTCTAATGTCTTTCCATGATCTATGAAATTTAGCAAGGGCTTTTCTCTTGAATTAACATTAAACTACACCATTTTATGATTCCAGTAATCAGATGATTGTTATAGGAACTTTCCAGCAGATATAAGAATTGACATTCAAATTGATCATCAAACCAGTGTATTTAGGATATGTACACAGTCATAGTGCAATCAATTCTCATGTAATGCATAAGATTATAATTATAATCTATGTAATTATTAATTTCTGTTTTGCTTAAAACCTCTCATCAATAAAAAAGAAAAATGAATATATTAACAGTATTTTGAATGAGATGTCACTCATATTCCTGGATATTTGAATACTTAGTTCCCAATTGGTGATGGTGTTTGGAAAGTCTTAGAAAATTTAACACTGTTGGTGTATGTGCATACCTGGTTAAAGTAATAATGGAGCGATTGGATGATGCATGCACTATAGGGGAATATTAATCCAAGATTACCTACATTGTATGCAATTAAAGATATATTAAAGGTGTGCCTGTATCCCATCAGAGTAGCCATGTTGCTGGATTAAACTTTCTCTACAAGATCAATATGTAGAATGTATATATATTCATTCCAGTATATCCAAGTATCCAATAAAGCATGACTATTAAACTTGAATAGTTAAACAAATATATTTTTGTATATAAAACTCCCAGTTATATAAAACTAATTTACAGTGATAAAGTGTTATCCCAATATTTCTATGTATATATATACATATATACATCTATGTATATATACATTATATATATATATACACACACACACACACATTCTACATGTTGGATAATGTCTTCCATTTTATCTTAATTTTCTCATTTTCAAATGTTTTTGTTTTAATCAACAAATAAATGACACAGGTTTGTCCTTTCAAGGACACATGTTCCACTATGCTCATAGCAGCCTTATAGCAGAAGCTGGAAAGAACCCAGATGCTCTTCAACAGAGGAATGGATACAGAAAATGTGGTACATTTGCACAATGGAGTACTACTCATCTATTAAAAACAGTGAACTCATTAAATTCTTAAGCAAATGCATGGAACTAAAAAAATATCATCCTGAGTAGGGTAACCCAATTATAAAAGAACACACATGGTATGTGCTCACTGATAAGTGGATATTAGTCCAAATGCTTAGAATACCCAAGATATAATTCACAGACCACATGAAGCTCAAGAAGAAGGAAGACTACAGTGTATATGCTTCGATCCTTCATAGAAAGGAGAATAAAATATTCACAGGACCAAATATGGAGACAAAGAGTAAAGCAGAGACTGAAGGAAAGGCCATTCAAAGACTGGTGATCCATCTTGCATATAGTCACCAAACCCACACTATTGTGGATGCCAAGAAGTGCATGCTGACAGGAGCCTGATATGGCAGTCTCCTGAAAGGCTCCGCCAGAGCCTGAAGTGTTAAATAATTATAAAAGAGTACCACCCCACCAAGCCTCTGCACCATGTCCTGTGTGGTCTCGCTCTGGACAAGTCTCACTGCATCCCAGTTTTGTTTTCTCTCTGCCATAGATTCTGTAAACAGCGGGAATCCCAAGTTTCTGCCCAGCACCCACTCTTTCCAAGTATCCAGTAAAGCATGACTATTAAACTTGAATAGTTAACCAAATATATTTATGTATATAAAACTCCTGATTACATAAAGCCAATTTACAATATTTCTAACCTCTCCAAAATGCCAGAAATACATCTGAAGCCATCTAGATATCAGCGTCTCCTGCTCTGTTCATCTCTTCCGGCAAGTCTCTCTTCCCCCTTGGCTCCTCCTCCTCTCTCCCGTCCAATCACTGGCCTCTCACTGCCTCAATGTGAATGGATAGGAAATATCTTGCAACATAGTCAAACAAATACAGAGGATGCTTGCAGCCAACCATTGGACTGAGCAGGGGTCCCCAATGGAGAAGGGAGGGAGAAGACTGAATGATCCGAAGGAGCTTGCAACCCCACAGGATGAACAATGATATCAATCCACCAGCCCTCCCAGGGACTAAACCAGTAACCAAGGAATACACATGGAGGGACCTATGGCTCCAGCTACATATGTAGCAGAGGATGGCCTGGTCAGGGGTCAGTGGGAAGAGAAGCCCTTGGTCCTGTGAGTGCTCAGGGCTCCAGTGTAGGGGAACGCCAGGACAGGGAAGCTGGAGTGGATGGGTTGGTGAGCAGGAGGAGTGGGTGGGATGGGGTGTTTTCTGAAGTGAAACGAGAAAAGGAGATAACATTTGAAATGTAAAAAATTAAAATATCTAATAAAAATAAAAATAAACTAAGTATCTACTGTATTAAAGGAAGCATAACCTCTCAGAACTTAGCTCAATGCAACTCACGATTATTAGCTAATTTATAATGAGATTTACATTAGCTACTATTTATAAAACCAACATTATAAACATCATTCTTTCTTTTTCTTCTTTTTATTAGATATTTTCATGTGTTATTCCCTTCCCTGGTTTCCTCTCCAAAAACACCCTATCCCATCCCCCCTCCCCCTGCTCACCAACACCATTCTTTATTTTGATTAGGAAGCTTGGCTCTTAGTAACCCAGTCCACTCTCTCTCTCCTGTCTAATGGCATCGTTAAAAATGATCATCAACCAAGGGGCACACATGGTTCCAGCCAAAAATGTGGCAGAGGAAGGCCTTGTTGGGCATCAGTGGGAGGAATGGTCCTTGGTCAGGTAAAGGCTCAACAGAGGTCCCAAGGAAGGGAAACTGAGGGTGTGGGAGGTGGGAGTATGTTGGGTGAAGGAGGCAGGGGGAAGGAGAAAAGGGAAGGGTTGGGGCTCTTAGGGGAGGGGGATATCAGGAAAGGTTATACCATTGGCAATGTAAATGAAGATGATATTCAATAAAAAAATAGTTTCTGATATAGTAAAAATAAAAGTTCCTAAATAAGAAATGTTTACTTGTGATCAAAAGCACAAAAATATTATATAGACTTGCCATAGTACATACTTTAATTAAAGAATTATATGTAATTGAAATTGAAATAACTGATATATAAAATATTACCTTTACTGTTTGGCTATATTTCTGTGACTAAATAAACATAAAATGTCCCAAGTCATGGTGCAATTTATTCTTTGCTTAAAGAGCCCCAGGTGAACACAATTGTTCTGATCGATGGCATTCCCTTCCAAAGACCAGTAACTGCCTTAAGATCTGAGAAAGAGGGTGACTCAGCAGAGGACTGGAGCAGGAATTCTTCATTTACCCATTTACCGTCTTTATCCCTGGTGACCAAGTTTGTGATCTAGTTCACTGAAGCCCTTAAGAGGGGATTGCACATCCCCTGAGCAGATTTTCCAGAAGCTGGGCAATGAAAACAGTAATTGAATGAAATAAAAAACATTCACCTGCTTTATATCAGAAGTTCTTGCCCACACTTAATCCTTTAGAGTTTCTGCAATATATGAAATTGGTGATTTTAGCACATTGACTACTCCATGCAAATTGGTTGTGCTTTTCTCAGAACTAAGAGATCCAGAAGCTTTCATTATATTACACGTGGACATCAACCTCATTTCTACTCAGCTCATTTTCTCTTTTAAAAACTTGCCTTAGCTCTCTGCACATGAATTCTGTTTGTGTGCCCAGGCTAATTAATATTAGTTGAAATAAAGAAGTAAATTAGAGGTATAAACTTTTGTTATAAAATTTACTAACCCGACTACAGAGTAATTCTTAAAAGTAAAGCAAATACATATCATTTGCCATACTCAGGTCAGAAATAATCAATAACTGATTTAATAGATCATATAAATTATGATCATAAGTCATGTAATTTAAAAGTTAGGTAAATTCTGAGAATACCTTGAAAAATATAATGATGCATTTGTCACATACATCAAGTCCAGATTTTTTCATTAGTCTTGTTTTTATAGTAAGATATAAACCTAAACATTTTCTGTATCTTTTTGATTCCCATATTTTTCCTGATTAAGAATTACATAAATATCAAAATGATACGTATGCAGGAAAACCTTGTAGTTTTAGAATTATGGCTATTTTAATTCTATTTTCATCTCACACAGTATAGCAAGCAAGACAGACAGACAAATACACACACACATACACACAGACACACACAGACACACAGACACACACAGTGAACTGTAGAGAGTTGATTAAAGTAAGAAATAATATTCCATAATCTATAAATCTTTTGGAAATATCAGCTGGTTTGAGAGCTAGATTGAATTTTCTTTACCATTGTAGACCAACAAGCATTCACATGAAACAAATCACTGTGTGACTTCTCTGAATGCCATTAAAATGCAATAAAATATATCATGCATTCTCATGCCATAGAATAAAAGGAAGAAAAATGGCTTTGATGTAACTGACCTGAACAACATTTGTTTTCTGAAATGTATCCATATGCGAGCAGGCAAGGCTTCCGCGGCAGTTTGTATGTTTGATATACAAAGCGTTGCATAAGCAAGGAAGCATTGCACAAGGTCAGAAACGAAACGCATCTGAGTCTGCTGCTAGCATTCAGCAGAATTTACTGCAGATATTCTGGGATCCAATTTTATTTTCTTCTGTCATTGTGGATAAGATGACATGCAACCTACATACAAGAGGAAGGCATCGATTCTTCTATTGAAGGGATATACTTTGCAATATAAAAAGAACGGAGTTGCCATCCGGAGTCAGGCTCTCTCTGAGCCACTTCTTCTCAGACAACTGAAATATTTGACTGTAACAGAAATCATTCATGAGGATATGAGGTTGTCTCAGAGTAAGTGTGCCAGCTGAAAACCTGGGCAAGCACGTTGATTTGTAATCAAACTCCAACAATACATACGAATATTTTCCTCTTATCTACGGCATAACAAATGTGATTAGCAATACAACATACATGCGAAGTGAACGTTCTGCTTCTTTTAACTTCTGCTGATCAGAGCATTTATAAATCCAGCTACAGCTAGTGTCACTCACCTCTAATTTCATGGGACTTAAGAAGGTAAATCATGACACCTTGATATCAGGAAGAATGTACATGAACAAAATAAATAATTTGTTAAAAAATCATTTATTTCCATAGTAGGCTAAAATTGTATTTATGTTTTAAAGTTTTCATAAATGATGCATGAAACAGAATTATTTATATTGACAAGGTGTATCTTTTGCTATGTGTTTCCACATGTACTCAATTTGTACTAAGTCAAATATATTATCTTCACAAGTAGTTGTAAGTCCTCTCACTTACAGTATTTATTATGGAAAACACATTCAGAATCTTTTATCTTTTAAAAATATAGCAGAGTTTCATGTGGGTTTTATGATACACACTTAATCAACATGCTTGTATCTACATTCAACTTGAGACTCAGGAGTCAACCTTCTTTAGCCTCTTTGTCTCTATTGCTTTCTCAAATGACTAATAATAAAATACCGGCTTCAGCTTTTGTAGATTTAATTTTTTTTTAAATTTCACATATGAAAGCCTAGAACACCTGCCATTTAATGCCTGACACGTATCAGAGAGCATTCTTGTCTGTATTTCAAACCATGTTATCTGGAAATTTCATTGATTTTCAGGGATATGTAGTAGTTGGTTCTGTATGCATATCACATTTTCTTTATTCCTTCATCCTGGATGGATGCATATACTATTTCCTTTTCTTGGGTATTGTGAATATTAATACAGAGATCATTAGTTGTCCAATTTCATATGCTTTGTAATTTAACTTCACTGGGATATATCTAAAGGAATAAAATTGCTGGATCATATTATATATATACATATATATGTATATATATACTCAAAATTTTAAGGAACAAATACACTATTTTCCTGAATGGCTGCATTAATTAACAATCCACAACAGTGCCGAGGACTCCCTTCACTTGTCTCTTCATCCAGCCTCTTTGCAGTTATTCTTGCTGGTGCCAAATGGGCTCTCCTTGTGGATTTGACTTTAGTTCCTAGACCGATTAGTAATTTATTAGCACTGTTTAATACACCAGTCAGAAATTTCCATCTATTCTGTTAATAAATGTCTATTTACACATGTTGTTTATTTTTAAAAGATTATTTGCTTTGGCTATTAAGTTTAGAGAGTTCTCTGCATAGTGTAAATTATAATTTTTGGTCATGTTTATGTTATTCATAGGTATAAAAATCACAGAGAAGCACTCATACATGTTGCACCATACACACATACACAACACAGAGATACATACACATTGGATACAAATTTGTACTCAAAAAACTAATATCTATATTCATTTTGGTGAATTCAAAATATGAGCAATTTAGTTTACATACCTTCCATTTTCTTTCCGTGAGCACATGACTTACCACAGTAATAGAAGATATGTAAAAGATCAAATGGGCAAGAAGGAAGGTAAGGAGACCTTGATGGCTGGACAATGATCAAATAAAAGTTGGAAGGTATTCAATAGGCAAGGTAGGAGGGTTAACGGGAATTCCTTCTTCTGAGACATACTAAAGAAAAATAATTCACATTTCTAAATATAAATTTTGTTCTTCCCAAATTAAACTCTATGCTCATTTATTGTTCATTTTGAATTAGTCACTTTTTTAAAATCTTGCCAGTATTTCTAATCATATAGCAGAATTCTTTTTTCTAATGACTGATGCGCAATCAAGTGAAGAAACACTTCTTCTCTTACAAACTTATTTTCTGTATACTCTATTTTACTGTAACTCTATATTACTGTAACTTAATTCCATATCAAATATAGAATTTGATGTATAGATGTTCAAATACTACTCGGTGTATACTATCTCACTTGAATTTAATGAACATCTCATTTTTACTTAAAAATAGTAATTTTGGACTAAAGAATTGTACTTAATTAGAATTTGTTAAGAAGTTTAGGTATAAATATATATTAGTTGCAGATACAAGTGGTATCCTCTGTGGCCTATGATACAATAACATTGGGTGTTCAAGCCCTTGTTCTGAGATGCTATGGATATGACAGCCAGTTACACTACATTGCAGCAACAGTAAGTCTTCTTAATGACAGCAACTCAATAATTGTTATGTCTCTGGGCCTCATTTTCACACATTTGAAATAAGTCTAAAATCCCCCAACTCATTAAATCTATTTTTATTGAAATCAAATAAGATCACAGAAGAACATAGACTTTAAATCTATTTAAAATTGTTCATATTTAAAGATGTTGCAGCAGTAGTAGTATTACACCAATGAACAGTGTAGGTTAACCTTTATATTTATATCACATTTATAGATTCAATGTAGTCCTAACAACGAGAAAAGGCACGAGGGTGGGCTGAGAAGGCTCAGTGAGTGCGTAGGCTTGAGAGGTAAGCACGGCACCTGTATACGTATCACTAGTTCACACATAGAAGTCATGTGTGAACTATGCCACCACCCTAGTGTCCAGTTAAAGGAGGGGAGCAAGTCACAAGGGAACTAGGCCGAATCTGAGCAGATCGTTCAGCCTCATTCTCTACTGACTATGGTATGAGAATCTGCTCACCCTGCCAGCAAAACAAACAAACAAACTTCACCAGCCAAACAACAGAGCTAAAGTTGCAATAAATTGATAAGAATAGGTAGAAAGAACTCCTCCAAAAGTATTTGAACGTAGTATTTGTGTTTTCATAATCTAATTATCAGTCCTTTTAAAAAAGGAATATTGCTCTACACATGAGAATTTTGATATATATATATATATATATATAATTTCAAAATTGGGAAATTAAAAACATAACACATAATCTTTCTATTAATTTATCACACTAGACAAAAGAATTATACTTTCACACACAGGCATCATTGTACTGTGCACATATTGCTATCCATAATCTCTCATCTGCCCGTTTCCTTTCTAGAAAACAGTAGTTTATCTTTCTAGTTTCTTGTCATGTGCAGGACACTAACACATGTACAACACAACCAAGGTCTTCATGTTTTAATGTCTCAGATTCTTAATTTGTGAAGTATAAAATTGTCGTGTTTTAAAACAGTAGTCAGTTATGAAGTCATTGTAATAATAATAAATATATCAAAGAGGGGAGCCAAAATCAGAAACAGTGTAGCCTACAGATGAATCAGGGTCCTGAAACTCAAAGGACAACAGAAGCAGCTGACCCCTGTGCCTGAATTAGGGAAAGGCTGAAAGAAGCTGAGGAGGAGGGCGAACTTGTAGGAGGACCAGCAGTCTCAATTATTGTGAACCCTGTGATCTATCAAACATTGGACCATCAACCAGGCAGCATACACCAGCTGATGTGAGGCTCCTAGCACACTTACAATAGAGGACTGCCAGGTTTATGTTCAGTCAGAGATGATGCACCTAACCCTCAAGGGACTGGAGGCCCCAGGGAGTTTAGAGGTCAGATGTTGTGGCGGGCAGGGACGTCCTAATGGTGACAGGGTGCTGGGGAGGAGGTATGCAATGTGGAACAGTCAGAGAGGGTGGACAGGGTGGTGGTGGGGGGATAAAATCTGGAGTGTAAAATAAAATAAAATAAAACAAAGAAATATATAATTGTACAAATACCATTGTAGTGTGTGTGTGTGTGTACATGTATTCTTTAAAATGTGGTTTTGTATAACACATACTGCATATAGAATGTGTTTTTCTGAGCTTTGATTATTTAACTTGAAAATGGTGATGGCCAGTCTCTCATTTTCTTACAAGTAACACACTGTTTTTTGTTGATGAATGTGTCTGCCTGACATATAACATTTTCTTTATCCATTGGTTTTATTGTTTGTATGTTTTATTTTTTGTTTTTTGGGGGGGTGGTTGGTGTCCATATAGACATTTCTGTCTGACTCTTTTCTAAATGGATAGGAAATATTCTTCTTTCTCTTTGTAGTGTATCTTTCATTTGAGGCAGAATGAAGAAGTTGGGAGTGTGGAGTAGGTTCACTGGAGTGCTTTAAGCCATGATACTTAAGAGATTGTACTTGATTCTCTAATGCTGAAGGAAACACAGAAAATTTTAAAGCAGACTGGGCATGTGGTATGACTATAACAGTGTGAACAGAATGTGGGAAGGATTAGAAGAACAAGATTAGACACACAGGATCCAATTTTGAAAATATTAAAGTGACAAAACAGGATACTCCAAATACAACGAGGTTGGTATGGATAAAAGAAGTGCATCTTTCATTAGCCCATAGTCATTTATACATAATTTAGTGAATATAGGAGAAACTGTATTCATGAACTAGATATATTCAGTTCTGAGAATGTTCACTATACAATGAATCTGGAAATGATGAACGATGTTTAATGACTATTGGGTAACTTCTGGGTTGGCAATATTAATTTGAAAGCAACTAACAAGAGCTAGCTGGTGGATCTCCTGGCAATTCAACGTTCTCTAAGGGATTCACTGTTTGAAGTCAAGGCTGGATGGTTCTGACTGGGAAGAAAACAGCAAAGACTGGTAAAGTGAGGGAAAGGATGAAGTACTATCTTGAAGGTGGTGATGCAGAACCAAGCATAGGAAGTTTTGACACAGCTTAGTAAAGGTAAGAACCTAAAAACCGTCATTGCGTAGGGCGACGCAAAAGCCACTGCAGCATCAAGAGAAAAGTCAAGACAGCCAGGCAGCAGATACAGAACAAACATTTCAAAGCCTGTGAAATAATAAAAAACAGTTCAGACTGTATAAAAGAGCACAGCCTAGATAGAGCTGGGTGAAGTGCAACCTCGGGAATTGCTTCAACTTATTGTTTCTTGTGAGGAATCAGTTCTAGAAGAGTGGGGTATTCTAAAATGCAGTTTGTCGATATCAAAAAGAGCTAAGAAAAATAATGTTCAGTTTCCTGAAAGAAGAAATAATTAAGAATAAACCATGTCAACGTCCAGCTTTGATTTTCAGTTCTATTGGTCTCCAGTGGAAAATCGTCCGAGCCAATTTATCCTGGCTCCATTGATCCTAAATTGTCTTTGTTTTGTTTATTTTTCAATGGGGAAAATTCTTAAGTTCATAAGCTCTCCCAGGGCCCCACTGATTTTTCTAGCAGTTATGGCTTATTTTGATTTACCTCCATGGTTGGGTCTCACTCTCAGTCCACTTTATGTGGGGATTTTTTAAAGCCTTCCAGTGGCCTCTACCTTTCAAAACAGGGCATAAAAAAACACTTCAAATTTTTTTTTTTTTTTTTTTTTTAGGAAATAATGATTTGAGGCCATACATGAATTAAAACATCAATTTATTATCAATGAGATTTGAAATATCTACTTATTTGTACATTTTATATATAATAAAGCTATAATTTGATAATGTTATTTGGCTTAGCCAGTCTTTGCATATTTGTTTAAACTATTGTTACTGAAGAATTTTCTACTTAACCAATATACAAAAATTACCCAAAATATCAAAGCTTAAAATAATCACAAGTAGAAATGTACTGGTATACTGTTGGCTGGTTTATAGGATACTGAAATTTATTCAATTCATTGATTCATTTTCATGTATCTGGTTCAACAAAATGACCTAAAATATTTCTCAATAAACAAATCATGAATATGTATGGTAAATTTATATGTACTTTTAGACTTAGAGTCTATCAATGGATTTGGAGGAAAGCACATTGACTCTTGGAGAACTTTCTATGCATGTTTGTGCATAGTAAATTATATAAACTTTATTATTAAGGTAGTACTTGAATGTACCTTTGGTAGTGTACATTTTCTAACAAAATGAATCTACTGAATTTAAAAATTAAGCAGTTTTGCAATCAACATTGCAAACAACCTATCATATTATTGAGTATGTAAAGCACAGTCTCCAAGCTAAACTAGTAGTTCCTGTTAGCTGGTGACAGAAACGAAATACTGTATATTAATTAACCCAGAACTATGTACCTCAAATACAAGCTGTTTCTTTTTTAATGGATATTTGGTTTGATATTTTCATATGTAAAAATGTGTCCATTAAGAAATAGATTCCTTTCCTGGCACAGTAGTGCATTCCTTTAATCACAAAACTCAGTGGGTAGACACAGGCAGAACTCTGCATTTAAACCATTCTGGTCTTCATACTGAGTTACAGGATAGGCAGAGCTACTTAGTGAAATACTGTCTCAAAATAATCAAATAATTCAAAATAAATAATAAATTCCTCAATTTCAATTAAATCTTATGGTAAATATTAAAAGAGAAAATAAAATAAAATGCTGCATTACTTATTCTAGCAAAATAAAGAATATATTACGTGGGTTCTTTATTTTTATTTTTTTTAAATATTATTCGATATATTTTTTATTTACATTTCAAATGATTTCCCCTTTTCTTTTTTTTATTCGATATAATTTATTTACATTTCAAATGATTTCCCCTTTTCTAGCCCCCCCCACTCCCCGAAAGTCCCGTAAGCCCCCTTCTCTTCCCCTGCCGTCCCTCCCACCCCTTCCCAGTTCCCCGTTCTGGTTTTGCCAAATACTGTTTCACTGAGTCTTTCCAGAACCAGGGACCACTCCTGCTTTCTTCTTGTATCTCATTTGATGTGTGAATTATGTTTATGAATTATGATTTCCCCTTTTCTAGTCCCCCACTCCCCGAAAGTCACATAAGTTGCCTTCCCTCCCTCTGTTCTCCCACCCATCTCTTCCCACTTCCCTGTTCTGGTTTTGTCTTGTACTGCTACACTGAGTCTTTCCAGAAATAGGGGCCACTCCTCCATTCTTCTTGTACCTCATCTGATGTGTGGATTATGTTTTGGGTATTCCAGTTTTCCAGGCTAATATCCACTTATTAGTGAGTGCATACCATGATTGATCTTTTGAGACTGGGTTACCTCACTTAGTATGATGTTCTCCAGCTCCATCCATTTGCCTAAGAATTTCATGAATTCATTGTTTCTAATGGCTAAATAGTACTCCATTGTGTATATATACCATATTTTTTGCATCCATTCTTCTGTTGAGGGATACCTGGGTTTTTTCCAGCTTCTGGCTATTATAAATAGGGCTGCTATGAACATAGTGGAGCATATATCCTTATTACATGCTGGAGAATCCTCTGGGTATATGCCCAGGAGTGGTATAGCAGGATCTTCTGGAAGTGAGGTGCCAAGTTTTCTGAGGAACCGCCAGACTGATTTCTAGAGTGGTTGTACTAATTTGCAACCCCACCAGCAGTGGAGGGGTATTCCTCTTTCTCCACATCCTCGCCAACACCTGCTGTCTCCTGAATTTTTAATCTAATCCATTCTGACAGGTGTAAGGTGAAATCTCAGGGCTGTTTTGATTTGCATTTCCCTGATGACTAGTGAAGTTGAGCATTTTTTAAGATGTTTCCTACCATCCGAAGTTCTTTAGGTGAGAATTCTTTGTTTAACTCTGTACCCCATTTTTAATAGGGTTATTTGGTTTTCTGGGGTCTAACTTCTTGAGTTCTTTGTATACATTGGATATTAGCCCTTTATCTGATGTAGGGTTGGTGAAGATCTTTTCCCAATTTGTTGGTTGCCGATTTGTCCTTTTGATGGTGTCCTTTGCCTTACAGAAACTTTGTAATTTTATGAGGTCCCATTTGTCAATTCTTGATCTTAGAGCATAAGCTATTGGTGCTCTGTTCAGGAACTATCCCCCTGTTCCCAATGTCCTCAAGGGTCTTCCCCAGTTTCTTTTCTATTAGCTTCAGAGTGTCTGGCTTTATGTGGTCCTTGATCCATTTGGAGTTGAGCTTAGTACAAGGAGACAAGGATGGATCAATTCACATTCTTCTGCATGCTGACCTCCAGTTGAACCAGCACCATTTGTTGAAAAGGCTATCTTTTTTCCATTGGATGTTTTCAGCCCCTTTGTCGAGGATCAAGTGGCCATAGGTGTGTGGGTTCATTTCTGGATCTTCAATCCTGTTCCATTGATCTGCCTGCCTATCACTGTACCAATACCATGCAGTTTTTTAACACTATTGCTCGGTAATATTGCTTGAGGTCAGGGATACTGATTCCCCCAGAATTTCTTTTGTAGTTGAGAATAGTTTTAGCTATCCTGGGTTTTTTGTTATTCCAGATGAATTTGAAAATTGCTCTTTCTAACTCTATGAAGAATTAAGTTGGGATTTTGATGGGTATTGCGTTGAATCTGTATATTGCTTTTGGCAAAATGGACATTTTAACTATATTAATCCTGCCGATCCATGAGCATGGGAGGTTTTTCCATTTTTTGAGGTCTTCCTCCATTTTCTTCTTCACAGTCTTGAAGTTCTTGTCATACAGCTCTTTCACATGCTTGGTTAGAGTCACCCCAAGGTACTTTATACTGTTTGTGGCTATTGTGAAGGGTGTCATTTCCCTAATTTCTTTCTCAGCCTGCTTATCCTTTGAGTATAGGAAGGCTACTGATTTGCTTGAGTTGATTTTATAACCTGACACTTTGCTGAATTTGTTGATCAGCTGTAGGAGTTCTCTAGTGGAGTTTTTTGGGTCACTTAGGTAGACTATCATATCATCTGCAAATAATGATAGTTTGACTTCTTCCTTTCCAATTTGTATCCCTTTGACCTCCTTATGTTGTCTAATTGCCCAAGATAGTACCTCAAGTACAATATTGAAAAGATAAGGAGAATGTGGGCAGCCCTGTCTAGTCCCTAATTTTAGTGGGATTGCTTCAAGTTTCTCTCCATTTAGTTTGATGCTGGCTACAGGTTTGCTGTATACTGCTTTTACTATGTTTAGGTATGGGCCTTGAATTCCTGTTCTTCCAAGTCTTTAAGCATGAAGGTATGCTGAATTTTGTCAAATGCTTTTTCAGCATCCAATGAAATGACCATGTGGTTTTTTTCCTTGAGTTTTTTTTATGTAGTGGATTGCATTGATGATTTCCGTATATTGAACCAACCCTGCATTCCCGGGATAAAGCCTACTTGATCATGGTGGATGATCGTTTTTATGTGTTCTTGGATTCAGTTGGCAAGAATTTTACTGAGTATTTTTGCATTGATGTTCAGGGAAATTGTTCTGAAGTTCTCTATCTTTGTTGGATCTTTGTGTGGTGTCACTTGGTTTCATTTTATTATTATTTGATTATTTTAATTTCTTTCATGTATGACTTATCTTAAATATCAGTGAAACATACTTTTATAATTAACATAACAATCTTTAAAAAGGAAGCAGGGAGACAAAATTTTGTTTAAATATTTTTTACCATTGTAACATTATATATGTGTACCTAGATTATACATTATATAATATTAATACAATTTTCATTTTAAAAATTTATTTATTTTAAGTATATAAGTAACTATAGCTGTCTTCAGAATCACCAGAAGAAGCCATCAGATTCCATTACAAATGGTTGTGAGTCAACATGTGGTTGCTAAGAATTGAACTCAGGACTCCTGGAATAGCAGTCAGAACTTCTAACTACTGAGCCATCTAGCCAGCCTGATACAATTTTCTTTTTCTTTATTTTATTTTTATTAGATATTTTCTTTATTTACATTTCAAATGTTATCTCCTTTGCTCGTTTCCCTTCTGAAAACTCCCTATCCCATTCTCCCTCCCCTCCTCACTAACCCACTCATTCCCTCTTCCCTGTCCTGGTATTCCCCTACACTGGGGCATCGAGCCTTCACAGGACCAATGGCCTCTCCTCTCATTGATGTCTGATAAGACCACCCTCTGCTCCACATATGGCTAGAGCCATGGGTCCCACCAAGAGTACTCTTTGATTGGTGGCTTAGTCCCTGAGAGCTCTGAGGGTACTGGTTGGTTCATAATGTTGTTCTTCCTATGGGGATGCAAACCCCTTCTGCTCCTTGGGCCCTTTCTCTAGCTCTTCCATTGGGGACCCTGTGCTCAGTTTAATGGTCAGCTGAGAATATCTCCCTCTGTATTTGTCAGGCACTGGCAGGGATTTGGAAAGAATAAAATAATTCCCAGGTCCATGTCCTTACAGGGTTTATTATTATTATTATTATTTGACTAGTGTACCTGACAGCAGCTTACATTGACATGTACCCCATGTTTTTTATATAATTATTCTCAATCAAGGAGCAAGCTCATAAAATATTGGAGTTTATCATATTCTAAGACTGTGGATTTTTCAGATTTAGGAGAGAGACACAATAACAAATTCAATAATTGGAAATGAATATAATTTTTATTGGAGATAAGAAAATACATAACAAATATGAAGGAAAGGAAAAATGATTTCAAAACCCTTTTACATATTGTTACCAATTAAACAAAGATACTAAGGAAATGTGAATCTTATGGATTCACCAATATTTCAGAAAATAAACATTCACAGAATTGTGTCCTGGGACCATGTATTTCAGAGAAACAAGATCAGGGTCAATAAAAAAAAGTCCATTATAATCTCAGACTGAGATAAAAGTGAATTTTGTTCCCCCCATTTAATGTCATGCTTGACGAGAAATCAATGCTTGCAAATTTCTTCTATTTGTAATGTCACTAAATTTACAATCTCTTACTAAATCTTTATAGTATATCATCATGTTACACAGTTTGTAGAGAGTAAATCCATGTTTGTGAATGCAATACTAATAATTATCTAACTTATAATTTGTAGTACACAAAACAAGTTACTTTTATACTACATATTTTGGTAACTTAATTTGGTATATAATTTGGTATATAATTAATAACTGTATAATTTGGTAACATATTTTAAATATTGTGAACCCAAGATATATTTCTAAAACTACAGCCATTGTCTCTAAGTTTATTTATGGTACAAGAATAAGGAAAATTTTCAGATTAATGTTAGTTCATATCCCTGTGTATATATTGTGTATAAATCCTATTAATTTAGTTGTGTGTGTGTGTGTGTGTGTGTGTGTGTCTAAGATGTTGGGTATTTTCATCTATCACTCTCTATACTATTGCTTTGAGACAGTCTCTCACTGAACCAGACATTTGTGTATATTGCTTGGCTGTGTGATGAGTATAGCCAAAGGATTGTCCTGTAACTTTTCTCCACACTGGGGATAAAGGCAACCACTATTTTGCTTGGTATTTTACTTGGTGCTTGAAATTCAAATTCAGATCCCTATGCTTTTAAGGAAAGTACCTACCAAATCCTCCTTCAGTATGGGTGATTTTCATTTTAGCAGTTAAATTAATAACTATGTGATAATTAGAGTGATTATAGTCATCTGACAGAGGTGGGCATCAAACCATTTAATTTTGAAGAGTATCATTATTTCATATAATACCTGAAACAATTTTGACCAATTTTGACAAAGAAGTTAAATGTTAGTACAAAACAGGGCAGTGTTTAAATAGATGGGTTATATTTCAGTAAATTCGAGTTACTACTACAGTCAGTACTTTTTTTACACCTTTCTCTAATGTTTAAACAATTTCCTCTGAAACAACAATCATTATTAAATATGAGGAAACTGATATACAGCAGCTTTAAGACAGTTTGTGTTTGAACTTGTCCAACACTGGTTATTTCAAAATTGTCCTCAACACAGAGCTCTAGGTCTAAATTCTCTCACAGCTTTTCCAACTGAAGCAGAAATCTGCTTACTCAGACCACACTTTCCTATCATAAAAACAATAGACTCACTGGAGACTCAAGAATATTGAAGGCTCTACTCTAAGGCTCCATAAACTGTGCACTGCTTGCTGCAGTGATTTTAATTGTTCTCTTGCAAGAAATGAGTAGTACTGAACCACTTCTTGGAATATTATCTGGTATAAGCAGGGACAACACATTATTCTCAAAAAACAAATTAGAGAATGAGAGAACAAAATAGAGTTTTGTATGGTAGTGATGGATTACTATGGCTCAAACATGGCTGCCACTGCTCTTGAAAGCAAGACAATGTGTATGTGTGTGCAGATAGTCATTCCCAAGGGAGGACATGAGTACAAGGTCATAGAAACCCCAGGTATGTCCTTTATCAGGCACTACAAATGATTTTGTTTTGATTTGTTTTGTTTTCCTATAATATTACTAAATGGACTTGAACTCACTAAGTAGTTGGGTAGTCATACCAAGGGACCCATTTGCTAATGTCTCCCAACTTTTGTAGTTACCAGTGTGTATTATTTTACCCAGCATGTGTTTATTTTACATGTGTTGTGGGTATTGAACTAATATCCTATGACTCACATAGCCAGTGAGTCATATCTCTAAAACCTATAGAAAGAGCAAATTGATAACTATCAAACGCACTTCAAGAAACCATTTTATTTTCAATCAAATACTTGAAAATTTCTATGAAAAAAAATGGCATGGAGATTACTATCTTTGTACAATATCTATAATGCCTTTATTTTGATTAGTTAGTCTAAATCATCTATTTTGCCAACTTGAAACATTCATCTATTTTTTATGTTAATCTGAGCTATAACTCTTTTCTATAGTTTCCCTCTATATTAAGGTTCTAGGTAGAGGAAAGTGCTACTTTGTAATGATTTTAAACTATTATGCAAATGAGTGATAACTCAGTTCAGTAGGAGTCAAAATTAATCTCCAAGTATCAAAATTTAAAATATTTATGCAAGGGTTATTTAATATAGGAAAATAAAATATTATTCTTCAGTATTATATAAAACATTTCAATAAACTGAGGATAACTTAAAGATCTGATAGATCTATGAAGATTAAGCTGTGAAAGCAAACTTTAGTGACTATGCACAAGGTCTAGAATCACTGACTGATTATCCGTTTTTCATGTTATTCACTTAAGGAAATGAAGTACCTCATCCCTGATAATTAAGACATCAAGCATTGTAGAAAGATATTAAACTTCAAAGAACTCAGAATGAGTGAACACTCTCCAACTTGACTGTAAAAGGTTCTAGAAAGTAAAAAAAAGAAAGAAAGAAAAGAAAAAATAATTAATTAGTTAATTAATTAATTAATTGGGTGCCCCTTATAGCCCATAACTGAGTGCATAGTGTCATATGGAAAATGATTCAATGATCTTAAGTGAAAGAATGTGAGAAAGGATGGATTCTGAAGGAGCAGGGGAAGATTATTGCATGAATCTAAAACATCAGGGCATCATTGCCTTCCTAGAGAAAAGCAAATTGCGGGTAAGAGAAATAGAGAAATAGAGGGTAAATCCAGAAAATAATACTACAGGTTGAGTGAACAAAATGTCAAAGGCCATGGATCATTTCACAGATATTTAGATTTGTTCTGAGATGGGAAAATTTGGTGCATTTGAAAGTCACTGCAGTATTTATCTTAAGTGAATCATCACAGTTCTTAATATTGTCTTTTGACAATGTAAGTCTACATGCCAGGGTGCCAGTCTCAAACTAGAATAGGCTCCAGAGAGGATGTATGTATCAGGCAAGGGGAAGGCTGAGTCAAACAACACAATTGGGATGCTTTGCAACTCTGACTGACTACAAATCAGAAATTTTCTTTATTTATATGGATTCAAAACATTCATGATTTCAAGATTTAAAAATCATACATTTTGTCCTGGTCATATATTTCTAATACACCCAAGGCTACAGGTAAAGCACATGTAGAAAGCTCTTATTATCCTCAATCTCATATCCTTATTCCTAAAATTCTACAAGTCATTTTTAGCACAAGCAAGCAAGCAAGCAAGCAAGCACAGAGCATCCTGTTCTCAGACTGGTAGCACTCTGCAATTTTAAGATGCTGAGATGGAGAATAGATTGTATCCAAGTCTGTCTAGGTGAATCATCCTGCTTTAAGCAGTATTTGTTATCTTCTAATGGTCAATCATATTACTTTCAAATTAGCCTAGGAATCATTGTAGCTGTTATTTGTATTTATAATCTTAGAAGAAATTATTAAGCAAAAGAATTCTTTTGTTTCTAAATTAACTGACATTACAGCAACCTAGTATAAACCACTATTACAAAGAATAACAAATCATAATCTTATTTGTCTTACACTCTCTTACATTATTCTTATACTATCCACACATGCCGTTATGTTATCTTGGTCACGCTAGTTTTAGTTGCTGAGTTAGTACTTACTAGGTTTTTAATATGTATACTTCAAAGAAATTCTAAATATACTTGATAAAGGTATTTCGTGCTCTGATCTGCTGTCATTTCTTCTATCCTACTGAACCTTATCGGCCTCCTCTGAATTTACAGTGCTCTAATTATTTTGTTGCATAGATTAGTGTATTGACAGATGACAATCTCCAAGTCACAGAGAAAACTTCCAGGTAGGGTCTCCTGAGCTTGCTTCCTGGAAATCAGGTAGTACATTCAGGACTTTCTTAGGGGAATACAGAAACAATTGTTTTGTTTGTTTGTTTTTTTGTATGCTTTGGGGGTTTTTGTTTTTATTTCAGAGAAGAAGTGGCTGACTCATTATGTTCACAGGACTCCCAAAAGTATAAACACACAGATATTCCAACTTAAAGTAAAGAGCATCAGGTCAAACATTGCAGTACATGGCTCAGCTATGGCGGTACTTTGTCAAAGAGCTGTGCTGGCTTTATGACTCTCAGAATTCTCCTAGGAAAGGGCTGTGCCAACTGCACAATGCAAAATGAGTCATTTCTTTAAATTTCTTTTAAAAATGTTTAGAGAAAGAACTATAACGTGTTCCATGTAACTCAACATGTTACATGCATGTGCCTCCTAGACAATACTTAGTAATCACATTTCATGAGGTCAAGAATAAAATAAATGTTTATCTATAATTAAAAATTGTATGGGTTAGTATATCCTTATTTGGTCATGTGGGCTGCATTTCTAATTGAGAATTATACAAATGAACCCAAACTATTTGAATTAGTAAAATCTGATATTTGGAAGAATAAAGGTTCATATTGAATAAGAAGAAATATAATTAAAGCACTTGAGATTTAAAATTCTATCATGGGTATTTTTCTTGCTAAAGGAAATGAAACCTGGTATTTTTAGACCAGAAAGTATGAATTCCAAAGTACTCAGTAAAGCTGCAAATCTCTTCCATTTTATCAGTAAAGTATGTTAACAGGATAAGAGAGTCAGGATGACAAATATTTAGGTGGATTATATCTTGCCTAGGTCATATGCATAGCTTCCTGCTAGTAATAAGGTAACTCACCATCTTTTTTTTTTGTTCTCTGTTTCTGTTATCTCTTCATATTAGGAAAATAAAAGTATCGTTTTCTTCTAGTCAGAACTCCATGTTCTACTATATTTCGCAAGACAGTTATGAAGATACTCTGTATGGCAGGTACACAAGGAAATTGCTTTCAATATTCTATTGTTGATAAGAGATTAGAAAGAGAACTCTAGTTCCTAAAGCTACATCTATTCTTAAGACTTATTAAGCCATTTTCATTTTCAGAACAGTCTGTTATCTTTGAGTTATACATAATACATTGAATCAATAAGAACCCTTGCTTTTGATCAGATATTGTCAAAATAATATGTCCTAATTATATCAACAGTCCCACACAACTTCCACAGCCTTCCTTTATTCAATGAGACACTTAATGATTTGTCCTCATATTCCACATATTAGCATTAAGTCCAAAATTAGCATTTCCATTGCATAAATGGAAAGAAAGTTTAAAATTATAAATGTATATAATCATGTTCTATTTATTCTAATAAATAAAACTGATACAAACATATCAGAAAAACTAACAAATCAGGAAAGAATGGAGTTCTCAGATTTAGACAGATATTACTTTAAGATGTTCTTTTATTTTTGAGATTATAATATATTTACATCATTTCTGTCTTCCAATTATTGTTTCAAACTCTCCAATGAAAACTCCCTTTGCTCTGGTCTGTAATAACTTTTTCTATGTTTTATACACACATGCATATGTTGGGTGCCATAAACTTTAACCAAATATTAAATAATGAATATCAGACAAGAACAATTGTACATTTTAAAAAGTATGACACTTAGCATATAAGTGTCTGTAGTGAGAGATATTTTATATAAGAGATGATAAAATTGAATTTTTTGAGCCAGGTATAAAAGAATTTTAGGCTAGACATGCAGGTTTATTATATAAATGAAGAGAATATGCTGTCTACATCAAGTGTTTTCTTTTTAAAATACATATTTCTTATAGGTAAATCATAACTCTTATCATTCAATGTGTCAATTTATGGATTTCAGGAAAGTTTATATATCATATAATTTAATCTATGAAATCATTCCATATATATATATATATATATATATATATATATATATATATATATATATATATGTGTGTGTGTGTGTATACATATGTATATATACATATATACATGTGTGTACATATATTTATATGTATGTATGTAATATACTCCATATAAATTGAATCTCTATATATTCAAAATATATGATATATATAAATATTTATATAAAATGTATTCCATATGACTATATGGAGTACATAAGAAAAATAATCAGGAAGATGTATTGTTCAAATTGCTTAGAAGTTCAAGTCCCAAGACACAAAGGGAATGGCTTTAGCCAAAATGTGCAGAGAAGCAGGAGATAGAACCTGTAGAGATCACCTCCAGCAGATAGGCATGGCTCCTGGTCAAGGGATGTGGCCACCCATCACTCTCAAAGTTTTTAACCCAGAAATGTTCCTTTTTAAAGGAAGAGAAGGGACAAAAAATGGAGCAGAGACGGAAGGAATGACCATGCAGAGACTGTCCCACCTGGGGATCCATCCTGTCTGCAGATACCAAACGCTACACTTGCCATGGTCAAGAGACACATGATGACAGGAACCTGATGTGGCTGTTCCTTGGGAATTCAGCCATCAAATGACCAATGCACATCAGGATGCTTAAAGTAAACTATCATACTGCGCTCAGGGGTCCTGTGGGGGAGCTGGTAGAAAGACTGGAGGAATTGAGGGGGATTGCAACCCCATAGGAAAAACATCAATGGCTGTCTGGACAACCCAGTGCTCCCAGAGACTAGACCACCAACCAAGGAATGTACAGCGAGGGATCCATGACTCCAGAGGCATATGTAGCAGAGGATGGCCTTGCCTGATAGCAATGAGAAGGGAGGCCCTTAGTCCTGTGGAAGTTTGATGTCTCAGTGTACGGAGATGCTGGCGTGATAGGGCAGGAGAGGGTGGATGAATGAGGGAGCGCCTTATGGAGGTAAAGGAGACAGGGAGAAAGGATGGATGTTGGAGAGGGTGTTTGTGGGGGATTAACCAAGAAGTGGGATCTCATTTGATATGTAAACAAATGGAATGATTAATCAAAAAAGAGTTCGAGTCCCAAATATTATATTCGTTCTTTACAAATTCATGTAAATTGGATGAAAATCCTGTAGAACTATACATCTATTTAAGCTGCATCAATTTGAGAAAGGTCCTTTATCCTTAGTCATTTTGTTTCTTAAGTCAGGGGATAAAAGTTTATGAAAGAAGATCATTTTACTCAATGGCCTTTCATCATAATTGGCATAAAATTTTCATTCCTCAAATACTAATTTAACTCTCTACAATGACTATATATCATGTGAGAAAAATGCAGAGTGTTTCTAGAAATTTCCATGAAGATGTGCTATAGATATGAAGGAAAAGAAAAGCTTACTGGTGCATTTACTTAAATGCTGCATGTTATATAACAGAATGATTACTATGCATGCCATCCACACTGATGTGCAAGGAAGTAAGGAAATGAGTCCAGTATACATGGAGTGAAAGTTCAGAGGAAGTGTGGAAAACATGAAGTCTTCAGTTTTAAGATTAAGTGACATCCATTGCAGACATTCTGGCAATGGAGGCAAAAGAGTAGATTGGGGTTTTGAAATAACATTTGAGGACCTGTGAATAAGTATGTTAGAACCTAGTGAGTAGTTCAGAAGAGAAACCTTGTTTACTTTGATGCAGATAGTTTTTCAATGAGACAACTAAGTGTAATACCTTACTGTACATTTTCTTTGGTATCAATGGAACCAATATTCTGAACAGTATAAGCATTAGACAGACACTAGAGAAGACATTTAAAATATGTTAAAACAAGGAAACAGCACTTACTTAGAACATGAAAATGAACCTCATCTATTGTGTACCACAGGCATTCAGTTCCTACCTGAGACCTTAAAATCTCTTGAGAAAAACAGGCCAGTCGCAATTACTGCTCCTTGCCTTACTATTATTCATCTCACATTAAGCACAAATATCTCAAGCCGCAAACAAGAGTTATGGCAATCTCATCAGTGAAAAACTTCTTAATCTGTCCCTAGTTAGAATAAAATATCCATCATGTCGCAAGCAGGGAAGTTCAATATCACTTGATCTTTTTGTTTGTTTTTGTTTTCATGATGATCAGGTTCAGTCCCATATTAACCTTTAATAGTCATATATTTTACATAAGTTAATGAATATGGACCATTAATATGAATGGGCTGTATTTCTAAAGCATTATGCATTAAACCATGATGCTCTCTGGTTTATTTATTTCTTTGAACACTACTGATACTGTTGGCTGTTATAAACACAATATTTCAAAGAGCAGAGTAAATGGAGCTTAACGCCTTTACATTGGTATGGTTAAACAATGAAAGTGCTTAATCAAAGTGAAGATTTCCATTGTGTTTATGAAGACCTTTTTATTGTAGAAATATATTCAAAGAGAAGTGTTTGCATGGAATACTAATAAGGTTAAATGACAATAATTCCTAAAGTAAATACTACGGAGCAGCTACAGTACATATCAAAATTATACTTTCATCAATTATTTTTAAAAGCGTTAAGGCCTACAAATATATACAGTGATTTGAGTCATTCTGCTCTGAACACCCTCAACAGATGTATTTGGATCACAGAGTTTCATGCTTTCAGATTTAGGATTTTCCCTGTATGATCAGTTGTTCTAGTTTTCTAGTATGTGAAGCTTGATGATCTAGTAGTGTTCACTGATAGTCTTTTGATAATGGTAGGTTTGAATTTTCACACTTAGGAGAAATAAAATTGGATGAGGTATTGCTTTAACATATCAAGAGCTATCAGAGTTTTCTCTTGTCAGAGGAATAGACATCCACTAAAATTGAAAAGACAAGTACAAATACCTCCACACATTTCCATACACATATGTACATATATGTATGTACCTGCCAAGGAAAAACTTGTTAAAGATTTCCTGAAACACTGATTTCCTGTATATTATTCTGTTAAATAATTTGTAAAAAGAATTATTTTATTTCAAAATTGCTAGTGCAAAGATTATAAAAGGTACAAATAGAATCTTGGGTTGGGACACTCTAGGTCCTATCACTTTGCTCTCCCTTCAACCTATTTATTTTATTACATACCCACTTAGCAAAAAAAAAAAAAAAAAAGAGAAAGAAAGAAAGAAAGAAAGAAAGAAAGAAAGAAAGAAAAACGAAAAGGAAAGAAAAGAAAAGTTAACTGCATCTTAAAATAGTATTTCTTTCTTTTTTCATTCATTCTTTCTTTTTTGTTTTCTTTTTCTTTTTTGCTCTCCTTCTGTATGCCTCTCCCCTTCCCATTTCCCCACTCCCTCCCCTCTCTCTTGGTTTGGTTTAGATAAAAATGTTACAGTATGTAGCTCTCCCTGTCCTGTCCTGACACTAAGTAGACTAAATTGACCTCAACTTCACAGAGATCCCACTGTTTCATCCTCCTGAGTAATGGGATAAAAGGATCGTGTTACCATACCTAGGCACAAAAAGATTTCTAAGGAATGTAAAATTAAAATCCATTCCTGGCGAAAACAGTGATACAAAGAGTGTGATATTTGGGGACGCCGGACAAATCTGAGAGGCAGAACCAGGTACACAGACATAGCCTGAGTCTAACATCGCTTGGGTCTCAGCTCTTCAGGCTTCTGCCTGCACCCAGGGCCTTGGCAGCTACGTGGGCCATCTGTGTGCCAACCCTGTTGAGGTTCGTTTGCCCTACACAGTGATCAGCACTTGGAAAAGGTCCCCAAAGCATCCGCCATCTTTGCTCCCTGACAGAGCAGACTGGCAGTACCAGGTTCACAGAGACAACCTGAGTATAATATTGCTTGGGGCAAGACACACCAGGGCTCCAAGGGCACCCAAGAGGAGGGCAGCACATCAGCAGTCTGTGCCAGGGGAAACCCAGTAATCCAGTAGTGTGGAAATAGCTTTACAGGCTCACAGGAGGTTTAAGCACTAGCCAATGACAACAGGACCAACTAACCCCAGAGATCACGAGATGGCAAAAGGCAAACATAGCATCATTACTAAGAGAAATCAAGGCAATATGGCAGCATTCGAACCCAATTCTCCAACAACAACATGTCCTGTATACCCTAACACACCAGAAAAACAAGATTTAGATTTAAAATCACTGGTCATGATTCTGTTAGAGGAACACAAGAAGGTCATAAATAAATCTCTTAAAGAAATACAGGAAAAATGGATCAAAAGGTAGAAGCCCTTACAAGGGAAACACAAAAATCATTCAGAGAAATTCGGGAGAAAATGGGTCAAAAGATAGAAGCCAATAAAGAGGAAATGCAAAAATCACTTAAAGAAATACAGGAGAACTTGGGTCAACAGGCAGAAGTCATTAAAGAGGAAACACAAAAATCCCTTAAAAATTACAGGAAAACACAAACAAACAAGTGAAGGAACTCAGCAAAACCATGCAGGATCTAAAAGCAGAAGTAGAAACAACTAAGAAATTGCAAAGGGAGACAACTTTGGAGATAGAAAACTGTCGGAAGAAATCAGGTGCCGTAGATGGAAATATCAACAACAGAATACAAGAGATAGAGGAAAGAATCTCAGATGCCGAAGATATCATAGGAACCATTGACTCAACAGTCAAAGAAAATGCAAAATGCAAAAAGCTTGTAACCCAAAATATCCAGGAAATCCAGGACACAATAAGAACCAAACCTAAGTATTAAAGGTATAGAAGAGAATGAAGATTTACAACTTAAGGGCCAGCAAATATCTTCAACAAAATTATGGAAGAAAACTTCCCTAACCTAAAAAGAGAGATGCCCATGAATATACAAGAAGCCTACAGAGCTCCAAACACACTGGAGCAGAACAGAAATACCTCTCATCACATAATAATCAAAACCCCAAAGAAAGAATATTCAAGGCAGTAAGAGAAAAAGGCAAAGTAACATATAAAGGAAGACCTATCAGAATTACACCAGACTTTTCAGCGGAGGCCATGAAAGCTAGAAGGTCTTGGGCAGATCTCATGCAGACTAAGAGAACACAAGTGCCAGCCAAGACTACTATACCCAGCAAAACTCTCAATCACCATAGATGGAGAAACCAAGATATTCCATGACAAAACCAAATTTACACAATATCTTTCCACAAACCCAGCCTTACAAAGGATAATAGGTGGAAAATGTCAATATAAGGAGGGAAACTATACCCTGGAAAAAACAAGATAGTAATCTTCTTTTATCAAGCCCAACATAAGATAACCACTCAAACATAAAAATAACATCAAAAATGACAGGAAGTAATAATCACTATTTCTTAATATCTCTTAACATCAATGGACTCAGTTCCCCAACAAAAAGACATCGATTAACAGACTGGATGCATAAACAGGAGCCTACATTTTCCTGCATTCAGGAAACACACCTCAGTGTCAAAGACAAACACTACCTTAGAGTAAAAGGCTAGAAGACAAATTTACAAACAAATGGTCTCAGGAAACAAGCCTGATTACCCATTCTAATATCAGAAAAAAATGACTTTCAACCTACAGTCATCAAAAGACACACTGAAGGACACTTTTTGCTGGTCAAAGGACGAATCCACCAAGAACTCTCAATTCTGAACATCTATGCTCCAAACACAAGGGCACCTTCATTCGTAAAAGAAACTTTACTAAAGTTAAAAGCACACATTGCAACTAACACTGTAATTGTTGATGACTTCAACACTCCACTCTTCTCAATGGAACGAAACCCAAAACATAATCCACACACCAAATGATGTACAAGAAGAACGGAGGAATGGCCCCTGGTTCTGGAATGATTCAGTGTGTCAGATAGGGCAAAACCAGAACAGGGAAGTGGGAAGGTGTGGATGGGAGAAAAGTAGGGAGGGAAGAGAGCTTATGGGACTTTCGGGGAGTGGGAGGCCAGAAATAGGGAAATCATTTGAAATGTAAATAAAAAATATGTCGAATAAAAAAAGAAAACAGAAACTAAACAGGGAGACAGTGAAACTAATTGAAGCTTTGGACCAATTGGATTTAACAGATGTATATAGAACATTTCATCCTAAAGCAAAAGAATATACCTTTTTCTCAGCACATCATTATACCTTCTCAAAAATAGATCATATAATTGGTCACAAGACAGACATCAACAAATATAAGATCGAACTAATCCCATGCCTTCTATCAGATCACAATGGAGTAAGAGTGATCCTCAATAGCAACAAAAACAACAGAAAGCCCACATACACAAGGAAACTGAACAATACTCAATGATATCTTGGTCAAAGAAGATATAAAGAAAGAATTCAAAGACTTTTTAGAATTTAATGAAAATGAAGGTACAACATACACAAATTTATGGGACACAATAAAAGCAGTGCTAAGAGGAAAACTCATAGCCTTGAGTGCCTCCAAAAAGAAACTGGAGAGAGCATACACTAGCAGCTTAACAGCACACCTGAAAGTCCTGGAACAAAAAGAATCTAATTCACCAAGGAGAAGACACGAAATCATCAAACTCAGGGCTGAAATCAATCAAGTGGAAACAAAGAGAAATATATAAAGAATCAACAAAACCAGGAGCTGGTTCTTTGAGAAAATCAAGAAGATAGATAAACCCTTAGCCAGACTAACCAAAGGGTGCAGAGACAGTATCCAAATTAACAAAATTAGAAATGAAAAGGGAGATATAACAACAGAAACTGAAGAAATTAAAAAGAAAGTCATCAGATCTTACTACAAACGCCTATACTCAACACAACTGGAGAATCTGGAGGAAATGGACAATGTCCCAGACAGATACCAAATACCAAAATTAAATTAGGATCAAATAGATCATCTAAACAGTCCCATAACCCCTAAAGTAATAGAGGGGTCATAGAAAGTCTTCCAATCAAAAAAAAAAAAAAACAATCTTCCCCCAAAACCAACCAACCAACCAACAAACAAACAACAACCACAAAGCCAGGATGAGATGGATTTAGTGCAGAATTCTATCTGTCCTTCAAAGAAGACCTAACACCAATACTCTTTAAACTATTCCACAAAATATAAACAGAAGAAACACTTCCCAACTCACTCTTTCTATGAAGCCACAATTAAGCTGATGCCAAAACCACACAAAGATCCAACAAAGAGAACTTCAGACCAATTTCCCTTTTGAACATTGATGAAGAATACTCAATAAAATTCTTGCCAACTGAATCCAAGAACACATCAAAACGATCATTCACCATGATCAAGTAGGCTTCATTTCAGAGATGCAGGGATGTTTCAATATATGGAAATCCATCAATGCAATCCACTACATAAACAAACTCAAAATAAAAAACTACATGGTCATTTAATTAGATGTTGAAAAAAACATTTGACAAAATTCAGCCTCCTTTCATTCTAAAAGTCTTGGAAAGAACAGGAAATCAAGGCCCATACCTAAAACATAGTAAAAGCAATATACAGCAAACTGGTAACCAGCATAAAACTAAATGGAGAGAAACTTGAAGCAATCCCACTAAAATCAGGGACTAGACAAGGCCCTTTCTCCATTTTTTTCAATTTAGTACTTGAGGTACTAGCTAGAGCAATTAGAAAATATAAAGAGGTCAAAGGGATAGAAATTGGAAAGGAAAAAGTCAAGTCATCACTATTTACAGATGGCATGATAATATGCTTAAGTGCTCCAAAAAACTCTACCAGAGAACTCCTATAACAACTATAAACAACTTCAGCAAAGTGACTGGTTATAAAATCAACTCAAGCAAATGAGTAGCCTTTCTATATTCAAAGGATAAGCTGGTTGAGAAAGAAGTTAGGGAAATGACACCCTTTACAATAGCCACAAACAATATAAAGTATCTTGGTGAGACTCTAACCAAACAAGTGAAAGATCTCTATGACAGGAACTTCAGCTCCCTGAAGAAGGAAATTGAAGAAGAACTCAGAAAATGGAAAAATCTTTCATGCTCTTGGACTAGCACTATTAATAAAGTTAAAATGGGCATCTGGCCAAAAGCAATATACAGATTCAATGCAATCCCCATCAAAATCCCAACTCAGTTCTTCATAGAGTTAGAAAGAGCAATTCTCAAATTCATCTGAAAGAGCTTCTAGGGGAATCAGCATCCCAGACCTCAAGCAATACAACAGAGCAGTAGTGTTAAAAACTGCATGATATTGGTTCAGTGACAGGAAGGTGGATCAATGGAATATGATGGAAGACCCAGGAATGAACCCACACACCCATAGTCACTTGTTCCTTGACAAACAAGCTGAAAACATACAGTGGAAAAAAGATAGCCTTTTCAACAAATAGTGCTAGTTAAATGGATGGTCAGCATGCAGAAGAATGCAAAATGATCCTTCCTTATCTCCTTGTACTAAGCTCAACTCCAAGTGGATCAAGGACCTCCATGTAAAGTCAGACACACTGAAACTAATAGAAAAGACATTGGGGAGACCCTTGAGGACATGGGCACGGGCGGAAAAGTTCCTGAACAGAACACCAATAGCTTATAATCTAAGATCAAGAATTGACAATTGGGACCTCATAAAATTACAAAGATTCTGTAAGGCAAAGAACACTGTTAAAAGAACAAAATGGCAACAAACAAATTGGGAAAAGACCTTCCCCAACCCTACATCGACAGAGGGCTAATATTCAATATATACAAAGAACTCAAGAAGTTAGACCCCAGAGAACCAAATAACTCTATTAAAAATGGGGTACAGAGCCAGACAAAAAATTTTCACCTGAAGAAATTCAGATGGCTGAGAAGCACCTTAAGAAATGCTCAACATCATTAGTCATTGGGGAAATGCAAATCAAAACTTCCTGAGATTTCACCTCACAACAGTCAGAATGGCTAAGATTAAAAACTCAGGAGACAACAGGTGTTGGTGAGGACATGGTGAAAGAGGAACACTCCTCCATTGCTGGTGGGATTACAAGATGGTACAACCATTCTGGAAATCAGTCTGGTGGTTCTTGAGAAAACTGGGCATGACACTTCTGGTGGACCCTGCTATACCACTCCTGGGCATATACCCAGAGGATTCCCTGGCATGCAATAAGGACATATGCTCCACTATGCTATGTTCATAGCAGCCTTATTTATAATAGCCAGAAGTTGGAAAGAACCCAGATGTCCCTCAATGGAGGAATGGATACAGAAAATGTGGTATATCAACATAGTGGTATACCATGCAGCAATTAAAAACAATGAATTCATGAAATCCTTAGGCAAATGGTTGGAACTGGACAATATCATACTAAGTAAGGTAACTCATTCACAAAAGAACACACATGAAATGCAGTCACTGAAAAGTGGATATTAGCTCAGAAGCTCTGAATACCCAAGGCACAATTCACATATCAATTTATTCCCAAGAAGAAAGATGGAGAGGGCCCTAGTCCTGGAGTGGCTTGATGCAGCATTGTAGTGGATTGCCAGGATAGAGAAGGGGGAGGGGGTTGATTGGGGAACTGGCTTAGAGAAGAGGGCTTCTGGGACTGAGGGGGAGAGGCGAACCGGGAAAGGGAAAATCATTTAGAATGTAAACAAAGAATATAGAAAATAATAAAACATAAATAAATTAAAAAGCAGAAATCACTATTAAATAACAGAAAACATAATATTTGATGCTCAATTTATGAAAGAAAATATAAATAATTTATTATCAACTATGTGATAAATGAGAAAAATAATGATAATAACTGTTATAAAGACATACAGGTTATTGATGTCACATAACTGCAAGGAAGGTTTTTTACTCTGAGAATATGTAAATAAGTAACAAGTGTTTTGAAATGTATGAGTGATAGTTATGACAGTAATTCTGCTTATGTAACTTATCTTTCTATGCAATTATTGCATTTCAAATATAATGAGTTTTATACTCTCAAAAGCTTTTATTTAAGTTTCAAAATGAATGAAGGAACCCTAAATACATGCTTCATACTCTTGAATTATTTTTTAATTTCTTTCTTGTATATCTTATCTAGGTCCTTTGGTTCACATACATAGGAAAGGTCTTAATCAGGATTTCTATTCCTGCACAAACATCATGACCAAGAAGCAAGTTGGGGAGCAAAGGGTTTATTCAGCTTACACTTCCACATTGCTGTTCATCATCAAAGGAAGTTAGGATTGGAACTCAAGCAGGTCAGGAAGCAGGAGCTGATGTAGAGACCATGGAGGGATGCTACTTCTTGGTTTGCTTTCCCTGGCTTGTTCAGCTTGCTTTTTTATAGAACCCAAGACTACTAGCCCATGGATGGTACCACCCACAAGGGGGCCTCCTCCTTGATCACTAACTGAGAAAATGCCCCACAGCTAGATCTCATGGAGGCACTTCCCCAAATGAAGCTCCTTTCTCTGTGATAACTCCAGCCTGTGTCAAGTTCACACACAAGACCATCCAGTACACTAAGAAACCTATGCATGAATCCCAGTTCACTTATAGATAATAAATCCATGTCAAAATATTAGAAGGTAGAATACCCAATTACTTATTTACCTATTCAATGTATAAAGATGCTAACTAGCTACATTAACTCTTTTCAATGTATCCTTTGGGTTGACATAGTAAACTAGATAGAAGTCTTTATCTTATGTAATTTATAGTAAGCTGTGCTCATGCTGTCAATCATTCTACACTCTTAGGACTAGATTCCCCCTTCTAGTGCCTCTAATAAAGAAATATACATGCCTACATAATGAAATAAATTTCTATATACCATAGTCTATAAGATTCATTTTTTTCCTCATTTTGCTTAGTTGTCTTATAGCTTAAAAATAAATGAGGTCAAAACTGGGAACCTTGCCTTGCTGCTGATTCTAGTGAGTAGTTGAAAACTTCTAGTGTTCTTTTGTCTTTAAACTTCACAAGCACATATTCTGTACTTGTTTTTTCATGCCCCATTTACCATTATTATTAGGTTTCAATACACATTTTATTCCTCTGCTTTATTTGACAAAAATGCTTAGCAACTCACATAATAATATGAAGTCATTTTCAGAGCAGAGGAAGATGTTTTCCACTAGAATGCTAAGTGCCTGTTTTAGCCCTGGAACATACTGATCACAGGAAGTTGCTGCTTTTACCCCAGTCATTCAGTCATTGTTTCTAGGTGTGGTAAAGGCTGTAGGGATGAGTTTGTATGCACACGCACACACACATGCATACGCATACACACTTGTATGCACAGACACACACATGCCCACTTCAGACAGACACACACACACACACACACACACACACACACAGAGAGAGAGAGAGAGAGAGAGAGAGAGAGAGAGAGAGAGAGAGAGAGACTTTAAACAAAGTCTGGCTTATGGTAATCTTGTACTTCAGATACTAATTCCTATAATATTGAGTATATCATTCTCTTCAGTGTTAGTATTTGGCTCATTTTACTGTATGTTTTTGATACACATCTATCTCATCACTTACAATACACTTAAGAAAGTTCATTTAATTCTTCTCATTCTGCTTTATTAACTGAATCATATCATTTTATTTCAACAAAAATAATAATTTGTCTTCACACTTACCTCTCCAGACATCCATTTTTCTACATATTTAATAAAATATGTTTTATGAATTATTTTTATTAGATATTTTCTTTATTTGCATTTCTTTGAAAACTACTATTACTGCCTCATCCTTTCCTCATTTCCACTCCAAAAGCCTCATATCCCATTCCCCATCTACCCTGTTCACTAACCTATCCACTCCTGCTTCCCTGTCCTGGCATTCCCCTACACTGGGGCATCGAACCTTCACAGGATCAAGGGCCTCTCCTCTTATTGATGTCTGACAAGGCGATCCTCTGCTACATATGTGACCTGAGCCATGGGTCCCTCCATGTGTACTCTTTTGTTGGTAGTTTAGTCCCTGCGAGCTCTGGGGGTACTGGTTGCTTCATATTGTTTTTCCTCCTATGAGGCTGCAAACCCCTTCTGCTTCTTGGGTCCTGACTCTAGCTCCTCTACTGGGGACCCTGTGCTCAGTCCAATGTTTGGCTCTATCTGCCTCTGTATTTGTCAGGCACTGGCAGAGCCTCTCAGGAGATAGCTATATCAGGCTCCTGTCAGCAAACACTTTTTGGCATCCACAATAGTGACTGGGTTTGGCAACTGTATATGGGATGTATCCCCAGGTGGGGCAGTCTCTGGATGGCCTTTCTGTCAGTCTCTGCTCCACACTTTGTCATATATTAAGTTCCCAACTGTTTATAGAACCCAAGATCAATATTAGTGTTGTTATGCAAAACTATAATTTTTTCCTTATAGAGGAGTTACTAAGTTCTTTACATATCTCTAAATTTTCTTTACTGTGCTTCAAAAGACAAAATAGAAAATCCTTTACATGTTACATTTATATTTCTAGAATTCATACTGAATCTCATTGTAGAACCCTATAATCAAGAAACCTATAATCAACTACCAAGTATTGATCATGAAACCACTTAAAATGTTTATTATTGGAATAGTATACTACAGCAGGTATATTAAAATTGTTATTAAATGAGTGAAGTATCTTATTGCCTAAAATATGTTTGAAATTATACATTCAGTCATGTGTTATTATTCAATACTAAAAGTATATCTTATTGTACTGATGTAACATTCTTCTATGCAGAGGACAAGGTTTGCAGTAAATGTAACTGGAACATTTATTTAATGTCAGATTTCTGATCAGTTATGTATTTTATTTTTCTTTGAAAACTACTATTACTGCCTCATTCTGCATGTGTTGCTTTTCTAAGTCCAAAGGATATCTTCATTTTATTGTTTCTTTTATTAAAATATGTTTATTTTTATATCATGTATCTCAAATGTCTTTATGTAATATATACCACAAATTTCTTCTCCCCTTTCTTCCACCAGTTCTCCCCACAAAGCCTCCAATCTGGATTCACCTTATTACTGTCTTTCATTAGAGAAAAGGCGACCGGGACCAGGAAACTGGCATACTAACTGTATACACCCCCTTCTCCATCGGCTCCAAAAAATTCAATCCTCTAGTCTCAGCCTAGGCTGTGCAGCAGAGCACCTATTTCAGACTCCTTTTCCCCGACCTAGAGCTCTACTGGGTCACATAGATCTCCCTCCTGCAAACTACTGTTTTATACCCACCCCTGACCCAATAGGCCATCCCTGGGAATCCACAAGTCCCTTTGATCAAGGAAAGAGGTAGGTTAAGAGGCAATGTTGTCAAAATTGACAAATGGGACCTCATAAAATTACAAAGTTTCTGTACGGCAAAGGACACCATCAAAAGGACAAATTGGCAACCAACAAATTGGGAAAAGATCTTCACCAATCCTACATCAGATAGAGGGCTAATATCCAATATATATAAAGAACTCAAGAAGTTAGACTCCAGAAAACCAAACAACCCTATTAAAAAATGGGGTACAGCGTTAAACAAAGAATTCTCACCTGAAGAACTTCAGATGGCGGAGAAGCATCTTAAAAAATGCTCAACTTCATTAGTCATTAGGGAAATGCAAATCAAAACAACCTTACACCAGTCAGAATGGCTAAGATTAAAAATTCAGGAGACAGCAGGTGTGGGAGAGGATGTGGAGAAAGAGGAACACTCCTTCACTGCTGGTGGGGTTGCAAATTGGTACAACCACTCTGGAAATCAGTCTGACAGTTCCTCAGAAAACTGGGCACCTCACTTCCAGAAGATCCTGCTATACCACTCCTGGGCATATACCCAGAGGATTCCCCAGCATGTAATAAGGATACATGCTCTACTATGTTCATAGCAGCCCTATTTATAATTGCCAGATGCTGGAAAGAACCCAGGTATCCCTCAACAGAAGAGTGGATGCAAAAAATGTGGTATATCTACACAATGGAGTACTATTCAGCCATTAGAAACAATGAATTCATGAAATTCATAGGCAAATGGATGGAGCTGGAGAACATCATACTAAGTGAGGTAACCCAGACTGAAAAGGTGAATCATGGTATGCACTCACTAATAAGTGGATATTAACCTAGAAAACTGGAATACCCAAAACATAATCCACACATCAAGTGAGGTACAAGAAGAAAGGAGGAGTGGCCCCTTGTTCTGAAAAGACTCAGTGAAGCAGTATTCAGCAAAACCAGAACGGGGAAGTGGGAAGGGGTGGGTGGGAGGACAGGGGAAGAGAAGGGGGCTTAAGGGACTTTTGGGGGAGTGGGGGCCTAGAAAAGGGGAAATCATTTGAAATGTAAATAAAAATATATCGCATAAAAAAAGTAAAAAAAATAAAAAATTAAAAAAAATTAAAAAAATATTTAAAAGTTAAAAAAAAAAGAGGCAATGTTAACCTCTCCCTCCATCCCTCCATGTCCAATTGCCAGTCTCACCACCAGTCCTGTGGCAGACCTTCTGATTTCTTTTCTTCACTCCCTGTCACCAGTTCTTTTATTTAGTCTCTCATTCAATCATGCATAGCACCGTGTGGCTAGTGGTATAGGTCACTGAACAGACTTCTCAAACTAAAAACCAATGGGCTCCTCAGCAATTCATTCTTTTCTAACAGGTTTTATTTTTTTTTCCATTTTAAGAGCTTACCAGCTCTGAGGGCTAATCTCAATTTCCAGCCTAATGAGGTCTATATCCAAGTGGGAGGATAGCCATTACACATAATAGTGGGGGGATTTCCTTCAATGGAGGAATGGATACAGAAAATGTGGTATATATACACAATGGAGTACTATTCAGCAATTAAAAACAATGAATTCATGAATTTTTATGCAAATGGTTGGAACTGGAAAATATCATCCTAAGCAAGGTAACGCAATCCCAAAAGAATACCCATGGAATGCAATCATTGATAAGTGGATATTAATTAGCCCTGACACTCTGAATACTGAAGATACAATTAGCATATCAAATGATTCCCATGAAGAAGGAAGAAGAGGGCCCTAATCTTGGAAAGGCTTGATCCAGCATTGTAGGGGAGTACCAGGACAGAGAAAAGGGAGGGGGAAAGATAGGAGAATGGATGGAGAGAAGAGGACTTATGGGTCATATGGGGGGGGGGACTGGGAAAGGGGAAAGCTTTGGAATGTAAACAAAGAATATAGAAAATAAAAAAGGAAAATAATAATGCGGGGATTTTTTATAGTGATAATTGATGTGGGGATATTAGCCTGTTGTGGATGGGATCATTCTCTGGACTGACTCTTGGGCTAAGGTGAGCATAAGCACTGTCTCTGTCTGCCTTCTGGATTTACATGAGGTGTGACCTGGTGCTCCATTCACCTGCTGCCTTTCTATTGCTGCTATGATGGGATGTAGCCTTGAAATATGAGATGAATTTACTCCTGAGTTCTTTTTGACTAAGGATCTCAGAGGAAAGCCACATTGACAGCTTTTGCCATTCAGCCTTTCTCAAAATTTCCCAGCATCTAAAATCTGTCTTTTTTTTTTTCACACCAGTCAGAATGGCTAAGATTAAAAACTCAGGATACAGCAGGTGTTGGCGAGGATGTGGAGAAAGAGGAACACTCCTTCACTGCTGGTGGAGTTGCAAATTGGTACAACCACTCTGGAAACCAGTCTGACAGTTCCTCAGAAAACTGGGCACCTCACTTCCAGAAGATCCTGATATACCACTCCTGGGCATATACCCAGAGGATTCCCCAGCATGTAATAAGGATATATGCTTCACTGTGCTCATAGCAGCCCTATTTATAATTGCCAGAAACTGGAAAGAACCCAGGTATCCCTCAACAGAAGAGTGGATGCAAAAAATGTGGTATATATGCACAATGAAGTACTATTCAGCCATTAGAAACAATGAATTCATGAAATTCTTAGGCAAATGGATGGAGCTGGAGAACATCATACTAAGTGAGGTAACCCAGTCTCTAAAGATCAATCATGGTATGCACTCACTATAAGTGGATATTAACCTAGAAAACTGGAATACCCAAAACATAATCCACACATCAAATGAGGTACAAGAACAACGGAGGAGTGGCCCCTTGTTCTGGAAAGACTCAGTGTAGCAGTATAGGGCAAAACCAGAACAGGGAAGTGGGAAGTGGTGGGTGGGAGAACAGGGGGAGGGAATGGGGCTTATGGAACTTTCAGGGAATGGGGGGGGGCAGAAAAGGGGAAATCATTTGAAATGTAAATAAAAAATATATCGAATAAAAAAATCTGTCTTTTTACTGAAACATTTTTCAATTTCTTGTCTGCAATTGGTTTTCATTAAATAAATATCTGAAAATTTCTTCTTTCTTTTGTTCAGATTTATAGCACTCAATGTCAGAACATGTAAATGCTTTCTATTGTCATTAATTCATAAATGTCTGAAATAGTATGCTACTTCCTATTAGAAGCCAGTTCTCGAGGAAATTCTGCACAGTCCTGGGAATTCTGTCTCCTTCGTCCAGCCCTGAATATATTCTCGTCTGCCTGTAGCTTAATACAAATTTTGTTTATGAAATTTTGTATTGTTTTTATTTATAAAATTATGCCAAAATCATTACAGCTTTGTGAATCTTTATCTTGCAATTATACATGCTTTTAAAACTCATTATAGGTTTAGTGAGACAGTTCATGACTTAAAATGAGTATTCGTTCTTTCAGAAGACACATGTTCAGCTTCAATTCTCAGTCCCTACTTCATGGCTTATAACCATCTATAACTCCAATCCCAGAGCATTCAATGCTTGATTTTGGTCATCATAGGCTACAGGCACACATATAGTAAACAGACATGTATCTTCTCCAAACACACATTCACAAATAAATAAATAAATGAGTAACTAGAATGCTCATTTTCTTGGACATTTCATGGCCTTTGTAGTTTCTTTCTGGATTGTTTCCAGTGCCCACCTGTTAAGATCTTGTTCCAAGCCTGACACTATCAAGATAGAGTTGTAGAGTATATTTGAAAGTCCTAGAACATTGGAACCATTCCTTCCAAGAAGCCAGCCAAACTCCAGTACATTCTTACCTGTATCTTATTATTATAGCCATCAAATTTGAAGTCTTGTCTCACAGCCAGGCTTATATGATAGGTTTTCTTATTACCAGACTTCAGCAACAAGGGATAACACAGAGACCTTACTCTCTGAAATGACTAGTGATAAAGAATGAAATAAAATGATAATAAAAGTAACTTTTGTACTTAGAACATGGCTTATTTCAAGTATCTGTGATGGTGAAAGAAGGCTGTCACCTTTTGCTGGCCAAGTTTTCACTTGTTTATAGATATTTTATGGCTATTCTAATAGCCAGTGTCTCTGGGGCATACATAGGTCCCTTGTATGACTCTCTTTGAAGTCATCACTTGCAGTTCTGAACATTTTCTTTCTCTAGTTTAATTCTTGTTTTGTTTTGTTTTTTTTTTTTGTGGATAGCGTGTGTCTCTGCTTTGCAGATAATTTCGGTGAACATTATTTTGTTTACATGACTCTATTCCTACAGATACAACTACTTTATGGCTAGAGCTGCTGACATTACCTGGAGACACAATCTCACAGAAAATCCGCTGATCTTCTTAGTTTTCTTATGTTATCCTCTTTCCTAGTTTCACCTCCGAATATCCCCTATCCCATCCCCACTTCCCCTGCTCACCAACCCACCCATCCTGCTTCCCTGTCCTGGCATTCCCCTACTCTGGGGCATCTAGCCTTCTCAGGACCAAGGGCTTCTCCTCCCTTTGATGTCCAACAAGGTCATCCTCTGCTACATATGTGGCTGGAGCCATGTTTTGCTGCATGTGTACTCTTTGGTTGGTGGTTTAGTCCTTGGGAGCTCTGGGGAGGGAGGTTTGGTTGGTTCATAGTGTTGTTCTTTCTATGGAGTTGCAAACCCCTTCAGCTCCATCTTCAGTCCTTTCTCTAGCTCCTCCATTGGGGACCTTTTGTTCAGTTTCTTTCAATCTTCTTGCCCTGTCTTTTACATTGTTCCATAAGCTGTAAGAGACAGAATATTTTGTCAAGGAAGGCGTGGAGACTGGGTTCTATAACTCTGCATTTTGATTGGTTGTGGTTTTCAGAGGTGGTGTTTCTAAATGCAGATGAACAGATTTCTTTAATTGAAAATTTACATATTTAGAAGTTCTTTTTAAAAATAGGTAAGAATACTGTATAAAATGGATAAGGAATCAACCAATATTTTAGAACAGATAAGGAAAATAGGACACCATGATTCACTAAAAAGCAAAATTGCAGTAGAGGATAAAATTCGCTCTGACTTTTTTGACTGACCCTCTAGGGCTTCATTTTCTGTCATGATTCAGATGGCTGTGTAGACAGTTAAACATCTAACCCTGTTCTCCTATATTAATATAATTTTTCAAATTTATTTAATGCATTTGCTTTAGTTTCTTAATTGATTTGATTTAAAATTTACACATCTATACATACAATATCATTAGATGGAAAAAGAACAAAAATTATTCTGGATATAGAAAAAAGAGTTTTTCTAAGCTTCTGGATTCTCATGTTATTTATATTTAAATGTGTAGATTATTAAAAATATACCAATGCCAGTTTATCTTGCATGCTTAAAAAGGTAAATTTTGTTTTGCATTTTGTCAAACATATACACTTACATTTAATGAAAAACTACTGGTAATTTGAAGTGCTTCTATCTCCGAGTAGAAACTTTTTTAAGTGTATTAATTTTGAATTAATTGGTACTTCTTTGCTTTGAATTGATATAAGGCACTAATTAAAGCTTTATATTTAACTTGATGTGGAATGTATTTTGACCTTGGATAAAATGCCCAAAACTAGTCATGATAAGAGAGAACCAAAATATAATAGCAAATGGTGAAATGGAGTTACAGTGCAGCTTTAATAAAGACAGAAGAAACTGCTGCTTATACGGAGATATGAACTTTGTATTAATGGTCCAAAGTATAATGAAACTTCAGTTTGTTGGGTTTTTTCCCCCTCTGCATTGTGGTATTCTAAGTCAACTTAATATTGGATGTTGCTTTCAGAATTCCATCATCTTTGCTGAGAAGCATGAAATCAAACTGTAAATATCTATAACATCTTCAAATTTCAACAAATGTCAGGTCAGAATAAAGTCCAAGCAAATGTGTACTTTCTGGCTGGCAGCTGTATGAAGAAGCATTTATTCAAATGCAATTTCATATTCTTTCTCTTGGAAATACAATTGAAGGCATGTCAAATATAAGACACATTTATCTGAAAATTTACATTAGAATATAACTCTGTTCCTCTTCGACTGGCAAAAATGGTCTTAGTTTTTGTGTTTTCCATTTTTAAACACGTGGTTTAAAATTATAAATTCATTCTGTAAGTCTTTGATATTATTCTTTCATTGACACAAATATTGATAGTTACAATGTCATCTTTCTTTGTATAGAGTGAAGTGAAAAAAGATGTAATGATTTTGAATAAGCACATACTTGTTATAATTTACCTAATTTTAGTAAAAATGGTATTTTAACAATGCTTGGAAATTAAGTTTATTATAACTTTATTATAACTTTATTATTATACCAAAATGATCATGTTAGATAACAAGGATACATTTTAATTACAAATATATTTGATTTGTTTCTTAAGGAATGATGTGATTGTTATAGTGGACAAGTTTCTTTGTGGCTCACATTTGTCAGCCTCCTCCTGTGAAGACGCCACATGGAGAGACACACATCCCTATTACTTCAGGGTAGTGTGATACTGTCGATAAACTATACCTTCAGCCCTGTTCAAATAATCTTCAGAACTTGCATATGGTGTGTTCTTTGCAGTAAAACACAAATTCTTTGTGAAGGATATATAAATGTTGGCAGTTATAGAAACTAATTTTATCGCTCTTTAAACCTACCATTTTTACAACTCTGTTTACTATGGAAGTGTTACTTTTGTTTTTCATTTGATTCATTTTTTTTTTTTTGCGTGTGAGAATCTGATTATGCACTAGAGGGGCAAAGAGAGCTGTTGATAGATGGAGATGCTAGAATTCTCAAGATTGTCAAGTACACAAATGCCACGTCAGAAGATGTGCAGGGTCACTTTTCTTCCCTTTCACTTCTCCATTTCCTTTTGCTAACTCATCTTGTCAGGCAAACCACCCTCAAGGACTCCGTCGAAGATTATTCATAAAGCACTAGGAGTTCTTGGATACAATTTTTCATCATGACATTATTGGTCTGATTTCTGCAGAGTTTCTTCTCCACCCACAGCTTTTAAGTTATCAGGAACTGTCTTCTCGGCTGGGTTCTTGACATACTTGTGGCCTGTACTTTGGAAAATATGTTCTTGTTTATTTCAGAAAACCACTTTTCTCTATTTAGCTATTTCCTCATGACCCTGAGTGCGCCACCCCCCGAATTTTTAGCCATCCTATTTACTTTGCCCATTATTAAAACATATTGTACTTAGGGCGTGGGTCCTGTGATAGATATGCCTAAAGGAATCCCTTTGACTAAAGTACATATCTTAGTACAACTCTTGAAATCCTTCACATTTTGCCATTGTCTGCTATTGAAATTTTGGTAATTACTGAGTAGATCTTTTCCTACCATGTATATTGACATACATATATAATATTTTCATTTACTCTCTTTGAATTTCATAGATGTACATAATATATTTGGGTTTTAGCAACCTTCCACATCTTTCCTTCATCTCCTCCTAAATCCTGCTCCCAGCTTCATGTTTGTTTCTTTTATTTTTTCAATCTGGTGAGAGCAGCTATATGCAAATAGGGCTGGTGTCTGCAAGTAGAGCTTGGGTTACCTAACAGGGCCTGCATCCCTTAAGAAAACTGACTACCCTTAGACTGGGGAGTGGCCAGAGAGATTATATGCATGGTTTTATTCTCTCTTCTGTATTTGGAGGGGGGGGGTCAATTTCCAAAAGATCTTCCAGATACCAGAACACTTCCATTTTTGAATACACAAATCAAATGCTGGCTTCTTCAAAAGTTCCCAGGTTCTTTACTTTTCACATGAAATCTGTATTTCAAAAATACTTTAACTTGTTTTATTTTATTATTTTAAAATAGTTATTGTCTTAGGAATATTGTAGTTTAAAGTCTTGCATGAAAAAAATAAAAAAATACCCCAAAACAAAAAAAGAGCTTTTGGTGAACTCCTCTAGGCAAAACAGATTAAAATTTAAATGTCAAGTGTATGCAACAATTCAGTATCTATGAAGCTCTGTTATGTGAGTCTCCTTACACATGGCACCATGTCATAAATTATTTATAACAGTGCGTATCATTATACACCGAGTACATAAACATCATGTAGTTAGGTCAGCTATGGTGTATACCTTTAATCTCTGTAATTGGGAGACGGAAGCTGGTAGATATCTGAGTTTAACAGTAGCATTGTCTAGTAAAAAGAGTTCCACCAGCTTCATCTATTTGCCTAAGAATTTCATGAATTCATTGTTTCTAATGGCTGAATAGAACTCCATTGTGTATATATACCACATTTTTTGCATCCATTCTTCTGTTGAGGGATACCTGGGTTCTTTCCAGCTTCTGTCTGTTATAAATAGGGCTGCTATGAACATAGTGGAGCATGTATCCTTATTACATGCTGGGGAATCCTCTGGGTATATGCCCAGGAGTGGTATAGCAGGATCTTCCAGAAGTGACTTGCCCAGTTTTCTGAGGAACCGCCAGACTGATTTCCAGAGTGGTTGTACCAGTTTGCAACCCCACCAGCAATGGAGGGGTGTTCCTCTTTCTCCACATCCTTTCCAACACCTGCCGTCTGCTGAGATTTTAATCTTAGCCATTCTGACTGGTGTAAGGTGAAATCTCAGGGTTGTTTTGATTTGCATTTCCCTGATGACTAATGAAGTTGAGCATTTTTTAAGATGTATCTCAAGTGAGGTAACCAAGTCTCAAAAGATCAATCATAGTATGCACTCACTAATAAGTGGATATTAGCCTGGAAAACTGGAATACCCAAAACATAATCCACACATCAAATGAGGTACAAGAAAAACGGAGGAGTGGCCCCTGGTTCTGGAAAGACTCAGTGTAGCAGTATAAGACAAAACCAGAACAGGGAAGTAGGAAGGGGTGGGTGGGAGAACAGGGGGAGGGAAGAGGGCTTATGTGATTTTCGGGGAGTAGGGGGCCAGAAAAGGGGAAATCATTTGAAATGCAAATAAAAAATATATCGAATAAAAAAATTTTAAAAGGTAAAAAAAAAAGAAATACATTCATTTTAATAAAAAAAAAAGAGTTCAACCAACCAGACCCCCCCACCTCACCCAGAACTCCTAGGGACTAAGCCATCAACCAAGAAATAAACATGGCTCTAGCTACATATATAGCAAAGGATTACCTTTTCAGGCATCAGTGGGAGGAGAAGTCCTTGGTCATATGAAGGCTTGATAGATTGATGCCCCAGTGTGGGGGAATCGAGGGCTGGGAGGTAGGAGGGGGTTGGTGGAGGAACACCAACAAAGAAGTAGGGGGAAGGAGGATGGGATAGGGGCTACACAGGAGGGGAAAACTGGAAAGGGGGATACCATTTGAAATATAAATAAAGAATTTTTCCAATAAAAAAGGATATAAAAGAGTTGCAATATAGGCAGGGCTCCACAGAGAAACTCTCAAAAAGAAGAAGAACAACAATAATAATAACAATGATAATAATAATAAAGAAACAGGAAAAAAGAAAATCTAACAAAGTAACAAAGAATTATAAAAACAAAAAACAGATTGTTCAAAATAGCAAATGAGTTAATAAATATATGTGGCTCTTGGAAAAAAACTGTATAGGAAGATGATAGAAAACAAGTCATTTATGATGTTTGTGAATATATTTTCCTCTACTTCCTCAATTATTTATTTAGTTATATGTATCAATTTAGTGTTTTACTAATAAATTATTACCAAGTTTTGACATTTTGTGTGTGTATATGTGCACTTTGTGTGTGTTTATGTGTGTGTATGTGTTCCTTTGTAAGCTACCTTTATCTACCATTGTGATTTGCTTTGCTTGGATCAAATTAAAAACAAAACAAAACAAAAAAGCAAAAATCCAAGAAGTAGAGAAGGAACTTCTCTTTTAAGATTAGAATATTCTGTTCTATCACTATCTTTATCTTTGATAAATTGACTATCTTTCTTTAGTTGTATTCCTACAAATGTTAAATGTAATCATTTATGATTTCTTGCTACCAAAAACAACTTTGTTCATGTCTTCTTTCTCCTTTCTTTCTCATTATCTATTTCTCATTGTTTGTTTCGTTCATAAACCCTCTCATAAAGAAGCCCTTTAGAGAAAGTACACAAATGGTCTAATAACAAAGCAGGAAGATGCACTGAAACCCTGTGGCATAGCACAGGCACAAGGATACATATTGACACACAATTTCTATTCCTCTTTCCATGAGCACTCCCTAACCTGGCTGCACAAAAGTCTCTCTTTTGAGCAATTTGAAGTCTACTCCCTGGCAACTCGTATTTCAAGACTTACTTTGTTTAAATTCCATTTGTTTTCACATAAGAATAGAATTTTTTAACTTATGGAAAATAGTCTATACCTGAATGGTTTAATTAGGATGAAACACTGATGGAAGACCCCATTGCACTTTCTTTTGTTTTGTTTTTTTTTTGTTGTTTTTTCTAAACAAAGGATCCATGTTTTAATTATTCACTAAATATTTCAGAAAAAACTAGAAAGTTTACAATTCCATGAAAAAGCATCTATACTGTTCTTGAAAATTATACTGTTCTTGAAAGAAGCCATTCCAAATTGCCAAGTTGTCTGATTCCACAAGGCCCTGTTCCCACAGCTCAACTTACAGTTCCACAGGTCAAGCTCAGCCTCCGTGCTCCCAGCCACTGTACATCCTTTAGTTCCTAACCATCTGAGCAGTCTCTGAAGCCAAAAGCTCTGAGAATCCAGAATCAAACATATGTCTGAAGCCTTCCATTTCTTCAGATCTAAAATCATAGCTCCATATTTGGTGAGACCTTACTCCCTACCAGAGCTGTATCTATTTTGTTCCTTGACTGCCAGCTATTTCATATTGTTGAGAGAGAAAAAAAAAAGTAAAATGACCATTGTGCGCACATATGAACATCAAGATTGGATTGGGGTGTAGAGAAATATATTAAAACAACATTACTGTGTCTCAGATTCCTTTCTTTCTCTCCCCCACATACTGTCTCAGGGCAGGCTCAAACTGACTATATAACATGTTATTTCTGTAGGGTCTGAGGTTTGGTAATATTATGGAGTTGCACAACCAGACCTGTGCTTGCACCCAATCAGAATAAAGGTCAGTTAGAACTATTTTGTATAGCTAACAAAAATATCTTCAGTGGAGTCCAATATCCAGCAGCTTTTCTGTTTTTCTGTATTATGTGATCCTGTGAAATTTTCAAGGTTCTGCCTTAGCTTCAGAGTCTGGTCTGCAACACTAATAGATCAGTCTAGCGGTGTGTGTTTTAAAAAAGTGGGTATCTGATTAATAATTGTTCATTTGGTTTTACGGCTATTTCTGAAATCCATTATTAATATTTACTGCCAGCAAGGACAAAGTCTGGATCCCAGGACATAAACACAGCACTCACCACATGCATGACAGATTTCTGTTGCAAAGGAGATGCTCTTGGGTTGTCTTATGTCCCTGAATGTATTCATGAGCCAAGCACAAATCTGGGCAAATAGCTCTGTGGAGAGGACACCCACGTCATCATAGCACTGCAGAGGGGCAGGGTACTGTTCCACATTCAATCTACTCAAGTTGGCTGTGTGCTTCAAGAGGTCCCTCAGGATGGGCATGGAGAAATTATTGTCATAGAAGCTCACATTTGTGATCTGGGAGCAGTGACTGAGAGCAAATATAAGGATAGTGAGGTGAGAGTCAGTCATCCTACAAACCTTTAAGACCAATGACTGCAAAGTGTCTGCCACATTTTCTAGAAGAACTCAGAGAAGCATAATATCCAAAGCCAATAATATTACGCCTCTCATGTCTATTCCTTTGGAGAACCTCTCCATCACTTACTACCAAATTCCACAGTCAGACTTGGAATCATTTTTTTTATTTGATATATTCTTTATTTACATTTCAAATGATATCCCCTTTCCTGGATCCTCCCTCCCTGAAAGTCCCATAAACCCTCTTCCCTTCCCCTGTTCCCCAATCACCTCCTTCCCATTTCCCTCCTGGTATTTCCCTACACTGTTGCACTTGGCCTTTCCAGGACCAGGGTCCTTTCCTTCCTTCTTCTTGGGCATCATTTGATATGTGAATTGTTTCTTGATAGAGGAATGGATACAGAAAATGTGGTATATTTACACTATGGAATACTACTCAGCTATTAAAAACAATGAATTCATGAAATTCTTAGGCAAGTGGGTGGAACTGGAGAATGTCATCCTCAGTGAGGCGACCCAATCACAAAAGAACACACATGATATACACTCACTGAAAGCAGACTTGGAATCTTTTTCTTCCCATGGCACTTTCTATTTGGAAGGAAGTGAGTTCTAGCTTCAAGTCACTAACCACAAACAACTAGAAAACAATAATTCAATAAACACCATTGATTTTATAGCTGAGTCCACTTGAATAAGAAAAATCAAAATGTTGATTATTAAAACGACTTGCAATTACTCAAAGTAGAATACAAAGAAAATTAAATAAAATAAAATTTTCCTAAGTTTCTGTGAAGTAAATATAAATTTTTATCACTGCATATAATTTAAAGAGAAAAGGAAACATTATCCAGAATATACGAGGGAAACAAAAGTCTTAAACTTCATTAATGTATATCTTGGGAAATACCTTAAGTGCTAAAGTCTCAGTTTATAAATTTATAAATTGACAGTACATCCAAGAGTCTTGATCACAATGAAACGGGATTGAAAATAAAGAACAAAAACCAGTGTCCAACATAAAAGGGCCTAACAACAAATGCCATGTATGTCAAACTACTTTCCTTTGTAAAATTAGATTCGATTTATTAATTAGAAGATTCCAGACTAAGTCAGAGGAAATATAAATGTTCAAAGAACTCATGAATTGATAAAAGGCAGCCTGACAAAGTGATTCTAACTGCTATGTTTTGGTTCTCACAGCAACACTTTGAAATTACAGTCTTCATAAAGAAACATATTATGCTAACTATCTAAAGAAAGCAGAGTAAGCAGGAAAATGTGCAAGATATTTGACCATGACTTTGATTCCTTTTGTAACACCGCATATTAAAGCTTTAAAATTAAGCCTTTATTTTAATGAATGCAAAAATCTAGAGAGAATATTCTTTAGTGTATGAAGAGTAACAATAATGGAATATATTTTTATAAAAGCAAGTCAAAATGATGAGTTGGAAATCTTTCTTATATAGTCTCCATCCAATTTAGATGTGAATAAATGTTTAAATATGCTTCCTTCCTATGGTTAAAAAGGAAAGATCAAACCCTTGAAGAAAAGCCAGGCATGAGGAAAGTGAGAATACTGGCCTGCTGGAAGCCTTGCAATGCTCTGCCTTAAATTATGCATATTTTAGTGCAATGTAACCTAAATATATACATAGCCATCAATGCATAGTACTCGTATTTAATGGATCTGTGACTTGTGGCTTAGGAAATAATGTAAAAGGTAAGAAACCCAGCAAGGTGTTTTCTTCTCTCCTCATTTGAATCCTTTGTTGAAAATTCATGTGAAGAGAATAGCATTTGCCTTCCAGGAACAGAATTTTTAAAATGCAATAATTCCAGTGTGTTTCAAGGGAATGTATTTCACATTAAACAATGCATGGAATGTTTTCTCACTTTAATGGTTTGCTTGTTCTAAGTGCTTAATATTAAGGAGAATGCAAAGATGTTGAGTCATACTTTCCACGTAATTTTAAATAATAATAATAATAATAATAATAATAATAATTCTACTAAATTATTACTAAATAATTTACTAATCATACTAAACTACTTCACTTTTAATTGCCCCAGTGTGATGGAATTCCTGAGATTTGCTTATTTATAATCAATGGTGAATTTTCCTACCTATGAAACATGAGAGGATCTGCCAGTGCCTGACAAATACAGAAGTGGATGCTTACAGCCAACCATTGGATTGAGCACAGGGTCAGGATTCCCAATGGAGGAGCTAGAGGAAGAACCTAAAGAGCTGAGGGGGTTACAGCCCCATAGGAGGAACAACAATGTGAACCAATCAGTAGCCCCAGAGCTCCCAGGGACGAAACCACCAACCAAAGAGTACATATGGAGTGACCCATGGCTTCTGCCTCAAAGTTGAGGAAGGCCTGGTGGGACATAAGTGATAGGAGAGGTCCTTGGTCCTGTGCCAGCTTGATGCCCCAGTGTAGGAGAATGCTGGGACAGGAAAGCAGGAGTGGGTGGGTTGGTGAATACGGGGAGGGGGGAATGGATAGGGGATTTTCAGAGGGGAAACCAGTAAAGGGGATAACATTTGAAATATAAATAAAGAAAATATCTAATACTTTTTTTTTAAATGAAACATGAGCAGCCCATGGTAGAGTTGATAGTCAGCTTGCTGTGTCATCCCATGGGAATGGTAAGGAGAAATCATGCTTATCTCAGAGCAAAGGAAAGGACAACATATACTTTATCAGTAGCCCCTCATATAGTAACTAATTCAGACTCTCCTCATTAATCCATTCTTGTACCAGATTATGTATAACCTACAAATGGCTCCATAAATCTTCACAGTGTTGCATTGTAGGTTAAATTCTTAGAGCTTGATCCTTAGAATACATTGATCACACTACAGAGTAAGGAAGTGTTTACCTCTGGATGATTGTTTGATATACACAGTAAGCAAAAAATAATCTTTCCTTTCTTTTTTCCCTATACAGTAGATATTATTATGGTTAATTATCTAAATTCATCTTAACTTTAGCACTTTGAAGTATGACCTGTATTTTTCCTAAATGATTATTGTTTTAAAATTTTATTCTTGTTATGATTTTTAGCACCAGATACAATATAAAATATCTATAACACATACATAAACATTCATTGTGATTTATAATATTCTCATGATGGAAGCACTATAAATTAATTCACTTCCAAAATCATAACAGATCATTCCATTGAAATGCTGATATAACTCAACTTACAGAGAATAACTCAACAGGTATAATATAGTAACTACATTAATGTGGTAACCCTGATCCTCCTCTGGATGTTTATTATGGAAGAACCAAAAAAACAAAAAGATAGAATACTTTCTTTCCTTTTTACTATTAGTTAATAAAAATTTCCATGTATTTTGTACAACCATAGACTGTGTCTTCTTTCCTTACGTTTATGTTGCATTCTATTACTAAAAAATAGATGGTATTTATTAAAGATTTATAAGTATAAACTGCTTAGTATTAACAAACTCACCATGCTCAAATAAGGAAGTCGGTGATGCCAGAATAACTTTCCTGAGAACCTTTGTATGGATTTGAAAACGGAATGTGGTAAAAGAAATGTGTGTCAGAGAGACTGAGGATACAGAGGTCTATGTGTCCTCAAGGATACAAGGGACAAGGGAATGAACAAAAGCATGGAAAGAACGATGATTCTTGATATATTTCTTTTTAAGTTACATTGAAGTTTAGATAATTCCAATATTTGCAGTTAAAATGTTCAATTTATAAATGTTTTTGCTTGATCACACTAGCTGTGTGTGCAACTATACAAAGAATATCGGAAAGAGTGAGTGGCACAGAATTAAGTAAAAGTTATGTTGAATTTCCAGAAAACAATACATAGGAAATATTGCTTATGCCAAATAGACAATTGGTCCATGCTTCCACCAATTAAAACAACAAGGATGATGGCCACAAAAAAATCACAGGACCTATGCACGTAACATTAATATATAATTAATTAAATATTGACACTTAGGAAAGAACCTTTACACTCCCTTCCATGGGAGGAATCCTTCCAGATGTTATAAATAATATTCTGCAATAAGGATGTAGTATAACTGTCATCAGAGAGGCAGTAGCTGATGGAGCCAGAGAGCCTAATCAAAAAAAAAAAGTTTTAAGAGGAACATGTGGTTTTCCTTGGGATGGAGAAATAGAATAGATTTCCCATTAGACAGGGGTCTGGTGGGGATGGGACAAGGAAGGACCAGGTGGTGAAAGGTAAAGGAGAGATTACAGGGACACAGCAGGTTATTAGGGTTGAGGATTTTAGGAGGGAAGTAGAAACCTAGTGCAATAGAAACTCCATGGAATCTAAACGGGTGACCCTAGCTAAGACTTCTAACCATGGGGGATTCCTAATGGTGGGAGAGGGTACCATCTCTATATTTTTGGCCTGCCTTTGGGATTGTTTTCCTCCTTCTTAGTTGTCTAATGTACACTTGATCTGAGAATATGTTCCTGGGTTTATTGTAGCTTACTATGCCCTATTTAGTTTACGTCCCTGGAAAGCATTCTCTGTCCTGAGGGGAGGTGAAGGGTGGCGGGTGGATCCAAAGAAAAGGATGTGTGTGTGTGTGTGTGTGAGAGAGAGAGAGAGAGAGAGAGAGAGAGAGAGAGAGAGAGAGAGAGAGAGAGAGAGAAAGAGAGAAAGAGAGAGAAAGAGAGAGAGAGAGAGAGAGAGAGAGAGAGAGAGAAGAGAGAGAGAGAGAAAGTGGATAAAGGGGGAAATGCAGTCAGATTATAATATAGGAGTAAAGAATAAATAAAAAGGAAGATATGTGATTAGTGTACTTCTTACAGGAATAAAACACTGGAATTCAGAGCTTATAACAACTTCATCCAGAGAGACAGGATTTCTAGAATACCTGAGTGGTTTGTGTGTGTGTGTATGTGTGCGTGTGTGTGTGTGTGTGTGTGTGTATTAAAATTAGCATAATGAGTAAATTTCCACATTATCTACTATTTTCTTTAAGAAAGGAAAATTATTATACAGGGATAAAAAGGGTCCTTTTACACAGCTGGTTTTGATCTTCTAATAAATGTGTGTTGGCAAGCAAATTACAAGATATCTTTATCTCCATCTACCTTTCCTGACAAGCATGTTTCAGTATGAATTGGGATCACTAACCAAGGAACAACAAACTCATTAACAACAAAAGAAGTCAGCTAATTGCTTAATCCCAACATTCAAAGGTGAACATGCTGGCAAATCAAGCCTCCTTGACAATTTTAACATAAGAGAAAATGCTGTTCAAGATGTGGGTGAGCAAGAAGACATTCAGATAAAAGCAACAGATTAATGAGATACCACTCAGTGGAGGTATTAGGGCCTTTTGGAAACAAGGCAATACGTTGTTTTTCTTTATGATGTTTCAAGTTTACTGTCATGGTACAGCTTGGCAGGGTATAAGGGTTATTGATAAATTTCAGTGTCATACAAAAGAACAACAGCCACTGAAGTCCATTGAAGCAGAAACTGGAAAGGTGATGCACACTGTAGAAAAAGGAAATGGGTGAATCGTACTGAGAAAATATATAAAAGAAAGAGAAAGAAGTACAAAAGATGACAATTTTAATTCACATTGCTTATTAATGTGAGAAAAAATATCTAAAATTGCCAAACAGATACAATGTTAAATCACATATGTTTTATAACCTCCCCTTTCCCCAATATTCAGAAATAGTAGTACTTAGAAGCCATCCCCATTAACCCTTCATCCATAAATGTTAAACAAATCAAGAAATCAAAAACACATGACTTACCCATACTTTGACTCATCTGTGGTGTGTGTGTGTGTGTGTGTGTGTGTGTGCACATTCACACTCATGCACATGCTCCTGCATGCTGTTCTTTAGCTACACAGATGCAAAATTTATAAAAGTAATGTTTTCATAAGCTAAATCATTATTCCACTTGCTATACAGAAAGTAATGAAGGGTTAGTGGAGATCTTTTCCCAATATGTAGGCTGCCATTTTGTCCTACTAACATTGTTCTTTGCCTTACAGAAGGCTTCTAGTTTCATGCAGTCAAATTTTTTTTCATTTTTTTAATTTATTGATATATTTATTTACATTTCAAATGGGACTGATGGGACTTTCGGGGAGTTTGGGTCCAGAAAAGGGGAAATCATTTGAAATGCAGTCAAATTTATTAAGTTTTGACCTTAGGGCCTGAGTTACCGGCGTTCTGTTAAGAAAATTTTCTTCTGTACAAATGTATTCAAGGCTGTTTCCTGCTTTCTCTTCTGTTAGATTCAGTGTGTCTGATTTTATGATATGGACTTTGATCCACTTTGACTAGACTTTTATGAAGAATGATAAATAAGTACGTATAGGCATTCATCTACATGCAGAAGTTCAGTTATACTAGCACCAAGTGTTGAGGATGTTTTCTTCTTTCACTATATTGTTTTGGCATCCTTGTAAAAAAAATCAAGTGTCTATGGGTGTGTAGGTTTGTTTCTGGGTGTTAGATTCAATTCCATTGATATGCCTGTCTATATCTATACCAAAACCATGCACTTTGTATTTCTGTTGTGTTGTAACACAACTCTAGGTCAACAATGGTGGTACCTCCAGGAATTCTTTTACTATTCAGGATTATTTTGGCTATCCAGGATTATTTGATTTTCTGTATGAAGTTGAGAGTTGTTCTTTCAAGATCTGTATCAAATTGTGTTGGACTTTTGATGGGATTGCATTGAATCTGTAGATTGCTTTTGGTAAGTTGGCCATTTCCACTATGTTAATTCTACCAAGCTCTAAGCAAAAATTATGACTAACTCTTCACTTGACAGAGGGCTAATATCCAAAAATATAAAACAAACTAAAGAAGTGAGACTCCAAAAAACTAAATAACCCAATCAAAAAATGGGGAACAAAACTAAATAGAATTCTCAACATAGGATTCTCAACTGGGCAAGAAGCACTTAAACGTATTAAATGTGTTAAACATCCTTAGTCCCCAGGAAAATGCATATCAAAACAACCCGGAGATTCAACCTTACACCAATCAGAATCACCAAGATAAAAAGCTCAAGCAACCATGCATGCTAGTAAAATATGGAGAAAGGGAACCACTCCTCCATTGCTGGTGGAATTGCAAACTTGTAAAGCCCCTCTGGTAGTCAACCTGCCTGTTTCTAAGAAATTTGGAAATAGTTCTACCTGAAGACCCACCTATACAACTTCTTGGTCTAGAGTCAAAAGATGCTCCTCCACACCCAAGGACACATGCTTCACTATGTTCATAGGAACTTGTATTCTTAGTAGTCAGAAGCTGGAAGCAACCCATATGTCCTTTGATGAAGAGAGCTTACAGAAAGTGTGGTTTAGTTGTTCACTGGAATACGGTTCACATATTTAACACATGGTCATCATGAATTTCTCAGGAAAATGGATGAAGCTAGAAATATCCAGAGGGAGCTATCCCAGTCTCAAAAGGACATGCATTGTATGTGGCCATTGACAAGTGTATATTAGCCAAAATATTTAGAAAGCCAAATTCTAAAGAAGGGCCAAATGACAACACTTGAATACCACTTAGAAGGGGAAACAAAGCACTCATGGAAGACAGAGGGAGGGGGGTTCTGGGTAGGTAAGGAGAAAGCTACAGGAACAGGGGGACAAGATAAGATATGGGAAAAGAAAGGGGAGAGTCCCAGCTCTGAAGGGGGGCATCTGGTTGGTTGATGTTGTAGTTTTTCCTATGGGGTTTCAAAACCCTTCAGCTGCTTCATTCATTCCTCTAACTTGCTCATTGGGGACCCCATGCTCATTCCAATAGTTGACGGTGAACATCAACCTCTGTATTTGTCAAGCTTTTGAAGAACCTCTCAGGAAACAGCTTTATCAGGCTCTTATCAGCAAGCACTTCTTGACATCTGCAATTGTGTCTGCATTTGGTGGCTGTAGATTGGATGGATCCCCAGGTGGTATAGTCTCTGGGTGGCCTTTACTTCAGTCTCTGCTCCACACACTGTCTAGTATTTTCTTCCCCATTCTAAGGAGGACTGAAACAACCAACTTTGGTTTTCCTTCTTCATGACTTTCATGTGGTCTGTGAATTGTATCTTGGGTATTCTGAGAGTTTAGGCTAATATCCACTTATCAGTGAGTGTAATCCATAAGGGTTCTTTTGTGATTGGATTACCTCACTCAGCATATTTTCTAGTTCTATCCATTTGCCTAAGAATTTCATGAATTCATTGTTTTTTAATAGTTGAGTAGAATTCCATTGTGTAGATGTACCATATTTTCTATTCACATTCTTCTGTTGAATGACATCTGGATTCTTTCCAGGCTCTTACTATTATAAATAAGGCTGATGTGAACATAGTGGAACATGCGTTCTTCTTCTATGAAGGATAACCTTTTTGGTATATGTCCAGGAGAGGTAAACCTGGGTCCTCAGGTAATACTCTGCCCAATTTTCTGAGGAACCACCAGACTGATTTCCAGAGTGGTTATACCAGCTTGCAATCCAAACAACAAAGGAAGATTGTTCCTCTTTTTCCACATCCTTGCCAGCACCTACAGTCACCTAAGTTTTTGAAGTTAGCCATTCTGAAGGGTGCGAGATGGAATCTCAGGGTGGTTTTGATTTGCATTTGCCTTATGACTAAGGTTGTAGAACATTCTTAGGTGCTTATCAGACATTTGATATTTCTCAGGTGAAAATTCTTTGCTTAGCTCTGTACCCCATTCTTAATATGGTGATTTGATTCTCCAGAGTCTGAGTTCTTTGTATATATTGGATGTTAGCCCTCTATAGGATGTAGGATTGGCAAAGATCTTTTACAAAACTGTTGCTTGCAGTTTTGTCCTATTGATCGTGTCATTTGCCTTCAGTGTATCTGGTTTTATGTTAAAGTCCATGATCCACTTGAACTTGAGCTTTGTACAAGGAGATAAGAATGGATCAATTTGCATTCTTCTTTCTACATGCTCACCTCCATTTCACCAAGCATCATTTGTTGAAAAGGCTATCTTTTTTCCACTGGATTGTCTTAGCTCTGTTGTCAAAGATCAAGTGACCATAGGTGTGTAGGTTCATTTCTGGGTCTTCAATTATATTCCATTTGACCTTCTTGCCTGACTCTGTACAAATAACATACAGTTTTTAGGATTATTGCTCTGTAAATACAGTTTGATGTCAGGGATGGTGATTCCCCCAGAAGTTCTTTTATTGTTGAGAATAGTTTTCACTATCCTGGGTGGTTTTTGTTTTTGTTTTTTTGTTGTTGTTGCTGTTGTTATTCCAAATGAGTTTGAAAATTGTTCTTTCCAACTCTATGAAGAATTTGTTTGGAATTTTGATGGGGATTGAATTGAATCTGTAGATTGCATTTGGCAAAATGACCAATTTTACTATATTAATCTTACCAATCCATGAGCATGGGAGATCTTTTCATCTTCTGAGGTCTTTTCAATTTCTTTATTCGGAGATTTGATGTTCTTATCATAAAGATCTTTCACTTGTTTAGTTAGAGTCACACCAAGGTATTTTATATTGTGACTATTGTGAAGGGTGTCATTCCCCTATTTTTTTCTCAGCCTTTGAGTAGAGGAAGGCTCTTGATTTGTTTGAGTTAATTTTATATCCAGCCACTTTGCTAAAGTTGTTTATCAGGCTTAAGAGTTTTCTGGTAGAATTTTTGGCATCACTTAAGTATACCATCTTATCATCTGCAAATAGTGATATTTTGACTTCTTCCTTTCCACTTTTCATTCTTTGACCTCCTTTTGTTGTCTAATTGCTCTGGCTAGGACATAGGGTACTGTATTGAATAGCTAGGGAAAGAGCAGTCAGCCTTGTCTAGTCCCTGATTTTAATGGGGTTGCTTCAATTTTCTCTCCATTTTACTTGATACTGGCTACTGGTTTGCTGAATATTGCTTTTACTGTATTTAGGTATGGGCCTTGAATTCCTGATCTTTCCAAGACTTTTACTTTAAAGGGATCGTGAATTTTGTCAAGTACTTCTCATCATCTAATGAGATGATCATGTTTTTTTCCTTAAGTTTGTTTATATAGTGGATTATATTGATGGATTTCCATATATTGAATGATCCCTGCATCCCTTGGATGATCCCTACTTGATCATGATGGATGATTGTATTCATGTGTTCTTTCATACAGACCCTAGTAAAGTTTCTTTTACGAATGTGGGTACATACCTGTGGACCCAGCTATACCACTCCTGGGCATATACCCAGAAAGTGCCCCTACATGTAATAAGGACACATGCTCCACTATGTTCATAGCTGCCTTATTTATAATAGCCAGAAGCTGGAAAGAACCCAGATGTCCCTTAACAGAGGAATAGATACAGAAGCTGTGGTATATGTACACAAGTACTATTCAGCTATTAAAAACAATGAATTCATGAAATTCTTAGGCAAATTGATGGAACTAGAAAGTGTCCTCCTGAGCGAGGTAATACAGGCACAAAACAACGCACATGGTATGCACTCACTAATGAGCGGATACTAGTCCAAAAGCTCAAAATAAACAATTTACAATTCACCCAGCACAGGAATCTCAAGAAGAAGGAGGACTTAAGTGAGGGTGCTATGGTTCCTCTGAGAAAGGGAACAAAATACTCACAGGAGCAACAAGGGAGGCAATGTGTGGAGCAGAGTCTGAAGTAAAGGTCACCCAGCAACTGCTCTACCTGGGCATTCATCCTATAAACAGTCACCAAACCCAGACACTACAAGGGGAAGCATGTACCAAAAGGAGCATGCCATGGCTGTCTCCAGAGGGGCCCTGCCAGAGCCTTACAAATACAGAGGCAGAAACTAGCAACCAACTATTGGACTGAGCTTGGGGTCCCCAATGGAGGATCTGGAGGGTGGTCCAGAGGAGATGAAGGGGTATATAGCCCTATGGGAAGAACAATGACTTTTGACCCCAAGACTGATCCCAGGGACTGAACCATCAACCAAGGGGTACACATAGTTCTAGCCAAAAATGTGGCAGAGGAATGCCTTGTTGGGCATCAGTGGGAAGAGTGGTCTTTGGTCAGGTAAAGGCTCAATAGAAGCCCCAACAAAGGGAAACAGACAGGGGAAAGGGGAGTTGGGGGAGAGCTGGAAATGTGTAGGGTAGAGGGGCATATACCTGGAGGCAGGGGCTGGGAGGGAATATTGAGTAGGGAATTATTGGAGAGGGGGCTTTTGGGAGGGGGAAATTGGGAAAGGTTTTACCATTGGCAATGTAAATGAAGAAGAAACTCAATAAAATTAGATTAAAAAATGAATGTGGGTAGCTATGCATTTGGAGCACAGATGTTCAGAATTTAAAGTTATTAGAATTTTTTCCTTTGAGGAGTATATGAAGTGTTTTTCCTTATTTTTTTATAACTTCTTGCTGAAAGTCTGATTTTATTCAATATTATGATGGCTACTCCAGCTTGTTCTTGGGATTATGAACTTGGAAATTTTTTCCAGTGTTTTACTCTGAGATGGTGTCTGTCTTTGTCATGTAGGTGCATTTCCTGTATTCAGCAAAATGCTGGGTCCTGTTTACATATCCAATCTGTAAGTCTATGTCTTTTTATTGGGGATTTGAGTTCATTGATAATGAGATATTAAAGAAAAGTGATTGTTGCTTCTTGTTATTTTTGTTTTTAGAGTTGGAATTATGTTTATGTGCTATCTTCTTTAGGGTTTGCTGAAAGAAAATGACTTTCTTGCTTTTTTTATTGTTTATCTACACTCGGTCTTCTGGAGTTTTCCCATCTATTATGCTTTGTAGATTTGTGGAAAGATATTGTGTAAATTTGTTTTCATCATGGTATATCTTGGTTTCTCGCTCTATGCTCATTGAGAGTTTTGCCATAGTAGCCTGGGCCGGCATTTGATTTTTCTTAGGGTCTGTATAACATATGCCCAGAATCTTTGATTTTTATAGTCTCTGGTAAGAAGTCTGGTGTAGTTCTGATTGGTCTGCCTTTATATGTTACTTGACCTGTTTCCCTTACTGCTTTTAATATTTTTTCTTTGTTTAGTTCATTTGGTGTTTCGACTATTATGTAATGGGAAGAATTTCTTTCCTGGTCTAGTTTATTTGGAGATATGTAGGCTTCTTGTATGTTCGTGGGCATCTTTTTCTTTAGGTAAGTGAAGTTCTCTTTGAAAATTTTATTGAAGATATTTACTGGCCTTTTACATTGGGAAGCTTCACTCTCTTCTATACCTATAATCCTTAGGTTTGTCTTCTCATTTTGTCCTGGATTTCCTGGATGTTTTGGGTCAGGAACTTCTGCATTTTGCATTTTCTTTGACTGTTAAGTCAATGCTTTCTATGATATCTTCTGCATCTGAGATTCTCTCTTCTATCTCTCATATTCTGTTGGTAATGCTCGCATCTATGACTCCTGATCTCTTTTCTAGTTTTTCTATTTCCAGAGTTTTATCCCTTTGTGATTTCTTTATTGTTTCTACCTCCAGTTTTAGATCCTGGATGATTTTGCTCAATTCTTTCACCTGTTTGGTTTTGTTTTCTTATAATTCTTTAAGGGATTTTTGTGTTTCCTCTTTAAAGGATTCTACCTGTTTACCTGTATTCTCCTGTATTTCTTTAAGGGAGTTATTTATGTCCTTCTTAAAGTCCTCTATCATCATCATAGGAAGTGATTTTAAATCTGAATCTTGCTTTTCCAGTGTGATGGTATATCTAGGATTTGCTATTGTGTGAGAACTGGGTTCTCATGATGCCAAGTAACCTTGGTTGCTGTTGTTTATATTCTTGTGCTTGCCTCCAGACATCTGGTTATCTTTAGTGCTACCTGCTCTTGTTGTTTCTGACTGAAGCCTATTCCTCCTGTGATCCTGGTTATGTCTGAATTCCTCAGAGTCCAGCTCTCTCTGTGTTCCTGTGATTCTGGGATCCTGTATTCTGGGTGTGGCAGAGCTCATGGAAATCAAGCTGCCTCTGGGATCCTGAGATCCTGGTGTGACAAAGGTCCTGAGATCCTGTGATCCTGGGCATGTTAGAGGACCTGGAAGTAGAGCTTCATCAGGGTGTTGTGGGTCTGGGAGTGGAGCAAGAGTCTAAGGTTTGCTCAGGGCACCAGAGCAGACTGGAAGGAACCCATCCCACTATCTTGGTGGGGGTTCCTGGGTCCCTGGATCCTGAGGGTCCCAGTTACTCTTGGTATTAGGGTAGATGTTGTGGCCACCTTGCCTGTGATCATGGGTATGTTAGAGCACTTAGGAGCTGAGTTTCCTCTGGGTGTTGTGGCACTGGGTTCGGAGCCAGTCCCCCAGGTCTGCTCAGGGCACCAGCTCAGACCAGAAGGAACAGGGAATATTATTTAGGAAGTCTTAGAGATCCAGGAGTCAATACATGTTATCTTAGCAGAAATACCAAATAGTTGGGATATAGAAGCTGAAGAGACCATGTCCATCCAGTAGCCAGAGAAGACCTTCAGTGGAGGGTGGGAACAGCAACCCACCTACAATACTTTTGACCCCAAATTGACCCTGTTTATAAAAAATGCAGAAACAATGATGGAGAAGAGACTGAATGAGTGGCTGACCGGTGACCAACCCATTTTGGGACCCATACCACGGGCAGGCACCAATCCCTCACACTATTAATAATGCTATATTTTGCTTGGAGATAGAAGCCTAGCATAGCAGACCTCAGAGAGACTCTACCCAACAGCTGACTGAGACAGATTCAGATACCTACAGATAAACCTTGGATGGAGGTCAAGGATCCTGTGGAATAATTAGAGGAAGGATTGAAGGCCCTCAAGGAGATTTCAATCCCACTGGAAGACCAAGAGTGTCAACTAACCTGAACCTCTGGAAGCGACTAGAGACCAATTCACCAACCAAATAGTATACATGAGTTGGTTCAAGGCTCTAGACATATATGTGACATATATATGTGTGTGCATGCACACACACACACACACACACACACACACACACACACACACACACACATCAGAGGGATGCCATAATGCCATATCTGGCCTCTGAGAGAGGGTGCGCCTTAACCTGCAGTTGCACCTGGGTGTGGGAAAACGGGGTGGGGGTGGTGTTGTTGCTGCCTTCTCAGAGGCAAAGGAGAGGGATGGAGGGAAGAACTCAGAGAATGGGACAACAGATGGGATGTAACTAAATAAATAAATGAAATAAATGAAGGTAAAGTTATAATTGTGTCATTAAACAGCAAAAGACACAAGGAAAAGTCATTTTGACCCAAAGGCTTCACAAATACTGCCTAGTGATAGTACTGGTGATGAGGTTTTATTATGATTTTAAATCTAACCTTGCCTATCTCAATAGGAAAGATCAGGTTTCTATGCAATGTGACTCAAGTTTACATAGAATATGCACCTTTAGCAAATATTCAGAACTCAGTGAATGCTCTGATTTCTACTCTCCTTTTGGTTTCTAATCTTCAGAATGAACTGGTTTATTTTTAAATGAGAATAGCACATGGAAAAGCTTTTCATCTTATTGATAAAAGAAAGTGTTTGATCCAGCCAGCATTAGAGTTCAAATACACAGATAAAAGATGGAATAAGAGATTATTGAAGAGAAGTTCCTGGCTATGTATTCACAGCAAGTGAAAACATGAAAAAAATTTATTATCAGAGTATCAAGCATTGGAAATACACAAAGATTATAAGATATAAAGATTGAACTTCTTATTTATTAGCTTGAGACAAGTAACACATCCACTGCATTGTATATGGCCAATTTTCAAAAGGTAAGCCTATATGTATTATGTCAAAGCTATAAAAAAATACATTATCAACTAAGAAAAAAACTATGACATAATTTCTGTCCATTCTTGATGCTTTAGGAAGAAATTGGCTAGAGTCAATAAAGTAAGAATTGTGGTTTTGGTATACAAAATCTCAGTTTTTCACTGTAAAAGAACATTGAACGGCTTCAAAGATGTAGCAATGTTGATCCAAGTCTATTAAGCATAAATGACAAATATTTTCCATAGTTTACCCAACCAGAAAGCCAAAACAGTAAAGTTTCAAAAAAAGAAGGGCTACTGTGTAGATTTTTCCATGTGATTAGAAAAGGGGTTTTCCAAGTGCAAAACAAGAAAAACAATAATCTGTTGCATTTCTACCCTTAGGATTATTTTTTTTTCTATTTGTCATGTTTGCAATGTTGAGGCTAAGAAAGATAACCAAGCAAGACTCCTCAAGTGATTTCTAGAGAGAAATCTTCAGAGAAAATAACATTTTGTATAAAGATGCTTTAAAGAGATCTAAGGAAACCAGGTAAATATCATATTACCCATTATTAACTTACTAATAAGAAAATTACTATGATAAATATATATATCAATATATCACACTTCTACTAAACCAGATAGAGTTAGAAAAGAGTATAAGGAAGTTTGGTGGTTTGAAAGAAAATGGCCTCCATATACTAACAGAGAGTGGCATAATGGGAGGTTTGGCCTTGCTGGAGTAGACATGACTTTGTTGTCACTAGAAGTAAGCTTTGAGGTCTCAGGTCTTCAAGCTGGCCCAAGTAACTGGCTCACAGACTCTTCCTGTCACATGAGGATCTAGGTGTAGAACTCCAGCTCCATCTCCGTGTCGTCTCCAGTTCCATGTTTTCCTGCACACTGATATGTTTCTAGCCATGATGATAATCAGCTAAACCTCTGAAACTGTCAACTTGCCCCAACTAAACACTTTCCTTGATAAGAGTTGTCATGGTCATGGTGTCTATTCATAGCAAAAGAAACACAAAATAAGGCAAAAGTTGTTAGAAAATGGGAAAGATTAATGTGCATGTATATAAAAAATTATTTATTTTAGCTAGCCTGTATAAGGAACACAGAATACTGGCATATGATCTATAAGCCTAGATTGGGCAGGTCCTGTGCTGCACTCTCCTAGATTGAAATCATACACCTGCTTTTAATGTAGTTTGTGAGTAACCCAGGCTGTTTCTCCTCTCTCAGCTTGGTCTCAGGATGTACTTCCCTGCAACATGTTCATGGTCCATCTCTTCTTGTGAAATCCTTCTCTTCTCCCCATCTTCTCTGTCCTTCTCCCTGTGGTTTCTCTAGAGACCCCTGGCTTGATTCTTAGTTCCAGACTTCATGACTCTCCTAAGCAACAGGTTCTAGCTTCTTATTGACCAATTTTTTTTTAATTGGGGAGCCAGATATACACAATAAGGTCCAGTTCAGCTGTCTGGATGGCAGTCAGATCTTGGGGTTCAGAATTTAGAATTTGTATACATAGTAACAGATCAATTTTCCAGCATTTCTCCCTAACTACATTTCTTGTACAGTGATAAAACACCCCGCCAGAAGGAAATTTATAGGATAAGGGCTAATTTTTCTTGGGTTTCCCTAGGAAAGACATGGGAGCAAGGAGGGAAAACATGAGCAGGGCAGAATGCTGGCTGATTACCCCGCCATCACACAATAGTAAGTAGGAAATGGGGCCTCAAAACCTACTAGTAGTGACATACTTCTTTGGTATGTGCTATGTAAAGCTAGGATATTTTACAATGTTTTCTCACTAAGGAATGGGAATTTACATCCTACACACTAATAAAATTGTAAACTGATGCAGGCCCTATGAAAAACCTTATCTAAACTCCAAGGAAAGAAAGGACTTCTGTTGAGGATGGTCTGTTGTTATGTACTGTTGTTATACTACATTCTATGGTGGAACTTCTAGGCTGATGAGTGATCTCTACTGTTTACAAGCTTTTATTGTGAAAACCTTAGTTGTTGATTTATAACTATTGGTTAAATAAAATTGTCTATAGCCAAGTACTGGAGGGAATAGAGGTAGGTAGGATTGGAGTGACCTGGTTGGAGAAGGAGAGACAAGAGGGGGAAGGGAGAACTCAGGGAGAGGAGGGTGGCACCCTGGAGGGATATGGAGCAAGAACACTTGGCCAGAAGAAACCACAAGTATCTGGGGTACACTACTGCCGAGATAGCCAGACCAGCAGTTACAAGGGTAGATAAGGAATTATCCCCCAAGTAATTGTCAAAGCCAAATAAAATAACCATAGTCAGAGTCTCATTTATTTGTAAGTTACTTAAAGATTAGCTTAAATTTGTTTACTAAAGATATCAATAGTTTTACTCGGAACTGAACCATACATGCTACAGTATCTCTGTAAACAATCATGCCATTATTACTGCTTCACCAACTGCAGCAACAGTGGCAACAATTTTTTTAGTTATTATCTTTTTATAGAAACCAAATACTCTCTTGTTTGGGGTTAAGTCTTGCTTCACAGAAGATATAAATAGATAGATAGGTAAATATATAGATAGATAGACATAGATATGGATATAGATATAGATATAGATATAGATATAGATATAGATATAGATATAGATATAGATATAGATATAGGTATAGGTATAGGTATAGGTAGAGGTAGAGGTAGAGGTAGAGGTAGAGGTAGAGGTAGAGGGATAGATGATATAGATGATATAGATGATATAGATACATATAGATATAGATTAGATACAGATACAGATACAGATATAGATGTAGATATAGATATAGAAATTTATGTGGTCAAATTTCTCTGATGGAACCATCACCTAAGAGAGAATATATTACTATTACTTTTCTATATGGTTGGCTTGTGTAAGTGTCTTCTAAATACTTTTGTTTGCATCCATGTATATTTTCTTCTGCTTCCAACTGTGGTCAGAGAAGCTTCCTTTTGTAGTGCATAGCAGTTAACACAGAGAACAATCATTCTTCAAAGTGTTCAGAAAAAGCAATTGTGAATGTTTAGCTATAAATGGATCATTTATATGCTCAGGAAGCTCATGGAAAGGGAGAATAAAGAATTGATGAGATAGAGCAAGAATGATTTGAAAAAATGTCCGCTGGACAGGATGTGGCTGCTGTATCCACCAATTTACAGCAGCAATGATTACCTCCACAAGACCAGGACAAAATAAAGAGAATTAAAATATTACAGCAGGGAATAGGGAGCGGTTACTGACTCACTACAATTAGCCAAGAAGCTATTAGCAACTGATGACAGCTGAGGGAGGGAAAGTAACTTTTCATTGTGAATGACGCCACTGGTGGGCTCCTCATACATGAGTGAGAAGCACATGTCCATATTCATACAGGAAGCTCGGCATCTTACAATAATAAATAAATAATTTATTTTAAGGAAGCCATGAGGTTGGAAGCCACGACTCAGAAAATGGAGTACACTGAATCATGTTTTAAGAGGGAATCAAGACATAATGTATACATGTGTAAATTTCAAATAGTTAAAAACTGTTAAACACAACAAACTGTAATGAAATTATTTAAATGTTTACATATCACAAAGATAAGGCTTTGTTTTAGTTGTTGTTGTTGTTGTTGCTGTTGTTTTGCCCTGCTTTGTTTAATTTTTGATCAGAATTTTCCAGGGGCTCCCAAAACCTTTGTTTTATTATTATTGTTATTGTTAATTGTTATTGTCCTTGGTTGCCCCTGGGATGTAGAAGCTAAGTCCCAAGACTTCTGATGTAGGTCTTAGAGAACACTGAGCTGGGTCTGAGACTAGCGGACTAGCTTTCACTGTACTAGAAGGTGTCATGCAAACTTTCAGACTATTAAAACAACCAAAGTTCCTACTCAGCTGTGATTCCTGTGAATCAAAGTATCAGCCAGCTTGGCACAGCATCTCTAAGAATCTTGTAGTGGCATGAATACTTTGGGGGTAACCAGCAGAATTCTACTTAACCTTAAAACCTACTAAACATGAGGGAAGCCATGCTTGGTAATAGAAACCTGCCTACTACACAGGGATTTTGAAGTCATAGTTCTTGGAGAACCTAAAGCAGCACAAGGAATAACTACATGAACACATTTTACAGACAATTACAATCCTCATCCCTCATGATGAAAGTTTATTTTTGTAACTGACAGAAAGGAGTACAGATAAGTATAACTAATCAAAAGGTGTGAAGGATTTTGGTATATAATTCACTTCGGTTTATGTATCTATAGGAAATTAAGAGAAGAAATATTAAATGACCCTATGTAGTGCAAGTTTATTCACATTAGGAAATATATTAATAAGTGTTCACCAATATGTAAATGAATAAAGTATATGTTTCATAAAAATGCAGAATGGAGTGTTGCGATGTCAGAAATGGAGGATCTCTTGTGGTGTTATAAAGAAACACACCAAAATAATTACAAAGTAAGGTTATATACATCATTGTATATATTAGTACAACATCAATGTAATATTAACTTGGTAATTGCCTAAACTCAATCAGCATCCAATTTAATAAAATTAGGATGACATTCTATTCAGCAAATCCATGGAATTTTATGGTGACTTAAACTCTTAAAGAAAACTCAAGTTTATTAAATTTACAAAATTTACTTCTTTATGAAGTTGAAATGGAACAAAAATGCTCTCAATGCCGACCAATAAAAGGCAGCACTGATATCTCACTTTAATATACACAAGGAAAAGCCAATTAGGAGACAGGTTTCATTGGGTAATTGCTTTTCACACAGGTGTAAGCATTTGACTTTGAATCTTCTCCAAAACCCATGTAAAGTCTGATGTTGTTTCATGAAATTATAGTCCATGCCCTTCTAATGGAAAGGTGAATGGTATATATAGAAAGAAGATTTGCTGGAAGCTTTTGAGCAAGCCAGATTAACATTTTTCTGTAGAAAAAAAATCAACCCATGTCTCAAGCCATGTAGAAGGTGAAGGTCCACAAAGGTATTCTTCCCCTTATCATTACATGTATGTTAAGACACAGATATGTTTCCATTCATGGGCACATATGTGCGTGGACACATGCACATTGTAAAGATAATGTCTAACCATAAATGTAAAATGTTAACTAAAAGCAAATACAAAAAGATATATAGTAATATTTTACATAGTCTGTTATATTTCATTTTAGCTTCTGAGGAAAAGAAAACTTTCAGATATTTTTATAGCCACCCATAATGTTGCTAGTAAATACTTTAAAGAAACAAAACTAAATTTCACACGTGTAAAACTTACTCCAATCTCTGGTTTTAGTATAACAAATTTGTTCCCTAAAACACAAGCTCAGAAAGGTCTTCATTTTTCATTTTAAACTCTACCATCTGCTGACTGGGAATAAAATGGCAGTTATGGGGAAGTTGTTAAGCAGGTTTCACTTGCAGCAAAGCCCCCTGCATCTGGGAACCAATTCTGCTGTGTATCATGCTTTCCCTGGCCATGATTATCCTGTGTATTTGTCATGAACTTTCTGAGATTATGCAGCTCTTTCTCTCAGGCTGACATTTCCAAAAAGTAAGAGAACAGACTGTAAGGAGGTGCCTAAAAACTTACACATCAAAAATGCAGGAAGCAGAGTTATCAAACATTGCTTTTGTACCTGAGTCACTGAGAATTACACATCTTCAAGGCCTCTTTTCACAAAAAAATTTAATAAAATTTAATGAAAGTGGATATACGCACGGGAAGAGACTGGATCTGATTCATGCCTGTATTAGACATTAAAATGATTTTTAAATATTCATCAAAACTAGCTTCTTATATCACTTTAACAAAGATGTTTCCTATAACCATTTCTTTTACCATTACAAGGCACCTCAGGCCCTATCTCCGTTGGCTTGCTAACATCTGGATTATCTAAATATGCTACTCAAGTTCCTTATGTACATTTTTATTTCTCTCATTTATCACTGAATACTTTCTGCTTCTCTCTATTAGAATATAAACGCTATAAAAGAAGAGACATTGCACTCACAAAAGCATCAAATTCTTATTCTCAGTAAATACTACTTTCTGAATAAATTCATGAAAATACATTTATGGTTCCTTAAGAAATATTCTTTCAGTATACATAAGATCAATCCGAGCTTAAATATTTAAGCCCTAAAGTGGCCCAAACCATATACGATTACTTTTTCTGAGCTTTTCCTTAACTGTGTGAATAATTTATATAATAGCTTGTATTCCAGGAAAGATCTTAACCATTTGAGTTAACTGAAGGAAATGAGAGCTGACAATCAATTATGGAGATCTGTGGGTTTCATCTTGTCAAACTCAGCATATAGTATTGTGTAAATAAATAGTTTTCCGCTTTTTCTTTCACTATTAGTTTTAGTTGAAATTCATACTTTCCCTCCCAAGTGTGACCATCTGACATGTGAACATTTTGGCCTGGCAGGGGTATGAGTGCTTGTTGCACAAACCTAGAATCCTAGCTCCTATTCCTGAACTTGAAACCCACAGTAGAAAAGAAGAGATGAATCCAGAAAGATGTCCTCTGCTTTCCACCTAGGTGCAGTAAGTAACGTGTGTAAATCCATCATGTATAATTATAATAATTGTGATGACAATAAATATAATTTAAATGTAAAAAATGAAAATTACAACTTGAAACTGGATAAAGTATAGCTTTAATTTCATATATGTCTTTTTTTCTTCTTTTTTTTCTTCAACTATTCTGCTATTTTAGCAATACACTTGCTTTTTGAGTATTCTTTCCATCTCTCTTAATCATTGAAACAGGGTCACATTGTGTGACCTTTTCCATGGACCTATAACTTCTGAATTATTTTAACAGTCAATGAATTGGTTTTGCCTTTTTTTTCTTTCCTTTTTTTTTTTTTTGCACCATGAATTTTATTTCAAGTTTCCAAGTGCATATATGCTCCAGTTTGTAACTAAATACATGCTTATCAGTAATATAAAAATTTACACAGGTTCTCTAAGAGAGTCTCACTGGGGAAACAAAATACTCTCAAGAGTAACCCCCATACCTAGTAGTAGATATCTCAAATAAGACAAACCCAATTACAGTTTCGGAGTTTATTTATCTTCTAGATTTGTAACAAGCATTTTTGTCTTTTCTTTTCTTCTTTTTTCTTTTCTTTTCTTTCTTTCTTTTTTGATTTTTGTTTTACAGGTAACTTACATATATATTCATATATATTTGGCTTTTGCTTTTGTGTTGTAATGGGATTCCTGTGTGAGAATTTATTTCTTTCTGCATTTATATGTGTTTTTTGGGCTTTTTAATTTGGCTCTTTTTCATCTATTAGTATTTTGGGGTTCTAGTTCAATTTGAATGCTTTGCATTATTATTAATATTATTAATATTATTAATATTATTATTATCTTTTTGTTTTGTAAGGATAGAAAGGAAGGATCTGAGTACTAATAGTAGGACAAGCAAAGAGGACATTGGAAGAGCTAAGGAAGGAGAATCAATAATCAGAATATATTGTATGGAAAAAGTCTACTTCCAATCCAAAAAATAAAAAAAGCACAAAAAATGAAAATTTCTGCAATATTTCTCGGCAAATATGTATATGACTTTATAATGTTATTAGTAGACCTTTTTTTTTTTTTACAAAACTTTTTTCACAAAAGGTTTTTTTACAAAACATTATTTGCATTAAATTTATTTTCAGGAATTAAGTGAACTTTCAAATTAGGGAGAAGAAAAAAAAAGACTGTAATTCCATTGTAAAAAATTGTCAACAACAGTTTAAGATCAGTGTCCTAACTTATGTCCTGTTTGATTAGTCATCCTGAAATAGCAGCCTAGTGCCATGCATAGTGTTTACTGGAATGGTTTCTTCTGACTCACTGAGAGCTCAGCCTGTTAGTCACAGCTTCCTGAGGATTTGTCCTCAACCTTCAAGCTCCTGGCAGTAGTCTCCCGCGGGTGGCTTATCTTTCAGTCATCGCTATTATCACCTGAACAAGGCTGATTCATTTTGTGACTATTTCCCAATGCTTTAAAGCTATAATTTGTCTTTTCTGGCACTTTAAGTCAGCTGAGTCCCAAGAGCTTCTACATCCTTTCATCCTTCTCTCCCAGGGCTCAAGATTGAAAGAAACTAGCAAGAATTTCTTGCCCTCCATGATTAGAACTTAGAAATTCTAAAAGACCCCTGAACAAGTTGATTTGCTTTAAAAACAACAACAACAAAAAAAAGCTTTTAAAGCCTTGATCCTATCAGATGGAAAGTTAAATTCTTCTTAAAAAGGGACATCCTAACTGCATTTTATTTATCAGAAGTATAATAAGCTCACTGGCATTGGACATTGAATTTCTACTGCAATTTTGAGAACGTTTTAAATCCTCCGTACAGAACAAAATACTATAAATAATACATCAAATAGAAGCATTTTGAAGTGTAGCACAAAATGGAAAGTGGCACTCTTCTACACAATTATTTAAAGAGCTTTCAGTTTTAAATTTCACATTAACTGATTTAAATAGAGGGCAGCTTGACTAGTAGGAAGGGAACTATACTTATATTCAGCTCATCTAAACTAGCTTATTCACAAGGAGACCAAATATCTTAATATAATATCACAAATATATTCTCTAACTTGAATCCATAATTTTGATAGATCCATTTTAAGAAAAATATCCACAAAAGTTTTGGATGAGGAAGATTTATTGTTAGCAACTGGGAGGAAGGACAAAGAGATGTAATGAGTCCTTATCTATGAAATTTGTTAGCATATTTCTTACTGTTAGGGACATAGTAGACAAGGATTTTCAGGGGCTGCTTGAGGAAGTCCTTAAATCTGTATCATGGAATTAGATATTCCACAACAGTTGCCAGGAAATCAAAGAGAAAGGTAAGTTTATTACCCTAAATAATTTCTGGCTAATACTCCTCTGAAAGTTTTCTTGCCTGAAGGACTTTTCTTACTGTCATGCTAAAGTTTCCATGGGACCAAACTGCATTCCCTTCTCATTCTTCTGGTGGACAGAATAGTACGCTGATGCTCTAAACATCCTTGAAGATATCACCAGTGCTTTCCCCATATCCTGAAATTAAGCTCTCCTTTAATAAAAAAGTCCTATACACATAATGATGTGATTTATTACTAAATAAATAAAAGGCATTGAAGACGTGGAGAAGACTGTCTTGCTCCCCAGCAGGAAACTCCTGGAAACTTCGAGAAGGAGTCTGCTTATGAAAGATATTACAAACCTTGTTTATTTCAGTTCAAATCTCCAGACTTTCCCCAAACCATATGCATCTGTGTTTAATGTTTGACACATCAGTTTGGACATCAGTTCAACAGAGGCAGTAGAGGAATAATGCTATTTACCCCTTAAAATTATACTAGGCTTATTTAAAAGCATGGAGTGGCAGATTTCATGCCTGTTTCAGTCTATTTGATTATTTTTTAAAAAAGAATTTTTAGTGTAAGATTGGTATAATGTTGAGAAAGTGTATATTATTCATTAGTTTTAATTAACATTACTTTAACTGTATAAAAATCTCTTTCTCTCTCTCTCTCTCTCTCTCTCTCTCTCTCTCTCTCTGTGTGTGTGTGTGTGTGTGTGTTTGTGTGTGTGTGTGTAAATAATTCAAGATAAGAAAAAGCTATTTTGAGATATTTGAAGCTAGATAATTTTGCAACTGGAAATGTATCTATATTTAAGTGGCTATTTTGTAAAGCTAATACCACTAGTCACAAATTATATTGTCTTAAACTCTACCAATAGAATATTTTTAAAGCAGCAAATACAATTATTTTTCACAATAATTCAAAGTTCAAAAAATAAAGAAAAGCAATAATATAGGTATTTATTGATACAATATATCAATGGTTTTTATTTCAAACCTATAAAGTGACCTTTTTCTCCTAAATACATGATGTAAAATATTTGCAAAGTATACAATTCTAATTTAAAATAGGAATTTCAGTATATTCATTTTCTTACAAAATTATTATTAGTTCTGAAAACTACAAAGATCTCAAAAACATCTCTCAAATAAATCTAAATTATATATGGAATGACAATCCAGCCCCCTGGAGTCAAGGCTCCTTGTATAAAGAGTCACTGGATACTTCTTATGAACAGACATTTATTGTGCATTTTTAATAGCTTTCACAAAGTATAAGTAACATTAAAGTTGAGAAGGCTTTCCTTCATGAGGTGTAAAAAGGCAGAATCAATAAAGTACCTTCCTTGTTACAGTAAAAGAAAACCAAAACCAAAAACTCCCACAATTACACCAACAGACCAAAGAAGAATCCAGAGGAAGAGAGAGAGAGAGAGAGAGAGAGAGAGAGAGAGAGAGAGAGAGAGCACATGGAAACCCTTGGCATGGCTAACAATGAGAAGACAGACGTATTAAGGACAAGCTATAAATTGCAGAGTGGAAAGAGGGAGGCAAGAGTTCATACATATTTCTTTATTAACTAGTATCAACATTTTAGGTGAAAGAGTTTTGTGTCAAGGTTGTGGCCATACTCTCAGTGTTCTTCCAAGCCTCCGGAGTGCTATGAATCAGGGTCTGTGATAGTGGGACCAGTTTTGCTGAGAATGTTGGGAATTAAAGTTAGATTTTTGTTCATATCTGATAAACACTGTCCCAACTGAGCTACAAGCCCAGTCCTTCTTGTGATTACTATATGTTTAAAAAAAGCCTAACTAAAAATAAAAATATTATGTATTTCAAAATGACAATCAGAAAACAAATACATTTTTAGAGACAAATAACTAAAAAGCAATTCTATTTTCATAACAAAAAAATTGTCAGAAAACTACACACACCTGCTGAAAACTGTAAGAAAACAATGTAAAATTAACATAAAATCATTAAAATTGATAATTTATCAAAATACTAAAACTATACACTTTATAACATTGTTCTTGGTTATGGACAAGAAGAGTAATAAGAAAAGAGCAAAAATTGGTAATAATTTGTTCCTCAAAGTGAGATGAAATTCACATTTTGCTATGTCAGATAATTCTATAATCAACACAGAAAAATGCAGAAACAGATATGGAAGGTGTCATTCTATTACTTGCTGCATAATATATAATAAAAACATTTCTGACAGTAGTTAATAATTTTGGAAATGAGAAAAAGACACACTTTCCAGCATTGTATAGGTGAGCTGGTAATCCCTCTAGGAAATTTTTTTCAAATTCTAAAATACAAAAAGACAAAATAAAAGAAACTATTTGCAGTTGAACATGACGACGCTGTGATGTGTTAGAACCTAAAAGACAAGCCAGACATACTTCAATCTTTTTTTTTTTTTATATAATTTGAGCCTTTCCACGTTATTAGCTTATATGTTGTTACCATACCCAGGTGCCACAGGCACTACCATACATTGCTGGCCCAATTATACAAATAAAAGCCTTTAACAAATAGAAAGTGACAAACTTTAAAACGATTTTCTATACTAGCTACCAGGAGCAAGTCATTTCCTGTTTCTAAGTCACATTATATTTCTCTGAAAGATATTTCTCTGAAAATTGAACATTTTCTTTTTTTATATTCGATTTTATTTACATTTCAAATGATTTCCCCCTTTCTGGGTCCTCACTTCCCGCAAGTCCCATAAGCCCTCTTCCCTCCTCCTGTTCCTCCACCTACTCCTTCCCCTTCCCTCTTCTGGTATTCCCCTATACTGTTGCACTGAGTCTTTCCAGAACCAGGGGCCACTCCACCGTTCTTTTTGAACATAATTTAATATGTGGATTATTTCTTGGGAATTCCAAGTTTCTAGGTTAGTATAGTATCCACTTATCATTGAGTGCATACCATGACTGATCTTTTGAGACTGGGTTACCTCACTTAGTATGATGTTCTCCAGCTCCATCCATTTGTCTAAGAATTTCATGAATTCATTGTTTCTGATGGCTGAATAGCACTCCATTGTGTAAATATACCACATTTTTTATATTCATTCCTCCGTTGAGGGACACCTGAGTTCTTTCCAGCTTCTGGCTACTACAAATAGGGCTGCTATGAACATAGTGGAGCGTGTGTCCTTATTGCATGCTGGGCAATCCTCTGGGTATATACCCAGGAGTAGAAGAGCAGGGTCCTCCAGAAGTGCAATGCCCAGTTTTCTGAGGAACATCCAGGCTGATTTCCAAAGTGGTTGTACCATCTTACAATCCCACCAGCAGTGTAGGAGTGTTCCTCTTTCTCCACATCCTCACCAGTACCTGATGTCTCCTGAGTTTTTGACCTTAGCCATTTTTACTGGTATGAGGTGAAATCTCAGGGTTGTTTTGATTTGCATTTCCCTAATGACTAATGATATTGAACATTTCTTAAGGTGTTTCTCAGCCTTCCGAAGTTCTTCATGTGAAAATTCTTTGTTTAGCTTGGTACCCCACATTTTAATGGGGTTATTTGGTTCTCTGTGTTCTACCTTCTTGAGTTCTTTGTATATATTACATATTAGCCCTCTGTCAGATTTAGGGTTCATGAAGATCCTTTCCCAATCTGTTGGTTGACGTTCTGTCCCTTTGACAGTGTCCTTTGCCTTACAGAAACTTTGTAGTTTTATGAGGTCCCATTTGTCAATTCTTGATCTTAGAGCATAAGCTATTGGTGTTCCATTCAGAAATGTTTCCCCTGTGCCCATGTCCTCAAGGGTCTTCCCCAGTTTCTATTAGTTTCAGTGTGTCAAGTTTTATGTGGAGGTCCTTGATCCATTTGGAGTTGAGCTTAGTACAAGGAGATAAGAATGGATCAATTCGCATTCTTCTGCATGCTGACCTCCAATTGAATCAGCACCATTTGTTGAGAAGACTATCTTTTTTCCACTGGATGCTTTCAGCTCCTTAGTCAAAGATCAAGTGACCATAGGTGTGTGGGTTCATTTCTAGGTCTTCAATCCTATTCCATTGATCCGCTTGCCTGACATTGTACCAATACCATGCAGTTTTTTTCACTATTGCTCTGTAGTAAAGTTTGAGGTTTGGGATACTGAATGCCCCTGAAGTTCTTTTACTTTTGAGAATAGTTTTAGCTATCCTAGGTTTTTTGTTATTCCAGATGAATTTGAGAATTACTCTTTCTAGCTCTATGAAGAACTGGGTTGGAATTTTGATGGGGATTGCAGTGAATCTGTAGATTGCCTTTGGCAAGATGGCCATTTTAACTATATTAATCCTGCCAATCCATGAGCATGGAAGATTTTTCCATTTTCTGAGATCTTCTTTGATTTCCTTCTTCAGAGATCTGAAGTTCTTTTCGTATAGGTTTTTCACTTGTTTGGTTAGAGTCACCCCCAGATACTTTATGCTGTTTTGGCTATTGTGAAGGGTGTCATTTCCCTAATTTCTTTCTCAGTCAGCTTATCCTTTGAGTATATAAATGCTACTGATTTGCTTGACTTGATTTTGTAGCCAGCCACTTTGCTGAAGTTGTTTATCAGCTGTAGGAGTTCTCTAGTAGAGTTTTTTGGATCACTTAAGTATACTATCATATCATCTGAAAATAGTGATAGTTTGACTTCTTCCTTTCCAATTTGGATCCCTTTGACCTCCTTATGTTGTCTAATTGCTCTAGCTAGGACTTCACAAAAGGGCACAGAGAAAGTATCCTAATTAACAAAATTAGAAATGAAAAGGGAGATATTATAACAGAAACTGAGGAAATTCAAAAAATCATTAGATCCTACTACAAAAGCCTGTTCTCAACACAACTGGAGGATCTGGAGGAAATGAACATTTTCTTAGACAGATACCAAATATCAAAATTAAACCAGGATCAAATAGATCATAAAAACAGACCCATAACCCCTAAAGAAATAGAAGGGGTCATAGAAAGTCTTCCGACCAAAAAAAAGCACAGGACCAGATGGTTTCAGTGCACAATTCTATCAGACTTTCAAAGAAGACTTAACACCAATACTCTGCAAACTATTCCACCAAATAGGAACAGACGGAACACTACCCAGCTCCTTCTATGAAGCCACAATAATGCTGATACCAAAACCACACAAAGATCCAACTAAGAAAGAGAATTTCAGGCCAATTTCCCTTATGAATATCGATTCAAAAATACTCAATAAAATTCTTGCCCATTGAAACCAAGAACACATCAAAATGAACATCCACCAGTATCAAGTAGGCTTCATCCCAGGGATGCAGGGATGGTTCAATATAAGGAAATCCATAAATGCTATCCACTACATAAACAAACTCAAAGAAAAAAAACACATGATCATTTCATTAGATACTGAAAAAACAATTGACAAAATTCAGCATCCTTTCATGCTAAAAGTCTTGGAAAGGACAGGAATTCAAGGCCCATATCTAAACATAGTAAAAGCAATATACAGCAAACCGGTAGCCAACATCAAACTAAATGGAGAGAAACTTGAAGCAATCCCACTAAAATCAGGGAGTAGACAAGGCTGCCCCCTCTCTCCATATCTTTTCAATACTTCAATCTTTTGTAATTTTAAGTTACATAAATTTTCTGGGCTTATATACTTTGTCTGTGTACATCTGTTTATCTGTATATGCAAGTTTCTGTATGGGAAGTTCAACATGCATGCGTCACAGTGCACCAGTGTGAGTCATAAGCCATCTTTAGGTGCCATTCCTCACAGTACACTGTTTTTGAGAGCAGTTAACTCTCCTATCAACTACTTTCAGACCAGTTGGCATTTTAGCATTCAAGGGCACTCCATTTTCTGTTCCTTATATTTCTGTAGGAACTTTTTGCTTGCAACCATTCATACTATGTCTTGGCTTTTATATGAGTTCTGGGCAAGGATTCTCAACTTTTGTCCAAATGCTTGTGATGAAATTATTTTTACTCACTAAAGCCATCTCCCAAGATATTCTATTGATTTGTTTGTTCATCTGTGGGGTTTTGTGCTTGTTTTTATGATCCAAAATTTCAAGGTAAAATGGTCTAAAGATACTCTTTATTTGAAAGAAGGACAGTAGGTGAACAGTGTTGTAAGGCAGATAGTAGAGTATACTCAAGGAGAAAACTCAGGTTTTGCTGTTAAGCTTTTGGGTAACATTATTTTAACTCATGTACACTTACACAAATATACACTAAAACCTGAATTCGATTTGAAGGGCTGTGCTTGCTATTTCTCTTTTGCATAATTTTTATTGAAATTTTTTTTTCATATATTATATTCTTATTATAGTTTCCCATCTTCTTTCCTGAATTTTGTTATCTATAAATAATTGATATGTTTTATTTGATAACATAGAAATATTTTTTTACAGGAAATAATACTAATATTAAGAGAAAAGTAGCCCAAAACAAATAAGCTTACAACCTGGCCTTCATTTTTGAATTAAATTATTTGGCAATATATTTTTATGCTCCCCTTTACCCTTTAAGAGTTCATGCTATCTATAAAATGGAAGCCACTGACTGATTAACCTGTCCATAGACAAGGTTCTTTTGTGAATCTTAATGCGACTTAAGTTCTTAAGTTCTAAGTGTTCCTTGAACTTTGGTGCTCTTACAATTAGTAAATTATTGGAGAACATTACCTGGAAGGACTTTACCTGTGTGTGTGAAGCACCCTCAGCATCAGCAGGCTTTGTTATGTACATAAAATTTCAACTATAAATATACGTTCTTTCTTTCTCACAAACAACATCATTCTACAATATGTTTTCCTGATGAAAGTCCTAGTCACAAGGTTATTTCAAATCAACTTTGAAATAATAAAATAATGACACTTTTGAAATATTGAAAAGTTGAGCTGTCACAATTATCATCATGGTAACTTCAGGCAAAATGTCCCCAAAAATTAATTTCAATATTGTGCAAAGATAAAGCTATAAACTATTAGATACATCATTACCACATTTTGTGGAAAATAATAGGTATTTTAGAACTCTTCTTTAAAATTCTATTCAGCAAGTTACCTCATATACATTAGGAATGCCATTAATACAATATTCTATATGACAGTGTTTATATAAGCATTATAAAATTACTATATGAACTAATATAGATAAAGTTAATAAAGGTTTGAAAAACATCTACTTTTTCTTCAGTTTAAAATAACAAGAGGTTGTGGCTAAGTCGCATCTCTAAATTTAAAGTCAAGCTTAATGCTTGCTCAAGTGCAGTAAAGAAGAGGCAACATCTTCACGCTGGCACAGTTTTGTTGAACATGTTTGAAGATTTATTGGGAATCATGCCCTAGGTAAACACATTTGATATGTGAACATGGCCTCTTGGCTTTGACATGCTCCACTCATCTGTTGGGTTGGCATCGTTCCTACTTACAATTTGGTTGGAAATGTGCCCCAAGGTTTAAGTGCCAAAATGAAAAATTTAAATAAGACAGGTCACATAGGTTCAACTGCTCTGGCAATAAAACCCTTATCAGTGAATCTGAGCAATAGCATAAAATTAGGTTTTATGATTCAACACAAAAGGCTGTATCATGAAGATGATAAGAGGCCTTTAAGGAGTATATAAAGAACTCTCTTAAAGCAATACAGGAAAACACAGGCAAACAAGTAGAAGTTCTTCAAGAAGAAGCAAATAAGTCCCTTAAAGAAATACAGAAAAATAAAATCAAGTAGGTGAAGGAACTGAACAAAATGATCCAAGAACTGAAAATAGAAAGAGAAACACACACACACACACACACACACACACACACACACACACACAAAGGTGGGCAACCCTAAAGATAGAAAACTTAGGGGATAGATCAGGAGCTCAATAGATAGAAGGGAGAGTCTCACACATAGAAGATACCACAGAAAATATTGACACACCAGTCTAAGAAAATACAAAGTGCAAAGAGCTCCTAACATTCAGGAAATTTGGGACACAATGAAAAGATCAAACCAAAGAAAAATAGGACTAGAAGAGGGTGAAGAATCCCAGCTCAAAGGGTCAGAAAACATCTTAAACAAAATCATAGAAGAAAACTTTTCTAACCTTAATAAAGAGATGGCCATACACATAAAAAGGGCCTGCAGAACACCAAATAGATTGGACCAGAAAAGAAAATCCTCTCATCACATAACAATAAACACACTAAATTCAAAGAACAAAGAGAGAATCTTAAAAGTGGTCAGGGAAAAAAGCCAAGTAACATATACACCAGATATCTCAATAGAGACCCAAATATCCTGGACAGAGGTCATGGAGACCCTAAGAGAACATGAATGCCAGCCTGGGATATTATACCCAGCAAAATTCTCAATCATCATACATGGAGAGACCAAGCTAATCTATGAAAAAAAATTAAACAATATCTTTCTACTAATCCAGCACTATGGTGGATACTAGAAAGAAATCTCCAACACAAGGTCAGTAAAAACACCCCCCTAAACAGAAGAAACTAAATGGCTGACAAACCCAAAAGAAGAGAATCATATATACCTAACACAACCTCTGGCAACAAAAATAACAGGAACTAACAATCATCTGTCTTTAATATCTTTCAACCTCAATGGACTCAATTCCTCAAAAAAGACAGACAATAAAAATAAACAGACTGGATATGTAAAAAGGATATAGCATTTTGCTACATATAAGAAATATACCTCAGTGAAAAAGACACATGCTACCTTGCAGTAAAAGGATAGACAAAAGCGATTCAAGCAAATGGTTTCAAGAAACAAGCTACAGTAGCCATTCTCATATCTAGTAAAATAGAATTTCAACAAGTTATCAAATGAGAAGGGAAAGGACACTTCATCTTCATCAATGGAAAATCCGCCAAGAGGAAGTCTCAATCCTGAATATCTATATCCCAAATGCAAGAGCACCCACATGTATAACAGAAATTTTACTAAAGGACAAAACATACATTGAACCTCAATAATAATAGTGGGATACTTCAACACCCTACTCTTATCGATAGACAAATCATTGAAATCATTGAAACAAAGTCAAATGACACAGCGAAACTAACAGAAGTTATGAACCAAATTGATTTAACAGGTATCTATAGAACATTTCTCCCTAAGAGAACATACCTTATTTTTTAGCACTTCATGGTTCTTTTAAGACAATAAAATCTAAATAAACTTAGGTCTTTCTTTTATTTTCCAGTATTACTGCAAACTTGTTAGTGGTTTGACGTTAAAATACAATTTGACCAATTTTGTTTTCAGTTCTTAGTGCAAAAACTGACCTGAATTTAATAAGTCAAATTAAACCAGGCTCTTATAGAAAGCTAGTATTATCAATATACTCAGTCAAGATTTTATCTTTCCAATTAAAAACCCACAGGAAAAGTTGGATAATAAGTTTAATATCCTAAAAGTTTTAGAAATTAGCTCATTGAGGACATTACATCCGGCCATTTCATTTTTAATTTAATGTAATACTGCATAGCATTTTTTGTTTAATGTTTTATGTAAAATGATTTGCATTAGGTCTCTTTGTTAAAAATTAAAGATTAAAAATTCAGGAGACAGCAGGTGTTGGAGAGGGTGTGGAGAAAGAGGAACACTCCTCCACTGCTGGTGGGGTTGCAAATTGGTACAACCACTCTGGAAATCAGTCTGGCAGTTACTCCGAAAATTGGGCACCTCACTTCCAGAAGATCCTGCTATACCACTCCTGGGCATATACCCAGAGGATTCCCCACCATGTAATAAGGATACATGCTCTACTATGTTCATAGCAGCCCTATTTATAATTGCCAGATGCTGGAAAGAGCCCAGGTATCCCTCAACAGAAGAGTGGATGCAAAAAATGTGGTATATCTACACAATGGAGTACTATTCAGCCATTAGAAACAACGAATTCATGAAATTCTTAGGCAAATGGATGGAGCTAGAGAGCATCATACTAAGTGAGGTAACCCAGACTCAAAAGGTGAATCATGGTATGCACTCACTAATAAGTGGTTATTAACCTAGAAAACTGGAATACCCAAAACATAATCCACACATCAAATGAGATACAAGAAGAAAGGAGGAGCGGTCCCTGGTTCTGGAAAGACTCAGTGAAACAGTATTCGGCAAAACCAGAACAGGGAACTGGGAAGGGGTGGGAGGGAGGACAGGGGAAGAGAAGGGGGCTTACGGGACTTTCGGGGAGTGGGGGGGGGCTAGAAAAGGGGAAATCATTTGAAATATAAATAAATTATATCGAATAAAAAAAATTAAAAAAAAATTGCCATAAAAGATTTTCAGGTCTGATTTTGGTATGCAAATGATTGTCTTCTCTTTTTCTAGTTTGCAGTTATGCTTGTTGTTAGATTTGATTCATTTCATGGTTTAGTCTTTCAGTTGCCACCATGAGTGATGAAGTCATTAGTTTATGGAACATTGAAAACATCATTTCATACAATCGAAACAATTGCCAAATTAAAGTGTGAGACATTCCCTCTCTTCTCTTAGTACTGATTTTCTTTTCTTCAATTAAACCATTTGTCTAAACATGCACATTAAAAAAATCTCAATATTTAGTTGTATGCTAATAAAAATGGTCATATGGTTAGTCTATTGATACACATAAAAGGATCTGGCCTTTGAATATATATCTTCATATTTCAAATTATTGGAGTTTTGCTGTGAATGGCTCATGTAATATATGTCATTTTAAAAAATTAATTTTTTTCTTCTTTTTTATAATTATTTTGATTACATTTCAGTCACTGTGGTCCCTTCACTCACCCTTCCCACAGTTTCTCAATCCTATTCCTCCTCACCCTTGCCTCTATCAGGTCTTCTTCCATTTCTTTTTTTTTTCTTTAATTTTTTAAAAGATTTATTTAATGTATGTATGTGAATGCAGCATTGCTCTATTCAGACACAGTGGAAGAGGGTATCAGATGGTTATGAGCTACCATGTGGTTGCTGAGAATTGAACTCAGGATCTCTGGAAGAAGAGTCAGTGCTCTTAACTGCTGAGCCATCTTGAAGTTTCTGTGCTAAAGATCTTTCACTTGCTTGGTTAGAGTTACACCAAAATATTTTATAGTATCTGTGGCTATTGTGAAGGATGTTATTTTCCTAATTTCTTTCCCATCCTGTTTATCATTTATATATAAAGGAAGGCTACTGACTTGTTTGAGTTAATTTTATAACCTGCCACTTTGCTGAAGTTGTTCATCAGCTGTAGTAGTTCTCTGGTGGAATTTTGGCAAATACTGAATTTAAGGATAAAAATATTGCACTGAATGAGAAAACCCTGTTCTAGAAAAACTAATATCCATGTTCTCACTTACATGTGGACCTTGGCATAAGATCTCTTAGATGTACTTAATATGGACTTCCTACAGAATTCAGCAAAGTAGAAAAGGGACAAAATTGAGGTGTGAGATCCTTTGAGAAAAGGGGTAATGGAACAAAATTATATGAAGAAAAAAAGGGGACTAAGAGAGAAAATGGTTGCTGTGGAGAAAGATCTGAGAGTCCTTTTGGACTCTCTGGTTTGAGTTGGACAACAAATACTAAATATATTTGAATGGGCCATTCGGGAATATAATATTTTATTTGCTTTCTAAATAAGTATAGATACTTTTTCATATAAAAGACCTTAAATTGAGCTATTCCATGTAGCCTTTATCTAATTTCTAACTTGATTATTTCCCCTGAAATAAATACTGTCATTACTTATACTAGGAGTAAAATGTGACTGCATAAACAATATTGTATGTGAAGAAACTTATGTCACAGAAAATCTGAACTTTTAGTATTTTACAAGAATAAATCACTAGCTATTTAATAAGTCATGAATGTTTTATAAGAATGTGCTAGGTAAATATTTAGAAACTCTCTGAAACTTAATGGGATTTATAACATTTATTCAGTATTATCTCTTGAGAGTTGATTTGGGCTGATGATTAGCATGATTTAGTAGTGTCTCTCCTACTTCTCTCAGGCTTCTCTGTCATAGTCTATACATCAGGTGACCTCAGCAATGGAAATTTAAAAGTTAATAATATGGATGTGGACAACTGAGTGATCATCTATGTTTCTACTCTATTAACAACTGATATAGAGAAGGAGGGATAGAGAGAAAGAAACAGGAAAAAAAGAACTTTTTTGGTATCTTGATGGCACAGACTCTATTCATATTACTGTTTACACCAATGACTTCATTTAATACCAGTTACATCTCAATAACTTCATCCTCAAACACCATCTCATTGGGTTGATAACTTTATTAGAATTTGGGGTAATGTGTACATTCTTTGCCTTATAAAGCCTTCCCCCTCCCACCAGTCTGTCCTACATAATCTGTCATTGCTAAAAGAATTTAACATATTTTAGAAAAGCAACTATTTAAATTTTGTGTCAGAGACCAAACCCTAGAAAACCAGAGTTTCAACAGCCCTCACCTTGAAAGTTCACTGACCTTGTGGTTTACAGCAAACCCCCCCCCCCCCGCCCCTTCTTCACACAAGGCTGGTCAACCAGTTCTTTACCTGGCTGAACACCTGGGATGGTCTGGGCAGAACCAGCATTCCAGGAAAGCTGCAGATGCCTTTAGCCAGAGTCAACTTCCACCCCAGATGACCTTTTCTCTTTCTGTGCTTCTACTATCCCCCTCAGCCCCTCCCTACTTCCTCTTACTTAGGGTTCATAACCAGGTATTTTGTGTTTCATTAAAGAGGCCTTGACACAGAACACCCTGTTTACTTGGCCTCGCTCTTCTTGCCAGTTTCTCTCTTTCAGGCTTGGGTTCCTCTTGGCTCCCCAAATTACTAGGTCCTGCCGGTCGGGACAATTTTGTGTTCTACTTTGACCTATTAAAGGTGCAATAACATGTATCCAACCAGAATCTATGCTTAGTTTTATATGTTTAGCTGCCAAAATGCTTATTCATTTATTTGTAGTCATTTTCAGTTACTTTGACTGATTCGTAAAAGAAATTAAAATTTCCAGGCAGTGGTGGTACACACTTTTAATCCCAGCAGTTGGGAGGTAGAGGTAGGCAGATTTCTGAGTTTGAGACTAGCCTACAGAGTAAGTTCCAGGACAGCCAGGGCTACACAGAGAATCCCTGTCTTGAAAAACCAACCAACCAACCAACCAACCAACCAACCAACCAACCTTCCAATGGACCAACAAACAAACAAAACAAACAAAATATTAAAATTATTACTACCAATAATTAGCTCAAATTTTTTTTTATTTAGAGAATACTTTATTAGTTTTTGTAATCAAAACCATGTAGATAAGACCTGACATATTTAATACAGTGTGTTACTGAAAGGATAGAAAATAATACAGCCTAACTCTAATGACCCCAAGAAGTCAGAAGTTTAAAATGCCATCTCGCTTTGTTAGAAACTAGGTAAAAGGTCACATTCCAGAGTCCGCCCTTTGTTTAGACCTAGCAGAAAGGCCTTGTAGGTGATCCCGGCCCCATAGGGTAACTGGAAATGGGCTAAGCTTATCTTCTGTAAACTTACCCCATTACCCCTAAGCAGGAGTTCACACAGCTGTAGACATTATAGGAAACTAATTGGTTCACTGAGTGTGGGCTCCGATAATTTAAACTGATTGGCCTAAAAGCTATGGAGTGGTACAAATCAATTGGCTCGCATTTCACGGGCTCTCCATGCTAAGAAATGATTGGTTTGTGATTCGCAGGCTCTGTTGTAAACTTATAAAAGCTGTCACAATTCAGCACTCAGGGTCCATAGTCCTCTAACCCTGCGTGGTGCACGGCTATGGAACCCAGAATTCTGGAAATAAAGAAATCTTCATGCTATTGCATCGAGACTGTTTCTCAAGAGTGATTTGGGTGTCGCCTTCCGGGGTGTGGGGTGCTAGGGCACCCTCGGTTTTTGGGGTCTTCAGTAGAAATGGAAAAAAATTAAGCTCAACATTTCTAGGCCAATATAGCTGTTAATTTCTGTACAATGCCAATTTAACTCAGTAAACTGGGATACATTTTTTCAAAGTTGGCAGCAAAGCTAAAGTTTCCAAAAATTCAAATTTTATATATATATATATATATATATATATATATACACACACACATATGTATATATGAATAGACCAATAACAGCGGTATGTTATGCTAAAAAAATTCTTTCCTCAAACTACAAATTTCAAAATCAACTCAGAATTGCTGCCACAGCATCTATACTATAAAGAAATGTAGGTGTGTTTGCAATTTTAGTAGTATTGGCATTTCTGCATGGATGGGAGGTGTCCAGGGACTCAGAGAAGCCCAGGAACATTACAGCTTTTAGGGAAGAAGGTATCCCAAGGGGAGGATATCCTGAGACAGGGGAGCCCTGCCACTACTCAGTTCTGCCTTCTGAGAAGAGGTGTTGGTGCTCCCAGAGGAGAATATCCTCACTGAGCTGAGGATCTGAGGAGCCTCAGCCCTGCTCCTTCTCTTCTTTGCTTTGTCTTCTTCTGATGAGAGAGACATAACAGGCATCAAACTTCATTAGAGAGTTTTATTGGAGAGGGACAAAACCAGGGATGGCTGCCCTCTGCTCCCAAGAGCAGACAGCAGGGAACTGGACAAAGGGCAATGCTTATATGGAGTTATATGGGGCAAGGGTAGAGTGGAGCTTTTCAGGGGAAGGCTTTCCAAGGTGAGGATTGATGGGATTTCAAGTCCTGAGCTTGGGGAAGCTTAGGAATTGGTGAGTTTTCCTGTTCAAGGAGTGTTGGTTTTTTTTTTTTTTTTTTTTTTTTTTTTTGCTTAGGGATTAGTGGGTTTCTGTGTGAAGTTCAGGGACTGGAGGGTTTTACTACTCAGTAATTGTTGACTTCAGAATTTTCACCCAAAATTAGCATAATCCAGGAAGGGTACTGTTGAAAGGCTGGGGATCATCTTTATGACAGTTATAGAGGCTGGAAATTGCTATTATGATAGTTAGAAAGGTCTGGTGGAGGGTCTGTGCTGCTGGAATTCCTCCTGAAAGGGGCCTTGGCCACTTGTCTGCCTTGAGGGTTTACAAACGTTAAAATATTTACAAAGTATACCAAGCTTGCAAAGGGAGTCCAAGGCAGGAAGGTTTTCCTGAAGTTTGATTGGTGGGCATAGTATCTACCAAACACCTCCTGTCACTCTGTGTTGCTTTGTGTATGTATGTGTATATGCACACAATATACATACACACACACATAAATACATATATATACATACATATACATGTATCTCTAAAATGTGCAATTCATCAATTTAAAAAATTGGCTGTCTTCCTCAAGGTAAACTGAAGAGTTTTGGATTAATTGCTTTCGTAGAGCAAATCTCAAAACTACCAAGCATTGACCATGTTTTGGGGCTATTAGTGACCAGTCTCATACAGATCTATAATGAAAAGGAGCAAGCAGAACAAGGAAAAATACAAAATGTGCATTTAGTGCATAAACTTGGAGAATCACAAGGAAGTATCAACAGACAAACAAACATCCTGATGCTAAGAGAAATAAAGGAAGTGATGACTTTATAGAAAGACCCCACCCAGCTAAATGTCCAACCTGTGGAAAGGAATTAAAGAAAAATGGTGACAAATTAAACATAAAATCTTGGAGCTAGATATGGTTTTCCATACTCTTATTCTCAGAACTCATAGGGCAGAAACTGGTGGATCTCTAAATTGAGGTCAGCCTGGTCTACCGAGACAGTTCTACGACAGTCAAGCCTAGGTAATGAAGGTAACTATTCAAACCAGAAAGCTGATTGTTGCTAAGGTATTGAATGGAGGAGGGAGCCATGTTGAATTCCCAGCAAGCAATAGAACTTGGCAGCTTCAGCCAGGTGGTCCGGGCATTACAGTCAAGGCTAGAGAACATGAGTGATGGAATCTCTCTCAATGGCAAAGGAAAGCTGCTGAGACCAGGTATGTGCCAGAAGTGTCCTTTCATAGGAAACTAGAGTGGGCATTGTGCAAAGCTGTGAAAGGGAAAGTGAACTGGAGTCCTCCTGCCCCAAGATATTGGAGATGCCAGAGTTGTGGGATGCCTGCCTAGGAAAGCAGCTCACAGTATCATAGGTTTAGTCTATTATCCTTATGATATTCACAGGGCCATGCAGGCAGACCTAGTACTGGGAAAATAACTGAGAGTTCCACATTTTGATCCACAGGCTGCAGAAGAGAATACCCCACTAGAAATAGCCTCATCATCTAAGACCTCTAAGCTTACTTCCACATTGTCATATTTCTTCCAACAAGGCTGTACCTATTTCAACAATGCCATACCTTCTAATAGTGCCACTCTCCCTATAGGGCAAGCTTTCAAACACATGACTCTATGACACCATTGCTATTCCAACACCCACAGTGTATTTAATGGTTTTTATTATGGTTGTTTTTTAATGTCAGTTTTTCACCAATTTGAATGATCTGGGAAGGAATTCTCAAAAGAATAAGCCCTTCCAGGCTTCCATTATCATATAAGGACCAGCAGCTATCCAAGAATTTTGAGAGTTTGGAAAATAGTTTGGAACCACTGAGGCACTGATTCTCGTAAACTTAGTATGTAATGGGTTTTCAGTCTTCCAGGAGTGATCCAGCTATCATTGCACTTTTAATGTAAGTCAGCAATGCATTCATATAGATAATTGAATATATATATATATATATATATATATATATTCATGAACATGTATTTATTCCATTTGTTTCTGTTGAAAAAAGAGATCTGATTAATACACGTTGTAGTATCTGAAGTTGTTCTGGAACAAAAAAATCCCAAAACCAAACAAATAAAAAGCAAAAAAACAAACAAGCAAAAACAACAGAAACAAAGAATCATAAGGCTCAATGTCGTTTGTGGACATGGTGGTATCTGGAGCTGGTGTTTTTCAACCTGAATTAAACCCTTTGATCAGTAAAGACGCCTCTGGTAGGATAAAAAGCACTGATTATTTATTTTGTGTCTTGTTTAAAGAAATACGCAAGATAAATACAACAATGTTCCTAATGTACCTCTTGGGAGAAGTAAGAAATTTAGTGTCTTCATGTATAAAATCTTTCAATATTTATGGAAAAATAAGAAAGTCTCCATTTTGAAAAGTCTCTCTCTTTCTGTCTCTCTTACATGCACACACACACAAACACAATCACACACACACACACACAATAGAGTTAAGTGATAAGACTATCCTGCTTCTTATGTGCATAGCATTTCTAAGTGTGATATGGAAGATGTTTCTCTTGCTAACAGCCACAGAGCTCAAGTTGAGGATTAAAAAAGCTAAATCCTCATTATACAATTAGCTGAGTCATGAGGCAAACTTAATAATCTCCAACAGTTAAAGTAAGGCATTGACTGAAAAAAAACCCTGTGATCTTGCGATTTAGGATGGCAATGGAGAAGGATCCTGAGGGTGTTGATAGGGTTAAATCATTGTAATCTAATTGACCCATTCTACCTGAGAAAATTACTTATCCACTCTTAGCAGAGGATGCATTCCCACTCACACCTATAACCCCTAGAGTTTTGCCCCGTCAGTCCTTTGGGGTGGGGGGTATTAATCCTGCCTACTATGCTAAGCAGGCAATGATTTACCCTAAAGCTGTCAGACAAAACAGTGTGGAGCTCTTTTAGGAACCACAGAACATTGGGTCCTGACATATACATACATACATACATATATATACATATACATACATATATATATATATACATATACATATATATATATATATATATATATACATATACATATATATATAAATGGCCACAAAGCTAAGTAGACCCCTTCCAATGAGATAGAACATTGGACTAGACCACGAACACGATTTATGAGTTTGCTAATTCATTCAGGTAGAAGTCTGGGAATATGCATGAAATTGAACTGTAAGAATGTTGGAAAGTGATGGAAGGAACATAAAATGTAATATGCTGGATTTATGGAGATGTGTTCATGGAGCAAGATTTTAAAATTTATAAAACTCGTGAGTTCCATAAGCCCTATTCCTTCTCCCTCTTCCCCCATCCACCGCTTCTCACTTCCCTGTTCTGGTATTGCCCTACACTGCTGCACTGAGCCTTTCCAGAACCAGGGGCCACTCCTCCGTTCTTCTTGGACATCATTTAATATGTGGATTGTCTTGGGTATTCCAAGTTTCTAGGCTAATATCCGCTTATCAGTGAGTGCATACCATGATTGATCTTTGGAGACTGGGTTACCTCACTTAGTATGATGTTCTCCAGCTCCAGACTTTCAGGGAGTGGGGAGGCAGGGAAGGGGAATCATTTGAAATGTAAATAAAAATATATCAAAAAAAAAACTTGTGAGTTCAAAAACCCAAGAATTAATTTTATTGGTTTGTCTAAATATATCTTTAAAAAAAAGATCTGCTGATAAAGAGCTAGACATAGCTGTTACAAATTTGCTTAGTGTAGGTGAGGGGATGTTTAATTCAATGCATCTGTTCTACCAATTGGAATCCCCAGAAAACCTGTTCTCTGTTGCTATGCATTGTGAACCTAGGAGTCTTGACAAATACAGTCATATTACTATTGAGTTCCATGTTCTAAGAAATTATATATTTTATTTGCTTGTTCTTGTGCACAGTTAATAGATCTTTGTATAATTTCTACGAAGAATTTTCTTTAACACATAAGATTCAACTCTGTTACACATTAGAATCCTCAGGAGTTGTTTGAAAAAACACTGATATGCAACACTGACTTTCAGATATTCTGACTTTATTGGTCTGAGGTAGGGTAAAGGTAAAGTTACTTACCACGTTTTTGCTGTTATGATCATTGCAAAGAGAAACTGAAAACTGCTGACATAGGGCTATATGGTTCAAGCAGTGGAATGTAAAAACAAAACAACAAAAAAGTCTATGAATTTCCTACAATGTTAAATACTGTAAGTTTCTATGTCCAGAAGTTTATGTCAGAAATACTCTTTATATAAAAAAAAGTGCATGTAAGAAAAATGCTATCATGTGACCCAGAGTGATTCCTGTGCCTTCACAATTCAGTGACCTGGACATAACAAATTTTTAATTAACTGATGGTTGTGGGGAACCGTCCAGAGCTATTCGGACTTATGCTTACTCACAGCCCTAAGGTGGTTGCTGCCCAGAAGGAAGAACAATTAACTAGAGCCTTCTCCTTGAGCCATCGGCTCGAGAAGATTCCCAAGAATACCACAAGATGTTCCTGCCCTAACCGCGGAATGTTCCTGCCTGTGTTAACTCCAGGTGTCCCCACTTGGATGACCTCCTCACTTCCTGCTTCTATCACTAGGGATGTCTCTGCTCTTATCTCCTTTGTCTGGTGTAAAGGTTAATTCCTTCTCTGTAAGCCTTAAAACCCACTTACCTCCCCGACATTAAATGAAGCCTTGACACAACCCAGATTGACTCTGACTTTGTTAGTGTGCTTGGCTTCTCCTTCTCTCTTCCCCCCATTTTTGACCCTCAGGTAGTGCCCCTTCGGGACCTGGGAATAACTAGACCTGCTGGATGGGTCAGATGGTTATTTCAAGTCATTCCTGAATTCATTTTAAAGAATTGCTATTCATGGTAAAACTGTTTAAATATTCATAGAAAGTAAGTCGATGACAAACATAAAACAAAACTATCTAAATAAATTTTTTTAAAAAAACGATATAGGACCTAATTAAACAATTTGAGCTTGAGAATTTAGAAAGACAAAGCTCTTTAGAATTTGTATAAAACTGAAGTAGTGATGTTTTCCATTTGAATATTTTTGAGCAAAATGAATTCATTTTATGAGGTAGCTTCATTTCTCAATGAAAACAAGTTTCTTTCTTTTTTTTTAAAATATCATTTGGCTTCATCCCAGAGATGCAGGGATGGTTCAATATAAGGAAATCCATCAATACAATCCACTATATAAACAAACTAAAAAAAAAATTATATGATCATTTCATTAGATGCTGAAAAAGCATTTGACAAAATTCAGCATCCTTTCATGCTAAAAGTCTTGGAAAGAACAGGAATTCAAGGCCCATACCTAAACATAGTTAAAGCAATATACAGCAAACCGGTAGCCAATATCAAACTAAATGGAGAGAAACTTGAAGCAATCCCACTAAAATCAGGAACTAGACAAGGTTGCTCTCTCTCTCCATATCCTTTCAATATAGTACTTGAAGTTTTAGCTAGAGCAATTAGACAACATAAGGAGGTCAAAGGGAAACAAATTGGAAAGGAAGAAGTCCAATTATCACTATTTGCAGATGACATAATAATGTACTTAAGTGACCCAAAAAAAAAACTCCACCAGAGAACTCCTACAGCTGATAAACAACTTCAGCAAAGTGGCAGGTTATAAAATCAACTCAAGCATATCAGTTGCCTTCCTATACTCAAGGGATAAGCAGGCTGAGAAAGAAGTTAGAGAAGTGACACCCTTCACAATAGCCACAAACAATCTAAAGTATCTTGGTGTGACTCTAACCAAACAAGTGAAAGATCTATATAATAACTTCAGGTCTCTGAAGAAGGAAATCGAACAAGACCTCAGACAATGGAAAAATCTGCCATGCTCGTGGATTGGCAGGATTAATATAGTTAAAATGGCCATCTTGCCAAAAGCAATCTACAGATTCAATGCAATCCCCATCAAAATCCCAACTCATTTCTTCACAGAGTTAGAAAAAGCAATTCTCAAATTTATCTGGAATAACAAAAAACTCAGGATAGCTAAAACTATTCTCAAGAGTAAAAGAACTTCTGGGGGAATTAGTATCCCAGACCTCAAGCAATATTACAGAACAATAGTGTTTAAGACTACATGGTATTGGCACAGGGACAGGTAAGTGGACCAATAGAATAGAATTGAAGACCCAGAAATGAATCCACACACCTATGGTCACTTGATCTTCGACAAAGGAGCAGAAAACATCCAGTGGAAAAAAGGAAGCCTTTTCAACAAATGGTGCTGGTTCAACTGGAGGTCAGCATGCAGGAGAATGTGAATTGATCCATTCTTATCTCCTCGTACTAAGCTCAACTCCAAGTGGATCAAGAACCTCCACATAAAACCAGACACACTGAAACTAATAGAAAAAAAACTGGGGAAAATCCTTGAGGACATGGGCACAGGGGAAAAGTTCCTGAACAGAACACCAATAGCTTATGCTCTAAGATCAAGAATTGACAAATTGGATCTCATAAAATTACAAAGTATCTGTAAGGCAAAGGACACTGTCAAAAGGATAAAATGGCAACCAACAAATTGGGAAAAGGTCTTCTCCAACCCTACATCCGACAGAGGGCTAATATCCAATATGTACAAAGAACTCAAGAAGTTAGACCCCAGGGAACCAAATAACCCTATTAAAAAAATGGGGTACAGAGTTAAACAAAGAATTCTCACCTGAAGAAATTCGGATGACCGAGAAGAACCTTAAGAAATGCTCAAAATTATTAGTCATTAGGGAAATGCAAATCAAAACAACCCTGAGATTTCACATCACACCAGTCAGAATGGCTAAGGTTAAAAACTCAGGAGACAGTAGGTGTTGACAAGGATGTGGAGAAAGAGGAACACTCCTTCACTGCTGGTGGGATTGTTAGATGGTACCACCACTCTGGAAATTAGTCTGGTGTTTCCTAAGAAAACTGGGCATGACATTTCCGGAGGACTCTGCTATACCATTCCTGGGCATATACCCAGAGGATTCCCCACCATGCAATAAGCACACATGCTCCACTATGTTCATAGCAGCCTTATTTAGAATAGCCAGAAGCTGGAAAGAACCCAGATATCCGACAATGGAGGAATGGATACAGAAAATGTGGTATATATACACAATGGAGTACTATTCAGCAATTAAAAACAATGAATTCATGAATTTTTTAGGCAAATGGTTGGAACTGGGAAAGATCATCGTAAGCGAGGTAACACAATCACAAAAGAATACACATGGAATGCAGTCATTGATAAGTGGATATTAATTAGCCCTCAAGCTCTGAATACTGAAGATTCAATTAACATATCAAATGATTCCCATGAAGAAGGAAGAAGAGGGCCCTAATCCTGGAAAGGCTTGATACAGAATTGTAGGGGAGTACCAGGACAGAGAAAAGGGAAGGGGAAAGATAGGAGAATGGATGGAGAGAACAGGACTTATGGGACATATGGGGAGGGGAGAATGGGAAAGGGGAAAGCTTTTGGAATGTAAACAAAGAATATAGAAATAAAAAAAAAAATCATTTGGCTTTGAAGAGACAGTGCTAACACTTGATAAATTTAAACTTTCAAGTTTGAGCATCCAGTGTTGGCATTATGAGTAGAGCTAACTTGCAGGACTACACTGGAACAAACTGAGCCCCATCTCAGTGCCAGCAGCAAGTTCACCTTCTGAGCCCTATCTTGTCACTTGGCTGGTAGTTTGGTACGTCTTTTGCCATCCATCTGTGTATTGTTGCTCAGCTCCCTAGTCAAGCATTAGGTACAGTTTCAATGACACAGGCGATGTCCTGTACTCTCACCTAATTTATTATTCTCTGACTTTGGAGAACAAAAGCCATATTCAGCTCAGGCCTATCCAGCAATTTTATTTCCTTTGAGTTTCCCTTCATTTTATTATGCTTGACTTTTTCTTTTATCCTGGGACTTAGTTTTTGCTTAGACCTAGAAATAAATCTTTCTCTGGCTCCTTTTCTACTTGCCCTTGACTGCTATGGAAACCAAACAGAGCTATACAAATACAGGGAAATGGTTTTATTCCCTAATCGGAAGGTTGGGAAATTATTCAAGATCTTTTGAATATGATGTACTATTAAATGGCTAACAAAAAGAAAGAAAGAAAGAAAGAAAGAAAGAAAGAAAGAAAGAAAGAAAGAAAGAAAGAAAGAAAACTGATATTGTAAGCATTATTAAATTCAATCTAAATGGTCTTGGTTGTCAATCTCAAGGCAACAAGGATAAGGGTGTCCTGTTTCATTTTTCTCATAACTTGAGGTATAAATATTTTACACTAATTGGAACCAGCACTTGACAACATTCCAGGTTATAGATAAATTTTGTGTATTTTTGTTTTCCCAGAGAGTGATGATAGCTTGCCCAATCAGACCCCAGCTTCTTTTTCTTATGATCATTGTGACATTATACCAAATTATCTTTTATGATACTACTATTGCCTCAATTAATCCATGACTATAGTTTGAAAAAAAGAATCAGAATGGAGGCATTATTGGGAAAGATCGATAAGAAACAAAGCAATGCAGTATCCTGTTGTGAAACTGTGACACCTATTTCCCCTATTGTTATTGTATCAACTTTCAGTGTCTTGCCTCACTGGTAGATATCACCTGGATCATTTGCTTTTTTTGGCAGTTAATAAAATACTACAATTAATGTAGAAATCAGAAGAAGCAGAGATCTAAGGTATGATTTTATGAAATTTAAACTTTAGTTATGGGTCACATAAAACACAATGTGAAGTTCTCTAGAGAGAATCTTTTATAAGCATCCCCTATCAATAAAAATGGTTTATGGACGATTGTGGTTTATGGAGGATTTTTGGCAGGTTGGAATAAAAGGGATAATTGAGTTATGAGGTAGTCAGAGAAGAAGCTGAAGCTTAAGGCCTAAACATTTATTAATAAATAATTAGTCTCCCATCCAGGTACTAATGCAGCCCAATCCTGCTTAGCTTCCAAGATCAGGAGCTATGAGGCTGTGTGCTCTAGGAGACAGGTCTCCTTGTTATCCCTGTTTGTTTTTACTTGGCTAGTATATCCTAAATGTAGAACAGAATGTGAAGGTCTAACGTTGAAGAAGAGCTCAATAGGCATAGAGGCTTCATAGTACAGTCAGGGCTAGAGGGAGTGAGCTGCAGGCCCCATAACTGTGTTCTGTCTGTTTCTAATCAAACCAGAGGTAGCCCCCTGGCCAGAGTGAGAGGGCAAGTACTGATCCTGCCTTTTGGACTGCAGGGGACCTCAGGGGACACTGGGTTGGGCCCAGCTGGCAGAAAGGAAACAGAGATCTCAAGACAGGCACTGATGTCTGAAAGGCAGCACCGTTGGCTGGAGCCCTTGCTGTGGAGCTGGAGGAGGGCAGAGCAGAGGCTAGTCGCCACCAAATTAGAGCTAGTTAGGTACAAAGTAAGATTTGGAAAGTGTAGCTAAGAGTAAAAGTGGGGGTGGGGGGGAAGAAGCTGGCCAGGAACACACACACACACACACACACAACACACACACACACACACACACACACACAGAGAGAGAGAGAGAGAGAGAGAGAGAAGAGAGCACGAATTAAGAGAAGGGCCTTATCTTTGGACTAGGTCAAGGGTTACTCACAGTCTTGAGTAATCTGGAGTCCTGATGTGGGTCTTCGTGGAAAGGTCTCCAGCAACTGGAGGTTTCTCAGATAATTGAAAATAGATCTACCTGAAGACCCAGCAATTCCACTCTTGGAAATATACCCAAAACATGCCCCACCTTGCCACAGGGGCTCATGTACTACTGTGTTCATAGAGACCTTGTTTGTGATAGCCAGAAAGTGGAAACAACCCAGATGTCCCACGACAGAAAAACGGATACAGAAAATGTGGTTCGTTTATACAATGGAATACTACTCAGCTATTAATAACAAGGACATCCTGAGATTTGCAGGCAAATGGATGGAACAAGAAAATATCATCCTGAGTGAGGTAATTCAGACCCAAAAGGACATGCCTGGTATGTAATCACTAATAAGTAGATATTAGCCAAAACAACAACAACAACAACAACAACAACAACAAAAACCTACAGAATACCCAAGATACAGTCCACAGAACTCAAAAAGGCCAACGAGCTGAATGGCCCAAGTGAGAACCCCTCAGCCCCACTTGGGAGAAAGAAGAAAGCAAGGACAAGGGGGAAGGGAGGAAGGGACTTGGGATGGAAAGTGGACAGAGGGTAGGGAGAAGAGGGGAACCTGATCTGGTATTGGGTGAGGGAAAAAGACTGAGGGCCTGAGGGCCAGCAGAAAGAATGAAAACAGGCAACCTCAGGAGATAGGGGGGACCCTCCAGAATGTGCCAGAGACCTGGGAGGTGAGAGACTCTCAGAACCCAAAGCGAGGAACCTTAGATGACATGCACAATAGTAGGGAGAAGGAACTTACAGAGCCCACCTCCTGCAGAAAGACAGGGCATCAAGTGAGGGAGGGCGCTGCCATCCACAGTCAAAACTCTCACCCATCATTGTTCCTGTGTGAAAGAACTTCAGAGATGGAAATTGAGAGGAGTCTGAGGAAAAGAAAGTCCAGCAACAGGCCCAAAATGGGATCCAGCTCAAGGGGAGGCCCTAAAGCCTGACACTATTACTGAGGCTGTGGAGAGCTCACAAAGGCCACCTCTCACTGACTGTCCTCCAAAGGACCCACAAGCAGCTGAAGGAGTCAGATGTAGATATTTGCACCCAAACAATGGACAGAAACTGCTGACCCCTGTGGTTGAATTAGGGAAAGGCTAGAAGAAGCTGAGGAAGGCACTCCTGTAGAAGGACCCCACTGAGATCACCAACCAGACAACATATAACATCTGATTTGAGGTCCCCAACACACATACAGCAGAGGACTGCTGGGTCTGGGTTCCGTCAGAGAAGATGCACCTAACCCTTAAGAGACTGAAGGCCCCAGGGAGTTTAGCGATCTGGTTGGGTGGGTATTGTGTGGTGGGTCCTTCCTTGTGGAGCCTGGGGACTGGGGAGGAGATATGGATGTGGAAGAGTTACAGGAAGGACTGAGAGGAGAAGAAAATCTGGAGTGTAAACAAATAAAAGATTAAATAAAAACACAAAAACAAAAACAAAAAAAGCTCAGACTGCTTTTGAAACTACACCAGAAACCTTAGCCCTCCACAGGAATAAAAGCAACAGACAATTGCTAGAGCATGGAGGATCACCAACCTGCTAGTTGGAAATCATGTGGTGAACTCAGGGATGAAGGTTTTCAGAGTCATCGACCATGCTTGGAAAGACATTCTCTGATATAACTGTCCGTAAGTTTCCCATGCTTTTGTAAGTAACCACTCAGGCATGCATACTCTGGTAAGCATCCTGGAGGTCACTAAGCCAAACTTATGTGGAATCATTTATTTGGTTTGTCTTTGATGTGCTATCTGGAGGGAACATAGGATTGTTCACATTTTCTCAGAAAAAGCAACATGATCAAAAGTATTTAAATAGTCTTTGAACAAGTTTCAAAGTGGTAGTTTGGTGTCTAAGAAACACTTTGACCAAAGTTCTTTTCCAATAGAACAAGATATGAGACCAAATAGTTACTTAATTCAGAGATATTGTTTTTACTAGTATATTAGAGACTATTTACATTTCTAAACAACAAGAATGCATAAGATATTGGTAATCTGACACCAACACCTACATGAACAGCATAGCTACAGGCTGTGTAATGTGCTAAGAGTTACAAATAAACCAGGTGTAGATAGACAAAGCCCTTATCCAGGTACTGATCAGTTATACGAGGATTATGGGTTTTTTGAATCATTTATTTTTCTCTTTTCAGACACTACATCCAACTGACACAACTCAAATTCAGTGCAGCCAATATTTGTAAGAGTTCAGAAATAAATTTCAAAGCAAATCATCATCCAAAGCTTACTGATTCTAGGAATGACATTTGAAGGGAGAGAGAAATATATTGATAAGCAGCCACGAATAGCTGAGAAACTGGTCTCTGGTTTCTCATTTACAGAAGAAGCATAGTCAATCCTTTAAATTGGAAGCTCTAAACCATGAGAGGGGGACAAACAAGTTCCCATTTATCTCAACAAGAACCAGGTAACTGAAATTTCTCACATATATTCTTTTAGAACAACAAATCTTTTTACATTTGTAGGTCTTTCTAGAATTGTGTAAGTTGTTTTAATAGAAACCTGGTATTTGGCTATTAGGCATTATCAATCAAATATATCCATGTACACAAATTAACCTCCACATAAAAAGTTTGAGAAGAATTAAGATCTAAATATTATTTTGTAAATAATAAAATAAATTAAAACAACCTCTTTAAACAAAATGCCATCAGGATCAAAGACAATGAAAATCTTTTAAGTCTTCTTAGCTTTTCCATGCAGTTTTATTCACAAGTACCTTTGTTCCATTAAATATCCAAGATCAAAATAAGTTTTACATTTTTTTCGCATTAGCATGAAGCACTTATAACTTTGTTATTTACATTTATATGAATATATGTTAGGCGTTATGACTAAATTTGGGTCAAGTGCCCTATATCTTTTGTTGCATGGGTATTTTACACCTGATAATTTAGGAACTTTTTAATTCTGTTAGAAAATGACAAAATCATCTTTAGCACTGCTGAGATGCCCTCCTCTCTGTTATTTTGGCCTTAGGACACCGTGCATTTATTTTCTTATGTTTGCTCTTTCACACTCTCTGTTATATTTCTAAAACATGCCTGCTAGGTAGGAAACACTCGGTTGTAGAGACAGCATTCATTTACCTCATGGGGTAAAATATGAGGATTAATCACACGCTGTGTGGAAAGCGGAGTTGCGGTGAGACTCGCAATAAAACTCAAGACTGATAGCAGCAAGCCAAGGCAAGATGCCATGTATTCATCCTTCTCCTCGAGGGGCGTCACTTAAATCATGAAAAAAATTGTTTCTGACACAACAGAGACGACTACAAAAACAAACAGTATCTCCTAAGAGTTTCCCAGGACGTTCTGTTCTCTGAACATGAATTTTCATTGTAAATAGAATCACTTTGATTTCCACTAGAGACCACAGAGCTCCTGAAATGTAACCGAGGTGTGACTATTAACATATTATTTAAGAAAAATGTGTCTCTTAGATTTCACTTATTTAGCCCATGGAGCATATTTTTCTCTCTTAGACACAGTTTTATATAATTACCCTTAATCCACCCCCTCCCCATTTTTTAACTGTCTAAATATTTTAAGACATTGAAGGAAGCAGAAACCCAAAGAAGTATTCAGCTCTGAGGCATGTGCTGCTTTCTGCACAGGGGAGGAATTACTTTCTGTAATGGTTCCAGTGGACCATGCAAGGGAGAGTGGCTCTTGGAGCCACACAGAAGGATTTAAATGATGTTAAGATATAATTATTCTTTTGGTAAACATAACCTCAATATTTACTGGGACTATCCAATGAGAATAAATTCATATCCAAGTCTATGCACATACCAAGCTATAGAAGAAGTAATTTTCCACAGAAAACATCACTGAAATTATATTTTATTGCTCTCTTTTGTAAAAGTTCTGTCATTCTCTTAGTCTGACGTCATCTCTACCTTTTCTCTCCTTCCCTCTCTTCTGGTTTGAATTTATGATTTTTTCAAATTTTTTCTTTTATTTTTGAGATTAGAATAAAATGGCATCCGTTGAAACCTTTTCCATCCTCCCTCCAAACTCTGCCTTTGCTACTTTTCTTTTTTTTTATTCGATATAATTTATTTACATTTCAAATGACTTCCCCTTTTCTAGCCCCCCCACTCCCCGAAAGTCCCGTAAGCCCCCTTCTCTTCCCCTGTCCTCCCACCCACCCCCTTCCCACTTCCCCGTTCTGGTTTTGCTGAGTACTGTTTCACTGAGTCTTTCCAGAACCAGGGGCCACTCCTCCTTTCTTCTTGTACCTCATTTGATGTGTGGATTATGTTTTGGGTATTCCAGTTTTCTAGGTTAATATCCACTTAATAGTGAGTGCATACCATGATTCACCTTTTGAGTCTGGGTTACCTCACTTAGTATGATATTCTCTAGCTCCATCCTTTTGCCTAAGAATTTCATGAATTCATTGTTTCTAATGGCTGAATAGTACTCCATTGTGTAGATATACCACATTTTTTGCATCCACTCTTCTGTTGAGGGATACCTGGGTTCTTTCCAGCATCTGGCAATTATAAATCAAATTCATGAAATCTGTTAACATGCTGACCATATATAATATTATAGTAGATAATGTCAATATATTATATATTATATAATATGAAATGTATGTCATATATATACATATACGTACATACAAGCATATATATATATATATATATATTAGACTGCTCTCCTTGGGGACAAGTCTTTCTCCTTCTGGCTCCATTGGGCATATATGAAAGTGAACAGGCTAAGAGGGACAGCAATGTGGGGTGTCTTGATGCCACCACTATCATTACAAATGACGTGCCATGGAATTCCTAGTATATGCTGTCAGGATCTTCTGAAAATTCAGATTTAACTCTTGACATGCATAGTCTCCTGCTGTTTGGTTTAGTTTGGTTTGGATTTTGGTGTCTGTGTGTAGAAGTACAGTCAAGTAGGCTTTTTTCCAACTTCTCTATCATGTCTCATGTCACAACAATAATAACATTATTGTCCTTGTTTGGTTCATGTGTAGGCAGTTATGTTGGTGACTCTTTATGGGTGCAAAATCTGATATTACCAGAAGACATAGTCTAAAACTAAATTTTGAATGTCTGGCTCTGACAACATTTCTGTTACTTCTGCAATTTTCAGAGATTTAGATGAAAGAGTTCTTTGTAGATGTACCCATGTTGTTTCCATCTTAACCAGCATATGAAAACCGGAAAGACCAGTCCTACTGATAACCGAATTTGTCTATTGCCCTCTACTGTTTTCAGTTTGTCTTTTTTGGGGAGGGGAGGGGTATAGAATAGAGTTTACTCAGGGCAGAGGATGGCAGTTAATGGGAAGTGGAAGCAGAGAGAAAGAGAAAGAAAGAGAGAGGAAGAGAGAGAGTGTCCTGTTTTCAGTTATTATAATGTACTTTGTATAATAGCAGTAAAGATATTAACTAAGGAAATGGTAAGAAGCATTGCTAATATATGATATCACTTCCTCCATTATTCATAAATTGGTTAGTATTTTCATTTTGAACTATGTTGAAAACTGTTGTTGAAAATATGAGGAAATAATATTATACCATGAATAAAATCAACATTTCTAAACCTCTGGCAATTGTAACCACATACAGCAATTATTGTGCAGTTATAAATGTTCCTATTTGATTTTGAAAAATCTTACCACAAAACTTATTTTATTAATGAAAAACTAGTTATTTTAAAGATACAGTCTTTGAAAGCTGGCTTGCCTTTTGTTTCCTTGAAGTTGAATGCCATTTGGCCTATAACATTCACATTTTTCATTTGTGGAATTAATTGACTGACTTTTTTGCTTATAAGAAAAGGGTAAAAAAATAGCTTTATATGATGTTCCAAAATAAATAAAAAGATGCTTTGATTTTCCATGTTTCAATATTTACATAGGCTAAGAAATATCCAAAGTATTCATTGGCTGACCAGTAAGAAGAGAAAATTTTCAAAAAAAATCAAACATTTGGTCATATTAAGAAATAAATGTTCTAGTTTTAACATAATATCTCTTCATTGAAACTGGGTTTAATAGTTGTCCATAGTACCAAGGTTAACAAAGGTTAAAGAGTCATTGCTGAAGGCTTTCTAAGGTATACTTATATTATAGCAAGAAGCATTGATGGAGTGTTATACAGTACTGACATATAGAAGAAAATATCATGCATTCCCTCTCAAATAAAACATAAAAGACAAGAGGGTTTTTTTTTTTATTCCATGAATAGTTGACAACTCTTGAGAATGGAGAGATATTTTAACTCATATTAGGACTGCATAATGGGTATATTTATGATACATTAAGAGGAATGCTTATAGAAATTGTTTTATGTAAACAATTTCTATATTGTGTGACAGTTGAAGTTAGCCCAATAAAAAAGTACATATGCTAATTATCATATAAATTGTACCCATTATATGTCAGTTTACATAACGCGCTGCATGGGGCATATATGAATGTGAACAGAACGGGAGGGACAGCAGTGTGGCGTTTCTTTATACTGCCACTCTCATTACAAATGACATTTCATGGGATACCTGGCATCTGCTGTCAGGATCTTCTGAAAATTCAGATTTAACACTGTATTCAGAAGAGAAACACAAAATTTTTAAATTTTTAAATATTTATGTCATCACTAACCTAAGAGATAATTTTGTTTACTGGGTGCCTTTCGAATTCTAAATTCTAGAAATTTCTAATTTCATCTACATATGATGATATATAAATGATCTTACATATATGACATCATATATATAGAACATATATATACATAATCTTACATATATATGGCACATCATAGATATAGGAGGTATATATTATATATTTATGATATATACAATGTTATATATATGATCCTATAATATTTCCTTTTCTCTTTCTTTATTTCTTTGTTTCTTTCTTCCCTATTTATAATTTTCTCTCACACATTACATACCAACCACCGTCTCCCTTCTCACCACTCTGTCCAGTATTTCTTCTAGCTGTCCATCCATTCTGTTCAAATTCACTCCTCCTGCATTCAATGCCAAAGAGGTAAGCCTCCCAGGGATGTAAACTGAATATCTGAATATAGCCTAACAAGTCACAATAAGACTAGACAAAACATATACCCACAAACCAAAACAAACAAGAAACAACACCACCACAACCAAAAATCAACTACTCCTTAGAAGGAAAGGGTCCCACACACATGATAATTTCTAATGAAATATTGTGTGATTCCTTTTACATTAATGTAATTTTTTACATTAATTTTCATCATAGTCTCAATACACCTTTGACAATGTAAAACCATACAGATGATTTTGTTTACTAGATGGTTATTTGTGGATGTTATCAACTATTCAAGTTAATGTGCAAAACACAAAATCATTGTCATTTCAGAATTATGTAATAACAATATAAGGACATCAGCTGCTGACCAATTAGTGAATATGTAGTAAGCGTGGAGCTGAGGAAGTTCTTGCAGTGAGATATGCCAGTTGTCTGACATGAGTTAAATGATAACAAACCAATGTGCATAAGATACAAGCTCTTTCTTTATATTCTAAATAAGCAGAAGATTCAAAAGTGAAAAATACATTATAAATGACACTCATATATTATACTGTTCTGAGGAATTTTATGAAGAATATAGCTTTAGAAGTTGTAATGGAACTAAAAAAAATCAATAAGGATTTATTAAAATTCATATAACTAACCCCTTCTTCATGTTAAGTTCATGCATTTTATTTTTAAATTTCTATTCAAGAAAATATCCAGTTTTCTTTGGTCATATTCCCACTTTAAAAAATTTTAATGTCACCAAAATTCTTCATCTTTTTCAATAAGTGTATGTTTTCTTTAGGTTTCTTCAGAGTTAGCTATCATTACTCTGGGACAAAGAATCAAGGAAGACATGTTTGACCTAAAATGATGAAAGCAAAGTATATAATAATCAATGAACCAGTGACCACTCATAAATATGCTTGTAGGGGTTTTAATTGTGATTTTTAAATTAGAGGCCCATTGCAACTGAGCTACATCCCTGGATAAATACATGAATCTTATTCAAACTAGAATATACCAATCTAAATCTAAATACCTTTGTGATATGAATTATCCCAAGCATATAAGCTATAGAATATTATTCTAAAAACTCCAATGGTATTTACATAAATGAAATATAGATTATTATAAATTCTTAAATTTTTTCAAATGTGTGTTTTTCCTAAACATAAATCATTTAACTTTTAATGGCTCTAATGTCTGTTTTCAATCCTATGGTGTTTTTTTAATGAGAAAACAGAAAGAAAGAAAGAAAGAAAGAAAGAAAGAAAGAAAGAAAGAAAGAAAGAAAGAAAGAAAGAAAGAAAGAGAAGAAAGAAAGAAAAGAAAAAAGAAAGAAAGAAAGAAAAGAAAGAAAGAAAGAAAATAAAGGAGAAAGAAGGAGGGAAGGAAAGAAAGAAACAAAGAAACAAAGAAAGAAGGAAGGAAATAATGCAATTTACTTTTCAATGTATATAGAATTTTGTAAAAATATTTCATATTAATTTTCCATTCATTTCTAGAAGTATTGGTCTACTATGGGAAAGATTATAGTTAATACAACTCTGAGTGTTAACAGTGGTTCAAGCAGGAAGATGCCCATTCTTAGACTCCTTAGACTCTCTTCATAACTAGTTATGGTAAAATGGAGTCAAGACATGTGCCCTGCCCCATCATTTAGCTTGAAAGATAAAGTCACTGTAGCTTTGTTGAACATAATCATAAAATATTTGTCATTGCTAAAACAAAAGATACTATGAATACTGCCCAATGTGACCAGTCAATTTCTTTCTTTACATTTTTATAGGTCCTACATATTCCTTATATTAGATTACTTATATAATAGATGATATACAATGTATTACAAGTCTGTATTTAGTCTATATTGTGCAAAATCCTACCTACCTAAGAGTTTACTATGTTAATTTCAGATTCTGATGAATATCTTCCATCTTGTCAATATGAAAATTCCTTGACCATAATTATAGACACAGAAGAAAGCTTGAGGAACATAGTTTTTAAAGTAATGCCATATAGCTAGGCAGCAGAGAGACTCTGAGTGATATCATGAGAGCATGCATTCACTTTGCATCTAATTAGAAATACATAACTGACAAATGACCAAAGAGAATATATGTGGTGAAAGGAATATTACCTAAAACCCATCACATGTCTCAGTACAGGAATTTGGTTCAAAGATACAAATCATTATGTAGCCATAAATATTAGTCAACAAAAAACTTCACACTTGGATTGCGAATAGTGCTTTTTAAAGAAAAATGCAAGGAAATGGGAACTATGTTATTCCTGATCACTGAGGTATCAGTACAAGAAAGGAAAAAAAAAATGAAGCAATCTGGATAGTTGTAGGCTTGTGACCCCAATCACAAAAGCTAAATTGATCTCCAGGGTGGATATTGAAAATCAGACCAAGGTGTTTGATGGTGCAGGTGCAAAATGCTCCAGTATCTGAATTTACATCAAGTGCTTTTTTATTGTGTTCTTTCAGCAAAAGATGGACGGTTGTTTCTAATGATTTATGACTAAAGGCACAAGTGGCTATCTTTGCAAAATGAGGGAAGAAATAGAACAAAGGAAATAGTAATTTCTAAACTGAATCACCTCTTAAAATATATTTGTGTCAAATTTAAGAGCATTTTGAGTGATGGGTTGAAGATATTTTACATTTAATATTGATCTCATTGTGTACCACTGATAAGTACAATTCTTTGGAAGAAAGATGTGTTTAGATTCAAGTTCAATGTCAAAAAGTTAAAGTTATGTAACTGTCAAGAGTTATTTAAGTCTGCTAAAGTTATTTCCTTGTGTAAGTTTGCATAATAATACATACTTAGGTACCTGATAAATAATTCAACATTAAATAATGGAATATATGTGATTGTGTTCATTAAAGTTTTGGGGAATTTTTGTTGGTTCTTGGTTTTGTCTAAATGTTTGGAATTTTAAATACTTTGTGTTAATGAGATCATGGGTTCTGAAAAAGAATGACTTGCATTTTATTTAAAAGGAGCATGAATCTTTGTTGTTTACAGAGTCTGACCACCCAGATTCACCATATGTGGAATATGACCACGCGTCCTTCCTTTGGAAGAATAAATACTGGGCCACTGACTGGTAACTGATGACCTTTGACTTAAAATGCGAATATGTTTTCAACATTTGACATGTGTCCAGTAAGAGCTCTTCTGTCAACATTGGATTTGATATTTTGCTGATCTAAGTGTTATGACACTCTTCCCTTGAGAACCTTTTCAGCTACAGAGACTTGAGGATAAACATTTGTCGTATACATCGTAATATAGCCCCTGTCTATTATCCTTGAAGAGTAATTCATTTTTATTTGGAATGTTTTGACGTAATGATGGCTTTCTGAGGATATAGCCCTGAGGTAAGTCAGGTAGGAAACTTCAGCAGTTTCCTTCTATTTGCTTCATCTTAGTAAACTTTTGGGTGTTTTTATCCTGTTACTATTTTGAACAATCATTAAAGAAATATGGGAATGTAGGTATGCTCTTGAGATTCAGGTTTCAAATATTTGTGTTAAAACCTAGGTATGAATACCTAGAATATATTTTTATCTTTGATTGGTGTGAAAAAGTATGGGTTTTATTTTCAGGAGACTTTATGCTTCATAGAGTTTTCTTTAAGAATTGTGATACTAAGATTGATCAGAAGGTGCTAAAACATGTGTGAAGTATTTATATTGCTCATTTAATTAAACAACTCGATTTTAAGTAATCGGTTTAACATTATTCACCCAGTGATTTTTCTTTTTTTAGATTATAACTAAGTCATGATATCTAGTCATGGACCACATAGTTCTGACATAAGCTTGAGAATGTCTGTGTATCAGTGTGATCTGGATAAACTCAAGATAAAGAGGAAATACCCACAGCCTTTGACACAAATCTACGAAGCCATCATTTGTTACACTGAGCTGTCTTGATCTAAATGTTCCGAGCCCCCAAAGCAAGCCTCTCTCTCTGAAGAGAATGATGTGGAATGAGAATGTAAATCCCACGAGAAGCATGGGATTTCTTTAGGCTAAGCTGGCAGGCTTCAGAGAATCCTGATGCTAACTGGGATCCTGGGATTTGCAAAGTAAGCAACTAAACATTTCTGCTTTGAATGTCCTTGCTTATACAGAAGGGAAAACAGTATGGTTCACAGAGTATTGCAAACTTTTGGCTTGCTGAGAATCACTTGATAAATCTAGTGAGGCATGAAAGATCAAGAGAGAAATGAGAAATTTGGACATGGGAATATAACAGTGCTTATGATCCCCACACTGTGTGTGTGTGTGTGTGTGTGTGTGTGTGTGTGGTATTACTTCCCAGACAATAAAACAAAGAAGTGAATACTGTACAAGTACTACTATAGGCAGAGCAACAAAATGTGTACAAAATGTGTAATGACAGGGATACACAAATATTTCAGATCCATCATTCCAAAGTGAAAATTTATTTACTTTGAATGATAGAAAAAGCGTATTAAATATAAAAACATTAAGGAAAATAGTGTGTTTCAGAAAATCAGTTATTTTAAACACATAATTTAGACACCATTTAATATATCTGCACGGGAGTGTGGTTTTTGATCCATCATGAAAAAAAAGAGAGAGAACTGTCTGTAGACTACCATTGAATTCACTATGTATTCTCATCTGTTTACCTTGAGGTAGGATATTCAATTCTTAATGACTGATTGGTTACTAAATTAGAATGCAATCTCCAGAAAGAGAAAGCTGCTATGTGCCTCAGCCTTATTTTCTGGAGCCTCTCTTCTTTGACAAGGATATTCTTTGATCTTGACAGCTGTGCTGTGGGTTAAAGGATAAATGACACGTTTTCAGAAGAGAGATGTGATTTACCACCGGAGTTCTCCACAATCCAAATGCAGACGGCAAGTGTATTTGACTACAGGAATTCACCATACAATGCAATGTCAACTTTCACAGCAATAGAACTATATTTCCATCACACATGTATATATTCTGCAAATGGTTTGCAAACCAAGAAGGGACCTACTTCAGATCACGGGAGCATGTGATGAAGCTAAAACACATTCCCTTGTTTCTCTTTACAGATGGCAAGACTGAAGCACTCAGAGTTTCCACAACTCAAGTTTCCATATGTTTGAACATATATGGTCAATAAGTATTCAAATTGAATTCCCTCTTTAAGAACGTAACTGATCTTAAGTTTTCTTGATATCTGCAGTGAATACATGTGGGGTGAATAAATATTTGAAACTGGTGACCATGTTTTCCCAGAAATTAGTCCTTTGCATGGGTAATTAATAATTATGAATATAAAATTTTATCAAGGTAAATTAATAACATGCTACTGTCTCAATCAATATTTTTCATTTTCTTAACATGTATGTAAGAGCAATCCTAGAATTAAAGGTTAAAATTTTGACTTAAAAAAAAAAGAACATAACTTACTTCATACAGTCAGCAATATATTACTTATATAAAAAGATATGCATACAATAATTTTTGGATAATTTCATGTAAATCATTATTTAAGTCATTTTTACACATTTTAAACACTGCTAAATGATATTTTGCCAGCCTAAAAGTGTTTTCAATTTATACAAAACATTTTAAAATTTTAATCACTTGTCAGTATATATTATGAATATATATGGACACACACATGCACACACATGTTTATTCACATGCAGCAATAGTACTTATGTGCTATTTTTGTTATTTTGCTTTTTTCACACCTGTTTCAGAAGATAAACAGTTTTTCTCACCTTAAAACTAAATATGCAAGTCAGCAAACTTTTCTGTAAATGGCACACAGAAAATGTTTTCAGCCAAAAGCAATATTTTCTCATTCACAAATGTTCAAATTCCTCACATTTAGGCTTCCAACACCACAACTGATCACAACAGATTGAATACAAGAAGGTGGGGATTTCTTCAGTTATTACCATATACTTCTACCTACCAACTTTGGTCTCTCTTCACAATGAAAACACATCATTCAGACTGCATTGAAAATCATGCTGCTATAATCAGAAAGACTGGTTTGGGTTCCTTTTGGCATATGCCATACAATAGTAATTTTCATAATTTAGTCATGATGACAAACAACAGAATTTGTAACATAGTGCTCAGGTTTAGCTATTAACTTACAAAAACAAACATTAAAATAAAATATTATTTTCTATAAAAATCACATCTAAATTTTAATTTTAAATTTATATCATATTAAGCCAAATATCAAAAGAGCAAAATCTAACCTAGTTGATATGAGAATAAAACTATTTCTATAGATGTTATTTGTACTTTGATTATAGAATTATAATTTTAAGCCATATACTCAACTTATATTATAGAACTACTTAAAATATAACTTATAAGCTGTTTTTCATGCTAATGTGAGTCCAGAAATTCAGCTGAGGCACCTTTATAGATACATTACTACATCAGTCTTGTCAGAAAAATAATGGAGACTACATTGCAAAGTTAACTTTCTAGGTGAAAAAATCATAAATTATTCTAATACATTTTAGAAATTTTGGATAAAACTTTCACATATCCTTTAATATTAATATGCTCTGGTTCTAGATCAGCAGTCATCAACCTGTGTGTGCTGACCTACATGAGGCTGAATGTGCCTGTGAAGGTTTGCATATCAGATATTTACATTATGATTCATAACAATAGCAAAATTGATATTATAAAGTAATGAAATAATTTTGTGGTGGGGGGTCACCACAATATAAAGGAATCAATTTGAAGAGTCATAGGATTAGGAAAGTTGAGAATCACTGGTTTAGATGGAACTTTCAGTGGTTAAGAGCACATTCTGCTCTTGCTTAGAAAGAAGATGAAGTATAATTCTTTTCATCCTTGTAGAGAGCCTACATCTTCCTCAAATTCCCGGCCCACATATTTTATCTTTGTGGCTTCCAAAGATGCATATAATCACTTGTACCTTATTACCCAAAGACATACCTGTACAATGAAAAAATACAAAAAAATACTAATAAAAATAAATTAAATACACATATGTATACACACACGCATACACACACACACACACTATGTTAGCGAAATGACATATATTCAGCTTTTCATTTACAATATTCAGAACTGATGTATATTTTTCAGGAAGGTTCACTGGAGTCAAGATGAAACCTGAACACTGATACTTTATTGTGACACAGCAAATGCCAAATTACTTTAGTATATAAATTAAAGCTAAATTTAAATGATGTCGGTCATATCCTCAGGTTTAATTAATGTATCTCTTAGAGACAATAGAAAGTTATATCAACTGGCTACTTTAATTTGAGTGCAGTTTTGGAAAAAACATTTTAGATAAATTATAGTCATAAAGAGAACATTGCTTATTTTATCTACCAAGTTTCTAAAAACTTTATTATTCCAAGTTATATTCAAAATGCATTAATATTCAATTTGAACAATAATAGTAATCATATGATAACTATTCAGTTTGTCCAAAAAGGTAACCAAATACATGATTGCCAATTTTGATGTGAAACTCTCTCTGAATAACTTTAGCTCAGATTCTGTTACTACATTATTCAGAAACCCAATCTAGAAAACAGTCACGTTTGACAAACACCAAAGCACAATTTCAATACTGTTCTGTGACCAAAGCAAAAATAACACAGTGCAAGGTTTGTTCTGTATGCCAGAAAGATTAGCAGATTCTCAGAAGGGACAGACAGAACAAGAGCAGGCAAAAAAGCAATTAAACAAACAAAGAGAACAAAACACCCTGCCACTCAGCCCCGCATCACTCAATCAACACATCTATCTGATAAGATCATTGTTCTAGAAGCTAGAGGTAATGCAAATACCAATAAAATAGATTATAAATTAAAAAGCTGAATATGCTTATACATAGATAATTGATTGTTTTTCTGGAATCCCTTTATCAGTGGACTCAAAATGTCTAATAAAATATAAAACTAACTTATGTTTACATTTGAAGAGAAATGTGAGGTCTTGAAATGTTGGATGGTCAGTGCCAGAGGAAGAGTTGAATATAAAAGACATAAAGGGAATGGATGACTTGATAATACATGAATGTACAGGTTTATCTTACCCACCAATGAGAAATTGATGCAGAGGAATAACAATTATTTGGTGAAATAAATGCTTAAACTTAATAACAGTGTTTTTGATGAAAGGCAACTCCTCATTGATGCACATTTTATTTTCTCAAAGAGTTAATTAAATATAGTAAAATAGGTCAATGAGAGTCCCCTGTTCCCAAGCCTGAGCACCAGTGATTTTCCCCTTAGATTCACACGATTGTAGGAGAGAACCAACTCCTGTCATTTGTATTATGACGTACAAATGTGCTATGAGATGCCCCCCATAAATAATAATGTGTGATATATGTTTTAAGTAGTAATAAGCAGATGTTGAGCTCCTTGAAAGATAAGATGACATAGTATCTAACATTGAGAGATATACAGTACTCCATGGCTCAGCTTGTTATCCAGAGACTAAGATTTCTTTTCTTTTTTTTTTTTTTTAACTTTTTTTATTAGATATATTCTTTATTTACATTTCAAATGTTGTCTCCATTCCTGGTTCCCCCCTCCCCTGAAAATCTCATAAGCCATCTTCCCTTACCCAAACAACCCTCCCCTGCTTCCCTGTCCAGGTATTCCTCTACACTATGGCATCAAGTCTTTCCAGGACCAAGGGACTCTCCTCCCTTTGGTGTCTAACAAGACCATCCTCTGCTGCCCTTGCTACCCATGTCTGGAGCCATGGGTAACTCCATGTGCACTCTTTGGTTGATGGTTTTGTCCTTGCGAGCTCTGGGAGTAGGATATACAGAGACAAAGGGTGGAGCAGAGTCTAAAGAAAAGACCATCCAGAGACTACCCCACCCAGGGATCTATCCCATATACAGTTACAAGACCCAGACACTATTATTGATGCCCATAAGTACTTGCTGACCGGAACCTGATATAGCTGTCACCTGGGAGAATTTGCTAGTGCATGGCAAATATAGAGGGGGACACTCTCAGCCAACCAGTGAAATGAGCACAGGATCCCCAGTGGAGGAGCTAGAGAAACCCAAGGAGCTGAAGGGGTTTGCAGCGTCATAAGAGGAGCAACAATATGAGATAAAGATTTCTGAAGACTTGGCTGAGAAGCATCTGTTTGCAATAGATTATGATTTAAATGGAGATTAACAACTATACAAGATTCTGAGAGATAGAGAGTGTACAGATATTAGCCCTAAAGTAAGTATTTATTCTATAGCAGTAATCCCTTTAGCAGAACAAAAGGCTCAAAGGCCATTGCTGCAGACTGGGCAGAAAGATAGTAAAAGCCAAAGCTTCAGGAGGAAAACAAAGAAACAGTCCTCAGGACACAGTAGGACAGTTGCCCAAATGAATATACAGAGATCAGTTATCCTATATCTCCCATGTTTGTTAATTTCCAGAAAAACCATGAAAACAGACAATCTCCATATATTTCACTTTCATAGAAAGCTTTCCACTATTAATTCAATATCTTTATTTCTAAAATCAATCAATCAATCAATCAATCAATCAAGAATCTACATCTACTAAGAAGGGAAAAGTTCATTTATTTGATTTGCTAAGCCTCACCAAGTGACCTGAAAGATTTCTTGGGAAATTTGCACAAATTAATGCTTTGCCATTTGCACAATTCAAATTGTCATTCAATAACGATGCATTAGGAAAACACAGCTCACTTCCTGCCACCATTGGCACCAAGGAGCCAGGAGACTGCAAAGCCTTCTGTGCACAGCATACCAGGAGAGAGTGATCTCCCAACAACACCTACACTTCTGAACATGGAGATGAGATCTCCACCTTCTCTCTGGAGGAGACCAGCTAGGAGCACACAGGGCATAAGATCAGTGGAGCAGTTGGGACAGAAGTCTCCCTGCCACTATTAGCATTAGAATGATCTCCTAGCAGTGCTTTCATTTTTGAGCTCAGAGGAGTAAAGACACAGGCTTACAGGCCCGCAGGAGTAACAAACTCCAACCAGAGACAACAATAACAACTAGCACCAGAGATAACCAGATGGCAAACAGCAAGCTCAAGAACCCTACCAACAGAAACCAAGGCCACATGGCAATATCAGAACCCAGTTCTCCCACCACAACAAGTCCTGGATACCCCAACACACTGAAAAAGCAAGAGTTAGATTTAAAATCATATCTCATGATGCTGCTAGAGGGCTTCAAGTAAGACTTAAATAACTCCCTTAAAGAAATCAGGCAAAAGCCCTTAAAGAGGAAACACAAAAATCACTTAAAGAATTAGAGGAAAACACAAACAATCAAGAGAATGAACTGAACAAAACCATCCAGGATATAAAAATGGAAGTAGAAACAATAAAGAAATCACAAAGTAAGACATCTCTGGAGATAGAAACCCCTGGAAAGAATTCAGGAGTCATAGATGCAAGCATCCACAAGAAAGAATACAAGAGATGGAAGAAAGAACCTGAGGTGCTGAAGATACCATAGAAAACATTGACTCAACAGTCAAGGAAAATGCAAAATGCATAAAGCTGGTAACCCAAAACATCCAGGAACTCCAGGACACAATGAGAAGACCAAACCTAAGGATTATAGGTATAGACAAGAGAGGGAGGATTTACATCTTACTGGTCCAGTAAATATCTTCAACAAAATTGTAGAAGAAAATTTCCCTAACTTAGAGACAGAGATGCTCATGAACATGCAAGAAGCCTTCAAATTCCAAACAAACTGGACTAGAACAGAAAGTCCTCCTGGCACATAATAATCAAAACACCAAATCAACTAAACAAAGAATATTAAAAGGAGTAAGGGGGAAAGGGCAAGTAACTTATAAATGCTGATCTATTAGAATTACACCAGACTTATCTCCAGAGACCATGAAAGCTAGAAGATACTGGGCAGATCTCATGCAGACTCTAAGAGAACACAAATGCCAGCCAAGACTACTATATCCAGCAAAACTCTCAATCACCATAGATGGAGAAACCAAGATATTCCATGATAAAACCAAATTTGCACAATATTTGTCCAGGAAACCAGCCCTATAATTGATGGAAAATGCCAACACAAGGAGCGAACCTACACCCTAGAAAAAGCAAGAAGATAATCTTCTTCCAACAAACTCAAAAAAAGATACCCACACAAACATAAAAATAACAGTAAGCAACAATCACTATTCCTTAATATCTCTTAACAACAATGGAATCAATTCACCAATAAAAAGACAGACTAATGAAATATTTCTCATGTAAATCTTCAATTTTATCAGAGAATGTTTGTAATTCCCCCTTTTAATTAATTTAGCATTTTTTATGTCTACCATTTTATTTGCATTATTTTTCATGATAATCTTCAATTTTTTATTATATTTTTTATTTTCTACATTCTTTGTTTACATTCCAAATGATTTTTCCTTTCCCCATGCCCTCGTCCCCATAAGTTCCCTAAGCCCTCTTCCCTCTGCCAATTCTCCTATCAATCCCCTCCTACTTCTCTGTCCTGGTACTCCCCTACAATGTTAGAACAAGCCTTTTCAGGATCAGGGACCTCTCCTTCCTTCTTCTTGGGAGTCATTTGATATGTGAATTGTGTCTTGGGTATTCAGAATTTCTGAGCTATTATTTCTGAGCTAATATACACATATAAGTGACTGTATTCCATGAGTGTTCTTTTGTGATTGGGTTACCTCACTTCGGATGGTATTTTCCAGATCCAACCATTTGCCTAAGAATTTCATGAATTTATTGTTTTTAATTGGTGAGTAGTATTCCATTGTGTAAATATACCACATTTTCTTTATCCATTCCTCCATTGAGGAACATCTGGATTCTTTACAGCTTCTGGCTATTATGAATAGAACTGCTATGAACATAGAGGAGCATGTGTCCTTACTGCATGCCGGGGAATCCTCTGGGTATATGCCCATGAGTGGTATTGCAGGGTACTCCGGAAGTGTTATGTCCAGCTTTCTGAGAAACAGCCAGATTGATTTCCAGAGTGGTTGTACCAACTTGCATTCTCACCAGCAGTGGAGGAGTGTTCCACTTTTGTTAGTCTGGCTAAGGGTTTATCTATCTTGTTGATTTTCTCAAAGAACCAGCTCCTGATTTTGTTGATTCTTTGTATGGTTCTCTTTGTTTCCACTTGATTGAGTTCAGCCCTGAGTTTGATGATTTGCTGTCTTCTACTCCTCCTGGGTGAATTAGATTGTTTTTGTTCCAGGGCTTTCAGGTGTGCTGGGTATATTAATCTTGGCTGACATTTGTGTTCGCTTAGAGTCTGCATGAGATCTGCCCAGGATCTTCTAGCTTTCATGGTCTCTGGTGAGAAGTCTAGTGTAATACTAATTGATTTTCCTTTATGTTACTTTTTCTCTTACTGCTCTTAATATTTGTTTTTTGTTTAGTACATTTGGGGTTTTGATTATTATGTTACAGGAAGTAGTTCTGTTCTGGTCTACTCTGTTTGGAGTTCTGCAGGCTTCTTGTATATTCACGGGCATCTCTCTCTTTAGGTTAGGGAAGTTTTCCTCCATAATTTTGTTGAAAATATTAGTTGTAAATCTTCACTCTCATCAATACCTATAAACCTTAGGTTTTGTCTTCTAATTGTGTCTTTGGATTTCCTGGATGTTTTGGGTTACAAACTTTTTGCTTTTTTCATTTTCTTTCACTGTTGAGTCAATGCTTTCTGAGATTCTTTCTTCCATCTCTTGTATTCTGTTGTTGATATTTGCGCCTATTGCCCCTGATTTCTTTCCAAGGTTTTCTATCTCCAAAGTTGACTTCCTTTGTGATTTCTTAGTTGTTTCTACTTCTGTTTTTAGATCCTGGATAATTTTGCTCAATTCCTTCACTTGTTTGTATTTTCTTGTATTTCTTTAATATATTTTTGTGTTTCCTCTTTTATCACTTCTGCCTGTTGACTCAATTTCTCCCGCATTTCTTTAAGTGATTTTTGTGTTTCCTCTTTATTGGCTTCTATCTGTTGAGCCATATTCTCCTGAATTTCTTTAAGTGATTTTTGTGTTTCATTGTAAGGGCTTCTAACTTATTCATGTTCCCCTGTGTTTCTTTAAGAGATTTATTTATATCCTTCTTGTGTTGTTTTAACAGCATCATGGCCAGTGATTTTAAATCCAAGTTTTGTTTTTCTGGTGTGTTAGGGTATCCAGGACTTGCTGTTGTTGGAGAATTGGGTTCAGATGTGCTATATTGCCTTGATTTCTGTTAGTAATGTTCCTGCATTTGCCTTTTGCTATCTGGTTATCTCTGGCATTAGTTAGTTCTGTTGTCACTGGCTGGTGCTTGAACTTCCTGTGGACCTATAAGGATATTTCTGCACTACTGGATGACTGGGTTTCCCCTAGGACAGATTGCTGATGTGCTGCCCTACTCTTGTGTGTCATTGAAGCCCTAGTGTGCCTTGTCCCAAGCAATGCTATACTCAGGTTATCTCTGTGTACCTGGTGCTGCCTGTCTGGTCTGCCGGGGAGTAAAGATGGTGGATGCCCTCCAAGAGCTTATCACTCTCTAGGGCCAATGGCCTGGGACTGGGCTTGTTGCTGGGTTTCAAATGCTCTGCTGATGCTGAGTCTCAAATCCCTCCACCCCCGCTTCTACCGAATACACTGCTACTGTCTGTTTTCGAGTGAGTTTCAGGAAGTAGGGTCTGCCCCTTGTCAGATGTATCACAGGTCTACCATATCTGATGGAAAGGGGCAATTAACCTGCTCCTGCCGGTTCTCTAGAGAGTATTAGGTAGTGGGATCTTCCCTGGGTCAGATGTGGCACAGGTCTCTGGCTGAGCTGGCTGCTTGGTCACAGGAGCCAAGATGGTGGCGACCTCCGACCACAGGACTCCATCTAACCTTGGGACTCCCTGCAGGTCAGGCACTTCCCTGACTGAGCTCCAGGAGCCAGGATGGTGGCTGGTGACCTTGACCACAGTAGGCTCAGTCTAACCACAGGACATCCTGCAGGTCAGATGCTCCCCTGCAAGATATATGCCCAGGCAGCTGTAGAGCTGCCAGGCTCCCTGGTGGGGAAGGAACCCAGGCAGGCTGTGTCCTGGCCAATCCTTCCCTCTGAGGCCCTCTGAATACCTGGTTGAGCTGCCTGCACCAAGATGGTGGCTGGCAATCTCTGACCTCAGGGCTCCATCTAACACGATAATCTTCAATTTTAATATGTCTTTCTATATATTTCCTCTATTTTATCAGAAATATTTTCAATGTAAATCTTTGATTTTATCACAAATGTTTCTAATTCCACATTCAATTACTTTAGAGCTTTTATATCTACCATTTTAGATGTTAAATTTTCCATGAGATAGTCAATTTTAACATGTTTGTCTATATATTTCTTGAATTTTACCAGGAATATTTTCCATGTAAATCTTCAATGTTAAAAAGAAAAATCTTCAATGTTATCTAAAAATGTTCAAAATTCCACCTTCAATCAACTTAGAATTATCTTTATACCTATCATTTTATCTGTATAATTTCCATGATAATCTTTAATTTTAACATGTTTTTCCATATATTTCTTCAATTTTATCAGAAATATTTTCCATGTTAATCTTCAAGTTTATTAGAAAGTGTTTATAATTCCACTTTCAATCAACTTAGGAATACTTTTATGCCTACCATTATTATATCTACATAAAATTTTCCATGTTAATCTTCAAGTCTAACATGATTTCTACATTTTATTCAATTTTATCAGAAATATTTCCATTAAATATTTAATTCTATCATAAAATGTTCCTATTCTGTGTTTCAATTAATTTAGCAATATTTTACATGTCTACCACTTTACTCTTTAATTTCTCATGATAATTGTCAATTTTAACATATTTATCTGAAATATTTTCCATGTAAATCTTTAATTTTATCATAAAGTGTTCTTACTTCCCTTTTAAATATTAAAAAAAAGGAAAGCATGGCTCAGTCACTAAGTTAAGTAATTAATTTCAATTTAGTAAAGTTCTAAAAATATAAGGAAAAAATATCTAAACTATAATTATTGTTAATTCCATAAGCTGATAAACTGTTATTATAAAAGTGATTTAAATGCTATATATTTTTAATGGCTATGTATAATAAGTAGTTTTATTACCTAAAATAAACTAAATATTATTTATTTTTAAAAACTAATTATTATTTCTAAAAACAATAGGTTTTTAGAAAACATTAATGTGATAAATACATCACTCTTTACTTGTACACTCAAATATGAGTATAAATAGCTTGACAGATGTTATTTGTACAGCAAAATATTTTTGTTAATAAATTACTTTATTAATATAATTAATAAAATATATTTATCTTCATTCAATGATTTGAATTAGGCATAGTGGAATCTCATTTCTGATAATATCAAAGCAATTAATTTTATGGTTTTGTTTAAAGTTTATATTATATCATGATGTAATATATTATATTGTGATGTAATAGAACTGTAAGGCTGACAACTGTGGCCATGCAGGAACAGAATTTCCTGGAAATTCCCTGGAATCTACTATAATGAATCAAGTAATGCCTCCTAGTGATGCGGGTTACAGAGTCTGAACTGACCATCCTTTATATCCAGGCAACCCTCTTTGCAGCAGGATAGGAACATAAACTCATCCAGAAAACCTTCTATTACAATCTTCCTGCCTGCAAGATATGCTGGGATAAAGACAGCACAAACACTGTGGGAGTGGCCAACCAGTGACTGGTGCAGAAGCCCAGAGACCAGAGACTCCGTATTGAACCAAATAAGACTGGCAAGATAATAATTATAATAACAACAACAATAATAAATGTTGTTGTTGTTATTATTATTATTGTTGTTGTTGTTGTTGTTATAAATGAAATAAGCTCTAGTGCCTAGAATATTTTTCATCAGAAGCACATTATTCAGCAAATGATGGGAGTATATTCATAGACCCACAGCCAAACAGTAGGCAGAGACAGGAAAATTCCACAGAAGGGAAGCAAAAGAATTGTAGGAGACAGAGGGTTTTAGAACGAGGAGATCATGGCCCACAGAATAAACTAAGCAGGGCTCATAGGTGCTCAGCAAAACTAAAGCAACTAACATGAACCCTGTGTGAGTTTGAGCTAGGTATTCTGCTTATAACTTGAGGTTGTAGGCCATCCAGCAATGGGAATCCACGTTGTCCCTGGTTTTATTTTTTTCAACTCCTGGGATACTTTTCTTCCTAGTGGGTTGCTTTGTCCAGCCATGACATGACGGTTTGTGCCTAGTTTCACTGTTACTTGCCAGGCTGTATTTGTGTGATATCATTGGGAGGCCTGCCCTAGTTTTTGAAACTACCAAAGAGGGCTGGATATGGTGGAGAGAAGGAGATTTCATGGGTGGGACTGGGAAGAGTTGAGGAAGGGGAAACTTCGGTTAGGATATAATGAATACAAGGGGAGAAAATAATGTCTGTTGTCAAACAACAATTATATATAGCATAAAAACTATCAAGAGAGTAACAAAATATTTTGTAAGAAGTTCAGTGAAATTAATCAGTAATGAATATTGAAATAATATAAAGATTTAGGGCATTCTTTATTAAGGCACTCAAAATGATAGATGTAAACTTAATGTAAAAATTTAAGTGTTGGAGACATTTTTCTGTTGGTGAAGTATTTTATTTGTAAGTGAGACAATTCTTAATACTACCATAAAAAGAAAGATAGGGTGGCGTTTAATGTAATTCCAGTGCTGCACAGACTGAATCAGGTAAGTTTCCTGAACATGACTGGCCTGATATCCTAGCCTAACCATTAAGCCCAGTTTCCAGTGAAAGTCTCCTTCACATTAACCAAAGAAGGCAGCTGCTGAGAAATAAGTCACAAAGTTGAACTCTGGTCTCCACGTACAGGTTCAAACATGTCCAGAAGCACTTAGATATATTAAAAACAACTTAAATGAAGAATTATAATTTTATTTCAAATGAAATGGCTTTGCTTAATTGCTTTTATCTAAATATTAGGAAAGTTAAAAGAAAACAATTTAAAAACTCAAGAGGCCAGAGAGAAAACTAGTGGAAATCCATTATTTCCCAAAGTAGGTATTATCAAGTATTCAAGGAGAAGGAAAAGAAATTGTATGTACATAGGCTAATGTGTCTTAGGAATGATCAAGTTTATAAAATTCTGTGACATGGGTAGGAGTGTGCAAAAGAAAAACACCTTATCTCTGATTTATGGACAAACTATACAACAATTATAGATAAAATTCCTCTGTGGAAATAACAGAAACCAGTAGAGACCTCAGCTACAGGTAGTGTTCAAAATCAGTCACATTGAAATTGGAAGAAAATACTGATTCACTTCTCAGTATTGTCCAGATACCCCAGATGCTGTTCTATAATAGGGAGGTATTATTAAAATTGACTAAATTGCTAATAATGAACAAATGGATGAACAAAATCTTACTTGGCTTTTGAGGAGAAAATTACTGTACAATATAGAAAATTATTGGTGAAACCTGGAGCCATAGATGAAATAAAAATGTTGTACAGTAAACTATAAATAATTTCATCTTTCTTTTGATGAAGGGATGTGATTTTGAATTTCCATGAATCTAATAAAAAAACTTTAAAACGAGAGACAGAGGGAGTGAAAACTGTTGAGAAGTCATAAAGAATTAATTAATAAAAAAGTTTCTATATTCAGATAGAAAGTAGTACTTCTGTAAGAATGAAGAAGTGATTAAAATTTTACTTAGTTGGTATAAATTTTAAAATAAAGTTAAATACTCAGATTTTAGCTTTACGTTTACAGAATTGTTCATGAAGAAAAGGGTGTCTCAGCAAAACTCGACAGTAAAATACCAGAACACCTTGTCAAATATTCACTGAGAAAAGTATGGTTTTAAACACTGTACTGTTTTCAATCTACATAGATAGTATAAAAATAATCAAAATATTAAAAAACGTGGAATTCAGAGTTGTTCTCTGAAACATAGATAATTCAGTCTTAAAATAATATATACTGTTTATCTTACAGGAAAAAAAGCAGGTTAATATTTCTTTCTAACTAAAATATACTAGATGTTGCACTATGGAAAAATACTAAACTTAAGAACAATTTTCTATTCAATTTAGTAAACCAATTAAGATAGCACAAATCTTGGTCTTTGTGAATTGGAGGCAAGACCAGAATTACAATGCTAGCTTCATCTCAAAAGGCAAAATCTAGGTTATATGAAAATGATTCAAGATCAGAAAGGAGCAATACAAATATTAAAATCAAACAGTATAAAAATGCATATTTGCTTAAGAGCCTCTGAATCACATATTGAGTTCCTCAAAATAACCTGCAACATTACAATTTAATTTGTCATATATAAAAGCTAAATTACCACTGGAAAAGCTAACCTGAAAATAGAAATAAGTATTAAGTTACAGTCTTATAAAAATTTATTGGCTACCCTAGAATTTAAAGATAATTTTTAATTCATAATAAATGCTTAAAATTATGCTGTTCATTTAAATCAAAATATGTATTGCAAATACAGATAGCCCCACCAGTAATAAAGTGGTTCTTTTGCCTTTGAGGTAACCAACAATCATTGAATTGTACTTAGGTCTGCACAATAGAAGGAATTAATGCCTGGTTCTTTAGATCTAGCCAATCACATTTAGCTGGTGAGAAGGCACTAGAGCAGAGTATGTTTAGGCTACTTTTCTAAATCAATATAATTTCTAAAAGTTCTCAATGTATTTACCCTTATAACAACAGACGAGCGTAACTCTCACCACTCTCTAAAGAGGATTCTTTTTGCAGCAGGTAAAGACTATTGCAGGCAGGTGTGGCACACACCTTTAATCCCAGCACTTGGGAGGCAGAGGCAGGCCGATTTCTGAGTTTGAGGCCAGCCTGGTCTACAGAATGAGTTCCAGGATAGCCAGGGCTATACAGAGAAACCCTGTCTCAAACAAACAAACAAACAAACAAACAAACAAATATTTTATTTATTTACATTTCAAATGTTATCCCCCTTCCCATTGTCACCTCCCCAAATCCCCTATCCCATCCTCCCTCCTCCCTGCTTCTATGAGGGTGCTCTCCCACCTGCCTAGCAACTCCTGCCTCAGTGGACTAGTGGTCCCCTATTTTCCTGGGAAGATGAAGAAGCTCTTTTCATTCCAACCAGAGCATTAAAGAGAGACTAAAGAAAGCATGTCACTAGGTCTAGTTGGTAAAATAATGAATTCTAATTATGGAACATGGATGATGTGGTTTCTTAGGTAGCAGGAACAAATAAGGAACAGCTAATCCATTCAAGAAAAAAAGTCTTCCCTGAGCAGGGATAAGTAGGCTGACTTAAATTCCTTGAAAGCCCTTGCCCTTGTAAGATCCTCCCCTCCACAGATGTCCTCATTTCTCTTCACATACTTTGCAAAGGGTGGGGCCTGTGAGTTCTTTCTTGAATTATAAGATAATAGGTCCAACCCTCCTTAGGTCATCAGAGCTGTGGAGAATTTAAGTATGTACTGACCAAATAATGCCTGGATGGTGGCATCCCATAGTTTCTGGTCTTGCTGACAATGACCCAACTCTAAGAAACATAGTGCTAGTTTGTAAAAAAGCAAGTTTTCATAATGATCTGTCTTAATAAACCAATACTTCAGAACAAAGAATGTTCATATATACAAATGCACTGTATGACTATAAGCTGAAAATAGCCAGTTGATAATTCTTCCTAACTAGGAAAATGACAAACTTTTTATGCATTATGATTTTATAGAGCACATATCTGTGCACAATGCATTACAAAACTGATATCATTTAGTCTATATGATTTATCATATATTTCTCAGTTGTCAAAGAAAATATAGAATGGGGAAGCGATATGAAAGAGAGTGCAAAGTGTAATTTTCACATGACCTAGATGATAATAGGAAATTCCTCACAGGGAGCTACACATACTTTTAATCAGTGAACGCAGAATCTTCCTTCATTTCCCGAAGGACAAATCTATGAAATATTGATGCTCTTCAGAGGAATGTAGAAGAGCACCGTTGTTTACTCTCTTATACCTTTGCTGATTGCAGGATTTCTTCCTTCTAAACTTGTTCTCATCAGGCATATTTCCTCTAGAGAGTCTTGGAGAGCGTCCTTCTCAGTTCTTTAACTCATTTCATTCTCTTCATAAGCTATACGTACAGGCTAGTCTCTGTTTTAAGAGGATGTACTGTTCTGTTAGTCTCCAATAACTTTTCTACCTGGAGTCTACACATTCTGGAGAATGAGAGAAAAATGTATCAAATAAACTAAATATTTTAAAATTTACAATACTCAGAAAAAGAGTAAAAAATAATTAATTTTATATATGCCAAAATATTTGACAGTGAAATTTCACAAACTGTAAGAGGATCGTTTGTGTCTAATGCCACTAATGTAACCAAATAAAGTATTAACCCCACAAACATCTGTAATATACAATAGCATTAATTATGTGCAGTCAGCCCTCACTGAGCTAAATAACTCCAGGTCTATTTTCACGAGGTCCTTTTTTTCTTCTTTGCTCTTGTGACTTCTTTTAGATTTTGAAAGAAATTATATAGTGGAAGAAAAAAGAAGAATGTCAATGTGTGTTTTTCCATCACAATGATGTTCTGAAGACTGGAAGACTTAGAGACTTAGGGAAAAAAACATGTATTTTTATAAACTGGCCTATTTCTGCCACAACAACAATGTATCTCGAAATATTAAAATGAAAGAAAATGGCATGCAAGATTACCATAGGAGAGATGGCAGTGATTCAAAGTCAAAACTAATGTGGGGAAATTATTAGGATACTAGAGTCATTTATTTAACAAGGTCAATTGGTAGTAATTAAGGCTCATTAAAAATGTTACATAATTGATATAAGGATTATTAGATATCATGCTTGTATGATTTACTTGTATGATTTCATTCTCATAAATTTTTGAATTACTAATTTTCTTCATATTTAATGTTTGAATATAGAATCTGAAGTCTTAATAGCACCTTTACCAGTTACTGGTAAAGGGTCATACAATCAAGTAAATGAATCGTAATTAAGGTCAGATTAGTTGCTTTTAAATTTTATTCACGTGTTCAGGATAAAATTAAACAAAAATAAAATAGCTACATTTAAAACATAATTCTTAATATTACTGGAAAGGTTTGGTTTACTGTCCACTCCTCACATACCACACATGACACTGAACAATATGTGTAGCATGTTCTATTTTTATAGTGGGAATTTTGAAGTATCACACCATTTAGATTTGAGTAAATTGAAGATTACATTATTCAAACTGATATCCTATAGAAATCAAACTCTTGTATCTTATATCCCTATCACTCCCATCTCAAAGACATATATGTTGCCAATAGTGCATATTGACAGGTATATTTCTATACTCTTCAGTATTTGTTAACTATCTGTCTATCCCTAAAGTATAATATCTTCTCTATGTAATGCATACTGTTTTTAATCCATGGATCTTTTAAAAACTAGATCATAATTCTTTCTTAATCTAATTATAATAAATCAATAGTTTTCACATTTCATTTAGAGAATCAAAACTTAAATACATGACAAGCGTGGAATCAATATTAAATTGATGGATAAAGTCATTGTTCATAACATAAATTTAGATTATGCATTTCAATCTACTACTAATATGTTAAGTAGATTGTTTTTATTTTGCTTTCTATTTTTAAAATTTAAAGTTTATGTTTTGTAACTTAAGGCATTTGTCTAGCTAGAGTAAGGAAAGCTTTCACCGGTTCAAAACTATATGAAGAAACACTTCAGACTGTGAATGTTTTATTAAATTTATTTTATTTTTTTATTCAGGTGTTGGCCTGGATTTATGTATGTTACATATGTCCAGAGAAGACAGAAGAAGGCGTTGGATCACCTTGAACTGGAGTTCAGCATCATGTGGCTGTTGAGAAACAAACGCTGGTCTACTTCAAGAGTAGTAACTGATTTTAATTGCAAAGCCATCTTTCCAAGCCCTTAAAATTTTTAACTTAGACTTAAAAAAACCATTTTTTGAGAGTTTTAAACAGAGTGTTGAGTTTGCATCATTTCTACTCCCTTCCTTTTTGGCTCTAATTCTTTCCATGCCTACCTTCCTAAGATCCAAATGTTTTCTATAATTACTGTTGTTAGATATATATTTATTTGTAGCTAAACACACACACACACACACACACACACACATACATATACACACACACATGCATGTATACATTCTTACACACAAACACAGACAAACACACACACACACATATATACACACATACATATATGACATGTTACTGACTATTTAATTTTGTTTATATAAACCTGTACTTAGATACAGATACTACTGGATGCTACTGGATACACACACACACACACACATACACACACATATACATACATACATACATACATATGACTCATGTTACTGACTCTATTTAGTTTATTTATATAAACCTATAGTTAGATACAGATACTACTGGATGCTACTGGATAAATTATCAGTAAGCATGCTACTCTAGCTTTTCATCTGAGGGTGGTGCCTTTTGAAACTTTCCCCTATAGACATACCAGTACAAATATACCAGCCCTCAGCTTATACTGAAGGAAATTAAATCTCACTGTAGAGATTTTTCTTCAGCATGATGTTGACTGCTCTATTTACAATAAGTAGGAAATGAAAAGAGCTTAGAGGTCTATCACATTATGAAAATACAATTGAAATGTCATACATACAGAAAGCAGAATTCAATTTAGGTAGAAATTCATGAAGCTTTCATGTAAAGCTTTCATGTTTGGAATTAGAAATTCTTGTATTGTGTGTAATAAATCAGATCCAAAAAAGAGAAATGCCACAAGGTATATTTGTTGATCCTAGATCAGAATATTTAGATTTGGGTATATCACTTGAGTTTACTTCAGAGAAGAGCAAAATTAAAAGAGCTGTGGGTGAAGAGGGTGAAGAAGGAGCTTTGTTCTTGGGGAACGCAGGCAAAGGCGCCCCAAATGGGCTAAGTGGCAATCAGAAGTGAGTTTAACTGGAATTAATGAAGAATTTCAGGAGAACAGGGAAGAAAACTAGAATCTTAGAACAGTTATTAGTTTATAAATTCCTTAAATGAATATAACATGTACATATGTGTATACATATGTGTGCATTCATATTAAAATAATTTTAAAGAATAAGACATTTCTACATATCTGTCAATATTTGTATTTATGAATTAAACCTGTTGACATAAGAATCATTGTTTCTTAGTTTCTATGTTGTATATCCTGTGTCCCTGCCTTTTATAATAAAATCTACTAATAAGGAATTTGTTCAACAAAAATAGAATTGATTTGAACTGAGTTATTTTATGCAAAATTCTCAGAAAAACAAAGTGGAATCTCACTTGGGAAAATTTTTATAATTTACTTAAAACAATGAACCTCACTGATTTATGAACAGTAAACGAGCTGTCATATATACTTGTAAGGTACAACTATCCCCAATGGAGGAGCTAGAGAAAGGACCCAAGGAGCTGAAGGGGTTTACAGCCCCATAGGAGGAACAAAAATATGAACACATGCAGGGACCCATGGGTCCAGCTGCATATGTAGCAGAGGATGGCCTTGTTGGAGATCAAAGAGAGGAGAGGCCCTTGGTAATGAGAAGGTTCAATGGCCCAGTATAGGGGAATACCAGGACAGGGATGTGGGAGTGGGTGGGTTGGTGAGCAGTGTGTGTGTGGGGGAGCAGATGGCATAGGCGGCTTTCAGAGGGGAAACGAAGAAAGGGAATAACTTTTGAAATGTAAATAAAGAATATAACTAATAATAAAATTCACCAAAATGTGACAAATGTTTAGGCACTTGGGCCGAGCCAGGTACAGTGGTCAACTAACTAGATAATCAAGATGATTTTTTTTTTGACTTTATTGGTATGTTTGCAGGTAAAGACTCTTAGTTCCACTTGTTGGATAAAGCTTCCGGTATTATAATCTGTTTCTAAGGGCAAAGAAACATCCAATATAGTTTGTTAAAACAACCTTTGTTAGCTTAAATTGTCTAAGTTTTTCCTTCATGTGGCATTAAACTAATTTAGTATGAAGGGTCATGCGAATCTGGAAATGTACAACAAAGAATGCATGACTGTTCATATGTAACATTCATAACACTGATTACTGATCTTCCCCTACATCTTCCTAGGCAATATCTATGCATACTTTCAATTTTTAAATACAATATTTGTAAATGTATGATCACCCAATTGTGAGATATTTGTAAGCTAGATATAGTTAATGAAAAATTATCTGTGATACTCCAGTGTTTTCACATGCATTCTTATTGTGTTACAGATCTAAGGTTATCAGAATGAGTTCCACAGCTGGAGAGATGGACAGGTAATTTGATAAAGTGTGAAAAATTAACAACTATTACTCATTCATCCTAAACTATTATTAGTTTTACAAATTGTAGAAATTTCATTCATATTCTAATTTCAGTTTGACATCCAGAGACACAGAAATGTGAGCAAAGAGGCAGATTAAAGTAATTAGAGACAGTCTACAGGTGGAGAAAAAGGAAATCCGATGCTTACACAAGGAATTTACACTAAATTCCACAATTGTAGTAAGCTTTGTTGAACTCTTCATAATGACCTTCCTAGTCTAATTTTGTTTGTGTCCCTATAGCAAATACCACACAATAGCTTATTTTTAAAACAGAGATTATATTTTCTCAGAGCTCAGGAGTGTAGTTTCATTCTGAAGTCTGAATCTTTGTCGTGAAGAAAGCTGTCTTCTCTCTTTATCCACCAGTTTTCTTTTCTGCCTATCTCTGTCCATGATGGGTTTTTATATTTTCCATATAATCTGTTATCAGATTATGGCTTAGACATAATAATATCATATTATTATTTCACTTTTTAAATATTGTCATGCTGTAAAATATGGGGTTACTTTCAGTTAATTTTTCATTACGTTAACGTTTTTCTGGGGATAGATATACTATGAAGGAGTTGTTAATTTATAGTTTCAGAAACTCAGGTTCAAGCACTGACTAAATGGAATGTCTGCTACCTATGCCATATCATTTTGATAGGATCATATTCAAGAGGGGAATGCATGTTTAATTTGAAAACGAGAGAGAGAGAGAGAGAGAGAGAGAGAGAGAGAGAGAGAGAGAGAGAGAGAGAGAGATGGCGAGTGAGTATAGCTCTTCAAAAAATATTAATTAATGAAAAAAGAGGTCATGAATTTGAGAGAAAGCAAGGAGCATTATGTAAGACTGCTTGAAGGGAGAAGATAAAAAGTGAATATGCTGTAATTATATTATAATCTCCAAATATAAAAGAAGTAATAAAAACAAAATGTTGTGGGGCTCCGGAAGGATTTGCATACAGTAGGATTGCCCTGCTTCACTCTCACCAGGGATTTTCCAAGCTGAAGACGTCCTTCAAATATTTTTCTGGCTTAAGCTGAAATAGATCAGCACCATTGCATACAAAATTGTTATTCCAAAGAGAATTGGGAATTTATAAATTATATTCTGGTGAATCCTTGACACACAAAAACTATAATCACCATGACAGCAATTCAAACATACATGCCACTTGGGCCTTTTAAACATCCTTAAAGTGGCTGAATGTGATGGAGACTATAGACATGTCAACCTCCACTTTATTCAGTAGCTTTCAACTAAATACAATAATGTCTATGATACTTGCTAGAGTCAGGGCTGTGCGTCAAACTAAGAAAGATACTTGATCAACTTAAAAGTATGCTACTGAGTTACAATATGAAGCATGTGCTAATTAATATTTTAAAAACCCACATTTCTTTTAGAGACATCCTTAAAGAAATATATAATAAATTTACTATCAGTTCTAATCCCATTCTCAGAGCTATAGGCAACCAGCTCCACCATGGTCAGACCTGTTATTCATCTAGTACTATTGCAAAAACAAAAGTCAAATCTGCTTCTTAGTATGTCAAGAGTAAAAGTACAAGGAAGAAAAAAATAGTCACCATTTTTCTGAGGTATTTAAGGGTAACAATGCCTGTGACAAAAGAACCAAAAGTTATACAATAATGAAACCTTTCTAAGAATTAAGTGCTATTTGTCTTTAAAAATTGAGCATGCTATGCATTTTAATAGCTTTTATCACTATCTCTATTTTCTCTCCTATTGTCAACTAATACTTCCTTTAACTTAAATTTAGCATAAGATCTGCTAACTTTGCCAGGATTTCAAGGAATTGTATGTAGACACTTCTGATTTATGGATATCAAAATATTTTAGTACTATAACTGAGATCTTTGGCCAACTGAATAATTGATTGATAGTTGTTAAATCACTTGTTAATTTTGTGCTGTGCAGCAATATGCACTTTTACAGAAATATAACTCAAGTCTGTGAGAGAGACATTTCCATAATCCAGTAGCATTCTGCCATGACCTTGAAGGTCTATTTGAAGTTTTGAGATAAATGTATTGCCTTCTCGGATAATTCCACATTCTTGTGGGAACCTAGCCTGCCTTCCAATCCCTGCTGCACTGTCAAAGGAGGAATTGTGTAATTCATGAACTCTTTATTTTCATTTTTATTTTTTTAATTTTATTTTACCTTTTTATTGCTTTTTTTAAAAATTAGATATTTACTTTATTCACATTTAAATGTTATCCCTTCTGGAAACCTCCTATGCCATCCACCCTCCCTCTGACTCTATGAGGGTGCTCCCCTACCCACCCACCCACTTCTACCTATCTGCCCTGGCATTCCCCTACACTGGGGTATCTAATCCCCATAGGACCAAGGGCTGCTCCTCTCACTGATGTCTGAGAAGGCCATCCTTTGCCACATACAGAGCCAGAGCCATGGATCACTCCATGTGTACTCTTTGTTTGGTGGCCTAATCCCCAAGAGCTCTGGGGGGGATCCAGCTGGTTGACACTGCTGCTCACCACACAGGGCTGTAAACCCCCACAACTCCTTCAGTCCCTTCTATAACTCCTGTTTTTATTTTTTGTTTTGTTTTGTCTTGTTTTGTTCTGTTGAGACAGAGTTTCTCTGTATAGCCCTGGCTGTATGCTGGCTTTTTGGTTGTCCAGTTTCAGAGAGCTCAGGGGTCCATGTTAATTGGGACTGCTGGCCCTCCTACAGGATCACCGTTCCCCTCAGATTCTTCCAGCTTTTCCCTAATTCTGCCACAGGGATCAGCAGCTTCTGTCCATTGGTTGGGTGTAATATCTGCATCTGACTCTTAGAGCTGCTTGTTGGGTCTTTTGGAGTGCAGTCGTGATAGGCCTCTTTTTGTGAGCACTCCATAGTCTCAGTTATAGTGTCAGGTCTTGGGGCTTCCCCTTGAACTGACTCCCACTTTGGGGCTCTTGCTGGACCTCCTTTTCCTCAGGTTTTTCTACATTTTTGAAGTTGAAATTCCAAGCACATCTACTACTGCTGCCTATATGTATTTACACACTAGATTATCACACCTTAGCTTATACTTAGTTTCCTTTCACTGTCCAAACCAAAATAAATGTGGCTATTATTTTTATGTATCATTTCTCTTTATATGTAAGAGGTCTTTGAAATTATTTTTGGTGCTTAATTAGGCCTTCCTTAAAAATAATATTGGATGCAAATAAAACTTATATTCAAGTGTCAAATAAAATATGCATATTTATATAGTTTAGCAATATATATGAAGAAAAAAATCAGCTTATTTCATATTTGTTTCTTTTAAATAAACTCATTTTAAGAGCATAAACTGTTTAAGATTCTTGATTTATACAAATTGAAATAATCTAAAGAAGAAAAGATTCCAAATATGTAAATTGCTATAATGCTCATATTTGCCATAACAAATTGATATTTCAAAGATTCAAATTTGCATTTGAAACAGAATTTTACTGAATGACTATACTATGCTTACATTTTAAATAATAAAAAATTACTAAATAAAGATCAAAAAGTACATTTAGAAAATTAAGGATTTTTAGTAGATACATAATCTTTTTTCATTCCAATTATGTTCAATTTGTAGATGAACTGTGAAAGGGAAGTGTTTAAATGTAATGTTAAATCAAGAGAGTTTTATGATACATTAATTAGAAAAATAAATGAACCAAAGATGGTTTTGACAATTTGAAGATTTGTGTTCAAGCAATAGAATCTACTATGAAGCAAGGGAATTAATTCCTAAAATTATAATCAGACTTGTATGATTCCATTGTGTGCATCTGTCAAACATCTCTCTCTCTCTCTCTCTCTCTCTCTCTCTCTCTCTCTCTCACACACACACACACACACACACACACACACACTAATACACGTACAACAATAGTAAATTAAAGTTTTAATGCAATTCAAGGCTAAATAGCTGATAGTTATTTATTTTTAAAATATAAATTAATGTTATAGTAAGCACCTCTTGTATGTAACCTAAGATATATTAGTTCTTCCTCATGAAATGTGGTGTGATACATTTTGTTTAAAAATGAATTATATAATTTATTACAATGTTAATGATAAAATTTATTTTGTACTACATTACAAGAAATTTATGATCTAAGAGAGAAAGTAGTAACTAGCTTAATTTAAAGATAGAATAAGTAATATTTTTCTGTGCTGGTAGGAAGATTTTGTACTGCAGATACACTAGAGGAATTTATTCCTAGTAATTATTATGATGAAATTAAATTATCCAATCTGATACAATTTTATATTGAACTAATTTTAAATGTAATTATTTGAAGTCAAAATTCTATATGTGAATAAGATTACATATGTAAATAAATTAAGTACTAAATTTTTTCAGATGGAACAAGGAGACAAAGTATTTATCTTTATATATCACTAGTCTGAAAACATATGACTTGACTATTCTGTGTGTGGAACCATACATTTCTAATACAGAAGTACTGTTTCACAAAGGTATGAAGGTGGTAACTTCCCAAAGGCTCATATATATGGGAGGAATGTCATTAGAGATGGGACCACATTTCTTGGCCTGCAAAATTAAGTCTCTTGTCTGTCAGTTTGACAGCATTCACTCCTAACTACTGTTCAATTTCAACCTGCCTTACCCAGTGGATATTTTTATACCCTGCGAATATGTTGTCATCATAATGAACAGGAGCTCATAGATGTGTATGAAATCTACCTCAAAACAACGTTGGATCTTTGTATGATCATTGATAACAGTGGAGAGAATATAGATCATATATCATAAGTTAGTAGTTAGTATAAAGCTCCTGAATTTGTGTAGGAACCTCTTCTCTGGATGACAGGTAATACAAGTAATATTATTTTGTTCTTTTGTTATGCTCCAGTTATCTGGTTATTTATTATTTTCTTATACCAGATTCTTATCTGTTTGGTCCTTCCATACAAATTTCCTCGAGCTGTCTGAACTTTTTAAATAGAAATCTCTGATGTTCAAATTATATTAATGGAGACATGAAATCAAAATACTAACAAGGCAATATATCAATGATCATGAAAAATATGACTATGAATTTACACCAAATTTTATCAATATTTTTCAAGTTGTCCAAATAGCTGTTGGAACAAAAACAGATATCTTGACTGATTGAATTTTTATCTGGCTAATATATCTAATGAAATATAACCTTCCACCATCTTTATGGTATCTGTCACTGACAGTAGCAATATATGAAATTAGGTAATAGGGAAGGTTAAAATGAGATTACATTGATAGATTCATAAATTATTAGTACTTCCATTTCATTTTAACACTTTACATAAACAAACACCACATTCACATTGCATAGAGTAATGAATCTCCTGAGGACAAGTCTCTAGCAAGTAACTAAAACCTGTTTTAATGTTTTTATTTTAATCATATGTTTCATTATATTGTCTTAGAGTCATATTATTACCTGTAAAAGGCAGAACAGGGTATATTTCTGACATTATAAGTGTTTGGATTCTTTTTTCCTATTTGGTTGCTGTGTCCAAATTTGACATGATAGTATTTTCTTCATCTTCTTATTTTTTATTTGGTCATATTTGGTTATTATTTAAAGAAGCTTTTTCTCTATTCTGTGTTTTGTGTGAGTGAGTGAGTGTGTGTGTGTGTGTGTGTGTGTGTGTGTGTGTGTGTGACTGAGAGAGAAAGAGAGAGGCAGACAGAGAGACAGATAAACAGAGACAGAAAGAGAAATAAAGAGAAAGAGAGAAAGAGAGAGAGACTTACAAAGGGGCTATGAATAGTAGGTTAATATGTGGAGATGTGAGTTTGATAATGGAAATGAGGATAAACATGATTGTACTTCACTGTATAGACGCATGAACTTCTCAAAAACGAAAAAAAGTTTTAAAAAGCAAAGTCAAAATTTTGCAGATTAGAACTATTTTTATTACTGTGTTGATATGTTTGAACATAAACGAGAAATTGAAATGGGAATTTAATGAAACATAAGCGATCAAACAGGACATATGGAAAAAAGCACTAATGGAATTTACCTTATATTAACTTTATATTATACAACATTTTTATGATTTAAAAACTTTATTCAACTGGAAATGCATGCTTTATTATATTTCTAAAAATAAAATTATTATTTTACTAACAAAAGATGTACAAGCTTTTGGAATGTAAACAAAGAATATAGAAAATAAAAATATAAAAACATATTTATTTAGGGGAGTTAGTTAACATTTCTTCCCCTATTTACACACTTCTATGAGAAGTGGTCTGTGCCTTATTCATTCTCACATTCTGTCAAGAAATTATCAGGCATTTGTAAATTTTTTTTTGTCTAAATAAATAAATCAATGAGTAAAATCCCATTCTCAGTGGAGCATCTAAGTCACATTCAAATTAGAGAGAAGCAATATAATACTACGTAGACTTTTAACTTCTTTTGATGTATTCTTTTACTATATAGTCTACATATTCACAGTTGTGAAATGGCTTCTTCTCAGTACTGATACTACAACCATGTAATGCCATGCCTGTCTGCTTATTTATTCTATACTCTAAAAAAATAAATTTATATTGTCTAACAAGATCCTTTTTTTGTTCATGAATATAACTTTTCTAAGATAAATTATGAAGTTTAAACATGTATATGGTACTTTTAAAAATGTCTCAATGTTTTATCTAATTGTCCCTGACCAATAACAATTAATAGCAGTTTTCACATTAGACTCATGTAAATCATGTTTGAGTTCTTAAGCAATTTTTTCACCTTTACTGTTCAATGGAACTTCATTTGCTATGAACAAAAGAAATCCCAAAATAGAGAAAATGCTAGTCAAGCAGTCAAGTGGAAACCTGAGTTATTCCACTTATTTGATCACAAATATTTTAGCTGAAATGTAAAATTGGCTGTAAAATAATATACTTACTCAATTATATATAAAGATCATTTGCAGATATAATTACAAAGATTAAGATTTGTTGAACATCTGTAGCTTTCTCTTCAAGGCAAATCAAAGCTACATACCTTTGGCAGTTTTATGCACCACTTATGGGGAGTATCTTATTGTAATTTTTCATTCCCAGTTGGCATTTTCTTCTAAGCCACCATTCTAAATATAGTCTAGAATTAAAGTAATGGAGTAAATGCTCTGGGTTACAGAGATACTTGTTACTAAGACTAAATGTTAGAACATCATTTAGAGTTTATTTCCTTAATTTGCACTCAGTTCTTACAACTTTGATTATCTGTTTTCTTAAACACTGCAGATTAGAAAAAGGAATTTAAAAGCAGGGGTTTGGAAAGAACTTGTAAATAACTACATATGTGACAGATATAAATGGACAGCACACCATAGGCATAATACTGAAGAACTTGGGTCTTCATAATACTTCTCAGGGTAAATGAAAATTATTCTGGCATGAGTTAAAATGGCAAGGGGAATTTACTCAAGATTCTAATAAATGGGTCAAAATTATTGTAATTAGGGAAGAGAAAGACAGAGGGAGGGAGAAGGCAAGGGAGAGGAGAAAGAAAGAGAGACTCAACTATGCCTAAAATAGATGCAAGTGAGGATGTGTAATTTATTGCCTTGGGAAGAATGATTTGTAAAATTACTAAGAGCTGTTGGAAGGAGCATGGCAAGGTTTCAAAAATGCAAGGATCTCAATAAAATTGATTATTTAGTATCTTTGGACTTAAGTCAGGATGAAGTTAATACAGCACATGTAGAACATAGCGTAGGGGTTGGTGTTGAAGCTAGTTGGCAGAGTGCTTGTTCAGTATGTATGAAGCCCTGGACTTAACTTTTTACTCCAAAGACATGCTATGGTGACACAAAATCTAAGTACTTGTGAAATACAATCAGAAGGATCAGGAGATCACTCTCATCCTGAGGTATACAGTGAGTTCCAAACTTGCCTAGTATATATGACCTCCAGTCTCAAAACCAAAACCAGAAACAATATTAATCATCTTATTAAGCCTAACAGGAGCTTCTTCAGGGAAAGAGACATTGTTCAAGAATGTAAAAAAAAATATGTGTAGCATTTGGAAAAAATATAAAAAAAGACTTTTTCAATGACAAGGCTTATTCCCACCAATTATGTCTCCTAAATATCAGTTTCTCATTATGAAGAATCACAGTGATTTAAACTGCTGACTTCCTAATGATGCTTTGCCTGATTTATTAGCATATCAAATGAAATAAATAGCTTTAACTTTTCTCAAATTGAAAATGAACATCTGTAGATTAACACTATTTGCAGTAATCATGTAATAACAGTTGTCTGTCCTATGACTGGGATTCTTTATTACTTGGTAAAGTTTTAAATGGAGCAAAAGGAAATTAACAACCAGAAAAGAAACAAATATTAGTTTAGAATGTGAAGGAGTAGTCATACACCAAATTTAAAATTCAGTGAATCGCTAGTGTCAACGAGTAAGGTGCTTCTTCCTCTGCTTTTCATTGCAATATCCTTTCCAGAAATCTTGAAAATTTTCAGAATTCTATCTCTTTCAATCACCCTGCCACATACACTAATGACTTGGTGTTAGGCATTTGGATCCCTTGCATTTTGGAAGTCTGTATGAGTTCCCACTCAGTTAAAAGCAGCCCCTGCCTGGCATGTGACATCACAACTAGCAAAGCCATCTTTATCATTTTACTTTAGGGGAATAAGGTCCTTCTACCTGCAGCTCACGCCATCCAAGAGACCTCTGTTCTTATGCTGCATGTGTACCAGCAGTGGCCTGAATTCCTAAACTCATGATTCTTAGCACAGAAGAGGAAAGGACCTGGATAGGAAGAGGATGGGGCCAGCAAACCTGTGGTTTGCTGGATCTTAGAGATTCTTCTGGTAAAAAAGAGGGTGGGCTTATTGTCTCTGAGAGCAAACCTGAGGAAATCACCAGGGATAGTGAAGTAATATGCAGACAGGGATCTTGGGAAGGCTTCTTGACTTTGCTGGTATAGCTGTTGTCTTCCTGACTGGAGATAGAGAATAACTCAAGTTTGAGGAACCCATAGTGTGGAGGCTGCCTGAAATTTGTAGTCATTAAGTTCCCTATATGATATATGGGAAGGAGGATCTTCTTTTCTATATTCTTTGTTTACATTCCATATAAATTTCCCTTTCCAGCCCCCCCCCCTCCTATATGTCCCATAAGTCCTCTTCCCTCCGCCCGTTCCCCAATCAACCCCCTCCCACTCCTCTGTCCTGGCAATCCCTTACAATGCTGCATCAAGCCTTTCCAGGACTAGGGCCTTCTCCTTCCTTCTTCTTGGGAATGATTTGATATGTGAGTTGTGTCTTGGGTATTCAGAGCTTCTGTGCTAATATTCACTTATTAGTGACTGCATTCCATGTGTGTTCTTTTGTGAATGAGTTACCTCACTTAGGATGATATTTTCCAATTCCAATCATTTGCCTTAGAATTTCATGAATTCATTGTTTTAAATTGCTAAGTATTATTACATTGTGTAAATATACCACATTTTCTGTATCCATTCTTCCCTTGAGGGACCTCTGGCTTCTTTCCAGCTTCTGGCTATTCTAAATAAGGCTGCTATGAACACAGTGGAGCATGTGTCCTTATTGCATGCTGGTGAAACCTCTGGGTATATGCTCAGAAGTGGTATAGTGGGGTCCTCTAGTCATCATGGTCCTCTGGAAGTATCATGTCCAGTTTTCTGAGGAAGCACCAGACTGATTTTTAGAGTGGTTGTACAAACTTGCATTCCCACTAGCAGTGGAGAGTGTTCCTCTTTCTCCACATCCTCTCCAACACCTTCTGTCTCCTGAGTTTTTAATCTTAGCCATTCATGGATTGGGAAGGAAGATCTTAAAGAAATACTTTCAAATGCATTCAAGTAAATTAGTAGTATATATCTTGGAGGATTCATCTTTGCTAGCACCAGTGCTAGGGGTTCAATGTCTGGGATACCTACATCATGTCTCAGAATACCACAGATAATCATTACAGTTTTGTCTTTTTTGATTGTTCCATCAAAGTAGACATAGGCTGAGGTAACCTATCTCTATCCAATATACCTTCTCTCTTCCCATGTGCTTTCTTTCATTCAGCAGAGACATCCTATCTTTCACCAGAGTTTTCCTTGAAGGCTCTTCCCTTTCACATTATTTTATTCTTTCCAGGCCAATACCTCAGGAGCAGCATTAGAAAAAGAAGGCGCTGATGTTACTCCAGTATGGTATTGAAAAGAACACACTATGCTGGATCTGTCCCCTGTAAGACTGAAGCAATCTTCTGTGACCAAGCTGATTTCACATGTCCTAAACACAGTAGTTGAAACGGGACAAAAACACAGCAAGATGCCAACTTACCTTAACATTCCCTGCCTGCAAACTGTTAAAAATCAATATGTTTACTGGCTGAGTAAATCAGAGACCACTATTAAATAATGCAACCACTATTCTGTATTAGTAGCTTAGTTTTTTTATGTCTATTTTTTCTATCAAATATAGCCTTTCTGAACACTCTTCTACTACCATCAATTTCAGGAATTCTTTTTAAAATTATATAAGGTTAAAATGTAACATTAAAGTTGATTTTATTTATATCCTTAGTGATTTCTTGTTCTTAACTAAGCTTCACTTGAGAACTTTTGACTGATGGAAGTACATTTAAATCATATTAAACTTTAATGTTGCTGAAAAATTATGCAAATAAAATCTCAAAGGCATATACCTAATTCAGCATAGTTCATTGGCTATTTGAAAACATATACTGAGGGAACATAATACACTAAATCAAATAATTCCTTCAAAATATTTTTTTCTAATTTTTTTATTCAATATATTTTTATTTACATTTCAAATGATTTCCCTTTTTCTGGTCCCCCACTCCCCGAAAGTCACATAAGCCCCCTTCCCTCCCTCTATTCTCCCACCCATCCCTTCCCACTTCCCTGTTCTAGTTTTGTCTTATACTGCTACCCTGAGTCTTTCCAGAACTAGGGGCCACTCCTCCATTCTTCTTGTACCTCATTTGATGTGTGGATTATGTTTTGGGTATTCCAATATCTTTATATAATGATAATCCTGTCTTCTCACCAAAATCCAAAGATCTGATTCTTAGGATAGACAATCATTCAGAAACTGTTAAATGATTTTAGACTTCTGTTTAGAAGTAAAACCTAAAATTAGGTTTGCTGATTAACCTCAGAAGCATTGTCCTTCTCTAATATGAGCATGGCTGTAGCCTTTATCTCCAATGACTCCTTAATGAAACTCTTCTAAAGTCCATGAATACTTCATGTACCTTGTGACCTAGAAGTCCACATCTGTATTAGGTTGCCTGTTAAGGCCTTTTCATGCCTGATAGGCTCATGCTGCTTGCTCAGGAAGATGAAAAATAGACATTTCAAAACAAGATTCTTCTTGAAATCTGTTTTTCTAACAGTGATCCATATTATGCATGGTTGGTTTTTATTCTTTGGAAGTATTATGTACACATTGCCAAGTACTTGATTACAGGACCACTTAAAATCATAGCAGAAATCTTCTCACTTGTAAGTTCAAATATTATGTCTAATTTTCTAATTGTTATGCATAAATATTTATGAAGGTACAAATTCTATTTTTTCTAAAGACTCCTAAATATAACTATTTCCTATTCTCCTTGGAGCCACAAACCTACATGGAATCTTTCTAGATATCCTGTGCATGAGGAACACTGGCATTAAAAAGCAACAGAAACATGTCCTTTGAGGAGAAGACATAGAGTACCACCCCCTTTCCATGGAGATACTATTAGAATTCTTTTCATCTGAACAAATCCAATGCACACAAACATACAAAATCATATAGCTGTATTGTCATGACTTGTTGATTTTAACTTTGATATGTTATATTTTCCCATGAATAAGCATACATATATGCATGAATAAATATATACCTGCATATATATACATGTGTGTCTATCTGTTTGTACATCTGTCTATTTCTCTGTGTCTCTTCCTCTGTGTGTGTGTGCAAATGCAAGAAAAGTAATGACATTTAAAAGTTATCCTTTGACTTAGTACTCCTTCTCCTTCTATATGATGTAAAAATACTCTCTCTCTCATACACATACACACATAGACATACACACACACACACACACATACACACCTCCATACCTTTTCAATGTTGTATTTGAAATCTTATTTCCATAGGACAACTGAAGGAGATCAAGGGGATATAAATTAGAAAAGAAGTCATAGTATCTTTATTTGCAGATGATATGATATACAAAACTGATGCTCAAAAAAATGCACCAGAAATCTACAGCTGATAAACTGTTTCAGCAAAGTAGTTAGATACCATACCATCTCACACACCATAGCCCTACTATATACAAATGTGAATGTACTGAAAACAAAATTATGCAAAAATGCTTTCACAACAGTCTCAAATTATATAAAATATCATGGGGGTAACTATACTAAGCAAGTGAAAGACTTGTATGATAAAATTTTAGGACATTAAAGAAAGACATTGAAGAAGATATCAGAAGACATATACATCTCCCACACTCACTTATCTATAAGATTAATGTAGTAATAATATATATCCTATTGAAATCTATAATATATCTACAAATATATTGTACAAAATCTACAAATCTATCCAATCCATATTTTAAAATTACAAGAAAATTCTTCATACATCTGGAAGAGATAACTTTCATCTTCATATTAAAATATCAAAATCAGGGATAGCAGAAATGACACTGAATATAAAGAAAAGTTAAGCTGTTAGAGATATCACCATCCCTGTCCTGAAATTGTACAATAGAGATGTAGTGATAAAAACAGCATGGTATTGACATGGAAACAAACATGTTGATAATAAAATTAAGTTAAAGAGCCAGACATAAATACACGTGAACACCTCATTTTTGAGAAAGAACTACACACTACAAAAAAGACAGCAAAAATTGATGCCAGTCAAACTGGATAGCTACCTGTAGAAAAATCCACATAGATCCATACTTATCACCCTGTACAGAACTTAACTCAAAATGGATCAAAGACTTCCACACAAGACTTTATATTCTAAGTATTATAGAGAATAGCCTTGAACTCACTGACTTGGGAAAAATGCCTGCTGCAAAGAACATATATCAAATTGCCTTAAAATATTGTTCAATAAAGTAACATAAAAGATTCTTCTTTATGTAATTTCAGTAGAAATTGTCCATTTTGGCAATCTCAAGAAACAGTTCTTTATGAGCTGCATCCCCAGACTTCTTCCTCTTCTTATTCTCTGAGTTTGTTTTGACTCTGGGTGAGCTCTCTACCACTGAGCCAGTCCCCCAGCCACTTCCCCTTTATGTGTGTCCTGAAATGTAGGTGGGTCCACTTGAGGTGTTCTTTCCCACCCCCAACCCCTCCCATCTTCTCTACTATAATGGTCTGACCCAGCACTGAGATGCCCCAGTGCTTAAATAGAGTATATGCTGCTCTGGTAGAGGGACTGAGTCCGATCCCTAGCACCCAAGTTAGGTGACTGGTCACTGTCTCTTTTCAGACCCAGGAGGATCTAATGCCTCTGGCCTCCTCTGGGTATCACACAAACATACCCATATGTAAACACATGCACATAATTCAAAATAATAATATAAGCAAATCTTTAAAAATGGTTCCCTTAGCCATGTGGTGGTGGTGCATGCCTTTAATCCCAGCCTCAGGAGGGAGAGGCAAGTGAATCTCTGTGAATTCTAGGCCAGCCTGGACTACAGAGTGAATTCTAGGATAGCCAGGACCATACAGAGAAACCCTGTCTCAAAAAACCAAACTGAACCAAAAAGATTAAATAAATAAGTGAATTTTAAAAAAATGAACAGTTCTTTAGTTTTTCAAAAATATAGGTTGATCATACAGAATTACTTTGTGTTAGAAGATATGCACTGATAATTAATATAAAATTAAGTCTATTTCTGAAAATAACTGCTGATCTTGTTGTGTCTTTTCTCCAAATAAGATAAAATGTGAATTTCTTTAATTTAGAATTTTTTTATAATTTCAAAAATATGCATTGTAATACACTTAGCAGATTATATTTGTTGTATAGGTTAATGTATATTAAGGTTTATTGAGGCTTTTTAAATGACCATAAAAAATTGCAATTTTCCTCTTCCATAATACCCTCCAAACCCTCTCAGAAGTCATTCCCTGCTCTCTTTCAAATCTTGTCCCATTTTTTCACTAATTGGCAATGAATGAATTGTGTATGTCTCTCTCTCTCTCCCTCTCCCCCCACCCTCTCTCTCTCTCTCTCTCTCTGTGTGTGTGTGTGTGTGTCTGCCTATCTCTGTCTCTGTCTTTGTGTGTGTGTGTATGTGTGTGTGTGTGTGTGTGTGTGTGTGTGTGTTTCTAAGTATTGCCTGATTAGTGTATATAATGTTATACCTATCTGTGTTTTTGGCTGAATGTTGCAGTTTTTCAGGAAGTGATCACAGTTGCAAATCCATCACCATGGAGAGGGCTAAAAAATGCTGAATACTTAGAATGCTAGAACACTACACAGCTAGTATCTGAAAGGGAGAATAGGGCCATATAAATAAAAGCTGTTAAAAGTTTTGCCCATTATAACTCCAGAAATACTGGGGATTGGTATTAAAGCTCCTTCTGAATAGCAGATTCCTGCATGGGTGTGGTTGCTTTGACAGGAGTAAACTGCTTTGAGAAACAGAATGTGTGTGTTTTACTTAGTAAACCTCACCATGATTAATAAACAAGCCTTTGTACTTTTGAGTATTTTGAAACTCCTTTGACCAAACATTGCTGAAACAAAAAAGGAAGGATTACCATTGTTGACATCTGTACAGGGCATTTTTGAAGGGCAAAGTGCAGAGAGGTGTCATAGAAAGTGTGCCTAGATTATCTTATTCAAAAACGGATCAAATGAAAGTCATCAAAGGAAAGCAAGTATGCAAATATACAAAAGGTGCATACTTTCACAAGTCTTCAAAACCTGCCCAAGCAAATAAAATTGCATTTTATTCTTTCTTATACTAAAAGCCTGGCATTTAGAGTATTAACATGTCAAATGAAATCTGGAAGTGCATTCATAATATCCTGTTATATCGTCTATTAGATATAAATCGGCTTATTAGACTCACACAGAGATACACAGAGACACACATATTCAAGCACACACACAGACACAGACAAACACATACAAACACACACACACACACACACACACACACATTCACTCACAAACACACAGACGATTTGGAAAGATGGTCCAGCCATGATAAGATATCATCTACCAATTCAGCCTCATCAAAATTCAGGAATTTTTCCTCTTTATGTTGAACCATTGCAACCTTAACTCCCCTGATATGCAAAAGTCCATTTAGCTTTTCCATAAGTTTTCTTATAAGCTATATAAATGCATGACACTCTGATGTGAGGATTCAAAAAATTAATTTAGCAGAGAACTCTGAAATTCAGTACCTTTATTAAGAAGGAAATATTTTTTCAAGACTGTTTAATGATGAATTGTGAATCCATTATTTCTTACTTTATTATTAAAAATACTTTGAAGCCTAAACATCAACACTTAAGGCAATTCATCTTAAACGTGAGCAAAATGACATCGATACCACATTATTTTAGAATTATATATTTGGAAACAGTATCTCTGTCATACTAAGTTGAATGCTCAGTACAAATGTCTAAAAATCTGATTGATTTGAATGGCAGGAAAGGCAGTAGGTGGCAATGCTGTAGACGTGTAATTAATTGGAGGACACTTCTCTATGAGAAGGCTGAGCTTCATGAATGTCGCCCTGACATTTTCGAAATTGATTTGTCTTGACATTTAGAAGAGTTCTACAGAATTATGTGTACATGTTACAACATTATGCAAACTACAATACATCTGTACTGTTTAAAGCTTTTAAAATAAGATGATTGTTCTACACGACAGAGAACAAGTCTACATTCATAAGAAAGCAGTTTGCAGACTTGGAGAATTAAACAGTGACATCTGACTCTACAGAAAGCACTTAAAATAAAACAGCCAAAAACTCAATGTATTCATAGAATGGGAGAGCACTTATTTTATTAAAGAATAAAATATATTACAGTGCTTATTTTCAAGGTACAAGGAGAACACTGTAAAATAATTCTTACAATAAAGGTAAAGAAAGTCAAAGTAAGATATATAAAATTCATATCCAACTATATCCTTACTTATCAAATAAACAATTTCAATTGATACAAAGTGACCTCTGGTATTCCCGGAGTGAAGTATCAAATAATCAGCAGAGTATTTAACTGATCTTACACAACCCATGGAAACTTGGGTTTTCACATATGAAGAAAATACTTTATTCACACTAAAAAACACATGCTATAAGTCCACCAAGACAAACATTTTACATGAATTAAAGTATAAAATTATATCCTGTATGAATCCTTAAATTAATAATAAAAGAATACCTATAAATGTTTTACTTTGCTGTAAAACAAAACAAAACAAAACAAAACAAAACAAATCAAATGACAGATGTCCTAACATAAAGGAGTGGATGTGAATGCTCAATTATCTTGAAAATAGTAAACTTTGCTAGGAAATTTTCATGTCAGCAAAGTGAGATACTATAAGCTAAATTAAAAGTAAGAATAGCACACAACATACTGAGACATGGGGTAAGTTTCATAGATATATATACATATATATATGAATATATATGTGTGTGTGTGTATATGTATGTACATATACACACACACACATATATATTACATGTAGGAATATATTCCCAAGAGTGATATTGCTTGGTATCCAGGTAGGTCTATTTCAAATTTTCTGAGGAACCGGATTTTATTTTCAAATAAAATAAATACTTTACAATAAAAACCATGTAAATTTGCTACATACTGCTCTTCCATTTTTGTTTAAAGAAGTAAGGTTGAGTGCAAAAATCCTGATTGCCATTAATAGTCCAAGAAATCAGATGATAAAGTTCATGGTGCTGGACACTAAACATTCAAGTATTTATGCGCTAAAATGTAGGAGACATGATGAATACTGCTATACAGGCTACATGGAATACTATAGATGATGTAATCTCCAACTGCATATCTTAAGGAAAATGTTCTGAGATTATAGAAAGGCAGTTTAGCTCTATCACGCCTATTATTGTGACTTTTTTCTTTCCGGGCCATGGGAGGAATAGTGTAGAGAGAATATATTATTTATGGTTTGGATGCATCATCCGTAAATTTAAAAGCCTATGGCCTATGGTTTAGGCAAGAACATCCAGGAAGAGAAAATTCTGGTAGAGAGCCAGGCATGACGAGATCCACAGGGGAAGATGTGAGGACACAGACACACTTTCCGAGCACAGGTAAATAGTTGTGTGGCAGAATGTAGTTTAAAATAACTGGTTTTCTTACATTATGATTCTAGTCAGAGAAGAGCCTAGCTATGTGGCCAAGATATTTGTAAATATATATTGAGTCCGAGTCTTATTTCTGGAGCATGGGATTGGTAGGCAGAACCAGGCTGAACTTTACACGACAGGCTTTTAACAAACTCATATTCTCTGGTGCTTTCTTAGGTATCTGCATTTTGCTTACTGGATATGTTATTATTTTTCCTATTTAATAAGAGAAATGTTATTAATCATAGTATATAATACCCTTTATAGTTTTTGTTTGTATTTAGTTCTCCAGACATATTTTTTAAATTTAAATTTCAGTTTTTGTGATTCAAAGATTGTATCCCTCAATATAAAGTCATAAAGCAATTAACTATAGAATTTAGAGTTATATCTGATAGAGTGTATAATAATAATTGTAATACTAACCATAGTTGATGTGGATTATTACCATATATCTGCCACTGTGAAATATTCTTTGCATGAAAAATATCAAAATGATCCCCTGTAATTTCTTTCTATATATTAATTTATATTGAAAAAAATGAGCAAATTTGGAAAGAAGGAAGTACAGTGTCTTGCCCCAGTAAATGAGTCTCACAAAGGCTGGTTGTATATCTGGTATATAACTAACTAATATAATGTAACTAATATAACTAATATATATATATATGTATATATATATATATATATATAATGTAACTAATATATAATGTACTAATGTATATAATGTAACTAATATTAGAATTATGACAACCACTTCTCTAGCTTTTATTTTTAAAAGTAGCATTGTTCTCCATTTTACTTCTGAGAGATGAGTTTATTATATAATCACATGTTTCAAGAGAAAACTACTGGAAAGATTAAAGTTTTTTTAACAATTATTAACAAATGTAAAAGGAACAACATGTGAATTCTGTGTGTCTAAATATTTTTTCTATATTACTGATGTTGCTTAAATATTCATTTATGGCCAACTGCACACTGACTTAGGATCACAGGTGTATGATATAATCAACAGAGAAATATTACTTTCCAGATCACATGATTAAACCATGAAATAATTATAACAAATAAGACATTAACATTAAATTACATAAGAACGTGTAAATGTTAGAAAAGTGAATATATTATAGGACAATGGCATGATAGAGATCATGAGGAATTTGAGTCAGGAATGAGAAACCTGAGATCAAAACATGGAGAAGCAGCCTTTGTATTTGTATTGTGAACCAGAGGAAAGGAAGGTGAAAATTGGAGAGAAGACTGGAAGAAATGCTGACAAATATAAGAAGCAAAGCTGATACAATTGAGAGATGTGAACATCCATGCATGGGAGAGCACACACACACACATAGACACACACACACACAAACACACACATACACACACACACACTAAAATCTAAGAATAGGTAAGATAATGAGTACTTCTTCATTAGCTAATGTTGGTGAGTATGTTCTGGCATTATTCACAGATTGATACATGACTAATGCATTTCTAATTGCACACCACATAAAGTGACAGTGGGAAGGGGGGGCAGTGTGGGAAGGGCAGTACCTGTTTATGCAGAATTATGATTAATAATAAGTCCTGTCATTGAAGAGGCTGACAGTATTATCCACAAGCACTATCTGACCCCAGAAGAGATGTTGATTCGAATACATGCAAGTATCATTGAAGAGGAGGAGATGATGTTAAAGGGAGATGTCTCATCTACACATAATAGAAAAGTAAGAGGTTGTTCTTAAAATTTACAAAAGGAAGAGATAGCTATTTATAATAACAACAGACTAGTCAACACTGAAGCCAACAGTGTTGATGAATCAAAAAGTAGACAGTACAAGGCTTGTAGGTTGCTCAGAATAGAAGGACACTTATTTTGAAAGCATTTTTCAACAAAATATATGTGCACACATTAGAAAAAATTTAAAAGACAACAGACATACTTTTATGTTAATGTGTATATTGAATCTATATTACAATGGAAATATTAGAAAAATCTTTCTGTAAATGTAATATAATAACCATTAAATTTCTGATACTACCCATAAACTAGAAAAGGCAATCCAAAAATACATACAAATTAACCAAAAAAATCCTTAAAAAATGAGCCTTGTTGAAGATAGCAGAAAATAAAATTATAAATTTTACAATAAAAATATAAATTATTAGAAATGTCTTGTATTTGGCATAAAAACAGGTACAATGAATGAAAGAGATGACCCAGAACCAAATCCATTGCAGGCAGAATCATCAAATTTTTTTTATGAAAGTGCTAAGATTATATATTGAAGAACAGATTATTTCTGAAAAATAATGCAGAGAGAAGCAGATATATATACAAGAAAAAGACTGATATTAGATCTGTGTATATAAATACAAATTAGATCTGTGTATATAAACTATGTATACAAGCCAATAATTAGATCTATTTTATATAAAACACAATTTAAGATGGATCAAAAACTTTAATATTTTACAAATATTAAAAGCATATCTATAAGGGAAATTATTTCTACAAGTATAGACATAGAGAATGGCTTCCAAAATATAATCCAATTGCATAGGAATTACTACCAAGAATTGATAAACTCAATTTTGTGAAATGTTGACATCTGTGAACAGAAAAGTGATTAACAGTGATTGAGAAAAAATTGGGAGGAAATGTTTGCTATTTCTTTACCAGAAATGAGTAAATATTCAGAATTTATAAAAAGCTGAAAAAGGAAGGCAAAGAAGAAGTACTACAATCATTAAATCAGTGAATTGATTAAATAGATCACTTCCAAAAGAAGTACAAAAGCAATTAAATACAAAATCTAAGCTACATTCCTGCCTGCAAGGAAAATCTAAATCTCACTTGCATTTCATTTAGTGTCAGTCAAACTGACTGTGATCACAAATACTTGAAATAGAATCAGATGGTGGCAATTTTGATATTGTGCTTATAAGAAAGCAACTTAGTATAACCACAATGGAGCAATCATAGTGAGTCCCAAAAGTTTAAAATATTGAGTTAATTTGTGATAGTTTTAGATATACACTTAATAAACTAAAAGTCATGATGTCATAGAGATAGAAAACATTCGCAATTACTTGCAGCAATCTCTATGCAATAGTCATTAAATAGAATCAATATACGTCCCAAACAAATGAGTCACAAGGAAAGGTTGGTATATCAAGATGAATATGCATAATACACACACACACACACACACACACACACACGCACACACATACACACACGGAGGATTATTCAATTTTTAAAAACCTACAGATACATTTATCTATGGGCAAATAACTAGATATAATAATAATGAATAATATAATAATAATATCCATGGGAAAATTCAACTAAATGCTAATGTGAAAACAGAAACACTCAGGCACAGTAAAATTAAGGGTTGTATACATTCTCCCACACATAAAAATCCAGATTTAAAATCAATTTGTGGAATGGCTCTAACTCAGAAATAATGAATTTGTTCAGCTAATATGATGCGCTGAGTTTGGTTTGTTGAGTTTTACTACATTGAGTGAAAAATAAGGGTATCCATAAAGAAGGGAGAGATTTGGGGAATAGCTTGTGAAATGGGACCATCAGATTAAAGCAAGTGTTGTCATTAATATAAACAAGTACTCTCTCTGAACGGAGGGAAATTTTCCAAAAGTTATTCTCTTTCCTTGAAAAATTTTACATCATTTAAAAAATGGCACTCATAAACAACTGACATTAACTCAAGTCAGCTATTATGTTGCTTTCATTTTCTTTCCTTAGAGCATAGCATAAATTTGAATAAATGAGTAATAAATTATTTTAACATAAAACCTTTTAAAAGATAGACTAGCTGGAGGGTGGTGCCTCACGCCTTTAATCCCAGCACTTGGGAGGCAGAGGCAGGTGGATTTCTGAGTTCGAGGCCAGCCTGGTCTACAAAGTGAGTTCCAGGACATCCAGGGCTATACAAAGAAACCCTGTCTTGAAAAAAAAAATGAAAAGATAAACTAGCTATGATAAAAAAAAATCACCAAAATGTATTAATTTGTTGCTTCTATATTTTATGTGGGAGAATGATGATGATATTTGGGTACATGAACCAAAACCCATATTTATTAATCTGAGAAAATCCCTCTAAAATTGATTCTCTTCTACATTTTCATGTAAATTGGAAATAGAATTTTAGTCATCAAACTTGTGTGGCAGACACCTTTACACACTGAGAGATCTTGAATTCTTCCAAATTTTATATATACATATACATATATATGTATATATACCCTAACCCTAACACTAACCCTAACCCTAACCACTATTCCTAACCCTAACCCTAACCCTAACCATAACCATAACCATAACTACAACCTTATATATGTTTATATGTATACATATATATGTAAATCCTTAAAGATATTCTAGATCAAATTTTTAGAAAAATTGCTATTGAGCATATAAGCAAATTACATATAATGTAATAAACCACATTATTGAGTCATGTGGTTTTTAGAAATATTTTATGAATAATGCATACTCATTCCATAATTAATTTCAATATATTAAAATATGTATCAATTAAAAATGTTCAGATAGTGAATTATTAATTTTATATCTGATAACAAAATAATGTTTATTTCATAAATATAGAGTATTATTTATTATAGTAAATTATCTTAATTAAATCTTTATTATAGTGTCCCTTAGCATGAAAGCAAATAGGATATGCCTAATTTTCAAGTATATCCTCCTATCAATGTAGTCTGGCATTGTCTGTGCTGAGCATAAGGCAGTGTGGCCTGCAACGGTGCTCGGAAATACCTTGGTGGAAACTTTAGTCAATAGTATGGCTCTAAATACTGATTGGCTGTCCTTTCTGTCATTTCCATGAACTCCATTTCCTTCTGTGCAACTTGCACTTCTGAAAATGTCATACATTTTATTTCTGAGCAGAGAGATTATTTTTATCCTTTTCAATTCTCAGCACGAAAGAGCAATTTCAAAAGATTTCACCTGAAGCTACAAAATATATTAAAGGAATCCTAAACATATGCTACCCATAGAAAGCTTTTTTCCCCTTGCATTTTAAGTAAATATGCACGGCTTAAGAATTTGAAGTCTGTACTTAATACCTGGGTGAGCTCTACATGTGTATATGAGGTAGCACCTTCATGTTCAAAATGCTTTCTTGCCAGGAGATGCACTTGAAGCATTTCTGAATGTGCTTAAGACATTTCTTCTGACAAGGTGAGCCGGCTTTTCACTGGGCGCCACATGCTCCTGCATGCATGGAATACAGATCCCGGAAATTGTGCTTAATTGCAGCCTTTGGAATTTAGAGAAAATGGGTGCTTTAAAATCACTTTAAGGTAACAATGGTTGACTTATCAAGAAGCTATTTTCTCCAATCTACTCCAAATAAATTATATTGCTCTGGAAAGGTTTTATCACTTGGGGTTCTGTCTTTATACACAAGGCTCTCTATACTACATCTGCATTGTATGTGTATGTGGCTATAGATGAGTAACCATATGCTTTATGTGTTCCCATATACTTTAACAAATTAAACTGGAATTACTTCAAGAAGAAATAGGAAATAGCTGTTTTAATTTTCTATATATTTATATAAACCAAAATCTTTATGTTACAGGCAAGATGGTAATTTAAAATAAGGCTTGGACACAGAGAGATAAATTCTATTGGTATTGGATCTGGTGGTGATGCTAGTGGTGGTGTTTTGTTTCCTTTTGTCTCATTTTTCAGAACAGAACAATGACAAAACCTCAAGGTTTTCTTGTAACTACATGTATATATTTGTTTAAGACAAATAAAAAAAAAGAGAAAAAGAATATAGACAACCATAAAAACAATGTACCATGCCCAGGTAGCTCCCCTGAGCTCTGAAAAAAAAATTGGAGAACTCTGTTTATCACTGATGTGTCCCTTTCTTTGGCCTTGTCTGGGGAGCCCAACCCTCCAAAACCTCTAATTGAGGAAGGTCATGTAGCTTTTGGCAAACCAAAAAGTTCAACTTCCTCTTTTCCAATTAACCTTGCCAGCAAGCCAGGCAGTGGTGGTGCATGCCTTTGTTCCCAGCACTTGGGAGGCAGAAGCAGGCGGATTTCTGAGTTTGAGGCAAGCCTGGTCTACAGAGTGAGTTCCAGGACAGCAGGGCTATACTGAGAAACCCTGTCTCAAAAAAAGAAAATCACAAATTAAGAAAAACAAAACAAACAAATAAAAATCCTGACTTCAAGTACCTGAGGTTCCTGAACTTCCTTTCCATATAAATGAGTCATTCACAGTACTTTAAACTCTAGTCAGTGATTTTACATTCACCCTGAAGACTCTTTGTCACTTCCCAAAGTTTATATATAGTCCTTGGTCATGTCAAATAAAGTATATGAGCACAAGCCAAGTTCTAAGATCCTGTAAACGGGCTATTTCACTAAAATCCTCAGAGCAGACACCCCTCCCCTGTCCCCTGCCCTCACCCACTCACTCCCAGCTGGATCCTGTAGGCCCCACCCATTCCAGACTCTGATTCATCCTTCCTGTTTGGTATGCAATGGTCTCTGGAAAACCTGAGGGAGGAAACAGAGTTGGTGTAATCACAACTGGACCCCAACATGCATAGCACAGAACTCAAATATTCTGAGCGATCTGTGCACTTTCTCCTTATTCCTGAGCCTTTATCTCTGCAGGCTTTATGAGCCTCATTTTTAACATTCAAGTTGGATATAAAGCCCTATGTACTAAGTAAACAAACTTGTGTAGTAATCTATAGTAGACTGACAGTAAACAACTCAGCTACAAATACTTAATCTACAGTGATATCAGCAAGACATACTAATGCAATAGTGACACAGAGCTTATGGGATCAGAGAGAAAGTCCACTGCTTGAGATAGAAGTCATTGATAAAACTGTTCAGGTGGGTTAGAAGCTGAGACCAGACATACCAAGGACTTAGGGGAACGTCAAATACTACTGCTCTGCTAAAAATTGGAAATGACTCTTAGAGACATTTTGTTAGTCCATAGATTCAGGACTTGTTTAGCCTTTATCAGACAAACTTCCTCTTGAAAGAGCTGGGTTCAAATACAGAGACCCATAGCCGAACATTATTAAGAAGTGACAGACCTTGCAACACTTAATCCTAAATGTCTTTATCAAGGAGACCTACCCCTCTTTCCTGCCTCCACAGGGCTTATGTAACCCTTCATAGGAGGAGAGCCAGAGAGAATGAAGGACACCAAGAAAAAAACCATCTAATCACTGACAGGGAGACACATGTATGAATTCACAGAAGAAGGTTGCACCTTGCAAGTGATCTACAGGAATCTGCTGTTGGGTGAGGTCCCAATACTGAGAGAAGTGGACATAAAACCCCATTTCTGCTAACACAGAAATGTCCTCAAATTGCTATCTATGTGCAAAAGAAAGAAATGAGTTCTCTATAAGGAGTATCCCTGAGAGTCGAAATCACTATTAAAGTCCAGTGAACTGAAGAGTAGATCTCCAACACAAAACACATTCAGGCCCATTGGTATCTTCGGAGGTTCTTTGTCTCATAATGTTTTGTCAGTACTTATCCCTCTTACACATAGTTTACAAATATATTATGTTTTAATGGGACTCCTCCTGACTGTATGAACAAGTATGTATCTGTGGGTATATGTACTATTCGTGATTTTTTTCCTTTGTTTCTTTTCACCATTTGTTTGATTTACCCTTCTCCACTTTATTTTTGTTTGCTCTCTTCTTTTCTATTCTATTCCCATTCTTATTTTTTGTGTGCTTGTTTGTTTTCTTTTTGTCTTTTTTTTAATTAAACTAATAAAAATCTATTTTAAAATATACACCCCAGCATTGGTATTTTTAAAGCCATCAAAAATGTATAATAGTTAAATGCCTCTTAAATATATATATCTTCTGAAGCTAAAAGTAAGTTTTTAAAATGTATTTGAAACATTAAAAATGACAGTAGGAAAAGACTCTTATAATTCCTTTCTGAAAGGAAATTGTAACAAGTTCCTGATTAGACAGAAACTGTTCCATCTCCAAAGGAGAATATGCAGCGTAACTGAGGCTTCGTGGAATGAATTGGGTGGTGCTCCTTCTGTTTCTATTTCGTGGAATAGTTTGAAGAGTATTGGTATTAGGTCTTCTTTGAAGGTCTGACAGAGTTCTGCACTAAACCCATTGGGTCCTGTTTTGTTGTTTTATTTTTTTTATTTTTGGTGGGGGGGGGGAGATTTTTAGTGGCTGCTTCTATTTCTTTGAGGGTTATGGGACAGTTTAAATAATTTATCTGATCCTGATTTAACTTTGGCATTTGGTATCTGTCTAGAAAATTGACCATCTCATCCAGATTTTCCAGTTTTGTTGAATAGAGGTTTCTGTAGTAGGGCTTGTTTGTTTTCTTTTTCTTTTTCTTTTTCTTTTTTTTTTTTTTTTTTTTTTTTTTTTTTTTTTTTGTCTAACATAGAGGACTTTATTTTGCCCTTTTTTTTTAATATTTTTTTATTCAATATAATTTATTTACATTTCAAATGATTTCCCCTTTTCTAGTCCCTCCACTCCCCGAAAGTCCCGTAAGCCCCCTTCTCTTCCCCTGTCCTCCCTCCCACCCCTTCCCACTTCCCCGTTCTGATTTTGCCGAATACTGTTTCACTGAGTCTTTCCAGAACCAGAGTGGCTTGTTTGTTTTCTAATGGAGTCAGGAAGTGTGCGGATTCAGATGGAGGGGACTTGGGGGATTGGGAGCCATAATCAGAGTACATTGTAGAAAAAACGATTTTCAATAACAGAATAAAAGGAAAGAAAAAAGTGAGACAGAAATATGATACTTCATTAAACCATCACACAGATAGTACTGTATCTATTAATGTAATTTCTATGAAACAGAATAGATTTAATATTCTTCTACAATTTTTTCAAAGCTGTTCTAGAAAAATATTTGAAAATGTTACAACAAAAGCCAAGGGTGTCCATGAGAACAACTAGTTTCTTGCTTCATGACATCCCAAATGTTATAAATGAAATACCATTGGTAAAATTCCAGGTCTAGGCTTGTTTTTATATAACTTTGCCTTTCAATTTGACAGGGAAGGTTGTTCTTGGCAAAAATTCTCAGCAATAAGTAAATGTCATAATCATAGAATGAATACTTTACAAGATATGTAAAATACTTCTAGCACATACCATGTTATGAAGAATAATGTTAATATCAGTGTATGAGCAAATGTTAAATCTTTTTATAATAAATTCAATATGTTTTCTTCAATCTTTTTTATTATTACTCAGGATTTTGATAAATATTTTCTTTATGAATCCCATGTTATTTCTGACTCGTAGCAATATTCTGCCTTAGTTTCTCAAATGCTAGGAGCACATGTGAGAGCAACCTACTACTCCTAGTTCTGTCAGGTTTCTCCTAATTCTGTTTCAAATGCATGCATTCTGAAATCATTCTTTGATCTTCACTCAGCATGTAAAAGACTAAATTTTCAACGGAACAAATATATATGACAGCACATCAAAAGCTTAGTAAACCTGAGATTAAAAGTGTTAAGTAGACAATGATAATGCAAAAATATCATATCCCTAAAGAGTATTTCATTGCCAGAAAACTAGGGATATTTTCCTTTTCCTTTTATTCACAGCTTGTTTTTATTTGGATAGAAATAACAAATCAAATCAATGGAAGCAGTCACTTTTAAATTTATCTTACTTCATTTTTGGTGATGAACCTAGCGTTTAGTGCCTGAGCCATCTCTCCAGCCCATATACTGCTTATTATAACATGGGATTTAGCCAAAAACATACACAAGTGATAGACTCAAAGGCAGTCAGGTATGGTTTTCAATTGAAAAGTGCAAATCTTAAAATGTATTCTGGATGGTAGTAATGTAGATAAACCAGAATTTAAATACTACCAGCCTTTCATCAGCCACATGCTTTAGAATAATTCAATCAAAAGTGTGCTTATCAATATACAGATTCAACGCAATACCCATCAAAATCCCAACTCAATTCTTCATAGAGTTAGAAAGAGCAATTCTCAAATTCATCTGGAATAACAAAAAAACCAGGATAGCTAAAATTATTCTCAACAACAAAAGAAATTCTGGGGGAATCAGTATCCCTGACCTCAAGCAATATTACCGAGCAATAGTGTTAAAAACTGCAGGGTATTGGTAGAGTGACAGGCATGTGGATCAATGGAACAGGATTGAAAATCCAGAAATGAACCCACACACCTATGGCCACTTGATCTTTGACAAAGGGGCTGAAAACATCCAATGGAAAAAAGATAGCCTTTTCAGCAAACGGTGCTGGTTCAACTGGAGGTCAGCATGCAGAAGAATGCGAATTGATCCATCCTTGTCTCCTTGTACTAAGCTCAAATCCAAATGGATCAAGGACCTCCACATAAAGCCAGACACTCTGAAGCTAATAGAAAAGAAACTGGGGAAGACCCTTGAGGACATCGGTACAGGGGGAAAGTTCCTGAACAGAACACTAATCGCTTATGCTCTAAGATCAAGAATTGACAAATGGGGCCTCATAAAATTACAAAGTTTCTGTAAAGCAAAGGACACCATCAAAAGGACAAATCGGCAACCAACAAATTGGGAAAAGATCTTCACCAACCCTACATCAGATAGAGGGCTAATATCCAATATATACAAAGAACTCAAGAAATTAGACCCCAGAAAAACAACCCTATTAAAAATGGGGTACAGAGTTAAAGAATTCTCACCTGAAGAACTTCGGATCACAGAGAAACATCTTTAAAAAATGTTCAACTTCACTAGTCATCAGGAAAATGCAAATCAAAACAACCCTGAGAGTTCACCTGTATACCAATAAAATGGCTAAGATTAAAAATTCAGGAGACAGCAGGTGTTGGCGAGGATGTGGAGAAAGAGGAACATTCCTCCACTGCTGGTGGGGTTGAAAATTGGTACAACCACTCTGGAAATCAGTCGGGCAGTTCCTCAGAAAATTGGCATGTTACTTCCAAAAGATCCTGCTATACCAGTCCTGCGCATATACCCAGAGGATTCCCCAGCATGTAATAAGGATATATGCTCCACTATGTTCATAGCAATATATATATATATATATATATATATATATATTATATATATATATATATATATATTCCACTATTTATAATAGCCAGAAGCTGGAAAGAACCCAGGTATCCCTCAACAGAAGAATGGATGCAAAAAATGCGGTATATATACACAATGGAGTACTATTCAGCCATTAGAAACAATGAACTCATGAAATTCTTAGGCAAATGGATGGAGCTGTAGAACATCATACTAAGTGAGGTAACCCAGTCTCAAAAGATCAATCATGGTATGCACTCACTAATAAGTGGATACTAGCCTGGAAAACTGGAATACCCAAAACATAATCCACACATCAAATGAGGTACAAGAAGAATGGAGGAGTGGCCCCTAGTTCTGGAAAGACTCAGTGTAGCAGTATAAGACAGAACCAGAACAGGGAAGTGGGAAGGGATGGGTGGGAGAACAGAGGGAGGGAAGGGGGCTTATGTGACTTTCGGGGAGTGGGGGACCAGAAAAGGGGAAATAATTTGAGATGTAAATAAAAAATATATTGAATAAACTTTTTAAAAAAATTAAAAAAATATGTGCTTAGGTTGATATGAAGCAAAATATCTCCACAGAAAATATACTTTTAAATAATTAAAAAAGAAAAATAAATAACTAAATAATTGATAGCTGTGTTCTCATTTAATTAACAGAAAAGGTTGGCCAAATGGGTTCAGGGTTAGCAAAGAGCAGCTGACATGCATTATGCTTAATGCCAACTTCTTGAATTTAAGAATTTAAGGTCTTTATTTGTTCCGTGTAACCCAAAGCAAAAGAAGAAAAAATGTTGTGGGTGCAGCTAATAAACATAGGAATAAATGTATGACAAAATCCTATAAATTTATAACACTTTGCATCACATATCCTGTCCTCTCACTTCTTTAACTTACTATCCACCATTTTTTGTCCATATCACCTCTGTTTATCATTCATTAGCACTAACCCTTTTAATGGGAAAATCTCCTGTAAAAATTTTCAGTAAAAGGCAAGGTTTTCTTTCTTTCCCATTTCTCTATTTTACATCTAGGATGATATTTGAAACAGAGGTTTACTTTATGAAACTAAATCTCCTAGTTAGACAGCTGACATATGTCTATGTAAAAGCATCAAGTGTCACTGAAACAGTGAGGAAGGCAGCTGAGTTAAATAACCCAAACAACACATTTAAACATGGACTCACGATTTTGCTAATGTCTCCTTCAGAAACAAAGGGATGCTATTACAACAAAGGCAGACCACTCGACAACAACCCTGGCTTACTGTTGAAGAACACTTGTTCATTTATTCATGTCCATTGATGATTTCACATTTTTCAAACTGAAGAGCTGTCTGATCTGATCTGTCTACACAAACGAGGTGTAAACAACACCAAACCCAATTACCAAGGAAACAAATTATTACCTCACTCATTTCTTCTTCCCTTCCTTTTCTTCCTTCTCTTCTGCTAGTGATCAATCTCAGGGCCTTGCACATGCGAAGCATGTATGTTACCACTGAATAAGTCTCCCAAATAAAAGTTCTTTAAAAAGATAACGCAAGAATGGTGTCCAGTACTGTAGTATTTATCTTGTGAACACAAGGAGAGGATTACACTCAATTCCACAGTACTGTACTGGGTAAGAAAAAAGTAGAGGAAATGTAAATAAAAATATATCAATAAAAAAAGAAAAAGAAAAAATAGAGGGAGGGGGAGAGAAAAACAGAGAGACAGACAGACAGAGAGACAGACAGAAAGAGAGACAGAGACAGAGACAGACAGATATTGAATGGGATTAGCTACAGCATGATGATTTGTTTTTCTTTTTCTTCTAATTTTAACTTTTTGAGAATTTAGATTACAAAATAAAAAATAAAAGGTCAGTTTTATTCTTACCTTGTACTTCATATTCTATTGTTTAATTCTACCTGTTTACTTTCCCCCTTTATTCTATGCCCGTTTTTCCACTGTAATGCTTTTGTCCATGACCCTTATTTCTCTTTTCATCCCCACCATCTCACCAATGGAAGATGGGTAAAGACCAGGAAACATGAACTAGGAGCAGCAAAGCTCTAATGTAATTGTTCCCAGACTTCTATGGCTACTTCAGTTTAAACACATAGCTAGAGCTACAGAGTGAGTATTCACACGTGAGAGAAACTATGCAGGTTTATTTTTCCAGGTCCAATTTAAAATAATTATTTCTATCTCTATCCATTTATTAGGTCCTGAATCAAGGACGCTATTCTGGATTCCACTACCTAGGCCATCTTATTCTGCTCAGGATCATAGTCTGCACTTCCCTCAGTCAAGCCTGCACCCATGTCCCAGAAACAAAGGCCCAACAACATTCTGTTATTAGATATGGTTTCATATGTGCAGATTAAAGAGCTCTGCTCCTCAGAGTAGGTCTTGCTTTGAATGGAAACTTACTTGTGTTCCCATCACTTAAATGAGGTAGCTCATAGTTAAAGAATCACCAGCTCCTGGATGACTTCAAGGCTTTTAGACGTATTCCACAGGTCCTCAAACCAGCATGCATCCACATACACACACATTTAAAATGGTATCATTTTATATTTGACAATGATAACATATTTGAAGATTCAAATTTTGCTTTCACTGTTTTTTGTAATAATCTTTAGAATATTTCAAGAATAAAGTTATCCTGTATAACAAGTTATTTTCCTGCATACCTCAAAGATTAATACAGAATATATACATAACTTCAATGTTCAATATGACCACCCTGAACCAGAGAAATTTTGATATCGTGGCTGAGGTTAAGGTTTAGTACCAGTAACCAAAAGTATCTCAATAATTTCCTTTACGTTGAACTGTTGTTTAGTACTTCACAAAAATCAGTACTTTTGAAGTTGACAGGGATTTTGTCACACTGTGTGGTGTTTTTGGGTGATTAATATTAATGTAATGATTATTGAAGTATTGAACAATAGAAAAGTTTTCCTTATGATGAGAAACTTAATTGCATTCCTGAATCTTAGTTCAAAAAGTTTTTTTTAAAAAAAACTTATCTTCACTTAACTATTATTTAAAATCAAATACATATGGTCTATTTAAAGGCCAGTGGAAAACAAGATCATTAGTTTGATGGTAGAAAAAAAATACATCATATGCTAGAACAGGCAAACAGTTGAAACAATACTGCTGAGAAATGACCAAAGAAGGTCTGTAGAAAAGGTTCAATAAACTACCAAAGAAATAGATGAACAGTCAGAGTCAGTACATTTATAAAGGGGAATTGGGCATTTTGATGGGTTGACATTTTTCCATGACAGGTTCAGCACCTTAAGTGCTGAACCTAGAAATGTCAGAGAGGAGCTTAATAGGCACCTCAATGAAAACATTAACTACACAATTAAACTTAATGAGAATAAATTCTCCTTTTATGAGAAAAAGGTCAATGTTAACTTGATCTTAGAGGGGGGAAAAGAAGAGCATTTTCACACATGCAGGAAGAAAGCCAATTAGTAGCAAAGTTAATGCAGTGCAGCAGAGAGGCCTTACTAGCCCTCTCATCTCGTGACGTATACAGACCTTTACTGCCATCCTAAATTCAAGTTTGAGGCATAAGGATATCAAGACTAACACTAACTATTGCTTCTTGTATGGGCCACACAGACTCAAAATAATTTTCAGAATTCTAAATGCATAACTTAGCTATTCATTTTGCTTTTTCTTTATTTCTGTAAGTGTATTGTGAGATTTATTCATATCACATAGTAATACAACTTAAAACATAAAAACTGAGATTATTTTATTTAACTCTTTCTTCAGTCATTTCTTAATTTTTAAAATGATAAATATGAATTATTATTGGTCTTCAACTATTTTTTAAATATTATAAAGTTTTCACAAGAGTTCCATTGAATTTCTTATATAAGCCATTAATTTTCCTTTCAAGAAATTTGCTAATTAAAAGAACCAGTCAGGCAGGACACAAGAAAAAAGGACTAGATTCTATTTTCTAATGATTTCACAGGATTTCACTAATTTGTTCTTTGCCTCTGGCAATCTTATTGAGGAAAACTGCTAAACAAACTTCACAGGGATAGTGCAATATTGAACAGCATCTTATAAACTCATTTTTATTCATATGTATATATATTTGTATTTACAATATTGATCAACAAAGTTAAGATATAAAATGAATTTAAGATAAATATATATACTCTTAAAAGATTTGAACCATTTCCTTAAATAAGAGTTTGATACAAATCATATAAATTTTTTCTAAGAATAAACTTCAAATTTAGGAATACAAATATGTCAGAAAATTATTATCATATGTGTATAATATTGGAAACTTTAGGAAAGCTTCAGTAGATACCAAAATAAGTGTATAGGATATCAAAAAATCTTGATAGAAAATTTTAACAATGAACATTAAAGGTTTTGGCTAGTGGTAAAAAAGATAAAAAATGGCATTTGAATCAAAACCACACCCAAAAATCAATTTATTGAGGAATTTTAGAAAAAGAGTAAAATTATATTTCAGAGTCAATGTGTAAGTAAATACTGTTAGAAAAACATGTGTGTGTTTCTAAGAGCAAGTCATGAGAAAATTCTAATGCTGACATGCCATTATAGCATTCACTTGCCTAGGTTATCTTTAAAGTAAATTTAAGAAATAGTACAGATTTAGAAGAATACCGTTTATGAAACAGATTTCATTATATTATGGAATATATACAAGTAATATATATATATATATATATATATATATATATATATATTATACAGATACACACACACACACACACACACACACACACACATACAGGTGAGAACTCACTAAGTTCTTGCACATCTATTTCCTCCTTTGCCCTATGTGTATATTTCCTCACATGGCATTATAATATATTATGTTCCATGAGCTTAGTGATTACAAAAAAGTTAATGGTTACAAAATGAAAAGGTGTTCTAAAATCATATATTTTGCTGTTACTCAGTTTTACGCCATTGTATATATTTACCAAGCCTTCAAAATTTAACAATTGTATTTTATCTCCATGTGTTCTAGTTTCCTGAACATAACAGACCACAGATTGAAGGAGTAGATTGGAGATTGATTAGATTTTATTTTTCTTCTTTGTGCAAAACTTCTGGCTAACCCATAAACTGAAATTTTAAAGAGACTTACAGATGAATTGTTTTTATTGTTACTTCTATTTTATGAATATTTCTTCCTGAATACTATTCATGGTGTTAGATTCCAATGACTGAAGGATATTCATAGTGAAAATTAAAAGGAATGCAAAAAAATTAAAATGTGTAAGTAAGAAAAGGAACAGATATAAAAATAATAAATCTGAATACTTTACTGTTTGTGGAAAATATTGCCATATTCCTGCGATAGGAGCACTAACTGGTACCAAACATTCCTTTTGAAATTAATAGATACTTGTTGAAAATATAAATGACTAGATTGTTCATTTGACATTTCAATAATATTAAGTAGGGGTAACATGTAATATTATCAACTTCAGCACTTAGTGAAGATAGGCTAGAAGGATACACAGAAAAATTATGCTAGAAGGGAAAGTGAGAATATTTATGAGTTATACAGGCCCAGAGAGTGGCAGTCTTGCATCAAGCCAGCATCCATAAACAATCCATTCCTTTTGGACATTTATGCAATATTTGTGAAAGCTCTATTTACATTTTCTTGCACATTAGATTAAACAATCCAATTATATATATATGTATATATATATATAATCCTTATTTGTCTCTCCCTTATATGTTATAGTTTATTGAGAAAAACCAGCCATATATAATCCAAAGCTAATAATAATAATAATAATAACATACAGTTAAATACATTCACATAATTGGGCTGAGCCAATAGATGATCTGTTACTTATAGCTGCTTGAAAGTGTGTCTTTTAAGTCCTATTTGTAAACTGTTTAAAGTAAAAGTTAGAAAATTGGCAAAAAGAGTTAGAAATTCTGTCTTATAAAACAAAGTTAATGTTTTTTTTTTAATGAGTATTGGTAGACTTCTTACTTCCTCAACTATAAACATTTTCAATTCTATCATCAGAAGAGCCAGAAACTGTATCAGGCTAAACTGCTTGACTGACTGTTATTAACCTAATTAAACATATTAAGGTCTGGATTAATAGCCAAAGAGAATTTTATGTCTAGCATGCTCATTTTTGTTAATTTGTTAGTATGCTCAGCAGAATTCAAATTTATTGCTTTGAGATTTTTGACATGCAATATCATTACTATTGTCACCATAAACTGCATATTTAGTAATGAATAATACTTTTAATATGTTTAAAGTGTGTTACAATGGTAGCTACATTATGAGGTAAATATTTTTAACTGTGGAGCATTTATGAAAACTGGAAATGCATGAAGAAGAAAAGCACCAATGCACTTTTCATTAATACAATGGTATATTTTTAGAATGGCCTTCTATAGCACAGGACTACAACAAGCTTAGAGAAAAACTGGTAGATTGAAAAGAAAATAGTTTGGAAATGTTGCTATAACTTTAGAAAGGAAAAGATGTGTCTGTAAATCAAATGGAAACTACAATATGAGAATTTTCTTCAAACAATATGCAATGTTGGGGCAGAAAATAAACTAAAATGAACGCATAACTGGAACATTACAGAAGATTGATTCAGGTAAGGCAACTGTACTACATATTTCAGAGAAGCCTAGGGATTTATGGGTAAACTCGGGTTAAGACAGCCATATAAATATAGCCCATAAAGCAAAGTAACTTAGTATTAAGAACCAAGCTTGCATTAGCTACGTTTCTCATCACTGAGAAAAAAGTGCTTGAGAATAAACATCTTCAGGAAGGAAAAATGTATTTTGGAACACAGTCTGAAATGTTGTCCATTACATTAGAAAGACTTGTCATCAGAAGGTAGACCAGTTATTTGGGTTGGCCTACATTCAAGAAACAAGGAAGTTGGAAGATGGATGCTTGGCGAATTTATTATTATAATTTGAGACACAAGGCAATACAATGCTGTGACTGATATATATGGAATTCTCCAATCTCAATTCAATGAAGAACAAACAAACAAATCTTAAAGTTGTGAATAGGTGTCTCTGAAGTGATTCAGGATCAGTGGAGTTGATTTTCACTAACGAATACCACAGTTATGATTTCTTTCTACTTTTTAATTTATATTTATATTTTCTTACATTCTCACAAAATAGAGCTGATTTCCTATATGTTATGCCATATATAATTAAACTACACTATATTAACTAATGCATAATTTCTTCCTCGAGTACTTGAAAGATTAAGGTTGTAAAAGTAGAAACCATAAAGTATATGTTCACTAATTATAAAAGATTGGTTATTTGCTTTAAAGCAACAAACATTCAACATGGTTATTAATTATGTTTTATATAAAAAAGTTACAAATGAGATTTTACTGGAATGATAAGATAATATACATAAACAGAAATTAATAATATATTTTGAAGATCATTCTATAATCCTTGATCACTTTTTGGTGCAATCAATGGCACATTGAATTTCTAGCAGAATTGAGAAAAATGAAAATTTAGCATATATTTCTTCAGGTCTTGGAAGGAACTGTGTATAATTTCAATTGTGTTCTATGTTTTCTTTGATTAATTTGGTGTATTTATGAACAAAAATTAGTTTGTGAATTTCTATATTCTTCTACCTATTTTGATTATTAATAATAGTTTTATATAAAGTTATTAGGCATTGAATCATAGGTACAAAAAGAAGACAGCACTTGAAATTAATATTTTGTTGTATGTGCCTATATTTTTATTCAAGATATTATAAATTAAGATGCAAACTCAGTACAGCACATTATGAAAGATGATTTCCCAAAGAGCTGAATTCCTAAAGGCAGATACAGTGGGAATGGAATAAATCTACATAACTCATATCTTAGGAGAGGTTGTTAATATTTCTTTTTAACAAATAATACAGTTTTCAATGAAAATATAACATAATTCTTTTTACAAGCAATTTTTCTCAGCAAATAATTTCAAGTGTAAAGACCAATAACTGACTCATGATATGGATACTGATAATGTTTAAACAAATCGCAGCCTGTATTCTTTACTAATCTCATAAGTCCTTTTTAAAAAGTACATAAGGCAACAATCTATATTTACAAGAGTTTTCAAGAAGTTATTTACAAAATATGGAATATCCTAATTATTTCATGATAAGTACTAAATGGTTAAAATTTGGGGCAGAGAAGAATGTAGTTTGAACACTGTGTTTAAGCACAGCTGAGTTTATTAAATAGATGTCAAATAGCGTACTTGGGAAAACTGTGGTCATTTTTTTTCTGAAAAAAGATTTTAGAAAATTTGTGGAATGTTGAGAAAAGAGTAGATTCAGAAAGAATTGATGTCAATTTTTTTATAAAAATCTATGTTAGATTTTTGTTAGTAACTGGAAAATTGGTTATACTATACTGAAAAATAACATTATTGTTCCACAAATATTTTATACAAACATTATTTAGTTCATATAAATTATATTTATAAGCAATAACTTTGTATGTAAGTACTTCTCAGCAGGAGGAAAATTTGAAATTTCCATCTCACCCTTAGAACATGCAAGTGGTGATATTGGGTTTCTTGATTTCTTGAATTTGGCTTACAATGCTTCAATCACATTAAAATAAAAGAGTATTTAGGATATTCTCTAAGAGCTGTTGGCCTGTCAGGGCACTTACATTTTCTTTGAAATACATGATATTTCAATTGATTAATCATTGTTTTTATGTTTCAGTTGATTAATCATTCTTTACCTAATTGTTTTCTTTTCTTTTTTTCCTTTCCCCTATACATTTCAATGATTTCTTTCCTGATACAAAGTACTAAAGGAATATATGATTCAAATGATTAAATGTGCCCCTTCACACACACATATACACACATGAAAAGAAAGAAAAAAAACTACTAGGAGACCGAATCATTTCTTTTTTTTTTTATTTTTTTTATTCGATATAATTTATTTACATTTCAAATGATTTCCCCTTTTCTAGCCCCCGAATCATTTCTTAATACAATTTACTTATATTGATGAGAGAAAATTTTGTCTCTCTGAACAATGTACTCCAAGAATGAGACATCTTTGGCTTTAATACAATCTTTTTTATCAAAATCCCATTAAGGAAATTTTGAGTAAAGAATAAGTAAATGTAAAGGAATAACATGAAAAAAATCTAAAAAACCACTGCAAAAATCATAATTTGTGTTCTTTGAAAGGGAAGAGGTGTTCTTACATAAAAGGAAAGAGTAGCAAAAGTGAATTCCAAATTTTCACACACATAAAATACAAATAAAATAAAATTAAATAAAATTAAATTAAATTAATATTTATGAAAAACTCATGATGAAATCCAATGTAGGGTGATGAATCCTTTGGAATGAATTGTCACTCCATATCTGACTTTTCATTTGAATGATATCAGACTTGCCAACATTTATAATGGGCTTTAAAAAATGAGCATTGATTTCATAATGTTCTCTGAAATCCAATAGTAAAAACCTAATATAAATCTAAAACATGCCCACTTGACAATACAGTTAAAGAAAAAGAATATAATAGATATCAACCATGCTGTTTAAAAAAAAATTGATAAAATTATAAGGAGAAAAGCTGAAACACTCCCCACGACTGATGGTCAAGTATGAATTTGATAAGCAGTGATTTTGATTCTGTATCTATTGAGAATGATAGAAATAAAGAATTATATGCCTAGATTTTCATACTGATTTGCACTCACTCAGCATCAAAGAAACTTCTTTTTCAGTGGATATAAAGCATGTGAGAATCTATACTGTTCAAAATAAAGAGAACAACTGATTTGGGTGCCCAGTTGATATATGTACATAACAGACTTAAGGGTCAGGAAATAATATTGAAAGATGAATAAAAACATGGTCAAGACTAGAAGACAAGAAAGTATTATGTGAGATTATATGTTCTAGATGCAACAGTGAAGCAATACCCATAAAATCTCAACAGTGCCCACACCTTGCAAAAAATACTCAAGACAATAATCACATTATTTGGCATGCCATCATACCTAGAGTAAATTGAGTACTGATGAGAAAGCAAAAATTAGTTTTCCATGAAGATGAGGCCTCCGACCCATAGTGTAAAATAATTCCTCTCTCTCTCTCTCTCTCTCTCTCTCTCTCTCTCTCTCTCTCTCTCTCTCTCTCTCTCTCTCTCTCATATATTTATCTGTGAGGCCAAAGTTTTTATGTTCCTAGCAACATGATAGCTCATATCAGTCTTTAAATCTACTTCTAGGGTATTTAAAACTCAGTACTGGCCTTTTCAGGAACTAAACATATGCATGGTATATACTCAAACACACAAGCAAAACATTTATATACATTAAATAAAAATAAAAATTGTCAAAATAAAATACATTTAAAAATAATGATTCAGCAGGGTGCTGTCCTAAACCAAAAACAGGAGAATGTAAGGCTGAAGACTCCATGTAGTCACAAGTTGGACGTCTCCATGCCCAATGCGTTATGCGGGTATTTTCCTCTACAGTGGGGCCCCCAGTCTCAGTTTGCAGAGAGTAATTCATTGTGTTATCAACATCTAGATTTGTTTTGGAATTTCCATGGGACCCCTTGACCAGCTACTTTTTAAAGTCAACACAGTCCTGCTATTTGAAGCCTAGGTTGGTAGCAAGAGATGGCCAGTTGAGACTTCTTATCTGCCATTATTAAGAGACCTCATTAGGTCCCATGAAGTTCCTAAAATGTTTCTCAATTCCAGCTGTGGATCCTACTATTCTCTCCCTCTCCCTCTAGAAAATATCCAATATAAAAAATAAAGTGCTTTTCAACAGTTAGCCTCCAAGATGGCAATTACATAATGAGGATAAAAGTTAGTTACTTTTACAATAAGTACATGGCCTACTTAGGTCTGACCTAGGTCCTCTGCATATGTACTACAACTTTTAGCTTAGTATTCTTGAAGGATTCCTGAGTGAGAGAATAAATAGGTCTCTTTATCTTGTTTCTGCTTTTGGGACTCTTTTTCTTCTGTTGGATTGCTATGACCAGCTTTGATGTGATTGTATTGCTTTATTTTGTCATGTTTTGTTGTAATTTTACAGAAGCCATTCTTTTCTTTTTTTTTTCCGATATATTTTTTATTTACATTTCAAATGATTTCCCCTTTTCTAGCCCCCCCACTCCCCGAAAGTCCCGTAAGCCCCCTTCTCTCCCCCTGTCCTCCCACCCACCTCTTCCTACTTTCCCGTTCTGGTTTTGCTGAATACTGCTTCACTAAGTCTTTCCAGAACAAGGGGCCACTCTTCCTTTCTTCTTGTACCTCATTTGATATGTAGATTATGTTTTGGGTATTCCAGAAATGAACCCACACACCTATGGCCACTTGATCCTCGACAAAGGGGCTGAAAACATCCAATGGAAAAAAGATAGCCTTTTCAACAAATGGTGCTGGTTCAACTGGAGGTCAGCATGCAGAAGAATGGATATTGATCTATCCTTGTCTCCTTGTACTAACCTCAACTCCAAATGGATCAAGGACCTCCACAAAAAGCCAGACACTCTGAAACTAATAGAAAAGAAACTGGGGAAGACCCTTGAGGACATCAGTACAGGGAGAAAGTTTCTGAACAGAACACCAATAGCTTATGCTCTAAGATCAAGAATTGACAAATGGGACCTCATAAAATTACAAAGTTTCTGCAAGGCAAAGGACACCATCAAAAGGACAAATCGGCAACCAACAAATTGGAAAAAGATCTTCACCAACCCTCCATCAGATAGAGGGCTAATATCCAATATATATAAAGAACTCAAGAAGTTAGACTCCAGAAAACCAAACAACCCTATTAAAAAATGGGGTACAGAGTGAAACAAAGAATTCTCAACTGAAGAACTTTGGATGGCGGAGAAGCATCTTAAAAAATGCTCAACTTAATTAGTCATTAGGGAAATGCAAATCAAAACAACCCTGAGATTTCACCTTACACCAGTCAGAATGGCTAAGATTAAAAAGTCAGGAGACAGCAGGTGTTGGAGAGGGTGTGGAGAAAGAGGAACACTCCTCCACTGCTGGTGGGGTTGCAAATTGGTACAACCACTCTGGAAATCAGTCTGGTGGTTCCTCCGAAAACTGGGCAACTCACTTCCAGAAGATCCTGCTATACCAGTCCTGGGCATATGCCCAGATGATTCCCTACCATGTAATAAGGATACATGCTCTACTATGTTCATAGCAGCCCTATTTATAATTGCCAAATGCTGGAAAGAACCCAGGTATCCCTCAACAGAAGAGTGGATGCAAAAAATGTGGTATATCTACACAATGGAGTACTATTCAGCCATTAGAAACAATGACTTCATGAAATTCTTAGGCAAATGGATGGAGCTAGAGAACATCATACTAAGTGAGGTAACTCAGATTCAAAAGGTGAATCATGGTATGCACTTACTAATAAGAAGCCATTCTTTTCTAATAAGAGCTTCTGAGTGGAGGAGGGGGGGAAAGAACTGGGAGAAATAAAGGGAGGAAAAAACCATAATGGTATATATTGTATGAGAAAAAAAAAAACCTTGATTTCAAATAAAGAAAAAAAAACATACAAAAAAGAGAATGATTGTTAGTTCTGTAGAATGGAAGAAAAGAAACCAAACATTAGTTTAACAAGGTTATACTTATCCCAAATTATAAAATACTTTGAATGAGGAATTTAGATTTTAGTACACATATATGAGAAGTCTAATGATGTCTCAAGTACCAATATAAAGAAGGAAGTTGCAGTTGGTTGTTTAAAATTCACGTGGAAAAATCTAAGGGATGTATGTAAACATTAGAATCTTCAGTGAGTAGTGGAAGTAATGGGGTGACATAAGGCTAGTACACAAAACAAGTATTCATTCATGAGCATGTCATGACTGGCTGTGCTGAATATAGTCTAAAAAAGTCAAAAAACAAACAAACAAAAACAACTAAAGGAGGATGGAAATAAATGCCACTTTAATGAAGATGTGTCTTTTAAAGTGGCATATTATCTACCTGGACAACAAAATTGCCAGTTAGTAAAACTAGTTCCTTGAGGGAATCCCAAGAGTGATTAAATCCCAAATAACAGAGGAGCAGGCCACAGCAGTCTGGACAACAGACAGACGTTGAATGAAATGTGGTTGGAGGAGTAAGGGGTATTGACTGAAAAGCAATGTAAGATTATCTTATCATATATACATCAATTGAATTAATTAATGTAAAAATGGAAATCTTGAATCTGCAGAACAAGATAGAAATGTGTCTGGGACAACTGAAATGGAAACAACCCAAAGGAGTCCCTGAGGATTCCTGTCATGTAAGCTGCAGAGTGTTTGACAGAGAATGATTGCAGGAAGGATTTGGATTAACTGTTCCATTAGCAAATGATTCTCTATTGTTCACCATGACTGTCATCTTAATTAATTAGATTTATTTGAACTTATGTAAATAAATAAAAATATGAGGGTATACACACAAACAGGTTTTTGAAACACCAATTAAACGGTGGCTCTGGTTGGGTTGTTTTGATTTCCTACAATGAATATAGACTGAGCTTGAATTCATGTCAGTACTTCTGTTGAAGCTTCTCAAGGCTGGGATTAGAGGTGTGAAAAATACTTTATTTAAAAAATAATAGATAATGCTTAATAGATGTTAATGGTTTGGTAGGAAAGGAGTTTAAGAGATAGTGCATTTATGTGCAGAATTGACTAAAACTGGAATCCTAGTTGAAAATTTTTGCTGAGAAGAAAACAATTTAATAGAGAAAGATTGTGCTAGAACAAGGTACTTTTGTTGGAAAATCAGGATATAGTGTAATTTTTAATAGGTGTATGCTAATATACATATTTTTGCTCATCTTTGAATTTTCCTTACATTGATTCTATTACAATACTAATAATCAGTAAGCCAGTGAGGAATGGTCTTTAAAAAAGAATCCTACAATGATTAATTAACATATGTATGTATTAAAGCTGTATTTCCACTAAATTTATATTTTGCTCTTCTTCTTACAAGTACTCCAATGTATCACTATATTTGTATTAAGATACAAACCATTATTTTATCATGCCATTGATAAAATAAAAGTTTTAACATCAAGTTTGGCCTTAAATATGTAACACTGGCAATTCATTTCCTTTATTTCCTTTTGTATTTGGAGGCAAGTTCTCCCTTTCTGGATCAGGATGACCACAGACTAAGAGAACTCCTCTTGTCTCATCTTCTTACATGGAAAAGAGGAACGAGTTACCATGCAAAGATACCACTGATAAACTCACAGAAAGAAGTATAAGTTCTTATATAATGGAAGAAGTAATGATCATGTGTAGTCACAAAGAGTATGTTCTATGTCTTAGCCAATGAGGGACAACTTAGGAGAAGCATAGTTTAATGAGTTCTTAAATTTCTTACTTCAAGAACTAGCCAGGAAATATTTGCTCCTTTCTCTATTAAGACTGCATTTTTTCTGGCAATCTTAGCAAATTAAAACAGTATGAAAGGGATTTGACCATGGCTAATGGAAGTTTTATTGAACAATTAATATCAAGGATACTAAATGAGTACAGATTGGGATGATTTAAGTGCAAAAGATGAAAATGAATACAAATGTTTGGCAAAACTGTGGCTTATTTATAGCATGTTATAGTTCACTGTTCCTAAACACATTCTTATCCAATAATATACTTACATATTAATGGCAAAGTGGACACTACGTGTATTCTACAATGGATCCAGTTTGTAGTCAATTGAATGTCTAACAAAAGTATTTTGAACTATCTTAAGAAATAGTGTCTCTTTCCTTGAAAGCACAATGCATACTCACTATTATTTTTATGCAATATTAGAACTAATATATGAATATTTAAAAATCCCTCTAACTGGATAGTCTATTCTAAAACCTTTCATATTATAGAAATGATTTGTGGCTTAAATTTTATTTTTAATTTATGTCCACATATTCATCTATCTACTACACAGGAAGTTGATGAAAAAAATTGTTTAAGGTGATTTCAGTAAGTCTATTGAGTATGACTTTTAATTCAGTAATGATTGATATGAAAGACACAAAACGAACTGCATTTTACCTCTATTAATATCCTAATTTACTTTTTTAGGTTATTTGGGAAATCACAAGATATAGGACTTTTATCATATACATTTCTCAAAATTCCTTATTGCTATATAGTGCAATTAGTGTTTCTCCAATGACCCTATGTGGTGAATATTTGCAAAAGGTAGAAGTCAATGTCTCTAATCTCATTCCCATCATTAAGTGATGCTGAAAACTTTCATTTTTAACTAATGCTAAAAAATGTTGCTGAAAGCAGATTTGCTCATGCGTTCACTTTGCAAATGCCTTCTTATTCTCTGCCATCAGCTGAGTTGACATTTTACTGCTCTATACATTTGTGAAGAATGCTGGCAAAGGGATGTGCACATCCCAAGGCAGTTCGTCCCTCTGGTAATAGTCTGTGCACTGACCCTAAGCAAATCTGAATTTAGCTGATTCTGTATTTAAATTCCTTACATGATAATTTTGAATTTTGTTGAGCATGGTAGGACAAGAATGAGGATTGCTGCAGCCTCATGTTCATGCTGGCTATGTAGTAAGATTCTGTGTCATTCCTTCACTAAATAACAACAGCAGTGATAACAAAGTTGTATGCCAAAGACTTGTATCATAAAGTAAAATGTTAGCTGAAGACAATATTATACATCTTAATTGCTGAGTGTTCATATAATTTAATAAAATCTTTAAGTGAAAGGTTAATGGAAAAATAATCATGGATGTGAAAAGTCAGAGGGAGAGAAGAGGAGGGGAGGGGAGGCCAGAGGAGGGGAGAGAGAAATAAATAAGCATAGAGTAAGTTGAAGATATTTATGTGCATATTACAACATTAAGTTGCCTTCTTGGTATTTCGATTGGATAAATGATAATTATATTCTATTTACACAATATGAGATCCTTTTATTTTCCTAGACGGTTTTGAAAAGTTTACCAAAATCACTGAGGTTTCATTTAACTAAATAATATATTATTCCTTATTATCGTACTTGATTATGTGAATGGGAGGACTCTAAAAAACATCTTTATATTAAAGATCTAGTAGGCTAGCTAAGGAAATGATGGTGAATTTATGGAGAATAAATTGTCAGCCTCAGAGACGAAATTATATTAGTCTATCCTTCCAGTTACTATGTATTTATAGAGGTTTGTCTGAACAGCCACATGCAAAAATGACATGTAGCTTTTGAAACTCACTGCTAAGTGCAGTCAAACTCTAGCTTCCATTAAATTTAAAAATCAGAATATTTTGAGTGAATTAATGGAAGGTAGCATGATTAGATTAGATAATAGATAATAGATAATAAATAAAAGATTTTTCACAGCTTATCCTAACTTAACCTAACTTACTGATGTTTTTAGGTCATATTTGGTGAATACATTTATTTCCTAGATGCTTTTGTTTTGTGAAAGTAAAAGTTGATATAATGTAGCAGTTGTTCCGGGAAACATGATTTCATGATCCCTGCTGTAATCACTGAGAAAACAAGTGTCAGAATAAATTGCCTTTTACTTTCTATGATGTAAAAATAGAACTTTGCTTGTAGTACGTTATCCAAATCCAGTTAGTTCATATTTAATTAAGATATCTTTATGAATAGGATGTACTCCAACTGGAAAGTAATTTTATGTGTTTTCCCTCAGCTGAATATATATTGACTAAATGTATTCGTAAATTTAAAATTATTTTAAAACTTCATTTTAGTATTTCATATTGTTTCCTGAAAAAGAGAGATGCAATGAAACCAGCCGTTGCCATGCCAATATAGACGAGAAAGCTTCTAGAAGGTTTCAACCCTAGATGAAATGTTACAACTGGTCAGTGGTTACTGAGATGGGGGAATTGCTTTCCTCCAGAAGTCTGCTCATCAAGTACATTCTATCCTTGGATATGTGTACATTTAGCAACAGTATAAATGATCTCAGTAGGCTGTATATACACATATTCATATAAAACAATACTAGTTCAAAGGTCATGAATTTAGAAAAGAGTTAGGTGACATGCAAGAAATTAGAAGGTGAAAGGAGATGGAAGAGGCTAGGAATACTGATTTGTACACAACAGAACAAATATTATTTGAATTAAAAGACTACTCCAGCAGTGATGTCAGCCAAGACATGGTATCAGTATTGAGGCCAAGAACCTGTGACTACATAGATCTTAGCCCTTCCATGAGAACCTATTACTATTACTGTGCTAAACTGACATAGGACTAATCTGACACCTAATGGCATACCTATTGTTTGTTATACATGTATATTAGTGCAGTATCCACAGAAGAACGGCTTTTTGCCCCCACACCATTTACATAAACTTGGAATTAGTTAAGGTTCAGAGGCTAAGAGACTTTAAATGCTCACCCATATCATATCATAACTTCTCACCCCAGTGCTCAGGGATCATTATGGAGGAGAAGTGAGAAGACTGTAATATCCAGATGAATACGACTGCTTTCCAGATAGGGCGGGGCTGGTGCATATGTGCGCTCACTGAGTTAGTGGCAGTATACAGGAGGTATATGCTGACTCAAGCTAGACAACATTCTACAAAACTAAGTCCCACCCCTAGCTAAGTTTTGAATGGTAATTGTTAGCAGCCTAAAAAAAGTAGGAGAGGAATGGGGGAGGGGAGAGAAGGGGAGAGGTAGGGGACAGGGGACTACAGGAGGAGATGGAGCCAGAGCCAGTGACAGAAAGAAGGAGCAACAGAACAGAACAAGAGAGGGGCGGGAAGTGGAAGGGGGGGGGGAGAGGGAGAGGGAGAGGGAGAGACAGAGAGAGAAAAAGAGAGACAGAGATACAAACACACACACACACACACACAGAGAGAGAGAGAGAGAGAGAGAGAGAGAGAGAGAGAGAGTGGAAATGTGAAGCACATTCCACCAAAAAAGCTGTGGGTTCGAAGCCACATGGCAGCTCAAAAAGTTTTTGTTTTTTGTTTTTTTTTTTGTTTGTTTGTTTTGTTTTTAAATAGGAAACAAAGTTGTATGAGCAGGGTGGGGAGGAGAAGTGGAAATGATCAAATTACTTTGTGTAAAATGCTCAAAGAACTAGTGAAAGTGAGAAAAATTCTCATACAAAATTATAAAATTTTTATGGGAGAATAATCACACTGACTCACACAAGTTAACCTCAAGAAAAGTGCTTTGAAATAAGGAAGACAATTATATTTAAATTAGCAACGTCTGCCTTGTATAAAATGCTACATTAAAGGTAGCAAAAGGAAAAAGAAATAAAGCAAAGCAAAACAAAACAAGCAAACAAAACAATGCTACAGCCTACACTCATGCAGAGTGAGCAGATAGTCTTCGACAGCTACTCCAGCCAACTATAGCTGTGCAGCTGTATAAAGTGTACTAAGAATAAGAAAGGCCAAACTGACAGAAAACAATGACTGCGTTGAAGGAGCAGAAACCTCTGTATTGCACAAGGTCTTATGTAAGCTTCCCAATAATCATTGAAGCCAATCCAAACACATTTTTATTTTTTTTGTTTTTATTCACTGGTTGGTACTAAGCTTCATCTTCCCACTGTGCTCTTTGGCAATAAAGAAAAATGTTTTCCATTTTCACGGTTGGGGGATAACACTAATGTGATTGGAGCAAAAGAGCTGACTTTAAATGATGATAGTCATTGCATAGATATTTGCAGACAAACACAATGGAATCATTATTTATATGATTAAATTAATAGTATAAGACATGTATTAAGTAGTAAATAAATTAGCTTTTTTACTTCAAAAATTATATATATATATATATATATATATATATATATATATGTGTGTGTGTGTGTGTGTGTGTGTGTGTGTGTGTGTGTGTGTGTGTGTTTGTATGTGTGGCTATAATGTTTTATAATGCTCAGATCAATCCATTTAGAGGAAACAACCCCATAGCACTCTGTGAACTACAGAAGTCCTGCTGTGCCTTTTTGCAGGAGAGGGCTGAAGAGAGCCCAGCACCCAGCAGGAGACACCTCCTCCTCTAGAGCACACTTTGAAATGATGAGCCAAGGAAGAAGTTCCCAGTCTTGGTACAGACAAATTAGATACTAGTTACTCTAATGAGTATGATAAAATGGCAATCAAAGGAAGTATGAGTCCTTCTCTTGTCATGATAGAATCCATTCACAGAGATAACACTGAGAGTAGCAAAGTGTGTTTTTCTATTTGTTTTTATTTTATTTTTATTACATATTTTCTTTATTTACATTTCAAATGTTATCCCCCTTTCTGGGTTTACCCTCAAAACCCCCCATTCCCTCCCCCCTGCTCACCTGCCCACTCATTCCCACTTCCCTGTCCTGGCATTCCACTATACTGGGGCATCATGCTAGAAGTGTAAGTTGTAAAATAAGAAACCCTTTGCAATTTTTTTCTTTGAAAACATAACGAGGCATGCTACTAATCCATGCCTAAATACAAGCAAAAAGTAAAGTTGTAGAAGATAACTAAAATAAATTCCACTTACAGAGGACTTTTTTCCATGAACCAGCTCTGTGCTTTGTTAGGAAGATTGAAAATGACAGTTGGGTAGCAAGATGAGAGGATCATGACTCTCAGAAGGCTCTCTCAGGGATCATCAACACTGTGGCATTTAGAATGTGGATGAACCTTCATTCTCTAACTAAAATAAATTGCTTTTCTTATTTTGACATATTATGATTCCAAAAGATTACAATTACAATTTTTTTCTTTTATTGAAAAATAGCTTTCTTCTCATATACAATAAATCCTGATTACCCTTTCCATTCCCTCTACACATCCTAGTTCCTCTCCAGCTCCTCTCCTACTGGGGTCCACCCTACTTCTGGTTTTGTCTTACAGTAGAAAACAAATAGAACTTGGAAACTCTCTAGTAGTCCCACAAGCAAAGAATGAATACAGAAAATGTAGTTTACTACTCAGCTATATAAATCAGCTCAAGGGCATCATGAATTTTTTTCAGGCAAATGGATGGAACTAGAAAATATCATCCTGAGTGAGGGGAGCAAGACACATAAGGACATGCATGGTGCATGTGCACTTATCCGTGGATATTCGCCATAAAGTACAGGATAGCCTTGCTACAATCCACTGACCCAAAGAAGCTAAAAAAGAAGGAAAGCCCAAGCAAGGATGTTTGAATCTCATTTAGAAAGTGTAATGAAACAGTCATAGAAGCAAGATGAAGGGAGGAAACTAGGTGGGAGAGAGGCTAGGGGGCGGGCAGTGGGATGGGTTTCAAGATCAGGTGTGGGGAGAAGCAGGAGGGAGGGCCAGAGGGCCAGTGGAATGAGTGGAACTACAGCTTGCAGAGTTAGTGGTAGGTAGGAGCATTTCTAGGATGTGCCAGAAACCTGGGATGGAGCAGGATCACAGTAGTCTATGGAGGTAATTTTAGTTGAAACTCTGAGCAGGGACAATATAAACCTTGAAGTGGCCACTTCCTATAGCCAAGTAGGACCCCAGGGAAGGGATAAGGATCCCAACCAATAAACAAAATTTTCAGCCCCAAATTCGACCTGTACACAAGAAACTCAGTCACAAAGATGGAGCAGAGACTGAAAGATTGGTCCAATTTGAGATGCATCTTATCAGTAAGCACCAGTCACTAACACTAATAATAATGCTGTGATATGCTCCAGACAGGAGCTTCTTGCACGTCCTCTAAGAGGCTCTACCCAGCAGCTGAATGAAACAAAAGCAGAATCTCACAGCTATACATTGGGCAAAACTTTGGGAATCTTAGGAATGATGGAGGGACCCAGAGAGGATAGAAAGCTCACAGGAATACAAACAAAACAAAGTCAGCTAATCTGGACTTTTGGAGGCTCTCAGAGACTGAACCACAAATCAAAGAGCTTACCTGGGCTAGACTTCTGGTCCCCCAAAAACTGAAACAGGGGCTATTCCTGATTCTGTTGCCTGCCTGTGGTCCTGTTTGACCTCAGTGGGAAAGACATGCTTATCCCTGCAGAGACTTCCTGTGGCAAGGTTGAGGGGAATACTCAGGAGGACCTCTACCTTCTCAGAGGTGAGGGGGAGGTGACATTTTGGGGGAAAGAAATTGCATAAGAAGAAAACCAGGAAAAGGATGATCATCTCTGGATCTTCTCAAAAGGTTGCAGTGATCAGTAACTGTGAATAATGAAAATATAATGAAAATATAAAGTGAATAATGAAAATATAAAGTGAATTAATGAGAAAAAAGAAAATAACAAAAAAAATTCGAAAGGACTATGATATGATAAGATTGGATAAGATAGGGTAGGATAGGCTAAGGATAGGATAGGATAGCATAGCATAGCATAGCATAGCATAGCATAGCATAGCATAGCATAGCATAGCATAGCATAGCATAGCATAGCATAGGATAGGATAGGATAGGATAGGATAGGATAGCATAGCATAGCATAGCATAGCGTAGCATAGAATAGCATAGCATAGGATAGGATAGCATAGCATAGGATAGAATAGCATAGGATAGGATTAAACAAAACTAACACATCAATAGATCAAAACAGAACAGAAATGGCCCAAGATAGTGCAAAGGAAACAGAATTTCTGAGGATTAAAACAATAGAGTGGAACTAATTGTTTCAGATCACATAGCAGTAACTATTAGATATTTTAACCCTTCTCGTTTCAATGTTCTTTTATCCTGTATTTAGAGGACAGTAAGTATGGTGAAATAAACATTCTACAACACATAAGTATCTATTAACTTATGCACATACAATTGAATGCATGACATATAATGTGGGTGTTGTTTTTGTACAATGTGGTCAAATAAATAACTAATGATAATTTACTCCTTCCCGTATATCTAAAAATACCTCAGAAGTACTTGAGGTAATTCTTTCAATTTCATGTGCTAGCAGACAAAATCTGACTCCTTTATAATTCTTTGGTTTAACAAATAATCAAATAAATACAACAAAATTTCATCTGTGAGTTTTGTAATTCATTTATTTTTTTATTACATAACATTTTTTGTGATTGTATTTTTGATGTAACATTATGCCAAGTTAACACTTGAATATTTCAGTTGTCATATAATACTATAAATATATATATAAGGCAGACATGCAAATATATGTAGGTATACATACACATATATAACCACTACATATATACATGGCGGAGAGAATGAAGTTACAATCAAGCATCAAATGAAAAATGATCAAATGTAGGTGAGTGTCATTTCTACTGGATACGTTGATTGTTACCCTAGCATTTGCTGTCTAATATTCTTTCTAGCCCTTATACCTATTTATTTAAACAGAGTAGAAATGTTCCTATATTCAGTAGTGGAATACAGTGACTAAAATTTTTGACTATATATAATGTGTATGTAGATATATAATGTATATTATGCCAAAATCAAGAAAAAGAAAATTAGAACACAGGTTGTGCAAACGTATATACTATATGTGTGTGTGTGACAAATATGTTTCTTGAATACTATGTGTTTTACAGATATTATATATAACCATATATAATTAAATTTATACACTTATAATGTAATATAAAGTATTTGAAATGATTTTTCTTTTTATTTTTCTGTAGAATAGGATTTTTCCTTAGCTTTTCATACACAGGGAAGAATGATATGTCTGGGACTTTCTATAATTCCCAAGAGTAAGTTTCGGCTTTAATAAGAAATGAAGAATTTGACAGCAAAAATACTAGGTTTTCGAAACAGATATTATTGAGACTGGAGGGATTTTTCAGGTGATTTTTATCATTTTTGCAGCTGTCAAAAGGCAAGACTGAAGTTTTCTTGTCTATATTTATGTGAAAAGTTGAACACAAATTCCTTTGTCAGTCAGCTAAGGCTTGCTCATCAAAGTTTGTGATAGGATAAAGGGTTCAAGAAGGATAACAGAGTAAAAAGATAAACTAAAGAGAGAGATGTGAGTGTAGATAATATAATGTGATATGCCTTTGCCAGGGTCCTCATTGAATTAAGTATATCCATGGACATGAGATGGGTGATGACTTCCTGAAGGTGCTATTTCTCAGGATCCCTGTTTTCTCTCTTTGGAAATGTAAAGGCAGTGCTTTGCACTGCATCAAATATCACAGAGCTATTGTAGACAGTGCAGCCATGTGGTGTTTCTTCAGGAACCATCGCTCCCTAAAACATTCTATTCCAGTGAAAAATTCGGGTAGCTGAGACAGTGAAATAAAATCTCCCAGATAGTGTCATTGCAGGAGAGAGGAGATACCATTTTTGGAAATACTGCTAAGTGAACCACGCTGACATTACCTAATGGCCACCTGAAATGACAGATGCTGAACACGTAGAAACAGACATTGCCTGAAGTTGTTAATGGAGTTCACTTCACACTACAGGAGTCAACAATCTGTGCATGAATCACAGAGCTTAAGCATCAATCTCTGTAAGGGACAAGTATCTTTACAAACATTGTAGAAACTAGAACAAAATGGTAAGCCTTATTTCCATACCCTAGTCTTCTAGGTACCACTCAAAAAAAAATGCCCCTCCTTCGATGTGCCTCAAATTCACAAGCAAGTGAAAAGAGGGGCAAAGGTAGTGTAGTGATGAATTATGTCTAAATGAGTTTACTTAAATTAGTTGATCTTACCAAACATATGCTTGTGGAGGTGCCTTCCATTATCACCCTCTGCCTTCCCTTTTCAGACAGGGTCTCTTCTTTACATAGAGCCTATCAATATAAGAAGGAAGAGGCTGGCCTTGAGCATCTGTCTCCACTCTCAAGTACAAGTACAGGGTGAAAAGACATGGCAACTATGATTAAAATTATTGTATTGCACATGTTATCTAATTTTAAAAATTGTTTAGAAACTAACCTTGGTAACTAGAATTCAATGCTATTCCCATAAAAATCCCAACCCAGTTCTTCATAGAGCTAGAAAGAGCAATTCTCAAATTCATCTGGAATAACAAAAAACCCAGGATAGCTAAAACTATTCTCAACAGTAAAAGAACTTCAGGGGGATTCAGTGTCCCAGACTTTAAACATTACTACAGAGCAATAGTGATAAAAACTGCATGGTATTGGTACAATATCAGGAAAGCGGATCAATGGAATAGGATTGAAGACCCAGAAATGAACCAACACACCTATGGTCACTTGATCTTCGACAAAGGAGCTGAAAGCATCCAGTGGAAAAAAGATAGTCTTTTCAACAAATGGTGCTGTTTCAATTGGAGGTCAGCATGCAGAAGAATGCGAATTGATCTATTCTTATCTCCTTGTACTAAGCTCAACTCCAAATGGATCAAGGACCTCCACATAAAACCTGACACACGGAACTAATTGAAAAGAAACTGGGGAAGACCATGGAGGACATGGGCACAGGGGAAAAATTCCTTACTAGAACACCAATAGCTTATGCTCTAAGATCCAGAATTGACAAATGGGACCTCATAAAACTACAAAGTTTCTGTAAAGCAAAGGACACTGTCAAAAGGACAAAATGTCAACCAACAGATTGGGAAAGGGTCTTCACCAACCCTAAATCCAACAGAGGGCTAATATCTAATATATACAAAGAACTCAAGAAAGTAGAACCCAGAGAACCAAATAACCCCATTCAAAAGTGGGGTATGGAGCTAAACAAAGAATTTTCACATGAAGAACTTCGGAGAACTGAGAAACACCTTAAGAAATGTTCAACATTATTAATCATTAGGGAAATGCAAATCAAAACAACCCTGAGATTTCACCTCACACCAGTCAGAATGGCTAAGGTCAAAAACTCAGGAGACAGCAGGTGTTGGCAAGGATGTGGAGAAAGAGGAACACTCCTCCACTGCTGGTGGGATTGCAAGATGGTGCAACCACTTTGGAAATCAGTCTGGCGGTTCCTCAGAAAACTGGGCATGTCACTTCCTGAGGACCCTGTTATACCACTACTGGGCATATATCCAGAGGATTCTTCAGCATGTAATAAGGACACATGCTCCACTATGTTCATAGCAGCTCTATTTGTAGTAGCCAGAAGCTGGAAAGAACCTAGGGGTCCTTCAACGGAGGAATGGATACAAAATATATTTACACAATGGAATACTATTCAGCCATTAGAAACAATGAATTCATGAAATTCTTAGACAAATGGATGGAGCTGGAGAACATCATACTAAGTGAGATAACCCAGTCTCAAAAGATCAATCATGATATGCACTCACTGATAAGTGGATATTAGCCTAGAAACTTTGAATACCTAAGACATAATTCACAAATTAAATAATGTCCAAAAAGAATGGAGGAGTGGCCTCTGGTTCTGGACTCAGTGCAAGAGTATAGGGGAATTCCAGAACAGGGAAGTGGGAAGGGGTAGATGGAGGAACAGGGGGAGGGAAGAGGGCTTATGGGACTTGCGGGTAGTGGGGACCTCGAAAAGGGGAAATAATTTGAAATGTAAATAAAAATATATCAAGAAAAAATATAGCTGTTTTCATACAATGTTTCATATATAATCAACTACCAATTTTAATAATAGGATTGTAGATCAGTTGTCTTAAAGTTCTGATTGTAAAATCTTAAGTATTGAGGAGTAGTTTGGGTTTAATTGAATCAACAATACTTGGGAAAAATGGAGGTCACACTTTCAATGTCTTCTTCACTGTTTTTGCAAGAACAGGTCTTGAGACTTTCTATGCCAAGGAAGGATAACAAAGATTTGTAATGCTAGAGGAAAAAAAAAACACTCTCAATGTTGTGCATAAGGACACTATTTGCTGAACTGATGGATATGCACAGTATCATAAAGATTCTAAAATATACACTTGCAGCTTGAAAAACTCTAAAATTCTGTTTAAAAAAAAAAGTAAGGCTGGAGAGATGACTCGGTGTGTTAAGAGCCCTGGCTGCTCTTTTAGAGGTCCTGAGTTCAGTTCTCAACAACCACATGTAGGCTCACAACCATCTGTAATGGAATCTGAAGTCCTCTTCTGGTGTGTCTGAAAACAGCTAAAGTGTGCTCATATACATGTATAAAATAAATAAATCTTAAAAAAAGTAAACAATGTGAGGTTGGATTACTGGGTACCTAGTTCTAGGGAGACAACTGATTTTACTAAATGAGACAGATTCTTGAGTAGGAAAATGTTAGTAATACATGAGGTTTCAGAAAAAACATTATTATTTTAGACATTAATAATAGAATGTTAAGATTTAAAAGGAGAAATCCTTGACCTATATTTTATATGTACACTTTATGTTCCACATAGATTATGGTCTTAGAAATTATCTTAATTTAGAATATAATTTATTCATAAGTAATTCCTAATATCTGTATCACAGAATGTGACTCATCAGAATAATTTGTAGTTCGAGGAAAAAGCTAATCATTCATTTCTAATAATTAGGCTTTGCATGAAATTACTTTTAGACTAATTTTTGTAGTTGTTATTGGGTTCATTATTGTAGTTGTTGGTTGTTTTCATTGGTACCACAATGATATTTAACAGTAGCATATCAGAATTATCACAATAGCCTAAGAATATACTGAATCTAATTAGAACATATATAAATGTTGAAATAATTGCTAATTATTCAGAGTCTAATTAAAAACTGACATAAAAATGCTTCTCAACAGGCACCAGAAGCTCAAGACAGTGATGTTGGGGACCTGGATCCTTCAAGATGATATTCAAGTCATGGAAACTTCTGTTGCTCCATCATATCACCATATGCACTCTCAGCATTAACAGACCAGAAGCCACTGGGTCACAGATAGAAACCTCTAGAGATGTGTATAAAAGTCAACCATTCCTTACTTTAAGTTGATTTTTCATGGGTAATTGTTACAACAGCAGAGGGGTTGTAACTGCTGTGGTTTTCAATTCTTTTTTAATTTCCCATGCCTGGGGTCTTTGTTTCCATTCCTGTTTTGTTTTGCTTTTGTTTGTTTTGTTGCTTTTTTGGTTTGTTTTGGCTCAGATTTTTTCTTATGTATATTACATCTTAATTGTAGATGGAAATATTTCTAAACCATGAGCTAAATAAACTTTTTCTCCCAGTTAGCTGTCAATATCAGGAATTTGTCATAGCAGCAAACCTATCACTGAAGCACTGCAAATGTGGAGTGTATCAAAAGAAGTTCCCCATTGTTGACATGGAGAAGCCCACGTTGCAAGCACCCTAGCTGTGTCACTGGCCAACAATAAAGCAAGGGCTTTAGTCCTACAGCTGTAAGAAACCGAAATCTGATAAAAATAGGAATGATATCAGAAGGACAGAGCTCTAAATGACAATAGAGCTGGCCAGTTGCTTGTTTGAAGCCTTAGGATAGAAGTCAGCCTTGCTATGGTGGATATCTGTTCTAATGTAGCATGAGCTAATATACAGGCCCTTAAATAAGTAGAAAAACTTACTTCTTGTTTGAAAAGGAGTGAGCTTATAAAACTAGAAATGTAAAAATCAATATTAAAATGCAAAATTATGTGTAGGATTTATGTATATACGACAAGCAGGTTCTACAAATTTTTGTATGTTGGGAATTAGTAAAATGTAAGTATACATATATGAATACATCTAGATGAATATGTATGAGTATGTGTGTATAGTTCATATATGCATGTATATGAATATGTATTCATACCTATAATTACATAATTCAAGTACAATAGAGAATATCTGTACTTTCTTTTCTTAACCCTAATGCAATTTGCTAAAATGCTATATATCTGACTTCCTTTGATTGGTGATATGTTTTGATAACAGAAAGTAAGTTCTTCAGACTCCCTCAACAATTTTCATAGAACAAAATTATTCCTGAACATAAATTGCTTTATGGTTTAATTGAATGCATGAAAAACAAATCAACTACCTAAAAAGAAACAAAGTTTGTTTTTTCTTTGCAACATATTAAACAAAATTTCACAGATTATTTCTTTTTTTTGTTTTGTTTTGTTTTTCTTTGTTCAATATGTTTTTTTATTTACATTTCAAATGATTTCCCCTTTTCTGGCTCCCCACTTCCCGAAAGTCCCATAAGCCCTCTTCCCTCCCCCTATTCCCCCATCCACCCCTACCCATTCCACTGTTCTGGTATTGCCCTATACTGCTGCACTGAGCCTTTCCAGAACCAGGGGCTACTCCTCTGTTCTTCTTGAACATCATTTGATATGTGGATTATGTCTTGGGTATTCCAAGTTTCTAGGCTAATATCCACTTATCAGTGAGATTATTTCTTTTTAACACTAAAGAAAAACTAAAATAATTTTCATTAAATTATTTACATAGATTACCCAATATCATTTTTCATCTGATCTCTTCACAGGTGACATCAATAAAATCTTTCTACCCTCATACTCAAAATTTACTGAGCGTTCTGTGTGTTGTTCAAAGCAGTTTGCAGTTCAGTGTATACAAGTAAACAACAGCCAATATAATAAGTATGGAAGTGTTTGCAAATAATCTACTCTAATGCAACCAACTATGCAGTTCTGATAGGTGCCTGAGGATGAATTCTAATATGCTCAATAATCAGGAGCAGAGAAGAGAAAATTCAGAAACATGTAAATGAGTGACTCCAAGAAGCTAATGTGACCATGAAGCTCTACATTTTATAGTCTTTGAAGTTTGAGATTTGAAGGAATGTGTGATGGCAAGAAAAACAACTGGAATTATTTTAATAAGCAGTTAGGGAAAATGTGAAGCAGACTCACAGCAGATCTCACTTCAGTTTGCTTCAAACGTGTATGAAGCTTTTTGATTTAGGGAAGATCTTGAAGTGGAATATAGGATGGAACATGGTATTTAGCCTGTGCTATTGTACATAAGCAGATAGGTGAAATCTTGAATGGTCTAACTCTGACAAATTGATGTAACTAAGATATTCAGATTGTCAACTTATCTATTATAGCACCCATGCTATCTTGGGAGAAAGGGTTCCCTTCCTTTTTTCTAGACTTTATTCTCTTTTGTTTGAAAATATATGAATCTCCAGGCTTTAATGCCTGTCATACATTTTAATTATAACTCTGCCTTTATTTTTATATAATTGTGGAATACATAATGGTATAAAATGAACACACATTAAGAATCTCTCTTCTATTATGCATATTAAATCTCTGTATCAATCAGTGAGTTTTGTTGCAATGTGAGCCCTTTTATAACACAAAATTCTACAACATGTGATAGTTTACAAAGCTATGGCATAAAAATTATCAATATTCCCATGCCAGTTATTCACGTTTTAGTCACTTAACCACATTAGAGAATTCCACTCAAAATCTGCGCTTTAAACATCCCTGAGTTGACTGACTCTGTTCTGAGCTCCTTTTGACATTCCACTATTATTTCATTATTATTTACATATAATGGGAAAATTAGTAAATTAAGACAGTTTTATTCTTTCATTTTGATACTAATTTAAGTTAAACTTCAAGAAAATATCATTTTTATAGAAATAATGAAAACCCATATTGTTTTATAAATGATGATTGATACAATGTGAACAAGGTGAAGTTAATGAAGAACAGCATAGCCAGAGACTAACAATCTAAAAACATGCATATCATTTTGAACATTTACATATTTCTTTTTTTAATTATTTTTTATTTATTGAAAAGGGAAGTAAAGCTAAGTAAAAATACTTTATGATAAAATTAAAGATTTACATGGAAAATATTTCAGATAAACATGATAAAATTGACAATTTTCATGGATAATTAAGGTGTAAAGTGGTAGACATGTAAAACATTGCTAAATTAATTGAAATAAAAAATAGAAACATTTTATGATAGAATTACAGATTTACATGAAAAATATTTCTGATAAAATTGTAGAAAAATGTAGACAAACATGTTAGAATTGAAGATTATCATGGAAAATTTTATATAGATATAATAATGGTAGGCATAAATGTATTATTCCTAAGTTGATTAAAAGTGGAATTATAAACATTTTCTGATAAACTTGAAGATTTACATGGAAAATATTTCTGATAAAATTGCAGAAATATATAGAAAAACATGTTAAAGTTAAAGATTATCATGGAAATTATATAGATAAAATGATAGGCATAAAGATAATTCTAAGTTGATTGAAGGTGGAATTATAAACATTTTCAGATAACATTGAAGATTTACATGAAGAATATTTCTGTCAAAATTAAAGAAATAAATAGACAAACATGTTAAAATTGACTATTTCAAGGAAAATTTTACATAAAAAATTGTTGATGTAAAAACATTTTAAATTAATTGAAGGTGGAATTAGAAACATCTGTGATAAAATCAAAGATTTACAATGGAAACATTTCTGATAAAATAGAATAAGTATATAGAAAGACATTAAAATTGAAAATTATCATAAAAAATAATGCAGATAATATGGTAGACTTAAAAGAAATTACTAAATTAATTTAAAGGGGAATAACAAACATTTTCTGATAAAATTGAAGATTTACATGTGAAATATTTCGCTAGTCTATGTCTTTTTATTGGGGAGTTGACTCCATTGTTGTTAAGAGATATTAGGGAATAGTGATTGTTGCTTCCTGTTATTTTTGATATTATTTTTATGTTTGTGTGGGTATATTTTGGGGGGTTTGTTGGAAGATAATTACTTTCTTGCTTTTTCTAGGGTGTAGTTTCCCTCCTTGTATTGGTATTTTCCATCAGTTATAGGACTGGATTTCTGGACAGATATTGTGCAAATTAGGTTTTATCATGGAATATCTTGGTTTCATCATCTAAGACAATTGAGAGTTTTAATGGATATAGTAGTCTGGGCTGGCATTTGTGTTCTCTTAGTGTCTGTAGGAAGTCTGCCTAGGATCTTCCAGCTTTTATCATCCCTGCTGAGAAGTCTGATGTGATTCTGGTAGGTCTGCCTTTATAAGTTACTTGCCCCTTTTCCCTGACTGATTTTAATATGCTTTCTTTGTTTATTGAATTTGGTGTTTTTATTATTATGTGCCAGGAGGATTTTCTGTTCTGGTCCAGTCTGTTTGGAATTCTGAAGGCTTCTTGTATGTTCATGGGCATCTCTTTCTCTAGATTATGTTTTCTTCTAAAATTTTGTTGAAGATATTTACTGGACCTTTAAGATATAAATCCTCGCTCTCATCTACACCTATAATCCTTAGGTTTGGTCTTCTCATTGTGCCCCAGAGTTCCTGGATGTTTTCAGTTACCAGCTTTATGCATTTTGTATTTTCTTTGACTGTTGAGTCAATGCTTTCTATGGTGTCTTGAGTACCTAAGGTTCTTTCTTCTATCTCTTGTATTCTGTTGTTGATACTTGCATCTATGACTCCTGAATTCCTTCCAAGGTTTTCAATCTCCAGAGACATCTGTCTCACTTTGTGATTTCTTTGTTTCTACTTCTACCTTTAGATCCTGGATGGTTTTGTTCAGTTCCTTCACTTAATTGTTTGTGCTCTCCCACAGTTCCTCAAAGGATTATTGTGTTTCTTCTTTAAGGGCTTCTGCCTGTTGACCCATGCTCTCCTGTATTTCTTCGAGGGTTTTTTTGTGTTTCCACTCTAAGGGCCAATACCTGTTGACTGATGTTCTCCTATATTTCTTTAAGGGAATTATTTAAGTCTTTCTTGAAGCCCTCTATCAGCATCATGAGATACAATTTTAAATCCAATTTTGCTTTTCTGGTGTGTTGGGGCATCTGGGACTTGCTGTGGTGGGAGAACTGGTTTCTGATGTTGCCCTGTGGCCTTGGTTTCTGTTGGCAGGGTTCTTGTGCTTGCCTTTTGCCATCTGGGTATCTCTGCTGTTAGCTGGTATTCTTGTCTCTGGCTAGAGTTTGTTCCTCCTGTGGACCTGTAAGCTGGTGTCCTTACTCCTCTGAGCTCAAAAGTGAAAGCACTGCTGGGAGATCTCTCTCTCCTGGCACACCATGCATAGAAGACTGGAGTTTCCAGGCTCCTAAGTGCAAATAGTAGTAGGTGGGAAGACTTCAGTCCCCAACTGCTCCACTGATCTTAGTCCCTGTGTGCTCCTAGCTGGTTCTTCTCCAGAGAGAATGTGGAGATCACACCTCTGAGCTCAAAAGTGAAAGCCTGATAGGAGATCACTCCCTCCTGGTGGGCTATGCACAGAAGGCTGTGGAGTCTCCAGGCTCCCTGGTGCCCATTTACATATTTCTTATGGAGCAATAAACTACTGATTAATTTCATGGCTATAATACAGTGTGCTTTCAGCAATATTACTTGAGCTATAGAGAGCTCAGTGTTTCTGAATAAATATTTTTATTTGATATATTTTTTATTTACATTTCAAATGATTTCCCCTTTCCTGGCTCCCCACTCCCCAAAAGTCCCATAAGCCCTCTTCCCTCTCCTTGTTCCCACATCCACCCCTTCCAACTTCCCACTTCCCTATACTGCTGCACTGAGTCTTTCCAGAACCAGGGGCCACTCCTCCATTCTTGTTGGACATCATTTGATATGTGGATTATGACTTGGGTAAACCAAGTTTCTAGGCTAATATCTGCTTATCAGGGAGTGCATACCATGATTGATCTTTTGAGACTGGGTTACCTCACTTAGTATGATGTTCTCCAGCTCCATCCATTTGTCTAAGATTTTCATGAATTCATTGTTTCTAATGGCTGAATAGTAAGTATTTTTAAAGATAATAAAGCAAAATTGAAGCTTACTTAAGAAGGAATTGTTTAGTTACTTTTAACACTGTTGCAACAAAGTGCCTGATCCAAAGGCTTGAGTGTAGAAGCCTTAAAATCACACACACACACACACACATACACACACACACACACACACACAAATGCACAGGCACAGACAGAAGCACACATATACAGAGAAAGAGAGAACTACATAAATACATATGCACACACACCTGCACTAGCACTCACACAGAAAGACACCTAAACATACACACACACACACACACACACACACACACACAGAAACACATGAACACACAATGTTTTCCTACTACAATGTAAATTTAACCCTGCACCAAGACCTATAGAATAGAGCACTTTTTCCATCAAATCTCCACATATCTGAGCATAATGAAGTCCTATATACAGAAATTACAGTCAGGAAACTAGTGTTCTCCAACAGAGCATACTCTGAGATCTTTTTCATTTTGTGATACAAATGAACGTTTGATTTAAAGACATTTATAAGTAACAATTTTCTTGCCAGCAGATAGGCAAGAGATGTTGATGCTCTAAATGTTCTATTCTCCTACAAGACAAAACAAATAAGGGTACGAATAAGACTTAGGCAGGAAGTCAAATCAACAATTCATAAAAAGAATCATCTAAAATGAAAATAGGGTGAGCAGAGTTGAAAGCTGATTTTGAAACTACTTCTAATTAAATTGATCAAAGCTAATCATCCAGTGCATTCACCAAATGGTTACTGTAAAGGAACTGGCATTTCCATCTCTCGATTTCAGGCTATTACTGTTCACAATAGACTGGACTGCATAACCCAATATATCCATGTTAGCCCTCTAATTATGTAATTGTAGTGGCTTTTGCTATACGCGCGAATGCCAGATTGAAGGAATATCATGCTGTTAAAGTACCTTGACCTTTTGGTCTTGTCTGGATTTGTAGCTGAAAGCATATGTGCCTCTGGTGGCATCTCATGCAGAATAATGACAGAATAATCACTGGGGCATGAAACCACAACCTGTGGGGAGTGCTGATGACCATTAATCTCTGCCACATTCTTTCGTTTTTTTTAGGAGGGAGAAGTGACAGAAATAATTTTCAGTTTCTCTATTTAGTGAATATTAATGAATCTCAAATCAGTTTCCCAGCTCTTTGGCAAATATGAAGAGGAAAAATATCACATTAATAATTTGAATTTGAGTATTGTGTGAAATTAATAAGTTCTGTTTTACGAATTGATGCTTATTTTGTGGTGTTTGCATTAAATGGATGCATATATCCCTTCCCAATATATTATAAAATGTATAGAAAATAACTTCTATTATATTTCTTCTTCTAAAATAATAATCACTTATCAACTAAAGAAAAACCGTTTGCCTATTTTGAACTCTTACTGTCTTTCATACTAATGTCTCAAATCTTAAAAAATTACCCACATTTCTGTATAATTTTTAGAAACATATATTTCTAAAATGCCACAAGTAAAAATCTGTCAAAAGTAAAAAACAACTGTTTATTAACAAATTAGTATGCACAATAATTTCTAATATTATATTTTTCCTGTTAAAAGTTAATAAAAAGTGTGGTTTCTTTTGAAGTTATTACATGTCAATAAATAGGGCTTTTTGAGCACTTGAGAAAACGTTAGAATTAACATTTTAAATCAGCTAAAGTTTTATTAATGTTTAAATGACAATTTTAAAATTAGTTATGTCTTAAATGCTCACCTCTTTCTCTTACACACACACAAACACACAGACACACACACACGCACACACTCTCTCACAGGCTATATTTGTTTAACATTAAATACAATTTTATTATGTAATAACATAATAGTGAAGACTTACTATTAAAATACATTTTCAGAGGAAAAAGTCAATTATAAAATTATAATACATTAAAATATACAATGTTTTATATAACACAATACCAAAAAAAAAAAAACTTAGAAAACAGAAACAGCTAATAAGTTACTTAAAAAGAACCAAAAGTTTTAAGTGAAATGAATGAAGTATTTGGAATGTTGACTATTTAAGTATGGCCTTGTATAAAAATTTCTGGAAAAATAAAGGTGGATTCCGAAAGCACATGGACCAATAGTTAAAATATGGTTGTAAAGTTTCTTAATCCTAGAACTCCAATCTGGGGTTGCTCAGATGTGTGGGTCCCTAGAACTTCCAAGCACTGATTCCATCAAATGATGAATGTCAGATTCAATGAGCAATCCTGTAGTAAAATATAAGATGGAAAGTGATAAAGGACTACTCGCTGTTTACATCACACACACACACACACACACACACACACACACACACAGAGAGAGAGAGAGAGAGAGAGAGAGACATACAAATCACACAATGTGCATAGAGAAACACACAGACATACAATACATGTGCAGAGAAAAGTGTATATGTACATATATTTGGGATCAAGAAAAGAATTTTGTATTCACCAACATAGGCAATGTGGGCTACTGCTAGTTTTGTTATTGCATTCATATTAGTTAAATTACTGCTAAATTCTGTGACATTCTAGATATTTCTTTGGAAATCAGATAAGTAATATGCATAATATTGGCAATAAATTTAGGTAGTTCCTATTTAAACTGATCCTTAAAGGATACTGGGGAATATATATCATATCACAAGGCAAGGTTTGTTTTGGTTTTGTACTGTTTTGTTTATCTTTAATAAGCACAATTTACCAGGATTTTGTGACAGTGTTTCATACAGGAGAATCCTGTGAGAGATAATTGTGTTCAGCGATTGAGTGCAGAATCAATACTTTAGCTGTGCCCCCAAGATTTAACATTAATTAGATTTGTATCTCTTGCCATGCATTTATATGGTTTATACATGTAGAGAAAAATCAAATCAATTCTAGTTAAATATTATTATTACCATTATTATAAGAATAGAAGTGACAAAATAAATATGATAGGATTGAATTTCAATATTACTTTTGTAACTAATGAATAGGTACAAATGAAAATATAGAGAAGCTACACATAGTCTTATTGTAATGATGTTTTCTGGGTGTCATAGTTTATATAGTTACCATTTGTGTGTATGCATATGTAGCGCTAGGTGGGCAGCTTTTACCATTAGCAATTGGTTCTGAAATTACTGTATTGGCATCTTGTAAATTGATAATTTGTTGATACAAAATTTGATTGGTTTACTATAAGCTTCAAGAGTTTTGTTTCTACCAGGTTGCAGGGTGTTGTGGAGGCTGACTGTGGGGTAGACCATCATTGGGTGGGGCTGGCCTGGCAGCAAAGCTAACTCAGAAGCTCTCTCCTTGTCGGAGAGTTGGTGGGCAGAGAGTAACTGGTTGGAGCATGGGATCTTGGTAGTTCACTTTTTAATATTTCCTGCAATATATATAAAATATATTATTATATACATATAATACATACAATAATATATTATATACATAATATTATATTATATATTATACACACACACAGAGTTGAGTATGGAAAATTTCTTAGAGTTTTTATTTCATACACTTTCAATTTTATTTATATACAGGGTATGCATTTACTTATTAAATATCCATTAAGAGGCAATTGTTTTTCTATTTGTTCTGTAAAATTCATGTTCATTCCAGGGATTATGACACTGTCTATATACTATTGCGATTCCATATTGACATAGCTCCATTTCCAAAGTTCTCAGTTTCTCAAGGTGATTGTATACATTCTTGTGCAAATTTAACAGTCTGCTTAATAGGGAAAACTTGTATTCAGAAAGTGAGAAGAAAATACCTTGTCATTTAAACACATTCCTTAATTACAATGTGTTTGCATAATTTATTTTAGATAATGCAAAGACACTCTTCAAAAAATAATGCCTTTACCTTTAAATAATCAAACAATTATTAAAATTTTGACAAAAGCTGTAGATTATACATGTTTGTCATATTTAGTATAGTTTGTCCTAAATAGTATAGAAGTTCAATAAAGCTTCTGGAAAATATGAAGTTCACATTTTACTATGTATAAGTTTCTGCTGCATGTTTCTAGTATATATACAAAACCATTCAAAAGCTTTCTTAAATGGAGAATACTAACAGAAATATTTCTCATTGAATTTACTGTATCATTGACTTGATCTTTCTAAGCTTTAGGACAGATCAAGCTATTTGTTTTTAAATAAAATGATTAAGTTTGGAGAGTAAATGTACAAAAAAAAGGTTGCTGATTTTTAAAATATCTCTGTATGATTAACATGTTTACTGTGTCTTACCAACAATAGAAACAATACGGAGCCAGGTTGTAACAACATTTCAGAAGAATCTATTCTTACATTTAGAGGCTAAATTTAATTTTTTTTTATAATTTTTACTTTTTTTTATAGTCCAGGCCTTGTCTCCTTTGCAGTCTGCCCTCCCACAGATCCTCAGGCCATTCCTCTTGTCCCCTGTCACTAAGAGGATATTTTACCCCACTCCCTCTGCTGCCAGACCTCCCCACTCCCTGGGACCACAAGTCTCTTGAGGGTTAAGCTCAAATTCTCCCACTGAGGCCAGGCTAGGTGTGTATACATCCTGCGCCTCGGACCAGCTCCTGTATTGTAGAATCATTCAGTGTGCATTTCCATTGGTCTCTGATTTTTTTTAAAGGATTCTTTATAACTAGCATTTAATAATCAAGAGCAAATATGTGCCATGTTCAGTATTAAAGTGATTAGATTTATTACTAAATTGATTTCCCTCTGGTTCTGACAGACTAGATTATGGTCAAATGAACCATAAAGATAATAATTAAAAGAGACATTTATAAATTACAGAACTATTTTCACCTTAAGTGTGTGTCTACAGGTAAAAAGTTGAAGGTAGAATTCATGTGCAAAACAAACTTCTTTGTTATTATAGTTTTAATATAGAAAACATATCAAGGTATTTTAAAAGAATGGGGAATATACTTTGTTCTGGGTAAAAATTATGACTCAGATATATAAATATTTGGTCAATATGAGCTTATATTCATTGACATGGAGTCTATCAGAGAACAAGTTTTACATTACTAGTGAAAATCACAAATATATGTTAAATTTCAAGCCATAAGGAGTAAAATATTTTGGAAACATGTATAGAATGCAAGGTATTTAAGGATTTAAGGTTGTTTCCTGGGACTAGGCACCTAGGTGCATTTTGAGTTGAACTTGCAGGCTAACATAGGTACATTTAAGGCTTGTTAAATGAGACAAGTTAAATGTTAAATGTTGCTAAATGACGCTAAATTCAAATGTACCTTAAATGTATTCTCAGCTTAACAAATAATCTGAAGCAGATTCCCTGGATTCAGTTTATGACCTTTTTGTTTACTGTTACTTGTTTTCCCAGAACCCTTAATACTCTAAACAGGTCAGAAACCAAGGTTGGAGGGTACATACTTCCTAGGAAGGAACTCACTACTATTGTTAACAAAATTAATATGGGTATTAAATGTCTTTCAAAATATTTGTTTATGCTCTAGAAAATGCTACTCATATGCTTAACCAAACAATTTTCTTGTTACTGTAAAAAGAATAGACAGATCCATGGATGTACAAAATGCTTAGAACCTTAAAAACTATACTATTAACCCTCTAGGCAATATAGGCTCACTGTCCCAATAGGCACTATTTTTATAATGCTAATCAACCTCTCTTACATCATTTTCCACAGAAAGGGAAACAACATTGCATTCTACACAATCACTGCTAATCTATATGTAAAATGACAGTTGCAAAGAGGTTATTCCTGGATTTAATGGTTAAATTTGGTTCTACTATTTTATGCCTATTCTAGTAATGCACTGAAACTAAAGATTAATTATAGAAAGAAAAAAGACCTACATCTTTCTAATACAACACCTGAGTCTTAGAAAAGGTTAAGTGTCACAGAAGTCAGAGAAAAATGGCCAACCACAAGACACCATAATATGATCATAATGGGCATAGATTTGTATATTATGGAACATCCAATATAAACAATACAAAACATCAACAACCACAACGAAACTACAATCATGAGTCTAGCACTATAAGTACATGAGCATAAACTTTAAATCCATAACTAAAATAGGAGGCTAAAGAAGGTGCATACAAACTAACAAAAACAAAAATTAAAAAAAATAACAACAACAACAAAAGAAGGTGCAGACAAGCCTAAAACAAACCTGGGATACATAATGTATTCAGAGCTGCCAAGACTATTTACCCACCTATGAAGAAATAAAAAAAAAGAAAAAACAATACGGACTTTGCAAAAATTCAGTATCTTTACTGGTGCCTATCACAATGTAAACATAAGTAGAACAAATATTTTGGAGCAAAGTTGACTAAAGGAATAAAATATGAATCAAAATTTAGTGACCTAAAAGAAGGACAGGAATGTTGCCTTTCTGTCACCTTGAAGCCCCAACTGTTCACTGCACCTTAGGATGGAGCACAGGCACACCACACAGTTTCTACCTCATAACCAATTATTGGCTGGCTTGTCCTCCTACAGTCCAACACACCTGCTGAGAGTTCCTAAGTACCATGTCCACAGCATGTCCAGAGGATACCACTTTGTTCTGGTTCTTTCTTCCCTCAGTCCCTCCTAGAGTCTGTCCAATCCCTCTCTTTTGAGAGGTCCCAAGCCTTGGGAGGAACTGTGTTTTGGTTGTTCCATTTGTAAGAAAACCTTCCATGGTCACACATTCTCTTAACTTTGATGACATGTTTCTGTATTGACCACCATGTTCTACAAAAAGAAACATCTCTGATGAGGTCTGAGAGTTCTGAAAAAGTTCATATAAGAGAGGTACAATATTAGAAGGCAATTTCATTCTGTACACTTAGCAAAATAAGAGTATGTTCACCTGTGAGTTTCCCCACAGGGTTCTGTGTAGTTTCTAGGAGGTCTATCATGTCCCAGTGGATGGTCTAACATGAAGAAGGGTATGGCTAGCACAAATTGGAGTAAATGGTTTATTGAATTTACAAAAAGAAGACATGAAGGTAGCAGCATATAGAGGTGAGGTGAATTCTCGGAAGAATTAAAGGGAGTTGGAGTGAATATGTTCTAATCCAAACTACATAAAAAAGTTTTACAACTGAAATCTATACCCTCCCAGTGTTTAGGGAAAATCACATTACAATATGACTATTAAAGAGAAGTAATTTACATACTTAGAGACTTAGAGTAGATTATTGAATTTATTTAATTTTGTCTTTGCTTTTGTTTTGATAGTGTTTCATGTGCCCTGATTTGGTCTTCAAATCACTACATATGCCAGCTTTACACTCAGTCATTCTATATCCATATCCTAAATGCTTAGATGGCTAACATGAGCCAGCACTACCTGGGATTGGTGTTTCTTGGGATACAATCCTGGACTTCATGAATGTTAAACTCTATTGACTATAGTCATCATTTGTGTCTAAGCATTCATATATATATATATATATATGTAACTGTATATGACAACTCACTGAGTTATATCCATAACTGCTTAACACTTAATAATGGATTTTTCATTATGGGAAACTATGTGGCAAGAAATTACCTCTGAATTTATAAATGTGTGTTATAGACGATTTCTAATTTACATTTTCTTCTGTAATAAAGACAACAAAAATATTTACCTAAGGTTTATGGATAGAACTCAGTGAGGCTTTCTAAAAGAAAGTACTTATTAAATTACAGGAAAATTCATTTGTTAACTAATAGAGGATATTCCTGTATACTAGATAAAATTACCTCAAACAGGATAAAACTACAAAATATTTAATAAGGAAGTGAGAAGGATAAATGTATTTGTGTGGGTGGGAAAGAGAAAGCTAAGAAGACATACAGACATACAAAAGACAGTCAGACAGACAGAGAAGAAATGTGCTGTAGGAGCCAATGAAATACGACAAATATTATGAAGAAACTCCTGAAATAATAGACTCATAAGCAAAGAACCACTGGGAATAATTGCCAATGTCCTTCTGATATGAAACTTCAGCCATGAGATAAATCTTATCTCAAGAATTTTTATTTGGACTCCATTCCCTGATTCTTCCTTAATGATAAGCCTTTTATTTTCTTTAAGAGAGTTGTGTTACCAGGAAATGTGTCCAAAGGGGGTGGTAGTAAATCAGCTCTCAACTTTCAGACAACTGTAAAAATCCAGTAACTTTTAAAAACTCTTTTGAAGGCAAACTTTTGAAGGCAAGGTCTTAAGTGCTTTCTTACCTGACATCTAGCTTTGTTAAGAAAGTGATTCATTAACTTTAGTTTAAATTTGTGTTTGTCTTTCTGCATTGTGGGTCATGGGCCACTGTATGCTTTCCGTTTAGTGGTAATAGAAGGAGAAAGAGAATATATATAAACTCACCCAGTTTTAATCACGAACTTACTCCAGGGCTGACCTGTGCTTCTTAATGAGTATCTGTGCTTTGCTGCTGACATGAGAGGGTTTTTACAGGGTTGTCTTTGACATTTTACTTCATGTATAGTGTTCAGAGCAAACTGTCATCAACAAATTACTAAACTTCTGTTTTAGTTTTGTTTTGTTTTTTAACATACAGCTGTGACTTTCTCAAATGGGAAAGATATGTGCAACTCTATACCTAGTGGCATTAACAGAAAGTGAAATTAAATATCTTAGCAAATAATATGTTTGCCAATTATGTGCAAGAAAAAATGTAAAGGAAATTATATGTGCTCGTATGAACCAATATATGAATATGGGTATATATGTGTACCAAGCAAACCAGTTTATCATTTTCTAGTGTCAAAATCTTATATTCAGTATTTTCAAATGTTGAAAAATGTGATGGTTTTAAGTGTACAATTTGATAACTCAGGGGTTTGCATACTTCAAAAGAAGATATTAATTCTTATTACAGATACACTGAAAATAACTAAGAAAAGGTCCTAAAGTAATATATTCCCCTTTTTACATATAATTTTAATCTATATGAAATTGTTTACCCTAGCACTGATGTTATTTGAAGATGGTCCTGATAATAAAGTCTTTCTTATAGTTTGTGTTCTTGCCAAAACAGCCAGATTTCTTCATACAAAGAGCATCAATAGAAACAATAGCTAGTGTTTACTGACCAGATTATAAAATTAAATAATCTTATTCCAGGAATATATACTTTAAATAAGAAAGCTATATTTCAGATGAAGAATCTTGATGAAATACTGCCATGTTGATAGGCACATTCAAAGTGGTAAAACATTGGTGTCTTGATGTAATAAGTCTTTAAACTGCTGTGAGCTCTGGACTAGTGGTTACTTGCTTCACTCTACCTGCCTCAGATGCTCTAGATCTTGAACAGAAACACACACGCACGCACACACACACACACACACACACACACACACACACAGTCTTTATATTTTAATATGCCTTATCTAGCTCAATGGCTAGGCTATTCCTGAACCTCCAAGTGACTAGCACTCTCCCCTCCTATATTTCTGAGTTAATACTTGTTGAATCTGCATTTCATCTGTTACCCCAGTCCCAGTCAAGAGAGGTCCCTGGTGCCAATTCCCTGACTGTTACATGGCTTGATGCTTTCTCTCCTGTAACTGTTAAGTCTGATCTCTTGGCTTCCCCGTCATGGCATTTCCCCTCTCTCTCCTCTGCAGTTCCTGTCGAGGTATCCTAAATGTCCTGTCTCTGTCTAGCTGATCAACCATTCACCTCAGACTCTTTATTGACCAGTCCAAAAAACAAAAACAAAAACAAAAACAAAAACAAAAACAAAAACAAAAAAACTAATCATTGGCAGGGATCTGCAACAGAAGGGAGAATTCCCATATAGGTACAAATCAAATCCCCAACAGTGTCTTAAAAGATATCTTTTGATGGATCTTACAAGAAAGTAGGATGGTCTCCCAGGGAATAAACCTCTAACCAAAGAGTACACATGGAGCGACCCATGGATCCAGCCGCATATGGCCTTGTTGGACATCAATGGGAGGAAAGGCTTTTGGTCCTTTGAAGGTTTGATGCCCCATTGTAGGGGAATGCCAGGCAGGGATGCTGGAGTGGGTGGGTAGATGGGTGAGCACCCTCATAGAAGCAGGGGGAGAGGGATGGGATAGGGGAATTCAGGGGAGGGGACCAGAAAAGGGATAACATTTGAAACGTAAATAAAGAATCTATTAAAAAAAAAAAGAAAGTATGATGGTTTAAGGAGAAAGAACCTATTAAATTAATCTTCATATAATGATACAAAGATGAAGTCCTAAAGTGCATTTAATAATCTGATAAAGCAAATAGACTAAAAATCCCCTCTCTCTCCCCAACCCGTGTGTGTGTGTGTGTGTGTGGCTGTGTGTGTGTGTGTGCTTGCGTGCACACATGTGATTGCGTGCACACATGCGAACCTGGGCATGTTTCTCTCTCATACCCACATGCTGCTCTACATATTGTCTCTGTGAACAATTTTTATTTTTATTTTTTAACAGAAAGATTTTTAAAAAGCGATATTCTTATTGATTAAGCCCTCATATAGTCCTAGTCAGTATGACTCGTTGTTCTGTTATATGTAATTGACAGCCAATTCCTGCCAAATTTCTTCTACAATTTCAGATAATTTCTTAAGATTCTTTTACATTTCCATATATCTGTGCCCTATTTCTTCAACTGAGTGTATAGCTCTAGACAAAAACAATGTCCACTCTTTTTCAAATAGATCATTCTTTATGTAAAATTTCTGTATATAGGTCTTTTCCTCCATTCTTTTGTACCAAAAAAAAATAGAGTATCATCTTGTCATTTTATTTTACATCAGTAACATATAGTACATGCAGACAGTGAAACCTTGTGATTTCCTGAGGGCATTCTTCACTGAAAGGTGTTCTACATACAGGGAGGTATTTCCTTTCCCATCAAATACATACTATTTTCATGTTCTGTGTAAGAATTAGGAGTATATTTTCAGAGCAATTAAATTTGCTTCATACTGTCCTGACAGATTGAAAGCTAAGAGTACTTGTAGTCAATTTCCCATCAAAAGGTTCAACAAAGCTAAAAGAACTTCACCTGATTAAAGATGTAATATATACTTAGAAGCAGATATGCTGAAGGCAGCTTTGATACTTTTAAAAGGACTCAGAAACAGTCATTTGGGGGGAAAAGAGGTCAAAACCAGAAGTCACAGTCTCTGAGAAGCTTTCAATATAAACTGTCCTTAGTTGGAATATCAACCTTTTTATAAAATCAGGGCTACAACATCAGACAGTTCTTTAAAGAGGCTCATTATTCTCTCTGTCCTCTCATACCCTTGTGCTTCAACTAGCATGCAGTGCAATGTGTTAGATTGTAAACTGGTCTTCACGTTCAGGGCATAAAGGGCTTTCATCTCCTTCTGCTATCCATAGACTCTGTTTGTATTCAGAACACAAATACTTCATTCACTTACAGTCTTCTCTACATACCTTGTGGACAAATATAGCTTGCAACTTAGAAGGTGTTAAAATAAATGGTTTTGAATAATGCATGAAGGAGAGATTGGTATATTTTTGTGTGTTTTTTTTCCTTGCTGCAATCACTCATGATTCTGTCTATTTGATGTTCTGTAGACCTTTTTCACACGATCAGGCATCTATTTCTATAGTTTTGAGACGTTTCCTTCTATTAATTTATTGATGATATTCTCTATATGGACCTATAGGACAGGAGTGGACCCAGGTAGTAACAAAATGTAAGGAGATAAAGGAGGAGTCCTGTGGAGCTTTGGGATTAGGCCACCAGGATCTAGCTTGAAGGTCACTGACTGTGACTCCATGAGGAGCTGGCTGGACATTGGGAATAGGAAAGAGTAGACCTAATTGGCAGTGCCAAAGAGGAATGACGCAGTGGAACTGGAGAGGCCTCGTGCGAAGGAAGTGACCTACCTCAGACTCCCTGGATGCTGAGACACATGTGCTGAAAAAGTTTTAAATTCAGCGATTTCAGGATATTTTTGACCTGAAATCTGGGAGTTTTTCAGCTTTTAAAATTGTGTAGTTCCATTCCTGAGTTGAACAATTTTTAATGAAAAAGAGATGAACACAGTGAAATATTTAATAAATTCAGAGAACTATCATATGGGCTAATGATTTCTTAGGAATCTTTAGAACTCATGGTGTAGACTTGGTTCTCCCATTATATAAACTTTGAAAGGGGAGATGATTTAAATTAATCAAATGCAGTTGAATGGAAAGTCTCATTTGTCATTTTCCTTCCAGGTATCCTAGAGAGTCCCATTAGTTAGAGCCTGGGGGACCACATTTTCCCAAGGAATCCACTAAGTCTGTGAATTGCAAGGATTTCAAATGCACCATTCACTACTTTGACTTCATTTTACAGTCTTTAACACCTCTTTAATTAGGATTTTATGATTGACAACTGAATGTGCCAAGGCTCTGTTTTACATAAAAATGACAATTTTATAAAACACCTACAGCAGTGGCTCAGCAATGTACATACTGATAAAATACCTGTCAACTTGTTAGGTTTTATTAGAGCCTAATCACTGTCCAAGAGCAATGTATATTAAATTCCAAAATGATCCAAAACTTTCAATTTTCTTATATCACTAACATAGATTTAAAAAAAAATTACAAATAAAAAAGTTCTAAAAATGTTCAAGCTGAAAAGTTATAAAATTCAAATCATATGTATCTTCATCCAAATTAGATATTTAAATGTGATCTATTATCTATCAAATAGCATGGTAAGAACATTTGAACCTGGAATACATATGATTATGTGAGATAACCGATGTCAGTTTTTAATTGTGTTACCATACTACCTAAGATTTAATAATAGGTCATTTTGTTGTTTGATAATCTTGTGATTAATATATGAGTAAAACAAACCACTATATGTATATTTGACCATTGTGGATTATCATGTGGTATAAATTTAAAAAAATTAAAAATATATTAAAATTTTAGCAATTAAATATTAGTTTATAAAATTATTTCTAAATGAAATAATTCATTGGAAATGGAACAATTACGCACATTTGAAACACTGTTCTTGGTTTTTGAATACCATGTCACCATGAGCTCTCTATAATGAACTTCTAAATAATTTCATTAAACAAATCCAGTAAAACACAAAATATTAAGTATGGTTTATTATTATGATATTAAATATAAAAGATACTGCAAATATATACATAGATTATGATATTTAATATGAATTCGAAAGTAATTATTATGCTTTTATTGAGGTAATAAAATTTCTTTTTAGAAGATTTACAAAGTAATTTTTTTTGCAAACTATTAAAAATACTTGAGAAACAAGAAGGATATGAAAATTTATAAAGAATAAAGGCCTTAATATATAAAAACCAAGAAATCACTCATTAAGGACTTAAAAGGACAGGGTTTAAGGTTTTCTATATAATTTGATGTCAAACCACTAACATCATTACTGAAGGAAAAAAGAAGCACTTGAGTTTGTTTCATGCCTCCCCAAAGGTAGTAAAATTAATTAGGTAGCTAGGCAGGCTGCTGATTCATTTGATTATGCGTTACTACCTAAAGTGCAGAATTTCCTTTCAGACTAGCAGAGTTTTGGTTGACTCATCTCCTCTCTCAGAGGGTTGATCAGTGCAAATGGCTTTATTGACCTGTGGCTTAGTTCACAGTCCCGTGCTTCAGTGAACCGAGCAATAAACAGCTGCTAAGTGCAGGTGAGAACTTGAGGACAGAAAACTCCATGACTGAATCAGCACTTCCCAGCCATCAGGCCCCACGCTGTCACAGCTTTCTAAACTTTATCAGAGACATGGTTCGTAAAGGGACTTGTCCTGAAATGAAATGTTCTCCAGGACTTTTTCTACTTTTAGACATTCATAGAGGACACTCTGTTCTTAGACTCTTTACATAGGTGGATGGATAATCACACTTATAATAAATTTTTAGTGCTTTATTATGTGAGGATGAAATTCTCAATCCAAATATATTTTGAGAAACAAAAAATAAATAAATAAAAAGAAAAACATTTTCAAGAATTAAGCAAGCAATCACAGACAAATCCAGTGATGTACTATCTAAACAACACGGCAAGAAAACTAAACTAATATCTATTAAAAATCAAAACAAATTCAGTATCAGTGCAAACTAGGAGACATCTCAGAATAAGCCTCCACACTTCCTGTCACAGTCCCTGTGAGAAGTGCTCTCACTGTGTCACCAAACTAGAACAGCAGATATTTGAGATAATGTAAACCATAGGTTTTTCAAGTTTATGGTTCTTAAGTGTGGGGAATCTAAACCTGTAGGACATTCACCTGCTCAGGTTCTGTTAGCTGTGTAATAAATCATTGTGGGAGCAAGCACCCACAAAGCAAGGAGAGGGAACTAGGATTCATTTCATTTATTCTTTATTCTTTTCTTTTAAAAAAATTCTGTGTGTGTGTGTGTGTGTGTATGTGTGTATCTGTGTGTGTATGTGTGTGTGTCTATATGTGTATGTATATGAGTATGTATGTGAGTGTGTCTGTATGTGTATGTATGTGTGTGTATGTGTGTGTATGTGTGTATGTGTATGTGTATATGAGTGTATATGTGTATGTATGTGTATGTATGCATATGTATATGTGTGTGTCTGTGAGTGTGTGTGAGAGAGTATTTGTGTGTGAGTGTGTATGTATGTGTGAGAGAGTATGTGTGTGAGTGTGTGTGTCTGCATGTGTATATGTGTGTATGTGTGTATGTATGTGTCTATGTATGTGTGTGTCTGTGTATCTGTGTCTGTTTATCTCTGTGTGTATGTGTGTATATCTGTATGTATATGTGTGTATGTTTGTGTATGTGTGTATATGTGTCTGTGTATGTGTATATATGTGTGTGTATATGTGTGTGTCTCTGAGTGTATGTGTGTGAGAGAAAATGTGTGAGTATGTATTTGTGAGAGAATATGTGTGTGTGTCTACATGTTTATGTGTGTGTTTGTATGTGTATGTGTGAGTGTGTCTGTATATGTGTGTGTTTGTGTGTGTGTGTCTTTGTATGTGTGTGTGTCTGTTTCTGCATGTGTGTGTGTGTGAGTGTGTACAGACACATAAAACAGCTAGAATATGGAGGTCAGAGGACAGCCTCAGGTGCTATGCTAATTTTTACTTGGCACCTTCTTAGACATGGAGTCTCTGTTCTCCAGCTATGCCAAACTATAAGACCCACACCCTTCTCTTAACATCTTCATCAAAGGGAGAGAAAAAAAGAGAAGTACAGGAGAAGAAAATTTTGTGAAATAAAATAATTCCAGTTTGCTGATTAAACATAGCTTTGCATGCAGCTGATGACTAAAGCATGTCTAATGATATTTTAACTATTAACTTATATCCTTGTTTTAAAAAAATATGTTTTTCACAAAAAATTCAAAGCATAATTCTATCGTGGAAATTTTATTCGAAAATCTGAGTTTTGAGAGAAAACTTTTAGATTTATAGAATTCATCTCATTCAAATGGTTAATTATGAACAAAAGGACATCTATAGTTTTTCATAAATGCTCAAATGTATGATAAAATAATAAATTTTCTCCCTAAAGAGATAACATGTGATATATTCTTAAAAAGGGAAAATAAATTGATATTAAGTGTTCTAAAATTGTTTTTGAAATACAGAGAAATATTAACTTCTTCCTATAACCAAATAAATATTATATAACATTTACTGAGTAAAACATTTAGAATTTGACGAGAAATAAAACATGGCAACAACTGAGAGACTGCTTAATATCAGTCTTACATTCTTTAGCTATTAGATTATAAAAATAAACTATCAATTGGTATTTTACTATTAAAAATGCTTGGATAGGGGCTGGAGTGATGTCTCGGGAGTGGTAGGTATGTGTTCAGGTTTATTGTCTGCAGCTCTCATAATACATCTACCAAAAGAACATAGGAGATTTTTTTTTGTTTCAGCTTGTACTTTCAGGCCAAAGTCCATTATTGCTGAAATGATGGTAGAAATTGTAATGGAAAAAGAAAATATATTGGCTTGTTCTCTTTGGCTTGCTCTGCCTAATACATCCCAGGTCTAGGACTAGAGCTGTTCATTATGTGCTGCCTCTCCAACCACAGCAAGAGCCAGTAAAACACAGACACACAGACACACAGACACACAGACACACACACACATACACACACACAGAGTTTTATATATACATGCTAGATCTGATTAATCCATCAATTAAGGCTCTCTATTTCCAAGTTGTTCCTAAGTATGTCAAGTAGTAAATAGAAACAAACACACTCTACTGTCAACTTGACACACAAACATATCACCATTAACCTTTACTTCTTGTTTTTCTTAAAGTCATCATGCTAATAATAAAATACATATGAAAATGTTTCTCCTGAACTCCATGTCATGGTGTTTGATGTGCTCAGGCATACAAGTATCTACTAGAATATGGTCAGCCTCTTTGTGGCCATGTCTCTCAAATACAACTGATATTTGAGATATTTGAGATATGTAGAGGAATTTTAATCCGGCAACAAGGTTACTAGGGCAAAGGCTTACAACCAAAGTTCTAGGTCTGTGTGAGCTGGCTAGAATCCAGACACATATTTAGTACACAGCTTTAATCCCAAACAATGCAGGTAAGGTTAGTTTATAGAAAGAAGCAGCTATGTTTGAGAAGGAAGGCTATTGAGGGGCATAAAAGTTATGTATCAGAGGAAGATCTGGCAGAATGAGTCTGATATTGGATATGCCCAACTCTAATGATTCCAGACAGGAAACGGAGGCAACACACACGCGCGCACACACATATACACACAGAAAGAGAGAGAGAGAGAGAGAGAGAGAGAGAGAGAGAGAGACAGAGACAGAGACAGAGAGACAGAGACAGAGGACCGAGAGAGACAGATACAGAGAGAGATTGAGAGAGACAGAGACAGAGAGAGAGAGAGAGAGAGAGAGAGAGAGAGAGAGAGAGAGAGAGAGATCTATTTTACCAGGACAGTTTTCTTGAGACCTGTTGCAGCTGAAAACAGAATGAGCCAGAGAATAAGGAGGAGCCAAAAGTTTAGAACCAATAGCCAGAATTAGTTTGACACTAAACAGAGAAATTCACTTAGAAGCTGAGAGAAAACAGTTTGAATCAGTCACCTTGGAGAGGGAGTTAGACCAGAACAGCTGTGTTGAACCAGCCAGCAAATGAAAATTGCATTAATTACAGAGACCTTGAGGAATGGGTTATATATATGATCCATTCTCCATAATCACTCATCTTTGTACAATGATCTATGGTGCATCTTTATATTGATAACTCTTTACTATAAAATAATTTCTTTGATAAGAGTAGAGATGCGTATTTATATGTGGCTATAAAGATAAATTTAAGGCATAGTTTTATACTGAGGTTATTTTGCAAAATAGTAACAAAAGATTATTCCAAAGAGAATACAGCATAGCCCATCATGGCTTTTTGGCTCCATTAATGCTGTAATGTACAAATTCTACCTGTAAAATGCATGAAGAAGTAGTTCATTATTCCTAGACCTTTCATAACAATGTTGCATGAGTGGACATGTTTGGCGTGATCAATAATTATTATAGTTTTCAGTGTTCACAAATGAAGAAGACTACCAATTTCCTTTTCTCCTCCATTGGTGACCATAGAACTTTCAAGTACTAATATGACAGGAATCCATTTCCCACATTAGAACCAGTTTTCTATCTCTGAATGACTCAAGTATATGGATGGCATCCTTAGCAATCAGGTCTTCCATCAAGTTTAGAGGATATCCCATAAAAATGACAATATAGTGTAATGTTATAGGGTCAATAAAATATTCTATATAATTTACATTTCCTTTATAAAGATATTGAAAATATTAAAATCTAATAATATTAACTAATAAGAACAAAAGAATTAGGTGTTAAATCATAGAAAATAACCTATTTACAACTTCATAATTTGCAAAAGGAACCAAATCACCTAAGGTTGTCATTGAATTATAAATAATAATTCAGTAGACCAATGCTTTATGTTTATTTATTCATTGTTGCTTATGCCAAAAGCACACTTTTGCCTTCTTTTGCTCAATAGTTATTGCTAGCTCCTGGTTAAAGAAAGACAGTTGTCCTGGAAAATAGATCATACAGTATGTAGAAATGAAATTTGTATAATACTCTAACTACCCACATATTGTTTCTTTTCATATTTGTTTGTCTCTGTATCACATAGAGAACAACATCTGGATTTGTTAATATCTGGCTGATAGTGTGTGAGTCATTAGGAATTAAATATACTAGAACTCAAACTCACAATGGTTTCTTGAACAGTGCTGGTCTTTGTTTTTATAAAGTATTTGTTCTTTTAGAATTTTATACATAATGTTTTGATTATATTTAATTTTAACATCCTCTCAACTTTCACCCTTATTCCATACAAAGCAAACATTTGTGCTCATTTTTAAAGAAACCCATTTTTTTTCAAATTAGTACTGTATTAATATGATACAGTTAAAAAATAGGAGACAGTATGGTGTACAACATATCCCACTGGTGTTGACAGGAAGTGTTTTCCAATGGTAAATGTGTGAGAGCTCAGGTATAAAGATATTATTTAAACAGAAATAGAAAATGTGACTTTCATGCCAGCAGGTAAGCTACACAACTTTCAACACCTAATGAGCACATTGAACTCATCTGATTCAGTCTAAATGACATATCCAGCCTCTCGTTTTACAACCCTCTACACATGCTTTGGACTAAAATATTATCCTTATATTTCCATTTAATCAATGACAATGTGATCTACTTCTCTTTGCTTCAAGAAAGTTCGAAAGAAAGAAAGAAGTAGCTGAATAAAAGAACAGGCTATTGTGGTAAATGGTTTTAATTTTGTGCTGATGTATTTAAGGATCTTATTCACATGTTCAACTTAAGCAACAGGCTGGTAGAAAGTGGCAGTATATTTTTATATCCATAAACATCAGATAAGGGAGTTCTATTACCTCAAGCAACTCATTTTTTGAAAATTGATTATATAAGCAGCTATCACAACATGGTCCTTTACATCCTTGTCATTAACCTAATTCTGTTATACTCTTCAGGTAAACACTTAACTAAAACAATCTAGAAGTATACTGAAAGTACACTATCTTATCATCCAGTATTAGAAATGAGCAAGTTTGTGCTTCTATTATTTTTACATACATTATAATTATGGGAAAGTTAGATGATATGCTATCATTTTTGTTTTTTGAAAATTACATGCACATGAATTCTTTATTCTTTGAACAATGAATCATATTATTTAGTAATACATTCACAGATCTTTCCTTCAATAGAATATTGTCACAGCAACCTCCTTGAGGCTCACTCTCCTCTATCTTTTGCATTAGAGGTATTTTCCTCGTCTCTCCACAGTCCCTGTGAATGTCTTCATTCTCTTACTGATACCTTCTTCCATATTTGTCAGTATCTCAGAGACAACTCATTGCTTTGCAGTTTGAGTAAAGAAAAAGTCAATCTCTCTCTTTCTATGTATGTATGTATGTATGAATGTATGTATGTATGTATATATGTATGTGTATATATATATATATATATATATATATATATATATATATATATATATGGAATTTTTCCAGCTTTCAAAATATCTTGCCTTTAAATATAATTACTAAATTATTGCAGACCATATTAGTTTGCAAGTTTAGAGGATAGGAAATTTCTAGAAGCTTCCATACGCCTTTTCTCCTTAATTATCCTCACTCTAAGACTCAGAAATCACATGTACCACTGACACTACCAACCAATTTAACTTATAATAAATGTGCTTTCAGAAATTAGCGAAGAAGCCACAGAATAGGTTAAGAAAACAAATGTTCTCACTGTGATTAGATTATCCTTGAAAATCCATTCATGATTCTATCATCACAATGCCTAAATTTGAAAGCTCAAATATTTTGTGTAATGAGAAATTTATATTAATTGATACACAGGAGTAAAGACTGTTAATTTTCTTCTCCATTTAATCACTCTAGCAGGTGGTTTGAAAGAAATCGTTGGAAGGTCCTTTTCACAGTGTGGTCACTATTTATAGAAAGGATTCAAACATTTCACTCCACTAATTCATTCAGTATTTCTTAGTTGCATATATTGTGGTAGGACAAGTGTTATTAGTTGGCAACACGGATATTCTCTCATGTAAAAACAGTTCTACCAGTGTTTTGCTCCTCCTATTTCCTTGATACGTGGTTTCTCTCAGCTCTGGCATTTGGCTTTGCTGAATGGCTTCTTTTGCTCAAATGTTGGATAGCAGCAGTTAAACCGTTTCTACCTAGTCGCACAATTGTGCGGAGATGTAACAAACATGGTGTTCCATATGGCTGAGTAATATAGTAAATTTATTAAATACTTTCTAACATATAGTATTTTCCCTTTAGGATAGTTTTTAAAAACTTATTAAAACTTTCAAATAAAAAAATTCATAAATTAAAAAATAATTATATCAGGTATCAAATCATAGTATATGCTAATTTCTTTGTGATCTCATTATTTAAATATAAGGCAGGAAATGAGATTCGTGTATATTTTAGTCACCAACTACAGAATTATTTGGAGTTATTTTTTGGACTGGAACCAAATCTATTGAAGTAAAATTCCTGGTATATTATTCAGGTAATGGAATTTAGTCAAATCCAGTATTATTATATTTTTTCAACTTCTACCTAATTCTTTTAGAATTTACTAATATATTATCTGGCTTTTTCAGAATATTAACTAACAAACTTTTAAATTGTTTTAGAGGATCCTGTTCATCTTAGATAAGATGTGATTAGGTATGTTGCCATGGTATAGTAAGCTCCAGGTATAATTAATGAGGTCAGGAAATAGTTAGGGGAAGGGTAAATATGAAGAAAATAGGGAAACATTTGCAGGCCTAGCCTCTCAAGTGATTTCCTACTTTATTTACAAGCCAGGTCAGCTTGATCTCCTCAGGCAAAGAAGGAAGGATGTCAAGAGAGGCTTAGGGAAACTCAGTGTTTTAAGCTTCTCAGCTTAACCCTAAACCACTCAGCTGCCCTTAGAAGCTTTCTGACTCTCTTGAAACAATCTGATCTAATGATTTAAAGCCACGCTTTTATGTGTGTGCTTTTCTCGGCTTGTTTACTTGGTTACCCCTAAGCTCTCAAATAGAGTGAAAATGATGACTCCCCTTTACAATCTCAGAGTCAGCAGTAAACACTTAAGAGTTAACAGGGGTCCCTGGAGCCATGTTTCTAGAGGTTCTTCATCAACACCAGTAGACATGATTGACTACTTGACTGATGGTAAACATTGTATGCTAAAGAGGCTCTGCAAGCATTTACTAATAACGAATACCTCTTCACTGCTCAAGAGCAAGGATGTGATCATACAAATAACTTGGAGTCATTATTCATAAGCTATTTAGGTTACTGTTTTGATTCTTCTATTACCAAATTCCAATCTCGATAAGATTTGATCACTGTTGAGTCAAGAATTCACGTAGTGCAAGGGTTATGTTAGCAGGAATTTTGATACATGTCTTGGTGGACAGAATATAGAACAAGTAAAGAGTAAGGTATCAAAGGGTCCAGCCACAACCACACCAAGGAAAGAGTAATAGAGCTTTCTTTCAGACATTTTCTGCCTTCCTTTAGGTAACAATAAATGCTAAGACAGTGGATACATTCACTTTTTTCTGACTTGAATTCCTTCTTATTTGTTAAACAAAGTGCTTTGAAATATTTAATTCTCACAGGGACAGCTGCTTGAAAGCTCATAAACACCTGAGTGATGGAAGAGTTAGGGTAGATTAAAAAAAAAAAAAGACTTATGTTCTATCTTTCCTGGTCCCTGTGATCTGAATCCAGAGAGTTTCAGAAGCACAGTGAAATGGGAAACAAAGGATTTGGAGGCATTGTGTAAAGTGAAGAAAGCTGACATAACAAGAGCAACCCACAGCAGAGAAAATGAGGATCCCTTTATTCAGCCAGCTTTCAAACGCTATAGTATTCTTGGTGGACTCTAGAGAAAGGTATCTAGAAAGGAATAAATGTTCTTTGCAATCCTAAGTCCAGACTCTCAGAAGAGAACATGGAAGAATATCAAAGAAAATAGATGGATGAGTGATGTAATTTTCTATCTTGTTATATCAATGGAGAAACTTTGTCTATTTTTATTCATTGTCATGGCTACTTGAATTGCATAGAACAAAATGAATGAATTGCACAGAATGAAGCACAGTTTCAAAAACAGAAAGGCTTTGATATTTTTATATATTTATAAGAGTTTTAGATTTTACCAACTCAAGCAAATCAGTGGCCTTCCTATACTCAAAGGATAAGCAGGCTGAGAAAGAAATTAGGGAAATGACCCCCTTCTCAATAGCTACAAACAGTATAAAGTATCTTGGGGTGACTCTTACCAAACATGTGAAAGATCTTTATGACAAGAATTTCAAGACTCTGAAGAAGGAAATGGAAGAAGACCTCAAAAAATGGGAAAACCTCCCATGCTCATGGATCAGTAGAATCAATATATTTAAAATGGCCATTTTGCCAAAAGCAATCTACAGATTCAATGCAATACCCATCAAAATCCCAACTCAATTCTTCACAGAGTTAGAAAGAGCAATTATCAAATTTTATCAAATTCATCTGGAATAACAAAAAACCCAGGATAGCTAAAACTATTCTCAGTAACAAAAGAAAGTCTGGGGGAATCAGTATCCCTGACCTCAAGCAATACTACAGAGCAATAGTGTTAAAAACTGCATGGTATTGGTACAGTGACAGGCAGGAGGATCAATAGAACAGGATGAACCCACACACCTACGGCCACTTGATCCTCGACAAAGAGGCTGAAAACATCCAATGGAAAAAGATAGCCTTTTCAACAAATGGTGCTGGTTCAACTGGAGGGCAGCATGCAGAAGAATGCGAATTGATTCATCCTTGTCTCCTTGTACTAAGCTCAAATCCAAATGGATCAAGGACCTCTACATAAAGCCAGACACTCTGAAGCTAATAGAAAAGAAACTGGGGAAGACCCTTGAGGACATCGGTACAGGGAGAAAGTTTCTGAACAGAACACCAATAGCATATGCTCTAAGAGCAAGAATTGACAAATGGGACCTCATAAAATTACAAAGTTTCTGTAAGGCAAAGGACACCATCAAGAGGACAAATAGGCAACCAACAAATTGGAAAAAGATCTTCACCAATCCTACATCAGATAGAGGGCTAATATCCAATATATATAAAGAACTCAAGAAGTTAGACTCCAGAAAACCAAACAACCCTATTAAAAATGGGGTACAGAGTTAAACAAAGAATTCTCACCTGGAGAACTTTGGATGGCGGAGAAGCATCTTAAAAAATGCTCAACTTCATTAGTCATTAGGAAAATGCAAATCAAAACAACCCTGAGATTTCACCTTACACCAGTCAGAATGGCTAAGATTAAAAATTCAGGAGACAGCAGGTGTTGGAGAGGGTGTGGAGAAAGAGGAACACTCCTCCACTGCTGGTGGGGTTGCAAATTGGTACAACCACTCTGGAAATCAGTCTGGCGGTTCCTCTGAAAACTGGGCACCTCACTTCCAGAAGATCCTGCTATACCACTCTTGGGCATATACCCAGAGGATTCCCCACCATGTAATAAGGATACATGCTCTACTATGTTCATAGCAGCCCTATTTATAATTGCCAGATGCTGGAAAGAACCCAAGTATCCTTCAACAGAAGAGTGGATGCAAAAAAATGTGGTATATCTACACAATGGAGTACTATTCAGCCATTAGAAACAATGAATTCATGAAATTCTTAGGCAAATGGATGGAGCTGGAGAACATCATACTAAGTGAGGTAACCCAGACTCAAAAGGTGAATCATGGTATGCACTCACTAATAAGTGGATATTAACCTAGAAAACTGGAATACCCAAAACATAATCCACACATCAAATGAGGTACAAGAAGAAAGGAGGAGTGGCCCCTGGTTCTGGAATGACTCAGTGAAGCAGTATTCAGCAAAACCAGAACGGGGAAGTGGGAAGGGGTGGGTGGGAGGACAGGGGTAGAGAAGGGGGCTTACAGGACTTTCGGGGAGTGGGGGGGCTAGAAAAGGGGAAATCATTTGAAATGTAAATAAAAATATATCGAATAAAAAAGTTTTTAAACAAAAAAAGGAGTTTTAGATTTAACATATACATACACACAAGTATTTATATGTATGTGTGTATGTCTATGTCTATGTGATGTGTATGTGTATGTGTACATGATGTGTATATGTATGTTGCAGGAATTTTCCAGCCCTATTTCATCAGTACAGAGAGAGTCTGTGATTGGATGGGGAAATAGGGGGCAGAGCAAAGAGTTGTGGAGGAGGATGCATGGGCAAGAGAGAGGAAGGCTCAAGAGTTGGGAGAAATATCTTCAGACATTTTTCTGTGTGTTTTGTAAGGTTAAAAATATTGGGATAAGGTTTTTCACTGTATTGTCACGTTGTAATTGTAATTATAATATACATAAATCTAATTGGCTAATTGGAAGACGGCAGGCTGGCAGATAGAGGAGCTGGGTCAGGGACATAGTATCATAAACTGTCAGTGTTATTACTATGGAACAGTTGCCCTGCGCAGGAGACCTGAGGGCCTGGTGTGAGCTCTGTGGTCCACTGGTTGCTTGCTATGCTGCTATGGTTGGTGTGGGAATGTGTTGGGTTCATTTTTTTAAATACTTCTTGCAACATATGTATATGTGCATATGTATGTGTATGTGTATATGTGTGTGTCTGTGTGTGTATGCTTCAATCTGCTGTATTTAAGAAATGTTGAGAAATCATTTCAAGTTTGATAGTTTTCTCTTAGTAGGACCAGAATTAAAGAATAGCTCACACTTATATACCTCAAATCTAAAAAGCATTGCCACTTTCCAGCTCCTTCTGGGAACATCTTACTCTGTCACTCAGAAAGAGAGATGCAGTATGCTAACTAAATCATGCATTCCACCTATGTGCAATGTATCTTGGTCTGCTGAAAAGTCCTAGATTTGAGCAAATATGTCATGTTCTACACCTTACAAATGTATTACAAATTAGGGCTTGGAAATTGGATTTCAAAAAAAAAAATCTTTACTCTCAGAAATAATTTTGCTGCGGTAGTTTAAAGTGTTCCTTCTCTTAGTATGTTTTAGGTTTAGTTTGTCAGAAAATATTCTTGGCAATGAATTGCCCTTTCTATGATTCCAGACAAAAGCAAAAATAATATTGATTTAAGTCAGAAGAATCCTACAGCTAGATGGTAGAAATTAAACCTTGGATACATTTCTCAGTCAACAACTAAGCTTTCAAAAAGGAATATTACAAACAAATGTACATTATTTAATGATGTCTAAGAGAGCAGTACAGAATATGTCAACTGACTGGGGATAAATGCAGTAATAATTACACTTATGTAAATACTTAGAAGAACACGGGGGTAGATAGAGTAGATCATGATACATTGTTTCCTTGTGTTTGTTGCTTTAGGGAGCTTCAGAACTTTAACTTTTCAAAAAGGAAAGTGATCCAAATTTTTAGGTCCAAGATTAACATCTTTTCAATTGAGAGAGAAGAGAGGGAAAGAGAGAGGTGGGAGGGGAAGGGGAGGGGGAAAGGAGAGGGGGAATGGGAGTAAGAGGGAGAGGAGAAGGAGGAGGGAGAAGGGAGGGGAAGGGAGAGGGGGAGGGGAGGGAAAGGGGAGAGGAGGGGGAAGGAGGGAGGAGAAGGGAGAGGGGGAGGGGAGAGAAGGGGGAGGGGACAGGGAGGGAGAGGAAGGGGGAGAGAGAAGGGGAGAGAAAGGGGAGGGGGAGATGGAGGGGGAGCTTAAATTGGTACCTGTGTAGTTTCTGTCTGAAAATGCTTTCACTAAAATGTTCTATATTCATTTCTGAGGAATATATGCAATTTACTATATAAGGACTTTATGTTTAATTAAATCACTTTTCCTTTTCAAGGGCATTATTCAAGTTACATTTAATGCTAAAATAGATACAATATCATGCATGTTTAATGAGTTGACAGATAGGTTAATTGGCATACTTCATGTGTATAAGCTCCACACATGCACTCAAGGATTTGAACACAAGACTGTTCAACAGACTAAACTGTCTCCTTTCTCCAGTGAGATGATGAAGAAGGAAGGGAAAAAACCCATGAAGCAGGAGACCATGATCAAAAGTCATGATTTTTCTTTTACTGAGAACCTCAGTTTCTGTTATGGTTTGGTCTATTGTTATAGACTGTAAAGCTAAACTCTATACCCGAAGGTCTAGGCCTACCAGTGACTTCTCATGTTCACTTTTGTTGGGCAAACGTTGCTCCTTGATTCAAATCTATTGGTTAAATCAAATTGACTCCAATCTGTTACTGGACTGATTAGAAGCAGGTCATTTTGCAGTGACCTGGTTGGAGGAGAGATGAGGGGGAAAGAAAAGGCAAGAGAGAAGGGAGGAAGCCATCATGGGGGGGAAAGGAATCTTGAGCTCATGGCTATAAGAAACAGCAAGTGTCTGGAATACTCCACTGCAGAGGTAGCCACACCTACACTTAAAATAGTAGATTACAGTAGAACCCCAGCAATTGTCAAAGCCAAATGAAATAACCATAGTTCAGAGTCTCATTTATTTGTAAGCTAGTTGTGGATGAGCTTAAATTATTTGTACTACAAATTTAAATGTATTTCTTCCAATAATATACATTAATATTAATATATACGACAGATATTGGACTCTTCAGCTTTAAAAGAGGATCAGTTTTTCATATAATATTAATAAAATATTAATGGAAGGACATAGTTAATTCATAATACATATTTAGTTAACCATGTAAGCTTTATGTTTAAAAGCATAAAAAAATTCTCAAGATGTAGATTTCTGTAATGGTCTCCACCTATTGCAAACACCAGTTTACTTAATGAGAAGAGTCAGGACTATACGTATGTATAGGGAGTTGTGTAACCCAGGCCCAGTGGATGCATCTGTAATAAAAATTCTGCACCTAAAGCTCAAGGATCATTGAAAAAGAAGGAGCAGAAAGATTTTAACAGCCAGAGAGTCAGGGAGTTTCTATGAGATTTTATCTCCTAGGAATGTCAGAAGTGATACTCATAAAGTCTCATTAACATGATTGCCTAAATATAAGCTTAACAAGGACTATTCTAGATTTGCTAAAGTGTACATAGAAAATAAAAGAAGCCTCCACCTTACTTTAAGAACTATGGGCATCTAAAGAATGCTGAGAATTGGAGAAATTATTTAAGTTAGGGAAAAGCATGCCAATCAGTTGTGCAGTATCAACTGCTCAGCCCTGAAAACACATGTAAGAGCAACATGATACAGATTAAGTAGGCCACATTTATATAGGGTACATATGTGTATAACAGTAAACATTCTAAAGGGACCATGAATTTGAAAGGGAGCAAGAGATTTTGATGGGAGAAAAGAGAAGGGAAAATGGCGTAATTATGTTATAATCTCAAAAAATGATAAATCATTCTAACAATATATTTGGCAAGTAAAATGTATCCTTTTAATTCTGTTACTCTATTTTTACTTCTAATTATAATTTGCAAATAACGTTAGTTAACTAAATAACTCCCCAGGTTTTAATCCTCCATATTCCATTTCTTTAGAAAATATAAAAATAATTTGTCCAAACTAACAATGCCAGTTGGTTATAGATATGTATTCTGAAGATTAAAATTTGTTTGTGATCTTTCCCAACAATGAATGAGTTGGTATAAACAATCAGAAGTATATGCTAAAAACAACAAGGCATACTGAACATCTGTTAAGCCATGAATTTGAAAGAGAGCCAGCAGGGATATATAGAAGGTTTTTAATTGAGAGAGAGAAAAGTGTGTAATTACATTATAATCTCAAAATTTAAAGTCAGTTTTAATAACATGAAATCTAGAAATACTAAAATCTGATAAATATGTGGAACAATAACTTTCATTATTTACTATTGGAAACCCAAGATAGCTCAATCTTATGAAGACAAGCTTATGGTTTCTTATGGTATTAAACTGAAGATAGCACAAATTCAGACAATCATGATCATAAAAATGTCCCCTTATTAACTGAAACTTACAAACAAACAAATGGCTGTTCTAAAAAGATCACAGAACCTTGATTGATGATGCCCCAAATTTTATAAAGAACCAAGACATATTGTTGCCACTGCATGGATGAGAGGAAAACTATTCCAACCGTTTAGTAAGATATTATTTGGCAATAAAAATGAAATAAGCTATCAAACAATGGAAATATATAAACAATTTGAAATTCATAATACTCTATGAAGAGAGCCATTCAAAACACATTATACTGCCTTACATGGGTTGTAACATTATGGAAGTCTATTAAAGGCAAAGCTATGGACAAAATAATAAAATACAGAATTCCCCCAGGAAGAATTGTGTAAGCAGAGATATGTCAAACAAAGGACAGCACAAGGCAATAAATAGAATGCATAGAATATTATTTTGGCAGATACCTGACACTCTAAGTGGATAAAGTCTTTCAAACACATGATGTGAAGGGTAGATCTTAGCCAAACCTAAAGAATGTAAAAAGCATAATGGTCCAATATCTTGGGTACATTTCTTGAGCTATCAGTTACAGTATCAGCCACACAAAGTCAAGATGTTCCTAACATAAAAGCAGTATAGTGATATAAAGTAGGAATAGGAGGACAAAAGAAAATGCTAGTCTTTAATTTTATTTCTTTTCTTTTGGAGGAGGAGAGGAAGCAAGGATTTATTTAGCTTACAAGTACACTTTGCTGTTCACCACCAAAGGAAGTTGGGACAGGAACTCAAACAAGGCAGGAGCCTGAAGGTCATGGGGAAGTACTGCTTACTGCCTTCCTTTCTAGGCTTGCTCAGGACACCAGCTGAGGATGGCACCACCCACAATGGGCTGGGCCCTCAGGACACCAGCTGAGGATGGCACCACCCACAATGGGCTGGGCCCTCGCCCACTGATCACTAATTGAGAAAATCCTTACAACTGGATCTCATGGAGGCACTTCCTCAAACGAGGCTCCTTTCTCTCTGATAACTAGCTCCAGTCAAGTTGATATATAAAAACAGCCTGTATAGCAACCATTATTAAAGCATCCCACTAACTTATTAAAAGTTGTGGCACATGCTTGTAATTTCAACACTCAGGGAGGCAGAGGCAGGTGGATTTCTGAGTTCAAGGCCAGCCTGGTCTACAGAGTGAGTTCGAGGACAACCAGCCAGGACTACACAGAGAAACCCTGTCTTGAAAAAAAAAACAAACAAACTCAAATATCAAAAATCAAAAAGTTGTTTGTAGACACACACACACACAAACACACACACACACACATATATATTTGAATGTTTTTCCTGCATATATGTATGTATGTATGTATGTGCACCACATGATAGCTTGCAAAGGCCAGGGCAGGGTGTCACATCCCTTACTTTGAAGTTACAGACAGTTGGGAGCCATGATGTGGAAACCTGGGTCTTCCAAAAGAGCAACAACTACTCATATTTTTTTTTAATCTTTAATACTTTTTACAATCCAGTCATTAACCCCTCTGGAAAATTCCTCATCCCATTCCTCCTTCCCTGTCTCCAAGAGGATGTCCCTACTCCCCCACCTCACCCTGCCAAGTCTCCTCATGCTCTGGAACCTAAAATCGATTAATAGGTGCATCTTCTCTCACTGAGTTCAGACTAGGCAGTCCTCTGCTGTATATGTGCTGACACAGAAGAAAATTTACCTAGACATAACTCCAAACGCTCAGGCTCTAATATCAAGAATTAATAAAAGGGACCTCATGAAAAAAAAAGAAGCTTCTCTAAGGCAAAGGGACATAGTCGTTAGGACAACGTGACAACCTACTGCTTAGGAAATGAATCATCACCAATCCCATATCCTAAAGAGGGCTAATATCCAAAATGTATAAAGAACTCAAGAATCTTGCATTCAAAAAATAGGGAAGAGTACTAAACAGAGAATTCACAAGAGAGGAATCTTGAATGACGTAGAAACACTTAAAGAAATGTTCACGGTCCTTAGGGATGAAGGAAAAGCAAATCAAAACTACCCTGAGTTTCTACCTTACACCAGTCAGAATTGCTAAGATCAAAAACTCAGGGGACAACACATGTTGGCAAGGATGTTAAGAAAGAGGAAGAGATACTCCCCCATTGCTGGTGAGATTGCAAACTGGTACAACCACTCTGGAAATCAATGTGGAGATTTCTCACAAAATTAGAAGTAGATCTACCTGAAGATCCAGGTATACCACACTTTTGGGCATATACCCAAAAGATGCTGCCTCATGCCACAGGGGCATGTGTTCAACTATGGCTATAGAGGCTGTACTGGCTGGTTTTGTGTGTCAACTTGACACAGGCTGGAGTTATAACAGAGAAAGGAGTTTCAGTTAGGGAAGTGTCTCCATGAGATCCAATTGTGAGGCATTTTCTCAATTAGTGATCAAGGGGGAGGGCCCCTTGTGGGTGGTACCATCCCTGGGCTGGTATTCGGTTCTATAAGAGAGCAGGCTAAGCAAGCCAGGGGAAGCAAGCCAGTAAGGAACATCCCTCCATGGCCTCTGCATTAGCTCCTGCTTCCAAACCTGCTTGAGTTCCATTTCTGACTTCCTTTTGTGATGAACAGCAATGCAGAAGTGTAAGCTGAATAAACCCTTTCCTCTCCAACTTGCTTCTTCGTCATCATGTTTGTGCAGGAATAGAAGCCCTGACTAAGACAAATTGGTACCAGCGTAGTGGGGTATTCCTGTGACAACCTGACCATGTTTTGGGGAGGACTGTGGAAGGACTTTGGAACTTTGGGCTAGATGATCCATTCGGTGTTAAGAGCTTTCTGGAATGTTCCGTAGGAGCTTGGAAGATAATGTTGAGAACAGTGCAGAAGATGGAGGCCTGGCTTGTGAAATTTCAGAGGGAAGATTAAAGACTCTTACAGTGGCCATGTTTTGATTGTGAAGATTCTGTGGTTTTGGTTAGCTGGGGCTGAAGAATCAGTTGTGATTAACAAGATACCAGAACCACTAAAACAACCTTTTGTGTTACTGGGACTATTGATGCTGGTTAGCTGGAGCTAATTGGCGGTGATTAAGAAGAGACCAACATCACTGAGGTGAAATCTTCTTGGAAGTGTTTTCTGAGAGCACAGAGAGTATGTTCCAGAGATAGCCACAGTTGTATTTTGTGCTGTGGCTGGACTTGGTACTGTGTAAGAGTCACTCAGATGGTACTGGTTTTGAAGGCATGAAGGGGTCATGAAGAGCAGCTGAGGCTCTTGGCACAGTGAGAGGCCACGGAAGGCCATTGGTGAAGATGCAGCCTCAGTTGCAATTAATGGCCCAGGGCTTGAAGGGGTCATGCAGAGGAGCAGAGGCTTGTCACCCTGATGAGAGCCTTGAGAGACTATTGGTGAAGCCTAATTACAGTGGAAGATAGCAGCATTTTGGAGATGCCAGTACCATGCGATGACCACCAAGAACAGCAGCAGCAGTGGAGTACAGGCAGCTGGAGCCTAGAAGACAAGCTGTGTGCTACAAAGGGCAGAGCTGGAGAAGTGACCCAAGCCCTTGGAGGAGCCTGGAAGATCATGAGTTGGATCCCAGACATTGAACCATTGGAGTTTGAGTTTTGCTTTTGGTTGTGACTGTGCCCTGATATGTTTCCCTCTTGAAGGAAGAAAGTATTTTAGTGGAGCCCACAGTCGAGAGACTGAATTTTTAAAAGACTTTGAATTTTAAAGATATTGGACATTTTGAAGTGATTGAACTTTTAATGTGTAAAAACTGTGGGACTTTTAAAGTAATTTATATCTTGGGGATGAATATGAAAATAAGGGTTGAGGCTTAATAGTGATTGTGTGTCAAGTTGACAAGGGGTAAATTGTACTGGCTGGTTTTGTGTGTCAACTTGACACAGGCTGGAGTTCACAGAGAAAGGAGTTTCGGTTGGGGAAATGCCTCTATGAGATCCAACTGTGAGGCATTTTCTCAATTAGTGAGTGATCAAGGGGGAGGGCCCTTTGTGGGTGGTACCATCTCTGGGCTGGTATTCTTGGGTTCTATAAGAGAGCAGGGTGAGCAAGCCAGGGGAAGCAAGCCAGTAAGGAACATCTCTCCATGGCCTCTGTATCAGCTCCTGCATCCAACCCTGCTTGAGTTCCAGTCCTGACTTCCTTTTGTGATGAACAGCAATGCAGAAGTATAAGCTGAATAAACCCCTTCCTCCCCAACTTGCTTCTTGGTCATGATGTTTGTGCAGGAACAGAAACCCTGACTAAGACAGAGGCCTTGTTTGTGGTAGCTAAAGCTGGAAAAAACCAAGATTTCCCAAAACAGAAGAATGGATAGAGAACATATGGTTCATTTACACAATGGAATACTACTCATCAGTTAAGAATGAGGACATGCTGAAATTTTCAGGCAAATGGATGGAACTAGAAAATATCATCGTGAGTGAGGAAACTCAGAACCAAAAACACATGCATGGTATATACTCACGAATAAGTGGATATTAACTAAAAAATTACAGAATACCCAGGACTCAAGAAAGTTAACAAGCTGAAGGGCCCAGGTGAGGATGCCTCAATTCTACTTGGGAGGGAGAAGAAAGCAATCATAGGGTAGAGAGGGAAGGAGAGACCTGTGATGGAGAGGGGAGGGGAAGGGGAAAAGGGGAACATGATCAGGTATTGGGAGAAGAAAACAAGAGTGAAGACCTGAGGGCCAGCAGAATAAACTGAAATGTGCAACCTCAGCAGGTGCAAGGTAGGGGTGGGGACCTTCTAGGAGGCGAGAAGATCATGAGAGTTGAGAGACTCTCAGGACTCAATTGAAGGACCTTGGATGAAATGCCCAACAGTGGGGAGACGAATCGTCTGGAATCTACCTCTAGCAGGAAGACAGGCCGTCAATTGGAGGAGGTCACCAACCCTCAGCCTAAAACTCTGACCCAGAATTTTTCCTCTGTGAATGAACTGCAGAAAAAATAATGGAGACTGAGGGAAAGGAGGTCCAGTGGCTGATCCAACTTGGGATCCATCTCAAGGGGAGGCTCCAAGGCCTGACACTATTGCTGATGCTGTGGTTTGCTTACAAACAAGAGCCTAGCATGACTGCCCTATGAGAGGCCCAATGAGCAGCTAACTGAGACAGATACAGATACACTCAACCATTGGACTGAAGTTGTGAGAGGGGATGGGGCTTGTAGCTGAATTAGGAAAAGAGTGGAAGAAGTTGCTGAGGAGGGCAGCAACACCAGCAATTTAAACTAACCTGCTTCTCCCCTTGAAATCTCTCAGACACTGAGCCACCAACCAGGCAGCATGAAATAGCTGGTAGGAGGCCTCTAACAAATAATCTTATTATTCTTTACACCTAAAACTATTCTAAAATTTACCTATTTCTAAAGCAACTATATGTAAACATTCCAGAAACACATTGGCCTGCTGAAAATCTATTATGTACCACTATTAATTTCTGGAAAAATCTAAATTTTGTTTTATCAGTTTAAAAAAGGTGAGAATTGGAACTTTTTTCCTATGCTTTGCATTGATACATGTGGAAACCATGTAATAACATTTAAATCTACCTTATCTATAAGCTGATTAATAGAAAAGAGAAAATTAGACATAGGTATAACTGAGGATCCAGCTATACCACTCCTGGGCATTTACCCAGAAGATGATCCAACATTTAATAAGGACACATGCTCCACTATGTTCATAGGAGCCTTATTTATAATAGCTAGAAGCTGGAAAGAACCCAGATGTCCCGCAGCAGAGGAATATATACAGAAAATGCAGTACAATTACACAATGGAGTACTACTCAGCTATTAAAGACAATGAATTCATGAAATTCTTAAGCAAATGGATGGAACTAGAAAATTCCTGAGTGAGGTAACCCCATCACAAAAGAACACCCATGCTATGCACTTGTTGACAAATGGATATTAACACAAAGCTTGGAATACACTAGACACAATTTACAGATCACATGAAGCCCAAGAAGAAGAAAGACCAAAGTTTGGATACTTTGATCCTTCTTAGAAGGGGAATAACAATACCCATGTCTCACAGGCAACCAATAGACTGAGCATAGGGTCCCCAATGGAGGAGCTAGCGAAAGGACCCAAGGAGCAGAAGAGGTTTGCAGCCCATAGAAGGAAGGATAATATGTATCAACCAGTAACCCCAGAGCTCCCAGGGACTAAACCACCAACCAAAGAGCACACATGGAAGGAGCAGTGGATCCAGCTACATGTGTAGCAGAGGATGGCCTTTTCAGACAACAATGAGAGGAGAGGCCATTGGTCCTGTAAAGGATTGATGATGACCCAGTGTAGGGGAATGCCAGGTGAGGAAAGTGTGGGTGTGGGTGTATGGGGGGGTTCATAATAGGGGGATGGGGAATGGGATAGGGTTGTGGTTCTTAGAGGGGTAACATGGAAAGGGGATACCATTTGAAATGTAAATAAAACATAATTAAAGAGAGAGAGTATACAGTACTCAAATTCATTATCTTCTATTAGTCTAAGAAACTCTGTGTCAAATTCCTCTCATTCATATTTCATGTTATGAAGAATAGTATTCAAATATTAACTTGCATGACACAAGGAAGAATTTATATGAGCTGAAAACAATGTATCAGGGAAACCTCATGCATATATCTAAGGGCTTTGAGAAAGTTTGATATAAAATAACAAAAGCTGATTACAAAGATACCTGCTTTTGAGCAAAAATGCAAGGAAATATTGAACAAAGAAAAAACACTTGTTGAAATTAAAAAAAAAAAACCTGTGATATAAAACAAATCTCAAGTTGGAGAGATTGCTAAGTAGTGACGAGCAGTGGCCCCTAATACAGAGGATGGGTTTGATTTTCAGCATACATTACATGATTTGTAAACATGCCTAACTTCATTTCTCGGTGATGTAATACTCTCTTCAGAGACCCACAGTGATTGCCCTAGTATGGTACAGAGACATAATTTTCATGAATACGTCAAAAAATAAGAAAATCTTTTAAAATGACAACACTGACAGGTAATCTCAGAGTATGTACAAGTCACTCCATTGGCAAGTGCAACAGTAAAATGCAAACTCTTCTGCTTATGCAGTATTATCAATCTTGGTTCATTGCATTGGACTTTGTAAGACAGATCCTACTCCCTTTTTACATCTGATATGGGGCTATTGTGTAATGTCACCCACATCCCTATACCAACTAGGAGAATAGCTCAGAAGATAAACTACGTGCTGCATGATCATGTAACCTGAATTCAAATACCCAACATCCATTTAAAATGCTAGGTATCCCAAGTACAGGCAATTTCTTTAGGGATAGCATCCTTTCCAGTAGTTCAGGAACCACAGAAAGATCAAGCTACGAACCATATGAGAGCCCCAAAGGGAGGGGGCAGAGGATAGATTGTGGGAGGGGTTGGCTGTGACAGTGGCAGAGATCAGGATGTAATGTGAATAATTAAAATTTTAAATTAATTTTTTTAAATTGCTAGGGAAATTGTTCAAGCTTGTCTGGCCAGACCTGGGGATGGGATTCAGAATACGATGAACACTGATGCTTACAGGTTGCTGGCCTAGGTCAAGTATCAATGCAAGAGTTCCTATTAAGAGAATAAGGTGGAGAATGATAGATCAAGTCAGCTGATCCTCTCCTTACACTCAGACATATGATAGATAGGAGGTTACATCTTCATTCTACATGCATACATGGGTATGCATATACTGCACACATACCATGCATATCCCCCCCCCTCTCTCTCTCTCACACACACACACACACACACACACACATACTATACTCTCATACACTCAGAGATACACTAACAAACATATACACACACATACACAAACACCCATTTTGAAAAGCTTTTTTTCCATATCAGGTGATCTAAGACACACTATACTTCAGTCGTATTTCCACTTATTTACTATTGAATTAAAAGCATGAACGCATGAATATATTGTTCGTTTTGTTCTAGGTAAATATTGACCTACATACACATTTAAATGCAGATTTTGCACTTTTATTCATTGATTATACTTAAGTTTAGCTCTTATCTTCAACCTTGTGTTTATTTAATATAACAGACTATATTGAAGGAAAAAAAAAGTAAAGTTACCAAAACCTTCATACTGTTTGACAATGAATTTTCAGTAAGAGAATTCTCATTCATAACTCCATCAATAAGTAATATCACTTTGTTTTTGTTTTTAATAATATCTAGATCAGTGGCTCTCAACCTTTGCAATGCTGCAAACCTTTAGTGAAGTTAATACAGTTAATACAATTATTCATGTGGTGGTCCCCAACTACAAACTAATTTTTGTTGCTACATAACTGGAATTCTGCTACTATTATGAATCATTGCATAAATTTTTGGAGATGGAGGTTTGTGAGATCACGACCCATGGGCTGAGAATTACTGATCTAGATGGATTTGAGATGTGCTGTAACGAATTAGAGTCTAATATCCATTCCGTTTAGCATACATAAACGTAGTGATCAATAAGACAAGCCTTGCATCAGTCTGCCAAATGTACTGCTTGTGTTTGTGTCATATAGTGTTGAATGTTGAAACAGGTTTTGTACTAAGTGATCATCTTCAGGCTGTAATGGAGAAGGAAAAAGCAGGTTGCCTTCTTGGAAGAAAGGCCACAGAGCAGCTCAAGGACAATTGTGTCTGAAAGTGATATAAGGACCACCATTTTGTCCTATAATCAGCAGTCACATCTCATCTTGTTTATGCCTATAACAGTTCACAGTTACAAAAGGGGAAAAAAACATGTTTCAGAATTCAAAACTGTACTCCCAACATGTAGATTGACACTAATTCTATCATTTTATTTCCTGCTCTCCTGTACTTTTTCATATAGACAATAGCTAATCCTCTCTCTTAGCTTGATCCTGTTTGCTCTTTCTGATAATACATGAAAAGCAGCATTCAGGGCGAGTCTTTGTCTTGGATACAGATATTTGAGAATCATGCCAAAATAAGTTTCTTATATTATTTACCATGGTCTCTCCTTAGCATGCAAGCTTTAAATTTCACTAAATAAGCATGGTTCTATTTGAGCCATTAAAGGTTAACTATTTATTATGCACATTAACAAATTCAAAGAATGAGAAGCAGAGGATATGTTTATTTTCCTTTGAAAATGGACTTCTTACAAACCTTTAAAGTTTCTGCTTTGTGGGTGGCACTAGAAAAATGAAGTATTCCTGCCTCGCAAGCAGAGTAACTGCAGCAAGAAGGCAGGATCACCTTGCTGTGCTTTGCAGGGTATAACACGGGGAGAAAGAGCCCCCTAATGGTTCAGAGAGCTACAGAAGCACAGGCAAGCATCCTATCCCAGTTTTTTGTTTCAGCGTGGTTAAAATGAGTAATCAGGAGAGACACCTGATACTATGGGAGTTAATGAGAAGGTGAATAAAAGGTCAAATCGACCTCTCTCGCAAATGCAGAGAAAGAAGAGAACCTGAAGATGAACTGATTGAGTAAACATTTCAGACTCCCAATGACCCTTTTGGTGTCCCACTCCCAGGACACTAGTCTTTCTTGTTCTTGCTTGCAGAGAAGAAATACAAAATGCAGGGGGCATGTTAATTAAATAGTTGGAAATTGAAGTGCTGATTTAATAAGAACTCTCTGGCCCCAATCATTGGCTATTTCCTGCCAACTACACGGGGCATCAAATAATCTAATAGAAATTTCAAATTTATAAGAAATAATAGAAGAATAAAAGTAAGAGTGAGAGTGTTGAAAGAACATGAGAGGCATGGGGATTATGATGTTATTTCAAAAGCTTTGAAAAGAAGAATGTGCTTCTTATAGAAAAATACTATAAGTATTTACATATACTCACACTAAAATTTAAATGAGCAGAGAAAAACATAAAATGCAATTTAGGATTAGTCTCTTTTATAAAACAGATTTGTACATTGCTGTGAGAAAATTATTAAGGTTAAGTAAATATAATATTGGTAAATGAATTAATCATTAGTTGAAACTAAGTTATATCTTCTTAGAAGATAAACCAAATAATTTGCAGAAAATATATGTGCATAATACTACTGACAATTTGGACATACTCCCCAGAAAGCATAATTAACACTGGATGTTGCTTGCAATAATGTCTATAGGAAATTTAAAACAAGCATTGAGGTTCTGTTAAAGAACCATTTTGCATCAACTAAAGTATATTCTAGCATACCTTCAGTTCCAAGTTTGGTAATAGATTCTTAACTGTAATATTCAAAAGAAAATATAAAAATTTGTTCAAGTGACTCAACTTAAAATAACAACAGTACCCCATGTGGCTACATGATATATAGAGATAGACATAGAGAGATAGAGATAGAGAAATAGAGTGAAAGAGTTATATAGCAATAGCCAAGCCATATTTATTTAATTTCTATTCACATTATTATTATTCTCTTATGTAGTGTAATGACCAATAGCACTATCCAAGCATCTAAAAGTATAACTGAAACACAATGTGATTCAGTGTGAAGAAATGTTTTGCCCATATGATTTTTTTAAATAAATCTAAAGTGTGATAAAAGCCACAAATATAATAGTCAGACTCTGTTAGGTTCTTAACTTCAAATGTTTTATTCCCAAGAGGCTTGAAACTCTTAAGATTATTTAAAAAATGGAATAACATGCTAAAAAGTTTTGATCACATAATACAGAGTGGTATATTTTCTGCTAAAAGGATCAGTCTAGGGAACCTCACCCAAAGGACAGCAAAACTTTCACCATATATTAGCTTTTCATTGATCCAAAAGTAAATACCCTTACACATTAATATCACAAATAATTTTACTTTCACAAGCAATAAATAGACCCTCCCTTGAGCACTGTGTTATCTCCTTGCAGTTGATATTTTGACCCACATCTTAAGGTCGGTCATCACTATCAGTTCTGCATTGCTTCAGTCGTTATATCTGTTCCATTCCAGCTATTTCTTGAGAATTCATTTTCTAAAACCCTGCTCCCAGAAGAGAATTTCACATTGGAAAGACCACATGTTTTCACAGGCCCTTTGCCTGCACACACCATCTCTGACACTTTAAATATTAATGGATAGGACTGCAGCTCAGCAGTGAACTCCAGAATCCCTAAGCATCTCAGGAATCAAATTTCATTCCCTTGCACAGGACTCTTTCAAGAACAAACACAACATACACAGCCATAATACAAGGGCAGTCTAGTGTCACAATGTGGGGACACAGCTTGCTTACTCTGAAAAGTTAAGGCTGAACTGAGAAGACAGATTTCAGAACGAATAACCAACCAAAAAGCAGGCAATAGCTTCAATGCATCAAATTTAAACTTATAGTTCATACAATAACAGCCCTTCTTGATAGGTTTCTGTTATCAAAGTTACTTGACAGCAAAAAGGGAATATTTCTGAACATGTTTTTATGCAGGCACTAGAATGCCCTTACTATTTCAAGGATGAATTTGGCTTGATTCTCGTCCATATGTGGAGAATGTACTGCATAAATATGTCATGTGATGATTGTATTAAAAAGTGCATGCACGTGTGGAAAACCTGGAAATACATTCATTTAAACCTATGCCATTATACTTTACAGACTTGACTCTAATTCTCTACTGCAAATTCAGTTTTGAAAGCAAGCTTAGCTACTATGTATCAGACTGTGGCTGTCTAGAAAGAAACACATGGAAAATAATGATAATAATTTCCTTACCTGGAGCATGAAACTGTTCTCTTTGCAACGTAGAAATGAAGAGGTGCTGGGGTAGGGCTTGATTTTTGTTTTCTCTTGAAATTTGCTTTAATGCTGCTGCTGCACGGGTGTGTTGAGCTATTCCAAGGTGAAGTCTGCTATTTCTCGCTGGCTCTCAGAGCTGACATCCTTTTGTAAAAGAAAAAGCAGTCAGTAAGTTGTTGACTGAGGCAGCTAGGAAGCAGGATTATCCGGCACCAGGCACCAGCAGCAACAGAGCAACAGAGCAATTCTCTCTCTCAATCTCTCTCTCTCTCTCTTTCTCTCTCTCTCTCTCTCTCTCTCTCTCTCTCTCTCTCTCTCTCTCTCTCTCTCTCTCTCTCTCTCTCTCTCTCTCTCCCTAATGCTCACTCAGCTCTAAGTCTTAGCTCCTGCTGCTGCTATGTAATCAATCTAGCCTGTCTGAAGCTAATAGTCCCCTATTTAACCAGCCAATCAATAGCAAGGATCCCACTGCTAGTCCCAGGAGCCTTTTCCAAGAGTGGTACAAACAATAAGAGTTTTGCCAGCAGTTTAGCCAAGTATTTTTCATTATTTTATCTCCCTTAGCGATAGGATTTGAGAGAGCAGAGGCTCAAAACAAGCTCAGTGTTATTACAGATTTTCACATTTAAAACTTTAACCCTTCCTTTCCAAGTGAGAGAAATTTATTATTATTTATATTCACCATTCCTATCATTATTTGAGACATGTTGCAGAATATTAATGAGTAAATATAATCTTTGGAACTCCAGAATATACAATCAGTAGCACAGCTGCCTACAGTGGAACCTGCTTTGGGCTAGAAACAATGCCTCCAGCAACCTGTGTCTCAGATCAGTTAAAGAACACCCAGTGTGTTGAATGATGTGAGCTATCCATTTTGTTCTTGAGAAACTGTGATCAATATTTTTGTTTCTCATAAAAATGACAGATGATATTTGTAGATATTTTTGAAACAAGATATGAGTCAGATGGCACCGTATAAAATATTTTTGAGAGCATAAATCTACAAATAGATCTCAGAGGGAATCAAACAGAACATCTCACACATGGTTCAAACCTTCAAGGTTAAGAAGATTTTCTTCTTAAAGTGACACTTTTCTTCCTCAGCGGTTGTGACTGGCCATAATAAAGAAGTACAAAATAAGCCTTTGGAGAACAGACTGTGCATTCATTTCCCACACGCTGCCAGAAAATGGCAGAAGATTGAAAGAAAATAAGACAAGAGAACATAAGCTCTTAGTTCAACCCAATTCTTTCTCACTTTCTAAGAACAACAGCCTCTGCTTTTCTCACTCTTATCCTTGGTCAGCCAGGCCTTTAGTGGATTTTTACTCTCTTATATAATCAACTACTACACATATAAAGAAAATTGTAAAATACTTTCCAATCATTCAATTCCCAACATGTACTAAATTCCAAAAAGTAGGTTCAAAGTTCAAAGCCACCAAATAAGGATAGGGTATTCAATGTTGCATACAAGACTTGGGAATTAAAAGGGAAGAGGCAGGCCATAAGATATATATGAATATATAGTTAGGCTTAATTACCATTCAAATTATAGTAATGTAACATCTACTTAAAGAATGGTTTCTAGATTTACTTGATTCAATTCAGCAAATATTCGGCAATTTTTGCTTCCAATATTTCTTTTACCATCATTTAATGAACTAGTGTAAGAAGAATCATATGACCTTGATAATTTTGGTGTATTGTTTTCTGATTAATCAGACAGGAGCTTGTTGACTGGTATGTAGTAAGGAACTAACAAGTTATCTAATACTAGGGAGAAAGATCTCCTTCAATAAGAAGTAATTTATAAAGCAAAAATACCCAAGTAAGAGATGGTTATTCCTCACAACAGAAGAAAAATCCTATCATACATAGTTAAACATTTTTAAAAAGAAGAAAAAGAGCATGAATTTCAGTAATCCTTTTACCATTGTTTAGAAAATATTTTAAAGTGGAAGAAAATATGATATGGAAGCAACAACAAAAACAAAATGACAAAATCAGAAGGTATTGTACTGGAGAGGGTATTTAGTGCAAAAATGCCAGCTGTAATATTTAGAAGACAGGAGAAAAAAAAAACAAAAAAAAAAGGAAAGGATGGAAAATATAGAGTAATTTAAATGCTCAGCGAAGAGTGACTGGGTAACTGTTGTAATTTTCAAACGATCTTAGCACACAGCTCAATAGGAATCTTGGCAAAACAAAATGATTTGTTTCACTTGCTTGAGGTCCATCTGAAAACAGAGTATTTAGCGGTGTATAAATGGCACAACCTCTGACCCTGGGATGTGCTTGAGCAGACTTGACATGATACTGGAAAATATGAAGAAATACTGTAGATACCTTTGTAACCTGGTATGGACTGTTGCCTCCTGAAGAAATTTCACATTTCCATATGGTGATCGGTATCTGAAGTAAAGTACATGGTAAATGTCACCTGTACATGTATTTTGGTTTTCTGTATCAGTGTGTATTCCAATGTAATTATATAAGTTTAACTCTCTCTTTGGTTATCCTCATTTCCTACTCTATTATTAGCTGAATGATAAAAACGACTATCTTCCAACGAGTTTTCTGAAAATTATGTTTCTTTTAAACACTAATTAAGCGATATAACAGTGGCTTGAAATATATTTATTTAGTGTAAAATGTATAAATAATTAGTTTGTAGTAATGAGATGATCATGGCATGATAGTCTCTGAGTGAAGTGGTACACAAGGTTTGCAGTTACCTAGAAATTGCAGGCTTCAATGTCACTAGGGTTGGAACATTGTCATAATCAGCTTTAGTCCTGCAGCGACTAGGCTGGCCCCACTCTAAGTGACTATGTACTGTTGTAAAACTGTGTAAAGCTGGAGGCTCCCAGCGTCTTCATTTTATGAGGCAGATTTGGCTGTATTTTTAGTGCAAATGCAGAGGCATGCTGACATTGAACCAAGTTGTCATTTAGAAACAAATTAGTTTTGTTTCTAAACTAACATGAGTACCAAACATGAGTACTTTGGACTTATTCTTAAGGATAAGAAGATAACAATGGATGAACATGTCAAGTATATTGGGAGCACTGAAGCATACTAAAATCATAATAGAGGGAATGTCCATCTTCCTACAGAGAACTTGGAAAAAAGTTTTCATTTCAACATCTGCATAGAGCAGTTTATAGCTCCTGTCTCTCTCATTTGGTACTGCTGTTCATATGCCAAACCCTGCCCCCACCACAGACAGTTAAAAATAAAATAAATCTTATTAACCTAGAAAACTGGAATATCCAAAACATAATCCACACGTCAAATGAGGTACAAGAAGAACGGAGGAGTGGCCCCTGGTTCTGGAAAGACTCAGTGAAGCAGTATAGGACAAAACCAGAACAGGGAAGTGGGAAAGGGTGGGTGAGAGAACAGGGGGAGGAAAGGGGGCTTATGGGACTTTCGGGGAGTGGGGGGCTAAAAAAAGGGAAATCATTTGAAATGTAAATAAAAATATATTGAATAAAAAATAAAGAAAAAAACACACAAACAAATAAGGAAGAGAAGATCTGAGATCTAACTTAAAACAGAGAGTGCGACAAAGGGTGGAAGAACCAGCAGCAGAAGAAAGGTAGCCAGCCAACACTGTGCTGGAGATTGCTGTCCCACTGGCCACACTGGCCACATGGTCTCACCATTCAGCTTGAGTATGGAGCCAACTCCAGGGAATGAATGATGACTGTCCCCAGGCCTTCAACTCATCTTCTTTCACAAGGACTGATATGTCCCACTAAAATGCCTCTTCATCCCGTTATTGAGTTGTTATCTAGATCCATTCTTTATCTCACTTCTGAGATGCTGTTCACCCTTTTCCTCTTAGGCTTTTCTTAGTCATGCCCACAGTTGAAACAGGCAAGCCAAATACCACCAGCATCTCAACACTGGGTTTTTATTAGCTGATCCCATCACCATCAGTAACTCTTGGTATCAATATCAACAGGCTGCCCCTGCCACTTTTTGAAGCCCAAATGCTCTTTAATATTTTTGAAGCCACTGTGTAGCATATGTCTATTCACATGTGTATATAATTAATATATATGTGTATATTAATTCTGAAATATATATTTCAGAATTTAAACAATCACATCAAGTATAGTATGTTGCTTGAGCATTAATACTAGTAATTACCACTGCAGTAAAATATTAACGTAATTCGTTAAGCAATAAAACTTGTTTTCAGATCCACTGCATTTATTTGCTAGAATAGATTCCAAGTGAAGTAAACTTTAGCAATGAAGTCACATGCAAATGGGGAAATTAAAATAGGAGACCCATAGAAAAAAGAAAATTCCTTACTTTTATATACTTCTAAGTGCATGGGTCTCTGAATCTGTGAGATTAACAGCTGAGTGAACAAATTAAAGAGTTTAATTACATTGAAATTTATTACATGGCAGCCATGAAGGCTGTAAAGTCCACTCTTTTTTTTTTTCAGATTCTTATTGTTCTTGATAAATAGTTTTAAAATAGATGAAGAAAGAACTCAAAGACAATTGATTGGAGTTGAAGAGTCAAACTTGCACTCTTGCTTAGACTAGACATTGGGGAAGGATAAGAAAATAAGAAGGAACAGGAACAATACAGATTCTGTATGAGAAATAAAATGTACCTAAGCTCATTAGAAAGAATGTGAAAATAACTCTGTCGTGGTTTGAAGAAGAATGGCCCCAAAAGCTTATATGTTGTAATGTTTAATCCCTAGGAAATGACACTTTGAAAGGATTAGAAGGATGAGTAGGTATGACCTTGTTGAAGGACATGAGTCACTGGGGGGTGGCTACTGAGATTTTAAAGCCTCATTCCTGGCTCAGCCTCCCCATGCCTCTGGCTAGAGATCAGGATGTTGCTCTCAATGACTGTTCCAGTAACTGTCTGGAGGTTACCATGCTTCTCATTCTGCTATCTTTGTCTTTTGCTTTGAAATTATAAGTAATCCCTCCAACTAAATGCTTTCTTCTATTTACTTATCTATTTATCTATCTATTTATTTATTTATTTACATTAGATCCTTTTTTATTTACATTTTAAATGTTATCCCCTTTCCTCCTTTCCCCTCCGAAAATCCCCTAACCCATGGCCCCTCCTCCTGTTCACTAACCCTGGCATTCCCCTATACTGAGGAAACTGACATTCACAGGATCAAGGGCCTCTTCTCTCATTGATGTTCAACAAGGCCATACTCTGCTACATATGCTGCTGAAGCCATGGGTCCTTCCATGTGTACTCTTTGGTTGGTGGTTTAGTCCCTGGAGCTCTGAGGGTACTGGGTGATTAATATTGTTGTTCTTCCTATGGGACTACAAACCCCTTCAGCTCCTTGGATCCTTTCTCTAGCTTCTTCATTGGGAAACCTGGGCTAAGTGCAACAGCTGGTTGAGAGCATCCTCCTCTGTATTTGTCCGACACTGGCATGGCCTCGCAGAAGAGAGCTATATCAGGCTCCTGTCAGCAAGCACTTTTTAACATCCCTAATAGTATCTGGGTTTGGTAACTGAGTGGTAAGGTTTTTTTTAAAGCAATAGAGCAGGGATTATGGTGAATTGCTGTGGGGATTTGGGGTATACAAGTACAAATTCCATTAACCAGAGTTAGTTTTTCTATTTGTTCATTTCAGCTCTTGTCTTGGGCTGCTCATCCTTATCAGAAAACATGGTTTCTTTTTAGAAGATGGATCTAAATACAGACATGCCCTTCAGCTTGTCAGAACATGGAAATACTGTCTAGTTCCATACATCAATATAGTGTTATGCTTCCTTATCTACCAAAACATACTGCTAAGTTTAGATAGTACCAGTGAAGTGGATGGTTGCAGAAAGGATTCTTATTCTTTGAATCCCTGCATGAGCTGACCTTTCACAGGTGATGTGGCCTGTTTAAGATCCAATGCCAATATTCTCCATAAGTATTTATATTCCAGAATCAGAAGTTATGTAAGAAATACAATTTAGATATTGATTTGGGGATTGTTTTAATGGTTCACTTAATTTTGTCTATTCATGGCAAGCTAGTGTCATCTAGGAAAAGGGAAACTCAATTGAGAAAAAAAAGTCTGAACATAATTGGCCTTTATGTAATTTTGCAGACATTTTCTTGATTAATAATTAATGTAAAAGAATATACCCCAGTGTGGGCAGTGCCATCTCTGGACAGTTGATCCCAGGAAACAATTGAATAAGCCACAGAGAGCAGGATAATAAACAATACTTCTATAGCCTTGACTTTAGCTCCTGCCTCTGGATTCCTAGCATGAGTTCCTGCCTTAACTTTTCTTCATGATGGACTGTAAAGTGTAAGCTAAAGTATATCCTTTGTCATGTTGCTTTTGATTTTTTTTTATTATAAGAATAGAAAACAAACTAAGTTGCTTTTTTAAAGTAGCAAGTGGAAAGATTAAAATCAATGGCTTTGATTCTGGGAAAGTATCAGAAAAGGAAACACTACAAAACTGTATTCCCAACATCATTTACACAATGGACAATAATTGCCAGTGAAAAACTGATCATATGATGGTTTTTAGAAATTTCGAGTCTATTGATAGTTTACAATTGCCAGCAAAATGTTGGATGGTAAATTTCATTTGGTCCATTTAAAATCCTACCACAGGTAAAACTATGATTGCACAACTATTAGCCCTGTGGTAGGCAGACATTCATGTGTCACTGAACCAGCTTATACATAGCCTATGTGGCCAATGCTGAGGATGAAACTATCTTCAATGGTTTAATTATCTGTCCCCTGATTTCTGATGTATCTTCAAAGAGGAACAATTTTTGTTTTTTTAGGCTTTGGCCAGTAATTCTGTATATTGCTGTACTTTTTCATGTCCCATCCTTATGAATCAAGTGGCTGTCAAAAGATTAAATTGTGTAACATCCTCTCTTACACAAAACAGTTATATTATCTTCATATAAGAACTAGATGTTGAAGGTATTAATAATCACAGGAAAACGTGTAAACAGGTAAAAACAGAAAAATCTTCAAACACAAGGAACAGTAGGTTCGAATTGATTTTATATTACTTCATTTGGACTTGTCTGTTCAAATTAGGTGCATAATACTATATGTTTAAAACACAACCTAAGAAAGAAGCTGACTATAATTTCAGACTTGCAAATTTATTAGATTAAAATGCTCAGGTTTAGAAAATTGGACAAATTTAAAAAACAGTAATAGATATTAAAAAACACAGAACATTATGATCCATTTAAAAGAAAAAATAAATATTTAAAACCAGACTATGATCAAGAGAGAGATGGCAGATCTAATAAACAAATAAAGAAGACAAATTTCCTGAAACCTTAAAAATAATAGAAGACATGAGCAACATATGTTTGAAAATATGTAAAAATACAAAAGTATATAAAATAGTAATAAAAATATAAAAATAGTAATAAACTTAAAATAATTCAAACAAAATAAACAATGCCAATAGTAGGGGCAGAGGCTCTGGCAGACCAAACAAACAAATAATTAAATAGAAGATAAGACAATCAAAATTATTAATAATAAAAAACAAAAGAAAAATTGTAATAAAGAAAAATTGTAATAAAGTAAAATGAGGGCAATGTTACAGATGATAATAACATGATGTGCACAACATAAACAGTTTTAAAATATACTACAAATAACTTTCTTAAACTTTTACAGGTTTTTTTGAAAGACATGGACATAAACCTCAAGTTTGACTTCAATAAAACTATCCAACTTGGCAGGCCAGGGAACCTGAAAATGATTAAGGCTTTACACCCAAGACAAATACAATCAAGAAGGCATTGGAGATTTGAGTAGAATAAATAAAGCCAGTGATTAAAAAGAAGAAAAAAATCAATGCAATAATAATTTGCTCTTTAATAAAATCATCAAACTTGGCAAGAATTACATTGAATAAGAAGGAAATATAGAATACTTAAAAAATAGTTTCCTAATAGGATGTCATGAGAATTGAGGCAAATAAGCAGGGCATATTGAATGCCCCCTTCCTAGAAACTTGATTGTACATAGTCCATAGAGCAAGGAGAAACTACTGAACGTAAATGTGACCAGTAAAGCAACTGGATGTGGCATTTAACAGGGACACCAAATCTACACAACCATTAAGTCCATAAAGTTTACATGTCATTTAAGCAATGCCTTCATTTTTCATCAAACACGCAAAACACCAACAGCTCACAGACTCAAATGGAATAAGCTTAGCCCATTCAGTGAGACAAGGCTAATATTAACCCAGAAAGGGTTGCTAAAAGGAAGGCTAGCAAGTAGTCTAGAATGGTTCATATGGGTTTTCTGCATAAGTTTATCTTCAATATGATATTTGGAAAGTGAATTAGGAGGTTTGTAAACCATGATCATATGTTAAGACCCAACTGAACTTATTTGCAGAAAGTGAAGATGTTTAAAAATATGAAAACTGATTACTATAATTTTCCATATTACCATAATTGAAGAAAAAAGGAAATTGTGTATTCAGTTCTTGTAGGGTAAAGAATGCATTCAACAAAGAGTAAGCAAGTGAAAATGAATAAATTATGCTACATATAAAATATAGTGTAAACATGTACCAAAAGTCCTACAGTATTCTCTTTAGATAGGACAAAGAGAAGGTGAATGTTATCTTTATTTTACCTTTAATTCAAGCCATTACTGTTTAATAAAAGTATAATTTTTTTTTACCAACAGAATTCTGGTGTACAAAATATTCCTTCATGAAAATAATACTTCCAATGGAATTATAGAAAATTAAAAGGAGACATCAATAAATGTGTCATAGAATTGATTTCAATTAAAATTGTGCCACCTCCAGTTATATATGTAATACAGCACTGGAAATTTTAGCCAGTGAAAGCAAGCACTCAAAAAATAAATACCACCTAAATAATGATGAAATGCATTTCTAATTCTATATTATATATTTATAATACCAGAAAATCATTGAAATTAGTAAGCAAAAGTATTTACCCATTATCATCATCATCATCATCATCATCACCATCGTTATTATATGTTCCTGAGTATGGGTATGTACATGACACAGCACACATGTGGAAGACAAATGATGGCTGACAGAGGCAGAGTGAATTTGCTGTCATTGTCTAGAACTTCCATCTCCAAGACGGCTGAATTCTCTGAAATGTGCTCAGCGTCCATGAAGTCTAAATGAACAAAGGGAATAGCAGAATAAAATAATTTTGCTAATAAGTTAGGGCCATATATTTTGTGACAAACATGATACTGACAGTTAGAAATAGGTTGTGATATAACAATATTGTGCATATGAAAATGACACACTGAATATTGTTAGTCTGAGTGTTAATTATAAAAAAACAACTATCTACATGGTATAAAACTAATAAAACAAAGTAGAAGAAAAATAATTTGAGAAGAGAAAGAGGATCCCAGTTTTGAGATAGAAAGGAGAGAATTGTAAAGAAGAAAGATAGCCAAGGGTTGGGGTGCTTTAGAAAAACAATTATGCAACCAATCATGTTACACAGTGAATATACAGTAATAGCATTTTTATGAATTGAGCAAAAAAATAAGTATTATAAGGAAATTTTAGGTAAATTATTTCAAATAATTTAGAATTACTGTTGTACATCTTGTAGTGTATTCTGTCTGTATATTTGGCATTTAACAGTGCAAGTAAACGTTTCCAGGCATTTTTTTTCCAAAATAATGGAAAACTTAAAGTATTTTAATTACAAAAACCTTTTATGCATTTAATTATTAATATGCAATTACTATGATTGTTATGTAGAAACCTGATAAGAGTCAAAAAGATTAAAATTGCAAACTTACATATGAACATATTGAGAAGAGGGGAGGAAAATGTAATCAAATCAAATGGGGTTACATCAGGGTTAGTTCTGTGGCTGAGACTGGGGGTTGCTCTTGTAGGGAGTGGAGTTTGGTGCCTAGCACCTATTTTGGGTAGGTAACAAATAACTTTTACTCCAGGCTCAGGACATCTGATGATATTTTCAGGCCTCTTCATGCACTTGAACTTATGTTTGCAAAACCATGCCTAGAAACACAGGCAGGCAAATCATTTCTTTAATGAAATTAAATCTTCAAATATAGATTAATAAACATTGAAAATCAGCTAGCAGTTACAGCAGATGGCTTTAATCCCATCACAACCAAAGCAGACACGGGTCGTTCCGTACATGTTCAAGGACTGCCTGGTCTACATAGCAAGTTGCAAGTCAGCTCAGTTAAATAGAGAGACCCTGTTTCAAAATTAAAGAAACAAGTGAGCAAAAAATAAATAATATAAAATTAAAATGAGAGAATGTAGTTGAGCCTAGTATTAAGGAAGATGTCACTGCAGTAAAAATTAAATTTAAATTACAAAATAGCATAATAAAGCACAGGGAAACAGGCACTCAGCAAAATGAAATGGAAATGGTAAAACCTGGTAAGAGAAATTTCATATTAATTATCTAAGCCTGGTCTAATAGATCAAACCACCATGAAAGACTTAAGACACCAAAATTCGCAAAACATGAATATTTATTAATATGTTGTTTTAATTCTAGATCATGGCAGTGATGCTGAACGCTTGGAATTTAAGGTGAAATATGAGCTCTTAATCTCTGAGTATTGGTTATTTAATGGAAATAGAATATCAAATGATATCCAAGAAAACTGGAACCACTCAGAATTTGTAACTTGTGGGAAAATCATTGGCTTTTATAGTCTTAAGGGGAAAACTCAAACTCAACTTTTAAAACAGAAATCTCAGTTCGAATTTCATAAGAGTTCCCTATAAATTTTTGGCCAGTTTCAGTTCCCACAATAATTGAGGATATTGCTATTATTCTTTGTGGTCACCAGAACTAGATTGCAAGCTTCACGATGTAAACACCACAGTTTTAGATAAAGCGCGCATGCACACACACACACACACACACACACACACACACACACACACACATGCACACACTCCAAGTTGAAATATCCTGATAGCTAATCTTTACTGTCCTAAATACAGAATGCTTGAGAAGATGATGTACAGTATTCTTATCATATTTTGTCCATTTTTGCTACATACAATTCCAAAACTCTAGCAAGGATATGCAAACCAATGAAGTTCTAACTTAATTGTTTGGGGGAGTTACCAATTGTTTCTTACTGAGTCTGAGGCCCATTCCACAGGAGCATATATGCTCCCACCATCATAAACCTCTTCAAATGATTATGGCTGATATGTCATAGGCTCTATGGAAAGGTAACTGTGCATATTTTGGTAAGTAGACATGTAGTCTACCAGCCTTCTAAAGGTGTATCTTTATACTCATGGACTAATGCTGCTTTGAGCCTTGATCTATACAGCTCCTGTGTGTGTGTGTGTGTGTGTGTGTGTGTGTGTGTGTGTGTGTGTGTGTGAATGTGTGTGTGTGTGTGTGTGTGTGAATGTCTGTGTGTGTGTGTGTGTGATATTAATGCAGAAACTCATAACTGGTAAATGTGCTGAAAATAAATGATTACTGAGTCCTCTGCCTTAATCAAAAATCTACAACACATACATTGTCAATGGGAAAATAATGCTAAAATATATGACAAGAAAATATTAAGGAACACACACACATAAACACACACACTCATGCACATACACACAGAGGGGGATGGAAGGAAGAGGAAGAGGCAAATGTTAAGGATTAGTGAAAGGAAAGGGAATGGGACTGAGAGTTACTAAAAGTTATAGGACAGGTAATATAACTACAATGTTCTTTATTCATTCATGAAAATGACAAAATAATAATAAAATTCTTCAGGCCTTTAAAAATGCTCATGTATAGATTTAACAAATAGGAATTATGAAAATGAAATATTTATGCATTAAGGATTTAACTTTAGTTACAGAAATAGAAAATATGTCACACACATTACCTTAGTGCATAAACTTTAAACTATTTATTTTCTTTATGCTATTATCTGATTTAGGTTTAAACAACGGCTGGTATCAAATAAGGAAAATGGTAGAAATCTATAGCTTGTAGAAGAGTGTTAAGTTGTATGTTACTGAAATATCATTGCCTCATCTCTTTTCAGATTTTTTCTTCACATAGCTGGTTTCCAGTTCCTAGACAGAGAGGAGAAGGTACAGGGAGAGAAGCCATGTGCGTCTGAGAGGCTTATGGTGGGAAGAGGAATAGTGGCATTAGACCAGAATCCTCCAGACAGAAGAGAAATGTATACAGATGCTGTGTCTACCACATGCTTTCAAAGCAGCAAAGCTTCGTGCTATTGATTTGAGAGTTTTGCAGTAAATTCCATCTACTGCACAGATTCAAATACATTTGCCTGTGATCTGTGTTGTCACTGAATTACTTTAACAGATACTTCTTGCACTGGCCAGACAATCTACTGAAAGAAATAGCTTGATGTTTTGAAGGATCAATGTATAGTATTCCATACAGACATTAAAAACATAGAATTCAGCAGCAATTGCATATCTATGGTAATGGTGTTTATTGACTGGTGACATTTTATTAAAAGTATTTACCATGTTATCTTACAGAAAAGTTGGTAATCTTGCCCCCAAAGATGTATTTACCCAGATGCATTACTGTACTTTGATTTCTGGGTGAGATTACAGTAATTCTGGAATAATCAGAGCTTAGAAAGTTTTCTAGCATTTAGATATACTTCATACTATATACTTTAGATATACTTTAGCTTGCTATTGCCATTTATGTTTGAATTATACATATGAAGGGGAAGATATAACAGCTTTCAAGATTTAAAAATGGTAAAGGGGAGAATAGAGGCTCAAAGTGGTAGTTTGAAGATGTGAGAGAAATGAGAATAAGAGAGGAAAAAATCAATATTCTCAAAGATAAGAGTGAGCAGAAAGCAGTAAAGTGAGCATTACTGTCTATCAAATGAAAAGAAAACAATAAATCCGATCTGTATTTCACAAAGTATTAAAGGCAAGCTTGTTGTAGCTTCATACCTTGTGAACACATCAAGGACCATGCATAACATTGTGATATATATATATGACTAGATATGCATGCAGGTAGGTATGTGCAAACATACAGATATACACATGCATACATAAACGAAAATGGATTAAATCATTTAGTTGTGTAAACACATCATTTAAAAGGAAGAAAAAAATGGAAAGTAACTAAAAGGAGCTATCTCTCTCGAATTTATTCAACTTGCTCACATGAATCAAAGAAGGATACAGTAAGATTATATAAGTACTAAGATTACCTGTGAAAATATGAGATAAAGCCAGTATAGCTTAAAAAGCTGCCTGTAATGAACATGGTGATTCTCCCAAAGTGTTTATTGAGAGGAAACCTGCTCACTGTATGAATCAACTCCAGCACATCAAAACTTGCTGTCACTTTGAACTGAACAAGACATTCCATTAGGGAAGAAGGCTAATGAAGGTTGAACTTGTTCTCATTAGAAACTGCACATACTATTCTAAGGATTACAATTGAGGTATATGCAGGGAACAGGATCAGATACACTCCAAGGACTAAAAGAAGGAAACTGATACAGAAACCAATGAAGACAATTAATTGGCACGACATTATTAAAATCATAACGGAACATAGAATAGCAGGAATGCACACAAGAAAGTATGAGATATAGTTGATAGCCACATTTATAATTAAAATAACAGATGGAAAGCTGAAAGATATGTAAAGTTATCCACTACAAATTTGATTCCTATCTGTCAAAATATTTGGTATGCATATGTCATTGAAAAAGTCAGTGAAGTTTTATAGTTGTAAGGGGGAAACAATACAATTTAAAATAAGGATTTTTTTCAGAGCAATCTTTTTTTATGTTTTTAATGAATATATCTTCATTTACATTGCCAATGGTAAAACCTTTCCCAATATCCTCCCTCCCCTAAGACCCCCAACCCCTCCCCCTCCTCCTTCCCCCTGCCTCCATGTATATGCCTCTTCACCCAACACTCCCCTTTCCCCCCTCGTGGTTTCCCTTTGTTGTGGCCTTTCAGAGCAATCTTTACACTTCAATAATTTTATCTCTGAAAAGCAAGAATAATTCAAAAGGGAAGATAAACAGAATTATTTTTGCTAGAGCCAGAATATAATAAGAATGCATTCACTGTTGTTAATTTGTTATGTAAATCAATTACTATTTATCATTAAACATTTATTCAAAATAAATGTTAGATAACATTGAAAACAATTAAGAATTATGTTCAGTTATATATCCTCTCATAGATGTTTTTATATTTATTGCCAAAAAGTTTAGGCTTTCAGCAATAAAGGAATATATATATATATATATTCCTTTATTGCCAATTAATTGTCTTCATTGGTTTCTGTATCAGCTTCCTTCTTTTAGTCCTCAGAGTGTATCTGATCTTGTTCCCTGCATATACCTCAATTGTAATCCTTAGAATAGTATGTGCAGTTTCTGGGCACCTCACTTCCAGAAGATCCTGCTATACCACTCCTGGGAATATACCCAGAGGATTCCCCACCATGTAATAAGGATACATGCTATACTATGTTCATAACAGCCCTATTTATAATTGCCAGATGCTGGAAAGAACCCAGGTATCCCTCAACAGAAGAGTGGATGCAAAAAATGTGGTATATCTACACAATGGAGTACTATTCAGCCATTAGAAACAATGAATTCATCAAATTCTTAAGCAAATGGATGGAGCTAGAGAACATCATACTAAGTGAGGTAACCCAAACTCAAAAGGTGACTCATGGTATGCACTCACTAATAAGTGGATATTAACCTAGAAACCTGGATTACCCAAAACATAATCCACACATCAAATGAGGTACAAGAAGAAAGGAAGAGTGGCCCCCTGTTCTGGAAAGACTCAGTGAAGCAGTATTCGGCAAAACCAGATCAGGGAAGTGGGAAGGGGTGGGTGGGAGTACAGGAGGAGAGAAGGGGGCTTATGGGACTTTCGGGGAGTGGGGGGCTAGAAAAGGGTAAATCATTTGCAATGTAAATAAAAATATATTGAATAAAAATGGTAAAACAGTAAAAAAAAGAAATATATATATATATTTCAGTCTTACCTGTGGCCAATGATTTAATTGGTTCATTTTCTATTCAAGTTATTATTATAGGTCCCTAGTACCTTAGCTAAAGTGTCATCAGTTCACACACAGTCCTTTCTCTGACTACGTAACCACTGAAGTCTGTTTCTAATTGCACCACTAAGTGTCCCACATTGTAAAGATAATCCTAAATTCATATAAAATTGCTTCTGGGAGAAGCTGAGGAAACTGCTCTGACCCAATTTTATGCTCTTCATAAAAATTAAAAAAAAAATGTCTTTTCTTACTTCACAAGTCATTGCCCTATCTTTTCTCGATGGAAACTGTTACAGAGAACAGCGGGAGTCATGTAGTTCCACCTTAAAGCACTCATTTTTAAGAGCTGTTGCTGGGACAGAGAACTCAGGGGAGATGAAGGAGAGAGTTATAAGTTTCTCTAGTGAGGATCTGAGGGAAGACAGTAAGAGAATGAGACAGAAAGGGGCATTTCAATTGTGTCAACAGATGTATAATCCACTTCCTTTTCAGTTAGCCAGATTGCCCACATCTCTGTCCAGATTACTTAGTGTTCTTTGCAATCTGTCTTTCACTAGATCTTCATATATTGAAACATAAGACATGACTTGTAAAACAGAAGGCAGTAAAAGGGGATGGAAATGAACTTCATATTATTTCTTCACATGTGCACCTTGGGTTGTCATCTTGGACAGATTAACTTAGTAGTCATGCTCCTATGGCTCAGAAATAACTGAGTTAATTCTCTCTGGATTCTGGCTAGCCTGCACCCTTCTGCCTGACTTCCATATGAGACCATTACTAGCTTTTGCTGTGCAGACTTATGACTACCTGCTCGTGTTTGTCTCTTCATATTACACATACACCTTTGCAAACAGTCTGTTTTAAAAATCAAACTTTCCTGATATCACTATGTTTTCTCTTTATGGTGGGTATCATGTATATTGCATGTTTATAAATAGTACCACTATTTATAGTTGTATTTATAGTGATATTTATATAAATTGAAAAAAGATCAAGAATTTTTAAAATATTAGGAAACTATCCAAATTTTCTGAATGATCCAACAATAACAACAACAACAACAACAGCAGCATAGACAAAATTGAGCTTTCAGACTCAATGGTAATTTGTCAGCTTTGAAGTTTAGTACTTGAAATCTTCCTTGTGATTCATATTTTGGGTTTCATGAATTTTTCCATATAAGTTATGCTTCTTATATTTTCTTGTAACTTTTGATTTGACGAATATTTACATATTGTTAAATTTTGTAAAAAATAATGACATATAGTTGTATATGCAAATGTCTTATTTCTTGGTTTTGACCTTACTGGAAGGTGGTTGAACAAAAGGTGACTCCATAAAAATATTGGCACATATGGGATCTGTGTATGTATTTAGAACATGTTCTAGAAAGAGAATAAGGAACCTCAGTTTCTCCATTTTATATCTCATGATATAATGTTGCCTACTCTAACACATATTCCCCAATCTCACCATCAGAGGGCTTGACCAGGGGCAAAGATCTGCGACTGCTTGAGTTTCTCTGTATATAATCTCAGGTAATCAGCTGTATCAACACAAATATGACTAAGAAAGGAAGCAGATCTACTTCCATTTAAACCTACAACTTTATCTCAGAAAGTGAGTTTCTGTACAAAGCATGTTACCTGATCTTTCTTTTAAATCAGAATTTATTTTTTATTAGATATTTTCTTTATTTACATTTCAAGTGTTATCCCCTTTCCTGGTTTTATCCTCAGAAAACCCCCTATCCCCTCCCCCCCCCACCCCCTGCTCATTAACCCACCCACTTCTGCTTCCCTGTTCTGACATTCCCCTCCACTGGGACATCGAGCCTTCAGAGGACAAGGACATCTCCTCTCATTGATGTCCAACAAGGCCATCCTCTGTTACCTATGTAGCTGGAGTCATGGGTCCCTCCATGTGTACTCTTTAGCTGGTGGTTTAGTCATTGTAAGCTCTGGGGGTACTGGTTTGTTCATATTTTTGTTCCTATGGGACTGCAAACCCCTTCAGCTCATGTCTTTCTTCTTTCCTTGTTGAGTAATTACCATTGTGACTGAAGTGGAATCTACTATGATGAAACTGGCTTGTATCATCTGTAAGTGAGACTCTTGCTTTAGTTTGATTAACTGTGTAGTATTTTACATTTCTGTTTTTACATGTATTTTTTATTCTCTATAAATTAAGTATATAAATTTGTAAGAATTCTATTCACTCAAATATTTTACTAAATTACAATACAGAAAATGTTCCATCAGGAAGAATATCACATGAAATTGCTCTTTATACATTCAATATTAATATAGGAATTGAAGTAGAAATATTCAATTGTTGTCTTAGTCAGGGTTTCTATTTTTGTACAAACATCATGACCAAGAAGCAAGTTGGGGACAAAAGGGTTTATTCAGTTTACATTTCCACACAGCTGTTCATCACCAAAGGAAGTCAGTACTGTAACTCAAGCAGGTCAAGAAGCAGGAACTGATACAGAAGCCATGGATGGATGTTTCTTACTGGCTTGTTAGCTCTGGCTTGCTTAGCCTGCTTTCTTATAGAACCCAAAAATACTAGCCCAGAGATGGTACCGCCCACAATGGGCCCTCCCCACTTAATCACTAATTGAGAAAATGCCCCACAGATGGATCTCATGGATGCACTTCCCCAACTGAAGCTCCTTTCTCTGTGATAACTCCAGCCTGTGCCAAGTTGACGAACAAAACCAGCCAGTACAATCACATTATACAAATGAATTATTTTTGATAAATCATAAACATAAAGATAAAGATAACAGCCTCAGGGAATGGAGGACACCAGAAGAACTAGTCCCTAGATTAACTGAGCAAATTTTATAAGAATTCAGAGACTGAAGGAGCAAACATGGTGCTTAGAGGGCGTGCTTCAAGTCCTCTGTGTACATATTGTGCCTTCAAGTGTCATGTTTTTGTGGGAGGCCTGAGTGTGTGAATGAGTGGGACTCTGATTCTTGGGCCTGGTCTTGGGCTATTTTCATTTAGATGATCTGTCTTGTCTTATTTCAAAGTCCTATTTTTTATCTGATTATATTTTATTTTGTTAGGTTTTATTGTTATCTCTTAGAATCTTTTTTTTTTTTTTTTTTACTAATGAGAGACAGAAAGGAAGAAGGTCTGGATGGGAATGAGGTGGGAGGGGGTAGAGGAAGGGGAAACCATGGTCAGGATAGATTGTCTAAGAAAGGAAACTGCTTCCATTAGAATTGAGAACATAAAGGTGACAGGATAATGTTTCTGTATCAGACAATACAATAATAGATAAAAAATTGGAAATCCAAATCCAGTAATTCTATGACAAAATAATCTAAGAATTAAGGATTTAACTAAAATTTAGACTTCAACAGTTAAAAATCCATTTTATTCACATTATAACACTACTATATTGAAAATGTAAAATACAAATTTTTTTTAACAACTTACCTTTGAAAGTAAGCAAAAATCCCTTTTTTCTTCCAGTCCAAGTGTAGAAAGGAAAGAAGATGCAATATTGGCAAAGAACTCTGTGTGTTAAGTCACAAGCAAAATGAATACAGTCACTTTGTAAAATTAATACAGTCACTTTGTAAAACATCTAGCATTATCTTCTAAAGTCAAGTATGTTTTTATGCTGAGGCAGACTCTCTACTTTGTGTGGGAGATATGAATGCTTGTGTTTATTAGCAAAGGTATATAAGAATGTTTATGGTATTTGTATGTGCAATGGCACAAGTTGAAAAGGATTGAAGTACCCATCAGAAGTGAAATGTATTGATAAATTCATTTGATGGGACACACAAATATTAATGACCTACCTTAAATACTGCTAATGAAACTATAATAACAGTAAGAATAAAATCAAATATGATCAAATCTTAGATAAAATTTTGCAGACATTCATAATTTATAGCTTTTGGAGATAGAATACTGTATGTCCTGTTTCCATGGGATCATGAGGAACCTAAATTACTTGAAAACATTTCAAACTACTTTCTATAACTGACTGTGAATTCTTTTACAGGCAAAGGTGCATCAATAAATAAAATGAAGGGAAAATGAATTTTACCTTTTAAAATGAGATCTCAATTTTTAAATTAATAAAAATGAAGTAAAGCTGTTTAAAAGAGAGGTTCTAGGATATGTAATTGTGATGTGTGGTTTGTTTGGTGTATGTTAAGTGTTATTAAACTTATGATAGTACTCCAAAGTTATTGCACTTCCCATGAAATATAGTTTAATAAGTATCTGAGCACTACAATCATTGTGATTGTGATTTTTTGATTCAGAACTAAACATTCATGCTTTAACATACTTGTTCTCATAAAATGTTTGATGTTTTCATTTTACTTGTTGTATATGCATCGTGTCAGTTTTTGAAGCAGTGCATGGCTACACATATTACATCTCCATATTATCTAATGATAGAGTATTATGTGGTGGTTGATTTACAAGAATATAAGTGGTAAAGGTAGAATGTAATTGACAACCCATGGAAAAACAGTTACAAGACTTAGTAATAGTTTTAATAAAGTGTCAATAAATTGATTGCTCTGTAGAAGCATAATCAGTCAAAGACATTTCAAGTTATCACAGATTATAAAAATTTACTATAATAAACAAGATTACTCAATAACAGGCAGAACACATTATCTGAGACACTAATCAAAGGTTTAACTAGGAGACATTTCATATACAGTATAAAATTTGAGCATATATTGGTCATATGAGGGGCTGAGAGAATACGAATTTCTGTTGGTGCTGAGTTGGGAAAAGGGCTGTCTTCTACTAACATCTCAAAGATAAGAAGATATTAGAGTGTTTGAGTATCAGATGTTAAACTTCCCCCACAGTGCATCCTTGCCTCAGCAGCTACTCCGGCCATCTTCCCATCTGGAGAAGCTCTCAAATATAGCACCATAGATACACACACAGGAGCACATCTGCACAGATGTCCAGGTGTCACCTCTGCCATCTTTTGAGTTCGTTCTAGCCATCATTCGTTCTGGAGCTGATTCTTGCTCCTGAGCCAATCCATTTTGTATCTGGGTTTGACATTTATGAAAGGATTGGACCAGAAATTATACATCATTTTCCATCTGGCTCTGAAATATGAATGCTGGAAACACCAGAATTAACAAAGGGGTTACTTAACTGATCAATAGAGAGGAAAATGCACAAACACAGTGGCATAAAGTATGGAACAAGTTTATTGGGTATAATTCCATATTTAAAGGATAAAAAGACTAAAAGACTCTAAGACTGGTGCAGTAATGTACTTTTCCCCACCTTTACACTGTTATTTTAAAAAGGAATCGATGTTCAATAAATATATAGATGTAGTAGAAAGTAATAATTACTAGCAAGTAACCTGAATGAAAAATAGTTAATGTGCTTGCTATGGTTAATTAAAAGACAATCATGATCATGAATTCACAGATGTAATAAAAGATGGTCACAACTTCACTATCACCAACTGAGCACAAGGGTGTGTTAAACACAAACTCACAGATCCTAGGCATTAGAACACAGTCAACACAAAGAAGACTCAGGCATTGCATGTAACAGTAAGATGTGTGTCGAAGCACCACAAAGATGTAGCATTAATTCCTTACTATGTCCTCTACTCATTCTGTGGAAGTGATATGACTTTTCTTCTTAAGTCTCTTTATACATTGTATTATGTAAATGTGTTTGGGAATATGACTATCTTATTCCAACATCTCCCTATAAAAAATTAATTGATTATATTAAAAAATAATAGCTATTATAAAGATTAAAGCACCTGGGGAAAAGTGTGTTAATACAAATGTAGATCTACACTCAAATGGCAAAGTATGGGTGAGATTAATAAAACAAAGAAATGGAAATGAGTAGCAATTAAGGAATATGTGTTATGAAATCAACGAGTGAAATAGCAACATTAATAAAATCCAGAATTCCAAGAAGCAGAAACAAATTTAGTAAGCAACAATGGAAACTTAAAAACATTTAAGAAGGAATGATCTACATTCCTTTCATGCATTCATTATTATATGAGAATGAATTAGAAATCCATAATAAATGCATTAGAATTCTATATTAAAGGAAAGGAAACATAAATACCCATATAAACACGCACACAAACACTTTGTATACAAAAATACACCTAAGCTACAATTTGAAGAGTTACTATGGGGTTATAAAAATTTTTGATCTATATCTCCAAATTCATGAGAAACATGTACCATGTAAGGGGTACAAAAGCAAAATATTTTTTTTAAAAAATGAGTCTTGGGTACTTGAATATGATTAATTATAATTAATTTATCCCCACCATATTCAAAAGGAAGCAATCAAATAAAAAATGAAATAAAACATCCATAGCAAATTATGAGGACATTATTTATAGAAGAGAACACATTGGCTAAATAACTCATCATAGCATAGACAGCTAATTCAATGTAGTATGAATGTGGTGTGTGTATGTGTGTGTGTGTGTGTGTGTGTGTGTGTGTGTTTGTGTGTGTGTGTGTACATGTACCTTGACTATATGTGTGTGCACACACACAAACACTTCAAAAATACCATTTTGCCAGAGTTCATGGCTTAAAATTATTATATATTACAGAAGAAATGATGTTCTTGCAGCTGACAGGAAATGACTTACTTGAAATATTTGTTATGGACAAACTCAGCTTCAACACCCCAGATAGAACTTGCACTTCCTCTTTAGAAATACAGAACATGTAAGTTAGAGAGATTGGATTGAACATTGTGTGAACCCAGAGATAACAAGCACTATGAAGTGATTTAGACACTAAGCTGACAGAAAGAAGATTAATTAAAACACTAATGCATTTTCTTGCTAAATCTCCAAAATGCTGGTAGTCAGGCTTATTTGAAATACTGGTACAAGAAGTTTACCTTCTGAAGAAGTTAAATAACCTTCAGTCTAAAAATGTTCTAACCACTCTACCTATAATCATAGTATGTGTTACCTTGCAAAGTAGAAATAAAAGGAAAAATGGCAGGATATTCCTCTGACTTTATTTTGAATTCAATCAAATCATATGCCATCAAGGCAGAGAAATTGGGATGGCAGACATACCTGTGTGGTTACAGTGTTTGCTACTCTTCTAGGGCAGCAGAGTTCATATACGAGAAATTATGTCTGGCGGTAGAAAATTGTAACTTCAACTGCAAAGGGGCCAACCTCTGTTTGTAGTCTCAGTAATAACTCCTGGACAAAAATCCTCAAGCACTCACAAAGAAAAATCATAAAAATGGAGACATAGTGTTCAGAAAGCACAAAATGAATATCAGGCAAGAACGATAAAAGTCATAGAGAATTTCGAATTAAAATATGTTGAACCAAATGAAAGTGAAAATGATCCAATGAAAGTTATGTAAGAAAACTATGCTTTCATGATAGGCAAAATTATGATGGTTAATCTTAGTTATCAAGGTAGTAGGATTTAGAATCATTATGGAAACATAAATCTTTGAGGTAGTTTCAGAAACTTTCAACTGAGCTGAGAAGTCCCACCTTGAATATCTGTGAAACTTTTTTTTTAAGTTAGTTACCCAAAGATAAAGAAAACTAAACAAAAAAAAAGAACAATCAAAATACAAGTAAGGAAAGGTAAGACAAGAAATAAAATCATTCTTGCCTACTTCCTGATGACAGATGCAGTATAGTCAGCTATGCCATGTTCCTGGCATCATGACCCTCTTTCTGTGATGGTGTGTTTCATCAAAACATGACTCAAACCTTTCATTCTTTAATTTGCTTTTGCTACATATTTTATAATATATATTATCATAGAAATGAGATATTATACACACATGTATATATATATGTGTATATATATGTATAATATAGAATATAGAATATCACTGAAATATAATACATATATATATAAGTGTGTATTATAATCACACTGAGAAAAATGCTTAGTATAGAAAAAAACTTAGTATATGGTATTAAGATAAATGTAAGGCCATCACTGATCACCATGACCATGTAGTTATGACTTAGAAACTGAACTTTGGGCACATATCCCCCAGAATGTTGTGACCTGCATAGACTGTGCCATTCTGTTGGAAGTTCAGAGATCCAGAACATCAACAGTAATATGAACATGGAAACTCATGGCTCATGTGGTTTTATAGGATAACAAAAGACTCATCTCCCTGGGATAGAGTCTATTCATTTTAAATTCTGATCAAGAATATGCCTTCATTCTGCCTGTGGACTGATGCAGGACTGAATCAAAAAGTAATGTGTGGATGTGGGAGTCTGTATTCGCTCCCATCATTTGTTGGAGGAAGTTTTTCTGATGATGGTTGTGCTTGTCACTTCTCTATGAGCATAGCAGGATATCATTAAGAGTCATTTCCTTTGCTTTGTTTTTGTTGTGATGGTGGTTGCTAATCATATTTGGATCTACCTAAGTCTCTGAACCATCATGCTTAAGAATAAGAACAACAACAACAACAAAAACAACTTCTTTTATTATTATTTACTTTACATGGCTGTCACAGCCCACCTTCCTCCCTTTTCACTGTCCCACCCATACAAATCTACCCTCACATTAACCATGCCCATTCTCCTCAGAGAAGTGGAGCCTCCCTCCTTGGCTGTCACCCAACCCTGGGGCATCTGTTCCCAACACATCTAGACACATCCTCTCTTATTGAGGTCCAATCAGGGAGTCCAAGTATAGTGAAAGGTAATCCAAAGACAAGGAACAGAGACAGCCTCACTCCAAGCATTAGGAGTCCAACAACAACAAAAACAACAACAACAAAACCCTCAAGTTAAATAACCACAGCATGTATGAGGAGGGCCTACTGAAGACCCAACAAGGCACAGCAACTGCTTCTTTTCTATGGCCATCCAGTCAGTACCTGGCAAGGTCTCCATCTAGTGACTTGAGTCTCAAGTTAGGCAATGCTAAAGAAAGCCCTGCAGAAGAGGAAGAGTCAGAAGTGTCTGGGACACTAGGAGATCAAGGCCCACAGAATCAACTAAGTAACACAAAGCTAATAGGGACACACAGAGGTTGAAATGGCAGTTGCTGTGCCTTCATGGGTTTGCAGAAGATGCTCTGCATATATGCTGTGGCTATTTACTTGAGGTTTTTGTTGGACTCCTAATGGTGGTGTGCAATGGAGGGTGTCTCTGACTCAATTGCCTGCTCCTCGGAAACATTTTCTCCTACAGGGTGCTTCATTCAGCCTTGATATTTGGATTTATACCTAGTCTCATTCCATCTTGTTATGATGTGTTTGGGTGATAGTATTGGAAGGCCTGGTCTTTTCTGAGGAGAAATGGAGGAGCAGTAGATCTTATAGAGCTGGGATGTGGGCTGGTGAGGGAGGGTGGAATGGAGGAGAGACTGAAGTTGGGGTATATCATATGAAAGAATAAAGAAACACAAAGAGAAACAGAAATTGGCTAATTTATGGAGTGGAATTTTTTTTGCAAAATAAAACCTTTCCCTGTAATATTTGGGCTATGCCACCATTACTGTGCATGGCTTTTTATCCGGATCTAGTCTGAGAGATAACAAAAGTTTGGCAAAATTATATCAAATAAATATATTGTTTATTTTGGAGAGAAACATGAATGACCTTATTCCTGTTAAATTGAGAAAACAGCTGTTATTCTAAAACAATTATTTCCATATTCTGTAAGCTTGAGAGAATAATCCACCATTGCTTAATTTAAGTTTTGAATGAGTGAGTCATGCAAATAACAAGCAAATCGAAAGTTTCTATAGAAAGTGAAGAAGAAGAACAAAAGAGATATAGCAAGTACTCATCAGAAAGGACCTGACTTGATAAACAAATATGGGTAACAAAATCAAATTGTGGGCTTCTTAACATGTAGTAACAGCTAGAGAGTTACAGCAGTCATCGAAAATTCTCTTTGGAACTGTCTCTCTATGAGAAATCTTGTTGTTTTTTTTTTCCCTATACAATAAATACTTGTAGAAGAGACACTATAGTAGAACCTGTCAGGAATCATTTACCCTCTATTTGTTTTCAAGAATTTGATGTTGCCCCATGGGTTCTTTTGTTGACCCTCTCTGTCTCTGTTAACATTCCCCACAAGGGGATCTTGCAGAAACATGTTTCAGTCAGAATATGAAAAGTGTCCACTCCTTTTTACAGCTATTGTCTCAATAAACATGAACGGTGAGTGATAACTCACCACTGTGCTGCATGTTACATCCCATTCATGATAAAACTGTGTACTAGCTAGGACAAGAAATGCTACTGGACAGCAAGACCTCAGATATCGAAGACGCTACTGTGTATTCAAAAGTATTCAAATGCAGCTAAATTAATAACAGGGAAAAAGGAAAAAAAAGAAAGTTTAAACTGAAAAGGCAACTAAAGGGATTCTCTTCTTGAAGCAAAAACAAGCCAGAATATGGTCCGGCATAAGCAGGCAGAGGTATCCACACATATGTAAGCAGGCAGAGGTATCCACACATATGTAAGCAGGCAGATGTATCCACACATATGTAAGCAGGCAGAGGTATCCGCACATATGTAAGCAGGCAGAGGTATCCACACATATGTAAGCAGGCAGATGTATCCACACATATGTAAGCAGGCAGAGGTATCCACACATATGTAAGCAGGCAGAGGTATCCACACATATGTTCTAAGGCACTCAAGCTGCATCTCCAGCTGGCAGAAAATTTGGCAGTTATCATAAGCAGGGTTCTAGATTAGTAGACTTGAAAAACATCCTAGTTTGTGTCCTATCCAAATATATATATCACATGCACTTGATATAACTAGATGAACATGACACTCAAGGGAACAGGGGTGAAAAGTGATGATTATAGTTGTATGTGTATTTCAAATTGGCAAGGAGTGGATTTGTGATGCTTATTATTCATCATATATATATATATATATATATATATATATATATATATATTCCCACTGTATATTCTCTGAAAAGATGCCAAGAAAGGCTATTTGAAGCTATGAAGGTAAACTCTGTACAATTACAAATTGAAAGTGATTAATGTATTAAAACTATTTTTATGTCAGAAATTAATGTATTCAGAGGATTTAATTCTTTAAGGTCCCACAGTGTCTTAGTCAGGGTTTCTATTCCTGCACAAACATCATGATCAAGAAGCAAGTTGGGGAGGAAAAGGTTAATTCTGTTTACAGTTGCAAATTGCTCTTTATCACTAAAAGAAGTCAGGACTGGAACTCAACCAGGTCAGGAAGCAGGAGCTGATGCAGAGGCCATGGAGGGATGTTTCTCACTGGCTTGCTTGCCCTGGCTTGCTCAGCCTGCTCTGTTATAGAACCCAAGAGCACCAGCCCAAAGGTGGTACCACCCACAAGAGGCCCTCCCCACTTGATCACTAATTGAGAAAATGCCCCACAGATGGATCTCATGGAGGCATTTCCCCAACTGAAGTTCCTTTCTCTGTGGTAACTCCAGCCTGTGTCAAGTTGACACACAAAACCAGCCAGTACACAGAGTCAAATAACGTGGCACCATAAGAGCTTACAGAGCCTAGACAAACAACCAGGGAACACACAGGAGCAGGACCTAGACCCCTTACACATATGAACAAATGTGCAGCACGGTGTGGTGTTCATGTATTTTGCCCTAACAATCAGAAAGGGTTTGTCTTAGTCTGTTTCTTGTTATTTGGTCCACTTCTGTCCTAGTTGGACTGCCTTGTTGGGCTTCAGTGGGAGAAGATGTGCCTAGATATAAGGGCCTAGATCACCCAGGGTCCGGTACCCAAGGGGAGTTCCACTTCTCTGACAAGAAGTGGGGAAAATGGAGGAAGGGACTTGTAAGGGTAGAACTGGGAAGAAGAGAAGGGAGAGCAATTGTGATCAGTATGATGATGATGATGATGATGATGATGATGATGATGATGATGTTGATAATGATGATGATGATAATGATATAAGGAATTAGTATGGAAGAAAGTAAACCACAACAACTATAATCTATAATTTTTAAAGCATAACTTTGTTGACCCAAAGAAATAGGAAATATTATTTCTATATTTATTTTACACATTACTTCTTCAAAATATTATTATAAGACACTAAGTTCCATGATGGAATTTATGAAATTTACAATAATAAGAAATGTTTAAGAAATCTTCCCAGGGCTTGTAGCATAGATCAAACAATAAAGGTGAATACTACCAAGCATGATAATATAGGATTGATTCTGGAGTTCCTCACTGTAGTAGAAAACAATCATTACACATCTACATACATACATACACACACAAACTTTCATATAAAAGTGCATAATAATAATACATCTATAGGTTCAAAATTTTTCAGTGTTCTATCTAAAACTGACGATTCACAGCAAACTTCAAGATTTTTTTTTTATAATTACAATAGCTCTTGCTTTTTCAATTCCTAGCGATTCCGAGGTGTTAAGCCTTCATTACTAAGTGTTCTTCAATTTCTTCTCTCAAGCCATAGTTTATTTATAGTACAAATTTTGCTCTTCACAGAGTGATTTTTTAAATACTAATTAACGAAACATAAAGAAGTACATATTACATGGTGGAAATAGTATTAATTTGTTGAAACTAATTTGGTGGATCCTTGGCTTTATCTGAGTCACAGTTTTCTGAAGCCAACAGCTTTCTGTTTCTGGAACTACTGCAATGATTCATGTATATATTAACACTAATTCATTTCCCAGAATGACACATAGCTACAATGCTGCTGAGGTGGATGGTTATAGAGGAGTGTTTGCAATGTGAAGTTGATTACACCATGGTTGGTACCAGGAAGGCAAACACAATTTCCCATAACTGATAAAATTGCCCTGGACTATATCTAGCATATGTTTTAATGATCTTCAAGGAGGTACATAATTCATTAATACAATTCAAGAAAATTATGTTTTTCTTCTTTTGACCTGGGCATGCTGAGGACTTGTTTTTCATTTGATAGACTTTTCTGTCCTACCTTCTTCACATTGGGGGTAATGGTTGATATTTGTATTCATAAGAAATATGAACTAGGTCAGAGTTGTACAAGACAGATTTTCAGTTATAGCAACCAGCTTAAAAATAATAGAAACAGTTGGTAAACTCTGATCTTTTAAAATTAAATTCCTTTAAACTGATATAGAGAAAACATTTCTTTTCCTATTAGTAAAATATGATGATGTTTTGATACATGTATACATTGTGTATTTTCATCAAGTAAAAGTGTCTATCCCTTAAAACATCTCTTCTACATTGGAAAAAAAGACTTTTTTAAATTGGATTTATTTTTTATTGTTGTATGTTTCCTTAATTTACATTTTAAATGTTATCCTCTTTCCCAGTTTGTCTCCTGCTTCTATGAGGGTGCTCCCCCACCCACCTAACCTTACCCACCCACAATACTCCTGCCTCCCAGCCCTGGCATTCTCCAATATTCTGTAACCTGCCTACCTTACAGTTTGTCCACCATACCTTATTGCCCTAGGTAAAAGTTAGTACTATTGAGTGAACCTACCCTCATTGTCCTGGCCTTCATATACAGGATATTGTTTAAAGTTATTCTCTTTTCATTTTATTTTATTTCATTTCATTTTTTTTTGATGGTTCAAATTTTATCCCCCTCGTGGCCCACCCTCTGACTGTTCTACAACTCATACATACCTCCTGCTCCTCCCCCATCCCCACAAGAATGTTCCCACCCACTACCCACCAGACCTCCCTACTCCCTAGTGCCCCAGTATCTTGAGGGTTATTTGTGCATCTTCTCTGACTGAGTCCAGACCTGGCAGTCTTCTGCTGTATATGTGTTGGGGCCTCATATCACCTAGTATATGCTGCCTGATTGATGGCTCAATATCTGAGAGATCTCGGGAGTAGAGGTTACTTGAGATGGCTGGTCCTCTAACAGGGTTGACCTCCTTCTCATCTTCTTCCATCCTCGCCCTAATTCAACCCTAGGGGTCAGCAGCCACTGTCCATTCTCTTTTATATTCTCTAAGAATACATTCGTTATATTTCCACTTGTGAGTGGTACGGCATTACATTTGTCTTTCTGAGCTTAGATTATTTTCTTTCTTTCTTTCTTTCTTTCTTTCTTTCTTTCTTTCTTTCTTTCTTTCTTTCTTTCTTTCTTTCTTTCTTTCTTTCTTTCTTTAAAAGACAGGTTTGTTTTTTTTGTTTGTTTGTTTTTTTTTTTTTTTTTAAGACAGGGTTTCTCTGTGTAGCTCCAGCTGTCCTGGAACTCATTCTGTAGACCAGGCTGGCCTCTAACTCAGAAATCTCCTGCCTCTGTCTCCCAAGTGCTGGGATTAAAGGCATGCGCCACCACCTCCCGGCCTAGATTATTTTCTTAACAGAATATTTTTTAGTCCTATGCATGTTGTTGCAAATTGATGGGCACATAGTTTGCTTGCATTTCCTGTTGATGTGAATTATCCTCTAGTGAAAAAAAAAGGTGGGGCAGATGTCTCTTCAAAATGTTGATTTCTCACTAGGTCACAAAACAGAAAGACATGACAGTGAGAAAGTGATTTGCAGGGTGGAGAGGGTTTGGCAGCAATGGGAAAGGAGAGTAATTGGAATAAATTTTTTTTACATGTTTGAAAATGTCTAAGAGCACATTTTATATATAATGGGAAATATTGATTTTATTTTCTTTGGATTTATATATCAGTGAGTCTACTAGATTGTGTGGCATCTCTGATATTTTTATCTTAGAAAGCTAATTATCTCAGACATAACATATTTGATGCCCAAAACACTTTGCCAAGAAATAATTTTCTCTGAAGCCATGACTGGATGATTGGCCAAGTGTTGAAGCAGGCTATCACTATAGCCATTAGCTTCCTATTCCTGATAGACATACCTTAACTTACACATAAACAGATGTGTTTGTCAGATCTGTGATTATGTTATGTTTTCAAATACACTGTTTACATGACCAAGTGAAAAATGCCCCTGCAGAGGAAATACTTTCTCTGCTCTGCATAATGAGGGAATAGTATGACTGTGGAAACTTGGAGCATCTTGGACAATAAAGAAGAAATTGTAGTCCTCAGTACTGTAACCAGAGAAAAGCAGATCCTTCAAATATCTTGTGATAGAACAAATAGATACTTTGAAAACAATTTTCTGTAATATGTTTTATTCAACAATAAACTAAACAACTGGACTGTCATTTAAGAAATTTTGGTCTTTTGCACCCTCTCACCCTCTTTTCTTCCCTCCCTTCTTATTTCTATCCTTCCCCTCTCTTCCTCCCACCCCCTTCTCTCTCTCTCTCTCTCTTTCTCTCTCTCTCTCTCTCTCTCTCTCTCTCTCTCTCTCTCTCTCTCTCTCTCTCTCTCATATTCTCTCCTTCCTTTCTTCCTATTTTCCCTATAATTATTTTATTTTTCCCAGGCTGGTTTCAAATTTTACATACCCAAGAATCTACTTAAACTTCACAACCTCTGAAAGTGCAGCCACATTCACCCCAGTGCTGTGTTGATAAAATCAAGGGCCAGCACTTCTAGCTAAACAAGGGAATGAATCCATGGCTTTGTGGATGCCAGGAGTCACTCTAAGTATATAGAGAGATCTCCAGCTCTACTCATGATACTCATAACTTAATTTTTTTCAGTGTCAAAAAAAGTAGAGACTAGCATGTTCTCTCAAATACAAGTTCAGGACAAGTGGCATTCTAAAACATCATATGAAAATATTGCATTCAGACGTCATAAATGTGTATTAGAACAACACATTCAATAACACAATTGATTTCACAGACTTCTAAAAAATTTCTTTGGGGTCATTGATCAAACTGTTTAATTGAATGATGCTATAAAATCATTCCCATGTTTTACTTGATTTAAAGCTTCATGGGGGCAGCACATGAATGATTAAAATTCCCCTCAATGCTATCACCAATTTTTAAGAGAACACATATGCTCAATGACTGCATGTACTTATTCAATTGAATATAAATACCATTTTACAAGAAAGATATTTTCTTTTACTTACAAGAGGAATAATGCAAAATTTCATTCAAAATGCAGCATAAATGAAGGCATAAATTTAAAATAGCTATGATTTAAATTTTGTTTTTCAAGATCCCTTGAATGCATTGTTCATGAAGTAAGTACTACTTAAATAGTCATAATGTCAGTATTACAATATTTATTGAGAGGGAAAAGAAAGGATTAAAAAGATGGCTCAGTGACAAAAATGCTTGTGGCCAAGAGTAACTCTCCGAGTTGATCCTCAAAATCCACATGGAAGAAAGGATAGATTTACAATTCCTAAATGGCGCCCTCTGATCATTACAAGAGAATCATGATGTGTATGAGGATTCTGGCGCACGCGCACACACACACACACACACACACACACACACACTCTAAACTTAAATAAAATGGAAGACACTGTGGACCAGTCTTGCTGAATAGCTAATGTTTAGATGTGTTATTCCATAAATTTTATTCCTAGAGAGTAAATTATTATTGCAGAAGGCACCACAGCTTTATAGTAGTACATAAAGAAGTCTAGCTGGAGTTAATCTCGATGATTCATTCCATTGGAGAGTTATTTATTACAATAGGCCAGAAAATAATGGTCCACAATATTCTGCTATTGTATAGTGCTTTAGGATACCACATAGATATCAGAGTAATCAGTGTCACCAATAGTATTAAACATCTGGGGGTCCTTCTGGCAACACTAAATGTCGCAGAAAATATTTGACCAAGTGTTCAATTGGTTATGATAGCCAACCAATTCTGATTTTATTTATTGACCACTACTAGAAGGAATTAATGTCTATTCCTCTAGACACTTTTCAAACACCATTGCTTGGGAGAACTTGTGGCCTAGTAGAGAAGTTACTGTAGAGTTTTGTGGAATGTTGTCTTCTGGGCATGCTTTGGCTGTTGAACTGATGAATTCTCATCAACTCTGATTATCTGGGCAAGCTACTGTCGGGATTCAGTTGGGAAATGGGAAGGTACTCACAAGGCCCCTTTAAACCTAAGGATTTATAATCCATTAATGGATGATAAAGTGAAATGGCTTATGAGAACTTATTCTTTTTTTTTAAATTTTTTTTATTCGATATAATTTATTTACATTTCAAATGATTTCCCCTTTTCTAGCCCCCCACTCCCCAAAAGTCCCTTATTATTCTTAATTGAGATTATACATGGTGTTAGTGTTTGCTGGGACTAGAGAGACATTTTGTCCTTTAGCACTGTACCAGGAACTTGTAGATGATATTGTAAATAGATCTTACAAATGTTCGAGTAAGTGGTTATAATTAAAATCTTTGATTTGAAAAGGAATGAAAAGGAGAAGTTGAGCCATTTGAGATGGGACAGAGAGTCAGTCAGTGGGTGTGTATAACGCATGAGAAGAGAGAGTGGGCAGAGAGTGTGAGCAAAGTGTAGTTCACCTCTGTGTGATAAACCATAAAGGGACCTGGTATTATTTATAACTACTGTATGATGATAGAACATTAAGACCTGCATACTGTATGCCCTAACGGACCCATAAAATAACAAACCAAAGATAATCTTCAAAGAACATTTATTGAAAACTACAATAGAGCTGTTCATAAAGCATTCCAGTTACATAAGCTCCAATTTTATCTTAGTAGCCTGATAGTTTTCCAGTAACATCTTATAATTCAGAGCTCTCTAGAATTATCATTGAAGAATGAGAACATGCTGCATCATTTTTTAAAATGTATAACTGAAATTTTACTGAACTAGGAGCAACTCTCAACTGGGGGCGGGGGAAGGCTAAGACCAATAAACACCAAAAGCTTTATCAGCTTTAGGCCACTCAGATGTCCAAAGCAAGCATGAGAGATTCCCTTCTCTGACCTACTCATGATAGAGAATGTATATCGTTATTTTTCATGGAAATCTCAAATCAGAGACTAGGTTTTTGATAATTTTGTACTACTAATAAATAGATCTTTTTACTTGGCAAATTAATGAAAATAAACTTGAATAACTAGTTGTTTATTTCATCTTTCTTTGTTTATGCTACTCAATGTTAGGGCTGGACTCTGTTAAGAGTCAAAAAGCAACCTCTGTTAGATATAAATTGGTTTCATATATTCATGCACATTAAAATTTTTATATTAATTTTCTTTTTTGTTTCATAAGGATGGATTTCCTTAAGTCTTTTCAAATTTATTTCAATGGCTAAATTTTTTTATTATGTTGAGTGATATTTCTGGCTTCTTGACAACTCTGAAATATCCTGAATACAATGATAATCCCTACCCAGCAGGTATTTCTAAATGAGTACAAACAAAATTATCTGCATGCAAATGTTCCTATAATTATGGTTTGACATGAAGAGAGATACTTCATTTTCCTTATTATCAGTGGACAGATTGAAGCCTAATTTTGTGTCTTAAAATTGCCTAAGGCAAGTAAACAACTCATTTAATATTGTAGTTATACATCATGGAAAGAACTCTTTATATTAGCATTCTTATTTTGCTTTTATGCGAATATCATATAATATTGCCATCATCTCTTCTTTTATAATAATATATTTTATAATCAATGATGTAGGAATCTACATGCTTAATAATTATTACTTTCTGTATAAATGTTGTAATATGTAATATACATATTATATTTTAGAGACCAAACTTGATACATAATAAAGATGCATATTCCTTTTTCATGTCATTCCTCAAAGAGTACAATTAAAATAAAAACTGTTATACAATGAGATTCTTTTGGTTTGCAAAATTTGTAAATTGCAAAGCCTCTCAGACTTATCAGTTCTAAGAATGAGTAAACACAGAATATTAAAATGTTGTTGCTCCATGTCCCAATAAACCTAGAAGTGACCATCTGTTACACGTAGCCAGAGGATTTTAGCATAAGGTCTCTATGTACTAGATGCTTGTGTTTCAGAAAATAAATGGTAGAAACTGCACAGAAATGCTAATGCTAATCCGTTAGATGCTCGACTCTGCCATTGAAAAATGGGCTTCATTTTCCCCTTTCTCACTGCAAATAACAAAGCATTCTCTGGAGAGTTGGTTAAATACTGCCTCTAGTCACCCGCTGCATTTGTGTGCAGGGATACACTACAGTGGGGCAGCATTATTATGTGTAGAGTTTATTTAATGTTTTTTAAGAGTTTATTTATTTTTAATGCAATTTGGGTTACACTGAAGCTGAAATATGGATCTCCAATATTAATCAGAATTGTGAAGATTAAAAGCAAGATTTATTGCAGTTTTTTCATATATAACAGCAGTTTTTCTTCTTTTAGGATTTAGAGTAACACAAAAGGTTGAACACGTTTGATTTTTAATAATAGTTTTAAAATAGACCATATTTATTTATAAGCATGACAGAGAGCATTGGTTTATATTGAGGGACATAATCTAAGGGAATGGAAGTGATTTTGAGTAGACCTCTTCTCTAAAGGTCTAAATGACAAGGTCAGTTTGGCATCTCTAGAAAATATGTTTTACTTTCAAGATAAAATGGGTGGGTCATGGTCATAAACATGCCTGATCTAATCAACAAATAAACTGATTCACACTTTGCAACAAACTACCTATAATTAATTAGTTAAAATATTTAATATACTTTAAAATATATGCACATGTAATTAAAATTTAATATAAAATATAAACATGCATGCTTCCGTCTATTATTACTATACAATTTAGACTTGCACTACATTTTTTTTTCCTGCTGGCATATCCTGAAATTGACTCAGACAGAATACAGTTTAGTATAACGAATCTCTCCATCTCCTACCAGGTACTAGTCTACCTTCCAGTCTAAGTTGGTCAGATGTGGGCTCCTTAGCCCATGACTGAACCTCTTAAACTTTTAGCACATTGATCTTTGCTCTTAATTTTAGAAGTGGAAGTGGTCACTGTATAAAGCATGAAGTTTCCATGTCTCTTTGTCTTAATCTGGCACTTTCTGTCTCTTTGATGCTGAATACATTCATTAAGTGCAGGGTTGTTAATTTATTTCTCTTGTAATATAAAGAAAGTGTTTTAAATACTCCCTAAACAACATTTTCTCGTAGTGGGTACTATCTACAAATCCATCTGACTTTAAAATGAAGAGAACAGTGGAGGGCCATTGGGCTGTGCCACCACACCGAAGAACTAGTAAGGCTGAGTGTACTCAGACACTGGGAATCTCAGAAATTTGAATTTGGCAGGAGTCAAGCCAATTCTTACCTGATTCTGTACAGCTCTGGAACATGTAACCAAGACAAGCCATTGAAGAGGCCATGGACAGTCAGTTGGGTAATGTATCTCTTGTACTCTTTCACCATGTAAATATAACATCACTAAATTCTCAAGCTGAGCCAATAAAAACACTTCCATTAAATCCCATCTCACTTCTCTATATACTCCCTGTCCCCATGGAATAAAGGACACACATTATTTCACCAAGGATCCTCTGAGAATGGCTGTCTTTACTGAGCTGTAATACACGGTGGAAAATTTTTTATCTGAGCCATTGACTGCTGGATCTGCTGTCTTGTTGGTCATGCTTGCTCTGACACCTCCATTACTGGTGCTGTGGGGTAGCTGACAAGAGATGTCCCAGGCTTTCCAAACCTCCTCTCTTCTCTTCTAAGAGCTGTTAACACTCCTGGCATTCCTGTCTGCACCAGAGTCCCAAGAACCTATCTGTCCCTGGCTCTGTGTCACCTTTCTCTGTCTGGTTTAGCATAGGTGTGCCTGAGCACCAGAGGACAATGAGCAGACAGCAGACAATGGAGCCAGATAATTTTTATGAGGATTTATCTCCTACCAGCTTCTAACAGCCATCAATGAGAAGAAAAAATATATTAGATCAACATACTCTCATTTTATAAATGTAGTCCTCTACTTGTAAGCAAATGGAAATGTACACCGATATGGTTATTTTCTAAGGACACATGCTCCACTATGTTCATAGCAGCCTTATTTATAATAGCCAGAAGCTGGAAAGAACCCAGATGTCCCACAATGGAGGAATGGATACAGAAAATGTGGTATATATACACAATGGAGTGATATTCAGCAATTAAAAACAATGAATTCATGAATTTTTTTAGGCAAATAGTTGGAACTGGAAAATATCATCCTCAGTGAGTTAACGCAATTACAAAAGAATACACATGGAATGCAATCATTGATAAGTGGATATTAATTAGCCCTGAAGCTCTGAATACTGAAGATACAATTAGCATATCAAATGATTCCTATGAAGAAGGAAGAAAAGGGCACTAATCCTGGAAAGGCTTGATCCAGAATTGTAGGGGAGTACCAGGACAGAGAAAAGGGAGGGGGAAATAATAGGAGAATGGATGGAGAGAAGAGGACTTATGGGACATATGTGGAGGGGGGAACTGGGGAAGGGGAAAGCTTTTGGATTGTAAACAAAGAATATAGAAAATAAAAATATATATAAAAATTAGTACACGTGTCAATCTTCAGGGTCTTTAAAGGCAGAATTTTAAAGCATAGTTTTGCCTATTTAATTAATACTCAGAATTTGTAATGTCAATGAGAATAATGCTTTTAACTCTTCTTATTTCACAAAATAAAGTGTTGAGGTGTAATAACTGATATTTATTTAAGAAATATATTTAGGAACTATAAGTATTGTACAGAAAAAAACAGCATTTATTATACAATATTATTATTAGGCCTTTAGAGAGTTAAATCCATATACCTCCCTTGCAGAGGAATCAAGTTTGGTCTCCAGCACCAACATCTGCTGCTCACACCCAATGTAATTCCACCTCCAAGGACATCTGATGCTTTCTTCTGTCTTGTTTCCACACTGTGGCACAAGCTCATGCTTCCAGACATATGTAAACATGTGGCTATCAAACTAAATCTCCAAAGGAGAAACAGTTCTATTACAAAATACAACACAAAGAAAACATATGCATAGGAAATTAGAAAAGTTCATATTGAAAAAAACACAAGGGATTAGCAATATCCACATGTATTGAATGTCTAATATGATCTGATTTACATGACATCCTTTATTTACTGTTTTAATATTGCCATACTAATCTAACTTACTTCTCAGCTAATAAAGGTATTGTTTGGCAAATGTTTAAAATCTGAATTAAAGTCCGAATTTCCAAATTAATTTCCTCAAGACTCACACAAATCATATTTATACTTAGTTCAAACTGAAGCCCCTAGAAGATAGTCTTAGTCCTAGATGACTGATATGTTTAAAACAGAGGAAAGACTGGGGATGGATACATTGGAAAGAAAGGTCATATAACATTGCATATTTATGCAAATCAAGCAGAGAAACTGTGAGAGCATCCACTCTTCTGGCAGCTTCATTTCAGATTTCAGGTTTCAGAAAAAAAGTTGATTAATTTCTGTCATGTGAATAACACCAGTAGTTGTATTTTTTTGTAGTAGCAATCACACATCTTTCAAGAGGTAAATTAATTTCTTCCAGGTAACCACAATAAGGACCATCAGTGTTCCTACCAGGATTGATGAATATGAGATTGACTTGGTTATTTTTATTTCTATGTTCTTGTACTTTTGTTTTAGAGGACTTATTCTATATGAAGAAAGAATGTTCTTACAATATAAAAATTAGCATCAAAAATAATATAGTAAACTCTCTACATTCATATTGTAAGCAAGTTTGAAATTTAAAAGAGTTAGTGTGTAAAGGAAAATTTTTACTGGTGATATAACATTTTAAATAAATAGGATGACCTTCAATTATTTTTCTTAACCATTAACAGATATGTCCTTTTGAGATTTTTACATTTTTCTAAACTTATATAAGATATGCATGATAATCCTTTCAACATTCTAATAAAACCAATATTGATGGTATGGGCCCAACAAAAAATAATGCTCTTTTCCTATTGTACTCTCATTATTCATAAAACAATATCAAATACCATTACCATGTTTGGATAGTTCTGATCTCCACAGACATATCAGATAACTCCTAGATATGGAGAAATAAAATCATCTTTGGATATCCAATGTAAAAAGCTCACGATGATAGCCTCCAGCCTCCAGCCTAGAGTGTAGCCTTACAATGAAGACTAATTTTTAGAGAAAGCTAGAGGTTTCCCATCCTTCTTCCTATGTAGCAAGTATTGTTATACATGCGAATATGTATAATTTGTTATCCTTTATGCTCACCCTTAGAAAAGTTTGTCCTACAAAGTATAATGTGAATGAAATACAAGGAGTGGAAGATCTTCTGATGGGAAGGAAATATTATAAATATGAGTTTTAATTTTTTTTCTTATTAACAAAAGTATGTTGTATTTCTGTTGCTAGTGGTGACATTTGTCAATCTTGTATGTCATGTTTTGTCATGGCTGATCTTAAAATTGTTCTTATAGAATTTTATTCTTAGCATTTGATTGCCTAACATTTTTTAGATGTTTTCATAACTCCACAGGGAACTGGTACATATGTCACGAGAGAAATTCCATGGTATCTGGTAAATAAATGCATGAAAGTTTACAGACAACATAAATATTCTGAAATCAGAAAAAAGATCTTAGTTGTTATACCATATGTGTTTCCTAATATCAATCCAATGAATTTTACATAAATATAAAGCTATAAATCTGTGTTAATTTTGGTGTGATATAGTATATCATGACTGTAAGGTTCAGTAATATTAAAGTCTGTTGGTGTTTACTGCCATGTTGGAGAATTGGCTTTTTAAAATTCTAGAAACTATAATTTTCTTTCTAAATCTGTGTCATTAAACTATGTTCTTTAAAATATTTATCCATTTATTTAATTTTTCTGAGAGAGGGAGGGAAGGAGGGAGGGAGGGAGGGAGGGAGAGAGAGAGAGAAAGAGACAGAGAGAGAGAGAGAGAGAGAGAGAGAGAGAGAGAGAGAGAGAATGCCACTAGTTTGGAGGTCAGAGGACAGCTTCCTCTTCTACTAGTCCCAGATATCAAAGGTATTCCAGCAACTGTCTTTATCTGCTGAGCCATTGTACTACTATGACTGTGATAAGAAGTAATCTGTAAACAGTTTACTTAAGTTTAAAATTCTACATGGCTCCATCAGACATGAATGGGAGGAGAGGTCTTTGGTTCTGTGAAAGCTCAATGCAGCAAGGTAGGGGAATTCCAGGGTGGGGAGGCAGGAGTGAGTGGGTAGGTGTGTTGGTGGGGGAGCACCCTCATAGAAGCAGGGAGAGGGTGGAGATAGGGAGTAAGTTTTCAGAGGGGAAAACAGGAAAGGGGATAACATTTGAAATGTAAATAAATAAAATATCCAATAAAAAAGAGAATTCCACATTATATTTCTCATCAAGGGAAATCAGGGCAAGAACACAAGGCAGGAATCTGTAGTCAGGAACTGAAGTTCCTCAATGCTTCCTAGTTCTTTCTTAGACAACTCAGGACCACCTGGCCAGGGGTGAAGATAACCGTGTGTCAGGCCTACCCACATCAATCACCAATCAAGAAAATGCACCACACACATGCTTACATGCTGATCTTAGGAAAGTTTTTACTCAGTTAAGATTATCACTTCATTTAGTATGATATGAATTTCATGAATTCATTGTTTTTAATTGCTGAGTAGTATTCCATTGTGTAAATATACACAATAAATATCATATTTTCTGTATCCATTCCTCCATTGAGGGATATCTGGGTTCTTTCCAGCTTCTAGCTATTATAAATAAAGGCTGCTATGAACATAGTGGAGCATGTTGATCCTCTGGGTATATGCCCAGGAGTGGTATAGCAGGGTCCTCTAGAAGTGTCATGCCCAGTTTTCTGAGGAACTGCCAGATTGATTTCCAGAGTGGTTGTGATTTCCAGAGTCCTTGTACCAGCTTGCAATCCCACCAGCAGTGGAGGAGTGTTCTTCTTTTGCCACATCCTCGCCAATACCTGCTGTCTCCTGAGTTTTTAATCTTAGCCATTCTGACTGGTGTGAGGTAACTCATTCACAAAAGAACACACATGAAATGCAGTCACCCATAAGTAGATATTAGCCCAGAAGCTCAGAATAACCAAAACCCATCTCATATATCAAACCATTCTCAAGAAGAAGGAAGGAGAGGACCCAGGTACTGGAAAGGCTTGATGCAGCATTTTAGGGGATTGCCAGGACAGAGGAGTAGGAGGGGGTTGATTGGGGAACTGGTGGAGGGAAGGAGACTTATAGAACTTAGGGAAAGGGGGGAACCGGGAAAGGGAAAGTCATTTGGAATGTAAACAAAGAATATAGAAAATAATAAAAATGATTATTACTTCACAGTAATGCCTAACTGGTGTGATGCAAAACTGACCAGTGTAGCCATGTTGCCAGCCCCTGTGTATGTTCTAAATCTAGTTTATATTATATTATATGTGTGAGTATTCTGTCTGCATATAAGTTTGCGTTAAGTGTAGCTGGTGTCTTCAGAGGTCAGAAGAGGGAACTGTATCTCTAGGACCTGGAGGTACACATAGCTGCCAGTCAGCATTTCCATGTTATCTTGGAAGATGATCTAGTGCTCTTAATTGCTGAGACATCACACCATTTCTTATTCCTTATTGACATCATTGAGGACATCTAAATATCAGCAACAATTATACTAATTTTTATTGTGTTGTATATTGATTCTAAACCACTCAACCAAAAGGAAGAAGTTAGTACAGAAAAAACAGAGAAAGAGGGAAGAGAGAGTGGGGAAAATAGCACAAGGAAAATATTTTAATTAAGAAAAACAAGGCAACCCATGATTTAATTTTTATTCATTTTTATTATTTTGCTAATTATTTTATTTATTTACATCAAAAATGTTTCCCCTTCCTGGACCCCCTTGCCCACTTCTTCACCCCACCCCACACTGCCTTTTGCCTCTGAGAGGGTGCTCCACCCCTCTAGTATCCCCCATAGAGAGAGCATCAGGTCTCTATAGAATTAGGTGCATTCCTTCCCACTGACACCAGACAAGGCAGTTCGTTGACACATTTGTGCCTGGGGGCCTCAGACCAGCCCCTGTATGCTCTTTAGTTGTTATCTCAGCTCCCAAGGGTCCACAGTTGGTCTTCAGGTGGGGTTGCCATTCCCTCTAGTCCCTTCATTCCTTCCCCTAACTCTTCCATAAGGTTCCTGGGCCTCAGAACAGTGGTTGGCTGGGAGTATCCACATCTGTCTCAGTCACCTACTGGTAGAGCCTCTCAGAGGACAGCCATGCTAGGATCCTGTGTGCAAGCACAACATAGCATCAGTAATAGTGTAAAGGTTGGTGCCCATCCATGGGATGGATCCCAGGTTGAACTGGTCACTGATTGGCCATTCATTCAGCCTCTGCTTCATTATTGTCCCTGAATTTCCTTTAGACAGGAACAATTTTAGGTCACATATGTTGAAGATGGGTTGGAAATATTCCACTGTACTACTTGATATTGAGAATAACATTAATTCTCGAAATCCATATTGTCCATCATTTATAATGGTTTGGTTACTGCATACATTGTTTTCTAACAGATTAAGTTTCTCCTGGTTTTGTTTGTTTTGGTTTTGTTTAATTATAACATAGCAATCTGCCATGTATAACATCAAATATATTAGATAAAATTTGTGCTGTAACCATTGTCCTCTGGTGGATATCAAATATTATCTGTGCAATCTGATATGAAATAAATTAAAGTATATCATTCAAGTAAAAATAAAAAATGATGTAGAATTAAAGTCATTCATGATATTAAGGCCGAAGATAAGATTAATGATTTTAATGAACTGTTTATAGTTTGTCATATTGTTATTCCTCTTCATTAGTAGAAGTATTTCATTATTAATCTTCTATTCACAAAGGAAACTGAAGACAAACATATTTATTTATAAGTCTTCTAAAAGTGTCTATCATTTCCAGTAGTCTATAAAGCTATGATTATATTAGTACTTTAGCATAAATGTAGATACAAATATAGGATGAGTATAGTTATACACAATTTATCTATTTTGATTCTTTATTACAAACCATATTTGTGTGAGTCTATTTATGAAGTTAAGTCAATCAGTGGAGTTATAATATTACCGTGTTTTCCAGTGCTCATTTTTAGATTAGTATAAATAAAAAACAATAGGGGAAAAGTTTTGTTATAATTCAGTTCTCCTCATTAATGCATGCTCAAATATAATTAGTGCTCTATGCATTTTTCCATTAGCTAGGTTGTGCATATTATTTAGAATCAGATTTAAGTCAAATTGAGGGGAGAAAGTAACATTAAAAATAATGGCTTTAAATAATTTTTTGAAATAAAATCTTTATTAATGTATTCATGCATATCACAAGAATATGTATATAAATCTGGTATATTATATATATATACATATATGTATATATATAATTTCTTCATTAGATATATGTAATATAATATGTAATATATAGGTCTCATTATTCTGTTTTATATTCTTTCAGGTGATTTCATAACTGTATCTAAATTGCTATTTTATCCAAATAAAAACCCATATATACTGTCATACTCTTTTACTAACAATTGTATCAAAGATCATTTATTTCATATAACAACGAATTAACCTTTATGTGTTTTATTTCTACCTCAATGATGAGACCAATTGCTTCAAGAACAAGCCAGGGCAAAGCATTGACTCTTGTGTATCAAATACTTCTGTAAAGTCATCAGAAATAAGATTTTAGCTACTTAAAGTTTGTCTACATTTACAACTCAAAAAATTCACTCTGTATTTACTGGACAATGAAATAAGTGTCTATAAACCTCTGTCGATATTGGAGCTCTCTGACTGAGCCAAAATTGCCACTGTATGTTGCATGCTCAACAGAGTAACTGTTTATGAATACCTTAAAAAGCCATTCACTCTCATAGTAATAATTGAAGCATATGAACTTTTTATAACATTACTAGTTTAGCAAGGTTATTCTATCTAAACATCATCACACTTTGAGGATTCAATGCAAAAGAAGAATTCCATATTTAATGGGTTCTGGAAATATATATTCCAACTACCTAGAGAACTTAACTTTCCCTGTTATATCAGCAATATTGTCCCCTTCTTAACTTCAAGTGCAGCAGACCTGAGCTCGTCCTAAAAAAGTATCACTCCTATATGACACATTATTACTTAAAAAACACATATAAATACTTATAAAATCAACTTACATTACTAATGATATCTGAAACAGATATGTTTCAAATGAAGACAAATCATTAATCGTCAAGTATACAGTTAGTAATATATTTTCACTGTGAAATAATAATTTAAGCTCCAGCAAGCCTTTATGTTTATTCTCAAGTATCTAATTAATTGTTTGAATTGTATAATTTGTGTACAGTTTACACAGTATCTCAATTAGATTTTAATGCTACTCCTTAGAGTTTAAAGTATTTACCAATGTACTTACACTTAAAGTTTCAGAAGATGATCCTAAAATTCAGAAATAAAACATAATTTTTATAAATTTAATTATAAAATATGTTAAGAGCAGTCTAAATATCAGTAGCAGTCTATAAAGGCATAAGTCCTGTATGTATATTTATCTGGTAATATATTTGATTTATATGCATATTCTTGTTATTTGCTGTTCAACATAACTTTTGAACACTACCAGACAATTTTATAGTCTTTTAGAAACTAATAGAAAAGAAACTGGGTAAGAGCAACAATTTTATAGTCTTCTAGAAACGAATAGAAAAGTAACTGAGTAAAATGTGAAAGTAAACAGTTTCAATAACTATAAATTGGAGGAAAGTCAGGAAATTAGAGATATGTGATATATACTTTATTAGGAATTTCAAGATTAAAGGATTCTTCTCTGTATAAAGAAATGTAGTTGGTTTTTTTTTTCATTATGCACTGCAAGTTCAAAACTGGCTCAAAAATATAATTATGAATAATGAAATTTCATTTTTTCTTACATTTCAGGCATCTCCAGGTGGTTTTTGCAGTGCTTGATTTTTCCTTTGAGAAAGTTTACAACCACCATTGATGTTTTCCATGTCATTATTGTCAAGCATTTGTATGTAGGTTGTGTTGTCCATCAGGAGACCAAAACAAAATTCGAACTTGAAAACACCTCTAACTAAAAATAAAACAGATAATCTATACTATAAGTGTAAAAAGTTAGTACTCACCTTACCTGTGTTATTTTCATTAATTCATAAAAGCTTGGATGTGCATAGTATACAGAGAAACATTGATATATATTTATATATGTGTAATATCATCGCCACCATCAGTCTGATTAATCTGTTCATCATCTTGCATACTTAAGATGTATACACAGATAATTTGAAGGTCATAATTTTATATGCAGTTATGATAGTCATTAAATTACTAGAGCTTATTGCCCATGTAGTTTTATATTTGCACCATTTGCCCAAAATTTCATAACTTTTACAATTTTCAACATTGAGTAACTATCGTTCATCGGTTTGCTTAAGTGTGCTCCTCTTTATATTACGCCACGTATGACTGAGATAAAAAAGTCTTTGTCTAGGCAATCTCAAGCAGAATGCTGTTCTTTCATTATATACCTATTTTAGAATCAGCAGTTTACCCTTTGGTTGCAACTCATTTAATATTACTTCACATCTAGTTATTAGCACTTAATAATTACTTAATGTTGTATTTTCATTAAGCCATTATTTAATAATAAAATCATTTCATGATATTACCTTTTTTTTTAAAAAAAATAGAGAGTTTTGCTGTATAGTACTGGCTATCCTGAAACTTACTCTGTATACAAGACTGGCCTTGTACTCCAACATCAGTCTGCCTCTGTCTCCCTATTGCTGGGCTTAAAAGCATGCAATACCATGACACAGCCAAAAACAAAAACAAAACCAAAAACAAACAAAAACAACAACAACTTAAAAAAATAAGAGGGCAATGCCTTTTGATATTTTAATTCTATTTACATTTACTAAACATGCAATATAGATGCTCAAACAGCATATTACTTTGAAAATATTTTTGACTATAATAATAATAATAATAATAATAATCCATATTATTGTATAAACTAGTTGAATCCTTATAAATTTGAATCAGTTGCATAAGAAGTCTGCTATTATTTGTGTCCCTTTGAATTTCAAGTTTTGATAAAGGGATTATTAGTGATCTGTAGGACACAGGGACATGATGATGACTTTCCAATGAAGGGGGTCATCTGCCCTGTTAGGACTGAGCTGAGAATAAGCAGGATACAAACCCTGAACATCAAGTCTCTGCCAGGGTAGGCAACCCCTCTCTCACTGAGGCTCATACAAAGAAGTCTTACAAAGACTTACAAAGTTATACAATGAACTAAAAGTCTTATCCAACACTAGCTTGCAGTCACCTTGGGAAGTTCTGTCTCTAGAGTAATGAAAAAACACATTTCTTTTGTTCATAAAATGTCCAGTATTTTTTATTACCTTTGTTTACAGGAGCCTTCTTATTTGACTAGAAATAATATTTAATTGAGAGCTTATTTCATAACCCCTAATTATTATCTACACTACCACATTTTATATACCTGAATAATACTCTTTATCATATATATATACAACATTAAACTTTAAAGTTCATAATGAAGAATGTTTCATTTGTGGATCTTGTAAAATTTCTCTAATTAATGTTTTATAGTTTTTTTGGTATGATATCATTGCTGATTTTATAATGCATATAATATATTTCAATCAAAAGCAAAATGAGCATAGTCATTAAATAATAAGTGGCCAGATATAAAATTCACTTAAATAAATCACTAGCCTTCCTCTATACAAATGATTAAGTAGATGAGAAAGAAATTAAGGAACCAACTCCCTTCAAAATAGCCACAAATAATACAAAATATCTTGGGGTAACTCTAATCAAACAAGTGAAAGACCTATATGACAATAACTTCAAGTCTCTCAAGAAAGAAATCAAAGAAGATCTCAGAAAATGGAGAGATCTCCCATGCTCGTGGATTGGCAGAATTAACATAAGCAAAATGGCCATCTTACCAAAAGCAATCTGCAGATTCAATACAATCCACCTCAAAATCAAAGCACAATTCTCCAAAGGCATAGAAAGAGCAATTCTCAAATTCATATGGAAAAGCAAAAGACCCAGAATAGCCCAAACAAGTTTTAACAATTAAAGAACGGCTGGGGGAATCACCATCCATGTCCTCAAGCTTTACTACAAAGCAATAGTGCTTAAAAACTGCATGGTACTGGTACAGAGACAGATACACTGATCAATGGAATAAACTTGAAGACCCAGAAATAAAAGCATATACTTATGGACACTTGCTCGTTGACAAAGGCACCAAACATATGCAATAGAAAAAAGAAAGCATCTTCAATAAATAATGCTGGTCTAACTGGCAGTCTTAATGTAGAAAAATGAAATTAGACCCATAGTTGTCACCTTGTACATAGCTGAAGTCCGAGTGGATCAAGGACATCAACATAAAAGTAAATACACCAAATCTAATGGAAGAGAAAGTGGGAAAGAGCCTTAAACTCACTGGCACAGGGGGAGTCTTCCTAAATAGAAATCCAATGAATGACTCAAGAATTGATAAATAGAACCTCATGAACCTCAAAAGCTTCTGTAAGGCAAAGGTCATAGTCAATAAGACAAACCAGCAACCTACAGACTAGGAAAATATCTTCACTAATCACATATCTGATAGAGGGCTAATATCCAAAATATGTAAAGAACTCAAGAAGCTAATCTACAACAAACCAAACAACCCAATCAAAAATGGGGTATATAACTAAAACAAGAATTCAATACAGAGGAATCTCAAATGGCTGAGAAGCACATAAAGAAATGTTCAAAGTCCTTAGTGATTAGAAAAATGCAAATCAAAATAACCCTGAGATTCCACCTTACAACAGTCAGAATGGCTAAGATCAAAACGTCATTCCAAACTCTGAAATTTATCTATTGCAAAGCATTACATCTCCTATGAAAAAATAAACATCCTATGGCTCCTTGTAGGAATTTATGAATTATGAAGTTGAGAAGATATTAATATTCTTCAAAACAAAACAATTGTCTAAAAATACCTAAATAGATTAGTATAAGGAAACAGAAGTAAGTGAGATGAATACAAATAGCTTTCTATGCACGGTTATAAATGTTGTTACTGAATTGAAAATATTAAAAGAAAAATATTGGTAAGAAAACATAATAAAGAGAAAATAAGAAAATATATTCTTACATATAAGAGTATCTACATATGAAATAACATGTTTGCTGTGAATATGCAATAGGTTTTTGAATAGCTTTGCAAATGTTAATACTACATGTTTACAGCAATAGCAACAATACTATTATATACCCATAACTTAAGAGTAAATTATGTCCCAGCAAGGAAAAATTGATCCTGATGAGTATTAGGACATCTACTCTATACATAATGAAAAGAGTAGTTTATAGTAGGATAATCTTACACAAACTTTTTTTTCTCCAGGAAAATACAAAAACGATCATTGCTACACTAAGATAGACAAAAGAAACCTAGAATGGAAGTTTGGCTGACCTCAGCCCAGCCATCCTGTCCAGGAAGCCCTGTAATATGGAGGAAGATCTACCTTCAAGATAGATATGAGCCACAAACGGCCTTGTGAATATGTCACTTGCTGCCAAGACCACCGGCCTGTGGATCTTTGAATGTGAGACTCCCTCGATAATCAGAGTGACAAATATAGTAGTTTGTCCAGGAATATTATAGACTATTATATCTGTGGTTAGTGAAATGAAAAAACATATCTCATAATGAAATAAAAATCATGTGAAGATATGTTTAATATAATAGAGAGATAAACAGTTTTAATGAATTATTAAATTTGAATTTAACTACCTAAAGCAAGAGTTACCTTCTACAGGTAAATTGTTCTGATTCCAAGAATGACACAACCAGTTAAAAATTCTAGTATTTAACTAGTATCATATTCTGTATGTAAGCTGATAATAAAAGTGCAGGTCCAGAGAATGCAGAAAATCCACTTGACAAGTACAGAACGCAGTCTTCCAGAGTCTCTTAAGAAGCATAGCTTAAAGACAAATTTCTTTCATTACTCAAAGAGTTCTGCTGGAACTGGAGAGAGCTCAGTGCTTCAGAGAACATTTGCTTCTGCAGAAAACTAGCATTCACTCTCTAGCATCTAAAGGGAAAAAGTGAGCTAGAAATACCAAACTTAATGATGAGAAAAGAAATAGCTTTTAAGATTTTTAAATATACAAGTATACATTTAATACCATCTTACTCAAGAAAATATTGGAGACCCAACCCATACATCGAGATATCTATTTGGTGATGCTACTCTCAAAATATATACTGCAACACTTCACCTTGTAGTAACCTGTATCCTTCTTCTACACTCTGCCTTGTTTGTATCATTTCAGTTCTTCTCATAGTGATGTGAAAGGTCAGGGAGCTAATGATATTCTAGAGTGAGGTTCACTGAAAAATGAGGTGATGCTGCTACATTTCTGTGAGTTCACATTTCAGATGGGATCATTCTTCTCTGAGTGTATTATAAGGCTCTTCAAAATTTATCAGCCCAGTGATAATTTTCAAGACTTTTGCTGTCATGACTCTATAGAAAAACCTGAGAAATATCCAACAAAATTTCCATAATTAAAATACAGGCCAAAATCTAAATACTTGTTAAATAAATGGCCTCAGAATTAACTGTGTAAAGCTTAGAAATGATATTTAGAAAACAGATGCAAAATTTTAAGTTTTATAGCCTTTGAGATTATTGCCAGTATTGTGTTAGCATTCTCTGTCTCACACTTGCTGTAACACCAACGTCATATTGGTAATTATTTTAAAATTTTCATCATATGAAGTTTTGCATTTGGAAATAGATTTGAATTAATGATATTCAGTCTATCTGTTGTCAATTGAACGAATTAAATGTAGACAATGCCATGATCAATCACATTTTAAAATAACAGAGGATATACATGGGGAAGATAATAGGAAGTGATTCTTATTTTAACATATGCATGAACCTGTACTTTTCTCTATGCATGACTATATTGAAATCTCAAATAGAATATGTGAATAAATATGAATAAAACTGTGTCTACAGGGAAATTGTTATCTAAAGTATGCATAACAAAGGGTGCTATGTCAGAACATGTAAAATATCACACTGTGCTTCAAAGATTTTTATCTACTTAATATTCAAAATAACAACCTTGAGCTTATTTGATTTTTTGTTTGAAGGTATTCATGTTTAATCAATACATTCAAAAGAAATTCTTTCTTGTTTATGTAGAGTATCTTACCAAACATTAATATTTTATGCTGGTGCTGTTTGCTTGGTCTTTTTGAAACATACATGGTTTTTCTGGTTAATATAATAAATTTTAACAAGTTTCAACTGTCAGAATTATTTCCAACAAAGAGAAATGCAAATTCTCATTAGAGCTTACAACAAATAAATTCTTAAGATCAGTTTCAAGAGAATGACATTATATACAATTTTATCTTTCTGTAAAAAGGGCAGTCTCAATGGAAATGAAGAAATAATAAAACCCACAAAAATTCAACAGCTTTCAAAGTGTTATAATAGTACCTGGTAGCATACAAACACCTTGGATTTATTTATGATTGCTTTTTGTGTTACATATTATTGCTGATCCTTCAATACTGCTATGGAGTCCTTGACACTTTAGCTGATATTTGAAGGTCATTACTCATGTACAAGCTAGGGATACTATCATCCTTGAAATATTATTGGAGGTACTATGAACAAGGTAAGTGAAATGGCTAATATGCATAGTAGCATTTAATACTGAATATTATTTTAGTAGCTTTATTGAGAAATGTTACATATCATTAGATAAATTACGGTTTCTTTAACTTTTATATATTTACAATACTGTGTCTGTTATTTTAAATGTGTGTGGAAGGAGGAGTGTGTGTGTTTGTGTGTGTGTGTATGTGTGTGTGTGTGTACATGGCAGAGTAAATGGAGTGATGGTCAGTAGAGAGACACCTGTCACCCTAAAAAGGGTGACTAGAAAAGAATGAATCCTTTTGAAAGCAGTTCATTGTTCTTAATTGTTGAGCCAATCCCTTGGTCCTGTGTTTTCCTTATCTGCTTACTCAGCAAATGGAGGAACCTTCACTTTCTTAGGAAGCATTTGATACAATCTATGTATTTTTACAAGCACGTAATAAGTAATAGGAACACTACAAATGCATTTCTCCATGATCAAATAGCAGGATCTAAAAATTCTGTGTATTAAATTGCACTGAATTATATACAATTTTGGAAAGACTAAGTTAAAATAATTTAAAATTTTAAAAATATTTATGGTCATTTGAGTAAGAATGAGCCTATGGCACTCATAGGCCCAAAATATTTAAATGCTTGCTCTAGAGAAGGGCTCTGCTTGAGAGGGATTAGGATTGATGTAGAACTCTCAACTTTTTCAAAAGCATGTCTGTTTGCACAGCACCTTGTTCTTTTCAATGATGATAATGGACAAAAACTCTTAAACCATAAACGAGATCCAGATAAATTAATTTTTAAGAATTGTCTTGGTCATGGTATCTCTACACAATAAAACATTGAAAAAGACAGCATTTTACTTACATTTAAAGAATCATTTGAAAATGTCTCCATTTTATGTCACTTTTTTTCAGTTTGTTCTTCTCTCAGAATATAAAGTTGCATTATAAGTAATATAATATCAAATTTAAAATGTGTATGAGATGGTTTTCGTCTGTCTTATTGAAAAAAATGTTTAAAATACTTTAAAAAACAAAGGTTTCTTTCAGTTTTTTGCAGAGAATTTTGCTTATTGAAAGAAATAAATTATGAAGAAAAATAAAATTATGGACATAATTTGACTTAAAAGCAGTGAGAGCAAACCTTTATCAATCTAAAAGTGTGATCAAACCCTGGAGGTCAGTATCAAATGGATCAGAAGAATACACCTTGTAGCCTCTGAGAGTTTTCGTAGTTAAAATTAGGACATTGGAGGGCATGTTTTCCCAGACTGAAAATGCTTTCTGCATAAACTTTTTTGCAATATTGAAGGGTAAGGAACAAGTTAGATAGGCTGTTTTGTGCCCTCCCTCTCCAGGGCATGTGATGGGTGTCAACTGCTTTCTGGAATCTCACAGGCAGCAGGTGTCTTGAAAACAGACCTTTTCGCTGGTTTAGGTTTAGATTTGAGGTTTCGTACATTTCTCAATCTCTTGTATCATTAATACCAACCCATAGCTGCTGAGAAAGATTAACAATTTGAGCACATTTTTTCTAGATGCCAATATGCAATTCCAATAAACATTCTCATTACAATTTATTTAAAATTTAAATTGTGTTATTAGTTAATAAAAAGTCATATTTTCACTTTGTATATGATTGGTAATATATTATCTTATTCGATTAATTTTCTTGCATAGTAAACATTTGCATAAATATATTTCTCTATCATATGGAATTTATTAAAAACATAAATCACTGCCTTAAAATCATTATAATGATAGTGAAAATAGTAGATGAAAATAAGAACTTAATACATTTTTATTACTTTTATTTTTAGATTATAGTATAATTTCCTTTTTTTATTTTTTCATTTCCCCTTTTCCTTCCTCCCCTCCAAATCTTCTCCAATAACCTTCCCTGTTCTTTTTCAATTTTGTGACTTCTTTTTCATTATATGTGGTGGCATGCATCCGTGCATATACAGATACATGCTTAATATAACCTGCTTAGCTTCTAAAATGTTATTTAAATGTATGTCTCCCAACTGATAATTTGGCATTAGTTAACTAATTGGTATGCTCCTGCCAAGAGGAGAGCAAGAAGGAATAGTATTTCTAGCACTCCATTGCTTGGCTTTCTGTAGTTTGTTGTGTAGGATTGAGGCCACTTGTGTTCCCCACCCCAACTTCCTCCTTACTCTTCCCACGCTTCCACTTTGTCCACTTTGTCCACTTTGGCATGTCTGAGGACATCATCTCTATTAAGCTCGATTTTAGGCTATAGTATTGCTGAGATGATATGGGTTTGCTTCTGCCATTCCAGGTAGACACAATCTCATGGCAAACACTCTCATCCTCTTGCATTTATATTCTTTTGCCTTTTCCTCGACTGTGTTCTGGACCTTTAGTTAAAGGAGTTCTTATTGTAAATAAAGTCATGCAATGTAAAGTAAGATGAATCTACAAAGAGTCATGGTTGCTATTTATGCTCTATTGATTTTTGTCAAGCTAGACTGTAACTCTTTAAATGAAACTTAACAAAGGATAAACTGTGTCAATGAATTCATTTGCTAGCTGAATGTTTTGCATGCAGGAGGTCATGTAGCACTTATAACCACTTGATGTATTGTCTTCAATAACTCATTTTATAAGTGGAAATATAGAGACTCTCACAAATTAGATAAATTGTCTTAGACAATTCTCAAGATTCCAGCACTGTCATGACAGTGTGATTTGAAGCAGGAACGCTATATACCATTTTAACCCAGTGTTTGTGAGACATATTGGGGTTCAGAATCAACCCCCAAAAATGTATACTCATTCCAGACTCATTAGGGGGGAAAGCATTTTATTTACAAGACTGCTAACTTGTGTTCTGTCTCCAGAGAAGAAGAGTACTAATAACCACCTTTTGTGCTCTCTGACCTTAATGCTCACAATTGCAAACTGTTGTCTCACACATGAACAGTTATAAACCTTACAACAGTAACAATAGATAAAATGAAGAAAAATACAAAGGTAGCATTAAACAGACTGTGGAAAGTCCACTTATAGAATGGTTGTTAAAATAAGAAATCCAGTTGCTGCCATGGGGTGCATATGTTGGAGAATGCTTTTGTATGTACTCAGGTTTATTACCAGTCTGTTCATGGGCTCAGATATAAGGGAAGCTTTGATTTTAATATAGAAAAAAAAGAAAGAGAGAGAGAGAGAGAGAGAGAGAGAGAGAGAGAGAGAGAGAGAGAGAGAGAGAGAGAGAAAGGAAGGAAGGAAGGAAGGAAGGAAAAAAGGAAGAGAGAGAGAGAGAGAGAGAGAGAGAGAGAGAGAGAGAGAGAGAAGCAGGCTCAACTCAGTATAAGTTTATGATGTAAAGTCTGAAAATAGTGGAGATTAAGGGGTTTTAGGGGAACAGAGGCTTGTACTGATAAGCTGCAATTTGACCAAAGGTCCTGGAAATCTGAGTCTACAAAAACCCTTTGACTTATTAGAACTTCAGTGATATGGATAATAATGTCCCAGGTCCAGAGTCTAAGTATAATTTATCTTGGGCTAAGGTTAGTCTGTTAAATACTTATGCTTTTGTTACCATGAATTGAACCTAACATATTTTGACTATTCGATAAATTCAACTTAATAGCCTAGCTAATAGATAAAAATGAATTGGGAATATATAAACGTAACAAAATCTTAGTTTTCCACAGAAGGGCTAACTGTTGTTACATAGCATCTAAGGTCTTTCACAGAGTTCTTCCCACCTGGCTGTAATCTCCTGCCTAATATAACTGAATAAGGAAAACAAAAAAATCAATCAAACAAAAAAAATACCCCCCACACACACACAAAAAAAAAAAAAAAGAAAGAAAAATAAAACAGAAAGGAAAGGAAAGTACATGACTGCTCCTAGGTATGATGGAGGAGAAAGTTTATTCTATATATGTAGGACAGCGTAGCCACAGGGAAAGACATCTGGAAATATCCTATGAAACCAAAACAAAAGTAATGTTGTTAAGGAGCCATATTATTATATATTGTTAAACATTGTTACTAAGTCTTTATGCCTTACAAGAATAAGCACTGTTTCCCAGGCCTAATGTATCCTAGCCAACCATATTTTTCAAACTACATTGAATTTGTCACTCCATGATGTTTACCCATTCCCTTTACCTTGCTAACCTTCAACACCTGTGTTGACTCTCCTTCCACATGAGGGATTCTTGCACTTACATACCCTACAGGCAGCCTTGAACCCTGAGTCCCCCACTCTCCTGACAAGGTGCTAACAGCCAATTCTCTCAACATCTGTTTTCTGTACAACCTTATCTTTCCCCCAAAAGCCTCCCAAGCATAAAACTCAACTAAGGAAGAAGCTGTCTTCTATACAGTTTTACTTTCACTTCTAAACACAGATTGCTTGAATAAGAGTTTTATAAATGCTTTTTATCTCAGGCATAACAGTCCAAAGTGGACATGACATGGACCCATGTAAGGCTAGGGGAGTTGGAGGAAGAGAGGGAAGAGAGGAGAACCAGGTACAGCAGCCAGGAGGGCAAAAGTACAAAACTGGACAGGTGACCAAAATAGCTGTCTATATATGGAAGAGACTCTAGGGGCCGGATAGCCCAGCATCTGGTCTGGAAAAGGTGTATGCCTGCCATACCCTGTAACAGGTAGGGACTGAAGGATGCTTGGAGAACCTGGTGGCCAGGTCAGTTTTGATATGTTAAAAAGAAACCTCAGCAGACTGTCCTAGGTTTGAAACTTAACAGTAATAGAGATGGACTTGAAAAATCTCTTGATTTATGGCTTTTCATTCTGTCATTATAAAACAAAACAACAACAAAATCGCTGTCTTAAGTAGGGTTTCCATTGGTATGAAGAGACACCATGATGAAGGCAACTCTTATAAAGGACATTTACTTGGTGCTAGCTTATAGTTTTAGAGGTTCAGTCTATAATCATTAAGACAGAAACCATGGCAGCATCCAGGCAGTCATAATGCTGGATGAGCTGAAGTTCTATATTTTGTTCTGAAGGCAAAGAGAAGACAGGTTTCCATGTGGATAGGAGGAGGGTCTCAAAGCCTGCCCCCATAATGACACACTTCTTCCAGCAAGACCACACCTACTCCAGCAAGGCCACACCTACTCCAACAAGGCCACACCTACTCCAGCAAGGTCACACCTACTTCAGCAAGGCCACATCTACTCCAGCAAGGTCATACCTACTCCAGCAAGGCCACAAGTACTCCAGCAAGGCCACATCTATTCCAACAAGGCCTCAGCTCCACAAAGTGCCACTCCCTGGGTCAAGCATATTCAAACAACCACAATCATGAAATTGCCAAATCATTTTTGGAACGTGGCATTTTTGGAAAATCTAAATCTATATTCCCAGACTATGGCCATTTATATTTGTCTCTAAAATAAACTATCTCTTGTCACTTTTAACACAAGCTTGGTGATTTTTATGTCAGCAACATTATTGTTAATGGATACCACATAAAGTTTAAAGTTCCATAGTTATAATTACTATTGATAATGCAGCTTGGAGTTTAAGTTCCTTCAGTTTCCAGAGACTCTATCAAGGACTCATCAGCATTCTCTTTAGTGGTGTATGCTGAATTTTTGACATCTGTATTTTGCATGCTGAAGGAAGATTAATTTAATGATCTCAGACTTCATTTGTTGAGGATTATTTGTCAAATGGTTTCATTATAGTAATATGTATGTGCTTAGATTGTGTGTGTTTACTGCAATTTTCCAGTCATTAGGCATTAGACATTTATATATTACAATTCAAATGTGACCTCGTATTGTGAGCACTAACAATTTAATAGTCATGTGTTTTCTTGAATGAGGTTATTTTAACAACTACCAAATTACTTACAAAAGCAATTACACAAAATTGATGGGTTATAGAACATTCTTTTCCAAATACACAATTAAAGGCACATGGTCAACATTTTACATAGTGAGTATGTGTCACATGCCATGCTACTGACTTATTTCCAATGACATTATTTCTTTCTCACACTAGTCCTTGAATTTCTCTAACAGAAAAAAGAAGGGAAATTTAGGCAGACTAACATATGCACTGCTTGTTACCAGAGTCTTCTAAGTTTCCACCAACAAAAATACAATTACCTTACTTTGTAAATTCATTGATTTCTTCCAAAAGGACTAAATTGGTTTATTTTGCTTCACTGTTTATTTCTGTTCTAATTTAAAAGGATTTCATCCCATTGTAATGAGGAAGACCTGCTCATGCCAAAGGGAGTATATGGAGAGAATCCTTCTATAACACTAGAATAGGATCAGAAAGGGAGGCCAGAATGTAGAAGTGGGCTGTCACCTGTACATAGTGACCTAGATCCAACTCACTCCACTCATTCCTGAAGCAGCTCCCTAAGCCAAAGACTACATATCAATAAGGGAGTGTCTAAGCTGTCTTTATAGAATGTTAACGTGCATGCATGCCCAAGGTACTGATTAGCTGTGGGTTGTGAACATGATACAAATTAAAGAACAATGATGAAAATTATAGAACTGCCACTTCAAAACTGGTCAGTGGGCACACTACAAGAAATTGTCTTAATTATTCATGTAGGAAGGCCCACCACAGTCTAGGTGGAATCATCCCTATTATGATGGGTCAGAGCTCTGTAGAAAAGCTAGCTGAATAAGACACATAAAGTGCTCCTGTAAGAAGAACGGTTTTCATGGCTTCTGCTTCAGTTCTTGCCTGTCCTGAGTTCTCTTAGCAATGAAATGTGACCTTGATCTTAGAGTTGTAAGGGGTTTTTTTTTGTTGTTGTTGTTGTTTTTTTGTTTTAAATTAAGCTCTTTCCTACCTTCAAGTGACTTTGATTATGATGTCTATCACTGAAACAGAAATGAAAACCAGTATACCAAATTACACTCCAAAGACTCATAGGTAGCCACTCTATAGACAGATGTGAGCAGTATGAAGAGACGGTAGAAAGGATTAGGTCATTTAAAGATCCTGTTAAGTGTTGAACATTTATATATGCTAAACACTAATTATAATCAGTCACTACTCTATGTATTCCAGAAGTATTAACTCAATACTCATATTATTGTGTCTGTTACAGAGGTAAGAAAACTACTGTCACATTTAGGTTCTAGTTCCATTTTTCATCAGTCTTCTAAGTTTCTCCAAGTTAGAAATTACATTCAGGCTATTTTTTTGTATAGAATAGAGTTTATTTATGGCAGAGGATGCGGTAGTGGAGGCGGAGAAAGACAGAGTAGAGAGAGTAGAGAAGTGGAGGCTGGCCATGACCATTTTGGGGGGGAGGGAGAAGAACCCAAGAGGGCAGAGAGGAAAAAGGTAAAGAGAGGAAAAGAGGAATAAGAGATAAGAGCTACATTCAATTTATAATGTAGCTTTTAAAAAAGTAAAATATACAATTTTATCTAATGATAGAAAATAACTGTTTTCTCTCAGACATAAAATCATAGGGCCAGATAAGCATGTGAACTCAAAGCACTTGTGACAGAATGCAGAAGACATGGGAAAACTCAACCAGAAAAAATTCCAGCTTGGAATGGGAGTCTGGAATCGAGTCCCTGGCATCCATGGAGTTATCGGGAACTGATAGATTCTGGAAGAGGGAGAGTCAATTTTCATTAAAGTTCTTGTCCCTGGAAAGTCAGCTACTTCCTATGAATGGTCTCACATCAATAGCATATGGACAGTATAAGTTGTACTAAATAGACTTAAAATTCCACTGTATGTGGAATTTCTGAACTCACAAACACAAGTTATTATGGGAGCAGTCCACAAAATTTATTCAACACTGACAGCAAGAACAAGACCAGGAATCAAAATGGTTCTGTCCTTGGAATGTTTTAATTGTGATTTTTTTTCAGTGCTTACCTTTTAAACACAAATGTAATTAGAGTAAGAAGGACTTCAAGCTGTTAAAAACTTATGTTTTAGTATCTCCCTTTTGTCTGTTATTTTATTACATTGAATACCCCCTCTGTGTGTGTGTGTGTGTGTGTTTATTTTTTTTATTTTTCCAGTTTATGCTGTTTCATCAATTTTAGCCTTGATGTTTTTTTATCTCTCTTTCTAATATATCTCAGTACTGATTCTGCTTCATTTCCCAAGGTCTTCAAAGGCATCCTTCATTTATTAAATTGACATCCTAAAGTTCTCTTTGTTTGTTTATTAAATTTGCTTATTCATTCACCTTACAATTCAATTTCAGCCCTTCCTCTCCTCCCAGTACCTCCTCATGCAACCTTTCCCCCATTCCACCTTCCTCTTCTTCTTTGAAGGTGTCAACCTCCCCACATCAAGTCCTTGAGGGACTGCATTTATCTTCCCCCAACAGTAAACATAGACATCTGGAACTGTAAATAGTGCCAGTCAAAATCTTGAAGATAGGGTATGTTTAGCTTGGATGACAATCTTATATGTGTGTATCTTCACATACCCATACATACATACATACATACACACACACACACACACACACACACACACACACACACACACAGAGAGAGAGAGAGAGAGAGAGAGAGAGAGAGAGAGAGAGAGAGAGAGAGAGAATAAATAAATTAAGTAAAAAATGAGAGGAGAGATCCTTGGTCCTATGAAGGCTTAATAGATATCCTCATGTAGGGGAATTGAGGGTGGGGAGGTGGGAGTGGGGTGGGTGGAGGAACACCCTCACCCTCATAGATGCAGAGGGAGGGAGGATGGGAAAGAGGGTTTCCAGGAGGAAGGGCAAACCAGGAAAGGGGATAACATTTTAAATGTAAATAAAGAAAATATCCAATAAAAAATAAAATAAAATAATTGAATCTGCATTAGCTTATTTTAAAGTATTGTATTCATAACATTGGTTTGCACAACTACTTTTATGCTTATACAGGGTGTTTACTTTTATATGGCTCTAGAGTATCTATCACATTCTTTAACTGTGTGTTGGTTAGGTTGTGTATAAGTTTCTTGTTTTGAGTTATAGCACATGGAATGCAATTGTTGTGCTGACTTCAGTTTTAGTCTTCTGATTCTTCTCTGTTGACTTTATAACCTGCTACTTTACTGAAAGTGCTGGCCAGACCTAAGAGACCGCTAATGAAGTCTCTGATGTCTTTTAAATATAGGAACACACTGTTTGGTAAGGGGTAAAAACTATTTCCTTTCCCATATGAATCTCCATCTGGAAAGAGAGACTACTATTATGTCAGTCTTGATATTAAGGAAATCTATTTTTTTTATCACATCTAATTTTCGTTGTTTTTAAATCAGACATTTCCACCCCCAGACTCTCATTAATAATAAAGATTTTGAAGTCTTTCAAAGACCTCATCTATATATGTTGAAATAATGCTTGTGAAATTGCCTGCATGTGTTGATTCATATATGTTCAGTTTCCTGTAAGCAATGGTTGATATATGAATGATTCCTAGAGACTCAGTGTTTGAATATGCGGTTCCTTTTTGGTGACACTGTCTGTGGGGGTTTAGGAGACCTGGCTTAACTGGAAGAGCAGCGATGTTGCGGAGTGCTGTGAGATTTTTAAGTTCACCGCTGTTCTTGCTTGCTCACTCTGCTGTGTATGTGAGACAATGAGCTCCCAGCATCCTGTTCTGATTGGCCTTCCAACCTGCTGCTATGTTTCACTACCATGATAAACTCTCTTCCCTCTGGCACTCTAAGCCCAATAAAACCCTCTAAATTTCTGTTACCATCATATATGAAAACTAATAAATATTTGAAAACTTAAATTTACATTATCTATGGTTCAATCCATCTAATATGTGCTTTCCTTAGTAATACATAATTTACTAATCTAATTTTTGGTGGGAATGTTGCTGGGGTGGTGTGTGTGTGTGTGTGTGTGTGTGTGTGTGTGTGTGTGTGTGTGTGTTACTGAATAGGAAAATGTCTTAGTCAGGGTTTCTATTCTTGCACAAACATCATGACCAAGAAGCAAGTTGGGGAGGAAAGGGTTTATTGAGCTTACACTTCCACGTTGCAGTTCATCACTAAACGAAGGCAGGACTGGAACTCAAGCAGGTCAGGAAGCAGGAGCTGATTCAGAGGCCATGGAGGGATGTTTCTTACTGGCTTGCTTCCCCTGGCTTGCTCAATCTGCTCTCTTATAGAACCCAAGAGCACCAGCCCAAAGGTGGTACCACTCACAAGGGGCCCTCCCCACTTGATCACTAATTGAGAAAATACCCCACAGCTGGATCTCATGGAGGCACTTGCCCAACTGAAGCTCCTTTCTCTGTGATAACTCCAGCCTGTGTCAAGTTGACACACAAAACTAGTCAGTACAGAAAGGCTCACTCATAAGTACTCTGGAGAGCTGCTTGTTTTCATCTCCTGAGCACTAACAGTGCAAGGACATAAAATCACACCTGTTCTACTTTTCGCATGTCTTCTGGGCATCTAGGTCAAGTGGTCCTTATCTTCTAGGTAAGCATTGTACACACTGAACTGAACAATTTGTCTACATCATATTAAAAACTCACAAAATGAAATGACATAACCACAGTTACTCCTAGTTAAATAGTATTTATTGTAGTATCTTAAGGAACATCTAATACATAATAGGTCATAAAGAAGCAAAGTTGACTCTGAAGGTGTGGTTCCTGATTATTTTAGCTCCATGCGCCATCAATTGTGGTAAGCTGGTAAATTCATTGCCATTGTTTCAGTATTAGTGACAGCTCATCACTTTTTCCACACTGCTCAATTGCTCTCAAATAGTCTGTAAGATTAACTACTGCTGCAATTTTACTGGAATTATAGATTTGTCGAGCCTGCTGTTTCAGTTAACTATAAGTGTGAAGAAAAATGTGTGTGTGTGTGTGTGTGTGTGTGGGTGTGTGTGTGTGACTGTTTGCACTAGTTCCTACAGTTGATATTTTATGTATTTCAGTTCCCTTTCTATTTCATGAAGATCTGTGTGAGTTTCAAACCAGGTGAAAAATTATTTCATTATATCTCAGCAGGGATATAAAATAATTTCCCTGAAGCCCAGCTGGTTTGAAAATACAATGACTGAAAATTGGGTAGGTTTTACTTGTTGGCAGTCTTAGAAATCAAAGCTTTACACACTTCTGATTACATTTGAATTAGTATTCACAGCAAAGGTTATAAGCTATATCCAATTATAATAATTCGACTATGATATTAAAAGTGTCTAAGTCTTGGGACCGGACCACTATTTCATAGGCATGTGCTCTGTCATACATCAGACGGAGGTGGTAAGAGTGTGCATACCACTTGCCTATCAGGAGCACTGTACCATGTAATAGAGCATCCATTCTGCCACTTAACAAAGTCACCTTGACCAGAAATCAAATATTTTGATGTTTGAAAGGATCAAAGAGATTAGTAGTTATGGTAACAAATGTACCTTCCTTTGCTCCCTATCAGGCAATAAAAATGAGATGAATACAACATACATATGTCTACATATATACACATAAGTGTATAAGATATTTATGCTAAATGAGAACAAGATGAATAAACTATATTTACTTATACATTATCATTATAATGAACATTTAATGTTTATCTAACTTGATTTACAAGGGTCTTTGCTATGAGTACACATCAACGTATTACATATTTGATGAAACATCGAATATATCAACTATGTCTAAATATGGTAAATGGAATGCACTACTGTTAAAACTCAAGAAAGACATCCTGTGTGTATTAGTCTAGTCATAACAGCAAGCTGTGTTTTAATGTGTTTTCCCCACTTTCAGTGTTTAATTTTTAATTGTTATGTGAATTATTATTTAATATTAACTTATTTGGCAAGTTCAACCTGTTTAACTTAGGTAAAATTTAAATGCTTTTAAGGTTTTTTTTTTTTTTTTTTTTTTTTAAATCAGCTTTGGGAAGGTAAAAGTGGCTTAGTGGATTAAGGGACCTTATGTAAAGCATGTTTTGTCCCATGAAACCATGAGTGAAGGAAAGAATAACTCTGGAAATTTCTCCTCTGTGCTCCATACATACATGCTGTGGTATATAGGACTCCATCAACATACATTCAGAGAAAAAAATATAAAGTCAAACCATGTAAAAAATAAATGTAGTTAATTTTTCTTTTGACATACAAGTCTGCCCTGCAATAATCCCCCAGTCATTTTCTTATACTGAATTAACTCAGGAATTATATTTTCATGGACTACAGTGTGCTAAGATCATTATAAAACCTTGTTAAGGTATGAGTAAAATATACCCTCACTTTGTAGCATCATTTGGAAAGATTATAGAGCCTGTAGGAGATAAAAACTTGCCTGAAGAGTTTTACTAATAGAGGTACTTCAATGATCTATAATACTGCCCCTGTTTCTCATCTTTCTCTATATCTATCTGTGTCTATCTCTGTTTCTGTCTCTGTCTCTATATATCTCTCTGACTCTCTGTCTCTATCTAGGTCTCTGCCTTTCTGTGAATCTCTCTCTCTCTCTCTCTCTCTCTCTCTCTCTCTCTCTCTCTCTCTCTCTCTCTCTTCTCTCTCTCTCTCTCTCTGCAAGTGAGTGAATGTAAATGAGATTAATTTCCTATTCTTGCTTCATGGTCTTCGTGCCTGAGTTGCCATTGCCTTGGTTCCCCCTTTATAAAGTGACTCAGTGCTCACAGACCTGCAAGCCAAAGTAAGTGTCTTCCCTTAAATGCATTTGCTTATGATATATTATCATTGCCACAGAAAAAATGCATAATATAATAGTAAAACATATTTTGAAAAATGTCTATTGTTTAAAACCTTAGAATGGATATTATGAAGGAATCTGATTAGCTTCAACAATTTGAAGCAACAGATAAAATATGACTGATTATCTCACAGGGCAAGAAAGACCTGTGGATGCCGGCTTCATGTTGACAGAAATTCCACTGCTGACAAAAAAACAAAAAACAAAAACAAAAGCAAAATAAAAACAAAAATACCATTCTGCCCTCCAGGGTAACAATATTATTTGTTAAATGAACTTCCTCCATGCAAAGTTATCTGAGTGACCAGTCCTTCATAATTAACCCATTCAGGTCCTTGCTCTTTCTGAGAAAATGTCAACATTTTAAAATTTGACATTTTAAAGGAACCAGTGCATTTGACACCAAATCCAATAAAAGCTAATTAAAATTATTCAGTAAATGTCATAAAGATAAGTAAGACAAAAGAATCTGTCTTTTTCTTTACGGTTACAACAAATTATTTAAAAAATAAAGTAGATAAATAACTGCATGGGAAAGGTTGCTGGTCACTGACTTTCATTTTGGTAAGGAGAAATATACACATGCTAATGTTGTTCATGTTTCTAAATTTACTTGAGCAGTATAGTATGTTTAATGCCAGGACTATGACATGAAATAAGGGTTATATTTAACTGGTAAGAACACAATGAATTATATAACAAACTCCAAACACTCAAATAAAACATATTCTGACAATCAACCTGAATTTAAAAAGGAAAGGAGAGTAGGGGAATGCTATAATAATAACAGAATTTTAGAAATTATATGCATTCATAGTTATTATCAACTCAGTATTTATTTTTGTATGTTCCTGCAGTAAATGATACAGCACCTTTATAAAATTGGGGAGAGAGCTGCACTTCTGTTGACCATCAAAAAGTCTGTAACAGAGGGAGGAAGAAGGTGAAAGGAGAGTTATATAAACCTCATTGCCTACAGTGCTGCAGGAACCCAAATATTTCTGTTTCTCTGTAAGGGAATTTCCTTTTGTATTTCCAAATATAACTTTCTTGATTGTCTCAAATACTAGATTTGCTCATTCATCTATTGTTATACACACACACACACATATACATACTACTGCTACTGCTACTGCTGCTACTACTACTACTACTACTACTACTACTACTACGCTAGAAATCTTGTGTGTGATTAAAAAAAAAACAGACTGAACAAGCAAGTAAGCAGTACTACTCCATGGATCCTGCATTAGTTTCTTCATTTAGCTTTTGCCATATGTCAGTTCCTGTGCTAGATTCCCTTTAGTGATAGATCTGAAACCCATGAGCTGAAATAAATTATTGTTCTCTAAGTTGTTTTGTTATGGTGTTTTATCAATGCAATAGAACCCATATATAACTCAACATTTCTATGAATATTGTCATTGATCAGGTATTATTTAGGTGGCCACAAATAATGTAGAATCATTGATATGTAGTTGATATGAGTGCATTGTCGTATCTATGAGATACAATCTCAATTTTCCCCTGACTCTGGCAGTTTTCTCGCCCTCGATTTGATCATGTTCTTCAACCCTTAGGAGCATGAGTCTTGTTGATGTTTTCTCTGGGGCTGAGCACTCCATGATCAGTTGATCTCTGAATTTTTACCAGTTGTGTTTTTGTTCAACAATTGACATCTGGTGCAAAGGGAAGTTCCATTGTTGAGGAGTAAGATTTATAAGTCTCAGTAATTAGGCTGGTTTAGTAATGTGTCTGTAGTTAGTTCTAACACTGAGATCCATGGCCTCTTGAAGAGTCCAAATCTGTGAGTTCTTGTAAAATGAAAACCAAGACAAATGCTTCTTATCCCAAAGGAATGAACCAATACTTCAGAAAGCAAAAGGAAAATGCAACAGTATAGTTCAATGGACAAACCTGGACACTCACACAATCTTGTGGTTCTGAAAGAATTGGGCACTACCACCCATTCCACCTCTGCAACCCACAACATATATGCTTTGTCTTAATGTTCAGGATAACTCTGCACATCTGCTTGAATCCTTGGTGTCCATCCCATTTACTGACGTCTTATATATTTGGGGGTCTCTAATGTAATAGAGACTGAATCTCCACTAATGGACTATCTTGCCCTCTCTTCATCTACATAGTGACAACGCCTAAGCTACTCGTATGACCATTGTGACCCTATAGTATCCACAGCCAATGAAGATTTGTCTTCACTGAGAGGTCTCTCAGGGTAACCCTTCAAGGTATACAACTATACAACATGATGCCAAACCTCAGCTCTTTGCCCATAACTATGTTCATACCTTCAAGATCAGTACCATTTGGGAGACACTTACACATTATTTACCAAGGTCTGTTAGCTGCTTGATTTGTAGCCTTGACTCTCTGAGGATAGATTCATTGTGCTGACAGTGAGAAAAAAATTCCCAGAACTTTTAAATTTCAAAAAATGCTGATTTTTCACACATGGAACTGATGTTTCCTATCAGTGAACCAGTATCCATTTTTCCCAGTAAAATAAAGCTCTTCCTTTCACAGAGTCTTATCTCAAAATTTCATATGAAGAGCCCATATATAGAATCTTTACTTCTCTGTGAGAATTCAAAAGCCAGATCTTTGCCACTTCTGTTTCTTCCATTTTCCTCAACAATGGCTCATTATGCTCTCACCACAGGTACCTCCTCCAGCCTAACATTCTAAAGGTTTTTAAATCCCCCCTAAAACCAATATCATCAGTTCTGTCAGAACACCCTTGTTGCCTGATTCCAATTTCCATTCTAATTTATTTTCTGTTGCTTTGACTATACACTTTAAAATAAAACAGCATGGAGAGGAATGGGTGCGTTTCTGCTTACTTTTACTGCTTACTTTAGCATGACAGTTCATCACTGAAATCCATGAAAACGAGGGGAGAGATAGGAAAGAGGGCCAGAGAACCAGGAGAGTAAATGAAAATATGAAGCAGCTGCTGGTTTGGGCTTGGGGGATCTCTAGGAAGTATGACCTGGTATAGAGGAGTCAGTGAATGTGACCTAAGATGAAAGGCATAGCAGGGGGGATATGGAACCTAATGAGAGCATCTCCTATAGACACCAGGAACCCCAGTGGAGGATAAGGACACCAACCCATCCACAGAACTTTAGACCCAAAATTTGAGCTCTCTATAAGAAATGCAAGGACAAAGATTGGAGAGTGGCCAACCAATAACCAAGCAACTTGAAACATATCTCTTGGGCAAGCATCAGTCCCTGAAAGTATTAATGATACTGTTATGCTTGCAGATAGGAGCCTAGCATAACTGATCTCTGAGAGGCTCTACCCAGCAGCTGATTGATACAAATGCAGAGACCCAAACCCTATCAATGGACGAAGCTCAGGGACTCTTATGAAGAATTAGGGAAAGAATTAAAGGTCCTGAAGGAGTTAGAAACTTCACTGGAAGGCCAAAAGAGTCAACTAACCTGGACTCTTGGGGACTCCTAGAGATTTAACCATACACAGGCTGGACAGAGACCCCTTGCACATAGGATATATGAAGTAAGGACTTCATGAGGGTCTCCCAATGACTGAAGCAGATGATGCCCCTAAAACTGTTGACTGTCTGTGGAAATCTGTTGCTCAACTGGCCTGCCTTGTCTGGACTCACTGTGAGATGATGTGCCTATCTCTGAAGACACTTGATCTGGTAGGATGCTGGGATACCCTGGAGGTTCCATCTTCTCAGAGGAGAAGGGGAGATGGTGTTGTGAGGAAACTCCCTGGAGGTTGGGGGCTCTGGAGAAGAGGTAGCAATCTGGATGACAATGAATAAATAAGTAAATTAATGTAGGAAAAATATAAAAGAAATCCATGGAAGAAATACAAGGCAACCATCTGGGGCAGAAATCCTGGGGAATGAAAATTTCTATTTTGCTTTCTAATTCATTCTTTCTTATACATCCCAGGTCTACTTGACTAGGGTCTCACAGTGGGCTGAGCCATTCTAAGTGAATCATAGGTGAAAATTTCTCTCACACATACCACAAAACAATCCATTCAAGGAAAAACTTCCACTCAGATTTTCTCAAATAAAGCTGAACTACATCTCTATTACTCCTGAAGCTAACTAGGGCAGATCCATGCTATAATTGAGACAAAGTAGACGAGATGTTTTGGGATCTGAATTTCTAGTTATTTCTGCAGGTGATTCGTGTTAATTCCTGCTTTGATGATCACTTTCTGTAAGACTTTGACTTTCTGTGCAAGCAAGAATCCATGACTCATGTTTTGTCAGATTCTGAAGTCTTTCCCTCATCACCATTCAAAGCCTTGCTGGATAATGAGGACAGGTTGTCACTGGCCATGGGAGTCTCACAGGAATAAGCTCCAAGTTGAGAATATTATTAGCTTTGTCAGAAAAATTGATTGGTCCCAGAATCAGAAGATATTTCATAAGTGATGAATCTGACATTTTAAAATAATAAAAAAATTCCATATTTCTTTTCATGTTTTTCCAAGATCAGCAGACATCTAGATTTACATTGGGTAAATATTCATAACACTCTTTATTCTTCATGTATTCTGACTTAAAAGCAACTTTGGAAGGTACTGTGGGGAAGGTAAATGACCAAATATGCCTTACTCAGGGTATCTATTACTGTGAAGAGACACCATAACCCACCATGACCACTACCACAGAAACTCTGATAAAGAAAAACATGTATTTGTGGAGGCAGGCTAACAATTCAAAAGATTAGTCCATTTTCATCATTTCAGGAAGCATGGCCACAAGCAGATGTGTTGCTGCAGAATTAACACAGAGTGCTACATCTGGATTGACAGGGAGCAGGAAGTGAAAGAATGAAGAGAGAGAGAGATGGGTGGGGGGAGAGAAATATGGAGACAGTGATGGAGACAAAGAGAGACAGAGAGGCACAAAGAGACAGAGAGAGGAGCTGGCTTGAGCATATGAAGCCTCAATACCCATTCCCAGTAATATATTTTTTCCAATAAAGCCACAACTAACCCAAAGGCCACACCTCCTAACAGTCCACTCCATAAAGACCAAGCATTGAAATATAGGAGCCTGTCATTCTATTCAAATCACCACATGCCTAAGGATAAGTAACAGGCTTTGTACTATATTGACTGGTAGAAACTTATAGAAGTTTTAAAGAATTATTTTCTATTTTTTAAAAATATAAAAAAATCACATTCAGTAGGAATAGCCATCTAACTAAATAAGACTGCATAGTTTCAATAATATTCAAACTGACAGAATAGTAATTATGATTTGTAAAAACATAAATACTTATACTCCTCTTTCAATGTCTAAAGAAAATACTGATTAACCTGTCTTGGTTTTGTTAAATTCTAACCTAAACATGAGCTCCTCCAAATGTATGGATGGCTTCTGCATACTTAGTGCTCACATAATTGTCTTATTCTTTATGTTTTTCATAATTAATTTTCCCCATGATCACATTAAACACTGACAGTCCCCTAGAGATGATACTCATTTGATCTGAGACTGACCAAGGAAGTAATTGCTGCATTGGCATCACGTCTATTTTCAATTCATGTCACTAGATTGGATTTCCTGGTTTATTTGTCGTTTTATATCAATTTCTTTGTCCCTTTAGGAGGTATTTCTTTTCATTGATTTCTATGTAGTAATTTTCCCATTTTCTAATACCGTGAGGATTTATTTCCTAAAACAAGCAGTGTTTGCTCTTGTTACTCCAATATTAAGTGTCTTGGGCCAGTTCCAGTCTCGCATGCCTCTAGATAAGATTTAAGAGTAATCATAGCAAACTGCGCAAGACTTTTGTGCAGACATTACCGAGGACAGGAGGTTGGTATATATAGCTCCCTTTGATATAGTTAAATTTCTTTTTAAGATCTGTGAAAAACTATTTTGTGAAAACAAATTCATTTGTGTAGCAGATTATTGGTATAAACATTTTTACTCACAATATGCCTTTGGCAGTGAGTTCAACAATTTGACAAAACAGTTGGACTTTTGAAAAATTAGCAGTCCAAATTTCTCACTCCAGTCCAGATGAATAGCTTGGCAATGAAATCAAGAAAATTTATTTTATTTTGTAGTGCAACAGGATACAAGAAATAACTTTAATAAAAGAAAAAGAAATCTAGGAAAGCTGGGTTTTTATTCCTTATAGTTTGTTACAACAGGGTACAGGAACAGAGAAGAATTCAAGAATTCGGAGTGCTTCTGAGAATAGTCTGAGTAAACAAGAATCATGTGACCTCAGTTTCTTCCAAACATGGAATCGTTTATAGAATGTGTTTTCAGGCTTCTCCCAGGTGTAGTAGATAGGCATGTTTACTTCAATTTACTCTTTATATCTTGCTGATGGTATTCAATTAAATGAATAAAATATCTTTTATATGCCTGTATTGAAAAACATATTTTTGTATGTGAAGCTGAACTCTGTGATGGTCTACAGCATGAACTCATGAGAAAAGAAAAATAATAATAACATTATTATTATTATTATTATTACCGCTATTATTATTATTTAATCCTTTTTACAGTCTAGTCATTAATCCCCTCCTGGTCCACCCTCTGACAGTTCTTCCTCCCATTCCTCCTTTCCCATCTCCAAGAGGAAGTCCCTACCCAACCAGTCCTCCCCATTCCATGGGTTAAGTATTTCTTCTCTCACTTTGGCCAGACCAGGCAGTCCTCTACTGTAAATGTATCAGGAGCCTCATATCAGCTGGTGTTTGCTGCGTGGTTGGTGGCTCAGTGTCTGAGAAATCTCAGGGCTCCTGGTGAGTTGAGACTGTCTTCCTATTAGGTTGCTTTCCTCCTTTACTTCTTTCACCCTTTCCCTAATTCAACCACAGGGGTCCTGGCTTCTGCCCATTAGTTGGGTGTAAGTATCTGCATCTGAATCTTTCAGCTGCTTGGTGGGCCTCTCTGAGGGCAGCCATCTAAGGCTCCTGTGTATAAGCACACCATAGCATCAGTTATAGGGTCAGGCCTTGGAGCATTCAAGAAAAGGTAACCTTGTTAGCTGTCAGAGTATAAACTATCTGATGCTATATATAAAGTTAGCTATTGTGTGAGATTTTATTCTGCCTCATTTATCATCTCTATTGTGCCATGTCTCACTGCCTTTAGAAAAGTGACTATAGTTAAGTGCAGATTTAATACAACATGGATATTCTATACAACTAAGACTCTTATTAACAGATATTCAAATTTACCTCACATGGAAAGATAAATGAGACTCTTATGCATTATTCTGATAATCTCTCAGTCTCTCACTCTATTTCAGTCATTTTTTGCATATTATTTATCCTTTGTAAATCACTGACATGTTCTGATACATTCCTAATATGCTTTGATTGAATGATATACAAAGTCATGTCTGATACAACTAAAGATTATTCATTATAAATATGTTTTAATATGTAGATATTTACCAAGTTAATCAAATATTTATTTGTGAACAAATATTTAAAGTGTTTCCTATGTGTGAAATTGATTTTTATGCAACGTGATAAAGATGAATGAAGAAAGAAAGCTAAGGATAAATCACTCTGGCTATGATAAAATATTTAGCAGTGTTATACCCCAAGTCCCATGAAAGAACAGAAAACATTTATTAATGTCTGCAAAATGTTTCTGAGTTTAAAGTAACCACTTTTGACAAACTGAAGTAAAGCTGAACTTGTATTTAAAGAGAATAAGAGATTTTGAAAAAATGTATATTAAAATGAGTCAAATAATTATGTGAACATTTATACATCAGAAACATGAAGTAATAATTAGGGTTTGGTATAAAATATCTTAAGAGGCTTTTTGTTGAGAAATAATTATGGAAAAGGATACTCTATTTTTAATATTTTTGTTATAAAGATTTTAAACTTTTAAAAAGTAAATTTTATTAATGTTATCAATTGTCAATGTTTTCCTGTGCGCTCCAAGACTTTCAGCATAAAGGATTGTTGGATTTTATCAAAGGCTCTTTCAGCATTTCGTGAGATATTCATGTGATTTTTTTCTCTTTGTTTGCTTATATGGTGGGTTATGCTGGTAGATTTTCATATATTGAACTATTCCTGCATCACTGGGATGTAGCCTACTTGATCAGAGTGAATGTTGCCTTTGATGTGTGGCTCATGTTCAGTTCCTGGGATTTCCTTCTGTGCTATCCATGCCTGTGTTATATCAATTCCATGCTTTATTACCTGATCTATGTAGGAAATGCCAAGATCAGGAATGGTAAACCTACCAGCCCATTGTTCTTTGCTTGGCATTGCATTGCTTATCTCGGGGTGCCTCGTGATCCAAATGAACACATGGATTTTGTTTTTTATTTCCATAAAGAATGCATGTGAATTTTAATTTTTTTACTGCTTTGAGTCTATATATTGCTTTCATTAAGGTGGTCATTTTCTCAGTCGTAATTCTGCCAATCCATGAAGAAAATGGGGGTGTCATTTCTATCCTCTAGTGTGTCTCTCAAATTTACTATTCAGATATTTAAATAAATAATTTAACAATGTGGAGAAAATACTGCTATTAAATAAGAATAGTCCTTGAAGATAACTAAGTATAATTAAAACAATACAGAAAATGTGACAAAGAAAATATTTATAAATACTATAGAGGTCAATGATGTAACTTTAATTACATAAAATTAAAGTTACACTGATTTTTAGTGACACTGAGGGTTGAGGAGTTTTAAATAAAAAACTGTTGCGATTCTTTGTTTATTCTAACAATTGATAAGAAAACTATCATTGAGTTATAATCTAAGATGTTTCCAATCCATTTAGTTTTAAATATACCTAAAAACCTGTCATTGAAATTATGAAAGGACACATGAACACATGCCGTCCAAATAGAAAATTTTAGTGATTAGCTAAATACTTTTGCTTATCAATTTTGTCTCAAATTAAAAAAAATGTTAAGTTTGATAAATATGCTTTGGTATATAAAAGGGGGCTGCTTACAAAGGGGTGTTTGGGAGGAGCAAATGTCAGACTCAAAAGTCAGTCATTGGTACAAACTGATAGCTCTGTGTTCTATTCAATCTGGCTCTCTATGCTTCAGTGTAGATAGCTCAGTTCTTGCAGACTAAAGCCCAGGTTTTTATTTGCATGTCAATTTAGTCATTTATCTTAGTTTCCCTTTTGATTATTCTATGAATCAGCATTGATGACCTTAGCCTCTTGATTCTTAGAAAGAGACAGGAAGTGCATTTTTTTGGACATAGCAAATGAATTCAGAGATCTGTTTGCTTCTGTAAGCACAAACAATAAGGTTATGTGGGTGCTATCTGGTCCTAAGAGTACCATTCCCACCATGCATGGACCTCAACATGCTCTATCTCATGCTGACCTTAAACTCAGGAATCTGCCTGTGTATCTCTCTGCTATCTCATTAGTACAGCTATCTTTGTTCTTTCATGTTCTTTTTTTTTTTTCTGTTTCCACTTTTTTTTTTATTCGATATAATTTATTTACATTTCAAATGATTTCCTTTTTCTAGCCCCCCCACTCCCCGAAAGTCCCGTAAGCCCCCTTCTCTTCCCCTGTCCTCCCACCCACCCCTTCCCACTTCCCCGTTCTGGTTTTGCCGAATACTGTTTCACTGAGTCTTTCCAGAACCAGGGGCCACTCCTCCTTTCTTCTTGTACCTCATTTGATGTGTGGATTATGTTTTGGGTATTCCAGTTTTCTAGGTTAATATCCACTCATTAGTGAGTGCATACCATGATTCACCTTTTGAGTCTGGGTTACCTCACTTAGTATGATATTCTCTAGCTCCATCCATTTGCCTAAGAATTTCATGAATTCATTGTTTCTAATGGCTGAATAGTACTCCATTGTGTAGATATACCACATTTTTTGCATCCACTCTTCTGTTGAGGGATACCTGGGTTCTTTCCAGCATCTGGCAATTATAAATAAGGCTGCTATGAACATAGTAGAACATGTATCTTTATTACATGGTGGGGAGTCTTCTGGGTATATGCCCAGGAGTGGTATAGCAGGATCTTCTGGAAGTGAGGTAACCAGTTTTCGGAGGAACCGCCAGACTGCTTTCCAGAGTGGTTGTACCAATTTGCAACCCCACCAGCAGTGGAGGAGTGTTCCTCTTTCTCCACACCCTCTCCAACACCTGCTGTCTCCTGAATTTTTAATCTTAGCCATTCTGACTGGTGTAAGATGAATCAGTATCCCTGACCTCAAGCAATACTACAGAGCAATAGTGTTAAAAACTGCATGGTATTGGTACAGTGACAGGCAGGAGGATCAATGGAACAGGATTGAAGATCCAGAAATGAACCCACACACCTATGGCCACTTGATCCTCGACAAAGAGGCTGAAAACATCCAATGGAAAATAGATAGCCTTTTCAACAAATGGTGCTGGTTCAACTGGAGGTCAGCATGCAGAAGAATGCGAATTGATCCATCCTTGTCTCCTTGTACTAAGCTCAAATCCAAATGGATCAAGGACCTCCTCATAAAGCCAGACACTCTGAAGCTAATAGAAAAGAAACTGGGGAAGACCCTTGAGGACATTGGTACAGGGAGAAAGTTTCTGAACAGAACACCAATAGCGTATGCTCTAAGAGCAAGAATTGACAAATGGGACCTCATAAAATTACAAAGTTTCTGTAAGGCAAAGGACACCATCAAGAGGACAAATCGGCAACCAACAAATTGGGAAAAGATCTTCACCAATCCTACATCAGATAGAGGGCTAATATCCAATATATATAAAGAACTCAAGAAGTTAGACTCCAGAAAACCGAACAACCCTATTAAAAAATGGGGTACAGAGTTAAACAAAGAATTCTCACCTGAAGAACTTTGGATGGCGGAGAAGCATCTTAAAAAATGCTCAACTTCATTAGTCATTAGGGAAATGCAAATCAAAACAACCCTAAGATTTCATCTTTCATATTCTTGAAATCCCGAATACAATTCATATCACATCCTTTCATTTTGCGTGTTTGAGACATTATACATTCTTGGACTCATGTTTTCAGAGTTCTTTCCCACACCGTTAAGGGCAGTTTTAAAGGTCATCACACTTATAATTTTGCTGAGAACATTAGACTCACCAGCACCTCCTTGACTCCTGATGCCTTTAATTATCATGTAGTCATTAGCCTTGGCAGGGAGAACATTGTCCAACAACCTTGGCAGGGAGCATATTTCACAATGGAGGAACATAAAAATATACAAACAAGCCTTACACCTAGCAACTGTCAACATTTGTGGAGGGTCACACCCTGTTTACTCTACTCCAAGGCTGGGACTCTGTCTTTCTGTTCCTTCCACAGTGGCTATGCCACACTCAGCATTCACACTGGATGAGCACATACAAGCAAGTGGTATTGCACTTGTGCAGTACAAAGTTTGGAAATCTTTCTTTTTCATTTTATGTTTTTTTGTTTCATAAATCAGATCAAGTATAGCTCTTCTCCATTTCCTTGAACATAGAGAAATAGTTTCTGATTGTCTGGACAGAGTCTATTTGAGAAACTTTGAGACCATGGCAGAGAGATGTGTTAAAAATCAGTGGCCATGACAGATGCTACTATCTTATGAAACCATCTTTGCACAAAACATTGCAAGGAAATATTGGAAAGATATTTTTTTTACCTTTTTATAGGAAAGTTTATATTTTCATGGATAAAATATATTGCCATAGGATCTTGAAAATATATTATAAAAACATGAAATATGATATAAAATATAGGTATTATGTGAATATTCTAGAATACTTTATAGTCCTGCTTATATAAAGAAAACTTTTCTAGCATTTGAACAAGGAAATTGACAACATTTTAAACCTGAAAAAGGTATTATATCCTGTTCTATGAGATCAAGAGAACTGATAACAAAAAGAAAAATCTTTATTCTTTCTCATAAACATGGGACCTGTTATTCCTAATGACTTTATAAATGTTTATAAATGTCCTAATGACAAACGTAAATATTAATGAAAACTTAAATGCATTCCTGTTTCTGTTTATAAGGAATCACACTTCCAGGCTTCTTATACAATTAGTAAAAGATTCATGAGTTACTTTTGTGAACTGTGCTATTTATAACACACAAAGAACTTTATTTAAGAATACAAATGTATTTTTGAATAAAAATATATTAATTTTACAAGTAAGGAGAGGAGTTGTCAATGATGGCATATATAGTAACTCAATGTTAATTGCTTATTGCTTTTTTTTATTTCATTCATTATATTTTTTATTTACATTTCAAATGATTTCCCCTTTTCTGGTCCCCCACTCCCCGAAAGCACATAAACCCCCTTCCCTCCCCCTATTCTCCCACCCACCCATTCCCACTTCCCTGTTCTGGTTTTTGCCTTATACTGCTACACTGAGTCTTTCCAGAACTAGGGGGCACTCCTCCATTCTTCTTGTACCTCATTTGATGTGTGGATTATGTTTTGGGTATTCCAGTTTTCCAGGCTAATATCCACTTATTAGTGAGTGCATACCATGATTGATCTTTTGAGACTGGGTTACCTTGCTTAGTATGATGTTCTCCAGCTCCATCCATTTGCCTAAGAATTTCATGAATTCATTGTTTCTAATGGCTGAATAGTACTCCATTGTGTATATATACCACATTTTTTGCATCCATTCTTCTGTTGAGGGATACCTGCATTCTTTCCAGCTTCTGGCTATTATAAATAGGGCTGCTGTGAATATAGTGGAGCATATATCCTTATTACATGCTGGGGAATCCTCTGGGTATATGCACAGGAGTGGTATAGCAGGATCTTTTGGAAGTGACATGCGCAGTTTTCTGAGGAAGTGCCAGACTGATTTCCAGAGTGGTTGTGCCAATTTGCAACCCCACCAGCAGTGTAGGAGTGTTCCTCTTTATCCACATCCTCGCCAACACCTGCTGTCTCCTGTGTTTTTAATCTTAGCCATTCTGACTGGTATAAGGTGAAATCCCAGAGTTGTTTTGATTTGCATTTCCCTGATGACTAATGAAGTTGAGCATTTTTTAAAGATGTTTCTCTGCCATCCAAAGTTCTTCATGTGAGAATTCTCTGTTTAACTCTGTACCCCATTTTTTATTAGGGTTATTTGGTTTTCTGGGGTCTAACTTCTTGAGCTCTTTGTATATATTGGATATTAACCCTCTATCTGATGTAGGGTTGGTGAAGATCTTTCCCAATTTGTTGGTTGCCGATTTGTCCTTTTGATGGTGTCCTTTGCTTTACAGAAACGTTGTAATTTTATGAGGTCCCATTTGTCAATTCTTGATCTTAGAGCATATGCTATTGATGTTCTGTTCAGGAACATTCCCCCTGTACCGATGTCCTCAAGGGTCTTCCCCAGTTTCTTTTCTATTAGCTTCAGAGTGTCTGGCTTTCTGGGGAGGTCCTTGATCCATTGGAGTTTTGCTTAGTACAAGGAGACAAGGATGGATCAATTCTCATTCTTCTGCATGCTGACCTCCAGTTGAACCAGCACCATTTGTTGAAAAGGCTATCTATTTTCCATTGGATGTTTTCAGCCCCTTTGTCGAGGATCAAGTGGCCATAGGTGTGTGGGTTCATTTCTGGATCTTCAATCCTGTTCCATTGATCTGCCTGCCTGTCACTGTACCAATACCAGGCAGTTTTTAAGACTATTGCTCTGTAGTATTGCTTGAGGTCAGGGATACTGATTCTCCCCAGAATTTCTTTTGTTGTTGAGAATAGTTCTAGCTATCCTGGGTTTTTTGTTATTCCAGATGAATTTGAGAATGCTCTTTCTAACTCTATGAAGAATTGAGCTGGGATTTTGATGGGTATTGCGTTGAATTTGTATATTGCTTTTGGCAAAATGGCCATTTTAACAATATTAATCCTGCTGATCCATGAGCATGGGAGGTTTATCCATTTTTTGAGGTCTTCTTCTTCCATTTCCTTCTTCAGAGTCTTGAAGTTCTTGTCATACAGATCTTTCACATGTTTGGTAAGAGTCACCCCAAGGTACTTTATACTGTTTGTGGCTATTGTGAAGGGTATCAATTCCCTAATTCTTTTCTCAGCCTGCTTATCCTTTGAGTATAGAAAGGCTACTGATTTGCTTGTGTTCATTTCATAGCCTGCCACTTTGCTGAAGTTGTTTATCAGTTGTAGGAGTTCTCTAGTGGAGTTTTTTGGGTCACTTAGGTAGACTGTCATATCATCTGCAAATAATGATCAAACAAATCTGATGCCTCCTATCAGATCACTATGGAGTAAGAGTGGTTTTCAATAGCAACAAAAACAACAGAAAGCCCACATACACATGGAGGCTGAACAATACTCTACTCAATGACACCTTGGCCAAAGAAGAAATAAAGAAAGAAATCAGAGACTTTTAAGAATTTAATGACAATGAAGGGACAACATACCCAAACCTTTGGGACACAATGAAAGCAGTGCTAAGAGGAAAACTCATAGCCCTGAGTGCCTCCAAAAAGAAAATGGAGAGTGCATACACTAGCAGCTTAACTACACACCTGAAAGCCCTGGAACAAAAGGAAGCCAATTCACCCAGGAGGAGTAGAAGGCAGGAAATCATCAAACTCAGGGCTGAAATCAGTCAAGTGGAAACAAAGAGAACCATACAAAGAATCAACGAATCCAGGAGCTTTTTTTTTTTTTTTTTTTTTTTTTTGAGAAAATCAACAAGATAGATAGACCCTTCGCCAGACTGACTAAAAGGCAGAGAGAAAGTATCCAAATTAACAAAATTAGAAATGAAAAGGGGGATATAACAACAGAAACTGAGGAAATTCAAAAAATCATCAGATCCTACTACAAAAGCCTAAATTCAACACAACTGGAGAATCTGGAGGAAATGGACAATTTCCTAGACAGATACCAAATACCAAAATTAAATCAGGACCAAATAGATCATCTAAACAGTCCCATAACCCCTAAAGAAATAGAAGGGGTCAAAGAAAGTCTTCCAACCAAAAAAAGCACAGAACCAGATGGCTTCAGTGCAAAATTATACCAGACCTTCAAAGAAGACCTAACACCAATACTCTTCAAACTATTCCACAAAATAGAGACAGAAGGAACACTACCAATTCCTTCTACGAAGCCACAATTACGCTGATACCAAAACCACACAAAGATCCAACAAAGAAAGTGAACTTCAGACCAATTTCCCTTATGAACATCAATGCAAAAATACTCAATAAAATTCTTGCCAACCAAATTCAAGAACACATAAAAAACGATCATCCACCATGGTCAAGTAGGCTTTATTCCAGGGATGCAGGGTTGGTTCAATATATGGGAATCCATCAATGCAATCCACTACATAAACAAACTCAAAGAAAAAAACACATGCTCATTTCATTAGATGCTGAAAAAGCATTTGACAAAATTCAGCATCCTTTCATGCTGAAAGTCTTTAATAAAGTCGTGGAAAGAACAGGAATTCAAGGCCCTTACCTAAACACAGTAAAAGCAATATACAGCAAACCGGTAGCCAGCATCAAACTAAATGAAGAGAAACTTGAAGCAGTCCTACTAAAATCAGGGACTAGACAGGGCTGCCCCCTTTGTCCTTATCTTTTCAATATTGTACTTGAGGTACTAGCTTGGGCAATTAGACAACATAAGGAGGTGAAACGGATACAAATTGGAAAGGAAGAAGTCAAGCTTATTGCTTTTAATACTATTCACTGTTGTCAGCATTTTCCACATTTTATCCAATCTTACAAAGTATGTCCATGTGCATGGACATTGAGAAAGTGACAGAGAGAGAACACAAAGTTTTGATAAAGGAACAGAAGACAGACAGAAATTATACAATTGAAAGTGGATTTATTGTGGGAAATGACTCACTTGTCTGTGGCAGCTGAGAAGGCCCATGACAGTCCGAAATGGAGAAAAATAATGATAAGTAACAGAATTTCTCAATTCCCAATCCTGAAAACTAGAAAAGTGAGTTTGCGTCTGTGACTATTGTCTCCAAGCAAAATATGGCAGAGAGCTCTTTCAAGGTAGTCTGAAAAAACAAACTCCGAAGAGGCCGGTGTCCTGACGCCTAATGATAGAAGAAGATAAAGGTACAGTGTTCTTGGTAAATTGCTAGAGTTCTGATTTTCCTATCCTCTAAACATTTGTGAATATCTGAACCTCAAACTCTTCCTCATCAACGGGCAGGTGTCCTCTTTCACTCCACTGTGTATATATGCCAGTTATTTAAGAAAGTTCTTTAAGAAAAAATTTCAGACATACCCAGGAAAACTTAATAAAATTTATGCTATAGTTTTGTTATGTATTCATTCTTTAAATCATATTCTAGCTTAACATGTATCAGCAACCAAATCATTTTTACTAATAATTGTTCAACTACATAGTATTTCATATTTTGCAGATTTCAAGATAAAATTAAATGCATTCTTCAGAGTTGTGAAATTAAAATGACATGTCAATGACATATCTTCTATAACCCTCCTCTCAAATATGATGCTTGATGCTTTTTACATATTAGCAGTAGGATATATATTCTATATATTCTCTCTCTCTCTCTCTCTCTCTCTCTCTCTCTCTCTCTCTCTCTCTCTCTCTCCCTCCCTCCCTCCCTTCTGGTCACACAGGCCTGGTAATTAGGTGGTTGATCTTCTATTTTCTTCCTGTCTTTATTTCCAATTCTTCCTTATCATCCCTAGTACTGTAGCATACCACAATCAAGCCATATATTATCTCACTCTTTTTATTCACTGGAAATTTGACATATCCTCTTAACAGAACCAGCCTTCCTCTCTTCTGTGGAAGCTTTCATGTCTATACCTTATAGCACATCCCCACTCTTTTCTGTCCATTTCCAACCTAGAAACACTTTCTACTTGAGATCCACAACAAAGACCACTAAGGTCAACCAGTGCAACGCTGTCTGCTGTCTCTTATATTCTTTCTAAACATCATATATCCTCCCAAACATCTGTTCACACAAAACATCATATACCTTTTCTCCAAGCAGCTTCTTGAAAAACAGCATGTATCTATTTTTAGCAAAAGATCCTCCTATGTGTCTGCTTCAGCAAAATGTACTCTCACATGTCCATCTCAGCAAAAGTCCTCTCATTAAAGAGGAAAAAAACATGTTACAATTCAGTCTCTACAGAAACCAGAAATATCCACTTCAGGTGACACATGAGAGGGACTAAGAAATACTCCCTACTAAGAAGCCCACTCTCACCAGAGTCCTATAAGATCTACGGAGGGTAACTGAAACCAAGGTATGGAAAATAAAATAATGCCCACCCCAAAATGAATAAATAACAAGACCAAAATCCCAACCCCTAGAGTTATAAACACCCTAAACTAAAATAGATTCTAGTGTAAAAACACAATAAAAACAGGACAGAAGGTGTCCACTGGAGCACAATAATCTTAACACAGTAGGACATGAAAAATGTCATTATTAGTGGTCATCATTCTCCAATAAACATACAAACACACACACACACACACACACATACCCACACACACACACACAGACAGGATTTGAAAACAGGATTGTTTTTTCTGCATCCAAGATACACTTAAACATCACACATAAAAATGACTTCATGGTCAAATGATGGAAAATATGGTATTTCACACAGACAGACTCAAGAATAAGCCAGTATAGCCATTTTAATATCTTTCAATATCTGACAAATAGACTTAAAAACAAAAATAATCAGAGGACATAGGGAAGGGCACTGTATACTCATAAAATTTCACAAAAGATATTGCAATGCTAAACATCTTTGCACCAAATACAATGGTGCTTGGATTCATAAAGGAAGCATTTTTACACATCATATCACATATTGATCCTAACAGTGTACAATGGTCATTCCAGGTTGTCAGTTTGACTATATCTAGAATGAACTACAATCTGTAATTGGAAGACTCATCTGTGATCCAGATCTTGAGGCTGGAAGACACAAGTTTCTCACATGGATCTTAGCATGGAGATCTTGAGGCATAGTGGCTATGAAAAGCTTAGGCCCAGGCAAGGTAGCACACGTCTTTAATCCCAGGAGACTAAGGCAAGGAGGTCTCTGAGTTCAAGGTCAGCCTGGGGCAACACAAATCCCATATCCAGGCGTGGTGGTACACACCTTTAATCTGGGCCACACCTTCTGCTGGAGACAGACATAATATTGGAAGAAGGAAGATTCCGTTTTCTTCACTACTTGCATTTACTTGCCATCACATCTGTTGGAATCTACTTCTACAGAAGACCAGCTGACACAACTAACCTTATGGCACTGAGCAACTACTAGATTGTTGGATTTCCAATTCTCATCTGACCATTGTTGTGGATGTGGACTACAGACTGTAAGTCATCATCATAAATTCCCTCAATACATAAAGATTTTCCACATGCTATGTGACTCTGGATAACCCTGACTACTGGGTTACTTCAGTATCCCATTCTCACCAATAAAAGGGTCATCCAGACAAAAAGTAAAAGGAGAAATTCTGGGCCTAAGTCACATATATGTATCACGTGAACTTAATGGATGTTTACAGAACATTTTACCAATACAGCAAAGAACATACCTTCTTCTCAGTAGCTCATGAAACTTCACCCAAAGTGACCACCTACTTGGACTCTAAGCAAATTTACAAAGAATTAAGAAAATTATCATTTAAGTTTCCTCAGTTGAGAATTCTCTGTTTAGCTCTGTTCCCCAGAGTATTCTCAAATGAGGAAAGTCATATGACTGAGACGCACCTAAAAAAATGTTCAACATCCTTTGTCATCGGGAAGTACAAATCAAAGAACCTGGATATTCCACCTCACACCAGTCAGAATGGCTCAGATCAAAATCTCAGATAACAGCAGATGCTGGTGAGGATGTGGAGAAAGGGGAATATTGGTGGGATTGCAAACTCATACAACCCCTCTGGAAATCAGTCTGGAAGTTCCTCAGAAAACTGGACATAGTACTACCTGAGGACCCAGCAATACACTCATGGGCATATACCCAGAGATGCTCCAACATATAATAAGGACATATGTTCCACTATATCCATAGCAGCCATATTTCTAAGAGCTAGAAGCTAGAAAGAACCCAGATGTCCCACTACAGAGGAAAAATACAGAAAATGTGGTACATTTACACAATAGAATACTACTCAGCTATTAAAAACAATGACTTCATGATGGATCTAGAAAATATCCTGCGTGAGATAACTCAGTCACAAAAGACCACACATAGTATGTACTCACTGATAAGTGGATATTAGGCAAAGAGCATGGAATATCCACGATACAACTCATGGACCACATGAAGCTCAAGAGGAAAGAAGACCAAAGAGTGGATGCTTCATTACTACTTCGAAGAGGGAACAAAATAATCAAGAGAAGTAGAGGGTGGGAGGGACTTGGGAGGAAGAAAACAGGAAGAGAGAAATGAGGGGAAGAATTGGGTATGGATGGCAATGGAAGAGATGTACAGAGGGTTAGGAAATTGAACAGAGGAGTGTAGCAAAGTGAGATGTGGACCTGAGGGTTACAACCAAAACATCCTAGATGCCAGAAAAGTAAGAGCCTCCGAGGACCCTTCAGGGATGACATTAGCTGAAATATCTCACAAAGGGCAGAGAGAACCTGTTGAGATCATATCTTTATGTTGGGATCAAAGGGGCCTTATGCTGCATCAGTGGGAGGGAGACCCTTGATATTGGGAAGGTTTGATGCTCCAGTGTTCTGTTAGGCATGCTAGAATCATGAGGCAGGAGTGGGATAGTGAATGAGGGAGCACCTTCATAGAAGCAGGGTAAGGGTGGATGGTTTGCAGAGGGGAAACTGGGGAAGGGGATAACATTTGAAATGTAAATAAATAAAATACCCAATTAAAAATAAGCTAAAATAGAAAATTATCATAACAATGTACATCCTATCTGACAGTGATACTTTAGAGCTGGATATCAACAACAGAAGCAACAGAAGACTTATAGTTCATGGAAGCCAAGAAAGTCATTACTGATTAAAAATTATCAAGAAAGAAGTTAAAATATTTTTAGAAATGAATAGAAATAAGACACAACATGACCCAACTTATGAGATATAATAAGAAATTTCTAAGAGCGCATTTATGGCCCTGTGTGTGTGTGTGTGTGTGTGTGTGTGTATGAAGAGATCTCATTTCAAAAATTTAATGATACATGATAGCTCTAAATGAAGAAGAAGAAATAATACCCAAAGGAATTACATGGCAAATATAATCAAGTTGAGAAAATTAGAGAAGCCTATGTGTCCATCAACAGATGAATAGATGATGAAAATATGTATTTACACAATGGAATATTGCTCGTCTTTTAAAAAAAGGAAATCATAAAATTCACAGATAAATGGATGGAGTTAGAAAAATATATTCTGAGGGAGATGACCGAAACTCAGAAATATAAGTATGCTATGCAGTCACTTACATGTGGATATTAATTCTTTACTCATTGATCAATAAGCCACAATGCATAGAACCACAGAAGTTAGGTATAAATAACGGGGGTAAGGGGGTGGAATTTCCTAGGAAGGGGGAATATAATAGTTATAAATGAAAGAGTGGAGAGGAATCAAATGGGAAAATTAAACCAGGAGGGAGAAGAGGAAGAGACAACTAGAACTACAGAACATTTGGATGGGCTGTGTGGAACTTAAGACAGTTGAACTGTTCTAAAATTTACATGTGTATGAAAGTGATCTAAATTAAATAACCAAGTAATGAAGAAGCCATCTCCCAATAGTCCTCTCTCAACACTCACTTCAGCTTCTAGTGTGTGGAATGTGTTACATCCAACTGAGTTGTTGGTCAAAGTGGCTCATGGAGAGTCCCAAACAATCCAAGCTATAGTCAAGGTGATCAATTACTCTCCACACAGTGATGTGAATACTCCACTGCTGAATACAACACCTGTGTATAATTTTCTTTTTAAATTGAAAGTTTTCCTTTCCTAGTCTGAGCTCCCGATGTCTAGGCCACAAACTTTGGCTTATTCCCTGACAAGCTGTAATCTTGTTTAACCATTTAATCTGTTCTATGTCTACTTCTTGGTTACCTACCTCTGCTTCAGTCTGTCTTGCTTCTTCCTTTTTGTCTCCTCAGCATTTCCCTCAGCATTTCTCTGAGTTTCTCTGTCTGATTTATATCCAACTCCTCCATTGCTCTCTGGTCTCCTCTCATCTGATCCCACATGGCTCTCTTCTCTTTCTTGTCTACTATTTCCCAGAACACTCTCTCTTCCTTCCAATGTCATACCTCCTATTTCCTGACTCGGCTCATTGAACATTGACATTTTTATTGATAGGTGGTGCTTATAAGAGATTCTCTTTATACCCATACAACTCATTGAGAATGAAAAAGTAGAGGTGTGCCTTCACCACTACTTATTGGAATTCATGGTACTGAAATGTAGATTGCATGCTTCCAAAGATACACAGCAAACACGAACCCAGGAACAAGACTTTTCAACTAAAATTGTGACCAGCATATAAATTGTACAAGTGTAATAGTGGTACAAAGCTTGTGGGAGGAACCAACCAACATCTAATTGTATTTAAGGCCCACTCCATGATATACAACACATCTGAGGATTGCTCAGTATTGAAGATCTTTATATTAGATATGCCAGAGACCTAGAGGAAAACAAACTATTATTGTTCTGCTAAAGGAGCCTAGGAACCAAGGATGTTTAAGACATTTCCACTATACTCATACACCAATATTTTGCTCGCCTAACATTATAAAAGCTTACTCCTAAATTATATTGAAATAAAGTGACAGGTAGATGATGTTACAGAGTGTGAGGATCCTTACAACACTGAACACTGGTTCCTAAATAGGATATCTCCATCACTCTCTTCTCCTGTCATGGCTAAGGGGACACTAAGCCATGAGGAGAAGGCAGAAGAGAAGGGGACCAGAAGAGAAGGCAGAAACAATGAAATATCCTGAGGGGATAGAGAACACTAATGGTACCAGCCCTCTCAACAGAACAGAGAAAACACATGTAAGTAGCACAAAGATTGTGGCAATACTTAGCACCTACACAGGACTGAGCCAGACAGTGTCCCAGCATTTGAGAATAGAAGTAATCACAGTTCACATACATAGCCCTCAAGTTGTCTTTAATTGCCAAAGCACCTGCAAATGAAAAATTATTTTTTCTCACTATCATAAAAAAAACCTCTTAATGCTAGATAGACTTGAACCCTGCCAACAGAGGGACAACACACACACACACACACACACACACACACACAAAATCAAGGGATATTCAGAGTTTCTTTGTTGTTATTTTGTTTGTTTTGTTGTTATTTGTTTTGTTTTGTTTTTGTCTCAATGAATCAGTTGGATTTTTTCCTTTGTATCTCAAAATAGAGATATTTTTCTTATATATTCTATGTTTAGTTTGTTTGTTTGTTTTTATGGAATTCCTATAAGTATCATTGTGTGCCCACTTGTGTGTCTGTGTCTCTATTATTTTATTGGCTCTTTGTTTTTCTGTTTGTTTTGTCCTTTTCAGGCTTATTTGTTTTTACATTATCTTATTTTTCTTTTATTTATTCTAAATATCTATTTTTTCTAGTGAAAGAGAGAAAGAGAGGGCGTAGTTTGGAGTGGTAAGTGATTAGGTAGGAGTTTGGGGGAAGTCAAAGAATGGTGTACTGGCTGGTTTTGTGTGTCAATTTGACACAGGCTGGAGTTATCACAGAGAAAGGAGCTTCAGTTGAGGGAATGCCTCCATGAGATCCAGCTGTGGGGCATTTTCTCAGTGATCAAGCAAGGAGGGTCAATTGTTGGTGATATCATCTCTGTGCTGGTAGCCTTGGGTTTTATAAGAAAGCAAGCCGAGCAACCCAGGGGATGCCAACCAGTAAGTATGCCTCCATGGCCTCTGTATCAGCTCCTGCTTCCTGACCTGCTAGAGTTCCCATCCTGACTTCCTTTGGTGATGAACAACTGTGTGGAAGTGTAAGCTGAATAAACCCTTTCCTCCCCTACTTGCTTCTTGGTCATGATGCTTGTGCAGAAATAGAAACCTTGACTAAGACAAAGGGAAAGCCATTATCAGAATATATTTTATAGAAACATTCTTATTTCTTATAAAGAAATCAAATAAAAACAACTATCAAAGCAAGGTTTCTCACTCTAAAACATGTTATTTCCTGTTGAGGCTTGGTCTGTTACTATGTATGATAATGTTAAATACTAGTCCTGGTTACCTAAGGGACAAGGAGATCCTTACATACACGAAGAGAAGCTATGTAACCTTGCTCCTTGCTTTAAAACTGTTGATAGAATAAAGATGCCAACAGCTTGTAGCTGGGAAGAGGAAGTAGGTGGGGCTGCAGTTGCCTGGCTTGGGGTCTAGATCAGAGACAATGAAGAGAGAGCAGGGAGGTGAAGAAAGGAGAAGACAGCATAGGGTAGGTGAATGATGTGAACATGGCCATGAAGGTTGGACAGTTGGAGTAAGAATTGCATAAGCAGAATATGGTAAATTATGTCATGGAGTTCTTGATAGGGAAGTAGACAAAATAGAATGTTGATATCTGCCCAGCTCTAGTGATATTAAGGCCAATTATAAGTTAAAAGTTTTAGTGATTTTTATTTGGGAACTGAATTATCAGAGGTGGGTTAGAAGCCCCTGATTAATTTTGACTACATCAATTTCTAATTAATGCTTGTATAAATGGGTATATGTTGAATATGCTATTAATTATGATTTGATAGGAATACTAAAATCTTGTGATTAGTAATCTGGAATGGCTCATGAATGCATTGTATTTAATATCTGAATGTTTTCAACCCCATAGGATGAACAGCAATATTAGCAGCCAATCAGACTACCCAGAGCTCCCAGGGACTAAACCACCAAGGAAAGAGTACACATGGAGGGACCCATGGCTGCAGATGCATATGTAGCAGAAGATTATCTTATCAGACATCAGTGGGAAGGTAGGTCTTTGGTCCTGTAGAGGCTCAATGCCTCAGCATAGGGGAATACTAGGGCTGGGAGGTTGGATTGAGTGGCTGGGAAATCTCCCTCACCAAAGCCAGTGGGATAGGGGGTTTGAGGATGGAAACCCAGAAAGGGGGATAGCATTTGAAATGTAAATAAATAAAATAACCAAAACCTATATATCTGGGTGGACACTTCATGCATTTAGGAAGGAGTGCAGATTACCAATGAAAATGTTGTAATGTTAACTCTGTGTTAAAGAGTGAGCAAAATAATCTAAGCATAATAATATTTTGCAATGTATTTGGAGAGAGAGAGAGAGAGAGAGAGAGAGAGAGAGAGAGAGAGAGAGAGAGAGAGAGGTGTCCTCCATTCCATTGTGTAAGGCCTGTTACTAGCCTGTTGCAGTAAAGCCCCACATCCTTTCGAATTGCTCTGTTCTCTTACCCAATACAGGTGGTTTCAGATGAAGAAAGTAACAGATTACGTCCCATTTTTCTGTATTGTGGAGGTTTCAGAGACTGTGCTAGAAAGCTAGAGAGACTGATCATCCTGTCAAGCATCAGCACCTACTTCAATTGATGAAGCATTTTGAGTGTTTTGTTTGTTGGGTATACCTGAAGCCATTGCTAAACCTTGAATCACTGTCAACCTAGAACTCTCTCTGAGCCCTTACCTCTTTCTCTAAGTGCCTCTCAGTTACTCAGTTACAAGAAATACTTTATTGTTGAACTGGAATGACCAAGGACAAGGAAATGGCCCTCTTGGCAGGAATCTGACATGAGGGCACGACAAAGAAGCAGGCTTGAGTCATGAGTATGACTTTAGGCTAGGACAAGGAAGTAGGTTCAGACATCTTGATCATCCTTAGAAACAGTGATCGTGGGACTTTGTATTTATTGTTTTGCTGGTTCCTTGACTATTGTCTTGCTTGATTCTTCATTGTACTAATCTCTTTTAATACCTGCATGCAATTAAAATGGTATAAAAGCAGATTGGAAAAAATAAGCCTGTCTTCAGTCTAAGAATTGACTCAGGTCATGCTTAAAACAAACAAACAAACAAAAAACAAAAAGAAAATATTTTTTCTCCTTCTTTTTTTTATGTTTTTTTTTAAATTTTTTATTCGATATAATTTATTTACATTTCAAATGATTTCCCCTTTTCTAGCCCCCCACTCCCCGAAAGTCCCTCAAGCCCCCTTCTCTCCCCCTGTCCTCCCACCCACCCCTTCCCACTTCCCGGTTCTGGTTTTGCTGAGTAATGTTTCACTGAGTCTTTCCAGAACCAGGGGCCACTCCTCCTTTCTTCTTGTACCTCATTTGATGCGTGGATTATGTTTTGGGTATTCCAGTTTTCTAGGTTAATATCCACTTATTTTTTCTCCTTCTTAATGTAACCACCAAGCATCTTTCCAGTAAGGATTTTGTAAGTCCATTTTGTCACCACTATATTCCCAACATCAGGCTGGACCACTTCATTCCTAACATCAAGTTAGTGCCCTACAGTCTTGACAGCAGTTTGCCAAACCAATGTCAAAACTAAGATAACCAACTAATATGAATTGCAATTCATCAGCATCATAGTTTCCCCTTTTATAACATTTTTGAGATTATAAGTACACTTTTCCCTATTTTTCCATCCAGAGTTTCCCATAAACCACTTACATCTCTACTTCAAATTCATGGACTCTTTTTTCTATTATTTTTAGAGCATACATATGTGTAGATGTGTATATACATATATATTACTACCTATAACCTACTCAGTATATAAAATGCTACTTGTTTGTATGCTTTAATGGCTGACCATTTGGCACTGAACAACCAATAATTAGTAACATGTAATATTCAAATGTTACTTACATTAACAACAAAAACTATTGTTGCTTCATATTGGTAGTCACATACTGATGTCATATTGATTTGTGTTATTATCTTAAAATTTAAAACAGTTCTTTAAATTAATAGGTTATGATATATTAAACCATAACTCTGTTCTTTATTGGACAGATTTAATAAATTTGATACAAAAATATAAATTATGGACTTCTAGTACAGAACCTTCTTCACCAATATATCAGTAAGATAGTAGAAATATTACTGGTAAGGTATGTCAAAACAGAACTATGAAAATAATCATAATGAATGCATGTAACAATAAAATAAATAATAAAAAGTAATACAAAATAAAGATAAATTAAAAAGTAAAAATTAGGTATCATCTGGATTGTAATTAAACAAAACTGAAATTTCTAGCTTTCAAAACAGAATCTCTTTATTGTTTTTAACTGAAAAGTTCTCCTGATAATATTTGGGGCAAACACATAAAGTTAATTATGATTATTTGCCATTATAAATGGAGGTATAAATGCTAGATTATATATATTATGTATATTCGTACATAAATGTATATATACATGTGTAAACACATAAATGCTTATATGCATATATAAAAATATATGTAATCTTTTTTATTTTTGATTTGTTTTTATAGCTGTAGCACCTCATATATAAAAGTTGGCTTTACCTTCTGTATAGCTGAGGATGGCTTTAAACTTAGAACCTTCCTGTCTCTAATCCCCAATAGCTGTTATTATAACTGCATTCTATGTGCCCAGATTATGTGGTACTGGCAACCAAACTCAAAGCTTCCTCCTTAGTAGGCAAGCACTCTACCAACTGCGCTATGAATCTGGCCCCTAGAAATCTTTGATGCTAAAATACCACCATTATAAAACTGAATAGACATAATTATTTTCTTAGCCTGGATGTGTTCAAATGCTGTACAATGACTGTGGGATGAAAAAGATGCTAAATGAACAATATGCAACAGAGCTGAAGTGGTGGTATCCTTGAAAAAGAGCCAGAATGGTAATAAACTTCATTCTACCAATAAGTTAATTCCAAAATAAAACAGAACTCAAAGTGGAGAAATAGCTCATAATCCATAAATATTTATATTGTTTGGATTCTGTTGAATCCAGAATTCTCCAAATTCTGTTGAATTTTAGGTTCATATTATTGGATAATAATTGTCTTTGAAGTTATTGAGACAAACTTTATAAGCTTTTATTGATCATATAATTGAAAATTAAAATGTCTATTGCACTGAGTTATTATGGGCATCAAACTTAAAAAGCTCAAATATATTACAGCTGCAGAGGAATTTAATGTTCTTTATACTTGGTTTAAATTGAATATGATTTTATGTCATATCTAACAGTTCAATCCTGGGCCAATTTGCTTGTGTACATTTGGAAAAATATGGAATAGAACAAGTCAACCCAAAGTAACTCTAACATTGTATAGAAGGAAGTAATCAAATAATGATTATGAATAAATAATGTTGAAAAAATACTAAAATACTGTCAATTGTTTGGCGGGACAAAAAAAATACTAACTTCAGCACAACTTCATTAACTAGGTCTTATATTAAATAATAAAGTAATTGAGAAGTTCAATTATATTTTCATATCTTTTTAATGATTATGTTCAAATCTTTGCATAATACATGATATTCTCAATATATCTTGTTCATTTCAAACATTTTATAGAATACTTTAATCACCAGGGTTCATTTTAATAAGCTTCAGTAGAAAGTCAAAAAGCATTGTCTATAAAAAAAAAACAAACCCAACTAGGAAGTCCACTTAGGGGCAGCAGCTTCAGTGGCAGCAGCAGCAGCAGCTGGTCCAGCGGAAGGGCTATCAGCAGTGGAACCAAGGTGACATGGTCCAGGCAGGCCTTGCGTCCACTACCACTGACCTTTGCTGGCCAGCCGGACTGCAAGCTGTGGCAGATTTACAGCACCTTTCATCACACAGAGGCTACATCAGAACTCTGCCTCCCGCCAGTCAGTTACTAGAGACTCTCCACCATCTTGGATCTCAGGAGCCAGAGAAATCAGACAGCCTGAGGTAAGCAAATATAACCTGACACCAACATCCTGGGGGTCTAAGCCTTACGGGCATTGGCCTGCACCCAGGCCCTGGGCTGTTGGGGGGGGCATCAGTGTGCCAACCTGGCCAGGAGGTTGTTTGCCCAGCCCAGTACACCTGCCCCCATTTTGACTACAGGACGCCAGAGACTTCTAGCAGGCAAAGTCAGCTAAGAGTCATAGCCTGAGGCTAACATAGCGGGGGGCGGGGTGTCTAAGCCAAACAGGCCTTGGACCATCCCCAGGCCCTGGGCTGCTCCGTGGGCCATTTGTATGCCAACCTGGCCAGGAAGTTGTTAGCCTAGCAGACTCTCCTGGCACATTCAGGGAGCAGGCACACACTCCACCATCCTGGCCACCTGACAGAACCAATTAACAGTCATAGCCCGAGGGGAACTTTGCTCTGACCTTAGCCTGCCAAGCTTTTGCCTAGAATCAGGGCCTCAGTGCTAAGCTAGTCTTGTGTGCACCAACCTGGTTGGGAGATCAGCTGCCCAGCAGAGTGACCAGCCCTTGGAAAAGGTCCCACAGCATACATCATCAGCACTCCCTGAAGGAGCAAATGGACACCAGCTGGTTCACACAGACAATCTGGGGCAAGGCACACTAGGGCTCCAAGGGCACCCAAGAGGAGAACAGCACACTCAAATATAAAAATAACATCAAAAATGACAGGAAGTAATAATCACTATTTCTTAATATCTCTTAACATCAATGGACTTAATTTCCCAATAATAAGACATAGACTAACAGACTGGATAAGGAAACAGGACCCTACATTTTGCTGCATTCAGGAAACACACCTCAATGTCAAAGACAAAAACTCCCTTAGAATAAAAGGCTGGAAGACAATTTTACAAGCCAATGGTCTCAGGAAACAAGCCGGAGTAGCCATTCTAATATCAGATAAAACTGACTTTCAATCTAAAGTCATCAAAAGAGATACAGGACACTTCTTGCTAGTCAAAGGAAAAATCCACCAAGAAGCACTTTCAATTCTGAACATCTATGCGCCAAATGCAAGGGCATCCTCATTCCTAAAAGAAACTTTACTAAAGCTCAAAGCACACATTGCACCTAACACAACAATTGTGGGGGACTTCAACAATCCACTCTACTCAATGGACCGATCAGGAAAACAGAAACTAAACAGGGACACAATAATACTAACTGAAGCTTTGGACCAGTTGGACTTGATCGATATTTATAGAACATTTCACCCTAAAACAAAAGAATATACCTTTTTCTCAGCACCTCATGGTACCTTGTCCAAAATCGACCATATAATTGGTCACAAGACAGACCTCAACAAATATAAAAAGATCGAACTAATCCCATGCCTCCTATCGGATCACTATGGAGTAAGAATGGTCTTCAATAGCAAAAAAAAAAAAAAAAAAAAAAAAAAACAGACAGCCCACATACACATGGAGGCTGAACAATATTCTACTCAATGACACCTTGGCCAAAGAATAAATAAAGAAAGAAATCAGAGACTTTTTAGAATTTAATGAAAATGAAGGCACAACATACCCAAATCTTTGGGACACAATGAAAGCAGTGCTAAGAGGAAACTCATAGTGCCTCCAAAAAGAAAATGGAGAGTGCATACACTAGCAGCTTAACTACACACCTGAAAGCCCTGGAACAAAAAGAAGCCAATTCACCCAGGAGGAGTAGAAGACAGGAAATCATCAAACTCAGGGGTGAAATCAGTTAAGTGGAAACAAAGAGAACCATAAAAAGAATCAATGAATCCAGGAGCTAGTTCTATGAGAAAATCAAGAAGATAGATAAACCCTTAGCCAGACTGACCAAAGAGAGCTGAGAAAGTATCCAAATTAACAAAATTAGAAATGAAAAGGGGTAGCTTACTCTCTAAGATCAGGAATTGACAAATGAGACCTCAAAAAACTACAAAGTTTCTGTAAGGCAAAGGACACTGTCAAAAGGACAAAACGTCAACCAACAGATTGGGAAAGGATCTTCACCAACCCTAAATCTGACAGAGGGGTAATATATAATATATACAAAGAACTCAAGAAGGTAGGAGCCAGGGAACCAAATAACCACATTAAAAAGTGGGGTACGGAACTAAACAAAGAATTTTCACATGAAGAACTTCGGAGGGCTGAGAAACACCTTAAGAAATGTCCAGCATCATTAATCACTAGGGAAATGCAAATCAAAACAACCCTGAGATTTCACCTCACACCAGTCAGAATGGCTAAGGTCAAAAACACAGGAGACAGCAGGTGTTGGCAAGGATGTGGAGAAAGAGGAACACTCCTCCACTGTTGGTGGGATTGCATGATGGTGCAACCAATTTGGAAATCAGTCTGGCGGTTCCTCAGAAAACTGGGCATGACACTTCCTGAGGACCCTGTTATACCACTCCTGGGCATATACCCAGAGGATTCTTCAGCATGCAATAAGGACACATGCTCCACTATGTTCATAGCAGCCCTATTTGTAGTAGCCAGAAGCTGGAAAGAACCTAGGTGTCCTTCAACGGAGGAATGGATATAAAAACTGTGGTATATTTACACAATGGAGTACTATTCAGCCATTAGAAACAATGAATTCATGCAATTCTTAGACAAATGGATGGAGCTGGAGAACATCACACTAAGTGAGGTAACCCAGTCTCCAAAGATCAATCATGGTATGCACTCACTGATAAATGGATATTAGCCTAGAAACTTTGAGTACCCAAGACATAATCCACATATTAAATGATATCCAAAAAGAATGGAGGAGTGGCCCCTGGTTTGGAAAGAGTCAGTGCAAGAGTATAGGAGAATTTCAGAACATGGAAGCAGAAAGGGGTAGATGGAGGAACGGGGGCGGGGGGGAAGGGGAAGAGGGCTTATGGGAATTGGGGGGAGTGGGGACCCAGAAAAGGGGAAATCATTTGAAATGTAAATAAAAAGTATATCAATAAAAAAAAAGAAATGAAAAGGGGGATATAACAACAGAAAATGATGAAATTAAAAAAATCATCAGATCTTACTACAAAAGCCTATACTCAACACAAATGGAGAATCTGGAGGAAATGGATAATTTCCTAGACAGATACCAAATACCAAAATTAAATCAGAACCAAATAGATCATCTAAACAGTCCCATAACCCTTAAGAAATAGAAGGGGTCATAGAAAGCCTTCCAACCAAAAAAGGCACAGGACCAGATGGTTTCAGTGCAGAATTCTATCAGACCTTCAAAGAAGACCTAACACCAATACTCTTCAAACTATTCCACAAAATAGAAACAGAAGGAACCCTACCCAATTCCTTCTACAAAGCCACAGTTATGCTGATACCAAACCCACACAAAGATCCAACAAAGAAAGAGAACTTCAGACCAATTTCCCTTATGAACATCGATGCAAAAATACTCAATAAAATTCTTGCCAACCGAATCCAAGAACACATCAAAACGATCATCCACCATGATCAAGTAGGCTTTATCCCAGGGATGCAGGGTTGGTTCAATATACGGAAATCCATCAATGCAATCCACTACATAAACAAACTCAAAGAAAAAAACCACATGGTCATTTCATTGTATGCTGAAAAAGCATTTGACAAAATTCAGCATCCTTTCACGATTAAAGTCTTGGAAAGAACAGGAATTCAAGGCCCATACCTAAACATCGTTAAAGCAATATACAACAAACCGGTAGCCAGCATCAAACTAAATGGAGAGAAACTTGAAGCAATCCCTCTAAAATCAGGGACTAGACAGGGCTGCCCCCTTTCTCCTTATTTTTTCAATATTGTACTAGAGGTACTAGCTCGGGCAATTCGACAACATAAGGAGGTCAAAGGGATACAAATTGGAAAGGAAGAAGTCAAACTATCATTATTTACAGATGACAGGATAGTCTACCTAAGTGACCCGAAAAACTCCACTAGAGAACTCCTACAGCTGATAAACAACTTCAGCAAAGTGGCAGGTTATAAAATCAACTCAAGCAAATCAGTGGCCTTCCTATACTCAAAGGATAAGCAGGCTGAGAAAGAAATTAGGGAAATGACCCCCTTCACAATAGCCACAAACAGTATAAAGTATCTTGGGGTGACTCTTACGAAACATATGAAAGATCTGTATGACAAGAACTTCAAGACCCTGAAGAAGGAAATGGAAAAAGACCTCAAAAAAATGGGAAAACCTCCCATGCTCATTGATCGGCAGGATCAATATAGTTAAAATGGCCATTTTGCCTAAAGCAATATACAGATTCAATGCAATACCCATCAAAATCCCAACTCGATTCTTCACAGAGTTAGAAAGAGCAATTCTCAAATTCATCTGGAATAACAAAAAACCCAGGATAGCTAAAACTATTCTCAGCAACAAAAGAAAGTCTGGGGGAATCAGTATCCCTGACCTCAAGCAATACTACAGAGCAATAGTGTTAAAAACTGCATGGTATTGGTACAGTGACAGGCAGGCAGATCAATGGAACAGGATTGAAGATCCAGAAATGAACCCACACACCTATGGCCACTTGATCCTTGACAAAAGGGCTGAAAACATCCAATGGAAAAAAGATAGCCTTTTCAACAAATGGTGCTGGTTCAACTGGAGGTCAGCATGCAGAAAAATGCGAATTGATCCATCCTTGTCTCCTTGTACTAAGCTCAACTCCAAATGGATCAAGGACCTCTCCATAAAGCCAGACACTCTGAAGCTAATAGAAAAGAAACTGGGGAAGACCCTTGAGGACATCGGTACAGGGGGAAAGTTCCTGAACAGAACACCAATAGCTTATGCCACATGATCAAGAATTGACAAATGGGACCTCATAAAACTCCAATATTTCTGTAAGGCAAAAGACACAATCAAAAGGGCAAATCCACAACCAACAAATTGGGAAAAGGTCTTCACCAACCCCACATCAGATAGAGGGCTAATATCCAATATATATAAAGAACTCAAGAAGTTAGACTCCAGAAAACCAAACAACCCTATTAAAAATTGGGGTACAGAGTTAAACAAAGAATTTTCACCTGAAGAACTTCAGATGGTGGAGAAGCATCTTAAGAAATGCTCAACTTCATTAGTCATTAGGGAAATGCAAATGAAAACAACCCTGAGATTTCACCTTATACCAGTCAGAATGGCTAAGATTAAAAATTCACGAGACAGCAGATGTTGGCAAGGATGTGGAGAAAAAGGAACACTCCTCCACTGCTGGTGGGGTTGCAAATTGGTACAACCACTCTGGAAATCAGTCTGGCAGTTCCTCAGAAAACTGGGCATGTCACTTCCAAAAGATCCTGCTATATCACTCCTGGGAATATACCCAGAGGATTCCTCAGCATGTAATAAGGATATATGCTCCACTATGTTCACAGCAGCCCTATTTATAATAGTGAGAAGCTGGAAAGAACCCAGGTATCCCTCAACAGAAGAATGGATGCAAAAAAATGTGGTATATATACACAATGGAGTACTATTCAGCCATTAGAAACAATGAATTCATGAAATTCTTAGGCAAATGGATGGAGCTGGAGAACATCATACTAAGTGAGGTAAACCAGTCTCAGAAGATCAATTATGGTATGCACTCACTGATAAGTGGATATTAGCCTATAAAACTGGAATACCCAAAACATAATCCACATATCAATTGAAGTACAAAAAGAAGGAGGAGTGGCCCCTGGTTCTGGAAAGACTCAGTGTAACAGTATAAGGCAAAACCAGAACAGGGAACTGAGAAAGGGTGGGTGGGAGAACAGGGGGAGGGAAGGGGACTTATGTGACTTTCAGGGAGTGGGGGGCCAGAAAAAGAGAAATCATTTGAAATGTAAATAAAAAAATATATCGAATGAAAAAAAGAAAAAAAAAAGAAAAACAAAAAACCCAACTACCTCACATTAGACAAAGTAGAATGTCTAAATAAACTGGCAGATTATATCTATAATAAAAACTCAATGAGCATACTACTCAAATATAAATTGTAAAGTTTTTTGTTAAATTTTAATAACAAGAATATAAATAATGATTTATTTTTCTGAATTGACGCAGAAAACAATTATTGTGATGCATATTATATATAAAATAATAAAGAGACTTCCGCAGAAAGAGTAAACAAGTGGGTTTTCTACTATCAAATGCTCAGTGATGAAGACATTACATGCCAAGGACCAGCCTCAGTTTGGAGAAGTCTGGTAACAGTGAAACAAATGACTCAAAGTCAAATCATAGTTTTAAGCTGACCTATATTCTGCTCAAAAGGCTTTCTAGGTTGTTCTCTCTTTCTGTCTGTCTGTCTGTCTGTCTGTCTGTCTGTCTGTCTCTCTGTGTGTGTGTATGTGTGTGTGTGTGTGTGTGTGTGTCTGTCTGTCTGTCTGTCTGTCTCTCTGTGTCTCTGTCTCTCTGTGTCTCTGTCTCTCTCTCTCTCTCTGATTCCCCCTCCCTCTCTCTCTGTGACTCTCTGTGATCTGTTTGAGAGACAGTTCCTCTTGCAATTCTAAAACCTCTCTAAATAGGTCATCTCTTACATATCAAAGTCCACTTTTTATTTACACATAATTTCTGTCATTACCACAGGGGGCTGCATTTTGATTATACAAAGAATCAGAATCCCACGAACCCAGCCCCTTGATTCTTAGAGACCTCAAAAACTGGCATAGAAAACAAAATAGCTGAGTGGGACTCTGGCCTGAAATTGCCATTCCTACTATGCCTGGACCTGGACCTAAACTCCCTCAGTCCCCAGCTGACCTTCAACTCAGGAATATGCTTGCCTATGTAAATACAAAAAAAAAATTAGCTTGGTGGGACCTTGCCCTGCGATTGCCACCCCCTAAATCTCTTAATCACCTTTATTAGTATCTTTCTGACAAGCTGGCTCACAGTATAGCTGCCTCTGTTCCTTTACATCTGTGAAGCTCATTATATAATTCATAATTCATATTGGATTCTTATATTTTGCATACTTGAGAAATTACATATGTTTTGAACTTATGTCTTGAGAATTCTTTTCCAAAGCCTTAAGGACTATCCTGAAGATCATAACTTTTTACCTTTTTGCTGAGACTCAGTCCCACCCTCACCTCCTGGACTCATGCTGTCTCTGATTATTATGGAGTCATTAACCTTGGCAGAGAGGACATTCTTCAATGGAGGAACATAAAAATATGCACACTATTATACAAACCAACCTCATGCCCACAGAAGCCATGAACACATATGTAGACCCCCCCCACCCTGTTGGCTCTATTCCAGAGGCAGGAAACTATGTCATACGGTCCCTTTCATGGCCAAGCCAGATTTGGAAATTTGTACAAGTAGCCCACTTACTGATCTGGTTGTGCTATGTATAATGTTAGGAATATACAGACACACACAGTCAGACACAGACATACACACACACATGCAAAAATACATGCAGACAATTGCAAAACACTGAATGGGTAGCTCGTGATGTGAAAAAGATCAAGAAGGGTCAATAAATGGATTTGGAAGGAGAAAAATAGAAATGACAAAATTATGTTATCTCATCAAAGAAAAGGGAGAATCCTAATACAAATATTTAAAATACTTAAAGACATATTACTTTTATAACGAAGAATGATCGTTTCACCTCAAACATGGTAGTTTGTAGCTACTAATAACACTTTACAGTTGTATACAATCAGTGTCTGACGTGAATGGAATTCACTGATGTAAACCTAATGCATTATTTTATATATAATGTACTATTCATATGTCATAAAAAGAATCCTTTGCTCTTCTCTTCAATATTCAATACTATCAGCAAATCTTGAATATTAGTCCCTTTTTTGTTATCAATGGTGTCAATCTTAACTCCCCCAATCTACTTTCCATCTCTCTTTCTCACTGTACTGAGTAGAAGTTCTTCACTTTAATTAGCCTATACAAACAGATTGAACATCACCTTTTGCATGTGATTTATCATGTCTAGAAACTTCTTTGTGACATGAAAGTCAACATTGCAACAGATTTTGCTGCGTTTGCACATTCATCATTCTTCTTATTATATGTAAAATATTAGTAATTAAGCCACAAGATCCTAATTGGTTTTCAGTAATAATTTTTAGACTACTGCATATTCTAGAAAAGAATATCACCAAATCAAAGATAGACAATTCGTATATAAAAGACAATAGTTATGAATCAGTTACAGTCATAAGATTGCATAGAAAGTTCAGCAGTCACGATGATTTTCTGTATCTTTTTTAGGAGCAGCCTGAGAAAACTTTTAGGATATACATATAGTGAATCAACATTGAAAATTACTACTTAATAAAAACCCAGACTCAAAAGGTAATTCATGGTATGCACTCACTAATAAGTGGATATTAACCTAGAAAACTGGATTACCCAAAACATAATCCACACATCAAATGAGGTACAAGAAGAAAGGAGGAGTGACCCCTTGTTCTGGAAAGACTCAATGAAGCAGTATTCAGAAAAACCAGAACGGGGAAGTGGGAAGGGTTGGGTGGGAGGACAGGGGGAGAGAAGGGGGCTTATGGGACTTTTGGGGAGTGGGGGCTAGAAAAGGGGAAATCATTTGAAATGTAAATAAAAAATATATCGAATAATAAAAAAAAATTTAAAAAGTCACATTGTTAGAGATTAGAATATTATAATATATATCACAAAAGAGATATCTTCCAGTCTTTTTAATATACACGTGACTATGTACTTTGATATCCAAACATATAATTTCTCATTATGAAGAGAAAAACAGAAATTGTTCAAGACCTTTAGAAAGAATTCATGCTTTGACCATGACTCAACCTTTTTAACTTTCTTAAACTGTGATTGAAAACAAATCATTTACAGACTATTGTTTGGTGCTGATTTAATTTTACTCTAGAGAAATTGATATTTCACTGAAGCAATTAGAGGAAAAACATGGTTTAAATGTTATTGATAGCAAAATGAAAATAACCCATTTTGCTCCATTCTCAGCTCCTTCTAGCAAATTTTTAGTAACCATTTAAGACTTGTCAAAACATATTAATGTAACAACTGCTAAATTAACCTTTAATGTATTTGTATATGCATACAATATATGCTAAAATATACATAAATTTATATATGTGTATATTAAATCTTATTAATTGTAATCCAGTTAATTCTAACTGTGTATTAGGTACAAAGACCTGTTGTATGTCTGTAAGTATATGCACTTATATAGAATTCTTTAACATTCTATAATATTGGGAGAAAGTTCAAGTTTGAAAAATGTTGATATACATGTATTCATGTATTATATATTTCTTATATTTATTCACATACATGCTAATTCATGTTCTATAGCATTATATTATGCATATAAGTATGATTGCATTGTTCATGTTTTAATGCAGATTTAAAAACACGTACAAATTATGAGATAGATAGCTAAAATATTGATATAAATTATAAATTAAGAACTACTGGGCATTCTTTTATTGTATTCATGACCAGTCTAGTGAGAGGAATTTCTCCTAGTGCCTTTAACATAGACATGTGTCTTAGGGTTTCTATTCCTGAACAAACATCATGACTAAGAACAAGTTGGGGAGGAAAGGGTTTATTCAGCTTATAGTTCCAAATTGCTGTTCATCACAAAAGGAAGTCAGGACTGGAACTCAAGCAGGTCAAGAAGCAGGACTGATGCAGGGGCCATAGAGGAATGTTACTTACTGGCTTGCTTCCCCTGGCATCCTCAGCCTGCTCACTTATAGAACCCAAGAGCACCAGCCCAGGTGTGGCACAACACACAAGGGGGCCTCCCCCCTTGATCACTAACTGAGAAAATACCCCACAACTGTATCTCATGGAGGCACTTCCCGAACTGAAGCTCCTTGCTCAGTAATAACTCGAGCTTGTGTCAAGTTGATACACAAAATCAGACAGAAATACAAATTCTGTCTGATACACAAATTCTGACAGATACACAAATTCTGACAGATACACAAATTCATCCCTTGTCAACTTGACACACAAACATCACTATTAAGTCTCAACCCTTTTCTTATTCATCCCCAAGATCTAAATAACTTTAAAAGTCCTAGTCTTTACATATTAAAAGTTTGATCCCTTTAAAATGTCCAATATCTTTTAAAATACAAAGTCTTTTAAAATTCAAAGCCTCTTAACTGTGGGCTACACTAAAAATACTTTCTTTCTTCAAGAGGGAAAAATATCAGGGCACAGTCATAATCAAAAGCAAAACTGAAACTCCAATGAATCAATGTGTGGAATCCAACTCATGATCTTCTGGGCTCTTTCAAGGACTTGGGTCACTCCTCCAGTTCTGCCCTTTGTAGACAAACCTTATATTCTAGGCTCCAGCTGCTTGTACTCCACTGTTGATGCTGTTCTTGGTGGTCATCTCTTGGAACTGGCATCTCCAAAACACTGCTGTCTTCTGCTGAAATTAGGCTTCACCAATAGCCTCTTATAGGCTCTTTTCATGGTGCCAAAACTTAACTCCTATGCATGACCCCTTCAGTCCTGGACCATCAATTACAACTGAGGTTTCACCTTCACTAATGGCCTTCCCCAGTCTCTCATATTGCCAAACCTCAGCTGCTCTTCATGACTCCTTCATGCCTTCAAAACCAATACCACCTGGGTGACTTTTACACAGTACTAAGTCCAGCCACAGCACAAAGTACAACCATGGCTATCTCTGGAACACAGCCTCTGTGCTCTCAGAAAACACTTCACAGAAGATTTTACCTCAGTGATGCTGGTTTCTTCTTCTTCTTTTTTTTTTATTCGATATAATTTTTTATTTACATTTCAAATGATTTCACCTTTTCTAGCCCCCCACTCCCCGAAAGTCCCGTAAGCCCCCTTCTCTTCCCCTGTCCTCCCACCCACCCCTTCCCACTTCCCCATTCTGGTTTTGCCGAATACTGCTTCACTGAGTCTTTCCAGAACAAGGGGCCACTCCTCCTTTCTTCTTGTACCTCATTTGATGTGTGGATTATGTTTTGGGTATTCCAGTTTTCTAGGTTAATATACACTTATTAGTGAGTGCATACCATGAGTCACCTTTTGAGTCTGGGTTACCTCACTTAGTATGATGTTCTCTAGCTCCATCCATTTGCCTAAGAATTTCATGAATTCATTGTTTCTAATGGCTGAATAGTACTCCATTGTGTAGATATACCACATTTTTTGAATCCACTCTTCTGTTGAGGGATAACTGGGTTCTTTCCAGCATCTGGCAATTATAAATAGGGCTGCTATGAACATAGTAGAGCATGTATCCTTATTACATGGTGGGGAATCCTCTGGGTATATGCCCAGGAGTGGTATAGCAGGATCTTCTGGAAGTGAGGTGCCCAGTTTTCGGAGGAACTGCCAGACTGATTTCCAGAGTGGTTGTACCAATTTGTAACCCCACCAGCAGTGGAGGAGTGTTCCTCTTTCTCCACACCCTCTCCAACACCTGCTGTCTCCTGAATTTTTAATCTTAGCCATTCTGACTGGTGTAAGATGAAATCTCAGGGTTGTTTTGATTTGCATTTCCCTAATGACTAATGAAGTTGAGCATTTTTTAAGATGCTTCTCCGCCATCCGAAGTTCTTCAGGTGAGAATTCTTTGTTTAACTCTTACCCCATTTTTTAATAGGGTTGTTTGGTTTTCTGGAATCTAACTTCTTGAGTTCTTTATATATATTGGATATTAGGCCTCTGTCTGATGTAGGATTGGTGAAGATCTTTTCCCAATTTGTTGGTTGCCGATTTGTCCTCTTGATGGTGTCCTTTGCCTTACAGAAACTTAGTAATTTTATGAGGTCCCATTTGTCAATTCTTGATCTTAGAGCATACACTATTGGTATTCTGTTCAGAAACTTTCTCCCTGTACCGATGTCCTCAAGGGTCTTGCCCAGTTTCTTTTCTATTAGCTTCAGAGTGTCTGGCTTTATTTGGAGGTCCTTGATCCATTTGGATTTGAGCTTAGTACAAGGAGACAAGGATGGATCAATTCGCATTTTTCTGCATGCTGACCTCCAGTTGGACCAGCACCATTTGTTGAAAAGGCTATCTTTTTTCCATTCGATGTTTTCAGCCTCTTTGTCGAGGATCAAGCGGCTATAGGTGTGTGGGTTCATTTCTGGATCTTCAATCCTGTTCCATTGATCTGCCTGCCTGTCACTGTACCAATATCATGCAGTTTTTAACACTATTGCTCTGTAGTATTGCTTGAGGTCAGGGATACTGATTCCCCCAGACTTTCTTTTGTTGCTGAGAATAGTTTTAGCTATCCTGGATTAGCTAACCAAGGCGACAGAATCTTCACAAAACATGGTCTTCATAAGAGTCTTTAATCTTCCCTCTAAAATTTCACAAGCTAGGCCTCCATTTTCTATGCTGTTCTCAACATTATCTTCTGAACTCCTACACAATATTCCACAGAGCTCTTAACACAGAATGGATCATCTAGCTCAAAGTTCTGACGTCCTTCTATAGTCCTCCCCAAAACACGGTCAGACTGTCACAGGAATATGCCACTACGCTGGTACCAATTTGTCTTAGGGTTTCTATTCCTGCACAAACATTATGACCAAGAAACAAGTTTGGGAGGAAAGGGTTTATTCAGCTTACAGTTCCAAATTGCTGTTCATCACCAAAGGAAGTCAGGACTGGAACTCAAGCAGGTCAAGAAGCAGGAGCTGATGCAGGGGCCGTAGAGGGATGTTACTTACCAGCTTGCTTCTCCTGGCTTGCTCAGCCTGCTCTATTATAGAACCCAAGATTACCAGCCCAGGGATGGCACCACCTAAAAGGGGCCCTCCTCCCTTGATCACTAATTGAGAAAATGCCCCATAGCTGAATCTCATGGAGGCACTTACCCAACTGAAGCTCCTTGTTCAGTGATTACTCCAGCCTGTGTCAAGTTGACTCACAAAAAACAGCCAGAACAACAGGCATAGAATTTGCACCCAGTTAATAAGTCTTCCATATGTTTCCCATCAAATGGAATGAACTAAAACAGATTCTTAATATGGTTATTTTTCCTGTAATATTTATACAACTATTGCAGTGGTGAGCATATCTTGATATATTACCAGGATAGTAGTTATTTTAGTGCAAAATGCTCATAACTGTATAAGATTTCTGATGACTTTTCTCCTCTCACAGCATTCTGAGAACCTTCTAGTACCAGGTAAATATAATGCTTCCAGGTGGATGCCAGTTTTATTTCTCCACATTCATATCATATACCTCACATCACATATGCATGATGTTTTCTTTTTGTTGTGTGTCACGCTTAATACAGAAGCAAGTATATATATATATATACAGTATATATATATATATATATCTGTAGAAAATAAATGGCTGTTGGAGTGCTAACCTCTAAATGGGACATTTACATAACCTTCTACACAGTAGCTTAGGAATCATTGAAACAAGTCAGGGTATAAAGAATCTAAGAGTTGCTGGGTGGTTGTGCACGCCTGTAATCCTAGCACTCTGGGAGGCAGACAGGTGGATTTCTGAGTTCGAAGCCAGCCTGGTCTACAGAGTGAGTTCCAGGACAGCCAGGGCTACCCAAAGAAACCCTGTCTTGAAAAAAATAAAAAGAATCTAAGAGTCAGGAAATACATATGGATAGTGAAAGTATATTTGGTAAAGATGACATCACAGTCATGATGAACTCATAGTAACTAAGACTGTTTGCACAAGATCAAGGCTCCTAGAATTTCTGCATAGCCTCTCATAAAATCCAACTCTTCTTTAAAACTACTGTCAATTGAAGGCCATTGAAAGAGGATATGTTTTCCTCAGACATGTGGGCTTGAGAGGTGTCCCATGCTCTAGGATAGATTTTACATAAATGTATGCACAGGGTGCTCAAAATGGTTTTAGTAGACAGTAAAGGGAGAAAGAGAAAATAGGGAATTATTATGGAAAGCACTTGAGAGAAAGGATTTAGGGAGAGGATAGGAAGTAGATTTGGTCCTGGCAAGTTTAAGATCATATGTGAATATAGAATATCACCTTTTTAAAAGAGAGCACAGAAAATAGGAGGTTAATGTGGTGGGGACATAAAAATAAAATTGAAACTAAGACATGGGAATTTTTTATATATACCTATACAAATGAATGAATAATAAATGTTTTGAAATAGTTGATCGCATTAGTAATCCTAAGGAGTATTCATTAGATTTATTGTGAAGGATGAAAACAGATAATTTTGGACAAAGTTACAAGTCAAATACCCTATAGTGCAATAGACTCATCAAACTGAAGATCTAAAAGTTTGATGATCTTATAGAAAACTAAAAATTACCCTAGCTAGTACCTCAAGTACAATATTGAAAAGATAAGGAGAAAGGGGGCAGCCCTGTATAGTCCCTGATTTTAGTGGGATTGTTTCAAGATTCTCTCCATTTAGTTTGATGCTGGCTACCGGTTTGCTGTATATTGCTTTTACTATGTTTAGGTATGGGCCTTGAATTCCTGTTCTTTCCAAGACTTTAAGCATGAAAGGATGCTGAATTTTGTCAAATGCGTTTTCAGCATCCAATGAAATGACCATGTGGTTTTTTTCTTTGAGTTTGTTTATGTAGTGGATTACATTGATGGATTTCCATATATTGAACCAACCCTGCATCCCTGGGATAAAGCCTACTTGATCATGGTGGATGATCATTTTTATGTGTTCTTGGATTCAGGTTAGCAAGAATTTTATTGAGTATTTTTGCATCGATGTTCATAAGGGATATTGGTCTGAAGTTCTCTTTGTAGGATTGTTGTGTGGTTTTTGTATCAGCGTAATTGTGGCTTCATAGAAGGAATTGGGTAGTGTTCCTTCTGTTTCTATTTTGTGGAATAGTTTGAAGAGTATTGGTGTTAGGTCTTCTTTGAAGGTCTGATAGAATTCTGCACTGAAGCCATCTGGTCCTGTGCCTTTTTTGGTTGGAAGGCTTTCTATGACCCCTTCTATTTCTTTAGGGGTTATGGGACTAGTTAGATGATAGATTTGATCCTGATTTAATTTTGGTATTTGGTATCTGTCTAGGAAATTGTCCATTTCCTCCAGATTCTCCAGTTGTGTTGAGTATAGGCTTTTGTAATAGGATCTGATGATTTTTTTTTAATTTCCTCAGTTTCTGTTGTTATATCCCCCTTTTCATTTCTAATTTTGTTAATTTGGATACTTTCTCTGTGCCCTTTGGTCAGTCTGGCTAAGGGTTTATCTATCTTGTTGATTTTCTCAAAAAACCAGCTTCTGGAAGTCAAAGGGATACAAATTGGAAAGGAAGAAGTCAAACTATCATTATTTGCATATGATATTATAGTCTACCTAAGTGACCCAAAAAACTCCACTAGAGAACTCCTACAGCTGATAAACAACTTCAGCAAAGTGGCAGGTTATAAAATAAACTCAAGCAAATCAGTTGCCTTCCTATACTCAAAGGATAAGCAGGCTGAGAAAGAAATTAGGGAAATGACTCCCTTCATAATAACCACAAACAGTATAAAGTACCTTGGGGTGACTCTTACCAAACATGTGAAAGATCTGTATGACAAGAACTCAAGACTCTGAAGAAGGAAATAGAGGAACACCTCAAAAAAATGGAAAAAACTCCCATGCTCATGGATCGGCAGGATTAATATAGTTAAAATGGCCATTTTGCCAAAAGCAATATACAGATTCAATGCAATACCCATCAAAATCCCAACTTAATTCTTCATAGAGTTAGAAAGAGCAATTCTCAAATTCATCTGAAATAACAAAAAACCCAGGATAGCTAAAATTATTCTCAACAACAAAAGAAATTCTGGGGAATCAGTATCCCTGACCTCAAACAATATCACCGAGCAATAGTGTTAAAAAACTGCATGGTATTGGTACAGTGACAGGCAGGCGGATCAATGGAACAGGATTGAAGATCCAGAAATGAACCCACACACCTATGGCCACTTGATCCTCGACAAAGGGGCTGAAAACATCCAATAGAAAAAAGATAGCCTTTTCAACAAATGGTGCTGGTTCAACTGAAGGTCAGCATGCAGAAGAATGCGAATTGATCCATCCTTGTCTCCTCATACTAAGCTCAACTCCAAATGGATCAAGGACCTCCATATAAAGCCAGACACTCTGAAGCTAATAGAAAAGAAACTGGGGAAGACCCTTGAGGACATCAGTACAGGGGGAAAGTTCCTGAACAGAACACCAATAGCTTATGCTCTAAGATCAAGAATTGACAAATGACACCTCATAAAATTACAACGTTTCTGTAAAGCAAAGGACACCATCAAGTGGACAAATCGGCAGCCAAAAAATTGGGAAAAGACCTTCACCAATCCTACATCAGATAGAGGGCTAATATCCAATATATACAAAGAACTCAAGAAGTTAGACCCCAGAAAACCAAATAACCCTATTAAAAATGGGGTACAGATTTAAACAGAGAATTCTCACCTGAAGAACTTCAGATGGCGGAGAAACATCTTAAAAAATGCTCAACTTCACTAGTCATCAGGGAAATGCAAATCAAAACAACCCTGAGATTTCACCTTACACCAGTCAGAATGGCTAAGATTAAAAACTCAGGAGACAGCAGATGTTGGCGAGGATGTGGAAAAAGAGGAACACTCCTCCACTGCTGGTGGGGTTGCAAATTAGTACAACCACTCTGGAAATCAGTCTGGCAGTCCCTCAGAATACTGGGCATGTCACTTCCGAAAGATCCTGCTATACCACTCCTGGTCATATACCCAGAGGATTCCCCAACATGTAGTAAGGATATATGTTCCACTATGTTCATAGCAGCCCTATTTATAATAGCCAGAAGCTGGAAAGAACACAGATATCCCTCAACAGAAGAATGGATGCAAAAATGGGGTGTATCTACACAATGGAGTACTATTCAGCCATTAGAAACAATGAATTCATGAAATTCTTAGGCAAATGGATGAAGCTGGAGAACATCATACTAAGTGAGGTAACCCAGTCTGAAAAGATCAATCATGGTATGCACTCACTAATAAGTGGTTATTAGCTTGGAAAACTGGAATATGCAATACATAATCCACACTTCAAATGAGGTACAAGAAGAACGGAGGAGTGGCCCCTAGTTCTGGAAAGACTCAGTGTAGCAGTATAAGACAAAACCAGAACAGGGAAGTGGGAAGGGATGGGTGGGAGAACAGAGGGAGGGACGGGGCCTTATGTGACTTTCGGGGAGTGGGGAACCAGAAAAGGGGAAATCATTTGAAATGTAAATAAAAAGTATATCGAATAAAATATAAAAAATAAGAAAACTAAAAATTAGAGAAATTAAGCTTATCTATAGTAAAGCAAAGAGGATAATTAAAATTAACTTCGATTATATATTTAACAATGTTTTAGTATATATATATATATTCTCTCCCTATGATATATTTATATTTTATTTATTTATTAGCTTAGTTTTTTAGGTAAAGAGCAGACTATTCTCAAACTCTCAGTGATCCTCCTGCCTTTGACTCTGAATGCTGAGGTTTCAGGTTAAGGGCATGTCTTCTGCCTCAGATTCATCTCATTTTCATGTTACTTCCATTCCATATTTACTGTTTATCATAGTTTTGGTTTTATCCTATCCTATTATAACAAAAATTTACAGTATCAGATTTCCTAACTTCTTTAATAAGTTGATATGAAAATTTGAGCCTACCCACGTTATTATTTTAGGGAAAATATTTCTAAGAAGTTTTTTATAATCTCCCTGTGGATTATTTAGAATTTCCTATTCAATCAAGTAAAGTGATATCCTGGCTGTTTTGCTGACTTTTTAAAAACCAATCTTTCTATTGGGAATTTAAAACAGTCAATAGAGTTTTTAAAAGGATTTGTATTAATCCTTTCACAGACATAAGGATATTAAACCAGGTCGGAGGAAACAGGTCTCTTCTGTGGTGTTAATACCTGATGCAATTGTAAATATTTCCAGCTGCATAATCCAATTTATTTCCGACTGTAGTGTAGCTATGAAGGTCAAAAGTTCCTTAACAATATGGTTTTTGATTAAGATTACTTGTAAATTATTCACTCTTAAGAAGTACTTTAATGTCTGAATTTAAAGCATGTTAGTCTTTAGAAATTGCTTTGATAAAGACATGAACTCTATCTTCTCATTTCTTGTTTCCACACAAGAGGTTACTGTTGTATTGTACAGTAAAGAAACAAAATGAAATTGAAAATGTTGCTCTCCATTTCATTCCTGACTTTGATTTGAAGCTAGCTCTTACCATTTTAAATAAGTGTCAAAATTGTAACTTCATAATCAATTTGAATTTTTTAATTCCTATGTTAAGTAGATGTTAAAAGTGATGAACTGCTACAGACATTATAACCAATTCATAATGTCTCAGCTGTATGAGTTTACAGGCAGTTGCTATGATCATAAGTCAAAAGTTCCTACCCTCGTGGTCAGAATAAAACTGGAAAGAATCTTAAAAATTTCTACCTATAACTCCAGTCCTCCACTAGCATACAACAACAGAACTCATCATGATGAGAACATAGTAGGAAAAAAGATTATGAAATATTTCAGCAGCACAAAAATGCCAAAGGCTGATTGATTTGACTGAAAATTGTTTTAAACACTTTAAAAGAAGTATCCTAAAATATGGTAAGGCAAGATGGCCTTTAAAGACAAGAAAGAGGAATCACTTAATTACTACAAAAAGCAGGTGGACACTAAAGAGTATTGGACTTTAGGCTGGAGGGTTATCAGCTTAAGGTCAGTGTAAAATACATAGTGAAGTAAAAACTAGCACACTAGAACAGAACACCAATAGCGTATGCTCTAAGATCAAGAATTGACAAATGGGACCTCATAAAATTACAAAGTTTCTGTAAGGCAAAGGACACCATCAAGAGGACAAATCAGCAACCAACAAATTGGGAAAAGATCTTCACCAATCCTACATCAGATAGAGGGCTAATATCCAATATATATAAAGAACTCAAGAAGTTAGACTCCAGAAAACCAAACAACCCTATTAAAAAATGGGGGTACAGAGTTAAAGAAAGAATTCTCACCCAAAGAACTTCGGATGGCGGAGAAGCATCTTAAAAAATGCTCAACTTCATTAGTCATTAGGGAAATGCAAATCAAAACAACCCTGAGATTTCACCTTATACCAGTCAGAATGGCTAAGATTAAAAATTCAGGAGACAGCAGGTGTTGGAGAGGGTGTGGAGAAAGAGGAACACTCCTCCACTGCTGGTGGGGTTGCAAATTGGTACAACCACTCTGGAAATCAGTCTGGCAGTTCCTCCGAAAACTGGGCACCTCACTTCCAGAAGATCCTGCTATACCACTCCTGGGCATATACCCAGAGGATTCCCCACCATGTAATAAGGATACATGTTCTACTATGTTCATAGCAGCCCTATTTATAATTGCCAGATGCTGGAAAGAACCCAGGTATCCCTCAACAGAAGAGTGGATTCAAAAAATGTGGTATATCTACACAATGGAGTACTATTCAGCCATTAGAAACAATGAATTCATGAAATTCTTAGGCAAATGGATGGAGCTAGAGAACATCATACTAAGTGAGGTAACCCTGACTCAAAAGGTGAATCTTGGTATGCACTCACTAATAAGTGGATATTAACCTAGAAAACTGGAATACCCAAAACATAATCCACACATCAAATGAGGTACAAGAAAAAAGGAAGAGTGGCCCCCTGTTCTGGAAAGACTCAGTGAAGCAGTATTCGGCAAAACCAGAACGGGGAAGTGGGAAGGGGTGGGTGGGAGGACAGGGGGAGAGAAGGGGGCTTGTGGGACTTTCGGGGAGTGGGGGGCTAGAAAAGGGGAAATCATTTGAAATGTAAATAAAAAATATATCGAATAAAAAAAGGAAAAAAAAGCTAGCACAGCTATATAGCAAAACCCTGACACAAAAACTAGTAAACAATATGGTTAAGCTAATTTTAGAAAATTAATTTTTCATTATTATAGCAATTACTTTCAAATGGAGAAAGAAAAATTGTTCATTAAAATTTTGTAACATTTTGTGTATATAAAAAAACACCAACCTTAAGTATGAGATGAGATATTTATTTATTTATTTATTTATTTATTTATTTATTTATTTATTTTTATTCGATATGTTCTTTATTTACATTTCAAGTGATTTTCCCTTTCCTGGTTCCCCTCTTCCCGAAAGTCCCATAAGCCCTCTTCCCTCCTCCTGTTCCCCAATCCACCCCTTCACACTTCCCTGTCCTGGTATTCCATGACACTGTTGCACTGAGCTTTTCCAGGACCAGGGGCCACTCCTTCAGTCTTCTTGGGCATCATTTGATATGTGCATTGTGTCTTGGGTATTGCAAGCTTCTAGGCTAATATCTATTTATCAGTGAGTCCATACCATGAGTGTTCTTTTGAAACTGGGTTACCTCACTTTGGATGATGTTCTCCAGTTCCATCCATTTGTCTAAGAATTTCATGAATTCATTGTTTCTAATGGCTGAATAAACTCCATTGTGTATATATACCATATTTTCTGTATCCATTCCTCCATTGAGGGACATCTGGGTTCTTTCCAGCTTCTGGCTATTATAAATAGGGCTGCTATGAACATAGTGGAGCTTGTATCCTTATTATGTGCTAGGGAATCCTCTGGGTATATGTCCATATATATGTGTATATACCATATGGGTATATGGTATAGTGGGGTCGTCTGGAGGAATCATTCCTAGTTTTCTGAGGAACTGCCAGACTGACTTCCAGAGTGGTTGTACCAGCTTGCAACCCCACCAGCAGTGGAGGAGTGTTCATCTTTCTCTACATCCTGGCCAGCACCTGTTTTCTCCTGAGTTTTTGGTCTTAGTCATTCTGACTGGTGTAAGGTGCAATCTCAGGGTTCTTTTGATTTGCATTTCCCTGATGACTAAGGATGTTGAACATTTCTTTAGGTGCTTCTCACCCATTCGATATTCCTCAGGTGAAAATTCTTTGTTTAGCTCTCTACCTCAGATATTCCTCAGGTGAAAATTCTTTGTTTAGCTCTCTACCTCATTTTTTAAGGGGGATATTTGGCTCTCTGGAGTCTACCTTCTTGAGTTCTTAGTATATCTTGGATATAAGCCCTCTGTTGGATGTAGTGTTGGTGAAGATCTTTTCCCCAATTTGTTGGTTGCCATTTTGTCCTTTTGACAATGTCCTTTGCCTTACAGAAACTTTGTAGTTTTATGAGGTCCCATTTGTCAATTCTTGATCTTAGAGCATAGGCTATTAGTGTTCTGTTGAGGAAATTTTCCCCTGTGCCCATGTCCTCAAGGGTCTTCCCTAGTTTCTTTTCTATTAGTTTCAGTGTGTCTGGTTTTATGTGGAGGTTCTTGATCCACTTGGACTTGAGCTTAGTACAAGGAGATAAGATAGATCAATTTGCATTCTTATGCATGCTGACCTCCAATTGAACCAGCACCATTTGTTGAAGAGGCTATCTTTTTTCCACTGGATGGTTGTAGCACCTTTATCAAAGATCAAGTGATCTTTGATAAATCCCATTCTGTGGGTTCATTTCCAGATCATCAATTCTATTCAATGGATCTAATTGACTGTCACTGTACATATACCATTCAATTTTTAACATAATTGCTCTGTAGTACTGCTTGAGGTCGGGGATACTTATTCCCCCATAAGTTCTTTTACTGTTGAGAATAGTTTTAGCTATCCTGGGATTTTTGTTATTCCAGATGAATTTGAGAATTGTTCTTTCTAAGTCTATGAAGAATTTATTTGGGATTTTGATGGGGATTGGATTGAATCTGTAGATTGCTTTTGGCAAGATGGCCATTTTTACTGTATTAATCCTGCCAATCCAAGAGCAAGGAAGATTTTTCTACCTTCTAAGGTCCTCTTCGATTTCTTTCTTCAAAGATTTATTATTTATGTCACATACGTATTTTTTTAGGGTTCTTTGCCTCTGTTGAAGTAATGATGATAACTAACTGTAAAGCCTACGGCATCTTGTACAGTGCTACAATTTTATAAAAGGACGTATAAAATTTTAAAACCTAGAACTTTTTCTGGATCTCAAAATTAACAATGCACCCTGAGAACACTTGTCCTGATTTCCTGCCCCACCTGCAAATTCCTTTGGGCCATTAGTATCTCAGAGCTTGTGGGAGTGGCCAACTACTCAGGTCTAACCTGAAACCAACACTGCTAGAGGGAGCCCATCTCCAGAACTGCTTAGATGGCCAGGATTCCGTGGCTAGAGGTTCACAGACATAAGGTAGAACCAAACACACCTGATTAAAAAGGGTCAGTGAAATGATCTCTAATGATACTATGATATACTCAGGGATCAATGCCTAGCCAATCATTGCCAGAAAGGCTTCATTCTGCAGTTGATAGAAACGGATGTAGAGAATCATAGCCTCTAGGCTATGATATTAGGTCTGTCTTAGAAACCTCACAGAAGTAGGAAAAAGATTGTGAGAGCCAGATGTGTAGAGGACACCAGGATATCATGACTCACAGAATCAACTGAGGAGAGTTCATAGGAGCTTCCAGAGGCTGAAGTATCTATCATACATGGAGCATGGATGGCTCTACACCAGGCACTCAGCATTCATGCCATGGCTCTATACCTTGGGTATCTTGTAGGTGAGGCTGTGTTTGAGACATCTTATACCAATGAACAATGAATAAATAAAATAAAGAAAAATATTTTCTGGTAGATGGATAGTGCCAGAAAAAAAATCATTCTCAGTGACTTATCCCAGAATCAGACAAATATAATGTACATACATATAAGTAGATCATAACTGTTATTGTTGTGATAAACAAAATATGATGTATAGAATCACAGAGGTTGGGGAGATAGTACGGCATGGAGGAGGGAATCTCACTAGGAAGAGAAAATAGAATAGTTAGTTATGGATGAATGGTGGTTAGGATTCTGGAATAGGATGATGTAAAAGGAGGGGAAAAGAGAGAAGCATGGGAGAAACTACTGGGTAGGACTTGTAAAATTAAGGAGAATTTGAGGGATTTTATTGCAGTTTGGTATAGTTGAAGCTTCCTAAAATGAATACATACTTGAAGGAAATCTAAATAAAATTGTCAAAAAGCATTTGTCTTTCTTCATCTTTTCTTGGGATTACTTTACTTTTCTTGGCTTTTACTTTGGTTAACTTTTCTCAACTTGTTCTAGTTTGTTTTTTCTTTCTTTTCTTTTCTTTTTAATATTGCAGAATCCTGTTTTTTTCCTAAAGTAAGACAGAAAGGAAGAGACTATGTGGAGAAACTGCAAAAGAGGGTGGGGAACCATAATCAGAATATAGTGTAGAAAAAACAATCTGTTGTCAATTAAAAGAACTGTCTGCAGTCCCTTTTACAGTGCAAAACTACTCAGTGACAACCATATAGGAAAACAAAACCCCAAATGCCCACTGATTGATGGGGAAAGGAAACACACCAAGTGAGCTAAGCCAAATTAGATTATCATAATTCAATAAGAAAAGCACATTTCATACATCACGTGTCCAATTGGTTTTGTAATGCTTTTATCTGCAGTGTGCATATTTCTGTGAAATGATGTCTAATAAAAATCTCATAAAACAAAAATTAAAAATAAAATATAAAGAACCAAGAGGAAATTTTTAACATTATTTTTTAAAAAATGTCTCCTACCTGTGTGTTGAGCTAAGTGCTTATGATACAACTCATGGGATACAATCAGTTGGATAGTCAGTTCAAAACCAGACTAGGTTAAAAAGAAAGAAACTTCATTTGTTTGTTTCATATTTTTCCTTTTTTATAATTCATTTTTATAGACCAATTCCAACTTCTTGGGTGTCACAGGAAAATCTGACAAAATGCTTAAGGCCAACAGTGCCTTTTCATATCCAAAGCACCCTCATTGTGGATGACAGAGATTATTATAGTGCAAGTTCTCAACAAGGAGCTGAACAGCACTTTTGTAAAATGCTTAATATGTAATATTCACATTTTTCAAGATTTGATAGAGGTTGGATGTTATGTGAGGATGTTATGGCTGTAATTAATATCATGCATATATATGCTATTTCTAAATAAAAATAAAATGCATTTAAAAATAAACAAAAAAGAAAGAAACTTTGTAATTTTCTTGAGGTCCCATTTGTCTATTCTTGATCTTAGAGCATAAGCTATTAGTGTTCTCTTCAGGAACTTTCCCTATGTGCCGATGTCCTCAAGGGTCTTCCCCAGTTTCTTTTCTGTTAGTTTCGGTGTGTCTGGCTTTATGTGGAGGTCCATGATCCACTTGGAGTTGAGCTTAGTACAAGGAGATAAGGATGGATCAATTTGGATTCTTCTGCATGCTGACCTCCAATTGAACCAGCACCATTTGTTGAAAAGGCTATCTTTTTTCCACTGGATGTTTTCAGTTCCTTTGTCAAAGATCAAGTGGTCATAGGTGTGTGGGTTCATTTCTGGATCTTGAATACTATTCCATTGATCCTTCTGCCTGTCACTGTACAAATACCACACAGTTTTTAACACTATTGCTCTGTAGTATTGCTTGAGGTCCAGGATACTGATTCCCCTAGAATTTCTTTTCTTGTTGATAATAGTTTTAGGTCTCCTGGGTTTTTTGTTATTCCAGATGAATTTTAGAATTGCTCTTTCTAACTCTATGAAGAACTGAGTTGGGATTTTGATGAGTATTGCATTGAATCTGTATATTGCTTTTGGCAGGATGGCCATTTTAACTATATTAATCGTGCCAATCTACGAGCATGGAAGATTTTTCCATTTTCTGAGGTCTTCTTCCATTTCCTTCTTCAGAGACCTGAAGTTCTTGTCATACAGATCTTTCACTTGTTTGGTCAGAGTCACACCAAAGTACTTTATATTGCTTGTGGCCATTGTGAAGGGTGTCATTTCCCTAATTTCTTTCTCAGCCTGCTTATCCTTTGAGAATAGGAAGGCTACTGATTTGCTTGAGTTGATTTTATAACCAGCCACTTTGCTGAAGTTGTTTATCAGCTGTAGGAGTTCTCTGATGGTGTTTTTTGGCTCACTGAAGTATACTATAATATCATCTGCAAATAATGATAGTTTAACTTCTTCCTTTCCAATTTGTATCTTGTTGACCTCCTTATGTTGTCTAATTGCCCTAGCTAGTACCTCAAGTACAGTATTGAAAAGATATGGAGAGAGGGGGCAGCCTAGTCTAGTCCCTGATTTTAGTGGGATTGCTTCAAGTTTCTCTCCATTTAGTTTGATGTTGGCTAACGGTTTGCTGTATATTGCTTTTACTATGCTTAGGTATGGGCTTTGAATTCCTGTTCTTTCCAAGATTTTAAGCATGAAAGGATGCTGAATTTTGTCAAATGCTTTTTCATCATCCAATGAAATGACCGTGTGGTTTTTTTTTTTCTTTGAGTTTCTTTATGTAGTGGATTGCATTGATGGATTTCCATATATTGAACTATTCCTGAATCCCTGGGATGAAGCCTACTTGGTCATGGTGAATGATCGTTTTGATGTGTTCTTGGATTCGGTCGGCAAGAATTTTATTGAGTATTTTTACATTGATGTTCATAAGGGAAATTGGTCTGAAGTTCTCTTTCTTTGTTTGATCTTTGGGTAGTTTTGGTATCATCTTAATTGTGGCTTCGTAGAAGGAGTTGGGTAGTGTTCTTTCTGTTTCTATTTTGTGGAATAGTTTGAAGAGTGTTGGTGTTAAATCTTCATTGAAGGTCTGCACTAAAACCATCTACTCCTGTGCTTTCTTTGGTTGGAAGGCTTTCTATAACCCTTTCTATTTCTTTAGGTGTTATGTGACTGTTTATATGATCTATTTGATCCTGATTTCATTTTGGTATTTGGTGTTTGTCTATGAAATTGTCCATTTCCTCAAGATTCTCCAGTTGTGTTGAATATAGGCTTTTGTAGTAGGATCTGATGGTTTTTTGTATTTCCTTAGTTTCTGTTGTTTTATCTCCCTTTTCATTTCTAATTTCGTTAATTTGGATACTGTCTCTGTGCCCTTTGGTTATTCTGGTTAAGGGTTTATCTATCTTGTTGATTTTCTCAAAGAACCAGCTCCTGGTTTTGTTGATTCTTTGTATGGTTCTCTTTGTTTCCACTTGATTGATTTCAGCCCTGAGTTTGATGATTTCCTGTCTTCTCCTCCTCCTGGGTGAACTACCTTCTTTTTGTTCCAGGGCTTTCAGGTGTGGTGTTAAGCTGCTAGTGTATGCTCTCTCCAGTTTCTTTTTGGAGGCACTCAGGTCTATGAGATTTCTTCTTAGCACTGCTTCCATTGTGTCCCATAGATTTGGGTATGTTGTGTCTTCATTTTTGTTAAATTCTAAAAAGTCTTTGATTTCTTTCTTTATTTCTTCTTTGGCCAAGGTATCCTTGAGTAGAGTATTGTTCAGCCTCCATGTGTATGTGGGCTTTCTGTTGTTTGTGTTGCTATTGAAGACCACTCTTAATCCATAGTGATCTGATAGGAGGCATCTGATTAGGAAAAATCGGCAACTAACAAATTGGGAAAAGTTCTTCACCAACCTTACATCTGACAGAGAGCTAATATCCAATATATACAAAGAACTCAAGAAGTTAGACCCTAGAAAACCAAATAACCCTATTAAAAATGGGGTACAGAGCTAAACAAAGAATTTTCACCCAAAGAACATTGGATGGCGGAGAAGCATCTTTAAAAATGTTCAACATCATTAGTCATTAGGGAAATGCAAATCAAAACAGCCCTGAGATTTCACCTTACACCAGTCAAAATAGCTAAAATTAAAAACTCAGGAGACATCAGGTGTTAGAGAGGATGTGGAGAAAGAGGAACACTCCCCCACTGCTGGTGGGGTTGCAAATTGGTATAACCACTCTGGAAATTAGTCTGTTGGTTCCTCAGAAAATTGGGCACTCACTTCCAGAGGACCCTGCTATACCACTCCTGGGCATATACCCAGAGGATTCCCCATCATGTAATAAAGATACATGCTCCACTTTGTTCATAGAAGTGAAAAACTATTCATTAGATGTCCTTTGCATCTTATCTCTAAAATATGGTGTTAAGCCTTGGGTCCGCCCCTTGCACTGGATCCCACTTTGGGCCTGTCGCTGGACCTTCTTTTCCTCAGACTCCTCTCCATTTCCATTCATGCAGTTCTTTCAGACAGGAGCAATTATTGGTCAGTTATGACTGTGGGATGGCAACCACCTCCCCCACTTGATGTCCTGTCTTTCTGCTGAGGGTGATCTATAATTTTCCTCTCCCTATTCTCAGGCATTTCATTTAAGGTCCCTCACTTTGAGTCCTGAGAGTCTCTCACCTCCCAGGTCCTGGTACCTTCTGGAGGGTCCTCTCAACTTCCTACCTCCTGATATTGTCTGTTCCCATTATTTCTGCTGGCCCTCAGGGCTTCTGTCTTTTTCTCTCACCCAACACTAGATCAGGTTCCCCTCTCCCCACCTCTATCCACTTTCCCTCCCAGGACCCTCCTTCCCTCCCATCTTGTAATTGTTTTTTTCTCCCTCCCAAATAGGACGAAGGTTTCCTCACTTGGGTCCTTCAGCTTGTTGACATTTTGGGTTTTGTGGACTGTATTGTGGGTATTCTGTACTTTTATTTTTGGCTAATATCCACTTATTAATTAGTACATAGCATGCATGTATTTTTGTGTCTGAGTTACCTCGTTTAGAATGATATTTTCTTTTTTTTTTGCCATTTTCTCAATATGTGTTTAGGTATAAGCAGTTTTATTCATTACCATTTTTTTATTCGATATAATTTATTTACATGATATTTTCTAATTTCATCCATTTGCCTCCAAAACTCAGAATGTCCTCAGTCTTAATAGCTGAGTAGTATTCCACAGTTTAAATGAACCACATTTTCTGTATCTATTCTTCTGTTGTTGGACATATGGGTTGCTTCCAGCTTCTGACTATCACAAATAATGCCTGTATTAGTTTGGGTTCTCTAGAGTCACAGACAGTATGGGCAGTCTCTATATAGTTAGGGAATTTGTCAATGACTTACAGTCTATAGTCCAACTCCCCAACAATGGTCGGCAGCAGCTGTGGATGGAAGACCAAGGATTTAGCAGTTTCTCAGTCTCACCAGGTAAGCAGGCAAGGAAGAGTGAGAGAGAATCTTCCAATGTACTTATATATCTCCAGCAGAGGGTATAGCCCAGATTAAAGGCTGTAGTTCTCCAACAGAGGGTGTGGCCCAGATTAAAGGCTGTAGGTCTCCAACAGAGGGTGTGGCCCAGATTATTGGCGTGTGGATCTCCAGCAGAGGGTGTGGCCCAGATTAAAGTTGTGTGCATCCATGCCTTTAATCCTAAATGATCTTGAACTCGGAGATCTCCTTGTCTTAGCCACTATGCTTCAAGGTCTCCATGCCCAGATCCAGGTCAGAAACTTATATCTCTGAGCCTCCAAATTAGGATCATAGGTGAGTCTTCCAATTCTAGACTGTAGTTCATTCCAGATATAGTCAAGTTGACAACCAGGAATAGCCACTACAATGCCTCTATGAACATAGTAAAAAATAAGTCCCTGTGGCATGGTGGGGCACCTTGTGGGTATATTCCCAGGAGTGGTATTTCTAGGTCTTCAGGTAGATCTATTTCCAATTTTCTGAGGAACCTCCAGATTGATTTCCAGAGTGATTGTACCAGTTTGCAATCCTTTTTCTCCACATCCTCATCAACATGTGTTGTCACCTGAGGTTTTGATCTGAGCCATTCTGATTGGTATAAGGTGGAATCTCAGGGTCGTTTTGATTTGCATTTCTCTGATCACTAAGGATTTTGAACATTTTTTTGAGGTGTTTCTCAACCATTTGAGATTCCTCTGATTTGAATTCTCTGTTTAGTTCTGTTCTGCATGCTATTTCTTGATGGGTTTTTTTTTTTTTTTTTTTTTTTTTTTTTTTTTTTTTTTTTTGGTAGTTAGCTTTTTGAGTTCTTTATATATTGGATATTAACTCTCTATTGGATGTGGGACTAGTGAAGTTTTTTTCCCAATCTGTAGATTTGTCCTATTGACTATGACCTTTGCCTTACAGAAGCTTTCCAGTTTTATGAGGTCCTATCTATCAGTTATTGCTCTTAGAACCTGAGCTATTGGAGTTCTGTTTAGGAAATTTTCTTTTCTGCCAATGAGTTTATGGCTCTTTCCCACTTTCTTTTCTATTAGATTCAGTGTATCTAGTTTTATGTTGAAGTCATTGATCCTCTTGGTCTTAAGTTTTGTGTAAGGTGACAAATATGTGTCTATTTTCATTTTTCTACATATTAGCAGCAAGTTAGACCAGCACCATTTATTAAAGATGCTTTTTTTTCCCATTGCATATTTTTGGTTGCTTTGTCAACTGAGGTTATGGGGTGTTGACAAAAAAGGGACATATCGTGACTGCCCTCTGAAAGATCCAGGAGGTAGCTGAAAGAGTCAGATGTAGATATTTGTACCCAACCAATGGATGGAAGCTGCTGACCCTGGTTGTTGAATTATGGAAAGGCTGGAAGAACCTGAGGAGGGTGACCCTGTAGGAGGACAAGCAGTCTCAATTTACCTGGACCTCTGAGATCTCTCAAACACTGGATCACCAACCAGGCAGCATACACCAGCTGATATGAGGGACCCATCACATATACAGCAGAGGACTGCCAGATATGGATTCAGTCAGAAAACAAATACCTAATCCTCAACAGACTGGAGGCCCCAGGGGGTTAGATTGGGTTGGGTAAGGTGGATAGTGGGGACATCCTCTTAGAGGTAGGGGGCATGGAGGAGGTATGGGATGTGGAACAGTTGGAGTGTGGACCAGGTGGAGGAGTGATAAAATCTGGAGTGTAAATTAATAGATAAATAAATAAAAGATTAAAAAAATATAAAAAGATATGAGAAATGTTACAGAACTGCATAAATCATTTTAAAGTACCAAAAATCATGAAATTAGCCAACTGGCATCTTCATTCAAACAACTCTTCAAAGATACTAATTAGGAATCTTTGTTATACTCAGGTTCTGAAGATGAAATGTTGAGATATGGACTGGTGAGGAGGATGTGCAGTGACATGATAAAGCCATCTAGAAAACGGGAAATAAAAATTGATAATAAAAATGTTTTGTGTGGTACGGTGAACTTGACTGTTTCCTACTTCTCCACTTCCTTTCCTGGTTGTTGCTTTTTTAAAATGAAAGCTAGAACTACTATTTGCCTTTCATATGTTCTTGTATTTCAGAAATGTGTAGAGATATATGCCTATAGGGCAAATGAGTTTAATGTGCATTTATTTTCATAATGAAATGCTCCAAACATTGTTTTCATGCTCTATGAGTGGATTAAAAGACAGAAACTGTGCCAAAGCCAAATACTTTAAAGGAAAAGTATGGAAGAACTTCAGATGGTGGAGAAGCATTTTAAAAAATGCTCACCTTCATTAGTCATTAGGGAAATGTAAATCAAAACAACCCTGAGATTTCATCTTACACCAGTCAGAATGGCTAAGATTAAAAATTCAGGAGACAGCAGGTGTTGGAGAGGGTGTGGAGAAAGAGAAACATTCCTCCACTGCTGGTGGGGTTGCAAATTGGTACAACCACTCTGGAAACCAGTCGGGCAGTTCCTCAGAAAACTGGGCACCTCACTTCCAGAAGATCCTGCTATACCACTCCTGGGCATATACCCAGAGGATTCCCCACCTTGTAATAAGGATATATGCTCCACTATGTTCATAGCAGCCCTATTTATAATTGCCAGAAGCTGGAAAGAACCCAGGTATCCTTCAACAGAAGAGTGGATGCAAAAAAATGTGGTATATATACACAGTGGAGTACTATTCAGCCATTAGAAACAATGAATTCATGAAATTCTTAGGCAAATGGATGGAGCTGCAGAACATCATACTAAGTGAGGTAACCCAGTCTCAAAAGATCAATCATGGTATGCACTCACTAATAAGTGGATATTAACCTAGAAAACTGGAATGCTCAAAACATAATCCACACATCAAATGAGGTACAAGAAGAACGGAGGAGTGGCCCCTTGTTCTGGAAAGACTCAGTGAAGCAGTACAGGGCAAAACCAGAACAGGGAAGTGGGAAGGGATGGGTGGGAGAACAGGGGGAGGGAAGCGGGCTTATGGGACTTTTGGGGAGTGGGGGGCTAGAAAAGGGGAAATCATCTGAAATGTAAATAAAAAATATATCGAATAAAAAAGGGAAAGTATGCAAGGAAACAGGAGAGGAATAAAGGAATGAATGGCTCACAAGGGGTACCCTCTTGAAGCTGGACTCACATCTGGACTACTTAGGGTTAGAGAGAATTAGCCCCTTGTGGTAGGAGGGGCTAGTTTGACTCTATCTTCTTGAAGAAAGCATACATAGGAGTTAGCATCATTATAGCAGAACAAAGAAAAGTTATATAACACATAGGCCAACAGAACTTGGATATCATGAAACCTTTGCCTGGGGCTGGAGCCTTTCAGTAAGCTGTGGAATAAAGTTGCCCCAGGGTCCCTCTCAGCTTTTAACTTAAGAACAAAACCATTGCTTAGCAAAGCTGTGATCGACTTGATATTATCAAATGTTAAATAGCTTACAAAAATGCATGGTTTGAAAAGGAAAATCTAAGATTTCCAGGAAATTCTTACATATGATGAATCTACTCTTACTTCCTGTCTCCAAGAAGAGGTCTGCCTGTGGCTATTCTTTCCAGGGAATCACAAACGAAAAAAAGTGAAATGATGTTATTTCCTACAATTCCAGATTGTGCTAGAAAAAAAAAAAAACATTATTGCTATGTATTACCACTAAAAGTGTGAAGTGGCTTAGGTAAAACATAGACATTAGCACTCACTGAACAGCACAGACTAATTGATTCTAAACAAATAGCCTTGAAATTTTTACAAGACACACCTAATCTGACTACAAAGGAACTTTTATCTCCATGGTTTTCTTTAGTTATCAAATTTGCTGCTTTTGATACTTATCAAATATATAAATAACAAGGAGAATTGCAGGATTGAAGATATGCAAATCATGTTCAGTACCACAGTGAGTCTTAGAAATCTGATATTGTGTCAACTTATATTCAATATTGTTTCTTTGTACAGAAACTTTTGATTACTGTGTAGAAGGATTTTAACAGACACACATCTCATGTTTCCATCTTTTCTACAATGGGTTAAAAATGATAATAGATTCTGAGTTCCAATCACTCTATTTTTTAGTGGTTATTTAATTTAATTTCATTTCAAATGTTGTCCCCCTTCCCAGTTTGCCCTCCTCAACTCCCCTTCCCACCCCACTCTTTGCTTCTATGAGGGTTCTCTACCCCCATTCCTGCCTCCTCACTGTAGCATCCCCTTATGCTGAGGTATTAAGCCTCCACAGGACCAAGGGTCTTTACAGGTTCTGTCTCCCCAGTCAGCCAATGTCATCCCCCTTGGGTCCTGGAAACCTCTTGCTACCCTGGCATTTGGACTTTCTAGTGGTTACCCAGTTTCCCATTTCCCACTGCTACATATTTATGTTCAATTCTGACATTCTGGACTTCTGTCTCTTCACATATATTGCTCCCCATTTTTCTCTCCCCTTCTCTCTCCCTCCCAGGTCCCTCTTTCCCTCTATCTCCAGTCATTATTTTGTTCTCCCTTCTAAGAAGGATTGAAGCATTCGCAGCTTGGTCTTCCAAGTTCTTAAGCTTCATATGGTCTGTGAGTTTTGCTGTGGGTATTCTGAGCTTGATGCTTTACACATTCTTTGGTTTAAATAGATCCCCGGAATGCACATATTTGCCAACAGTATATGAAATTTGTGACCACATAAAAGGTTTCCATCATAAAGACAATTCCATCATCTGACATAAAAATATAGGCACAAAATTCCAGGACCATGCTCTTGGATTCTCCAGTCCCCAGAACTATTAAGCAAACATTTACCTACTATTTACAATTCAAACAGCCTATAGCATTTTGGTACAATAGCAAGAAATGAATTTTTTGCATCCACATGCTTCTTGCCAATACTAGCCTAGATTTACAAAATTCTCCAAGAATGCCAAAAGTCATTTGCAAGAACTTCCCAGTCTAGACCATTCAATCTTTAACCATGAAATAAAGAAGCTCATTTCTCCCCATAAAATGCTCACTACCCAAATCAAGTTCTAGGATAAACAAGCTGCTTGACCCATGAGCACAATAGGGATATGAGTGTTTAGTTTGTCATATCCCAAAGGGCCTTTGATCTCATACTTGGCCTCTTTAATACTCTTGTTGCACTAAATAACTGAATATGAGGAAACTGTCCATGTTTATTTCGATTACTTGTTCTAGTTGATCCATGACTTCCAGATCTCAGGAATGTCTTCATAACTTACAACACAAAAAAATTCAAACCATGCATGCACAAGACTCTGTCTACATTTAATGAAGAAAACATATTTTTCTCTCTAAGCATCAGCCATGTCCGGGATTTTACCTTATTTATACCATTAATGGTATTGAAATAAGTTTTGATTCCAAAAATGACATATTGTTTTCATATATATATATATATATATATATATATGTAATTTTTATTTTCTATATTCTTTGTTTACATTCCAAATGATTTCCCCCTTTCCCGGATCCCCCCTCCCCATATGTCCCATAAATGTTCTTCTCTCCATCCATTCTCCAATCACCTACCTCCTTTTTTTTCCTGTCCTTATATTCCCCTCCAATGCTAGATCAATCCTTTCCAGGATCAGGACCTTCTCCATACTTCTTCATGGGAGTCATTTGTTATGCAATTTGTGCCTTGGGTATTCAGGGCTTCTGAGCTAATTAATATCCACTTATCAGAGATTGCATTCCATGTGTATTCTTTTGTGATTGGGTTACCTCACTTAGGATGATAATTTCCAGATCAAACCATTTGCCTAAAAATTTTGTGAATTCATTGTTTCTAATTGCTGAGTAGTATTCCATTGTGTAAATATACCACATTTTCTGTATCCATTCCTCCTTTGAGGGGCATCTGGGTTCTTTCCAGCTTCTGGCTATTATAAATAAGGCTGCTATGAACATAATGGAGCATGTGTCTTTATTGCATGCCAGGGAATCCTTTGGGTATATGCCCAGGAGAGGTATAGCAGGGTCCTCCGGAAGTGTCACGTCCAGTTTCTTGAGGAACCTCCAGACTCATTTCCAAAGTGGTTGTACCATCTTACAGCCCCACCAACAGTGGAGAAGTGTTCCTCTTTCTCCACATCCTCGCCAACACCTGCTGTCTCCTGAGTTTTTGACCTTAGCCATTCTGACTGGTGTAAGGTGAAATCTCAGGGTTATTTTGATATGCATTTCCCTAATGACTAATGATGTTGAGCACTTCTTAAGGTGCCTTTCGGTATTCCGAATTTCTTCAGGTGAAAATTCTTTGTTAAGATCTGTACCCCATTTTTGAATAGGGTTATTTGGTTCCCTGGGGTCTAACTTCTTGAGTTCTTTGTATATATTGGATATTAGCCCTCTATCAGATGTAGTGTTGGTGAATATCCTTTCCCAATTTGATGGTTGCCGTTTTGTCCTTTTGATGGTGTCCTTTGCCGTACAGAAACTTTGTAATTTTATGAGGTCCCATTTGTCAATTCTTGATCTTAAAGCATAAGCTATTGGTGATCTGTTCAGGAACTTTTCCCCCGTGCCCATGTCCTCAAGGGTCTTCCCCAGTTTCTTTTCTATTAGTTTCAGTGTGTCTGGTTTTACATGGAGGTTCTTGATCCACTTGGAGTGGAGTTTAGTACATGGAGATAAGAATGGATCAATTCGCATTCTTCTGCATGCTGACCACCAATTGAACCAGCACCATTTGTTGAAAAGGCTATCTTTTTTTCCACAGGATGTTTTTGGCTCCTTTGTTGAAGATCAAGTGACCATAGGTGTGTGGGTTCTTTTCTGGATCTTCAATTCTATTCCATTGGTCCACTTGTCTGTCACTGTGCCAATACCATGCAGTTTTTAACACTATTGCTCTGTAGTATTGCTTGAAGTCAGGGATACTGATTCCCCCAGAATTTCTTTTGTTGTTGAGAATAGTTTTAGCTATCCTTGGTTTTTTGTTATTACAGATGAATTTGAGAATTGCTTTTTCTAACTCTGTGGAGAACTGAGTTGGTATTTTAATGGGGATTGCATGGCATTTTGATTGCTTTTGGCAAGATGGCCATTTTAACTATATTAATCCTGCCTATCCACGAGCATGGCAGATTTTTCCATTTTCTGAGGTCTTCTTCGATTTCCTTCTTCAGAGACCTGAAGTTCTTGTCATATAGATCTTTCACTTGTTTGGTTAGAGTCACACCAAGATACTTTATATTGTTTGTGGCTATTGTGAAGGGTGTCATTTCCCTAACTTCTTTCTCAGCCTGCTTATCCTTTGAGTAATTTCTTTTACATATTTTGCAGAAATAGTAGGGATTTTTTTGTAATGGCCCCTGTGTATTGCAAAGATATGGAAGGGACAAAACTCAGAACCTCCAAATCCAGACAAAGAAATACAAGCAATACCAAATGACACCCTGAAAATATAGTAATGCAATTAACATTGGATTAAGCATATTTTATATATATACATATATATATATATATATATATATATATATATATATATATATATATATATATTGTAGCAAAAATTTGGAGAAAGTTTGGAGAGAGAAAGGTAGAGGGGAGCATGATATAATTATATTATAATCTGAAAAATAATAAAAATAATAGTAGTCAATATTTACTAGCCTATTAATTATATCCACATCTCCTTCATCTACTTTACTTTTTGATATATCCTTTGTATACTTACTTTTTAAAAAATCTACGTTCCATATATGAAATAAGTAATACAGTATTTGTGTTTCTGAGGAGCATAATCTGCCTTACTTGTTAATCACCAGTTCTTTTAATTTTCCTGTGAATGGAGTGAGCATTAAGTGTGCCTCATTAAATAATAAACCACTGTGTGTACTGAGCAGATTCCCTTTAGTCATGTCTTGAGGGACACCAAGGCTGATTTCATGTCTCTGAAATAAAGCAATAATAAATATAGATGTGTACCAATCTCTTCTGTATGCTGACTTATGTCCTTGTGGTTATAAAACCATGAATCATATTGTTGGATCATGTGGTAACTTTAGGTTAAATGGAGGAAGCTTCGCATAGCAGGGACACTACCTTGCACTCTCAGAGGCAGCATAAACTGATTCCCTTCCTTTGTCATCTCACTACAAGTTATTCTCATTGTTTTTTTCATATCAATAGATATTTCATGACTATTGAATCTCACTACAATTTTGACATGAATTTCTCAATGTTCAGACATATTGGGCATACCTTTATTCCTTGGCAATTTTTACTACTTATTTTGAAAACCCAGTTCAGCCTACTTATCTATTTAGTAACTCACCTTTTTTTTTCTCTTTATATATTGTTAGAAGTTGTTCATTTGTCCCTGGTATAATTATCGTTTTTCTTCTATAAACTAGATTATCACTTCTTTCTGCTTTTGTGATATTTAAAAAAGTTTTCATTTAAATTCAAGTCCAGGTAAAAATGTTTGCTTTTATTTCCTGCACCCTAGAATAACATTGAGGAAACCATGTCTATACATATCATAGCCCACTCTTGTTCTCTTTTTGAATATCACAAAGACAAAACGTGCTGAAAATTCCACCATGACACTGGAAGCTATGGGAGAAGCTAGAAACCTATTCTACTTAATGGTTCTCATCAGGTACGATTCCTGCTGTACTTTTAATGCTGGGCTTTTGCATCTCTAGATGTATGAGACAGTAAATTTACATTTCATAAGTCATCCACTTAAGCATGTTTGCAATTCATTAATGTACTTATTGATGTGATTCTTTTTTGTCTTTTTTTTTCTAATTTTAATCTAATTTTCTAAACTCCTTTTGCCACATCTAAAATATTAGCTATTAATATTGTTTTTACATCCTCCAAGGTCATTGGAGACTTTGACTAGACACATAATTTTTTCTCATCTTATGTTTAATCGTTTATTTTGCATTCATAGAATACGTGACAGGACCACAAAAGTCCCTGTCACATATTAGTTACAACATGTCTGAAGCATCATTTCAAAGTCTGTAATGCAAGTTGCATTTAAAATGCTATGAGACCAGATACTTTTTTATATTATAACTTTCTGAATTAATATTTAAAAATTACCAGTACTTATTTAAATGATGATAATAGTTTTACTTATAGTATACTTCTTTAACAATGATTATTTCATTGCAAAAATTAAATCTATAATATGCATACAAACATGTATATTTATATGTATGTTAACAGTATACTTACCAGGTGCTAGAATAATAATGTTCATATTATGTCAGTATGATTATTTGTAATGAAATTGAAATTAAAATCTATTAGTGTTTTGTTTGACAAAAGCTACAACTACCAGACGTACTCTATGATCCTGAAACAACTCTTTTTCCATAGATCTGTAAGCTTGAAATTCAATCTCGATGTGTTAGATTTAGTTTCTCATGCCTATAGCACAGCCTTGTGTTGCCCACAGCCATCTCCTCATTCTTTTGACACAGCTGCTTCTCTGTATATGCCTGTGTCTGCAGGTCTCCCTGTGTCCTAATTGCCATTTATTAAGGCACCAGGGAAGGATTAAGGATTTGGATGGGGATCAATTTTACATAAAGACCCACTTTTATCTTCTTTATCTTTTAAGAATCCTTATCCCCAAATTCAGCCACCCTCTAAAGTACTAAGACATAACCCATAGGCAAGTGAATTTTAATGACCTAATGGGGATACAACCCCTTGTTTCTATTCTCAAAACAGAAATAATTTTGCTATGTTTTACTTTAATAGCTTGATAAACTTACCTTTGTGAAAATAAAGACTGCTGTTTCATTTATACATCTTTAAAATAATTCTTTCCTCATGTATGTGAGTATTGGTTGGTTATAATGTGCATCTATGAAAACAGCAGTTTGATTATCAAATATCTGAACACATGTGTTCTTGTGTAATCCCAGGAGAATGTTATCAGTGTTTTAGAGGAAATGTTATAGAAATTGATGCCATATGTATTTCTTTGATCCTAAAATTGATTATTACACAAATTTGAAAATCTTATGACATCGTCTTCCTACCTTGGGGAACACTCAGCAAGTATGAGAGTGCTGTTGTGCATAAATCAAGAGTCATGTTGTTCTTTTCACTTCAAAATAATGATGAAGCCCTGAGTTTGAAGTAACAGAGTACTATTTTCATGGTGAAGCTTTGAGATAGAACTTTCCTTTATTTTAGGAAGTAAAATACTGGGAACTGAAATTTTTGAGTTAAAAGAAAGCTCCTTTCCTAACTTGATGGACTATAATTGAGCAGACAACAAACATGGAAAGACATTTGGGGATCAAGATATTTGTCTTGGACCTTTGTACCCCACAAGCAATCAGGTTTGTTATCAAGGGATATCATGTTTTCATTGTACATTGCTTATTTCTTAAAGCCTTCAGGAAAGTTGTCTTAGATACTCCATCCAATTATTTGCTAAGCTTTGTAAAAGTCACTTTGCTTGGGTATGGGGTATCATCCCATGAAACGACTTGGATTAGTGCCCAAATTTGATAAAAGGTGATGTTGCAAAGCAGAATAAGATGTGCGTCTCTGTGGTGGTTGTATGCTGACCCAGGAGCTTCAAACAGAAAGGGAATGGTGTTTGCCAGATCCAACTGTAGAGCATGGCACTAGGAGCTAGACTTGTCTAACTGACATAGGAAATGTTCCAAAAGAAAAATAAAATAAAATACTGAATTAGACATATGGTTCTCCACATTGTGGTGTAAGTCAAACATTTACCAACAACTGGACAATTTCTAAACCGAAGCTAAGAATCCAGTAAAATTCTTTTATAGACATTTTAACAAGAATAGTTAAAATATGTTTATATTTATAGTGATTTTTTACATACACTTCTAATATTTTCATAATCAGCCCACAGGTCAAAGATAAAAAAACATAGCTTCCTAAATATAGTGTACCCTTGACTAAGCACATGTTAATATATTAGTACCTAGATCTAAATATTTATACCTTATATTTCTCTATCTCTATTCTTGTATTTGTTCCTTAAAATATTTGTATTTATAAATGTAACGTACACTATTATTTATATATTCAAACAGTAAATATTCCTCTGACATAAAAATTATCACCCTATTAATTTCCTTGGTCACACTATTGCAATTTCTTTAAACAGAACAGAAAAACACAAGGTAGTAATGAACAAAGAATGGAAGGAAAGGTGGAAAGTGAGAGGAAGACAGGCAGGAAATGGAGTACGCCTGTACCTGAAACAAATCTTTACCAGTTGAATGACTGCCACTATGCAATGAATGTCTCTATACCAGAACTCTATATTGCATTAAAAAGTATATATATGTGTGTGTGTGTGCATATATAATGCCCATATGTGCATATATATAACTTTAGTAAATATCAACTATTGCATTATCTTACCTTATATTTAATAAGAATTTTTACACTGTTTAAACAGAAACTACAATACCAATTGCACTAAAATGTTTGTAACCAGCCCACAAATGAACAATGGCAAGTTTTCAATCAACTTATATGGTCAAATGTGTTACAGAAAAGGAGACAATATAGATACTCCTTAATTTTGACAAAGCTCTGAATTGTGTATTTTTCTTTCTCATGCGTGTCATTATATTCCAATATTATGAGACAGTAATCCATAGCAATCCTGCCTTTTGTATCATTTGGAGTCTACTTAAAAGTGACTCTATTCATTTTCACAAATAAGTTATATTCTAATCATGTTCAAAGAAAAAAGAAAATATTAAGTAAGTATTTAAAGCATTGATGTGATAGTATGATATTTGATTTCCAAATGCTTTTAGTGTCCTATTGATACATTGTCAGAAGCATATGATAATAATCATTAGCTCTTTTTTTATTTCTGCTTAGTAAATAATGACTCATTCCCTCAGAGACATTAAAAAATCCAATGCTCTGTTTCTAATGTGTTAGATGCTCTATTAGGAAACAATAGCACTTCAGCCATTTTCTCTGCAGGATATTAGGTACTGCTGCTTCATGAGATTTTTCTCTAAAGTAACCTTTCAAAGCCAGCCACAACAGCTTTTATTCTAGATCATACTGACATCTGACCTTTGTAAACTTATACATAAGAAAAAATAAGAGAAAAGAAGATGCTAAGGGAGACACAGTTATCTTTTTCAAAACGTAGCAATCCCCACAAGGTACAGAGATATCATGACCTATAAAGTTCAGAGCTGTGTTGGTTCTTCCTAACAATTACCCGCTGCTATTAGGAGTCTTTCCCCTCACTAAAAATGTCATAGCTGAGATAACTGCTCCAGTTTGAGAAGGGGGAAAGTACACAATTTAACAAGGAGCTGCTGTGTGATGGGTGGGTTAAATTTGATTACTGCCATTTCAAGCTGCTAATGCACCAGGTGTTATAATGTCTCATTCTCTCTGAACTATGTCACTAAACCAGAATTTCTTAGAAGGGATTCTTTGCTCATAAATTTCCTTGAGATACAGTATTTTTATTTCAGTTAAATTTGCTCTGAGGTGACCAATGTTCATTCTGATGGTGTAATTAAAAGTGATAATGATAGCTATTATCAGATAATAACTGAGCCTCTTTAATTAGTCTCTTTAAAACAGTCCTTTGTGGACAGTTATAAATGAAAGACTTGGTTATTCCAGTTTACCTTTGAAACTGAAGATATATAGAGGAAGGATGACATCTTGTTTCTGAAATTATTCAGCTTTTACTCCCCAAATCATAGCAATGCCATTTTTAATTTGTAAAATTCACCAGGTACCTTTGAGTAACTGAAAAAGAAACTGATTTGATAAACAACACACAATATTTAACTGAAATGAACCTACTGCTATAACTTGATAGAAGTATATAACCATTTTTGTTGGATAGTTTTATTTCAACTTAACAACAAGAAAAGTCATTTGAGAGGAGGGAATCTCAATTAAGAAAGTGTCTCTTTAAGATTGATCAGCATGGAAAACTAAAAAAAAAAAAAAAAAGATTGGTCTGCATGCAAGCCTGTAAGGTATATTATAATTATTATAATTAGTGATTTATCAGAGAGGACATTCCTTTGTAGGAGGGTTGGTGACCTTGGGATCTATAAGAAAGCTCTCTGGAGCAAGTCAATAAGGAACATCTCACCATGGCTTCTGTATAGGTTCCTGAATTCCTGATCTCTCCAAAAATTTTTTTTCATTTTTTTAATATTTTTATTTTCTATATTCTTTGTTTACATTCCAAATGATTTCCCCTTTCCGGGTCCCCCCCTCTCCATATGTCCCATAAACCTTCTTCTCTCCATCCCTTCTCCAATCACCTCCCTCCTTTTTCTCTGTCCTTATATTCCCTTCCCATGCTAGATCAATCCTTTCCAGGATCAGGACCCTCTCCATACCTCTTCATGGGAGTCATTTGTTATGCAATTTGTGCCTTGGGTATTCAGGGCTTCTGGGCTAATTAATATCCACTTATCGGCAGGAAATCATCAAACTCAGGGCTAAAATCAATCAAATAGAAACAAAGAGAACCATACAAAGAATCAACAAAACCAGGAGCTGGTTCTTCGAGGAAATCAACAAGATAGATAAACCCTTAGCCAGACTAACCAAAGGGCACAGAGACAGTATCCAGATTAACAAACTTAGAAATGAAAAGGGAGATATGACAACAGAAACTGAGGAAATTCAAGAAATCATTAGATCCTAGTACAAAAGCCTATACTCAACACAACTGGAGAATCTGGAGGAAATGATCAGTTTCCTAGACAGATATCCGACACCCAAACTAAATCAGGATCAAATAGATCAACTAAACAGTCCCATAACAGCTGAAGAAATAAAAAGGGTCATAGAAAGTCTCCCAACCAAAAAAAGCATGGGACCAGATGGCTTCAGTGCAGAGTTCTATCAGACCTTCATAGAAGACCTAACACCAATACTCTTCAAACTATTCCACAAAAATAGAAACAGAAGGAACACTACCCAATTCCTTCTACAAAGCCACAATTACGCTGATACCAAAACCACACAAAGATCCAACAAAGGAAGAGAACTTCAGACCAATATCTCTTATGAATATTGATGCAAAAATACTTAATAAAATTCTTGCCAACTGAATCCAAGAACACATCAAAACGATCATCCACCATGATCAAGTAGGCTTCATCCCAGGGATGCAGGGATGGTTCAATATAAGGAAATACATCAATGCTATCCACTACATAAACAAACTCAAAGAAAAAAACCATATGATCATCTCATTAGATGCAGAAAAAGCATTTGACAAAATCCAGCATCCTTTCATGCTAAAAGTATTGGAAAGTACAGGAATTCAAGGCCCATACCTAAACATCGTTAAAGCAATATACAGCAAAACGGTAGCCAACATCAAACTAAATGGAGAGAAACTTGAAGCAATTCCAAAATTTAACATGAAGGAGTATTGTATTTTATCAAAGCCATTTTCCGCATCTAATGAGAATGGGTGGCCAGGTGGAGAAGCACCCTCACAGAGGTGGAGAACATGGAGGAGGGTCGTGACCGGGAAGGTGGGTAACTTTTGAGTGTAAATAAATAAAATAATTTAATAGTTAAAAAAAAGATAATGAACTATTATTACATGAAACTGTGAGTGAAATTTTTTCTTACCCAAGGAGCTTTGGTCATGGTGTTTCATCACAACAATAATAACACTAACTAAAACATAAAATATATGCATGTTCTAAATATAATTTTGTTCAAAATATTTAGAGAAATATACATTTCTCAAGGATTTGTCTTTTCCAGATGGAGGTCAACCTCACTGTTGATCAGCACTCAGGAGAGACTCCCATGTTTTCACTCAGATTCCATTTAATCATTGGCTCATCCAGGAGCTTTTTTATGTTGTTAGATTTTATATTTGAAAGGCATACTTGTATGTTTGATCACTAGTGTGTAGCTGCTATATAATATATATCAGTAAAATTAAAAAGGTTATACATTAAATAGAATGAATACTACACTTGAAAGTAATAATGCAGCTTTCAAATTAGTCTATAAATGTAAAACGTCTCTATGATGATCCTTTCATTACTTTCATACCTAAGCAAGTTTTAGAATTAAAATATTGATTGATATAAAACCAGAATTCTATGGGAGTAAATGATCTTTGTCACAAAGACAATGGTAACTGAATCTGCAAATATGTCATACAAACATCATTGTCAGCATAGACTAAATGATTTATTAGGCTTTACTAATATTTCACTTTACCAAGAAATTGACTTTGTTCAGATTGCCTGAAGAAATAATTATATTTCAGTCAATAATATTCTTCAGCTCACAAGCTTCCATTCCACTGAGTAATGTTTCCATGAATATTTTATTCACAGTAGGTTATCTGTGCTTAGTTGTGGTTATTTTAAATAAACTCAAACTGTAAGTCACCTCTCACTAGGTATTTGGCAACAACAAGTAAAAGTATCTAGCAGACACAATTGGTTCCAACGGTGTTTTGTAGGAAGTCCTTGGGAGAATCTGAGCTTTGGCTAAAGAAACCCTGAGAGAGCTTATTCTTTCTGTCTGTCAGGATTGATTAAGGTAAAATTATAGTAATGCAGACTGTGAAGACCCATATTATGAGGTTTCAAAGGGAAATAACGACACTCTCAGGAGCTGGGTTAAACACCATTCATATTACATTCCAGTAAATAATCTGACCTCACTCTGTCCTGGTAATGAGAAACTGAGGGCAAAGTTAATGAGCTATGTTTTTTGGTAGAGGAAATATTAGCAGAGAAACACAATTGATCTATCCAGTACTCATGTGGAGCTTACACTGAAAGATAAGAAAATAGAACAGATAAATTTGAAAATTATGTTGTATGCATCAGGAAGAATTTTGAACAATTTTAAAGTTATGGACAAGGCTGGTACAGAGAAGCCTCTCCAACTGTAAAAGAAACTGTTAGCAAAATTAAATTTACACATCATATTTTGCCTTGGGAAATAAGAATTGGTATCGAGTCTAGAAACCTACCATCAAAGGCTCCATATTCATATTTTGAAAGAATAATGCCCAAACACAACTGCCTTCACTACAATTACTCTCTTGGGAAATCTTTTCCTATGTTCAGCTGACAAAATCAACAGATCTCTGCACAGCTAGGAAAAAAATAGAAGCAGGCTATTTATTTATCAAGCTAGCAGTGGAATGTGGCATCATTAAGCAAGTGGTACTATTTTTATTATGATAAAAGTTATAACTTAAATTTAATTGTTTTCTTTCGTATTTTTTTCAAGGCAGGGTCTCACTTTATACTGTAGTCTGACCTGAAACTCTATATAAACCAGGCTGTCCTAAAACATGTTTGGACTAAAGGCATGGACCTCTACACAAAGCTGATTTTCTATAGTTCTGAAATAATGTTCTGGTGTGAGATCTTTAAATGGTATCCTTTGACTCTTTACTGTAACTGTAACATCCCACGGTTATTTTGGTTCAGCTTCCAATTCATTTCCATCATTCACTTATCACTGGGAGTTTCTGCATTGTTCAATACCACATCACTGACTTCACAGTGTGAAAGATGATGAAGCTCTAGCCTTCCTTGCCTAGAGTTTGGATTTGTTCTTTGGATAGTTTGCTGGAAGCATAGAATTGTGTAGACAGTGGGCATGAGACATTTAGAGCTTTCTCCTCTGTTCAAACAACTTTCATCCATGCTCATTTGTGCCAAAGCTGATGAAGTCCCTCCCACCCCCAGTACTGCAGAACAATTCACAGAAAAGAAAATGTCACATTTCTCTTTTTGCTCTTCCTTGTCTCTTCATATCAGTGTTCAATTTTGAAAATCTATAGAGTAGGAAGAAAGCTTTTAATCTATCTGCCCCTTCTCTGTGCTTTGCAATATATACAAAAGTTCTGAAAGTATTTTTAGGAGACACCAAAGGTCCACAGCATATAGATGCATATTAGCTTCATAAAACTATGACAGGCTAGTAAGGAGTAAATCATCTTCATTAAATAAATTCTTTTTCATTTTCCAAAATAGGTCAGGTTAGGAAGCTAATTAAGTTGGCCCTCATTTCATCTTGAAAATGAAGACTACCCAAAATAGATTAAAATATTCATGGGCCAAGGTTTTGGTTATGATAATAAGTAAAAATGGAAACAAATTTGTTGAAAGTCTTCAAAAAAGATAGCAATCTATGTATAAGAGACTACAAAATTAATTAATCAATAACCATATTTGATCATAAGACTGTTTCAATGCCTATGTGGGAGTTCCCTCACCCACTAGTAAGTCTTTTTTTTAATGTGGTGCATGTTCTTTTCTGACTTGACATTAAAGTACCCAGACTGTGATAAAAAGTGCTTTGACCTTTAGAGGTGTGCTATGATTACAGATATTTTAAACTGATTTAGTTTTAAAAAGAAGGCCTTAGGAATTTTCAGAGTTTTAGAAACAGGTAAGTGACTTCCTAAAAATGTAATTCCATACTTAAAGTAAACAATTAACACATTCTTAAGTTTTAAACTTTAATTTGAAAACAAAGCCAACAAACAAGGGGAAAAAAACCCAACACTTAAAAAGAATTGTGTCATATCTTGGATTCCTATCTTGCTGCCAGATAGAGATGAGATTCTGCGAAATGAAACAGATCAAAGCAAACCAGGAAGAAAGCAAGCAAACTGCAAAACCTACTAAGAAATTCTTTACTGCCCTTGAATTCAATTCTCTAGTACGTGGAATGCTACCCCTACCAGTGATTTCTTGTTATATATAGGATTTTAATGTGCAATGGTAAGCCACAGTTTTTTAAATTAAATTGTTTAATATATTGCACAACCTTCCAGGATATTAATCATGTTATTGCCCCATACACACAATACAGAATGCAAAATTTTAATCCTTGTAGAAGTTATTTTAGTGAATACAAAACACGTAAAAGTGGGAAAAATTGTGATCTCAGATATGCAACAGTGTATAGGTTAAAAACATACTATAAGGCACCTAAAACACAAAATGTTGCTAAGTTCTGTGCCTATGCCAATTGTAACCAAAGGAGTACCAAGCATAAGTAATGATAGCAGATGCAGAGACCCACAGCCAAACACTAGGCAAAGCCAAAGGACTCCCGTGGCAGTGAGGGAGAATTATTGTAGGAGCCACAAGGATGGAGGACACCATGTGAACATGTAAGAATCAAGTAAGCAGGGCTCAACAGTGGGTTATAGAACCCACATAGAGACTGTATGGGTCTTCCACATATGGAACCCTTTATGTGAAACCTTATGGTTATGTAACATGGTGTTCATGTGGGACTCCCAACAATGGGATTATAAGGTATTTCCGATTCTCTTTCAGAAGAATTTTATTGGTTATTTTATGTGTTTATATTTCAAATGTTATCCCCCTTCCTGATTTCCTCTCCCTATCCCACACCCATAAGCCCCACCCACCCACTCCTGCCTCACTGCCCTAACATTCCCCTATGCTGGGGCATCAAGCATTCACAGTATGTTTTAGTCAGGTTTCTATTCCTGCAAACATCATGACCAAGAAGCAAGTTGGGGAAGAAAGAGTTTATTCTGCTTACACAGTTGTTCATGACCAAAGGAAGTAAGGACTCGAACTCAAGCAGGTCAGGAAACAGGAGCTGATGCAGAAGCCATGGGGGGATGTTTCTTACTGGCTTGCTTCCCCTGGCTTGCTCAGCCTACTCTCTTATAGAACCCAGGACTAGTAGTGCAGAGATGGTACCACCCACAAGGGGCCCTTTCCCCTTGATCACTAACTGAGAAAATGCCCCATACCTGTATCTCATGGAGGCACTTCACCAACTGATGCTCCTTTCTCTGTGATAACTCCAGTCTGTGTCAAATTGACACTCAAAACCAGCCAGTACACAGGACTAAAGGCCTCCCCATCCACTGACGTCCAAAACAAGGCCATCCTCTGCTACATATGTGGCTGGAGCCATTGGCTACTGCATGTGTACTCTTTGGTTGGTGGTTTAGTCCCTGGGAGCTGTCAGGGGTCTGGTTGGTTAATAATTTTGTTATTCCTATGGGGTTGCAAACTCCTTCAGCTCCTTCAGTCTTTCTTTCCCCTAACTCCTCCATTTGTGTCACTGTGCTCAGTCTGATGGTTGGCTGCAAGCATCTGTATCTGTATTTGCCAGGCTCTGACAGAGCCTCTCAGGAGACAGCTGTATCAGGATCGTTTTGGCAAGAACTTCTTGGCAACAGCAATAGTGACTGGGTTTGGTGGCTGCATATGGGATTAATCCCCAGGTGGGACAATTTCTGGATGGCCCTTCCTTCGATCTCTGCTCCACTCTTGTCCCTGTATTTCCTTCAAACAGGAGCAACTCTGGATTAAAATTTTGAGAAGGGTGCGTGGCCCCATTCCTCAACTGGGGGCCATGCCTAAACTCTGGATATGGTCCCTACAGGTTCTCTTTCCTCTTTGTTGGTTATTTCAGGTATTATCTACGTTGGTTCCTGGGAACCTCTTGTTTTCCTGGCATCTGGATCTTTTTTTTTTTTTTTCTTTTTTTCTTTTTTTGGTTTTTGCAAGACAGGGTTTCTCTGTATAGCCCTGGCTGTCCTGGAACTCACTCTGTAGACCAGACTAGCCTCAAACTCAGAAATCTTCCTGCCTCTGCCTCCCAAGTGCTAGTATTAAAGGTGTGTGCCACCACCTCCTGGCCATCTGGGTCTTTCTGTTGGCTATGCCCAGTTTTTTGCCTTCACCTTGGAATCCTTTTCCTTCTACTAAGTTTCAATGTCCAGTGGTGATTTAGTGATTTGAGGGTCTGTCAAATTTATTGTATGTTGTTATTCTATGTTGGGTGGATATCTCCAGGAGGTCTCCTCTTTTCCTTTCCTTCCTTCCTTCTTTCCTTCTTTCCTTCCTTTCTTTCTTTCTTCCTTCCTTCTTTCTTTTTTTCTCTGAAGGAAAACAGGAGGAGTTGATCTGGGAGAGATAGGGGTTGTGTGGATGGGAGGGGATTGGGAAAACTGGAGAAAGGAAACTGCAGTGGATGAAATGTTCAAAAAAAGAATAAAAGTGTAACATAAACATTTTCTCATCACAAGACAGCTATGGGATGCCATTATATAAAACAATTATATTTTGTTTCTTTGCATGAAACTAATAAAATAATAAAACTAATAAAACTAATAGAAATGGAATTTGGAAAAATATAATATCTATTATTTATAAAGTATGTAATATCAAAAACTACTACAAGACTACAGAGAGAAGAAAATGTCAATATGGAAAATATATAACACATTTGAGTACTTCTTGATTTGTAGACAAAACTGTACCTTTTTCTTATAAGTGACAAAATTTCCCCCTCAGTTTCTTGAATGATGTTGGATCCTACCAGATAGTGTTATAGATATAACCATTTTATAAATCTCTAAGCCACAACAGACAAAACTGAAAAATCTTTAAACCTGTTTAAAGTGGATTCTTAAACTCATTTATTACATATGGTTTAATGCCTTTTTAAAATTATAAGATTTCCCTCCCTATTATAAATGGGCATTTAAAAAATCTGGCTTCTATAATTATTAAATAATTTAAATACAATATACTTAAGACCTCTCTGATTTTGCATTTCATGCATATTGTTTTTATCAAGTAAGCTGAAAAGAAAATAAAGTAAAATAGAAGAGTTCCAAGAAGTTACATGCTGTTACAATATGCCCTATTAGGCAACTGAGGCAAGGTGATTGAGTGGGGGACTCTGCCATGTTGCATTTACCTTCTCTCATAATTATATTGCATAATATTTAATGGGCCATGAGTCTAATGCAAGGCAAGAAGCAGTCAGAAAAATAAATCCTACCAGATATTGGTTTCAGTGTATTTTTTCATATTAATGGAGAGGGCACAGGGTGGAAGTGTGGAATGAGGGGAATGGGAACATTTCAATGAGATCAATTCCATAATTGCTCGTTGGCAGTGAAAAACCAGTCAAATGATTGCATTTCCGTTGACTCCATATTTTTCCCTCAGTAGACCTATTTTAATGTGTTGGAGTCGCTATAAACAAACACTATGGTCTAAGTGAGATATTCAGGGTAAATGGTTTTTTGGCTGATAGTGCTGAAGGTTTTGTAAGTTATGATCTGATAACTACATGAAAGATAAACAATTTTCATAAGTCCTACCTCATTGTAGGGTATCCCTGTATGAGCATACAGCCTCAGGTCACCTGTTCTCTTACAGAAGCACAACTCTCTGGACTATGGCCATATTATTTTGATTTATTTAAAGTTAATTATGTCCCGAGTACTGTATATACAATTATCATACTTAGACAAAGAAATCCAATCATCTTAATTGTATGGGAGTTTGAACCCAGCAAAATGGCTGCTCCCTCAAAAGATTACATCCAAAGGCCAAGGTGTGTGTAAACTGGCTGGAATTCAAACATGACATACAACTTTAATCCCTCTGGCATATGTTTTGTAGACCCCCTGCATCCCAAATAATAGATTTCATTTGTAGAAGGAAGCATCCATGTTTGAATATAACATCTAATTGAGGCACAAAGTGACAAATCAGAGAAAATGATGAGTTAGAGATATGATACACTCAACTATCATGAGAAGAGCATAGGAAAGAGAGATGAGAGTAGAAATAAAAGAGAGGGAGAGAAAGATGGAGAGAAAGACACACACAAGGACAGAGACAGAGACACAGACACAGAGACACAGATACAGAGACACAGAGACAGAGACAGAGACAGAGACAGACAGACAGACAGACAGATAGGAGACAATTTTACCATAGTTTTACAGAGACAGGTTACAGGTTAAGACACATAATGTGAAGGACCCGGAAGTTTACCACAGACTATCAGAATTAATTTGAGGCCAACCAGAGAAATTCAATGAGAAACTAGGAAAAGCAAGTTTGACTCAGTCAGTATGGTAAGGAGCTTGAGCCATAGACATGAATTGAACCATCCAATCAGAGGTCAAATTGAATGAGAAAGAGTGAACTTATGCAACAGTAAGCCTCCTGGACAATAATTACATCTGTCAAATAAGATACTTTTATATTTAATAACTCGTAATGTAATGTGAATTATATTTCATTATGAGTTATAGTGTCATATTTAAATGGACTAATACCTGATCCATTTTCTTTAAAACATATAGGAAATAATAAGTGCAGTTTATGCTTGGCATATAGTAATCACTCAAAAAATAAATAATAAGATTATAATTAAAAATAAGTTAATGTGTAGTTAATAGAATACATGCACTTGATTGAGAAAATGGAAATATATATAAAAGATTAGACAGGAGAGCTATTTTTCATCAAGTGTATTTGACCTTTATATTATTCTGAAAACATATTTTCAATTTCCTTGGAGTTATGTCGTATAGTTCTCGTATTAAGTAAAAGTCTTGTCTTCCCATTATCAGACCTAATTTTCAAGCAATTATTCATGCTATTTCTCAGTGGTCTAATTATAAGGAAATTTTAGAAAGAGACTTGAAATAACACTGCATATATTCTACTTTTCTGCTCTCTTGTTTGCCCAGAGTAAAATAAAAGGGAGACAGACAGAGAACTATAGAGCCAATTAATCAAAGAAATATGTGATAAGCAAATAATAGCATTTTGTATGAGTGTTAACAATAGTAACTAATATTACTTTAAATAATCAGCCAAGGAAAGATCATATTTACTTTTCTGACCTAATACACAAAATTAATTTCACTATGAAAATAGATATATATTTTTAAAATATTATGAAAGAGCAATAAACAATTTGAAATTCTAAATGATTTTCCATGTCCAAGTGCTCAACAGTTTTATACAGTTAATGCCATTGGCACTAATTTAGTTTTGTGTTAAATGCACTTTGTAATTTGTGTTATTAAAACATTCATTAAATGTTAGAGGTAGTTATCATCATTAGCACTATCACATCACCCATATTATATCTTTCCTAATGGCTGCTCAATAATAAAAGTAAATGATATTTAAACAATACAGAAACAATTTACTTTGAATTAAATTACTGTTTCAATGATTAATCTCATGTATCATTATCATTTGGATCAAAATTGTGAAGCTGCACTTGTAATCTGGAGGTAAAATAAGTCCTTTTCCTTGACACTTGAATCTGGCAGGTAGCTAGTAGAATGAGGAAGGCTTCTAGGTTCTCTTGATGAAAGATGCATTCCCATTCCTGAAACGTTTTTCATCTTGCCTTCTTGATTCATAGCATTCCACATCTTAATGTCAACCTCAAGGAGCTTAGATTTTGGTGTAGTAAAAGACACAGAGATTCAAACTGCAATTTTGACCACTGTTTTGCTGAAATGCTTGTTCCCACAGGTGAAATGGATTCCTTTTTTTTTGCGGAGAGCCATTTAATTGGTTATTAATTTCATAAGGTTTAAGTTAGGTATCAATTTGAAGCAAATTCCTTTGATTCTGCACAAGTGTAAAACATGGCAAGTCATGTTAGCCCAATATACGTGTGAAAACTGGGTTCAGAACAGATTGCTATTCCAGAGATGGAAAAATTAAATTAAAACTAGAGTGATGAGTTCAGAACATGTCATAGCCCAGCATGGTTGACTGAAATATTCATGATGGGCAAGATAACCTTGGATAGATTATCTTGTCTCCTAGGCCTTCTGAGAAAGTGACTGATGTTCAACCTTTCCTTGCTTTCACAATCACAAAGGGCCCTTCCCGTTGCCTTGCTGAGCAATCTACTCTGTAGAAACCACAGGACACCAGAGCATAACTGAAGCACTGTATGCTGCCTCAATGATGTTTTGACTTCCCAAAAGTGGTTACCTTGCCCACGTTGCTACCATGGCCATTGACACAGCAAGGATCTTTCTGTGTATTTCCTTGGAGAAGATCTTTTCAGTGGATTATTTTCCCTGGTAGTATTCTGTCTAGCTTCAAAAATCCTCTGGAGCATCTTTTAAAGGCTATAGGGAGGCACCCATGCATTCTTAGTTTTGATAAGTGTATTGGCTACGATATCAGGAATGTTGGACTCACACCTGAATGAGTGTACTGAAGAATGCAAGTAATAGAGCTTACAAGGTAAGGTTGAAACAGACATTCTTGCATGAAACAGAATGATGGATCCTGTTTACTTATACAGTCTGTTAAACTGTGTCTTTTAATTGGGGAACTGAGACCACTGACACTGAGAAATGTTAATGTTCAATGATTGCTAGTTACTGTTATTTTGTTGTTGATTTTGATACTATATAAGTGTGATTTACTTCTTTTTTGATTTGTTGTGAAGTGGTAATTTTTTTATGTTTTTTGAATGTAATTACCCTCCTTGTGTTGGAATTTTCCTTCTAGCTGGATTAGTAAAAAGATGTTTAAATTTGGTTTTCTCATGGAATATCATGGCTTATTTATCTATGTTGATTGAGAGCATTGCTGGGTATACTAGTCTAGGCAACATCTCTCAACTTTGAGGGGCTGCAACACATCTGTCCAGGATCTTCTGGATTTTAGAGTCTCTGGTGAGAAGTCTGGTGTAATTCTGATAGGTCTGCATTTACATGTTACTTAGCCTTATAGCTTTTAATATTATTTCTTTGTTCTGTCCTTTTAGTGTTTTGATTATTATGTAGTGGGATGATTTTTTTTCTGGTGCAATCGATGTCATGTCCTATGGTCTTCTTGTACATTTGTGACATTTCCTTCCTTTAGGTTAAGAAAGTTTTCTTCTATGATTTTGTTGATATTTTCTGGTCCTTTGAACTAGGAATCTTCACCCTTGTATATTCCTATTATTTATAAGTTTGGTCTTTTTATAGTGTCCTTAATTTCTTGGATGTTTTAAGTTAGAAAGTTTTTATATTTGGTATTTTCTTTGATCTTTTTATCCATATCATCTTTAGTGTCTTTGCCTGAGATTCTGTCTTCTTTATCTTGTATTTTGTTTCTGATGCTTGAGTCTTTCTTTCCTATTCCTTTTCCTAGTTTTTCCATCTACAGTTTTGTCTCCATTTCTGAGTTCTGTAGTATTTCTATTTTCATTTTGGGGGGGGCTTAGACAATTTTGTTCATTTCCTTGACCTGTTTGGTTGTATTTTCCTCTGTTTTCTTGAGGAAACTATTTATATCCTTTTATGAGATTATGGTAGTGGTGTCAAAGTAGCTCATTTGTATTGAAGATGCTAATATTACATCATTGAATATTTTATATAGTATATACATACACTTTTCAGCTCCAAAATTGGACTAAACTGGTGAACACAGGTAGCCACTAAAGATAACATGGAAGGAATTTTTGAAATTAATTAATTTTGTCTGGAATTACTTGAAATGCTTGTAGAGTTATATGCTTCAATAAGATTTTGCAGCTTTTCTTTTGTCTGGAAGTAAACTTGGTATCATGTGTTCATTCTTTTTATTTTGCATACAGAAGTTTTAGAATTGCATGTAAATAAGTATCCATATATGTGTGTATAGATTCATTTCTGTTGTTGTCCTAAAATCCTATGAAAAAAACAAGCTTAGGAAACAAAGGATGTACACACTTTATAATGCCAAGAGTCAAGATAGGTGCAGAAAGCAATTTATCAAATTAACAATTGAGACCAGAGTGTCTCATATTTGCATATACATATTTATGTATGTCTCATAATACATATTTAGTGTTCAGCTGGCTTTCTCAACTCTTATACAGTTTATGACAAACAAAACAAACAAATTGAAAGAGGAAATGATGCCACCCTTTCCGACTGTCTTCTCCATCATTGAAGAAAATCCAGGTAATTTCCCATAGACATGATTCCAGAATGACTCAATATAGCAAAACTTCAAAAGACCATGTTCCAGATGATTTAAGGTACATCAAGTTGACAATTAAAACCAGTCATTATTATGAGAGAAGTAGGTATTATAGGAGTAGATATCATTTTTCTGTTTAATAAATTCAATATAAAATTTCCATGTCATATCATCTGTTTGGCCATAGTTTGAATTCTTTCCTAGTATAGTAAATCATAAAATTTGTAAATAACAGCAGCGGTGGCAGCGGCGGCAGTGCAGCAGTGGCTGGTCCAGCTGAAGGGCCATCAGCAGTGGAACCAAGGCGACACAGTGTCCAGTTAGCCCCTGCGCCCACGACCACTGACCTTCGCTGACCAACCGGGCTGCAAGCAGCTGCGGTTTTGCGGCGCCTTTCGCTGCACGGAAGCCACTTCAGAACTCGGCCTCCTGCCAGTCAGGAGAGGCTCACCTCCATCTTGGTTTTGGACTCCAGAGATATCGGACAGACTGAGATCAACCTGGGCGGCGGCACCACATCTCCAGGTCCTGCAAGAGGCTAGAGGGGCTTCCGGGCGGCCAGCTGGGAGAAGTCGGTGTGCTCCGGTGAATCAGGCGGGCCCCAGCAGGAGTCTTTGGGTGCCTGCTTCTGGATCTGAACAGCCCGGGCAGCAGCACCCTGTCTACAGGCAGTGCAGGAGGTAAGCTGTACACCAGAGGCCAACTGGGAAGGGGAAGCTTGAACTGGTGAGTCCAGCACTGACAAGACAAACTAACACCAGTGAGGACATCGGTACAGGGAGAAAGTTTCTGAACAGAACACCAATAGTGTATGCTCTAAGAGCAAGAATTGACAAATGGGACCTCATAAAATTACAAAGTTTCTGTAAGGCAAAGGACACCAACAATTGGACAAATCGGCAACCAACAAATTGGGAAAAGATCTTCACCAATCCTACATCAGATAGAGGGCTAATATCCAATATATATAAAGAACTCAAGAAGTTAGACTCCAGAAAACCGAACAACCCTATTAAAAATGGGGTACATAGTTAAACAAAGAATTCTCACCTGAAGAACTTCGGATGGCAGAGAAGCATCTTAAAAAATGCTCAACTTCATTAGTCATTAGGGAAATGAAATCAAAACAACCCTGAGATTTCATCTTACACCAACCAGAATGGCTAAGATTAAAAATTCAGGAGACAGCAGCTGTTGGAGAGGGTGTGGAGAAAGAGGAACACTCCTCCACTGCTGGTGGGGTTGCAAATTGGTACAACCACTCTGGAAATCAGTCTGGCGGTTCCTCTGAAAACTGGGCACCTCACTTCCAGAAGATCCTGCTATACCACTCCTGGGCATATACCCAGAGGATTCCCCACCATGTAATAAGGATACATGTTCTACTATGTTCATAGCAGCCCTATTTATAATTGCCAGATGCTGGAAAGCACCCAGGTATCCCTCAACAGAAGAGTGGATGCAAAAAATGTGGTATATCTACACAATGGAGTTCTATTCAGTCATTTGAAACAATGAATTCATGAAATTCTTAGGCAAATGGATGGAGCTAGAGAACATCATACTAAGTGAGGTAACCCAGACTCAAAAGATGAATCATGATATGCACTTACTAATAAGTGGATATTAACCTAGAAAACTGGAATACCCAAAACATAATCCACACATCAAATGAGGTACAAGAAGAAAGGAGGAGTGGCCCCTGGTTCTGGAAAGACTCAGTAAAGCAGTATTTGGCAAAACCAGAAAGGGGAAGTGGGAAGGGGTGGGCGGGAGGACAGGCGAAGAGAAGGGGGCTTACAGGACTTTCGGGGAGTGGGGAGCTAGAAAAGGGGAAATCATTTGAAATGTAAATAAGTTATATCGAATAAAAAAAGTATAAAAAATTTGTAAATATCTCTATATGTATGTATAATTAAAATAAATTTATAAATATTAAAACTTACATTCTCTTATATAACACAAAATCACAGAAATACAAATGGACACTGGATATATTAAAATTTCTGAAGATGATTTCTGAACCATGAATATTACAGTAAATTTGTTAGCCTGTCATAATGTCATAAGGTTTTCTGGTGTACAATGTAAATGCTTTAACTGACTTTAATAATAACTTATTTCAAGTTACATTAAAGTAGAAATTATTTAATCAAGAGATTTGATTCAATCTCAATTTTAATATTCAGGAAAATTTGTGGGTAAAAAGATGAGAGGCTGGAAAAATTGCTCAGCATTTAGGAGCACTGAATGCTTTTCCAAAAGTCCTGAGTTTAGTTCCCAGTAAGCACAAGGTGGCCGACAACAGTTTGTAAAGGGATCTGATGCCTTCTTCTGGTGTGTCAGAAGAGAGAATGTGGTAGGCAAAATAGAAAACTCTTCAATAATTTCCATTTAATTCACAGAAGGTAAGAGAATGTTACATAGTTCAAGGGATTATTTTGTGATATTGAATCATTGTTCAATCATATCCATTTAAGACGGACAACCCTGTGTCATGTGACTTGTTGTAATATAATTTTAATTGAAATTAAAATATGATAGAGAAGAGCAGAGAATAGAACTATGGCAGAATCTGAAAACAACTTTTTTAGCCATGGTCATTCCTGAAGATGAGAGAGATTCAGTGGGGTGTTTCAGAAGATTACCGAACATTTAGCTTCCTCAGAGTTGCAGCAATAGTACCTCCTATTCTTTGTGTGTCTAACTGGTCTACTTGGTATAAATACCACATTTCTTGCATCTCTTCATCCATTCATGGATACATAAATTCATCCTGTAACTTTAATGTTGGAATTATTTCTTGGATATATAAAAACATATACTTACTTAACATATAAATTATTATTGTCTTTTAGATATACTGCCACTAGAGAGATTTTTCTGGGGGAACATATTTTGAATTTTCTAGGAAGGCTGACACTTTTTTCCCTGATAGCTACAGGTATTACACTTCTCCTGACTCCATATGAACATTGCTTTTCAGCACCTTCAGATCAATATTCATTATACTGTACCTATGATATTGTAGATTTAGGTGTGTTTGAATTTGTACTTCATTGATGACTAGTGAATTTAATTGTTTTGTGCATCTTTAAATACATAAGTTGTCCATTTTTATGTTTTGTAAAGACATTTTCATGTCTTGAATAACAGCTATTTGTAACTTTATCCAATTTTTGGCAGTGTTTCTGTTAGATCCTGAATCAAATGGTCTATTGTGTATGTTAATTAGCTGTCAAATATAATTTGAATTCAGTGTTTGATTTGTAGAACTTCAGACATTTGCCACATCTGTGGAATTACAGACACGTGCCTGGTTTATTTGTTGCCAGAGCTTAAACCCAGGATGAAAATAATGCTCAGTAAGTATTTTATCAACTGAGTTCCACTCAGCCTTGGGTAGCTTTTTAATGCCTGTTACATTTTTAGATTTATGTAATGCCTACTTTCTGTCTCCTATGCTAAATGCCACCAAAGATGTAAAATTAAAATGTCTTCTTCAAAAAAATATTTAGGAATTCAAGGTCTTAGAACTTGATCATTGTGTTCGGGCTCCCACTGTTACTTTCTTCAGGTAGGGATCTTAATCTGCCATACAATGTAAAATGTCAGAGCTCTTTGACATTAAAAGCTTGCACAGCTATCTGAAACAGAATTATCTAAAATGATACGGCAAACTTTTCCCACTTCTGTCATCCCTATATTGCTTTAAATAGGAGATTTTAGGGTAAAGGTGTCACAGAGACATTTGCATGCCTTTCTCCGCCTTCCTCCAGGTGCCCTGCTTTTGCAGTTCTATGTGGAACTATCTTTCTTTTATGAGTACTTGAATTCTTTTTAAATTTTTAGAGTTGCTGATTGCTAACATGTTCTGGCATAAAACAAAAATGTACTCCCTTATAGTGCTAGAGGTAATAAATGTCTTCTACAGATTAATATCAGACTGTTTTTAAACTGAACTTGCTTTGGAATGCTCTAGAGAACACCCCATTTTTTTTATTTTCAATGCTAAAGTCATCTTGAATACTTTATATGATGAATGTTGTATTAATTACTGTTATTACCTGTGATAAAATATTTTCTAAAAATCTAGCTTGAGAGGAAACGAGTTTAGATTGTCTTAATGTTTGCAGGGTATATAGTCCATCATGAAGGTTTGGCAGTAGGAGAATGGAAGTTAATAATCACATTTGACACACAGCAATCAGAGATAGAAGAGAGAGGGACTGGAGAAAGGAGAAGGAAGAGGAGAGGAGAATAAGAAGGAGGAGAAAGAAGGAGGAGGAGGGGAAGAAGAAGAAGAAGGAGAAAAAAGGAGGAGGAGGAAAAGAAGAGAAGAAGAAAAGAAGAAGAAGAAGAAGAAGAAGAAGAAGAAGAAGAAGAAGAAGAAGAAGAAGAAGAAGAAGAAGAAGAAGAAGAAGAAGAAGAAGAAGAAGAGGAAGAAGAGGAAGAAAGAAGGAGGAGGAGAAGGAGGAGGAGAAGGAGAAGGAGAAGAAGGAGAAGAAGGAGGAGAAGGAGGAGAAGGAGGAGAAGGAGGAGAAGGAGGAGAAGGAGGAGAAGAATAAGGAGAAGAAAAAGGAGAAGGAGGAGGAGAAGGAGGAGGAGGAGAAGAAGAAGGAGGAGGAGGAGGAGGAGGAGAAGGAGAAGGAGGAGAAGGAGAAAGAGGAGGAGAAGGAGGAGGAGGAGGAGAAGGAGAAGGAGAAGGAGAAGGAAAAGGAGAAGGAGGAGAAGGAGAAGACAGAACAAAGCTGTTAAACCTTAAATTCATCCCACAGTGACTACATAATCCAGCAAGGCTTTCAGTATTATTTCATTAACATGATTAATAACCATAAAGAATCTAAAGAAACTAATTTTGTAGAAGAAAAGAAATAATTCTTGGAAGAAAAGAAGAATAAGCATCCATTGACTAATGGGTACAAGCCTACTTTTCAGGGGGAAATAAGTTCTCCTGCTCTATTGTAACACAAGGTGACTAAGACTAATTATGTTGAATGCATTATTACAAAAATGTTTCAAATGCAGCTTTCCAGTTCTAGCCAACAAAGAAGGCTGTGATCTTGACACCCAAAGATGCAAAATGAAAATGACCCACAATTATACAACACAGGCTCAAAGAAGCAGAGTGTGAAAGGAAGTGCAGAAAATAGAGTACTGCATATAACTCTTCCTATCTGAGGAAGAAGAGATGGAATTACTTAAGTGACAGGTCATGAAACGTCAGCTAAATCAAAATTTAGAAATAGCCAGAGGAAACACTGAAGTCTAAAGGTTTAAATCATATGGTAAGAAATAAGTAACTTCTGTGCTTTTAATTTTTATTAACGCAAACAGATAACACTCTCCACACAAAATCTGGAGGAAAAAAATTATCCCTAGCATTGAGAAACAAAGCAACATTATTACTTTTGTTTGTACAAAATAAAAACTTAAAAGTGTCTTTCAAACAATTCAAAACAAAGACTATTAGCTCAAAAAGTCATTTTAGCATATTAACTTTCAAGTTGAGATAGTTCCAGTTCAGATTTGTCAGAAGTTTGCTATATCAGAAAGTAGTAAATATAACACTGAATTTAAAAATTATTAACAATATACTATACTTGAGTATAAATATTTTATGATGAGAATACATAAAATCAAATTACAGGACAGTATGGTTTCAAATAGAAGTGGGTAAGATATATTTAATATTTGATAAGACAGTTCATACTTTGATAGTCATCCATCCAAATAAGTATAATAAAAATTTTAGAATAAAATTAAATATTTTTAAATAGAATATAAAATTATAAGTGAATAAAAACTGAAGAGAAGGAAATTAATAGATAAAATTCAAATCATCAAGACAAGTTATCAGTATAAGTTGTATATAACTGTGTGAGTCTAATTTCTACCACATATGCGAACATGCCAATGCTTCTTCAGTGGTTTGTGCAGAAGTTACATACAATTTGGATACAACAGTAGTTCTAGTAGTTCTATAAAAAAGAATAAAACAGGAGCTGAGATTAGTTCTAGTAGTTCTATAAAAAAGAATAAAACAGGAGCTGAGGTTAGCATACATTATGTGGCATTCATCAACACTGTATTCCTATTGCCCTTAGATACTAAAATCTATGGACATGCTAAATTACCTGATTTTAAATGGCTTGAGGCCTCTTTCTTGACCTTTGCTCTTCTGTAAGAATGTACATCGATTTAGACATTTTTGGAGATGAATTGCAATTAGTCGCTGATGACACACTGACTCCACCCCCACACTCACACACACTTTAAGGATTTCATTAAGCAGAAAGTAAAGTGTAACTTTAATATAATTTAGTTCATACTGCTCCAGTGTGACACATCCTATTTAAAATCATGACCCACTTAAAAGATGATTGAGAAACATCTAATAGACCCATTCATTTTCTTCATTTACTCTCTGAGGAATTTAGATTGACACAGAAATAGCTAGAATTTTGAATGGCTCTGAAATTTTCCATTAAAGATCACAAAGGCTAATCAAAAACTCTATGAATGTCCTGGTGAAGGACAGAATGTTTTCATCGGAAGATGCTGAATGTCGCAGTACTGTTAAGATTTAGATGCTTGATTTTTTAATAGATTGTTATTGGTTTCTTAAGCTTTGTGCATACCAAAATTAAGAAGTATAAAACAAGCCATCCTGACACAACTTGATGTGTTATACAGAAATGGGATAATATTGTATAATGTTCTGAACTTCTAGGTTTGAGGTATTTAATTAACTATTTAATGTTTTGCATTTTGATATTATTTGAATCTCTATGACACAATATAGAGACTTTGAATAATGTGATATCATATGTTTCATATGTAAAAAGGTTCTATCATGGTTCACATTTAGATGAATTTGTTTTGTTATTATTCACTTGAAATTAGTTTTTGCTGTAAAATCCTAGCATCCTCAGTGAATCCTCTTTAGAATATAAGTGCAATAAATGCAAGAGAGAACAATGTCTTAATCTCATTATACAAACAACAAACAAAAAGGAGGAGGAGGAGGAAGAAGAAGAAGCAACACGAATTTAATGACAACACTAGAACACTAGTCAGGCAGGCAATTCTACATCCAATATGACATTTTGGTAGAGTTGTTTAACAAACTTAGATGATACTAAACATTACTGAAATAATGTGTCAAAAACTGGACTTATAGACTCAAAACACTGTAGTTTTTAAAATCAGTTTCAGAAATCAATGGATTTCAGAAAAAGAGTATTCATGCAATTTATAACAAAAAACTATGGCCATGTTTATAGTACAAGAATTTAATGGGTAATTCAGCATAGGAACATTCTATAACTAAAGGATCCAATCTATAGGTTTTGACTGTAATATAAGTAGTTTCTACATTAACAAATATTCTTGGGGAATAAGAGATTCAGGAGTGAATGTAAACTGTTGCAAAGTCCCACGACCATGTGGAGGCAGATGCATTGTATTTAGTCCACAAATCTAATCAGAGACATTTATCCTCAAAAATGTTCCCTATTGGTTCTCAGAAAGGTGATGCATGATGTACTTCACACTCTAATTGCAGAGAAAAATCTGTGGTTAGATCACAATGTGCACTCACTGCTACATAGCTAAAGGGTTACTAGATTATGTTTCTATCTGTCAGCTATCCATCTGCCATCTGTGTTCTGGGATCTTTTTTGTGCACAGTATAAAGATTGTCTTTGGATTATTCAAATGCTGATTTTTGTACTACAGAGATCTTTTTATGGAAACAACATTGGTAGCATTCTAATTTCTCAGCACCTGTATTATATTTTGTATATACTCCTTTTCTCATCTTCCGATTGGCTTAACAAAACATTAAACCATCTCTGCATCCCTGGGATGAACCTACTTGATTATGCTGAATGATCATTTTGATGTCATTTTGGATTCAGCTTGTGAGAATTTTATTGGGTATTTTTGCATTGACATTCATAAAGGAAATTAGCCTGAAGTTCTCTTTCTTTGTTAGGTCTTTGTGTGGTTTATGTATAAGCATAATCATGACTTCATAGAATAAATTTGGTAGTGTTCCTTCTGTTTCTATTTTGTGGAATACTTTGGAGAGTATTGGTATTAGAACTTCTTTGAAGGTTTGACATAATTCTGCACTAAATCCATCTAGTCCTGTGGATTTTTTTTTTTTTTTGGTTGAGAGATTTTTAATGACTGCTTCTATTTCTTTGGAGGTTATAGGACTATTAAGATCATTTATCTGATCATGATTTAACTTAGGTACCTGGTATTGGTCTAGAGAATTGTCAATTTTATCCAGATTTTCCAGTTTTGTTAAGTATAGACTTTTGTAGTAGCATCTGATGACATTTTAATTTCCTCAGTTTCTTCTGTTATGACTCCAATTTCATTTCTGATTTTGTTATTTTGGATAAAAAATCAGAATCTTTGTGCCCTCTGGTTAGTCTGGTTAAGGGTTTATCTATCTTGTTGATTGCTTCAAACATCTAGCTCCTGGTTTTGTTGATTCTTTGTATAGTTCTCTTTGTTTATACTTGGTTAATTTCAGCCCTCAGTTTGACTATTTATTGCTGTCTACTCTTCTTGGGTGTATTTGCTTCATTTGTTTCTAGATTTTTCATATGTGCTGTTAAGCTGCTATGTATGCCTCTTTTTGGAAGCACTCAGCTTTTGAGTTTTCCTCAAAAGCTTTCATTGTGCTTTCATTGTATCTTCATGAAATTCTCAGGCAAATGAATGGAACTAGGAAATATCATCCTGAGTGAGGTAACCAAGTCCCAAAAGAACACACATGAAATACAGTGATAAATGGATAAGGAAGTGGATAAGGAAACAAGAGGCTCCAAGGACCCAACAGGGATAAGATTAGTTGAAATGCCCAACAAATGGATGGGGAGAACCTGTAGAGACCATATCCACAGTTTAGGCAAGGCCCCCGCTTGGTGGATGGGCCACCCACTCATCTCCAAATTTTTAACCTAGAATTGCTCCTGTGTAAAGGAAATATGGGGACAAATTATTGAGCAAAGACAGAAGTAAAAGCCATCCAGAGAATGCCCACCTGGGGTTCCATCCCATATACAGACACCCAGATACTATTGTGAATGCCAAGAAGTACTTGCTGACAGGAGTTTTATATGGCTGTCTCCTGAGAGGCTTTGCCAAAGCCTGATAAATAACTTGTGGATGCTTACAGGCAACCTTTGGACTGAGCATAAGGACCCCAATAGAAGAGTTAGGGAAAGGACTAAAGCAGCTGAATGGGTTTGCAAACCCATAGGAAGAACAATATCAACCAACCATATCCTAGAGCTCCTAGGGACTAAACCACCAACCAAAGAGTACACATGGAGGGACCCATGGCTCCAGCTGTATACTTAGCAGAAGATGGCCTTATCTGGCATCAAGTGGAGGAGAAGCCCTTGGTCCCTTGAAGTTTCAATGCCCCAGTGTAGTGGAAATGTAGGTGGAGGAGCACCCTCAAAGAAGCAGGGGTTGGAAGGTAGGATAGGGGATTTTCAAAGGCAAAGAGGGAAAGGAGATAACGTTTTGAAATGTAAATAAAGAAAATATTCAATAAGAATATGATGGCCTGTAGCAAAGGGGAGAGAATATCTTTGGCGATTTTGCCAAAGATAAAACTCTGAGAAAGAGTGAAAAAGCAGGAGAATCTGTCAGCCCAACATGAAGGAGGAAGCAAATGACAGGACTAGAAATTAGAAAACAAAGCACATGGCAGAACTTAGAATAGAATAAATGGATTAATAAGTTATAAGAGCTAGTTGGGAACAAGTAAATTAAGCCTGAGCTATGATAAATGACTACAAGTTTCCAGTCATTATTTAGAACTGGAGCAGACATTGAAAGTCATGTGGTTATACATCTATCTGACTGTCTGTCTGTCTAATTTTTCTGTTCCATATTTTCTGTTCCTAATGCATTTTGAACAAATGCATTGATATTAGTTAGTGCTATGCATACTGAGAAAGTATCCACAGGAACGTAACCTTAAAGGAGAGTATGTGATCGGTGCTATCCTCTCTATGCTTTCTGGTTCACAGTGTATGCAGTTTTAAACTTACTATGTAGCTAGAGGTTATCTTATTCTTCCTGAGAGCTGAAATTCTAGGCATTGACCACCATATCTAGCTTACATGAGACAGTGTCTCAAACTTAGGCCTTTGTGAGCACCGGGCATGTACTCTACCAATTTCCACCCCCCGTTTCTTTATTTAAAATAAAATATCTTTTATTTTAAGAACCTTTTCTCCCAGAAATTAAGGAAAAGAAATATTTCTTAAACTCATATCCCTTGACCTTTTCATAATTTTCAGAATTCCTCATGATTTTGCTTGAAATAAGTCAGTTTCCTCATCCCATTCATTCGATGTTTTATGTATGCACATACAATAGTCCAATAGATTCTAAATTTTGCTTATTTAGTATAAGCTTGGATTATATTTTAGCTTACTCGAGCAACATGTTGCTGAATGCTCTATACTTCATGTCAAGCCCTCTTAACTATGGTCTCAAAAACTATGCTCTCTCTGTCTTTACTGAATTTACAGACACCTTTATACAAAATTTTGGGTTTCTGACAACTACCCAGTCTTAAGCCTAGTGCCATATAATTGTGTGTTTTTGTTGCAGAAGTATTTGACATTCAGTTACATATCTCTGCTGCAATTATCTCTTATAGTTATGTAGTTCATTTAAAAACCTAATGATACAAGGGAACAATGATTTTTTTAATTCTTTCAAGAAGAGACAACGTGATCTGTTAAAGTGTGTTACAAGGATCTGTAATGTCCTCACCTGTAACTTTATTCCAGTCAAATTTTTTATAACTACAGAAGTGACAGCATCTGCCTCAAAATTTCACAGGGTCAAGAACCTTTCTTCAAGAAGTATAAGTCCCATTTCTTTTCTACGTTAGTATCCTACAAGATAGTGAAGTCCTGTCTGTTTTTAATGCCATATCGATGGAATCTATTCCTTAAGACAGAATGATAAAGCTGCCAGGCTTTCTAACTATCAGGACAGGAAGAGGTCCAATAATCCATGTAGTATCCCACTGGTACACATAAGCCAGCAGCCCTGCACATATTTCAGTAAAAATATATGCAAGAAGCACAGCTCCCCAAATGTAGAGTTTGTTAGGTAAAATTGACAATAAACATACACATGTGGGCATACTTCAATGGCCATCAATCATAACAAGTTTAAATGAATCTCAATAAGCCCAGCCAGTTATTCATCAAAACAAAAATGTGATCTCTTCAAAAGCCAATGTCAGAGTTTAGTCTAAAGGAATTCACACTTCGTACCAGATGAGAATACCCACAGCAAGATAGAATGGAGAGGATAAATTCTCAGTAACAGTGCCGTAGGCCAGGCTCTTTCTGTTTTTTCTCACTCTAGATTCTCAGCAGTTCAATTTGGATTTTCACACTCACTGAATTATGGCTGCTATAAAGCTTCTGTATCTCCATATATCAAGCCCTTGTATAAGTGAAAAGGTTGCAAATGAGAGAAAAAACCTGTTTTCTATTACAAGTTACTAGAATCAGAAAAACTAACCTAAGAGAGTTCTACTTAAATCCCATCAGACCTCTCTAGTACTGTTTAGAGAGCATGAGCTAGGAAGATAGTGGCCATTTCCAAAATCAGGATTACATATATTGCATGTAGTTCATTTTGCAATAATTTCTACAACTTTTGAGGACATGGTTTCATAATCTCAAAATGTTTTTATTGCTCTCTAGGGGCATAAAATAGTTCTTATATCTTAAGACTCACATGGTAATACAGATTTTCTGGTAATAGCTGTCTATAACTGGTCATCTAATTTGCTTACATTTCTGGTAATTTGAGGTCATGAAACACTGGAAAAATAAAGTATGATTGTACTAGAAGTAGGAGTAGAAACATTAACCTTATAGTCAGCCATGTGTTTTCTAATGAGTATGCTTAGAAAGAAAATGTGAGAGTGTATTTCAAAACACAGGGTAAGATATTTTGTATTTATTGATCTTGTATCCTAGTGTCCCTTCTTCAAGGCAACTCTGCTCCAACTAGCTTCATGAACTTATTATACAAACTGTGCATTTTTCAAGCTCCTATGTGAGTAGTTGTGGTCCCTGATAGAAAACAAACAAATAAAGGTCCCTGATAGAAAACAAATAAACAAAGAAAGAAAGAAAGAAAGAAAGAAAGAAAGAAAGAAAGAAAGAAAGAAAGAAAGAAAGAAAGAAAGAAAGAAAGAAAGAAACAGTTGTCTGTTACTACCTGCACTAGTGGTTTCCAGGACCTTCATAGACATCAAAATCACAAATGTACCTTTTCTTTTGTGAAACTTAATGGTTGTTTATAAGCTATGAAAAACTCAACTATATAAATTCTATAAGCTCTGCAAATTTTAAAAAATATTTTACCCTTCCTCCTTCCTTCCTTCCTTCCTTCCTTCCTTCCTTCCTTCCTTCCTTCCTTTCTTCCTTCCTTTCTTTCTGTCTGTCTTTCCTTCTCTCTCTCTCTCTCTCTCTCTCTCTCTCTCTCTCTCTCTCTTTCATTTTTATGTACACTCATGTTCCATAGCACATATTTAGAGTTCCAAGAACAACTTGTAGGAGTTGATATCTTCTTCTACTCTGCAGGGACCAGAAATCACCATCATATTATCAGCCTTGGCAGGAAGCAGGTGATTATACTGAATAATCTTGTGCCTCTGATCTCTAGTATATTTATGAGACCCAATTGCATAGTAAATAGTTGTTGTTATGTGTTGTTCAGGGAATACTGACAAGAAGAAAAAGTCTGAGCATATATCCCTGACTATATATGTATGAACTAGTTTTCCCAGAATCAATAAGAATAGAAATAACACTTTATTATGTAGAGATAAAAGACATTGGAGTTAATTTATTGGAGAAATTTAGCTTTTGCTCAAGGCAATAAAGAATTGAAGAAATAGAAATATTTATTCGCAGACATGCACACACAAACATACACACAGATCACTTTATAAAGTATAGAACTGATAATATGGTCAAAGTAAAGATAGTACATTAATCAAAACTGCCACTTCTAGTAACTACAAGAGCAAACTCCTGGACTGCAGAGCCTGGAGCACTAGAAAAAGCAGTTGGAAGGAGCCAAAATGTTACCATGTATTATCTGTATATTGCTGCGTTTAGCTGGCTTATTTCAAGAATTAATGATCTCAAACAAAATCTAGCCAGTTTTCAAGCTGAGATTGAACATGACAGAAGTTCAGAAATGTGGGGTCTGATAACATTGGAGTGGCCAATTGCTTTATTACCCATACACTGGAAGAACACGCTGCTATTCCAAACTTCCTGAAAGGCTTCATAAAACTTATCATATCAGCAAATGAATTCGTGTGCAAAGGCAAATTGAAAATGAATGTTTACAAACATGTCTAAATCTGGCATGGTTTAGTGTTGGAATGGTCAAACTTAAGATGAAAAGGAATATACTTACTAAAAAGGAAGCCATATCATGAGTAAAAGTATAATAATCATTTCCAGAAAAGAACATTGGGTATGGACTATTAGACAAGGACATAGCTGTATATAAATACACAAGCAATTTTGGTCTTACCAGACCTAACTAAGAGCATCCTGCTTCCCTTTGGAGTCCTGTGGGTGCCCAAGAAGTACAAGCTCAAGAAGCTGTTCCAAAAATCCCCTCCCAGTCTAGTACTTTAAAGAAATATAACAAATAGGGAAAAATACATTCAAACTGATAGAGCCATTAAAAGGAGAATTAAATAAAAATAAATGCAGAAAAATGCAACGGATGAATAAAACTGTCTAACACCTGAAAAGGAAATAGAAATAATAAAGAAGACACAAACTGGGGCATAGATGGCAGAGGTGACTTATGTATGGTCCCCTAACTTCCATTAACTGGCATTGGCATTGCCTCTTGGTCCTGAGACTTGTGAGACCCCAAGATCTTCCTACTTCCCCTTGGAGGCCTGCAGGACCCCAAGAATTACAAGCTTGTAAAGCTGCCCCAACAATCCCCTCCCACTCTGTTTCACCTAGGACACAGCCAGAAGAGACAACTGTAGGAAACCTAAAAATCACCAGCTTGGAACATTCCCCAACGAAACCCTTGACACTGAGTTCTACCCTAGGCACAGCCAGCAGAATCGAATCCAATTCCCTGACCTTCACTGTCTGGCTCAAATTTCCCTTGCCTTCCTGAGAAGTCCTGCCATCATCAGGATCATCCAGCCAGTACCAGGGAAAAGCATGTTGAAAGGACAAGGCAGAAACAAAATCAACAAGGACCAAGGCAATACGGCACCACCAGATTCCAGCTATCCTGCTACAACAATGGATATCCTAAAGAAACAAGGCACAGGAACATGATCTTAAAACAGTCTTATAAAGTTGATAGAGGCCCTTAAAGAAGAAATGAATAAATCCCTTAAAGAAATATATAGGAAAATGCATTCAAACAGAGCCTTTTCAAGAAGCAGCAAATAAATATAAAGAAATACAGAAAATGCAATCAAACAGGTAAAGGACATGCATAAAACTATCCAACCCTTGAAAAAGGGAAATAGAAACAATAAGGAAGACACAAACTAAGTCAATCCTGGAAATGGAAAAGCTAGGAAAGGGACCAGGAACTACAGACTAAGTATCACCAACAGAATATAAGAGATGGAACAGAGAATCTCATCTGTCCTATAAAAGATAGGACAGATGAAATTCATATATCAATCAAATAAAATACTAAATCTAGAAAATTCAGGTAAACTATCTAAATACTCCTCCAACCCCTAGAGAAACAGAACAAGTCAATAAAAGTCTCTGAACCGAAAAAGTCTCAAAGTAAAATGGTTTTGGCATAGAATTCTACCACACTTTCACAGAAGAGAAATAGCAATATTTCTCAAACTATTCTACAAAATAAAACATGGAAGGAACATTGCAAAACACATTCTGAGGCTACCATCACCCTTGTTAAAAACTTAACAAGAAAGAGGATTTCAGATGAATTTCTCTCATGACCATTGATGAAAAATACTAAATAAAATACTTGCAAACCAAATCCAAGAACACATCAAAGACATCATCCACAATGATCAAGTAGGCTTCATCACAGTAATGCAGTTCAATATATGAAAATTCATTAATGTAGTTCATCATATAAACAAACTGAAAGAAAAATAGAGCTTATGACCTTCTTATTAGATGCTGAAAAAGCCTTTAAGAAAATCCAGCACCCATTCATGTTAAAAGGGTTAGAAAGATCAGGAATTCAAGTTACATACCTAAATGTAAAAAAGGCAATAGCTATCATCAAATTAAATGTAAAAAAAAACTTAAAGCAATTCCACAAAAATTAGGAACAAGACAAGGCTGTCTTCTTTTTCCATACCTCTTCAATATAGTACTCTATTCTTAGCTAGAGCAATAAGACAACTGAAGGGCAGCAGAGGGATACAAATTGGAAAAGAAAATTTCAAAATATCACTATTTGCAGATGATATGATAATATATGTAAGTGCCCAAAAACTTCTAGAGTGCCCAAAAAGTTCTAGTTCTAGAGAACTCCTACAGCTGACAAACACATTCAGCAAAGTGGCTGGATAAAAAATTAACTTAAAGAAATAAGTAGCCCTGTTTATATTAATGATAATTGATCTGAGAAAAAAATTAAGGACACAATACCATCTACAATAGCCATAAAAATATTTTAAAAAAAAGTCTTTGTGTAATTTAAACAAGTGGAAGTCAAATGAACTTCCTCCCATGCTCTTGGATAGATAAGATTAAAAATGGCCATCTTATCAAAATCTATCTATACATTCAATGCAATCTCCATCAAAATTCCAACACAATTTTTATAGACCTTAAAAAGGAATTCTCCACATCATATGAAAAAACAAAAAGCCAGGATAGACAAAACAATCTTGAACAATAAATAAAAGAACTTTGAACAATAAAAGAATTTTCATTACTACTGCTTTGGCAATAGTAATAAAAACTGCATGGTATAAGTAGACAGACAGACTGGTTGATCAATGGAATCGAATAGATGACACAAAAATAAACCCACACATCTATCATACTGGCTGGTGTTGTGTGTAACTTGATACAAGTTGGAGTTATCACAGAGAAAAGAGTCTCCCTTGAGGAAATGCCTACATAAGATCCAGCTGTAAAGCATTTTCTCAATTAGTATTCAAGAGGGGAGGGCCCATTGTGGGTGATGCCATCCCTGGGCTTGGGTTCTATAAGAAAGCAAGCTGAGCAAGCCAGGTGAAGCAAGCCAGTAAGTAACATTCCTCCATGTTGCGTCAGCTCCTGCTTCCTGACCTGCCTGAGGTCCTGTCCTGACTTTCAGTGGTGATGAACAGTAATGTGGAAGTGTAAGCTGAATAAATCTTTTCCTCCCTACAATGGGAAAGGGGGAGTACTTTCAACAAATGGTATTTCTCTAAGTGGATGTCTGCATATAGAAGAATGGAAATAGATCCTTATTTTCACACTGCACAAAACTGAAGTATAAATGGATCAAAGATATCAACATATAACCAGATACACTATATCTAATAGTGAAGAATAATAGTCTTGAAGTCTTCTGTAAAAGAGGCAGCTTCCTGAACAGAACACCAGTAACCCAGACACCATCACCAATTGTTAATAAGTGGGACCCCAAGAAACTAAAAATGCTTCCTTAAGTTATTTATTTATTTATTTATTTATTTATGTATTTATTTATTTTTGGTTATTTCGAGACTAGGTTTCTCTGTATAGCCCTGGCTGTCCTGGAGCTCACTCTGCACACCAGGCTAGCCTCAAACTCAGAAATCTGCTTGCCTCTTGTACAGAGCCATATTTGGGAGACATACCTTGACATTGGTCAAGGACAATCCCTGCCTTTGGGCTAGAATCTGCCATTAGGGCATAATAGGGAAGTAGATTAAGGCAAGAATTTTTATCCTTGGGTGGAGTGCTATGAGTGTACTTGAAGATGGTCAAGGGTAACTTCTCCCAGATAGCCAGGATCCTGCTCTACCTAGGGTGGAGTGTGGAATAAAGGTTAAGCTATTATTCTTCCAGGTCTCTGAATTCCTGAATTAAGCAGGTGACCCACCCAGCTGCTGGAGCAGTCGAGACAAGAACCTCCAGGAGAAGCTAGACAACTTCCACCAGAACTCAACCCAGAGTCTAGGGGGAAGGGTTTGCCCAAATTGTTAAAAGATCTGACCAACATTAAATTGTTGGCCTTGATCAGTGGAACATTGTCCTGGTCCTCCTTCCTTTCGCCCCTCTCCCATTCATCCCTTAGGTTCTGTTCCAGCAACCCAGTTCTTAATAGCTATGGAATACAACAGCCTCTGTTTCCCAGAGTGCTGGTATTACAGGCGTGCGCCACCACGTCCTGGCTTTCTTTAAGTTATATAACACTGGCAGTAGAACAAAATGTCAGGGAAGAGATCTTCATGAACCCTACAGCTGACAGAGATTAAATATCAAAAATATATAAATAACTAGAAATTAGGGACCAACAAACCAAATAACCCATTTTTTAATAAAATGGGGTATAACTCTGGAAATCAGTCTGGCGGTTCCTCCGAAAACTGGGCACCTCACTTCCAGAAGATCCTGCTATACCACTCCTGGGCATATACCCAGAGGATTCCCCACCATGTAATAAGGATACATGCTCTACTATGTTCATAGCAGCCCTATTTATAATTGCCAGATGCTGGAAAGAACCCAGGTATCCCTCAACAGAAGAGTGGATGCAAAAAATGTGGTATATCTACACAATGGAGTACTATTCAGCCATTAGAAACAATGAATTCATGAAATTCTTAGGCAAATGGATGGAGCTAGAGAACATCATACTAAGTGAGGTAACCCAGACTCAAAAGGTGAATCATGGTATGCACTCACTAATAAGTGGTTATTAACCTAGAAAACTGGAATACCCAAAACATAATCCACACATCAAATGAGATACAAGAAGAAAGCAGGAGTGGTCCCTGGTTCTGGAAAGACTCAGTGAAACAGTATTTGGCAAAACCAGAATGGGGAACTGGGAAGGGTTGGGAGGGAGGACAGGGGAAGAGAAGGGGGCTTACGGGACTTTCGGGGAGTAGGGGGGGGGCTAGAAAAGGGGAAATCATTTGAAATGTAAATAAATTATATCGAATAAAAAAAATAAAATGGGGTATAGACTTAAACTTGGAATTCATATCAAAGGAATCTTGAATGGCTGAGAAGCACTTAAGGATATGTTCAATATCCTTGGTCATCAGGGAAATGCAAAACAAAATGGTCTCTGTGATTCTATCTTACACCCATCAGAATGACTAAGATGAAAAAATCAAAGAACAATACATACTAGTGGTTGTGTAGCAAAGAGAATACTCCTCCACTTCTGGTGGGAATACAAACTTGTACAACCACTCTGAAAATCAAGCTGGTGCTTCCTTAGAAAATGGAGAATATTTTTACCTCAAGATCCAGCTATACCACTCCTGGACATATACTTCAAAAGCAGCTACTACATCCCACAAAGACACCTGTTCAACTATTCATAGCATCTTTATTTGTAATACCAAAAAACTAGAAACAAGCTAGATACCCCCCAACTGAAGAACAGAAAAAAACGGTGTTTTACCAGCAGAGCAATAGAGACAACAACCCATCCCCAAAACTTTTAACCAAAAATGTATCCTGTCTACACGAAATACCGGCAGCATGGGGGATGGGGCAGCAGCTGAGGGAATGTCCAACCAATAGCTGGCCCAACTTGAGACCCATTCCATGGGCAAGCAACAATCCCTGGCACTATTAATGGTATACAGACAGGAGTCTAGCATGGTTGTCCTCTGAGAGGCTTCATTCAGCAGCTGACTCAGAGGGATGCAGAGACCCACAGCCGAACTGGATGGAGCTTGGGGCCTCATGAAAGAATTGGGGGAAGCATTGCAGGCTCAGAAGGAGATAGGAATGCCACAGAATTACCAGTAGAGTTAACAAACCTGGACTGTCAGGCTTCTCAAGAACTAAACCCCCAACCAAAGAGTGTACACAGGCTGGATTTAGATCCCCTGCACATACGTAGATGTTCAGCTTGGTCTTCCTGTGGGTCCTGAACAACTGGAGCAGGAACTATCCCAAAAGCTATTGCCTGTATGTGGGATATATTCTTCTGGCTGGACTGCATTGTCTGACCTCAGAGAGAGAGGAAACACCTAGCCTCAGAGAAACTTGAAGTGCCAGAGTGGAGGGGGTATACCCTGGGGGAGCCCATTGCTCAGAGGAGAAGGGGGATGCCAGAAGGATTGTGGGAGGGGGTGACTGGGAGTAGGCAGTGAGTGGGATGAAAAGTGAAGAAGTAAAAGTAAAAATAAATAAAATGTAAAGTAGGAACTTCAGACAAAAACTGTGGTTCATTTGTGCCATGGAATGTGGTTCAGCTATTAAAAACAGAGACATCTTGAATTTTTCAGGCAAACAGATGGAACTAGAAAACACCCTGAGTGAGGTAACCCAGACCGAAAAGGACAAATATGGCATTTACTCACTCATAACTGGATATTAGTCATAAAGTATAGGTTAACCATGCTATGATCAACCGATCCTAAGAAGCCAAATAACATGAAAGGTACAAGGGCGGATGCTTGAATCGTCCTCAGGAATGGAAACAAAACAGATACAGGAGGTATATGGATAAAAGGAATGGGAGATGAGAGTGGGTTGGGTGTGGGAAACAGATGTAGTGAGATCAGGGCCTCACTACATGGAGAGAATGGAAATGGGCTGTGAGTGGGAGCCAATCCCTAGACCATGCCTGAGACCTGGGATTGAGGGTGGCCCCCGAGAGTCTATGGAGGCAACTTTAATTGAGACTACTAGCAGTAGGGGATATGTATCCTGAAATGGCCAATTCCTAGGCAGGAATGATTCTCAGTGGAGGAATAAGGACATCAACCCACCCACATAATCTTCCACCCAAAGTGTGTCCTGCCTACAAGATGTGCAGAAAAAAACAAGAGAGTGAGCACATGACCAACCAATGACTGTCCCAAATAGAGACCCATTCCATGGGCAAGATCCAATCCCTGACACACTTGACGATATTCTGTTATGCTTGCAGACAGGAATCTAGCATAACTGTCCTCTGAGAGGATCTACACAGCAGTCAATCAAAAAAGATGCAGAGATCCACAGCCAAACATTCGATGGTTTGGGGAAGTTTTATGGAAGATTTCAGGGAAGGGTTGAGGGACCCAAAGAGGACAAAGCCTCTCCACGAAGCCCAACAGAATCATCTAACCTGGTCCCTTTGAGACCCACAGAGACGATAGTATAAACCAAGGAGAGAGCACCTGCTGAACGCAGGCACCCTGCACATATGTAATAGACATGCAGCTTGGTCTTCATGCAGGTTCTCCAACAAATGGAGCAGGGCTATCCCTGAACCACTTGCCTGCCTGTGGATTCTGCTCCCCTAACCACCTTGTCTGTCTTCAGTGGGAGAGGATGTGCCTTGTACCAATGTGCCTTGTACCAACGTGCCTGAGACAGGAGGAATAGAGATGACTGTAGTATGTGATGGTTGAGGGAAGAAGTGGGAGGATCTTCATGAGGAGGTATATGGAGGAGAAGGGGTGACATTGGGATGTAAAGCAAATAAATAAATCATATTTTAAAAAAAGTACTATGCCCTTCAGAGGAACAATTTCCTTAATATTCATACAAAATGTCCATGATATTATATAAACTAACAAATCTTTCTGAAATAATGCTATTTGACACAAAGCAAGGAAGTAAAAAAAATGTTTTGCCATGAGGCAAAATTAAGTTTTAAGAAAGGAAATTGTTCTACCATTAGGACAGAAAATGTCTTTTCATCAGAGCAATGTATTACTGACGAGGAATGTCAGTCACTCTTTCCATTTCAAAGCAAAAGGAGTTGGGTTGATCCCTGAGACCTGATATATAATCTCAAAAAGGCCCAAAAGATACACTGAACATATGTTTCAATATATAGTCATAAGACTGTCACTTGAGACTCCAATCCTACTTGACTAAGTTGCTCCTATAGGACTCTATATCTTACTACAGAGATATTGGTAATCTCTTTACATCAGAACCAGGAAGCTGAAACAATCTATATGTATTTTCAATTGAAGAATGAAAAATAGTACATTTACAAGATCTACCATCATTCAGTAATCATATGATCATATGATCAATGATGATAATAATATCATCATTAAATAAAAGAAAATTTGTAGAGAAGTTGATGCAGGTGGAAACAATTATTTGCAGTCAGGTAATTTAGACTAAATACAAACATAACGTGTGTTTTTTCTCAAATGTGAATGCTGTTTTTCAACATTTGAATATATGTTTGAATTGCATCAAGGTCAAGAAACAAGTTAGTGATATGTGTAGGGGGGGTGTCAAGAGAGGTTAGGAATTTCTGAACATAGAAGCAGGAATAATAAAACAAGAATGGCTAAATGGAGATGTAAGAGACGTGGAATGGCTAAATAGAGTATGGAGGGGGCTAACCAAGACTACAGAGTTTTGAAATTTCCAAATAGAATTCTAGTACTATAGAATATAATATACATAATATATAAATATATATATATATATTTATATATATATATATTGTGTGTGTGTGTGTGTATATATGTGTGTGTGTGTGTGTGTGTGTGTGTAGAGCAATATCTTTCCAACTTGCTAGATGCTTTCAAATACAAAGTTCCAAGAACAGATTAACTAATTTTGAGTTTGTGTTTAGTGAAACCTCAAAGCAAGCTCTGGACATGGCTCTGCTTACCATCCAGAATTTGCTGTTAAGGCCCTCTTGCGGCAGCCTATAAACACAAAATTATTTAGGGCAATGATAAACATACTATTTAGACTATTACAATTAATAATAATCTTTATTTTAATATAATTATAAAAGGGGTCTGTGATTCTGTTATTTTGAGGATTTTAGAATTTCCAAATTTGAATTAGGATTATTGTCTAAGCTGCTTATATATTTTTAAAGTTCAGAAGTTTATGGAAACCAGGTAAAGATGATACTAAGTCTCAAAAGAAACATAAGTGCATTTTTTTCTTTTACAGACAGTGAAAATAATGATTAACATGTGAATATTTTTGATATTGTTTTGAGAAATTATGTTGATCCATTTTACTTTCATTATAAGGTTAATGGACATGTCTATTGAAGTATTTGACAATTCTACCAAATGTTCTACTATTGCTAGTAGCAACAGTAAACATTTGGATTCTAGGAATTGATGAGAGCATGGCCCACTTTTTTCCACAAACTAATGCCTTTGTGGTACAAAATCTGCAGAGCATCCTGCCTGCTGCCTTTTTCCTCCTACATCAAAGAGGACCTAGAATACATCCTTTCCTGAACATGTAGAACAATATGCTAACTTGGAAGCAGAAAGGATGGTCCCTCCCAAGACAAAATTCCTTACAATTTGGAAGTGCAAAAGGAAGCCCATAGGAAGACAAAATCCAAGCATATTCCTTCAGAGTCTCTAGAACCATAAGGAATAAAATAACACTGTTGATAAGTTACCCAGCACATGGTGTGGAAAGACTGGAGAACAAATAACTTCTGTGACTGGAAAAGAAACCTAGTATCTGAAAATTTACACATCATATGATCCATATGTCAATGAAACCTTAAAGATAGCAAATTTATGGTAAATAATTAAACATGACTTCCTTTTATGCTTAGATTTACAGTGTCATCTTATCATTCTTAAAATAGCACAGAAGTCCCTGGTGAGCTGCTTAGTGAAGAGAGTTGATTGAAAGTTGCATCATCAGCCAAGACTTCATTGGATAGCAAGATTCCACCCATCTAAACTTATGGTCTATATGCATTTGTAGTTGAAGGAAAGACAGATATAACATACAGGTGCTATTAGGACCTAGATATTATTTCCATTTTCACATAAAGAAATATGATTATTTGTCAAATTGACAAGGCATGAATTGTGATGGCTATTCTTGTTTGGCAACTTGACTGCATCAGGAATGAACAACAATGCAGATATGGAGGCCACACCTGTGATCCAGATACTGAGGCTCAGTAGCCATGCTTGTCTATTGGAGATGGCAGTACCATGGGGTAACCAACAAGAACAGCAGCAGCAGCAGTGGAGTGGGTCAGCCAGAGCTTAAAGTGTTGTAGAGGGCAGAGCTAGAGATTTAACCAAAGAACTTTGAAGGAAACCATAAAATTATGTGTAGAAGGTAAAGAACTTTGGAAAAGGAAATGAGGAAAAGCTTAGTTCCAGGTATAGTTATTCATGCCTTTAATCCCAGGAGACAGAGGCAAGCTGATCTGTGAGTTCAAGGTGACTCTGGTACAGAGCAAGTTCCAGGTAAAGAGACACTTAGGATATTACAAGCCTTTAATCCCACCACTCAGGAGACAACCATGAACCTTAAGTTCAAGGTCAGTCTAGAAAGTAAATTCCAGGGCAGCCAAGTTTAAGCAGTGAAGGAGTTGGAAAAGAGAAAGCTGGTGATAATGTAATAGAACAAGGAAGCAGAAAGTATGTACCATCCCCAGGAAGCAGAAGAACATCACAGCTACCACCATGACGCTCTAACTTTAGAGTCAAGAATAGAAGAGATTCCTGGGACAGTGGATGCTGGTCAGCTGGAGATAAGAAATTAGAAGTGATTAAGAAGAGATCAGCTTCACTGAGGTGAACTCTTCTAGGAAGGTTTTCAAGAGAGCAGAAAGAAGCTGTGTTATAGAGATAGACCTCTCCCTGGCCGTCAGACTTGATAACATGTAAGAATGACCCAGGTGGTACTGTTTTAAAGGCTTGAAGGGGTCCTGGAGAAGAGCTGAGGCTCATCACTATAAGAGCCCAGGAAGGTCATTGGAGAAGTTATATCCTTAGTTGCATCTGGCAGTGCAGGACTGAAGAGGTCATTCAAAGAAGCTGAATCTTGACAACATGAAGAAAGCTTATAAGAAGCTATCGGTGATGTCTCCTAGCAGCAGAAGACCCCAGGGTACTGGAAATGCAAGTACCATGAGATGAACACCAAGAACAGCTGCAGCAGTGGAGTGGAGTCAGTCAAAGCATAGAATGCTACAGAGGGGAGAACTGGACCCAAGTCCTTGGAGGATACCATAAGATGATTTGTGGATCCTAGATATTGGAACAATAACCCGTGTCATTGAATTTGGCTTGCAGTGCCCAAAATATTATAGATGACAGAGCAATGGGGTACCTGCTGAAAAAGATGCTAAATTGGAACCAGAAGTTTGTTGCAGTTAAGAAAGAAGAAAGAATTTGGTGATCTATAGAGTGATTTAATATCAGACATGGAGATGCACAGTTTGGAGTTGGTCCAGATGAATTTAAATCTTGCTTTGGTCCTGTATTTCCTCACTCTTACATGTTGGAATAGTAGTGTATATCCAACATTACAATGTTGAAGGTGCATGAATCTCAGAAGAGATTTTGAGTTTTACACTTTTAACATTGTTGAGACTGCTTAAACTATGGAGACTTTTGAGGATGGAGTTAATGTATTTTATATTATGCCATGACTAGGTATGGCTCCCACAGGCTCTTGTGTTTGAACAAGCCTGAGGGGGTCGGGGAGTGCAATGTGGTCCTTTGAATATACTTGGGTCATGGCAAGTGGGCCATATTAGGAAGTATGGCCTTATTGAAATAGGTGTGGCATTGTTGGAGGAAGGGTGCTACTATGTAGGCAGGCCTTGTAGTAGTCCTGAGCTCAAACGCAGAAGAAGGTGTTTACAAAAGAAAGCGTCTGTTTCTTTCTGCCTTCAATTCAAGATGTAGAACTCTGAGGTCCTCCAGCACCATGTTTGCCTGACCACTGCCATGCTTTCAATTCTGGTTACAATAAACTGATCCTCTGAAACTCCACGACAACCCTAGTTAAATGTTTTATATATATATATGAGTTGTTTTGGTCATGGTGTCTCTTCACAGTAAGAAAAGCCCAAGATAATATATTTTTCTAAATACATGAATCCAAACTGCTCATTCTATATGTTACTTATGTATGCTTTCAGAGTTACCCAATTGGTATGGATAACTAATTGGTTTGCTTTTCCCTCAGGAGACTATTTCTCCTGTTCTTAGCATTCATTATTTGCCTATAGTTCTTTGTTTAGGTTTGAGGTCTCCTGGGTTTTCCTCATCCACTTTAGAACATTTACTGTGGATTTTGTTCAACAAATGCTTATGAAGTCATACTAATGAGACTGGATTCCACAATTCTGCAGGTTAATTGGTTTTGATTTCTGATGGTGTCTGTTGTGATTATTAATAATAATGAACCTTTTAAACATTAGCATCAAAGAAGTAGTTCATGAATCATATGCATATACATAGAGAACTTTTAAAAGATATTTCAGTGTCATTTCACTTTCTTATGTCTATATGACCCCAAGTATTCATATCTCAAGATTCTGGTCTGCTGGAGAGAAGACTCGCAACCTAGGGGAATTTCAGAGGGATAACTCAGAAAGGGAATATCATTTGAAATGTAAATAAAGAAAATATCTAATTAAAAAAAAAGAAGGAACAATTTTTTATTTCTTTTGCTTTACCATGGGTTAAAGTCAGGAGTAATATCTGAATTTTTATTAGTTAATTACTGCTTATAAAATAACTTATGTCTTTATTTTGTATTTTTTTCTGTTTTTACTTACTCAACATTTATAATCCAGAATTCGCAGTCTTTCTTATTGATTCCACTTAGGCCAGGTAGCTTTTTTTCAAAGTTTTAATTTTATAGTTTCATTGTATATGAATGTGTGTATATAGACAAATAAGTCTGAGATCTACCTGAGAAAACCACTGCTACTATTTTCTAGTATATTTAAATTCTATGTCTACTACAGCAGTATAAACGGCATCAATAGGCTTACCCAGCTATTATATTTTGAAAACTACAATAATGACAGATGTGGCAAGATATCTACACTGAATGTTATGAGAGTAACAAAACATTTTTTGATTGGAACCCATGTCTGGGACTTAGTAGGATAAATACAGTATCTGACTAGCTCATAAGCTAAAGAGAAATCATGGTACTATTTATTAATCTGCTAAATGGTTCTAGCACTCAAATTTTAATTAAGTTCTTATATTAATACCAATAGAGTTTTACATAACTCAGGCCACATCAAAAACATATTTTGGTAAAAAGAGCAATTAATATGGAGAGCCACAGTCAATGTGCAGAGAATAAGAGTTTGTGGAGTTCTCAGACATAAATCACACACAGACACACACACACACACACACACACACACACACACATACACACACACACACACAAAACACATTTGTATATATATATGGCTGGAATTGTATGCAGAAGACATCCACAACATCCAAATTTCAAAATCCCAGAATGACTGTGTTTGGATAGTAGATGGTCATGAGGTTTCACCTGTATCTAAGAAACTATTGGCAATTACCATTATCATATTGGCAGAGCAAGTCCATTTTCTTTGAGGATTCAGGTCCTGAGATATTAACCATACTCCAGTAAATGATTCCACACCCATGAACATATGGACAGTAAGCATTTAAAAAAGGAAGAAGTACATGAAACTGGGAAGCAGGGAAAAGTGGGGGTGGAGGATCAGGAATGAATTGATCCAAACAAATTATCAATATGTTTGATTATTAAAAATATTTTTAATATTTTAAAATTGAATCATGAGTGACTTTTGAAATGATAATTATTTTATTCTTAGACTTTTATCAGTGCTTTTTATAAATCAATATTCTTACTTATCTAATACAATATCTTATCTTTTGATTAGTTGATGATTGCTGACTATAATAGCTCTCTTCCCTTTTCTCTTTATGATACAATTTTTGTCATTTTTATATTCTCTGGTCAGATCCAATTAGTTAGCATGAATGAGTGGCACTGGAGGATTATAAGATGAAGTTCATCACATTGCATTGACCCTATTCATTTTTACCTTGCTTCTAGACAGTGTTTTCACTAAAGGTAGCATCAATTTCAAAGTTTTTCAATCCCACCTCAAAATAGGTGATAGTATTGGCTGGCTAGCTTTGATATTGTTTTATTTATTATCTTCACCAATTTTTATGACTTGGTGTAAAATAATTGCCATTATACTAGATGATTATAATGAGCCCAGAAAATGATTCTCTGAGACTTCCAATTAATTTTTAACAATGCAGTTAAAATACAAAATATTTTTGTAAAATATACAAATCATGTCATCTCACTTCATATCCTAAACCACTTAATAGCCTGCAATGGCCCTTCAGGTAAGGAAAATGACCTGTTGATGGACCACTTGTGTTCACTTCATTTCTAATGCTAATGCCTAACCAGAGTGTGACTGCATAAATAGGTAAGGTGTTTAGAAAATCTGTTTCTTAGGTAATAATCCTTATAAAGAGGATTGATATCAATCAAAGGAAAATACTTCAATTGTTTAAAAGAAGCTGGCTAAAGGTGGTTAATTTGTAAACAAAAGTCCTTTGTTTTACCTTGTTTCTGGAGGTAGAGAAGTCCTTAATTGTAGCAAGATTACAGCACCACCCTCCCTTCTCTTTGGAGAAGGATGCTCTGTGCCTCCAGAACAGTACAATGAACACTGTGTTCTTTCATAGCAGAGAGCCAAATTGAAAAGGAACATACTATCATTTAAAACAAGTCTCATTAGTTAGCTGACTCATAAACACCCTACATATTTACATTCTCATAATGGCTTTTAAATCATTCAGAGGAAAATGTGCATATAGCACATAGCAGTGACCCCATAAAAGAGATTTAAAACCTATTTCTTTGGCTATGAGAAGACATACAGGAGACTAAAGTACATGAGGCCAGAATTATATATGTTATCAGTATAAACTAAATGTAGATGTGGATTTTTCCTGAGTTTCCATACTCTAGAACAGTAAGAAATCATTATATCACCTTAAACTAACTATACTTGTCATATATTGATGTGTTTTGATGGAAGGCTACAAGTATTAAACATACATGGTGCTAGCTGTCTCAAATGAGGTATTGATGTTTGCTTTATTTTGTCAAACTTTCCACAATTAGTCTTCAAATAGCTAGAATACATCAGTCTTTTGTATTTGTGAAACAAATCTAAATACTAAGGACTCTAAAGGAATTTTAATCCAGCAACATGGTTACTCTGGCTAGGACAAAGACATTCCAAGTCTATGTGATCTGGCTGAAATGCAGACACTCTCTGGATTATATTATGATATGTATGGAATACAGACATGGCCTTAGTATACATCCTTAATCCCTAGCAATGTAAGTAAGGTTTGAAGAGGGAAACAGCCATGTTTGAAAATGATGTCCAAATTAAGGGCAGAAAAAGTGAAGAATCAAAGAAAAGATTTGAGAGAATGAGTCAGAGACAGGATAAGTTGAACTGTCACAAGAATAACACAGGAAGAAGAAACTACTTTAGAGCAGAACAGGGAGAGACATAGTGTGACAGTTTTAGCAGAATAGTTTCGCAAAAACAAAGGGAACAATATCAAGCCAGACACAGATGAAGGTAGAACTAGCCAGTGATTGAGAAGGAGCCAGAAAATTATGTCATGCAGGTTTATATATACAATACATATTTTCATATTTTCATAAGGATTTTTAAATAATTCAACACCCTAGAAAATCACTAAACACGATTAGCAACGGCTATATACAGAAGAAACCACGAGTCTCTGCCTATCAGCACAAGTTTACTGAACTGCAAGAAGAAGCCAGAATACCACGAGAAGTTCTTTGGTGTGCTTCTCTCTACTAAGTCACGACAAGCAAAGATCAGCTAAGAAAGCAAGGCGAACCAATGCAATAGTGTTGTCAGCAAAGACCAGCATCAGCAAAGCTCAATGAAGACCAGCAAGGCAATACAACGCCAAAGCATCATCCACTGTCTATTGGGTTACACTTTACTTTTCCCATACCTATTGTGTCCACTCAAGAATCTGCTCCAGCTAGGCATCACATGCCCTTTCCCCACACAGGCACCAGAAAAGCACCACATGCACATTCTCAGTAAAACATTCTCTCATAAGACAGCTTCCAGAAAATCATCAAGCGACTCCATTAAGTCTCCTAGGAAATCAGAAACTCCCACTTGAATGTCCAGTGTAAATCACAGAGTACTGGAGAATAGCAGCAGTTTGGTGTTCTCTGATGAAAATGTCAGTCTCTGTAGCTGGAATATATAGTAGGATTCCGTTTGTTACTGTTACCTAACTTGACTACATGGGAATCATTTTTGATTATCATCCTTCTCCAAACAAAACATTAATAATAATATGATTAAGTTATTCTCTGGGCTAATATCTTACTCTTCTTGATTGGCAATTACTTAACCTTATTAATTTGACACTGAGGAAATAATTATTTTCCCCCTTTTCCATAGATAGTCTTAAGGACACAGAGATTTTTTTTTCTTTTCTGAAATCCTCAAGACAATTTAAACTTGGAACTTTAATGACTATTAATTTCATACCTGGATTTTTTTATTCTTTTCAATATTTTTTAATATTTACAATATATCTCAATTTGGAAGAATACCTTCATGTCAGAAATACGCCCATGTTTCTAATGTCTGGAACTGTGTATTGTAATGAAGAGAGAAACAGTGAGCACATTTCTGACATAATATATAACGTCAAGTAATGAAGCAATGGGCAACAAGACACCTTGTTTGTGTTGTTTTGATACCAGTCAGAGGTAGAGCAGATGGCAGTGCTTTGTTCATAGCTTGGCATCATGGCCAAAACTATCTTATGTGTAGGACTCAAAAAAAAAAAAAAAAGAATCAAATCAAGTATAGGCAGCACAAAACGGGGACGAAGACAGCGATCTTAGGACTGCCGTGCTACTCACAGACTTGCCCTCAAGAACACAGCCTAGATGGGCCATAGACATCTGCTTGTCAGCACCCAAATAGCACTGATAGAGAAAGTTACACACAGGCCCACAAGCTGCACAGTCAACCTGCAACAGTAGCTACTAAAATGTGCAGTATGTGGTAGTTAAAGGAAAGTAAATGAAGAGAGACAGAGCTGGAAACTAGAGGGTAGAGGGAGGTAGTGTGTTACGACGGCAACATTGGATGGCCTAGCTGAGACAGTGTTGGAGAACGCCTTCTGGTCACATGGATAAGGCATGCGGACCCACTACTATCCAGGTCCAATTCCAGGGTTCTGAAATGATCCTCCCCAAAATCTACATCATCTGTGAAAGTGTGGGACCATGAAAGGGTAAGTCCCTATGTTCCAAAGATGCAGGATCTCCATGACCCAGGACAATACAGGATCATTGGGAGGAGTCTCAATGAAGATACAATAATGATGGTGTTACAAAAGCCAAAGAACTTGAACTAGACCAGTGACTTATTACAGTGAGCATTGCAAATGAAGGTGTGTGAATAGAGGGATGTACTGTGAGACACACTGTAGAATACTACACCTTCTACAATGAGATGTTTTTTAAGCTTTGTTATTGTTGTTACTGTTGTTGTTGATGTTGTTGTTGTTGGTGGTGGTGGTGGTGTGTGTGTGTGTGTGTGTGTGTGTGTTGGTAGTGGTGGTGGTATGTGTATGTGTGTGTGTGTGTGTGTATGCGTGTGTTTATGTGGTATGTGTGTGTGTCATTTTAGCCAGAAAATTACAAGGCTGAAAGGCAGATATGAGGAGATAGGGAGATGAATGTCAATGGAGGGCATGATGTGAAACTCACAAAGAGTCTATAAAAATTAAAAAATAAAAAAGACAATTACTGAATTGTCAACCTAAGAAAATTAAGCATGACTCACCCATAATGCTAATAGGTTCATTCCACCTTGCGGCCCGTGATTGTCCCTTTGGATAATTTCTACAGGCATTCAAAGGTATTTGAAAGAATCACACCATAGTCATGTGGGAACATAGAACTGCTGTAGTACAGTGGGTCTCAACCATTTGAATGCTGCAACCCTTTAATATAGTTCCTCATGTTGTGGTGCCCCCAAACCATAAAATTATTTTCATTGCTAGTTCAAACATGTAATTTTGCTGCTGTTCTGACTTGTAATGTTTGAACCATAATCATCTGGATTTTTATGGTCTCAGGCAACCCCCATGAAAGGGTTTCCTTACTCCCCAAAGGACTATAGCAGTGCTGGGTGAGATACCTGTGTTTGGAATCCTGGCTCTGCAAAGCAACACATGTTCATTCTTGTCTGTACACTCTGGAAAAGTCAGAGAATTTTATAACTAACATACTTAAATAATAAATAGTATGTTACTTATTGGCTTGACTACATTTTTCATTCATTATTTTTATTTTAGATGCATGTTGTATTCTAGTGAGAGGAAGAAAGGCTGTGTATGTAGGTGGGTCAGGAAGTTAGGATGGTCTGGGAATAGTTGGGGAAGAGAAATTGTAATCAGAATATATTACATGAAAAAAATCTGTTTTCAGTTAAAAATAATTTTAAAGAAAAAAGATTAAGTTATAGTTATTTGTATCTTGTAATGTATAAGGCATATATGTTAGAGATTTATTGCTATTTTAATCTTTTAAACTTTACTTCATTTATAAACATTAAATGATAATAAAAGTTTGATAAAACAAGTTATATGAAAAAAAACATACCCATCAATGCACAGAGACAGTAAAAATTCCAACTGACTTTTGTCTTCTTTGCTTGTTCTCTTTCACTTTTTGTTTCTATCTTGTCATAACTCCTAGATAAAACCATAATTCTTTTCTATTTTGCTTCTTAGACAAGTTCCATATATTTTTTCAGTATTCATCCTTTAAATTATATTTTAAAAAGTTACAACTTAATTATAAGTAATTAACTTTGATTCTTTTATTAGTAATTGTGAGAAGTAACTTCTGTTAGTCCCTTAAATTCAAAGATATTCACTGCCTCTTCTAGCTTCTTTTCTATTCATAGGGTAAACACCATAATCAAAAGCTACTTTGGGACTAAAGGGCCTATTTTGCCTACATCATGAAATAACTGAGTTCACAGGAATATCCTGGAGGCAGGAACTGGAGTAGAGGAGAAATGTTTCTTGCTTAGTCTGAATGCAATAGCAAGCAAGGGTCACATGTCACAGATCTCTGCCCACAATGAACTGGGCCCTCTAAGATCAGGTATTTGTCAGGAAATAACACACAGAGCCATGTTCTCAGGCCAACCTGATAAAGGAAATTAATCAAGTGAGATTCCTTCATCAAAAATATCTATAGATTTGTGTCCAGATGACATAAACTAAGCAGCTCATGTATGGGAAACTGTTAGGAATGACATTTAATTCAATAAGTTAAGAGTGTAGGGAAGTTTCAGCAAGAATCTCAGACTAACATGTTTTAAGATATTAGTCAAGAATGATTTTGATGAACAAAATATAACTTGTGTTAATATCTGACCATATGACTAACCACCGCTACCAAACAGTAACTTTTTACCACCATAATCTTTATACCTTTTTGAGCTACCAACTTTACAAAAGTCCAAAGAGTAAAATATAATTTGATATCTGTAAACTACGAAACACAAAATCTACTATGTACCTAATCCTGACCTACATGGCCTGTTAAACAAGCACTATAAATGTGACAGAATACAAGAATTATATGAGGAGGAAAAAGGAAGTCATTAATGCAAGTAGAAAATCAACATATACATTATTTCTGTCTTGTTTTCCAAAAATCTTTTCAAAAACATGTACAGTTTTAGTGATTTTTCCCTAGTGTATTATTTTATTTTATTTTATTTTTTACTCTCCACATGGGCATATTTAGTTTATCTTTCATAAAAACACAAAAGGATTCTAGGTGTTAAATAATTCATAAGAAGATTGGAGTACACAGCTGCATCTCTGCAAACTTTTCCAAACGCAGATAACAGCTTTTATATATTAAAAAAAATCATAAACTACTCATATTGTCCCCCCTCCTTGACTATCCTTAGCAGTAAAAACATTGTCATCGTTTAAAGACTTTCCTGTGGCATAGATTAATATATTCTAACATATTTGCCACAGTTGTATAACCTTATCCTATTGTAGCAGGATTTAAATAAAGCAAGGTTGAAGAACAAAAGAGCCTTTATCTGCTTGCTAATCAAACTTCCTGGCCTCCTGGGGTTCTCGTATATTGTGAAGTCTTCTGGAAGAAGGCTTTCTCAGCATCCTGGTTTCTGGAGTGCTGCCTTCTTGATTAGCAGCACTGAATATTTCATAAAGAGAAAAACAAATAAGAACCAGTGTATTTACTTAAATTGATAATGAGATCATTAGCGATATTTTTCCAAATCATATTAATGAGTTAAGGGAAACATATTTAAGATGATGAAATTTGTGACGACCATAGGTTTCTCAGTATGTATTACAAAGAAGCAAGACTGTGACTGCATTTCATTCTTTTAAAAGTCTGGGCTATGTTGCTTGAGACTATGATTACTCTCAGGTGATGGGAGTAATGATAGACAGATAACAGCTAAAATCATTTTAGAAACTAGCATCTACGTTCTCTCTAGAACGTAGGTTGACACACACACACACACACAAACAATGAAAATAAACTAGAATAAAATTTTAGTGTCCTCCAGTGACCCAATATATAAAAAAAAAGAACGTCAACATTCCTCAAATATTTTCAAAACAATGTACCTTGTGTGATCATACAGTTAACAATATATATATATTAAATTTATTGCTATATCTATATAGCAATAAATTTAATTGATGATGATGTATTGCTGATATACACTTAGAAGTTAGTTAAATAAGACATCATATTTTACATTATGTTGCTTATTAAATGCTTTACCAAGGATGTTACTAAATAAACATATTGTTCTTCCTGATATTGAAGGCTCAGTGCAAAGCAGCAACTCCTCTGTCCTTGAGAAAATTGCAGAAGCAAGTGTTACAGGAAAGAAATGGGAGCCAATGTCTCTAATAGAGTTCCTGCCATAGCCCTAGGGAGACAGACTTGAAACCATACAAAACTGAGAAAACAAACCTATTACTTCCTCTGTTCCTGCTTTCACATCTGAAATGGGGAAACTTGTCACAAAACCTATTGGACAATACAACAGAACAGAGAACAGAAGATAATACTACAGTAATTTACACACTAAAGGACACTGGTTCAAGGTTGCTTCCTATCGTTGGCCCTATATTCTAAAAATCAAAGAGTAAGAATTAATGTGTATAATTCAAGAATAAATTACTGAGCATATTGTTAAAGTCTTATGTATATTGGGAACAATTTTGCAAAAGTAGATAAAAGCATTAAAAAATTATACTCAATTTTTCTTCAACAACGCTCATGAAAATAATAATCATCTGAAGATTTGCATATTGGGTATGTTTTGACATCATTACTAGTATAGAAGAAAGGTAGTTTTGTTTTGTTCTGTTTTGTTTTTACCATGTAAGTACTTGGAAAATCATCCAAGTTTTATCAGATATACTCCAAAGGTTGCTGACTTGTCTTGGGTCACACAACCAATATCTGTTATATAATATAAATCCTACTATAGTGACATAAAACCATAACAAATATTTAGTGCTCACTATAACATACAAGAAAACTCTTTTTCTGTGGGACTATAAATAATTCCTTTCTGTTCAAAGAACCCAGTGTCTACCAATGTTACATTACAATCACCTCTTTGCTATATCTGGTTTGTGCAGCTTGTGTTTTTAGTACTTGAAAGTGAATAAACCAATTTTTGAAAGCCAAATAATTCAGGCCGGAAAAGTGAATCAGTACTAAATATTGAGTGATAAGTATTTTAAATACGTTTATAATGATCATAAATTCTAATTCTATTCGAGTATTTGCTAATTGAGATAGGTGGTTCTTTAACATTAAACACATGATTGCCATTAACAATTGAATGCATGCTAATGATGTCATAATGCTTCATGTTGGCAAACCTATATTAGAGTCCATTATCATTTTTTTAAATAGACGCTTTCAAATTACTTTGTATAGTAAGTTGTAGTTTTTCTGGTTAACTTATAAAGACAAGATTAAGTGAGAGCAAGAAAATTGCTCAGTAATTAAAGGCACTTAACTTTTAAATTTGATGGTCTGAATTCAACCTCTGGGACCCACATAATGGACAAAGAGTATCAGCTCCTGTAAGTTGTCCTTCAGTCTCCACCCACAAAGTAGTGAACACACTAATTATTAATTTGTGTGTGTTAATCAATTAATTAATTAATTAAAGAAAATATTAAATGGCTATTTTGTTGTATTAGCTAAGTTATGCTTATATAAATTTCATGTAATAGCAAATATTTTCCTTTTATATTTATGAATATACATATATGCGCATGATAGACTTTATTGTAAACAGATTCTTCTATTATATAATACCTTGCCACCAAGGATTCCCCTCTGTTCACTCATCCCAGATTTCCCCAAATCCATTCCACCTCATATTGACTCCCCACGTTTCTTCCTCATCAGAAAAACGACATGAAATTTGCAGGCAAATAGATGCGAATAGCATATATTTTCAAACAAAAAAGTATTATTACATAGTAAAAAGAGAAATCTTTAAAGTTTAAAGAGTGTATTAGTATTTTGAAGTAAATGAAAAAAATAAGTACATAAGTATCCAGAGGGAAATAAAACAAGAGAAACAATGAAAAGTCCAACAACAGCATCCTGCCATCTAATGCCTGGTCAAGACACTGCAATCCGATTTCTCAGAGGTAAACTGATCTGATTTCAGAGTTATTCAAAGCACATGGAACCACTGAGCCATTTTAAAATGTTTGATTGTGGAGTTGCACAAGGTCATTTAGCCAACCAGCCTCTAAATCTCCATATTATTATTAGCAATGCTTAGGAGGCAACAAGGCCGTGGAAAACCCATTAGAGCCAGACTGTGTAAAGACTGCAGCTCGCCTAGACTGAATGCAATGGAACGGGAAAAGTGTCATGCCTTGAAGACTTAATACTGCTTTAGACCTCATAGAAACACAGCCTACCTTCCATTACAAATATCAAAGGATGAGGCATTATAAATTTAATACACAGTAACTAGGTGCAAAGTATGTAAACCTCTTACCCTCACCAGTGAGAAAGGCTCTTATTTTTTCACAATGGACTGGATTGGTATAAACAACTAGAATATTTAACTAACAGTGCTGGTGCCTAGTAATTATGTGATCAAGGTGCCTCTTGTCAACATTAATTGTGCAATTTTGGGCTCTTAGAAAAGTACTTATAACTTTGTTTTCATATTTAGAAAGCTGAGGATAATCTCGAGGTCTTCTTGTATCAGGGGGACCAATTCAACTGATGCCAGGTTTGCCTTAATCACCAGTTTGGCCTCTCTAATAGTCTAAATTCTCATCCTTTTATATTGGCAGTTATGGTATCAACATAAGCATTTTTGACATCGCAGGATTAGCTGGGGGAACCTAACTGCTGGATTTTTGTTATCCCTCCGGCCACCTCTTGCTAACTATGCTGCCCTAATCTTAAACTCTGGGCCTACTTGAAGAGGATGCATTGATGTACTGATGAATTGTAATGTTTTACGAAGTCTTCCTTTCCCCCATCTTAGGACAGTCCTTAGCGCCTGTGAAGAGAGCTGCTAACCACCAAGGGCATTTCTGAGGCTGCACTATTATTATTAGTATTAGTATTAGTATTATTAGTAGTATTGCTGTTGTTGTTGTTATGATGATGTTAGATTTGCTTTTATCTTTATAGTGACATTGATAAATATAACTAGATAAAGTTCACATCATTTCCAAAATTCTTGATAGGATATCTTGTCATCTTCAGCGGAATCATTATATGGATGATTTTTTGGTCAACTTTTAAAACTAACATTTACATAAAGCCTGTACTTTGTGGAAACATATGTAAAAATAGTGGTTTTCCATTCTCTCTATTTAGCCAAAATGATAGATTTTTACCAGACTAAAAATACTTCATTATTTTAAAGATTTTTTTCTAAATGATGATATTTTGTATTTTTAATTTATTATCTATGGCTTATCTGTAAGCCATAGGTTGCAGTATTATTGTGTATTCTCCTATTGCTCTTCAGCTGTTCTACACTATCAAGAGATTGAGAAACTCTTAATTTTCATTTGGTTAACTTTTGATTACATTCTCCTTAAATCATTTCTCTCTTCTCCAATATATGCATAAAGAAAAAAAAAACATTTGTTCATTCAATACTTCCTCAGTCAAATGTCTGATTACAGCACTTACAAATTCTATTCTTCACCCAGCAGATTTCAGCCCAATGCTTTGTTAGTCTATAACATGCATGATCACTGCAGTTTCCAGTAACAATTTATTCATTTCTGTCAGAGGCTTCATCAAAGTGGCCTTTCCCAGCATGCTTCTGCCAATATTCTGCTCAAGATTAGTTCATATTTTTCTGAGGAAATTGGAGTTTTTCTCTGTAATTTTTCCTCCCTGAGGCTGTGGTAGGAACAAATTTGAAAGTCATTCATGGTAACATAGACTTTTCCTTGTGAGCAATTCAAAAGTCTCCCAGTCTCCACTTACTATGCCATTCATACTTTTTTCTACCTATTTAGGTAATTGTTTCATCCCTATCTCTAGTCTACAATATCAATTTAGTCTCAACCAAGTTGGACTACTCTACAAACTGCCTTAGGCTCATTGAAGGTACAAGACAGAGATATTTATCTCCCTGTTCTTAAGTGAGTCAAAGAAATACAAGATCAAGGAGTTGGAAGATAAGGTTTTATTTAAGGGACACTTTGTCTTGTAGTCTTGTAGCCTCAGGAGAAGATAGAAACGTGTTCTTTGATTCCTTTTTCCTTTCCTTTTTTTTTTCTTTTTGAATGACAGTAATACCAGTCAAAATGGCAAAGTTCTCGAGGATTCCAAGGCTTATCCTGAATTCCCATTTTAGTTTTCAGACTGGGAATTTAGAAAGAGTGCTAAATAAAATTCAGTTCTGTACAATAGATCCACAAACAGGGCTGAGTGCATAATTAGTACAGTAAGGTTGTTTACATTCACAGCCAACAAGGATTTGTTTAGTGATGTAAGAAGTTTTATCTTCTGGAATATATTCTTTCTAAATCTTGAAACTACTAGTTTTAGGTTCAGTTATTTCGATGAAAAAAATGTGTGGCTTGGCTGAACATCAAAGCAAATACAGCTATTGTGTGACATGGCTTCCTGATTGAATCATTCCTCTTGCAGTGTGAGAAGAGAAGACTCTCCTAAGAGGAATGTAGATACATAAGGCTCAGAAAGAAGGAATGTAGGATTCACAAGACTATGCATCAGTCACATAAGTCATAAACAATTGCTGGAGGGAGACTCTTTGACCCTTAGAGCAGCCTCTACATTCTCAGTCTTCTCTTGAGCTAAGATAGGGTTTGGGGAGTTTCAGCTACCTTTGACTCATTCATTTTTATTTTTGTGAATGACCACAGTAAACTCAGCCATTGTCTGTGCTAGAATTAAGCTTCTTTGACCTGTCATTGGTGTCTAATGCAAAATGAGTAGAAGTTTGCTCACATATAAGAGAACAGCTTAGAAGAAAAACAGGGTTGGGTTGCCTGAGTTTCTGAACTTAGATTTCTCTCAAAGCTAAATACAAACAAGGAAATATATGAAAAAAACAGAACAGTAGTAAGGACTCAGATGGAAATCATTGACTCTAAGACACTTTTCAGAATTGAATAAACAGACCGAATGGAACAATGCTTTAAATAAGTTGCTAACGTTTTTTATCATCTATTCAGAAAAACCTGGCCAATACCTATTTCCTGTGTTCTTCAAGCAATTTTATAAATGTATTTTTGTTTTCATTTCACTGTTGTATCACGAAATAGTTCTATGTGGTGTAATTGTAGTTAAACTTCATTTTACCTTTACCATGTAAGTAAATGGAGTTGTCAGTATGATTAGCAACTGTGCTCCACGCACAATAAACCTCTCTATATGTATCTGAACTATACTCCATTCCTGTGGCTTTATTCTTCTCTTACAGTGAATTTCAAATCTTTAACTGTCACAAATTCTATAGTTTAAAATGTTCTTTATTCACCACATGAAGCTCGAGAAGAAGGAAGACCAAAGTGTGTGGATACTTCGGTCCTTCTTAGAAGGGGTAACAAAACACCCATGGGAGGAGATACAGAGACAAAAGGGTAAAGCAGAGGCTGAAGGAAAGACTATCCAGAGACTGCCCCACCTGGGGATCCATCCCATATACAGTTATCAAACCCAGACACTATTAGGGATGCTAGCAAGCGCTTGCTGACAGGAGCCTGATAGCTGTCTCCTAAGAGGATATGCCAGTGCCTGATGAATACTGAGGGAGATGCTCACAGCCAACCTCTGGACTGAGCACAGGTTCCCCAATGGAGGAGCTAGAGAAAGGACCCAAGGAGCTGAAGGGGTCTGCAGCCCCATAGAAGGAACAACATTATGAACCAACCAGTATCACTAGAGTTCCCTAGGACTAAACCACCAACCAAAGAGTACACATAGAGGAACCTACAGCTTCAGCTGCATATGTAGCAGAGGATAGCCTTGTCAGACATCAATGAGAGGAGAGGCCCTTGGTCCTATGAAGGCTCATTGCCCTAGTGTAGGGGGATGCCAGGAAAGGGAAGGGGGTTGATGGGTTAGTGAGCATTAGGAGGGGGAATGGGATAGGGGATTTTTCAGAGAGGAAACAAGGAAAGAGGATAACATTTGAAATGTAAATAAAGAAAATATCTAATAAAAATGTTTATTTATAAAAATTATTGCCATGAAAACCAATGATAATGAGTAAGACAAATCTCAACTTAAAATGTCACTCTATGGCCTCAGTGTTATAGCATTTGCATAGATTTTTGCAATCCTGTAGGTTCAGTCTTGATGACCACCGAGCAACTGAATGCACTATGCTTTGAGAGTTTTCATTGGTTTTATCCAGATCTAAGTAACTCAAACTTTTGTCATTTATTTCTTTTACTATTTTATCCATATATTTCTTTGTTTCTTCAAGCTGTTACAATAAATGGCCACTGCAGTAGTTTGAACAAAAATGCCCCACCATGCATGCAGACATTTGAACACACGGTCCCTAGTTAACAGTGCTGTCTGGAGGAAGCTTGAAGTTTGCCCTTGCTGGACATTACTGATTGTTGTGATGGAATGCCTTGCACCTCTACCTGTTCACTATCCCTGCTTTCGGTTTGCACTCGCAATGGTGATCTGGAAGTTCTTGCTTTTGCCACCAGGCCTACCAGTTGCCAACATGACTTTCCATCATGATGGTCTCTTATCCCACTGGAAATGTAAAGTCAAACTTTTTTCAGTACTTGCATTTGTCACATACAGTAATTGAAAGCTGCCCAAGGCCGATTTGGAGCTCACAATGTTCTATCAGGGAGAAGAACCTGACCATGTTATTTTTGGGGGAAATATTGAAGAAGTCTGGACTATTCAAATGCTCAGATTTTGAAATCATAGGATAAAGGATTAGGAGCAGTGAATATAATGCATCCTGTGATGTCTATACTATAAGGCTTTAAAGAGTAAAACATTAGTAACTTAGAGGCCATTGATTTGATAGTTAGGATAAGTACAAAAGGCTGTGATTTATTACAAAGAACTTGATTGATAGTAAGTTAAAGAGAAATGGAATTGTTTATTTGGCAGACAAAAATAAGTATAACAGTTCAATTATGTCATGCATATTAATAACTTATTCAGAATACAGTAGAAAAGAAAAGAAAGCACAGGAACAAAAGAAAAGTTTAAAACAAACACACACCAAGAAACATTAAATGGCATCCAAGAGTGGTCAGAGGCCTTTTACATTGCCTTAGGCAAAAGGGATGGGTTTTGCTCTAAGAAAGATGACAGGGAGCTAAGATTCCAAATTGTAAAAACAAGTTTAAGGTCTTATTATTCCAAGAAATTAGCTAAATATGAAAAAACTTGGCACAGTGACAGACAAGTGGACCAATGGAATAGAATTGAAGATCCAGAAATGAACCCACACACCTATGGTCACTTGATCTTTGACAAAGGAGCCAAAAACATCCAGTGGAAAAAAGAGCCTTTTCAACAAATGGTGCTGGTTCAATTGGAGGTCAGCATGCAGAAGAATGCGAATTGATCCATTCTTATCTCCAAGTAGTAAACTCCACTCCAAGTGGATCAAGGACCTCCACGTATAACCAGACACACTGAAACTAATAGAAAAGATACTGGGGAAAACCCTTGAGGACATGGGTACAGGGGAAAAGTTTCTGAACAGATCACCAATAGCTTATGCTCTAAGATCAAGAATTGACAAATGGGACCTCATAAAATTACAAAGTTTCTGTAAGGCAAAGGACACTGTTAAAAGGACAAACCGGCAACCATCAAATTGGGAAAGGATATTCACCAACTCTACATCTGATAGAGGGCTAATATCCAATATATACAAAGAACTCAAGAAGTTAGACCCCAGGGGACCAAATAACCCTATTAAAAATGGGGTACAGATCTAAACAAAGAATTTTCACCTGAAGAAATTCGGATGGCCAAGAGGCACCTTAAGAAGTGCTCAACATCATTAGTCATTAGGGAAATGCAAATCAAAACAACCCTGAGATTTCACCTTATAGCAGTCAGAATGGCTGAGGTCAAAAACTCAGGAGACAGCAGGTGTTGGTGAGGATGTGGAGAAAGAGGAACACTCCTCCACTGATGGTGGAGCTGTAAGATGGTACAACCACTTTGGAAATCAGTCTGGCAGTTCCTCAGAAACCTGGACATGACAATTCCGGAGGACCCCGCTATACCTCTCCTGGGCATATACCCAAAGGATTCCCCGGCATGCAATAAAGACACATGCTCCATTATGTTCATAGCAGCCTTATTTATAATAGCCAGAAGCTGGAAAGAACCCAGATGCCCCTCAAAGGAGGAATGGATACAGAAAATGTGGTATATTTACACAATGGAATACTAGTCAGCAATTAGAAACAATGAATTCCCACAGTTTTTAGGCAAATGGTTTGATCTGGAAAATATCATCCTAAGTGATGTAACCCAGTCACAAAAGAATACACATGGAATGCAATCTCTGATAAGTGGATATTAATTAGCCCAGAAGCCCTGAATACCCAAGGCACAAATCGTATAACAAATGAGTCCCATGAAGAAGTATGGAGAGGGTCCTGATCCTGGAAAGGATTGATCTAGCATTGGAAGGGAATATAAGGACAGAGAAAAAGGAGGGAGGTGATTGGAGAATGGAGGGAGAGAAGAAGGTTTATGGGACATATGGGGAGGGGGGATCCGGGAAAGGGGAAATCATTTGGAATGTAAACAAAGAATATAGAAAATAAAAATATTAAAAAAAAGCATGATTCAAGGAACCAGCAGTCTCCCATGATGGCAGTTGAACTTGGCAGATTTTTCCACATGGTTCTGCCTTTACAGGAATGAAAGATGTAAGCATGATGCATAATGGATTCTTCCATCATGGTTTCAGGGACTCCCTGAGACTAGGCAGCATGTGGTGGGGCCATCCATGTGTGAAGGCACTGGGAATACAAGAAGCCATGGCTAGCCATTTTATTTAGTTTTGACAGGTAAGATTTTGTTTAAGCAGAAAGCCCAAGTGTTGAAGTATCCAGATCCATGGATTATCTAAAAAGGAGAGCTGCATACAAGGATGGAATCTGCTGCAGGGAGAAGGCGTTTTGCATGTTTTAGGTAAAGAAGAAGGCAGAACCATCTAATTCCTTTGAAGATAATGTCCTAGATGTTGTACATGACGTTCCAGGACTGTTATTTGTCCTGATAAGTTCTGGTCATGCTTTAATCCAGTACATTCTCATTATTCCCATAGTCCTTAATTTTGGAATAAGAACACATATTCAGTACCATAGTGTGTGGGGAATAGCTAATTTTTTAAAGTTTGCCCTGCTTTTATTAAAGATAGATTATTTTCTCATATAATATATTCTGATTATAGTTTGTTGCCCCCCTACTATTCCATGTTCCTCTCCATTGTCCCCTCTCCTTTGCATCTACTCCTTTTCTGCCTCTCATTAGAAAAGAACAGCTTTCACTAAGATAACAACCAAATATGACAAAATAAAATATAATAAGATAAAGCAAAAACCATCATCACAAAGTTGGAAAAGGCACCCTAACAGAAAGAAAAGTGCCCCAAGAGAGGGACAAGAATCAGAGGCCCACTTGTTCTCATACTCAGGAATCCCCTGAATATATTCAGCTAAAAGCTCTAATATATACAAAGATCCTGGTGCAGACTCACGATGGCCCTATGCTTTCGGCCTCAGTCACTGTGAGTTCATATGTGCTCTGAGTTCATAGTTGATGCAGATGTCCTAGTGTTCTCCATTCCCTCTGGCTCTTATATTTTTCTCCTTCCTCTTCCATGCAGTGACCTCAGTTCTGAAGTGAGTAGTTTTATAGAGACTTCCCATTTAGACTCTACCTTTGTGTAATGAGAGGCTGCGGATCTCTGCATTTGTACCTATCTGACAATGACTGATCTGATCTGTGAGTATAGAAAACTATCATTAGGACTTATTTTGCATTATATTGCATCCACGATTCTATGGAGGCCATGGAGTGAGATTCTGTGGCTGGATTGCAAGTGTCCCCCTTTGTTGTAGATATTTAAACATTTGTTCCCAGTTGAGGTCACTGATTATGTAGATTGAGGATATGTGACCTTATTGCAGGGAGTACATTTCTCAAGGAGGGCTTCATATGAGAATTAATGCATGATTTCTTTCTCTGCAGTTGGTTTTTATGTTTGAGGACACAGGCTCTCATCTCTCTCCCCAACTACTATTCCTGCAGCATGTTTTCTTTCACCTTACTAGGCTGCACTCTTACCTTTCTGAAACCATGTACCTAAACAATCTCTATGATTTTAAAGGGGAATTACAAAGTACAGTGCTTTCTTTCTCACAAGCTAGATTCTGGTGGGGTACTAAAAACTTATCTTTGAATACCTGAAGATATGCCTGCTACATTGTGAGTGCATGTGTGTGTGTTTATGAACATAAAACATCCATTGTAACAATGATAAAAAAAATAAACTTCCTTTTGTTTAAAAGAAAAATAGAGACTTAGGGAATGTGGTCTTTCTTGGAATAAGTCTGAATCATACAGACTTTTAAAGAAAAAGTTTACTCACTTCAGGGCTTCCAAGCTTTAAATCCTTGGGTAATACTTCCTTATCTAGTCGATAGCCAAAGATGATGCTATCTTTCGAGAAAGGCTGCCCACCTTAAATAGAAGAGGATGTGCATCCTAGCAACACTCAACAAGACTCATTGAAAGCACAGTCTGGAGATCGAAAAGCAATTAACATGCTGGATTGTGATAATTACCCACAGTATGGAGGCCTCTCTAAGATATAGCTTCCACTGTGCCAATAATAGAATTCTTTAAATGGTGATATATTTTTATAGACACAAGAGCATTCCCATCTCGACCTTGTCACTTATACTGGATGGGGAAATAGACTTTCCTCACGCCTTTTTCCATTCCTAAAATAAGGCACACCATTGTTTTGACAACTTGTAATGTCACCTGAATGTTACCTTGAATCATGACTTAATCAGCCAGAACAAAGCAACATCTCATTTATTTCTGTTGTTGTTTTTCATTGTAATGCAATGATTGCCAAGGCACAAAACATTTAAATTGAGTTGTGATTAAAATGGAATGTGGAGACAGATGGAGCAGTTGTGATCCTTGAATAATTTGTCCCTTATTGCATGAGGTCAAGGTGATTCAAATTTCTATTTTCATGTGATAAAACAATTCTGGAGCAGAATAGAAGCCACATGACTGTTTTTTACTCAAAGCAAACTTTATTTCTTAATAATTAACCTTTAGCATTGTGGATTACTCGTATTTTTCATCATATTAAAATTTTTAATAAGTAATAAACATAAAATGTTTTTTATATAGCATATTAGCATATATACATATAAATGATGTGTTTTATATAGTGCACACAACACACCCAAGCATATATATAATGTATATGTATGTATATATAGCCCATTCTTTCCTTATATATGGCATCTTGAAATGTAGACTCAGGAATCAAAATTATAAATAAACAAAATTTATGTTTAAAACTCATCTACACCTACAGTGAAGGGATCGGGACATCAACCCACTTACAAATGCAAAATTGTTCCTTTCTCAAAGAAATACAGGGAACGAAAGTGGAGCAGAGATTGAAGGAATGGCTGACCAGTGACCCGCCCAACCTGTGATCCATGTTATCAGCAGACATCAAAGCCTGTCACTATTGCTGATGCTAAGTTGTGCTTGAGGACAGGAGCCTAGCCTGGCTATCTTTTGAGAGGCTCTACCAGTAGCTGACTGAGACAGATATGGGTACCTACTGCCAAGCATTGGATGGAGGTAAGGAAGTTTTAGAGGATGGATTGAAAAATAACTTAAGGGATTGGCGACCCCAGAGGAAGACCACCAGTGTCAAGTAACCTGGACTCCTAGGACTTTCCAGAGATGGAGCTACCAACTAAAGGGCATTCAGGAGTTGATCTAACCTGCAAATCCCAAGGCACATATGTAGCAGAGGGTTGCCTTGCCTGGCCTCAGTAAGAGAGGATGCACCTAATCCTATAGACTTAATGATCCAGGATGGAGGGATAACAGGGGGCCGGGCCACCCTCTCAGAAGTGTAGGGGAGGTGAGTTGCAGGGAAGAACTTTATCAGGGGGGACCAGGAGTGAGGCAACATTTGGGTTGTAAATAAATAAAATAATTAATTTATAAAAAAAAAAAACTCTAGTACATTTTAATTGCTGGTTTGTTGATTATTTTCTTTATACTTCAGTTCAGATTTCTATTGGTATTTATTCATGGCAAAAGGCACTTCCATTTTCTGTATGTGTAATGTATTATATCTGCTCATATTCTAGTCATTACTTATGTCCAGGTATATTATTTCGTGAAGATTCTAACAAAAATATTTGTGGCAAGTCACAATGCTATATTAGTTTCTATTTTTATAAAAAAAATACTGGGCATAACACTTCCAGAGGACCCTGCTATACCACTCCTGGGCACATACACAGAGGATTCCCCAGCATGCAATAAGGACACATGCTCCTCTATGTTCATAGCAGCCTTAGTTATAATAGCCAGAAGCAGGAAAGAACCCAGATGTCCCTCAATGGAGGAATGGATACAGAAAATGTGGTATATTTGCACAATGAATACTACTCAGCAATTAAAAACAATGAATTCATGAAATTCTTAGGCAAATGGTTGGATCTGGAAAATATCATCCTAAGTGAGGTAACCCTATCACAAAAGAAGACACATGGAATACAGTCACTGATAAATGGATATTAGCTCAGAAACTCTGAATACCCAAAACACAATTCACATATCAAATGACTCCCAAGAAGAAGGAAGGAGAGGTCCCTGATCCTAAAAAGGCTTGCTCCATCATTGTAGGGGAGTACCAGGACAGAGAAGTAGGAAGGGGGTGATAGGAGAATGGGTGGAGGGAAGAGGGCTTAGGGAACTTATGGGGAGGGGGGAACCTGGAAAGGGAAAAACCATTTGGAATGTAAACAAAGAATATAGAAAATAAAATATTATAATAAAAAAAGAAAAAGAAAAATCTTCACTATCCAATAACCCATTTTTTAAAAAAAGGTGGTAATGACTTACCCTATACCTATTGTTTCTTAAATTGACTTACTTCATCAGCTTAATCAAACCCAAAACGTGTAACTAGTTCAACTTTACCAGTCAGGCACTATGATGGGGAGAGGCCAGGCGGCATTCTACATGGCCTCAGAGGGAACTGGTGGAGCCATGATCTGAAGACGTAAAGTGTGAATGTTGGTAGAAAAGGGGCAGACAAATGATCAGTGTGCAGAGCGGGCAAGCTTGGAAATATCAGAGATTCTCAGTATTGTTGTCAATTCGTGTGTGTTAATAAGGATAACAATAAACTCCACCAGGCTGACATAGTCATCTTTCTTTTACTCCAGCATGATGACCATTTGATTACTGATCTGAATGCCAGTTCAGTCAATGGATACCAATTTTCTTCAGACAATATAGGCACATGTGCTACTGAGGTTGTCACTTGTTCACACAGAAAAATGGGACATTTTATAACTTCTTTGGTGTGGACACCTTTGGTTCAACTTATCCTACATTTCTATTTCCTGTTTATGAAAGTAGGCAAGGATTAAGATTTTTATCATAGGCCAGTGGAAGAGTTGATACTGTGATATCTCTAGTTTTAGAACCTCTTCGCTTAGCACATGCAAATTAGTTTCTTTAGCTGTCTTTAAAACAACAGTCCCTTGAAGGATGGTGAAATTCCCACTCAAGGTGTGATTCCACCCATATCTAGCAACTTTTCCAATGTGTAATAATTCATAGTAAAAAATTAAATTCGTGTTAAGACACAGTGGTAACAGTGACAAAGGCTTTGAAGCCGTACTCACTGACCTGTTAGCCTCCCATTCATACTCAGCACCCTGTCTATATATTCACAGAGAGATCTAAGAAGCTATCATCTCACATCCAGACAAAGGATCATAAGAATCTGTAACTGAGCTAATGCATCTGGCTTTAGGGCTACAGAAGGTGAGTGAGGGGATTCTGCATTATTCCTGAATGGTTTCAGACAACTACAAAGTACTGGAAATGTGGAAAAGTACAGGACTGGAGTAGCAGCCAAATTTGACTACAGGCTTGAGATGGAACTTTCTTGTCTCTAAGCCCATTAGGAGAAGTTCTTTTATGTTGAAGGAATTTCTTTTACATCTAAGAAAGATCTTAGGTATTCTCCTTTCAGAGGTTGGAGGCTTATCTGCTGTCAGGCATAGAAAGAATGGTCCTCGGGACTTGTTGGCCTGTCACTATATTGGGTAGCAGGTCTGGGATCAGTGGGTATTGTCTTAAAAATATAAGTTGGAGAACAGCCCCATGCCAACATATTTCATGCCCATTTTGATGTTAGAAGGCTTGCTACCCAGGAGGCATGAAAAGATGTGGGAAGCAGAGGTAGATGAGCCCATGAATCCCTAGTTAAAATGTATGTTATGTTTGCTCCAATTTGGGAATTGGTGAGTTACCATTGCAAGATATAGGATGGAGGTAAATAAACAAGGGAGACAAAGGGCTAGGTGAAACAAAGTGACAATAAAATATGCTTAATCATAATGCATAAATAAGTAAGAGAATTCCATAAAATGCTAGGGCTAAACCATCATTTACATCACATTCAACGATCAGAATATATCCATTAATTTATTTATCCTCACATTAGCTGTGTCTACAGCTTTCAAAGTAGAGCTGCTATTAAAATACCCTATGGCTATTACATAAGCACCTGATCTCTTGGAAGGACATTGCATGGGCTTGTATTTATATTTCTGGATCTGGCTCTCCTTCTCCTACCTTTACCCTTAGTAAGAATCTTTTAATAGAGGTGTTAGTGGCTGAAACCAGGCTAATGCCAAGTCCTGCTGGCCTGGGAGCCTTCTGCTCTTAGAGTGGCTGCTTAGCTATTCTCAGCTCCATTATGGTTTATATAAAAGATTCGCTCTCAGAGGGCCTTCTTCCTACACTCATTTCCAAGTCAGCCTTTAAAAGTTTAAGTTTACATTAGGATGATTTATAAGAGATAACACAGAATACTTGTTGAGTATCATCCTATTTTTAGCATCATTAATTCAAAAGATATAAATGCAGTAAGAAAAAAATTGCAGAGATTTTTAAAGATTTTCAGGCTTTGATACTAACTAAAATTGGACTCTGAACCACTGGTTAGTATTTGTCATGGGGAGAAGAATAAGTTTACAATCGATTAATAAATTGGGTAATCATTGGGAGAAAATCATGATTGCTTGATTTAGGTGGACTTATTTTAAGACTCAGCAAATTTAGTAAAATGTCCTAGATTTGACCATTACGCTTCAATTGGTTTCACAGAATTTGTGGAGAAAAAACAAACAATAACAACAACAAAAATGTTTAAAATCCTGTCAAAATCACAAGACAGACAGATGTCAATCTGTGTAAATAGTGATTTTTAATCAGTACATTATAAAGCACCTGTTGCCAAGTAGTAGTGAAAGGAAAGAAATATTTCTCCTGAATTATCATTCCCTGGGATCAGTGCAAACGTGAAAGCCCACAAACTACCACCTGATTTGGGAAAACTATGAAAATGTATCTTACTTTGACTGTAGAAAACACATGTGGTTTGCAATACCTACTTGTCAGAAGAAGACCTTTATTGACCCAGCCACCCCTCTTTCCAATAACCATGATGCATGAGACAGCCCACCTGTGATCGCACTGGCTTCTCACATCATAGGAAAAAGTTGCTTTCAAGACCCACCATGCCAAACTCAAAGTGGGAAATACCAGGAGAATTGTGTGACAAGAGTTTGTCATAGTCCATGTGCACTTATTGAGATCTCACTATGCACGTTTGGCTGAGTGCTATGTTGCAGCTTGCTGTATTCATTCCTCAATGATCACACATAGGGTCTTGTAGAATTCTGACTAATGTAAGCAGTGAGTCTAGGAACATCCATATATAAATATCTCTGTAACACATTGGATTCATTTTTTGTAAGCATGCCTAAACATGAAATTAAATAATAAAATTAATTTATTTTTATTTTTCTGGGACACTATATATTATTTGCTGCAGGATAGCACTATTGCGTACTTTCAAAATCCATAACATTTTCATGACACTCTTGATATTTTCAGTTGCTGTTTTTATGTTTATTGTTTTTCATATGTATTTGTATTTTCTCTTCTGTTGTCAAGATGGAGACTATCATTAAACATTAGGTTAAGTTTGAGTCTGAATATGTTCGTGATTTTGTCTTCACAAGGTTTCTCTAAAAGAACATAAGAATAGTATGCATATATAAATATTAAGAAGTGATGTATAGGGTGTCATAGAGATTAACATTTAGCTAGTCCAATAATATCTGCCTCCCATTGGAGGGCCAAGATTTCAGCAGTTGTTCAGCCTAAAAGATAGAATGTCATAGTAGTCCTAGTCTTAGAATACCAGGGAATTGCTACACAACTATCAAATTATCAGTCTATGTTGGGATCTGGGAAATGTGTATTTCCATACTTTCACACAAGTGAAATAATACCTCAGTCACAGAATAGGTGAACTTGCTCTTGAGAGTAAGAACAAAAGGCCCCTTCTTCCATATCCTCCTATTAAAGCTAAACTAAAAATTGTGGCCTAGTTTTAGGGTTTGTCTTTCCTCCTCTTAAATTTAATGAAGAAATTCCTTCACAACTATGCCCAGCTATTTTGTTTTAGTTGATTCCAAATGAAATCCAGTTAGCAACCAAGATTAGCCATCACTATCTCCATTTTGTAATTTAAAACGAGGCTTAATAAATGGAAATCTAATTCATCATTTTTTTTATCATAACGAATAGGCAACACAAACTGTCCTTTTCAAATCTCTTAAACTTTTTATGACTGTTAAGCTGTGCATTAATTGACAGGTAAATAAGCTGCAGTTCAAAATTCAATTTTGGATCAAAACATCAGCAGCATTCTTTCATGCACCGTTATAGTAAAACTGAAGGGCATATTACATGGCTCAGGGAGTAAATCCTATGCAACCAGGAGTACCAAAATCCAGACCTTCACAGCATCCACATAGAAAGCCAGGCATGGTTGCACGTATAAACACCGGCTCTTGTCTTAGATATAGGCCCGTCCTGGGAACCCCTATGCAAGCAAGGCTAGCTAAAGCAGTAAGCTCCAAGTTCGGTGAGGGAGGCTGTCTAATAATAAGGTAGAGGAGCCAAGGAAATGACTTAACACTAAGAAACCTCGCTGTTCTTGTAGAGTAACAATGTGCAGTTCCAGGTACAAAAATAAGACAGAACAATGGTCTATCACTCCAGTTTTGTAGATCCTGATGCCCTCTAGCCACTGCATGCACTGCAGGCCCATGATACACAGACATGTATGAAGACAAGAGACAAATATAAATAAAATTAAAATAAGATGGAAAAGGTAAGGTAGAGATTTCTATAGTACTACATGGGTGAGTTCACACATAGAAAGGCATAGAAAGGCATACACCATACTGGAAAATATTTATTTGAAAAGAATATTATGTATCAAACCATGTTCAAATAATTTTAGTGTTAAGGCATATAACATTGACACTCTTACTAACATGTAAACCAATATTCCCACTCTTCTGATATATGCTAGTGAGGTGAGTCCTATATTTTGTCTTTTTTCTTTTTTTTATTGATATATTTTTATTTACATTTCAAATGATTTCCCCTTTTCTGGGTCCCCACTCCCCACAAGTCCCATAAGCCCTCTTCCCTCCCCCTGTTCCTCCAGTTGTCAAGTATCTTGAAATTATTTCAATCTATATACTGATTCAGAGGAAATGTGGGTAACACTAAATACACACACACACAAATCTATTCTAGCTATCTAAATATACATTTTTTTAGAAGTCAAAGTTCCTAGAGCATGTTACAGCTGCATGTAATGGTTTTATGTCCCTGACATTGTTATTGTCTGACTCCTGTCTTTTTATCTTTTCCCAGTTTTAATGGATACAATTATTTGATGGGTAAAGATGGTGTGTGTGTTGATATCATACACTATAGATTGGAGACATACTAGCTGTGCAGACATCAAATTTTGTCTGAGTCCAGGAAAACAAAAGGTCTGGTGTATATGTTCATCCATTATAGGCATTGAGTAACATGCTCTCAGATGCCACAGCCACTTGAGAATAGCAAAAACTATGGGATGATGGTTTCTTCTTTAAAAGCAGAATTTCCTGTCCTTCTATATGAGTCAAAGCTATACACATCCTATGAATTGTTCAGTTTTCTCATTTGCATCACAGAGATGATAGTAATTAAAATATGATTGAATGTTTTAAATTTTATTCAACTGATGATAATAAAATTACTATTGCAACTCGGGCATGAAAACAACATCATAAATGCTGGTTGCAGGTAGAGTTTATAAAATGATTTTATATAAATATTTCTCATAGTTTAGATTAATGAACCAACAGAACAAAAGAATAATTGGAAGAAGAAAACAACACACTTTTTTTTAAAAGAATCATAATGTTCTTGGAAGTTTGGAACCAATTATTATAGTTCTTTTAATGAAAAAAGTACAGTTTTTGAAATTTCTGTCATATTTTAAGTGAAAGGGCATTCTTTTGAAAAGCATATTTTAGTAAGACTCAAAGACCCACAGTCATTGCCTAGTTAGAGTATAGCATACTATTATGACAATTCTATTTGGGGAATTACAGAATACAACACAGTGCAAATGTGGAATTGAGTTGAGTTAATCAAGCTTCATTCACCAATAATATTATACAATTTTATACAGAAGAATGATCTAATACATTGTGTTTATAGATTTAGCCTTGTCAAAAGAACAGTGTTTAGACTGAAGAATGTGAATTGGAAATACTTTGTTCTTTTTATTAAATTGAATCTTTCTTGCATCCGTCAAAAATAATTCCTAGGTAGCTCAAAACATGAGATTTGTTTTATCTTGGTTTTATTGTTTGTTTGTTTGTTTTATTCTAGTCTTTACCAAAGGCATGAAACACAAAAACACTCACACACACACACACACACACACACACACACATACACACACACACTGAGAGAGACAGAGAGACAGAGTTCAGGTTTATATGATGTGATCATGAGAAGCCAACAGTACACATCAAGATGTCTTCCTCTGTTGCTCTCAAACATATTTTCTTAGGCTTTCACATAAAACTTGGAGCTCACCAACTCAACAATACAGGCTGCTCCACATAGCTTATCTTCTCTGCCTGCGTGTCACTAGTGTTACACTCACAGTGCCATACTTAGATTATTCTTGTGTGACTGCTTTGCTCTAAACTCAGGTCTTTGTAGTTATAAAAAAGCTACCTTGGTCATCTCCCAACTCCTATCTTTTTCTAAGAAACACATACATATTTTCATCTGTATTCCTCTTACAAAAATAATGCAGTAAAACTAATTGTTTTCCTTGTATATTTTTTCATCCTTAAAAGTACTATTATCCTTAGTTGAAACATTTTAACATATTCAGACACGTATGTTATTATTGCATTTAAATTGATTAAAGAGTTTTAGTTCTTCTATGTTACTTCTAAGTTACAACATTAAGTGACATTAAGTGATAAATTATTGCAAAGAATATTGACTTTATTTTTCAGCAGGTTTATATTATGAAAAAATGTAGGTGAAAGTGACATTGAGAAAATAATAAGCATTTTAATGTAACAACAGAATCATACCTTATTTTTCTTAACTCCGTATATTTGTAGCTTTTTTCAGTTAAAAGCTTGTATACGTGTTATTGTTAAGTGGATATAGTATTCACTAATAATTTCTGTTTACTTCACTTGAGGTTAATGACTACCAGATAGCTTATGGAACTAGGACTTCAGTCCCCTTATTATACATCGTGATTCGAAATCAGCACTGTCCTATGTCTAGAAAGTGGTGCTCCTCTTTATTTCTTCAGATGTCTAATAGGTGTGGCTTTAATACCTTCATCCTAGCTCCCTGGAAGCCAGTCTTGTCCTAGCTGTCTTTGAACAAAAGGTGAAACTCTCAGCTCCTCTAGCTCCATGTCTTCCTGGATGCTGCCTGCCATGCTCCCACCTCGATGAGCTGAACCTCTGAACCTATAAGCCAATCCCAATAAAATGTTGTCCTTTATAAGAAAAAACAATGTCTAATAACAGTTCTGAGGAGCACATGGATTTCCTGTTGATTTCTGCAAAGTTGTAATGACTTTCTTTGTAATTTCTATCAACATTATGTCCATACCTTTTTTAGTTTTGCTCCAGCAGATACCGCTGCATCACCTGCAAATATTGCCATTTGTAGTGCATTACTACCAAGTTCTGCTTTTATTTTTATGTCGCTAAGTCCTGTTCTACTTGCAATCAACTAACCCATGATTTATTTGAGTATTTTGCATTTCTAATCATTTTATTATTGTTCAAATTTAAATATTTAATAAAGCTATGAAAATACTACTATATAAACAACATATGTTTAAAACTGACAAAATTCTTTATTTGATATGAATCTTTCATTTTCTAACAAAATTAATACTTTGAGAGCAAAATGAGAAGACACAAAAGAGTCGTATTAAAATATCATGTAGTAACACAAAGGGCAAACTTATCTATTTATGGGACAAACTTATGTTCATATGTTTTCTTTTTTTTTTAATTTTTTTATTCGATATAATTCATTTACATTTCAAATGATTTCCCCTTTTCTAGCCCCCCACTCCCCGAAAGTCCCATAAGCCCCCTTCTCTTCCCCTGTCCTCCCACCCACCCCTTCCCACTTCCCCGTTCTGGTTTTGCCGAATACTGCTTCACTGAGTCTTTCCAGAACCAGGGGCCACTCCTCCTTTCTTCTTATACCTCATTTGATGTGTGGATTATGTTTTGGGTATTCCAGTTTTCTAGGTTAATATCCACTTATTAGTGAGTGCATACCGTGATTCACCTTTTGAGTCTGGGTTACCTCACTTAGTATGATGTTCTCTAGCTCCATTCATTTGCCTAAGAATTTCATGAATTCATTGTTTCTAATGGCTGAATAGTACTCCATTGTGTAGATATACCACATTTTTTGTATCCACTGTTCTGTTGAGGGATACCTGGGTTCTTTCCAGCATCTGGCAATTATAAATAGGGCTACTATGAACATAGTAGAGCATGTATCTTTATTACATGGTGGGGAATCCTCTGGGTATATGCCCAGGAGTGGTATAGCAGGATCTTCTGGAAGTGAGGTGATCAGTTTTCAGAGAAACCACCAGACTGATTTCCAGAGTGGTTGTACCAACCCCACCAGCAGTGGAGGAGTGTTCCTCTTTCTCCACACCCTCTCCAACACCTGCTGTCTCCTGAATTTTTAATCTTAGCCATTCTGACTGGTGTAAGATGAAATCTCAGGGTTGTTTTGATTTGCATTTCCCTAATGACTAATGAAGTTGAGCATTTTGTAAGATGCTTCTCCGCCATCCGAAGTTCTTCAGGTGAGAATTCTTTGTTTAACTCTGTACCCCATTTGTTAATAGGGTTGTTCGGTTTTCTGGAGTCTAACTTCTTGAGTTCTTTATATATATTGGATATTAGCCGTCTATGTGATGTAGGATTGGTGAAGATCTTTTCCCAATTTGTTGGTTGCCGATTTGTCCTCTTGATGGTGTCCTTTGCCTTAAAGAAACTTTGTAATTTTATGAGGTCCCATTTGTCAATTCTTGCTCTTAGAGCATGCGCTATTGGTGTTCTGTTCAGAAATTTTCTCCCTGTACCAATGTCCTCAAGGGTTTTCCCCAGTTTCTTTTCTATTAGCTTCAAAGTGTCTGGCATTATGTGGAGGTCCTTGATCCATTTGGATTTGAGCTTAGTACAAGGAGGCAAGGATGGATCAATTCGCATTCTTCTGCATGCTGACCTCCAGTTGAACCAGCACCATTTGTTGAAAAGGCTATCTTTTTTCCATTGGATGTTTTCAGCCCCTTTGTCGAGGATCAAGCGGCCATAGGTGTGTGGGTTCATTTCTGGATCTTCAATCCTGTTCCATTCATCCGCCTGCCTGTCACTGTACCAATACCATGCAATTTTTAAACACTATTGCTCTGTAGTATTGCTTGAGGTCAGGGATACTGATTCCCCCAGACTTTATTTTGTTGCTGAGAATAGTTTTAGCTATCCTGGGTTTTTTGTTGTTCCAGATGAATTTGATAATTGCTCTTTCTAACTCTGTGAAGAATTGAGTTGGGATTTTGATGGGTATTGCATTGAATCTGTATATTGCTTTTGGCAAAATGGCCATTTTAACTATATTGATTCTACCGATCCATGAGCATGGGAGGTTTTCCCACTTTTTGAGGTCTTCTTCCATTTCCTTCTTCAGAGTCTTGAAGTTCTTGTCATACAGATCTTTCACATGTTTGGTAATAGTCACCCTAAGATACTTTATACTGTTTGTGGCTATTGTGAAGGGGGTCATTTCCCTAATTTCTTTCTCAGCCTGCTTATCCTTTGAGTATAGGAAGGCCACTGATTTGCTTGAGTTGATTTTATAACCTGCCACATTGCTGAAGTTGTTTATCAGCTGTAGGAGCTCTCTAGTGGAGTTTTTGGGTCACTTAGGTAGACTATCATGTCGTCTGCCAAAAATGATAGTTTGACTTCTTCCTTTCCAATTTGTATCCCTTTGACCTCCTTATGTTGTCGAATTGCCCAAGCTAGTACCTGAAGTACAATATTGAAAAGATAAGGAGAAAGGGGGCAGCCTTGTCTGGTCTCTGATTTCAGTGGGATTGCTTCAAGTTTCTCTCCATTTAGTTTGATGCTGGCTACTGGTTTGCTGTATATTGCTTTTACTATGTTTAGGTATGGCCCTTGAATTCCTGTTCTCTCCAAGACTTTAAGCATGAAAGGATGCTGAATTTTGTCAAATGCTTTTTCAGCATCCAATGAAATGACCATGTGGTTTTGTTCGTTGAGTTTGTTTATGTAGTGGATTGCATCTATGGATTTCCGTATATTGAACCAACCCTGCATTCCCGGGATAAAGCCTACTTGATCATGGTGGATGATCGTTTTGATGTGTTCTTGGATTCGGTTGGCAAGAATTTTATTGAGTATTTTTGCATCAATGTTCATAAGGGAAATTGGTCTGATGTTCTCTTTCTTTGTTGGATCTTTGTGTGGCTTTGGTATCAGCGTAATTGTGGCTTCGTAGAAGGAATTGGGTAGGGTTCCTTCTGTTTCTATTTTGTGGAATAGTTTGAAGAGTATTGGTGTTAACTCTTCTTTGAAGGTCTGATAGAATTCTGCACTGAAACCATCTGGTCCTGTGCTTTTTTTGGTTGGAAGACTTTCTATGACTCCTTCTATTTCTTTAGGCATTATGGGACTGTTTAGATGGTCTAGTTGGTCCTGATTTAATTTGGGTATTTGGTATCTGTCAAGGAAATTTTCCATTTCCTCCAGATTCTCCAGTTGTGTTGAGTACAGGCTCTTGTAGTAGGATCTGATGATTTTTTGGATTTCCTCAGTTTCCGTTGTTATATCTCCCTTTTCATTTCTAAGTTTGTTAATTTGGATACTTTCTCTGTGCCCTTTGGTCAGTCTGGCTAAGGGTTTATCTATCTTGTTGATTTTCTCAAAGAACCAGCTCCTGGTTTTGTTGATTTTTTGTATGGTTCTCTTTGTTTCTACTTGATTGATTTTGGCCCTGAGTTTGATGATTTCCTGCCTTCTACTCCTCCTGGGTGAAATAGCTTCTTTTTGTTCCAGGGCTTTCAGGTGTGTCATTAAGCTGGTAATGTATGCTCTCTCCATTCTTTTTGGAGGCACTCAGGGCTATGAGTTTTCCTCTTAGCACTGCTTTCATTGTGTCCCATAGATTTGGGTATGTTGTGTCTTCATTTTCTTTGTGTTCTAAAAAGTCTTCAATTTCTTTCTTTATTTCTTCCTTGACCAAGGTATCATTGAGTAGAATATTGTTCAGTTTCCACGTGTATGTGGGTTTTCTGTTGTTTTTGTTGCTATTAAAGACCACTTTTACTCCATTGTGATCTGATAGGAGGCATGGGATTAGTTCGATCTTCTTATATTTGTTGAGCTCTGTCTTGTGACCAATTATATGGTCGATTTTGGAGAAGGTTCCATTAGGTGCTGAGAAAAAGGTATATTCTTTTGTTTTAGGATAGAATGTTCTATATATATCTGTTAAATCTAATTGGTCCAAAGCTTCAATTAGTTTCATTGTGTCCCTGTTTAGTTTCTGTTTTCCTGATAGGTCTATTGAGGAAAGTGCAGTGTTGAAGTCACCCACAATTATTGTGTTAGGTGCAATGTGTGCTTTGAGTTTTAATAAAGTTTCTTTTATGAAAGAGGGTGCCCTTGCATTGGGAGCATAGATGTTCAGGATTGAGAGTTCTTCTTTTTGTATTTTTCCTTTGACCAGCAAGAAGTCTCCCTCTGAGTCTCTTTTGATGACTTTGGGTTGAAAGTCAATTTTATCTGATATTAAAATGGCTACTCCAGCTTGTTTCCTGAGACCATTTGCTTGTAAAATTGTCTTCCAGCCTTTTACTCTAAGGTAGTGTTTGTCTTTGACCCTGAGGTGTGTTTCCTGTAAGCAGCAACATGTAGGGTCCTGTTTATGTATCCAGTCAATTAGTCTGTGTCTTTTTATTGGGGCATTAAGTCCATTGATGTTAAGAGATATTAAGGAATAGTGATTGTTACTTCCTATCATTTTTGACGATATTTTTTAAATTTGATTGCTTAACTTCTTTTGGGTTTGATGAAGGGTTACTATCTTGCTTTTTCCAGGGTGAAGTTTCCCTCCTTGTATTGGTGTTTTCCTCCTATTATCCTTTGTAGGGCTGGGTTTGTGGATAGATATTGGGTAAACTTGGTTTTGTCATGAAATATCTTAGTTTCTCCATCTATGGTGATTGAGAGTTTTGCTGGATATAGTAGTTTTGGTTGGCATTGTGTTCTCTTAGAGTCTGCATGAGATCTGCCCAGGACCTTTTAGCCTTCATAGTCTCAGGTGAAAAGTCTGCTGTGATTCTGATAGGTCTTCCTTTATATGTTACTTGGCCTTTTTCTCTTACTGCCTTCAATATTCTTTCTTTGTTTAGAACATTTGGTGTTTTGATTATTATGTGACTGGAAGTATTTCTGTTCTGGTCCAGTCTGGTTTGGAGTTCTGTAGGCTTCTTGTATATTCATGGGCATCTCTCTCTTTAGGTTAGGGAAGTTTTCTTCCATAATTTTATTGAAGATATTTGCTGGCCCTTTAAGTTGTAAATCTTCACTCTCATCTATGCCTATAATCATTAGGTTTGGTCTTCTCATTGTGTCCTGGATTTCCTGGATATTTTGGGTTACAAGCTTTTTGCATTTTGCATTTTCTTTAACTGTTGAGTCCATGGTTGCTATGGAATCTTCAGCATCTGAGATTCTTTCTTCTATCTCTTGTATTCTGTTGTTGATATTTGCATCTATGTCCCCTGATTTCTTCCCAAGGCTTTCTATCTCCAATGTTGTCTCCCTTTGAGTTTTCTTAGTTGTTTCTACTTCTGATTTTAGATCCTGGGTGGTTTTGCTTAGCTCCTTCACTTGCTTGTTTGTGCTTTCCTGTAATTCTTTAAGAGATTTTTGTGTTTCCTCTTTCATGACCTCAGCCTGTTGACCAAAGTTCTCCTGTATTTCTTTAAGTGTTTTTTGCATTTCCTCCTTGTTGGTTTTTGTATTCTCCTGGATTTCTTTCAATGATTTTTGTGTTTCCCTTGCAAGGGCTTCTAACTTTTGATCCATTTTCTCCTGAATTTCTTTAAGTATGTCCTTCATGTGTTCCTGTACCAGCATCATGACCAGTGATTTTAAATCCAAATCTTGTTTTACTGGTGTGATGGGGTATCCAGGACATGTTGGTAGAGGAGAATTGGGTTCAGATGTTGCCATATTGCCTTGATTTCTGTTAGTGACGTTCCTGCGTTTGCCTTTTGCCATCTAGTTCTCACTGGTGTTAGTTGGTCTTTTCAGTGCTGGACTCACCAGTGCAAGTTGCCCCTTCCCAGTTGGCCTCTGGTGCACAGCTTACCTCCTGCACTTCCTGTAGACAGGGTGCTGCTGCCCAGGCTGTTCAGAACCCGAAGCAGGCACCTGAAGGCTCCTGCTGGGGCCCGCTGGATTTACTGGAGCACACCGACTTCTCCCCGCTGGCCGCCCGGAAGCCCCTCTAGCCTCTTGCAGGACCTGGAGATGTGGTGCCGCGGCCCAGGCTGATCTCAGTCTGTCCGATCTGTCTGGAGTCTGAAACCAAGATGGAGGTGAGCCTCTCCTATCTGGTTGGAGGCGGAGTTCTGAAGTGGCTTCCGTGCAGCGAAAGGTGCCGCAAAACTGTAGCTGCTTGCAGCCCGGCTGGTCAGCGAAGGTCAGGGGTCGTGGGCGCAGGGCCTAACTGGACCCTGTGTCGCCTTGGTTCCACTGCTGATGGCCCTTCAGCTGGACCAGCCACTGCTGCACTGCAGCCGCTGCCACCGCCGCCGCCCCTGTTCATAAGTTTTCAGAAAGACTTATAGTTTAAGAAAATACAGTTCTCCAGAGTTTTGAAATTTTAGATCCCACTCAATCAGTTCAAAACCTATTTACATCTTATATAAACATTAAGAATTGTTATTCTGACTTCTCATATCAGTAAAAAGCTTTAAAGTCTCCAGTAAACACTCAGAAATGAGCAAGTGTTCCTTCCTAGTGAAGCCTTCCTAGATGAGGAGCAAGGGGAACACTCTTTCAATGCAGGTGAGTGTGCAAACTTGTACAACCTCCTTGGAAATCAATTTGGTGCCTCCTTAGAAGACTTGACTTGAGTTCTACCTCAAGACCCAACTACCCTACTCCCAGGCATATGCCCAAAAAAGGCCACATAATCAATTCCACAAGGACATCTGCTCAAGTTTGTTCATAGCCCCTTTATTCATAACTATTAGAAAATTAAAACAAAGTAGATGTTTCTCAACAATAACAACAGCAAAAATAAAGTAATACATTTATACAATACTGGTAAAAACTATTAAAAACAGCTATTATGAAAATGACATCATGAAATTTGTAAGCAAATGGTTGGAACTATAAAATATCATCCTAAGTGTGGAAATGTAACCAAACCTAGAAAGGCAAGCATGATATGTACTAACTTGTAAGTGGATATTCACCATAAAGTACAGGATAACCATGCTTTAATTTATAGAGCCAAAGAAGTTAAGTAACAAGAAGTACAAAAGGAAGAAGATGATTGAATCTCACTGAGAAGAGATAGTAAAATATATAAAAGGAAGTATGGAGGGAGAAAACTGGGTGGGACAGTTAGTTGAGAGGGGAGCATGAAGAATCAATTTAGGGAAGGATGAAGGGAGAGTAATCAAAGAGAGAATTGAAATTGTTGAGAAGGTCATCTGTGGGAAAAGCTAGAAACCAAAGACAATGGAAACTCCCAGGAATATATGAGAGTGACCCTAAAGACTACTAGTGGGTGCTATAGAAGCTGACATGGCCATCTCTAGTAATCAGAAAAGACTTCCAGTGGAGGAACTGTGATACCAATCTAGCCACAAAATCTTCAACCTACAATTTGTCCTGCCTACAAGAATTTCAGGGGTAAAGATAGAGCAGAAATTATGAAACACCAAGTAATGACTAGCTTAACTTGAATCCCATACTGAGAGAGAGAGAGAGACAGAGAGAGACAGAGAGACAGAGAGAGACAGAGAGAGAGAGAAAGAGAGAGAGAGAGAGAGAGAGAGAGAGAGAGAGAGAGAGAGAGAGAGAGAGAGAGAGAGACAGCGCCCTCTTGACGCTACTGTTATTCTGATATTCTTGCAGACAGGTCTATAACTTAATTGTCATCCTAGAAGCTTCATGAAGCAACTAGTGTAAATAGATGAAAGAACCCACAGGCGAAAATCAGGCAGATCTTCGTAAATCTTATGAGCGAGGTTGAGAAAGCATTGAAGGAGTCAAAGAGATCAATGATACCACAAGAAAACCTACAGAATCAGCTAACCTGGGACCATAAGTGACCACAAAGACAGAACTACCAACCAGAGAGCATGCATGGGATGGATCTAGGCCCTCTGCATGTAAGTAACAGTTGTGTATCTCAGTATTCATGCGAGACTCCTAACAGCAGAACAGTGTCTAGGTCTCTGTTGCCTGTCTTTATATCCCTTTCCCTTAACTGGGGTGCCTTATCTAGTCAACACAAGAAAAGATGGCTCTAGTCCTGCTGCAACTTGATATGCCAAGGTTGGTTGCTATCCATGGGAGGCCTCTGCTTTTTGAAGAGAAAGGGAGGACAGGAGGCTGAGGGCAGGCCTGAGAAGTAAGAGTAAGGGACTGGGAAGAGAAGAGGGTAGGGAAACGGCAAAGTATACAAATAAATTATTTTTTAAAAAGGGAAGAAATATTAATAAGTTGGTAGAAAACTAAAATCCTGAAACTTTTAGGTAAATGAATGGAAATAGAGAAAAATATAATCACTCTGAGTAAGGTAACCCAGAATCAAAAGGCCAAATATGGTATGTATTGGGTCACATATAGATGTTGACTTTTAAACCTTTGATTGGCATCTTAAAAATCCATACAACCACTGGAGTTACTAATATAGTAAGGGACTAGGAGACAAGGAAGACTCTCCCAAGGAAGGTGAAATAAATTCATAATTATGGAGAGGCAGCAGGGGGAAGTGGAACAGGAGTTCTGAAAGGAGATGTGTATCTGCAGTCTGTCAGATCAGACCAAGAAGCATGAAGTAGAACCCAGAACGAGAGCATCCAAGGCATGCTGGGACTACTATAGCTCTGACAAGAAGTAAACAGGTTTGTGCGGCTGGCAGAGGGCAGGTAGCTTGGGTTCCAGTTCTCTCCTCAGCTACAGTAGAAGCAACAGCAGCAGCAGTTTCAGCAGGAGAGGCAATGGCAGCATAGGGTTGGCCAGCCAAGCACATCCGAGTACAGCAGTGAATGCTTCTGGGAAGGGAACTCTTCCTCAAGTGTTACAACTGAGCAAAGACAGCCACTCTCAGAAAATCCTCAGTAAAATAACTTACACACTTATTTCCATATGGACAAGGACTATATAAACCTTGAGGAGTGGGGTAAGATTAAGGCGGTAGATGGTTTCTATTGGTTGTAAATAGGAAGATAGAAGATAGGTCAGGGACCTAGATAGAACCAAATATTGTAGTAAAGTAAAATAGTAGTAAAATGTTTCCTAATGCCATTCTTCTTTACTCCTAAATCAGTGCATTTTTCAACCACCATCAAGAGATGGTGTTATATAACTGCAGTACATGAAAACTAGTAATGATATTACTGTGCTGGATAAATACATAGTTGTGATACTTCTTCCACCTCTTCTTTCATCTTCATCAGACCTGTGAATCCTAAGGCATACAGGTAAATGTAACTTCTCCCACCAATATTCCCTGGTCTCTGAATCCTCTGGGACAAGCCAAGCTGCCCCGAGCATCCTTCTAGCCCAGGGGAACTTCCATACTCCTGCCACCTCTCTGTCTACCATCATAGGACCTGCAGCTCCTAAACCATACAGACATGCAGTTCTGGAATAATACAGTCCAAGGATAGCCATCAAAAGCCTGCCACACCAGGACCATTGAGTTTCTTCCCTTTCCCAATAACTACTATACCAGAAACATCCAGGAACCAAAACCATCCAGATAGCTAAATGCTGGCAAAAGGGTGCAATCACCGAAATCCAGGGCAATATGACATCTTCAAAAAAGAGCCACTTTGCTAGAGCAAGCCCTGGATATCCTAACCCAGCCAAAACAAAAGAAAATGGCATTAAATCCAGTCATACAATGATGATAGAGGCCTTTACAAGGGAAATTAATTAATCCTTTAAATAAATATAAGGAAACAAAATCAAACAGGTAGAGATCTTTAAAGAGGAAACAAATAAATCCCTTAAAGATATACAGGAAAATACAATTAAAGAGGTGAAGGAAATAAAATAAACTATGTAAGACATGAAAGTAGAAATGTAAGACATGAAAGTAGAAATAGAAGCAGTAAAGACTACAAAAAGGTATCCTGGAAATAGAAAACCTAGGGAAGAGAACAGGAACAACAGATGCAAGAATCACCAATTAGACTAACCCAGAAAAGAAAATCCTTCTACCACATGATAATCAAAACACAAAATTTACAGAAGAAAGAATATGCAAAGCGGCAAGGGAAATGGGCCAGGCATTGTAAAAAGGCAGACCTATGAGAATCAAACCCAACTTCTCAACAGAGACTCTAAATACTAGAAGAGTCTGGACAGGTGTCTTGCAATCCTCTCATTGCGCCTCCCCACCCACACAGACACCAATAAAAGGTGCTATCATAGGTGCTATACCCAGCAACACTCTTATCACCAGAGATAAATAAAAGAAGATATTTCAAGACAAATCCCAATTTAAACAATCTTTATCCACAAATGCAGCCTATCATAAAATATTCCAAGGAAAATTTCAACTGAAGGAGGATAACTACATCCAAGAAAACACAGTAAGTAATTCCTTTCTAGCAAAAATAAGGAAAACACACACACACACACACACACACACATACACTAACACCACCATCAAAATAACAGAAAAGAACATTTGCTGTTCATTAGTATCTCTTAACATCAATAGACTTAATTCGTCAATGAAAAGGTGGAGACTAACAGAATGGAAATGAAAATGGGAAACACACTTCAGCAAAGTAGATAGACATTATCTCAGCGTAAAGGGCTGGAAAAAAAGTTTCCCAAGCAAACAGACAAGAGGAGAAAGCTAGAGTAGCCATTCTGATATTTAAATTTAAGGGGCAGAGAATATTTCATAATAACATTCATAATCAAAGAAATGTGGACAAATCGTATATTGTGGAATATAATTTGATTTCACAATGACAATTTTGTTTGAGAAGGTTGCAAGGACATAGGGTGGGTCTGAGGGGATGGGGAGCTGATGGGGATTGTGGTGTATGATGTGAAGTCCTCAAAAAATCAATAAAAAGTCAAATACATAAGAAAATAATATAAATAAATGAATTTAAAAAGAAAATATGATATCTTCACTTTGCCTATCATTCTTTACATATTGGCATTTCCAGAAAATAAACACTTTAACTTTTATTATAATTTCTTTTTTTGTTTTGTTTTGTATTTTCAGTTAGTGGATTTTTTGTTTTAATTAGATATTTTCTTTATTTACATTTCAAATGTTATCCCCTTTCCTGGTTTCCCTCCACCCCAAAAATCCCCTAACCCATCCCCCCTACCCTTGAACACCAACCCACCCACTCACCACTCCCAGCCCTGGCATTCCCCTACCCTGGCGCACCAAGCCTTCACAAGACCAAGGGCCTCGCCTCTCCTTGATGTCCTACAAGACCATCCTCTGCTACAGCCTCTGCAGCTAGAACCATGGGTCCCTCCATGTGTACTCTTTAGTTGGTGGTTTAGTCCCTGGGAGTTCTGGGGGTACTGATTGGTTCATATTGTTATTCCTCCTATGGGGCTGCAAACCCCTCCTTGGGTCCTTTCTCTAGCTCCTCCATTGGGAACCCTGTGCTCAGTCCAATGGTTGGCTGAGAGCATCCACCTCTGTATTTGTCAGGAACGGGCAGAGCTTCTCAGGAGACAGCTATATCAGGCTCCTGTCAGCAAGCGCTTGTTAGCAACCCTAATAGTGTTTTTTTTTTTTTATAATTTGTAATTTTTAGGTTTGTAATTTGGTATTTATAAATTATTTTACTGTCATTGAGTACCAGTCTTGGTATAGATGATAGTCTGTTAATCTGCAAAATTTAAGGTTGCCTTTCAAATACTTAAACAGCTCAATAATATTGGTTGGTATATAATTGAATATCTGCAATTAAATTTTATGGCAAATGTATTTACTCAAGCTATATAACTTATTGATAAATGTATCTTCAGCTAGCAACTTCAAGCCTCTACAACTATTAGAGGAGCTGGAAGTTATCTGAAAATCTTGAGAAAGATATAAAGTGGCATTAACAGAATGCACACAGTTTTCTCTTATAAAACAAATCGTTCTGTGTTTGTTTCTTTAGTCATTAACTACTGATACATTTTGAGGAATCAGACATTCTGTGAATAAGAAATTGCAGGCATGCAACCTGACTCCTATATCTCTCTCACTTGTGTTTTTTTTTTTAATTTTTACATATTTTATTTATTTATTTAGTTAGTTAGTTAGTTATTTAGTTATTTAGTTAGTTAGTTAGTTAGTTAGTTAGTTAGTTAGTTTAAACTCCAGATTTTATTCCCCTCCTTGTCCATCCTCTGACTGTTCCGCATCCCATACCTCCTCTCCTTCCCTCTGTTTCTGTAGAGAGCCATATTGGGGTACTATGCCACCTGGCAGGACTTGACCTTGACCAAGGTGAAGTTCCTTTCCCAGCCTTCAAGCAGGAATTCTTGTGCTAGCCCTAATTCTGACCACCTAGGGTGGAGCGCTCAGACCAAGGTGAAGCCTTGTTCTCCAAGGATAGCAGCTTCCTAAGAGACACTAGCCACCACCTGATGGCAGCCTCCTGCAGAGCAAGCAGAACCAGTTCTGCAGACCTGTTTCTAGTCTTTGAGGGAAGTCATCTTCCCCTATATATTTGGAGACCTGCATTAAACTTTGAGTCGTGAACAGAAAATCTTGTTCTGATTCCATGTTTCTTCCATCACCCTGTTCCCATCCCCAGCTTTCCTTCCAGGAGACTGGTAAACTGTTCAATGTAGCCGCAGGCTGCTACATGTTTCCACAAGGATGTTCCCCCCACCCCCACCCCACCAGACCTCTAAACTCCCTGGGGCCTCCAGTCTCTTGAGGGTTAGGAGTATCTTCTCTGACTGAACGCAGAACAGGCTGTTGCTGTATATGTCCTCTGCTGTATATGTGTTGGGGGCTTCATATCAGCTGGTGTATGCTGCCTGGTCCAGTGTCTGAGAGATCTCAGGGGTCCAGGTTAATTGGGATTGCTGGTCCTCCCACAGAGTCGCCCTCCTCCTCAGCTTCTCCCAGCTTTCCCCTAATTCAACCACAGGGGTCAGGAACTCTGTCCATTGGTTGGGTGCAAACATCTGCATCTGACTCTTTCAGCTGCTTGTTGGGTCTTTCAGAGGGCAGTGATGATAGGTTTGTTTTTGTGAGTACTCCATAGCCTTAAAACCATCATTTGACTTAGGAGCCAGATGCTGGGGTGAATGCCGGCTTGCTCATAGAGAAAAAGGGGAGGGGGAAAGGGAGGATGGGATAGGGGATTTGGGGAGGGTAACAGGAAGGGAGATATCATCTGAAATGTAAACAAACAAAATTATTAATCAAAAAATAAAGAGGCAGAGAAAGCAACGAGCTAAACTGACACCTCAGAAGGAGAAAGCCAGTTCTCCTTTCCTCACTGTCTTAGACACCCTCCCAACCGAAGATACCTTTCTGCTTCCTGTGCTTGTCTTTATCTGTCCTCCTAACTTTCTCTCACTGTCCATGGATTTTCCTTTCCACTTTCTTCCTCTGCCTCTTGACCTGTGGTTAACTTTATTCAACCTTGTTTACAATAAACAGAAAGCTCTCAGATTAAACCTGTGTGCTGGGAATGAGCTACACCACAACTAGAGACAGTTTTTTCCAATATATAATCTCGGGGTTCACAGTATGATCAAATATCCAGCAATACCATTGTGAGTTTCTGTGTAAGCTTTAAACAGACCAATGTCTTTTTATTCCCTTTAGACATGCTTCTATTTGGTGTTTCTTGTTAAATAAAATTTAGAGATTACTGTCAATATTTAACATGCTGAGAAAAATAAACATATGGGTGATTAAGAAAGTTAACTTGGATATGTGACAGATATGGTACCTTCTGAAAGTAGCAGTACTAAATATGTTATTAACATAAAAAAAATTACTACATTTTATAGTAAGTTTGAAAAAATGTAATTGCAGTCAATGGGATGCTTGGTGTTGCAAGTTTATAATGAAACCCAAATAAATTAAATGAGTTAAATATCCACTTTAAATTTGTTCTTTAATCGGCACTTTAATTCTAAGTGTTTTTCTCTGAAGTTTGTAGTCATGTCTGAATAAATCAAGTATGTTTCTGTTGTGTAAAAGACTTTTTTTCTGGTGAGATACAAGTCACATGTATGTCTTTCAGGCTGAATAGGGAATCTACAACCTACCCAAATAAATATAAAACCAATGTGTGTGACATAGCAAACATGTGAGTTTTATTGGGGTAACTTATGGGAATATGAGTGATTCATTTACAGGAGCATGAAACACTTTAAGGCAGCTGCATCATGAATGTCCACCTCAGCATGGTGACAGCAGGGAGCCTGAAGCACAGGACATAGCTTGCAGTCAACAGAGGAGGGTGGAGAGATTTGGGTTTTGTTTTATTTGTTTGTTTGCTTGCTGTTATTTTCCAGTTGGCTCAGTATGTCTTAGCCTCTTCCAGGCCGCACAACTTCCCCTTTTCTTCTGCTGAGTTCAGTTGGTCACTGATCCTTACTTCTTTCTGGGCTGCTCAGAGTCCACTTTGCAGTTTATCTCTTCTGAGAATAACTCTCAGCAGTCTGCACCTGCCTATATGCTCTTGAAGAGAGAGGACTCTGACTAAATATGTTCAGTTTCAGGAATGTTCTTACAAATAATTTAGTTGTTTACTTCTCTTCTTAATGAACTCCCTTGTATAACAGAATGTTTCAGTCTCTGAGGAAATTGAACACTCTTGTTACGGCTCCGACTACCTCCGGGTAACATATCAATGCCACTGGATAGTTTTAATATGCTTTGTGGATGAAAAGACTCAGACTCAAAATAACACATTGGGAGGTTTCAGGATGGGCATTGCTCTTTGCAATGGTTTCCATGGTAGAATCTTTTATCTAAAGCTATACAGCGGGTGCAGTGTACATTACATTCTGCATATTTTATGCATTACTTTATGTTTAGAACATTTATTCTCTTCATAAAAATGAATGTACTAGAAGATAAGATGCACCAAAAATGGGTGGATAATGAACCCATTCTGGGAGTGAACTTCTTTCTTGGGATGGATATTTCATTAGCTAGAACTTGGAGTATTTCATTAGCTAGAACTTAGAATATCTCAGTAAGAAGGATGATTGTGGATGTAGGCCAGAAGTTTGATGACACTGGAGTCATCATCAAATATCTGCACTGATGTCATTCTCTTTTCAATGAATCTCAATTCTCTTAGCAGCTCTATACATACATTTCTGGTGTTACTATAAATATATCCACATAGGAATGGTGTAACTTGACCAGTTTAAACACTGACAGCCAACATGGATTATTGTAATATACAATCTTGAATAAATATAATGAATATAATTCAATATATTTATAAATTGTACATTTTACCCCTCCTGTGAAAAAGACGTTATACAATATTTAAGAGTACTTACGGTCAATGCTTCCCCTCCTGGTTAAGTCCCGCCTTCTTATGAAGCTTATTTATCCACTTGTTTTCTACCTCCTCATTTTCAAATTAATAAAAAAGGGAGGAAATGTACAGAGCCATATTGGGGCAGTCCTGCACATGGTCAGAGTTTGACTTTGGTCAAGGACAATCCCTGGCTTCGGGCAGGAATCTGCCATTAGGACACAATAGGGAAGTAGGTTAAAGCAGGAATTTTTATCCTTAGGTGGAGTTCTAAGAGTGTACTTGACTATGGTCAAGGTTAACTTCTGCCAGATAGCCAGGATCCTGCTCCACCTAGGGTGGAGTGCTCCAAGTAAAGGTTAAGTTCATTGTTCTTCCAGGTCTAGGAATTCCTGAATTAAGCAGGTGACCCACCCAGCTGCCAGAGCAGTCAAGACGAGGACCTCCAAGAGAAGCTAGACAACTTCCACCAGAACTCAGCCTGGAGTCTGGGGGGAAGGGTTTGCCCAAACTGTTAAAAGGTCTGGCACCATTAAAGTTTCGGGCTTTGATCAGTGAATATTGTCTTAGCCATACTTCTTTTCGCCCCTTCCCTATTTATCCCTCAGCTTCTGTTCCAGAAACTCACTTCGTAATAGCTGCAGGCAGCTATGGAACCCACATACATTCACTTTAATAGTTATGAAAACAAAATGGTATACATGGGATGCTTTATAAGACTGCTTTGTTTTGTTTTGTTTTGTAGCAGTGTCCCTCTGTATAGCCTTGGCTGTCCTGAAACTCACTCTGTAGACCAGGTTGGCCTCGAACTCAGAAATCCACTTGCCTCTGCCTCCCAAGTTCAGGGATTAAAAGCATGTGCCAACACTGTAAGACTCTTAATTTTTTTAAATAATTATTTGAGATTTTTGAACATGTCCTCAACATTAACACTATTTCTGCTAGAAGCTCTCCCTGATCCAAAGCCTACACTTTGGCAACTCTTAAATTCAGAATTGCTTCTTTAAGGGTTATTTTTGCATATATATGCACCCACACATCTAATGAGTTCAGTCCATTCAGCTAAGCTTTATGTACAAGTGAAAACAGAATACTTAGGATACGATTGTTTCTATGTGCGCTTCTTCCTGAAGAGAATTTTTTCCTCTCTTGGAATTCATTGTTCACTTTAAAACCAATCTAACAGTGGGACCTTAAGAGATATCCCTGTCCATATTAGTGTATTAACTGGTGTTGTCAATTAGATGCTCATGTCAGACAAGCATATTTTGAGAATTCATGCATAAAATTCTCTGTAATGTAGAGTGGACATTGTTTGCACAACAGACATCTTGGTCTGATTTGTTCAACCTAACACCCTTTCTTCTATAATCTTCCCTAAGACTAGATGTACTGGTTGCATAGAAGATGTCATATTGGAGACAGAGTGGAATGCTTCCAAATCACTTATTCTCTGACTTTTGACCCATCACAGAGTATCTCTAGAGTAGATTCTATCAATTACAAGCACCAACAAACAAAGCAAAGAAGAAATTTCTCTGAGGAAGTATGAGAGCTATTCTGACCTAAGAATTTTTAAATTTTTTGTAATTATGATAATTGTTCTTCTTCACTTTTTTTCTATCTTAGTAGGTCTAAACAATGATGAAACCTTTTAATCCTCAAGATTACCTTATTATTTTCCACAGAAGTCTCTTTACTCCCCTTTTCTCAATATATTTTCTTCTTTTTTATTTTTGCATGTGTTGGGATTGGCAGGCAGGGACACCAGAAAGACCACACCAGTCCAAACAGTTCTATGTGAGGTTTATTGAGCAGGGAAAGGGCAAAGGTGGAAGTGGAAAGAGAAGGGAGGAGAGAAACGGGGAGGGAAGGGTGTTCCTCTTATATACATGGATGGTGATGTAATCACAGATAAAGGTGAGTCCAATGAATTCGAGGAATATGGTGACCATTGTCCTGGCAACTAGTGTGTAGGTCACGTTGTCGTCTATGTGACATCACAGGTTTCAGAGGTTCAAGTACCAACAGCATGTTTATTATGTTTCAAAGGATAATATAGTGTTTAAATACTATTTAAAATAATTCAGAATAAATATTTGAAAATACTTTTTATAATTATATGGAATTATTCACAGTAGTAGGTAGATTTTTCTCTGTGTATTCCTTCTCCCATTGCAGACATGATCTTGGTACTTTTAATGCTTCTTTTGTTTACCATACAATATATGAAGTGGTTCACAAAGAAGATCAGTCCTCATCCTTCCATTTCAGTGGAGAATTTGCAAATAGAAATACATAAAATATACATGGGACATACAACATAAATTGAGGCAGATCTATTGAAAGGTAAATCAAGAAAGTAAACAAATGTTTTAAATTGTTAGTAAAATACATAATTTTAGATTAAACTAGCATAGAATATCTTCATTCAGTTTGACATTTCAGAAGAAACAAGAATGAAATATAGATGGATAGATGGGAAAAATTATAATTTACATGCTCAAGGCAGAATTTTTCTATTGTAGCAGTTGTAGTTTGGCTGAGTTGTGATTATTTACTGACAGGTTGAATTATATGGAACAGATATGTGATGAACAGTTGCTCCACATGGTGGGAAGGTTAATGGATTTTGTTGATGTAGACACAGTTAATGCTTTCTGCATTTCCAACCTGAGACAGAGATGAATCAAGCACATTTTCACATGAATAATCTCTACCTGTGTTTTAAGTTATATGTCTTCCGATATGCAGTGTTGCACTTGCATAGCCACATACAACAAACCAATTAAGAGTTCAATTTGTTTATTTGGAGATAAGCATAAACCACTGTCCACCCACATGGAAAGCTCCCTTTCCTTTTCAGAAGTCATTTTACACTTTGTAAATCACAAGTTTAATAAGATAGCTTTTTTTAAATTACTAATTGTTCTCTTTTCACATTGTTCATCTCTATAGAAGCAATATGGAATGTATTAAACAAATAGATCAAGGCATAATGTTGTCAATCAATTGTACAACAGAATATACTTGCTGGGATTTATTTCTGTTGATTCTCTATGGAGACTAACAAACTCTACACAATATCATGCCATACGCTACATACTCTGATGTATGTTGATGAGAATAAACCAGTAAGTATTAGAAACCAGTAAGATGAATTGATTTAATGATATATCATTTCAAATGATTTTGACTGAAATAAAATTATATCATTCATCCCTGACTTTGGTGCCTTCTCCACCCTTCCCAAGTATTTTTCCTCCAATCTTCCTTATGCCCCTGACTCACTTTCAGGTATGTAGCCTGTTTCTCTTTGGTTAGTATTATTACATGCACACACACATGCTTGTGTGTGTGCACATGCATATGCAAGAATACAAACACACCCTTCTGAGCCTGTTTTGTTATGTGTATTTGGATCAGGGCTGCCCATTCTACATTGTATAAAAAATATGGGACACATCTTTTGAAAAATTATTAGTACTATTTTGTAAGACCAGCATTTTTTTTATCACATTTCAAATCTTATCATTGCACCCACAGAGAAGTCATAACTGCCACTCCTCCTCAAAAAAGCTACTTGTATCAAGTGTATATCAAGTGTAAGATTAATATAGTAAAAATGGCCATCCTGCCAAAAGCAGTATACAGATTCAATGCAATCTCCATCAAAATCCAAACTCATTCTTCATAGAGTTAGAAAGAGCAATTCTCAAATTCATCTGGAATAACAAAAAACACAGGATAGCTAAAATTATTCTCAACAGTAAAAGAATTTCTAGGGCAAGCAGTATCCCCAACCTCAAGCAGTACTACAGAGCAATTGTGTCAAAAACTGCATAGTATTGGTACAGTGACAGGCAAGTAGATCAATGGGATAGAATTGAAGACCCAGAAATGAATGCACAGAATTATGGTCACTTGATCTTTGATAAAGGAGCTACAACCATCCAGTGGAAAAAAGATAGCCTTTTCAACAAATGGTGCTGGTTCAGTTGGAGGTCGGCATGCAAAAGAATGAATATTGATCCATTCCTTTCTCCTTGTACTAAGCTCAAGTCCACGTGGATCAAGGACCTCCACATAAAGTCAGACACACTGAAACTACTAGAAAAGAAACTGAGGAAGACCCTGGAGGACCTGGGCACAGGGGAAAATTTCCTCAACAGAACACCAATCGCTTATGCTCTAAGATCAAGAATTGACTAATGGGACCTCATAAAACTACAAAGTTTCTGTAAGGCAAAGGACATTGTCAAAAGGACAAAATGGCAACCAAGAAATTGGGAAAATATCTTTACAAACACTGCATCTGACATAGGGCTCATATTCAAGATATACAAAGAACTCAAGGAGTTAGACTCCAGAGAGCCAAATATCCCTCTTAAAAATGGAGTACAGAGCTAAACAAAGAATTTTCACCTGAGGAATATTGAATGGCTGAGAAGCACCTAAAGACATCCTTAGTCACCAGGGAAATGCAAATCAAAACAACCCTGAGATTTCACTTCACACCAGTCAGAATGGCTAAGATCAAAAACTCAGGAGAAAACAGGTGCTGACAAGGATGTAGAGAAAGAGGAACACTCCTCCACTGCTGGTGGGGTTGCAAACTGGTACAACCACTCTGGAAGTCAGTCTAGTGGTTCATCAGAAAACTGGAAATGATACTTCTGGAGGACCTTGCTATACCACTCCTGGGCATATACCCAGAGAATTCCCTAGCATGTAATGAGAATACATGCTTCACTATGTTCATAGCAGCCCTATTTATAATAGCCAGAAGCTGGAAGGAACACAGATGTTCCTAAACGGAGGACTGGATACAGAAAATGTGGTATATATATACACAATGGAGTACTATTCAGCCATTAGAAACAATGAGTTCATGAAATTCTTAGACAAATGGATGGAATTGGAGAACATTATCCTAAGTGAAGTAACCCAGTCTCAAAAGAACACTCATGGTATGCACTAATTGATAAACGGATATTAGCCTGGAAGCTTGGAGTACACAAAACACAACTCACATATCAAATGATGCCCAAGAAGAAGGAATGAGTGGCCCCTGGTTCTGGAAAGATTCAGTATAGCACTGTAGGGGAATACCCGGCCAGGGAAGTGGGAAGGGGTGGATTGGCGAACAGGGGGAGGGGACTTTCAGGGAGGGGGAGATCCAGGAAAGGGAAAAAAATCACTTGAAATGTAAATAAAGAATATATCAAATTAAAAAAAATAACACAACTGGGCAAAATGTGGAGAATCAAGAAATGTGTAGGAGCTCAGTGACAATAGATACACCTATTTCTTGACTTGCATATCTGAGGATCAAAGAATATCATAGAAAAGGTTTGGGAAGATTTCTAAGAGTCACAATGTGCAGATGACTTCAGTGAAACAGTTTCTCCTATAAATAGCTGCCTAAGCAAGATGATTACAATGGCAATAATTCCTAATCTGATTATAAATTATAAATATCAATAGACATATTAAGGTACAAAGAAGAAAACTTCATAGAATCATTTCTCTAGAAAAAAATATTAAACACAGGTAACTAATTAATATCTGGAGAAGAGTAATTAGCCTGTCCCAAAGATGAGAGCCATTAAGGTTGTCCAAATCAATTAGATGTCCAGATGTATTCAGAGTTGAGAAATAATATGCTCTAGTTTTATTCTGCTTTTGGTTTTTATTAGAGGTTTACATATACAATCATCAGACAAATCATAGAAAAAACACACTGTAAACATGAAAAGGTTTTGAAATATAATTTTATATTTAGAGGCCTGAACCAAAACTAAAATGTACTAGAAATCCAATATCATTAGTGGTTGCTGTCATCCCCAAGCAGAAGTATCAAACGAAACAAAACCACAGAAGGGTTCATATTTTAAACAACATACAATCTCCAACATCTGGTGTCTTGAAGCACAGATAAAACTCTGCACGTGAGTCTCAGAAGGAAATAAATTACAACATCAATGTATACCCTGTTTTTCATAATTACCATGGAAGGAAGCAATCATGTGGAAGTTCTCTCCCCTAGCAGGACAAAAATAAGTGAGGTTTAAAGTCATACAGAAGCTTATATTTAGAAATGAGAAGACAAGCAAGAATATGGCATGCTTAAGCCCCTAGGAACATTCAACTGAGGACATTCATGAATAAAATTAATCATTGTGGACAAACATAATGTATCAAAGCTTTAAAATAAATCAATATTTTTATTCTCAGATTTATTTCACATTCTTTTCCAAACTTGGAGTTTTCATGTATTTTTATTTAAAACTAGGTAGCTTATTTTTATTAAAATATAGTATTGTAGGTCTTTATGTAGCTAATGTAATTCATGCGTACAATGTATAATAATTTCTGGACATGATAATCATTATGGCTCTTCTAAGAATAAATTGTGTGTGTTGAGAATGAAGCATTTCTACTCATTTTGAAGTAGAGGAGAGATCATTTATTGAGTATTTAACACGAGGTGCTATATAAAATACAGATCTATTTCTTTGTTCTTCAGTTGAGAGGACTCTATCTCTACTCTGCAATTCCTAATCTGATTATAAATTTTTCTATTCTTATATTCTATGAAAATGATTTAACAGGATTCAGGAAGGAGAGAAGCTCTTTTATTAGTTAAGATATTTATTTATTTATTCATTAATCTATTTACACTCCAGATTTTATTCCCCTTCCAGTCCACCCTTTAACTTGCTCACAACCATATCTCCTTCCCACAACCTCCTGTCTCCACAGGATGTCCCCACCCCCAAATCCTACCCCACCAAACATCTAAACTTCCTGGGGTTTCCAGGTTCTTGAGGGTTAGGTGCATCTTCTGTGAATGAACCCAGACCCGGCAGAGTTCTGTTGTATATGTGTGTTGCGGGCCTTATGTCAGCTGATGTTTCATTTTTCCTAAAAATATTTCTGAAAAACTGTGAAAAAAAATTCAGTTGTATAATCATAATATGTCATAAAATATGAGGTATAATACTTTTATATCTTATAAGAGGCTATCTTAAGCACAATAGTAATAATATGTGATAATAAATTTAGACAAAGCTATTAAAGTCCCTATAACACTTTGGTAACTTCAGTTCAAATATATTTTCCTAAATTTTGGTTAGGTGTCTAGATTTTTCTAGCCACATTACAGTATTATTTCTTATGAAGGAACATATAATTATTTACAGGTTCTTAATAATGTTCTATTATTATTCAGGAAACTAACAATTTTGGAATAATAGCTTCAATTCTTTACACAATAATTCTCATATGCAAACATTTGAAGGACTCATATGATAATCTATGTAAAGGGGATTATTAGTGTTTAATTTTAGAACATATATGACAAACATAAAATTCTGTCCTACATTTTATTTTTATGTCTATTAATTATTTGATTATTAATTCATAGTTTTGAAAGATTTCAAAACATTAAGGAGAATCTAGCCCTAATTGCTGCCTCTGAGATCTACATTTAAAAAGGTTTATTTATGATTTAGGATTTGATTTATTATTTGATTTGATATGATTTGATTGTGATTTGATTTGATTGATGTATAGAATATTTGAACATGACTATGAATGTTCACATGTGTCAGAAGTGAGTATCTTAGCCCTTAAATGTCTACTTATAGGTAGGTGTTGCTTGTCTGAGATGCCCTGTGAAAAGGCAGTCTAGTATGGTTCACAACAACCAAGCAAATCCATATTTTATCCTTTAGTGGAGAGAATGAGTACCATTTTAGCAATATCAGTTTTATTTTTTTTATTTGATATATTTTTTATTTACATTTCAAATGATTTCCCCTTTTCTAGCCCCCCACTCCCTGAAAGTCCCATAAGCCCCCTTCTCTCCCCCTGTCCTCCCACCCACCCCTTCCCACTTCCCTGTTCTGGTTTTGTCAAATACTGCTTCACTGAGTCTTTCCAGAACAAGGGGCCACTCCTCCATTCTTCTTGTACCTCATTTGATGTGTAGATTATGTTTAGGGTGTTCCAATTTTATAGGTTAATATCCACTTATTAGTGAGTGCATACCATGATTCATCTTTTGAGTCTGGGTTACCTCACTTAGTATGATGTTCTCTAGCTCCATCGATTTGCCTAAGAATTTCATGAATTCATTGTTTCTAATGGCTGAATAGTACTCCATTGTGTAGATATACCACATTTTTTGCATCCACTCTTCTGTTGAGGGATACCTGGGTTCTTTCCAGCATCTGGCAATTATAAATAGGGCTGCTATGAACATAGTAGAGCATGTATCCTTATTACATGGTGGGGAATCCTCTGGGTATATGCCCAGGAGTGGTATAGCAGGATCTTCTGGAAGTGAGGTGCCCAGTTTTCTGAGGAACCGCCAGACTGATTTCCAGAGTGGCTGTACCAATTTGCAACCCCACCAGCAGTGGAGGAGTGTTCCTCTTTCTCCACATCCTCTCCAACACCTGCTATCTCCTGAATTTTTAATCTTAGCCATTCTGACTGGTGTAAGGTGAAATCTCAGGGTTGTTTTGATTTGCATTTCCCTAATGACTAATGAAGTTGAGCATTTTTTAAGATGCTTCTCCACCATCCGAAGTTCTTCAGGTGAGAATTCTTTGTTTAACTCTGTACCCCATTTTATAATAGGGTTGTTTGGTTTTCTGGAGTCTAACTTCTTGAGTTCTTTATATATATTGGATATTAGCCCTCTATCTGATGTAGGATTGGTGAAGATCTTTTCCCAGTTTCCCAGATTTGTCCTTTTGATGGTGTCCTTTGCCTTACAGAAACTTTGTAATTTTATGAGGTCCCATTTGTCAATTTTTGATCATAGAGCATACGCTATTGGTGTTCTGTTCAGAAACGTTCTCCCTGTACCGATGTCCTCAAGGGTTTTCCCCAGTTTCTTTTCTATTAGCTTCAGAGTGTCTGGCTTTATGTGGAGGTCCTTGATCCATTTGGATTTGAGCTTAGTACAAGGAGACAAGGATGGATCAATTCGCATTCTTCTGCATGCTGACCTCCAGTTGAACGAGCACCATTTGTTGAAAAGGCTATCTAATTTCCATTGGATGTTTTCAGCCCCTTTGTCGAGGATCAAGTGGCCATAGGTGTGTGGGTTCATTTCTGGATCTTCAGTCCTGTTCCATTGATCTGCCTGCCTGTCACTGTACCAATACCATGCAGTTTTTAACACTATTGCTCTGTAGTATTGCTTGAGGTCAGGGATACTGATTCCCCCAGAATTTCTTTTGTTGTTGAGAATAGTTTTAGCTATCCTGGGTTTTTTTTTATTCCAGATGAATTTGAGAATTGCTCTTTCTAACTCTGTGAAGAATTGAGTTGGGATTTTGATGGGTATTGCATGAAATCTGTATATTGCTTTTGGCAAAATGGCCATTTTAACTATATTGATTCTACTGATCCATGAGCATGGGAGGTTTTCCCATTTTTTGAGGTCTTCTTCCATTTCCTTCTTCAGAGTCTTGAAGTTCTTGTTACTGTTCTGTTGTCTCAGTACCATCTCTGAGATTATTTTCTTCCTTCCTTCCTTCTTTCCATCCTTTCTTTTTTTTCATTTTTCTTATTACTTTGTTTTAGATAACACCCAAGCCTCACTCATACTGTGGAAAGGTTCTTCTACTAAGCTACATACTCAGCTGGCTTCCTGTTTTCTAATTACTCAGTGTCTAGTTTTAACTGAGAAACTGCTACTAGATTTCAGGCAACACCATTCCCCTGAGGATTGAGAGTTCTATCTGGCTACAACTTCCCTCCATTATCTATAGCTGTCTTTAAAACATAGTTGTAAAAAAGAAAAAAAATAGTTGTATATGCTTTATGTCTATTAGTGTTGTTGTTTTAAAATTATATCTTACAATCTTCTCTTTTTTTGAGTGTTCACTGGTATAATTTTTCATGTTATTGAATGAATTCAGTGAAAAATGAATATCACATTAAATTAAGTGATATAAGGTACCTTGAAGATTTTATTGATGCTTGAGGGTCCTCACCAATTATCAAACTGCATGAATGGTTGTTAAACAAAAAATTGTAATTGTATTAAATAAAAGTGAAAATTGGATATGGTTAAACATTGAATCCAGGTAGAAGCCCAAGGGTTACAAGAGTAGCTTACTAATATTCTAGAATTGTTGTTTACAAAATATTTCAGTTGCTTGCTGAATATAGCTCCCTATAAACATGGCTTCAGATGCTATCGTTAATCTGACCAGTAGAAATATCAGAGCTGAGTAGCTTTAGAAAATATATAGCTACATAATTATATCTTATTATAATTTTGTATAAATAATCCATCTTTCTCTAATGGTCTAATTAATGTTAGGCTTGGCAACAAAATACAAGGATGCAATGAATCTGACTAACTTTTTTTGGGTCACATTGAGTTCTCCAAGTCCAGTTTTTGCCACCAAGAGAGAGAATGAAATTCATATATTCTCTAATCTAATGTTTTGTAACAGAAAGATAAAACTGAAGGCTCAATTATCTATAACTTTATAATTTATTATATTAGAAAGCAATTAATATACTTAAGTTTATTAACATAATTTCTAAAATTGCTTTGAAAATTTCTTCCCTTTGTATCAGTGTTAGTTTTGGTGGAGGATATCAATGGTCTCAAAACACCTGTAGTGATTCTGATTTTAAAGTTTGTTGTAATTATTCTGGTTCTGATCATGGCATTATCATTTCTTGTCAGTGGGAAAGTTACTCTGTGTGTAAATTAAAATGTTTCTTTAATGTAAGTTGTGAGAAACACACTAACATGTCTGACTCCAGTTCACTGGATCTGTGCCATCCTAGAAATTTCAGGTAATTCTAATAGAGCCTAGTATGAAAACATGGACATAGAAAAGATTTGTGACTATTAACAATACTAGGTCTATGTAGGCAGAAAGGCCTGTCAAGTTGATGGCTGAAAATGCTAGTAATCTACACAATTTATGACTTATGTCAGTAGAATATTCTGTATTAAAATAAATTTTATTAAATCCACATTTCTAATATAATTTTAATATGAAATAAACATTTACGAATGTGTTTATAGAATCAGAAATTTGTTTCCTCTTAGTCATTCAAACCACTTGCAACTATTCTATGCACATTTCATTGAGCTTGAAGTTCTTCCATAACATTCTTGACTAATAGCTGTAGATAATTATTCACTATTTTAATAATCATCCTACATAAGGATTTACATTGAGAACAAGTAATGATGCTGAATTTAAGCTAAAGGGGTTTTCTTGTATAATTCAATTTTAAGACATTTTTATTTCCTTATAACTCTCCTCACTTTTACATCAAGTATAATTAACTTGCATAAAACCTGTCCAGAAAATAACCTATTTCATAACATAAGTACTCTATTTCAGTAAGGATCCAGATATGAGCATAGGAAGAAATAGAGCTTCTCTCATGATTTGATTAACAATGCATAATTACAGAAAATGCTTTTTTGTAGCTATCTCTAATTAGGCTGTGTAGATTTTGAAGGTCAAAGGAAGAAAATATTAGAAGGCAGCAAATCAGTCGATTTGATAAAGGTAGTCACAAAGGTCAAATATAATTATAAAGTTGTAGAATGACTCTCAAGTGGAATTTTAATATTTGTATTTCAATTAATATATATTCATGACAATATTGATAACTTAGGCATTAATTACTGAACAATCCTGTCTATGTTGTGTGTTGGGTTTTGTGTATTCATCTTGTGATAAAGAAAATACTAAAAAGAAAATACTAAAATTGTTTTCTCTTGTGGGGGTTGGTTGGGATAAATAGTGATGTCCCATTTCTTTTTTTTTAATTCGATATATTTTTTAATCTACATTTCAAATGATTTCCCTTTTCCAGGATCCTTCTTTCCCAAAAGTCTCATAAGTCCTCTTCCCTCCCCCTGTTCCCCAGTCAACCCCTTCCTATTTCCCTATACTGGTATTCCCCTACACTGTTGCACTGAGCCTTTCTAGGACCATGGGCCTCTCCTTCCTTCTTCTTGTGCATTTGATATGTGAATTGTTTCCTGGGTATACCAAGGTTCTGGGCTAATATCCACGTATCAGTAAGTGCATACCATGAGTGTTCTTTTGTGATTGAGTCGCCTCTTTCAGGATGACATTCTCCAGTTCCACCCATTTGCCTAAATATTTCATGAATTCATTGTTTTAAATAGCTGAGTAGTATTCCATAGTGTAAATATACCACATGTTCTGTATCCATTCTTCCATCGAGGGATATCTGGGTTCTTTCCAGTTTCTGGCTATTATAAATAGGGCTGCTATGAACATGGTGGAGCATGTATCCTTATTACATGCTGGGGAATCCTCTGGGTATATGCCCAGAAGTGGTATATCTGGGTCCTCCAGTAAAAATGGAGTTAAACAAAGAATTTTCACCTGAGGAATATCAAATGGCTGAGAAACAACTAAAGAAATGTTCAACATCCTTAGTCATCAGGAAAAGTAAAATCAAAACAACCCTGAGATTTCACCTCACACCAGTCAGAATGGCTAAGATCAAAAACTCAGGAGAAAACAACAGGTGCTGGCAAGGATGTGGAGAAAGAGGAACACTTTTCCACTGCTGGTGGGATTGCAAGTTGGTGATCTCACATTTCAATTTGAGCTCAAAACTGAAATCATACTTTGTGACTAAGGTATGAAAGATAAGGAATAAACTGAAATTTCACATTTTCTTAGTAACAAAGTATATAAATTCATTAGAAAATAATCTATGCCTTGAAGTGACCTAACTTCAAGTCACTCTTTCAAGTGACAAGTTGTGTGTATATTTCTTCAACAGTTTAAAAACCAAAAGAGTAATAGCCCAGATTTTGATGGACTGCATAGTAAAGATCAACTCGCTGCTATTGTGAAATATTATGTGCAAAGTTTCTCATGGTGAAGTGTTATCCTTGAAGGCAGGACAGGATTCATCACTGGGAACATTGTAGTCAAGGGTCTATCTGTTTTAGTGAAGGTTAGAACAGCATAAAAATGTTCAGCAACTCAAAAATACATACATATTCTCCAGATTTTAAGCCTTTGTTTCTTGACCTTTACATTATTGGTCTGTATGAAATATTAGTCTTTAAAAAAAACTGATTGAAGATTGTCCTAAGTAGCTTCTAGATCACTGACCTACAGCTTAAATCCAATTTCTGAGTCATACATGTGTGTTGCATGTTTTATTTTACATGTAAGATTGTGTATGAGTGTATTAGCATAATACAAAGAGGCCATTAGTTAATGATTGGCGATATCGTAAGTGATCACTCTCATCCAGTAGTCCTTAATCTGTGGGTCATGACTCATTTAGGTGGGGGGAATTAGTATAATAATCATACTAATATATGATTGTATATATATGACTATATATACAATCATATATTAGACATGCTGCAAATAAAATATTTATATTACAATTCATAACAATAGCAAAATTAGAGTTATGGAATAGCAGTGAAATAATTTTATGGTTGGGGGTCAGAGCAACAGTACTAGTTAATCCTGAACTGTGTTGCACATTAAGAAGGCTGAGAACCTCTGCTCTACTCCTTGCAACCCTGAAATATGTCTTTCCATTCTTCCAAGGATCATCCCTCCAAGTCCCAGAGATCATTGCCAAAGAGGGTGTGGAAAAGGCATAACACAAGAAGCCCTTAATGACAATTGGGAAAGAGTGAAAAACTACACAGCATAGAAGCTACATGCATGAACTCACCGCAGTTAGGACAGCATGCACAAAACTTGTGCAAACTCAAGGGAGGCCAAACCACACCATGGAGAGGAAGGGTGGACAGGATGATTAATGCCTATCCATGGACCTGCTAATAATGGATAGCTATGGGAAGGAGTTTTCATTGAGGGTGATTCCACTTGCGAAATAATCACACTCTGGCGGAAGACTATACATGCACGAATGTATGGGCATTACAAATTAGATGAGAGCTTTTAATAATATAAGTGTTCACAAAGCTGGGTGATAGGGAAGACGAGAGGATCTTGGAGGAGATTAGGAGAGAGATGAGTATGGTCAAAATCCATTTCATGACAGTTTTCTACATAATAAAATGGATTTGAGTAGATTTCCTAGGCAGAATTGGTGGGAATTGGTGTTTAAAGGAAATAGTCACTGTAAACAAAGCCATAACATTCTGGGATGTTATTGTTTCCTGTGTGTTTTTAAATACTCATTTATTTTACTGTTGGTTTTGAATTTTAAACAGAAAACTTCAAACTTTGCACTGAGCAGTAGGTTGATATTTTGAAACACATTGTAGACACTTCCTTGTGTTTGTGAAAGTTTCAATTTGCATTTTTCTCATTTTTTCTACTTTTGTTTAAAATTCTTGAAACATTTTTGACCTTTTTGAAGAATTCTCATCTCTTTTGTACTGCTTTTTTGTATTTTTATCTCCTACTCATTTTCTTACCCAATTTCTGTAGTTTGTCTTCTCTTTGATTAATTTCCTTCATTTTATCTAGCTTCTTTCTTTCTGTGCTGGGTGATTAATCCATTATGGGTTGCATGGACATTGAAGAACGTGCCTTCCTCATTGACAAATACCACCATATCTATTCAAATATCTATTCAAATACCACTGATCCACTAGTGAAGAAATCTCTTCATTAGGAATAGTACCAACAGCTTTATTATTCTTAGTACTTGAAAATCAAATATGTTCCTATCCTTTCAATATCCTTGTCAAGATTTAGAGGGTTTCTTGGGAGTGGCTCCCTGTTTCAGGCTCCTGCCTTTCATTAGTTTGCCAGTGTCTGTTCAACTCAAAATTATAGTGTATTTCTGTTGAGTACAAATTATCAATAAAAGTTTGTCTTTCTCAGTGTGTGTGTGTGTGTGTGTGTGTGTGTGTGTGTGTGTTAAGACAAGACTAATCCAGAATAACCCTGGTATCCCCATATTCCTGCTGCTGTTAGAGAAATTGTAAGGTCAAAAGCATGTTCCTGCTACCTAACTTTTCTTACTATATTTTGTGTTCCACTCAAGAAAAAAAATACCATTTTGTTATCTGTTAAAGTATTTAGAATTGAAATTGTGCTTATGGTTATTTGTGTGCTTTTCAACTTTGTTTGTTTGTTTATTCATGTATTTAAAACTCCAGATTTTATTCTTCTCCCAGTCCACCCTCTGATTGTTCCACATCCCATACCTCCTTCCTGCCCCTCTCTCTCCACGAGGATATCCCCAACACCCACCCCCACCGGACTAGACCTCTAAACTCCCTGGGTCCTCCAATCTCTTGAGGGTTATGTGCATCTTTTCTGACTAAACCCAGACATGGAAGTCCTCTGCTGTATATGTGTTGGTGTTCTGATATCAGCTGGTGTATGCTGCCTGTTTGGTGACCCAGTATCTGAGAGATCTCGGGTGTCCAGGTTAATTGAGACTGCTGGTCCTCCTACAGGGTCACCCTTCTCCTCAGCTTCTTCCAGATTTCCCCTAATTAACTACAGAGGTCATCAACTTTTGTCCATTGGTTGGGTATAAATATCTGCATCTGACTCTTTCAGCTGCTTGTTGAGTCTTTTGGAGGGCAGTCATGATAGGTCCCTTTTTGTGATTGCTCTATATCTTCAGTAATAGTGTCAGGTCTTAGGGCCTTCCCTTGAGCTGTATCCCACTTTGGGCCTGTCACTGGACCATCTTTTCTTCAGGCTCCTCTCTATTTCAATTTTCAAAACTTTTTAATTTATTTGAATTTTTGTACATGGATATGGTGTATTTATATCATTTCCATCATGATGCCTTCCCACTAAAATGCCTTTCATCCTCTGTTGAACTTATGCCTTCTTCTATAGCTAAGATTGCTTCCTCACTCTCTAAGGATTTCTTTTCCTGAGCCATGGTTGTAAGAATACATGTTAAAGTATAGTTATAAGCTATGATTTAGGAAGATCATTAGTAGTTTTCCTCTCATATCTATGCTTTCTCCTATCATAGTTACTCAACTAAGTATATAGTATGAATTCCCAACTACTGAATGGATGGGAATTCAAATGAATTAGACAACTATATATTTCTGTCAAGATATTAGTGATGTTATTGCAATATTGGACACATCTAGAAAAAGCAGTCATTGGTGCTGTTTGCTGGTTTCAAAGCTAGGTAGGACTATTGATTAATTGTCTCCATTAGCATCTCACATAGAAACCTCTTATACCCTGAGAGCTAGCATTCAGGGAAGAAGCTTCCAGGTACTTACCTGTTTCTCCCAAGATCTGTATCGAAGCACATTTTGGCTTCAGCAATAGGATCTTACCTTCATGCTTGCAGAACAACCACTGGTATGTCAGTAGTCTATGTTGGTTTTGGGCTCACTTGTATAGTCCTCATCAACCATTTAAAGAGAGAGTTTCACTGGATACCATTGAGACAAAATAATTTATGTCTCCTGATGGGAGTAATTTCTCTTCTCACCCAATGAGAAATCACTCAATTAATATTTGCCTATGTATAATGTATATGATATATATGTATATAAACATATACATATGTATATGTGTATTTCTGTGTGTGTGTATTTTTATAAAGCACAATGTTTCCTTATGCCAATTTAAGATTTGTTATTCACCTCTCTTTTCTCCCTAAATATATTAGCTGTAATCATTCTATTTTAAATTACCTTTAGATTATTTATTTTGTACATTTTTTTGTATTTTATATGTATATTTTTGCATGTATGTATGTATGTATGTATGTATGTATAGTATGCATGCACACCATGTGACTAGTACCTACAAATTTGAAAGGAATTCATTCAATCCCCAGGGATAAAATAACAGGTGGCTGTAAGGCACCATGCATGCTCTGATAATCAAACCCACATTCTATGCAAGAGACACAAATGTGTTCTTCTAAGCTAACTCTCAAACTCTGAACATTCTACTTTTAAAGAATTATGTTAAATGAAAATCTAACATTTAGTTAGAAATTATTTCATAGAATATCTTCAGCCTATTTTACTTGACTTTTTTATACTTAACTCCCTCCCACATATGTTGTAAAATTGTCTATATAAGAGAGACATTGTGTACTCTCCATTCATGCACTGATACCATGACTTCCAATGAGAATATAAATCTATACTGACTTAACCTAGAAAACTGGAATACCCAAAACATAATCCACACATCAAATGAGGTACAAGAAGAAAGGAGGAGTGGCCCCTTGTTCTGGAAAGACGCAGTGAAGCAGTATTCAGCAAAACCAGAACTGGGAAGTGGGAAGGGGTGGGTGGGAGGACAGGGGAAGAGAAGGGGCTTACGGGACTTTCAGGGAGTGGGGGGCTAGAAAAGGGGAAATCATTTGAAATGTAAATAAAAAATTATATCGAATAAAAAATGAAAAAATAAAAAAAATTGGAAAAAAATGATAGTTTTTAGCACTAGTTTTAAATGATAGTTTAAAGTACTTACTATTCATTTTAATTATGACTAGTTTTGGATCTCCTTGTTAATGTATGTAGTGCTCATCTCTAAGTGAATCATCTATACAACCAGCTTTCTCCTTCAAGACTCATGGCTAATTTTGGAAGAGGGAACAGATAGATCTAAGAGATAGGAATAGACAATGGCTGTAGGAACACAGATGAATGGATTTTGCTCACTTGAACTCCATGTTCCTGTGATAGCATGACCATGATCTATGTAAGATCAAGTCAGCCAAAATCTCAATATGGATGAAGAAAGTGTTCAAGGCTTCCCATACCCATATAAGAGGCGATTTGGAATTGATGGCTGTGGTGGGCAGAAATAAGGTTTTCTTCAGGGGCATGGCTGTAAAAGGATACCAGTGCTACAGAAAATGGGCTTATACCTATGAATGTACAAGGAACAGTAAATCAACAAAAGTTGGAAGGAGAAAATGGAGGTACAGATAGAAAGGAATCACACCAGATGGATTTATTTTCTTTAATCAAAATAGTTATGTTTTAAATTCTCAGAAAATAAAAGTGTATCATTTGGTCTCAGTAAGAAGTAAAGCTGGCATTGTTATGATAAACCCTAATTAAATATAGCAAGTGACAAAGTGAGAAGGATTCAAGAATTGTACAAAAGGATAAATGACCAGTTTAGCAAACTAGAAGAATTTTGCAATCTGTACATGAAGAAAAGGAACTGCAGTCAAAACCGATTTGATCATATTTTGATTGTTGGCATGTAACAACCCATAAGACTGAAAAATAAATGGTTTAAGATATACGATATTCAGTATTCTGTTATGGAGACAAGCTAATACAAGCCCAACTATATACTCATTTCACTTCTGTTAGTTTCAACTTAATCATCATTACTTTCTCAAAAAAGAGAAAAAATTGAAATTCATATATAAGTTCTTGAATTCACACACGTTTGTATTCCCACAAGAACTTTGGATATTTTAGACATCATTATTGGATTACATCCTGAACACATTATGTGAGAACTTTATAGTATAACCCATCCTGATTTTGTAATTGATTTAACTTGGAATTTGTGACTGACTTTTTTTAAGGTTAGAATTTTGATGTTATTAGTGCTTGAAAAGGTATTTATCCTGTTTTCATTTTCAGTCTACAAACCATACTAAAACAATAGATTTGGAATATGATTTTAAGGGTAAAAATTTTATACACACATACAACACACACAAAATACACACATATGCATACACACACACACACACACACACACTTAACTCTTTGCTTTAAGGTATCATTATCATATGAACTAAGTCAAAGTTTAATTCTTTTCTTAGCTCCTTACATATGTAAATGTATTGTTTCTGAGTTTTCTTTGTTTCTATGAGATTTCAGCATCATTTCTTGAATTAATTCTTTTCATGTCTTTATTTTATCACCTAGTATTAAAATTTTACTTTTTCTTTAGTTTTCAATAAAGTAATTATGATATACATAGATGTTTTCTCCTTTTATATTTTATCATACTTCAGAACCTCTGAACTTTCTGAATCTGTACTAATATTTCCTTTGTCATCATTTGCTAAATTCTCAACTATTATCTCATCAAAACTCTATTATAATTCTTTCTCTATCCCTTCTCCGACTTAGTCACAAGTATTGGAACTTCAAAAAGGTTTTGTACAGTCTTGATTTAAAAAAAATAGTTTATTTTTTCTTAACCTATTCATGGGTCAGTTCAGGTAATTTATGTGAAAATTCTAAGGTTCTTGGAGGATCAAAGAAATTGATAATGAGTTTGAGACCTACCTCAATGATATAGCAAGCTCAAGGCTAGCCTTAGCTGTACATTGAGATACTGTATCACAAAACCTAGTACTGGGTATATACCTTAGTGTTACAGAATATGCACAGCATGTGCAAAGCTTCGAGTTTAATTCCCAAAACCCATAAAAACTGTCTTGGCACATATCAAAGATTATTTATTAATAATCTTTCTTTTATATGTTTATTTTCCGCTTTGTTTTAAAACAATGTTCCATTTTGTAACGTCATCAAGACTAGGAAAATTTAGAGCTCCCTGTTTTTAGATTCATAGCATTTCTTTTGCCTAATTCTTTTGAGTGCTTGTATTTCAAACATGAGGTATCATGTATAGCTTTTTATATATGTTTTTGCCATTATCTAACAAAGGATTTATTGAATATTTATATAACTTATATGCAATATATATATATATATGTACCTTTAGAGTTGTAAACATATATCATATATCAATAATGATTTTCATATCATGCTTCTCATGAGATGTCACTGCTTTCTTTAAGCTTTTCAACAGCTTGTGTGCGACTGATCGTTTGAAGACTATTGATGTATAGTTGTCAGTCTTAATCAGTGGGCTAATTTCAACTTCTAGTGAAGTGATGTATACACTCCATGTTCATTCCTTGCTTTTCTGTCTCACATACCTTAAATATTGACCTTCAGAAGAAAAACAGTAAATAATATTTACTTAAGTAAATATTTACTTAAGCAAAGATTATTTTCATGTAGAAATAGTCAAATCATTTCTGCTTAAATATCTCTATTGTAGGCTTCAAATCAGTGTTCCCAGCATTTGTCTTCATGGGTTTAAAAATGTGTTGCCTCAGTGGATGACTGCCATGTTTCATAGACTGAGGCCTCATAGTATTTACATATTTTCTGTCTGTGTAATCTTCATTCACCTTTAAGTAGCCAGGAAATTTTGCTGAAGATAGATGTTTCACTCCACCCTTATAACCATTTTGTGGTTTTCTTTTTATTCTAAGACTGAATCTTAGTTTTCCAACTTCCACTTTTCTGTAGGCCCTTTTTCATGCTCCTTGTCTGAAGACAGCTGGGCTTTGGAAACATTATTACTCCATTGCAAATAATCAGCTCTATTCAGACCAAAAAGAGTATACATTTCTATCAGTCCTTTTGTTGTGACAGTTGTTTTCACCATAACCATGCAGGATTAAGGGAGGTCAGTCTTCAACAGAGCTTACATACATGGGCTTACAGAGACTGTACTAGACAAGTCTTTTGCACTTCCTCTAGTAACAGTGGTAGCAGACTATTGCACAGTGTGAATTCTAGGGCAGAAATCTGCATCAATAGTGGACAAGCATGGCCTCTTAATGGACAGTTGAATTAGATACTTTTTTCTTTTTATTGTAATTATATATTTCCTTCTTATGATATGCCCAGTCTGTGACAGAGGAAGTTCTAATTTTTTACACCAGTACCAGATAATTTCTGTCTTATAACATCAAGGTCAAGAAAGTAATAAACAATAGGTTTCTTGAAGTCAGACTTCTATACTTTGCAGAAATACCAGTTTTTTTGGTTGTTTTTGTTTTGTTTTGTTTTTTTGGGTTTTTTTTTAGAATGTAAATAAAAATAGATTGCTTTAGATGGCTCTTCATTTTGAAACGGGTTAGTTTGTGCTTCCATATTGTCAGTAATCCTGCTCAATGGCTTATATAAAGGGAAAAATGTAGCTAGAGATATCTGTCTATTTAACCCTCAGATTCTCAAGGATTCTTAATTATCATGCTTCCTTATCATAATAGAAAACATTTCAGTGAAATTTAGAATGTTACCAAATTAATAGTAAAGCAACAAAGTTTATTTTGCTTTGTTGTATTGTAGTTCAAATCCTTCCCTAATCTCATTTTAGAATCACATTATCTGTTGACAGGAGTAACTGTATAGTAACATCATAACACAGACTAAGCATGGTTTTCTCAGGCATACACTGAATGCCAAAGATGATTATCTTTTAAATTAAAAAATAATCTAGAAATATATCATGTTGCATTCATTTTGTCCTGACTTCATCTTTACTGATTGCACTTTCTGTGGCTACAGAAATAAAAAATTTCTTCTCATTTTATTTCTCATCAATATATGAAACCCAAGTTCTTGATTGAGTTCCACCATGTTCATTCTTCTTGATTATGTCAATCAGACCACTTGTTTCTAGAAATCCATATGCAAAGAAGAGATTGGGCTTTTCGTGTAATTTATATTTTAATTATGCAATTTAGTTATTACCATTAATGAAATGATATAAAAGGACAGAAATATAAATAAAATGTTATTATTATAAAATATATTTATCTGTAATAGATGAAGCTAAATTACAATACTCTAATCACATAGACGTAGTTTAAATGTATAAATTATTTTCATCTATAAATGAAATGCAAATAAGTTATAAAATTGTATATTAACATCTTTAATGTTATAGATATGATTGCCTTCAAATTACAGAAGATTTTGTTTCTTCATATTTCTGACTTTTACATGTCTGCAGCCTGCGTGTGAAAAACATGATCGAGAGCAATCATAAAGATAGTTGAGAATGATAGCTGAAACTTCTTCTACTGACACTTATCTTTTGTAATTATGAGAATAGTCAACCCCACTGATGAAACACACATACTTATAAATGACAATCTGTCATGTTGCATGTATGCATCATAATAGTCAAAATAATGCCATGGTATAAAAGAATACCAACAAGTTCTTTTTCTCCATTTTTCTTCTATCATGATTTTAAAGAGTGACACTATTAGAATTTTGGTTTTCTATATGTTTTAAATTATATTTATTTGGTGGCATCATGGAGTTTTTGAACTATCAAAATATGTTTTAAAAGGATTTAAGCTAGTTTTCTGGATCCTACAGAATCATTTTTTTGTTGTTAGTTTTTTGTACAGTGTGGATCATGAAGCTTTATACTTGAACTAAAAAAGTATTCAGGCACAAAATAAAGACATACAAGGACACTCAAAGAGATTTTTATTTCTTGATATTGCAGAGGCAGAGTGCTTGACTAACTGGAAGATAAACAGCTAACAGGGTATTTATAGTACCTTTGAAAAAATCTTGAAGTAGTTTTCTACCTGTAATAATGAAAATGACAATCTTTTCAGCTTCAGGGTTTTTTCAAATAACAGTAATTTGCAAGTGCTCTTTGAAGTAGAACTAATAATTATATTTTCACATTTGAGATAGGTTGAACCAATAGCACATTAGTGAGATCCTAATGGAGCAGTCATGTTTTTCAGTACAGGCTTAGTAGTTTCTAAACTTATTCAGGATAGTATATTGCTTCTCAGAACTTTTGCATAGATCTAAATCTATTTTCAGTACAAAAGTTGGAGTTGAAATTCTAAGGCCTATGCTCTACACAATTAGTGATCTAGTTTAAACATGAATGTGTTTAGCATGTACTGAATGAAAACAATTCTCCAGATATCTTATAATATGACAAACATATTCTTGTTATCCATGGAAAGCATACATGAACTAGATCTTGCTGGAGGCAATTGATAAACTGGAATTTATAGCAAAAGTTATACACATTTATTTATTTATTTTTTCACTATAGTGCCTGTTTTTTTATCAGTGTAGGAATATCTTTATGTATCCTTCTTATTTACAACTTTTTCCAAGTAGAAATATGTTTTATGAACTTCAGCAATTACTACAAAACACACAATCTCTGTGTCTTAATGCCTATCTAGCAGGATGCTGATGATGGAGGAAGACAGAAGATTCAGATTTTCAAGTCAAGCTGTAGAATGCCATTTGTGTCAATGACTATGAGAATGAGCAGAAAATGCAGAACATTTCAAAGAATTCAGCAAGTCAGTATCATAAGGCTTGAGACGGGGCTTACTGATCTGTATGATGAAAAATCTTACTATGATACTTTGTACCTCTTCCTTTAAAAACCTCTTCTATGGCCTGAAGGCATAACAGTAAATCCAAGTCCTTTTGAAAAAGTACTAGTATGTTAAGAAAAATGTCCAGCCAAAACAAAACAGAGCACCTCTTCTCTCCATGGAATAACAGATTACTACATGATAGCTTTAATGAATATTAAAACTATACAATAATATATTAATATATCAATGAATATAAAACTCTGTCCCCTTAAACCCTTCCACCCATCACTTTTTTTAATTAACCATTGTCATTTTTTTTAGAACCATCTAGAACTAATATTCTTTTTGTTGTTGTTTTTCTTATTGATTCACTAAAACTATTTCAATGTATTTCCTTCTTCTGGATTTTATTATTGCATGGAAGAGTCATGAAATATGTTACCATAAGTTAATATGAATGATAAAAAAGACCAGGCATTTCAGAGTGGTAAATTTGTCAGGGCCTTCCATATCTTCTATTTCCTTTATCCTTACTACTTCACCAAGCAGCACAGGACACATTTTTAATTCTTAGTTACAAGTTTTTGAAAGCTTATACAGGAAATGAGTAAGATATGGAAATGGCTAACATATTTTTCTCTCATTCTCTAATATCTGTCAGGTTTCCTTAATTAACATTAGCATCTGAGACTGGTTTTGGAAAAAATTTGAAATGAATGAGACGAGTGATTATTTCACTGTTAACATTCAACTCTTTTGCAGATTCTCATATAATTTTTGCTACATTGCTGTGTGAGTTCGTTGTGATTGATAGTAAATATGGGCCTTGATAAGACACCAGAGAGTTACAATAGTTCCTGGCTCTCTTTGTCCTCTTCTCTACCAGAATACAAAATAGTTTCAGTTCATTATAAAAGCGCACATCTAAAGAAAGAAACAATTATTTTCTTTCTAAGTTCAAGACTTTCATACACTATCCAGCTAATAATGTACTAGGACACTTGTATTAGTAGCTCAGGTTTTCCTGGACATCACAGCCTCCTGGGTGCCATTCCTTTCATTAAACAAACATTATACACATCATGTTTTATGGCTTACTTTTTTCATGTTGTTCATTATTTTAGATCATCAAAGTTCAAATGGAATATGTGCTTATTTAACAATACACTTTTAATGAGAATAGCAGATATATTGTAAAATACTAACAGTGAAACTAAGAGGACACAAGATCGTCTTAATGAAATCCTAAATATGAAACAATGGTACATGTTTGGTAACTTTCCAAATAAGCGTTCGCTTTTACATTTTAGTATGAAAACATTTTCAGGATCTCCTAATGACTGATTTTAAGTTGCACAAAATATAGTAGTTAGTTTGGGGCTGTTTGATACATTAAAGTGGCCAGAGAAAACTATTGAGTATTTTCCTAGGGTAGTGACCACTATAAGAGCATTGGATGTCATCTGAAGTAATTTCTGCAGGAAATTTCCTCATTGTGTGAATAATGGCAAGAACATTATAGTAAATTTAGGTAATACTTTCTTAGAGCAAATTCCAGAAGCTGAACGGCCTAAAATAACAGGTTGTAAATTGAAATTCTCTTCTTGCCTTGTACAGGCAATGATAGAAACTAGAAATCAGGAATTTCTTGTTTTCCCACCTACAATCAACTTGCTTCCCATCAATTTTATGAATCTGAATACAGATCCTGCAAGAAGATCCAAAAATAATGTAAGATATCCCCTAATCTTAATAATGGCATGCATGGGCAGTGACACAGTTTAAATCTCACAAGCTCCATCTATGCTCAGATACTGCATCATAACCACTTGATGTTGCTCTTTTATTTTTTTCTGTATGAAAGATAGCTTTATTGTTTTTTTTTGTTTTCCTCTTTTTAAAAATTTTCTATAATCTTTGTTTACATTCTGAATGCTTTCCCCTTTCCCGATTCCCCCCTACCCATTGTTCTCATGAGCCCTCTTTCCTCCGCCCATTTCCCAATCTCCCCCTTCCCATTTCCGTGTCCTGGTACTCCCCTACAATGCTGGGTCAACTCTTTTCAGAACCAGGGCCCTCTATTTCCCTCTTCTTGGGTATCATTTGATATGCTAATTGTGTCTTGAGAATTCAGAGCTTCTGGGCTAATTAATATCTACTTATCAGTGATTGCATTCCATGAGTATTCTTTTGTGTTGGGTTACCTCACTTAGGATGATATTTTCCCATTCCAACCATTAGCCTAAGAATTTCATGAATTCATTGTTTTTAATTGCTGAGTAGTATTCCATGTGTAAATATACCACAGTTTCTGTATCCATTCCTCCATTGAGGGACATCTGGGTTCTTTCCAGCTTCTGGCTATTATAAATAAGGCTGCTATGAACATAGTGGAGCATGTGGCCTTATTGCATGCTGGGGAATCCTTTGGGTATATGCCCAGGAGAGGTATAGCAGTGTCTTCTGGAAGTGTCATGTCCAGTTTTCTGAGGAACCGCCAGACCATTTCCAAAGTGGTTGTACCATCTTGCAATCCCACCAGTAGTGGAGGAGTGTTCCTCTTTTTCCACATCCTCGCCAACACCTGCTGTCTCCTGAGTTTTTGACCTTAGCCATTCTGACTGGTGTGAGGTGAAATCTCAGGGTTGTTTTGATTTGCATTTCCCAAATGATTAATGATGTTGAACATTTCTTAAGGTGTTTCTCAGCCATTCGAAGTTGTTCAGGTGAAAATTATTTGTTTAGTTCTGTACTCCATTTTTTAATAGGGTTATCTGGTCCTTTGGGGTCTAACTTCTTGAGTTCTTTGTATATATTGGATATTAGCCCTCTGTCAGATTTAGGGTTGGTGAAGATCCTTTCCCAATATGTTGGTTGCCGTTTTGTCCTTTTGACAGTGTCCTTTGCTTTACAGAAACTTTGTCATTTTATGAGGTCCCATTTGTCAATTCTTGATCTTAGAACGTGAGCTATTGGTGTTCTGTTGATGGTGCTCTTTTAAAAGGGCTCTGGTTATTTGAGAAATGGAGCCTACATGAAGGAAGTAGGTTACTAGGGCAGACTTCTGAAGTATAGACTTGTCTCTCAGTTCCCCTTTTGTTCTTTGATTTCTGGCCCCTTGTAATGTTAACAGTGCTTGCAACAGGATTCTGCCTCGATTAGACTCCTTTGGCAAGTCTACCTCAGGCACCTAATGTCCTGAAATTCTCTGATGCTATAAGCCAACAACAACCCTTTCTCTTTTCTGTGAGAATTAGTTATCACAGAGATTCAAAACAAGCTAATAGGGTTAAAGAAATGGTTCATCTTTTATTTGCATTCACTTCTCTTACATAGGACAAGAGTTTAATAACCAGGACACATATAACACAGCTCACAAAGCACTGTAACTTCATATCTAGTGAGATCCAAGACCTCTTGCATTCCCTGACACTTACATGTACATGCCCACACATGTAGACATAATTTTAAACATAAAGTAAAGCTTATTTTAAGTGAATTCAACATACAGATTCATCTTGGAAATAAATGGAGTCAATGAAGAAACATAGAACTTTAATCACAGTCTGATACCAAGTGGCTCTATAGATATCTTTAAGTACATTTATATTTATCTTCCAGTCTTTCAAATTACAGACCAGTGCCACCATATGCAGTCAAAAATGGGTTGAAATCTCAATGGTAACTTCTCAAAAATCAAAGTACTAGAAATAATCATAATTGGGATTCCTTCATGCTACTAATTGGGCAAGTTCCTTTGGAAATTCCTCCAATAGCACAGGACACAAAAGGAAAAGCATGCCACATGAGGTCATATAAAATTAAAGGTTTTGGTAAGCCAAAGAGAATAATCAAGACCAACAAAAACATGAATATACATATGACCAAAAAAAAAGATTCCTTAAACAACATGTACACAAATCATATGAATAGAAAACTATCAAGGAATATTTATCAACATAGGAATCATAATTAATAATTCTTATAATATATATCTTCCTACAGTTAAAACACTTGAAAGAAATGTCATTGGTATTGCTATTTCTAAATTTTTTATATATCCTCCTGAAAATACTGAAGGTAAAACTATATGATTTCAGAAACATAGTGTTGATTATGTGTCCAAAACAATTGGAATTAATGTCTTTAAAAGGCAATCACACTCATATTTCTACTAGAAATTTGTTAGCAATAAACAAGAGAAACAATTCATATAGGCTCTACCATGTAATGAAAAATGTACAAAGAAAATAATTAATAAATATTATCTGACAAGATTATCTGGAATAAGGTAGTAATAATTTAGTGCTAGGGTACATGTGAAATCAGTATACCATTCCTAGTATTATGAATTTACTACTTTATTATTCTTCTGTCCATATCTCATATATATGCCGTACAAAAACCTACTCAAGAAAAGGGTTTATTTTGAACTATGTAATGAAGAGACACATTCCATCGTACTGATGAAGCAGGATGGTAGAAATTCAGAGCAGCTAGTCCCATTCTTTCCACAGTTAAGAAGCCAAGAAGGAAGCAAAGGTGAATGCTGGTGATGAGTCTGCATTTCCATTCTTCTTCCAAATGGTACATCATACCAGATGATGTTAGTCCCACAGATGCAAGGAGATATCCCCCTAACCAAAATCATGGCTAAATTAATTAAAACAACCTTTTTTATTCATGTACAATGGCTGTATCAGCTAAAGTTAGGTTTCAAGAAATCAGCTTTGGACACAGAAAACATAAGGGTTTTTATAGTTCAGGAATAGGGAGTTTCCAAATGCAGAATTTGGCAGACAAATAAGTGGAGTTACAAAAAATGGGATTCAATCATAATAAGTTGTCCTCAACAATCTCCTGAAACAAAAAACACAGTTGCAAGGTGGTCATAATGACCTGGTCATAACAACTTTTTGAAACAATGACATAGTTGTTATTTCCTGGAACATGCAGTTCAGCACCATTTATAATAGTTACAGGTATGGCATAGCCCAATCATTGAGAAACAAATTTAATCATAAACAAGAATGAAGCTAGTTTGTTTTTACTGTAATATGGCTTTGAAACCTAAGATGGAGGCAGGCTGGTTTATCCATGGTGCTACACATCATCAATCTAGCACTTCCCTCCTTCCTTATTAGTTAAACAGTCCAAGAAAATACTTCATAGACACTACCACAATTTTGATTCTGGGTGAATCTAAATACATTCAAGTTGGCAATGATTGATAACCATCAAAAATAATGAAATACATGAAATAATGAAAACAAAGAAATATATCTATTGAAATAATAAAGATTAAGGGTATGACAAAAGCACATTATTATAGAGAAAATGCAAAGGATAAATACCATACAAAGAGCTGAGTTAGATTTAAAGAACTAGAGAATAAAATAAAAAATTGCCAGAAGGAGAATAATCCAAAGATGAGAAATGATACAATCCTTGTCAATTTTCCAGATTGAACAGGAACAATAATGTCTAATATTACATAGCACAGAAAGATCAACATGTTTGATTGCAATGTATATAAATAATACCCTAAAGTAGCTTGTAGAAAAGGTTTATGAAATTCTCAATGCAAGGTATTATTATAGCATAGCAATGGATATACGACTTTCATCTGTTTAGCGTATTTGCATTAAAATGTCATCCATGAATGTCTAAAGTTACTCTGCATGGATTAAGTAGTATAGTATATTTTGTATGCTTTAAGTCAAGGAAAGATTACAAATGTGTCATACTGCATTTGCATGCATTTACATTTACATGAATTTTATATGATAGCCTCAAAACTTGTTTCCTATCTACAGAGATAAAGAGTATTCTCATGGGGGCTGGAGAGATGGCTCAGTGGTTAAGAGCACTGACTGCTCTTCCAGAGGTCTTGAGTTCAATTCCCAGCAACCACATGGTGGCTCACAACCATCTGTAATGGAATTTGAAGCCCTCTTCTGATGTGTCTAAAGACAGCTGCAATGTACTCAAATACATAAAAATAAATAAATGCTTTTATTTTAAAAAAGATTATGAACAGAAATAGATCTTTTAAGAAAGATCATTCTTGCGATTCTTTAGTGGCAGGAATGTTGGGAGAAATGGGAAGTAAGTTTGTATGGATAAGCAACATACGCTAAAATGTTGGTGATTATGCCACAGCTCAGTGAATATGTCAAAACTTACCGTAGTGCATAGTTTAATGGAACTGTAATTATACGAATACAAATTATATCTTTATAAAATTACTTTTAAAAATATATTAAACGCAGATCTGTTGTCCTTTGAAAGCTATTTATTGTTGCTTTTTGAAGTTTTCATCATGCACTCAAGGCCATGATTCTACCCTCTGCCCTTGCAATCTCTGCACTGAAGGTAAAACAAGATGCACATACAGAAACAAATAAAACAAAGACCAAAACAAAGCATAGAAGGCATCTCTTTGGAGGAGTAGTTTGTCACAGTATGTCTCACACTATTCCTGCTTGCACGTCTTCAGGTCTTCAATTGCAAATGTTTACTTCAGAGTGTCACTCATTTGGCTCAAGGTCTTTTGCTTCTGTCACACAATCAGTATTGGATCTTCATCGGGACTCTTCCCAGTGATCCTCTTGTTACCCTATGTCATGGAGATCCTTCAGTTGTGGAAGAGCATACCTGGCCTTTTCATGATCCCCACCATTTGCAGATGATGTCGATTTTGGAGTGGTCCAAATTCAGAACTGTGGATCTTGGTCTAGGCAGCAGCTGAGCTGGTCAGCTTGCTGGCTTTCCCTTACCTGTGTTCTAACACTGCTTCTGCTAGGCGACCCAATGCCTCTCAGCAGGAGGCAGGGTCAGCCTTCCTGTTCTTATGCCCTGAGAACTGGGCCTAGCTCACCCTAACGTTTGGCTCCAGAGCCAGAGCCACTGTGCTGCCCAGTCAAGGAATGAGGCCTACTTTTCAAGTGCTGTAATTAATAAACGGTTAGGCCATCTCTCCTGCTCTCTAAACCTTGGGGCTGGTTCACCAGTCCATTTATGATCAGGACTAGCTCCATTATGTTGCCCTAACAAGTTGCAGGGTCCATTCTCCTCAAAGATACAGATGGTGAGAGACAGGTCAGTTCTTATGACTTTAGGGACCAACTCTTCCAAATACCACAGGCTGTGAGGATTGAGAGGAGGTAGGGCATCACCCCAGCACCCTCTCCACCACATGGCAGATGAAAGGTAGGACCAGAGGTCTCCATTACTCATACCCAGGGCTCAGCTCATCTACATCCACTCCAACAGGGACAACTCTACAGTGATGCTCAGGTGGAGTACAGGGGCTGCTCTCTAGAGCGTAGCTGCTGCTGAGAGTCAAGGCTACCTCACCCAATCTTATCACTTTGGGGCCCACTTTCTCAAATATTTCAGGTGGTAAGGGGAAAGGGGGCATAGAGCCTAACTGTTCATGAGTGGTAGGGCCTGCTCACTTGAGCCCCAGAGACTAGGGCCAGCTGTAATGTGCTGCTCAGGTGAGGAGTAAGGCCTGCTCTCCAGAATGCTGCAGCTGACAAGTCATGTAACCCAGTAGACAGCTCTCTTGATTGCTGCAGGTGGCACAAGGTGAGCGTATTACCTCTGTGCTTGCCAGTACTTCCATGATCCCATGTTATGTCCCTCAGGACTGGCTTGTCTGCACACGTACCAGCAGGGCCAGAGCTGCTGTGCTAGCCAGGTGCCAAATCTACTCTTCTAAGTGCTGTAGTCATTGAGGTACAGGGTCAACTCTCCTGCTCCATGACCCAGGGAGCAGCTTTTCTGGTTATAGGAGATAGCAAGGGGAGACATGGGCAGGAGGACATTACTTCTACACCCTGAGTTCTGCCACTGGTAACTGCCAGGTCCAGCTTTCCAGATGGCAGCTGCCAGTGGGCGTTGAGGCCAGTTTTGCACAGCTCCTGGACATTCACGTGGTCCCTCATGGTTGCCCAGACCAAGGACATCCCCATCATTTCTACTGGTAATATAAACCATGTATATTGTACACTGACACTGACCTGTGTCAAGAAGGGACACATGGCCTCAGCAGCAGCTCAGGTTGGGACTTCGCCATGGTCTCAAGTGGCAGGCCTGGTCACTCACAAAAGGCCATTCCTCTCCACCCTCATGTTTCCAGCTCTACCTCTCTTCATGTTGTTTGAACTGTTCTGCTTCCCTTTCTCTCCCATCTGGACACCAACTACATCATGCACAATGCAGATTTCCCCTACAAACAGGCGCCACAGCTGGCAGGACTCCGGCTGACATCTTCTGTCAGGTCTGTAAGGCTTGGCAACTAGCTGGCCTCTAGGTGTTTCCAGACCTCCTATGTGGCAGGACATGTTCTCTCTGTCTGTTTCCTGCCACAGTATACTGCATGTCTATAGGTGGGGCTCTGTGCATCTACAGCCTATGAAAAGAAGAGCAGGTCTGTGGGCATTTTTCCCAGTGCTCAGCGTGTGGCACAGTGCTTGGCAGGTCTCTCATGTCATTTCTTGTAAGAACTGCACTACCTTTTCTGTATGTCAAGTTCTTCGATTCAAGAAAACAAACCATGCTTAGAAAAGTCAATAGAAATACTGAATATGCAGATAGGACCGCATAATTAATTACTACGCAGATACACTGTTTTAAACAACACCAGAAAATATTCTACAGAATGACTTTCAGTTTTGATCCTAATTCTCCATGGGCTGCTGTCAATTTAAAGTAAAGGGGTTTTATCATAGGTTAAAGAGACACATGATGAAACATGAGTGAAGTTCCTCAAGAAAGTTTCCTGATATCGATGGACAGGCTGCTAAGGAACACAGAAATGTCAGTAATGTGATAAATGGGGGGCAGCTAATTAGAAATGTAACTGTAATGCTCGGTTGTAAGCTACAGTCATGAATTACTTTCCATTTAGCTTAGTGGAATGAGAGGAGAGGGGGTGGTTAGCCTTCACTTAGCCATACATACTACATATGATATGAGGTGTGTTGTAACATCCAAGAGACTCCTTAACTACAGAACATGCTACATGCTTGTTTGTCTGTTTGTTAGTTGTTTTGGTGTCCACATTCATGAAATAGGCCTGGAAATTTCCTAACCTTTGGAAAATAGGTGAGAGATTTTTTTTTCTTCCATTCAATAATTTTGGGAAGCTGAGCTACCTAAAAGGTGAAGTGTAGCTAAATACCTTGTTGTTTTTTGACTGTTTGCTTGTTTGTTCATGTTATTTTTATTATATTTTGTTCTTTACAAATTCAAAGACATGTTTAATGTCTCTTGATCTGCCTTCTGTGCCACCTCCCCCCCTTTCTCCTCCTACTTTCTGTTATCTTTTGACTCCTTCTCCTTCCTACAATTTCCTTTCCTTTCACAATAATTTGCTTTGTTTTATAACCCATTTATTTTTATTATAACTATTCATGTGATCACTGGATAGGACTTTTTCATTGGCGCCTGATGGGATCACAAGAGAACAGTTACTGGCTACTATGATTCCTGAACATATCAGGAACAGGCAGTTGAAGAATCAGCCACTACACTGTCTATTCCTGACAACAGCAGGCAGATGCCAATATTAAGACAGATGCAGTTCGATAAATCAGTGCAGTGTGAGTTCATGATTGCAATGCCCATGTCTCTCCTAGAAGATGGCATTTATAGTCCCTATTCTCACTTTCTAGAACTTTTTTTTTTTTTTACGATTTATTTATTTATTATATGTAATTACACTGTAGCTCTCTTTAGACACTCCAGAAGAGGGCATCAGATCTCATTAAAGATGGTTGTGAGCCACCGTGTGGTTGCTGGGATTTGAACTCAGGACCTTCAGAAGAGCAGTCGGTGCTCTTGCCCACTGAACCATCTCTCCAGCCCCTAGAACTAACTTTCTTTTAGCTTGTTTTACAATGTCTTTTTTGTGCCTTTGGCGGATTGGTATAAATATATTCTTTAGGTCCACTCACCCATAATTTTTTTTTCTTTTTCAAGACAGGGTTTCTCTGTATAGCTCTAGCTGTCCTGAAACTCACTTTGTAGTCCAGGCTGGCCTCGAACTCAGAAATCCACCTGCCTCTGCCTCCCAAGTGCTGGGATTAAAGGCATGTGCCACCACCACCTGGCTTTTTTTTTTTTTTTTTTTTTGGTCACTCACACATAAATTGTACTCAACATCTTATGTAGACATGAATCTGTATTCACCACCACTCAACAAAAGGAGAGGCTTCATCGATTAAGGTTGAGAATAGTATGTATATACTAATAGTATATATATATATATATATATATATATATATATATATATATATATATATACATATATATATGTAATATATAATAGTACATATATATTTATAGAGAGATAAATTTTTAGAAGACATATTAGATATATTTCAATTTAGCTAGCGAATATAAGGCTTATCTAGGGCCCATGGCCTCCTAACATGTTATTTTTTAATTTTTTTTATTTATTGAAAAGGGAAGTAAAGAGAAATAAATACACTTTATGATAAAAATTAAAGATTTACATGGAAAATATTTTAGATAAACACATTAAAATTGACAATTTTCATGGAAAATTAAAGAGTAAAGTGGTATACATGTAAAACATTGCTAAATAAATTGAAATATGGGATAGAAACATTTTATGATAGAATTAAATATTTACATGGAAAATATTCCTGATAAAATTGTAGAAAATGTAGAAAAATATATAAGAATTGAAGATATCAGGGAAAACTTTATATAGATATAATAATGGCAGGCATAAAAGTATTCCTATTCCTAAGTTGACTGAAAGTGGAATTATAAACATTTTTTGACAAACTTGAAGATTTACATGGAAAATATTTCCAAATAAAATTGAAGAAATATATAGGAAAAACATGTTAAAATTAAAGATTATCATGGAAATTATATAGATAAAATGATAGGCATAGAGGTAATTCTAAGTTGATTGAAGGTGGAATTATAAACATTTTCAGATAACATTGAAGATTTACATAGAAAATATTTCTGGTAAAATTCAAGAAATAAATAGACAAACACATTAAAATTGACTATTTCATGGAAAATTTTACATATAAAATGGTAGATTTAAAAACTCTTTCTAAATTAATTAAAGGTGGAATTAGAAACATTTGTAATAAAATCAAAGATTTACCTTGAAAACATTTCTGATAAAATAGACAAGGTATATAGAAAGACATATTAAAATTGAAGATTATCATGAAAAATAATGCAGATAAAATGGTAGACATAAAAAACCATTACTAAATTAATTAAAAGAGGGAATTATAAACATTTTCTGATAAAATTGATGATTTACCTGAGAAATATTTCGTTAGTCTATGTCTTTTTATTGGGGAGTTGAGTCCATTGTTGGTAAGAGATATTAGGAAATAGTGATAGTTGCTTCCTGTTATTTTTGATGTTATTTTTATGTTTGTGTGGGTATCTTCTCTTGGGTTTGTTGGAAGAAGATTACTTTCTTGCTTTTCCTATGGTATAGTTTCCCTCCTTGTGTTGGCATTTTCCATCAATTATCCTTTGTAGGGCTAGATTTGTGGACAGATATTGTGTAAATTTGGTTTTATTGTGGAATATCTTGGTTTCTCCATCTATGATGATTGAGAGTTTTGCTGGATATAGCAGTCTTGGCTGGCATTTCTGTTCTCTTAGGGTCTATATAAGGTCCGCCCAGGATCTTCTAGCTTTCGTCTTCTCTGGTGAGAAGTCTGGTGTGATTCTGATAGGTCTGCCTTTATAAGTTATTTGCCCTTTTCCCCTTACTGATTTTAATATTCTTCCTTTGTTTAGTGAATTTGGTGTTTTGATTATTATGTGCTGGGAGGACTTTCTGTTTTGGTCCAGTCTGTTTGGAGTTCTGAAGGCTTCTTAGTTCATGGGCAACTCTTTTTCTAGTTAGGGAAGTTTTCTGCTACAATTTTGTTGAAGATATTTACTGGACCATTAAGATGTAAATCCTCACTCTTGTCTATATCTAAAATCCTTAGGTTTGGTCTACTCATTGTGTCCTGGAGTTCCTGGATGCTTTGGGTTACCAGCTTTATGAATTTTGCATTTTCTTTGACTGTTGAGTCAATGTTTTCTATAGTGTCTTGAGTACCTGAGTTTCTTTCTTCTATCTCTTGTATTCTGTTGTTGATGCTTACATCTATGACTCCTGAATTCTTTCCAAGGTTTTCTATCTCCAGAGATGTCTCACTTTGTGATTTGTTTATTGTTTCTACTTCCACTTTTAGATCCTGGATGGTTTTGCTCAGTTCTTTCACTTGATTGTATGTGCTTTCCTGTAATTATTTAAGGGATTTTTGTGTTTCTTCTTTAAGAGCTTCTGCCTGTTGACCCATGATCTCCTGTATTTCTTTAAGGGATTTTTGTGTTTCCTCTTTTACCTGTTGAATGATGTTCTCCTTTATTTCTTTAAGGGATTTATTTAAGTCTTTCTTGAAGCCCTCTATCAGAATCATGAGATACAATTTTAAATCCAACTCTTGGTTTTCCAGTGTGTTGGGGTATCCGGGACTTGCTGTGGTGGGAGAACTGGGTTCTGATGTTGCTATGTGGCCTTGGTTTCTGTTGGTAGTGTTTTGTGCTTGCCTTTCACCATCTGGTTATCTCTCATGATAGCTGGTATCATTGTTTCTGGCTGGTGTTTGTTACCACAGAAGGCTGTGGAATTTCCTGGCTTCCTGGTGCAAATGGTGGAAGGAAGACTTCTGTCCCAGCTGCTCCACTGATCTTAGGCCCTGTGTGCTCCTAGCAAGTCTCCTCCAGAGAGAAGGTGGAGATCTCACATCTGCGCTCAAAAGTAAAAGCACTGCTGGGAGATCACTCTCTTGGTGAGCTATGCACAGAAGGCTGTGGAGTCTCCCAGCTCCCTGGTGCCCTTGCATGTTATTAAAATCATAATTACAATATCAGTCATAGATTTCTTTCTCTGAAGAAAGCTTCAAATCCAATCAGAGATCAGCTCATTGTGCCCACTAACAGTCATGCCACTATTCCCAAATATGAATATCTTGACTGTTGTATTGATCTCTTAGATTGGAGTGGTAAATGAAACAGAATAAAAATAAACAATCGTTAATAATTGAGTGACATTGTGTTTTCAATTTTTTTGTGGATCTACTTGAGCTTGCAGTTTGAGGGTAAAATACGTGTCTATTGTGAGGTCAGAGGTTTGATTCAAACATAAGGTGTCTATACAAAAAGAAATGACATCTAGTTTCCAAATTTGAAAATTCTTTGAACAGCAATTTAAATATTAATATAAACACATTTCAAAGGATAAGTAAATAAGCCATCTTGAAAATATGCTTTTAGGGTAACTAAAGTTTAATATTAAATCATGTTACTTGGTACAGGGGTCATAATAAATCTTATTACCTGAAGGCAGTCAAAATATGACAATTCTCACCTACCAGGCAAGACATGCCCACTCTTAAACTAGTTAAACTGGTGTCAAGACAGTTCATAGGTGAACAAGCTGCTTTCTTATTGGGTAGGAGGCTTCACCACAGAAAGGAATTCATGCCTGAAAATGTAAACATGTTCATAAAAAGTCCACATCTCTAGTATTTCATTAAATCTAAGACATTTTGACAGCTATCTTCTAAACAGTTCAATGTTTATAACTAGAGATTACTGTTTCTCTAACTTTGGTCAAATAAGCTTCTTTCTACAAAAGGCTACACTTAATGTAGAGACTCATAACTACCCTAACTGGCAAGGAAAGGTGATTGTGTGGAGTCAAGCCCTAATGTATCACCCATAGACTAAGGGTGAGGGAACATCATAGAAGGAGAAAAGAATATGGACCAGAAGATGAGGGTTGTGCATTGCTACCTTCTGAAATTGACATGGCCATCACACTCCTGAGTCACTGTTGCTTTGGTGACCTGCATAGGGCATGAGCAAAATGAAGTCAAAAAGAGCAGCTAACATTATTCAGCAGATATCCTAAGTTTGTTTAATATGATATGATATAAAAGAGAGAGAGACAGAGATATAAAGAAGTAGAGAGAGAGAGAGAGACAGACAGACAGACAGACAAGGGGGGGGGTAGTGAGACATATGTTGGAGGATGTCCAAAGATAAGGGCAGATAGGATTATATACATTGTGTGTATATATGTGTGTGTGTGTGTGTGTATGCATATGTGTATATATATTATATTTATAAATATATAAATATTTATAAAACAATATTTAAAATATAATAAGACTATTTGACAATGAGTATAGAATTAAAGCAAAAGAGAATCACATGGGAAAAATGAAAATATTAGTAGCAAACCAGGAGTATGATATCATGCTGTCAGCAGAGTCAATAATGTCAGTAAATTCTGAGATGTCAAGGAAGAAGCTATTGATCTTTGGTTTTTGAGATGAGGAAATCATTGATGATGTTAGAAATGCTATTTCAGAGAAATGATAATTTGGACCACAGAGTGCTCTGGGCTAGTGAGAAAGGTTAAGAAACAGAGCCAATGACTTTAGATAGTTATTTCCAGAAATGGTGTAGAAATGCAAGTAATTGGGCTACACTGGGAAAAGTGCCTAATGGAAATGAAGACTAACTTTTGAGAATTGTATTATGCAATATTCTCAGTGGACACTTATCATTACAAGAGGTACAAAATTTCTATTTTGATATGGGAAATAACCTTAATAATTCCCAACAGTATAATGAAACAGATAAATCATCTTGAATATTAATATGTAAAATAATCAACATATGCTATTAAGCTACATTCTAATTTAAAGAAGAACAAACCTTAACACAACACATGGGGATATGAAACTTAGGAATTCGTGTGTCTTGATGGTTGACATTAAAAATGAAAAAATAAGGAAACTGATATGATATATTTAAAAACAAAGATAAAATTGGTTGCAAAATAGAATCATTTTATCTACAAATTATGAGTCTTATGGTGAAATCAAGAAAATGTCCAGGATCTTATTACTGGCTGCCAACTGGAAAGATGCAAGGTTGTTGGGAAACAGAATCATTTAGTCACATATTTGATGGGTAACTGCTACTTGAATTCTATCTTTAACTTCATTCCAGAAAGTTTTTTTTCCCCAAAATATTTAACAGTGTTCTGAAATCGCTAAACCTATAAGGTTCCATTCCAAGCCTATCTTGCTCCAGCTATCACCAGTATTTGGCCTAAGTGGATGGTTATGCCTTGACTGCTTGTTGCCACCTTGCCTCAGGAGTCATGTATTTCTTTTTCATGGATTGTATAATTATTTGATTATTTCTTAAGTAAAATTTATAATGGGTAAAGTCTTAACAGTCATAATTTTCCTTCCTGTTGGGGAATAATTTTGTTTTCAGCTCATTGAAGCATTTATAAACTATGAAGTTTTTGTTCTGATATGGTTTCTGAACTCTGATATATCCACCATTAGAATTATGGAGTTCCTTTCCTGGGTACAACATAGGCACTTAGAATTAACGTGACTCCAGTTGTTTCTAATTGTTGTCACCCAGGGAATCTCCTCCAGGTTTTGCATGCTCTTTACAAAGAACTTGGGCCCAAGTCATTGATCACTCTTCTCTGCATCTCTCATTCTGTTCTATGAGTGCCAGTGTTGACTCTTCCTTCACAACACATTTCTCTTTTCTCCTTTTACTAAACATCAATTCTTTCCTCACAGAATCTCTCCTGACTATACTTTCTCCTAATTCTACTACTCCCAGTTTCTCTTCCTATCAGGATCCACACTCTTTCTTACTCTCATTAAAATGTCTTCTAAGAGGCAACAATAGTAGAAAACAAAATAAAACATAATACACTAAAACAAAACAACTACAAAAAAATCCCAAACCCAAAAAACATCACATTGAAAATGAACAAGGCAAAACTGTAAAATGAAAAGAAACCCGAGATGAGGCACAAGAATAAGAGATCCACTGGATTACATAATCAGGAGTCCCATATAATACATGTGAAGTGGAGCTGGTGAAGACCCACTCAGTATCAGCATTTGCCACTTCACTCTCAGCAAGTGCAGATGACGTCCACACAGGTCACTCAAAGGACCTGTTCTCCCTTTTCATTCTATCGTTTCAGGTTCTTATACTCTTTCTACCTCTTCATTGGGAGAATTTTCTGAGCTCTGAGGGGTAGAATTTGATGGAAATATTTATATTTATAGCTTTGTGTTTCAAGGAGCCTCTCTATGTATATCAGTGAGACTCTATATTTGATCACACCTGATGTAGGAGGACGGTTCTTTGATGATCTCTGAATAAGGCAATAATCTACAAATAGAGCTGAATAACAGAGTCATTTTATTATTTGTTTGCTTTTTGCTCTTTTGTTTTTTGTTTGTTCTGTTTTCTGTTTGTTTTGTTTTTAACTAGTAGTATATGGTTTTACCCTTTGTCTTAGTCAGGGTTTCTATTCCTGCACAAACATCATGACCAAGAAGTAAGTTGGACAGGAAAGGGTTTATTCAGCTTACACTTCAACACTACTATTCATCACCAATAGAAGTCAGGACCGGAACTCAAGCAGGTCAGGAAGCAGGAGTTGATGCAGAGGCCATGGAGGGATGTTACTTACTGGCTTGCTTCACCTGGTTTACTCAACTTGCTTTCTTGTAGAACCCAGGACTACCAACCCAGAGATAGCACAACCCACTATGGGCCCTCCCACCTTGATCACTAATTGAGAAAATGCCTTACAGCTGGATCTCATGGAGGCATTTCTTCAAGAGAATCTCCTTTCTTTGTGATAACTTCAGCCTGTCCCAAGTTGGTATCCAAAACCAGCCAGTACAGTTGTGGTCTTTGGGCTATTCAGCCTCTGGTTTGTGATTACTCAATCAATGTCAATTTATTGGTTCTGTCTAGTGGAATGTACCTTAAATAAAACTCAGACATGGGTTAGATTCTTCCACAAGGATTGTGCCAGAATTTACCAGTATATTTTGCTGGCAGGACAGGATCCATTGTAGATCATAGTTGTTTTGTTGCTAAGTTAGTGTTTTTATTTCCTTTTTTGTAGCCTGCAGAGTGTTTTCAAGTACCAATAACCCTAGCAGTTAGGAGCAAAGATTCTATGTAGGTCTCATCTTGACTTATCCATGTAAATGAGTTTTGTAGGTATTACCTTCAGCAATGTTGCTTTACTGTAAGTTTTTGGAGTGCAACCTACTCTCTTAGCAACAGCCTGGTTTGTTGCAGGATTTCGATGGGACCCCAAAACTCAATTGAATATAACTTAGACACCCTGCTTGTTTGATAACAAAAGGTGGACAGTTGGAATTCCACATCCCTCATTATTAGAGGACCTCATTTGAGATACCTGCCTATATTTTAGGTAGTTTAACTTCACTAGGATTCCATACCACCTCTCAAATGCCTCAAAAAAATCTGTTTCTCCCTACATTCCTTTATTCAACCCCATATCCCCTTAACCTCCCCCATCAGATCCTCCCAATGCTATCCCTTCCCCACTCCCAGTCTACCCAGATTTCCCACTACCAAGGAGGTCAATGCAAAACCCACTTCTTTTGTTTTTCAAATGGAAGCACTTTTCTCAGTTGTCCTAGCAGGGAAAATGTACTTCTTAGGTTGACTTTTATTCTTTTACTTACATGCAGGTCTATGCAGTCTTAGCTGTATACACTAAGCACATCTTTTCTGTTGCACTATTGCACCTATTATTTTTTTTGCCCCTGAAATATTATTCTATCATTTATGTATAGTTTGTTTCCCCATCAGAAAATATCATATGTTAAACAAGTTATTCCCTGAATTCTATTAAAAATTATCACCCATTCCCCTAATAAACAAGTCTACTTCCCTCTTAGGTTTAAAAGTCCTCTTATGATAAAGACAAACTAGGACAATTCCTATTTATGATTAATACTCTTTCTTATTGATTGGTCTATGCCACACCTGTAACCTTAACTACAAATGATGATTATTGTCTTCCAGGAATGTACCAGTTATAGGAAACGACTTGTTTCAAAAAGTTTTTATAACCATCTTGAAACTCTACTTTTGTTTCAAAATGTTGATATAATGACCTTGCTATGAGCACCTTACAATCACATCTTTGTTTTGGGATGTCAAAATGAGTATGTTGTTTTGCTTATGTTCTGCTCCCATTAGCCATCAATTTTGTCCTCCAAATTCCCCATTTGGAAACATCCTGCCCCTGAGCTATTAAATACTTATCTTCTTCACAATCAATGCTGATGTCTTGAACTATTAGGGGAAGATAGTTTAGATATACAAATAAAAAAGTCTGCTTTACTTAATTACTTACTTTTATCAATGTGGCTGTGATGATTTGTGTCAGTGGTCATTCTCCTCCCATCTTTAACATTCTACCTTTCACAATATTTTTATGTCTCAAATTCTCAAGGTAGTGTAATATAGGACTTAGAGATCATTACTGCATGACTTGGTTTTCTGCCAGAATGATGTGTTCAAGATCTTGCCTCCTCAGTTTTACAATTAGAATCACTCATGAATATTTTCCACCTGAAGCATACATCCATTGACTGAGTAGGATTATACTATTTTTAAATTGTAGAGCTGCAATAGAGAAACAACAGTATTAAATATGAATCATGGAAAAAGACAATCAAAAGCCTATGCTGGAAGTTTATTTAAAGACAAAGTTGTAGAAATATGATTTTAAAAGAACAACCAGAATGCATGAATTCAAAATATTCAAGAATATCTTTTTCAAAAATAGTTTCAACTTATTAATACAGAATTGAAGGAAAATAAAAAGCTCTTGATTACCAAAAGACATGGATGGGGGAAGGGCTCATGGAGCTTTTCTCTATCCTGATGGCCTATTTCCTAATGCTCTCTTCCCTCTGTGTGTGTATGTGTGTGTGTGTGTGTGTGTGTGTGTGTGTGTGTGTAAGGAGATCACAGTATCAGTATCTGTACATTCTACTGTGAATGCATGCCTCCAAAGGTTAGTCCCAAACCAAAAGTTATACATATGCTAAATTCAGTGGATCACAAAATAAAGAAGTTAAAAAGAGAACTGTGGGAAGGGATCTTCAGGAAAGTGAGGTTTGTCAGTGTTAGGATGGAGGGAAGAAGGGTTGTGAGGATGATTAAAATATATTATGTGAATAGATGAAATATTCAAAGAACCAGTGTAATTAATAAAGAAAACTAAGAACAAAAAAATAAGAGGACTAGTTGAGAAAAAGAATGTGATTAATGGGGGAGGAACGGAGACAAAAGAACTGAGTAAAGAAACGTTCATTATGAGCCTATATGAAGATGTTACAGTAAATCTAATTATTATGCATAATTAACATATAAAAACAAAAAAATAAAGTAAAAATGTAAAATAAAACACTTGAAAGAAATTTAAAACAATTGCAGTCAGAGGAAATTATCACACTTACTCATAGGTCAGAATAGTAAAGGCTTAACATAAAACTAATCTCAATTTCAAATATTTAGCAGAAAACTAATGAGAAAAATAGTGACACAGGTATAAAAATTTTCACCATCCATTAAATATGATGATTACAAGAAAGGAGAGAGGAGCACACAGCTTGTTCTGGCAGCACGGAGCTTGGGTTCCAGTCCTGAGGCCTCTGGCAGGAGCCTTCATATCTCAGCTTCGGGATCCAGAACAGCCTGGGCTGCAAGACTACATCTCCAGGTCCTGCAAGAGGCAAGAGGGGCATCCAGGAGGCCAGCTGGGAGGAGTCAGTGTGCTCTGTGTGTCCAGCAGGACCCTGCGGGAGCCTTCAGGTGTCTACTTCAGGATATGAACAGCCTGGACCACAGCACTCGGTCTCCAGGAAGTGCAGGTGACCTGGTGTGCACCCAGAAGCAGACTGGGAGCCTGGGCCACAGCACCCTGTGTCCAGGCAGTGCAAGAAGAAGCCACCTTCTGGTTCAGCTGTACACCAGAAGCCACCTGGGAAGAGGCAGCTTGCACTGGAAAGTCCAGCATTGACAAGACCAACTAACACCACTGAGAACTAGATGGCAAAAGGCAAACGCAGGAACGTCACTAACAGAAATCAAGGCAATATACCAGCATCTGAACCCAATTCTCCTTTAACAGCATGTCCTGGATACCCCATCAAACCAGTAAAACAAGACATGGAATTAAAATCACTGGTCATGATGCTGGTACAGGAACACATGAAGGACATACTTAAAGAAATTCAGGAGAAAACTGATCAAAAGTTAGAAGCCCATACAAGGGAAACACAAAAATCATTGAAAGAAATTCAGGAGAATGCAAAAGCCAATAAGGAGGAAACGCAAAAACCACTTAAAGAAATACAGGAGAACTTTGGTCAACAGGCTGAGGTCATGAAAGAGGAAACACAAAAATCTCTTAAAGAAATACAGGAGAACTTTGGTCAGCAGGCTGAGGTCATGAAAGAGGAAACACAAAAATCTCTTAAAGAATTAGAGGAAAGGACAAACAAGCAAGTGAATGAGCTAAGCAAAACCATCCAGGATCTAAAATCAGAAGTAGAAACAACTAAGAAAACTCAAAGGGAGACAACTTTGGAGATAGAAAACCTTGGGAAGAAATAAGTGGACATAGATGCAAATATCAACAACAGAATACAAGAGATAGAAGAAAGAATCTCAGATGCTGAAGATACCATAGAAACCATGGACTCAACAGTTAAAGAAAATGCAAAATGCAAAAAGCTTGTAACCCAAAATATCCAGGAAATCCAGGACACAATGAGAAGACCAAACCTAAGGATTATAGGCATAGATGAGAGTGAAGATTTACAACTTTAAGGGCCAGCAAATATCTTCAATAAAATTATGGAAGAAAACTTCCCTAACCTAAAGAGAGAGATGCCCATGAATATACAAGAAGCCTACAGAACTTCAAACAGACTGGACCAGAACAGAAATACCTCCCGTCACATAATAATCAAAACACCAAATGTACTAAAATGAACATATAAATGAAGACCTATCAGAATCACAGCAGACATTTCACCTGAGACTATGAAAGCTAGAAGATCCTGGGCAGATCTCATACAGACTCTAAGAGAACACAAATGCCAGCCAAAACTACTATACCCAGCAAAATGCTCAATCACCATAGATGGAGAAACTAAGATATTACATGACAAAACCAAGTTTACCCAATATCTATCCACAAACCCAGCCCTACAAAGGATAATAGGAGGAAAACACCAATACAAGGTGGGAAACTTTACCCTGGAAAAAGCAAGATAGTAACCTTCTCTCATCAAACCCAAAAGAAGTTAACCAATCAAATTTAAAAAATAACATCAAAAATGACGGGAAGTAACAATCACTATTTCTTAATATCTCTTAACATCAATGGTCTCAATGCCCCAATAAAAAGACATAGACTAACTGACTGGATACGTAAACAGGACCCTACATTTTGCTGAATACAGGAAACACACCTCTGGGTGAAAGACAAACACTCCCTTAGAGTAAAAGGCTGGAAGATAATTTTACAAGCAAATGGTCTCAGGAAACAAGCTGGAGTAGCAATTCTAATATCAGATAAAATTGACTTTCAACCCAAAGTCATCAAAAGAGACTCTAAGGGACACTTCTTGCTGGTCAAAGGAAAAATACAACAAGAAGAACTCTCAATCCTGAACATCTATGCTCCAAATGCAAGGGCACCCTCATTCGTAAAAGAAACTTTATTAAAGCTCAAAGCACACATTGCACCTAACACAATAATTGTGGGTGAGTTCAACACCGCACTTTCCTCAATGGACCGATCAGGAAAACAGAAACTGAACAGGGACACAATGAAACTAATTGAAGCTTTGGACCAATTAGATTTAACAGATATGTATAGAACATTCTATCCTAAAGCAAAAGAATATACCTTTTTCTCAGCACCTCATGGTACCTTCTCCAAAATCGACCATATAATTGGTCACAAGACAGACCTCAACAAATATAAGAAGATCAAACTAATCCCATGCCTCCTATCAGATCACTATGGAGTAAAAGTGGTCTTCAATAGCAACAAAAACAGCAGAAAACCCACATACACGTGGAAACTGAACAATATTCTACTCAATGATACGTTGGTCAAGGAAGAAATAAAGAAAGAAATAAAAGACTTTTTAGAACTTAATGAAAATGAAGACACAACATGCCCAAATATATGGTACACAATGAAAGCCGTGCTAAGAGGAAAACTCATGGCCCTGAGTGCCTCCAAAAAGAAAATGGAGAGAGCATATACTAAAACCTTAATGACACACCTGAAAGCCCTGGAACAAAAAGAACCTTTTTCACCCAGGAGGAGGAGAAGACAGGAAATCATCAAACTCAGGGCCGAAATCAATCAAATAGAAACAAAGAGAACCATACAAAGAATCAACAAAACCAGGAGCTGGTTCTTTGAGAAAATCAACAAGATAGATAAACCCTTAGCCAGACTAACCAAAGGGCACAGAGACAATATCCAGATTAACAAACTTAGAAATGAAAAGGGAGTTATAACAACAGAAACTGAGGAAATTTAAAAAAATCATTAGATTCTACTACAAAAGCCTTTACTCAACACAACTGGAGAATCTGGAGGAAATGGACAGTTTCCTAGACAGATATCTGACACCAAAACTAAATCAGGATCAAATAGATCAACTAAACAGTCCCATAACACCTGAAGAAATAAAAAGGGTCATAGAAAATCTCCCAACCAAAAAAAGCACGTGACCAGATGGCTTCAATGCAGAATTCTATCAGACCTTCATAGAAGACCTAACACCAATACTCTTCAAACTATTCCACAAAATAGAAACAGAAGGAAATCTACCCAACTCGTTCTATGAAGCCACAATTACGCTGATACCAAAACCACACAAAGATCCAACAAAGAATGAGAACTTCAGGCCAATTTCTCTTATGAATATTGATGCAAAAATACTTAATAAAATTCTTGCCAACCGAATTCAAGAATACATCAAAACGATCATCCACCATGATCAGGTAGGCTTCACTCCAGGGATACAGGGATGGTTCAATATAAGGAAATCCATCAATGCTATCCACTACATAAACAAACTCAAAGAAAAAAAAACATATGATCATCTCATTAGATGCAGAAAAAGCATTTGACAAATTCAGCATCCTTTCATGCTAAAAGTCTTGGAAAGGACAGGAATTCAAGGCCCATACCTCAACATCATTAAAGGAATATACAGCAAACCGGTAGCCAACATCAAACTAAATGGAGAGAAACTTGAAGCAATCCCACTAAAATCATGGGCTAGACAAGGCTGTCCTCTCTCTCCATATCTTTTCAATATTGTACTTGAAGTTCTAGCTAGAGCAATTAGACAACATAAGGAGGTCAAGGTGATATAAATTGGAAAGGAAGAAGTCAAATTATCACTATTTGCAGATGACATGATAGTCTACTTAAGTGACCCGAAAACCTCCACCAGAGAACTCCTACAGCTGATAAACAACTTCAGCAGAGTGGCTGGTTATAAAATCAACTCAAGCAAATTAGTTGCCTTCCTATACTCAAAGGAGGAGCAGGCTGAGAAAGAAGTTAGGGAAATGACCCCCTTCACAATAGCCACAAACAATATAAAGTATCTTGGAGTGACTCTAACCAAACAAGTGAAAGATCTATATGACAAGAACTTCAGGTCTCTAAAGAAGGAAATCGAAGAAGACCTCAGAAAATGGAAAAATCTGCCATGCTCATGGATTGGCAGGATTAATATAGTTAAAATGGCCATCTTGCCAAAAGCGATCTACAGATTCAATGCAATCCCCATCAAAATCCCAACTCAGTTCTTCACAGAGTTAGAAAAAGCAATTCTCAAATTCATCTGGAATAACAAAAAACCCAGGATAGCTAAAACTATTCTCAACAACCAAAGAAATTCTGGGGAATCAGTATCCCTGACTTCAAGCAATACTATAGAGCAATAGTATTAAAAACTGCATGGTATTGGCACAGTGACAGACAAGTGAACCAATGGAACAGAATTGAAGATCCAGAAATGAATCCACACACCTATGGTCACTTGATCTTCGACAAAGGAGCCAAAAACATCCAGTGGAAAAAAGATAGCCTTTTCAACAAACGGTTGAAATGGTGCTGGTTCAATTGGAGGTCAGCATGCAGAAGAATGCGAATTGATCCATTCTTATGTCCATGTACTAAACTTCACTCTAAGTGGATCAAGGACCTCCATGTAAAACCAGACACACTGAAACTAATAGAAAAGAACCTGGGGAAGACCCTAGAGGACATGGGCATGGGGGAAAAGTTCCTGAACAGATCACCAATAGCTTATGCTCTAAGATCAAGAATTGACAAATGGGACCTCATAAAATTGCAAAGTTTCTGTAAGGCAAAGGACAATGTTAAAAGGAAAAAAAGGCAACCATCAAATTGGGAAAGGATATTCACCAACCCTACATCTGATAGACGGCTAATATCCAATACATACAAAGAACTAAAGAAGTTGGACCCAGGGAACCAAATAACCCTATTAAAAATGGGGGTACTTATCTCAACAAAGAATTTTCACCTGAAGAAATTTGGATGGCCGAGAGGCACCTTAAAAAGTGCTCAACATCATTAGTCATTAGGGAAATGCAAATCAAAACAACCCTCAGATTTCACCTTACACCAGTCAGAATGGCTAAGGTCAAAAACTCAGGAGACAGCAGGTATTGGGGAGGATGTGGAGAAAGAGGAACACTCCTCCACTGCTGGTGGGGCTGTAAGATGGTACAACCACTTTGGAAATCAGTCTGGCGGTTCCTCAGAAAACTGGACATGACACTTCCAGAGGACCCTGCTATACCTCTCCTGGGCATATACCCAAAGGATTCCCCGACTTGCAATAAAGACACATTCTCCATTATGGTCATAGCAGCCTTATTTATAATAGCCAGAAGCTGGAATGAACCCAGATGCTCCTCAAAGGAGGAATGGATACAGAAAATGTGGTATATTTAAATAATGGAATACTACTCGGCAATTAGAAATAATGAATTCACAAAATTTTTAGGCAAATGTTTTTGATCTGGAAAATTTCATCCTAAGTGAGGTAACCCAGTCACAAAAGAATACACATGGAATGCAATCTCTGATATGTGGATATTAATTAGCTCAGGAGCCCTGAATACCCAAGGCACAAATCGCATAACAAATGACTCCCATGAATAAGTATGGAGAAGGTCCTGATCCTGGAAAGGATTGATCTAGCATTGGAGGGGAATATAAGGACAGAGAAGAAAAGGAGGAAGGTAATAGGAGAATGGATGGAGCGAAGAAGGTTTATGGGACATATGGGGAGGGGGGATCCGGGAAAGGGGCAATCATTTGGATGTAAACAAAAAATATAGAAAATAAAAATATTAATAAAAAAGAAATATATCACCTAAAGATAAAAATCCTTGCATTTTTAAATACTAAAAGTTGTCCATATTTCATAAAATATTATAATTTAATTTTAGAAACTATTTATTTTAGTTTTATGATTATACTATGATTACATTCTTAATTTTTTCCTTTTCTTGCTCTGAGCTCTAACTCTCCTTTCAAATGTGTAGCTTTCTTCATCAATTTTTGTAACACACACGTGTGTAGATTTACATATGTATATATTTCCAAATACATAAATACAACTTGCTAAGACTGTGTAATTTTGCTCATATGTATATGCTGACAGGGATAGCAATTTGCTATTGCCTAATTGGTCACATTAAAAAGATGGACTCCACCTCAAAAAAAAAAAAGAAAGGAGAAAGAAGGAGGGATGAGTGGAGAAAAAGGAGAGACAGACAAAGACAGAGAGACAGAGACAGAGTCAGAGACACAGAGATCCAGAGACTGGCTGAATTAAAAAAAAATGAAGTATGTCTTTTATTTGCTTGTCATTATATTTGTGACACTTGGAACAAAAACAAGAGCAAATTGTTATAATATAACTTGGTCTCTCAGAAAGATAGGTATGGTTTATCAAGAATCTCCTGTCTCTCTCTCTCTCTGTCTCTCTCTCTCTCTCTTTCTCTCTCTGTTTCTTTGTCTCAGACTCTATCTGTCTCTTTGTCTCTCTCTCTTTCTCTCTCTATTTCTTTGTCTCTGTCTCTCTCTGTCTCTCTGTCTCTCTCTTTCTCTCTGTCTCTCTGTCTCTCTGTCTCTCTTTCTCTCTGTCTGTCTCTCTTTCTCTGGCATATAATAGTGTGTGGGTACAGAATTATTTTTTCAGTCATCATGAATCATAAAAGAAAAGACAGACACTCCTGAATTCCAATAGAGAAAAGTGTACTCCAGGAGATACAGAATGAATTAATAAAGCGATGCTGAGCAGCAGACTCTGTCCATCGGAGTGCAGAATGCATGAAAAAAATGTGTTTCCTTGAATAGTGCTGATCAAATTGGGAAAATCTAGTGTTAGAAAACTTAAGTTGGAGGATAACTGGAGTTTTGCCTATACTAGTTCATATAGAATAGGAAGGTAACAAAATGAACCTATTTCACTATGGATTATGCTATTGTCACGGAGAATATGGATAGAAGCATGCTCTGGGATGGGAACATTGTGTGCAGGAGTTGCCTAGCACCCTAGAGAAACTAAAAGGCTCCAATTTCAAAGAAGAATAAAGTGACAGCTGAATCTTCCTCCCTGCTCTAAGTTAGAATGCATTTAAATATTGTACCCAGAGTGTTAAGTTTTCTAAATGAAAACTTAGATTAATGTTAAGGTGATTAGCTAAAATTTCATTTATAAATTTTTCATGAATCTATATTGAAGTAGAAGCTTTACATGTTGTTCATCTCTTCTGTAAGACGTGTTTCTTCAAGATGCCCTTTTAGAGGACAGAATTTCTCTTATATTCTGTGAATATAATTTTACTTTCTCAGTCCTGATGTCTACATATAGCGTCTTAATTCTGGGTGGAGTGATGGCCCAGTGCCTTTGCAGATGATCTGATTTTTATTCCCAATGTCTGGGACAACATGTAAATCCAGCTCCGGGGCTCTGATATTTATAGGTCTCCATTTACAGGTAAGCATGCAGAAAATAAAAATTCAAAAGTTTAGATAAACAAATTAAATTCTATTCACTGAACCCAGACAAAGTTGTTGGCATACCTGCAAACAGCCTTCTTATTTTGAAGCACTGTACTAGAATTAAGTTTCTGCATAATTCAAGAAGGGGGAAGAAAATAACCACAGAAGGAGATATAGTGACAAAGCGTGGAACAGAGACTGAAAGAAAGACCATCCAGAGACTGTCCCTCCTAGGGATTCATCCCTTAGACAGTTACAAAACCTAGACACTATTGTGAATGCCAACAACTGCTTGCTGACAGGAGCCTGATATAACTGTCACCTGGGAGGCTCTGCCAGTGCATGACAAATACAGAGGGGGACACTCTCAGCCAGCCATTGAACTGAGCACAGGGTCCCCAAAGGAGAAGCTAGAAAAAAGGACATAAGGATCTGAAGGGGTTTGCAGCACCAAAGGAGGAACAACAATTTGAACCACCCAGTACCCCAGATCTCCAAGGGACTAAACCACCAACCAAAGAGTACACATGGAGAGACCCATGACACCAGATGCATATGCAGCAGAGAGTGGCCTTGTTAGACAGCCAAGGGAGGAGAAGCTCTTGGTCCCGAGAAGGATAGATGCCCTTGTATAAGGGAATGCTAGGACTGGGAAGCTGGAGTGGGTAGATTAGTGAGCAGGGGTATGGGGGATGGGTTAGGGGATTTTCGAGGGGAGAGGACCAGGAAAGGGGACACCATTTGAAATGTAAGGGAAATGCAAATCAAAATAACCCTGAGATTTCACCTCACAGCAGTCAGAATGGCTAAGGTTAAAAACTCAAGAGACAGCAGCTGTTGGCAAGGATGCAGAGAAAGAGGAACACTCCTCCACTGCTGGCGGGATTATAAGATGGTACAACCACTCTGGAAATCAGTCTGGCGGTTCCTATGAAAACTGGACATGACATGTCCGGAGGACCCTGCTATACCACTCCTGGGCATATGCCCAGAGGATTCCCCAACATGCAATAAGGACACATGCTCCACTATGTGCATAACAACCTTATTTATAATAGCCAGAAGCTGGAAAGAATCCAGATGTCCCTCAATGGAGGAATGGATAAAGAAAATGTGGTATATTTACACAATGGAATACTACTCAGCAATTAAAAACAATGATTTCATGAAATATTTAGACAAATGGTTGGAACCAGAAAATATCATCCTAAGTGAGGTAACCTAATCACAAAAGAATACACATAGAATGCATTCACTGATAATTGGATATTAATTAGCCCAGAAGCTCTGAATACTGAAGACACAATTAGCATATCAAATGATTCCCAAGAAAAAGGAAGGAGAGGGCCCTGGTCTTGGAAAGGCTTGATCCAGCAATATAAGAGAATACCAGGACAGAGAAATCAGAGAGGGGTGATTGGGGAATGGAGGGAATGAAGAGAAGAGGGCTTATGGGACATATGGGGGGGGGAACTGGGAAAGGGGGAAAGCATTTGCAATATAAACAAAGAATATAGAAAATAAAAAAATTAAAAGATTCTTTGTTAACAACACAAAAAAAGAAAGAAAAAAGAAAATGAAAAAAAAGAGAAAAAGAAAAAAAAAAGAAAAAAAGAGTTTCTGCTTACTTCAAACAGTCTTCCCAAGGCTTTCTATCTCTAAAGTTGTCTCCCTTTGAGTTTTATTAGTTGTTTCTACTTCTGATTTTAGATCCTGGATGGTTTTGCTTAGCTCCTTCACTTGCTTGTTTGTGCTTTCCTGTACTTCTTTAAGAGATTTTTGTGTTTCCTCTTTCATGACCTCAGCCTGTTGACCAAAGTTCTCCTGTATTTCTTTAAGTGTTTTTTGTGTTTCCTCATTGTTGGCTTTTGTATTCTCCTGGATTTCTTTCAATGATTTTTGTGTTTCCCTTGCAAGGGCTTCTAACTTTTGATCAGTTTTCTCCTGAATTTCTTTAAGTATGTCCTTCATGTGTTCCTGTACCAGCATCATGACCAGTGATTTTAAATCCAAATCTTGTTTTACTGGTGTGATGGGGTATCCAGGACATGTTGGTAGAGGAGAATTGGGTTCAGATGTTGCCATATTGCCTTGATTTCTGTTAGTGACGTTCCTGCGTTTGCCTTTTGCCATCTAGTTCTCACTGGTGTTAGTTTGTCTTGTCAGTGCTGGACTCACCAGTGCAAGCTGCCACTTCCCAGTTGGCCTCTGGTGCACAGCTTACCTCCTGCACTGCCTGTAGACAGGGTGCTGCTGCCCAGGCTGTTCAGATCCCAAAGCAGGCACCCGAAGGCTCCTGCTGGGGCCTGCTGGATTCACCGGAGGACACCGTCTTCTCCCAGCTGGCTGCCCGGAAGCCCCTCTAGACTCTTGCAGGACCTGGAGATGTGGTGCCGCCGCCCAGGATGATCTGGATCTGGAAGCGGAGAGAGTTGATCTGAGGGCTTCCGCCTGAGGCCTTGCCCCAGATTGTGTCTGTGGACCAGATGGAACCAGTGTGCACCCCCAGGGAGTGCCGACAGTGTATGCTGCTGTGACCTCCTCTGTGTTCTGCTCACTCCGCTGGGCAGCTGATTCCCTAACCGGGCTGGCGCACACAAGGTTAGCCTGGCCGCCCAGGCCCTGAGTCCAGGCAAAAGCCTGGGAGGCCAAGGTCCGAGCAAAGTTCCCCTAGGGCTATGACTGTTAATTGGGTCTTCCAGGTGACCAGGATGGCGGGCATGCGTGCTCATGCTCCCTGAAAGCGCCGGGAGAGTCTGCTGTGCTAACAACCTCCTGGGCGGGTTGACACACAGATGGCCCACCAAGCCGCCCAGTTCTTGGGGTCAGTCCTGGGCCTTTTGGGGCCTAGACCCCCGCTTTGTTAGCCTCAGGCTATGCCTGTTATGGCTCTGCCCACCAGAGCTTCCTGTCGTCCTGTAGGCAAAATGGAGGCGCGAGCACACGCCAGGGCAAAAACCTGCTGGCTGGGTTGGCACCCCGATGGCCCCCCGAACAGCCCAGGGCCTGGGTGCAGGCCAATGCCCATCGGGCTCAGACCCCTGCGGTGTTTGCCTTGGATTATGTTTGTGTACCTCAGTCTGTCCGATCTCTGGAGTCCAAAACCAAGATGGAGGTGAGCCTCTCCTGACTGATGGGAAGCCGAGTTCTGAAGTGGCTTCCATGCAGCAAAAGGCGCTGCAAAACCGCAGCTGCTTGTAGCCTGGCTGGTCAGCGAAGGTCAGTGGTCGTGGGCACAGGGCCTAATTGGACCCTGTGTCGGCTTGGTTCCACTGCTGATGGCCCTTCAGCTGGACCAGCCACTGCTGCACTGCCGAAATGAACCCATACACCTATGGCCACTTGATCCTCGACAAAGAGGCTGAAAACATCCAATGGAAAAAAGATAGCCTTTTCAACAAATGGTGCTGGTTCAACTGGAGGTCAGCATGTAGAAGAATGCGAATTGATCCATCCTTGTCTCCTTGTACTAAGCTCAAGTCCAAATGGATCAAGGACCTCCACATAAAGCCAGACACTCTGAAGCTAATAGAAAAGAAACCGGGGAAGACCCTTGAGGACATCGGTACAGGGAGAAAGTTTCTGAACAGAACACCAATAGCGTATGCTCTAAGAGCAAGAATTGACAAATGGGACCTCATAAAATTACAAAGTTTCTGTAAGGCAAAGGACACCATCAAGAGGACAAATCAGCAACCAACAAATTGGGAAAAGATCTTCACAAATCCTACATCAGATAGAGGGCTAATATCCAATATATAAAAGAACTCAAGAAGTTAGACTCCAGAAAACTGAACAACCCTATTAAAAAATGGGGTACAGAGTTAAACAAAGAATTCTCACCTGAAGAACTTCGTATGGCGGAGAAGCATCTTAAAACATGCTCAACTTCATTAGTCATTAGGGAAATGCAAATCAAAACAACCCTGAGATTTCATCTTACACCAGTCAGAATGGCTAAGATTAAAAATTCAGGAGACAGCAGGTAGTGGAGAGGGTGTGGAGAAAGAGGAACACTCCTCCACTGCTGGTGGGGTTGCAAATTGGTACAACCACTCTGGAAATCAGTCTGGCGGTTCCTCCGAAAACTGGGTACCTCACTTCCAGAAGATCCTGCTATACCACTCCTGGGCATATACCCAGAGGATTCCCCACCATGTAATAAGGATATATGTTCCACTGTGTTCATAGCAGCCCTATTTATAATTGCCAGATGCTGGAAAGAACCCAGGTATCCCTCAACAGAAGAGTGGATGCAAAAAATGTGGTACATCTACACAATGGAGTACTATTCAGCCATTAGAAACAATGAATTCATGAAATTCTTAGGCAAATGGATGGAGCTAGAGAACATCATACTAAGTGAGGTGACCCAGACTCAAAAGGTGAATCATGGTATACACTCACTAATAAGTGGATATTAACCTAGAAAACTGGAATACCCAAAACATAATCCATACATCAAATGAGGTACAAGAAGAAAGGAGGAGTGGCCCCTGGTTCTGGAAAGATTCAGTGAAGCAGTATTTGGCAAAACCAGAACTGGGAAGTGGGAAGGGGTGGGTGGGAGGACAGGGGAAGAGAAGGGGGCTTATGGGACTTTCGGGGAGTGGGGGGCTAGAAAAGGGGAAACCATTTGAAATGTAAATAAATTATATCGAATAAAAAATATTAAACAACAACAACAACACAAACAGTCTTTCTTTGGCCTGAGAGTTGTTCTGGTTCACTGTGGCTGGTCCAGCTCCTTGTACATCTTACAAACTAGCGTATTTTAAAAGTTCAACCAGGTTGGTTTTAGTGGCACCAAAATTAGCATGCTCACTTCTATAGCAACTCATGGGCCATACTCTCTGGCTATTTTTGTGTTTGTTTGTGTTTGTTGTGTTTGCATTATAGATGGTATGTTCTATTTTTAGAAGACTTCCAGTCAGTCCTGAAATATTTCCTGCACAGACTTAGCACTAAAAATAGATGCATATTATTTAATCTCATTTTCTTTTTTTTTTTAGCATAATGTTTTATAACACTGGTTTTTGATTGTTTTTATTTTTAATTTTACATGTATGGGTATTTCGACTACACTGATATAAGTGTTTCCCATGAATTGGTGTTGCCCATGGAGAAAAAAGGAAGTTGTCACATCCCACGTAAATGCAGTTATAAACCATTGTGAGCCAAGATTTGGGTGCCTGGAATTGAAACTGGCTTCTAAACAAGAGAAATAAGTGATCCTACCTGCCAATCCATCTCCCTAGCCCCAACACTGCTGATATTAATAAATATTATTTTGTATTATGTTCTTGATCAATTCTAGACAGACAAAAATAATCTAAAAACAATGAAAAAGTATATATGCTGTAAAATAATTAGTCTTTGATGGATAAATTCTGGACTTTTCTACATACTTTTAAGCTATACTGATGTTTTAAGCCAATAGTGTTATTATGAATATGTATACTTCTCTCTGTGTATAATGTGAATAGATATATATAAACTCTTACATATATGCACATGTATGAACAAGAACACAATTTCACACATACATATATACATAAACACACACAAACGCACACACCCACATATAAAATCAACAATATTGTTGATTATAAGCACATCTGTAGATTTACTATTTATCAGAATATTTTGGAAGTTGGAAATTTGTTGATAAAAGATGAGGGACATTAATTTTATAATGTAGACTTTGTTTTGTAACTAGTTTATACAGAATCTATTTCATTCTTTCAGTAGCAAACATGCTTGATTTGTGTTTTGTTATAATAAGTTTGGAATCTTTATGGAAACTCATCCTGCAGAATCCATTCTCCAGTGTGACTGTTTATGCAAATGAGATTGACTCAGCTACTTCCCCAGGGCTACCTTCCAACATACTCATCTTTTATGTGGTACTCAAGGCTCTGGAATATTGTTCATTAGGTTCCAGAGGGAAAGTAACAAACTTTGAAAATATCCTTGTTTAAGATTATTATTTTGCTTCTTCATTATGTATTTTTACAACAAAGAACAAATTTATGTAACTCTGAGCATATTTCTATATGTTTACTACCTCTCTCTGTATCTTTAAGTATATATTCATATATAACTCTGTATAGATTCCTATAGAATAAACCTTTATAGCTATAAGTTATAAATGAGATATCTAAAAATTAAGAGATATAAGTATACTATTTTATTTCCAGGAATTCAGAATGATATCACTGACTGCATTCCATAAATCAGTCTTATATATTTACATATAGAAGTGGCTATTTTTCCTTTAGAAAACTTCTTATACATCAACTGTACATTCTGTCTGCTTGTTTCTCTGCTTGTTTAGTAAACTTTTTTGGCATGCTCCACTATGTTCATAGCAGCCTTATTTTTAGTAGCCAGAAGCTGGAAAGAACCCAGGTATCCATCAATGGAGGAATGGATACAGAAAATGTGGTATATTTACACAATGGAATACTATTCAGCCATTAGAAATATCATTATTTTTAAATTCATGAATTTTTTAGGCAAATGGTTGGAACTGGAAAATATCATCCTAAGCGAGGTAACGCAATCACAAAAGAATATACACGGAATGCAATCATTGATAAGTGGATATTAATTAGCCCTGACACTCTGAATACTGAAGATACAATTAGCATATCAAATGATTCCCATGAAGAAGGAAGAAGAAGGCCCTAACCCTGGAAAGGCTTGATCCAGCATTGTAGGGGAGTACCAGGACAGAGAAAAGGGAGGGGGAAAGATAAGAGAATGGATGGAGAGAAGAGGACTTATGGGACATATGGGGAGGGGGAAACTGGGAAAGGGGAAAGCTTTTGGATTGCAAACAAAGAATACAGAAAATAAAAATATATAAAAAAACTTTTTTGACTCTTTCTTTGCTAGAATATTTTTGAAATCTGTTTATTATATTGTATGTTAAGTGGTGCTAATTGTAAGCGACTCTCTAGGAAATGAACCCTGTGTATTTTGCATTATTGATTTATTGCTTCCTTCTGCTCCATGGTCAGGACTCTGACATGAATTAACAGTATATTTTAAACTTGTATTTTGCTTCAGTCGACTGAAGAGACAGCTTCACATTCTGCCTGTATTTCTGTAGTCTGAATCTTGCATAGGGGTTGAATGTTTCCAGTTGGTTTATGGTGTCTTCCTCACCTACTTCTCCGTTTGGATTTTATTAACCATTTCTGAACCTTGGAGCTTTAAATCTTAAATAGTGATTATTTCCTCAGCAACACTGTATCATTGCTAACTCAGGTTAGTTAAGATGTCTGCTCATGGGTAGCCTTTACTTCAGTCTCTGCTCCACACTTTGTCTCCCTTATTGCTCATAGAAGTATTTTGTTCCCTCTCTCAGAGGAACCAAAGGATCCTCACTTAAGTCCTCCTTCTTCTTGAGCTTCCTATGCTGGGTGAATTGTAACTTGTTTATTTTGAACTGCCCAGCCTGGGGATTCATCCTATAAACAATCACCAAAACCCAACGCTACTATGGAGGACATACAAGTAGTGTATACCACAATGAGTATGCCATGATTATCTCCAGAGGGTCCCTGCCAGTGCCTTACAAATACAGAGGCAGATGCTAGCAGCAAACCATTGGACTGGGCGTGGGGTCCCCAATGGAGGAGCTGGAGGATGGTCCAGAGGAGATGAAGGGGTTACAGCTCCATGGGAAGAACAATGATTTCGGACACCCAGACACCCCAGGACTCCCAGGGACTAAGGCATCAGTCAAGGGGTATACATGGTTCCAGTCAACAATGTGGCAGAGGAATGCCTTGTTGGGCATCAGTAGGAGGAATGGTCAGGTGAAGGCTCAATAGATGCCCCAACAACATAAATCTGGGGGCGGGGTGTGAGTTTGTGTAGGGTGGTGGGGTATATACATGGAGGCAGGGGGTGGGAGGAGGGTTTGGAGGTCTTTGGGAAGGGGGGAAATTGGAAATGTTTTACCATTGGCAATGTAAATGAGGATGATATCCAATTTAAAAAAAAAGTCTGTTCATTACTATTCAATTCACATCTAAAGATATTGAGAGCACGAATGTATAAAACAAATTTCTACATTCTGATAATATTGTCAATGATTAAATAAAGCTATGTTTTCCTTTGAAGCATTTTTAGTCTTAGAGTTTTTTCAGTTTAGACTGAAAAACCTGGAAGAAACATCCACATACCTGATCTAACCAATAGAGTTGCACCGTCACAAACCATAGAGAAAATTATGTAGCACAAGGCAATATGCTTAAAACTACAGAGATAATGGAGATGGTAGACAAATAACAGCCAAACATTTTAATTCTTATATGCAAGTTCCATTTTGCAAAGTTAATGGTTAAATGTATATGCACATTATGGTTTTTGTAATTATTCTATAGTAATATCTATAGGTAGCTGTATGTGAATGTGTGTGTATATGTGTGTGTGTGTGTGTGTGTATGCTTGTGTGTGTGATCCTTCAGTATTTTCTTCCTTCTTTTTATTACACCTTTTAAGAAAGCCTCCCACTATGTATCTAAGAATAGAATCTGTATTGCAATAATCTTACTTCCTATGTATCCCAAGGGTTGGAATTAGGGTTATGTGCCACAACTAAGGGCTTCATAACATTTTGTTGAGGATGTAGTATAACCTAATAGTACACCTAATACAATGTTTTTTCCCCCAGAGGTTTAGTTCATTTTCTTTTTTTTCTTTTTTTTATTGATATATTTTTATTTACATTTCAAATGATTTCCCCTTTTCTGGGTCCCCACTCCCCGCAAGTCCCATAAGGCCTCTTCCGTCCCCCTGTTCTTCCATCCACCCCTTCCCATTTCCCTGTTCTGGAATTCCCCTATACTCTTGCACTGAGTCTTTCCAGAACCAGGGGCCACTCCTCCATTCTTTTTGGACATCATTTAATTTGTGGATTACGTCCTGGGTATTCAAAGTTTCTAGGCTAATATCCACTTATCAGTGAGTGCATACCATGATTGATCTTTTGAGACTGGTTTACCTCACTTAGTATGATGTTCTCCAGCTCCATCCATTTGTCTAAGAATTTCATGAATTCATTGTTTCTAATGGCTGAATAGTACTCCATTGTGTAAATATACCACATTTTTTGTATCCATTCCTCCACTGAAGGACACCTAGGTTCTTTCCAGCTTCTGGCTACTACAAATAGGGCTGCTATGAACATAGTGGAGCATGTGTCCTTATTGCATGGTGAAAAATCCTCTGGATATATGCCCAGGAGTGGTATAACAGGGTCCTCAGGAAGTGACATGCCCAGTTTTCTGAGGAACCACCAGACTGATTTCCAAAGTGGTTGCACCATCTTGAAATCCCACCAGCAGTGGAGGAGTGTTCCTCTTTCTACACATCCTCGCTAACACCTGCTATCTCCTGAGTTTTTGACCTTAGCCATTCTGACTGGTGTGAGGTGAAATCTCAGGGTTGTTTTGATTTGCATTTCCCTAATGATAAATGATGTTGAACATTTCTTAAGGTGTTTCTCAGCTCTCCAAAGTTCTTCATGTGAAAATTCTTTGTTTAGCTCCGTACCCCACTTTTTAATGGGGTTATTTGTTTCTCTGGGTTCTACTTTCTTGAGTTCTTTGTATATATTAGATATTAGCCCTCTGTTGGATTTAGGCTTGGTGAAGATCCTTTCCCAGTCTGTTGGTTGACGTTTTGTCCTTTTGACAGTGTCCTTTGCCTTACAGAAACTTTGTAGTTTTATGAGGTCGCATTTGTCAATTCTTGATCTTAGAGCATAAGCTATTGGTGTTCTATTCATGAACTTTTCCCCTATGCCCATGTCCTCCAGGGTCTTCCCCAGTTTCTTTTCGATTAGTTTCAGTGTGTCAGGTTTTATGTGGAGGTCCTTGATCCATTTGGAGTTGAGCTTGGTACAAGGAGATAAGAATGGATCGATGCACATTCTTCTGCATGCTGACCTCTAATTGAACCAGCACCATTTGTTGAAAAGACTATCTTTTTTCCACTGGATGCTTTCAGCTCCTTTGTCGAAAACCAAGTTACCATAACACCTAATACAATGGTTTTGACATATAAAACTATAATTGATATCTTACCACTAAATTTATTCGGTATTGATTACTTTACCTGTTGCAGTAATTAAATATGAGTTAGAAGCTATTTAAAGGGGAAAGGATTCTTTTTTCTTGGTTGACAGTTCAAAGATAACATTTGGGAGATGTGGTGAAGAAGCCTCAGATTATGCAGGGGCAGTTTGTAGTTAAGGGTGTTATGTCCCTGTGAATCAGGAAGTAGAAAACATAGTAGCCATGGTCAGGGACAAGGATGATCCTTTGTGCCTACCCAACAATAAAGCACTTTCTCTAACTAGTTCTTATATCTAAAGGTACTAAGAACCCTACAAAAATTTAGCAACACCAGCATTAGATCTATGGCTTAAAGGCATGAACTCAGAAGCACATCTATAAAACTTATAAACATCCTGAACCACTCAGCTTCAATTCATGAGACTTAAAAATCAAAAAGTACAAATTATTATTAAAGACTAGAATGCAATAACCTAAAATAATTTTCATAACATAAGCAAGTTTGCAATGAACCTTGTATTTTGACAATTGAAGAGCTCATTTAAATATAATTTCCCCAATAAAACTAATTTTGTCAATTATGTTTTTACTGTAATCTGCAAATATTTTATCAAAATATATAAAACTAATTAGTCCTATTGAAAGCAAATACAATTAATGAAAACAAACAATATGACACAGCTGTGGATGATACCTTTCCTGTTATGGCAAAAGGATTTTATACTGGTTATTCATAAAACTATTTCATGGTATATTGTGAGAGATTATGAGACAGAGAGAGAGAGAGGGGGGGAAGAGAGAGACTCACTAGGTAGGTTCACTCAGGCCTTGCTATGTAACCCAGTCTGACCTTCGGCTAACTGAGATCCACCTATCTCTGTCCTAGAGTTCTAGATTAAAGGTATGTGGCAGCATGCACAATGATAACTTTATTTTGTCTTCAAAATTATTAACTAAATGAAGAAAAATGTGGTATATATACACAATGGAGTACTATTCAACCATTAGAAACAATGAATTCATGAAATTCTTAGGCAAATGGATGGAGCTGAAGAACATCCTACTAAGTGAGGTAACCCAGTCTCAAAAGATCAATCATGGTATGTACTCACTAATAAGTGGATATTAGCCTGGAAAACAGGAACACCCAAAACATAATCCACACATCAAATGAGGTACCAGAAGAACAGAGGAGTGGCCCCTGGTTCTGGAATGACCCAGTGTAGCAGTATAAGGCAAAACTAGAACAGGGAAATGGGCTGGAGAACAGGGGGAAGGTTGGAAGAAGGGGTGGGTGGGAGAACAGGGGGAGGGAAGGGGGCTTATGTGACTTTCCTGGAGTGGGGGACCAAAAAAGGGGAAATCATTTAAAATGTAAATAAAAAATATATCAAATAAAATAAAAATACATAAAAAAGAATATAATATATATTTAAAATATATTAAATATTCAGTTATATATATACATATGTCATATATACTTGTATATATCATATATTAACAATATACAATATTTCTATATCAAAATTAACTTGAGAAAACTCAGTTTCTTCTAGTTCTACTTAAATTTTTATTCAAGTGATATGTTGAAAATATTTTTCATTTCTAATTCATGCCTAATTTTTCTTTAAGTCAATCTTATTTAGGACCTGCATCCTTTATTCACTATTATAATTTAATAAACTAAATATCGAAAAGATTCATACATGGATTTTGTCTCTCAGGTTAAATGGTCAGAAGCTCCTGGCTCATTTAACCTCAGTAATTCACAGAAAATAAAAGTAGAACTTATATTCACATTTCTTTACTAAAAACCTAACTGGCAGGTTATATAGGGTATTTAATTGGCCAGGTGTATCCTTTTGCAGAAAGAGTATGCTTTGAAAGATTACCCCTGTGAGCTGTAAAATTTTATGAGCTCTTTGACAACCTGAAAGCATTATTTAAATCTAGGTGTAGCATGCAGGACACATAACTTTCAGCTAAAGACCAGGTACTGTAAGTGACAAAAAAGAACAGATATCTCATTGGAATAAAAAAGTGAGATAGTCTTAGACAAAACTGTCAATCTTTGCATTTCAGGTCCTCCTTTTCTTCCAAGTGTGATAAGAAACTTCAGAGTAAGTAAAGTTCAACATCAGCAGGCTTCTGAGATTAGTTTTGAGTTTTAACCTTGAGAGTGAATTAGATCAAATTTGTGTTTAAATCAGTGACTTTATGGGAAAGAAATGGGGCTCAAAAATATGCATAAGATCTATTCATTTAGTCAAGGCCTGATTTACATAGAATTAGTGGTTCCCTTAGTAATATGGATATTTGTACATCTGCTTTTTCTATGTGTATGTTTGTGTGTCTGTGTGTGTGTACACGTGTGTGTATGTGTGCATGCATGCATTCATGACTGTGTGTGGGCATGCTTTTATGTGTGTGTGTGTGTGTGTGTGTGTTTGTGTGTGTGTATGTGTTTTGGCTGACATTAGAACCCTCACCTGGGATGCAGAGATCAGATCAGAAGTCAATAGCAACAATTTTTCTCTATTATTTTCTATTGAATATAGCCTCTCAATGAAAGTGGAGATTTCAGACTCTATGTACTGTTTGACTAATAAATCACAGGGATACTATTATATGTGTGGTCCCAGTGCTGGGATTATATATATGTGTCACAATTTTTAATGATAATGATGGAGATCTAGATCAAAATTTAATGTTTGCACAGCATTTACTTTCAATATGCTCATGAATAACTTTCCTTATTATTTAATTAAGTCAACATGAAAATACAAATTATTATGCAATCACATAGAAGACATATTGAAGATAGTATAAATCACTTGGCAAGTTATCTATTGTGAAATATAGACAGATCCTAAAATATATTTTAATTAAAATACAATCATATTATATTACCCTTCTTCTTTAGTCCAGTACTTAATCATACCTTGAATATCTCTCATAAATTCCTAAATCCCCACTCAGAAGTTGAGAGCTACAATTTATTTGATTATATTTGTTACGTATAGGAACATGTATGCACGTGTATGTGTGCACTTATATGTATATGTGTCTATGTATGTGTGTGTTTTTATATATGTATGTATATATGTATGTATTATGTATGTATTAGTTAGTTTTGTTCTTGCTGAGATAAAACACCATAACCAAAGCAACTAGATTAGGAAAGGATTTATTTCAGCTCATACATCCAGGTAACAATTTATCTCTGAGGGAAGTCAGGTCAGGAAGTAGAACAGAGCAGGAACATGGAAGCAGAAGGTGATATAGAGGCATAGAGTGGTACTGTTTACTGGGTTGAGTATCAAGGCTTCCTTTGTTACCTTATAGAACCCAGAACCATCAGATCAGCCCAGACTTGGCTCCTCTCATAGTAGATGGGCCACTCTCCCAGTAATCACTAATTAAGAAAATGCTTCCCAGATGGACCGTTTGGAGGTATTTTTCTCTCAATGAAGATTCTCTTCTCTAGCTTGTGTCAAATTGACATAGAACTAGCCAGCAATATGTATGTATGAACATTCATTCACACACTCACATATAATATATATATAAATAAATCAGAATCCTTCTGATTCCGTTTTTGTTGTTTGTATGTGTATAGTTTCAAGGCTGACCACTCTGCACTAAACACACATGAGAGGGCTCAGCAGAGGGCTCTTTCTCCTAGATGTCAATTACTAGTGTAATTCCTTACTAAGTTCTAAATCTTATCCTTATACGCACAGATAAGACTAACTACCATGCATAATGAAATATACTTCTCTTTACAGAAAATGGAGACCACTAGAGAAAATGGCAACTAGACACAATACAGAGATTAATGGGTGTGTGTGAACCAACCACAATGATTCAGCAGCATCAAATTCACTTTAAGGATCGTGGGACATCACAGAAGAGGTGCAGAAAAATGTTAAGATTCAGCATACCAGGAATTTTGGTATGAAGCAATTTTTACAAAACCATATTCATATCAATATGTCATTTTAATGTGGAAGGGGTAAATTTCCTATAGTCCTGATCCAAGGTATAATATTTATGAACAAATTTCTGTTTGTTTTTTTTAATTATATTTTATTGGTTATTCCCCTTGCCAGTTTCCCCTCTACAAATCCCTTATCCACTCCCCATGCCCCTGCTTCTTTGAGAGTTCTATGTTGTTCTTCCTATGGGGTTGCCAACCCTTTCAGCTCCTTCAGTCTTTCCCCTGACACTTCCATTCAGGTCCTTAAACTCAGTCTGACAGTTGGCTGTGTGCATCTGCATCTGTATTTGTCAGGCACTGGCAAAATGTAGAGAGCCTTAATGGGGTGGCATGCCGCCTGGCAGGAATTTGAGGTGGACCAATGTGAAGTTCCTCTCCCAGCCTTTGAGTGGGAACTCCTATGTTAGCCATAATCCCCTCCACCTAGTGTGGAGCACTCAGACCAAGGTGAAACCCATTGCTCTTCAAGGACTTGAAGTTTCCTGAGAAACACCAGCCACCTGCAGAGCAACTGAACAGGTTCTGTAGAGAAGTTTCCAGCCTTTGGGGGAAGGGTTTTCCTCTGCCTATGTATTTGGAGTCCGCCATTAAACTTTGAGACCTTGAGCAGCAGGTGTTGTTTTGGTCTCCATCTCTTTTTGCCACCTTTCCATACATCCCCAGCTTCTCTTCCAGGTAACCCGTTTGATGTAACTGAGGGCAGTTACAGCAAAGCCTCTCAGGGAACAGCTACACCAGGCTCCTGTCAGCAAGCACTTCTTGGCATCAGCAATAGTGTCTGTTTTTGGTGTCTAATGTGAAAAAACAAACAAACAAAGAAACAAACAAAAAACAAAACTGGGAAATGTTTTGGGTTTTCAAAAGACTTTCTCCATTTTATTTAGACTACATAACAGAACTCTTTTGCTGTCTGCATTCCCCACCATATTGAGCAAATGGGCCCGGAAACTGTTGAGCAGTGTGAGTTAAAGAGGTAAATGATACAGCTCAGAGTACCAGATGAACTATGATTTAAAGATGATTTCCTAGATCAGCAGAAGCAGTACATGTACAAGGAAGCAAATGAAGATGAATACCTTATGCTCCGTCAGAAGCTATGAATACAAAAATGGTAACTTATTACTTAAATATTTACATTTCTATATTCAGCAAATATATGCTCTAGAATCAAACTTAAATGAAGGTATTTTCATATTTTGTTGTTGTGAGAGCTGTACTACAGGTGAAAGGAAATAAATGCTAAGTAATAAACTAGAGACATAATTGCATATCTTTATGATAAATGGTTTCATATAGAAATGGATGTTAAAAAGTAAATATAAATATGTATAATAAATTTATATTCATAAATATACAGATTAAGTAATATTTTGGCATACACATAAATGCACATGCAAAATGCATGAGTAATCATATATAATTAATGTAATTATTTGATTGCACATCACATAAAAATTTTATATTTACATCTGTCATGTATATATACATCTATTTTCTAAATTACATAGTAAATATGGTAAAATAAAGCAAAAATATTACACCATACAGTAATACATTCACACATACATGAAATAAATTGCATGTTTATTAAATAAAAACACCAATATACAGACCTTATTTATTATCACTTATAATTCAAAATTGAATCAGTTCCATTTGGTACTAAGAGAAAGATACAAGTTTCATTTCTTTTCTCTTTCATCTTTAATTTTTCATAGAATTACCCTAAATAATATTACAATATAATTGGAAATATAATTATATCCTATTTTATTTGTCCACCAGAAATAAAAGCATGAAAAGAAAGAATTAATAATAAAAATATGGGTTCCAGAAATTTGTAAATCATTCTGGATCTTCTACTTATTCTTCTGTAAATGAATCTAAAATATAAAATCATGATTCTATAGGAAATCCCCATAAGTTAAGAAGCTGGAAAAACACCAAATTCACCCTGTAGAATCTCATTGGGATCTAAGCAAAAATAACACTCACTGAAACTAGAGTTTTATTAAAAGGAAAGTAAATACAAGGCATAAGAGTACAAACATGCTTTGCTAGAGAATAGGAGAAAAACAGAATACTTCTTGGAAAGATACTTCAGAGAGAAAATGAATGTATACAGTTAACAGATATTCACTAGAATCTAGTAGAAAATATAACCAATATGGTTGTTTCTGGTATAGAGAAGAATATTTGTTAGAGCTCTGAAAAGAAATGATGTCTTCAAAGAAAGGCAACAATTGGGTTGCAGCACATTTTGGTGTCTCCTCACCCAAGGATGGGCAAAATCACCTAAGAATTCTTTACTTTGAGGAGCTCACACAAACTGCTGCAATCATCAATATGCCAATCATGGGTAGACAAATACATGTCAGGATTTGTGCTACACAATGATATGTAGTGAAATGTAGGGAGATTCTAAGGCAAAAAAGGACCCAGGGTATCAAGAACACATCCCTTAGACACTGTTCCTCCTCTGTGTACAAAGGGATGCTACATAGATCATCCTCACACTCTTCTGTTAGTTCAAAAGCCCAAGTACCATATTCAGGGTCTCTAGACAAGAACACCAGCAACCAAGTCTATAACTTGATCCACTTCGACTCTTTTAAAGTTAATACACACATAAACAACAGGAACAAAGAAGATGTGTCCTTTCTGAAGGGGGGAAATTACAATTTATGCCAATTGTTATGAAACCAAAAATAGTATTACAATAAGGACAAAGAAAAATCATGATGATAACTGCAATTTTAGGTACTGATACCTGGGATTGACTTTGCTGGGTGGGTGTTTTCTTCCTTGCCTTGTGTATTCCTCTCTGGTTCTTAGGAGTGTCAGGTGGCTGGGTTTCTCTTGGTAAGGAATGTTTCTCAGTGTTTTATACCCATTTTGCAGTATAAAACATAATTTTGATCCTCAGGCAGACATAACCAGGGGTGTTCCAAGAAGGACCCAGTAAAGTTTTTAATCAAAGGCTACAAAGAAAAACATGCATTCAGAGGAAAAAAAATAGATTTCTCTTTAGGAAATCTAAATGTTCTCAAAACAATGACCCTTTAGCCACACAGGCTTGTTTCGCCTACACCAGAAACTCAGGAATTAAAAACAATGAATTCATGAAATTTTTAGGCAAATGATTGGAACTGGAAAATATCATCCTAAGTGAGGTAACCCAATCACAAAAGAATACACATGGAATGCAGTCACTGATAAGTGGATATTAATTAGCCCAGAAGCTCTGAATACTCAAGACACAATTAGCATATTAAATGATTCCCATGCAGAAGGAAGGAGAAGGCCCTGGTCCTGGAAAGGCTTGATGCAACAATGTAGGGGAGTACCAGGACAGAGAAATGGGAGGGGGTGAGTGGGGAATGGGCAGAGGGAAGAGGGCTTATGGGACATATGAGGAGGGGGGAACCAGGAAAGGGGAAAGCATTTGAAATGTAAACAAAGAATATAGAAAAATAAAAAACAAAGAAAGAAAGAAATTATCAGCTACAGCACTATTAAAGTGGAAAGCCAGACTAAAAGAACATAAACCGTGAGACGCAGTCATCGGGAACTTAGGCTACAACCTGGAAATTATCTTGAAAAGTTTTTATGGATTTATGGATTTGGTGTATCATTTCCCAGATATCACGTTGATAGAGGTTTCAGTCTTTTGAATGTTGCAGCTACTGTGTGAAATTTTAGAAGACACTAGGCATATAAACCTGATATTCTACAGCAAATGCCTTGATCTTAATTCTCAGAGTAATACAGCATTTCAGAATATATATTTAAACATTTTAGATGCATAAAACTGTGAGGGATTCACCAGTGTTCTTATCTGTTCTAGGTTTCAATTCTTTAATTTTTCTATGAAATGCTTTTATTCACCCACTTTCTAAATGCATACATTTAGATTTTCTGAATTTAAACATCATATACATGAAAACAATTTTTCTGGCTGAAAAAAATGAATGAAGTTGCTTACATAGATTAGACTTCTACTTTTCTTTTTATCTCAGGAATTTGAAAATGAAAAATGTTTGGTGGAAGAAAGATGTTTATATATCATGTTCTTTTACATTTAAAATAGAGTTGTGTTTTAGATCTGTCTTAGAAAAATGTAGAATGTAGCTGGCCATAGCTTTTGTTTCAGTGAAACAAATCACACATTAAAGGCTGTACTTTTCAGGTCAATTCTGAATAGAATAAATGGCCTTTGGTGTCTACAAATATAATTAATAAGTATCTAATAGAGATGCACTCTAAGCCCATATTTAACCTTAGGCAACAGGCCAAGAACTGGTACAGAAGGTTCCTAATTTGATTTGTCTCACAGATAACCTTAAGATACTGATCAGACCATTAAAATTCCTTATTTATGTGTTTTCCCATTTAGACATGCAATCATATGTTAAGTTCCAATTGTTTTCTAAACTTTTTCTTAATCCTCTGTATTAGTCAGTATTCTTCAAAGAAGCAGAGCTGATAAACTGAGTAAAATTCAGAGGAAAATATCTTATACCACATAGCTGGCTCACTGGAATCTAGAACCTGAATCTGCAGTGCAGCAGTCACCCTGGATCCATGAGTGAACATAGACTACAGCTGAAGTCAGAAATCTAAGGAATCAGTTGTACCGCAGGCCGGGTCACCGTTTTCACTACAGGTAAGCTTGTGACTGTGATCAGCTCATTACCTCTGCGGGAACTCAATGTACTTTAATTAAATTTGTAGATTTATATGGACATTTGTGTGTATAATGGCTCATGCAGACTCGTAAGGAAGGCAGAAAGAACATTGAGTACCTGTTCTGCTACACTCCACCTTATTCTCTTGAGAAAAACTTTCTCGATGAACCTGAAACTTGGCTGTGGGCCAGAGAGCAGCGATGAGACCCTGTTTTAAGCTTTTCCAACACAAATGTACAAGTTACAGTGATTTCAACTAAGGTCCTCATGTTTTTATAGCTAGTATTGTTATCCATTAAGTTATCTCTTATCTCCAAATCTGCACTCTAATATCTTATAAATACACCCCCTCAAATCATCTAGAATAAGATGTGTTCTACTATCTATATATAGAGATATATCTATCTCTATCTATCTATCTATCTATCTATCTATCTATCTATCTATCTATCTATCTATCTATATCTATATCTATATATATATATACAACTTAAAACATGAAACTATTAATCACAAGTCCATCTCTTGTCAACTCATGTCTTATGTGCCTCTGTTTTAACCATACCTTCTATTTGAATAAGTATGAACAAATGTACTTCCAGATAACACTACCCTATTAAGAACTGAGCACATCTTGGTGATAACCAAGTACTATGAATTTTTAATTTTTTTTTTACTTTGTATTGTATGATGAGATTGTAATATAAAAATGAATATATTTGATATCTACCAAAATAAATAAATTCTAAGACTATGCTCAGTTCTTGGTTTTACAACTGGTCATTTAGTTATAGTATTTCTAAATTCTTTCTTTTACTACTGTCAGTCCTTCACAACTTCTGTCTGAACTTTCTTCTATCATTGCCCATTGCCTTCTCATTGAAACACCAATCTAGGTAGGAGGGGTAGCTTTCTGAGCTTCAGGGCTAAAAGAAAGTCACTTACACATGAATTAGAACTTGGAAAATTCTCACCACCTCAGCACAGCAGTAAAGAACTGTAGACACAACTAGTCAAGGAGGAAACTGATCAGCTGAACTGCAGTGGATTTGGACTGTAGAGCTGTGGGTAAGCTGTGCTGACATGTCTAGGGTTGTAGACTATTTTTCTGTTGCTGTTGTTGTTTATTTGTTGGTTTATTACGGTTATCATAGCAACCTGAACTCTTCTATTAGAAAGTATTTCAGTTATAATTATGTTTTCCTTTTATTCAATGTCTTAGTCAGGGTTTCTATTCCTGCCCAAATATCATGATCAAGAAGCAAGTTGGGGAAGAAAGGGTTTATTCAGCTTACATTTCCACATTGCTGTTCATCACTAAAGGAAGTCAGGACTGGAACTCAAGCAGGTCAGGAAGCAGGAGCTGATGCAGAGGCCATGGATGGATGTTACTTACTGGCTTATTTCCCCTGTCTTGCTCAGCTTACTTTCTTATAAAACCAAAGACTACCAGCCCAGAGATGGTACCATCCACAAGGGGCCCTGCTCCCTTTATCACTAATTGAGAAAATGGCTTACAGTTGGATCTCCTGGAGGCATTTTCTCAAGGGAGGCTCCTATCTCTGTGATAACTTCAGCTTGTGAGAAGTTGACACAAAACCAGGCAGCACACCAAGCATAGATTCTTTTCTCATACAATGCCAATGGAATACATTCTTCTGTCCCTCTACCCCTACCAGTTTGTCCCTTCCTCCTGACCCGTCTAGATCCAGTCAGCTTCCCATAATAAAACAAGATTTTAAGAGATAACAACCAATCATAACAAACCAAAATACAGCAAGGTGGAAATCATAATATCGATTTTGGACAAGCAATATAACAGACAGAAAAGGCCCCAGTAGAAGGTGCAATAACCAGAGACCCATTTGACCCATTTAGGCTCCATGCTTACTGTTTTTGTCTCTGTGAGTTCATATGAGCTTTATCCAGTGGTTCTAGAGGTCCTTGTTTTCTTGGTGCTCTCTGTTCCCTCTGACGTAAAACTCTGCCCATCAGTGGAGTTTCGTGAGCTGTGAAGGGAAGAATGTGATGAGAACATCCCACTTAGAGATATGTGTTTCAAGGTCTCTTCATATTCTCTGCATAATGTCTGGCTCTGAGTCTCTGTATTCGTTCCCATCTACTGCAGGAGGCACCTCTCTGATGATGGTTGAATAAGGCACCAATTTAAAAGTTTGCTTAAAAGTACTCGCTGCACTTAAAAAGGAGGTTCAAATCCCAGGACCCACATGGCAGCTCACTAATTCTTGATGACCAGGTAGGTGCCTTTTTCTGGATTCTGTAGATACTAGGAAAGCACATGGAATCCAGACATAAATGCAGGCAAATATGCATCTGTGTAAAATAAAATAAAACTTTTTAAAGCAAAGTTGCAGTTTTCATATATCAGCACCTGTGTTGGGATGAGATTTTTGATGACTAAGCTATTTTGAGCTATCTCTAGTCCATTTATGTAAACTACACTCCTGTTAGTAAACCAAGTTAAAAATCTATTGATTCACTAGTGTAATTCTTACATTGTTCTCCCATGGGTTGTGAATAGTAGTGTGCATGTTTTGCATTTCGTAGGAAAGTTCTGTCATGCAACAAACTTTTGCCCTCCCTGAGCACCCCAGAAAGTAATGCCAAACAAGCTGCTTTTATCTTACTGGAAAAAAAAAGGATGCTATTTTTTTTATTGTTGTTGTTGTTGATGAGAATTAAAGGTAATAATATACAAGATTTCTTTCTTGCATTCAGTCTTCAGAGTAATTGTAAAATTAAACATTAAACACATAAACATATATAACTACATAATTAAAGTATTCTTAATAAAAATAAAATGGAGTGCCTAATTAAATGGAGAGTTAGGGAAACTACTCAGAGCAAATAACACTTAAGAAGAAATAAGCATTGAATGGGAATTAGGTAGTGAGTTAAGAGGGAAACCATTATTGGAAAGCTAAATACAAGCAGAGCTCGTGTAAAAAGCTTATCACATTCTAGACGTTGATTTTATGCTTACCATAGTAAAAGAGGAATATATATCTTTGAATAAAGTAGGAAAAACTAAAATAAAAGCTATGCATGTTTTGGGCCATGAGATTAGACTGACTTTAAGAAGCATTTTAGGCAAGAAAAGCCACTGAACACACAAGGAAGAAACTATTTTCCCTGTTTCAAAGCAATGCAATTAATCAATGAACAAATGTGAAAATACTTGTTTTACTGAAGGTGATTCTTGTTGGTTATGATCACTAACTTGACGTGCCCATGTGGCTAAACTAAAATACTTAATAAAGCAAATTAATGTGTAACTGAGAATAATTTTTTTAATGTGTGATTAACCTCTACAATATAATAATTCTAATAATATCAGAGGACAAAATAATTCAGTCATAAGCACACCTAGCTATGTAGTTTTGTTTTATCTCCTTTTTAAAAAGATTTATTTATTTATTTATTTATTTATTTATTTATTTATTACATGTAGGTACACAGTGCTATTTTCAGACACACCAGAAGAGGGAGTCAGATGTCATTGCAGATGGTTGTGAGCCACCATATGGTTGCTGGGATTTGAACTCAGGACCTTTGGAAGAACAGTCATGCTCTTAACCACTGAGCCATCTCTCCAGCCCTTGCTTTATCTCCTTATGTTCAACAGTTTTATAACTCAAAGAAGTGTGGGTAGCTTTATTGTTTTATAAGTTTGAATAAGAATTTTCACTATCTTCCCTCTCTTCCTATGATCTCTGTCGTTATGGGAGGAGAGGTTAGAATTCTAGCGGCTGGCCTGTCTGCCTGCTTTCATTTCTTGGGTCTTTCCCCATCAGGTAACGCCTCGCCAGCTGAGAACATGGCCAAGATGACAGCAGTGGAAAGAACATGCAGATCATATAAAAGCCCAGCCTCCTTCCGGAGGGGGATTCAGAGCTGGGGTATCATTTGATGCTGGGGAGTCTTTGTTTCCATGACTGTTTTATCATCTGCAAACCAGGCTGGGTCCTTTTTTTGCCTTAAACAGGACTAGGCGTGTGTGCACTTTGTAGACTAGGTCTCTTTAAATGATAGCACCAATCTGATGGGATGATAAAGGCAGATTTTTGATTCTCTTCTGGAGATAAAAAGACTGTCAATATAGAAGATACCCCCAGAGTTTGCGCAGGGCAGAAAGAAGCCTTCCAAAGAGTTATTCTTTTGGATAAGAACTGGGAGGATGACATCCCAGGTCAAAAGAAAGTAATCAGAGTTTAGTCTGCTTACTTCAGGACCTCTTTCCCTGGCTGTCTTCTCATTTAAGAAATAACTTTTAGCATTGGTTCCTCTGCTGGATAATTTTGTATCAAAATTAATTATCATAAGCTTGTTTCTTTTCTTCAGTGTTCACTTGAACCATGCAATTACAATGTAAGACCGGTTATAAGGGAAGTCAGCTGACAATGTAACCTTCTTCTCTGGACACCAAAGATAGCAGAGGTAGGAGAGCTGTTCCTGTTCACTCATGAGGACTTGTGATAGATCTACAGCACTCATGTAGGAAATCAGGGCATGGGTGGCATGGCCATGTTTTTCCATTACTGCTGAGGTGGGGATGGGATGAACCCTGAAGGCAGCCTATCTGGCCCAATCAGTAAGCTTGAGATGCAGTGAGAAACTTTGTAAAATTAGAGAGTGCTAGAGGAAGGGACCTAGTGTCAACCTCTGGACTCTATAGTCTCTTCTGTGCATACATGTATACTCATAGAATGACACACATGCATACAAGCAACTATGCAATTCACACCTTAGATTGGTAAAAATGCTTAACCAATTTAAAGTTAACAGAGATGAATACCTGCCTCAAACTGGATGCTTAGGTCGGGTTTTCTTGATGTGCTTGTCATTTTAGAATAAAAATTACTGTGCCAGAAAAGTTGTGGAAATATTGGCTTAGCTGCATAATATTTTGGGGTCTTTTTTTCACTAGAAAGTATTGGCTTAGATAGCATGTCCATGTGGCAGTTGGCCCTAAACTTAAAAGAAAAAAACAAAACAAGAACACCCCAGCATATTCTAATCAGCATACTCTGCCAGAAGCAACTTTACTTTTATGTTTTTCGTGGAAAATTATCAAGAATCTGTGTGAGTGGGCATATTAATTCTTTGGGACCACATCAACCAGAGTTAATTTAATCCTTCACAACATGACTACTAGTGTTCTAGGGGAAGGAAGGCCTGGGGCAGTGCTGTCAGCTATGTGTTATACAGTGGATTGGTGAAGCAGAAGCAGATCAGAGTGGTCACTGTTGAACATCCTCATCTGAAGCCTATTTTCAGGGTAGTTTAATGGTTAAATTTATAGGAAGGAATATCAACTCACAATTGGACAAAAACAAAAGTGCTACTGTGTGTCTTATTAAACAATGGGCCTTCAAAATAAAGGCTTTTGAGCAGAGACAATAGTACTTGCCTCACTGAACCATCCCTGGTTTTGAGTAAAAATATTAAAGATGGGACAAATATTAAATAATTCAGCAATGAGTTAAAATAGCTTTCCTTATTTGGAAAATACATTTAGCATGTGCAAATAGCAAAGTAGTACATAAATACATACACATGCAATATTTATTATTAATATGTGTACGTTATATACATATAAATTATTATATTACCTGTATCTGTTTTGTTTTTGTTCTATTTATTCATCATGAATGTAAGAAGCTCGATATCTTCCTCCATAACAAAACCTGAGAAAAAAATGTTGTAGTCTAAGGACTATAGATATTGAACTTAGAGTAAACAGTTAAAACATAAACATACAAACATAAAGGCCTGCTGTGTCAAAGAGAATAAACACGAAGAGACAAAGCTTAATATGACAGGGAATTATGAGTGTGTGCAAGATGAGAAAAAGAAGAAATTGTCTACCTCTATCCCACATTACAAAATTTATGTATATTAAGGTTACATTTTAAAAGCTTTTCTGTAATCAGGGAACAAACCATATACAGGTATTCTGGGGACTGGCAATGAAGTTACTCGATACTTAGTTTATTTAAAAATATGACTTTTTAACATATGACAGGCTTGGGAACTCTCTTATCTCTATGTCTACAAGAATAGATTGTAAGAAAAATATATATGATATCCAGATAGAAAAATGCATAGATTTTCAGAGGAATAGCAAAGCATATGTTTTCAGAAGGAAGGATAATCAACACTGTTGACTGGTGTTGAAAAAAATCAGGCAAGGCAGGAATTCAAATGCCACTGGATTTAGCAGCATTGAAATTACAATTGACCTTGGCTGGAACAACATGCCCCAAAGAGATGGCAGAAGACGCTAAATTATATGTTCTAAATTATGAATGTTTTGTACTGGCATTCCTAACTCATCACATTCTTTGGCAAATTACACTATTTAAAGCTCAGTGCATTTAGTCAACAAAGCAGAGAAAACAGTTACACTAAGGCATCATAATTAAGTCTCATTATTTCCTTTAATTTCTTTATAAATATTACAGTTAAATGTATACAATATTATATTTTGGCATGCAAATTTATCACCACCAGACTGGATAAAAATCAGGAACATTGATGTTGACGATTCTAGATTAAAATGCCACTGTTCTCAAATAGGGATGGAATGTTTTGGAGGAAACATTACATATACTCCTGTTCATATAATCCTGAAAATTAAATTCTAGCAAGAGTTTTATTACTCCAGTGTTTCAAGATTATTTTTTCTCTATGGATTTGTGATATTAACGAATGATACAGCTTAAATATAACATATTATATACGGAAACAGACATTGGATAATTTTACTTTCTCCCCAGCTAGTGGTTGTAATGTAGGGTATTACAAAAATCTCTGGGGAGTAGCATGTATTTTGAGAATGCAGACAACTGAAAAGCATGTGGTTGAGGATCACTGTGTCTCTAGAGTCTTTGTTTCTGTTTCTAGTTCTCTATGCCATCAATGGCTGCCAGTTTATACTTACCTACAGCCCAAGTAATGTGGTCAGGCTGGACCTACCACGGACCTAGAATTTTCAGTGTCAGCTCAAATCATCTTTTTATCTAAATCATCTCACTTGTTTCTTTCTGCATATTTGTTATAGATATACGAAACCTCCTCTCAGCCAAAAGTTCTTCCTGTAGATAGGGAAAACTACTTAAAATCCATTACAAAATAGATACAGAATCAATGTGACCATATGTTTTTGCATCTACTTCCTTATAATTATTAAGAATATTTTTCCTCATAACTTCTGCAAGCATTTTTATCAGTCAAATTTTCTCAACAGGTATAAAATTTTAGGAATATTCAGAAAATGCATAGAAAGCTATCACATGTAGTTGACATAAATTACAGTCAGTATGGTATGTAAACATGTATATACATAATTTATGAGAAAATATGTATACAGCATATAAATAAATAAACATACATGACAAAATACAGATTATGCATAACTACTTTGACTTAGATACTTTGTAAATAATTATACTGTAGCATTACAATTTTTTCCTACGTCTATTTAACCTATGAAAAAAATATTTGGGTTGTCAGGTATTTTGTTCAGCTTCTTAGAAAAATAAGTTATATTACCATAAGTTTATACACCTAATTCACATCAGACGAGGGCTGCAAATAGTTTACCCAAATTAATAGTTCAAATACATTCCTGGTTTCAGTACCTGTGGTTGATAATCATTTATAAAGCATTAATGACTACTTTTCTCTCATATAATGTCAACTCAATTGAGATATATATTTCCATGTATTATTTGACATTATTATACTTGTATGCAGTATGTCTTGATCACATCTACACTTTATTGACCCCTATTTCCTCTTCTTGGGACCTTCCGAGCCTTCTTTCTCCAAATGTTGTCCTTCTTTTATTATTGAAGTTTTAATGAATAGCAATTAATGCTGCACACATGAGCCTGGACTGAGATCATCTACTTTCATGAAGTACTTCTAAGGAAAAATAACTCTTCCTCTAGCCACAGCCATCAACAAATTATATTTATCATCTAGTTGCTATCACTGAATCCATAGTCCTAACTGGTCAAGCATCATGAAAATTAATATATTTGTAATTTCAGAAAATATTAAGATTTAAATATTTATATCTTGTGTATTATAGGATTATATCTTTGCTCAATACTTAATTCATACAATGAGCTGCCAATCATAATTTTGTTTACTGCACATATATATTTTCACCGTCTTTCTTCTACATTTGGTACTTCCCACTTCTATTTTAGTAATATTTGGATTATTACTATAAAATATTCTCATATTTTCTGCACTGTGGATTGAAAAAAAAGCATGAGTGTATCCTGGAAAATCAACATTTGTCTGAAGTATTTTCTCATCCTGCTAAGTTTGCACTGAAGACAAGCTGTACTGTTCATCCTTGGATTCCTTCAGGAGTCCAGCCTGGCCTGTGATATGGTGGCCCATATATCACCCATCTAAGCAGTTGAGATTACAGGCATATAACACCAAATCTTGGAAAACCAAAAGAAATATTTAGTTACTGTTAGTTTAAAATTATTATTCTCTTCAAAGACTGCTATGGATTTTTATAATTTCTTCAGTAATTAAAAAATATAAAAGAAAAATCTTCATCTCATTTAGTGTCATGATAACTAGAGCATCTGGAAGTCCTAAAGGTTTGCTTCTAGTGTTAGTTTTTCTACTTATGACTAGTACACTTATTTATCCTATATGTCAGGCATCTTACAAGTGCACAGAAAAAGGCATCTGTGAAGTATTTTGGAATAATAAGGAATATGATAATATCATTTTAAGTGTAATTTCTTTATTCATATATATCAAGTCTAAGAAATCTGTGTCATGGTTTTATAATTTTAAGCATTAAGATAATTCAAGATACTTTTTGGCAATGGGCAGAAAAACCATGTCTGAAAAAATGAAAATGAGAAATAGAATCAAGAGGTGCCTTAGCAGGGTTTCCATGTCCCACCATTTCTTGTCTCCACATTCTGCTTCTAATCTCATGTGGCTTTCAAGACACAGCTGAGGTACTCTGCTACCTAAATTGAAAGGGGCAAATTCACAACAGAAAAACTGCTCTGAAGTCTGGCTTAAATTTAAGATAGATTTGCCTTTATTGTATGAAACCTGGATTCAAAATTCTTGGCATTTGTATATGTCCTTTGAAGCCAAAAAGTACATTTAAAATATCTATACTGTCCAGCATTCTGGAGTGTCAACCATAAAAAAATTATTCTCGGTTATCTGATTCCATATTCCTGACAGAAGTTGTATCTACTCTTACTGAGTTATGAGAGAAAATTCTGACACATAGCTATTTTAAGTGATAGCGGTAAGATAAGCTAGCAAGTGTATCTTGGACATGGGAGAGCACAGTTCATTGACTACCGTGGTTCCTGGTGCTCTCCCAAAAATCATGGATTGAATTTTAACAGGTAATGACACAACAAGAGTTAAATCTGTCATGAAATTGGCTTCCAAAACTCAATGAGTAAACCTATTCTAATAGTAGATCCTTTCTCATAAATGTTAGTTTGTTACAAATCTCATTTCCTTTTAGTGCTCTATGTAGATTTCTTTTCGTGTCTGACTTAGAGCTGGAGAGAGTCAAGCAAGTTGGCTTCTGCCACATGATGGTGGCTGGATAGTGTATATCTCTCTTGCTGAATCTCTGATCAACACCCACTCTCTCCTTTTTTTTCAAATTTTATTTAGTTTTTCTAAATATCAAAATGTTATAGTAGTATACTGCATTTCTACCAAATCTTCTACTTTATTATAAACAATGGTTGAAATGGCTGAGTAGGTAAAGTAATTTGAGGCTAATTTTAAGCACCTAAATTTGTGTGTCCATCCACACATTTTGAAGAGAAAAGTGACTGAGAAAACTCCTGTAATTTATGCTCCAACTATGACAGCTGCACAGTGCTGAGTGTGTATACATATGTACACAGAGACACACAATCATACATACACATGTACACACACACATAAACACATACACACCTACAAATATATGTACACATATACATACACACACTATACATGCATGGATATACAAACACATATACATTCATTCACAAAAATAGACATGAATATATGTATACAGTCACATAGAGACACACAAGAAAACACACACAGAATCATATACACATACACACACATATCCCCACATACATACCCATACACACAAACTCAAAGAAATATTTTATTCTGACAATGTTTAGTGCATAGTGAATTACTTCAAGGAAAATAGTGATTAGATTCTTTTGAGAGTCATATTATATACTGTTTTTTTATTCAATGTATTCTTTATTTACATTTCAAATGATTTCCCTTTTTCTGGGTCCCCACTCCCTGCAAGTCCAATAAGCCCTCTTCCCTCCCCCTGTTCCTCCATCAACTCCTTCCCACTTCCCTGTTCTGGTATTCCCCTATACTGTTCTGTCTTTCCAGAACCAGGGGCCACTCCTCTGTTCTTTTTGGACATCATTTAATATGTGGATTATTTCTTGGGTATTCCAAGTTTCTAGGTTATTATCCACTTATCAGTGAGTGCATGCAATGACTGATCTTTTGGGTCTGGGTTACTTCACTTAGTATGATGTTCTCCAGCTTCATCCATTTGTCTAAGAATTTCATGAATTCATTGTTTCTAATGGCTGAATAGTACTCCATTGTGTAAATATACCGCATTTTTTGTATCCATTCCTCTGTTGAGGGACAGCTGGGTTGTTTCCAGGTTCTGGCTACTACAAATAGGGCTGCTATGAACATAGTGGAGCATGTGTCCTTATTACATGCTGGGGAATCCTCTGGGCATATACCCAGGAGTGTTATAGCAGGGTCCTTCGGAAGTGGCATGCCCAGTTATCTGATGAACCACCAGACTGATTTCCAAAGTGGTTGCACCATATTACAATCCCACCAGCAGTGGAGGAGTGTTCCTCTTTCTCCACATCCTCACCAGCACCTGCTGTCTCCTGAGTTTTTGACTTTAGCCATTCTGACTGGTGTGAGGTGAAATCTCAGGGATGTTTTGATTTGCATTTCCCTAATGATTAATGATGTTGAACATTTCTTAAGGTGTTTCTCAGCCCTCCCAAGTTCTTCATGTGAAAATTCTGTTTCGTTCGGTATCCTACTTTTTAATGGGGTTATTTGGTTCTCTAGGTTCTACCTTCTTGAGTTCTCTGTATATATTAGATATTAGCCCTCTGTCAGATTTAGGGTTGGTAAAGATCCTTTCCCAATCTGTTGGTTGACGTTTTGTCCTTTTGACAGTGTCCTTTGCCTTACAGAAACTTTGTAGTTTTATGAGGTCCCATTTGTCAATTCTTGATCTTAGAGTATAAGCTATTGGTGTTCTGTTCAGGAACTTTTCCCCTGTACCCATGTCCTCAAGGGTCTTTCCCAGTTTCTTTTCTGTTAGTTTCAGTGTGTCAGGTTCTATGTGGAGGTCCTTGATCCATGTGGAGTTGAGCTTAGTACAAGGAGATAAGAATGGATTGATTCACATTCTTCTGCATGCTGACCTCCAATTGAACCAGCACCATTTGTTGAAAAGACTATCTTTTTTCCATTGGATGCTTTCAGCTCCTTTGTTGAAGATCAAGTGACCATAGGTGTGTGGATTCATTTTTGGATCTTCAATTCTACTCCATTGATCAGCTTGTCTGACATTGTATGAATACCATGCAGTTTTTATCACTATTGTCTGTAGTAGTGATTGAGGTCTGGGATACTGAATCCCCCTGAAGTTCTTTTACTGTTGAGAATAGTTTTAGCTATCCTGGGTTTTTTGTTATTCCAGATGAATTTGAGAATTGCTCTTTCTAGCTCTATGAAGAACTGGGTTGGGATTTTGATGGGGATTGCATTGAATTTGTAGATTGCCTTTGGCAAGATGGCCATTTTAACTATATTAATCCTGCCAATCCATGAGCATGGAAGATTTTTCCGTTTTCTGAGATCTTCTTTGATTTCCTTCTTCAGAGATCTGAAGTTCTTGTCATATAGGTCTTTCACTTGTTTGGTTAGAGTCACCCCAAGACACTTTATGCTGTTTGTGGCTATTGTGAAGGGTATCATTTCCCTAATTTCTTTCTCAGTCTGCTTACCCTTTGAGTATATAAAGGCTACTGATTTGCTTGAATTGATTTTGTAGCCAGCCACTTTGTTGAAGTTTATCAGCTGTAGGAGTTCTCTAGTAGAATTTTTTGGGTCACATAAGTATACTATCATATTATCTGCAAATAGTGAGAGTTTGACTTCTTCCTTTCCAATTTGTATCCCTTTGACCTCCTTATGTTGTCTAATTGCTCTAGCTAGGATTTCAAAAACTATATTAAAAAGATATGGAGAGAGGGGGCAGCCCTGTCTAGTCCCTGTTTTGCTTCTAGTTGGATTGCTTCAAGTTTCTCTCCATTTAGTTTGATGTTGGCTACCGGTTTGCTTTATATTGCTTTTACTATGTTTAGATATGGGCCTTGAATTCCTGTCCTTTCCAAGACTTTTAGCATGAAAGGATGCTGAATTTTGTCAAATGCCTTTTCAGCATCTAATGAAATGTTTATGCAGTTTTTCTCTTTGAGTTTGTTTATGTAGTGGATTGCATTGATGGATTTTCTTATATTGAACCATCCCTGCATCCCTGGGATGAAGCCTACTTGATCCTGGTGGATGATCATTTTGATGTGTTCTTCGATTCGGTGGGCAAGAATTTTATTGAGTAATTTTGCATCAATATTCATAAGAGAAATTGGCCTGAAATTCTCTTTCTTGGTTGGATCTTTGTGTGGTTTTGGTATCAGCGTAATTGTGGCTTTGTAGAAGGAATTGGGTAGTGTCCCTTATGTTTCTGTTTGGTGGAATAGTTTGAAGAGTATTGGTTTAAGTCTTCTTTGAAGGTCTGATAGAATTCTGCACTGAAACCATCTGGTCCTGTGCTTTTTTGGTCCGAAGGCTATCTATGACGCCTTCTATTTCTTTAGGGGTTTTGGGTCTGTTTAAATGATCTATTTGATCCTGGTTTAATTTTGGTATTTGGTATCTGTCTAAGAAATTGTCCATTTCCTCCAGATTGTCCAGTTGTGTTGAGTATAGGCTTTTGTAGTATTTTTTGAATTTCCTCAGTTTCTGTGGTAATATCTCCCTTTTCATTTCTAATTTGTTAATTTGGATATTTTCTCTGTGCCCCTTGGTTAGTCTGGCTAAGGGTTTATCTATCTTGTTGATTTTCTCAATGAACCAGCTCCTGGTTTTGTTGATTCTTTGTATGGTTCTCTTGGTTTCTACTTGATTGATTTCAGCTCTGAGTCTGATGATTTTCTGTCTTCTCCTCCTCCTGGGTGAATTAGCTTCTTTTTGTTCCAGGGCTTTTAGTTGTTCCATTAATCTTCTAGTGTATGCTCTCTCGAATTTCTTTTTGGAGGCACTCAAAGCTATGAATTTTCCTCTTAGCACTGCTTTCATTGTGTCCCATAGATTTGTGTGTGTTGTGCCTTCAATTTTGTTAAATTCTAAAAAAATCTTTGATTACTTTCTTATTTCTTCCTTTACCAAGGTATCATTGAGTAGAGTATTGTTCAGTTTTCCATGTATATGTGGGCTTTCTGTTGTTTTAATTGTTATTAAATACCACTTTTACTCCATAGTGATCAGATAGGAGGCATGGAATTATTTCAGTCTTCTTATATTTGTTGAGGTCTGTCTTGTGATCAGTTTTGGAGAAGGTACCATGAGGTGCTGAGAAAAAGGTATAATCTTTTGCTTTGGAATGAAAAGTTTTATATATATATTAAATCCAATTTGTCCAAAGCTTCAATTAGGTTTACTGTCTCCCTGTTTATTTTATGTTTTCCTGATCAGTCCATTGATGAGAGTGGAGTTTTGAAGTCACCCACAATTATTGTGTTAGGTGCAATGTGTGCTTTGAGCTTTAGTAAAGTTTCTTTTATGAATGAGGGCACCCTGGTATTTGGAGCATAGATGGTCAGCATTGAGAGTTCTTCTTGTTGGATTTTTCCTTTGACCAGCAAGTAGTGACCTTCCATGTCTCTTTGCTGGTCTCCCTCTCATCAAATCTTAACAATTGGTAACTTTTTCAATGGAAAATGAAAAAGTACTTCTATTATTTGTAGCAATCTTTTCTGCACTGTTTTTTTCTTTTGTTGACAGAATTCTCAGAGGACTAATAAAAATAAAAAAGTAAATCTAATTTTCTCTTTCTCCTGCTCTTTCATTGATCATTTATCTTGATAATAGTATTTTGCAGAAATAATATTCTATCCATAAAGATCATTTATACACTTGAAAAGCATCATTTTAATTTTTTTTAATTTTCTATACTCTTTGTTTACATTCCAAATGCTTTCCCCTTTCCCAGTTCCCCCCTTCCCATAAGCCCTGTTCTCTCCACCCATTCCCCAATCTCCCCCTCCCATTTCTCTGTCCTGGTAGACCCCTACAATACTGGATCAAGTAATTATACTTAATTTTTTTTATAAATCAGAGAAGATAACAGGCGATATGATACACAGATAGTATAGGTGATTTATATTGTGGAAGATAATTTCAGTGAGAAGAATTTTTGCCTAAATAATTTTTAAAAATATAATATTGTAAAAACCAAACATAATCTTACAAAATCTAAAGAATTTCTAAAGAATTGTTTTCAGTTGTTGAAATATTCATAGTTTCTAAAAATCTTTGATATTCTATTAAACATGTACAGTAGAATCAATCATTTCTTATATTTGACTTAATGAAATAGTTTCTCAGTGACTTGGGGAAATTAAATCTATTTCACTTGATTGACTGTCATATTTCGTTTCAAAATTAGATTACCTATACTTAAAACTTTGGAAAAATACTTGATTTTCAAGTGTTTTTTAATTTTCATATAGCTCTAAACTCTCTTTTATGATCAAATTTAGTAATTGAGCAAAGTGTGTGTGAATGCATTTTAATTATTAAAGTTAAGTGAATTCTACTTAGTAAAATTATGACACTAGACTTTTTGAGAGTTTCCTCATAAAAAGATTTTCATTAATGTTGTTATAACTAATTGCATGCAGTGATTAATTCTGTTTCTTGTTGCAACTAATCTTTTTTGACTCAAGGCTGTGTTTTGTGCTGTTTTTATTGCTGAACAGAGAAAGAAATATATATTATTTTAAATGGCTTTGGTTTATCATGTTTTTATTTGGTATATGCTTGCTTCTTTCAGATAACTGAGCTATTGAAATGAGTTAGAGAAATAGCACACATCCAATATTAAATAACATTTCACATAAAAATGATGTATGGAGGGGTCTTCCTGCACTCAGGAACTGAGCCCATAGGCTGGTTTGTCTGCCAGCCCGCCGGGCTCGGGGCCTGTGTCCTGCCCAGGGAGCTGCCTAAGGAGAGAAGCCCCGTGGCCATATTTGCTGCCTGCCAGGACAGAAAAGGATCACTAGGTTCTGTATCACCCTGAGCTTTAGATTTCTGGTGGTGCAAACCGCCAGGGGTCTGCCTGCACTCAGGAACTGAGCAAATAGACTGGTTTGTCTGCCAGCCTGCCAGGCTCGAGGCCCTTGTCCTGCCCAGGGAGCTGTGGAAGGAGAGAAGCCCTGCGGCCATACTCGCTGCCTGCCAGGTCATAAAACAATCACTAGGTACTGTATCACCCTGAGCTTTAGATTTCTGGTGGTGCAAACTGTCAGGGATCCGCCTGCACTCAGGAACTGAGCACATAGGTGGTTCATCTGCAAGCCAGTCCATCACAGGACCTGTGTCCTATGTGAGAATCAACAGAGGGAGTGACCCCCACCACAACATATTTGCTCCATAATAGAGCAGACAGAGAACACCTGGTTGACCTTGACAACCTAAGTATAAAATTGCTTGAGGCAAGACTGAGAAGGGCTGCAAAGGCACAAAAGAGGAAGGTAGCATATCAGTAATCAGTGCCAGAGAAAACCCAGTCATCCAGTGTTGCAGAGATAACCTTAAAGATCCACAGTAGGTTGAAGCACCAGCCAGTGACAATAAGACCATCTAAGACCTGGGAGACCTAGATGGCTAAAGGCAAATGTAGCAAGGTTACGAACAGAAACCAAGGCATTATGGCAGCATCTGAACCAAATTCTCCAACATTAGCAAGTCCTGGATACCCCAACACACCAGAAAAACAAGATTTGGATTTAAAATCACTGGTCATGATGCTGGTACAGGAACACATGAAGGACATACTTAAAGAAATTCAGGAGAAAATGGATCAAAAATGAGAAGACCTTACAAGGGAAACACAAAAATCATTGAAAGAAATTCAGGAGAATACAAAAGCCAATAAGGAGGAAACACAAAAATCACTTAAAGAAATACAGGAGAACGTTGATCAACAGGCAGAAGTCCTGAAAGAGGAAACACAAAAATCTCTTAAAGAATTAGAGGAAAACACAAACAAGCAAATGACAGAACTGAGCAAAAAATTCCAGGATCTAAAAACAGAAGTAGAAACAACTAAGAAAGCACAAAGGGAGACATCTTTGGAGATAGAAAACCTTGGGAAGAAATCAGGGACCATAGACGAAAATATTAACAACAGAATACAAGAGATAGAAGAAAGAATCTCAGATGCCTAAGATACCAAAGAAACCATGGACTCAACAGTCAAAGAAAATGCAAAATGCAAAAAGCTTGTAACCCAAAATATCCAGGAAATCCAGGACACAATGAGAAAGCCAAATCTAAGGATTATAGGCACTGATGAGAGTGCAGATTTACAACTTAAAGGGCCAGCAAATATCTTCAACAAAATTATGGAAGAAAATTTCCCTAACCTAAAGAGAGAGATGCCCATGAATATACAAGAAGCCTACAGAACTCCAAACAGACTGAACCAGAACAGAACTACCTCCCGTCACATAATAATCAAAACCCCAATGTACTAAACAAAGAAAGAATACTTAGGGCAGTAAGAGAAAAAGGGCAAGTAACATATAAAGGAAGACCTATCAGAATTACACCGGATTTCTCACCAGAGACCATGAAAGCTAGAAAATCCTGGGCAGAGCTCATGCAGACTCGAAGAGAACACAAATGCCAGCCAAGACTACTATACCCAGCAAAACTCTCAATTACTATGGAAAAACCAAGATATTCCATGACAAAACCAAATTTACACAATATCTTTCTACAGACTCAGCCCTACAAAGGATAATAGGGGGAAAACACCATTACAACGAGGGAAACTATACCCTGGAAAAAGCAGGATATTAATCTTCTTTCATCAAACCCAAAGAAGATAACCACACAAGTATAAAATTAAAATCACAAATGATAGGAAGCAATAACCACTACTCCTTGATATCTCTTAACATCAATGGACTCAATTCCCCAATAAAAAGACATAGACTAACATACTGGTTACGTAAACAGGACCCTACTTTTGCTGCATACAGGAAACACACCTCAATGTCAAAGACAAAAACTACCTTAGAGTAAAAGGTTGGAAGACAATTCTACAAGCAAATGGTCCCAGGAAACAAGCCGGAGTTGCCATTCTAATTTCAGATAAAATTGACTTTCAACCTAATGTCATCAAAAGAGACATGGAAGGTCACTATCTACTACATAAACAAACTCAAAGAAAAAAACCACATAATCATTTCATTAGATGCTGAAAAAGCATTTGACAAAATTCTGCATCCTTTCATGCTAAAAGTCTTGGAAAGGACAGGAATTCAAGGCCCATATCTAAACATAGTAAAAGCAATATACAGCAAACTGTTAGCCAACATCAAACTAAATGGAGAGAAACTTGAAGTAATCCCACTAAAATCAGGAACTAGACAAGGCTACCCCCCTCTCCATATCTTTTTAATATAGTTCTTGAAGTCCTAGCTAGAGCAATTAGACAACATAAGGAAGTCAAAGGGATACAAATTGGAAAGGAAGAAGTCAAACTATCACTATTTGCAGATGATATGATCGTATACTTAAGTGACCCTAAAAACTCTACTAGAGAACTCATACAGCTGATAAACAACTTCATCAAAGTGGCTGGCTACAAAGTCAATGCAAGCAAATCAGTAGCCTTTATATATTCAAAGGATAAGCAGACTGAGAAAGAAATTAGGGAAATGTCCCCCTTCACAATAGCTACAAACAGCATAAAGTATCTTGGGGTGACTCTAACCAAACAAGTGAAAGACCTGTATGACAAAAACTTCAGTTCTCTGAAGAAGGAAATCGAAGAAGATCTCAGAAAATGGAAAAATCTTCCATGCTCGTGGATTGGCAGGATTAATATAATTAAAATGGTCATCTTGCCAAAGGCAATCTACAGATTCAATGCTATCCCCATAAAAATCCCAACCCAGTTCGTCATAGAGCTAGAAAGAGCAATTCTCAAATTCATCTGGAATAACAAAAAACCCAGGATAGCTAAAATTATTCTCAACAGTAAAAGAACTTCAGGGGCATTCAGTATCCCAGACTTTAAACTTTACTACAGAGCAATAGTGATTAAAAACTGCATGGTATTGGTACAATATCAGGCAAGCGGATCAATGGAATAGGATTGAAGCCCCAGAAATGAACCAACATACATCTGGTCACTTGTTCTTCGACAAAGGAGCTGAAAGCATCCAGTGGAAAAAAGACAGTCTTTTCAACAAATGGTGCTGGTTCAATTGGAGGTCAGCATGCAGAAGAATGCACATTGATCCATTCTTATCTCCTTGTACCAAGGTCAACTTCAAATGGCTCAAGGACCTCCACATAAAACCTGACACACTGAAACTAATTGAAAAGTAACTGGGGAAGACCCTGGAGGACATGGGCACAGGGGAAAAGTTCCTGAATAGAACACCAATAGCTTATGCTCTAAGATCAAGAATTGACAAATGGGACCTCATAAAACTACAAAGTTAATATCCACTTATCAGAGATTGCATTCCGTGTGTATTCTTTTGTGATTGGGTTACCTCACTTAGGATGATATTTTCCAGATCAAACCATGTGACTAAAAATTTTGTGAATTCATTGTTTCTAATTGCTGAGTAGTATTCCATTGTGTAAATATACCACATTATCTGAATCCCTTCCTCCTTTGAGGGGCATCTGGGTTCTTTCCAGCTTCTGGCTATTATAAATAAGGCTGCTATGAACATAATGGAGCATGTGTCTTTATTGCATGCTGGCAAATCCTTTGGGTATTAATTAGCCCCGAAGTCCTGAATACTTAAGGCACAAATCGCATAACAATTGACTCCCATGAAGAAGTTTGGAGAGGGTCCTGATCCTGGAAAGGATCGATCTAGCATTGGAAGAGAATATAAGGACAGAGAAAAAGGAGGGAGGTGATTGGAGAAGGAATGCAGAGAAGAAGGTTTATGGGACATATGGGGAGGGGGGATCCAGGAAAGGGGAAATCATTTGGAATGTAAACAAAGAATATAGAAAATAAAAATATTAAAAAAAAACTACAAAGTTTCTGTAAGGCAAAGGACAGCCTCAAAAGGACAAAACGTCAACCAACAGACTGAGAAAGTATCTTCACCAACCCTAAATCCGACAGAGGACTAATATCTAATATATACCAAGAACTCCAGAAAGTAGAACCCAGAGAAACAAATAACCCCATTAAAAGTGGGGTACGGAGCTAAACAAAGAATTTTCACATGAAGAACTTCGGAGAGCTGAGAAACACCTTAAGAAATGTTCAACATCATTAATCATTACGGAAATGCAAACCAAAACAACCCTGAGATTTCACCTCACACCAGTCAGAATGGCTAAGGTCAAAAACTCAGGAGACAGCAGGTGTTGGTGAGGATGTGGAGAAAGAGCAACACTCTCCACTGCTGGTGGGATTGCAAGATGGTGCAACCACTTTGGAAATCAGTCTGGCGGTTCCTCAGAAAACTGGGCATGACACTTCCTGAGGACCCTGCTATACCACTCCTGGGCATATATCCAGAGGATTCTTCAGCATGCAATAAGGACACAGGCTCCACTATGTTCATAGCAGCCCTATTTGTAGTAGCCAGAAGCTGGAAAGAACCTGGATGTCCTTCAACGGAGGAATGGATACAAAAAATGTGGTATATTTACACAATGGCGTACTATTCACCCATTAGAAACAATGAATTCATGAAATTCTTAGACAAATGGATGGAGCTGGAGAACATCATACTAAGTGAGGTAACCCAGTCTCAAAAGATCAATCATGGTCTGCACTCACTGATAAGTGGATATTAGCCTAGAAACTTTGAATACCCAGGACATAATCCACAAATTAAATGATGTCCAAAAAGAATGGAGGAGTGGCCCGTGGTTCTGGAAAGACTCAGTGCAATAGTATAGGGGAATTCCATAACAGGGACATAGGAAGGGGTGGATGGAAGAACAGGGGGACGGAAGAGGGCTTATGGGACTTGCGGGGAGTGGGGACCCAGAAAGGGGGAAATCATTTGAAATGTAAATAAATAATATATCAATAAAAAAATGGAAAAAAACAGAAAAAAATTATGTATGATCTCCAAGACCTCTTTCCTGAACTACATTAAATTAAATGAAGATCCTATAAATAGAAATACAGTTATGTTTGATTGATATTAATCTCCAAGGAAATTATTTTGTAAAAAATCATAGAAAAATATATTTTGTCTTTTCCCATTTTATATCTTTGTAAAAAAAAAGTATTCATATAATTTCTTTGATAATTTCATATAGTGTAATTTTGTTATATTAATGCCCTTTCTTTAACTCCTTCTATGTCCACACACAACATTGTCTCTCTATCTGTCTCTCTACCTTTCTTTCTTTGTTTCTTTGTTTATTTCTTTGCTGCTTTGTTTGTTTGTTTGTTTCTTTCTTTCTTTCTTTACTACCGTCTCATATTCTTCTCTTCTGCTTCTCCCTTTTTCTTACCACCGATCTTGTAAACGTAAACAGTGAGTTCCGTTTGTATTGGGCAACTACTATTAAGTGAAAGACCTACACTGCAATTTTGTTAGCTTTTAAGAGGTCATGTCATTAAAGGAAATCAAATGCCTTCCTCAATAGCTATCAAATTCTGTTAGCATCTCAGCTGAAGGCAAGATTATGCAACGTTCCCTCATCCATTTTTTGAACTTCTCTGAGTTGAGTATACTCAAGCCTTGTGCATGCTGACATAATCACTGTAATTGCATTTGTACATCTACTCTGTTGTGCCTTAACATATAATTTCCATAAAGCTAGCCACCATCTCTGATTTATAATGCTGCTTCTTCTACAAAGATTCCTGAACCGTGTGGGGATGGCATGTCCTTTGTAGCCCTGGAACCCTTTCATACTTCATGTCTCTTTCCCCCTTAGTGTATAAATGTGTTGTACCTTCCATTGTTTAATCACTTATGAGTTTCCCAACTTTTATCAGTATCCCAAAGAAAGCACAAATCTAAAGCATAAAAGCTAACATTCAAATAGAAATAAAATGTGATGTTGGTATTCCTGTGTCTACGTTACATCAGTTGATTGTTTCCACTTCCAATCATTTCCCTTTAAATTTCATATTTTCTTAATAGTTGAATAATATTCTACTGTGTAAATACATGACATTTTCATTATCAATTCATCAACTAAGGACATCTATGCTACTTCAATTTTGTGGCTCTTGTGAATAGAGCAGCAACGGAAGACCTAATGTTTAGTAAAATATGGAGTCTTCTGAGTGTATGTGTAAAAAGTCATAAGAGAGGAATCATGTAGTAGATTTATCAAGCTTTTAGAGGACCATCCACACAGATTTTCAGAGTGGCAGCACAAATTTGCGCTCTCCCCAGGAACAAATATGAATTCCCCTTTCTCTGTAGCCTCACTACTATGTTGTTCTTTATTTAGTTATTTATACAATTTTAACCAATTTATTTGTTTAAGGACACTTAATGATCTGAATAGTGCCAAAGTGAATATGTATATACAGTGCTACTCTGGCATAGTTAGATTCAAAGTTAGGTATAATCCCTACCATCTTTATTAAGGAGGTCTTTACTCATTTCATAATGTCTGGGCCAAGTTACATTTCCATCTGCTGTATGCAAATCTTCCATTTACCAACACTCTTGTTACTGATTGCTTCTTTTAAGTGGAATAGATTCACAGTGATTATTATTCTAATATTGGTTGACTGTTAGAATTTTAATATAGTTTTATGTTTTATTTTTCTAGTTGCTGAATATATGGAGTATGTTTATCCATTGATTAATAATCTAGACCTCATTTTATGAGAAGTGTAAGGTTATACATTAAGTAGAGTTCAGTTCACTGTTAATATGAAAGGAAAGATTGAAGTAAAAGACACTATCATCATAGAACAATTATATTTAATACTCAAACAGCTATAACATTTATTACAATACATCTATAGAAGTATTTCCTTCCAGAAGTTTAAGAAGACAAAATTTAAATGCAGGGTTCAAGAAGAATGTATAGGTTTGAAGAGAAACTCAGTAATTAAGTAAGTTTGTTACTCTTACAGAAGTTCTGAGTTTCCTTCTATACCCAAATGGCAGATCATGGTTGATAATTCCTATTCAAGAATCGCATCTGACTTCCATGAGTGCAAGGTGTGCATGTAACACATATACATTCATGGGACCAGAATACTCATAAACATAAAAAAAGGTTATTTTTTTCTCAACTTGATACAAGCTAAGAACCCTTGGGAAGAAGGACTCAAATAGTTCTCCATAAAATTGGTCTATATACAAGTATGTCAGGCATTTTCGTGAATAATAATTATTGTGGAATCATTCAGTCTACTCTATGTGTTGCAAATCACAGTCAAGTTGCCCTGCGTTGTATGAGACAGCATCATAAGTAGGCCAGGAGAAAGCCAGGGAGCAGGATCACTCCTCCATTGCTTCTACATAGGTTTCAGGTGCAGTTTCTCTCAGCAATAAACTGTTGTGACATTAGAGGAAGAAATCCTTTCCTCCCCAATTTGCTTTTGGCCATGGCTTTTGCCACAGCAATAGAGAACAAACTTAGAAAAAGTCATGTTTTAAATCCTGTGTAGATGGCGTAAATGATGTTAAGTCCTTTAAAATTTGATTAATCTAAATTTACTCTTCCTACATGTTTCCTACATGTTTCTGATCCAAGTAGCTTTATTGGAGCTTCAACATGCCCTCCAGTTACCGCATATTTTACAGGACTACCATCAGTGTGTTGTTTCATGAACACATATACAGTCAATCATGGAAAGAAAGATCAATACAAGTCTACTTATGTAATTTCAAACCCCACATGTTCCATAGGTTTGTATATACATTTATATGTACTAATTCACATACTTTGAGAGTCAAAATCACCATGAATTGCCCTAGTCCTATGTCAAAGCCTGCTTGCATTACAGTGACTCTGTAATTCACCTTTCTCTCCTTTATGGCCTATTATGGTGATCTATGACAGATCATTTCATGAACCTTCACATTTTATATGCTTGTAATAAGAGTGACTATACAGCATGAGGGACCCTGCTTTACAAAATTCTTTTAGAAACTTAAGTCACAAGACTTCTGTGAATAGGCTGTTACCTCAAGGAATAGGCAGCTCTACGTATATTACTTAGTAGTAGTAAGTAAATACCTTAAAGAAAAAAACAAAGAAAAAAATGACTAGCGAGAAATAAATGACTAAATATAATTTTATATCTGAAGAACATGAACTAAAGTATTTTAAGAACTCTTAGAATATAAGAAAAAAAGGATCAAATGCATATATACTTGTATGTATGTACATAAAATATCTATTTTATATAAAATAGATGAATAATAAATTGAGATAAAAATAATGGTGAAAGCATGGAAGCAGTTACAATAATTGCAAGGGGCACTGGCTCACCCTCAAGATGTCTGCTGAACTTTCCTGTACTTCCCTGGCACCTTAGTGTCTGCTAGTGGTGAGTATTACCTGATAAAATTGATACTATTAGAAATAAATAAAAGGACACAGAAAAGTTTGAAAGCAAAGGTAAACTTTGGTGGAAGATACGTACTGAAATAGAGATTATTACAGGTAATTCTGTAGTGGAGAAGGAGCAAGTTGAAAATTTTCACAATTAATATAATGACCTCAAAACATGTTTAAACTAGCAGATTCAGTTATTGTGCATTGTTACAATCAGCATTAGACAAAATTATTATTTGAATGCATGAGTATAGGCAATTAAAATGTGATTTGAAATTTAGGGCCAGTGAGACGACTAACTCTCAGTTCCAGCTCTGGGGACCTAAGAACCAATTCACAAAAGTTGTCTGCTAACCTATACACAAACACACACACACACACACACACACACACACACACACACACAGACATATACACAGGTGCATATGATAGATAGGTAGATAGATAGATAGATAGATAGATAGATAGATAGATAGATAGATACATAGATACATAGATACATAGATACATAGATACATAGATACATAGATTCATAGATACATAGATACATAGATATAGATAAGTAGGTAGGTAGATAGACAAGAACTCACACAAAAAGAAACACACATGGAGACACATACAAACACACTCATGTACAGAGCTATTACATGTAAAATTTCAAAAATGAGATTTAATAAAAAATATTATACCTTAAAATACCTTAAAATTTAGAAATTTACTGTTTTTCAATGTAATGTAGAAAGTGCTGTCTCTAACATAATACATTCTTTTCTTAAAATGAATACTTTATCAGTATTAATGGCATAGTAATTAAATATACTCTTAGAATATTTGGCAATAGATGTATGAGAAGAAATCCAGACTGTCTATAACTCTGAGAATAGTGAGAATTTATAAACTAAAGTTATTGGTATCTTTACGTTTGTTGAGGTAAAGGCATAAAGACCACAAATCTTTGCATTCATTCATTATGAGTTTAGGATAAAGATCATAAAATATCAACTGAGCTCTGCATGGAGATAGGACTACGTATTAAACCAGAAGGATATGTTTGAGGTTATGTTTGAGGGGCATAGTCATAAGCAGCATATCGTAAAGTTCTGAGACTTCTAAGTATTTGGCCAGAGCTAATCCTAATTAACTCTCGCATTATCAATCATCTTTTGTTTTTTTTTTTTCAGAGCACTCTAGCCAATACAGACCAAGTACAAAAATAATGTATTTCTACTCATGAGAAACTGTCTTTCAGCATAAGGAGAGGCAGCAGATTGCAGCACAACAATGAGCATTGGCTTTTCAATGAAATCATAATGGCTAAGGAAGAACTGTCTTGACTGTTAACCAGAAAGCACAGAGGAATGTGATGGCAGTAAGATATTTATTATACTGTTGAAAATAGCTATTCCTAGAAGCAACATAAAATGTCCATTTTAAGTAAGAATATATTAATGGTTTCTCCAAGGAAATTGCAGTAAGTCAGTTTCGAAGTTATAAATGAAAGCTGAAGAATTATTTGAATTTAATTCAGATAACTTCACCACATGGTTGTATTTATTAATGAAAAACTGGCAGTGGAATGAGTAAGCATCTCTGAATGAAAGTGAAGGTGATCAAATCAAAGTAATACAATATGTTCTGTTGCAGGAACTGGAATAGCAATAAGAGTATACTTTACAAAGGTCTCCTTGCCAAGTTAAGCAAATGAGACAACTGGTTTTATAAGCCAATTTGATGATATAGAATGTTCTCCTATCTTTGAATAAAGAAATATCTATTGATAGCCATATTCAATAGTCTCAGCATAAGTTAAACCTTGCCTCACTTTGACACACCATTGAAAGCAAACTTATAAAAGGAGATACTGTCATCAAATCTGATAGAAATCAAACCTGCTTTAAAATTGAATGTGTTACCTTAGGTTATTTAACAGTGGCAAGAGTCTCTGACATAATCAACTTCTAGGAAAAGTATTGGCTGACGTTCAAGGAATTATACAATGGTTTCTTAATTATGCGTTGTCAGATGGCATTAGTGACAAGAAGGAAAAAAGCAATTCTGGCAGATGTAAGTATATTTTTAATTAGCAAACAAGTCATGTAAACAGTAGATGAGCTTTTAATCACAGTGAGAATATGAGGTAGTATTTAGGAACAATGACCAGTGAAGACAAAAGGAAAGGAAAGTGATAGAAAATCTTAAGGTAATATTCTTCCTTTGCCTGGAAATAAAAAGAAAGGAGAAAATACTAATATAATCTTCAATTACAGGCAACAGTAAGAACAATCTGCTATGCCAGATAATTGATGATGTTGTCTTATCTTCTCAGAAACACAGAAATACAATGTGATTAAAACTTCTCTCTAGTCAGTTTACATCCAATGCAACTAATTGACAAGGGATTCGAAGAAAGAAAATGCAAACAGTTATCAGCTGGGCTTTTGCATATTTCTATTGTCTATGTAGGGTTTTTTTTTTTTTGCCTTATTTACATTTACTGGGTGCTAGCTAATATTCCAGGGAGTCATTGTAGAGTTATAATGTAATGGATAACACTTCTTGAGTTTTGTGCATGATACTTATGAATTAAAATCAACAAAGATGTATTATTTTATTATCATAGAAGATACTTAGGCCATGGCATACATGGATCAAAGGAGATTCAGAATAAATTATAAGTATCCTTTCTCACATATTTCAACACATCAAGTTAGCAATTAGCAAGGGTCTCTCAGGACAACTGGGTAACTCAAAAATGCATTAATGTTCAAAAATATCAACAAGGTTTGGGCACATGCCATTCTGGTAGAGAATGAAAGGCTCATTATGGATTCTTCAAGGATTACAGTTTTCTGTTTGTTACTTTAGAAATCATGGAGGAACATCATAGAAAGGGAGCTTACAGGTGTCAGGACATTTCCTGATCCAGGTTGGAGATTCTGCCCAATAGTCAGAATCTATTACAACAATGTTTTTCATTCTTACCATGTGTGTCTTTCTGTACACTACTCAAATCTCCACTTAGAAAAGTCAAACCTTGGTTGTCCAGAACCAGCCTGACGTCTGTCTTCACAGAAGGTAATGGTTATCTTTTTAAACTATGTTTTCTCTATCATTCAATAGTTTCTGTGCATTCTGAAGAGAAGCATATAATTTTCCTTCTAAATGTTTAGGTCTGCTAATTAAAGAGTGCACATTCTGCTTTTAGAGTATTGGGAGTGTATGAAATGGCAAAAGTATCCCTCAAACATGGCGAATGAGCTACATGAAAGTAGATAAATACTGATATGATCAAAACTCATTGTAAATATCACATAAAATCTATCCTAATCAACATTTTTTTGCACTGAAATAGGAACTTGGAAATGTTTCTCACAGTTGGATATTGTATTGTAATATTGATTCTGACTAGGAGGATTTAACCACACTGAATATTCAATATTTCTAAGCTTAATCCAGTGCATCAGGATCTTTTATTCATTCAACTAATATCATGGAGGCCAGTGTTTCCACAGCCAGCATTGGGTCTGATTTCAAACAGCCTGTGGGATAGAATATTGCTGGCATCAAGAGGACTGTCAGTAGAAGACAAAATACTATTTGCTGTGCTAACTGAATGGGGATTTTACATTCTTTAATAAAACAAATAAGATAATTAGCAGGGATTCTTCTACACATATAATAATGGAAAGTGTTTCTGATGAGGAAAACAGTAAATACACAAATAAACAAAACTGGAGGACTTTTTTTTTTATTTTTTGGCTCTGTCACCAGTATCAAAGGCAATTTTTCCTGTGAATTGTCTCTGCATTTGTGACTGAACAGTGAAGAGCAAATTCTAGTTACATGTTGGCAAGGAGAGGATATAAATATCAAATTGCCATGAGCCTTTGCAAAGGCTCAGGGGTCCATCCTGAGTTGAAGGATTATCCAATACACTTTTATAGAATGGAGTAAATCCTAGGCCAGTACTTTCCACTCAATAGCTGAAAAAAAAAATTCTAGAGAGCAAATCCAACAATTTATATTAGCAACAGCCAGCTGAGCCCACTTTCTAAAACCATTTGAAAACAAAGATACAGAAAACAAACACCACTTACTGTCTTAAAAATGAAGAACTGTGAAGATTCAGTGCAGTACTCCATATTGAGAGGGGTGTGAGAACGGAGATGGGAAGAAAATCCAAAATACCTAACACTGATAACCACAACGAATATATCAAAACACTCAAGTGGAAATAGTCACAACATGGAGAGCAAACTACACGTGTATAAAAAAAACTGGGTGCAATGATACTGGACGTTTAAAGTTCAAAGGGCTGGCCTAGGATGTTAAGGGCAGAGATGGAATAGAGACACTTAACCAAGGATGAGAATGTATTAAGAAGTCCTTATCAAACCCAATAGGTTGGAAATTAAAATATAATAGCAAATAAAAGCACCTGAATAGGCATATGATGAATGGGTGGACAACACTATTGACAGAAGTTAATAACGAAAAACTACAGTTTAAAGAATGGGAGATGCTACTGCAATTTATTGGTCACATATTTAAAGCTCTAAGAACCAACATAAGCTATTATTATGTTTACTGGTTATATACCATTTTAAGAGCCTATTAATGAATATTCAGCATATGTTGGCTTCAGGACATAGAGCAATAGAGAAATTAGCCATCAATTGATCAGAAAACTCTTAGTCATCTCTATGTCTCTCTTCCTCTATATTCACTCATTCTCTTCTCTTTCACCAGTTGTGAGTTAATATTGAAACACCATACACTGCAAAAAATAAACAATTCAGATGAGGTCTAAAACCCGGTAGAAAATTTAATTTCAGCATTAGTTTATATATTATTATATATTAAGTATGTAGACATATAGGACTTTTATGAGCAGTATCCATATTGCTAAATAATAGTAGGTTCATCTTGGGACCAATGATCTCCCCTATCAAGCTCCATGAACAGAATTGTAATAATATATATGTGCTTCCTTATAATTATTAAATCTACTCATAAAGTGTAAATTTCACCTATGATTATATGCTTCCCTGAGAGTCATTATTGCCGATCACAAAGTTCAAAGCTAAGCTAGAACATCGATGAATATTTCTCCCAACAGCCTACAAAGTACTTTCAAGTTCCATGAGAGGTAAACATCAGGAAGGAGGCTTCCTGGTCACTAGAATCTTTATTTTTCTATGCCTCATAAACTATATATCTGGCATCTTCAGCAATAGGGTCTTTTTCATCAAGTTTTGGTGGTCAAGCAAGAGTAATGGCAGTAGATTCTATTGTTCTAGGAGTCTCCAAGTCTTGGACAGTTCTGACCAAGAAATCTAAGAGAGGCATCAGGTACTCACCAGGTACTCACTTGGCTTTTGATTTGAAAACCTATGGCCTCTGGGATTAAGATAATCTCCTGCATCTGGCAACTCCAATTGTATGCATATATATGCATATAGGTATATATATGAATTTTGTAAAATAATAGATTCTTCAGGCATATTTATTTTTAGTTTACCTTCTTCCCACCTCCTTTGCTTTACTCTACTTGTTCTTCCTACTTAAACCTGCCTCCTCTCCTTACATTTTTCTACTAATTTATAATTCAGATTTTGCTCAGCTTTTAATTTCTTAAGTTTCAATTTTAGTTAATTTATTTGTAATTTCTCCAGTTTTGCTTGTATACATTTATTGCCATGAACTTTATCTGTAGAATTCTTCTTTTTTTACTGTATCCCATAGTTTTGTTTGTTTTTATGTATTATGACTTTATTTTCTATTGTCTCAAAGAATTTTAAACATTCCCATTGAATTTCTTCCTTGATACATTTGTTGCCAAGAAATTTGTCAATTTTTTTTTCATAAATGTCAAGATTTATTTGTATCAGGTGGTCTGTAGGTAACAGGTGCTCTATCTGAATGAAGAGTGTGGAGTTGAGAATTTGCATAGAACCCCACTTGATTGGTACATTCTCTGTTAGAGTTTGTGTTGGTTCGAATAAAACTGGCCCCTATAGGCTCATAGGGAGTAGCATTATTAGATCTGGCATTGTAGGGGGTGGGGGTGGCTTTGTTGGAGGATGTATGTCACTGGGAAAGGGGCAGGCTTTGAGGTCTCAGGAGCACAAGCCAGGCCTGGAATGGCATTCATTTCTGTTGACCTGGTAAAGAGGGAATAATCTCAGTCCCTCTCCAGTACCATGTCTATTTGCATACTGCCATGTTTCTTGTCATGGCAATAGCAGACTAAATCTCACAAGCTGTGAGCCAGCTTAGATTAAATATTTTCCCTTATGGTGTCTCTTCAGAGCAATAAAACCTCAACTAATACAGCCTCATCAGGTTTTGAACACAGTTGAATTCTGTACATATTTTCCATTTGGATTAGCATTATATTGCTAAGTGTAGGAAAATAGATTCTTTGCATTAATTATTGGCACTACATTTCAAACTAAATAAAACAGACTGCTTCAAAATCTTAATTTAAATACAGCCTGAGTTTGTGTCTGTGTCTGTGTCACATTAAAACCAGCAAAGATGAAACAATAGATGCTGAAATAATCCTGGATTTCTTTGCTTTTGAGTCATTTCTGAGATTACAAATATCAAACATTAAATTATGAACCGCTTCTTTCAGACTAATGATAAAAATCATTCTTCAAGTGTCATATTTTTTTCACTTAAATATAAATTTGAGTCATAGAAAGACAAAATTATAATTCAATAAATTGTTAATGGAATTTTAAATGTTGTAGTAACACACTTGCTTAACTGTCTCTCTCTTCCTTCTTTCTCTTTCCCTCATTCTCCCTCCCTTTAGTTGTGACCAGTAATGTATCAGCACACTTTGTCAAGTGGTATTAGTTGCTGGATGCAGAAGGGATCTGACACACTTTCAAGATCTGTTAACAGGCCCTAAGCAATGCGATGGCAAGATACTGAAAGGCGAGAGCTTTCTCCCATTCTGTGACTGTGTTTATTTTCATTCCGGGTTATGTGTTATGAGCATGAGTCTCAGTGTCAGATGCATCTTAGTTGTAACATAATGAGATGAGTTTAGTGTTTTGTTTTTTGTTTTGGTTTTCTTTTGCAATATCAGTTACCTTTGGCATAGAGATCTCCAATGTGCTCATCTCATACGAAATAAAATATCCTGATTGCACACACTTGGAAAAAATGAATATAATGTATGAAAAACAAACAAACAAATAAAAGAATTATTAACTTGTACAAAAAACAATGAGAGAATATTCACAGATACTATGAAAACATGGATTAAATTTAGAAATAGGACTCAGTAAAGGCTGAAGCTACTAGGGTGGGTCTCAAGTAGCCCCCTTCTACATGCATGCCTGTGTCTGAGTAGTAATCATAGTTTAAAGAATGTCACTTAGAGGATCCAGAACTCCTTACAGAGTATCCATAAATTCTCCCAATACACCCCAGTTTTTCTTCTCCAGGGACTCTGTTTCTTAGATATGATTTTCTGTAAAAGATTCTTTTTCCTTCAAAATGTGATCCTTTTTTTTGAATCTATAGGTGATTCTATCTGGGAGATGAAAAGAAAATTGACTTTGAATTCTTTAAAAATTTAAGAGTAGTTATTGTGTTTGAATTTGTTAGTTTCTAACAGGGCCAATATATCTCTACATTTTTATTGTTTCTTAATTATGTATTGGACCAGAATACAAAGTTATCAAAAATTAAATATTTATAAACAAGTCACTTAAACTTTGGAAAGTAAAATATGATCACATCATTTTCCCCTTTTCAGTTTCTCCATCACAGTAATTCCATAGCTGCCTAAACCTTGTTTTACCAAAAAGTGATTTCTATTCCTAAATACATAGCAGGAATATATGAAGTCTGTCTAATATACTTGTATGTATAGTATTTTAAGGCTGACCAAATGATGTTTGACAACTAACTGTGTTGTCAACTAATTTTCCCTGTGAAAATCTATATTCTAACAAATAGTTCCTTATCTAGGGTTGGGATCTTGAATGATTCCCTCTTACATGTTAGCACATTATACAGATCTTGATATACCCACACTGTCAAATGTATTAATAAATACAGAGTATCTAAAATTCATCCATATTACATTAAGAAAAGTATTCTGTCTCTGTCTCTTTATGTCTCTGTATCTCTTTCTCTCTTGTTGTGTGTGTGTATATGTGTGTGAATATGTCTTTGTTCTGCCATTTTTGAACAGCACTGGAAACATCAAATGAGAAAGGAATAAGAGATATGTTACAGAATTACTTAAAACAGTTTTACAAGGGAAGGAACTTTACTGATTCCACCTAACTCCAGCTGACCCAGATAACCAATGCACAAATTAAGTAATAACCGAATGCTACTTTCAATATTTACTGCAAATATTCATTTTAAAAGGCTGTTTTTATCCAATTTGCTGCTTTCAACAAATGATTATTAGAGCACACATATATTGCACTCTGGGTCAGGAGCATGGAAGAGTGCATAATTTAAGATTACAGCTACGGATTAGCATAGGCTATAAAAGTTGATTACAAGGCAAATTCAAGGCTGAGTGTTACTTTGTCCTCTTAAAAGCAGGTTAAGCAAACAGCAGGCCTAGTAGAGAGTAGGCCATCCATCTTAACTCATAAGTGACCTCAAAGCATACTGTTACCTTAGCTGTGCAGTGCTGCCAATGTTGTATTCTTTTAGAATGTAAGAATAACTTTTCTAGTGAGGTATCAGCACTCCGAGAGATAATTGTTGCTCACCTCTCAACAGAGAAATTTCTCTTTGCAACAGAGACCATTAGCTAATGCTGCATTCAGTGAATGTTCAGGGAATGAGTGACCATGTGGGGTCTAGTCCAGCTCATACCACACCTCCACTCCTGGAAATATGACATAGGCAATAGTATGGGGGAGGAGGCCTAGAGCACAAACACCTGAGCAACAGAGTGTCTGCTCTGGGGGTAACTCTCCAATATTTCGTGTTGTATCTGCTTTTTGACAATTTAACAAATGTGGTACAGTTTATTTGGTTTATGCTCTCCTCAGCATCTCTGATCATTTTTGTATTCTTACCACTGTTTATCATCTCCAGACTCTTTGTGTGATTTATGACTTTGGGCTTTGTTTTGCAATCCATTTAATTTAAAAGGGGCTACCTGTGTTCATCATTGACTAGGGACTTCTAGTGGAGTGTATGTTGTGGATATATGTTTTATCCACTCATGTTCTAGTTCTAGTATGTATTATAATATTATGAATAAATAAATGGTCATTGCTATTGATGGGATATTTGAACACACACACACACACACACACACACACACACACACACACACACACATACATTTAGAAAAATTTCTGATATAGGCCACTACATTTCCAGCAATGATATGGCCATTTCTTTTCACCCATGAATTAGAATGCAAAATTCTGAAAATAGTAATGAAAATGAAATTATATACTTGAATATATTTAACTGATGACATTCATTATAAAACTTGTCTATAAAAGCAAAAATGTAAGACGTGAAGTTTCTTGTGAGTTTTTTTGGTAATGACTTTAGAGATTTATTGAGAAATCTGAAGGTTGGCATAAAAAGCACAAGATAACAGTTTTGTGGTTAAATTATTCAGGTTTACACACACATACACACACACACACACATACACACACATACACACACACATACACATATATTATCCACCTAACTTCAGCTGACCCAGATAACCAATCAGCAAATTAAGTAATATATATGTGTGTGTGTCTATACATGTATATGTGTGTATGTATGTATATGTATATATATATGTGTGTGTGTGTGTATGTGTGTGTGTGTGTGTGTGTGTTTAAATAAAAAAGTACATGTCCCATAGACCAAATATATTTTAGGTTGAAATAGCATATACATAAAATATAACCTGCTACATTTGAAAAACAAATCCTTTAAGTTTTGTTCAAAATTTCCAAGGAAGGAAGTATTATATTTTTTGTATAAATTATTAGACTGCAATAACAGTCCATAGCAAAATCATCTCAGTAAAAATTATCAAATTTAAGACAGAATATAATATCTAAATCCAAGCATTACTGTTCTATCAGACTCTCTTTATATGGTGTCTAAAACAGAAAAAAATTGTAAATTAAAATTTATGATTATGGATATGTATAGGTATACATAGGCTTCATGTGTATTATAAAAAAGTGTTACATCAACACAATTTTCATTGCATTCAAGTTCTCTGAGTGACAGATGGAAATACATTTGGTCTCATTTCGTGTTATGTTCCTAACAGTATTATGTTTAGAAATTTATAAAATGCATGCAAAAGAAATCAGAAAATGACAATGAGAATTAAGACAGAGATGAACCTTGATTTGTTTATTTTGAGAAAGTTAAAAATCAGTGTAGTATAAGTAGTCCTACCAGCATAATTTGAATTTTGCATATTCACACTCTGAAGATCACTTGCAAGATCATTGGTTCCTGTTTGTACAGATTTATTATGATAGCTATGTAATTTATGTTTTATTTAAAAAAATTATTGGTTATTTTATTTATTTAAATTTCAAATGTTATTCCCCTTCCCGGTTCCCCTCCAATAACCCCCTATCTCCTCCCCTCCTCCATACCTGCTTCTATTATTTTGAATTTAGCTATGCTTATGATTGGACAGAATACTGGATAATTATATTCTACAATGTTGCTTAGTTCTCTTTTAACAACCTCACATGGATTTCATGAATACATTAGAAAACACATCATAGAATTTAGTTAATTTTCTTGTAAAGCTAATAAAATTGGATATATACATATATTTGACTTTTTATTTCTTCATATAACAAGCATAAATGTTATAAACTGAGATAAAGTTTACTTTCCTGGATATTGAAAAAGTATGATGAAAGTGATGGCAATAAATGGAGCAAAACGAGCCACTCAAAAGATAATGAATTTTTAAGACTGAAATTTGCAGAACTTAAATTATATACCAAGGTTACATATGACTAAACTTTTATTGATGTTATATATTATTCAACTGGCTTTAAAATCTTTGGATGTAACGGAATGGACCCTGATTAGAGTACTATTCTACTAACTACTGTTGTGAAATTTGAGGAGTCTTACAAATTTTTCATGCCTTGTGATTCCAAGCTATAAAAATTAGAACTATAGGGCTCTTAGATTTTATGAACCAGACTCAACCAGTTCATAAACTATTCTTTGCTATTAGAGAACAGTGCTTTTGAAAGGTGCATTAACTCTTTCAGGCTAATTAGTTTAATTTACATGTAAGGCATAACTTTATATGCAAGAAAATTTGGCTTCATTGAATTTCAATTATTTCCCCGTATGCTATTTTGGTTAGCCGCCAGTCTTTTTTTTTTTTTTTTTTTTTTTTTTTTTTTTTTTTTTTGGCCTTTCTCTGAGTTAAAATGAGGATAAATCTATGATTAGATATAAAGAACATATATTTCCAGTATTTCTATCGGGATGATTTGAAGAACACTAATCTATCAGTCATCAATACAACAGTCTGCTATGTATTACTCTATTTTTCTAGGCTCTTGATTTCAGTTCTATATATATTCTTAGTTTTTCCTTTTAGCTTTGATAAGATGCTTAGCCTTAAGAAAACAATGTTCTTTTTAGATATTCAATTTTTATCTTCTATCGCTAATATCTTTTACTCTAAATTTCCTGTTCTGTATGTAAAATTTTTAAATTTATCACTTCTTTCTATTTACTAAGGCAGAGAAAAGTAATTTTAATTTCAAGTTTTCACATTCTATGTAAGGAGGGAGATGTACTCATCATTCCTGAGCAAATCTTCATTTCCTTTTAATATTTACTATTGCGCATCAACTGACTTTTAATATATTCACCAATTTCATACTTTATCATTCATAGAGTTATTATTATTGGTACTTATAATGAAAATTAAGTTCCACTGTTTAGACTATCAGTATATATTTTGTATGATTCTAAGAAAGAGATTTTTCAAGATCATGTTTGCCATGTTAGTAGGAATAATTATTTCCTGACTAAAGAAATGAGAGAACATTATTTTAAAATTTTTGAAAAATGATTTGTAATAAAAATATAAGGAAATATGTTTTATGGAAAACATTAGCATATATATTAAATATAGGTAGATAACCAATATCCTAGATAAAACATCATGATCTTACTTATCATAGTTTAAAATTGAACAGTGTCATTCTTCAAAAAGTATGTAAATTAGAGGGAATATAGAGTCTGCTGTGCCTGACTCACAGAGACCCTGTCCCTATAATCTCTCCCCTTAGACTCTGGGAGAATGGGCTCTACCTGTGTATCCCCCATACCCTGGTGCATCAAGTCTTGGCCAGAGTAGGTACAATTATATTAATTACAAAACAAAAATAAAGATCATGTTAAAAAATCCGTGTGATAGTATTTTGTTATTTTCCAGTATAAGGGATACTTGTACATATGGGATACTGACTTTAAAATTTTAAATTAACTTCATACAAGCTTTTTAATTTAATTAATTTAATTATTTAATTTGAAAGAAAATATTCCCTAACTCATCTCCACTGTGCACTTTTTATTTTTTTTAAATTGATATATTTTAAATTTTTATTTACATCTGAAATACTTCTCTGCTGTGCCTGACTTACAGAGACCCTGTCCCTATAATCTCTCCCCTTAGACTCTGGGAGAATGGGCTCTACCTGTGTATCCCCCATACCCTGGTGCATCAAGTCTTGGCCAGAGTAGGTACATTCTCTCTCTTGGAGATCAGACAAGGCAGCCCTGTTGAGGAACAAATACCACAGTCAGGCTACAGCTTTAGGTAGAACCTTCTCTCAAGTTATTGGAAGGGCCAATATGGAGACTGAGCTGCACATCTGCTACCTGTGTCTGTGACTATATTTTAGTCCATCCGTATTCTTTGGTTGATGGCTCAGTGTCTGAGAACCCCTACAAGTCCAGGTTATTTGACTCTGTTGGTACTCCTGTGGGACTACCATCTACTTCAGAGCCTTTAATCCTTCCCCCAACTCTAGTATAAGAGTCCTGGCCTCCTTACAATGTTTGGTTGTGGGGATCACCATCTGTCTCAGTCAGCTACTGGATAAAGACTCTGAGAAGAAAACCATGCTAGACTCCTGTTTGCAAGTATAACAGAGGATCATTAATAATGTTAGGCCTGGCTTGTGAAATTTAAGAGAGAAGATTAAAGACTATTATCAAGGATACTGCTATTTTGATTGTGAAGATTGTGTGGTTTTGTTTAGTTGGGGCTGAAGAATCAGCTGTGATTAATAAGACACCAGAACTACTAAAGCAAAATCATTGCATTACTGAGACTATTGATGCTGATTAACTGGAGCAAAGAAATTAGTGGTGATTAAGAAGAGACCAGCATCATTGATGTGAAATCTTCTGTTCCAGTGATAGCCATGGTTGTACTTCATGCTGTGGCTATACTTGGTAATGTGTAAGAGTCACCCAGATGGTAATGGTTTTGAAAGCCTGAAGGTGTTAGGAAGAGCAGCTGAGCCTCTGCACTGAGAGGCCATGAAAGGCCATTGGTGAAAGTCTAACGTCAGTGGCAATTTATGGCCCAGGACTGAAGGGGTCATGCAAACAAGTTGAGGCTTGGCACCATAAAGAGGGCCTATGAGTGTCTATTGGTGAAGCCTAGTTGCAATGAAAGAGAGCAGTGTTTTGGCTACGCCAGTGCCATGAGATGACCACCAAGAAAAACAGCAGCAGTTGAGTACAGGCAGCTGGAGCTTAGAAGACAAGATATGTGCTACAAGGGGCAGACCTGGCAAAGCCTTGGAGGAGCCCAGATATTGGAGAGTTAGAGTTTGATTTTGCTTTTGATTGTGACTGTGCCCTCTTATTTTTCCCTCTTTAAGTAAGAAAATATTTTAGTGGAGCCCACAGTTTACTTTGAATTGTAAAAAGGCTTTGAATTTCAAAAGAATTTGGATATTTTAAAGGGATTGAAATTTAAATATCTAAGAATTTGTAAAGAGGGTGGGCTTGCAAAGTTTATGCACAGGAGGATTATAGCTGAGTCTTCAGGTAGAACTATTTCCAGTTTTCTGAGAACATGCCGATTAATATCCAGAGTGGTTCCACAAGTTTGCAATACTACCAGCAATGAAGGAGAATTCCCCTTTCTTCACATCTTCACCAGTGTGTGCTCTCCCTTGAGTTTTTGATCTTAGCCATTTTAATGGATATAAGGAGGAATCTCAGAGTCCTTTTGACTTGCATTTTCGTGATGATTAAGAAACATCACTAAGTGGTGTGTGGTGAAATCTCAGGGTTGTTTTGATTTGCATTTCCCTAATGATTAATGATGTTGAACATTTCTTAAGGTGTTTCTCTGCTCTCCAAAATTCTTCATGTGAAAATTCTTTGTTTAGCTCCGTACCCCACTTTTTAAAGGGGTTATTTGGTTCTCTGGGTTCTACTTTCTTGAGTTCTTTGTATATATTAGATATTAGCCCTCTGTCGGATTTAGTGTTGGTGAAGATCCTTTCCCAGTCTGTTGGTTGATGTTTTGTCTTTTTGACGGTGTCCTTTGCCTTACAGAAACTTTGTAGTTTTATGAGGTTGCATTTGTCAATTCTTGATCTTAGAGCATAAGCTATTGGTGTTCTATTCAGGAACTTTCCCCCTGTGCCCAGAATGGCTAAGGTCAAAAACTCAGGAGACAGCAGGAGTTGGCGAGGATGTGGAGAAAGAGGAACACTCTTCCACTGATGGTGGGATTGCAAGATGGTGCAACCACTTTGGAAATCAGTCTGGCGGTTCCTCAGAAAACTGGGCATGTCACTTCCTGAGGACCCTGTTATACCACTCCTGGGCATATATCCAGAGGATTCTTCAGCATGCAATAAGGACACATGCTCCACTATGTTCATAGCAGCCCTATTTGTAGTAGCCAGAAGCTGGAAAGAACCTAGATGTCCTTCAACGGAGGAATGGATACAAAAAATGTGGTATATTTACACAATGGAGTACTATTCAGCCATTAGAAACAATGAATTCATGAAATTCTTAGACAAATGGATGGAGCTGGAGAACATCATACTAAGTAAGATAACCCAGTATCAAAAGATCAATCATGGTATGCACTCACTGATAAGTGGATATTAGCCTAGAAACTTTGAATACCCAGGACATAATCCACAAATTAAATGATATCCAAAAAGAATGGAGGAGTGGCCCCTGGTTCTGGAAAGACTCAGTGCAAGAGTATAGGGAAATTCCAGAACAGGGAAGTGGGAAGGGGTAGAAGGAAGAAAAGGGGGACGGAAGTGGGCTTATGGGACTTGCGGGGAGTGGGGACCCAGAAAAGGGGATATCATTTGCAATGTAAATAAAAATATATCAATAAAAAAGCTATAAATGTAAAAAAAAAAAGAATCATCACTAAGAATGATTCAAGATGTTGAACATTTCTTAAGTGCTTCTTGTTAATTAGAGATTTTTGTGTTGAGAATTCTCCATTTAATTCTGAGCTACATGTTTTAATTAGGTTATTTGGATTGCTGGAGACTACTTTCTTGAGTTCTTTATATGTTTTCTATATTAGCACTGTGTCAAATGTAGGTTTTGTGAAGATCTCTTCCCAATATGTAGGCTGCTGTTTTGTTCAATTGACAGTGTGCTTTTTCTTATAGAATCTTTTTCACTTTCATGAAATTATAATTTATTAATTGTTTGTCTTAGATCCTGAGGTGGTCTCTTCAGGAAATTGTTGTCTTTATCAATGCTTTGAAGACAGTTTCCCACTTTCTGTTTTATGAGAATTGATCCCTGGTCCACTTGGTCTTGAGTTTTATCCTTTGAGTTTTTGAGTTTTTTAACTCATCTCCAATGTGCAGTTCTTTATAGTAATCATTTATTTGTTAAAAACATATTTGTGTCACTTTGTTAAGAGCTTTTCTTTGTTTGATGTTGTTTTTTCAGGATAAAGGCAACTACAAAAATACAGTAATTGTAAGTCCTTCCTTAGTTAATTCTTGTTAAATTATTGATAATTTGAAACATTTTTCTTTGTTTTTATGTGTGTGTATTATTTAATATATATCCTATTCATATGGTTCTAATCTGTAGGAAATGATAAGAAATAATTTCTAGTATGTCCTTGTCACATCATTTATTTTGTGTTAATACGATTTTTTATTATTCATCTGTGTGATATGTTATAATATGAAGAGTGATATGTTATAATATGAAGAGTGTCAAATCTGATGTTATTATAAAATGTAGACTGATGTAATAGTAAAATATTGTGAAAGAAATTAAAAATTGAGCTGGACATCTTTCAATCCTTTGCTTTACAGAGATTACATATGATTTCTTTTCTGTCCCTATAGATACATCAAATTTATATATTAACCTAGCACAGTGGGGTTCTGGGTGTCTTTCTGGGAACCATTGTCTTCCTATCCCACAGTTCTGTTGACATGTGTTGTTCTTTAACTAGGTCAGTCTTGGTTGTAACATAATGAAATCACGATCTCATAGTGTGAATCTTCCTTAAGAATAAAAATCTAGGCTTTGTTCCACTTATTGTAAAATAACAAAACCAATCTTAGCTCCACTGGTTTTAGTTTCTACATATAGTAGGGCATTATATGTACTGCCTATTTAGTGTAGCTGATGCTTTCTGCTTGCTCAGAGGCACTGGTTTCTAGAGTTTATGAGCTCTTTTCCAAACTGTGTGTTCCTAGAACTTAAGAAAGTGAATCCAAAAGATTGCTGTCAGATGGAAGGTCCAAGTGGCTACATGGTGAGTTCCAGAATGACAAAAGATAGCCTACTCAAAACACCAATTGGGAAGGGACTTGTATTTATATAATTAAAGTTATGTTTGATGCATATGACATCTATGGTTGCATTAGTCAGGATCATCTCATACCCTACACACAGTTATACATATGTTCATCATGCTTCTTATTATTATCTTTCCTCTCCCTGTCCTCCTTTGTTTCCTTCTCTCTTCACACACTCACACAGTTACACAAATACAAATATAAGTCACATTTTGTAGGATTCAGAGCTTCCATGAGGTTGACAGCTAATCATGATTCTTTATTCTTTTTTGGTTTTCCTTAATATTCATAGTGAACAGTAAAAATATATTTTTAAAATATTTATTTTTCTTTCATACTCTCCACCCAGACTTCAGTTTCACCTTTTCCCATTCCTGTCAGTTCTCCCTTCACCTCACCTCTCCCCAAGATCCACCCTGCCCCCTCCTCCATTTCCCTTCAGAAAAGTGCAAGCTTTTCAGGAATATCAACTGAACAAGGCAAAACAAGTTACAATAAGACTAGACAAAAACCATCTCATATCAATGCTTCTTATTATTATCTTTCCTCTCCCTGTCCTCCTTTGTTTCCTTCCATTAGAAGGAAAGGGTCCTAACAAAAGGCAAAAGAATTAGAGACAAACCCCACTCCTACTATTAGGAGTCCCACAAGAATACAAAGTTACACAAACCATATCTTATATGCAAAGGACCTATCTCAAAACAATGCAAGAGCCTTGTTTGTCTGTTTTGTCTCTGTGAGCCATTATGTGCCCTCACCAATTGATTCTGTGAACCATGCCCTTCTGGTAACCTTGGCCCTTCTGTTTCCTACAATCCTTCCTCCTCAACTTCAAATGGCGTTTCCATAGCTTGTCTAATGTTTAGTAGTGAATCTCTGTATCTACTCCCAACAGATGCTCAATGGCACCTCTCAGATTACAATTGGGTGAATCAATGATCTGAGTATAGCAGAACATCAAATACTCAATAAAATTCTTGCAAATCACATCCAAGAACACATCAAAACCATCATTCACCAAAATTAAGTAGGCTTCAACCCAGGGATGCAAGGTTGGTTCAATATTTGAAAACCCATTAACATAATCCATTATATAAACAAACTCAAAGAAAAAACACATAATCATCTTCTTTGATGCAGAAAAAGCATTTGACAAAACACAACACCCCTTCATGTTAAAAGTATTGGACAGATCAGAAATTCAAGGCCCATGCCTAAACGTGACAGAAGCAATTTACTGCAAACCAATAGCCAATATCAAATTAAATGGAAATATACTTGCAGTAATCCTACTACAATCTGACAAAACAAGAATGCCCACTCAATTCAATATCTAAAGCAATAAGACAACACAAAGAGATCAAAGAGATACAAATTGGAAAAGAAGAAATAAATGTATCACTATTTGCAGATGATATAATATGCATAAGTGACCCCAAAAAATGCAATCAGAGAACTGCTCCAGCTAATAAACAACTTCAGCAAAATGGCCAGATATAAAATTAACTCAAATAAGTCAGCAGAAAATGATCAACAGGCTAAGAAAGAAATAAGGGAAACAACTCCCTTCACAATAGCCACAAATTATACAAAATACCTTGGGGTAACTTTAATCAAACAAGTGAAAGACTTGTATGACAATAAATTCAAGTCTCAAGAAATAAATCAAAGAAGATCTCAGAAAATGGAAAGATCTCCCAGGCTCATGGATTGGAAAGATTAATATAGTAAAAATAGCCATCCTACCAAAGACAATCTACAGATTCAATGCAATCCCCATTGAAATCCCAGCACAATTCTTCAAAGACATGGAAAGAGCAATTCTTAAACTCATCTGGAAAGGCAAAAATATCAGAATAGCAAAACCAATCCTTAACAATAAAGAATGGCAGGGGAAATCACTATCCCTGACCTCAAGCTTTACTACAGAGCAATAGAGATAAAAACTGCATGGTATAAGTACAAAGACAGACAAGTTATTTTATGATTTATTTATTTATTTATTTATTTATTTATTTATTGTATATATTTTTTTATTTTCTATATTCTTTGTTTACATTCCAAATGCTTTCCCCTTTCCCAGTTGCCCCCTCCCCATATGTCCCATAAGTCCTCTTCTCTCCATCCATTCTCCTATCATTCCCCCTCCCTTTTCTAAGTCCTGGTACTCCCCTACAATGCTGGATTAAGCCTTTCCAGGATCAGGGCCTTCTTCTTCCTTCTTCATGGGAATCATTTCATATGCTAATTGTACCTTCAGTATTCAGAGCTTCTGAGATAATTAATATCCACTTATTAATGATTACATTCCATGTGTATTCTTTTGTGATTGGGTTACCTCGCTTAGGATGATATTTTTCAGTTCCAAACATTTACCTAAAAAAATCATGAATTCCTTGTTTTTAATTGCTGAGTATTATTCCAGTGTGTAAATATACTATATTTTCTGTATCTATTCCTCCACTGAGGGTCATGGGCACAGGGGAAAAGTTCCTGAACAGAACACAAATAGCTTTTGCTCTAAGATCAAGAATTGAAAAATGGGATATCATAAAATTACAAAGTTTCTGTAAGTCAAAGGACACAGTCAAAAGGACAAAACAAAATTTCCCAACAAATTGGGAAAAGATCTTCACCAACCATACATCAGACAGAGGCCTAATATCCAATATATACAAAGAACTCAAGAAGTTAGACACCAGGGAACCCAATAACCCTATTAAAAATGGGGTACAGATCTAAACAAAGAATTTTCACCTGAAGAAATTTGGATGTCCAAGAAGCACCTTAAGAAATGTTCAAAATCATTAGTCATTAGGGAAATGCAAATCAAAACAACCCTGAGATTTCACCTCACACCAGTCAGAATGGCTAAGGTTAAAAACTAAGGAGACAGCAGGTGTTGGAGAGGATGTGGAGAAAGAGGAACACTCCTCCACTGCTGGTGGGATTGTAAGATGGTACAACCACTATGGAAATCAATCTGGTGGTTCCTCAGAAAACTGGACATGAGCCTTCCAGAGGACCCTGCTATACCTCTCCTGGGCATATACCCAGAGGATTCCCCAGCATGCAATAAGGACACATGCTCCACTATGTTCATAGCAGCCTTATTTATAATAGCCATAAGCTGGAAAGACAGATAAGTTGATCAATGAAACAGAATTGAAGACCCAGAAATAAAACCACTCATTTACAGTCACTTAACCATTGATAAAGAAGCCAAAAAAATATAATGAAAAAAAGAAAGCATCTTCAATAAATGGTGCTGGTCTAACTGGATGTCAGTATATAGAAAAATGAAAATAGACCCATATTGTCACTTGGCACAAAGATCAAGTCCAAGATGACCAATGACCTCAAAATAAAACCTGATACACTGAATCTAATAGAAGAGAAAGTGGGAAGAAACTTTGAACTCATTGGCAAAGGGGGGAATTTCCTAAACATAACTCCAGTGGTTCACTCTCTAAAATCAAGAATTGATAAATGTGACCTCATGAAACTGGAAAGTTTCTGTAAAGCAAATGACATAATCAATAAGACAAATCAGCAACCTAAAGATTAGAAAAAAAATCTTCACTAACCCCACATCAGACAGAGTGCTAATATCCAAGATATATAAAGAACTCAAGAAGCTAAACACCAAAAACCCAATCAATGCAATCAAAATTAAGTTATAGAACTAAACCAATAGTTCACAACAGAGGAATCTAGAGTGGCTGAGAAGCACCTAAAGAAATGTTCATAGTCCTTAGTGATCAGGACTATGCAAATGCAAATCAAAATGACCCTGGGATTCTACCTTACAGCAATCAGAATAGCTAAAATCAAAACCTCAGGTGACAACGCCTGAGGGTATCATTCTGTGGTCAAGGATATGAAAAAAGCAGAATACTTGTTCATTGCTGGTGAGATTGCAAACTGGTACAACCACTCTGGAAATCAATCCAATTCAAAAAATTGGAAATAGATCTACCTAAAGACCCCGAAATAACACTCTAGGGAATATACCCAAAAGATGTCCCACTATGCCACAGAGGCATGTAATCCACCATGTTCATAATGGTCTTGTTTGTGATAGCCAGAAGCTTGAAACAACCCAGATGTTCCACAACAGAAGAATGGACACAGAAAATGTGGTTCATTTAAACAATGGAATACTACTCAGCTATTAAGAAGGAGGACATCTTGAGATTTTCAGGCAAATGGATGGAACTAAGAAATATCATCCAGAGTAAGGTAAGTAAGACTCAAAGGACATGCATGGTATGTACTCACTAATTAGTGGATATTAGCCAAAAATAAAAAATACAAGTAAAAATAAACAAATCAAAAAACAACCCCCCCCAGAATACCCAAGATATAGTCCACAGAACTCAAAAAAGCAAATAAACTAAAGGGTCCAAATGAGGCTCCCTTAGGAGGGAGAAGAAAGCAACCACAGGGGGGAAGGGAGGAACACAACTGGAAAGGAAAGTGAATGGGTGTCAGAGGGGAGCCTGATCTGGTATTGGGTGATGAAAAAGGACTGAAGCCCTGAGGTCCATCAGAAAGAATGGAAACAGACAACCGTGAGGGGTAGGAGGTTGGGAGTACCCTCTATAATGCACCAGAGATCTGGAAGGTGATAGACTCTGAGGACTTAAAGAGAGGGACCTCAAATGAAATGCCTGACACTAGGGAAAGGGAACTTATAGAGCCTACCTCCAGCAGAAAGTCAGGGCTTCTAGTGAGGGAGGAGGTTGCCATCCTACAGTCAAAACTCTGACCAATAATTGTTCCTGTCTGAAAGATGGAAGTGGAGAGGAGCCTGAGGAAAAGAAGATTCAATGACAAGCCCAAAGTGAGACCCAGTTCAAGGGGAGGTCCTGAGGCCTAACACTACTACTGAGACTATGGAGCACTCACAAAAATGGACCTATTATGACCACAATTCAGAAGACCCAACAAGCAGCTGGAAATGAAATTTAGACTAAGCAATTTTGCTTGATAGAAAGATACTTTTTCAGATAGTGTTTTCTTAATTTTATCATCTTTGACAATTTACAAAGAAAATAAATTCTTTTGATTAATGAGTTTTCCTTTAACTCCTTTCAACCTTCTTGCATTCAGTACATTAGCAGGGTGAAGCTGTAATTATTTTGCTAGGAAAATGTATAGATTGATATCCTAATTAATTGCTAATAAATTTTTTTATCTATGTAACTGTACAAAATTAGTAATTTTTGTCTCAAAGGTTTCTAATAATATCACTTATTTCTTATTAAGCCCTTTCAGGCAACTGTTAATAACTAGATTATATACTAATAATTTCCACTTGTAAAGTCAGTATATTCTATTATGTTCTTCAAAATTGACCAGTCTTTAATCGTTATCAAATTCTACTCTTAGTCAATGTTTCCAGACATTTGTCATGACTACATCCTAGAATTGTTTATTATGGCAGATTTTAGGTATTTATGTTAAATGACAACTATAATAGCTTAATGTCAAAACTAATGTAAATTATTTCCTCACAGTTTAACTTTCCACCACTTTCCACCTTTAAAAAAATCCTCAACTCAAAAATTTATCCAGATGCACAATACGTTCTATGTAAGGTAATGTTTCTCAGCTGCATATGTTAAAGCTTTGTATCTATTTGGGACTTCATCCAAACTACTAAAGATATTTTCATAGAATATCTTTTAAATGTTATCTTGTTTTACTTAATTTTACTGTACTCTATTAGAATTGAAAATTTATTAAAGAGACATTTGTGTCTTTAAATTTACTTTTCCAATATTTTTTTCAAAATGCTTATGATCAAAACTACTTAGGATTGTGAGAACATGCATCAGCTTTAATGAGTTTGATTTTTATTGGGATATAAGCTGAAGGCTTTCTCTAAAGTAATAGTGTGTTTGCTGTAGGATGACTATTTTACTAACATTTTATTTTCATATATTTAGCAAATAATTTGTCATGTGTTCATCATTACAAATCTAGATTGTTACCTTATAAAGTGGAACAACATTCTATTTATATTTTAGTGCACATGGTACTTCATCGCCTTCTAGCAAAAGCCACTGTTAGAACATTAGTGCATATGCTTAATATTCTCTATTAAACAATAATTTCTTGCAAGACAACTTGCTGATTTGAAGCAATAGGCCAACAAAGAAATATAGCAATTATAAATGCACTATGCTGCAAAGATTTCCAGTCCGGTGTATTTCAGCTCGTTATACAACAACACTTTTCTTCAAAAGACCAATCAGTCTCCATCACTTGTTCCCGGAGAGTGGAGCAGTTGCTATATGATTTGGGGAAAATACTTCTAAAAGCACATCTTGCCTGTACCTAGAGTTTAACAAAGGTAAAATCATTTACTAAAAATTGGTGCAGATGCAAATGTTAATATCCAAAGAAAAGCCATCTTCAAACAGAAGATTTTACTAGCTTGTGTGTGGCCCAAGCTTATGATTTTCACACATATCACATCCCTAAATCATTGTTAGGTCTCAGCTCCAGGTTATACTTTGAGCAACTAATATAAAGACAGGAGGTGGAAAGCCTGGCTATTGAGAAAATGTGAGATTTAAACAACAAAGATGTTTCCAGAATTATTTCACAAAAATACCTGCATTGAGCTTTTTGAATGAATAGCTGTTACCCAGGTTCATTTTGCTCTTCTAGCATAATTATGCTTTTACTGATAAGAGCACTTAATGATCATTAAGAACAGGACTTAGTGATAGTTGTGACCCCCACCTACTTCCTTGCCTTCTAGATACCTCTGAGAGTTCTTTGATAAGTAGATGATTCTAAGGGCCTAGTTTACTTCATGGTTGTCTCCTTTTGTTATGGGAACTGAGTCTAATTAAAGATAAATCTTGGTGAAAAAAGTGAAGGTAAAGTTAGCAGAAACTTGCTCACAAACTCTAAAATTTAATTATGCCCTAGAACAAACTGTTTTTTCTCAGAGTTCCTACTAGCCAGAAGTCCTACTGTTGTATTAGAAGTGGCATGTGTTTAGTTAAATTATTTTTCTTATAACTTTGAATTTCCAAAGTTTATTAAAAATTCTTTTTTTAAAAAGAATTATGTATTATTTTATGTATATGAGTACACTGTAGCTATCTTCAGACACACCAGAAGAGAGCATCAGATCCTATTACAGATAGTTCTTAGCCAAACTGTGCTTCCTGGGAATTGAACTCAAGACCTTGGCAAGAACAGTCAGTACTCTTAACTGCTGAGCCATCTTTCCAGCCCCTATTATAAGTTCTTAATACCATCTATTTTTCTATTTTATGTTTATAATAAACTATAACCAGAGAGTCAAGGATTAGGAAAAAAGGATTATTTATATTTTTTTGTTTGTTTGTAAAATAGGAAATTATTGAGACATTCAAGTTCCTATACAGCAGTGAAATATATTTTTGGTCCAGCCTGGCTTTTATTTGTAATATGGAGTAACGTGTTAAGTAAAAGCGATGAAAAGGAACTGGGCACAATTTGTCATTTTGTGCACAATCAAGTATTTTCCTCTTACTCTGTGAGTTCCCCTTCATTGTGCAGATTGGTTTCTTGGAACACACTTCTCTATTTACACCTTTGCTTAACCACGCTTTGGTGGTTTATTTTAAATACTTTCATCCATTTCAATGTTCTCGCTCATCTCATCATGGTTTCCTCTATTTGTTTAATGATTTACTTACATTTGAGCATTTTATCCACTTTGAGCTAGTGATAGAAGTCTTTTCATATTAGTCTGCATAGATTCTGATGTTCTTAGTACCATTTGTTGAAGAACCTCTTCTCTTTTAAATGTATGATCGAATCACAGATCTACCTATAGTACTCCAGTTGATGTTTTTTGTCTATGTAATAGATTTTATGAAACTTTGGAATTATACAATAGGGATAAGTGTATACTACCATCTAATCCAGAGCAATTTATTACAGACAAGTCACACATAAGCCTCACTGGATTCTGTTGGATGAGGAGTATGGTGTACATAAACATGAAGTATTATTTCAGAAATTAATAAAGAAATCCTGGTGGCTGTGGGAAAATGAATACTTCCTCATGAGATTATGTGAGATTTGGAAGCAACACAGTTAATAGGGGTTACTAAAGTTAAAGTAGGTAATATAGATACATGAAAATATATTTAAGACTATTTTATTTCACTAATATAATTGTCAAAGGGTATATTGAAAATTAAATATAGAATTTATCCATATTGTGACTAGGAAAATTAAAAAAAAATAATAAAAGGTTAACCATTACTCTGATAGCAAACATAATTAGTGTTATAATTGGGCCATTAACAAACTCAGTAGCTTTGCAATAAATATGTTTCAAATACCGTGATAAACTGCTTCAGTCTTGTTTTCAATGAAAGTATTTTTTTAGAGAAAGACTATCTTTAAGTACTTTGGCAGACCCCTGAATACAGTTATAAGACTGGCCTTATCAAGTAGTCCTGATATGTCATGCTCTCATGATAGTCAAAAATATTACTACAGAAAGCTTCAATTTTTGCTTTTATGGTTTCTCCCTTAGGCAATCATGGAATGAAATATAATTATTATTATTTTCCCCTATAAGTAAGACACCTACATCTGAGGTATTTAAATTATACATACTCATACACACATAATACATACATAATTATATATATATATATATATATATATATATATATTACAATTACATATAATTACCCAAACACACACACACACACACACACACACACACACACACACAAACACCTTTTTACCTAGCCAGACTATTGGTAATGGAAACTGTTTACAAGCCTGTTATTGACAATTAGCAAATGACTGTGTTGCTTTGAAAGAAAGAGAAGTGACTAAGTGATTTAAACACAACATGTATTAGTTAACTGGGATGCTACAGCTGGAAGAACAAAACTGGCACAGAAGCTAGATCTACAGACAAACTGCTCAGATGAATGGCAGAGACGTTGCTGCAGTAATTAGTTCACAGGAAAGCTTGTCATGTTGCTTCTGTTCCCAGAATCAAGCTTCAGACACATTTTCCACTGGCAAATACACTTAGTTCAGCTATCATTGCCAGAAGAATGTGTTCTGTCCTGTCTAAAGTCTGGACAGTAGAATAATGTCTAGACTAGATATTAGTCACAACTCCCCATGCTGTGGAGTCAGTGCTTCTGATGAATTGAGGTGATTTAACAGGTGGATGCCCTGAGTGGAGGTGTAAGGAATCATACAGATTCCTTCAAAGTCATTTGAAGGAGGCAGAACTCTACCATTACAAACTATTGTCTATACTTCATGTAAGTTCTGTGCTAATTCAGATCGCTCCCATTATATACTCTGGTTTTCTTAGCTTTGGGCATGAGAGCAGAAAGATGTGGTGTCTAAGCAAGTGTTAGCTCTGAAATTACATACAACCACTTCTGTACATATTTCATTGGTGAAATCAAGTTACAATGTTATGTGTGATGATAATGGACAATGAAATTAAGCTCCTTATATAGACATAAACTTAAAATAACATATCAATACTTAGAGATAAAGAAACAATTCATAACAAAGACAAGACGTAATTTGAAATATTAAGAAAATTATTGTATTTTTTCCACAGTATGAATTAAGCATACACATTTTTTAATGGCTGAAATTCACCAAAGAGAATACAAGGTTTAGAGAAGTAACCACCACATCATGATAAACCATGCACTGCAGAGTTGATGAATAATTCCTTTAAAAACTTACAATGTTTCAATTACGTCCCTTTGAAATACAAAGATTATTCAATACAAATGGGTAGATAGTAGATAGTCCTAGACAACAGAAATTCCAAGATTTGGCTTCAGAGATAAAACAGAAATATACACAAGAAGAGTTGCCTACTAACATACCTACACCTGTCATTCCCTATATAATAGATTGTTTCTGTGAAAGTCACTTCAGAAATTTAGGAGAGTTCCTACAATCTTGGAGACAAAAATTAGACTTAATCTGAACAAGAAATATGCCCCAGACAATATTCATGGTTGTTGTAATAGCTCTGTAATAGGACTTTCACAATAAATTTCACTAACTTCCTACTATAAATTACTTTAGGAATAATTATGTATTTCACTAAAATTACCCCATAGAAGAATATATGAGCAAGCATCTTAATGAATGTATTAAGTGATCTTTAAAATGCACTTTATTCTAAGATTACAACTCCTCTTCAGATGAAGAATTTGAATCTTCTCACTTTCATAAATAATAAAATGGAAGAAAATTATAATATTACAGAAATTGCAGGGTGGGGTATGGCTAGAAAACACTGCAGATTACTTTAAATAATTTTAAAAGTAAAATGAAAGTAGTTTTCAATTTGTTGACGGAAACTTCAATCGATATTTTTCCAAATGTCTTATTGAATTTCGACAGAAAAAGTACCAATAGTGAATTCACGGATAAAATGTAAAGCACATGAGATATTATGTGATCTACATCAGACTCAGAAACACAAGGGTCATGATTTTTTCACATGTGGAAGCATAACAAAATATTATGTCACATTAGAATGGGACAGAGACTGGCATGATGGTGCAGTATTAAGAGTACATGCTGTTCTTGTAGAGAACCTAGGTTCAGTTCCCAGTAATATGCTGATGACTCACAGATCCTTGTAATTCCAGTTCCAGGAGAATCTTACATCTCTGACTCTACATCCCCACACAATGACTTCCACACCACCAAACCATCATAAACGCCACACAAACACACACACATGCACACATGTACACATGCATACAGACAGACACACACTTGTATATATATATACATATATATATATACAATTATATATATATAATTTCCATATATATTGGGAAGGGGACTGATATAAGAAATCCGATGAGGACTGGAGTGGTGGGGATGATGACTATGGGTGGCAGACAAGAAACATAGTCATCAGCACATGTTAAATTGCTAAAATGAAACCTAAAGTTGTCTAAAAAGAATGTTTACAGATAAAGGAAAAATTCTAAAGCAATAAGTAAATAAACACACTTGAAAATCTGAAACATTCCTCCTTTTTTAAATTAATTAATTTTTTACATTCCATATTTTATCCTCCTCCAACCCCAGTCTACCCTCCAACTGTTCCTCATCCCGTACCTTTTCCCCATCCCCTGTCTCCATGTGGATGTCCCCACCTCCCACCCCTCCTGACCTCTAAACTCCCTGGGGCTTCCAGTCCTTTGCGGGTTAGGTTCATCATCTTTGGAATAACACAGACCTGGCAGTCCTCTACTGTGTGTGTGCTGGAGGTTTCATAGCAGTTGGTGTATGTTTGGTGGTCCAGTGTTTGAGAGATCTCGGGGGGGGGGGGACCAGGTTAATTGAGACAGCTGACCCTCCTACAAGGTCCCCCTTCTCAGCTTCTTTCAACCTTCTTTAACTCAACGACAGTGGTCAACTGCTTCTGTCCTCTGTCTGGGTGCAAATATCTGCATCTGACTCTTTCACCTGCTTGTTGGGTCTTCTGGAGGGCAGTCATGCTCAGTCCCTTTTTGTGAGTGCTCCATAGCCTCAGTAATAGTGTCAGGACTTGGGGCCTCCCCTTTATCTGGATCCCACTTTGGGCCTGTCACTGGACCTTCTTTTCCTCAAGCTCCTCTCCAGTTCCATTCCTGGAGTTCTTTCAGATAGGAACAATGCTTTTAAATCTTAAAATTTTGCTTTTTAGTTGGCCAAAGTTAATGTGGATCATTGAAACTGATACGGTATATCAGTCCCAGAAATAAAATCTGGTTTTACAGTCTCAAAATTCATATAGATTTGATGTTCTTAGGTCAGAGTTCACAGTTTCCAGTACAGATTATTACTGGGAGGCTGAAAAATGTGATGAATTGTTGAAATTACTACTAATTACAGTGGAAATCAAAGATTGGGCCTGGATAAATCCAATTTATAAAGGTTGAGTGAAAAGCCCTAGGATGGTTATGAGACACCCAGGGAGGACTACGCCTTGGAAGAATAGCTTATGAGGCAAATATAGATTGACATATAATCTGACAATAAGGGTAAAAGGTAACCAGATAAGCAGATCCATAGACCTAATAAATCTGATTAAGCAAATATAGAGAGAATATAAAGAATTTTTACCAGGAGTTATTACAGCTCCACATAACTACAGATTCATTGCATCTTAAAAATATCCAATGTTAGTAAGATGAGTCATTATTTGATAATTATTTTGATATTTGTATGTAATAGGAAAAATGCCTACAACTTTTATTTCTCAATAAAATTCATGAAAATTGTATGTATCAGTATGGCATGATATATTTTTATGTATAGGCATATAATGTCATGGTTATATCACTTTAAAACATAATTTATAATGCTTTATTGTGATTATATCCGATATTTTTCTATGTTTTAAGGTATAGTGTATTACTATTTTATATATTTACTTGATTGTTCAATAAAACTCTCGACTTCTCACGTCTCCCTGTTGATACCAACCATTTGATGATGATTTTCCATCCTTTTATTCCCTGTTTATTTTTCAGGTTCTGATTACACAAAGTATCTATTGTGCACTCATCTTCTTGACTAAATATTTGGGATTCCACACGTGTGAGATGACCTGAAACTTGTCCTGCTATAACTAATATAGTAGACCTCATTTGATGATAATTCTCCATTATTTCTGTACTAATAACTTCATTATTTTGGGGGAAGAATAATATTGCTTTTTTCTATGCAACTCATTTGTCTATAAAATGTTTTTTAGTTAACAGGCATTTAGTTGTTTTCAATTACTGAATTTTCTGAATAAAGCTACAATGAAATTGAGATTGCCAGTGTCTCTTGAGCACATTCATTTCATTTCCTTTGAATCCACATAAACTTATTGCTGTTTGCATTGTATTATTGCTCTATTGTTAATTGGGAGTGTGTCTGTAATTGCTTCAGTGTGTCTATAATTGTTTTAACAATGTATATTCCACACATAGCACTCAAGGCTTCAATTTTGTCACATACAGATGAGAACTTGTTTATTTTCTCTGAAAATAAGTTAAAGAAATCAGGAAATCCCAATTCTAAACCACAAAGTTTAATTTTAATTATAAAAATTTAACTCTAAATATAGTGAAAAATATTTGTAAGTTGAGGTTAAATAGATACCATCAAAGATAAGTTCATTGTATATGACGATTATATTTTATAACTTTGTGCCTAATTATTTTCCTGTAAACTTCAAAACAGGAAAATGATAGCCTCTCTCTCCCAATCTATTATTTGCAGTATTGTACTGGTTTCTTGATCATTTCTTTTATGAATAATAAGAAAATGAAGGATAAGATAGGCTCATATATATAAAGCAAGATAGGTATAGTTACAGACCATCTTTTTCGATGTATTATAATAATAAAAAAAAATCACTGATGCAATTAAGTAGACCAAGCTACAATTATGGAACCTAAAGATCTGTATCTTTTTATGCAATTATAGAATCTTTAGAAAAATCTGAAATAAAATATTTTATTAAAGCATTATCCTCTGTTGAGTAATATTAATCCAGCAATATCGGTTACTCTAATCATAACCAAAGACCAAAAACGTCCTAGGTCTGTGTGATCTAGTTGTAATGCAGACGTGGCCATACTACACACCTTTAATACCAAATGATGATATCTATTTAAGACTAAGTTACAAGAGAAAGATTTGACAGGGTAGGATATGCCCAACTCTCATTATTATAGCAGAGCAAGAGAAGCCATTTAAGAGGAATACAGGGAGAAGGTTTATCTGTGTCTTATGTCTTGAGTCAGTTGGTACTCAGTTCAGTGGAATTGAGTTCATTCATGATTTCATGAAGCTCTACACATATCAGAAGGAATCAGAAGATTTTGACTATGTAGCAGAGTATGACCTTGTCAGACATCAATGGAAAGGGAGGTGCTTGGTCCTGTGAAGGCTTGATGTAGGGGTATGCCAGGAAGGTGAATCAGGAGTGGGTCGTTAAGTGGTGTAACATTCTTATAGAAGCAGGAAGAAGGGGGATGGGATAGGAGGTTTTTGGAGGGGAAACCAGAAAAGGGTATAACATTTGAATGTAAATAAAGACATTTTTTCAAAAAAAAAAAAAGAAAGAAAGAAAGAAAAAGAAGCAAAGAAAAGATGTCAGAGTTAGTTTGAAGCCAAGCAGAGCAATTCAGAGAGAATTGGAGAGAATCCATATAGAATGAGTCATCTTGGAGAGGAGTGTAAGCCAGAACAGCTGAGTTGAACCAGTCAGCCAGAGTTCAAAATGAACTAGAAAGGCTAAGCTTATTCATCAGTAAGCCTTTGAGTGATAATTACATGTAGTGAATAACTTTTATTCACTTTTCCATCTGGCACCCATCATAATTGGAAGAAAAAGAAAGCACAACAATGTTTGAGAAAGCAGAGAACATGTGACAGAAAGTTCAAAAAGGATAGCCGAAATGTGACAGAAAGCCACAGAGGAGAAATTCACCCTGAGTTATCTCCAGAACTATCAATCATCACAATGTAGTCAGAAATAAGGGAGAAAATTAATTCTTGTCATTTAAAACACTAAATTTCTAAAAGAAATGAAGAAATGTTAAATTGTAGAAGATATATAATATTTAAATTGTGTGGAATATTTATTTAATTAAATATTCTTTTAAGAATGTATGAAGAATATTCAGTAGAATAGCCCTTTAAAAGTTCACTGTTTGTGATGAGTATTAATTAAAAAGGCTACAGACTTGATAGGTCCAAAGTAATTTTCAAAAACAAGGTTAGAGACTAAATATTATTTCCTTTCTATGATTATCATCAATCTACATAGTTATTGGTTGCACAGACTAGTAATGAAAAGAATTAGGCAACTAAAAGGTAAACATGGTCATATACAGTCCATATTTTTTTACTACAACTATCAGTCTGTAGAAATCACTGCTGAAACAAACAGATTAAAAATGATTAAAACCTTCTCCTATACCACGCTGTAATAAATTGCAAAACACAGTCCTAAGTTAACAATCCTAAGTTATTGGTGAAACTTAGAATTACATACAGAATAACATATTCACAACTTTTAAGTATAGTTATTGCATTAAACATCTGGTGCTTGGCTTGAAGTCAAAGGCAAATAAAATGATATTTGACCATTAAAGCTTTAACATGATATATAAATTAGCATATAATGACTTTCACCTCTTAAAAAAGCTGAAGTATTATAGAACTTGTTAATTGTGTTTATGGCAGTAAAATAGATCTTGAGAAATTGAAATTTTCACACAAATGTGAGAATTATTCTTATCATGCATAAACATATTGAAATATCTATTATCCAAGAGGAAGGTTTTTTTCTAATATGGCCATTTTTTCCTAATAGGTATTCAGAAAAATATACATTTTCCTGTTTAGATCTAAACATACATACAGAAGTTATAGTTCATGTTGATCAAGGCATTTCAAAAGAGAAAAGTATTTTAATTGGTTATCTGGAAGATTCAAAGTAAAGATTGTGAAATTACCATTCAGCGTTTACTTTCCCAGAAGTAAATACGATTCAAAGGAAATGCTTTCTTCAGGAGAGGGAGGAGAGGGAGAGAGAGAGAGAGAGAGAGAGAGAGAGAGAGAGAGAGAGAGAGAGAGAGAGAGAGAGAGAGAGAGAGTATATGATGGTACTTTTTAAAGTCTTTGTCATTTGCAACATAATTATTTTATTTGTCTGCATTTTTTTCTAGTGAAATTTATCATCCTTGAACTATCTATGATAACTGAGTATATTTGCCTACATGGACAAAATATAGTTCTTGTGAATCTGAAAATTATATGCCACAGGGAAATTTTAAAAAATGAGCAAATTGGGGTAATATTCACTCATCTTTGAAAATGCAATACTCAAAGACGAATTTAAGACTCAAAAATCTATACAATCATATTTGTGCTTATTATGTCACATGAGCACTAAAACAAAATCAATTTGCTGTGGATAAAATCACAGCCAAGGACATTTCAAGAGCAATAGGAAGGCCAAAAGTCACGGAAAGGATTTTTCTAATGATTTCTGATAACCAATTCCTTTAATATAAGCTGTATTTTAAAAAAAAAGTAAGTGAATGAAAATACCACATTAGAGCCAGGTGGTGGTGGCACACGCCTGTAATCCCAGCGCTCTGGGAGGCAGAGGCCAGCCTGGTGTACAGAGTGAGCTCCAGGACAGCTAGTGCTATACAGAGAAACCCTGTCTCGAAAAAACCAAATCCAAAAAATCCCAAAAAACCTAAATAAAAATATAAATACATAAAAAAGTACCACATTAAAGAAATGTATATAAGGAACTCATAGACAAAGAATTCAGAAATAGACTGTGAAATTCTCAAAAGCTCTGTCTCTAAAACTGCAGCACGTGAAGAAGCTTATCAAGATGGCTCAATGGTAAAAAGCACATGGTGTCATTTCAGACGCCTGGAGTCTCAGCACCCTCATAGGGCAGAATATGATAGCCTGTAACTCTAGCTACAATGGACTACGTCCTAGACAAAACATCTAAATAACTGTACCAATCATCTGGATTTCTATGTTTTCATGAGTTAAATAAACCAGTAATTTCTTACCTTTTTGAATATTGGTTCATCAATCAAAAGAGCTTTTTCTTTTTAACTGCAATTTTGAAGGTGAAGATATTTAGCCCATTAAAACTGAGAAATTTATGCATATTTATATGAACAGCATTGAATTACTAGTTGTCTGTGTGTATGATTTCATTTGATATAACATACACTCTATATAATGAAAGAAAGTGTATAATTTAATTTTTCAGGATACTTTACTTTAAAAAAAAACTGTTTTATTTTCATTTCTGGGTGGATGGGTGTGTCTTTCTTAGTGAATGCCTTATGTGTACAGATGCCCAGGGAGACCAGAATAGGGTCTGGTGAGGCACCACATATATGGGGGTGGGGAACCAAACTTGAATCCTTTGTTAAGTACTTTAAGCCACTGAACGCCTGCCTGCCAGTCTTATTTTTTAACTGAAGCATGTGAGGAAATACCATTGACAAAATTGACTGGTTTGTTTAAGGGATACAAATTCCCATAGAAAGAAAAGATTAGAATGAGATAGTAAAATACACATTTCACAGAAACTTAGAAGTGCCAGGCAGTCTGGTCCTGGAAAGGCTTGGTACAGCATTGTAGGGGATTATCAAGACAGAGAAGTAGGAGGGGGTTGATTGGAGATGGGCAGAGGAAAGAGTGCTTATGGACTTATGGGGAAGGGGAGAACAGGGAAAGGAAATATCATTTGGAATGTAAACAAAGAATATAGAAAATTTTTAAAAAGTGGCTGTGGATATAGAGACAGAAAGAGGATATATTTCCCTGCCTAAATAGATTTTTTCAGCTATTAAAATGCCTGCCTATCAATCAGAAAGGTCTCACAACAAAATAAAGTAAAATTTATAAAAGAAATTAATAAAAAGCACTATTACATATAAGAAGTGATTATTAATAGTTTCTGTGTCATGCCATATATACTCAAATTTTTAATAATTATATATATATATATGTAAGTGCTGGGCAGTGGTGACACAGGCCTTTAATCCCAGCACTTGGAAGGCAGAGGCAGATTTCTGAGTTCAAGGCCAGCCTGGTCTACAGACTGAGTTCCAGAGAAATCTTGTCTCAAAAACCAAAAAATAAAAATAAAATAAAAGAAGCTTAGAAGTAAACATCTATGATTTGCCTACTTACATAAATAACAGAATTACTACTACATGTAGAACAAATACTCCCAAAACCAGTGCAGCATATATCATAGGGACAACTTCCTGTTAATAGAGACCACTCCTACTTTCTGGACAACAATTTAAAATCACTTTAATGGGTGTTTTTTGTATAATATATTCCAAAGTATGGAAATAATTATTCTTATGCGATCCCCCAATAAATGAATCATGTATAAGGTTTGTTAATCATTATAACGAATACATACATTATATTTAATCAAACAACTGTGAAAAACTTTATATAAATAAACAATATGAGGAAAACCTTTATTTAAGTTAAGTTAACCTTTATTTAAGTATTTAAAAGGTTACAAATAATAGAATGCTAAAAATACATTTAAAATTTTTGCTTATTAACAATTCATACATAAAGTTAGATTATGTGTCATGCATAATTCAATTCCAGGCCTAAATTCTGTCTTGTAATTAATATGATCATTACTAATATGATTGTTACTGATGTTTGGATTTTTTTAGGTTTGTCTGATAAGAAAACATAGGGTATCCAGGAACTGATTATATTACTGTAACTGACCTCAAATTCATAATCCTCTGCCTCTACCATGAATAAGTGCTGAATAAATCATACACTCACTCCACAGTGTAGTTTTATCCTTTTTATAATGAATATACTATTTTTATATTAAGAAGGCAAATGAGGAAATAAAACCTGTAATCACTATGAATTTCAATTTTCCTATTTGACCATTTTATTATTAGTGCATGGTGAGATTACCAAACCTACTTTGTATACACTATTGAGTCCTGTTTAGAAGCTGTTGAAGCTGTGGTTCATAATTTTTAATCTTTTGTTTTAAGAGTATTCTCATTGGATCATTTAGTTTCAACATCATAAATACGTGAGATATTTCCATTATTTTCTGTATATTGTTTACACTACCTAGTTTTATGACAAGTTGACACAAGCTAAAGTCTAAGAGAGGAGGGAGCCCCAACTGAGAAAATGCTACCATAAGATGGGTCTCTAGGCAAGTGTGTAGGTCATTTTATTAATTACTGATTGATGTGGGATGGCCCAGCCTATTGTGAGTGGTGAATTCCCTAGGCTTATGGTCTTTACTTCTATAAGAACGTAGGCATCAAAAGCCATGAGAAGTAAATAAATAAGGAGCATTCTGCCATGGCTTCTGCATCAGCTGTTGCCACAGAACCCCTACCCTGTTTGTGCTTCTGCCCTGACCTCCTAGATAGTGAACTGTGATGTGGAAATGGAAGTTGAATGAACTTTTTCCTCATCAAATTTTTCTGGTCACAGAGGTTCATTACAGGATTTATACCATACCTAGTAAACTTGTCTAAGAAAATTACTTTTAAAAGTAATTTCTTTATTTTAAATTTTTTCTACTGTAAACGTTTATTTAAATGATGTTCAATAAGTTAATTAATATTTGACTGAAGAATTATATATCGAATCACACATCTATATATTTATGTATATGTAAAATATTGTCATATATTTGTAACAAGGAATCATTGTGTTGATATTTATGTCAGAAAAGTGCAGCACCTGGAAATAAAAGTGATCTGACAATAAAAGAGAAAAATATTAAAATGGAACGGCATTGATTAAACAATCTGATGAAAACAAATCAAATCTGAGGTACAGGAATTTTCTAGGTTCTAGGAATTAAGCAACCTCAAGTCATGCAGAAAAGTAACGATTTAAGTAATTCTACTCACTGTGATTTATGTACATTTGCTAAAGAACTATAATCCATAGAGAAGCAATGTATATTCAACAGAAAATACAAGCTAGCATTTTCTCAAAGCTCTAAAAGCTAATGTACACAAATAAGTCATAATTTAACAATGCGTAAATATTTCCAAAATCTTTTAAATTGATAATGGACCTCTATACAATAAAGAAGTATAATAATTTAAATTTCTTTAAATCTGTGCTCTTGGTCATATTCCCATACACATTCATGCAAAGTATAAAGGTAAATATTTGATGTTTTAAAAGCCTACAATAATATTTTAGGTGTTAAATAAAAGCTACACTAGCATTACTGGACACATTTTATTTATAGCCCTTTTGAGAGATTGCTTGAAGTCTTCAAATAAAAATCAATTTTAAGAAAATTCAGAAAGGTTTGTGAGCATTTCCTTTGAAAGTGTAACTGTCGCTAAAATTTATTTTTGGTTTCTAAAGTATTTGTTTTAACCTCTGAATTTTATTAATAATAGCTTTTGTTCAGATAATGAATATATTTTTAGGTAAAATTATGCAGTTAATTAATCTGTAATTAGTAGCATATTAAATTGCTTAAAATATTTTTAACTATCTTAATTCTCATTCCATTAGAAAACTTATAATAATATTTTAAATCTATCATATTATATTTGATATTTTATTGCTTATTATTTATATTGTTGATCTATGGAAAGAAATAAGAAATGTTTATTTTCAGAATGTCAAATAGATCAGTAGGTACAGTCACATGTATATAAGCATGTTGTCCTCAATTCAATTTCTAGAACCTGGATGCATAGTCACTGTTTTGTTGCTGTGTTCTGTTGTTTTAATATTATTGTTGTAATAATTTTTTGCCCCAATAAGCCTGTATAAAAACACACACACAACCCAGTTATTATATTTATGAGCTATATGCCTATATTGGGTAGATCCATAAGACCCCTTGCTACTTGCAGCTTCTCCAGGCCATGTGGTTATGCTCTATCTTCCTTCCACCTCCTCTTTCTCAGTTCACTTGAGAACTCCAGTCCTACCTTTCCCTTCCACTTCCCAATCAATGGCTCCAGCCTTTATTTGACCAGTAAGAATGGGAGATGTTTCAGTGAGATCACCTGAGTACTGATCTACTCCTAGTTGGGGGCAGCCCCTCTTGAGGAAGCAGAATTAACATCAAAGTACAAACAACACCTGGCAACCCACATGCAACACCATGAAAACAAAATAAGGAATTTGTTTATTTTTAACACTTTCAGTGTATTCGAGTCAATATTGTCATGGACCACATGGGTAACACATGGTAGCAAATGGACCAAGGACAAAGATCTATGTCCAGTTCTCATTTAAAGACCACTCTAGGTCAATGTGGAATGAGGAACCCACTCCACTCATTGTCCTCTGACCTCCACACATGTTCATTCAGCCACACACACCAAATCAGTCAATAACTTTAAACAAAAATTCAAGACCACCCCACCTAGGGACCCATCCCATCCACAGACACCAAACCCTGGCCCTGTTGCTGATGCCAAGAAGTTCTTGAAGACAGGAATCTGGTATAGCTGTCCCCTGAGAGGTTCTACCAACACCTGACCAATGCAGATGCAGATATAGCCAACCATCACACTGAGCCCGAGGAGCCCAATGGACGATAGGGGGAAAAGACTGAAGGAGCTGAAGGAGACTGCAACCCTATAGGAAGAACAACAATATCAACTAAGTTCACTTCACAGAACCCACAGGGACCAAACCACCAAACAAAGAGCATACATGGGTGGGACATGGCTCCCGCTACATATGTAGCAGAGGATGCCCTTAGCTGGTATCAAGGGAATGCCTTGGTCCTGTGGAGCCTTGTTGCCCCAGCAACAGGGGGATGCTAGAGTAGTGATATAGGTCTTTGAGACCAAGGGGGTAGGCCATAGATTGAGTGGTTTGTTGAGAGGAGACCGGGAAGGGGACAACATTTGAAACATAAATATATAAAATAATTAATAATTAGAAAATCAAAATAGGAAATGATTACTTTCCTTCTAATGCTCTTAAGAAATTTTATTTTCTGATAAGAAAAATCAAGAAATTATTCTATCCATTTCTCATTGCTACAGATAATAGATATTTAACCTCAGTATTTAGGTATTTTACAAAACCAATAAAAGGGAAATTATTTTCATTGAACATATTTAAATACAACAATTACTAGGAATTTCACATATTATAAACAACATTAAAGTGGAATATAAACATTAATTTTGAATTCTAATGTAATTAGAATAAGAATCCTCTGATTTGTTGAAAAATACAGGGTTTTATAGGATATTCACAGTCATTTCCCAGGCAAAGTACTCAATTCATTAATTTACTGTCTCTTTCATAACAACACTTTTTTTTCACAAAAAGTTGTTTCTTATTATGACCAAATCCCTAAGCTTTTTTTTTATCTGTCCCTTAAAGGAATGCTCAAAGATATTGAATCAAAATTCAAATGTAACATAAGCCATAATACATGCTTATTTCTTACGAATGTTACCTTTGTTTTATTCACCTATGCAATCCGCTGTGATCTTTGAAACAGTATACACGTATTCTCTCTCTCTCTCACACATATCCTCCCATTCATCTTTGGTTCAGAGCTCTGCTTTTGTGGATAGTGGTTTCAGATAGGTTCCTGTTTTCAGGTATCAATTAATTTCATTTCAGAAACTATTTCTTATGCACTCACACAAAAAAAAAAAAAAGGAAAGAGAAAGAAAGAAAGAAGCCACATCAAACTTGAATTAAATTCTTAAAGATCATTTATGCTTACATGACAGTTACCATAACTCACAGCATTATACACACATCAAAGAATTCCAAAAAATAATTTCAAAGGCTGTTATTTAAAAATAGTATCAGAGGCAAAGGAAGTTGCATGTGTCTGGTCTGGTCTGTGGTTCTAGCTACTTTCAAAGCCTAAGCAGGAAGATCATTTGACCCCAGAAGTTACAAGCAACCTGGGTAATACTAACTGATCCTGTCTCTAAAGCTTATAAAAAAAAAAAGACTCCTATAAAGTAATCACCAAGTAAATAAGAATAAATACAGAGCCAGTATAGGTTACTGTTTTTGAAAAGTATTGTTCATCTTGATTTTGTGTATTGACATAATTTTTATATTTTAATACATTTACATGAGTTCTCCTTTCTGTGTTTGAGAGTCTGCTTTCCCCCATCAGCCTCATTGCTCTTTATTCAGTTTTTTTCCTGGCCTTGGAGACAAATCCTGATTAATTCTCTTTATATAAGATTTTCATAATTTTTTTAGGAACAGTGGAATACATAGAGTAACAGGAGACCAGGAGACCTTTACTCTTCTTTTCTCTTTCTTACTAAGGTGTTTTCTCTGGTTCCTTTCCTTCCTCTCTCCTTCCTTGAGTGATTTTACTCTCCAAGTGGCATCAACAATAAAGGTGCTTACAACTACTACTAATCCCTTAATATTTTATCATTTTCTGTTTATTGATTATATTCCAGTACAGTGGGAAGTGGAACTCTCATTTACAGATCTGTGTGTTTTATATTCCTTCACCAACAACTCTTAACACTTGGTTCTTTATAAATAATATTGTTTTAGTTTATCTTAAACATATCACAAGGCACCTGCCATTATTTTTCAGGGCAGCAATCTCTGTTGGCCAAATTCTAAATGCATGGTTTATTCTGTGTAATGAGGAGGAATCAAACTCAGTTGAAGAGTACCTCAGCATTGATTTAAAAAATGTGTCCTCAAACTTTGGCTTTTTAATTTATTGCCATTTTCTGTCGTCAGACAACTTGAAGATGAATTGCTTTGGTCTTGGCATCCTCCCCTTTTCTTGCCCCTTTCTATATTCACTGTCTTGAGGATTACACGTCAACACATAAATTTATGAAATTATTTGGATGCAGATGACTTTAGGATGTAACAAATCACTTCAAAACATAGTGGTAAAATTAATTCATCAGTATCATCCATACTTCAGACTTGTTGACTAGACTCACGTAAATAATTGCCATCTGAAGGCTTTCACCTCAGTTGAGTGTCAGCAATATTGAATAATGTTACTGAAAGACTTAATCAAACTGGTCCACAACCGTACAACTTTGCTGGAATCTTTAGTGACTGGACTGTTGTGACTAGAGTAGTGGGAGAGTGCTCAGATTTCTGATTCTGTCATTTACTCTCCACCTGGCTTCCCTGAATCTTTTCATACGATGGCAAACTCTGTTTCTTCTGACATTTGCATAGCAGTTGTAGTCCTCTCCAGAAGAACAAACAATGGAGGAAAATATTGTCTCATACAGGCAGCACCAGCTCTGTCACAGTTGGTTGTCTTCAGTGAATCACAAAATCAGACCAGGTTCATCAGAAATCAATTATCCATGACCAGGAGTAAACAGTCATGGATTGTGACATAGGCAATAAATTTAGAGAGGAACTAGAAGCTTTGATGTTTTACAATGCTAAATATCATCTCCTTTTCTATTGTGTACAAATATAATATCAGCATGCTCTAGTTTTAAATTTTTATGTCTTTTTCCCTTCGGTATCATCTACCCCTTTCCTATCTCAGTGGATAGCAGCTCCTTCAACTTTCTAGTCATTTGAAAATTTCAGAGGATTCTCTCTTCTGCTCTTATAATATTTAATTTGGTGCTTTAACAAATCATATTGTCTATTTGCAAAGTGTAGGAGATATGAAATCATTAATCACTGTCTCTATTCCATGTGCATTAGTCTACCATAAATTGTTCCAAAAGATTTCTGAATAGTTGCAGTAGTTTTATTTTTCTGCTTTGTCATCTCTTCTCAGGGTGGTAGATAGTCATGAGAGGATGAAAGCTAAAACTTATCTCTGTTTTACAAAGAAACCATATGAACGATATTGCCTATAGAACTCTAAAACATTTCTTGCTCTTATCCTTTGTTTAAGATTCTGCCTCAGTACACACACACACACACACACACACACACACAAAACACCTGCTGCTTTTGTGTAATCCAATCTATGCACTATCTTCCATTCAAACTTTATGATGGTGCGAAAGCCTGTTCATTTGACCACTGATTTTGCCTTTCAGTTAAGGGGTTTTATAAATTGAATGATACATACTTTGTTTTGTGGCAGATGTCAGGCCTCTGAGAGACAACAAAACACCACAAAGAAAGATACAATAATATAAGGCAGATGTTCTCATATAGAGGCTGGACAAGGCAACTCAATAGGAGCAAAAGAGTCAAAAGAGCAGGCACAAGAGTCAGAGCCACACTTGCTCACACTGTAAGCTGTCCCATAACCAACCAAGCTAACATACAAAGTTAAAAAATACACACAGAGGACCAGGTGCAGACCCTGAAGGCCCTTAGTTTGGTACTTTTGTCTCTGAAAGTCTAACGAGCCCTGCTTAGTGGAAAAATGGGGGCCATATTCTTCCAGTGTCTTCTTTTTCCTCTGATTCCTACTATCTCACTCCGTACTCTTCCACAGGGCTTCCCAAGCTCTGAAGGGGAAGAATCCAATGGAACCCTCCAATTTAAACTCTCTCTGTGTTTCTCTGTCTCTGTCACCATCTATCTCTCTTTCTCCCTCTCTGCATAATATCTAGCTGTGTTTCTCTGTACCCACTCCCATCTACTACTTGAGAAAGCCTCTCTGATGATGGCTAGTCAAGTACACTAATATGTATAGCAGAATATCAGTAGAAATCATTTCATTGATTTATTCTCTCTCTCTCTCTCTCTCTCTCTCTCTCTCTCTCTCTCTCTCTCTCTCTCTCTCTCTCTCTCTTCTCTCTCTCTATCTCTGACAGTTGTGTTTGGTTCTGCCCTAGGTCTCTAGGCTTTGCAAACTCTTGTTTCTGACAGTATATGACATAGGCTCCCTCTTGTGACATGTGCCTCACATTAAACCAGGTGTTGGGTGGCCACTCCCTTAAGTTTTGTACCAGGATTGCCCCAGCATATCTTACATGCAGGACATATTCTAGGACAATGGTTTTGTGGCTGGGTTGGTGCAGAGGACCTTCCCACATCAAAGAGACTAGACAATATGAGTTAAGGCTTTATAGAGTCAAAAGCTAGACCTCTCTATGTTAATTTAGCTGTAAAGATGACTTCCTGGGCAATGGGAGTTCGTGACAATTTTCAGAGAGTATTCCTCTATCCTAGAATCAGCCAAGGTTGTTTGGGATCTTCACTGGAATCTCTTGATCAGCAAATCGAAGGAACTCAACTATAGATCAGTGCTGGAACCCAGCCTGGCTACAAAAGATGGCCAGCCAGTTCAGATTCTGCATCCCCCATTATTAAGAGTCTTTATTAGCTTAGTGTCATCCTCATCAGGAAGTTTTCACTACAAAAGGTTTACATACTGCTCAATTGAAGATAAAGTGTTTTATTTTGGAATATAAATTTACTAAGAAGGAAAGAAAATAAAGTAAATAAATAAATAAATAAATGCCACCATTGTTGATGTTGGAACTTGACTTCTTCAGCTTTCTGATGTGGGAAAATATTGAAAGAGTATCATGAGTCTAATCATAGCAGTGGATAAAGTCTGAAAGGCACCAGAGTGTGAACTGGAGATGTAAGAGCCTTGCTCAAGAAGAGCCCCTCTCAAGGAGACAAGGAGGCATCAATCTTACTCAAGAAAGTCCCATGGGTAGACAATGGGCCTATCCTTGACTCCAGGTAGGAGTGGGAAACTGTGAAGAGGGTGTGGGGCTAAAAATTCCTTTAGGGTATCTTTAAGGCAATTACAAAGACTCAGAATTCCTTCCTAGGTTGGCCAGATAATTCTTGGAACAAAGAAGGGAAGCGGTTGTTGGAGCCACAGCCATTACTTCTCAGAGTAAGAGAGAAACCGAATTTGGTGGTGTGGTGAGATACTAAGCCATGCTGCATCATATATTCCCCCGTCTTCCAAAGTTGTAGGATTCCTAAGTCTCTATCTCCTGCTGTAGGTGGCAGATCAACTTTGAGACACTGAGACTTGATATATTAGAAACCATATCTCAGTCTCTTTAAACACATTCTCTTGTTGAAGGACTTAGGAAACCTTTGCCTTCCTTCTTTTGACAACTATCTATTCTCTTCATTAGATCACATAATGTATGGATAGTTTGGGGTATTTAATTTCTACAGTTCTGTGTAGATTATAGATATTGATATCTGTCATGTATACTGCAAAAATTATTTTTTCTTTCTTATCAGGGTTCCTTATTTCTTCATTATTGATGAAGCAATTGTTAATAGTCTGATGATTCTATTTAAATTTTCCTGTTTTAATTTTTACGTAAATTTTTATACTTAACTTTATGTTGGACAGTCAGATTACTCAGTGGTTCTCAACACATGTCACCAAGCCTGAAATTCTGTGTAAACTAATTAAGGTTGAAGTTTAACTTTGTCCAGATTGTCTTCTGAGCTTAAATCAAAATGGAGTACTCCCTTTACCAGCAAGAGTTCTTTCTTCTTCTCTGACCTACTCTGGGGAGTTCAAAGTCTACAAGTTCAAATTCCTCTTTTCGTCTTCCCCTTGTCCAGATAAGAACCTGCCTGGAATGACTCACTATGCCAATGAGGAATTCACAGCACTTTAAAACTCCAGCCAGTGACTTTCATTTACTGCTAAAACTCCTTTCCAGACTCTAAAGTACATATATAACACCTGCTTATCCCAAATAAACTCTCTGTGTACAAACTCACCCCACATAAAGGTCTGAGAACAAGCTAAGGTAATCTCAGAAAGGTGTTTTATTGAAGATTATCAGAAAAATCCTTTATGTACAACACTGAGATCCTTGGAGAAGGCCTTCCCTCTCCTCCAGCACTCCCTCTCAGTAGAACCAGGATCCTACAGAACCCCACCCCTTCACTTCCAGGCTCCATTTCATCCTTCCAGCCTGGTGTGCAGCAGCATCTGGACACCCTGAGAGGGAAGAAATGGAAGACACAGAACTCCAACTGGATCCCAAAACACATACTACACAAACTACATTTATGTCATTAAAACAACTTAAATATTACAAATTAACAAGTATATTAAGGACATTTGACAATATAATTGATTATTAGTATCTGCAATGAACCATATTAACCCAAGAAAACAGTTCAGTGTGTAATGATACTTCTTGCCAAACCTGGCAACCTGAGTTCTGTTCTCAGGACTTACCTGGTGAAGCAGAGAACCAATTATTGAAAGTTGTTTTATAATCTCCACATGAACTCCTTGGCACACACATACTTATAGATAATAAAATAAATAACTAATAAAGTATTCAATGAACATTTAATAATCTTGTGACGTCAACATGACTGTCCCACATTAAATAATCTAGTGACATCAATATGGCATTGCTCCTCATTATTTTAATAAGGAAGCTAAGAAAACAATGAGTTTGTGAAACTCAAAGGAACTGTTATGTTTAATGATATTATCATTTTATGCCATGATTCCAAATCTATCATTTCAAAGGCCATCTTCTTATTGGAGCCAGCAAACTGGAGGAACAAAATAAAAATAGAATGCTACATCTAAATTGGTATAAAAGTTATATAAATATCACTTAAACTCTCCCACTTTATATCTAACTATTAATAACCACAGATAGATAAGTAAAATTATAATTCCATTATTCACATAGGTTATATGATAAACTGAAATGTCTAGCCTGCAGATATTTATCTGTAAACCAGGATTTATTAGATTTGATTCCATTCAGTTTTTTAAATCAGAGTATTAATAATGTTTGAATACCAAATAAAAAGCTTTCAGACATTTATCAAAATATTGAGAACTTTCTAGAATGAATTGTGTGATAAATATCACAAACCTTTCAATTGTTAGATAGGGACTACTGCCAAAGACATTAGGCAGTAGATTTAGCATGGCTTGTCCTTCAGTAACATAAAGCCTGATATGTAGTACAATTAATAAAAAGAAATTTGAAGTTTTAAATAAGGTAAAGTTGGCAGCATCTAAAATGGAAACATGGAAGTACATTCCAGATAGAAAAAAGTCTGATAGGAAACCAGTAAAAGATTTTATTCTTTAAAGAGCCTGAGGATTGTGAAGTTTAAACTCTGATGGAAGAAAAATTGTCAAGCCATAATTTTGCCATGGAAACAAAACTTTTGAAATTACCTGTAGCTAATGCTATATTATGCAAACTCTATATTAACACTGACATGTTATATCATTCTGGTAGACAATATCATCTGATCAATCTCTGTAAAAATAGAAACTGTAGTGTATCCAGTATAAGGAATGACAAAGGTCAAACTGTATGTTTCTGAATGATGTGGCCTGTTAAGCTATAGAACCTATTTGTGTCTTGCCTCATAGAGAAATATTGAAGAAATTGTTAGTTAAATGATCTGATAGCATCTAGGAACCAAAAATGGAGAAGATTTGCATCTTAATCACTCCATTTTTGTGGATTTTTAAGTTACCCAGGCCAGTCACATCAGTCTCCAGTGACCTGACCTCCCTATGGATCCTGTTTGCTATAAAGCCAGGTCAAGTAGTCCTACTATCTCAAAATGACTGCTGAGTTTCCAGTAACATCTACAAACTATTTTTCCAATCAGAGACTCTACTTAGTATTAAAATACTGTGGTTAGTCTCTGTCAGATGATGACTCACACAACCCCTACCACTGGCCATACTTACCTGTACACAGTAAGTGTTATTATACTCAGAATTTCACATTGGTTGTGCAATGGAAACTATTCCTCATTGAAACCAGCATGCAATACTTTCTGTGATGAGAAAAATCATCTTTGTGTTCTGTGCCTGAAAGGAAAAAACCCACATTTATCTCTATTTAAAGACCAGGCCTGATTTTCAGAAACATGTTGTAAGAGATTAGCTGCAGGGACAGATGATAAAATCCAGAACAAAATCATATAACCAACTCCCAAAATAATAAAACAGCCTTAGGATAGCCAAAAAAAATGAAGAAATATCTTATTTCAGAATGGGCCATCTTTTTTAGGCAGTGCTATATCATCCTATGGTTAAATGTTCATGACATAGAAATACAGAACACTGAACACCTGTGATCCCCATAGTGCCCACCAATAAAATTTTAGATTACCCAATCCCACTAAAGAGTTCCCCTGGTTCCCAATAGTAAGGCCTGCATGCCTTGGCCTAGGGTCTCAATTTCAAAAAATTGTTGACCCCTGCATGCTGGTTGTTTCTGTAGAATAAACACTCTTTGTCATTGAATACTATCTGAATCTGTGGTCTTCCTTCAGTGATTTTTTTCCTTCAGTGATTTTTAAGACCCTTACATGCCCAAGTACATGGAAACACCAGATAGATACAACTCTAGTAATTATTATAACTGGGAGATACATTAGTTTCCTTCTAAAACATTCAAAATAATATTCCAATAGAAATTTGACAAACTCTAAGTGAAGTTTCAACTAAACAAACTCATAATGAAATATGTAATAGAGTTACAAGTAAACAGAAAAAAATCATAGAGGTAGAGAGTACAGTCAGTGCATTTCTGAGCTTTTCCCTAATGTGGGAGAAAAATAGAATACAGGTCACATACCTAGAAATGAGGTTGAAACCATGTAGTTGTATTACAATAAAAATTACAAATCAAAATGCAGCATTTTGTCAGGAGGGGAGACTCAAGTTCATAATCCTGCACCTAAATAATGTTGGCAGGGAAGAAGTCTGCTTTACAACTATTGATTAAAATAAGAACAAGGAATAGCTTTTCCCTGCAAAAGGAGTAGGTAATGGTTAAGATATAAAGATTATGATGAAAGAGTCTAATAATTCACACATGAGTGAAGGTACCCTTGGAGACCAGCAGTGTTGGGTTTCCTGGAACTAGAATCACAGGTGTTTTATAGAATACATTCCACAATTGTCTGAAGGTTAATATATTACAAATGGATAAGTAGTAGTTAGTTTTACTATTGTGATGAAAGGCAAATCAAAAAGATGAAAGCATTTGCTTGGATTTTGGTTCCACATACCATTGGCTATGGGAAGTCAGGACAGACACTTAAGCAGGAACCTAGAGGCAAGTGCTCCTAGAGTGGACATGGAGGAATGCTTCCTACTGGCTTGCTCAGCAAGCATGCTTGCTTATAAAACCCAGGATCACCATCCAAGGTGTGCCTCCACCCTTAACGGACTCAGATCCTTCACATCAATTACTATTTAACAGAATGCCCAAGATACTTTCCTATACCCAAATTTATGGATGCATTATCTCAATTTAGGTTCCTTCTTTTCAGGTGATTATGCTTGTTTCATGTTGACATAAAACCCAGCAGGCACCACCTGACATAAAAACATGTTGTTATTAAGCATAACTTTTACTTTCTTCTTGTACTTAAGATCTCATATTAATATTAATGTTACAATATAAAAACATTTACAAACTTTAAATGTCCCACAGACTGAACAAAAACACTTTAGAATTTGTACCTTTATAATATCTAATCTTTTCAAAATCTAAAACTCTGTTAACTTCCAAAATCTCTTTTCAAAGGTCAAGTCTCAACCTTGAGGTCCTACAAAAAAATTAAATGCATTCGTACCTCGTGAGGGAAGACTTAAGACACAATCAAAATCTGAACAAGGCAAAGCCAAACAAAAACTGGAATAACTCAGTGTCCAATGTCCTGGATCAACTTGCAATCTCTAGGCTCCACAAAAAGTCCTGGATCACGTCTCTGGCTAGGCCCTCTACAAACCACACAGATTGTCCTCTAAGCTCAGTCTGGCTACACTCCATACCTGCTGCTGCTTTGGCAGTAGTTCCATGTTATTGACATCTACAGAATACTGGAGTCTCTTGCTGCAACTGGGTTTTACTTCCTACAAAATCTTCTAGAATCTATTCAGGGGCTCCAGTTCTACCATACAATGCCAAGCCTCAACTGCTTTCCAAGACTCCTTCATGTTTTCAAAATCACTATCATGTGGGTAAAGCTTAAAACCACCAAGTTGGGCTTCCTGTAAATTGGTAAAATGTCACCTGTTTCTGGAACACAGCATCTGTATGCTGAGAAAATGCTTCCCAGAGGTTTTAAGACAATGATGCTGGTTGGTCTCTTTTTAAACACAACCAATTACTTAGCTTCAGCAGGCCATCATTGATTATCCCAGCAGAGCAAAAGATTATCTTCAATGCTTCTGCTATCTTGTTAATAGCAGCCAAATTTTCAGTCCCAGCTAACCAGATCTATAGATTCTTAACTCAAAATATGCAGTCATCTCTCCTACTCCAGAGAAACAATATCTTACATATTAATATTTTGTAAATTTAAGGTGGGAAGAAAAATTCACTTTCATTAAAAAAGAGAACATATCCATAACTTTTGCACTGAGTATTTAACCAAGAAAAATGCTATGGTGGCTTTATTCCTCTAAAACTTCTTTGCATGCTCTGATGATTTTAATTGTCTTCTCGGTAAAACTTAATATAAAACTTTGCATAAATATTTTAACTTCATGTTTACATTCATTTGAGCAAAAACACAGCTGACATTTTGAAACTGACAAAACACTTTCCATTCAATTAAGCTCTTTGCTGTATAAAGATAGTTATTTCTTCTTGTTCATAATTCCCTTAAATAACCCTAATTTATTCTTAGAGTTAAGTTGCCTGTGCTTCCTTGGACAGTAACTAATTAGAAAATGGTCTAATTCAACTCTGTTTCCCATAGGGGGCAGAGTACATGCTCTCCATTGAAGAGATTAAAAGAAAATATTCAACATATGTTTTCCCAGATTATTTTAGTATTTACTTGCTTACATGTTTTCTGTTCTAAGTATAACTCTACATTTGTAGTAGAACAATAGATTTTCAAGTGCAGGCACTCACTGTTATAAAGAACTCACAATAGGCAAGGCTCTGTATGTTGTCATAGACACCTGGATGAGCTTGCCTTATACTATTACTTTGTTTTTTTGAAGAAGGAATTGCTAGGACATTTCTATTCTTCTCTGTCTCTTACTATAAATTACTCTGCAATAAAGTTAATTGACAGATTTTTTTCCTTTACACAAGAAGAAATCAAAAGATTACCTTAAACATAAACATAAACAAATATGAGGCAAATAAATATACAGTAATATTTACGTGTCAATTTTATGCTTTGAATTCAAATTCCTTTATATCTAAAGCTGATTTTTTTAAAGAATGCAATGAAAAAAGTGAATGAGACACATTTTAAATAAAATGCACTTCATATGAAAAAATGTCAGCATTTCTCCAGACTCAAATATTAGATATAAAACTTCAATGACTTAGTGAAAAATTAGCTTTCAAATATTTAAGTGTGTTCTTTCTTCATATTTTACTTGCAGAGTATCAGAGAATATTTTGATGTTCTCTGTGGGTTCCTTTACAAAACCCAACATTGTATAGATCATATTTTAAAAACTTTATGATTCAAAAATTATTTTTAGTATCCTCATACCTTTCATATAAATTCTGTTGTAAGGATGTGCATCTAAGAAATATAAATATATTAGAGGAAGCATGACAAGCAGCATATGTTATACAAAGAACCAACAGTATCATATTTTATGAGATACAGCAAATCATATGAATTTTTAGCTTCAAAGATAACAATTGTTTGAATTTCTCAACTTGTTTTTTCACAGTAAACTTGTTCTGTTGTTTTTTAAAAGCAAGCTTCCATGTGTACACATGTGAAATTATTCAGTATATTGAAGTATAAGAAAAATTACTCTCTGTACTAAAGAACAAAATAATGTTAACATAATTTCATGGGTGTAATATAAAACATTATAGTGTTTACTTATTAACATTATTTCCCTGGTTTATTTCTGTTTTCAGGGTTTATTTCTGTTCAGTGTTTCAGAAAAAAAATTTCTCGGTCATTAACATTTTATCACTTTCAATTTACAGTACTGTATCAAAAAAACAGCTTCATATCTGGTGTGGTAGATCTCACCTGTAATCCTAGCATATTTAGTGGCCCAAATGGAAGATGAAGATGAACTTAAAATAAAATTAGGCTAGTTGGAGTACAGTAATCTGGTTTAACATTTAATATACATACAGAAGTGGATAACACAGATATTATGGATAACACTGAGATAAACACTGATATACAAGTATTGTGTTTCATTGAGTCACTGTCTTCAAGCTCAATATGATCAAGTTGTCTAGTAAGGTCATTTATAGGTCTAATATTTTAGGAACCTCCATACTGATAGCCATTGCAGCTGTACAACAGGCAGGGATCTGATTCTGAAAGGTTCTTGAGTTCCCAAGGTCTGTGGCTCTTTACAATTAGTTATAAAGACACAAGTACAAAAACAATACAGTCTAAAAGTCTTTATCAGGTCCATTTTCTCTTCCCATCCCCTCTCAGATGCAAGTGCCAACACACCTAACAGTAGTTATAAAACAGTCTGACTCTATGTCAGACTTCAAATAGGCAATTGAAGAGACTAAGTCTAAATCTGTTTCCAAGAACTGTACACGTCTAGACAAATCCAGGACCCAGAAGCACTACTCCTCTCTCCATTCCAACAAGATTTCATCAACAACAGTTTCTAGACTTCCCTAACAATGATACTAAAATGACACTAGCAATAGAGCCTACAACAATAGAGGTTACCTACCTCTACCTGGAATTCCCCGTATTTGCTTTAAACCAGGACTATAAGCTCATTTGGGAACCTCCATCTTGTAAGATGGTAGAACACAACATACTAGACTTCATCAAAATAAAATACTCTTTACTTTGACATACTATTTGAGTACAGGGTATCATTCTTTAAGGAATCATAAACCCTTAAAGTTACAGGGTCACCTCTGAGAAGAGGAATGAGAGACAGGAAGTTAGACAGACTAGTTTGTAAAAGAGAGATAGAGAGCAGGTAGTTAATATAGGTCGTTATTTTCCAATAGGGAACATGTCTTTCTTTCCCTGCAGACTGTAGACAAGAGGCTAGTTTGTTAAAAGCCTTGTAGGGTTCTGTCTTATACCTGCAGATGACATGAAGATGGACTGGTTCAACAAGTTCAAGGCCAGTTCAGGACAGATTATACAGCAGTGGTGGGTCAATCACACATCCTGTCTTCCTTCAAACCATTCAGCCCTAAATTATGGGAGAAAAACTCTTAATAGACTTTAAAAAAATACTGCAAGAAGAAACTAGATTTTACAGCTTCACACAGTCCATCTGTGTTACACTGGGTGTTTGCTGCACATTGTTCCCCCCCGCCCCCCCACAATAACCACCATTTTCAACTGCTGTTTTTTTCTTGGGCAGTCCATTGATTTTTGAGATTTCTCCAATTCTCCTAGTTGTTCTAAAGATTTCTCCTGCCTTTTATTTCTTATCTGTAAGAGAAAACAACACCAATCAAGACCCCAAGCCAGTTTCAGTAACACAAAAGGAGACTGTTTAGAGAGAAGGTCAGAGGTACAGTCAAGGTCAAGGACAGTCTGGACTCATCAGTAGTGACCCTGGAGGCTCAGGGTCACAAAAGGAGTTAGGTGTGATCCCAGGCAGCATTTTATGTCTCCTTCTCATAGCATCCACTCACCTCAGGAAGGCAGAATGTGGTCTTCTCAAATAACTGCTCTCTTCTTTAGTGAAGCCTGGAGATTCTGAGTTCTAGGTACTTGCTATGAAGTATCCTTTCACATGTTGATCTCTGGAACCTCCTCAGACTCCATGGCCTATTTCCCTGCCACAGTTGAACTAATTTACCATCCCACTAGCAGCAAGTAAATTCACTACTTTCTCCTTAACTATTTTATTAACTGTTTTGGGTTTCCTTCTCTCTGCCTTTTATTCTTGTTGTTGCTTTTGTTCTGGTTGGGTTTGGTTTGTTTGTTGTGAATTTTTTTTAAAAAAATTATTTCATTTTTTTGCTCATCCAGTTTACATCCTGCTCACTGGCCCCTCATGGTCACTTCCTCCCATAAACTTTCCCTCATGCCTCCTACCCCTTCTCCTCAGAGTAGAAGGCTACTGAAGGAAGGTCAGATCAGGAACTTTGGAAAGGTCATGGAACACTTGCCCCTCCAGTAAGGAGAGGCTAATTGACATTCCTCAGACATGGGGGGGGGGGGCGACAAAGCTATGGCAATCTACCTTATTCTCTAGAGACCAATCAGTTTAAAGTTACACTGTTCTGTCAATCACATTGTGCCTGATAGCAGCTGCCCTTAGGACTGTATAAATGCCAGACGAACACACTGCATGTGGTCATTCTCTCCCCATGTGCAGGTGACCCTGTAAGACCCCAAAAACTGAGGGTGCCCTAGCACCTCACACCCCCCGGAAGGGGGACACCGAAATCACTCGCGAGAAACAGTCTTGATGCAATAACATGAAGGTTTCTTTATTCCAGAATTCTGGGTTCCACAGCCATACTCCACGCAGGGTTAGAGGACTGCAGACCACGAGTGCCGAATTGCAGCAGTTTTTATAAGTTTACAACAAAGCCTGCGAATCACAAACCAATCATTTCTTAGCATGAAGAGCCCACGAAATGTGAGCCAATCACGACAGCTTTTATAAGTTTACAACAAAGGCCGCACTCAGTGGACCAATTAGTTTCCTATTTTCTTTTTCTTTTTTTTTTCTTTTTTTTTTTATTCGGTAAATTATGTTTTTTTTTATATTCTTTTTTCCTTATTTGTTTTTTTTGTTTGTTTTTTTTATTCGATATATTTTTTATTTACATTTCAAATGATTTCCCCTTTTCTAGCCCCCTACTCCCCGAAAGTCCCGTAAGCCCCCTTGTCTCCCCCTGTCCTCCCACCCACCCCTTCTCATTTCCCCATTCTGGTTTTGCCCAATACTGCTTCACCAAGTCTTTCCAGAACAAGGGGCCACTCCTCCTTTCTTCTTGTACCTCATTTGATGTGTGGATTATGTTTTGGGTATTCCAGTTTTCTAGGTTAATATCCACTTATTAGTGAGTGCATACCATGATTCATCTTTTGAGTCTCGGTTACCTCACTTAGTATGATGCTCTCTAACTCCATCCATTTGCCTAAGAATTTCATGGATTCATTGTTTCTAATGGCTGAATAGTACTCCATTGTGTAGATATACCACATTTTTTGCATCCACTCTTCTGTTGAGCTGGGTTCTTTCCAGCTTCTGGCAATTATAAATAGGGTTGCTATGAACATAGTAGAGCATGTATCCTTATTACATGGTGGGGAATCCTCTGGGTATATGCCCAAGAGTGGTATAGCAGGATCTTCTGGAAATGAGGTGCCCAGTTTTCGGAGGAACTGCCAGACTGATTTCCAGAGTCATTGTACCAATTTGCAACCCCACAAGCAGTGGAAGATTGTTCCTCTTTCTCCACACCCTCTCCAACACCTGCTGTCTCCTGAATTTTTAATCTTAGCCATTCTGACTGGTGTAAGGTGAAATCTCAGGGTTGTTTTGATTTGCATTTCCCTAATGACTAATGAAGTTGAGCATTTTTTAAGATGCTTCTCCGCCATCCGAAGTTGTTCAGGTGAGAATTCTTTGTTTAACACTGTACCCCATTTTTTAATAGGGTTGTTTGGTTTTCTGGAGTCTAACTTCTTGAGTTCTTTATATATATTGGATATTAGCCCTCTATCTGATGTAGGATTGGTGAAGATCTTTTCCCAATTTGCTAGTTGCCGATTTGATTTGTCCTCTTGATGGTGTCCTTTGCCTTACAGAAACTTTGTAATTTTATGAGGTCCCATTTGTCAATTCTTGATCTTAGAGCATACACTATTGGTGTTCTGTTCAGAAACTTTCTCCCTGTACCGATGTCCTCAAGGGTCTTCCCCAGTTTCTTTTCTATTAGCCTCAGAGTGTCTGGCTTTATGTGGAGGTCCTTGATCCATTTGGATTTGAGCTTAGTACAAGGAGACAAGGATGGATCAATTCACATTCTTCTGTACGCTGACCTCCAGTTGAACCAGCACCATTTGTTGAAAAGGCTATCTTTCTTCCATTGGATGTTTTCAGCCTCTTTGTCGAGGATCAAGTGGCCATAGGTGTGTGGGTTCATTTCTGGATCTTCAATCCTGTTCCATTGATCCTCCTGCCTGTCACTGTACCAATACCATGCAGTTTTTAACACTATTGCTCTGTAGTATTGCTTGAGGTCAGGGATACTGATTCCCCAAGAATTTCTTTTGTTGCTGAGAATAGTTTTAGCTATCCTGGTTCTTTTGTTATTCCAGTTGAATTTGATAATTGTTCTTTCTAACTCTGTGAAGAATTGAGTTGGGATGTTGATGGATATTGCATTGAATCTGTATATTGCTTTTGGCAAAATGGCCATTTTAACAATATTGATTCTACCGATCCATGAGCATGGGAGGTTTTCCCATTTTTTGAGGTCTTCTTCCATTTCCTTCTTCAGAGTCTTGAAGTTCTTGTCATACAGATCTTTCACATGTTTGGTAAGAGTCACCCCAAGATACTTTATACTGTTTTTGGCTATTGTGAAGGGGGTCATTTCCCTAATTTCTTTCTCAGCCTGCTTATCCTTTGAGTATAGGAAGGCCACTGATTTGCTTGAGTTGATTTTATAACCTGCCACTTTGCTGAAGTTGTTTATCAGCTGTAGGAGTTCTCTAGTGGAGTTTTTTGGGTCACTTAGGTAGACTATCATGTCATCTTTAAATAATGATAGTTTGACTTCTTCCTTTCCAATTTGTATCCTTTTGACCTCCTTATGTTGTCGAATTGCCCGAGCTAGTACCTCAAGTACAATATTGAAAAGATAAGGAGAAAGGGGGCAGCCCTGTCTAGTCCCTGATTTTAGTGGGATTGCTTCAAGTTTCTCTCCATTTAGTTTGATGCTGGCTACTGGTTTGCTGTATATTGCTTTTACTATGTTTAGGTATGGGCCTTGAATTCCTGTTCTTTCCAAGACTTTAAGCATGAAAGGATGCTGAATTTTGTCAAATGCTTTTTCAGCATCCAATGAAATGACCATGTGGCTTTTTTCTTTGAGTTTGTTTATGTAGTGGATTGCATTGATGGATTTCTGTATATTGTACCAACCCTGCATTCCCGGGATAAAGCCTACTTAATCATGGTGGATGATCGTTTTGATGTGTTCTTGGATTCGGTTGGCAAGAATTTTATTGAGTATTTTTGCATCAATGTTCATAAGGGAAATTGGTCTGAAGTTCTCTTTCTTTGTTGGATCTTTGTGTGGCTTTGGTATCAGTGTAATTGTGGCTTCGTAGAAGGAATTGGGTAGTGTTCCTTCTGTTTCTATTTTGTGGAATAGTTTGAAGAGTATTGGTGTTAACTCTTCTTTGAAGGTCTGATAGAATTCTGCACTGAAACCATCTGGTCCTGTGCTTTTTTTGGTTGGAAGTCTTTCTATGAGTCCTTCTATTTCTTTAGGCATTATGGGACTGTTTAAATGATCTATTTGGTCCTGATTTAATTTTGGTATTTGGCATCTGTCAAGGAAATTGTCCATTTCCTCCAGATTCTCCAGTTGTGTTGAGTACAGGCTCTTGTAATAGGATCTGGTGATTTTTTGGATTTCCTCAGTTTCCGTTGTTACATCTCCCTTTTCATTTCTAAGTTTGTTAATTTGGATACTTTCTCTGTGCCCTTTGGTCAGTCTGGCTAAGGGCTTATCTATCTTGTTGATTTTCTCAAAGAACCAGCTCCTGGTTTTACTGATTCTTTGTATGGTTCTCTTTGTTTCTACTTGATTGATTTCGGCCCTGAGTTTCATGATTTCCTGCCTTCTACTCCTCCCGTGTGAAATAGCTTCTTTTTGTTCCAGTGCTTTCAGGTGTGTCCTTAACCTGCTAATGAATACCCTCTCCATTTTCTTTTTGGAGGCACTCAGGGGTATGAGTTTTCCTCTTAGCACTGCTTTCATCGTGTCCCATAGATTTGAGTATGTTGTGTCTTCATTTTCATTGTGTTCTAAAAAGTCCTTAATTTCTTTCTTTATTTCTTCCTTGACCAAGGTATCATTGAGTAGAATATTGTTCAGTTTCCACGTGTATGTGGGTTTTCTGTTGTTTTTTGTTGCTATTGAAGACCACTTTTACTCCATAGTGATCTGATAGGAGGCATGGGATTAGTTCGATCTTCTTATATTTGTTGAGCTCTGTCTTGTGACCAATTATATGGTCGATTTTGGAGACAGTACCATGAGGTGCTGAGAAAAAGATATATTCTTTTGCTTTAGGATAGAATGTTCTATATATATCTGTTAAATCTATTTGGTCCAAAGCTTCAATTACTTTCATTGTGTCCCTGTTTACTTTCTGTTTTCCTGATCGGTCCATTGAGGAAAATGCAGTGTTGAAATCACCCACAATTATTGTGTTAGGTGCAATGTGTGCTTGGAGCTTTAATAAAGTTTCTTTTATGAAAGAGGGTGCCCTTGCATTTGGAGCGTAGATGTTCAGTATTGAGAGTTCTTCTTGTTGTATTTTTCCTTTGACCAACAAGAAGTGTCCCTCAGAGTCTCTTTTGATGACTTTGGGTTGAAAGTCAATTTTATCTGATATTAAAATGGCTACTCCAGCTTGTTTCCTGAGACCATTTGCTTGTAAAATTGTCTTCCAGCCTTTTACTCTAAGGTAGTGTTTGTCTTTGACCCTTAGGTGTGTTTCCTGTAAGCAGCAAAATGTAGGGTCCTGTTTACGTATCCAGTCAGTTAGTCTATGTCTTTTTATTGGGGCATTGAGTCCATTGATGTTAAGAGATATTAAGGAATAGTGATTGTTACTTCCCGTCATTTTTGATGTTATTTTTTAAATTTGATTGGTTAACTTCTTTTGGGTTTGATGAAAGGTTACTATCTTGCTTTTTCCAGGGTGAAGTTTCCCTCCTTGTATTGGTGTTTTCCTCCTATTATCCTTTGTAGGGCTGGGTTTGTGAATAGATATTGGGTAAACTTGGTTTTGTCATGGAATATCTTAGTTTCTCCATCTACAGTGATTGAGAGTTTTGCTGGATACAGTAGTTTTGGCTGGCATTTGTGTTCTCTTAGAATCTGCATGAGATCTGTCCAGGACCTTCTAGCCTTCATAGTCTCAGGTGAAAAGTCTGCTGTGATACTGATAGGTCTTCCTTTATATGTTACTTGGCCTTTTTCTCTTACTGCCTTTAATATTCTTTCTCTGTTTAGTAATTTGGTGTTTTGCTTATTATGTGATGGGAAGTATTTCTGTTCTGGTCCAGTCTGTTTGGAGTTCTGTAGGCTTCTTGTATATGCATGGGCATCTCTCTCTTTAGGTTAGGGCAGTTTTCTTCCATAATTTTATTGAAGATATTTGCTGGCCCTTTAAGTTGTAAATCTTCACTCTCATCTATGCCTATAATCCTTAGGTTGGGTCTTCTCATTGTGTCCTGGATTTCCTGGATATTTTTGGTTACAAGCTTTTTGCATTTTGCATTTTCTTTAACTTTTGAATCCATGGTTTCTATGGTATCTTCAGCATCTGAGATTCTTTCTTCTATCTCTTGTATTCTGTTGTTGATATTTGCATCTATGTCCCCTGATTTCTTCCCAAGGCTTTCTATCTCCAAAGTTGTCTCCCTTTGAGTTTTCTTAGTTGTTTCTACTTCTGATTTTAGATCCTGGATGGTTTTGCTTAGCTCCTTTACTTGCTTGTTTGTGCTTTCCTGTAATTCTTTAAGAGATTTTTGTGTTGTCTCTTTTATGACCTCAGCCTGTTGACGAAAGTTCTCCTGTATTTCTTTAAGTGTTTTTTGCGTTTCCTTATTATTGGCTTTTGTATTCTCCTGGATTTCTTTCAATGATTTTTGTGTTTCCCTTGCAAGGGCTTCTAACTTTTGATCCATTTTCTCCTGAATTTCTTTAAGTATGTCCTTCATGTGCTCCTGTACCAGCATCATGACCAGTGATTTTAAATCCAAATCTTGTTTTACTGGTGTGATAGGGTATCCAGGACATTCTGGTAAAGGAGAATTGGGTTCAGATGTTGCCATATTGCCTTGATTTCTGTTAGTGACGTTCCTGCGTTTGCCTTTTGCCATCTAGTTCTCACTGGTGTTAGTTGGTCTTGTCAATGCTGGACTCACCAGTGCAAGCTGCTCCTTCCCAGGTGGCCTCTGGTGCACAGCTTACCTCCTGCACTGCCTGGAGACAGGGTGCTGTTGCCCAGGCTGTTCAGATCCCGAAGCAGACACCTGAAGTCTCCTGCTGGGCCTGCTGGATTCACTGGAGCACACTGACTTCTCCCAGCTGGCCGCCCGGAAGCCCCTCTTGCCTCTTGTAGGACCTGGAGATGTGGTGTTGCCGCCCAGGGTGATCTGGATCTGGAAGCGGAGAGGTCTGAGGGCTACCGCCAGAGGCCTCAGGACTCAGTTTCCTATTTTCTTGAATGACTACAGCTACGTGAATTCCTGCATTGGGGTAATGGAGTAAGTTTACAGAAGCAAGATAAGCTTAGCCTATTTCCAGTTACCTTATGGGGCCAGGATCACCTATTCAAGGCCTTTCTGCTAGCTCTAAACAAAGGGCAGGCTCTGGAATGTGACCTTTTACCTAGTTTCTAACAAAGAGAGATAGCATTTTAAACTTCTGACTTCTTGGGGTCATTAGAGTTAGGCTGTATTATTTTCTATCTTTTCAACCCCAGTATGCTGGATTAAATAAAATTCCTTTGCTTTTGCATGGATTCCCATCTCCAAGTTTTTCACTCAGATTTCACTGGTAAGTTAAGGCTTGCCAGAGTCTTACACTGCCCCTGGGTATACCAGTACACTGGCATTTCAAGTCTTAGCAAGAGTAGGTCCTTCCTGTCCCATAGAGGCCAGACTAGGAAGCCCAGCTAGAAGAACATGTCCCACAGACAGGTAACAGCTTTTGGGATAGTTCCAAGCCCAGTTGTTCAGGACCCAGGTGAAGACCTCAGCAACACATCTGGTACATTTTCCTGCAGTTACATCAAATGTGGCAAGAGAGAATTGAAGCCAAGACAAATAGGTTTTCTGATCAAGGCTTGATGTTTAATGGGGGGTCTCCAAATATATATATATATATATATGGTGGGGGGAACCCTTCCCCCAAAGGCTGGAAACTCTCTCAGAACCAGTTTGCTTGCTCTGCAGGTGGCTAGTGTCAGGTGGCTAGTGCCTCTTAGGAATGTGCGTTTCCTTGGAGAACAATGGGCTTCACCTTGGTCTGAGCACTCCACCCTAGGCAGAAAGGATTATGGCTAACACAGGAGTTCATGCTCAAAGGTTCGGAGAGGAACTTCACTTTGGTGGATGTCAAGTTCCTGCCAGGTGGCATGGCACCTCAATAAGGCTCTCTGCACAGCCTGGGTTCTTTGGTTGGTTGTTCAGTCTTAGAGAGGCCAAAGGGTCCAGATTCATTGACTCCTTTGGTTTTGCTATGGAATTCCTATCCCCTTTGGGGCCAAAATCTTTTCTCCTATTCTTTAATAAGAGTCCCCAAGCTCCAAGCACTGTTTGACTGTGGGTGTTTGCATTTGTCTAAGTCAGCTGCCCGGTAGAGCCTCTCAGAGATCAAAATGCTCCTTCTGCAAGCATAACAAAGCATTATTAATAGTGTCAGGAATTGGTACTTGCCAGTGGGATGGATCTCAAGTTGGGCTGGTTATTGGTTGCCCATTCACTCAGTCTCTGCATCATCTGCGGTGCCTCCATTCCTTGTAGACAGGATAAATTTTGGGCTGAAAATTTGTGTGTGGATTGGTGTGTCTATTGCTCCACCGATGCCCAGGTCTGACTATAGGAGGTGGCCTCTTCAGGTTCCATATCCCCAATGTTGTGAGTCACATCTAAGGTATCTCTTATTAATTCTTGGGCACCTCCCTTAGCCCAAGCATCTATCACATCCTGATGATGGTCCATCATATTTGTTCCCCTGTCACTGCAGATTTTCATCCATTTTTATGGCCATCTAGCCATCTTTCCTGTGCTTTGCCACACTTGATCCTGAACCCTACCATTCCCTTCCCCCATTTCTCTCCCTCCAGTTTCCTTTCTCCTACAACCTCTTAGGAATATTTTATTCCCCCGTCTAAATGATATTCAAGAATCCGAACTTCAATCTTCCTTCTTGTTTAGCTTTCTAGAGTCTGTGGAGTATAACATGGTACCTGCATTTTATGGCTAATATCTAATTATAAGTGAGTACATACCAGGCATGTCCTTTGGGGACTGGGTTACATCACAAAAAATGATGTTCTCAGTTCCATTCTTTTGCCTGCAAAATTCATAATGTCTTTGTTTTTAATAGCTGAATAGTATTCCATTGTATAGATACAGCACTTTTTTTTTAAATACATTATTCAGTTGGGGGACATCTAGATTGTTACCAGTTTCTGGCTCTGAAAATAAAGCTGCTATAAACATAACTGAGCAAGTGTCTTGGTGGGATAATATAACATCTTTTGTGTATCCCTAAGAGGAATATACCTGTTTCTTGAGGTGGAACTATTCCCAGTTTTCTGAGAAACCTAAAATTGATTTCCAAATAGGTTGTAATAGTTTTTATTCCTACCAGCAGTGAAGGAGTGTTCCATCTGCTCTACATCCTTGCCAACATCTGCTATCACTTAGGGTATTTTTTAAATTTTTTTTTATTTTAAAGATTTATTTTATTTGTATGAGTACAGTGTAGCTATCTTCAAACAAAAGAGGGCATTGGATCTCATTATAGAAGATTGTGAGCCACCATGTGGTTACTGGGAATTGAACTCAGGACCTCTGGGAGAGCAGTCAGTGCTCTTAGCCACTGAGCCATCTCTACAACCTCCTCACCCCCTATCACTTGGGTTTTTAATCTTAGCTATTTTGTGGGTGTAAGATGGATCCAAAGAGTTATTTTGATTTGCATTTCCCTTTGTGAATGTGTTTGTATATAATCTTTTTTTATTATTAGCTTTACTCTTTTCTTTTTACAGTCTAGTAGTTATTGCCCTCTTGTTCTTCCTAGACAGTTCTTCATCCCACTCCTTCTTCTGTTTGGTCAAAAGGATGTCCCCACCCCACACCCCACATCCCATATTCCCTAGGGCCTCAAGTCTTTTTAACTGCCTCATTGTACACTTGTGAGAGCAAAGTGGCCTGTGTTATCCACTAAATTATTCTTCAGAATGCAACAAGCCTGCTGTTTGCTTTATTCATAACTGTGCTGTGGTAATACATTCCTACCAAAGGATACTTAAGAAAAATTGTTACTTGGTCTCCCAATCTGTGGGTATAAACCATCATGACAAAGAAATCAAGGCAGGGTGAACTTGCAGAGGTTGGTCACATGATATACTGAGTCAGAATGCAGAAAACAATGAATGTTTCTGCTCACCTTGCTTTCATTTTTTCTATACAATCAAAGATCCCAGTCTATTGAACGACTCTACAGGGAGTATGTCTCCCACAAGAATTAACCCAACTTACACAGTTTCTCACTGGTGTATCTACAAGCAGATCTCATTGAGTTGACAATTGAGATTAACCATAACAGTTCACATTTCTATTACCTTAATATAATGACTGTATTATTATACTTCTGGAAAATTATGTTTATAGTAATTACATTCACACTATATGGGTTTAAGGCATTTGAACCCACTAAGGCATAAGAGTAATGAATTTGAATCAAATAATTTTATTATGTTTTTAATGAAAGTTTCTCATACAGGTGTAATAATGCTCGCAAGAACAGATGCGTATACCCTCACATGCATGCAAAATGCATGTGCATGTCTGTGTAGAACCACAAAGCATATATGTATTAATATGTTTCTTGATTTCTTATTTATGAATTAGGAAATTAAATTCTACTGTCCATTGATTCTTCAGATATTTGTGTCTTCCAGGGAATTAATTCAGAAGGAAGACACAAATAATTTAATTAAAAGTTCATTGAGCAAAGAATATGCAAGCACTGTAAAGAGAGATTAGAATGGGATGTCCCATAGGTGACTCCCCAAAGCACAGGAGCTTCTAAAGCACAGGGGATTTTATGCTTTATATTGTAAGAAAGATCCTTTATGAATATTCATGTTATGGAGAGTGGAGTATCTATTTCATACAGTCTTTTTTTGTTGTTTTTTTGTTTGTTTGTTTAAGCAAAAGCATATTTTTCCTATGGTCCTCTAAGAACCACAATGTAATAACATTATAATGAAGCTAAAGTCTTCTGAGGATACAGACTTGTCGATGGTACACCGGTGGGAGAAAATATTCTCAAGCCTTAGTTCTTGATACAACAGACAATCTATATGTAGCTTAAATGATGCAAGCATCAAGTGGCATTTCTGCCATGAAAGGAGATAGATATAGGCATACAGTGGTAGCTCAAGTCTACATCCCATCTTAAGTAGTTCAAGTTTCTATAAATGACCATATGGCGGTCTGTGGGTTACAACACTTTTCCCATACTGTTAAGACATTTGGCTATTGTAAATAGTGAGGATTGAAAATGAAAACTGCATCAAGGATTTTATAATACTATGTTAAGTATATAAATAAGAACCAGGCACACTAGGTCCCATTTTTCCAAGTTCTACCTCTCATGCCTATAGTCTACCTGACACAATGGTCATTATGCATCTGACTAAAAATCTCATATTCTTAAATCTTATCAGGATATGATGGTATTAGGCTGGGTTTAATGTAAATGATTAGATCAGAAAAGAATGAGACTTACAAATGTGACTCATGTGGAAACACAAAAACAGAACTTTGCTTTTATTTAAAAAAATGCAGAGGTCTTCTTAGTCTGCAACTAGGGAATGGTATGTGTGAAACATAATGTGGTAGACAGAGGACTTAGATTCTCTAACACCACTGATCAAACTTATATCACCAAACTTGACCTAGGAGAAATAAATTCTCATTTTTGGTAAGCTACTCACATTCTGTTACAGCAGCTCCAAAAAGCTAAGTTTGATGAGTCCTAGCAATATAATGATTAGTGATCCATTGCTGTGAAGACAAACCATGACCAAGGTAACTCTTATAAAAGACTTTTAACTGAGTCTGGTTTACAGGTCTAGAGGTTCACTCCATTATCATCATGGCAAGAAGCATAGCAGTGTGCCAGCAGTCATGATACTTGAGGAACTAAGAGTTCTACATCTTTATCTGAAGGTTCTAGGAGAAAATTGACTTCCAAGCAGCTAGAATGAGGATCTTAAATCCCACCCTCACAGAGACACACCTACTCCAACAAGGCCACTCCCTGGGCCATGTATATGGACACTACCACACCACCATAACATACACACAAAAACATGGAAGTGGATAGAAAGCTAGGGAGGGACATGAAAAGAAAGAATAGAAGAAAGTGAGGAATAGAAGTAGGGAGATAGAAAAGAAGGGACAAAGAAAACGAGGTATAATAAACAAAGGGAGAGAAACAAAACAAAGAAAACCAACACAACCAGAAACTAGTTCTTTATTATCTAAATATAATTAATAAAACTCTATTGAGAATTAATAATAATGAAAAATGCAACTTTGTATCAGAAATGCACACCATTCTTAAAAATGACAATAAGAAGAAATGAAAAAATACAAAGTATAACTCACACAATTACAAATAGAAAAAGCAAACTATATGAATAAAACAACAAAAATTATTTAATAACAATCCAACACACATAAGGCCTACATTACTTTACTAGTTCATCCTTCCAAAGAGTTAAGGAATAACTGACATAAATTATGTATTTATTAAAGAATGGAAAAACATTTTTTCAAATTATTGTCAGTAATTTCATGACTTAATCAAACAAAGATATTACTTAGAAATAAATACAAGCTAGTATCTCCATAGACAATTTGAAAAAAAATCAGTAGCCATGAATAAAAGAAAGTAATAAATGCATAAAAAATTAACAAAACTGAGCCATTAGTATTGAATATTTAATATTAAAAGAGTAACCTCCTTAAAATGAGAATAAAACAATAAAACAGTTAATGGGAAAACTATTGAAAACTGGAACACACATTTATGTCTTCAAAATATCACAGAAGTAAGTACAAAGCAGAAATGACTTGACAGGAAGTATAAATCAATAAAAGTAACAATTATAATCATTTGTAGAATGCAATGTGTTCATATATTTAATGAGTAAATAGAACATAAAACCAAATATAAAGCTCCTCTCATTTTATATAAATTCAAAAATGCTGAAATTTTTTGTTATAGAACTGGTCACAAAGTATACAAATATGAAAAAGCCAATAAATAATGTGACAAATCTATACAGTTGGTGGTAAAACAAACAAACAAATAAGCAAACCTAAGCAAGTAGGCAGTAAATATTCATGAACTAAAAGATGCATTCCTGTTAGAGAGCAGGTCCAGTCAAAGAATTTGAACTCCAGTCAAAGAATTCCATGTTTTGGCAATGTTTCAAAGGTATTAGGAAAAGTTTGGAATACCCAAGACAATTCTAATATCAAGTGACACCCAAAAGGAAGGAAGGAGAGGCCCCTGGTCCTGGAAATGCTCAGTGCAGCAGTGTAGGGGAATACCAGGGCAGGGAATGGGTGGATTGGGGAGCAGTGGGAGGGAAGAGGGATTATGGGACTTTTGAGGAGGGGGGAATCCAGGAAAGGGGAAATCATTTGAAATGTAAATAAAGTATATATTGAATAAAAAAAGAAAAATATTCTAATGATGAAAGAAAATATATTATATATATCAGAAATACAATGAGATTTAGGAATAACACTACTAGATTCAGAAACATCAGTTAGCTAGTGACAAGTATTAATTTGTTGAGGCTTTTGCTTGCACATCATAAAATGCATGCCTAATAGAAGTCTATGCTGTATCATTGGTAAGGTCTGTTCTCCAGATAAATATTTAGCAGTTTATGAAAAAATAGACAGAGAAATCAATATGAAGGAAGATAAATTGATAAACATTATACATTAATTACCTTTCTCTTTTCCATGATTAATCAAATGATAAGAAGCAGTTGAAACAAAAGTGGACTTGTTCTGTATTAGGGCTGGGGGAGTGTCACCCTCAAGGTGGGAAAAGCTTCCCATCATGAGGCTTCCTTAGAGCTGAAGTTTGCAGCTACGGTTTGCTTTGTACCACCCTGATGAGGTAACAATTAGAGAACCCACAAGAAGCTGCTTTACTTTACATTCAAGGATGCACACAGTGACTGACATATTCCATAAAACTTACACATCTGAGTGGTTTTAGAACCTTCTCTAACCACAATGCCAGTGTTGACCAAGTACTCAAGCACAGGAGTCTATGAGCAACTTTTCCATATTCAAACCTTAACACATTACTTAAATGCGACCTCACCAAATTTTATGAAGTTTGTTACTGCTAATGATGCATGTAGTATAAAGTTGTGTAGCTTCTATTCTTGTTCCTTCATGGTGAGTGGACAAAGTTATTTTGAAAGATAAAAGAAACAATATAAAATGTATTATCATCAGTACAAATAGGATCCTACTCTCCTAATATAACGTGAAAAAATTTAAAAAGCAATAGCCACAGAAATAAGCAAATAAGAAAACCCATGAAACTATATCTCTAACAGAGAGGATGTAGAAATTGTGATGGGAGAGTGTGAGTGTGTATGTGTGTGTGTGTGTGTGTGTGTGTGTGTGTGTGTGTCATCCATGTGTCCTCTGGCAGAGACAGGAGTTAGCATCCAGTGTGCACTTCTACATCAACCTATTATTGTTTCTCTCTGAGCCTCAACTTCACAGGTTTTGGGAGCTAGTTAGAAAGGTTACAACTATATGTTATCTTTGGCCAGAATTGAAGTTACAGGTGTAAGCTTCCAGAGTTGGATGGTAACAACTGTCCTGAGATTCAAGCTCACGTCTTCATTCTTGCATAATAAGCAATTTACCTACAGAGAAAGTACCAAGACCGGGAATTGCAATTCATTGCAAAATAGACAATTTATTCTTCATAAATTGTTGTCTAGGTTGACATAGAAATTAACAATTAATGATTAATTTTAATATTTTACACACTTCATGAAACTCTTTTGTAAAATCAGTTAATTAAATATAGTAATTATACAAATTATACAAATTATACAAATAAAATCAAAGTTTTGGAAGAAAATATTGAAGTAAATAGTATTTTTCATTTTCTTCACTACTTTTTGTAAGGCCACTTGATTTGATTCAAAACATAATTTTTATTAATATAATTTTATGAATATTAAGATAAATTATTACAAGGAAATAAGGATATTAAGAATATTTATGCAAATCTATACTTATATAACATTAACAAAGAATGTAATGGAGATACATATAGATTCATCAGAGGAAAATTACTCCAGTATTATTATAAGACACAATCTAATGCAATACAATTATAATACTGTCTTATTATGATTGCACAGACATTTGAAGAAACAACAATTCTAAAAAAGGAAAGATGTAAGAAGAAAATAAAGATGAGAGAAATATAATTATTCATAAGTTGGAGGTCATGTAACTTAAAGTGTGCACAAATGAAGAATGGTCTTCCAGATATTTTATTAATAAGATCGTTGAAAATATTGAAATGTATCCTTTGCATAACTCAAAATGAGCTGCCAAAGCAGCATTGAGAAAACGAATTGCCTCAGGATTCAACCCAGCACTGACATCAAACGTAATTGGGCCCTTTCATCTCTAACTTAAGAAAGTGGTCAAATTTTCTCTGTGTGAGCCTTCAGCAAAGTTGACCTCTTTAATGGAAGAGTGACTTTCAACAAAATACTACTTTCCAACTTGGTTAGCTCTTAGCCAAAAATGAAACTTATAATTAAAGAAACTCAAAGCCATCATCAATTTTGCTCTAAGGAATTTGTTCTTCAGGAATAATGTTGTTTATTTTTTGTACAACATTGAACCACTAAAGGCTTATTTGTCCAGGCCATATGGAAAGACATGACTTTTCTTGCAGTTTTCTATGTGATGAAGAATGAAGATGGCTAAATATGGAGATCATAAACTAGGAAAAATGAATACAGTGTACCCAGGCACAGTAGATTCTTAAATAATACTACCTTAGACCTCTGTCAATAGAGATTGTTGGAGCTAATGGATAGCACAAATTGGACTGGCTGCTTTTGTTTGGTTGGTTGGTTTGTCGGGTCAAAGGTGGAGGTTGATCCTGGGTGGAATGGAAAGCAAGTGTAATCAGGGTGCATTGTACAGACATTTAAAATAATTAATAAAATATTTTTTGGAGGGTGAAAAAAGAAATGCAGAAAAGGTTAGGGGAACACATCTGGGATGTGTCTGAAGGTATTTCCGGAGACGCATAGATCATAAAGATTCTGCTGTACTGAGTAAAGTTTAATTGGTTCAAAACACAATGGCTTTATTGGGAATGAAAAATACGAGAGGACCTAGTCCAGGCTTCAGAAACAGAAAGAAAGAAGACAAAAAAGAAAAACAGGAAGGAAGAGAGAAAGAAAAGAAAGAACAAGGGAACAGTAGACATGGTTTATAGGTGGCAACTGGAAGAAAAATACATAGACATATCACAAGAATACTGGATGAAGGTCACATATTTATCTACCAGAGAAAGCAGAAATCAATAATAATTCCTGTTATCAGTCATATCAGAAATATCTTCATATTTCCTTAATTGGCTTAATTGATGCTTTCCATGCCACGTGATTTGGACAGAGATGTTATTCTTATATAATATTGTATCTCACCTACCTCCCATTTCCACCCACATATTTAGTTTTATAATATGCATGAAAAAATTAAGAAATTTGCTCTCATATTTCATAGTCTTTATTTCCATACTACATATTCAAAGCATGAGTACTCTGATTTTAGTTATGATGATGACATTGCTTTTATTCCCTTGCTTTCTTATAAATCATATATATATATGCCCAAAAGATACAGGGATGTTGTCCTTTGATTGAGGAGTGGATTATCAGAACCTACTGATTCTGGACTTGATACCTTCAGTACTGGCCAGAGCAAAGAGAGGAAAGGTAAAGAAAGAAGAGAAAGAAGGAAAACAGAACAGAAATGTGTAAGTGGATGAGCTAAAGTATTTACAGATGGATAGAATAATAATTGGATAATCGTTGATACTGAGTAAAGACACATGCTCTCTGTCATATATGTTTCAAACATTTTTTACCAAGCAATATGAAAGAAATAATTTATAAAGTAATTAGAGGAAGCTTCTGGCATTATTGAAATCTAGATGGCAGAAATTTGCATTAGAAAAATAGCTTTGAGTATAAGCACTGAAGTCTGTGTCTCAGAATACAATAAATCAGAGTAATGACAAATCAATATTTAATCACACAAAATGTAAAGTGAGTTTAAAGGAAACTGAATGCATTATTCCCTTCTAATTTACAAGGCCTGAAGTAGCTGAATCATTTCTGCAGTATAGTCTTTGTAATTATGGAAAAAGAAACTAAACACAATAACTGAGTTTTACATTTCATTAATTTTCTATTCTCTTTGATCATCTCTTAAGGATCATTATATGGAAATTGTTTATGAGTCTCTTTATAATAACAGGGGAAATCGACCAGTGCGAATATTCAAACTAGTTAGCCAAATATTTGGGAGTTAGAGAAAGTATGATCAGGAGTCCAGAGCTGCCCCTGGCTATATACAGATGACGAAACAGGCTACACTATATTAGCACTTGTTTCAATGAATAAAACAAAACCTAAAAGAAAAAATTAAAATAAAACAAGAGAAAACAATCCCCAAAACAATCAACAACAAAACCACACAATGTTCCTTCGTTCTAAAATACTTCAGATTTAACATTTTGATGATTATAAGAATTCATCAGTCTATTTCCTGGCTAGTACAGGATATTATCAGTTCATGATCCTTTTTTCTTTTAATTTGTTGAAGTTTTTATTATGGAAATAGTATAGTATAGAAAGTAGGACCTCATTTTCCTGGAATTTTATTCCTTTCTGTGGGTCCTTATTCTTATTGATAAAGAAATTTAAAGATTGATTCAGAAGGAAGTTTGAAGACTATTTTCTTACAGTTGCAGGGGAAGAGGCAGTGCAGACAAACTGTAAATCATGGTTACTGCCACCAGGGAAAGCCTGATCGGAGATACCATGCTTTTAGTTAGCAAGAAAGGTGAGAAATTCAGTAAGAGAAGTCTGTCAACGGCTCTACAGAGTAGAAATCAGGTTGTCTTAAGAGTTGGAAAATGAGAACATAAGAATACCTGTGCAAACACATTTAGGATTGTGTCTGATCCTTAGGCAAGATATAAGGGGATTACAAAAAAAATTATACTTTTTCAATTAGAACTCAAAGGTAGTTTATCTGTGAAGATCTCTAAGCGACTGCATAGAGTGAGGGGCTTCTGGGTAATTTAACTACATTATCTATTAGAAATAATTATTCTTCTCAGCTCTTCATCCTTTTCTCAGATGAATCTGGTTTCCTGATGGGTTCTTCTAACAAGATTATTGACAGTTATAATTGGACTAATTCCTAAGCAAGCAGAAAATACAATATAATGTTCTATTATTTGCAGTAGAACAGGATACCATTTTTACTCATGGCTAGAGATAGAACTTAGCTTATTCTCTTTTGACTAAGAGGAAGTAATTTTCTCTTAACACACCTCAAATAAGTAAGGCTTGATACCCCCCACCTTTCCATATGAATTTTAAATCCTAAGAAGGGCAAGTTTCTCTTTCTAGTGTTACCTAGGAAACGGTAGTGGTGAACAAATATCACTGTGAAGCAAGAGTTCATCCTTAATGGCCTCAAAGTCTGATTGAGTTTGTCTAGCTATCTTGTTTAAAATAGTTCTATATTCTGGAGGCAACATTTAAAGTTACACATATTCCCAAAACCTTTTCCTTTAATCTATCTCATATTTTATATACACAGTACTTTTAAAAAGCAGAAGCTGATGCAATCCTTATAGTAAAGGTTTCTGTAATATAGTGATGTTTTTTTATAATAGCTAAAAAGCTGAGTCATGTCAACAAATACAAGCAAATAGTTTCACAAAATTAACTTTTATTTCCTTCTACCAATATTTTTGTTCATATATTATCTCTTTTGTACATTTTGTTTGATACATTCCTAGATTGTCAGTTATTATACTAGATTGTTTACACACAGAAATGCAAATAAGGTTTTTCAACATTAGAAAATATACTTCATCTTAAATTGCTGTTTCATTCTTATTTCAGATTTATTGGTAATGTACTTTTCTTCCAAATTAAAATGAAAATTATAGGACGGAAGTGCAACTTTCTTGTCCAGTGTGTGCGCGTTTGTGTAAGAAACCTGGTTTGATCTTAACCATGATGGCTTGATGAAAGATACCCTCCATAGTCTCAAAATTTTGACTGCTTGATTCATGGCAGGAAACGCTGTTTGTGGAGGCTTACAGGTGTGGCCTTGTTGGAGGAAGTATATCACTGGAGGTGGGCTGTGAGAATTTGAAGATTCTTATCATTTCTAGTTCAATCTGTCTGTTTGGTTCTTGCACTTCAGAATGTGAGCCATGAGGGTCCTGTTGCTGCCACCAGGCTCACAGCTTGCTGTCATGTCTCTCCACAATGATGCCAGCCTCTTACACTCCAGAACAATAAGTGAAACAAACCCCTCAATCTGTAAGTGGCTTTCATCACATGCTTTTTCACAACAATAGAAAAGTAATTAAGACATCAAGGAAGCAAAAATAAATAAATAAAATTAATCCATCTGAATATGTTGGTATTAAATTCATATTAAAGATATCTCAGTAGGTATATACTATCCAAATATAAACAAATATTGGATGTATATAGACCATAATTAAGTTTTAAATAAACAATAACATATAGGCAAAGATGCCTTTAGAGGACATTTAGGAAAAGTAGGTGAGGGGAGAATTTAAATTTTAATGAAGTTATCTCAGAGCCATCATTCAGTTGTTCAGAGTACCAAGCTTGATTGACATCTGAGAGACTTGCCAAATAGAGACAAACATGGCTTTTTATCATAACCTTGGTATCTGATGGGAGTTTCTTTGGCCTTCACAGGTTCCTGAGCTAGAGAGTTTATAGGGAGCAGTCACATTCATTAACTGTTTTCAGCATATTCCCAAACAGCAAGAAAACAGAAAGCTTGGGCCTGGGTGAGAGTGTTGGGGAATGTCTCACTTATGTATATGTGCTTTTAACAAAGTAGAAGATTATTTAAAAAACATTGTCTTTATTGTTATAAATTTTGATAGTCAGAATATGGGATTATGAACAAAGATTATGGTTTGTTATTAAAAATAAATTCTTTCCTGAGTATACTGTGTGATAGGTATTAATTTGTTCAGAAAAATAAAGGAACAGGGTGTCATTATCTGCTATTCTTCCTTATGGAGTAAGGTGTTGTCATTTCTCCAGCAGAGTGTCTGCAAGTGCAGTGCTACCCTCAGCAGGGGACATGTTAAGCCCCTTACAGAGTGTGCTGTGCTGGGATCATTTCAGAGTGCTAATCTTCTCAGCACAGCTGGAAGAACTCTCAAAACTGCTGCATTTGTCCTTTAGTTTGAGAACACACTAGGGGCACAAAACTTGTCGTACACCTTAGTTTGCCCAGTTATAATGCTACCTCCATAAGCACACATGTTAATAAGTGCAGACAATTCCATCTTTTCAGGGAATGTGCTTAGGAGGACACATATGTAGTTTGCAAAGTTGTCAAATACTCAAGCATTTGTAATTAGAATATTTATAGCTTTGTTGTAGTTGTCAAGGAATTTTACATTTTATTAGATTTTTTTATGTTGAATATATTTACATTTAATTAGATAACCTATTTTTGTAGACAAATGATCTTGTAGTTGCACCTCTGTTTTTCATGTATTTCCCAAGTGAATTGAACTCTGTAAGATATACTTTTCTTTCTGATAGTATGTATGGTGATTTGAATATGCTTGGCCCAGGGAGTGGCACTATTAGGAGGGTAGCTTTATTGAAGTAGGTCTGATCTGGTTGGAGATCTGGTTGGTTGATCTGATCTGGAGTATGGTAGGGGTGGGCTTTGAGTCCTTCCTCCTAGCCCCCCCCCCATTTGCCCCTTCCCACCTCCCCCACCATGAAACAGTCTGCTCCTGGCTTCCTTTGGATAAAGATAGAGAACTCTCAGCTCCTTCTCTGCACCATCTCTGCCTGGATGTTTCCATGCTTCCTGTTACAGTGGTTAATAGACTGAACCTCTGAACTTGTAATCTAGCCCCAATTAAACTTGTCCCTTATAAGAGTTGCCTTGGTCATAATGTCTTCTCACAGACATGGAAAAGAAATTAAGACAGAATGTATGAGCAAACACACCCCTATTAACAACAACAACAAAAAATACAATCTCTATGTTTTCATACCCAGAAATCATAGGCCAGTTTCATTTTCTGTGATTGTTAATTTTGTGTATAAACCTGACTGGAATAAAGCATGCCCAGCTATGTGGTTAAGTGATGTTTCTGAGTGTGCCTGTGCGATATATATAGATAAAATAAGCATTTGGGTGAGAGTTTGAGCTAACCACATTGGCAGTGTCAGATTATAAACAAAGGTCTGAACATAATGAAAGGGAGCACAGTATGATTGCTTTCTGATGCACTGTCTGGATGTTGTTCTGCAGTGATCTCTTATTTTGGGGCTCAGACCCTGTAACAAAATCTCACCCCTTTTTTCAGGTCTTCTGATTATGAGAGATGACACATTCAAGAGAACTTGTTAAAATAACAACTTAGATGGAGTATGGGCTCAGAGACTAACCCGATAACTGGTAAAGAAGGTGAGAAAAGCCAACAGCTTAACATTCAGAAATCGCAACGTTTCTTTGATAGATGACAAAAGAAAATGTTTAGTTCTCCTAGACTTATAACATTTTTGTACTTCCTGAGTCAAAGAGCTACTTACTCCTTTAGGAGAAGATGTTTCAAAATGCTACACATATATTATATCAGCCAATTGTGTGTGTGTGTGTGCCTCTATTTCTCAGCAGATGCATGACTAATTCAGTGATTCAAAAAAAGAATTATATTAGGAAAACAGATACAATTTCCAATGTTAAGTTAGCTTGAGTTTTTTTTCTTTGCTAATAATCCATAAAATGAAGAGACTTGGACAAAGTAAAGGCACTCTTGTGTAATCCATAATTGTTTTCCACATCTAATATTTGCTTTTCCAATATACATTGTTTTCCAGGATAAAAGACTTGATTTCCAGCTGCTTTATGGCTTACTTTAACAGAAGGAACCTAAATAATGAAACATCACAAATTATTATCCACTTGATAGCCTTCATAGGTATGAATTTTTTAAATACATAAACAAATGGTATTTACTAAACTAACTGATGGTCAGGATTACTTATCTAAAAATGGTTTATACACAGTGTTTCTTCTTATCAAATGTCTTGTTTATATTTTAACTCTAGTATTATCTTCCTAGTATTAAGAATGAACTACAAATCATTAGATTTAAACCTATATTGTCCATATTGTCAATCTTGAAACTGGAATAAGGATTACATAATTTCTACTGTAGACCACTTCTGGTGGTATGAATAAGAAATGTCTTCTCATAAGCTTTTGTATTTGAGTAGATGGTCCCATGATTGTAGAGCTATTTGGGGAGGTCATGGAATCTCTAGAAGGTGAAACCTGTTGGGGAACGGACAGTTTGTGATTTTGTAGCTGGCCCTGCTTCATGTTTTCTTTTCCTGATTCCTCTGTGTGGCTGAACTGTGAACATTCTGATTCTCAACTGCCAGGCTGAAGTCACGCTTTTATTCCCATAAATTCCCTCCATAAAGGATTGATTATGTTATCCCCTCTGGAACTGTGAAACAAAGTAAACTCTTTTTTCCTTAAGTTACTATTTGTCAGGGTATTCTACACAAGCAAAATAAATATAGTTAATATTGTAATTAATATGTTATTGATCAATATATTTCCAGTTGAACATAGATTCACAGGAAAAATACTTTAAGTCAGTTAGTGACATACTAAACCTCCCAACCCTTGATTAAAATGAGTTAACTGAATGACAACACAAAAAAATTTAATGTACTAAAACTTGTGAAATATTTTTTAAACACTTATATACATTAACTTCATAACATCACTGGAGTAAATTATGGCAAGCATATTTAATTAACCTCTAGATTTATATCTCTATAAGAAAATCATTTGTCAATTAATTATTCCATTTAATTATATGGCTATTAAAATAGTATACATAAGCATCTACATGGTAACAGAAATTAACATTAGTATTGAGAGTATACCATGTTTTACAAGACATTATGACTTGGTAGGAAGAAATTTAAAATATTGGATATTTATAATAGTATATGACCTATTGTTTGATCCAAAGTAGTATATGATTTTAACTGCAAAGTGGTCAGATACGATCTAGTTTGTTTTTTAAATGTTTTCCAATATAGACTGCCACAAATAAGATTCTCTTTTTCTAATTTTACAGACTTGGGGGTAGACTATCTGATCTTGAAGAAGTTTATTAAAGTTGATTCAACATAAATTAAGTAGAAAAAAAAACCCCTGGACTTCGCTTAATTGTAGATATCAATCTGATGTAGGAAAAAATCAATATGGCAAACCATGGAGACATGTAACTGTTAAAGAGCAGATATATTTCAGAGTTGAAAATAGCATATTTTAGGAAAATTAGAAATAGAGATAATTCATCAAAAATGTGCTTTGCAAATATCCATTTTTGCTTCAGCATGGGAAAAAATTGCAGACTTTTGTGGTTACAGTCAAGAAAAGGAGACTGTACCCTCCTGGATCAAGAGAAAAACATGCAAATATGTATTATGAATATTTTTGCTTTTAATTCTGGGGAAAAATTAACTTGGATAGATTTTTTGTGAGAAATATCAGATGGTAAACCTTAAGATGCTAGATTTTAGTTTACAGTGTCTCATTTTAGTCTATGTATAATATGGAAAGAATTTTTGTTCTAGTTTTTAGCAGATTCAGGAAGATCTGCAGTGGGGAAGTGAACTCCTGGAGACAGTGCAACTTTTTGCTCAGCTTCTATAAGTGCTGTGAGGATGGTGATAGGGGCTACATTCCAGGATTGCTTCTTGCTACTGATGTGCCATTTCAAGTTTGTCATTGCTATATTCCTCATATATCTGGCCTGGTATGGTTAGGAATGTGTAGACACTCACTGCCTATAGACAGGTTTGATTAATTGCTTACAGATCATCACAGAGATTAATGGTCTTGAGATAATGATATTGAGATGAATTAATGATTTCTTGGAATTTCTGATTTAAGTATTTTTCAGAAGTTAGTTTAAGTAATTTCAGGAAGTTAGGGAACTCAGTAGAAAGTTTAAAGCTAGAATCAAGAATAGAGTGAGCCCTTTCCTCATAGAGTAGTAAAGGCTACATAGGCTATCAACAAAGTATAGTTAGATTTCAAGCACATAATTGTACTAGAAAGAAAAATAGGTTTGGCACTAGCTAATTGTCAAAGAAAACATTTGTTTTATGTTGGGTTTCAGTTCCTGGTTCTTTTTTTTTTTCTTATTCTTTCTTTCTTTTTAGCCTCAAATACATATACAATGTTCCCAATAACATTGAACTTCTTTTTTATCCAGTTCTTATATTTCTGCACAGTGTGTGTGTGTGTGTGTGTGTGTGTGTATGTGTGTGTGTGTGTGTGTGTGTTAAGAAATCACTTGAATATAGACAAATCACCTTCTTAATTTTGCTCAGTTCCTAGGAAAGAGCACAACATTTGAAAGGTAAATAAAGATGATATCTAATAAATAAAGAAAAAAGAAAGAAAGAAAGAAATTAGAAAATATAAACAATTATGGTAAAATTTACCAAACCTGAGAATCATGTTTTTCTCTAATTGTACTCAGTTGTTTAGAGATTGTAATTTCAAAAGCAAATATGAATTGGGCAGACTTTGGATCTTGTAAGGGATGTATGAACAAGACAAAATTATGGGAGTTCCTGGTTCTTGTATCTAGAGATACAGTGCACCGTGAAAAGAAAGACCATGGATAAAGACTAATTTCATTGTGAACATAAGAACAGAGAACAGATTATTAGCCAGTTTAGCTGATCAAGACTTTAAAAATAAGACATAAAACATGACCTGTTTTTAGTAAAAAACACATTCTCATCAGCTAAGCATAGGAAAAGACTTGGCCCTAGAGATTTGACTTACTTAATTTTGTTAACTACAAATGAATTATGGCTTTGGGTTATGTTGAACTTGCAGAAGGAAAATTAGATGTAAAATGTTTAGTTAGGTATGAGTTACAAAAGAAGAATTACTTTACCAATAATCCTGTTATGATTTCCTTTTGTGTAATGGTTTTAATCTGTTTTTGAAGAATATGGTTTTGTATTGATTATTTTTAGGTAATGTGCAACTTGTGGCTATGAGGTAATCTTCTTACATAGAAAATGCCTTGGGTGGTATAAAGGGGTTAAGGGAAAAAAATAAAGATCTAGGAACCTGCTAGTTGAAACTTTGTTCCATTTATACAATATATCTGTCTGTCTGTTTGCCCATCTGATTGCATGAAGGTATGTACTACATGTATGTGTGAAGTTGGAACTTGCTTCAATCACCGTGTGTGTGTGTGTGTGTGTGTGTGTGTGTGTGTGTGTGTAGTGCAAGCATGTGCATGTGTGCATTTGTATATCGTGATTATTTCCTTTTCCCACCTTCCCCAGAGAATTAAGTTTTGATCCCTTGGAAGAAGTATTATTTTCTGAAAGACCCACTTCACACTTATCCCTCCTTGTTTTACCCTATGGTGTCGAAGTTGGCATTTGGCACGTTCTTTTACAAAATGTTTTGTTTTTTGAAAATTGTATACATGTGTATAGCACACTCAGTTTTCTCTGTTCTTCACATGTGTTCTTATTTCCTTCTTAACCCTGTCGTAACTTTTGGACTGGTTTTTGATGAGTTTAGCTTTATCAGAATCGTTTTCATGCTTGTGACTTCTGCATTATTCAGGATTCTACACATATATAAGCTTTGAAAGATTGAGGAGAGAGAGACAGAGAGTGAGAGAGAAAAGAGAAGGAGGGGGAAGGAGGGGAAGGAGAATATGACATTAAGAAACCTATGTGATTGTTGAAGCTGAGAATCCTATGGCTAGATCTTAAGCTAGAGGTTCTGGAAAGCCAGTACTGTGGCTCAATCTGGGACTGAAAGTTTATAAACCCTCATGGTGAAAGTCTTAGCAGTTACACCCTGATAAGCCTAGAGTTCTGATGTCTTAGGGTAGGGGAAGAAGCATTCTCCTCAGTTGAAGACAGAAAGGGAGATTAAGGAAATGTCCCATCACTTCTTTCAGTTTTGTTCTTCTCTCTGGGCTCCCAGATGATGGGATCATGCTTGCTCAAGTGAGGGCAGGACTGGCATATGTGATTCACCCATACAGACACAGCCCAGCCATCTAAGGAAGTGCTCTCAGAGGTACACCTAGTGCAATTGCCTTACAACCTGCTCAGATATTCCTTCACACTGAAAATAGAGCACCACAATTGGGATTCTAAATATGTTTTTCTCTTGATAATTGTTTTATTATAATCTTCTAAACATTATGCTTTACAATATGAAATGAACTTGCAATTTTTATTGATGCAACTTCAATATTTTGAGATAAGTTGTATACAATATTTAGTTAAAGAAATCACTTGTGATGATTGAGAGTAAGAAGTATAAAGGAATGCTTAGGGAAGGTGTTTGAAAAGAGATGGAAAAGTCTGGAACCCTGAAATGTGGCCTTAGGCTGCAGCCAAGAAGCATGTTGTGAGGAACAGGTAAAAGGAATTATCTACTGTAAATGAATAATGAAAACACCTACATTTTAAAACTAGAAAATTTGCATGCATTTAAATATAGCAGAGAAAATAAAAGTAAAAGAAAAGAACAAGAGAAAAATCTTAAGACAATTTTTCAAGAAATTAAATATTAAAATAATAAAGCTTTATTAGTGCAAAAATTTAAGTCACTTGGTATAATAGTATGCAATTAAGTAAAAGAGTTAAATTAGTTATTTGCTGGTATTATAGCATAAATCTCTTTAGAAGGTAAAAAAGACTATAACAGAGAGTATATCCTTACAGATTTTAAGAAGACATTAAAATTCAATGTAATTTGAATAAGAAGTTTATTATACACATCCATGCACAACTTTATAGTGTTTTGCTTTCTGATACTTATATCTTAAAATCACAATATAAAACAGTATAGAATATACTGTGGATATAATATGTGGGAAGCATATGTATCCCTATATTCTTAGTTCAATTAGCTATATGTTGCTTCTGTGTTCTATGTAATACTTTTTAAAATTGCTGATTATATTTCCACTTTGTTATTTTATATAATTACCTGAAAGTAAAACAACAGTCATATGACATTTAAGATTTTTTTTTGTAGCCAGTACCATAAGTTTAAAAATATTCCAATAGAGTATCTATACTTGTTGTTTTATTATTTTATGTGTTTGGATATTTTCCTACAAGTATGTATGTCTCTGCAAAATTGAGTGAAGAAATTGTATCAGATATGCTATAACTAGTGTTAGATATTTATGGTTCCGAGTCCATGATGCTCAGGCACCTGAGTGGGAAAGATGAAGAGCTGGGTCACCAGGATCCAGGTCCCACGATGAGTGCCACAGGAAGAATGCCTCCTTAGAAAATTTTAGTGTTATGCTCTTTTAGATGCTATTTAGTGAAACATTTTGTGTAGTTTATTCAGGGTGAAAAAAATTATATGAACTTTGGATAATGGAAAGGTGTTCTCCTTAGGGTGTTTTCATTGGGTGACACTTAAGTTTCTGGGAATACCTCAGTTGTTGGGTAGTCCAGAAATTTGAACCTGCAATTTTGTCAAGGACTAAGTGACATTTCTCAGATAAGGTAGGGGTTGGCCTCCCCAGAGAAGGTCAGGTAGAGAAGAGGGAACCCTGCTGGGAAAAAGAAGTCCCTACATTTTATGCTGAGCTCAGGGCACTGTTGGGACATACCAGACTACAACCTTTAACTAGCAGCATCCTTGAACAGATGAAGTTGTTAACTTTCCTGTTTGTGGCAGGATTGAACATGATCTTCTGGAATATCAGAGATATCCAATGGCTATTAACTGATGAGCCACCTCTCCAGCCCTATCCAAGTACATTTAACCCTGCAAAATTAACATGTTTTATTAGGAAAGGAAATGGTTTTACACATGTTATCAAAAAGTATAAAGATAAGAGGATGCTTTAGCTTTCAATGATGAGTAATTTTTTAAGGTAATATTCTTAAACTCTACCCTATTTGAGATGATATAAAATGGGAATGAGATCACCTCCAGTAGATAGACTTACCCCAGTTGAAGCAGGGTTCTGCCCACTCATCTTTAAATTTTTTAATTTAGAATTATTCCCTTATAAAGCAAATTCAGGGAAAAAAATGGAGCAGTGATTGAAAGATAGGCCACCTAGAGACCAGCCCAACTTGGGATCCATCCCATGCACATATGCCAAAGCCTGAAACTATTACCAACACACTATTGTACTTGCAGATAAGAGTCTGGCACGGCTGTCCTCTGAGGGGCTCTAGCAGCAACTGACTTAGACAAATGCAAATTCTTCTAGCCAACCATTGGCTTGAAGTCGGTTTTGCATATGAAAGAGTTAGTGGAAAGACTGAAGGAGCTGAAGGAGATTGAGACCCCAGCATCCTTGAACAGATGAAGTTGTTAACTTTCCTGTTCGTGGCAGGATTGAACATGGTCTCCTGGAATATCAGAGATATCCAGTGGCTCTTAACTGAGGAGGATGTCAACTAACTTGGACTCCTCAGAGCTCCCAGGGACTAAGCAAAAACTAAGGAGCATACATAGGATGGTTTATGACACAAGTGTAGCAGAGGACTGCCTTATATGGCCCAAGTGAGAGAAGATGAGATTAATCCAGTAGAAACTTGATGTTCCAGGGAAAAAGGATGCTCGTGGGGGTGAGGTAGAGAATGGCTATGTAGGTAAGAGAGCACAGGCTCAGAGGTGGGGCAGGAAAGGGAGGGTTGTGTTGAAGAACTTGGGAGTGGAGACCAGGAAGGGGGCAACTTTTGGAATGTAAATCAATAAAATAATTTAATAAAAAGCCAGAGCTGAGGAACATAGTTACAAAAAATAATAAACAGTTACACAGCAGAGAAAGAAACAAAAAAATGAAGGTAATCATTGTCATTTAAACTGAGAATTAAATCATGACTCTATTTAAGAAATTTGAGTAGCAAGATTTCTCTGGGTATAAACACACCTTGAACAACATTTCTGGACAAAATTATTTTCTACTTGCCTCCCAGCTAACAGCATTGAAAATTAAGTGAATTTCAAGTGAAGTTAGGTGAAGGTATTCCATATTCATGACTCAATGTCTATCACATAGAAATAGGATTATTTAAATTAGGAGTTTGAAGAGTGTAATGGAGAACTATATTAATGGCTTGTGAAACGTGATCCTGCAGTCTGAAAATGATGGGGATAAATAATGCCTATTCACAGCCAGAGCCCCTTGGACATTTCTATAGAGAATGCTGGTGACTGAAATTATAACCTGTGCTTGAAGAAGAGGTTCATTCAAGAATGCAAGAAAAAAAGTTAATTAACCCATGCCAGCCAATTTATTTTAATTGCACCCGTCTATTCCAGCTTATAAATAAATGCTTCGGAGATGGTTCTTTCATTTGAAATTGAAAGCACTGGGCATGCAATAGTAAAAGGCTTCCACTTCACACTATTAACAGCTCACTGGTTTTATTTTTAACTTTTTCCTAGTTTAATATTATAAGCATAAAGCACAAAAAGTATAATTTCAAGAGTATATGCTTTACATACACATGAACTTAGATATCTATAAATAAATCACATTTATGTTCATTTAATCAACTGGCTGTCAGTTATATGACTTTCAGCCTTACTTCCCAAACACAGCACTTTTTATTACATAAAACTATAAGATGTCTTTATTTCTGTAATGGTTAAATGGATCTCTTGTACTAAGCTTCATTCTATTTTTCGGTTAAAGATAAAACTGGACCCAAGAAAGATGGTATGGTCCTTCACTCAGGAGGCAAAGAGAGTTGGATACCAGAGCCCAAGTGCAGCTTAGTTTACAAAGCAAGTTCAAGGCCAGTTACTCCTTAAGGCCATGTCTCAATAAATAAACAAATGAATTAACAAAATAAAAAAAAACTATGGCCAAATCACTCACATTACATTTTATAAACGTATACATTCCCCTTAAATATATTTTATAGTCGTTACAGAACATTTAGAAAAAAATAAAAATGAATTTAATCAATAGTTCTATTAATCAGCATATCATAGGACACTACATATCTAAACTTATGGGCCAAAGGAAAGTAGTATTAAGAGAAAAGTTCATAGCACAAAGTACTCTCATAAAGAAATTGGAAAGATCTCATACTTCTGAATTAAAAGTGTATCTGAACGCTCTGGATAAAAAGAAGCAAACACACCTGGGAGGAGTAAACAGCAGGAAATAATCAAATGCAGGGCTAAAATCAATCAATTAGAAACAAAGAGAACAATATGATTCAACAAAACTAAGAGCTGGTTCTTTGAGAAAATCAACAACATAGATGAACCCTTAGCCAAAGTAACTAAAATGTTAGAGAGACCGTATCCAAATTAACAAAATCACAAACAAAAGAGGGCACATAACCACAGAAAGCACTGCCAACATTAAAAGAATCATTAGGTCTTAATCCAAAAACCTGCACTTTACAAAATTTTAAAATTTAAATGAAATGGATAATTTTTCTAGACAGATACCAAATACTAAATAAAGCTAAATCACGATCAGATAACCTCTCTGAATATTTCTATAACCCATAAGGAATAGATGTAGTCTTTAAAAATCTCCTAACCATAAAAAGCCCTGGGCCAGATGCTTTCAGTACAGAATTCTATCAGACTTTTAAAGAAAAGCTAATGCTACTACTACTCAAATTATTCCACAAAATAGAAACATTAGAAACATTGCCAAACTGATACTATGAGGCCACAGTCACCCTTATACCTAAATGACACATTGATGCAACAAGATTTAGAATTTCAGACCAATTTCCATTATGAACATGGATGCAAAAAATATTCAATAAAATAATAGGAAACTGAATCAAAGAACACATGAAAGATACCATCCACCATGATAAAGTAAGCTTCATCCTAGGGATGCATGGGTCATTCAATATACAAAAATCCATCAACATAATCCACCATATAAACAAACTTAAAGAAAAAATACATGATAATTTCATTAGATGCTGAAAAAGCATTTGGCAAAATCCAATACTCCTTCATATTAAAATCTTGGAGAAAGTATGTAGCATGCCAATAGTCAAAATCAAATTAAATGGAGAGAATCTTTAAGCATTTCCATCAAAATCGAAGCTAAGACAAGACTGTCCACTCCTCTTTCTCTTCGATATAGTACTTGAAGTTGTAACTAGAGACATCAGACACTAAAAGGAGATCAAGGAGATACAAATTGGAAAGAAAGCAGTCCAAGTGTAATCTTACTAAAAGCAATCTCCAGTTTCAATACAATCCTCACAAAATTCCAACACAATTTTTTGCATATCTTGAAGAAATAATTTTGAACTTCATATGGAAAAACAAAAAACCTAGGATAGTCGAAATGATACGATCCTAAACAATAAAAGAACTTCTGGAGGTATCACAATTCCTGACCTAAAACTGTACTATAGAACAATAGTAATAATAACGGTATGGTATTGATATAGAAAGAGAAAGGCTCATTGATGGACCCAAGTCAACAACTAGGGAATAAACCAATACACCTACTCTTGTGGTTTAAATATTGGTCTCTATTAGGAGGTGTGCCTTGTTGGGGGTGGGCTTTGAGAGCTAAATTTTGCTACCTGAAAGTGAGTCTAGCAACCTTCAGGAAAAAATGTAGAACTCTCAGCTTCTCCAGTGCCATTCGTGCCTGGATGCTCGAATGCTTCTGCTTTGATGATAATGGACTGAAGTTCTGAACATGTAAGCTCAAACCAATTAAATGTCCTTATAAGAGTTCCCTTGTTCATGGTGTCTGTTTATAGAGGTGAAACCCTGAGATACCTACTGACACTTGATTTCTGACAAAGAGACCAGTACTATACAATGGAAAATGGAAAGCAACTTCAATAAGTGGTGCAGTTCTAACTGGATATGTAGAAGAATGCAAAGAGATCCATATTTACTACCCTACACAAAATTCAAGTTCAAATGGATCAAAGATCTCAGTGTTAAACCAGTATCTTAGGGATTGTATGCCTGCACAAAAAGATCATTACCAAGAAGCAAGTTAAGGAAGACAGGATTTGTTCATCTTACACTTCCATATTGCTCTTTATCACCAAAGGATATCAGGAGAACAACTCATACAGGGCAGGAACCTGGAGGCAGGAGCTGATGCAGTGGCTATGGAGGGGTGCTGCTTACTGGATTACTACCCCTGCATTGCTCATCTTGCTTTCTTATAGAACCCAGGACTACCAGCCCAGGGATGCTCCCCAATCCCCCTTTGATCACTAATTGAGAAAATTCCTTACAGCTGGATCTCATGGAGGAATTTCCTCAAGAAAGGCTCCTTTCTCTATAATTCCAACTTGTGTTAAGTTGACACACAAAACCAGTCAGTACAACTGACCTCTTGTCTACTTGACACACAAACACATCACTATTAAGCTTCAAACCTTAGTTTCTTATTCATTCCCAAGATCTAAATAACATTAAAAGTCCAACAGTCTTTACATATTGTTACATATTAAAATTTCAATCCCTTTAAAATATTCAATCTCTTTTGAAATTCAAAGTTTTTTTACGATTCAAATCTCTTAACTGTGGGCTCTACTGAAATACTTTCTTAGTTCAAGAGGCATTACAATCAATATCAAAATCAAACTCCAGGAGTCAAATCTGCTCTTTGTAGCATACACCTTGTGTTCTAAGCTTCAGATGCCTGTACTTGACTATTGCTGCTGTGCTTGGTGGTCATCTCTTAGTACTAGCATCTCCAAAATCCTGCTGTCTTCTGCTGCAACTGGACTGTACTTTCACAAATAGATTCGAATAGACTCTTTTCATGGTACTAAGGCTCATTTTTCTGCATGCTCCCTTCAGTCCTGGGCCTTCAACTGCTACTGAATCTTCACCTTCACCTTTACCTAGTGAAGGCCAATGGCCTCTCCTAGTCTCTCAAAGTGCCAAGCATCAGCTGCTACTCCTTCATGTTTTAAAACCAATACCACCTCTGTGAGTCATTACCAAGTCTGGCTGCCAACATGAGGAACAACCATGGCTGCCTCTAGAACACAGCTTCTCTGATGCTTAGTGATGCTGGTCTCTTATTAATCACTGCTAATTTCTTAGCTAATTTCTTAGGACGAGCTAAATAGCATCAATCATCCTAGCAATACAAAGGTTTTGCTTTAGTAGTTCTAGTATCTTGTTAATCACAGCTGACTCTTTAGCCCCAGCTAAGCAAAACCACAGAATCTTCACAATCAAAACAGCAAGGGCCCAGCCAAGTCTTTAATCTTCCCTCAGAAATTCCACAGTCCAGACCTCCAGGTTTGCACTGTTCTCAACATTATCTTCCAAGATCCTACAGAACATCCCACAGAAACCTTAACATCCCAAAGGCTCTCATACCCCAACATTCCAAAGTCCGTCCACACACCTCCCAAAAACATGGTCTGTCTGTTACAGGAATACCCCAGTTCCTGGTAAGAACTTCTGTCATAGTCAGGGTTTATATTCCTCCACAAAACATCATGACCAAGAAGCAAGTACAGGACAACCATAATGTAATCAACAGACCCAAAGAAGCCAAATAACAGGGAAGGCCTTTTATTGGAGGATGTTTGAATCTTTGTGAGAAAGAGAAACAAAATTGACATAGGAGGTTGGTAGAAGGAGGGAACTGGATGGAAGAGAGTATGAGGAGGGGAACAGGCTACTGGAGGGTAGAAAAGGGGAGAGAGAAGAGAGATCAACTTTGGAGGGGAGCAATCTCTAGGATAAACTAGAGACCAGGGTTGGAGAGAGACCCAAGAGAGTATATGGAGTCAACTCTACTTGGAACTCCTAACTATGGGAGATATGGATCCTGATGTCTGTAGACAGGCAAGGACTTCCAGTGGTGGGATAAAGGCAGTAATCCACCCACAAAACCTACTCATAATGTGTCCTGCCTACAAATTGTTCAGGAACAAAGATAAAGCAGAGACTCAGGGTATGATCATCCAATGGCTGTCACAAATTAAGACCTATCCCGTGGGCAAGAACTGATCTCTGCCACTTTTGATGATACTCTGTTTTGCTTGCAGTCATGAACCTAGCATAACTATCCTCTTAGAAGTGCCACCCAGCAGCCAATGGAAAGATATTCAGAGATTCATGCCCAAACATTAAATGGAGTTCAGGAATTTTACAGAAAGGGTTGGGAGAAAGATTAAGGAACCATAAGAGGACAGGGACTCCACAGGAAGTCAAACAGAGTCAACTAACCTGGACCAATGTGGGCTCCCAGAGACTGTCACAGACCAAAGAGTGAACTTAGTCTGGACCTAGTTCCTCTGCACATATGTAACAGATGAAGAGCTTGGTCTTCATGCAGATTCATCAACAACTGGGGCAGAGACTGTCCCTGAGCCTGTTGATTGCCTGCCTGTGAATCCTACAACCATAAATATCCAGCCTCTCCAGTGGGAGAGGATTCACTTAGTCCTAAAAGCTACATGATGTATGAGAAAGGGGTGTAGTAGGGAGAGAGTAATGCTCATAGTGGCTTCCCCTGAGAAAAGGTGAACATGGAATGTGAGAGGTACTGGGAGGTGAAGAGGACTTGATATTGGGTTGTAAACTGAATAAATAAGTAAATTAAAAACAACAACAGCAAACAACAACACCTAATCACAATAGCAATGCTGAGCTCCGGTGAAGAATGGTGGTAACTTTATCTCTACACTGTTGTTTAATATGTTAATATATTATTATCATTGTATGTTAGATACTTGATATATCATTAGTATACTAATTAATGCATATATCCAATGTCTTATAATACATTTCTGAGATATCTTATTAAAAATAATGTAAACAGATATTGTTATTTACAACTTAGAAGAATGAGTGCTATATATTGTAGTTTTATTATTTTTCTGGAGTTTTAACAATAAACAAGAACAAATGAAAAAACAGAGTAGTCATGAGGAAGACAGACAATGAATATAATGCCCAAGAAACTAATTAATGAACATGTAGGTCGCATAGTAGATAACTTAAAACAAGTGAGCCAAAGCACACTATGAGGAAGCAACCTCAAAATATGCATGAATACGTAGGAGGCTAAAAATTGAAATTTAAGGGAATTTACAAAATTTAAAATAAAAAAATTACAAAATTTAAATTTACAAAATTGAAAATAATAAAATCTGCTCTGGATGCAGCTCAAATTTTTCATTGTGATTAAAACTTAATATTAAAATTACAAACTTTTAGTTAGATATTAAAATATACTATTTGTGGTGCTGTAATACAACCATGCTGGCCTAAGTTATACACTTCAAAGCAAAAGTTCTACAAATAAAATGACAAGAAATTATTTCCAGATATTTAATAAAACTAAACACACTAGGTATATTGATATTGTAATATATAAACTTTGAATTATCATTCATATTTATGAAACATCAGCATCTGATGGATTTGGGATAAATATGCAATTCAAAGAAGACATTTTTGTAAATGCATAAAAGCTCAAAAAACAACAAAATATTCCCTGGCCACTTTCACAATCGCTTTGCACCTGTAGAAATTTCTATTGGACTAAAGAGCAAACAAAAGTATAAAATTTTCTTATTTAAGAACTCTTCTTCACATCGACTTCAATGAAATGTAATATCTTCAAAATTCACTTACAATCCGTGTAATTCTGTAACACAGTATTGGCACAAAGAATTTCATATGGCTCCTAAGAGCAGTATTATCACATTGATTGATTTTCTGTATGTTTGCTCAGTTGGTCAATTTGTTTTTGTTACAATGAATATATCTCTCAGTCTCAAGTCTTTATGAATGTAGTTAATACCATTTGCTCAGTTTGAGGGATGAGCAGCATGAGAGGCCATCCCTAGAAAATGCTAGCTCCCAAATTTGACTGATCTTGCACATTTCTTGATACTGTAATTTCAGAATTGTGTTAAATATAAAAATGCATGAGAGAAGCATTGTTGCTAAGCATAATATGTAGAACATAAATACATTTTTGTGCATGTGTGTACAATGAAATAGGTGACACTTTGAGATGTTTACAAATATATAACTTGTACTATTTTAGTAATCAAGATCTTCATTTCTTTCCCATCATAATTTATGTAGATATTGCATAATGATGAAAATAGTTTTGAAGACAACACTACTTTTATCTTGTCCCCAAATATTCTCAAAGAGTCAAGTGAATTTAAATAAATAAAAGTTTTCCTTAGTATAGAATTCATTGAGCATGTCTCTGGTTCATAGCCAGTGTTATGGTAGATATGCACTATAATTTTACTGCTTTAACTAAATAATAGCAACCATGGAAATATTAATAGAACCATAACGTAGGACTTCATTCAACAAAGTGTTTGTGGCATATGTATGCAGACTGAGATATGATCACCAGTATACATAGAACAGTCTTGTAATCCCAGCTCATGGCATGTTTGATATATGAACCTGTAAGTTCCAAGTTTGGTAAAAGACTGATTCAGAAAATAAGGTAAGCATTACTCAAGAATATAGCCAATGTTTACCTCTGCTCTACTCATAGGTATACATGCACCCATGCAAACATGTTGCAAATACATAAACATGCATACATATAAATCTGAATGTTGTATAATACTTAAGCCTTAGAATTGTTAGTAGCCTTTAAAAAAAATCACATTTGCTGTAAAAGTTAAAGTTCTTGACTGTGAATGAATCTCAGGGCCTGACCCTAGCATTCTTTAACACATGAAATACACTTTTTTTTAAAAAATATACAAGTGGTAGTATCTGAACATATCCCTATCATAGAATTTTGAACAATGAATGGAATCCCTCCATACATATTTTTTTTTACAAAATATACATTTATGTAATATCTCCCTAATGCATTTGTTATAGTCACAATTATTTTCCACAGGACAATAAAATTTCTCCACATCATATGGCATGCTATCACATGGGTGGTTACAGACTTTGGGTTGGAATTACTTGCATGCTAAAAGATTTTTTACTCTGATGTTTCCTTATCTGGCTAAAGAATGTATTTGAAAAGATGAAAAGAGTAACAAAATCTTTTTCCTATATTCTTTGATGTTTTTAAAAATGTAAACTTATACTGCAAGAAGGAAGACTCAAGATTTTAATCACAATTTAACAGACTTTGTCATAAACTATCATCTGGCAACCTATTTCATTAATCATCGAAAAGGAAAAGAATTTTCCCTTTGATGGACACCTTATCCTCTTTATCCCCACTGGAAGCTTTGTCCCATTCTACATGACTAAATCCCTCTCTCTTGTGATAAACATAAAAGTATGTCAACCTCACAGGGATGTGGTGGACCCACTATCCAGTGATTTTGCTCTGTTCACTTTAAATTCCTTTTCATTTCTTTTTCTCTCCTGTTTATTGTGGTTAGTTCCTGAAAGTCGTTGAAGAGAAAATTATAAAAAGACTTCTCTGAGTTCTTATGACAAACATGAAAATAATATATAACATATTTACATATTTAGTAATACAATTATATATACAACAGAGGTATATATTAAATCCTTATAGTTTATTTCTGTTGCTGCCTGCAGCTACTGGGAACTGGTTCCTGGAAGAGAAGCTGAGGGGTGGGCCAGGGCAACAGTTGCAGGTTGAGGCCCAAGTTTAATGGATGTCAGACAATATAACTGCTCGGGCAAGCCCCTCCTCCCAGACTCCAGGGTAACTTCCCAGAACTGATCTGGCTGTTCCCTGGGTGTTGGCTCCACTGCTCAGGCAGCTGGGCATGCCACCATCTTAATTCAGGAATTTGTAGACCTGGAGGAACAATGAACTTCACCTTCACTCAGAGCACTCCACCCTAGGTGGAGCAGGATCCTGACTAGCACAGGAATCCCCCTGCTCAAGGGAGGATGGGAGAAGAAGTTCACCTTGGCCAATGTCAAGTTCACTCTGAGCATTCCACCCTAGGATAAAAATTCCTGCTGTAACCTACTTCCCTATTATGCCCTAATGTCAGATTCTTGGAAAAATCAGGAATTCAAGACCCATACCTAAACATAGTAAAAACAATATATAGCAAACCAGTAGCCAACATCAAACTAAATGGAGAGAAAATTGAAGCAATCCCACTAAAATCAGGGACTAGACAAGGCTGGCTATTCAACATAGTACTTGAAGTTCAAAGGATAAGCAGGCTGAAAGACTCAGTGAAACAGTATTCAGCAAAACCAGAACAGGGAAGTGGGAAGGGGTGGGTGGGAGGACAGGGGAAGAGAAGGGGGCTTATGGGACTTTCGGGGAGTGGGGGGGCTAGAAAAGGGGAAATCATTTGAAATGTAAATAAATTATATCGAATAAAAAAAAAGAAAAAAAGAAAAATAGTAAAAAAAAAAAAAAAAAAAAAAAAGGATAAGCAGGCTGAGAAAGAAATTAGGGAAATGACACCCTTCACAATAGCTACAAATAATATGAAGTATCTTGGTGTGACTCTAACCAAACAAGTGAAATATCTGTATGACAGGAACTTCAAGTCTTTGAGAAAAGAAATCAAAGACCTCAGAAGACCCAAAAATCTTCCATGCTCTTGGATTGGAAGGATTAATATAGTAAAATGACCATCTTGCCAAAAGCAATATACAGATACAGATTCAACGCAATCCCCATCAAAATCCCAACTCAATTCTTCACAGAGATAGAAAGAACGATTCTCATATTCATCTGGAATAACAAAAAACCCAGGATAGCTAAAACTTTTCTCAACAGTAAAAGATCTTCTAGGGGAATCAGTATCCCAAACCTCAAGCAGTACTACAGAGCAATAGTGTTAAAAACTGCATGGTATTGGTACAGTAACAGGCAGATAGATCAATGGAATAGAAGACCCAGAAATGAACCTGTACACATATGGTCATGTGATCTTTGACAAAGGAGCTGAAAACATCCAGTGGAAAAAAGATAGCTTTTTCAACAAATGGTGCTGGTTCAACTTGAGGTCAGCATGGAGACAAATGCAAATTGATCCATTCTTATCTCCTTGTACTAAGCTCAACTCCAAATGGATTAAGGACCTCCACATAAAACCAGACACACTGAAACTAATAGAAAAGAAATTGGGGAAGAGCACTGAACACATGGGCACAGGGGAAATTTTCCTGAACAAAACACCAATACTTTATGCTCAAAGATCAAGAATTGACAAATGAGACCTCATAAGATTACAAAGTTTCTCTAAGGCAAAGGACACTGTCAAAAGGACAAAATGGCAACCAACAAATTGGGAAAAGATCTTTTACCAATTCTACATCCAACAGAGGGCTTATATCCAATATATACAAAGAACTCAAGAAGTTAGACTCCAGAGAACCAAATAATCCTATTAAAAATAGGGGTACAGAGCTAAACAAAAATTTTCAACTGAGGAATATGGAATGACTGAGAAGCACCTAAAGAAATGTTCAGCATGCTTAGTCATCAGGAAAATGCAAAGCAAAACAACCCTGATATTTCACCTCATACCAGTCAGAATGGATAAGACCAAAAACTCAGGTGAGAGTAGGTGCTGGCAAGGATGTGGAAAAAGAGGAACACTCCTCCATGGCTGGTGGAGTTGCAAGCTGGTACAACCACTCTGGAAATCAGTTTGGTCGTTCTTCAGAAAAATGGGAATAATACTACAGGGGGACCCTGCTATACAACTAGTGGGCATATACTCAGAGGATTCTCTAGCATGTAATAAGGACACATGTTCCACGATGTTCATAGCAGCCTTATTTATAGTAGCCAGTAGGTAGAAAGAACCCAGATGTCCCTCAACAGAGGATTGGATACAGAAAATGTGGTACATTTACACAATGGCATACTACTTAGCTATTGATAACAAATAATTCATGAAATTCTTAAACTAGAAAATCTCATCCTGCGTGAGGTAAGCAAATTACAAAATCACACACCTGGTAGACACTCACTGATTAGTGGATATTAGCCCAGAAGCCTGTAATAACGAAGATACAATTCACAGACCAAATGAAGTTCAAAAAGAAAGAAGAACAATATATGGCTACACTGGTCTCTCTTAGAAGGGGGAACAACATACCCAAAAGAGGAGCTACAGAGACAAAATATGGAAGAAAGATTGAGGGAAAGATCATTCAGAGACTGCCCCTCCTAGGGATCCATCCCATATACAGTTACCCAGACACTATTGTGGATGCCAGCAAGTGCTTGCTGACAGGAGCCTGATATAGCTGTCACCTGGGAGGCTCTGCCAGAGCATGACAAATACAGAGGGGGACACTCTCAGCCAACCATTAAACTGAACAGAGGGTTACCAATGGGGGAGCTAGAGAGTGAACTCAAGGATCTGAAGCTGTTTGCAGTGCCATAGGAGGGACAACAATTTGAATAACCCAGTACGCCCAGAGCTTCCAGAGACTAAACCACCATTCAAACAGTACACGAAGTTATCCATGGCTCCATATGCATGGACAGCAGAGGATGGTCTTGTTGGACAGCAATGAGAGGAGAGGCCCGTGGCCCTGAGAAGGCTTGATTTCCCAGTGTAGGGGAATGCCAGGCCAGGGAAGGGAAGTGGGAGTGGGTAGATTGATGATCAGGGAGAGGGGGGATGGGCTAGGAGATTTTCAAGGGGGGAACCAGGAAAAGGGACAACATTTGAAATGTAAATAAAGAATACAACTAATAAAAAAAACATTAAAAAAAGATGCTCAGTGCTCCCAACTGAGGCTTTGAACTTTCAGAAGCCTCTGCTCCATTTCTTCCACACAAAAATCATCTAAATAACCATTCTGATTTTAGCAACTTTCTACTCTCATTTGCCACACTTTTCTTTACTTTTAATTATAATACAGAATAATAGCTGCATTTATGTGCTTTTCTGTAGTATATTAAACTCTGATGATGGCGATGATGAGGGTTCTGAAGCATGCTAAAGCTAACGCCTTAAACTCCACTGCAGCACCCTCCCTATTCCATAAGCTGGCTTTTCAGCAGACATCTGTTTTTATCTCCTTTTCTACATTTTGAAATGGTGCTTCATTATTTACAGTATAAATAAAACAATGTGCTTAAACAGAAAAAAAAAATGCTCAGATTAGAAGTTCACTAAAAATAAATAATTAATAAATAAATATGCATAAACATACATATTCATATATTTATGTGTGTATACGTAATTTATATATTATATATATGTATGATATATATATTAGCTCTCTTTTCATATTAGAAATCTTACTAAGTATTTGAGGAACATTACTTGGTTTTATTGTCCTGAAACTCTTGTGGTGGATTTATCCAGGCATTAAATTCAAAGTAATAAGAAATACGTGTGCTATCCATTAGGCACGATATCAAGAGATTCCAATTTCATCTGTTGAGTAACAAAATATATTAATGCCCACATGGAAAATACTCATAAAGGTAATGGTGGTAATTTGGATCTTAGTCCTTTTACTGACTATTGCTACAATGATTAATATGAAGTTGACAATGCTATTGCAGTATATAATTAAATATTAAATGATAAGCAGTCAGGACATATGCAAAGCTAAGCACACTATACCCAAAATGAAAGTAGTTATTCATCTTTCCATATACATATATTCTATTGACAAAGGTAGCTCAATCTGAAAAGCTGGAGGACTAATTGTTTGTGGCAACACTGATGAGAGAAGAGTCTTGCAACAAGAATAGATGTTACATACAGTATTATTATGTTCACTTTAAAGTGTATTTCAAATTAGGAGAATTCAAATAAAATAGTGAGAACTTTAAAACAAACAAACAACAAACAAAAACAAAACAACTAGAAACAAATGAGAAGACACCATGAACAACCTTGGGGTGAAATATTAACTAAAGGCAGTTATGACTTAACCCTAATGCCAGCGTAGGTGGGATAGTAAGAAATTTTTCTAGATCCTAAAAGAATGGGATCAGCTTTAGAAGTAGAAATAATATACACATATAAACATGCCACAAAGTCTTGTCCAATAAAATAATTCATTCCATTTGGAATTTAAACTGCAATATAATGTAAAATTTGCATATCAATTTCAATAGTTCCAATAACCATGGTACCCTATACAAGATTTTACAACAAAAACCAGTCAACATTCCAGAATAAATGGAGGAAGGGCTCATAAGGTCTGCTCCTACTTGAGGAACTATGGGAAGAACATAGCTGTTGAAGGCAAAAGAATCAGTTTTCTACAGGAATGGTTGCCTATGCCCAAGGAGTCAGCTCTACAGCCATGCCAATATGGACATGAGTAGTAGACTCGTAAAAATTTTAATCAACTGGCTGAATAATTTTTCTTCTCTAGAGAGCAAGGTGTTCCATTTTAGGTTATATAATCCAAAGATTTTACACAAAGTGTTCAATTTTAGATTTCTTTTTAAAAACAACCTGCCCAGGAGTTTGGTTGGTATACTACTCAGTGATTATCCAAGAGAGACTAATTTTCTCTTTCACAACAAGTATCAATTGCAAGTAGCTTTTTTATTATGGGAAAGAATTTGGGTTCATTCTTCTTCTAGAAGTTTGACTTTCTACAGATCATCTTCATGTTGTTTTATCCTATAAATTCACATGGGTATTATTTATGTTGTGACTAGAAGACATGTCCTTCGAGTGATCCACCACCTCTGGGTCTTATCTTTCTGCCTTTGCTTCCACATATATTTCTTGAAACTTGAAGTGAAGTATCTGAAATATCTGAAGTCACTCATTTTTCACATCATGGATCTTCTTGTTAGTTATCATCTACTCCAGAAAGCACCTTCTCTGGTGAGGTTTGTATGATGCTTTCCTCCATAGATACAGCTGAGAAACACTTTAAAAATGTTAAACATCTTTAGCTTTCAAAGAAATGTAAATTAAAACCACATTGAAATTTCATCTCACCAGTGTCAGAACAACACTGGTCAACAAAACAAATGACAGCACATTGTGGCTGGGATGAAGGAAAATGGGAACATGTATTTATGGCCTTTATAATGTAAAACTTGTGCATCCCCTATGGAAATCATTGTGTAGTTTCCTCAAAAAGCTGAAGGAAATATATCCTAGGCTTTAGCTATGCTACTATTGGACATATACCCAAAAGACCACAGAGATACATGATCATCTATGTTCATTGCGTGAACAGCTGAGTTGTGCATCAACTGATGACTACATAATGAAAATGCTGTACATTTACACCCCGGGGTATTATTTGTCTGTTAAGAAAATTGTGGGAAGCCATTAGAGACCCTCACTAACAGCCCGGAGAGCTGACAGGGAAAAGGTCCTGAGTAAAACAAAGAAGAGCCTCTCCCTATGATCTGCCAGTGGAAGGGAAGTCCTGAGATAACTGCAGTATGCTCCAGGATATGCAAACATCAGATGTCTCCACCAGAGGACTCTTATCTCTTCCTGCTGAAACTGCCAAGAATGCTCCTCCCTCCTTTGTTCTTGCCTTGAGACAAGCTCTTCCTCTGAGAGCTTAAAACATGTGTACCCCGGAATATTAAATGAGCCCTCGACCATTGAACCCTGCCTGGCCTCCTTCTTTCTCTCCCCCCTTTGACCCTCAGGTAGCACCCCTTCGGAACCCTGAATAAGTGGACCTGCTGGACAGGTCATAGTGGTGCCCAAACAGGGACCCGAAGTACTGTCAACTACCGGTTGACGGAGGAGAAACCCCGGGAAAAGGAGGACCCCACAGACCACCGCATCGCTCGTGTATCGCTGTAGGGGCAGGTAAGTGGCCAAAAAAAATTGTCATCCAATTATCATTGGGGAAACAATTATCAAAAGAAGCTTGTTTTATAGGAGAAATCAAGCAATCACTCAGGGAAAGAGGAGTAAGAGTTAAGAAAAAAGATTTAATTAAGTTCTTTTGTTTTGTCATGATACATGTCTTGGTTAATTTTAAGTGGACCTGATATTCATCCGCTAACTTGAGATAAGGTTGGTAAGGAAATTAATAAGATTCTGAAAACCAGTGTATGATACATTCTTTAGTTACTGGGGGCTTATTCAGTGTGTGAACGAGGACCCTTACAGACAACAGCTTTTTGTCCTTCGTTCGCTGGATATTGCCTCTGCCCTTTGTCTCGGGCAGCTTCGGTGACCTCACTTTTCCCTAGAAAGAATTCTCCAAAACCTTCCTCAGCCACTCCCTGGGCTTCTCTTTATTCTCCTCTCCAGGAAGGGACTATCCCCTGCTGATATGCCATTAAGTTAAGAGACCCCCGGAGAGAAAGCCAACTTGGAGGAGAAAAGCTGCAGACAGCAAGTAGCCCTCTTAAAGGAGCTACGAGGTCACTCTAACTTCAAGATTTATTTTAAAGACAAATGCCTAGAAAAAGCCAGAGCCAAAACAAGCCCCTTGACTTTAAAATTTTACAAGAATGAAAGTCCGCAGTCACAGCCTATGGGAAGACTGCTCTTTCACTTTGGCACTTCTGCTGAGGGCTGACTGACACCTGAAGAATTTATCCAGCTGGCCCAAGCTGAGCTTTCTCTGAGCAAGAAAATTTTCTTTGGAAGTCAGAGACTGCTGCTGAGGTGGCAGGAGAAAAACCACTCATGGGCAGCATGTAAGACCTGGACTGCAGAGAAATTCCTGGGCTCTCCTCCCCTCCCACCTCTTTCCACAGGTGTGTGTGTTTGCCTAGGCACCCCTCTTCCCCTTGTTAAATCTTAAACAAGAGAAAAAGCAGGTTTCAGAAAAGCAGTTTTTCCATGTGTAGGACATGGTATCAAAAAAAAAAAAAGAATAATAATGGTTGAAAGCTATTTCAAAACTCTCCTGGTGAGGAGAAGAAAACAGGAGATGTCCTGTTTTCTCTCTGAAACCTACTGGAGATCTCGTTAGTTCAGGTTAAGATATTTGGATCTCTTTGGGACATCAAGTTCCCTTGCTGTCTGTTGTTTGTCTCTGGTGCACCAAAACTTTTTCATATGTGTGTCAATTTGTGTTGTCCATTGTTTTGTTTGGCTGAATGATTGGTTGTTTTTATGTTTTATGTAAAAAAAAAAATTGATAAAAAGGCGTTATCTTGCTGGCAGTCCTGCCAATTGCAGTTTACACAGAGGAGGCTAATTTGAGGTGCCTCACATTCTAAGGCAGGAGTTAAAGACAGCTGGAAAAAAAAAGCTGCTTCTTAAAGAGCCAGCAGCTGGACAAATGGAAATGATTAATTTTCCTAGAAAAATTTCTATCATGATGATGAGTGGGTTTAAAATGCTTTATCCCCCTAAAGTTACAGCTAGAAAAAAAAATAAAATTGGTTTAAATTTATGAGATTTGTATGATCGCTTCATTTTTATTTCTAATTGGTCTTAATGGTAAAAGGTTTTACATATCTTGACTATAGAGTTATAAATTAATTGGTAATTATTTAAAAGGTATAGTGTTATTGAGAAAAGGTTAGTTTAAAACTGGTGATTCAGTGTAAGAGCCATCTTAACTAACTACACGTGGCATGATGCAACCCAGGAAATACAGGCCTCTAAGATGCTTCTAAATTGGCATGGTGTTTTGTGTGAATCTTGGCCTGGAGATTGGACTTATAAAAAATATGATTTAAAATAATGTCTCTTCAATAAGTTACACTGTCATACATTCATGCACAAGATGATAGACAAACTTTACAATATGGAAATAATGTGTTTGCCATTAATTTTAAGGAGAAAAGATTGTTTAAAACTGGGTTTTGCTTTCAAAAAATTTTAGTTATGCTTTGATGTTATAGGTTCCCTTTGTTATTTGACCTCCATACAGTGGGGTCTGGTTACAGGCTACTCCTTGCAGGACCGGTGGGTGTAGGTCTGGCCTTAGAGATAACAAACTCAGATCAGGAGATTTACATTTGAGTTAATACAAAGCTCAGAGCTGCCTCAAAGCTGCTCTAAGCTGCAGAGGCTTGAGAGATGCAGTTTTGTCTTGCAGGCCTCACTTAGAGAGTTTCTGGCCAAAAGAACATTTTTTTACAGATTCATGCAGATATGGTTCAAAATAAATTTCAAACTTAGATCTGTAAAATATAATAAGGTTTTGACATCCTCCAATAAATATTTGATATAATAATAAAATGTTGCAGAATAAAATCATAAAAATATTTTTTTAAAAAATATTTTAAGAGCATGATATAATGTTTGTTCCTTATTTTAAACAGCAATCAAATTGATTATTATTAATTGTTAATCTATTACATGACAAGCTTTTTTTGACAAAATTAATAATTGTTATAAAAAGATAAATTGTTAAAAATTTGCCTCTATACATGTTTTTATACTGTTATAGATATATACATGCATCCTATAAAAATGCATCTACTATGGGAGTAAGGCTCATATAATTAGATCACGTTTATTCTTTAGAGTGTCCCCTTGCTTCAGCACAGATAATTGAATTGGGTGCTGTAGCTATTAATTTTAAAATATTAAAAAATCAAGCTTTTAATTTATATATTAATAATACATATATAGCTCATGGCTTACACTTGCTTAAAATTGTTTCTTTTTAATGCTACTAAGTCTTAACTTTTACAATTATTTATACAAATACAATTCAAAAAATTAATCAAAAAATATACATACAGCTATTGACACCTTTTTAAGCTTTCTAGTTATAATTATTTTAACATAAGAAACAAAATATAAAATAAAATTAGTCATTACATATGTAATTTTTTATACTAAATGTTCCAAATCAGATTAAAACAAATATTATAACTGATTATTATAGTCAGTCATTTGAGATGTCTTATTAACAATTTGATATTAGTCATATTACTGAGATTCCTCATAATTCGCAAAGATAAGATATTATAGAACAAGCCCATAGAACTTTACAACGATATTTTTATAATAAAAGAGGGGAGAATAACATCTCTATATACCATAAAAATTTTACAAAATTTTAATGCTAGGGATCTCTCTGAGAGTAGGGAAGAGGGCGTGTTTGTGTTTTTTCTACAGGATGCCGAAAGAACATGCTAGCTGCCAGAGTATGCTGAGACAAAGAATGATGCTGATTATAATCATTAAAGATGGCCACAGCCCTCAACACCTTTGGATGCTTCTTACTAATGCTGACAACAGAGACAACTACGGACTCAACATCCCTCTTTGCATGGCAATTGTATTTAGCTGAAAATTAAACAAATTATAAACAGATCAAGGGGAGATATTGGCTACTGCTGATTGCCCCCCTTCAGGGTGTCAAAAGGCCATATATTTAAATTTTACAGATTTCAAGTATAGACCAGATAGAATGTGGCCTGCCATTTATTTTCTTAAAGACATCCTTAGGCATTGCCTCCCTTGTTACCTCTCAACAGAATTGACAACAATACTATTTACTTAGTGCTGCCATTGATAAGGACCTAGCCGAAATCAGAGATGGTTTAGCCAATTTAAAAGACTCTGTTGCCTCCTTATCAGAAGTAGTATTACAGAATAGGAGAGGTCTTGATTTGCTCTTCCTACAAGAGGGAGGACTTTGCGCAGCATTAAGGGAAGAATGCTGTGTTTATGTAGACAAGACATGACAAGACTGGTAGATGACAGTCTGAGGAGAGTAAAAGAAAGTTTAGAGAAACGCAAAAGAGAACGAGAACAGCAGGAGTCTTGGTATAAAAACTGGTTCTCCACATCCCCATGGCTTTCCACCCTACTACCTTCTATTCTAGGACCCTTCATAGGGTTATTATTGTTAATCTCCCTGGGATTTTCAACAATTAACTCGCTTCATTAAATAACAAATAGACTCCACCCTACTCAAGAATTATGTCTTGGTACAGTATCATCAGTTGGACACAGGAGAAATGATGGACCCTGGGAGACGAGACTGCTTGGCATAAACAACTGCAGTACCTGCCATGGAGAGGCTCAATTTCAATAAGCTCCTTTAATGATGCTCTGTTTGGCTTCCACCTATTCATCCCTGGGCTTATCTGAAGGGGGAGCTGACGCAAGGTAGCTGTCTTAAGGATGGGCAACTTCCTCTATCCCCTGACTAACCTAAGACATGGGGCCTTGAGGATGACAAGGTAACCCTACAACGGGTAAGGCTGAGGGATAAGGGAGGTTGGTCCTAAGACAGAGAAGGCTACACATTATCGGTCTGGCTCCCTTGCTCAGTATTTCTGCCCAGACCTTTCCACTTCTAATATAAGGAAATGGAGTAAATGTGGGAAGTCATTAGAGACCTTCACTAACAGCCAGGAGGGCTGACATGGCAAAGGTCCTGAGTAAAACAAAGAAGAGCCTCTCCCTATGATCTGCCAGTGGAAGGGAAGTCCTGAGATAACTGCGGTATGCTCCAGGCTATGCAAACATCAGATGTCTCCACCAGAGGACCCTTATCTCTTCCTGCTGAAACTGCCAAGAATGCCCATCCCTCCTTTGTTCTTGCCTTGAGACAAGCTCTTCCTCTGAGAGCTTAAAACCTGTGTACCCTGGAATATTAAATGAGGCCTCAACAATTGAACCCTGCCTGGCCTCCTTCTTTCTCTCCCCCCTTTGACCCTCAGGTAGCACCCCTTTGGAACCCTGAATAACTGGACCTGCTGGACAGGTCAGAAAATGAAGTCAAGTAATTTGCAGATGAATGTAGACATCTAGAAGAAATTACTCTGAAGGAGATAACTTCCTACTACCAAACACAGATATTACATATTTTCTCTTACACATGGATGTTAGTTTTTGAACTTTAGGTATATGAGTTTAGATACCTGCATAACCACAGATGTTTAAGTAATTAGCAAGTGACCAAGATGTACGAAGGGATCTCTTGAGGAAGGGAAAATAGGTTATGGTATTATAATGTCATATGGGAGAAACTAGACTAGGGAGTTTAAATGAAGAGGTGACAGGATTAAGGATTAAGGAGAATTATGTAGCGAGGACAACATTAGAAACATTTGAAAAAAACACATAGACATTCTGAAATATATAAATGTATGAAAAGCTTATAAAGGCATCATCATACAATGGGGTAGACAGTATTACCACAGCTAGGCACCTTAAGTCACCAATAACACCTGCATTGCCATGCATTGTCTATATCTTGTTATGACATTGGCCAAGAGTCTAACATCACAGGCTATTGTTGAGTGTACTATTGATCTCTGATACATTTAAGGTAAGATCATATTGTTAATGTCATAATTAGTTGTTTCATCAAAAATAGGAATAAACATTAGAGGTATAACCTATCTTAATTTGTTCCCTTTGCACTTCAATTTGCCAATGGCCAACTCTTATTCTCTCTGACTATATATATATATATGTGTGTGTGTGTGTGTGTATGAACATGCACACATATATATGATGTATATGTATAGGGATATGATATGTACATATATATATATACACACACACATACACATGTATTATGAAATATTCAGTGATTTCTCTTACATTATGATCTTTTCTCTAGAAAGAATTTTCTTTGGTCTCATGTCATTTAGCTTTTAGGAAGAACTGTATTTCACATAGTTCTCTAAGAGAAAACATGCCTTGCCAAACTTTTAATTAATTTCCTTGGCTCTTACCATACACAGAACAAATAATTATAATATCATAAGGGCTGTGTTGTATTCCATAGCTTCCTGCAGCTACTACGAACTGGGTTGCTGGAACAGAAGCTGAGGGATAGATGGGGAAGGGGTGAAAAGAAAGAAGGCCAGGACAATATTTTACCGAACGAGGCCCCCAACTTTAATGGTGGTCAGACCTTTTAACAGTTTGGGCATGCCCTTCCCCCCAGACTCCAGCCTGAGTTCCAGCAGAAGTTATCTAGCTTCACCTGGTGGTCCTTGTCTCGACTGCTCAGGGAGCTGGGTGGGTCACTTGCTTAATTCAGGAATTTGTAGACCTGGAGGAACAATGAGCTTAGCCTTCACTCTGAGCTTCTCCATCCTAGGACAAAAATTCCTGCTGTAACCTACTTCCTTATTGTCCTAACATCAGATTCCTGCCTGAAGCCAGGGATTGCCCTTGGCTAATATCAAGTTCCTACCATGTGGCATGACTCCCAATATGGCTCTGTACAGGGCTGCCCATGTATCATATACTTCCTATGCTGATTGGATCTTAAGTGATGTGATCTACGTAAGAAATATCCCCAAAGGCCCATGGATCTGAGCACTTGCTCCCATGTTGGTGGTGCTGCTTGGGAAGTTTATAGAATTTTCAAGATGTCTTCATTTCTGAACACAGTCTTTCTCAAGAGCAGACTTAGGGGATTCATCGCCAGGCTCCATTTTCTGTTCTCACTTTCTCCTTTTTGTAAATAAAATGTTTTCATGATCGGTTGCTGTTCTACTTGTTATATTTCTCTGAGGAGACACCATGACTAAGATATATAAAAGGAAGCTTTTAACTGGGAACTTTCTTACAGTTTCAGATAGTTCACTGTCTTCTTAGTGGGAAATGGTACTGAGGCTGTAGATGAGAGGTTAATATTCAGATCTTCAGGGAACAGGGAGAAAGAGGCAGGTGAGGGAAGAAGAGGGGGAGATGGAGAGGGACACAGAGAGAGGGAGAGGGAGAGACAGATAGAAGGAGAGGGAGAGACAGAGAGAAAGGGAGAGAAAGAGAGAGAGAGAGAGAGAGAGAGAGAGAGAGAGAGAGAGAGAGAGAGAGAGAGAGAGAGAGAGAGAAAGCAACACACACAGAAGCAGGGGAGGAGTTGGTCATGTGTGAGCTTTTGAAAACTCAAAGCTCAACCTCAGTGATAGATGTCCCCAGCAAGGCCACAGCTGTTAATTCTTCACAAAACAGTTTTACTCAGCATTCAAATTCAGTTTTATTAAACATTCAGATATATGAGTCTATCAGCAATATTCTCATTCAAATCACTACTTTGCTCAATGCTAGACTGGCTCTCAGACCTTGATTGTAGTCTCCCCTGTCAGAATGGACAAGTAGGTCCATTGGGACTGCAAAGCAAGATAAGCAATTCTTTCCCTAGTTTTCATTTTGTCTGGCATTCTAGGACAATACCAGAAGAAAAACAAGTGTTTTAGCATTATAATACTTGTTTTCCAAAGGTATCCCCTTGTTCTTGATTTTATTATATGAATAGCCTAATAGAAAATATGATCTCAGTTGTTCAGAAAATGTGTAAATCAACATGAAAAGATGCAATCTTCTATTTGACTTTGTCAGCCATTGATACCTTCTAATGTTTATATAATGGAAATTCCTTTTCTCATTCAATGTGCTGTGAAGTTGTTGAGCTTAAATCTAGTGATTTAGGTCTTGCTCCAGTGTCCCAGTTGCCATCTAGATGTTTATGCTGTAGTCTAAACTCACCTTGCCCTTTCTTTGTGACTATAGACCTCAGAAGTAATTTTATCAAAATGTCTGGACATTGGTCACATTGGGTAAGAACCCACACTTCCAGTCTCATGTGAATTTTATCACCTTTTAATGGGACCTATAAACAAACACATAAGTATTTGTGATGCTGCTAAGATATAAAACTATGAATTAAAGGAGACAACATCTAAGAAAATGATGCTAATATAGACATTAAAATACATGCTGGCTGTTTGTTGCTGTTATCTACCAATTTCTCCTGAGATGAGTTTTTGATGACATAGAAGATATTGAATTTCTTTTGTCATCTCTTTGCGTCTAATTACCTGGCACTTTCTTAGCCATAAAAGCCAACCAAAATTTGTTCAGTTTTATTACATGAAATTGGATCAAATGCAAGCACATAAAATCATGGATTTTCTCTTACTACACACATTCTCAGTGCATTAACTATTTAAAATGCCCACATCTCTTGAGAAAGCAGTCTGAAACTTGGTGCAATCAAATTTTGAGTTTTTAATAGTTTCAATCTATCTTTTTATACAACTGTATATTTATGTAGGTAAACACTGTAAACATTCAAAATTATTTGCTTTTTGTATTTTCAATGCTCTATTTTTTAATTATCTATGTTGGACTCTGCTCTGAAATAATGAGGGCAGGTATAATCACCAGTATTTCCACAGAGAGGGAATCAAACTGAATTTATTTTTAGGACAAATTTAAAAAAGAAAACTAATGAAGTCTTACGGATTTTTTTTTTTTTTTTTTTTGTATATTTGCTCAGCAATGACAAGGATAAAATTCCTTTATACCTTTCCACGTGATGAATATACGTTAAACACAAACCATTTCAGCTGTATGGGTTATAGTGTAGCTATGTGTTGTATATGTGAGCTTTATCTATTTGTTTTTTTAACCGCAAGTCCAGGGGGACTTCTATTGTTAAATCTATAGGATGTAAGTAAGTAGTCTTCCAAGAATATTAACATTTCCTAGAAATAGGAGGTTTTGATTATTTGAGGTATGTGGAATTATGGTGTCTATTGCTATAATATTGTTTCATAAATGGACATTATTAATAAATGTACTCAAAACAATTACTACTCCAGTTAAGTTGGGTGTCAAATATCTTACAAAACAACCCTTTGTTAAATTTAAAAGGATTGTAGATACTAATTTAATTTGAACATTGAGAAAGGTAAGTATTGTATTTCTTTCAAAAAATAAAGTTTTGAGTGAAGTCCTTCTGGCACTGGCTTCCCTTGAAATTTCTGGTTTCAGTTTGCAAATAATCATACTCTTGCTGTAGCTTTGACACACTCCTTTTACATGAGTTCTGCTGTGGCTCCATAGGTCTTAAGTTTTCCATCATCAGCAGGGAGATTAGTTTAGGGCTACTATATTTGCCTCGTTTTAATTTGGTTATATTTTAAAGGCTTTATCTACAAGTAGATTTTTGTTTTAAGGTATTCTTATTTACAATACAAAAATGTCAACCAGGCTGATGCAATGTTTCATTCTTTAACAGGCAGGATCCATCAGCTACCAGGTGTTAATTCCAAAATGACATTCAGTTCTCCCTAAGACTGAATCTCTAGAGATATGGCTTCTTTTCTTGGTATTAAGAATACTAGACTAAAATGCCAAAACTAGAATCAAGAGTTTCAAGCATGTACACTGCAAACGAAATGTTGTATTAGTGGATCAGGAAGCTGAGCAAATCATGGAATTTTTAATAGCACCTTGCTAGAGATGTTTAAAATATTTTCAGTCACCATCTTACATTTATTGCTTTTATATTTTTAAATCTAATTGGGATTTCGATTGCTTCAATATTCTTGAGACCCTGGTTGGAGATAAATTGATATTACAATTTAGTGTACATCATTAATAAATGCATTAAAAATTAATACGCTAATTAAGTCAGACATCAAGTACCTTATAAAGTGACACTTTATTAAATCTAAAACACGATTGCACATACTACTTTTAATTTTAAAATTGAGAAAGGTGGCTATTGGCTACATGACTTTGTACCTCCTATATGAATCCATGATCATAATTTGTCAACAAAGTATAAAAAGTAACACGTAGCCATTGTATGGCTCTTCTGTGATTTCTAACTCTGATCATCAACATTCATTTGCAATTGAAACAGCACATTATACTAACCCTGGAAAACAGCCTAGGCTCATGAGATTGAGGTGAATACATCATTTTCTTTGGCTCAACTATGGATAATATACCTGGAACTCTGCTGAATATACCAGTGCTTTGCTTTGTCCACCTTGGCTACTTTCTTTGTCTTACACAACTGAATATCAAATGTAACCCCATTCATTGGATTTTACTTTAAACATTATGTTCTTCTTACTTCCTTGTGTGTGTGTTTGGGTGTATTTTGTTTGTGTGTGTTTTATGTGTGTTTGTGTGTGTGTATTGTGTGTATGTGTATTTGTATAAGAGTGTGAAAACATGTGATGCACTGAAGATGTCAGGTACCTGCAGCTTCTTCCTTTTACATTCAATAGCTGAGTATCAGAAGCTATTCCAACAGGACTGATGGCATAGTCTTGGATGAAACTTTCATGGAGATGAACAACTAATTCTTTAGATGTATATGTCTTCCAAAAGTTAGTTTGGTGTCAATTCCCCTGAGATAAATCCTTTTAGAGCAAAGCTCATTAAGACACGGGGTGTTCTACAGCAAAGGGAAACATTCCATCATACAAAAAGCTCATTAAATTCAAGAAGTAAATAATCCATTGGGGCTAAGAAGCTTGGTGAGATGAATGTATTCACTAGTCTCCTTTGTCCTTTAAAGCTTTCTAGTTAGTAGTGTCTGCTGAGAGATACTCCCAGATAAGCTAAGCTGCTGGAAGTTACACTTCAACTGATTAAGTGGTATACAATTCATGCACAGCATCAAGGTTTCCACCTCCTATGGACCATCATCCCATCTGTGTTGGCATTGACTTCTGATGATGATTCAGTTGTATTCAAATGGTCACTAGCCATGTAACTAATCCTTAACTCTTATTCCTGGAAGTAACTCACTACAACTCCCTGGTTCAACAAGTAGGAGTCTGTTAGCATCCTTGATTTGTTGGGTTGCTAGTTCATTATCAGGCATGAACAGATATTTGTTATTGTTTACAAGAATAGTGTCACATAAGTATTTACTAATTCTTCTAGAATTTTCAAGAAAATCAACTGAGTAAGAAAATAAAAATGAATATTAATTACTTTATCAACTCTACTGTTATGACATCTTCTAACAATAGTTATAAATTAAATAGATTATGATATTTTGTAGTCAATATAAAGTATATGTATTATAAAAGTATGAAACTTTACAAATATTAACACAAATTTAAATTGATATTTATAATATAATAATTTAGAAACAGTATAACATATTTTTTACAGAGTGTAAATATTTCAAATGAATGTCAAAAATACTTTTCATGGATCATGGAAACTTATATATAAATTTTAAAGATAGATGTACAAATTATTCAAAACAAATTAAGGAGAAAAATTGAATATGTACTATAAGAAATTATAGTTATATTCAAGATAGTTTCTTTAGGCATAATTGATCCAAGAGTGCAAAGTAATACGTGGATGATTTTGTCATGTATTCTTGTCAAGTATTAATTAGCTTTTAATAAGATTTCAAAACAATCAATTAAGTTGATACAACTTATTTACTAAGATTGATAATGTTGTGAGTTTAGAGGGAAATCAGATAGATTTGCACATTTTAATATGAACTTTATTTGATGTGCTAGGTAAAGAAGAGTTTCATAACCTTTTGTTCTTCTTCTATTATTAAACTTTCAAATTTTCCATATTGCTGTTTCTCTATTCTTTCTCTGTTAGACTTTTTATTATTATTATTTTTATTTTTTGACAATGAGTTTGCCATGAATATATGAGGAAGGTGGTGATGATGATTCTGAAGTTTGATATTTCTGCTTTCTCCATGCGTGTGGTGGAAATACAGATTTCTCCTTTCTTTCTTATGTGGTGTTAAGAAACAAATTTATTGTTGTATCTTTGTGGGGTTTTGGTATCAGCTTAATTGTGGCTTCATAGAACAAGCTGGGTAGTGTTCCTTCTGTTTTTATTTTGTGGAATGGAGTGAAGATTATTGGGGTTAGGTCTTCTTTTTTTTTTTATCGATATATTTTTTTATTTACATTTCAAATGATTTCCCCTTTTCTAGACCCCCACTCCCCGAAAGTCCCATCAGCCCCCTTCCCTGCCCGTGTTTTCCCATCTAACCCTTCCCACTTCCCTGTTCTGGTTTTTCCCTATACTGCTTCACTGAGTCTTTGCAGAACAAGGGGCCACTCCTCCTTTCTTCTTGTACCTCATTTGATGTGTGGATTATATTTTGGGTATTCCAGTTTTCTAGGTTAATATCCACTTATTAGTGAGTGCATACCATGATTCATCTTTTGAGTCTGGGTTACCTCACTTAGTATGATATTCTCCAGCTCCATCTATTTGCCCAAGAATTTCATGAATTCATTGTTTCTAATGGCTGAATAGTACTCCATTGTGTATATACACCACATTTTTTGCATCCATTCTTCCAATGAGGGATACCTGGGTTCTTTCCAGCTTCTGGCAATTATAAATAGGGCTGCTATGAACATAGTGGAACATGTATCCTTATTACATGCTGGGGAATCTTCTGGGTATATGCCCAGGAGTGGTATAGCAGGATCTTCTGGAAGTGAGGTGCCCAGTTTTCTGAGGAACCGCCAGACTGATTTCCAGAGTGGTTGTACCAATTTGCAATCCCACCAGCAGTGGAGGAGTGTTCCTCTTTCTCCACATCCTCGCCAACATCTGCTGTCTCCTGAATTTTTAATCTTAGCCATTCTGACTGGTGTAAGATGAAATCTCAGGGTTGTTTTGATTTGCATTTCCCTAATTACAAATGAAGTTGAACATTTTTTAAGATGCTTCTCCGCCATCCGAAGTTCTTCAGGTGAAAATTCTTTGTTTACCTCTGTACTCCATTTTTTAATAGGGTTATTTGGTTTTCTGGAGTCTATCTTCTTGAGTTCTTTATATATATTGGATATTGGCCCTCTATCTGATGTAAGGTTGCTGAAGATCTTTTCCCAATTTGTTGGTTGCCAATTTACCCTTTTGATGGTGTACTTTGCCTTACAGAAACTTTGTAATTTTATGAGGTCCAATTGGTCAATTCTTAATCTTAGAGCATAAGCTATTGGTGTTCTGTTCAGGAACTTTCTCCCTATACCTATGTCCTCAAGGGTCTTCCCCAGTTTCTTTTCTATTAGCTTCAGAGTGTCTGGCTTTATGTGGAGGACCTTGATCCATTTGAAGTTGAGCTTAGTACAAGGAGATAAGGATGGATCAATTTGCATTCTTCTGCATGCTGACCTCCAGTTGAACCAGCACCATTTGTTGAAAAGGCTATCTTTTTTCCATTGGATGTCTTCAGCCCCTTTGTCCAGGATCAAGTGGCCATAGGTGTGTGGGTTCATTTCTGCATCTTCAATCCTGTTCCATTGATCCGCCTGCCTGTCACTGTACTAATACCATGCAGTTTTTTAACATTATTGCTCTGTAGTATTGCTTGAGGTCAGGGATACTGATACCCCCAGAATTTCTTTTATTGTTGAGAATAGTTTTAGCTATCCTGGGTTTTTTGTTATTCCAGATGAATTTGAGGATTGCTTTTTCCAACTCTGTGAAGAATTGAGTTGGGATTTTGATGGGTATTGAGTTGAATCTGTATATTGCTTTTGGCAAAATGGCCATTTTAACTATATTGATTCTACCGATCCATGAGCATGGGAGGTTTTTCCATTTTTGAGGTCTTCTTCCATTTCCTTCTTCATAGTCTTGAAGTTCTTGTCATACAGATCTTTCACATGTTTGGTAAGAGTCACCCCAAGGTACTTTATGCTGTTTGTGGCTATTGTGAAGGGGGTCATTTCCCTAATTTCTTTCTCAGCCTGCTTATCCTTTGAGTATAGGAAGGCTACTGATTTACTTGAGTTGATTTTATAACCTGCCACTTTGCTGAAGTAGTTTATCAGCTGTAGGAGTTCTCTAGTGGAGTTTGGGTCACTTAGGTAGACTATCATATCATCTGCAAATAATGATAGTTTGACTTCTTCCTTTCCAATTTGTATCCCTTTGACCTCCTTATGTTGTCTAATTGCCCGAGCTAATACCTCAAGTACAATATTGAAAAGATAAGGAGAAAGGGGGCAGCCCTGTCTAGTCCCTGACTTTAGTGGGATTACTTCAAGTTTCTCTCCATTTAGTTTGATGCTGGCTACCAGATTGCTATATATTGCTTTTACTATGTTTAGGTATGGGCCTAGAATTCCTGTTCTTACCAAGACTTTAAGCATGAAAGGATGCTGAAATTTGTCAAATGCTTTTTCAGCATCCAATGAAATGACCATGTGTTTTTTTTTTTTTCTTTGAGTTTGTTTATGTAGTGGATTGCATTAATGGATTTCCATATATTGAACCAACCCTGCATCCCTGGGATAAAGCCTACTCGATCATGGTGGATGATCATTTTAATGTGTTCTTGGATTCGGTTGTCAAGAATTTTATTGAGTATCTTTGCATCGATGTTCATAAGGGAAATTGATCTGAAGTTCTCTTTCTTTGTTGGATCTTTGTGTGGTTTTGGTATCAGCAAAATTGTGGCTTCATAGAAGGAATTGGATAGTGTTCCTTATGTTTCCATTTTGTGGAATAGTTTGCAGAGTATTGGTGTTAGGTCTTCTTTGAAGGTCTGATATAATTCTGCACTGAAACCATCTTGTCCTGTGCTTTTTTTTGTTGGAAGACTTTCTATGACCCCTTCTATTTCTTTAGGGGTTATGGGACTGTTTAGATGATCTATTTGGTCCTGATTTAATTTTGGTATTTGGTATCTGTCAAGGAAATTGTCCATTTCCTCCAGAATCTCCAGTTGTGTAGAGTATAGGCTTTTGTAGAAGGATCTGATCATTTTTGGAATTCCTCAGTTTCTGTTGTTATATCCACCTTTTCATTTCTAATTTTGTTAATTTGGATACTTTCTCTGTACCCTTTGGTCAGTCTGGCTAAGGGTTTATCTATCTTGTTGATTTTCTCAAAGAACCAGCTCCTGGATTCCTTGATTCTTTGTATGGTTCTCTTTGTTTCCACTTGCTTGATTTCAGCCCTGAGTTTGATGATTTCCGGTCTTTTACTCCTCCTGGGGGAATTGGCTTCTTTTTGTTCCAGGGCTTTCAGGTGTGTCGTTAAATTGCTAGTGTATGCTCTCTCCATTTTCTTTTTGGAGACACTTAGGGCTATGAGTTTTCCTCTTAGCACTGCTTTCATTGTGTCCCAAAGATTTGCGTATGTTGTGCCTTCATTTTCATTAAATTCTAAAAATGTCTCTGATTTCTTTCTTTATTTCTTCTTTGGCCAAGGTGTCATTGAGTAGAGTATTGTTCAGCCTCCATGTGTATGTGGTCTTTCTATTGTTTTTGTTGCTATTGAAAACCACTCTTACACCATAGTGATCTGATAGGAGGCATGGGATTAGTTCGATCTTCTTGTATTTGTTGAGGTCTGTCTTGTGACCAATTATATGGTCGATTTTGGAGAAGGTACTATGAGATGCTGAGAAAAAGGTATATTCTTTTGCTTTAGGGTGAAATGTTCTATAAATATCATTCAAATCCATTTGGTCCAAAGCTTCAATTAGTTTTACTGTGTCCCTGTTTAGTTTCTGTTTTCCTGATTGGTCCATTGAGGAGAGTGGAGTGTTGAAGTCCCCCACAATTATTGTGTTAGGTGAAATGTGTGCTTTGAGCTTTAGTAAAGTTTCTTTTATGAATGAGGGTGTCCTTGCATTTGGCGCATAGATATTCAGAATTGAAAGGTCTTCTTGGTGGATTTTTCCTTTGACCAGCAAGAAGTGTCCCTCAGTGTCTCTTTTGATGACTTTGGGTTGAAAGTCAATTTTATCTGATATTAGAATGGCTACTCTGGCTCATTTCCTGAGACCATTGGCTTGTAAAATTGTCTTCCAGCCTTTTACTCTAAGGTAGTTTTTGTCTTTGACATTTAGGTGTGTTTCCTATATGCAAAAAAATGTAGGGTCCTGTTTCCTTATCCAGTCTGTTAGTCTATGTCTTTTTATTGGGGAATTGATTCCATCGATGTTAAGAGATAGTAAGGAATAGTGATTATTACTTCCTGTCATTTTTGATGTTATTTTTATATTTGAGTGGTTATCTTCTTTTGGGTTTGATGAAGGAAGGTTATTATCTTGCTTTTTCCAGGGTGTAGTTTCCCTCCTTATATTGGAGTTTTCCTCCTATTATTCTTTGCAGAGCTGGGTTTGTGGAAAGATATTGTGTAAATTTTGTTTTGTCATGGAATATCTTGGTTTCTCCATCTATTGTAATTGAGAGTTTTGCTGAATATAGTAGTCTTGGCTGGCATTTATGTTCTCTTAGAGTCTGCATGAGATCTGCTGAGGATCTTCTATCTTTCCTGGTCTCTGGTGAGAAGTCTGGTGTGATTCTGATAGGTCTTCCTTTATATGTTACTTGGCCTTTTTCTCTTACTGCCTTTAACATTCTTTTTTTTTTTTTCTACTGTGTTTTTTTTTTTCTTCTTTTTTTTAAATTTTTTTTATTCGATATAATTTATTTACATTTCAAATGATTTCCCCTTTTCTAGCCCCCCCCCCACTCCCCGAAAGTCCCGTAAGCCCCCTTCTCTTCCCCTGTCCTCCCATCCACCCCTTCCCACTTCCCCGTTCTGGTTTTGCTGAATACTGTTTCACTGAGTCTTTCCAGAACCAGGGGCCACTCCTCCTTTCTTCTTGTACCTCATTTGATGTGTGGATTATGTTTTGCGTATTCCAGTTTTCTAGGTTAATATCCACTTATTAGTGAGTGCATACCATGATTCACCTTTTGAGTCTGGGTTACCTCACTGAGTATGATATTCTCTAGCTCCATCCATTTGCCTAAGAATTTCATGAATTCATTGTTTCTAATGGCTGAATAGTACTCCATTGTGTAGATATACCACATTTTTTGCATCCACTCTTCTGTTGAGGGATACCTGGGTTCTTTCCAGCATCTGGCAATTATAAATAGGGCTGCTATGAACATAGTAGAACATGTATCCTTATTACATGGTGGGGAGTCTTCTGGGTATATGCCCAGGAGTGGTATAGCAGGATCTTCTGGAAGTGAGGTGCCCAGTTTTCGGAGGAACCGCCAGACTGATTTCCAGAGTGGTTGTACCAATTTGCAACCCCACCAGCAGTGGAGGAGTGTTCCTCTTTCTCCACACCCTCTCCAACACCTGCTGTCTCCTGAATTTTTAATCTTAGCCATTCTGACTGGTGTAAGATGAAATCTTAGGGTTGTTTTGATTTGCATTTCCCTAATGACTAATGAAGTTGAACATTTTTTAAGATGCTTCTCCACCATCCGAAGTTCTTCAGGTGAGAATTCTTTGTTTAACTCTGTACCCCATTTTTTAATAGGGTTGTTTGGTTTTCTACTTGATTGATTACAGTCCTGAGTTTGAAGATTTCCTGCCTTTAACTCCTTCTGGATGAAATAGCTTCTTTTTGTTCCAGGGCGTTCAGGTGTGTCATTAAGCTGCTAGTGTATGCTCTCTCCATTTTTTTTTTTAGAGGCACTCAGGGCTATGAGTTTTCCTCTTAGCACTGCTTTCTTTGTGTCCCATACCGCACAAAGATCCAACAAAGAAAGAGAACTTCAGGCCAATTTCCCTTATGAATATCAATGCAAAAATACTTAATAAAATTCTTGCCAACTGAATCCAAGAACACATCAAAATGATCATGCACCATGATCAAGTAGGCTTCATCCCAGGGATGCAGGAATGGTTCAAGATAAGGAAATCCATCAATGCAATCCACTATATAAACAAACTCAAAGAAAAAAAACATATGATCATTTCATTAGATGCTGAAAAAGCATTTGACAAAATTCAGCATCCTTTCATGCTAAAAGTCTTGGAAAGAACAGGAATTCAAAGCCCATACCTAAACATAGTTAAAGCGATATACAGCAAACTGGTAGCCAACATCAAACTAAATGGAGAGAAACTTGAAGCAATCCCACTAAAATCAGGGACTAGGCAAGGCTGCCCTCTCTCTCTCCATATCTTTTCAATATAGTACTTGAAGTTCTAGCTAGAGCAATAAGACAACATAAGGAGGTCAAGGGGATACAAATTGTAAAGGAAGAAGTCAAATTATCACTATTTGCAGATGACATGATATTCTACTTAAGTGACTTTAAAACCTCCACCAGAGAGCTCCTACAGCTAATAAACAACTTCAACAAAGTGGCTGGTTATAAAATCAACTCCAGAAAATCAGTTGCCTTAGTATACTCAAAGGATAAGCAGGCTGAGAAAGAAGTGAGTGAAATGACAACCTTCACAATAGCCACAAAAAAATATCAAGTATCTTGGTGTGACTCTAACCAAACAAGTGAAAGTTCTATATGAAAAGAACTTCAGGTCTCTGAAGAAAGAAATTGAAGAAGACCTCAGAAAATGGAAAAATCTTCTTTGCTCTTAGATTGGCAGGATGAATATAGCTAAAATGGCCATCTTGCCAAAAGCAATCTACAGATTCAACGCAATACCTATCAAAATCCCAACTCAGTTCTTCAGAGTTAGAAAACGCAATTCTCCTTTCTCCTTATCTTTTCAATATTGTACTTGAGGTACTAGCTCGGGCAATTCGACAACATAACGAGGTCAAAGGGATACAAATTGGAAAGGAGGAAGTCAAACTATCATTATTTGCAGACGACATGATAGTCTACCTAAGTGACCCAAAAAACTCCACTAGAGAGCTCCTACAGCTGATAAACAACTTCAGCAAAGTGGCAGGTTATAAAATCAACTCAAGCAAATCAGTGGCCTTCCTATACTCAAAGGATAAACAGGCTGAGAAAGAAATTAGGGAAATGACCCCCTTCACAATAGCCACAAACAGTATAAAGTATCTTGTGGTGACTCTTACCAAACATGTGAAAGATCTGTATGACAAGAACTTCAAGACTCTGAAGAAGAAAATGGAAGAAGACCTCAAAAAATGGGGAAAACCTCCCATGCTCATGGATCGGTAGAATCAATATAGTTAAAATGGCCATTTTGCCAAAAGCAATATACAGATTCAATGCAATACCTATCAAAATCCCAACTCAATTCTTCACAGAGTTAGAAAGAGCAATTATCAAATTCATCTGGAACAACAAAAAACCCAGGATAGCTAAAACTATTCTCAGCAACAAAAGAAAATCTGGGGGAATCAGTATCCCTGACCTCAAGCAATACTACAGAGCAATAGTGTTAAAAGCTGCATGGTATTGGTACAGTGACAGGCAGGAGGATCAATGGAACAGGATTGAAGATCCAGAAATGAACCCACACACCTATGGCCACTTGATCCTCGACAAAGAGGCTGAAAACATCCAATGGAAAAAAGATAGCCTTTTCAACAAATGGTGCTGGTTCAACTGGAGGTCAGCATGCAGAAGAATGCAAATTGATCCATCCTTGTCTCCTTGTACTAAGCTCAAATCCAAATGGATCAAGGACCTCCACATAAAGCCAGACACTCTGAAGCTAATAGAAAAGAAACTGGGGAAGACCCTTGAGGACATCGGTACAGGGAGAAAGTTTCTGAACAGAACACCAATAGCATATGCTCTAAGAGCAAGAATTGACAAATGGGACCTCATAAGGTTACAGAGTTTCTGTAGAGGACAGATCGGCAACCAACAAATTGGGAAAAGATCTTCACCAATCCTACATCAGATAGAGGGCTAATATCCAATATATATAAAGAACTCAAGAAGTTAGACTCCAGAAAACCAAACAACCCTATTAAAAAATGGGGTACAGAATTAAACAAAGAATTCTCACCTGAAGAACTTCAGATGGCGGAGAAGCATCTTAAAAAATGCTCAACTTCATTAGTCATTAGGGAAATGCAAATCAAAACAACACTAAGATTTCATCTTACACCAGTCAGAATGGCTAAGATTAAAAATTCAGGAGACAGCAGGTGTTGGAGAGGGTGTGGAGAAAGAGGAACACTCCTCCACTGCTGGTGGGGTTGCAAATTGGTACAACCACTCTGGAAATCAGTCTGGCGGTTCCTCCGAAAACTGGGCACCTCACTTCCAGAAGATCCTGCTATACCACTCCTGGGCATATACCCAGAGGATTCCCCACCATGTAATAAGGATACATGCTCTACTATGTTCATAGCAGCCCTATTTATAATTGCCAGAAGGTGGAAAGAACCCAGGTATCCCTCAACAGAAGAGTGGATGCAAAAAATGTGGTATATCTACACAATGGAGTACTATTCAGCCATTAGAAACAATGAATTCATGAAATTCTTAGGCAAATGGATGGAGCTAGAGAACATCATACTAAGTGAGGTAACCCAGACTCAAAAGGTGAATCATGGTATGCACTCACTAATAAGTGGTTATTAACCTAGAAAACTGGAATACCCAAAACATAATCCACACATCAAATGAGATACAAGAAGAAAGGAGGAGCGGTCCCTGGTTCTGGAAAGACTTAGTGAAACAGTATTCGGCAAAACCAGAACGGGGAACTGGGAAGGGGTGGGAGAGAGGACAGGGGAAGAGAAGGGGGCTTACGGGACTTTCGGGGAGGGGGGGCTAGAAAAGGGGAAATCATTTGAAATGTAAATAAATTATATCGAATAAAAAAAATTAAAAAAAAAAAGAAAAAGAAAACGCAATTCTCAAACTCATCTGGAATAACAAAAAAACACAGGATAGCTAAAACTATTCTAAACAGTAAAAGAACTTCTGGGAGAATCAGTATCCCAGACCTCAAGCAATACTACAGAGCAATAGTGTTGAAAACTGCATAGTATTGCTACAGTGACAGGCAAGTGGACCAATGAAATAGCATTGAAGATCCAGAAATGCACCCACACACCTATAGTCACTTGATCTTCGACAAAGGAGCCAAAAACATCCAGTGGAAAAAAGATAGCCTTTTCAACAAATGGTGCTCCTTTAACTGGAGGTCAGCATGTAGAAGAATGCAAATTTATCCATTCTTATCTCCGCGTACCAAACTCAACTTCAAGTGGATCAAGGACCTCCACATAAAACCAGACACACTGATACTAATTGAAAAGAAACTGGGGAAAACCCTTGAGGACATGGGCACAGGGGAATCGTTCCTGAACAGAACACCAATAGCTTATGCTCTAAGATTAAGAATTGACAAATGGGACCTTATAAAATTACAAAGTTTCTGTAAGGCAAAGGACACTGTCAAAAGGACAAAATGGCAACCAACAGATTGGGAAAGGATCTTCACCAACCCTAAATCTGACAGAGGGCTAATATCCAATATATACGAAGAACTCAAGAAGTTATACCCCAGAGAACCAAATAACCCTACTAAAAATCGGGTACAGAGCTAAACACAGAATTTTCATCTGAAGAAGTTCTGATGGCTGAGAAGCACCTTAAGAAATGCTCAACATCGTTAGTCATTAGGGAAATGCAAATCAAAACAACCCTGAGATTTCACCTCACACCAGTCAGAATGGCTAAGGTTAAACACTCAGGAGACAGCAGGTATTGGCAAGGATGTAGAGAAAGAAGAACACTCCTCCACTGCTGGTGGGGTTGTAAGATGGTACAACCACTTTGGAAATCAGTCTGGAAGTTCCTCAGAAAACTGGACATGAGACTTCCGGAGGACCCTGCTATAGCTCTCCTGGGCATATACCCAAAGAATTCCCCGGCATGCAATAAAGACACATGCTCCGTTATGTTCATAGCAGCCTTATTTATAATAGCCAGAAGCTGGAAAGAACCCAGATGCCCCTCAAAGGAGGAATGGATACAGAAAATGTGGTATATTTACACAATGGAATGCTACTCAGCAATTAGAAACAATGAATTCACAAAATTTTTAGGCAAATGGTTTGATCTGGAAAATATCATCCTAAGTTAGGTAACCCAATCACAAAAGAATACACATGGAATGTAATCTCTGATAAGTGGATATTAATTAGCCCAGAAGCCCTGAATACCCAAGGCACAAATTGCATAGCAAATGACTCTCATGAAGAAGTATGGAGAGGGTCCTGATCCTGGAAAGAATTGATCTAGCATTGGAAGGGACTATAAGGACAGAGAAAAAGGAGGGAGGTGATTGGAGAAGGGATGGAGAGAAGAAGGTTTATGGGACATATGGGGAGGAGGGATCTGGGAAAGGGGAAATCATTTGGAATGTAAACAAAGAATATAGAAAATAAAAATATATAATAAAAAGGAACCAAATTCAAATGTTTATTGACTACTAAGGAAGTACTCAAAAATCTCTACTTTAGACAAAAAATATATTGTTCAAAAATATATTGCTGGATCAGTTAAACATTGGAATGCTAAAGTATGTATTTGATTGTAGCAATGTAGACTTGGAAGTCTATCAATCCTAAAAGACACACAGAGAAGGAAGAAATGGGGTTTCAGCTCTGCACACCTGTAGCCGCCCGCAGCCACATGTAAACTGGGTTACCTGTTGAGAGAATTTTGGGGTCATAGGGAAGAGTGGCGAAAAGAAAGTACGGCTAAGTCAATGTTCACTGATCAAAGCCGTAAACTTTAATGGCGCCGGACCTTTTAACAGTTCGGGCAAACCCTTCCCCCCAGACTCCAGGCTGAGTTCCGGTGGAAGTTGTCTAGCTTCTCTTGGAGGTCTTCGTCTTGACTGCTCCGGCAGCTGGGTGGGTCACCTGTTTAATTCAGGAATTCCTATACCTGGAGGAACAATGAACTTGACCTTTACTACGTGCACTCCACCCTAGGTGGAGCAGGATCCTGGCTAACTGGGAGAAGTTAACCTTGACCAAAGTCAAACTCTGACCAAGTGCAAGACTGCCCCAATATGGCTCTGTACATGTCCTCCCTTTTTTTATTAATTTGAACACGAGGAGGTAGAAAACAAGTGGATAAATATCCTTCATAAGAAGGCGGGCCTTAACCAGGAGGGGAAGCATTGACCGTAATTCCTCTTAAATATTGTATAACGTCTTTTTCAGAGGAGGGGTAATAGGCTCCCTTATTATTTTAAGGACAGCCTCTCGACGTTAACCCCTATGCAATTAGGTGTACTTCCTGGGGACTCAGAAGCAGAAATTCACCTCCCCATGCAGTGCTTTGCCTCGCACGTCTCGCTGGTACCCATGTTTGTTCAAAAACAAACACACATAGATCTGAGTTCTATGTGGCTCCCTCTTTGGAGATCCACTTGTGTAAGTTTTGAAGCCAGGGGGGTCTGCAAGTGTCTTTAACAGACATGTAATCTCTCCATCCAGGTGAGCCTGGGTGGAGACAGCCAGTCTGCTTAACAGACAAGGTCAAGAGTTAAAGGTGGAATAGGATTAACTTGTCCCAGAAGTATCCAATTCAGTTGTAAATTAACAACTTTGAGGACCCAAGGCTTGGCCTCTGAGGTGGGAGAGGTAGCCTTGTGAATCAAGAATTAAGCTGTTACTTCTCAGGAAAAGTGGAGACTATATGTTAAATTAACACAGCTGGCTGAAGATTGTTAGCCATCTTCAAAATTGGAATCTTCAAAATTGGAATTATTTCTAGACCAGTCTATGGTTGAGTCAGCTGAACACAATAAGGAGAAGAGTCATTTTAACTCTTCTTAATTAATTTTTCCTAAGCTAGCATAACAGTCTCCATGTTCTGTCCCACAAAGTCTAAAAGCTTGAAGCTAGGCAATTTATCTAACCTGGGACATTTAACAATTGAGGTAAGTCAAGAACATATACCCAATATAGCTCTTATGTTACCATGGTCTGGGCATTCAGCAAGCACACAGTCAGCATATCTTCTGCAGCATTCTGTGGAAAAAACAGAGGACATGCCTTCTCCCCCAATATTAAATCAGGATCATGGCATATGTTAGTAAGTGAATTCCTTCATTTCACCTAGACATCAATATGTCTAATTACAAGATGTCATATACATTTAGCAAGGAGTTTCTTGGGATCCAAATTTTAAAATTTTTTTTTTTTTTTAAAAACATGCAAGCATAATTTAAATTATATGCACAGGGACACAATTTCCCCTCTCTTCTTTCTTCCAAGAAGATATTGTTTTATTAATTTAAGTTGGAACACAAAGTATAAACCATAACATAGGCAATAACTATGTAATTATATAAAATATAGTTGCTTTTTCTGTTAGAGCAGTTGCAACTAGACAGCCTAAAAATGAATCATTAGTCACATGTACATATTTTTTTAATCTTTTAAATTAGAAATATGAATATCATTTATCTGTAATAACTAAGTCCTCTAGGATTAACACCATTACGTGGTAGAGGTAGAAATTGAGGACATCAAGAACAAATCTTTATAATTTGATGTGCACAAAATATAAAATTATTTCAAATACCTAAAGGACAGTCATTTAGAGAATATATCCTTTGTTCTTAGAAATTTGAATCACATTTGTACAAACTGTAGAAATTAAGAATTAGCAGTATTAAAAATGGACCAATTTTAAGCAATTATAAACCATGAGCTATGTATATCTACTATTATTAAAAGCTTGACCTTTAACATCTTAAAAATAGCTGCTATAGCACCCAATTCAGGTATCTGTGTTGAAGCAGGGAGAAACTTAAAGGAATAAACATGTGATCTGATAGTACAAATTATCTTTTGGATAACAATTATTAATTTTGCCTAAAAATGCTTGCCATGTAATAGATCAACCATTAATAATAAATTTGATTGTTGCTTGAAGCAAGGAACAAACGTTTCCTACCTTGAAAACAGAGGTTTAAGACCTTCTGTGGCAAGCTTAAAATGAGGTAAATATAAGATAAAGCCAATTAATATATCCTAACAACTTTTGAAAGCCATTTACCTAAAAATTCTAAAAGTCTATAGGAGCAAGGGCCTGTAACAAACATTCTATGAACATTATACACTGAAAATTTTAAGATCTTAACTTCTAGTATTGAAACAGAGACAAAACACTTTTTCTCACAAGACATAAGGCTGTTAGCCATTCCTTGAGGCAAAACTTTCTAATGAAATTGTTTTGTTGTCTCTTTAAAATTAGAAGCAAATGCTTTTATAATTATCAGAATGTAAAGCAAAAAACCAACCCTTTAAATTTACAATAATTTTATAGGGAGTAGACAGGCCAAATGTTAATGCTTTTATAGCCTCCTTGACCTTTCATAGATTTGAACTGCATTTTAACCCACACCTGGATAAGTCAAAAACCTTTTTTTTTTTTTTTTTTTTTTTTATTTGCCCTAGGATCCACCTTTAGTCCTTGGCAAGGACTAGACCTGAGCCTTTTAACTAAGACCAGACCCAAACCTGCTAGGACGTTTTCAGGATTAAACAAAAGAAACCTGTAATTTCATGGTCAAAGGAACCTACTTGATATCAAATACATTTCTACAGAGATCTCCTTTTTAATCTTGGAGGGTTAAATTTTGCTCCTACCATTGTAGCCTATAAACTTGTGGAAAAGAGGCAATGGGCCTCTAAAACCCATAGCTGTATCACTCTTAAAATTATCTTAATTACAAAATGTTAAGAATTATGAGCCTGTAAACTGAAAACTGTAGCCAATGACACACTGATTTTTATTGTAACTCAATGTTTTCTTGCAATATTAGAGCACAATTGTAATTTTGGAAGCAAATCTCAATTTTAAACAATCTATTTTCTTTAAAATTAATGGCAAACACATATTTACAGCACAAGGTTTGTATGCCAGTTCTTATGTTCAAGTGTATAACAGTGTAACTTATTAAAGAGACAATATTTTAGATCTTAATCTTCATTAAGTCTAATCTCCAGGCCAAGATTCACATGAAACGCCATGCCAATTTAGGAGCGTCCCAAAGGCCTGTATTTCCTGGATTGCGTCATGCCACGTGGTGTTCAAAATGGCGACTACCCTAAACTACCAGCCTTAATCGTCATGCCACGTGTTCAAAATGGCGACTACCCTAAACTACCAGCCTTAACCTAACTTTTGTTAATAACATTATACCTTTTAAATCATGTGCAGTGACTTAAGCCAATACTCTATAGTCAAGACATGTAAAATATACCTTTAAATCCAATTATAAACAAGAACAAAGCATGAGTGGCGTTAGGCCACGTGTAGTTAGTTAAGATAGCTCTAACACTGAATCACCAGTTTTAAACTAACCTTTTCTTAATAACACTATACCTTTTACATAATAACCAATTAATTTATAACTCTTTAGTCAAGAAATGTAAAGCCTTATATCATTAAAACCAATTAGAAACAAGTATAAAGCGACTACATGAATTTCACAAGCCAAACCAAAGTCTTCCCAAATCTCGAGGTTTCTGGGCTTTAAGAGCGGCTTTTTCCCTAGCCATGTTTGCCTCTTGAGTGAGCTGCGCTGTCGCGGCGTGGCTTTGAATCAATCCCCACACAAACTGTGGCTAGCTCAAGAGGTTGCCAGCAGATGAAATCTTTACCAATTTTCCTTTTTAACATGAAACAGTCATTCACACAAAAACACAGAGAGGACATAAACATACACATAGACAGACAGTCGGTGCACCGGGACAAACACGGAAAGATACACAGAAAGTTAAGCGTGCTTGTTAAGCAATTGCATCCATTTTCCTCTTTAAACAGCTCTTAGAAGCTGTGGACATATGCCTATTTTTAAAAACCCCTTTCTTTTCGCCGAAATCAGCTCTTACGAGCTTTGGGCAAATGCCTACCAAATTCCTTCCCCATATTTCCCTATCTTATCAACCCAAGCAGTCCTGCGCTGGGTCCACGCAGTATGCTTGAAAAACTGTATCCATTCCTGCACTCACAACCATAGACACGAATTCACTAGCGCTAGTTTTGCCCTCTATGTTGCTTACCGTGCGGACACCATTAATTTTCACCTTTTTCTGCGAAGCTTCGCTGGATAGGGCTACCTCAAGAAATTCTCTCGTGCCAGGTCGTCCCACGTTCAGGCGCCACTATGTAGCCGCCCGCAGCCACATGTAAACTGGGTTACCTGTTGAGAGAATTTTGGGGTCATAGGGAAGAGTGGCGAAAAGAAAGTACGGCTAAGTCAATGTTCACTGATCAAAGCCGTAAACTTTAATGGCGCCGGACCTTTTAACAGTTCGGGCAAACCCTTCCCCCCAGACTCCAGGCTGAGTTCCGGTGGAAGTTGTCTAGCTTCTCTTGGAGGTCTTCGTCTTGACTGCTCCGGCAGCTGGGTGGGTCACCTGTTTAATTCAGGAATTCCTATACCTGGAGGAACAATGAACTTGACCTTTACTACGTGCACTCCACCCTAGGTGGAGCAGGATCCTGGCTAACTGGGAGAAGTTAACCTTGACCAAAGTCAAACTCTGACCAAGTGCAAGACTGCCCCAATATGGCTCTGTACACACACCCAGGCTAACAATGTTGGACATGAAGTTAAAATTTGAAATATTGAAAAACACCATCAATATTTCTTCCCTCCCATTCTTTGTCTCCCTCCCTTCCTCAGTCACTCAGTCAGTTCATCCCCTCTTCTGTTCTACCTCCTTCCTTTCTTTTTTTCTTCCTTGCTTACGTGTGTCCTTTCTCCTTTCTTTACTTATTTACAACAGTGAGTGTTTTGTGTATGTGTATTATATGCATAAATATGTTCTGGTCATCATTGTTGGCTGTCTGTATGCTCCATGATGCAGGGTCTTTCACTGAACCTAGGCTCGTTCAAATAGCACCAATTATCCTACCATTCCCAGAATTTTTAGCATACAGGTTGTGTGGATTGGATATGGTTTATGCTCTTGTCAAATTTATCCTACCAAAGGTTCTATAAATACTTATAATTTTTTATTTTGCATTTTAGTTGTCAAATGTTAATTCATAATCTAGAAACATGGAGATGCTGAAACATGGAGTAGAAAAATCAGAAATGCTGGGAAGCGGTAGAAATAAGGGAATGGCTCAATGGTTCAACTCAAGAGGTAAGCTGACAACAAATTCAGCCAAATAACATTTTTCCCCATGACAAGTGATTGGTACACCGTTCAGCACAATTAGATCTACCTGGGCTTTGTATTCAAATGCTAACATGTCCCACATACATCCTGACACACATAACTAGAATAATATCCAACTACAATCATCTGCCAATTATGAACTTGATTCTTAATGCTAAAACCTTGCTTATCATACAAGTTATGTCTATAGCATTCTGTCCAAAGAGAAACCACTTACTTTCTTCCTTTTAACAATTACATTTAGATGTTGAAGTATTCACTTTTCAAGACCATGCCTTTAATTACAAATACCTGTTTTTATTTTCGTTTCTTTAAGAAAATAAGTTGGATTTTATCTCATATTTTTCTTCCTTCCTTTCTTCCTTTCTTTTTCTTTTTTTTTTGAGAGAAACAGAAAATCTAAGAGCTGATTGTGAGAATATTAGAAATAGATACTCTTCCATTAATATACCTGTACAAAACAGACAGTTTTCTACAATAGAGTGCAATCATTTTTTGAACCCAGGAATCTTGGTAACAAATACTAAACGGGTCCCGGCCTGCCAGTGGTGGTGGCACATGGCTTTAATCCCAGCACTTGGGAGACAGAGGCAGGTGGATTTCTGAGTTCGAGGCCAGCCTGGTCTGCAGAGTAATTTCCAGGACAGCCAGGACTATACAGAGAAATCCTGTCTCAAAATAAATAAATAAATAATAAAATAAAAAAAAAAAAAACAGGTCCTAATTAAAGCTAGTACAAAGCTGAGCAGACTCATTGTTTGCTTTATATTTGAAATTAGAAAAGCATTCTCCTGGGAACAGAATGTTTTAGAGGAAGATTTTGGCTTTGTGTTAATTAAAAATCAGAAAAAATTCAGAGACTGACAAAATGAATAGCAGAAGCTTGTTAAGCACAGAGAAAGCACCATGAAGTGTTCTGGGATTTGATAGCTGTGCAGAACCCCAAGTTAACAATAGTTTATTGGAATAGTTTATCATTCTGTAGCAAGAAGTCATTTAATATTTACCACATACAGGATTAGATATCAAAAATCATCTTTAAATTTTCATATTTCTGTTATTATTTTATATTCTATTCATCTATTAAAAATAAACTCATGATTTTTTTCTAAGCATGCATGTCCACTAAGCATGCAACATCACTGTAATGCTAAAAACGCATATATCTTTTCAAGTGTACAATTCTCATTTTTATGCTGATATGATTTTTCATAATTTACTATTTCATTGAGTTGAAATTCCACTAGATAAATCATAACACTTGTGATAATTGTTGAAAACATATTTCCAAATTTGCCATCATTTCTTGAAACAAGGACAAACAATAAAAATAATGAAGATTCATACAGAAATATAAACAATACCATACTAACAATATAATTTTTAGCCAAATTAAAATTATGGTGTGTAATTTCTTTATGATGTGTATTGTCTTTAAAAATGAGTCTTCAAAAATGAGTCTTCCTTATGGCATTGATCAGAACATCAAATTAATCTTACTGTTATTTTTAAAATACAAGATAAATTTCTTATATCATCTTAGTTCCCAATAAAATTCACTGGATACAATTACCAAGCCTCATAGACATGTAATGAATTATTTACTCCATGATACCTTAACATATATTTAAAATATTTGTGTGCATTTTATTTTTCTCTCAGTCTCATTTTTTCACAAAAACTATTTTAAAGAAAATATTTGTTTTGATATTATCTCCTTGACATTAAAAATACTAGCAGTTGTGCATTTTTTTTCCTGTGGTACATAATGTTTTGGAATATGAGCATCACCAAATGGCTAAATGAATTTAACACATGCATGGTATCACAACATGAATTTGTAATGAGAAAACATAAAAACTACTCTTAAGGCACCTTTCAAATATAATGCATTGCTTTCATGATTGTTACCTTTACTAATATTTAATAGCATGTAATAGTTTTCTTGTCTGGGAACAGGTCCCATAAATATATTTTTCCTTCATAACTGATATGTTATTTGCTTTAATGATGATCTTCTTAGCACTTTTGCACCTAAACTGTTTGCAGTCACAGATCTCTTTTTTATTTATTAACATTCTCACATATTATTATGTGCTTAAGTAAGTTATTATAAAAATATTTCAAAGTGTGAAATGCTATGATTCCTTTCTATTCCTTTTCAGTTGCTGAATGCCTATCATATTTTCTTTAACAATTTTATTTTTAGTGTGAGGTTGGATTTATTCTGTATCTAAACTATTATGACTATTGCTTCTATGCACATAACAGTATATTTAAAATAATTTTCTATTTTATTTCTTGTGGATATAAACTTAGTAGAGAAGCTCCTTGGTTATATGGTTGCTATATATTTATATTTAATTTTGAGATCATCTATAATACTTATTATACTGGTTTCATGGATTTATATTTCCATCTATATTGTGTATGTCTTCCTTTGTTTCCTGTTGAGGAATTTAAATTCAGCAACATGGCAAGGAATCACAAATATGGTCCAACTGAAATATACATACTTTTACGCTTACATTTTTTAAAACCTACTTCAATAAGTGTTCTTAAATGCTTTAACCTCCCTTCTAGCCCACCATCCATCAGAGGTAGTGGAAAGGAGAGGTTAATAGGGCAAAAATGGAAGTGGAACTGTTTAGAAATAGTTTGTTGGAGGAAATTCAATCTTCCTTGACAGGATATCAGTAGTTCAGTTCATACACATCCGCAGCAGTAGCTCAATCAATTCACAAACACCATTCACAAGTCAGCCACAGCAGCTTGAACCAGAAGAATCCTCAAGGCTCTCCCAATAGGCCTGAGTCCACAAAAGCATCAACAAGCCACCGCCTTTTTGATGCATTTCTCTCTAGGAAGTTATGACAAAGGATGAGCTGCGCAGAAGGCAAGGTGAACCACAACCACCAAGTCCTGTCCATTGTCTGCTGGGTTAAATTTCTAAACATCCTGTGTTCTCTCAAACATTCACTCTAGCAAAATATCACATGCCTCTTTTCAAGCTACTAACAGGAAAACACCAATGGCATGTCTAAGCAAAACATCCTCCCATGTCTCTGCTTCAGCAAAACATCCTCTCATAAGACAGTTTATAGGAAAACATCACATGACACAGCCGAGTATGCAAAGAAACCAGAAATTTCTACTTCTCACTTGTAATCCCTCTGGCAGAAATACAGACACACCCTTAGTACAAAACTTTGAATCCTCTGGCAAGACTGTACACACACATTAATACATACTAATGATCCCAGACAATGACCATTAATTTTGAGGCAGATGATAATGATGAATGAGAGAAAGATTTGACAGAATGACTCAGGGATGGCATTAGCCCAGTATTCTCATAGACAGACAAGAAAGAGAGGCTAAAGAACAATAAGGTTGAAAATATTCAATTTAATTGACTTTGTTCTGTTTAATTCATTGTGATCAGTTCAGTTGGGAGCAGTTTAGTTTGTGGAGTTCAGAGGCAGGTTTTCTAAGCAGAGTAATCCAGTCAGAGGCTGAGAAAAAGCCATTTTGAATCAGTCACCTTGGAGAGGAGTTGGACTTAGAAGAGCTCAGTTGAACCAGCCACCCTGAGTTCAGAAAGATCTAGAATGGGTGAGGTTATTCAGCAGTAAGTCTCTGAGGCTGAAACCTTCATTCTAGGCCTAGTTTAGTAGACAAAGTCTAGTAGGTGAAGTACTCAAGGTTTTGGCTTGTAGAAGATTGGAATATATGGGGAGTAAAAACTTGCAGGCCAGGCCTCCTGATAGAAATGCTGTGGGCTATGCTGAGCCATGTAGTCTCACAGCTTGGGTCTGGCTCTCATATCCCTTCATCCGAGGACATAAAAGTAGCATTCACATTTACAGTTTCTAAATTTTGATTCTTTACCTTTCATCTTTTAATAATTGTCATTCTTTCTATTATTCTCTGTCATTTCTAGCACAGCACAAGGATTTTCGTTTACATGTGTTTGATGATCATTAATACTAAAGTGTTGGCAAATGACAAAATGATTATTGCCTCTCTTCTTTAGTGAAATATATCATAGTCTTCATTCACAATAGAGAAGGCTTTCAAGGTTACATGTAAATCATAATTTTTTGTTATAATTAAATACACTTCTTATTTTCTGATAGCTTAGGCCCATAGCCAATACAAAGGAGGGTCATGATTCAGATATTTAAGTGATAGGGATTATAAACATCAGGAGATAAAGACATAGAACCAACCTGAAGGCCATTTCACCTGATCCAAATCTAGAGCAGATGGATACCACCTGCACTCCACCAAAAGATTTTGCAACCTCTCTATCACTGTTGTCAGGGCTTTCTTCAGTTTATGTTGCTTGTTTGATTTAGAAAACAAAATACCAATGTTCCCAAAGCAATAACCCCGTAAAATTTGAACTCCCTAAATTTTTACTTGACTTTTATAAATACAATTATTATGTCTTACAGAAGTACTATAATACTCCATATAAATACCATAGTTTTCAGAATAATTACTCTTGAACTTACTATATGGAAATAAATGTATTTCATGTTAATTATTTTATTTCTTCGTTTGCTCTTCAACTATCCTCAGAGAAACTCAGAATTATCAACAGATTGTGTCAGGACCACCAGCAGTCTCTGCCATTTCTATGCTACTTGCTCTACACGTCCTGTTTAAATATTTATCCTTCTTAGGACTCTGATGGGGATGAAGACTAGATAGATATAGTCTCTCATTAAACTAAGTTAGTTTAGGATTTAAGAAAATGTTTAAGATCTAAGATGATTTGGGGTTTGTAAATGCAAGTTATGATACAAAATGATTTGGGTACAGAGTTTTGAACTCATAAGGATAGAATAGAGAGTAGATAACTATATTTTAAGAATTGAAAGTAAGCAGCTTGATAAAATTGTACATATTGGTAACCTTTGAACTCTGAAGGTTGACACAAGATAGTTACTTACTTGAGTCCATCCCAGGCTATATAATGAGTTCTTGTTTCAAAGTATATAAAACACTGAAATTAATTAACAAATATAAGTAATATAAAATTAATAAAATAGAACACAATAACAATAAATGTTATAATAAATACCTAAATTTAAATGGAAGTTAGCTTAGTAATTCCTACTTTCTTTGGCTTAGTAAAGTATATAATAAGATACCTAAAGTCAATATGATATATTAATCATTGATTCAATGTGTTCAGAATTCATCTTAGTATAGAAGCCAATGCAAATCTCATATTCTTTAATTTACTTCCCACCTCAGTCTTTAACTCTCTGTCTAAATAATTTTAGGTTAGTATACACAGAAAAGGAATGTTAAACTAACTTGTCTCTTATCACTCCTTTCTTGACATAAAGTGTCACTTAGTTTTGAAAAAAATACGGACATGATTTGTTGTTAGATAAGATATTCTGTGAGACAACTGATACTAATTTTAGTAAACAAGACCTCAGTATTATAGTCATTCTAGTGGGGTTTCTCTGCATCTACTAGAGGCAGATAATACTTGGCTGAAATGGAATAAAACAAAGCAAACACAAATCAAAACCAAGAACTCGTATATATTTGTCCACAGAAATCCATTACTTTATGTTTGAGAACTACTCTAACATGCTTTCAGAAAAATAGTGTGCAAAGTGAGAGGCAGACTACGAAAAGCATCTTTGTACCCACTGACCCACACAGTGACTATGCTCAGTCAACATAGTGTTGAATCTCAAAAGGCATCTCAATAATTTATCCATTTATCTTCTCTATAGAAACCCCTGGAAGACAATCAGGCTAGTCCCAATTTAATAACTTCTGAACTTTAGGTCTCTATAATTTCATCCTCTTCACTCCTAAGTTTTAATGTCTTTGACCCATGAAGGTACTCTGTAGGCTATGGAAAAAGAAACCTGGACTAACCTTACCTTACAATCTGTTCTACCTGCAAGATAGAACCATCTTATGTTTATTGCTTTTATATTTTGTAGTCTAGTTGGGATTCTGATTGCTTCAGTATTCTTGAGATGCTGATTGGAGATAAATTGATATTACAATTTAGTGTACATCATTAATAAATTCATTCAAAACAATTACTATGCTAATTAAGTCAGACATCAAGTATTTTATAAAGTGACACTTTATTAAATTTAAAACATGATTGCACATATTACATTTAATTTTAAAATTGAGAAAGGTGATTATTGGCTATTAACCTTAACTTACAATCTGTTCTACCTGCAAGATGTATGGACTATAGGGGTACAAAACTTGAAAACTTGTGGGAGCTGCCAACCAATGATTAATTTAACTTGAGGCCCCCAGCAATGGAGGGAGGCCATACCCAACACTGTATGCTGGATGGACATTTACCAGTGCCTGGAAAGTACAGAGAGCTAGTCTAGAAGTAAATGAGAGGGAGAGAGAGAGAGAGAGAGAGAGAGAGCGAGAGAGAGAGGGAGAGGGAGAGGGAGAAGGAGGAGAAGAAAGGAGGAGACGGAGAAGGAACGAGGAGACGAGAAGAGAAGAGAAGAGAAGAGAAGAGAAGAGAAGAGAAGAGAGAACAATAAAACATTTTTCAATAATATTTAATGATATTCTGCTGTATTCATAGATTCATATAGATAAGGGCCTTTTCCGGTTATCATCAGAGGCTTAACTCTAGCAGCAGATGGGAGTAGGTACAGAGATTTACAGCCAGACATTATGTAAAGAGAATCTAAATTGGAGGTTTCCATTGATCAGTGGATATAAGGGAACTTCAGGAGAGAGGACCTGGCAGTCAAAGGAGATGAGAACTGCAGAAAATGACCCATCAGATCAACTAAGTAGCATTCACAGGGGCTCATAGAGATTGGACAGCAAGCCTGACCCTGCATGGGCCTGTACCAGGTCGTTTGCTACTGTTATGGCTGTTAGATTGGTGGTTTGGTGGGATTTGTAGCAGTTGAAGTAGGGGTGCCTCTGACTCTTTTGCCTTCTTTTGGGACTCTTTTTCTCCTGTTGTGTTGACTTGTGAAGGGCTTTTTCCTTGTCTTATTGTGTCTTCTTTTGTGGTGTTTTATTTTTGTCTCTTCCGCACCTGCTCTTTCCTGAAGAGAAAAATGGAGGGAGAAGGAATGGATTTGGAAGAGAGGTGGAGGTATGAGGAACTTGGAGAAGTAGAGGGTAGGAAAACTTTACTCTGGATGTATAAGAGAAAAATCTGCTTTAAATATAAATAAATACATAATAAATAAATAGGAAATAAAAATAAACTGGAAAATTATAAAGTTTTAAGTTAAATGATAAACATGATTTATGTAATTTTATATACATATATGTGTATATAAAATGCAATGTTCAAACTGAACAAAGTTCACACTTTGTATTTATTAAAAGTTTTGAGTACCTATATCTTCACAACACATTTTTGATGTTTATATTATATTTAGTGATATGATCAGAAAACATTTAGAAAGTGAATGCCTATATTTAACTTTATTTGTAATGAATCAATAGTGTAGTAGATTAAAACTTTTTTATGTTATAAAGTTCTCTAAAATAATTTACACATTTTATCCTGGCCACACTGTGAGCACTGCCCTTGAGACATATATTGTGCTTTTAATAATAATTTCAATGCAGTAATTATAACAGAAATGCAATGTAAATTATTATTTTTTAGAACAATTCAATAATTGCTTAGTATTTTAATTGGTTCATTTCATGGTCCTTAGCTCTCAGCTGGGTTACACATAATTTATAAAACCTGCATCAAGGGTTTGCGATTGTAAGACAGCCCTTACAGTTTGTAAGAAAGTTGGGAGTGTGAATTACTTATATAAATCCATACTGTGATCAATATAACTGTGAAGATCTAACTTATTCAAAGCCATTGAAATAGTTGATATTATGAAGATGGTTTCACTAATAAAAATAGCTTAAAGTAACACTGTTTATCAATGTATATTTTTTCCATTTGAGTTGTGACATTGCACATAAAATAACCACTTAAAATTATTTTAACTTAGTATAGCTTATATGGCAGAAAAAGAATTATTGATAATACCAGACCATGTAGTTATTTATAATGATATGAAAAACATCTTAGTAAATAAAAATAAATAGATTTCAACTGGAAAGCTGTAAGTTTTTAGGATTTAGCCTTATAAATTAATTTTGCACAAAATTATGTCTTAACAAACGTAATTTTGGTAGCATGTATTCACCTCTAAGCGCATCAAATAGCTGAGTTATTTATATCCACTCAGTATAGAAAGAAATCTAAGGCTTTCTAAAATAAATTGAATCTAAAGGTAATTTATGGTAGCCACTCAAAAAAGAAAGTTTACAAAATCAAAATAAATTTAGAAGTGCTGTTCATTCCAAATGATGTTATAATATATCCAGCTGATTGTTTAGAAATCTGGTTATCAATAGTATATACAATAAATGAAAAAAGGAAAACTTGAACAGCTACTAAAATTCATTAATCAGCCTTAAGTCTATCCATCATGTAAGTAACTGCCGAAAAAAGCACATGGGTAAATATGATAAAATCCAGTAAATTATTGAGTTAAGACCATCTACCATGTAACAGCAGAGATAAACCTTTTGGCAAATATCATAAAACTTAAATTCGGAAGAGAAGAAAATTTTTGTAAAAGACAAGCAGACATTATATAAACTTCCATTTGAAAAATTTTATACCTCAATACATTAATTTTCTGTTCTACACTATTATCTAAATAAAAATGCTGACATTGAGTTGTCTTACATTTTAAAATGTTATAATTTCCATATATGCATATCTTATTAACAATATAGCTTTTTCTAACATACTTGTATATTCTATGGATCTTGACATACTTTAAGTTTTGGTAATGAAAGAATATTGAACAGAAAGAAGAGTGTGGATAATCTTGTGGATATATTTGTAACAAATTCTCAAATTAGTAACAAATGCATCAACAGAGTTTAGGTCTAATGAGTAATACGTGACAGTTGGGAATTTTGCAGAATCAGAGGGCCTAAAATCATCAAACCGTTCTATTATTTTATTTTCTTATTTTTCTACTACATGTTAAAATCAACTGATTATGCCTCATAGTACATATTTTTCAACTTAATGAATATTATATAAAAGAAATAAAAATCAATATATTTGTACAAGAAAAATGATATTAAGAAACAATAAGTAGATACCATTAAATCAATTAACTGCAATAATTCTAACTGTTCTCAATACATTAGAATAACAGAAAAAAGGAAGGAAACAAAGAAAAATATTAGTGAAGAATAGGGAATCACATTTACTACATAAAAATGGAATTTAAAGCAGAATGTCAGGATTCTGAAATAATTATAGTTATTTTTTTCATTAAACAAAATACTTTCAGTAATCATATGGTACTGATCACTCCAGTATATGAAGATACACTCCATGTTCCAAGGCAAAACAAGCCAGAATAGCTATTCAAATTTCATCTGACAATAGTCTTACATATGATTATGCATGAAATTCATGTATAGAATATTTACTTGCTCATGGGTCTCATTTCTTCCCACGGGCTTCTGTAATTGGCCCTTCCCTGTGCAGCATCTGCCTTCTATGGTCTCCATAGCATCATTATCAGAGAAACAGCAGGACATAGTATGGTGAATATGCTAAATGACCGAGGAAGCACTTATAATCAGTCACTGCATTCTTCTGTGTAACTTTAAAAACTAAGAGAATGCCACAGAAAAGTTTTGCTCCAAGACTTCCTAGTGATCAGAATTTTAGGTGCAATAACATGTACCCATTAGTAGTATCATATGGAATTGCAGGTAATACTTACTTTTTGAGCAAGCAAAGTCATAGAGAGTTGGAGATTTGTGTTGTGTTTCAGTGTCAATGCCTTAGTGAGCACTGAGGAGCAATGGAGGGATGGTGAGAAAGTACTGACTCTTTTGCTATGGTTGGAAAATAGAGTCAGAACTGACAGTAAGATGGGTATGCAGTGATGGGGTTGGCCTCCTGATGCAGATGACCAGACACCTTGAAGGCAGCAGCTGCAGAGAGGCCATGATTTCAATGGTCAATTATTGGCATCAAAAGAACATTTACCTATTATATTAAATGAACAACTTTTACTGAGTCATTTATAAAAGTTAGGTCAGGAATCAGGGAGCATAAAACCGAAACTGAAGCACTCAGTAGGAGCTATTCCTATGGTTGCACTGCAAGACAAATAAACAGGCTTGCTGTTTGCTAGTTAATGATTCCCAGGGGAGATTGTATTAGCTTTGCCAGTGGTACAGTCATTGATTACTTGTTCTGGATTTTGGAATTAACGCTGATTAACTCAGTGGGTCACCTGCAAGAATGCTATGAGAGGAATAAGCAGAATTATTGGGAAGAAAGATTTAAGTGGGAGAGGTTTAGTGGGGGAATGAGAGAAGGAATGGGAGGGTTGAAAAATAAGAGAATGATATACATGTATGAAAATTTCAAAGAATAAATATGACATATTGAAGTAATTTCATGAAGTTCCCTAGGTTTTCTAAAGGCAAACCACAAGGGGATTCCTGAAGTAAAAGGAAACAAACAAAAAACAATTTCTTTTTTTTTTTTTTTTTTTTTTGTCTTTTTTTTATTTGATATAATTTATTTACATTTCAAATGATTTCCCCTTTTCTAGCCCCCCCCCACTCCCCGAAAGTCCCGTAAGCCCCCTTCTCTTCCCCTGTCCTCCCTCCCACCCCTTCCCAGTTCCCCGTTCTGGTTTTGCCAAATACTGTTTCACTGAGTCTTTCCAGAACCAGGGACCACTCCTGCTTTCTTCTTGTATCTCATTTGATGTGTGGATTATGTTTTGGGTATTCCAGTTTTCTAGGTTAATAACCACTTATTAGTGAGTGCATACCATGATTCACCTTTTGAGTCTGGGTTACCTCACTTAGTATGATGTTCTCTAGCTCCATCCATTTGCCTAAGAATTTCATGAATTCATTGTTTCTAATGGCTGAATAGTACTCCATTGTGTAGATATACCACATTTTTTGTATCCACTCTTCTGTTGAGGGATACCTGGCAGCCTGGACAACAGCACCCTGTCTATAGGCAGTGCAGAGTGTAAGCTGTGCACCAGAGGCCAACGGGGAAGGGGCAGCTTGCACTGGTGAGTCCAGCACTGACAAGACCAAGTAACACCAGTGAGAGCTAGATGGCAAAAAACAATTTCTAACTGGTAGAAACACTCACAAACAAGGAAACTTCCTAGAGAAACAATAAGACCTACTAAGGTTGATGGCATGCTATTATAGAATAAATCCATTTACTTTTCATGTAGGTAGATACTTCTGTCATTTCTATTTCTTGCAAAAAACAAAAAACAAAAAACAAAAAAACAAAACTTGATCCTTTTATCATTAAGCTGAAATCCTGTTTCACATTTCTCTATCCTTTTGTAGACCTTTACCAAAATCAGTAATAGCCTTGTATACACAATCTCATTTTCTCTCTGATTGGCCATTTGATTCACACCACTGACACTTTCATTCATACAGTTTCAGCCTGCGTTCTTCTCAAGGCTGAGAGTGGCTTTCATCTTGTCAGATGCAAGGGCCATTGGAGCCCTCATCTGTCTTGATCAAGACCTTTCTTGACCGCCCAAGCACTTTGGTGTTGCCCTTTTGCAAGTCCTATTTCATAGAATCCATTTTCACAACATTTTCATCATCCCAAATTCCAGTTTGCAGAAAACGCTAAAAAACCTACAAGCACAGCTCTTATATTTTTCCTTCTTGTTTTCACTTCCTTTCCCTATCGAATTTCACCTAATTCTCTTCTTTATTTTCATCATTTGCAGATTAACACCCCAGAAAACCATTTTCGTGAATCATATGTTCTTGTACCAATACACCCCGAAATACAAATAATTGTTTCTAATGATTATTTTAAATATAACTGACTTTAGCTAACCACATAATTCTCATCTTTCTGTGTAAACAGATAACAGAACAACTATTTGGAGAGTCCAGGGGAAAATGTTTTCTGTAGTCTGATTTCTTTCTTTCTCCAACTACATGGTGAATTTGGCAAAGACAATTGCTGAAATCTGGTCTAAACACTTTCAGAGACACTCTGACCACTGTTAATAGGCCCCCAGCCATAACAGTCTTAACTAAATAATAAAAACAGTTTACTATATTATATAGCTGTAATTTTTTCCATATTTTTATTTTCTGTACAGAATTTAAAATGGCTTGCAAGAGCTGTTGCAGAAGTTGGTAAGCTCAATTCTTATATTGGTAAATAGTAAATGACACATTTCTGTCTGGAATGAGCATAAATATCATTATATGTTGAATGGTTGAAGTCAACTTCCCTTTTCATGTTTATTCTCATATTAATATCATCATAAGAATTGTTGACTCAAAATCCCACCATCCATTTTCTAAGACTCTAGCACTTGCTACCTGCTCCTGGGACATTCCAAACTTCTAGATGGGTTGAGACCTCGCATTAGCCCCAACAATCTGCATTGTTTCTAAAGTTTTTCAAGTTCTCATATTTTTTTTGTCAAAAGAGCGGGTATCATTGTAGTTACTTCATAATACATTTTCTTATAACATATTCAATCCAAATGATATTTTCATGTATTCTGTCTCTGACTCCCAAAGCCCCTTCACTATATCTGAGAAATTTTGCATATTTTTATTTATATCTATTTAAGAAACATGAAGTAAAAAATATGATAAAAATTACACATGAGTAGGCTATAAAATTTAGCACATGTGATTGACAAAGGTAAATAAAAATTTTACATTTAAACATTGTGTATTTCTTGTGGCTGATAGAATGGGAAATATCTCTCAAAGACTTATGGATTTGAATGCTGATTCTTATTTGATGGTACTATTTCTATAGGTTATGGGGTATGGTAGTCTTGTTGGAGGAAGTGTGTCATGGTGAGGGGTTCTTAACTTCTTAAACGTCTAATCTACTTACAGTTATGTTGGTGCTTCATGTTCGCAGTTGAAGATGTGATCTTCCATCTTCCTGTTCTGACTGACCGTTGTCATGCTTACTCCAGCATGAGATAAACTTGCTTCTTCAAGTTGCTTTTTTATCAGAGCAACAGAAAAGTAAAAACTACGTGTCTGAAAGTCAGAAACATCTAGAAGTTCTCAACAGAAAACAAGTGGCTATCATTTTCAAGCATTAATATATGCAACCCCCTTTTATTTTACACACCAGATATTATTCCATTCCTGATTCATTCTACAACTGTTCCACATCTCATACTTCCTGCCTGCTCCTCTGTCTCCACAAGGATGTCCCCACCCACCCCACCCCACCAGACCTCTAAACTCCCTGGGGCCTCCAGTCTCTTGAGGGTTAGGTGCATCTTCACTAATTGAACTCAGACCTTGAAGTCCTCTGCTTTATATGTGTTGGGAGCCTCATATCAGCTTGTGTATACTGCCTGGTTGGTGGTCCAGTTTCGATAGATCTCAGGGACCCAGATTAATTGAGATCGCTGGTCTTCCTACCTGATCGCCTTCATCCTCAGCTTCTTCCAGCTGTTCCCTAATTCAACCACAGGGATCAGCAGCTTCTGTTCACTGGTTGGGTGCAAATATCTTCATCTGATTTTTCAGCTGCTTCTTGGGTCTTCCAGAGAGCAGTCATGAGCACTTCTATAGTCTCAGTTCTAGTGTCAGGCCTTGGGGCCTCCCCGTGAGCTGGATCACACTTTGGGCCTGTTTCTGGACCTTCTTTTCCTCAGGCTGCTCTCCAGTTCCATCCCTGCAGTTTTTTCAGACAGGAACTATTATGGGTGAGAGAGCTTCCTTGGCCTGCCACACTTCTGAGTTTCTAGAATGATGTGAGCCTCTTTCCTCCCTCTAGGAGAGAATGTTTCAATTTGGACGGAATAACAAAATGGCAAATAAAAAGTAAATGTATAAAAACTGTATGGTATTGGTACAATATCAGGCAAGCGGATCAATGGAATAGGATTGAAGACCCAGAAATGAACCAACACACCTATGGTCACTTGGTCTTCGACAAAGGGGCTGAAAGCATCCAGTGGAAAAAAGATAGCCTTTTCAACAAATGGTTCTGGTTCAATTGGAGGTCAGCATGCAGAAGAATGCGCATCGATCCATTCTTATCTCCTTGTACCAAGCTCAACTCCAAATGGATCAAGGACCTCCACATAAAACCTGACACACTGAAACTAATTGAAAAAAACTGGGGAAGACCCTGGAGGACATGGGCACAGGGGGAAAGTTCCTGAATAGAACACCAATAGCTTATGCTCTAAGATCAAGAATTGACAAATGGGACCTCATAAAACTACAAAGTTTCTGTAAGGCAAAGGACACCGTCAAAAGGACAAAACGTCAACCAACAGACTGGGAAAGAATCTTCTCCAACCCTAAATCCGACAGAGAGCTAATATCTAATATATACAAAGAACTCAAGAAAGTAGAACCCAGAGATCCAAATAACCCCATTAAAAAGTGGGGTACGGAGCTAAACAAAGAATTTTCACATGAAGAACTTCAGAGAGCTGAGAAACACCTTAAGAAATGTTCAACATCATTAATTATTAGGGAAATGCAAATCAAAACAACCCTGAAATTTCACCTCACACCAGTCAGAATGGCTAAGGTCAAAAATTCAGGAGACAGCAGGTGTTGGCGAGGATGTGGAGAAAGAGGAACACTCCTCCACTGCTGGTGGGATTGCAAGATGGTGCAACCACTTTGGAAATCAGTCTGGCGGTTCCTCAGAAAACTGGACATGTCACTTCCTGAGGACCCTGTTATACCACTACTGGGCATATATAGAGAGGATTCTTCAGCATGCAATAAGGACACATGTTCCACTATGTTCATAGCAGCCCTATTTGTAATAGCCAGAAGCTGGAAAGAACCTAGATGTCCTTCAATGGAGGAATGGATACAAAAAATGTGGTATATTTATACAATGGAGTACTATTCAGCCATTAGAAACAATGAATTCAGGAAATTCTTAGACAAATGGATGGAGCTGGAGAACATCATACTAAGTGAGGTAACCCAGTCTCAAAAGATCAATCATTGTATGCACTCACTGATAAGTGGATATTAGCCTAAAAACTTTGAATACCCAGGACATAATCCACAAATTAAATGATGTCCAAAAAGAATGGAGGAGTGGGCCCTGGTTCTGGAAACACTCAGTGCAAGAGTATAGGGGAATTCCAGAACAGGGAAGTGGGAAGGGGTAGATGGAAGAATAGGGGGACGGAAGAGGGTTTATGGGACTTGCGGGGAGTGGGGACCCAGAAAAGGGGAAATCATTTGCAATGTAAATAAAATAAATTAAAAAAAAGTAAATGTAAAATTATTATTGTTAGTGCTGTATTTGAAAAGGTACAGCTCTTCCAGAAATCTTGCAATTTAGCTAGGTCATGGTTTGAACAAATCAATAATGACTGCTGCAAGAGCTTTTCAAATTTACACCAGATAATTAAAATATAGCAGTGCGGGTCAAAGGAAAACACAGGCTTGCCATTAGAGCCAGGCAATCTATTTTGGAATGTTGATCATCAGATACCAAGATTGACCTCTTCCTTTGCAGTATCTCCAAACAGTGAGTGTATTCCAGTTTTGATATTTTTGTATTATTGTGTTACTTTGAGAATTCCTCATCTTTTCCCCTTTATCATTTTCCAGCCTGGCTTAGAATAACCGGCCAGCCAATGAAGGAAATGGTTGAAAGGTTGCAGTACCTTTTTGTCCAGAAAAGTCCACTTTTAAGCACATCTAGACATATTTTCTCATGTGTAGCTATAATTTCAATGGGCTTATCTCTCTCAAAGACTAATCTTTGTATAAGTTGTTATGTTCTCTTCCTTTATTTACACAAGAAATTGCTCTTGTGGTTACCCTTTCTGCTCTCTATATTTTATTATTTTTTCCAATGTGCTACATCATTATATCAACACTCAGAGATGTTCAGAGTCTGTCACACTCAATAATAACAAAAGGAAATAAAAATAACTAAATAGGTCCTTGCATTAAACACTGGGGCCAAAAATACTGTACCATATACACTCTATCAGCTAACTTTTTTATTTTTTTATTTTTATATTATTTTTTAGCAAATCAATGTATTTTCCCTCTTCCACCCATTAAGTTTAATTGGATTATTATATATATATATATATATATATATATATCTTTCCAGTTTTGTGTATAACACATAATTCTTCCTCAACAACTTACTGTGATTTTGACACATTTCTTATACCCTTAGTTTGGTCAGATGAAAAATAAATACTCTCAACATGTTAGGTAAACAAACACTCGAACACTGAGCTCCAAAATAAGCCCTAATTCATGTTTTAACATCTTCTCCTGTAATTGTTAAGCTGGATTAAGAGTAGGATGTAGGAGAGATTGTATGTATGTATGTATATATGTATGTATGTATGTATGTACATATGTATGTGAGATTGTAGATTGTATGTATGTATGTATGTATGTGTGTGTATGTGTGTGTATGTGTGTGTATGTGTGTGTATGTGTGTGTGTGTGTTGTATGTGCATGTGCAGGGCAACTTGTTCCTCGCCAAGTTGATTCTGGAGTCCAAACTCAGATCATCTGCAAGATCAGTATATGCCCCTTAGTGCTGAGGCATCTATTTAGTTCCTGTGCTGTCCATTTTTATATCTTATTCACATGCACAAAGAGCCAAACAATCAAAGTCTTTCTGGATCTATGTTGTAGATCACATCTCTCCTTTCCCCTGTTTAATACTCAGCTGTCTGTTTGCTGTGGCTAGAAGCTTGGCTCTCAGATACACCTGACTCTCCAGAGGAAGAAGCCCTGAAGCCTTCAGGATTTCCCCATTCAGGGGCTATAGGATGGCTACCAGCTAAGGGAGGGCTGTGGTCTTTACTCCCAGATGCTCTTCAAAGACAAAAGACTGTTCTTGATCCTCCAGATAACACTTCTTTCCTGCTTTTCCACTGTGACCCTTCTCCTCACTCCAAACAAAAGCTCCCGTTTCTACTTATTTCATACTTACACCTGAGAGCTCTGCAGGAAGCATTGTGCAAAGATTCATTTCATGAATGAAAATGAATGGAAATCTACACAAGAGATCCTCCTCTTCTCCTGATGCTTCCTTGTCTGAAAGCATATATATCACAGGAAGCCACTTTACTTCTCTAAAGTGAGGAAATGAGAACAAACCATTGTACACAAGAGAGAAGGTCAGAAGTTTCAGGAAAATAGATGAGAGTTTGAGAACATCATTAGCCAGGGAATTAAGCAACCCTGGAGGCGCCTGACCTTTTTGGTCTTTGCAATATGAGATAATACATATTTGCCCTTATCATTTGATTTTTCTGTTTATTTTCTTTTACCCACACAAAGAACATAATGTCTAGAGAAGTATTCACATATCATTCTGATGAGATAATTAAGTTAATTAATAAACATGACATAGCATAGAGTCAGGAGTTTGAAGACAATTGCCACTGTGCAATTTCTCCTTTTCTGTTGTGCTATTATTAGTATCAAAACACAATTACTATGATGCTCTTAACTATAGTTATTCCTCAGGGTCTATGTGAACTTGTTTTCCTGAGAAGTGCAATGTAATTTTATGCAACAAGACAAGAACCAATATTAAGCAATTAAATATAATACAAACATTTTAATCTCTATGGATAAAAACATTATTCTCCAGAATTTCACAATATATAGAATAGTAAACGTTCGCTAACTTTTCCATGAATTATTATATCTCATTTTAATACTCTTATGGACAAGATATAGCCATTATTGGGACTTATGCATTTTGCTCATTAATGATATATAATGTGATACAACTTAAGCAACATTTTGGTAAAGGATCTTGATGGTTTAAAATGTTTCCTAAGAATTTAATCATTGTTTCTTGTTTGCAATTTTATCCATTCATATGGCCTTCACTCATTTTTAGCCTCTACTGCCTCTCTCATACCTCTGTCTCTTCATAGTGCCCTTCCTTGGAATGAGAAAACAATTGAAGAATGTTCTCTATACTTCTACCCACTCCTGTTGTACTTTTCCCCTGGTGACACTGTCTTTTAATAAGCACATTTTCATCAATTTTCATATAGTAGAAATACATTTTTCTTATTGTCTAGTCCTATGGTGTCCTATCAAATAAATTACTGACAAATCAAATGCTGTATAAATGTTCTTATATAATTTCTTGTGAATGTTTTATAGATTTAATCATGCATACTTTTAAGGTATCTTAATCAAATATGATTAATATTGTTAAACAAGGATCCAAATTGATTCTCTAAAAATATACTATATGTGTACAGATTTTTGAAAATTCATACACACACACACACAATCTCTTTTGGCTTGTGACTTTAGTCTCCATACTAAATCTATATTACTCATACTTCTACCTATGTTCATATTCATATCTGAAAAGTCTGTTAAAGACCGAGTAAAAGCAACACTCATGAAAAAGAAAACAGGAGTGATCCTCATTGTTCTTCTGAATGAATGCTCCTTTGTTCATATGCATCTTATGAAGCAATTTTATTCCCTTAAAATGAGAATATAAGAGCTGAAGAGGTGGCTCAGCCTTTAAGAGCACTGACTGCTTTTCCAAAGGTCCTGAGTTCAAATCCCAGCAACCACATGGTGGCTCACAACCTTCTGAAATGAGATCTCATGTACTCTTCGGGGTATCTGAAGACAGCTACAGTGTACTTACATATAATAATAAATAAATCTTTTTAAACAATGAGAAAGTAAAAGCTAGTTGCAATACATAGGATGAAACCTAAATAATACTCTTGGAGGACATATTTTTGTTTGCATTGAGAAAAAAGAGAGGTTCTAGCTGTTTCTCTTATACTTTAGCAAAAATTTTTCAAAAGAAGCAAAATGTGACCCTCAGCCAATATTTAAGAAAACAGAATTAGTATTAATGACACAATGATAGTAAATATGTATGCTAAAAAGAGAGGGGGGAAAAGAGGAAGAGAGGGAGAGAGTTTGAAATTTCCTAGGAATATATAAACGATATATATATATATATATATATTGATAAACGATAGTTAACTGTAATTTTTTTCCAGAGGTTTAACCACTCACTCCACTCTCACATTTACACTCACCCAAATGTTTTATCATTCAAATAAAAATAAGAATACATCTGTATTGATAATTTATGCTCATATTTATTCAATTTTTTACTCTTTTCCTATGTATATTTACACTGTCAAGTAATTTTTGTCTATACTGTGCTTCTAAGTTATTCCTGAGTTACTGATTCTATTTCAAACTCCATTTTACTGCAGTTTCATAAGCTTTGAGACAAGGTTATCAAAAATAATTTACACCTAAAAAGGAAAATGACTGATTTGGACTTCAGAGATTTTAAAATGCTGTAGACTGGAGCTTATTATCTGATTATCTACAAATTATTTTGGTTATCTTCTACTGCCAGACTTCCTTGGACCTTCCAGTAGATAAATGACACGGAGACTTATTCATTTTACTATAGCTTAGTTCTTAGCTTAGTCTACATCCCAGATAGGTCATCTAAGTTAAATAATCTATTCTAGTCCATGCCCTGCTATGTGGCCCATTATGTCTCTTTTATTTCTGGTACCACAGACCACCTCTATACCTTGGAGATTCCCCTAAGCCCTGCCTAATTCTTCTCCTAGAGATGCTCTCTCAGCTTTTTGCTTCCTATATAGTTATTGGTTCACTGATCTTTATTAAGCCAATCAACAAGAGATCTATGTTTAAAACACACCAAGGCAGATAATGAGCCACAAGAATAGCAATACCTAATCTGGCCAGTACTCAGCTCTCTGCTGGTACAGAAATCAACAGTTGAATAATACAAATACAAATGTCACACAATACACAAAAAGGTTACCTCAATGATCTTTTGCTTCCATTCACTTTCTATCTTTGTATATGGTTCTAAATTATTATGAGTATATTTCTCTTGAAGTATACAAGTGAATCCATGTTTCTATCAATGGAAAGCTAAGGATGTCATTAAATGGCTTAAAAGACCTCTAGCAGAGGTGCACCTGCTGTGCTATGACACATCTACTTGACTGTTCTGCCTATTTATATGAAATGTCTTGAGTTATGGCTTTTTGAGTTGTATTACGAAAAAAAAACTTTAGCGTTTATCATATTTCAGTACAAAACCTGGGTCTAACTATATCTGTGTGTCTGAGCCATGATTGCTCATATTTTACTCCAAAATAAACTCTTTTATATCTTTTGAGTTAGGAGTCGCATTGGTAGCCTCCTAAATTTCTTTGTTTATAGTGTAGAGGATAGAATGCAAAAACATTTAAAATACAGAAATACCTCTATATACTGTATGGGTCCCGTCATCACGAAGTCAAACAGTTCTCTGAGGAGAGAGTGACAGTGATTATAGGAAAGAGAGAAATGAGACAAAGGTTAGAAATCTGGAAGGCTGTTTAATCGGTGCTGCTGCAGCCTTGAGTTTAATTCTCTTAGGGTTTATAATTTTTTCAGTATCACGGGAAACAAATTCACAAGCCAGTAGAGACAATAGCTGACATATTTTCCATATCTCTACCCATTCAGGCCTCCCTATTCCTTCTTGTCCTTCCTCCAAGATTAACAAAACATTCAGCCTCTCACCATTAGAGAGTATATCCCTTCTTTTTTTTTTCTGTTTTAAAAAATTTTATTGGATATTTTCTTTATTTACATTTCAAATGTTATCTTTTTTCCAGGTTTTCCCCCTCCAGGAAACCCCCTACCCCATCCTCTTTCCCCCCGATTCTATGAGGGTATTCACCTACCCTCTCCCACCTCCCTGTCCTCGATCCCCTACACTGGGGCATCTATGGAGCCTTCACAGGACCAAGGACCTTTCCTCACATTGATGCCTGACAAGGCCATCCTCTGCTACATATGCAGCTGGAGCCATGTGTACTCCTTGGTTGATGGCTTAGTCCCTGGGAGAACTTGGGGGGGGGAGGTGTCTGGTTGGTTGATATTGTTCTTCCTATGAGGTTGCTAATCCCTTCAGCTCCTTCAGTCCTTTTTCTAACTCCTCCATTGGGGACCCCACATTCAGTCCAATGGTTGGCTGTGAGCATCTGCCTCTGTATTTGTAAGGCTCTGGCAGGGCCTCTCAGGAGACAGCCATATCTGGCTCCTTTCAGCAAGCATTTCTTGGCATACCCAATAGTGTTGGGATTTTCTGACTGTATATGAGATGAATCCCCAGATGGGATAGTGTCAGGATGTTCTTTCCTTCAGTCTCTGCTCTATACTTTGTCTACATATTTTGTCCCATGTGTATTCTGTTACTATTCCCAGAAGAATGGAATCACCCACACTTTGGTCTTCCTTAGCCCCTCTTATTATTCCACCAATCAAACTCTGCCAGACAACCTTGGCCTCCTGATTTGACTCTGCCTGAAAGGCAGACTTTCACAGAAGCAGGCAAAATAACTCATGGCAACACACATACACACACACAGACACCACCCCTTGCTTCCCCCCCATACTTTAACTTATACCAAGTGGGAACATGGATGAGATAGCATAGCAAGCTAAAAAAGTAGAATTGTGAAAGTTAGAAAAACATCACAAAGTGTAAAAAATTCTTAAATTGAATTATTCACATCCATCCGTGAAAGTGTACTGTGGGAAAGTTTTTACCGCCTGAATGGGCTGTACTAATTTGAGACCAACATTTGTAGCAATGGTTTTTCTAGAGACATGTTTAATTATTCTCTAAAGCACTGTCATACAGTAGATAAATTCAGTCAATTTAGTGTAATTTGTCCCGTGGTGAATAACCTTCAAGTCTAAAAAAAAAAAATTAAAAAGTGATTTTTAAAATGTACTGTCTCTTAGTGAGTATATAAAGTTAATTTTTCCCATTAACATTACAATAAGCCAATTAGCAAATTTTTTCCTGACCTAAAAAATGCAAAACTATTGGAGACTTCCATTCTGTGATGTTCAGAAATTTAAAATACAAATTATTTAAATAACAGGTGACAATGAGATATCATATGGATAATAGATGGATTATATGGATTATATGGGTAATAGATGAAAATGTCATTGAAGAAGTGAAGTAAGTAAGATATTTTGGCTCTAGTTTCTGATAGTATGAAGCATAATATGTTTCATATTTTATTTTTCATAGTTGCATACTTTATTTCTCAATATTAATTATATATTAAAAATGCTCTTAGTCTATGACAAACATACTGTTCTTTTTAACATCATTTTGGGAAACAATGTAGATCACTGCTCTTTGAATGTCTATAATAGAATACCAAATTTAAATTTCAGGGTTCTAATTATTCTTGTGGGATTCCTCACAGTGGAACTGGGGGCTCTCTCTGAAAATGCCTGCTTGTGGGACTCTTAACCTCCTACTGGGTTTGCTCAAGAGAAACACTGCTTCAAGTTCCCATTGAAATCCAATAAAACTGGTGACATTAATCAGTGGCTTAAACAGTAGCCCCATGGTACAAGGTAATATACAACTTGATTCTGTGTGAAAGGTAGATATATTTTAAAGCTTTATTTTATTTATTAAATTAATGTCCTTATTTCTGCCCTTACTTCTGGTCACCCAATCCCATAATCTTTCAACTTTCCCTTCTTCTCTGAGAGGATAGCACCTCCTCATATTCCCTAACCCTGGCATCTCCCTACACTCATAATCAAGTGCAGGGGTAGGTGCATGCTCTCCCACTAAGGCCAGACAAGGTAGCCCAACTAGAAGAATATATCCCAGGCAGGCAACCAGTTTTAGGATAACATGCTCCAGTTGCTCAAGGTTCAGGATAGTTGACTCTGTTGGTTTTACTGTGGAGATCGTATTATCTTTGTGCCTGCATACTTCCCCCTACTCTTCTGTAAGTGTCCCTAAGCTCCATCCACTGTTTGACTGTGGGTGTGTACATCTGTCTCAGTCAGCTGCTGGGTAGAGCCTCTGAGAGGACAGCCTTGCTAGACTCCTGTCTGCTAGCATAACAGTATCATTAACAGTGTCAGGGAATGGGTTTCTAGTTGGGATGTTTATTGCTTGACCCTCTGCTCCATCCCTTGTCCCTGAATTTCTTGTTTGGTATAAAGCTTTTATAATCAAACTGAAGCATCTATAGGGAACATTACCAAAACCTGGCAAAACCTGGCAAATGTACCCATACTTAGAATGGCATATTGACAGGAAGAGTAATTATGTTGTTCCTTGTACAAAGTTGTTTACTAGCAAATGAACTGATGAATATTGATTTTGACATTGATATTGAAGGATGAATTGATATTATTCGGACAAGTGTGGCAATTATGTGTCAAATAACATTCTTATCAAAAGAAAGCTATGAATTTTCCAATGAAATCTAGTAAATAAGACAAGCTAAATTAAAGAGTCTACATGACAACAATCTAAAACTAAGTACTTGCAAACCTTATGATAAAGAATGAATCTATCTGGTAATTTTTTTGAGTCATATGATATTGGTTTCCTGATTTCTAGATACAGATCTTAGTGATAATTTGCCATTTTCTCTAAACATCTCTAGTTTTTATGTCTGTGTATCATTCCAATGGTTAAAGATAGTTTTTCTGGAGGCAGAGAAAGAATTATGCTTGACCTTGAACTGGGACTTGAATATGATTCGTTTCTCCAGATGATTCTGTTACAGTTTTTCAGAAGGTCTTGATCCATGCAAGTTTAATCTGCAGCACTAGTTATTGTCAAGTTTCATTCCTTGCTACTCTAACCAGATATGTTGTTTCATCAAAGTTTGTATGTAGAGTAGATCCTAGGGAATCTAAGAGTATCATGGCCTTGCTTATCACAAAAGTGTCGTTGTCCAGGGGCAAGTCACTAAAGAGGAATGATTCACACAAGATAGTGATTGCTAAGAGAACGAATTGGAGAGTCACTTGACAAACTGCGTGCTTCCAGATGTATGCTGGCTCCCTGTCTCTCATAGATTGTCCCTATAGTTATGATTTGATTTTCCTTCTTTTTCCTTGTTCCATTCCTTTCCTTTTGGTTTAAGTTGATTAGTTGATTGCATTTTCACAAATTATATGCTTTCTGGACACATACTTATGAACTCTTTGCACAAGATTAGACTTGTAGAGCAAGGAACTGTTATTTGTGGTTTCGTAAGGCCAGCACCTTCAGTTCTCTGCATAGTGCCAAAGATTTACTTTACTGGTGCAGTGAGTGAATGGAAGGGCAACAAGACAGGTGCTCACAGAAAAACTGGGATGGAGTTGTCTGCCCTCTCTTACAGAGAACCCTTGAGACCTTGGAAGCTCAACATGGTGGAACAAGAAGGTAGGGTTATTACATACAGATAAAAAAGACAGTTATAATATACAACTGACAGGGCAAGCAGGATTAGCTAGTACTGATAGAAGCTGTCTGTGTAGGGGAACAGTCTTCAGGCCATTAAATTTTGGAAAGAAAGCTATGATGATTTATCAGCACAGGCTGTCAATCCATGTAGAAAGAATCTCTCATTCCTCCAAGTATCACCCTGGGAAGCCTTTGGATTCACATGGGTCAGAGGCATTGAGCATCTTGACATGACCCAGACAATGTCAACAACCCATGTACACTCAGGTCTTCACCTTCCCTTATGCATTCATTTAGGCCTGTTAAGTGAATCCACATCCAAAGTATTGCAAGTTAAGATGAATTTAGCCTGCCAGACTTTCAATGGCTCATATTACATGGATTATTACTTAGAACGTTGCAATGTGATAAGAGTAGATGATATATTTATACATAATCTCACTGCCCAACCCCACTCTTTACAGCAGTGGAAAGTAAACTTTGTATCAAAACTTGAAAAATCAATCATTATATATACTATTTCAACACAATGAATGTTTACTTATATAAAATTATATAAACCTCATTTAAATGATAAAGATCATACTTCAGGAAGCATGTATAGTCCACATTATGCTTGAAAAACCATATAATTTTCCCTTAAAGGGCATTGAAGCTATATTCTGAAATGTCTAAAATCCAGACATCTAGAGTTCTTATTTGATACAAAATTTCTAAAATCCAGAAATATAGATTTCTTATTTGAGACATAATATTTGAAAATTTAATTGTATACTGCCTGAAAATATAAAACAAAATAAAAATATGTAGGAATATGTCTTAGTCAGGGTTTCTATTCCTGCATAAAATATTGTGACCAAGATTCAACAGGAAAGTGTTTATTCAGCTTACCCTTCCACACAGGTATTCATCATCAAAGGAAGTCAGGAGTGGAACTTAAGCACGTTAGTTAGCAGGAGCTGATGCAGAGGCCATGGAAGGATGTTTCTTACTGGCTTGCTTCCCCTGGCTTGCTCAGCCTGCTGTCTTCTAGAACCCAAGACTACCAGCCCAGGGATGGCACCACCCACAAGGGGCCCTCCCCCCCTTCATCACTAATTGAGATAAATTCTTACAACTGGATCTCATGGAGGCATTTTCTTACCTGAAGCTCCTTTCTCTGTGATAACTCCAGTCTGTGTCAAGTTGACACACAAATAAAACCAGTACAGATCAGAAAATGATTAGTAAAAAGCTTTTTATCAAGAATCAAGGTGCTGTGTTGTGGTGAATGCCTTTAATCTCAGCACTTGGGAGGCAAAAATAGGTGAACCTCTGAGTTCAAGGCCAGTATCATCTACAGAGCAAATTCCATGACACATCTGCACATTGAAACCCTCTCTTTAAAAACAAAACAAAACAAAGACAACAAAAACCACTATTCTGAAAGACAAGACCAACACTGTAAAAATTTAAGACAGTATAGAACACAAGAGTAAAGTGTGTGCAGAGGTAGGAATGATATTTTCTCAGTATGAATAAATGCTTCCAGGAAGAAATTACTGGCTGTGTATGGAATTAAATGTAAGTGCTTATTAACCCAACTAATTTCAGAGAAAGGATACAATCAGTTCTTAATATAGAAACATTAAGTTTTTTGTATGACTTCAAGAAAATACTTAGAAGTTCTTAATATAACACATATTGAGATTTATTAATCCTTTAGTAAGCTTGTTTTATGCATAATATAGCCTTAAAATATCATCAGTGTGTGTGTGTGTGTGTGTGTGTGTGTGTATGTGTGTGTGTGTGTGTGTATGTGTGTGTATTTACTTGTGCAGGGCCTAGGATGCTTGTGAAGAAAAAACTACAAAATTGGAAACAGTAGTTTTCCCTTTCCAGATTTACATGAGTTCTGCAGATTGAACTGAGGTAAGCAGGCTTGCATAACAATAGCCTTTAGCAACTTCAAAATATACTGATCTACTCTCTTGATTTTAAATAACAATTTTATGATCTCAAACACAAGGATATTAAGAGAACATTTATACTAAGTACTACAAGTAATCTTTGGCAAACATCAATTAATAAATAAATCCTAAAATTGAGTGCAGAATGTGAATATTTATGTATGTATTTATTTATTTTTATTTTCTTTTTTAAAATATTTTTATTTTCTATATTCTTTGTTTACATTCAAATGATTTTTCCTTTCCCAGTTCTTCCCTCCCCGTGAGTCCCACAAGCCCTCGTCCCTCCGACTGACCATTCTCCAATCAACCCCCTCCTACTTCTCTGTCCTGGTAATGCCCCCTACATTGTTGCATGAAGCCTTTCCAGGACCAGAGCCCCCTCCTTCCTTCTTCTTGGGAATGATTTGATATGTGAATTGTGTCTTGGGTATTCAGAGCTTCTGGGATAATATCCACTTATCAGTGACTACATTCCATGTGTGTTCTTTTGTGAATGGGTTACCTTACTTAGGATGATATTTTCCAGTTCCAAACATTTGCCTAAGAATTTCTTGAATACATTGTTTTTAATTGCTGAATAGTATTCCATTGTGTAAATATACCACATTTTCTGTATCCATTCCTCCATTGAGAGACATCTGGGTTCTTTCCAGTTTCTGGCTATTATAAATAAGGCTGCTATGAATATAATGGAACATGTGTCCTTATTGCATGCCTGGAAATCCTCTGGGTATATGTCCAGGAGTGATATAGCAGGGTCCTCCGGAAGTGTCATGCCCAATTTTCTGAGGAACCGCCAGACTGATTTCCAGAGTGGTTGTACCATCTTGCAACCCCACCAGCAATGGAGGAGTATCCCTCTTTCTCCACATCCTCTCCAACACCTGTTCTCTCCTGAGTTTTTAATCTTAGCCATTCTGACTGGTATGAGGCGAAATCTCAGGGTGGTTTTGATTTGCATTTCCCTAATGACTAATGATACTGAACATTTCTTAAGGGACTTCTCAGCCATTCAAAATTCTTCAGGTGAAAATTCTTTGTTTAGCTCTGCAACCCATTTTTAATAGGGTTTTTTGGCTTTCTGGAGTCTAACTTCTTGAGTTCTTTGTATATATTGAATATTAGTCAATATATTGGATATAGGATGGGTGAAGATCTTTTCACAATTTGTTGGTTGCCGTTTTGTCCTTTTGACAGTGTCTTTTGCCTTACAGAAACTTTGTAATTTTATGAGATCCCATTTGTCAATTCTTGATCCTAGCCTGTACCCAAGGCCTGGGCAGCTCTGCAGGTTGTCTGTGTGCCAGCCCTGTCTTGGGATGTTTGCTCTGCAGAGTGATCGGCACTTGGAAGGGGTCACCACCTCTACCATGTTCACTCCTGGACGGTCCAGACGGGCAACACCAGGGTGACTGGCACTTGGAGGGGGTTCCTGCAGCCTCTGCCATCTTCACTTCTGGATGGACCAGGAGGTCAGCCCCAGGTACACAGAGACAACCTGAATATAACAGTGCTTGGGGCAAGGCACACCAGGGCTCCAATGGCACTCAAGAGTAGGGCAACCCATCAGCAACCTGTACCAGGGAAAACTCAGACATCCACTGGTGCAGAAAAAGCCTTACAGGTTCACAGGAAGTTCAAGCACCAGCCAGTGACAACAGGACCAACTAACGCCAGAGATAACAAGATGGCAAAAGGCAAACATAGGAAAGTTACTAACAGACATCAAGGCAATATGGCAGCATCTGAACCCAATTCTCCAAAAATAGCAAGTCCTGGATACCCCAACACACCAGAAAAACAAGATTTGGATTTAAAATCACTGGTCATGGTGCTATTAAAGATTATAAGAAAGACATAAATGAAACTCTTAAAGAAATACAGGAGAACATGAATAAGGAAGAAGTCCTTACAAAGGAAACACAAAAAATCACTTAAAGAAATTATTTAAATGATCACTTAAAGAAATTTCTTTCTCCTGAAAGAAATTCAGGAGAATATACGTCAGCAGATAGAAGCCAATAAAGAGGAAATGCAAAAATTGCTTAAAGAAATGCAGGAGAACTTGGGTCAACAGGCAGAAGTCATGAAAAAGGAAACATAAAAATCTTTTAAAGAATTACAGGAAAGCACAAATAAGTGTAGGAACTGAACAAAACCATCCAGGATCTAAAAACAGAAATACAAACAACTAAGAAATCACAAAGGGAGACAACTTTGGAAATAGAAAACCTTGGGAAGAAATCAGGGGTCAATAGATGCAAATATCAAAAACAGAATACAAGAGATAGAAGAAAATACCATAGAAAGCACTGGCTCAACAGTCAAAGAAAATGCAAAATGCAAAAAGCTTGTAACCCAAAACATCCAGGAAATCCAGGACACAATGAAAAGACCAAATCTAAGGATTATAGGCATAGACAAGAGTGAAGATTTACAACTTAAAGGGCCAGCAAATATCTTCAACAAAATTATGGAAGAAAACTTCCCTAACCTAAAGAGAGAGATGCCCATGAATATATAAAAATCCTACAGAACTCCAAACAGACCAGACCAAAACAGAAATACCTCCTGTCACATAGTAATCAAAACCCCAAATGCACTAAACAAAGAAAGAATATTAAAAGCAGTAAGAGAAAAAGGCCACGTAACATATAAATGAAGACCTATGAGAATTACACCAGACTTCTCACCAGAGACCATGAAAGTGAATATTTCTTTTGAACAAAACATTGTTTTCTTAATGGTGTGTGTGTGTGTGTGTGTGTGTGTGTGTGTGTGTGTGTGTGTGTGTGTGTCTGTTTGTCTGTGTGTCTGTGTGTCTGTGTGTCTGTGTGCATGTCACCAAACGCCTGCAGAAGGCAGATGACAACTTTTTATGAAATTAATTTTTTTCTTTACACTGTGTGAAAGAGATAAAACACAGAAATGCCGGGTTAGGTACAAATCTCCTTCCATGCTGAGCCATCTCCCTGACAAGTGTTTCCACTTTTATTATTTCATAATTCCTGCTAATACCTACAAAAATGTATTTCTTTGTAAATATTTTCTTAGTATTCTGAAAGCCTTTCATGACATTTTATGACTTGTTGCTTCACTATTTCAGTTTACTTACTAGCAATATTATGTTTGATAATTAATAGTCTATTCACAAAATTGAATAGCATAACATAATCTAAAGCAACTCATGGAACACAATTATATCCTCTACTTTGTGATTTGCATGACATGATTCATAGTTTGATATATTGTTCTGCCATGCTGAAATGTCATATTTTAATGATGTATAAGGGAGGTTTGCAACTATATCTTTCAGTTGAAGAATCTGTTGTATTTGGTACATGATGTGTAGACAAAAGTTATATTGAAAAATCATGTTAAAGTTTCCTGTTTATACAAAAGAAACTCATGTATCTATCTTGTACCAAGAAAACTATGTTAATGTTGCAATCTATCAAAGTTATCAAAACCTCTGATTACATAAATCACATTCTTCATATGAAGTCATCTTTTCTAGTAAAAAACAACCTGATAAAATGTCTATTTTCCTGTTCATAAGATATCAGCTTTTAACTGATAGATATTTTTTTGCCTTAGCCTGATTCCTTATCAGCTCATACAAGTTATGACCCTCCTTTATCAGCCAGCTGAATTGTGTTGTTTGCTGCATGCTTTCCAATTTGTCCATGGCTTAAATGGAAAATAAAAGGTCTGTCTAGCTGACAGTGTGCTATGGGCATTTAAATAAATCATATGCCATCAGCAGGCACGATTTATTCTTAGACCTTGTATTTATGGGACATTTTGCAATTATGGATGGTGATCATAACATAAACCTGTCCAACCTCCAAAGGAACAGCAAATAGGAATCATTTCAATGAAACTACAGAATTAAAGGTAGGCTTTTTGTCTACAACAATGTTTACATTGAGTCTCTTGAAATATAGAAATTGGCAAAGTGTTCTTTCAAGCACTTACACTTATTCTATGGGTATATTAGCAAGAAGATTATGCTGGTTGCTCACTACTGGTTTGAACTAATCATACATCCAGGTCTTATGTCACTGTGATACCTTTCAAATCCAAAATCATGTGTTAAGAGAGACAGAAAAAAAGCACCCTCCAGATTTACCTTCTGCACATGATGAAGCTTTTGATCTCAAGAACTCAAGGCTCTTTTCGATTTCAAGGCCGAAAAATCTGAATCATAGTGTCTGCAGAATTTGCCCAGCAGTTAAGAACACTTAATACTTCAGCAGAGTAATTGCTTCAGTTCCGATCTCCTGCATGGTAGGTTGTAACTGTTAATATTTCCAGTTCCAGGCAATCCAACATTTTCTTCTAGACTCTATGGGTACCAGACACACATTTGTAGCATAGGAACATCTCAGGCAAACACTAGTAGATATAAATAATGACCATCTATATTTTTAAATCTCCAACAGAAACTATGAACTAGTCACATGCAGAAGACAGCATTTCTTGTCAAGTAGGTATGGCAATGCTCTGTAAGAATGTAGTTTGGAACCCATTTGTGGACAGGTGATAACTATTGTAGAAGCAACTTAATGTAAACATAATATTTAACCCAATGCTGCTTCTTCTCTAATCATACTTTGGCTTATAAAATATATACTTTTGAATATCTATTTATAGCAATATTCAATTAGAAAGACTAGGCTAGTAATGAAAATGAGGATTTTTATTTTGTATTTATTTCTGAAAATTTTAAACAGGTAAACAATGTATCTTGATCATATTCACCTCTCACTCCCCAACTACAGCTCCTTCTAAGACTCCAAATCATATTTATCTCCCTACTTCATGACCTTATTTTTATTATTATTTATTTTTTAAAGCTCACTGAGTCCAATTATTGTTTCTAATATGTGCATGGGCAGCAGGCCATCCAGAGTGATATGAGAAGCTAACTATTACCTTATTCCTGAAGAAACAGGGATCTGCTTTTCCTGCACTCATAGCAGCTCCCTGGCAAGCTTTCCCAGCCACTTTTAAACTAGCCTTACTGATAATATCATCTTTGCAAATATGATGAAATATCTCTTTGATATTTCATGTCCCTTTTAGTTTTATCGATCTTGCAATTTTGTGTTCACGTTTAAGACATGTGAATTTTTATTTATTTATTTATTTATTTATTTTCAAAGTACTCTTGCACCTAAGGATCAGGGAACATTGAAGAAGAGAGTAAGGACAGACAACAATAGAAGGGGTGAGGGAGTTTCTGTGAGGTCCTGTCTCTGAGTAGTGTCAGATGCTACAACAAAATGTTGCACCAATGTGACTGCCTAAATGAGCTGAAGAAGGACAAGAATGTAGATACCTCACAGTGAATGGAGAAAAGCTGATGAGTTCCCACTCACCAAGAAGAACTGTGCGGAAATAGGAAATTTCAAAAGTGGGAGAAGTGGTCTTTTGCAGGGCAGAGAATGCTAGTTGATAATCCAAACTGGCCAGCCTTAAAATATACAACCATGTCATATTATACAGGTGATATATTATATTTAGGTACATGTATTCATTTATTCATTTATATATGCTCATATATACATGCAATATCAATTATTGTAAAAAGTAAGAAATTATGAATTTGAAAAAAGCAAATGAGGTTATATGGGTAGTTTCTAGGTAGAAGGTGGAAGAAATAATGTTTTTATTAGATATAAATAATACTATGTCTCAAATTGAGCTATAATATTACAGCTCAAAAAATTAAATAAATGAGGTTACTGGCATTTGCCTTTTGCTATAAGTTTGTCCTTGGGAAATTTTGAATTTCTACATTATTGTACATCAGAAATATACACAAACAATTGGAATAACAAGGAACATGTCTTCATAAAGGCATTTAAACTGAATATCTATTAGTTTATTTTATTTCCCAGCATACATAGTGTTTCCATGAAAGATGAATCTCTACAGTTCTTACCACACTGTCTTTCTTTGTGGTCAAAAGTGTTCAAGTTTTTCAAAGCCTATTATTGAGCTCCCTGAGTATTTCTTTGTTTTTTTTTTTATTTAATTAATATATTCATTACTTTCATATAGTAAATGCCATATCTAGATGGCAAGGTACTTGATAACATCACATTTAAGAGTAGAAAATTGTGATTTTTCTAAAATGTCAAACAATATAATAATACTCACTCTTAAAATTTCTGGTTTGCCATTGCTATGGCCATGATGTCTCAACAAAATACTTTTGCAAGAGAAGAAATAAAATATTTCCAGATTATTAAAGCAAAAAAACCTTTGGTATTAATTATGAACCAAATCTATTTACTTAGAGAAATCACTAAAATAGTCACAAAACTGTAAGTAATATTTAATGAAAGTATACACTTATATGATTTAAACCCCATTTTCATTTCTACGTTAAGAATGTACAACCAGAATGAAAAACTTTACATAAATGAAATTTTCTCAGTTTTTATTCTTGGTAGGAAAAGAGGCAATTATGAGTGAAAACACAGTGTTCTGAACTAGATAAAATAATTGCCTGCCCATGTAATAACAGGTCAATATCCAGAATATATAATAAACTCTGATAACACCAAAAGGTCTTGCTGAAGAGTGGGCAGTAGAGAAAGATGCTCAATACAAGTCATTTAAAATAGTCACTTAGTATGTGAACAATTCTCCATGTTGGCAAACCTCAGAAATTGAAAAAATTTCATTCATTTTACCTCAGTAATGGTGACTACTGAAAACACAATTTGGGGGTGGGGTTGGGGGTTGGGTAATTATTTGTGATAATATAGAAACATTTTTTAGAAAACATAAGGAGGTCAAGGGGATACAAATTGGAAAGGAAGAAGTCAAATTATCACTATTTGCAGATGACATGACAGTCTATTTATGTGACTTGAAAACCTCCACCAGAGAACTCCTACAGCTGATAAACAACTTCAGCCAAGTGGCTGGTTATAAAATCAACTCAAGCAAATCAGTTGCCCTCCTATACTCAAATGATAAGCAGGCTGAGAAAGAAGTTAGGGAAATGACACCCTTCACAATTGCCACAAACAATATAAAGTATCTTGGTGTGACTCTAACCAAACAAGTGAAAGATCTATACGACAAGAACTTCAGATCTCTGAAGAAGGAAATCAAAGAAAACCTCAGAAAATGGAAAAATCTCCCATGCTCATGGATTGGCAGGTTTAATATAGTTAAAATGGCCATCTTGCCAAAAGTGATTTACAGATTCAACGCAATCCCCATCAAAATCCCAACTCAGTTCTTCACAGAGTTAGCAAAAGCAATTCTCAAATTCATCTGGAATAACAAAAAACCCAGGATAGCTAAAACTATTCTCAAAAACAAAAGAAACTCTGGGGGGAATAAGTATCCCTGACCTCAAGCAATACTACAGAGCAATAGTGTTAAAAACGGCATGGTATTGGTACAGTGACAGACAAGTGGACCAATGGAATAGAATTGAAGATTTAGAAATGAACCCACACACCTGTGGTCACTTGATCTTCGACAAAGGAGCAGAAAACATCCAGTGGAAAAAAGATAGCCTTTTTAACAAATGGAGGTCAGCATGCTGAAGAATGCAAATTGATCCATTCTTATCTCCATGTACTAAACTTCACTCCAAGTGGATCAAGGACCTCCATGTAAAACCAGACACACTGAAACTAATAGAAAAGAAACTGGGGAAGACCCTTGAGGACATGGGCACAGGGGAAAAGTTCCTGAACAGAACACCAATAGTTTATGTTCTAAGATCAAGAATTGACAAATGGAACCTCATAAAATTACAAAGTTTCTGTAAGGCAAAGGACACTGTTAAAAGGACAAAACGGCAACCATCAAATAGGGAAAGGATATTCACCAACCCTACATCTGATAGTGGGCTAATATCCAATATGTACAAAGAACTCAAGAAGTTAGACCCCAGGGAACCAAATAACCCTATTAAAAATGGAGTACAGAACTAAACAAAGAATTTTCACCTGAAGAAATTTGGATGGCCGAGAAACACCTTAAGAAGTGCTCAACATCATTAGTCATTAGGGAAATGCAAATCAAAACAACCCTGAGATTTCACCTTATACCAGTCAGAATGGCTAAGGTCAAAAACTCAGGAGACAGCTGGTGTTGGCGAGGATGTGGAGAAAGAGGAACACTCCTCCACTGCTGGTGGGGCTGGAAGATCATATAGCCACTTTGGAAATCAGTCTGGTGGTTCCTCAGAAAACTGGACGAGACTTCCAGAGGACCCTGCTATACCTCTCCTGGGCATATACCCAAAGGATTCCCCAGCATGCAATAAAGACACATGCTCCATTATGTTCATAGCAGCCTTATTTATAATAGCCAGAAGCTGGAAAGAGCCTCGATGTCCCTCAATGGAGAAATGGATACAGAAAATGTGGTATATTTACACAATGGAATACTACTCAGCAATTAGAAACAATGAATTCACAAAACTTTTAGGCAAATGGTTTGAACTGGAAAATATCATCCTAAGTGAGGTAACCCAATCACAAAAGAATACACATGGAATGCAATCTCTGATAAGTGAATATTAATTAGCCCAGGAGCTCTGAATACTGAAGGTACAAATCGCATAACAAATGACTCCCATGAAGAAGTATGGAGAGGGTCCTGATCCTGGAAAGGATTAATCTAGCATTGGAGGGGAATATAAGGACAGAGGAAAAAGGAGGGAGGTGATTGCAGAATGGATGGAGAGAAGAAGGTTTATGGGACATATGGGGAGGAGGGATCCGGGAAAGGGGAAATCATTTGGAATGAAAAACAAAGAATAGAAAATAAAAATATTAAAAAAAATAAAAATATTAAAAAAAAGAAACATTTGAACTACAGTGTTAGTGAGAATATAAATTAGAGATGTTACGGAAACCAGCAGAGACTTTCTTAACAGTATGTAGTCTTCTGAATAGACTACCAACTTACGCCTTGGTAAGAGACCAGAGATAATAATATCAGGATTCTATACTTCTATGTTTATTTTTAGCAGTAATCACAAGAGCAAGGGGAAGGTAATATCAGCCAGGTACGGCTGCACCTCTGTAATCACATGAGTTAGAGACACTGAGGAGGAGTGTCATGAAGCCTTGCTGGAATATGTGGCATGTTCAAGGCCACACTGGAAAAATTAGTTAGAACCTTTTGGAAAGGTGTGGAAATGCAGTCTTTCCAAATATACTAGCATACGCAAGTCCCTGAATTCAGTCAAAGTACTAATTAAGATAAGAAAACACATGAAGAAAGATCTAAATTTTTATTGTGTGATAAGCAGATTGTAAATAGGTATTATATTTACAATATATATATATATACATACAACTTAACCCCTCTCAGACATAAATCAGTAGACTATTGTAGTTACGACAAATAACTACAATAATCCAGAAACAGCATGACACATTTGCATTCATAGCACTTTTTAAGAATTAGTATGATAGAAGTTAAAATTATGATTGGAGATGACAGGATATGGATCCTGAATAGGGTACAGTGCTGTGTATGTGTGTGTGTGTGTGTGTGTGTGTGTGTGTGTTTGCATACATGAGTGTGTGTGTGTGTGTGTGTGTGTATTTTACATGCTATTTTCACTAACAAAATCCCAATTTAAATAGTAGTAAAATCCTCAAAATATAAATTGGATAAGTGGCAACTTTAGTAGTCCAATTTGTTTTCAGCTGATTCTGTGGTTTGTGAGAGGAAAGACAGATGGATCACTTAGTCACTTCTTTGTCACACAAGCATGAGGACCTTAGGTCCAACTCCAAATTTTATGACACGTGTGGTGGTGCAACCCTGTAATTCTAGTCTTGAGGAGGCAGATGTCTGAGGCAGGCTGGCTGGCTAGTCTAGCTGCAGGAGTAAATCAGATGATAGTCCATGACTTAAAAACCTAAGGTGCTTAAAGACATCTGACATCAACCTCCAAATGCAAGCACACATATGAGCGTGTGCACTTGCAAACACATTAACATACAAAAATTGCAATGGAAAAGATTGTGTGTTCTGGACATACAAATGTGCATGTGGTAATGTTACATTAGAATGACTTAGTCATTCCACAATGCATATGTACTTTAACACATAATACTGTACACAGTGAATATACTAAATTCATAAAATAAAACATAGTATTTAAAACTGTTTCCTTTTTATATTGCTTTCTCTGCTTATAGTCATAATTCTCCAATACATAATTTAAATGATGCTTGTTTCGAAACTGGACTATGCATATACAGATTATCATTACCTAAATGAGAAAACTCGAAATGGGATGCCTAATTTTGTTGATCTGTTAAATGCAGAGGTTTTAATAGTACACCAGATTATAAAGGTGCTGTAAAGAGTGGATGAAATTGATATGTCCATAGAAATTCAAACCACTGAAAAAATGTTTAAGACAGAGGTATTTTTGCTGAAAATATGTCAATACAAAAGCAAGGAATACTTAGGTTTTGGTTTTGTTGTCTCTAACACGTAGTAATAGAGAAGAGAGGGATTCATAGAAAGAGATGTGTGTAAAGAATTTATTTAGTGTGATGAGAGTGAATAGCACATTGCATTCTAAAATATTTTTATTCAAAGCAGTATCTTCAAATAAGAAAAAAATATCACTTAAGTGAGTGATATTCGATAAAACCTAGAGAAAAATATGTTTCCAAAACAACGAGATGTTTATCACGTCACGTGCTAGTGCAGTCATGAGTAAAGATCACTATTTTCAGATCGTACGTGCTTGAAAAATGATCATTTTTTTGTGAGAACATTAAGTGATATTTCAGCCTTTTTGTTACTGAAGTGGAACATGTCCAGTATGGGAGAGTTGGAGGTACACAGTATTTTATTTAGATGTCATGCTAAAACTTGGCATCAAACAGACTGTAGCCAAAAGGTAGGATAATTCAAAAATGTATTATTTTGATTATGGGAGTTGGAATTACTCATTGAATATGTGATAAGTGAGGAAAAGTGGATAATTAATTAAAATGGCAATATTAGATGAGCTGTGAAAAATAGATGTAATGTCTGCATAACTGAGAGCTGGGTGAGATTCTCTGAGTCCATATGCCTATAGGCTGGATCCACACCCAATTGTCCTATAGAAAATGGTGTCAGCACAGCAACTGAGAGTCATAAACATTATATTCTTCTATAGAAGAAAAAATAGATTATATCTGGAATGTTCCAGAGAATCCAAAGACATTTACAGACTTAGAGTTTGTGAACTTTGCCAAAGATTTGAGACTAATCCAACCATTATAGTTTTGCTGACATTAATTATCTGTATAATATAGACTCAGAAAGAAGCTGGCTTGCTTTCCTCAATGCCTAGGCAGCAGAGAAGAGAAATCTAAGGACATGAAGTGCTAATTAAATCAATGCAGAATGTTGATGCATGGAATCTACAAAAAAATAATGAGAAAATATAAGCAGAGTGATGACACGTTTTCCCTACTTTTATTTGAGTTCCAGCTATACTTATGAGCCCAGTGATCAGCTCACAATCATGCTGTATCTTTGTCTCCTTAAATGACATTGGTTCTGAACTTATGTGACTCATGATTTCTGTTAACATTTTAGAAATCTTCTCAGACTGTATTCGTGACATTTTAGTAGTGAGATATATTTAAACGATTCTAAAGTGTGATCCCTTTGAATAAATGCAGCAACTTCTCTAAGTCTATGTACATTTTTGCTGTGTTTACAGTTCTGTTTATGCAATGTCTCTAGTAAAATGATGCTGCATTTTTTTTTACTGCAGCAACTGGTTCTAAATATTCTTTTATTTTTCCCTTCTCATGTTTTTCCACTGTATTTTTACATTTTTTTACTGATACCCCCTCCCTATTATTATGTTTGTGCTTCAGAACTTACCTCAGCATAACTTGTATGCATACCAAGGGAGAAGCTTTTGACTTTAAGTGTTAAAAAGAATGGGTTCTGATATATATATATATATATACACACACACACCTACACACAGACACACACACACACACCTACACACACATAGGATTTTGAATTCTATAAATCAAGGGGAAGCAGAGAGTTTAGGAGTAATGGTAGGGTGCAAAAATTAAATTTCAGTAAAAGACAAATTGTAGTACTTCACCTTACAGAAAGCTTCGGAAAACACATATCATGAGTTACTTCACTATGTGTGCCAGGAAAAGATTATTCCAAGTATCAGTTGTATTATCTGTATGAATGCTAAAGTTTTGCCAAATATAAATGCTAAAATCATGACTAACCACCATGAAGATGAAGAATCTCTTTGAGAAATTAAAATTACACACACTGCTTTTCAGAAATAAGGCATTTGAAGGATTAAGAAACTTCTTACAAGCAGTAACAATGATTAATAAATATTTTCCTTTCATTTTCTGCCAAAATTGTCTGAGTGTGAGTTAAAACACTCAGTGTATGAAAGAAGAGGGCAAGGAACAGTTTACTGTGGAGGAAAAGTAAAAATTTGAAATATGTTAGCCTTATCAATGGCACATGAATGTGCTATTTGGAAATATCAAGTGTTAACAGTGAGGGAAGCATTCAGTTTTCTTCTGTAAAACAAAGAAATCTGTTAAGATCCTGTCAGATTGTGGCTCTGAGACATATATTCCCTTATTCTTCCATTCTTCTGTTTTAGCTTTTCAACCAGGAAACTGTAGAAGATATAACATTCTGTATGTTAATTTGTGTTCTTCCAATACTGAACATCATTAAATGTAGTTATAAAAACTAATTACTCATATTTTCATATGGTAAAATTTAGGCTAAAGATGACTTTGTGATAAGAGCAATGAGTGTCATTTAATTTACTTAATTTCATATAAGTTTCCTCTCTATGGAAACTATGTCATATCCTTCTTTCCTTCAAAAGAGTTGCATAGCTTTAGTAAAAGTTTACTGTGTTAAGGGATGTAATTGCAAATGGAAAACCAACAGTTGCTATCACTCACATTCCAATTATAGGAAAGAAAATGGAAAACTGGACACTTTAACTCATCACTTGTTCTAATTATTGGAATAAAATGTAAGAAAATATGTATGCTTATTTTTTCTATCCCCATCTTGTTTTTATGAAAATTTTCTATTCTGTCACTGAGAGTTAGATTTATGTATTATTTGTTAATTTATCAACATAGTCAATGGCCAGTCTTTATATTTTTGATAAGGAACATTCAATTTAAAATTACAGACAGCAGGGCTGGAGAGATGGCTCAGATAAGAGCACTGACTGTTCTTCCAAAGGTTATGAGTTCAAATTCCAGCATCCACATGGTGGCTCACAACCATCCATAAAGAGATCTGATGCTCTCTTCTGGTGTCTGAAGACAACTACAGTGTACTTACATATAATAAATAAATCTTTAAAAAAATAAAAAATAAAATTATAGACAGCGGCTATTTGTGAATAATTTACATACATACCACACACACACACACACACACACACAAGTTTTCCTTACAGATTTCTTTTTGGAAATTCAGATTGCCAGTATTAGATAAGTTGACTTGAATCCTGACAGTCTGACAGATTCATATAATAGTTCTAGATAAATATTCTTGTTTAAAATACTTAAAAATAATTTGATTTAATTATATGCAGTAAACCAAAGTTGATGTATTACAAAGACTCAGTTGCTACTTAGCATTATAACACCTTTTTTTTTTCTTCCTGATACTCTCAACAACTGTTTAAGGTGACATAAAAACAATAATGTCTGAAGGATTTTATAATCATTTGTTTTTAAATAAATAAACACCATTGATAAACATTCATGATATTTCTTCTAGAGCTATGAAAAAGAGACAAGTGCGGCAAACCCATGAGTTAACATAGTGACAATGTTCACTTTTAAGATGATCATATTTCATAAATCTTTTACTTCATTCTTTTCATATTTGAGCTAAATAGTATCACTCATACTGTAGAGAGGTGATATATATTCCAGTTATATGAATTAAACATTGACAAGATATTTTTTAATTCAAGTCTCTTAATGTAATACCCATAATTTCCCCCTCCAAATAAAGCATATGGAAATGGAAACGTTGACTCAATCCTTATTTGTCAAGAGTGGTTATTTATGGGGTGAAAGCATGCATGACTTCCTAAACTTTCAATTTAACTAGCAGCCTTGTAAAAGTCTGTGTATATCCTACACTACCTATATGTAAGCAAAATACCTACTTACTCTAAGATGCTTTAGAATATATCTATGGGTATGCAGCCTTCCAATTTTTATGTTTTATACTCTTCATAGAATTAAAACAATAGCTTCAAAATTAGCCAGCCAGCAATGACCCTCATCCATCTTCCATGAGTTCCTGACATAGTAGAAAGGAACCTTCTTGAGAATCACGAGTGGCAACTTTCCAGACCTTTGCTAAAAATATTTGACTTAACTTCCGTTTCATCTTGGATTTTTGTGGCATTATCCTGCCTCTGTTCCTGCATATACTCTTAAATTCTTCTCTCCCTGTTCACTCCTTTCATCTTTTCTGTCTATCGCAACTTCACCCTCAAAGCTTTTTATAAATGCATAGTGCAATTTCTGTTCTTAATATTTGACCAAAGCTAAACCTGGAAAACTTTTCTCAGGGTCTTCATATTTATGTACTTTTACTGGTAATTTTTTAGTGAAATCTCACAGATGCACATACAGACACACAGAGACACAGAGGGGGAAGAGAAGGAGAGAGAGAGAGTGACAGAGAGAGAGAGAGAGAGAGAGAGAGAGAGAGAGAGAGAGAGAGAGAGAGGCTATGATTACCCTTGTCTGCATCCAATCAATGTTAGAATGTTATTTCTATTATATGTCTTAGGAAAACTAATATAACCTCCCATTGTACATATTAGCAGTTGTATCATATGTGGAAACACAAGAAAAAGAAACATGATTTTTGGATCGGTCAGAGATGACAGCACTTAACTGCCAATACATTTTAAAAATAAGTAAATTCAGAGTTCTTTTAAAATGAGCTAATGGTAATTGAGAATTCAGAGGTGGGAAATTGGCAATCACCTGCCATAATAATTTTAGGAAGTGATAGTGATATTTTTATTTTTTTTAAATGAAGCAAATAAGTAAACTCTGTCAAAATCCAGACATTTTGTAAGCATATATGAAGCTATTTTTGAAGTCAAGCATTAACGACTCCAAAGAATAAATTGTTCCTGTACCATATTGCAAAAATATCTTCATAAGAAAAATATGCCATTTGCTTCATTTCACTAAATACTATTATGTTTTACAAGTCACAGGGTAATATAATTTAATTTTTCCTGTCAAGGCTGTATAATTTTCATCCAACTTAATGTTCACAGTCACTCACCACTTGTGCATATTTGGTATTTTTAATTAAACTCTAAGTTTGAACTTTTCTATTAGGATGAAACATCCCTTGCATTTTTCAAATAGCAGGTGCATGTTGGAGCATAAAACAGCAGCGCAGTGCTATACACCAGCTTCATGAAGCGACTGACTGACTTTTTGCAAGTCTAAAGCAGCTCCTCTGGTTTCTCAGAACACAAGGAGCACAGCACATGAGGAAGTGCAGGAGGGAATTGATAGTCTCCCCGCATCTCTTTTCTTGTCCTTTACATTTCATTGTAATGAAAAATTGAAATATAACTCTAAGCAGAGCCTGCAGCAAATCCATTCCTTTCTCTTTTGAGTAATGTTCTTCTGATAGCGGAAAAAGGGAAATGATGAAAAGGTTAGGTAAAGCTTTAACTCACGCTTGCGAAGGTTATAATTGTGTCATCATTCAGGTCAAAGGATAATCACAGCCTCAGTTATGCCTACGCTAGTGGTATTGATATCAGAAAAACACGGTAAAGTATTTGTCTCAACATTTACATACAATATGTTTTATGGGTCTTTAGTATTAATAACTTTCAAATTTACTTCATGCCTGAATATTTATTTCTTTGAATGCCAGCATGCTATTTAAGCTATCAAGCATATGAAATAAAAAGCAATTCATCATATTGCAGGAAATTGTCTCACATTGCTACTAAAATATTGCAATCAGGATGTAGAGGGTCTGAAAATCAATTGTGTGCAGTCCTCTTGCTAGCCACAGTCTTCCATCTAATATATCAATCCACAGCCACAGGAAAAGCAAGACACTGCACTTAGTTCATAGTTCTATTTCCCGACGATTCGACTTCTGTTTCAATAGGAAACTAAAAAGTACAGTTGATGCTTAGGCTTTAAAAAACCATTCAAATTATAAACATACTAAATTAAGTTAAATTAAGTATTAACAATACAGTAATTCCCATTCATCTCTTAAAATAATGAATAGGCTATTTAGGCTGTTAATCCCCCATTTCCTAGTAAACACGCTGTGAGGGTAATACTTTTGTAAATGTTTCTTGAGAGAGACTTTTATGCATTTTACATTACTTTTTTTTTATTCAAAATAAATAAGTTCTTATCTTGTCATGAGCTCTTCACAAAGAGTGGGATAATGAAACTGAAAGGAGACTAAATCCTCAGAAGCCACGGCCATCAATCTTGCAATTTTTTTTTTGTCCTTGGACTACCTATATAACAATGTCAAGTAAATTTATATTATCTGTTAATTGGTTAGCACAGGCATTCTGTAACAGCAGCACAAATTATACACTTCTTGCTATTGTTTTGTTTATTATTATATTACGAATCATCTTCATAGGATATTGCTTTTCATCACTAATGTAACAAAATATGGTACATAAGAATGAAAATGGCCTCTTACTTTTGCTGTTTTCTTTTGATAATCTTTGCATTATTATATATGCGAAATTCTTAGGCTCTTAGAATTTGTAACTTTATTTATGGGAGTATACTTTACATGGTAACTTCTGAGTAAATATAACTCCATTATTTTCAATGATGTTATAAAATATATTTTGAGCTACTCTTAGAGATCATCTGTAATATATTTTACCAGCATAGTTAAAACCCATTGATGAATATAAATCACTTTAAAGAAAACTTTTTGGGGGTAGAAGGTGTGGGTTCCTTGCTCATTAAAGCATCTCATAGCTTTTAGTGTTGTTCATGATATTATCTTAAAATTGTATATATGCCCACATATGAAATACTCTAGATGTATAATCAGCATCTAAAATTGATCAAATGTTGGGGCTGAAGCAATGGCACACATGTTAAAAGGACTTACTGTTCCTACACAGGACCTGCCTTTGTATCTAAAACTCATGTGGCAACTGATAAATGTTTGTAATTCCAGTTCCAGAGTATCTGAGACATTTTTCCACCCTCTGTGGAGACAAGGCACACACGTTACACATACATATCTTCAGTTAAAACACTCATACATAAAAATGAAATAAACAAAAATAATACAATAAAACATAAAAACATATCACAAAGTCAGACACAACTGTGAAACAGGAAAAATGTCAGAATATTAAACAGAGTATTAAAAAATGTCATAATAAACAAGGAATTATTAGTTCCCAAATATACAATATAATTCACTTTAGATTTAATCAATTCATTGCACTGCACAATGTCAACAATGACAACCAGTAGGGGAAAGTCAACTGAGCAGCTAATGTTCTTTCTCAGTAGTAGCATTGTTTGTCTACTTTTTGACACACTATTAAAACTCTCATTGATCAGTCAGCAAACAAGACCCAGTAAGCAGAACTGTGAGTAATTTCATGAGTCTGATGAAATCCAACTACCTTCTCTAAAATTTATAAAAATATAATCTTCTAAGATCAAGACATCAAAACAAAGCAGCTTATTCATTATTAATTGAACTGTGAAGATTGAATATCACTTATAAAATTGCTGATTGTCTCTCTTATTTGTTTATTTGTTGTTCTCATCTAATTTAGCACAGCTAGTCCATCCACCTAGACTCTGCACATATCCTCTCTTCTCACACCTCCAGAGTCTCATTTGTTTCAAATGATGTGTCAAAGCAATAAACAAAACAAAACGAAAGAATCTTAAGGAGAATTTTGAGGTCAACTGTTAAAGAGAAAAACATTTGCATTCTAAGATCACACACATTTCATGCTAAGTCTCTCCTGACAAGGGAAATCAACAGCATAACGGAGGCTCTCATGATGATCCTATGAGGTATAAATTCACTCATGCAAGTCATTTCCTCATTTAACAGAATCAAATCAAATATATATTCTTTGAAAAAATCAAACATGAAAGGAATATGAATTTAAATCTACTTAATGTTTAAATATCAGCAAGTCAGTATAGAGTTCTGAAACTATATATTAAGAAATCAGAAAAATATATAATTACTAATTACAAACAGCCAATATAACTGTTCAACAAATTCATGATATGTATATCTAGGACACTTAATTTCCAAAATATGCAACATAATTTACTTTCTATTTAACAGATTAATTTTACTGCCTTATAGCAACAATAGCAAATGGTAGCTCAAAGTCAACTCAATAGTGAGTATTCTTGCTTAGTAGTAGGATTATCTTCACAGTTTGTTGCACAGAGTTAAAATCCATTAAAATTTCAAAGTTACCAAGCATCACACACACACACACACACACACACACACACACATATGCAAAGAAATATGTACTGGTAAGAATATAAGTTTAAAAGATAGATCAACATCAACAGGTTACACATAAATATGTGCAAATATATATACAGATGTATATATAAATAACAGTAATAATTCAGGAAGATATTGTCAATTTGGGAGGAGGAGGAGTAGGAGCTGCAGAGGCAGGAGCAGAAGGGATATAGAAATAGTTCTCATCTATGAAGTCCTCAACAAACTAAAATTACTTTTTTATAGAAAAAACGATAATCAAAAGATGGAAATATATATGCAGTACTAATTGAAAAGAACATCTCCATCGATATCTATTTACCTATCTAGATGATACATATATAGATATAGATGATAACATAAAATAGGAAAGATTAGAGAGAGACATAGACAGAGACATTCGTTTTTTTTTTTATCAGTGCTATGGCAAATTCTGCAAGTTTATTAGCCTAACATACAATTTTATCATATAGTTCTAGAGGACAGAAACTAAAATTCTGCTTCCATAACAACCATTTCCGTGCTTATTTAAATTCTCATGGGGTTTTGATGCTTCTTGAGGAGTGATCTTCCTCCATCTGCAAATCCAATGATGCGAGGTTAAACGCATCTGACCTGGACGACTGCACACTGTTTTAGTAACCATGTCTCCTTCTGCCTATCCCTTTATGTCTAGAGCTATCTTTTTTTTTAATTTTAAAAAATCATATTAGTTTTGACCATGTTTCTAATTCCAGATAGATATCAATGTCAAGACTTCCACGTAGGTAAATATTTATATGAGCATCTGTAAATTTTCTTTGCTGTTTAACTGAAAATATTCATATATTTTGAAAATTAAAATCTATACAACTAGTTGAAGAAGAGAAATATTAAGCAGATCACAGTGCCTAGATTACCTTTGGACAAAGGTCCTAAAATTCTTTCCTTTTTAACAATGGTTACTTTTGATATCTTTTTACAACATTTTGAGTTATTGCTTTACTCACAGAAATGCTATTCTAAACCTATCTAGAGCTATAAACGGTAGATGAAGACAATTTATTTTAAAACTGGTAAACTTGATATCCCTCAACAGAAGAGTGGATGCAAAAAAAGTGGTATATCTACACAATGGAGTACTATTCAGCCATTAGAAACAATGAATTCATGAAATTCTTAGGCAAATGGATGGAGCTAGAGAACATCATACTAAGTGAGGTAACCCAGACTCAAAAGGTGAATCATGGTATGCACTCACTAATAAGTGGTTATTAACCTAGAAAACTGGATACCCAAAACATAATCCACACATCAAATGAGGTACAAGAAGAAAGGAGGAGTGGCCCCTGGTTCTAGAAAGACTCAGTGAAGAAGTATTCGGCAAAACCAGAACGGGGAAGTGGGAAGGGGTGGGTAGGAGGACAGGGGAAGAGAAGGGGGCTTACGGGACTTTCTGGGAGTGGGGGGCTAGAAAAGGGGAAATCATTTGAAATGTAAATAAAAATATATCGAATAAAAAAAAGAAATAAATTTGTTATTTTAGCCATAAAAAAAAGAAAGAAAAAAAAAACTTCATGAATTGTGAGAGAATTGCCTCTAAATGTATTTAAAGTTTACTAAAGCATTATTCATATACCTCCAGGAGAAAGACAGGGCATCAAGTGGAAGGATGAGGCTGCTATCCTACAGTCAAAATCTCTGACCCAGAATTTTTCCTGCTTAAAAGAACTTCAGGGACAAAAATGGAGAAGAGACTGAGGGAGAGGAGGTTCAGTAACTAGCCCAAACTGGGATCCATCTCAAGGGGAAGCTCCAAGGCTTGGACATTACTACTGATGTTATGATGTGGTTACAGACAGAAGCCTAAAGTGGCTGTCCTCCAAGAGTCCCAACAAGCAGCTGAATGAGACAGGGGTAGATACAACCAATCGTTGCATTGAATTAGGGGAAGGCTGTAAGAAGCTAAGGAGGAGGATGACCACATAGGAAGACCAGCAGTCTTAACTCACACGGACCCCTGAGATCTCTCAGACAGCTACCAACCAGTCAGCATACAGGAGCTGACCAGAGGTCCCCAATACATATAAGGCAGAGGACTGCCTGGTTTGGCCTCAGCGGGGGAAGACTAGCCTAACCCTTGAAAGACGTATGGTTCCAGGGAGTGGGGAGGTCTGGTTGGTGATGGGGGGGCATCCTCTGGAGACGTGATAGAGGAGGAATAGGATAAGGAACAGTGGCGGGTCGGACCGGAAGGGGCAAAACCAGAACGGGGAAGTGGGAAGGGGTGGGTGGGAGGACAGGGGAAGAGAAGGGGGCTTGCGAGACTTTCGGGGAGTGGGGGGGCTAGAAAAGGGGAAATCATTTGAAATGTAAATAAATTATATCGAATAATAAAAAAAATCAGAACAGGGAAGTGGGAAGGGTTGGATGGGAAAACAGGGGGAGGGAAGGGGACTGATGGGACTTTCGGGGAGTGGGGGTCCAGAAAAGGGGAAATCATTTGAAATGTAAATAAATATATCAATAAACTTAAAAAAAAGAAAATGATAAAAAAGAAATAAATGATATTTTAATAAAGATAAAAAAAAACTTTTCAACACTGTAATCTTTTTTTAATTTGTACTGGTTGGCATGTGATTGTAAAGAATCTATATGTGACAGTCAGAGAAGAAGTTGTGTGAGTTGGGTTTGTCTTGCCTCCTGTAGGCTCTAAGAATCACAGTGAAGTCATAAGGTGTAGAGGCCGTGGCCTTTATCAGCTAAGCCACCCTGCTGTTTTCCCCAACTACATTTCTGGTGATTTGCATTTTTTTTTTCTGTCTGACTTGTAGTAATATGCTTCAAGGAATGTTTCTGTGGATGTTTAAAATGTGCTTTGCAGGACACAATTTTAATCCTCATAGTTTAATGTTAACCTCTCACCTGTGACCCTAAGTCGCTTTCTTAGAAAACATTGACATTGCAGAACCCTCAAGACTCACACTAAACCAGATAAAGGCAAGAAAAGCAAGTATGAGATTTCTATGTAGATTTCCTGACGGTGGTTAAGAGATATTCCTAAATAAATGATTTCCTCAAGAAGTTGTAATTAGAGTTTAGGGAGAAGTTCTACAAAGTCACTGTTATAAATGTTGAAACTGTGCATTTATATTTTAAATACATTCCAATGATCTGTTCAGCTTATTCATACTTAAGTGGATAAGAACCTTGAATTAGGAAAACTTACTTTCATGTTACCTGATGAGAGGAAAAATAAATAAATTATAACTTTTATTGCTAAGGATTCTATAGTATATAAAACAAATTAAAATTCTATATGAACATGCATTTTGTGTTTTATTGTAACTTCTGCATCAAGATAATTTAATCTTTACGTTCTATTGCTGGATGAATTCTATGATTCTATTTGAGAGAAAAATGATGAACTTCAAGAACTAATTAAAAATTGAATCGGGGGACTTAGTCTAGCCAGAGCAAATGATTCATTTTAAAGTTGATTTCAGCTACATGATCAGTTTCATTTTCATGAAATTTCCCAAACTGAGGACTCACCAATATTTCAAGTATATACACAATAAATATCTTTCATGCCCTAACTGCCACAAATTGTTTTGTGATATATATGGAGTATGGAGTAGAGTGTTTCTTCTCACAGAAATTGACTAGGGATTATAGAGGTCAGGAAAGGAGGAAGTTGTGCACAGGCATCATTGAACTTTGTGCAGAGGAATGATTTCGGTGTTCTGTAGCCCAGCAGAGCCAATATAATTAATGTTACAACACGTGCATATTTAGAAGAGAAGATAGGAATTCAAAGGGACTCAATGTAAGTGATAAGATTTACTGTGATTAGATCCTGATCATACTTTGTTATTAACTTTTTAAGTATCTATTATTTTTATTTTTCTAATAAGAGAGTAAGGGAACTGTATGGACAGAGATTGCATGGAGATTATGTAAGAGGAGTTGAGGGAGGGGAGGGCAAAACTGGAATATAGTCTGAGAAATATAATTTCAGCAAAATAAATAGAATACTTCTAAAATGTTTAAGGTACTTGATTTGCTAAATATACTGATTTCATTACTATCCAGTATATGTAGTGATCAAAATGTAACACAGATCTTCATAAATATGTCATGCAATCATACAGTAAAAATAAGAAAAACCTACAGGAATTATTTGCTTTTCTATTTTTTTGTTTTGATTTTTGTTTGTTTGTTATTTGTATTGGAGGGGGCATTTTATATACAATGAAATCAACACTTTCTCAAGATAACAGTCATGATTTTGATGTATGTTTGCTTATTATATATTCATGTGTAACCTAACATTATCAGCAGTGAATCTCACTAAAGGGAACACAGACAATATTTTGAATAAAGTTCTGAATTGTGTACTCTGGGAGAAATGAGAGACACAGTGAAGTCTGTGCCAGGCTTGAGGTCATAAGGGGCAGAGTGAGGTCTCAAAGGCAAGCAAACCAATTCTTTATAAATGATAGTAAGCTGTTTCAGTGTGTTGGAGCTGAGTGAGCAGTTTATTGAAAACAAAACTGATAGTCACTCCAGTTGTCTTGAAAGGGACTGTTAAATGGACTCAGAGGTTATTTTTAAACTTATCTGTGTGTGTGTGTGTGTGTGTGTGTGTGCGTGTGTGTATGTGTGTATGTTCATTCTGTATATAAGAAGACCCTGGAGGAGGATTTAATTAGACCTCAAGAAGATTGAATGAATCATTGAGAGGAACATTAACAAAAAATATGTATATGTATATGTATATGTATATGTATATGTATATGTATATGTATATGTATATGTATATGTATATGTATATGTATATGTGTAAGTGTATGTGTATGTGTGTATGTGTATGTGTATGTTTGTGTGTGTGTGTGTATGTGTATGTGTATATGCATATGCCAAGACATAAAGAAAATAAGTAATTGACTGTAAGTGTTCTTAAAAGAATTATTATAATGTCTCAAAACAAGACATTTAAATTTGGCAAATGTCTCAGTTAGGGTCTTATTGCTGTGAAGACACAGAATGACCAACACAACTCTTATGAAGGCAAACATTTAATTGATGCTGGCTTACAGTTTTGGAGGTTCGTTCAATTATAATCGTGTTGGGGAAAGTAGCATTGCACAGGCAGACATGGTGCTGGGGGAACTGAAAGATTTCTACATCTTGATCCTGTGGCAGCTAGAAAGAGACTCTCTTCCATAGGCAGCTGGGAGGAGGTTCTCTTGAGCACTGGGTGGAACTTGAATAGTTGGAGTCCTTAAAGTCCACCTATTCAGTGACACACACTTCCTCCAACAAATCCAAATCTATTCTAAGAAGGCAACACTTTCTTTTCCTTTTCTTTCTTTCTTTTTTTCTTTTTAACATATTTGCTTTATTTACATTTCAAATGGTATCTCCTTGCTGGGCTACCCCTCCAAAAAGCCCCTATGCCATCCCCACTGCTTCCCCTACTCACCCCCTCCTAATTTCTGGATTTGCATTCCCTTATTCTGGGGAATCAATTTTTCACAGGACCAATGGCCTCTCCTTTCATTGATGTCTGAAATGGTCATTGTCTGCTATATATGTAGCTGGAGCCATGGGTCACACCATGTGTACTATTTGGTTTGTGGTTTAGTCCCTGGGAGCTTTGGGGGTGGGTACTGGTTGATACAGTTTGTTGCTCTTCCTGCAGGGCTGCAGACCACTTTAGCTCCTTGGGTCCTTTCTCTAGCTGCTCCACTGGGGACCCTATGCTCAGTATATGGTCTAGCTGTGAGCCATGGGTATTTTTGATCCACTTTTCAATAAGGATCAAATTATCTACACTTTGGTCTTCCTTCTTTTTGTAATTCACGTGGTCTGTGAGTTGTATTTTGGGTAATCCAATCTTGAGAGGATGTGGAGAAAGAGGAACACTCCTCCATTGCTGTTAGGGTTGCAAGATGGTAAAACCACTCTGGAAATCAGTTTGGTGATTCCTCAGAAAATTGGAGATAGCACTACCTGAGGATCCAGCTATACCTCTCCTGGGCATATATCCAGAAGATGCTCCAAAGTGTACTAAGGACACATGCTCCACTATGTTCATAGCAGCCTTGTTTATAATATTCAGAAGGTGGAGAGAACCCAGAAGTCCCTCAACAGAGGAATGGACACAAAAAAATTGGTACATTTACACAATGGAGTACTATCCAGCTATCAAAAGCAATGAATTCATGAAATTCTTAGGCAAATGGATGGAGCTAGAAAATATTATCTTGAGTGAGGTAACCCAATCACAAAAAAACATACACGGTATGCAATCACTGATAAGTGAATATTAGCCCAAAAGGCAACATTTTCTAATAGTACCACTCTCCATGGAACAAACATATTCAAACCACCTTAGCAGAAAAGTGTGAAATGAAGACTTTAACTATAATTATTTGTTTCTCAATTGAATGGATGATGAGCTATATAAAGCAGATCACTTAAAAAAAATTAAGAATCAGTTTAAGCAGTCTTGTGATGCTGAATGCCAGTATCTCTCTTAACCTCCATGAAGTGCATACATTCATGGTAGTATCCCAACTGATGGTGAAACATATAAGAAGGAATTGAGAAGCACCAGATTCTCAATTGTACACATGCACATCATTTTTACAGTTTCAGATATTCTCCTGGAAGAAATATCTCTTAGTTTGCCTTGATATATGAGAAGATTTAACTTAAAATGGACTTTACACAGAAAAAAAGAAAGAGAAGTTAAAGTCACAAACTGTAATTAAACTAAAATTGGAAAGCACAAAAGTGTTAAAAGATACTTTTATGGATGTGACTAGAAGTATATTTTAATTAATTATAAATTACCATTCTCAATAGTATTTTGATTGTTGTTTTTCAAATAAATTTTTTGTTGTAGTTGATGCTCCTCTCCATGATTCATTCCATCTTCTTGAGGTCCAATTAAAACCTCCCCCAGGGTATTCTTTGTGCTTCCGTTTATAAGTGTCTTATTGGTCTTTCCGTGTCCTCAACACAATGTTTGAGGTTCTCAGGTCTCCTTCATAATCATTGTTGTTTGGTATTGGGACCTCTGAAACCTGTGACATCACATAGATGACAATGTGGCACCTGTCACCAAGTCAATAGCAACCATATTCCCAGAATCCATTGGACTCAGCTTTACCTGTAACCAGGTCACCATCCAAGTATATATAAGAGGAACTCCCCTGCCCCCCCCCTCTCTTGCCCCTCTTTTCTTTCTGCTACCACCTTTGCCCTTTCCCCTCTCAATAAACCTCACATGGAACTGTTTGGCCTGGTGTGGTCCTTCTGAAGATTTCAAGATTTTCAAGAGCATAACGATCATTCATTAAAAGCATTCCCATTTAAATACAGAAATGTAAACACTTTCAACTTCAATCTATGTAGGAGAATGTAGATTTAATCTTTTTTTTTTAACTTTCTCTTCCTGAGTTACCTTGTTTAACATATTACTTTCAGTTGACTGCATTTCCCTTCAAACCTCTTTACTCTTCACCACTGAATAAAATACTATTGTTTTCAGACTGCATTTACCTATCAATGGGTTTAGGCAGCTTTCCTTGCTATTGTGAATGACACAAAAGTAAAACATTCTTGATGTACTTCAGGCAAGGTTAATACCAGAAACATATAAAGCACAGAAAAACTTAAACACTAAAAATATTTTCCAATTAACAAATAGGACAGTGAAATGAACAGACATTTTCACAAAGAAGAAATGTAAATTGATCTTAGATGTTGACCATCTTTATGGATAAGGACAAATGTGTAAAAGCTTGAAATGCCATCTCACCCAGCAAAATTGCTAATGTCAGGAAAGAAGCATTTCTGGTTTTTTTTGTTGTTGTTGTTTTTTGTTTTTTTCTAAAAGCTCACTTGATCTCTGGATTATTAAGTTGGTTGACTCAATACAAAGTCAATTCTATACCTGTAAATTATACTAATATCTATCTTGTTAAGGTGACTGACCAAATACAGTCATGATCTAAGAAGGGTCAACAAATTCTGATACCAGGAAAACAACAAATAAGGGACACAATTATGTCTAGGTAAGATTTCAAGAAAAAAAGAAAAAATAAAGTCATCTAATGAGGAAACTATTCTCTATATAGGAAAATAAACCCTAGGAATGGAGAAAAATATTGGAAAGGGGAAATCAGAGGAGGATACTCTCAGCCAGCCATTGAGCTAAGCAAAGCACCCCAATGGGGGAGCCAAAGGACCAAGGAGATGAAGGGATTTGCAGCACCATAGGAGGAAAAAGGATATAAGCCACCCAGTTCTCACAGAGCTCCCAGGGACAAAAACATCAACTAGATAGTACACATGGAGTTACCCATGGCACCAGCTGCATAAGCAGCAGAAGATGGCCATGCTGGACATCAAAGAGAGGAGAGGCCCCTTGTCCTGGAAAGGCTTGATATAGCAATATAGGGAAATACCAGGCAGGGCAGCAGGTGGAGGTTGATTTGGGAACAGGCAGAGGGGAGATAGCTGATGGGATTTTCCTGGGCGGGGGTTAACCAGGAACGGGGAGATTACTTGAAATGTACATAAAGAATATATCTAATAAAAAAGGATTATAATATGAATCCATTAATTTTATTCAAGTGAGCATACATCAAAGTCATTTTCAGTTTTTAAAAAATGTTCAGAGACACTTAAATTCAATGAAATACCTAATTTTGTTTATTTCATAAAATAATTCAGAATAATAAAATAAATATCTCACATGAAAATAAAGAAATCCCTGTTTCAAATACTGAAGAGCCAGAGTCAGCTACATTTTTCTTCAAATTAGCTTAAATCTAATGTGTCTTTCTAAATTTCAAATATGTCACTAGAAATCACAGAGGTCATATCAATAAAGGAAAGAAAAAGGAAAAGTGAGAGTAATCAAATTCCAATTTCTGCTCAGAACAATTTCTAAAGATAATTAGTTACAGCAGACTGCTCACCTGTCCCTTTATGGCCATTATTCATAACCTTGACTCTCCCAAGTATTTAAAATATGCACAGTGTTTTGAAAAAGGCTCTCAATATGCAGTTTGTCAGATTATTTTAAAACAAGAGCTTATTTTTATTTTAAATCATACTCTGATAATTAGAGAATGATTTCCTTACTAAAGACATATTTTAATAAAGCAATTAACTTTGATAAGTGACGTTTTAACAAATTTGATAAAAAATTAGTTAATTCTCATATATTTCATTGATATTAACATTATTGCCAACATATAGCACAATTTATGCTATTTTAGTTTTTTCATATTTTCCTTTTTATTTACCTACTTTATTGGTTAAGTTGCAGTTTTTGCATAAGTTTGATCATCTGACAATATTGTGTATTAGTTCCAAGTTTTGGAAATGGGAGTAAGTCGACAGCATTGTCAATCACACCAGTCTACTGTCAAATTCAGACAATTCTGAAAATATTCAACAATTCCACGGGAGCACACATGCAGTACTCAGTATAAACAGCTCACAGTAGAATCCATAAAAAGCCTGTCTGTGTTCTCCTCTGTGTCTTGTTAATTCAGTCTTTATGCACTGAAATTAGCTATATAGTCTGACATCAATTAGATTCTTCAGGTTTTTAAAGATGAACAAAACTCCAAAAATAAAATCAACTCTATGCATACTCTAAATTTATTTGTAATATCATGTATTTTGCATAGAACTTCATTCATGGAAATGAGAAAAAAATGAGAAAAAAAATGAGACGCATATTATATAAATGACATGCACATGTGTAAATCCTGTTTCCAATTTTGTCCTCTAAATATACTGTTTATTAATAATTTCACCGTTTATTTAATGTCATATTGTTTCATTTGATATTATACCTGGGATGTGTGAGTGTAAATAGTAAACTAACAAAACAATCGACTTTTATAAAGATTTTATTGCTCAAAGTAAAGTCATTATTTAAAATAATTCTTTGATATGTCTGCATCTCTATGTTCTTTTCTATATAGTAGAAAATCACAAGATAGCTTGAAAGGAATAGAAATGTTACTAATGGATCCATTCAACACTGTTGTGGTTTTAAATGTTCATTTTTTTTTCTTTATTTTTGTCTGTAGAAGGAAGGGAATGTCCAGCTGTGTTGATAAAAGAACAGGGTTTGATGATAATCCAAGAGCAGAGTTACACTCTTTATGCTAGTAAGCACACAATCAAGAAAACATGAGCACGGGCAGCGGCAGTGGCGGCAATGCAGCAGTGGCTGGTCCAGCTGAAGGGCCATCAGCAGTGGAACCAAGGCAACACAGGGTCCAGTTAGGCCCTGCGCCCATGACCACTGACCTTCGCTGACCAGGGCTGCGAGCAGCTGCGGTTTTGCGGTGCCTTTCGCTGCACGGAAGCCACTTCAGAACTCGGCCTCCCACCAGTCAGGAGAAGCTCACCTCCATCTTGGTTTCAGATTCCAGAGAGATTGGACAGACTGAGGTACACAAACATAACCCGAGGCCAACATCGCAGGGGTCTGAGCCCGACGAGCATTGGCCTGCACCCAGGCCCTGGGCTGTTCGGAGGGCCATCGGGATGCCAACCCAGCCAGGAGGTTTGTTTGACCGGCCGGCGCGCGCGCCGCCATTTTGCCTACAGGACCCAGAGAGCTTGGGAGGGCAGAGACGGCTAACAAGCATAGCCTGAGGCTAACAAAGCGGGGATCTAGGCCCCAACAGGCCCTGTACTGACCCCAAGAACTGGGTGGCTTGGTGGGCCATCTGTGTGTCAATCCGCCAAGGAGGTTGTTAGCCCAGCAGACTCTCCCAGCGCTTTTGGGGAGCACGCACGCCCCCCATCCTGGTCACCTGGCGGACCCCGTTGACAGTCATAGCCCAAGGGGAACTTTGCTTGGACCTTGGCCTCCCAGGCTTTTGCATGGACCCAGGGCCTGGGAGGCCAGGCTAACCTTGTGTGCGCCAGCCCGGTTGGGGGATCAGATGCCCAGCAGAGTTATCAGAATGTGGGTGAGGTCCCTGCAGCTTACACCGTCTGCGCTCCCTGGGGGTACACACGGGCTCCATCTGGTTCACAGACACAATCTGGGGCAAAGCACACTAGAGCTGCAAGGGCACCCAAGAACACATCAGCAGGCCAGCGGGGAGAAGTCAGTGTGCTCCGTTGAATCCAGCAGGCCCCAGCAGGAGCCTTCGGGTACCTGCTTTGGGATCAGAACGGCCAGGGCTACAGCACTCTGTCTCCAGGAAGTGCGGGAGACCCGGTGTGCACCCAGAGGCAGTCTGGGAGCTCTCAGCGCATCTTGCTCCTGCAGCCCAGAGCTTGGGTCCCAGTCCTGAGGCCTCTGGCGGGAGACCTCAGCTCAACTTTCTCTGCTTCCAGATCCAGATCAGCCAGGGCAGCAAAACCACATCTCCAGGTCCTGCAAGAGGCAAGAGGGGCTTCTGGGCGGCCAGCGGGAAGAAGTCGGTGTGCTCCTGTGAATCCAGCTGGCCCCAGCGGGAGCCTTCCGGTACCTGATTTGGGATCTGAACGACCAGGGCCACAGTGCTCGGTCTCCAGGAAGTGCGGGAAACCCGGTGTGCACCCAGAGACAGTCTGGGAGCTCACAGCTCAGCTTGCTCCTGCTGCCCAGAGCTTGGGTCCCAGTCCTGAGGCCTCTGGCTGGAGCCCTCAGATGAACTCTCTCTGCTTCCAGATCCAGATCAGCCTGGGCGGCAACACCCAGGTCCTCTCCAGGTCCTGCAAGAGGCAGGAGGGGCTTCTGGGCGGCCAGTTGGGAGAAGTCGGTGTGCTCCAGTGAATCCAGTGGGCACCAGCTTGAGCCTTTGGGTGTCTGCTTCGGGATCTGAACATCCTGGGCAAGAGCACCCTGTCTCCAGGCAGTGCAGCAGGTAAGCTGTGCACCAGAGGCCACCTGGGAAGGGGCAACTTGCACTGGTGAGTCCAGCACTGGCAAGACCAACTAACACCAGTGAGAACTAGATGGCAAAAGGCAAATGCAGGAATGTCACTAACAGAAATCAAGGCAATATGGCAACATCTGAACCCAATTCTGCTCTACCAGCATGTCCTGGATACCCCATCACACCAGTAAAACAAGATTTGGATTTAAAATAACTGGTCATTATGCTGGTACAGGAACACATGAAGGACATACTTAAAGAAATTCAGGAGAAAATAGATCAAAAGTTAGAAGCCCTTGCAAGGGAAACACAAAAATCATTGAAAGAAATCCAGGAGAATACAAAAGCCAATAATGAGGAAACGCAAAAAACACTTAAAGAAATACAGGAGAACTTTGGTCAACAGGATGAAGTCATGAAAGAGGAAACACAAAAATCTCTTAAAGAATTACAGGAAAGCACAAACAAGCAAGTGAAGGAGCTAAGCAAAACCATCCAGGATCTAAAATCAGAAGTAGAAACAACTAAGAAAACTCAAAGGGAGACAACTTTGGAGACAGAAAGCCTTGGGAAGAAATCAGGGGACAGAGATGCAAATATCAACAACAGAATACAAGAGATAGAAGAAAGAATCTCAGATGCTGAAGATTCTATAGAAACCATGGACTCAACAGTTAAAGAAAATGCAAAATGCAAAAAGCTTGTAACCCAAAATATCCAGGAAATCCAGGACACAATGAGAAGACCAAACCTAAGGATTATAGGCATAGATGAGAGTGAAGATTTACAACTTAAAGGGCCAGCAAATATCTTCAATAAAATTATGGAAGAAAACTTCCCTAACTGAAAGAGAGAGATGCCCATGAATATACAAGAAGCCTACAGAACTCCAAACAGACTGGACCAGAACAGAAATACTTCCTGTCACATAATAATCAAAACACCACCAAATGTTCTAAATAAAGAAAGAATATTAAAGGCAGTAAGAGAAAAAGGCCAAGTAACATATAAAGGAAGACCTATCAGAATCACAGCAGACTTTTACCTGAGACTATGAAGGCTAGAAGGTCCTGGGCAGATGTCATGCAGACTCTAAGAGAACACAAATGCTAACCAAAACGACTATATCCAGGAAAACTCTCAATCATCGTAGATGGAGAAACTAAGATATTTCATGACAAAACCAAGTTTACCCAATATCTATCCACAAACCCAGCCCTACAAAGGATAATAGGAGGAAAACACCAATACAAGGAGGGAAACTTCACCCTGGAAAAAGCAAGATAGTAACCTTTCATCAAACCCAAAAGAAGTTAACCAATCAAATTTAAAAAATAACGTCAAAAATGATAGGTAGTAACAATCACTATTCCTTAATATCTCTTAACATTAATGGACTTAATGCCCCAATAAAAAGACACAGACTAACTGACTGGATACGTAAGCAGGATCCTACATTTTGCTGCTAACAGGAAACACACCTCAGGGTCAAAGACAAACACTACCTTAGAGTAAAAGGCTGGAAGACAATTTTACAAGCAAATGGTCTCAGGAAACAAGCTGGAGTAGCCATTTTAATATCAGATAAAATTGACTTTCAACCCAAAGTCATCAAAAGAGACTCTGAGGGACACTTCTTGCTGGTCAATGGAAAAATACAACAAGAACTCTCAATCCTGAACATCTATGCTCCAAATGCAAGGGCACCCTCTTTCGTAAAAGAAACTTTATTGAAACTCAAAGCACACATTGCACCTAACACAATAATTGTGGGTGACTTCAACACTGCACTTTCCTCAATGGACCGATCAGGAAAACAGAAACTAAACAGGGACACAATGAAACTAATTGAAACTTTGGACCAATTAGATTTAACAGATATATATAGAACATTCTATCCTAAAGCAAAAGAATATACCTTTTTCTCAGCACCTCATGGTACCTTCTCCAAAATCGACCATATAATTGGTCACAAGACAGACCTCAACAAATATAAGAAGATCGAACTAATCCCATGCCTCCTATCAGATCACTATGGAGAAAAAGTAGTCTTCAATAGCAACAAAAACAGCAGAAAACCCACATACACATGGAAACTGAACAATATTCTACTCAATGATACCTTGGTCAAGGAAGAAATAAGGAAAGAAATTAAAGACTTTTTAGAACACAATGAAAATGAAGACACAACATACCCAAATCTATGGGACACAATGAAAGCATTGCTAAGAGGAAAACTCATAACCCTGAGTGCCTCCAAAAAGAAAATGGAGAGAGAATACATTACCAGCTTAATGACACACCTGAAAGCACTGGAACAAAAAGAAGCTATTTCACCCAGGAGGAGTAGAATGCAGGAAATCATCAAACTCAGAGCCAAAATCAATCAAGTAGAAACAAAGAGAACCATACAAAGAATCAACAAAACCAGGAGCTGGTTCTTTGAGAAAATCAACAAGATAGATAAACCCTTAGCCAGACTGACCAAAGGGCACAGAGAAAGTATCCAAATTAACAAACTTAGATATGAAAAGGGAGATATAACAACGGAAACTGAGGAAATCCAAAAAATCATCAGATCCTACTATAAGAGCCTGTACTCAACACAACTGGAGATTCTGGAGGAAATGGACAATTTCCTTGACAGATACCAGATACCAAAATTAAATCAGGACCAACTAGACCATCTAAACAGTCCCATAATGCCTAAAGAAATACAAGGAGTCATAGAAAGTCTTCCAACCAAAAAAAGCACAAGACCAGATGGTTTCAGTGCAGAATTCTATCAGACCTTCAAAGAAGAGTTAACACCAATACTCTTCAAACTATTCCACAAAATAGAAACAGAAGGAACACTAACCAATTCCTTCTATGAAGCCACAATTAAGCTGATACCAAAACCACACAAAGATCCAACAAAGAAAGAGAACTTCAGACCAATTTCCCTTATGAACATCCATGCAAAAATACTCAATAAAATTCCTGCCAACCGAATCGAAGAACACATCAAAATGATCATCCACCATGATCAAGTAGGCTTTATCCCTGGAATGCAGGGTTGGTTCAATATATGGAAATCCATCAATGCAATCCACTACATAAACAAGCTCAAAGAAAAAAACCACATGGTCATTTCATTGGATGCTGAAAAAGCATTTGACAAAATTCAGCATCCTTTCATGCTTAAAGTCTTGGAGAGAACAGGAATTCAAGGCCCATGCCTAAACATAGTAAAAGCAATATACAGCAAACCGGTAGCCAGCATCAAACTAAATGGAGAGAAATTTGAAGCAATCCCACTGAAATCAGGAACCAGACAAGGCTGCCCCCTTTCTCCTTATCTTTTCAATATTGTACTTGAGGTACTAGCTCGGGCAATTCGACAACATAAGGAGGTCAAAGGGATACAAATTGGAAAGGAAGAAGTCAAACTATCATTATTTGCAGACGACATGATAGTCTATCTAAGTGACCCAAAAAACTCCACTAGAGAGCTCCTACAGGTGATAAACAACTTCAGCAAAGTGGCAGGTTATAAAATCAACTCAAGCAAATCAGTGGCCTTCCTATAATCAAAGGATAAGCAGGCTGAGAAAGAAAGTAGGTAAATGACCCCCTTCACAATAGCCACAAACAGTATAAAGTATCTTGGGGTGACTCTTACCAAACATGTGAAAGATCTGTATGACAAGAACTTCAAGACTCTGAAGAAGGAAATGGAAGAAGACCTCAAAAAATGGGAAAACCTCCCATGCTCATGGATCGGTAGAATCAATATAGTTAATATGGCCATTTTGCAAAAAGCAATACATAGATTCAATGCAATACCCATCAAAATCCCAACTCAATTCTTCATAGAGTTAGAAAGAGCAATTATCAAATTCATCTGGAACAACAAAAAACCCAGGATAACTAAAACTATTCTCAGCAACAAAAGAAAGTCTGGGGGAATCAGTATCCCTGACCTCAAGAAATACTACAGAGCAATAGTGTTAAAAACTGCATGGTATTGGTACAGTGACAGGCAGGCGGATCAATGGAACAGGATTGAAGATCCAGAAATGAACCCACACACCTATGGCCACTTGATCCTCGACAAAGAGGCTGAAAACATCCAATGGAGAAAAGATAGCCTTTTCAACCAATGGTGCTGGTTCAACTGGAGGTCAGCATGCCGAAGAATGCGAATTGATCCATACTTGTCTCCTTGTACTAAGCTCAAATCCAAATGAATCAAGGACCTCCACATAAAGCCAGACACTCTGAAGCTAACAGAAAAGAAACTGGGGAAGACCCTTGAGGACATTGGTACAGGGAGAAAGTTTATGAACAGAACACCAATAGCATATGCTCTAAGATCAAGAATTGACAAATGGGACCTCATAAAATTACAAAGTTTCTGTAAGGCAAAGGACGCCATCAAGAGGACAAATCGGCCACCAACAAATTGGGAAAAGATCTTCTCCAATCCTACATCAGATAGAGGGCTAATATCCAATATATATAAAGAACTCAAGAAGTTAGACTCCAGAAAACCAAACAACCCTATTAAAATATGGGGTACAGAGTTAAACAAAGAATTCTCACCTGAAGAACTTCGGATGGTGGAGAAGCATCTTAAAAAATGCTCAATTTCATTAGTCATTAGGGAATTGCAAATCAAAACAACCCTGAGATTTCACCTTACACCAGTCAGAATGGCTAAGATTAAAAATTCAGGAGACAGCAGGTGTTGGAGAGGGTGTGGAGAAAGAGGAACACTCCTCCACTGCTGGTGTGGTTGCAAATTGGTACAACCACTCTGGAAATCAGTCTGGCAGTTCCTCTGAAAACTGGGCACCTCACTTCCAGAAGATCCTGCTATACCACTCCTGGGCATATACCCAGAGGATTCCCCACCATGTAATAAGGATACATGCTCTACTATGTTCATAGCAGCCCTATTTATAATTGCCAGAAGGTGGAAAGAACCCAGGTATCCCTCAACAGAAGAGTGGATGCAAAAAATGTGGTATATCTACACAATGGAGTACTATTCAGCCATTAGAAACAATGAATTCATGAAATTCTTAGGCAAATGGATGGAGCTAGAGAACATCATACTAAGTGAGGTAACCCAGACTCAAAAGGTGAATCATGGTATGCACTCACTAATAACTGGATATTAACCTAGAAAACTGGAATGCCCAAAACATAACCCACACATCAAATGAGGTACAAGAAGAAAGGAGGAGTGGCCCCTTGTTCGGGAAAGACTCAGTGAAGCACTATTCGGCAAAACCAGAACGGGGATGTGGGAAGGGGTGGGTGGGAGGACAGGGGAAGAGAAATGGGCATATGGGATTTTCAGGGAGTGGGGTGCTAGAAAAGGGGAAATCATTTGAAATGTAAATAAAAAAATATATCGAATAAAAAAAATATGAGCAAAATATTTAAACAAAAAAAAAAGAAAACATGAGCACATAGGAAATGATTAATTTCTTCATATTAGGGATCATAATATATCACTGAAATATGATAATAAAGAATAACTAGAAAGCATGACTGCCATGAAATATTTCATAACTTGTATGTGCAGAGACCACAGATCAAACTTGGTTGTCCTTCCTCTCTATTTGAAGTACTGGGGCCAGGAATTTATATATTAAGATGAATGTGACTGCAGTTTATATTAGCCCAGAAACTCTGAATACCCAAGACACAATTTACATAAAAATCATTCCCAAGAAGAAAGAAGGAGAGGGCCCTGGTCCTGGAAAGTCTTGATGCAGCCATCTAGGAGATTACCAGGACAGAGAAGTGGGAGGGGGTTGATTGGGCAACAGGCTGGGGAAGAGGTCTTATGGGACTTATAGGGAGGGGGGAACCAGGAAAGGGGAAATCACTTGGAATATAAACAAAGAATATAGAAATTTTTAAAAAAAGAAGGAAAAAAGAAAAAAAGATGAATTTGCCGGCCAGTAAAGGCAAACAAACAACAAAAAAATGAACAAACCAAAAAAACCCACATCTCCATGTATCTTGTTAAGACTAAGACTACAAACAGAATACACCACACATACCTCCTCATATGATGCTGGAAAATCACAGGTGAGCTTGGGATGCCCCAGAGGACTAAGTGAGAAGGGAAAATATGCTGCAAATGAAAGCTAACCTGTATGGTTCCATATCCTGAGCAGTGATGAAGTTGTAAAGAGAGGTGAGGGCGAATTGAGGACCAGCAGGGAGAGCAGACTACTCAGTGCAGTGGGGGGTGCCCTAGGACTCACCAGTCAGGAAGAGTTTCCTTAGGGTAATCTAACCTATATGTTCTGGAAAGAAGAGGAGGCCAAGAAGCACTTAAAGAAATGTTCAAAGTCCTTTGACATCAAGGAAATGCAAATTAAAACAACTCTGAAATTCCATTTTACATTCTTAAAAATGGCTAAGATCAAAAACTCACATGCTGGCAAGGATGGGGAACAAGGGGAATACTCCTTCTTTGCTGGTGAGAGTGTAAACTTGCACAACTTCTTTGGGAATCAATTTGGCAGTTTCTCAGAAAACTGGGAATAATTCTACCCCAAGACCTGGCTAAACTACTCTTGGACATACACCCAAAAGACGTTCCACCATTCCACAAACACACTTGCTCAACTATGTTCATAGGAGCTTTATTCATAATAGCCAGGAGTTGAAAGCAATCTAGATGACTGTCAACTGAATAATGGATAAAGAAAGTGTGGCACATCTACATAATCAAATATTATTCAGTTATTAAAAACAAAGACATGATGCATTTTACTGGCAAATTGATGGACTTGATAATATTATCCTGAGTGAAGTAACCCAGTCCCTAAATATATGCATGGTATTTACTTACTTCTAAGTGAATTTTAGCCATAAAGTACAGGATACGCATGCTATACTCCACAGACCCAATGAAGCTAAACAGGAAAAATGGTGCAAGCAAATATGGTCGAATCTCACTTAGAAGGGGTATGATGTAACGATATAAGATGTATAGATGTAAGAGTCAGCTTGATGAAAAGAGTTGGGTGGGACAGGAGATGCAGAGAGGAATAGAGGGGTTCAGGATCAGATATATGGACGGACTGGAGGGATGGCCAAGTGGCGATGAGAATGAATAGAAATCTGCAACTGACCTGGGTGGGGAGTTGGGGGGCATCTCCAGGATATGACAGAGACATGCAGAAAGGGAGGCACCCAAGAATCAATGGGGGTGAACATTAGCTGTTACTCACACCATTGAGAATCTGGAGCCTGAACAGGCCACCTTCTGTAGCCAGGCAGGAATTCTAATGGAGCAATAGAAACACCAGTCCACCCACAAAATTTCAGCCCCAAATCTTTTCTTTCTACAAGAAATGCAAGGTCAGGGGATGGAGCAGAGACTGAGGGAATGACCAATCAATAACCAGCCTGACTTGAGACCCCTTTCATGGGCAAGCACCAACTTCTGACACTATTGATGATATTCTGTTATGTATTCAGACAGGAGTCTAGCATGGCTGTCCTCTGAGAGGCTTCATCCAGCAGGTGACTCAAACAGATGCAGAGACCCATCACCAATAGTAGATAAAGTTGGAGACTCTTAGGGAAGAACAAAGGGGAGGGGAGGAGTATTTTAGATCCTGAAGGGGATAGGAGCCCACCAGGAAAGGAAAACAGAGTCAACCAACCTGGATCCTTGAGCTCTCAAAGTCTGAGGTACCAACCAGAGGATATGCACAGTCTGGACCTAGACCTCCCTGCATATATGTAACAGATGAGAAGCTTGGTCTTCATGTAAATCCTGAACAACTGGAGCAAGAACTGACCCTAAAGCTGTTGCTTGTCCATGGGATATGTTCTTCTACCTAGGCTATATTGACTGTTCTCAGTGGGAGAACATGCTAGCCCTGGAGAGACATGATGTTCTATGGGTGGGTGTGGGGGATACCTAGGAGTGTCTCTTCCCACTCAGAGGAGAAGCTGAGGAGCAATGGGAAAAAGGATTGTGGGAGAAGGTGACCCAGAGAGGGGCACTGAGTGAGAGATAAAGTGAAAAAAAAAATGAAGATAAAGAAACAGGTATAAGTGGTATGTTTCAACAACTGTGGTTACTCCACAGCTACTTGGTTCTATAAGTTTTTCTTTTTTTAAATTTGTTAATGCAGTTTTATTAAATAGAGAACATTTAACATATAATGAAATAATCTAAATTAAAAGATACTCATCCAAATATAAAATATAAGAATTTTACCCCTATGAATAGGTATATTAAAATCTGACCACTAACACAATCACAAAAGAACACACAAGGTATGCACTCACTGATAAGTGGATGTTAGCCTAGAAGTTTGGAGTACCCAATATACAATTTATAGACCACGTGAAGCTCAAGAAGAAGGAAGACCAAAGTGTGTATACCTCAGTATTTCTTAGAAGGGGGATCAAAATACCCATGGAAGGAGATATAGAGACAAAGTGTGGAGCAGAAATTGAAGGAAAGGCCATCCAGAGACTGTACCACCTATGGATCCATCCCATATATAGTTACCAAACTCGTGAATACCAACAAGTGCATGCTGATTGGAGCCTGATATAGCTGTCTTCTGAGAGGCTCTACCAGTGCCTAACAAATATAGAAGCGAATACTCACAGCCATCCATTGGACTATGCACAGTGTCCCGAAAGGAAGAGTTAGAGAAAGGACCCAAGGAGCAGAATGGGTTTCCTACCCCAGAGGAGGAACAACAATATGAACCAACCAGTACCCTCAGAGCTCCCAGGGACTAAACCAACCAAAGAATACACATGGAGGAACCCATGGCTCCAACTGCATATGTAGCAGAGGATGGCCTTGTGGGACATCAGTGAGAGGAGAGGCCCTTCGTCCTGTGGTGGCTCAATGCTTCAGTGTAGGGAATTGCCAGGGCAGGGAAGCAGGAGTGGGTGGTTAGTGAGCAGGTGAGGAGTGAGGCATTAGGGGGTTTTCAGTGGGGAAACAAGGGAAGGGGATAACATTTGAAATGTAAATAAAGAATATGTCCAATAAAAAAATTCCAATGAGAATATTTTTAATTTTAAAATATGATTGAATATTTTATATTATGTTGATTTATTAAATATTAATAACTATATTTTCAATAAGGTTTTTGGTAGCCAACACCATCCCACACTAATGTAAACAGACAATACTTAAGATTGATAGGGCATAACAATACTCAAATATTCTAATACCAGAATTCAAATATGAAGAAAAGTTTTAAATAAGAACAGATTTTTAATATGGTAGTAAAGTGAGAAATCTCAATTAGTAAAATGAATATTTCTTTAAAATGAAGAAATTGCACTCTATTTCCACAACTCATCAGTGAATCAACTCCCAAATATGTCTTCTGACTTCCAAACTCTCAGTTTGGTACACACACACACACACACACACACACACACACACACACACAATACCCCTTGGTAGATAGATAGATAGATAGATAGATAGATAGATAGATAGATAGATAGATAGATAGATAGATATAAATAGATAGATGACTGGATATGCCTTCCATATCCAATAATCTTAACATCATATTTATTTACATGGCAATAATCTCATTCTTGGAACTTTCCCCCCAACTACTTTATATTATCATTGTGGAATTTACTAGCCAACTGTGTTCATAAGTCATATTGTCTTTTGTGTTATCCAAGTCTCAAAAGTGTTGCTCATTTCATATGCTTAACATCACCTGCTTTATTTTGGTTGTGCTAGTGTTTTGAGGCTCTTTTAGTATTACATTATTCCATCCCTACTCAAGGTCTTTGCACATGCTGTAATCTCTCAAGGAATACAAATTCCTCATGTCTAGTCAAATCCAATCTATTCATTGGACTTTAGAAATAGCTGATTTTCTTTACAGAAGAAATGCTCTTATCACAATTAAGATTCAATTTTACCTGACATCAAGAAATTAATTTATTTTTTACTTCATACTATCTATGTACTCTGAAATTTTACATGCTTATGCTATTACTATTACTACTGTTACTAATACTATTGCTATTATTCTCTCAGAAGAATAAAAGGACACAACCATTATTAGTTTGTTGACCAGATTTTATGCCATATTTGGCCTAGGATAGTCAAATGTTAATTATTGTTGAGTTTTTTAAGTTTCTGAGATTATTTTGTAGTTTAATTTTAAAGAGTAAAACTTTATTCTTGTTGAAAAAAAGTTACATATTTCTAAAATACTTTGAGACAGTGAGTTAGATACATGATACTGGATTCACTTTCAGGCATTCTGAAATCAATGTGAAGATGAATTAAGGTAGGAGAGACAGATATCCAGAATACAGACAGGAAAAGCAATAAAGATAAAGTATAATAGTCAACTGATAAGAAAATGTGGTGACCAAGCAAAAACGTATATTGGAAAAGCAAGAGATGATTTAAATTCAATCTAGAGAGCACAGATACAGATCTTAGATATGGAAGTCAAAGGTTTTAAATAGTATATATAAAACTAATTGATATTACTTTAATACCGTAACTGAAAAAAGAATTAAAATATTAAGTGAGCATAAATTGTGAAGACAGAAAGAAGAACTTAAATGGTCCTTTAGAAGTCATTTATTTTTGGGGTGAGTAATTATGTCCACCAGAAGAAATACCCTAGCATGAGACTTGACTGAGGGCTCAGAGTCTTTTGAAAGCATAACCAAGTTTAACCTGAACAGAGGTGGAGAGGCGACTGTACATCTGGACATTGAGAGACATGGAAAGTATTGTGCACTTGCTGTGTTCTAAGCTTGTTTTGTAAGGAACACGTGCCCTCAATGAGAGGTGCCTCTTGTATCTTTGACTTTTACAGCCTTGGTTATGAGACTACATGTTGTGATTCTTCAGTTTGTTGTTTGTTTATTTTCATATTGGGATTGATTTTACACTGCTTTTATTGTGCATGTTCAATTTCAAAAGCCCTTTATGTTGAAGTTTACCTTGTCATTGATATCCCTGAATATGACATTTTATTTGAAGTGTTTTAGGGGGTATTGATGTTTAGTTTTGTTTACTTATGCAAATGTGTGTTTGTTTTTACAAGCCTGTGTAGAAGCTAAGATAATATCTGTCTTGTTCTATCTCTTTTTAGTATATATTTTGATATAGAAATTTTATTATATTTCATTATGATTGGAGCTAACCAAATCTACAGAGAGGGTAGTCAAATATCACTAGGGATCTTCCTCTCTCTGCTGCCCATCATGACTTTGGACCTGATGTGGGGCATGGTGCCTGACTGTTTATATGAACTGGGGATCTAAACTTGGTTCTGTACTTGAGAGGCAGATACTCAGGCAACTGAAGCATCCTCCAAGGTCACATTCAGTTTAAGTTTTGATTTGACACATATTTAAAATTATTGTAGAGATCTTAATTTCTCAAGCAGAGGATAAAGTTTTAATTCATTGTCTGAGCATTTCAAGTTATGTGTCACTTCAGATTAATCAAGTGTATTATTTTTCTATTCAACAAGTTTTTAAACTTTAAGTCAATCCTTGTGATTATTAATTGGTTGTTCAAAAGTTAATTTTATCATGTTGGAAGTTGGATTTTGTTCATTCATTTATTGTTTTTTTGTATTTTGTGCATAATTAATTTTATTGTAGTAAGTATTTTTTAGAGAAGACTAACATTTTACACAATATTAAAAGATCATTTCATGGTGAAATGAATTAGCTTGAGACTAGCACATCTCCATTCTAAAGCAAGACACCTTTGTGTTTCTGCACTCTATGCTTTAGGAGTCTCAATTATTTTGGAGTAGAGAATTAGAAGGAATGTTCTTCCTCAATTTGGACTATTCCAGACCTATTCCTGCACATAAGTTAGATAGATATTTTCTCAAATCTTCTTACTTTTGTTGACTGAACCATTGAGATGTTCCTGGTGTAGGTTTTTAGATTTCTATCTTTGAGGACCTTAAGAATTTTCATTTATAACCTGTAGGTTCCTATCTCCACATTTTGTATTCTTTTGACTCAATGATAGATAGTATCACATAACAGATAGCTTCAGTCCATAATTTAAATCCTGGGAAGTTTCTTACATCAGTAATCTTAGCAAGTTAGAGCCGTGAAGCAGCATCCAGCACCATTAGATGTTGTTTTCTATGTTGTTTTCCTATTTATCTTTTGGAATCGTGTGAATCCCTACACTGATGTTTTTAAAACTCATTATGGATCAATATTAAAAGAGAAATTAACTTCAACAATAACATGCTAAAATGAGAACAATTGTATTGAAAAGACTTTAAATGATTTCTGAATTCATCAGTATGGTACGATGGTGAATGACTCTGTAAAACACTTCACAACATGCTTTAAATTCTGTGTGATTTACCAAACGATGTTTATGTCAATAGAGGAAGGACATATTTTCTTCTAACTATGATTTATTAATCGATATTGTTTAATTCCTGGGTACAAATTCATATGCTGAGGATATGTCAGAGCATTTCACTACTCGTATATGGTTTAGTTGCATAGAAAGTATTTACAGTTTCTTTATACTGAATTTAATATCTGGATATAGGCAATGAAATGTCAGATTTATGCCCAAGTTCCTACCAGTGTTAGGAACTGTTGACCATATTCAAGACTGTAAACATTTTCTGAAAAACAATGTTCTAAACTTACTATCCTGGATGTCTTGAGCTTGGTATATTGGGAATTTTCTCACCTAAATATGCCAGCTGTTAGAATTTTTCAGATAATATTTCTACTATGCATGTAAAATATTTACAAAATGTCAAAACATCATATAACTTCTCCCTGTGATTATATTAATTGACAATCAGAATGTCACATCCCTGTGTTTTGTGTTTTGGTTTAGTATTGGTGGCTTCAATTACCAAGAATTGTGACAGGATTTCCCCTGTCCAATCACACTAAAATATTAGGGCAGCAGGAGGTCTGTGATTGGACAGTGAAAAGGGAGGCAGAGCTAAGAGTTGTAGAGACAGAGAGCATCGGGTGAGAAGGAGAAAGGCCAAGATGGAGACAGATATGAACCAACATCGTTTTAGCCAGCCACAGGTAGTTATGATATCATAAAGGTTAGAATAGTGTGATAATTTGTCTAATCTATGTGGGCAGCTTGTAATATTATTAATTGGCTTCATATTATTGTGTGGGCATCTTGTGCATTGAGGAATTGTTGACATATACATCTGACTGGTTGACTATAAACATTGAGAATTTTGATTTACTGGGTTACTGAAGTGTGGCACCTCTAACTATAGGAGTTTATGGCAGAGATGGAACCAGCATCTCCAGAGACAAGTGAACCAGAGCTGGGAACACAGCAATCAGTTGCCACAAGGTGGCTAGCTAGATAAAGAGCTGGTGGGACCATGCCACAGCAGAGAGTTTCTGGAGGTAGAGCATGAACTTGTATGTCTTTTTTCATATATCTTGCTACAGAGAATGGAAATTTTTCCCCACTGTGCCATTAATGTTGACTTTAAATATTTAACAAACTGTATTTTAATTTTCTAAACTTCTCCTTTGTTATACATTTCATATTCCAGGTATTATACAGAATTGATCTAAGGTAAGTAATTTTTATTATACAATGGAAGGTGTAATTTTGAAGAGGTGTATAGAGAAATATAAATTATGCAGAGTAAAATTTTTAATAACACTCAAAAAACAATAACATACTATTTTATTAAAGGAAAGCAATCAAACGTGTGATAGTAGATGCATATAAATAACAATGATATAAAAATACATTCTTACCTACTGCCAGAGATAATGACCTTCATGATGGAAATGAGTATAATAGCTCTGAAATATGTTCGTTCAAAAGTTCTAAAGCATTATAACAGTCCTGTACTTCTCAGGTAAGCTGATGATAGATCTTCATTTATAAGCCTGTATTCAGGCAGTTACTCTGACTAGAGTAAAACTGTATTATAAACATAGTAATATAAAAAAAATATCTTAACTGCTTCCCTGGGAAGCATAGCAAGTAGGTTATGAGTTCATACATCATACTACCATGGTAGTTACCCACATAATATATATCTGGATTTTGAATATCATTTGTCGATTTTACTTACAAGGATTTGCACACTGGGCTTTTACCACACCACTTCAAGGAAATAATTTTATCCTACACTAACAAAGTAAATTAAATTAGTAATGTATACATTCATAAGTATATTTAAACTAATGTTAATATTTCAAATAGTTAATATATGTATCAAATCAATATTTCAATATTGTATTCTAAGAAGGTATAATTCATTTCATACTATTTAATTTATGTATATAATTAATAATGTAACACATGTTCACAGACATGATCATTTATTAAACTTCTACATGTAACATTTTACCTGATTTCCATTCCTAATTCTCTACCAGAAAAGAATGATTCCTGGCCATATTACATTTACTTCAATTTTAAGACCAAACAGTACAAACGCCTCACATGAATGTCATAAGTTTTAGGGCACTTTTGCATTTGAATGTGACATATACTGCTCTAAAATATTAGAAATCTACTAAGAGAAAAAATATCAATAAAGCAAAAGCACCTAAAACAATAAGGACAACTTAGAGTCTGTTTTGTGTTGACTACTTCCTTAGAGTGAGGTTGATATACCTACCCCATGGCAATCCATTGGAGAAAACTGATTTTATCTTTCCCAGGAAGTATCAATTGAACATAGCTTCTTAGTTGAAGTGAAATTTTTGTCTCTTTTAAACTTGTAGAGAACTTTATGTGGCGACCCCGTCTCTGAGAGTCCATATCTGCATAAACCCTGTTTAGTCCAGATGAAACTATTTTAATGGATTCACAGACCACATCAGCATTTTGAGTGTTTCCACCTCTTCTTTATAAATCCTGGAGACTTGAGATAATGGGTTTATTAAGGCCCATTGGGACTGAATTATCAAAAGTATCCCACTATCTGCCTATTTTCTAGTTGCAATGCTCTTTGTTAATTACTATCTACTGCAAAAAAAGAAAAAAAAAACTTAAGAGTTAGGATGTGCAGCAGCCGGACTGACCAACTATCTTTTTAAGTTGTGGGCCCAAAGTCCCCATAGGTCTCCTAGAATCATATAGGCTATTTCAATTCCAGGGCTTACCTTTTACAACCACATGATAAGGCATTATTTTTGAAGTCACTATTTAATTATCCTATCAAACATGGAGAAAACAAAGCAGTAACACTTGTGAAACTTCTTTCCTACCAAATAACATTCAGGGTAGTGGTGAAGAGGGAGTGGGGTAGAAGTTATGGGATGTGGAACAGTACAGTCAGAGGGTGGATCCAAAGGGGAACAAAATCTGGAATGTATAAAGAAATGAACAAATAAAATTAAAGAGAGAGGGAGAAAGAGAGAGAAAGAGAGAGAGAGAGAGAGAGAGAGAGAGAGACAGACAGAGACAGAGACAGAGACAGAGAGACAGAGAGAGACAGATACAGAGAGAGACAGAGACAGAGAAACAGAGACTTCAGAGACTTGCCTGCAAGATATACTGGTCCATTAGTAGCACAGATGTTGAGGGACAACCAACCAATTTTGATTGTATTTAAAGCTCACTCCATTATATGGAAGTCTACCCTATCTGATATGCTAAATTGCCCAACACTCTATCACCTTTCTGTTACTGAAATTTTCTTTCAAAAAACACCTCCCCCTTGTTATTATATGTATAACTTACTGATTTTACCTTGAGTTTTAATTTTTATATGCTTTAATGGGAGGTATTTAACAGAGCAAGATCAACTTCTCAGAGATATACTACTGAGGAAAATGAACTTCTCTCCCTCAACAACAAACACTGCTCATAGTCCTCTGGGAAAGGTCTACTTGGCCAAAGTATGAAGAATAAATAGCAGTGCTCAGATTTAAATACAAGGTTTCATATGCTAACCTTGATTCCTCATAGATTCCATTCTGAAATGCTGGTTACTCCTTATAATTGCTAGGAAGAGAATGGCTTCCATTGTATACTTGGTCAGCATCTAGTGGAACTGTTTTGGAAGGATGAGCAAGTATGGCCTTACTAGAGGAGGAGGTGTCTAACTTGGGGCAGGCTTTGAGTCATTTCCAGATATCTTGTGCTCGCTCTCTCTCTGTCTCTCTCTCTTTCTCTGTATCTCTCTGTCTCTCTGTCTCTGTCTCTGTCTCTGTCTCTGTCTCTCTCTCTCTCTCTCTCTCTCTCTCTGTGTGTGTGTGTGTGTGTGTGTGTTTATCTTCCTCCCTCCTACCTCTCTGCCTATCTCTTGTGGATAAAGATATTAGCTCTAGACTGTTCCTTCCCAATGCCATCATGGACATTAACCTATACTGTAAGTCAAATTAAACTCTTCCTTTTATACATTAATTTGTTAATGGTATTTCTCCCAGAAATAATAAAGTAAGACATGGATATATGCCAGTTTTATAGTATCTATACTATAATCTTTATATATATAAAACTTTGACAAATAATAAAATAAAATTTATTTTAAAAGTTATTATTAGAAAATAGGTTAGAGTTTCTTATTAATTAAACCTATATTGTCTCTTTTTAATAAATTAATTTTTGTGAGTTACTTTTCTTTACTTTTAAGATCTGTATGACTCAATTTTATATCTCAAATTGTACATTTCAAATGTAGCCTTTAAAGCCATCACAATATAATTTGGAATATTTCACTATTTCAATATTTCAAAAATATAGATATTTTTGCTTTGTCTGAGAAATAGTGACTTGATTACTGAAAGTTTATTCTATTTCATTCTTGTTATTTGATGTAAAAACTATAAGTACATTTGTGAATCTAGTCAAGCTACAGCATACTCAAGAGACACTGTTGTAAAAGCAGCTGGCAAATTAACACACACACAGCCTAATGCACTGAGATGTACTTTCTGAACTGTAGCAAATCATATTCATTGAAATTTCTATATTAATCACAGCTAATTTAATTCATTATTGCATTGGATTTATTACTGTGCTAACAAGATGCCAATATAAAAATCTTTTGAAGTTTGTACTTTCCTCACTATTTGAAAGTTAATTTCAAGAATATTGTGGATTTTAATTATTTTATCTAGAGAGAGTTAATTTCTCACCTCCTTCTATCTTCTACTCCAGCACTTCTTAATAAAACATCCTACTTTTATGTATTCTTTTTGTGTGTGACTCATTAACCATAAAAAGATTTACTTATAAGAACATGGACAGCCAGTTAGTTAGTGGAATATGGGTTACTTTTTACTGGCTTACTACTGAAAAAAAAGACACCTTCCCCAGTACAATTCCATTAGTAGCTTAAAAGGGGCAGTCCTGCTAGAAGGGTGTGGTCTCTTCCTGTCTGTGATGAAATGTTGACTGCCCAAACTTTGTCCAGTGAGTACGAAGACTATGTCTAATTCAGAAAATATAGTTTTCCTGCATGGCAACCCATTTTAAGATTCTTCTGTTTTCCATTCCTCCTTTCACAAAAGGCCATGGCAAGCAACTCTACATAAACATCATATTTATGAATGTAGAATACTATAAAATCATATCTATTTTCTTCAAAGTCTTTATTAAATAGAGAGTTACTCCCATACGCTTTACCCTTTAACCTAATCACTTAGTGAGACAAGTTTTTTTTTTTTCTAAAATAACTCTTGATCTCTAATTGTAACAATAGCAACTGGAAAATGACAATGCTAGAATGTAAAGCTTTAAGTCTTTTCAAAGCTAGACAAAAGAACTGCTGGTAGAGAAGATTATAGTTTTAATAGTTAGGTTTTTCTTTAAAAATCATATCTGAAAATAACTATGAAATGCATTTTTAGATACTGCCAACATATATAATGATTTTGTAGTTAGTTATTATTAGAAATGTTTAGCTAATTGCTACTGGAGCAAAAGACTCTTTGTTTGATCTCTTTCTCTGAATTTTAATAGCTCCTTTATAAGTAAGTACTACATCAAAATGTCAGGAGAAGTAACAGTGAAGCACTGTTCCTGTGTAATTCTACCCAAGAAGTAGGAGGTCAGTTCAATTCAACTCTTGTCTGTTGAATATGAATAAAATTCAAAGTGCAAATATCATTTTCAGGAAGTATTTATAAATTAAGTAACAGCTACCAATTGCTTGAATGTAAAGTTTCACTGACTTAAAGACGAGAGAGCTCATACTAGAGGTTACTGACTTATGAAGTAGTTAGGAATACATATATATACATATGTATATAATATATTATATATAATATATTATATTATTAATATATATTATATTAATATATTATATATATATTATATAATATATTATAGTATTGTGTTATATATATTAGATATCAACAGCATCTTTGAGTAGTTTGGCATAAAAATAATATAGAAAACAAGGTGATCTGAATCATGTCTTCAAAATATGCAACTTTTATTTAGTTCCATTTGTATAACTAACCATAGATAATAATATCTTTTTTTTCTAGAATTTGCTTTGCTGTGTTCTTCCTTGGATAATGAAATATTAGCATTCTTTTATGACTGAGGACTTTAATCATGACTTCATAAGGAATCTTCACGTCATTCATTTCTACCTTTTCCATAGATGTAAGTACATGGCAAAGGCACCCACCCCACAAGCCTGTCTATGAAGAGAGATGTCAGAAGCAGCGACCATTCTCAGATGATACCTATAACTCTGTCGCAATCATAACAGTTGTGAGTTAAATCAAACAGTACTGATCACTTGGGAGTGGCTTCTGAACATTTTTCAAAAATTTATTTATTAAAATATGCGAAGAGTGAAGTTAGAACAGTGTCAGTGGTGTTCTGCGCAGGAAAGTTTCTCCAGTGTCAATGAGTTCACAGCTCTTGCCCTCGTTTTTTTTTTTTTTTCTATCAGATTCAGTGGATCTGGTTTTATATTGAGGTTCTTGACCCACTTGGACTTGACCTTTTTGTAAAATGATAAATACGGATATATTTTCTTTCTTCTACATGCACACAGCAAGTTAGACCAGGCTCAGGCTCTAATATCAACAATTGATAAATGGGACCTCCTGAAACTAGCAAGGCAAATGACACTGTACACAGGACAAAAAGAAAACCTACAGATTTGGGTAAAAAAGCCCCCCACTAATCCTATATACAAACCAGGGCTAATATCCACAATATTAAAGAACAAGAAGTTAACTTCCAAAAAGCAAATAAGCCAATTGGAAAATGGGGTATAGAGCTGAATAGAGAAATTTCAACAGAGGAATCTCAAATAGTGGAGAAACACTTAAAGAAATGTTCAGCATCATCTTTAGCCATCAGGAAAATGCAAATCAAAATGACCCTGAGATTCCAGCTTACACCAATCAGAATCGCTAAGATCAGAAACTCATGCTGGTGAAGATATAGAGAAAAAGACACACTTCTCCATAGCTGGTGGGAATTTAAACTGGTACAACCACTCTAGAAATCAATCTGGCGATTTCTTAGAAAATTGGAACTAGCTCTACCTGAAGACCAAGCTCTACCACTCCTGGGCATATACATAAAAGATGCTCCATCATAGCACAAGGACATGTATGCTACTACGTTCATAACAGCTTCATTTTTAATAATCAGAAGCTGGAAACAACCAAGATGTTCCTCTACCAAAGAATGAATACAGAAAATATGGTTCATTTACACAATGGAATGCTATTCTGCTATTAAAAAAGAGGACATAATGAGTTTGTAGACAAATGGATGGAACTACAAGATATCACCCCAAGTGAGGTAACCCAGATCCAAAAGGAAATGCACGGTATGCACTCACTGATAAGTAGATACTAGCCAAAGAGTACAGAATATTTAGGATACAACCCACAGACAGAAGTTTAACAAGATGGAAGGCCCAGGGGAGGATGCATTAATCCCACTTAGAAGGGGGAAGAAAATAATCACAGTAGACAGAGAAAGGGAGGGATCTGGGAGGGAAAGGAGAGGGGGAGGGGAAAATGAGAACAGGATGAGGTATCAGGGTTGGAGGGAACAAGAGAGAAGCCAAGAGGACCAAGAAAATGAATAAAAATATTCAGCTTCAGTGGATGGGAGGTGAGGAGACTCTCTAGAAAGTCACAGAGACCTGGGATTTGAGAGACTCCCAGGACTCAATTGGGGTGACCTTAGCCAAAATGTCCAAAAGTGTGGAGAGGGAACTCAAAGAGTCCATCTCCAGTAGAGAGGCAGGGTCTCAAGTAGAGGGACAGGATTCCCAACCCACAGTCACAATTTCTTACCCAGAATAGTTCCTGTCTAAAAGAACTGCAGGGACAAAAAATGGAGAAGAGACTGAAGGAAAGGTTGTCCAGTGACCTGCCCAACTTGGGATCCATCTTATGAGGGAGCACCAAGACCTGAAACTATTACTGATTAGTTGTGCTTACAGACAAGGACCTAGCATGGCTGTCATCTGAGAGTCCATACTAGCATCTGGCTGAAACAGATGCAGATACTTACATCTAACCATTGGACTGAAGTCAAAAACCCATACAGAGGAATTGGGGAAAGGATTGAAGGAGCTGAGGGGAGGGAGATCCCACATAGGAAGACCAGCAGTCTCAACTTCTCCAGACCCCAGGTCTCTGGAACTGAGCCATCAACCTGGCAATTTACATGGGCTGGTAAGATGCCCCCAGCACATATAAAACAGAGGACTGCTTTGTCTGGCCCCAATGGGAAATGTATCTACTCCAAGAGAGACTTGAGGCCCCAGGGAAGGGAAATGTTATGGAGTGGGAGCACCCTCTTGGAGGCAAGGGGATGGGAGAATAGGATGAGGAACTGTGGGAGAGTGACCAGCATGGGGAGCAAGAGATGGAATATAAATAAAATAATTAACTAAATATAAATAAATAAATAAATAAATAAATAAATGATTATATGTAAACAAAAGAGTGTTAAGCATGAATTTACTGTGCTGTGTTGATATAGGGTCTTTAGAATCAATGTCTGTGAAATTCTTGGTTTTGTTATTAATATTTATTATTACAATTATTTAAGATAATATAATTATATAAGTAGTCCCCTCTTCACTCCCTTCAAACATAAACTTATTTTTTATTAATTGCTCATATATACATAAGATATATGAGTACACACACACACACACACACACACACACACACACATATATATATATATATATATATATATATATATATATATATATATATATATACAGATATACATAGGTAATCCTAAACATATAAATACAACTTGCTTAATCTATACAATATTACCTGTATGTATGCCTTAATTACTTTTTTAAATACTTTGGCCTAACACCATGACCAAGGAAGGCAAATTAAAAAGTAAAGCTTTTAATTTGGTACTCACAGTTCCAAAAAGTTTGGACTCCATGCACCTGATGACATGGAGCATGAAGATAGAAAGGTCTGCATGGCTCTGTAGTAGTAGTTGGAAGTTCAGATCTCAAATCACAGTCACAAGGCAGAGAAAACAAGAAAAGCTAAGTCAGAATGGTTTGGCTTTAAAACCTGAATGTCAGCCTTATGAGACTCACCTCCGCCAAAGGCCACACTTCCTAATGCACCCTAAACTATTTCACAAACTGAGTACTATGTATCTAAACAAAGAAGTCACTTTTGTTGAAATAATCATAGTAGTTTTCTGGGTTAATAATGCAGTATTAGAAAAATTGTTGGTGTGCTCTACCTTGGAAAATTTTGGTATTGTTATTCATATAGAAAATTCATTCTCCAAGTGCCTTCCATATTTGTGAGTGAAAAGAAATTAATATCATTTACAAGTTAATTGGTTGATGGTTTCCTTTAAAGAATTTTAGCATAATTTCTAATATATTGCATAAAAGTTGGTAATTTTTCCTTTGTCATCACTAAAAAATGAAAATTCAACAATGAAAAACTAATGTTAATGACACATAATTAGAAAGTTGAACCAATTTCTAAAGAAAAAGAAAGTGAAATATAATGTTTTGTTGTTGTATTTGTTGTGGATAGTAGTAGAGGCTTGTCACAAAGGACACACCTGAAAGAAATTAATAAATAAATTGAAATCAAAGAAGTTTTAGAGAAAAGAATCTCAAAAGTAACTCATTTTGAAAATTTCTAAGAAAATGGAATTAATGTCTACTTTGTATTTTTTCCAAAAAATGACTTGTATGAATCTAATGAATGCATCTTTTTTGAATATTTAATTTTTCTTTGGTAAAACTCCTTCCTACTTCATTTCTTCTATACATATCTATAGGAGATTATTTATTATTATTATTATTAATTATTACTAATTTTCCAGTCCAGAGATTGCCCTTCTCCCAGTCTCTCCTCACAGAGTTCCTTATCTCATTCCTCCTCCCCAATCTCTAAGAGGATGTTCCCTGCTTCCAGCCAAGCCTCCACACTTTTAAAAACATTATTTCCCAATGACTGTGTAAGTGTGCCATTCATTTTGTCTGATCTTATAACCTTCTACAAACCATTATTTTGTTAATTAATACCATTACTCAGTCCCACAGGGTGGAAATGGAGGCATACATTAGAAAGCTGTATTGCCCTTAATTGTAGTGGGTAGAAAATGTCAAGAAAGAGTAAGCTCTAGCCATGGAATGAGAGAATTAAGTCATTATTCTAAATATCTATGAGCATAAAACATCATTGGAATAATTTTGAAAACCATTAGCCAGTTCTATATTAAGAAAATCATAAGGTGACTGATTATATTCAAGAGATGTGGTTGATTTTCATGGAGAAATGATATTATTTTAAAAACCACTCCGTGTATTTTTCTATTGCCCAGTCAGAATTGGCAATCATTTTTCAAATAATATATACTCTTTAATTATGGATTAACTTGAGGCCCAGGTCAATAGAGGAAACCAACAATCTTCTTTTCTTGGATGGGTGAAGCTGGACACTGACTATCTCAGAGACTGAGGGTAGAAAAAACAAGTCTTGAAGAATAAACAGCCAAAGAAAGAAAGAAAGAAAGAAAAAGAGAACGGTGAAGTGATTCTAATGATATTCTGCTATACTCCTGAATCAAGGCCTTGTCCAGTTGTCGTCAGAGAGAATTCCTCCAGCAGCAGATGGGAGTAAATGCAGAGACACACACAGCTAGAGATTATGGACAGAGAGAGAGAGAGAGAGAGAGAGAGAGAGAGAGCCCAAGAGAGACTCCCTTGCAGATTAGGGAACCCCTATGGAAGGAGAGAGAGAAAAAGATTCTAGGAGTCAGAGGGGATGGTGGCCCCAGGAGAACTTGGCCCACTGATTCAACTAAGCATGGCTCATATTAACTCACAGAGACTAAAGCAGCAAACATGGGGTAGGCCGGGGGCTTGGACTCTTCTTATTTTTCATAGCTTTAAGCTTGATATTTTTTGTGGAACTCTTAAAAGTGAGATTAAGTGTACCTCTGACTATTTTATCTGCCTTTCAGAATATTTTTCTTCTATTGGGTGCCTTGTCCAGCCTCAGTAAGAGGGCTTTTGCCTTCCTTGTCTTACTGTATCATTTTGTTGTTGTTGTTGTTGTTGTTGTTGTTTTGTTGTTGTTCTATTTTGTGGTTGTCTCTTGGAAGTCTGTTATTTTCTGAAGAGTAATGGAAGGGAAGTAGATTTGGAAGAGAGGAGCAGTAGGGGAGCTTGGAGGAGGGGTAAGCAAGGTAAACTAGGGTTGGGAGGTATTGTATGAGAGAAGAGTGAGGTAAGAATCTATTTTCAATTAAAAGAAAGTTTATTCAGTCTCCTTGGAACTATTCAGTAAAGATTCCTACACCTAAGGTTGAACCTGCAGGCTGGTTATATGTCTTACTTAGTTTTTCAAAATTGTGACAAGAATTGACATGAAATTTTGTAAGATGGTCTTATTAATGCACCACCTTTTCAGGTTGGGTGATTAATTACAGTGGTCTGGCTTTAATTAGTTTCCCTATCTATGAATATTTCTCATTCTGACTTGTCCAGTGTCACCAACTCTGCTTCACTTTACCTTCCACAGCTATGGTTATGAGGACTTCAAAGTATCTCTCACTTCCTTTCTGTCCTGTTCCTCCATGCTTCAGTCATGATAAAAAAAAATGTGGTCAATTATTTGAACTTTTAGGTGTGAAACTGTTAAGAAATTGGCTTTTTTAAATTTCGGAGTGTCTCTGTCATATTGAACTAATACTGCTTTGAGTGATGGCAAGAAGAAGATACAGTGCTATGAAATTCACAAAAACAAAACAAAACAAAACTAAGAGGACCAGCATATTGAACACTCAGAGAAGAATAAGTATAGTTTTATGCGTTATAGATTCTACTATAAGCAACATTTTTTAATATTTAAATGTTTTTACAAAATTTTATTTTCATTGTACATTGAGCAACAGTTGGATTTTTGCCTTAATGATCTTGTAATGTGTATTTGTATATCTAAAATAAACCAAGCTAACTCCAGAATACTGTTTTTCCATGAAGAATCTGATACATTCTGTTAGAATGTCATTAATGATAGTTAAAAAAAAAAACCAAGTTCCCATGAAACTATACAAATATGCACAAAATTAGATTAATTCCCAATTAAAACAAGTAAATTGTGTTTTTATGTCAGAACCACACTTAAATTCATCAACTTAATTTTATCATATATAATAGGCAATTAAACATATTTATGATTTAAAAAAACATAATTTTAAATTGGTGTGAAAATGTTTTATTTATAATTATTGGTGGTGGTTACTGTGGATGTTTGTCTATGTGTGTGTGTGTATGTGTTGTTTGTGTTATTTTCTCATTGTGTGAGTATTGGTATTTATATGCTATATTGAGCATATAGACATTAGAGGACAACTTTCCAGACTTGTTTTATCCTATCATTGCCCTGAGGGTTTGCAATGACCATAGGTCATACAAGTTATTTTATATACAGATCATATTGAGTCCTCATATTTTAATAAGTAGCATAGAAGAGATCAGGGTTTTGAAACTGGTTTTCTTATTGCTTCAATTTTGATTTTATCCTTATACACATTCTCTCTCTCCCTCTCCCTCTCCCCCAACTCCTCTCATTCTCCCTCTCATCAAGTTCTCACTATCTGAACCTGTTGTCCAGGAACATATATGATGAAGTTGGCCTTAAAATAGAAAGCCATTGCCTATGCCTCCTGAGTCCTAGAACTAAGGCTAATGGAACTTGCAGTTTTGTAAGAGCTATTCTTTACAAACAGAAATGGCTACAACAGAAATGCCACCCCATGTATCTTGCCAGTTCTGTGAATTATACTCTATATATGTCGTCTGGAAGATAATAAATAGTCACTGTGTTTCAAAGTTTGAATAAGAATTTAATTATCCAGCAACCCAAAGTAGAAGAACATCACAAGTACATACTTTATAAATGATAAATGATAGATGATAGATAGATAGATAGATAGATAGATAGATAGAAAAATATCATTGAGTCAGTTGCTCAAAACATATTGCCAAAATTTACCTGAGAAACTCCTTTAAGACAGCCAGCAGATTACAGTATCCTCTCAGAGTCAGCCCAGAACAGAGTATCCCCTCAGGTGAGATTTCCAGTAAAAAAAAAAAAAAAAAAAAAGTAACAACATAAAGATAACAAAAGCTAGCATCCTTACTTTGGGTCCTTACAGCTTCCACAGAAACTTATCCAGGAAGCACTTTTAAGGCAGCTGTATTGATTTCTCCATTGAGAATTCTAGGGAGAGGAGAGTGTCCTCTTATCAGGATTCCAAGTAGAACAAATAGGAACATCTAAAAATAACATCAAATCAGGCACTTACAACCTCTAGTCAAATCTGACTGAGGATGTTTAGGCATTCATCTGAAGTTCTCAACTGAGCTTACTTTCCATGGCTCGTTTCTCATAGTTGAGCTTGTACCTCCACTTTCTCACTATGTGAACATTTATACCATGATAATTTATCTTCTATCTGTTCTCAAGGACACCATGTTTTACTCTTGAGTTGGTTGAATATTTTCCTCTACCTGTCACAGATTTTAGTGAAAGGCACTTCTCAAGAGATGAAGAATATTTTCAGGACACTTTGAATAGGCACACTTGGGTCTGAAATGAAGAGAGAAAAGACATTTTTCAAATTAGACATGTCACTATGCTAATGTATTGTACATTACACTTAATCACATAGTAATTGTGACTTAGGAAGTTGATAAACGTCTGTACTCATTTTCACAGCTATTACACTAACTTACAAATGTTCCTATCTTTGGATTCATTGTCATTTGTGCTATGATAGGCGTTCTAATTAAGCAAAGATATGATCCAAGTAGTTTTAATGGCATATTCTTGATTGTCTTACAGAGGACAATTGTAATTGTTGTAAATTTTTCATTGTAAGTTGTTATAAAGAGTAATAGTTAATGATTCTATTTTTATTCTCTGATTACAAGTGTCAAGTTTTCCAACACCAATTTAATAGGTGCTTTTATTGATTGTGTTTCTCTAGTATCTACCTTACTTCCAGAAGATCCTGCTATACCACTCCTGGGCATATACCCAGAAGACTCCCCACCATGTAATAAGGATACATGTTCTACTATGTTCATAGCAGCCCTATTTGTAATTGCCAGATGCTGGAAAGAACCCAGGTATCCCTCAACAGAAGAGTGGATGCAAAAAATGTGGTATATCTACACAATGGAGTACTATTCAGCCATTAGAAACAATGAATTCATGAAATTCTTAGGCAAATGGATGGAGCTAGAGAATATCATACTAAGTGAGGTAACCCAGACTCAAAAGGTGAATCATGGTATGCACTCACTAATAAGTGGATATTAACCTAGAAAACTGGAATACCCAAAACATAATCCACACATCAAATGAGGTACAAGAAGAAAGGAGGAGTGGCCCCTGGTTCTGGAAAGACTCAGTGAAACAGTATTCAGCAAAACCAGAACGGGGAAGTGGGAAGGGGTGGGTGGGAGGACAGGGGAAGAGAAGGGGGCTTGCGGGACTTTCGGGGAGTGGGGGGGCTAGAAAAGGGGAAATCATTTGAAATGTAAATAAATTATATCGAATAATAAAAAAAAAATATTTAATATTGTAAATGTTGTGTGGCCATGTTTAGAAATGTAATTGTAAAGGTCAGAAAATGTGTAAGATCTGAAGTAAGAAGAATTACAGGTGATTGTGAGCAAGTCATGTGAGTTCTGGGGACTGAACTTGAGTCTTTTGCAAGAGAAATACACACCCTTAACTGCTGAGCAAGTTCTTTAGCCCAGATATTAGGGTTATAAATCTAGAAAAGAAAATGAGATATTAATATACATTTAAAATGTGTTATATAGGAGGTAACTTTTAATGTAAAGTTAATAAAACATATTATTGGATTTTGTCTCCTATAAAATAATGGCACATGATGGTCTTCTCTTTATATTGTTTTTGCTTTGAAAAAGGAGGCAAGATTCTGGTCCCCCCCCAAAAACAGCTCTGATGTTTTGTTGGGCGGGGTAATTTTTAACTCTTCTTTTTTCTAGTCACAGAAAGTGCTGAGAAGAGCAAAGACTTCAGTGTTTTATTTCAATATTAAGAAGTCAAAGACACTTTGAAGACAGAAACTGAGAGGAAAACTTTAAGAAAGGAGTTCCCACAACTGTCAGGACACTGAAATTAGAGCATTTTAAAAGCCCTTCTTCATGGGTCATGGCTATAGATTACCACAGAACCTCTGAGTCTCAGGGTAACTCTTCCTGTCAAGCAATATATCTTGTCTTTATCATTATATTGACTTACCTCTTTCAAATGTCTCAGATATTGAATTCCAATTTCCTACTTAATGATACATTTCTCATGAAAATGTGCAAACAGTTACAGGGGGTTTGGAAGAATTCATTACAGTCCATTATTGAATTTGCAGTGTGGATACAAGCACTTTTGGCTGAGATGGAAATATCTATTGAGCAAGTTTGTGCCAGAGAGCCTATATTAAAAATTTATAAATATATTTTCATTGCTACATAGCATGTTATGACATGAGAGTTTTTCAGTGCCCCATATTTTTGGCAATTTCTTCTTTGTTATCATGCATACTTGAGCATGATAACAAAATGTTTGAATCACAAATATCAGGACTGAGAAGGAGTGCAGGTCTGCATGTTTTACTTATTTTTTTCAAAGTTTGAATTAAGCCCTGTTGAAAAATCCCCATTACTTGTTACATGACCTTTATGCTGAATTCAGCTATGAGTGATGTAGGAAAGGGGTGTGGACTTTGACAGAATATTTTGCATTTATTCACTTTTTCTAAAGAAAGGTAATGAAGCAGGAAATAGTTACAAATAATAAGCAGCACTGGATACACAACAATCTCTATTATCCTTTAAATGAGAGATGGTGGCCGAAGAAATAACAGCCTTTCACTCACCTATAAATGCATGCAAAGCAGTCTCCTTCATTGCTTTTCATTCTTATGACCTTCAAATGTCAACCATTCCTCTCTAACTTCAGTAATGCAATATAATTTGAGTGTTGAATCATAACTTCATGCTAATTCAGGCTCAGTGCCCATAAATGATTTATTCATTCTTGAATTCAGTATTATCTGTCCATATGAATGGTTTTTCTTATGAGGACCACTTAGTTAATTAGCACTCTTTATTTGTGGACGTATCTTTGTGACAAGTTTGTGGCTTTTATAGGAAATTTAGCCTAAAAGAAATAAAAGCCTTTCCAGTACGAAAAATGCACATCAAAAATTATTCTCATGACCTCAAATTTGGATGAAGATAAAATGAAACTTAATTTTACATTTCTTTAAATCCACTTTTTTGAAGTTCTTCAGAAGCTTTTCATTGAATACATGAAATTCGATTCTCATGCAGAACAGGAATGACTGACACTTGAGTCAAAAAATTCACTGGGTTGGGATGCTGTCCTGTGCACATCCTGAATTTGAAAAGTTATTAATCTCTCCCCAGTAAATTTTAGTAGCAACATTAATGGCAAGGAAATGCATGTCCTTATAATGACAAATGATCACTTGTTCAGATAAAATCACAGGAGACAACTGTCACCAGTATAAAGAGATTCAGAGATGAAAAAGCTTTAAGCAATTTTGTTCTGTGAAAAGCTGTGTTGACACAAGCTGAGCTGTATCCTATGCCTGGAGAGAAACATGAAATGGAAAATGGTGGGCAAAAACATACAAGCTAAAAAACTAAATCAAGCAAACAACTGGAAACCCAGAAAAATTGTAATAACAAAGAATTGTTTCCAGGGAACAAAAGAAGTAGCTTCAAATTTAGGACCAATTTATACATTCCATCAGTGCCATCCTCACTGGGGTGTGTCCATGTAGCATCTACAGGGAACAGCATATGAGTGCTTCACTGATGGGGTTCTTGTGGCGAGGCTCATGGAGACCTCTTGGATTCTACAATGTGCCATCCTTGCTGGGGCGTGTCCACGTAGCATCTGCAGGGAACGGCATATGAGTGCTTCACAGATGGGATTCTTGTGGCAAGGCCCATGGAAACACCATACAACTTAGCAAGGACCTGTGCTGAATCTGGTGGCACTTATGCCTTGACCTAGATTGTGTGTGCTACAAGCTCTCCTTGATTTTGCTATGTTCTTTATACCTTGCAATGTTTAGTTTTACTTTTTGGTTACTGGCAAGGCTGAGGTTATGTAATCTCTAAGTCCAGTGAATGATTAAATGTTTTTCTCAATATTTCTTCAAGTGATAAAACCTTCCTCTCCTCTCTCTGCCTTTATTGATCCTCTAGAGGTGACCATTAATACTGGGACTTTTTGGACATGTAATACTAGAGCATTAATTCATGTCCCTAGAGTGATATTTACAGTCACAGTGAGTAAGCCAGTGTTGATTGTGGATCGCAGTGTGTCCTGCTTGTATAACTGTTCTGAGCAAGATAATGTCTGATCAACAGAGACTGAATGGAGATCCTATCTGATCAACAGAGACTTTGAAAATAAAGAAGCAATGTCTGATAGAGTTCTAATAATGGTTCGTGGAAAGATGGTATCAGGAATTGATTGGTGCATATCAGGAAAGGTTGCAACTCTGCAATTAAAAAAAAAGTATCATGACACAGGGGTGCTATTTGATGACTTAAACCCACAGATGGTTAATCTGTTTCTCAGTTTGCATAACTTTGTAACCACATTTGCTACCATCTGTGTATGAATTCATGTCTACAGGACATACTTGACTAAACATGTATGTTTAGCTTGCTAAAATTGTGTTTTGTCATGAAAAATATGGTTAGGAGGTGACTGACATGTCAGGAGTAGGGAAGGAAGAAGGGAAAATATTGTTTTTGTCTGTTTGTAATATTGGAGGTTTTATTATAATTATTATAATATATTTTAATAAATTATTTATTAAATTATAATTTATTTTAATAAAATAACTAATGATGTTATATCCCTGCTCAGATGAATAGGATTGTGATTGTATAAATAAGGATGACTAGAGTTATTCTGGGCCACTTGCTTGAAAGTCCATAGGTGGTCACAGTCTTCACTTTCACCAACACCATACAGCTCTCCACAGGTTCCAGAACTCTCCAGCATGCTGGTTGCTGGCACTCCCTCTCAGGTCTTCAGATAAATGTGGTAACAATGTTTCAGAATGGAGAGAGCAATAAGTATGCCCAAGAGATTGCAAAGGGGAAAAGCACTAAGGTATTAGCACTAAATGTAAGAAGAGGACTGAGATCACAAATAGCAAACAACAGCAGCAAAAAGAAGAAATTGGTTGACATTAAAACACTCCTTTAAATATTAGTAATCTCAAGTCTTCAATCAAAAGGCACAGGTTAGTTCAATAAATTTGAAAGTAAATTAATTCCACATCCTCGCCAACACCTCCTGTCTCCTGAGTTTTTAACCTTACCCATTCTGACTGGTGTGAGGTGAAATCTCAGGGTGGTTTTGATTTGCATTTCCCTAATGATTAATGATGTTAAACGTTTCTTAAGGTGCTTCTCAGCCATATGAAATTCTTCATGTGAAAATTCTTTGTTTAGCTATGTACCCCACTTTTTAATAGGGCTATTTGGTTCTCTGGGTTCTACCTTCTTTAGTTCTTTGTATATATTAGATATTAGCCCTCTGTCAGATTTTGGGTTGGTGAAGATCCTTTCCCAATCTGTTGGTTGACATTTTGTCCTTTTGACAGTGTCCTTTGCCTTACAGAAACTGCAATTTTATGAGGTGCCATTTGTCAATTTTTGATCTTAGAGCATAAGCTATTGGTGTTCTGTTCAGGAACTTTCCCCCTGTGCCCATGTCCTCAAGGGTCTTTCCCAGTTTCTTTTCTATTAGTTTCAGTGTGTCAGGTTTTATGTGCAGGTCCTTGATCCACTTGGAGTTGAGCTTAGTACAAGGAGATAAGAATGGATCAATTCCCATTCTTCTGCATGTTGATCTCCAATTGAACAGCCTGGGCCATAGCACCCTGTCTCCAGGCAGTGCAGGATGTCAGCTGTGCACCAGAGGCCAGCTGGGAAGAGGCAGCTTGCACTGGTGAGTCCAGTATTGACAACAAGACCAACTAACACCAGTGAGAACTAGATGACAAAAGGCAAATGCAGGAACATCACTAACAGAAATCAAGGCAATATGGCAGGATCTGAACCCAATTCTCCATTAACAGTATGTCCTGGATACCCAATCACACCAGAAAAAAAAGATGTGGATTTAAAATCACCAGTCATAATGCTGGTACAGGAACACATGAAGGACATACTTAAAGAAATTCAGGAAAAAATGGATCAAAAGTTAGAAGCCCTTACAAGGGAAACACACAAAAATCATTGAAAGAAATTCAGGAGAATACAAAAGCCAATAAGGAGGAGAGGCAAAAAACACTTAAAGAAATACAGGAGAACTTTGGTGAACAGGCTGAGGTCATGAAAGAGGAAACACAAAAATCTCTTAAAGAATTACAGGAAACCACAAACAAGCAAGTGAATGAGCTAAGCAAAACCATCCAAGATCTAAAATCAGAAGTAGAAACAACTAAGAAAACTCAAAGGGAGACAACTTTGGAGATAGAAAACCTTGGGAAGAAATCAGGGGACATAGATGCAAATATCAACAACAGAATACAAGAGATAGTAGAAAGAATCTCAGATGCTGAAGATACCATAGAAACCATGGACTCAACAGTTAAAGAAAATGCAAAATGCAAAAAGCTTGTAACCCAAAACATCCAGGAAATCCAGAACACAATGAGAAGACCAAATCTAAGGATTATAGGCATAGATGAGAGCGAAGATTTACAACTTAAAGGGCCAGCAAATATCTTCAATAAAATTATGGAAGAAAACTTCCCTAACCTAAAGAGGGAGATGCCCATGAATATACAAGAAGCCTACAGAACTCCAAACAGACTGGACCAGAACAGAAATACCTCTCGTCACATAATAATCAAAACACCAAATGTTCTAAACAAAGAAAGAATATTAAAGGCAGTAAGAGAAAAAGGCCAAGTAACATATAAAGGAAGACCTATCAGAATCACACCAGACTTCTCACCTGAGACTATGAAGGCTAGAAGATCCTGGGCAGATCTCATGCAGACTCTAAGAGAACACAAATGCCAGCCACAACTACTATCCCCAGCAAAACTCAGCTGCTTTCTAATAAGCATGCTTGATAGAAAAAAAGCAAGCAGAGAATCATCAAAATAAAATAACATCATTATCTAAATAAGATAACATAAATATCTAAATAAGATAACATAAAATGGATATAAGAGATATCTAGAGACTATTTCACTTATAAAACCTTTTCCAAGGAAGCATATGCCATTCACAATAATGTCTGCCTATACTTTTGGGCCATTTTCTTTGATATTTACCTCAAAATGTACCATTTTCTTAGTTGTTTTAAAGCATAAATATTATTTTATGTGAATATCTTGCATTCAGATTTCAAAAAATAAATTGAAATAATTCTAAAACAGAAAGCTTTTTCTGTGTTGAGCTCATCCTTTTCCCAGTCATGGGAATCACTAGTAAGCCAAAAGAAAGGCTCTCAAATGCACATATGAGCTATTAGAAATGCTCCTCATTAGAAATGCTCCTTCCTAAAAACTTTTCCATTATTTCAGTGATCCATCCTTTTCCTCTGTGTAATCGCCCTTGAAACTCAAAGAAAAGCAAACCATTCCCTAATGACTTCAGGTCTATGAATAAACATAGTTCATTTTATATTTTAGGACGCAATAGGAATCCTGTTTAGCAATCCTAAAGATGGACTGGCTATCTAAAGCTGTCAATATCCTTATGTGTTCTTGTCTTGTTATGTTCATGATGTGTGTATGGAGCTCTGTCTCTCCCTTGGTAAGGGCGCTCTTTATCACTGAGCTACAGTGGTACCACTGTTGCTAACCCTCAGATTCCATGAGAAAAGCTCTAGTAGACCTTATAAGCAATATTTTCTCTTAAAATCCTTATCAGCTATACATTGAATGAATGCATATTTCTTATATTGAAACATAAGAAAATAATAATAAAATAGTAATGAAAAATGCACATGCATCTACATACAATGCAGATTGACTATCAGCACTTCCAAGCCAATCAAGACATGCATTTATGTTTCAACAGGAAAACATAATTTTCACCTCAAAGGACAACTTATTCTCGAATCAAACATCAGTGGCTATAGCCGAAGAACACAGATTTGGATCTATTTCACATGTTCATAGAAATTAAGTGCTAATAAAATAATGTTATAAATAAACATAGTACTCAGATTCATAGCTACAAAGCTCAGGTAGACAGGCTGCAGCAAAATATGGAAGTCTATGTTATAGGCTTCAGATATCATTTGATAACATTCATAGCCTGCTGCTTTGTTGAAGAAAATTGCATGTAAACAAATCTTAAAAGATTTCACCAGTTAGTTACATGGATGCTAGGTCACCCACTGGGGTGGTTTGAGAATGGCTATCATGAGGACAGCTATTACCTAAGATAAATTTTAATTAGTCTGGACATGAGCAATACAGCCTCTCCAGAATCACTGAACTTCTAATTAGCTATCAGTCTTGTAGAAGATTCATTGAAAGCTGCTTTTTTTCTATGAACTTTTATACATCTAACATACATACTTTCACAAATATATATATATATATATCAATACATGTATGTGTTAAATTTATAACCATTGGAGCTATGAAAAATTGTCTATTTATAAAAGCTTCACATTTGTAAAAGCGTGCGTCTCAAAATATAAAGCGTAAGTATTTTCCTACAAATCTTACAAATTGGATTTGATGGTTACAAATTCAATGATACATGTTTAGAGCATACTCAATTATTCACAGCTCCTCCACACGTTACTTTACAATATGTACAATCTTGCTCTCTGTGTAAGAAACAAACATGTTCATCATCAATATTTTAGATGCCATATTATTTTGTTCTTTGGAAATTTGCAAGATAATATTTCTGAATTTAAGATGAATAATTGGCCTGCCAATGCTGGATCAATCTTCTTTTCCTCTCATGGGAAGTTCAGATGTCAATGCATTGATAATAGCTTTACAGTGGGGAATAGCTTCCTCTTTTCCTTCTTTCAATTTGTATAACACTTCAGAAAAACAGAAGCAGTGATTCATAGATTTCACAACCTGTTTCAGCAGATATATATTTTAGTTTGAAGACTCTAAAACATTATTCTTTTACCCAATCTTTTGCCTACCTAGATTCATTATTAGACTTTTTATTTCTGATTGAAAATATTATAAAGAAGTGTGGTGTGATTAAAATGTATGTGTGTTAATAAATTTATGATCATGTCTACTTACTGTCAAATCTCATATTTCTTGTGGAAAACAGAATATTAATATGAATATATATGTATATATTAGTAATGGAACTTCAGAAAATTGAAAAATCACATTGGTAAATTTGAAGATATGCATTTAAAAAGACATAGACTAACTGACTGGATACGTAAAGAGGACCCTATATTTTGCCGCTTACAGGAAACACACCTCAGGGTCAAAGACAAACACTACCTTAGAGTAAAAGACTGGAAGACAATTTTACAAGCAAATGGTCTCAGGAAACAAGCTGGAGTAGCCATTTTAATATCAGATAAAATTGACTTTCAACCCAAAGTCATCAAAAGAGACTCTGAGGGACACTTCTTGCTGGTCAAAGGAAAAATACAACAAGAAGAACTCTCAATCCTGAACATCTATGCTCCAAATGCAAGGGCACCCTCTTTCATAAAAGAAACTTTGTTAAAGCTCAAAGCACACATTGCACCTAACACAATAATTGTGGGTGACTTCAACACTGCACTTTCCTCAATGGACCGATCAGGAAAACAGAAACTCAACAGGGACACAATGAAACTAATTGAAGCTTTGGACCAATTAGATTTAACAGATATATATAGAACATTCTATCCTAAAACAAAAGAATATACCTTATTCTCAGCACCTCAGGGTACCTTCTCCAAAATCGACCATATAATTGGTCACAAGACAGACCTCAACAAATATAAGAAGATTGAAATAATCCCATGCCTCCTATCAGATCACTATGGAGTAAAAGTGGTCTTCAATAGCAACAAAAGGAACAGAAAACCATATACACGTGGAAACTGAACAATATTCTACTCAATGATACCTTGGTCAAGGAAGAAATAAAGAAAGAAATTAAAGACTTTTTAGAACACAATGAAAATGAAGACACAACATACCCACATGGGACACAATGAAAGCAGTGCTAAGAGGAATACTCATAGCCCTGAGTGCCTCCAAAAAGAAAATGGAGAGAGCATACATTACCAGCTTAATGAGACACCTGAAAGCCCTGGAACAAAAAGAAGCTATTTCACCCAGGAGGAGTAGAAGGCAGGAAATCATCAAACTCAGGGCCAAAATCAATCAAGTAGAAACAAAGAGAACCATACAAAGAATCAACAAAACCAGAAGCTGGTTCTTTGAGAAAATCAACAAGATAGATAAACCCTTAGCCTGACTGACCAAAGGGCACAGAGAAAGTATCCAAATTAACAAACTTAGAAATGAAAAGGAAGATATAACAACAGAAACTGAGGAAATCCAAAAAATCATCAGATCCTACTACAAGAGCCTGTACTCAACACAACTGGAGAATCTGGAGGAAATGGACAATTTCCTTGACAGATACCAAATACCAAAATTAAATCAGGACCAAATAGATCATCTAAACAGTCCCATAATGCCTTAAGAAATAGAAGGAATCATAGAAAGTCTTCCAACCAAAAAACGTACAGGACCAGATGGTTTCAGTGCAGAATTCTATCAGACCTTCAAAGAAGAGTTAACACCAATACTCTTCAAACTATTCCAACACAATAGAAACAGAAGGAAGACTACCCAGTTCCTTCTACGAAGCCACAATTACGCTGATACCAAACCACACAAAGATCCATCAAAGAAAGACAAGTTCAGACCAATTTTCCTTATGAACATAGATGCAAAAATACTCAACAAAATTCTTGCCAACCAAATCCAAGAACACATCAAAACGATCATCCACCATGATTAAGTAGGCTTTATCCCGGGAATGCAGGGTTGGTTCAATATACGGAAATCCATCAATGCAATCCACTACATAAACAAACTCAAAGAAAAAAAAAGACATGGACATTTCATTGGATGCTGAAAAAGCATTTGACAAAATTCAGCATCCTTTCATGCTTAAAGTCTTGGAAAGAACAGGAATTCAAGGCCCATACCTAAACATAGCAAAAGCAATATACAGCAAACCTCTAGCCAGCATCAAATTAAATGGAGAGAAACTTGAAGCAATCCCACTAAAATCAGAGACTAGACAGGGCTGCCCCCTTTCTCCTTATCTTTTCAATATTGTACTTGAGGTACTAGCTCGGACAATTACACAACATAAGGAGGTCAAAGGGAAACAAATTGGAAAGGAAGAAGTCAAACTATCATTATTTGCAGACGACATGATAGTATACCTAAGTGACCCAAAAAACTCCACTAGAGAACCCCTACAGCTGATAAACAACTTCAGCAAACTGGCAGGTTATAAAATCAACTCAAGTAAATCAGTGGCCTTCCTATACTCAAAGGATAAGCTGGCTGAGAAAGAAATTAGGTAAATGACCCCCTTCACAATAGCCACAAACAGTATAAAGTATCTTGGGGTGATTCTTACCAAACATGTGAAAGATCTGTATGACAAGAACTTCAAGACTCTGAAGAAGGAAATGGAAGAAGACCTAAAAAAATGGGAAAACCTCCCATGCTCATGGATCGGTAGAATCAATATAGTTAAAATGGCCATTTTGCTAAAAGCAATATACAGATTCAATGCAATACACATCAAAATCCCAACTCAATTCTTCACAGAGTTAGAAAGAGCAATTATCAAATTCATCTGGAATAACAAAAAATCCAGGATAGCTAAAACTATTCTCAGCAACAAAAGAAAGTCTGGGGGAATCAGTATCCCTGACCTCAAGCAATACTACAGAGCAATAGTGTTAAAAACTGCATGGTATTGGTACAGTGACAGGCAGGAGGATCAATGGAACAGGATTGAAGATCCAGAAATGAACCCACACACCTATGGCCACTTGATCCTCAGCAAAGAGGCTGAAAACATCCAATGGAAAAAAGATAGCCTTTTCAACAAAATAAAAAACTTTTAATAAAATATAGTATTTTCTCGTTATAATGTGAAAACTATATTCACACGAATAAGACAGCCAATTACAAATAGCTTATCAGGAGAGAATTTCTAAATCTCTTTTTGTATGAGAATTTTCTAACGTTTGAAAAGTTAATATGATGACTGATTATAATTTCCAGCTCACTTCAATAATTTTCAATATTTGGTTATATTTCAGTTCTAATCTTCTAATACTTACTATGCTATAGTTCTGAAAGTAAATATTTTGCCACAAATATTTCAACATAAGTTGGACTGAGCAGGGAACCTCAATGAAGGAGTTAGGGAAAGGACTGAAGGAGCTGTAGGGGTTTGCATCCACATAGAAAGAATTACAATGTCAATCAAACAGACTCTCCAGAACTTTCAGGGACTAAACCACTAAGCAAAGAGTACACATGGAGGGACTCATGGCTCCAGCTGCATATGTAGCAGAGGATGGCCTTGTCAGGCATCAATGGGAGGAGAGGTCCTTGGTCCTGTGAAGACTTGATGCCCCAGTATAGGTGAATGCCAAGGTGGTGAGGTGGGAGTGAGTGGGTGGGTGGAGAAACACTCTCTTAGAATCAGGGGGAGGGGGGAATGGAATAGGAGGTTTGAGGAGGAGAAACGGGGAAGGGGTATAACATTTGAAATGTAAGCAAATGAAATATCCAGTAAAAAAGAAAAATAACCTTCTCCATAATTCATTAATTTTTGTAAAACATTTTCAAACACATACAAATTCGATCATGACACCTAAGTGAGGTTAAGTATCCCAATACCCACACAGTCGTATTCTGTTGCATTTAGTCAATAATAAGATATATCTTAAAGTAACATACATACCTCCTGACTGTGCCACATAAAGATATGATTTCCTGAAACATCAGCTTAAGAGATGATTGATGATCATTTGATCAAGAACAAATAAAATTTTCCAAGTTTGACATAAGAGAGTATGACAAAAATCTTGGTATTATTTGAAAATGGAAGAATATGGACAGATCATTATTAGACTGGAGCCTCATTAAAACTGTAACTTAAAAGGATTGGAAGTGCGGCCTCCCACCAGTCAGGAGAGGTGCATCCATCTTGGTTTCGGACTCCAGGGATCGGACAGACTGAGATCCAGATCAGCCTGGGCGGCAGCACCACATCTCCAAGTCCTGCAAGAGGCTAGCTGGGCTTCCGGGCGGCCAGCTGGGAGAAGTCAGTGTGCTCCAGTGAATCCAGCGGGCGCCAGAACGGGGAACTGGGAAGGGGTGGGAGGGAGGACAGGGGAAGAGAAGGGGGCTTACGGGACTTTCGGGGAGTGGGGAGGGTAGAAAAGGGGAAATCATTTGAAATGTAAATAAATTATATCGAATAAAAAAAAAAGAGAGAACTTCAGACCAATTTCCCTTATGAACATCGATGCAAAAATACTCAATAAAATTCTTGCCAACCGAATCCAAGAACAATTCGACAACATAAGGAGGTCAAAAGGATACAAATTGGAAAGGAAGAAGTCAAACTATCATTATTTGCAGACGACATGATCATCTACCTAAGTGACCCAAAGAACTCCACTAGAGAGCTCCTACAGCTGATAAACAACTTCAGCAACGTGGCAGGTTATAAAATCAACTCAAGCAAATCAGTAGCCTTCCTATACTCAAAGGATAAGCAGGCTGAGAAAGAAATTAGGGAAATGACCCCCTTCACAATAGCCACAAACAGTATAAAGTATCTTGGGGTGACTCTTACCAAACATGTGAAAGATCTGTATGACAAGAATTTCAAGACTCTGAAGAAGGAAAAAAGATAGCCTTTTCAACCAATGGTGCTGGTTCAACTGGAGGTCAGCATGCCAAAGAATGCGAATTGATCCATCCTTGTCTCCTTGTACTAAGCTCAAATCCAAATGGATCAAGGACCTCCACATAAAGCCAGACACTCTGAAGCTAATAGAAAAGAAACTGGGGAAGACCCTTGAGGACATCGGTACAGGGAGAAAGTTTCTGAACAGAACACCAATAGCGTATGCTCTAAGAGCAAGAATTGACAAATGGGACCTCATAAAATTACAAAGTTTCTGTAAGGCAAAGGACACCATCAAGAGGACAAATCGGCAACCAACAAATTGGGAAAAGATCTTCACCAATCCTACATCAGATAGAGGGCTAATATCCAATATATATAAAGAACTCAAGAAGTTAGACTCCAGAAAACCAAACAACCCTATTAAAAAATGGGGTACAGAGTTAAACAAAGAATTCTCACCTGAAGAACTTCGGATGGCGGAGAAGCATATTAAAAAATGCTCAACTTCATTAGTCATTAGGGAAATGCAAATCAAAACAACCCTAAGATTTCATCTTACACCAGTCAGAATGGCTAAGATTAAAAATTCAGGAGACTGCAGGTGTTGGAGAGGGTGTGGAGAAAGAGGAACACTCCTCCACTGCTGGTGGGGTTGCAAATTGGTACAACCACTCTGGAAAGCAGTCTGGCGGTTCCTCCGAAAACTGGGCACCTCACTTCCAGAAGATCCTGCTATACCACTCCTAGGCATATACCCAGAAGACTCCCCACCATGTAATAAGGATACATGTTCTACTATGTTCATAGCAGCCCTATTTATAATTTCCAGATGCTGGAAAGAACCCAGGTATCCCTCAACAGAAGAGTGGATGCAAAAAATGTGGTACATCTACACAATGGAGTACTATTCAGCCATTAGAAACAATGAATTCATGAAATTCTTAGGCAAATGGATGGAGCTAGAGAATATCATTCCAAGTGAGGTATCCCAGACTCAAAAGGTGAATCATGGTATGCACTCACTAATAAGTGGATATTAACCTAGAAAACTGGAATACCCAAAACATAATCCACACATCAAATGAGGTACAAGAAGAAAAGAGGAGTGGCCCCTGGTTCTGGAAAGACTCAGTGAAACAGTATTCAGCAAAACCAGAACGGGGAAGTCGGAAGGGGTGGGTGGGAGGACAGGGGAAGAGAAGGGGGCTTACGGGACTTTCGGGGAGTGGGGTGGCTAGAAAAGGGAAATCATTTGAAATGTAAATAAATTATATCAAATAAAAAAAATGAAAAAAAAAGGATTGGAAGTGCATTGCATGGGCATTGTGAACTTAAAGAAACCAGTGATAACTGGGCATTGATAGCATACTTTTAGTTATAGCATTCGGGAGGCCGAGATAGGTTGGACTTCTCCATAGTAGGCAAGTTCATTACATCTCTATTTTGCAAATTCTCATATTATGTTTAGCTGTGTTTCACTGTAGGTTACCTTATTTTAGATGGTTCTGTCAACTTAAGACAACAATTTATTGCAATTAAATTTATAATTATCTAAGGATATCTTATATATTATACATGTAATTCATGGTATTGAGTATAATTTCCTCTAAGAAACTTTTAACATATATATATATTTTAAGTGCATTTATGAACATAATATTATTATGACACAATAGGATCATTGTTACAGTGAAAGGAAAAATGGTTAAGATATGAAAAATAAAGCAATTTAGATCCTAATGCAGAAATTATATTTCAGCATTATTTTTTTCTTTTTTCTTTTATTGAGTATCTTCTTCATTTACATTGCCAGTAGTAAAACCTTTCCCAATTTCCCCACTCCCATAAGCCCCCTTCCCCAACGATTCCCTTTCCCTCCTCCCACCCTCTGCCTCCATGTATATGCCACTCTACCCAACACAGTCTCACCTTCCCCCCAACTTCCCCCAGTCCCGTTTCTCTTTGTTATGGCCTCTATTGAGCCTTTACCTGACCAAACACCATTTCTCCCACTAATGCCCTAAAAGGCATTCCTCTGTCACATTCTTGGCTGGAACCATGTATACCCTACATGCTTCAAAACACAGTTTTAACTTATTCCAAAAATTAACATTCTTTAATATAATTTAAGGTCATGTTGTAGAATGCTAATAATATCATGCTTAATAAAATGTGTAGGGAATTCTTATCTTTTTTTAAAAAAAAATCCCATACCTATCAGTTGCTTTGAGGTCACAGTTTACATATTTAGAAATGCTTGTGAATTCAGTTGCTACATACTTTAAATCCCATGTATGTTATGGGATACCTGTTTATTAAATATATAAGAGATATTTTGTTGTTGTTGTTATTGTTTTGCTTTGCTTTTAATAGAAGAACCAAAATGAAAAGTAAAGGTTGATATCAATTCTCAGGATAAAGCATTTTCTAAAAAATTTATATTAGCTTACTTAAACCTATATATTTTATGTTTTTGCTCTAATAAGCTTTTTTAAGACCATACTCAGCACAAAATTTTCTGACCTTCATTTTAATTCTGGCTTATTTAATTTTGCTTTGAATCTTATTCTTTATAAGAAAAAATGCATCCCAAAACAATATATATGTGCTATACTTTGGTCAAGTATTACCTTTGATGGGTTTTTTTCTTTTAAGTATAAATAAAATTCTGCTGGATAACTACCAAGAACTACATACCTGTTCTGTATCGGCTGCATGCAGGGCAGGTGGTTCCTTCTATCTCTTCAGCCTTTAGTCATATAGCGTCTGTCTCCTCACAGATTAGTTGTTTACAGCTATAGGCCCCACATATATACTTCAACTCATTTTGGTGGCCATATACTTTGTTTTTCCTTGAAGTTGCTATTTGGTTTAATCTGAGTTTGCTGGCTAGGTGATTGAACTTACGTGGATTTAGTTTTGTTGTTCATCTCCTTGGTTTTATAAGCTGTATTTATGTGCCCATTTTGCCATATCCTGGATAAGAATCTTTTGTAAGCTCTGTAGTTGGCAAGCATCTTTCAAATTACACTTTACTTTGTCATGTTCATTCACGGTGAAGATTTAAGTTTCAAAGTTTTCCTTACTTTTTCTGATTTATATACAGTTGAAGCTTTGATTAGACAAAAGTTTTAAATTCCAATGTTTCACTTATTTTTTTTGATTCATATCCAACTGAAAATTCACACAAACCAAAGTCTAAAGTCTTATAACCTGTCCTAAAGTGTTCATAACTTTGTGCTATAAGGAAGTTTGTTTTAATGATGTTATTATTTATATGAGTTAGAAATGGAGTAAACATATGTTTTTTAACTTAGTGAGGTCAATCTGTTGTCACAATATTTCTATAATATAACTTTAACTGTAGACTATGACAATAAATTAAAACAAGCTCATGGTTTAAACAACAAAAATGGATAACTTATAATTTAAGAGCCTGTGTCTGCTTTCAGTGTGTTCTTGAGGGTGAGTCTTTATTTTAAAGTGTGAAGAGAAACCATTCTACACCTTGCTGCATCTGGCCTCTGAAAGCAATATAGTCCTGAAGATCCTATTCTTTTATTATCAACTGTGTACATAATTGACAATAACCAGAAAAATGGAAATAGCCTAAATCTCCATCAAATGATAAATAGATAATGAAAATTAGGTACAGAATGGAATATTATTCAGCTTTAAAAATGACATTTACAGGGAAATAGATGGGATTGGAAATAATCATTCTTAGTGAAGTGACCCAGATCCAGAAAGACAAATTCCACATGTTCTTTCTCAGTTATGAATTCTGAGTATAAATGTTGGATACATCACTTTAAGTAGGCATTCCTATCAATCCAGGATATGAGTAAGTGTAAGGGATCTAGATAGTATAGAGAAAGTTTTAAGGGCATGCTTGCAAGGTAGAAGATGCAGTACAAGGGATCCTGGCTTAGTATCTGTGGAAAATTCCATACAGAAACCTACTACTATAAAAGCCTCCTAACACACACCACACACACACACACACACACACACACACACACACACACACAAAAGCAGAGACAGAGAGACAGAGAGAGACAGAGTTAGAAAGACAGAGATAGAGACAGAGAAACTGAGAAAGACAGGGGTGGGGAGAGAGTCAGAGACAGAGACAGAGACAGAGACAGATAGACACAGGCAGACAGACAAAGAGACAAAGAGAGAGTGTAAAAAAAGTTACTCTAAAATGAGAGAGGATAATTCCACTTTCAGTTAATACAGACTGTAAAGTAAATAAGTCTGGTGCCAAGTATATGATAGTCAATGGGTTGTTGGCCAACCCACCCACAAAACTTTCAAACAAAAACTTGCCCTATCAAAAAGAAAGGCAGGGTCAGTGGATGATTGATGATGCAGACACTGAGTGGAACTAATAACCAGCCGAACTTGAGACCCAACCCACAAGTAAGCATCAATTCATGACCTTATTAATGATTTGTTATGCTGGCAGATAGGAGTCTAGCATGGCTGTCCCCTGAATGGCTCCTCCACTGTCAGCTGACTCAGAGGGATGCAGGAACTAGGATGTCCAAGATTCAAGTAACCTGGAGCCTAGGGACAATCAGAGACTGAACCAATAAGCCATGAGCATACATGGGCTGAACCTAGACCTCCATGAACATATGTAGCAGATGTGCAGCTTGATCTTTACATGAGTCCTGAACAACTGGAATGGGATCCCAATTGTACTGTTGCCTGTCTGTGGGATATAGTCTTCTAGATGCATTGCCTTGCCTGGCCTCACTGGGAGAGGATGCCCCTAGGCCTGCAGAGATTTGATGTTCTAGGAAGGGAAGATATCAGGAGGGCAGAGCACCTGATCAGAGGACAGTGGGATGGGGAATGGGGGAAGAAGTGTGGGATGGGGGCATTTGCAAGATATAAATTGAATAAATAAAAAAGTAAAACAAGAAAGAATTAGCAATAAAATGATGCCTAATCTGATAGAGGAATGCTTTGCCGAGCCATCATCTGACAAGCATCCTTTTACAAAAGATTAGAACACATACAGACACCCACAGACAGATATGATGTTGCAGAGAGTTCAAGTCCTTGGAACACTCAGTCCTAAAATGGGATGTCCAGGTTACCTCCTGCTGGATGATATTTTCTAGTTCTATTCATTTGCCCTCAAAATTCATGACAGGCTTATTTTGTTGTAATGTGAATAAAAAAATCAATAAAAACAGTGAGAACAATAAAACGGGATGTCTGCATTAAATTGTTTTTCTCTATGTTCAGGTAGCCTTGCATAGGAAGAGGAGGAGGCATAAAGTGTTCAAGAGCCAGAAGGGAGAACACAAAGAAATCAAGGCCATCTAAATCAGCATGAAAAAGCTCATTTAAACTCACTGACTTGGAGGCAGCATCTAAAAGGCTGGTAGAGATGTGCACATAAATTATGAATATATATTATGCTTTCTGGCTTAGTGTTTTTCAGGAATTCCAGTCTGTGTGAATGGGTAGATTCTGTTTCCACTTGACTCTTTATCTTCTGTTGGTTGTTGTTTGGTTGTTTGTTTTGTCTAATTCTGATGTGATAGTTTTCCTTCCTTCTTGTTATAGTTCCATGCATTTTATCATTTACATTTAGAAGTCTGTCTGTGGTCAGGCAGTGGTGGCTCATGCCTGTAATCCCAGCACTTGGGAGGCAGAGGCAGGTGGATTTCTGAGTTTGAGGACAACCTGGTCTACAGAGTGAGTTCCAGACAGCCAAGGCTATATAGAGAAACCCTGTCTCAAAAAAAAAAAAAAAATGTCCGTCTCTTTTCTAAAGTGAAGTATAAATGGAGTGCATCTGAACTGGAGAGGATGTAGATAGGACCTAGAAAAAGTAGAGAGAGGTAAATAACAATCAAGATATAGTAAATAAAACATATCTATTTTACATAAAAGGAAAAAGAAAGGACACTTTCCAAGAAATACAGACACTGATTGTATTATATCATATGCATATAAGGTAGGTTTAATTTTAAAGAAGAGAGGTTTCTATTATGCTAAAAATATGAACATGAGGAAATGAGAAGAAGCCTTCTTTAGGCTTTTGAATCAGAGAAGTTACTGCAGAAAAAATATTCTACTTCTCAAAAGTTTTCATAAGAAGCAGATACCTTTGGGAATACCAAATTTTCTGTCTCAAAGGAAAATGAACAGAACTTCAAAAATGGTTTAAGGCGAAAATGATTTTGCTGCATATTAAAGATTGGTTCCACAATAAAAAGTGGAACATCTTTTGGAACTAGAGAGATAAAGTTAAGGGGTCAAATTAATAGATGTAAATTCATATACTACTGAGATGGAAGAACACAATTTTCATATTCCAAAAATGATGTGGCCCATTTGTTTGTGCCCTCACCTCCTCATGTACTAGAATACTTCAACCATAGGGCTAAATTAAACATTATTATAATGGTAATCTCTGAAATAAAAAGGCACCAATATATGCAAAAGTGAATGAAATGTGAGGGTATTCTAGACAGAACAATGTCAATTATGAGTGTGAGAAATAGCATGTTTTGAAAACAAAGCAAGTCCCAGAAATTTGCACTGCTATTGGTTGGAGAAGAGTCAACATTAGAAATTATAGCCAGGCACTGGTGGAGCATGCTTTTAATCCCAGCACATGTGAGGCAGAGGCCGGTAGATTTCTGAGTTCGAGGTCAGCCTAGTCTACAGAGTGAGTTCCAGGACAGCAGGGCTATACAAAGAAACCCTATCTCGGAAAAAAAAAAAAAAAAAAAAAGAAAAAAAAAAGAAAAAGGAAAGAAAGAAACTAATGTTTTAAACAATGTCCAGATTTTTAAAAATGTGACATGTGATCTTTTAATATTTGCAATTATACTTTTGAGATCTCTTAAATATTATTTCTTTTCTTTTTTTTAATTGGATATTTTCTTTATTTACATTTCAAATGTTATCCACTTTCTGCTTTCCCCTCCTCAAAACCCCTATCCCACCTCCCTCCCCTGGTTCTATGAGGGTGCTCCCCCAACCACCCACTCCCATCTCACCACAATAGCATTCCCTACATTGGAGCATCTAGCCTTCACCAAGGGCCTTTTCTCCCATTGATGCCAGATAAGGTGATCCTCTGCTGCATAGGTAGCTGGAGCCATGGGTCTCTCTGTGTGTATTCTTTGGTTGCTGGTTGACTCCCTGGGAGCTCTGGGGGGTCTTGTTGCTTGATATTGTTGTTTTTACTATGGGGTTACAGACCCATTCAGCTCCTTCAGTACTTTCTCCAGAGCCTGACAGATACAGAGTTGGGTGTTCACAGCCAACCATTCAACTGAGTCTGGAGGAGTTATTTATTTTCACTGTCCATGAGGACATACACATACTACAGTCAGAGGACAACCATTGGCAGCCATTTCTCTCCTTCAGTTATTTACCTTCTAGGAATTGAACTGTATCTGTCAGGCTTGCCAGTAAGTACCTTTATTTGCTGATTTATCTTGCTAGTCCCAGAGTATTTTAATAATAAGCAATTCTGTGATATTGTTTCCATAATTTAAGCTTTCTTGTAGTAATTCATTGCTTGATTAGTATAGTCAGTGGAGACTGAAAATTTATGTAAGAATAATTAGAATAATTAAATATTATTTATGGTAATATTATTACCAATTGTACTCATTCAAATTATTATAATATATTCAGTTTCACATCCAACAAGAAAATGAGTAGGATGTACTAATATATATTCTATATATTAGTATACACACATATATATAATATATACCCAATTTTATATTTATTATAATTTTCAAAACAATCTGAACGCCAATTTTAACAAGATAGTACATAATGATTGTCCTTCATTTTCATCTCATGCTCTTTAAGATGAAATTTTCACACATGACATAGAACATCTTCTGCTTTCTCCTCTATAATAAACAAGTGATGGTATCATAATTGCATATTTATCACCAGCTTCACTAAATGATGAGATAATAGATAGCCATAAAACATTACATGTTTCTAAAACATCTTAGTCTTTCTTCATAACATTTAAGCAATGGAGTTTGAAAGATAACATAAAAAATCATTAAAATCCCCAAAGAGTAGTATTTTTAATATTATGAATTCAATCATATTAATCTGAATAGCCTATTATATTTTAAATATTTTTTCAGTACGTAATAACTTTCCAGTAAAAACAACCAATTTCAGGTGATTTAAGTGGTCAGTACTGTAAAAGGTTGTATAAAAATTAAGTCTCCATTCCTGAAGCCAGTGATACTCTAACATCCTAATAAAATAAAGATTTTTTACCAGAAATTTTACATATGACAAAGCTTTCAACATTCTAGAAAGCTAAATCCACAAATTTGCCTACAAGCATGTACACAGAAAATAACTGGCACTTATTCTAGCAGTGAGCAGATCATTTAAGTCACGCTAAAAATAAAATCATAGAGTTGCATAAATAGTAAGAGAAAGATTTTTGATAAGAACTAATACATCATAATAAATACTATCAGAGATCTATCAAGTCTAGAATTAGAGGGGGAAGTTCAACAATTTGATGAAAAATATCTTGAGCTAAATATATATGTGAACAGTATCAAAATATAATCAAATAAAGAAAACCTAATGTGCTCCCTTTAAAATAACAAATAAAGATGTCTCTCTAGTAATTTCGTTTCAACAGTAAACTGAAAAGCATGGTGAACCCACTGAGGAAAGAAAGGGAAAAGTGAAGGTAAGAAAAAGGAGCTTCAGAAGAACAAAGATGTCTTTGCCTCAGATCTCATGTTTGTTTATAAAGAAAACCTCAACAGAACAAAGGCTTTCTTTAAATATACAACACAGAAGAAGTGTTAGAAATAGAATGGACAGATCAAAGAACAGAAGAGAGAGCATAAAATGTAAATGTGTGTGTATACTGTATAATCTTGTATGTTCATAATCAATGCACCGTTTTAAAAGAATATTAAAAGAATATTAAAAGTTATTTAATATTAAAAAATAAAATTATAGTGTAGTTACATCTTTTCTTGTTTCCCTCTTCTATCTCTAAATTAAATCCTCCTAGGAAGCTATATGCCTTCTTCTTTTTCAAATATATGACTTCTTTTCCTTTAATTGTTCATATATATATGTATATGTATATGAATATGTATATGTATATGTATATGTATATGTATATGTATATGTATATGTATATGTATATGTGTATATATACACACAGATATATACACACACATATATGTGCATATGTGTGTTTATATGAGTGACATGATTGATGCATTTTGACAAACAAGGAAATCAATACTGTAAAGATAACTATCATGCTGCAACAATTTACACTCTTTAAGAATCATAAGATGATTTGAAATGCTTTAGTGTTTACTTACAAAAATTATCTGTTTAATATGAAAAGAAGCATTCAATTAAAACATGAATCATGTAACTATCTATGGGCTTTTTATTTACTTTTATAATCCTAAACACTGCTGAGACATATATCAGAGAAAAAATTATCATTGCCTATAATTAGGTGCTTAATATACGGACTCATAAGAAGTTTGTGGGCATCTAGGGCGTCAATGAGTCAATTATATTTCTAATCTCTATAACTGCTCCTGAAATACTGCTGCTCAAAAATCATTACTCTTGATTAATAGAAGAGCATAATTATAACGGGAAGAGACTATATATTTCTCTTGTAATTTCTTACCATGTGCACATTTTCCAATTTGCAGATAGTTTATTCAGCTGGGTATTTCGGACATGCGGGCCACAGTTTTATAGCTGCTCCAACCGAGCAATCTTCCTAGTATCTATATATTTTCTGAAGCCGGGCAAGAAAGAAAGCAATTTACAGCTGGCATCCCTCCTCAGACCTCCTTCCTTCCTGCCCTGTATTACAATGGAATGATGGATCTTCATGCAATGCAGGGCACCAAGTTTCTGTTCCCTACAGTAAGCTTTCTGAAATAAAATAATTTTCTTTTTATTTCAAATTCTGTGCTGTATACAAATAGAAATCAATCAAAGTAAACTTCACAGAGATTGCATGACTCTGCACCATATTGTCTCCATCCTCCCTGCCCCCCACCCCAAGCTGAGGCATTTGGCTGATATTGCACCATACAATTCTCATTTGTGTTGAAATGCTCTACTGCAGACTTTGTAACAGCAAATGAGGCTTGCAAAAACCTCCATCCAGAGACTCATGTTCTTCTGTAAATGTGATAATTGCCCCCATTTGACTACTGATTCATTTGGCCTTCATATGGATAATTAAGAACCACAGACCTGTGGTAATGAACTAACCACATGGTATTCTGAACATTTGAAACATCCTGTTTAAAACACACCAATTAAATTAAATACATTGTGCTAAGGTTTGTTTAAATCAAAAGGTGCTCATTTTTACTCATACTTGAAAGTGCATATTAGGTACTTTATTGTTCCATGGTTGAGTATTATAATTGGTCACAGTATGGCATCAAGTTAATAATGCCAGTATCTCATATTTCACAGTAATGTACTTGGAACTTTCTTCCTCTTGTTTATGTAGCAAATGCAGAATTTCAGATAAACATATTTATTTTGATGTATGGCAAGCAAACTTATACTTTGAAAGTGATGTTTGTTTTAGATGACTGCCTGAGGCAAATGGAAAGAAATATTTATTCAAAACAGGAAAAAATGATCAAACATTTCACCTGTGCAGGCAACATTACTCTTCAAAGGAGATTCTAGTTGGTTAGCTGACTAAATTGATTTTGATAATGTTTTGTTTTTGATTTATTTTAGAATAATTCATTATGAGCAAAATTAAAATATATTGATATTTTAAGTTTGCATGAAAAATCTTTCCAGACTTTAGTCTTTGAATGTATACACAAACTAATGCATTACATTTGTTCTAAGAATTTGAATGTCCATCATAATAAGGCAAATGAGGTACAGGGTAGAGAATTTTGTCGATAAGCACCGTTCTAGTTCTTGATATTTCACTAAATAAAAGCACTCTTTATTTCTGTGTCCTTTTCTGGTGCAGAGAGAACAATGCTAAGAGTCCCTAATAACCCCAAGGAGGTCCACTGCAACACGGTGGGAGAATTATCAATTGAAAATTCTGGTCCCCGTGATTATTAAGGATACGCCAGTTCAGTAAACTCTAGCCAACAGAAACCCTGCAATTCAACGTTGCTAGGAAAGAGTATGTGAGCCAATTTAAGGGAGAAAAGAGAAGTGAATCCTGTGGATTTATGGATTCTTTACCGTGACGATTACTTTGAAGCTGTTACAGCTTTATTAAAAAATGTTGTCTGTTACCCCCCAAAAAAACCAAAGAAATGTGATTGTTAATCATTATATTGTTATTCTGCTGAATAAAAGACCTGTTTCTTTGCCTTTCTCCGTACATTTTATTCAGTAAGACAATCAAGTAATTTAATTAGAGTATTTCTGTGTTAGTATTCTGATTCTAGGAGAATAGAGTTTCAAAAATATATTACAATAAAGATGATAACTGGCTTATTGAAAGCCATCGATATAAAGGCTCCTTGAATCTTTCTTCTGGGGAAAGAGTAAGACATGTGTAATTTACATATATATCTATACATAGTCACATACATATTTAATATGCATATACATGAATATGTGCTTAAGAATACACATAAATATATAATACATGCAAACATAATGTATATATATGTAACAACTTGCATGTATAATGTGCATTTGCATGTATATAGGTACACAAGCACATGTACATGCAATGTGGATATACATGTTTATATGTATGCACATGTATACACAAAAGAGTATCTATGAGTGAGAGAGCCTATACAAAATATAACTCTAAAAGACTATTGTTCTTCCTTTTCTCATCCTGATAACACAATTCCAGATTGTAATGAGAATTCTATTTCTGTATCCTAGAACGGGATGACTAGGTCTGCTCAGTCTTAGGAATTGAAGTGGTAAGATTTGTGGTCTTCACCCTCAAGTTCTGTCCTTTTAGTAACTACATTAATATGTTGATTCCATGTACCATCCCTGGTTTTACCTTTCAATTAACTTAGAACATGAATATAATGTTTAGTTTGTCGTACTGGTAGCAGCATACTGAGCACATGATAAGAACTGAATAACACAAAACAAAACAAAAACAAAAAATAAAAGAACCTCCATTTAAGTAGTGTTCTAAAGTATAAATACTTGTGATTTTTCTGAGGAATTTCAAGGTGAGAAAGTTTCTCTCCATCTTTTCTTTCTCCATTCTTCACTTAATTTCAGGTCAAGACTAAATTTGTTCATTTTCAGGCCTAATACATAAATTTGGCTTCTGTCCCTTATTTGCATCATCATCAATTACATTCCATAACTTTGTGTCCCTTGCTTTCTTGTTCCAACCATGGCAAATGACTATTTCTTTTATAAAATACAAAATTATAGGTCTTATATTCAGATTCATAGCATGTTTTATTAGTAGCCATTATACCAATAAATACTAGTATAATTTGTCTAAATCAGTCTACATTGAGGGCTCACAGAGCCTTGATGATAACCTATATTTGCTCCAAATATACATAGAACTAAGAGTCATCATTATTATTTCACAAGAAAAAAATTATATGACAGCACATGATGACTTTCACATAAACCATCAGAACTTGTGAATTTGCCAGTGTTCGATGTTATCTGTAGACTATTCTGCATATATGTTTCTCTAGAATTATTTTCAGATTTGTGTTCTTTTAGCACATTACTTACTGTAATCATTTTTGATAATCTCTACACCTATACAAAACATTCTTGATGTATTTAAATCAGTAAAAGAAATTGTCTTAGTCAGAGTAGCTATTCCTGCACAAACATCATGACCAAGAAGCAAGTAGGGGAGGAAAGGGTTTATTCAGTTTACACTTTCCACACTGCTGTTCATCACCAAAGGAAGTCAGGACTAGAACTCTAGCAGGTCAAGAAGCAGGAGCTGATGCAGAGCCCATGGAGGAATGTTACTGTCTTGCTTCCCCTGACTTGCTCAGCTTTGTTTTCTTATCCAAGACTATCAGCCCAGGGATGGTACCACCTAGAGTTGCCCCCTTCCCCTGGATCACTAATTGAGAAAATGACTTACAGCTGGATCTCATTGAGGCATTTCCTCTACTGAAGCTCTTTTCTCTGTGAAAACTCCAGCCTGTGTCATGTTGACTCAAAACCAGCCAGTAGAGAAGCATTACATAATAGTCACAGGAATTCTCAAACACTAGAAAGATGTTAAACAGGTTAAAATGTTTCCAGGGAAGGTAAGAAAGCTGAAGTTTGGGGAAAATTCATATCTAATCTATCATTATCTCCATCTTATCTATCTATCTATCTATCTATCTATCTATCTATCATCTATTCTCTATCATTTATCCCCTCCATTTCCACTTCCTCCCTGCCTCCCTCGCATATATGTTATGCTGTTTTTTGCAAAACAATAACAACAACAATAACAAAACTGATGCTATAAGACAACATAGATGCTATATGTACAACATCGGGTTATACATGTATGAAGAGATTATTTAAGCAAAATAGATTAAGATCTTTAAGTGAATTGGTATTACCTTATTAACTTCCTCTTTTTAAATTTATTTTTACACTCCAGATTTTATTCCCCTGTTCATCCTCCAACTACTCCAACACCCCATATCTCTTTCCCACAACCCTGTCTCCACAAGAATGTCCCTACCCTCCACCCCCACCCCACCTGACCTCTATACTCCCTTCTATAACACCACGTAAAAGTATGCAAAGGCCCATTATGATTATACCAATTTTAATGGCATAACTTACTGTCAGTGATGATGAGAGTCTTGTAAGAGTAGCATGTGTTTTAAAAGTTGATTACGAACTTTTTTATTAACACATGAATTATTAGAGAACTCAAAGATGTAGAAATTTTTGCTTGCATGTTTATATAATTTTTTTACTTTCAAAGAAAAAATGCCTCCTTCCAGTCTTAGCAGACTTTGTGAACTAACTGTGCACCCAGTCGCATAATACCAAGAGGAAACTCGACTTCTAGGAGCTTTAACATGCCCAGGATCACAGGATTACAGGATCTCAAGAGCTGATCTTCACCAATCCTACATCCAATAGAGGGCTAATATCCAATACATACAAAGAACTCAAGAAGTTAGACCCCAGGGAACCAAATAACCCTATTAAAAATGAGGTACAGACCTAAACAAAGAATTTTCACCTGAAGAAATGTGGATGGCCGAGAAGCACCTTAAGAAATGCTCAACATCATTAGCCATTAGGGAAATCCAAATCAAAACAACCCTGAGATTTTACCTCACACCAGTCAGAATGGCTAAGATTAAAAACAAAGGAGACAGCAGGTGTTGTCAAGGATGTGGAGAAAGAGGAACACTCCTTCACTGCTGATGGGATTGTAAGTGTTACAACCACTATGGAAATCAGTCTAGTGGTTCCTAAGAAAACTGGACATGACACTTCGGGAGGACCCTGCTGTACCTCTTTTGGCCATATACCCAGAGGATTTCCCCAGCATGCAATAAGGACACATGCTCCCCTATGTTCAAAGCAGCCTTATTTATAATAGCCAGAAGCTGGAAAGAACCCAAATATCCCTCAGTGGAGGAATGGATACAGAAAATGTGTTATATATACACAATGGAGTACTATTCAGCAATTAAAAACAACGAATTCATGAATTTTTTAGGCAAATGGATGGAACTGGAAAATATCATCCTAAGTGAGGTAATGCAATCACAAAATAATACACATGGAATGCAATCATTGATAAGTGGATATTAATTAGCCCTGAAGCTCTGAATACTGAAAATACAATTAGCATATCAAATGAATCCCATGAAGAAGGAAGAAGAGGGCCCTAATCCTGGAAAGGCTTGATCCAGCATTGTAGGGAAGTACCAGGACAGAGAAAAGGGAGGGGGAAAGATAGGAGAATGAATGGAGAGAAGAGGACTTATGGGACGTATGGGGAGGGGGGCTGGGAAAGAGGAAAGCTTTTGGATTGTAAACAATGAATATAGAAAATAAAAATATATATTAAAAAAAAAGAGCTTGGTCAAACTAGGATCTCAGGATCCTAGAGGCAGCTTGACATCCAGGAGCTTTGACACACCCAGGATCTCAGCATCACAGGAATTAGAGGATCACAGGGACAGCTGGATTCTGAAGAGTTCTAACACAATCAATATCACAGGAGGTACAGGCTCCAGTCAGATACAGTGTCAGCTGGTAGCATTAGAGATAACCAGATGGCAAGAGGCAAGTATAAGAACATAAGCAACAGAAACCAAGGTTATTTGGTGTCATTATACCTGAGATCTCCCACAATAGCAAGCCCTGTATATACCATCACACCAGAAAAGCAAGATTCAGATTTAAATCACTTCTCATGATGATGATAGAGGACTTTAAGTAGGACATAAATAACTCACTTAAAGGAATACAAGAGAACACAGGTAAACATGTAGAAGACTTTAAAGAGAAAATACAAAAATACCTAAACGAAAACAGGTAAATACAACCAAAAAGGTAAAGAAATTGAACAAAACCACCCGGGATCTAAAATTGGAAATAGAAACAATAAATCACAAAATGAGACAACCCTGGAACTAGAGAACCTAGGAAAAGATCAGGAGTCATTGATGCAAGCATCAACAACATAATACAAGAGATGGAAGAGAGAATCTCAGGGGCAAAAGATACCACAGAAAACAATGACATGACAGTCAAAGAAAATACAAAAAAGCAAAAAGCTCCTAACACAAAACATCAAGGAAATCCAAGACACAGTGAAAAGACGAAACCTAAGGATACTAAGTATAGGAGAGAGCAAAGATTCCTATCTTAAAGAGCCAATAAATGTCTTTAACAAAATTATAGAAAAACTTCCCAAATTTAAAGAAAGAGATGCCTATGAACTTACAAGAAGAAGCCTAAAGAACTCCAAATAAATTGGACAAGAAAAGAAATCCCTCCTGTCACATAATAATCAAAACACTAAATGTACTAAAGAAACAAAGAATATTAAAAGCAGTAAGGAAAAAAAGGTCAAGAAACATATAAAGGCAGACCTATCAGAACACCAGACTTCTCACCAGAGACTGTGAAAGAGACTATGAAAGATCCTGGGCATATGTCATACAGACCCTAAGAGAACTCAAATGCTAGTCCAGGCTACTATACCCAGAAACACTCTAAATTATCATAGACAGAGAAGCCAAGATATTCCATGAAAAAAACAAATATACATAATATTTTCCCACAAATCTGGCCCTACAGAGGATAATAGATAGAAAACACAAGGAGGGAAACTATGTCCTAGAAAAGGCAAGAAAATAATCTTCTTTCAACAAAACCAAAAGAAGATAGTCATATGAACATAATTCTACCTTTAATAACAAAAATAACAGGAAGCAAAAATCACTTTTCTTTCATATCTTTTAACATCAATGAACTCCATTCCCTAATGAAAAGAAATAGACTAACAGTCTGGATATTTAAACAGGACCCAGCATTTTGCTACATAGAGAAAACGTACCTCAGTGACAAAGACAGACACTACCTCAGTGTAAAATACTGGAAAAAAATGTTCCAAACAAATGTTCCCAAGAATCAAGCTGGAGTGGCCATTCTAATATCAAATAAAATTGACTTTCAACCAAAAGTTATTAAAAAAATAAAAGGAAGGAAACCTCATACTCATCAAAGGAAAAATTTGCCAAGATAAACTCTTAATTCTGAAAATCTCTACTCTAAATGCAAGGGCACCCACATTCATAAAAGAAACTTCACTAAAGCTCAAAGCATACATTGCACCTCACACAATAACCGTGACTTCAACACTCCACTCTCAGCAATGGATTGAAACTAAACAGAGACACAGGGAAATTAACAGACGTTATGAAACAAATGAATTATATATATATATATATATATATATATATATATATATATATAGAGAGAGAGAGAGAGAGAGAGAGAAAGATAGATAGATAGATCGATAGATAGATAGATAGATAGATAGATATAGAATATTTCATCCTAAAACAAAAGAATATACCTTGTACTCAGCACCTCATGGTACCTTCTCCAAAATTGACAACATAATTGGTCAGAAAACTGGCATCAACTGATAATCCCATGCATTCAGTCAAATCACTAAGGACAAAGGCTGGTCGTCCATAACAACAAAAACAATGGAAAACCCACATATACATAGAAGGTGAACAATGCTCTACTCGATGATAACTTGGTCAAGGAAGAAATAAAGAAAGAAATTAAAGACTTTTTAGAATTTAGAGAAAAAGAGGGCACATCATACTTACGGAACAAAATGATAGCAGTGCTAAGAGGAAAACTCATTGCTGTACGTGCCTCCCAAGAGAAACTGGAGAGTTCAGACACTAGCAGCTTGATAGTACAACTGAAAGTTCTAGTACAAAAAAAAGCAAATATACTCCAGAGGAATAGATGTCAGGAAGTAAACAAACTCAGAGTTGAAATCAACCAAATGGAAAAAAAAAAAACTATGCAAAGTTGATTTCAACTCTGAGTTTGTTTACTTCCTGCCATAAATTGGGAAAAAATCTTCACCAACCCTACATCTGATAGAGGACTAATATCCAACATATACAAAGTACTCAAGAAGTTAGACGCCCAGGGAACCAAATAACCCTATTAAAAATGGGGTACAGATCTAAACAAAGAATTTTCACCTGAAGAAAATCGGATGGCCAAGAAACACCTTAAGAAGTGCTCAACATCATTAGTCATTAGGGAAATGCAAATCAAAACAACCCTGAGATTTCACCTTACACCAGTCAGAATGGCTAAGGTCAAAAACTCAGGAGACAGCAGGTGTTGGCAGGATGTGGAGAAAGAGGAACACTCTTCCACTGCTGGTGGGGTTGTGAGATGGTACAACCACTTTGGAAATCAGTCTGGACATGACACTTCCGGAAGACCCTGCTATACTTCTCCTGGGCATATACCCAAAGGATTCCCCTGCATGCAATAAAGGCACATGCTCCTTTATGTTCATAGCAGCCTTAATGCAGCCAGAAGCTGGAAAGAACCCAGATGTCCCTCAATGGAGGAATGAATACAGAAAATGTGGTATATTTACACACTGGAATACTACTCAGCAATTAAAAACAATGAATTCATGAAATTTTTAGGCAAATGGTTGGATCTGGAAAATATCATCCTAAGTGAGGTAATCCAATCACAAAATAATACACATGTAATGCAATCTCTGATAAGTGGATATTAATTAGTCCAGAAGCTCTGAATATCCAAGATACAATTAGCATAACAAATGACTCCCTTGAAGAAGTAAGGAGAGGGTCCAGATCCTGGAAAGGCTTGATCTAGTGTTGGAGGGGAGTACCAGGACCAGAAGGAGAGAGGTGACTGGAGAATGGGTGGAGAGAAGGTTTATGGGACATAAGGGGAGGGGAGAACTGGGAAATGGGAAATCATTTGGAATGTAAACAAAGAAATATAGAAAATAAAAATATATAATAATTAAAAAAGAACTATGCAAAGAATCAACAAAACTAGGACCTGGTTCTTTGAAAAAATCAACAACATAGATAAACTCTTAGCCAACCTATGCAAAAGGAACAGAGACAGAATCTAAATAAAATCACAAATGAAAAGGGAAGCTAAAAAAAGGCAAACTGAGAAAATTCAAAAAATTATCCAATCTTACTACAAAAACCTATACTTAACAAAATTGGAAAATCTGGATGGATTGGACAACTTTCTAGCCACATACCAGGTGCCAAAGTTAAATCAGGATCAGATAAATCATCTAAATAGTCCCATAATCCCTAAAGAAATAGAAGCAGTCATTAATAGTTTCCCATCCAAAAAAAAGCCCAGGACCAGATAGGTTTAGTGCAGAATTCTATCAGTCATTCAAAGAAGACCTAAGACCAATACTCTTAAAATTCTTCCACAAAATAGAAACAGAAGGAACACTATCCAATTCACTCTATAAGGCCATGATTACTCTTATATATAAACCATACAAAGACCAAACAAAGGAAGAGAACACCAGACCAATTTCTGTTATGAAAGCTGCATTAGTTTTCATCGTCTATTTTGACAATTTTTATTTGGTTGGTTTTGGGGCTTTGTTGTTGTTGTTTTTTGTATTTTTTTGGTGATTGTGGCATCTCATTAATATTAACTGAGGCTGTCTCTCCAATATGATTATCTTGATGTACCTGCTCTCTGAGGCTCAGAAGGTAAACATTCCTGGAGATGAAATTCTAACAATAAATAAAGTTTTTGTGGTCCTATTGCAACACTGCAGCTGTTTAATTAGGATAAAAATAGGAGAGGGATAGTGGAAAGCAGGTGCAGAGCCATGGCACGGCAGAAGCATTAAGAAGCCAGCATCATCACTGTCCTGGCAAATGTCCCCAAAGACCCCAATTCCATTGGCTTCCTCATGTTCAATATCCAACTCTAATAGTGTGCTAAAGATGTTACTCAGTTAAACTGCTCAGTGTGCAGTGAGTTGTTTTGAATGTCCCTGGAAACCAAAGCACTAATTCATGAAGAGGGAGGTGCTTGGGAGAACATTTTTATTTTGTTTTTGTCTTGAGCCCCATACAAAATATGACACAGGATCAAGAATATATGATGAATTGTGTTGGTCTGTGTTCAACCCTAAAGGAATGTTTTTTGAAATGTCTTCATATTAAAATTATCAACATTGCCCAGCAACTTCAGAAATGCAAATATCTGTGGTGCAAGTTTCCACTGAGGCATAATATAGAACTTGGCACATTCTATTTCAGCAAGACTTCCAGTTAATTTGAAAGACATTTTTGTTTGGGGACTTTGTGTTTTAGTTCTAGAAAACTAATGTCCAGGTGGATGACATCCATGAGTGATGCAGTCCAGGTGGAGGACAAGAGGAAAGCCTGCCATCACAGCAAGCCAGAGCAGCCTGAGTCTCCACTGTGAAGAAGCTAGCCAAGCAGATGGTCAACGGTGAGTTGACTGGAGAGAGTTGAATGGAGAGAGTCAGAGGAAAGGCATCTTCCCGTGGGTGTTTATTAGATGTTTGAATGATAGTGATCAAATCTAACAATTATTAGCAGACTATATTATGTTTTATCCTCTGTGATCTCCAATTATTACTAATAAAAGAGTTGTAGTTTAGATAAGATAAAGCTTAAGGAAGAAATAGCTATGACTGAAGAACAGTTTCTCTAGCTCTCCCTCATGGAAATTCTCCACAAGTGAAAGTGGAGTGATTTTGATCCACCCAGCAGTCAGCACACAGGAAGCAGCGTACACAGGTGAGACCAGCCTTGCATATCGGGAATCCTGCCAGAGGCCTCTGGCAGGAGCCTTCCAGTTTCCACCCCTGGATCAAGAACAACCCCTGCCATAGCACGACATCTCCAAGTGGCTAAGGAAGCCAGCTATACACCCAGCTGCATGGAGACACAGCCAGCACAGCCTGCATCCAAAGTTGTTTGGGGTCACAGAGCTACATACCCAAAACAACTACAAGGGAGTGGGTCTCAGCCGCCATCTTTGCTCCTGTGACTGTGTAACAGATTGGTAGTCAGGGATCACCAAAATAGAGGATCACTTGGTACACACCCAACCAGGACTCTGCCTGCACCCAGGAACTTGGCAGCACCACAGAAATCTGTGCCAGGGGAAAGCAGGTCACCCAGAGTTGCTGAGATATGCCTGCAGACACACAAGAGGAGCAAGCTCCAGCCAGGGACAGCAGGACCAACTAACACAAGAGATAACCAGATGGAAAAAGGCAAATGTGAGAATGTTGCTAACAGAAATCAAGGCAATATGGTACCATCTGAACCCAATTCTCCCACAAGAGCAAGTCCTGAACACCCCAACACACCAGGAAAGCAAGATTTAGATTTAAAATCACAGGTCATAATGCTGATGGAGGGCTTCATAGAGGACTTCAAGAAGGACATAAATAACTCCCTTAAAGAAATACAGGAGAACACAAGTAAAGAAGAACTAAGGGAAAGCACAACAAAACAGGTGAAAGAATTAAACAAAGCCATCCAGGATCTAAAGGAGGTAGAAACAATAATAAAATCACAAAGGGAAACAACTTGAGACATAGAAAACCTAGGAAAGAAGTCAGGAGTCATGGATCCAAGCATCAACAACAGAATAAAAGAGATAGAGGAGAGAATCTCAGATGCAGAAGATTCATAGAAAGCATTGATACAAGAGTCAAAGAAAATGAAAAATGCAAAAGGCTCCTGACCCAAAATATCCAGGAAATCCAGGACAAAATGAGAATACCAAACCTAAGGATTTTAGGTATAGAAGAGAGTGAAGATTTCCAACTTAAAGGGCCAGTAAATGTCTTAAACAAAATTAGAGAAGAAAACTTCCAGAACCTAAAGAAAGAGATGCCCATGAACATACAAGAAGCCTACAGAACTCCACATAGATTTCACCAGAAAAAAAAATTCCTCCTGTCACATAATAACTAAAACACCAAATGTACTAAACAAAGAAAGAAATTAAAAGCAGTAAAGGGAAAAGGTTAATTAACATATAAAGGTATGCCTATCAGAATTATACCAGCCTTCTCACCAGGGACTATGAAAGGCAGAAGAGCCTGGGCTGATGTCATGCAGACCCCAAGAGAACACAAATGCTGAGCCAGACTTCTATATCCAGCAAATCTCTTAATTACCATAGATGGAGAAACCAAGGTATTTCATGACAAAAAAAAAAGTTACACAGTATCTTTCCAACAAATCCAGCCATTCAAAGGATAATGAATGGAAAACACCAACAAAAGGAGGGAAACTACACACTAGAAAAAGCAAGAAACTAATATTCTTTCAAAAAACCCAAAAGAAGGTAACCACACAAACATAACATTTACATAAAAAAGAACAGGAAGTAACAATCACTATTCCTTAATATCTCTTAACATCAATGGACTCAATCCCCCAATAAAAAGATATAGACTAACAGACTGGATTTGTAAACAAGACCCAACATTTTGCTACATACAGGAAACACATCTCAGTGTGAAAGACAAACACTACCTCAGAGTGAAAGGCTGCAAAACAGTTTTCCAAGCAAATGGTTCCATGAAACAAGCCGGAGTAGGCATTCTAATATCCAATAAAATAGACGTTTAACCAAAAGTTATCAAAAAAGACACAGAAGGACACTTTATACACATGAAAGGAAAAATCTATCAGAAAGAACTCTCAATTTTGAACATCTATGCTCCATATACAAGGGCACCTTCATTTGTAAAGAAAACTTTACTAAAGCTTAAAGCACACATTGCACCCCACAAAATACTTATGGGTGACTTCAACACCACACTCTCCTCAATGGACAGATCAGGGAAACACAAACTAAACAGAGACACAGTGAAACTAACAGAAGTTTTGGACCAAATGGATTTAATAGATATCTATAGAACATTTCATCCTAAATTAAAAGAATATACTTTCTTCTCAGCACATCATGGTACCTTCTCCAAAACTGACCATATAATTGGCCACAAAACAGACCTCAACAGATATAAGACTGAACTAATTCAATGCCTCCTATCAGATCACTGTGGATGATCTTATTACCACTAAGTCTGGCAATAAAAACAACAATAGCAATAAAAACAACAGAAACCATATATACACATGGAAGCAGGACAATGCTCTACTCAATAATACATTGGTCAAGGAAGAAATAAGGAAAGAAATCAAAACCTTTTTTAGAATTTAATGAAAATGAGGGCAGAGCATACCCAAATTTACAGGACACACTGAAAGCAGTGCTAAGAGGAACACTCATAGCTCTGAGTGCCTCTAAAAAGAAGCTGGAGAGAGCTTACACTAGCAGCTTAATAGCACATGTGAAAGCTTTAGAACAGAAAGAAGCTAATACACCCAAGAGGAGTAGAAGGCAGGAAATCATCAAACTCAGGGCTGAAATCAAGTTGAAACAAAAGGAACTATACAAAGAATCAACAATACCAGGAGCTGGTTCTTTGAGAAAATCAACAAGACAGGTAAACCTTAGCCAGACTAACCAGAGGGCACAGAGACAGTATCCAAATTAACACAAACAGAAATGAAAAGGGAGAAATAACAGAAACTGAGGAAATTAAAAATTTTATCATATCCTACTACGAAAGTCTATACTCAACACAACTGGAAACTCTGGATGAAATGGACAATTTCCTACACAGATAAAAACTACCAAAATTTAATCAGGATCAGATAGACCATCTAAACAGTCCCATAACCCCTAAAGAAATACAAGTGGTTATTAACAGTCTCCCCCCCAAAGAAGCACAGGACCACATGGTTTTTGTGAAGAATTCTATCAGACCTTCAAAGGAGACCTAATTACAATACTCTTCAAACTACTCCACAACATAGAAACAGAAGGAACATTACCCAACTAGTTCTTTGAAGCCACAATTTCGCTGATACCAAAACCACACAAAGATCCAACAAAAAAGAGAACCTTAGACCAATTTCCATTATGAATATCGATGCAAAAATATTCAATAAAATACTTGCCAACCGAATCCAAGAACACATCAAAACGATCATTCACCATGATCAAGTAGGCTTCATCCCAGGGATGCAGGGATGGTTCAATATAGGAAAATCCATGAATGTAATACACTACATAAACAATCTCAAAGGAAAAAAAAAAACACATGGTCATTTCATTCGATGCTGAAAAAGCATTTGACAAAATTCAGCATACTTTCAGGTTAAGGGTCTTGGAAATAACAGGAATTCAAGGACCATACATAAACATAACAAAAGCAATATATAGCAAACCAATAGCCAACATCAAACTAAATGGAGAGAAACTTGAAGCAATACGATTAAAATCAGGGGCTAGACAAAGTTGCCACCTCTCTCTACATTTATTCAATATAGTACCTGAAGTTCTAGCTAGAGCAATTCGACAACATAAGGAAATCAAACAGATACAAATTGAAAAGGAAGAAGTCAGATTATCACTATTTGCAGATAAGATAGTATACTTAAGTGACTGCAAAAACTCCACCACAGAACTTCTACAGCTGATAAACAACTTCAGCAAAGTGGCCAGATATAAAATTAACTCAAGCAAATCAGTAGCCTTCCTATACTCAAAGGATAAGCAGGCTGAGAAAGAAATTAGAGAAACGACACCCTTCACAATAGACGCAGACAATATAAAGTATCTTGGTGTGACTCTAACAAAACAAGTGAAAGATCTATATGACATAAACTTCAAGTCTTTGAAGAAAGACATCCATGAAGACCTCAGAAGATGGAAAAATATTCTATGCTCTTGGATTGGCAAGATTAATATAGTAAAAATGGTCATCCTGCCTGTCTTAGTCAGGGTTTCTATTCCTGCAAAACATCATGACCAAGAAGCAATTTGGGGAGGAAAGGGTTTATTCAGCTTACACTTCTGCAATGCTGTTCATCACAAAAGGAAGTCAGGATTGGAACTCAAGCAGGGTTGGAAGCAGGAGCTGATACAGAGGTCATGGAGAGATGTTCCTTACTGGCTTGCTTCCCCTGGCTTACTCAGCTTGCTCTCTTATAGAACCCAAGAGCACCAGTCCAAAGGTAGTACCACCCACAAGGGTCTCTCCCCCCTTGATCACTAATTGAGAAAATGCCCCACAGCTGGATCTCATGGAGGCACTTCCCCAACTGGAGCTCCTTTCTCTGTGATAACTCCAGCCTGTGTCAAGGTGACACACAAAACTAGCCAGTACAATTGACCCTTTGTCATCTTGACACACAAACATCACTGTTAAGCCTCAACCCTTACTTTCTTATTCATCCCCAAGATCTAAATTACTTTAAAATTCCCACAGTCTTTACACATTAAAAGTTCAATCACTTTAAAATGTCCAATATCTTTAAAATTCAAAGTCTTTTAAAAATTCAAAGTCTCTTAACTGTGGGCTCCACTAAAATACTTTCTTCCTTCAAGAGGGAAACAAATCAGGGCACAGTCACAACCAAAAGCAAAACTCAAACTCCAATGGTTCAATGTCTGGGATCCAACTCACGATCTTCTGGGCTCCTCCAAGGGCTTGCTTCACTTCTCCAGCTTTGCCCTTTGTAGCACACAGCTTGTTTTCTAGACTTCAGCTGCCTGTGCTCCACTGCTGCTGCTGTTCTTGATGGTTATCACATGGTACTGTTATCTTCCACTGTAATTAGGCTTCACCAACCCTCTCATAGGCTCTCACCAAGGCTCTCTGCTCTTATGCATGACCCCTTCAAGTCCTGGGCTGTTAATTGCAACTGAGGGTGCACCTTCACCAATGGCCTTCCATGCCCTTTCACTATGCCAAGAGCCTCAGCTGCTCTTCATGACCCCTTCATGCCTTCAAAACCAGTACCATCTGGGTGACTCTTAACACAGTACCAAGTCCAGCCACAGCACAAAATACAACTGTAGATATCTCTGGAACACACTCTCTCTGCTCTTAGAAAACACTTCCAGAAGATTTCACCTCAGTGATGCTGGTCTCTTCTTAATCACCGCTAATTTCTTAGCTCCAGCTAATCAGCATCAATAGTCCCAGTAACACAAAGGTTTGCTTTAGTGATTCTGGTATCTTGTTACTCACAGCTGATTCTTCAGCCCCAGCTAACCAAAACCACAGAATCTTCCCAATCAAAACATGGCCCCTTTAAGAGTCTTTAATCTTCCCTCTGAAATTTCACAAGCCAGGCCTCCATCTTTTGCACTGTTCTTAACATTGTCTTCCAAGCTCCTACAGAACTTTCCACCGAGCTCTTAATATTCTAATGGCTTTTCTAGCTCAAAGTTCCATAGTCCTTCCACAATCCTCCCCAAAACATGGTCAGGTTGTCACAGGAATACCCCACTATGCTGGTACCAATTTGTCTTAGTCAGGATTTCTATTCCTGCACAAACATCATGACCAAGAAGCAATTTGGGGAGGAAAGGGTTTATTCAGCTTACACTTCTGCATTGCTGTTCATCCCAAAAGAAAGTCAGGACTGGAACTTAAGCAGGTCAGGAAGCAGGAGCTGATACAGAGGCCATGGAGAGATGTTCCTTACTGGCTTGCTTCCCCTGGCTTGCTCAGCTTGTTCTCTTATAGAACCCAAGAGTACCAGCCCAAAGGTAGTACCACCCACAAGGGGCCCTCCCCCCTTGATCACTAATTGAGAAAATGCCCCACAGCTGGATCTCATGGAGGCACTTCCCCAACTGAAGCTCCTTTCTCTGTTATAACTCCAGCCTGTGTCAAGTTGACACACAAAACTAGACAGTCCACTGCCAAAAGCAATATACAGATTCAATGCAATCTCCATCAAAATTCCAACTCATTCTTCATAGTGTTAGAAAGAGCAATTCTCAAATTCATCTGGAATATCAAAAACTCCAGGATAGCTAAAACTATCCTCAACAGTAAAAGAACTTCTGGGGGAATCAGTGTCTCGGACCTCAAGCAGTACTACAGAGAAATAGTGCTAAAAACTGCATGGTATTCATACAGTGACAGGTAAGTAGATCAATGGAATAGAATTGAAGACCCAGAAATGAACCCACACACCTATGGTCACTTGATCTTTGACAAAGGAGGCACAACCATACAGTGGAGAATAGATAGCCTTTTTAACAAATGTTGCTGGTTCAACTGGAGGTCAGCATCCTCAGTTATCAGGGAAATGCAAATCAAAACAACACTGAGATTTCACCTCACTCCAGTCAGAATGGCTAAGATAAAAAATTCAGCAGAAAACAGGTGCTGGTGAGCATGTGGAGACAGAGGAACACTCCTCCATTGCTGGTGGGGTTGCAAGCTGGTACAACCACTATGGAAATCAGTGTGGCGGTTCCTCAGAAAACTAGACATGATAGTACTGGAGGATCCTGCTATACCACTCCTGGGCATATACTCAGAGGATTCCCCAGCAAGTAATAAGGATATATGCTCCATTATGTTCATAGCAGCCCTATTTATAATAGCCAGAAACTGAAAAGAACCCAGATGTTCCTCAGCGGAGGAATGGATTCAGAAAATGTGGTACATTTACACAATGGAGTACTATTCAGCCATTAAAAACAATGAATTCATGAAATTCTTAGACAAATGGATGGAACTGGAGAATGTCATCCTAAGTGAGGAAACCTAATCACAAAAGAACAATCATGGTATCCACTTATACATGGATATTAGCCTAGAAACTTGGAATACTCAAGACACAATTCACATATCAAATGACGCCCAAGAAGAAGGAAGGAGAGTTCTCTGGTCATGGAAAGGCTCAGTGCAGCAGTGTAGGGGAATACCAGGACAGGGACGCAAGAATGGGTGGATGGGGGAACAGAGGGGAAGGGAAGTGGGCTTAGGGGCCTTTTGGGAAAGGGGGATCCAGGAAAGGGGAAATTATTTGAAATGTAAATAAAAAAGATATCGAATAAAAAAGAAAGAAAGAGTGTTTTTAATATATCTTATGCATGAAGTTCCTGACTTTGTATAGATTTGAACTACACATCATTCTCTGCTTGGGGTTTTTATTACCCCACAGAAGCACTTTTGGCTCTTTTCCAAGCAAGACAGGCATATCTTTAATAGCAAATCTCAGGTCAACCATGCTCTGTTCTCAGAGCTCTTGCTGAAGTGAATGTCACTTCTAGTGCCATCTGTGCCTTGTGTATAGGGTTGAAAAGATAGAGATTTGCTGACTGGGATAGTTGCTTCTCTGCTTACCATCTGCCACAGGTGCTGTATATGATGTATGTAGCAGCCTATCTTCAGAAGAAAAGTTGAATTAACCAGCAGGGACTCACTGAACTGCTTGTCCCACTTTTAGACCAACATATTCTGTGGCTGGGTGGAAACAGGATGTTAGAACACTGTTTGCTTTTCTCGGGTAATTTTTTTATGCTAGGTAAAAATAGGTGTGCACTGAGAGAAATAATCTCCTAGAGTTACAGAAAATGTGTAGCAGATCAAAAGCTATAGTTAAAAATAACAAAGCAAGGTATTTTCCTAGTTTCATTCTTAATAAACACTAATGGGTGATAAAGCCACTTTAAGGAAAGAATGAAAATAACAGAATATCAACTAATCTTATAAAAATAATTATCTTCCTAAATATTACCTATGATCATCATAATATCTATGATATTGCATTAGTAAATAAATGTAAGTATTCACATATTTGCTTCCTCATATGAGGGTAAATGATTTTCCCTTTTAATTTTTTATTAGATATTTCCTTTATTTACATTTCAAATGTTATCTCCTTTCCCAGTTCTTCTCCTTACCCCCCCCCAGAAAATTTCATTTATTAAAATTTGATTTGAAGTAAATTCTTCTCAAATGTAAGAACATCCTGACTGTAGTTTCTTCTCCTTTCACTTGCATCAGGTACCTTCTACCTCTCCTCTTCTCCAGGCTCTCCCTCTCTGTTTCCTTGCAGAAAAGAGCAGGCCTCTAAGAGACAACAACAAAGCACCACACAACAATATATAATAAGTCAAGTTAAAAGTCTCCATAGTAAGGCTCGACAGGGCAACCCGATATGATGAAAAGACCCTTAAGGACATGCAACAGTGTCAGAGACATGGCTTCTTCCCCTGCCAGGAGTCCCATAAGAGCACTGAACTAATAGCCATAGTGTTTGCAGGCCCATGGTGGCCCTGTGCTTGCCATGTCATTCTCCATGAACCCTGCTCAGGCGACTCAGTGGGTCATGTTCTCGTGGTGTCTTCCAAACACTCTCACTTCTACAATCTTTTCTCTAAATCTTCCATGGTAGTCCCTGAGCTCTGAGGGATGGGATCCGAATCTGATGAAGACTTCTGACTTAAAACTACTCTCTGTAAAATGTCTGGCTGTGTGTCCCTGCACCTGCTCCCATCTGGAGGGAGCCTACTGATATGTGTATACTCTCATGAACCATTTACACACACACACACAAACACACACACACACACACACACACACACACACACACCACACACATTGTTTTTAATGGTGGTTCTACCCTAAGTCTCTGGGCTACTGAGTCTTCAGTTCCTGGACATGAACTCCCTGTCATGTCATGTACCTCAAGTTCAACCATACATTAGTTGACTACATGTTCTGCTCTATCATTGCACTAGCCCATCTTCCAAGCTGGGCAGACTATAAAATGTGGTAATTGTGTGGTTGCACTTGTGTCCAGGTTTCTCTTTCCCTAGACTTTAGAGTACCTTCTTAAACCAAAGTGACCAGAGAATAAGGATGAATGCTCCATGCAGGATATTTTATTTATTTACAATAAAATATTATCCCCTTTACCAGTTTCCCCACTGGAAATCCCCTATCTCATCTCCACCACACCCCTGCCTGTTTATGAACCCACACATCTATGGCCACTTGATCTTTGACAAAGGAGCTAAAACCATGCAATGGGAAAAAAGACTGCATTTTCAACAAATGGTGCTTGTTCAACTGAAGGTCAGCATGTAGAAGAATGCAAATCAAACTATTCTTATCTCTTAGAACAAAGATCAAGTCAATAGGATCAAGGACCCACACAAAACCAGATAACACTGAAACTAATAGAAGAGGAGATGGGGAAGAGCCTTGAGTACAAGGGCACAGGGGAAAATTTCCTGAGCAGAACACCAATGACTTACACTCTAAAATCAAGATTCAACAAATGGGACCTCATAAAATTGAAAAGCTTCTGTAAGGCAAAGGACACTGTCAATAGGACAAAATGGCAACCAAGAGATTAGGAAAAGATCTTTACCAGTCCTACATCTGATGGAGGGCTACCATCCAATACATTCAAAGAACTCCAGAGGGCCAAATAACCCTATTTAAAAATGGGGGAAAGAGCTAAGCAGAGAATTCTCAACTGAGGAATACTGAATGGTTGATAAACACCTAAAGAAATGTATTTATGTTCAATGAGGTACGTGGCTATTGTCCTCTGTAGTTGGGTCTGGCTGTCAGTTTTCTGAAAGCAACACTCTTCTCCAGCATCAGCTCATGTTGTTTCAGAATTTCCATGGGATCTCCCAGGCCAATAACAAAATGTAAACCAGTCACAGTATTTGAAGCCTTGCCTGGGTGCAAAAGATGGCCAGTTTAGACTCCATATCATTCCTTACTAATAGTGCTCAATAGGGTCATGCTTATAGATTCCAGGAAGGTTTACTGCACTAGGTCTCTACTTCGCTTGACAAATGCTTCCCACTTCCAGATATCTTAACCTGCAGTCTTTCCCTCCATCTTTTCTCCCTCCCATCCCTTCCACTCATGTTCACACCTTTCCCTAGCCTACATCTCCCTAAAACAACTATTTTGCTTCCTCTTTACATGGAGATTCTTGTTCCCTCCATAGAGCTCCCCTCTTTGCCTAACTTCTTTGGGTATATAGATTGTACCTTGATTACCATTTACTTGACAACTAATATCCAATTATAAGTGAATATATTTGTCTTTCTAGATCGGAGTTAGCTTACCCTGAATGGCATTTTGTAGTTCCATGTTTTGCCTGCAAAATTTCTTTTGTTTTCTTTTGTTTTCTTTTCTTTCCTTTTCTTTTCTTTTCTTTTCTTTGCTTTTCTTTGCTTTTCTCTTCTCTTCTCTTCTCTTTTCTTTTTTCTTTCTTTTTTTTTTGAAGCAAAGACCTGAGCAATTGCTTTCCCTGTCATTTTATTGTCTAGATCTGTAAAAAAAAAAAAAAAAAAAAAAAAAAAAAAAAAAAAAAAAGCAGGTTGCTCTAGGATAAGCTATTGTCTCCACAACTAAGCCCACAAATTTTGTTTGGTTTGTGGCACCAGAGTGATGTAGCTTCTGTCAACCTTTCCCTAAGCAGACATAATTCCCTCTGGTTTTCATGGCAGACTTAGTCTTCACTGAAGTGTTCTAGCATTTCTTGAGCCAACAAAGGTCCACGGGAAGAGAAACATATATGTTTAAACCACAAATTGCTTTCTTGAGCAGAACTAAAGGGTAGAGAGGGAGAGGTACCATTGCCACAGCAATTATATGTCTTGATACTGGGACACATCTGCTTTTATCATCCACAAAGAAAAAGATAGAAGAATGTCCAAGTGATAACAGAATCAAGAATCCTACAAAGAACATCCCAAACCTGATCATTTTTAGCCCATCTAAGGAATTTTAACCTTATCAGTGAGACAGATAATGGAGTCATTTACGTTTTTATATAGTGTGCCAAGTATTAAGGTCTTTGTTTTTATTTTGATTTTAACATATGTGAAATCCTTATGTTCTCAGTGAAACCCAAGAGGTAGGCAGCATTCTGGTTCCCATATTGCAAAAAGAGAAAGTAAAGCACAAAGAGGATTACTAATCCAAGCCAGACCTCATTAGCAGTGAGGGGTTGAAGTTGAGGCATTGAGCTTTAAGGTCTAAAGATACTCCAGTACAAAGGAAGGTTAAAATAGTAGTCACACTCCATGTTTGACTGCTTAAAACTATCACATAGCATTCTGACTGAGTATTTACCCTCTATGGCCCTGAAATCCAGTTCTCTATCCTTTTGCTCATAGCCCTTCCTCTCTGATATGACAAGCAATTTTGGCAGCAGGACTCTGTAGTCTGAATATGCTGTGCATGGTGATGGGGTCTGTGACAGGGGTTCACTCATAACAACAGTCACTTTAAAGCAGATCCATCTGCTAGAGGTCCTGGGTGGTAGGATCACCACGCTAGCGCCCCACACTGGACAAGGGTTTGATGCTACATCACTTCCCACCACTCAGCATGTATTATGAACTTCTCTACCTCTTGTCGCCCCATAACTGAGCTGATGAATCTAGTCAGATGGGAGAGTTACAAGATGAAGTTAGTTGGCTGCAATAGCAAGGGATGCTTCGTGGGCTTGTCCAGATTTACAAAGTAAATCTTCATTTATTTTGTGTTTTCCAAATCTATTTTAATGGCCATAAAACAGTTTTGGGGTTAATGGTTCTTGGTCTCTTCTACTTTTACAGGTTTTAAAAAAATCCATTCTTTAATAATTTATACTATAGGAATTTTCTCTCTTTTTATTTGATATATTCCTTATTTACATTTCAAATTATTTTCCCTTTCCAGGAACCCCCCTTCAAGAAAGTCCCATAAGCCCTCTTCCCTCACCCTGTTCCCAAATCCACCCCTTCCCACTTCCCTGTTCTGGTATTCCCCTATACTGCTGCACTGAGCCTTTCTAGAACCAGGGGCCACTCCTTCCTTCTTCCTGGACATCATTTGATATGTGGATTGTGTCTTGGGTATTCCAAACTTCTAGCCTAATATCTGTTTATCAGTGAGTGCATACCATGAGTGTTCTTTTGAGACTGGGTTACCTCAATTAGGATGATGTTCTCCAGCTCTGTCCATTTGTCTAAGAATTTCATGAATTCATTGTTTCTAATGACTGAATAGTGTATATATACCACATTTTTTGTATATATTCCTCCATTGAGTGACATCTGGGTTCTTTCTAGCTTCTGGCTATTATAAATAGGACTGCTATGAAGATTGTGGGGCATGTATCCTTATTACATGCTGAGGAATACTCTGGGTATATGCTCAGGAGTGGTACAGTAGGGTCCTCTGTAAGTGACGTGCTCAGATTTCTGAGGAGCTGCCAGACTGATTTCCAAAGTGGTTGTAACAACTTGTAATCCCACCAGCAGTGGAGACGTGTTCCTCTTTTTCCACATCCTCACCAACATCTGCTGTCTCCTAAGTTTTTAATTTTAGCCATTCTAACTGGTGTGAAGTGAAATCTCAGGGTTGTTTTGATTTCCATTTCCCTAATGACTAAGGATGTTGAACATTTCTTAAGGTGCTTCTCAGCCATCTGAAGTTCTTCAGGTGAAAATTCTTTGTTTAGCTCTGTACCCCATTTTTTAATAGTGTTATTTGGTTTTCTGCAGTCTAACTTCTTGAGTCTTTTGTATATATTGGATATTAGCCCTCTGTCACATGTAGGATTGAAGATCTTTTCCCAATTTCTTGGTTGCCATTTTTGTCCTTTTGATGGTGACCTTTGCCTTACATAAACTTTGTAATTTTATGAGGGGCCATTTGTCAATTCTTGGTCTTAGAGCATAAGCTATTGGTGTTCTGTTCAGGAACTTTCCCCTGTGCCCATGTCCTCAAGGGTCTTCTCCAGTTTCTTTTCTATTAGTTTGAGTGTGTCTGGCTTTATGTGGAGGTCCTTGATCTACTTGGAGTTGAGTTTAGTACAAGGAGATGAGAATGGATCAATTTGCATTCTTCTGCATGCTGACCTCTGGTTGAACCAGCACCATTTATTGAAAAGGCTATCTTTTTTCCACTGAATGTTTTCAGCTCCTTTGTGGAAGATCAAATGACCATAGGTGTGTGGGTTCATTTCTGGATCTTCAATCCTATTCCATTGAACTACTTGCCTGTCACTGCACCAATACCATGCAGTTTAACACTATTGCTCTGTAGTATTGCTTGAGGTCTAGGATACTGATTCCCCCAGAAGTTCTTTTACTGTTGAGAATAGTTTTAGCTATCCTGGGTTTTTGTTATTCCAGATGAATTTGAGAATTGCTCTTTCTACCTCTATGAAGAACTGAGTTGGGACTTTGATGGGTATTGCAATGAATCTGTATATTGCTTCACCTGCAAATTTCATGATGTCATTTTTTTTTTTACAGCCAAGTGTCAATGTGTCACATTTTCTTTATCAGTTCTTTGGTTGAAGAATATCTAAGTTGCTTCCTGTGTATACCTATTATAAATAAAGCTGCTATGAACATAATTATGAAAATGCCCTTGTGGTAGGCTAGAGTAGCCTTTGTGTATATGACCAAAAGTGGTATTGACATACACCAATTATCAATTATCTGAGAAACCACTATATTGATTTCCATTGTGGTTGTATGAGTTGGCACTCCCACCAGTCATGGAGGCATGTACCCCTTGTTTGTCATCTACATCAGCATGATCTCTCATTTAAGGAATTGCTTTAGGTAGAAAAACTATTTGGAATCCAAATTATATCCAATCTGAAGATTTTTCATTTTATTTGCGTTTATATGTATGTTTATGTATAGTCTTGTACAGCAGATGCATATATGCACATTTGTTTCTGGGCATGCATAGAAACATTCACACAGAGAACATAGTAAAATGTGGACAATCTTATTTCATTATTCAGTCTTATCTCTTGAGACACGGCATCTCATTGACTCTAAAGGGAAGCTGGTAGCAATTAAGCACCAGATCCTATCATCTCTACTTCTACATCAGCGGAGCTGCAGGTATTAATGTAACCACAACCAGGGTTTTAAGATTGCTTCTGAGAATCAGACTTTATGTCTTCCTTCTTAGGCAGCTATATCCTCACCCCTCAAATTACATCAAGTCTTAAGCTAATTGATGATGAGGGTATCCTCCACTATAATTCATTCCCTTGCATTAAAAATGTGTTAATGGTCCCTAAATATATTTATTTTGGCTAGATTACAATTGTTATCTATTGTTCAAATATCAATTTACAGTTTCCTTTGAACATACTTTGCTAATATGATTCAAGTGTAAAATTATGTACCATTAAAAAATGAAGATTATCCTATATTGATCAGATAGTCCTACTTCTGTCAGCCAAAGGATGACAAGAAAACACTAGAAATGCCGCTGAGTAAGAATAAATGTACCTTTTAGACAAATGATGCCCCTGTACAAACATTCCTGACTGCCTACTCTGTGTCTTTTAAATATCTATGCCAGCCTGCCTATTGTCTTTTAGGAGGGCAAAAATGCAATTAATAGTGCCAAAATTGCTCTCTTCTGAAGACTTTCAGTATAAAAGCAAGTGCTGAATTTATTTTTATTTAATTTTCTATTAGTTTTATGTTATTCAGTAATTAATATGAACTTAATATCTGAAAACACATATATGCTGATTTTCTAATTTGGAAGGTTAGAAATGCAAAATACATAGTACTGAAACCAGATGCGTGACCTGGAAAGTTTGAGTTTCGTTGGATGCTTTAGGGAAATGTGCTCTCCTGCTATTTTCAGTGTCTAGAGATTATTTACTCTATGAATTTTCTCATTGAAGTGACAATATACTTGACAAGAACCAATTCAGGGAAGGACGGGTTTATTATTGTTTAGAGATCCAGGGCATATTTCTATAATGGAGACGTAGACCTGGGAGGAGTGAGAGGCTAATTGGTCAGATGACATCAAAAGTGAGTAAGCAGAGGATGAATGTTATAAAATTTCAACACCCTGCCACAGTGATCTACTTCCCCCAACATGGGTGTACTTTATAGGAGTTATATAGCTTTCCCAAATAGCACATCAAGCTAGAGACCAAGTATTCAAACACCAGTGTATGGGAATATTTCACTGCACTCCCCAGCATGTGGTTCCTTCTGCTATTTTCATAGATATTAGAATATATTCTACTGCATTGTCTATATCATTAAAGCATTTTTACATTTTGGTTCTAGGAAGGAAACTCTAAAGATGTCTAATATCACAGAGATTTTAAGCTCCTATAATTAGGACAAGTAGGATTTGGACTACATCCAGTTATAATATATGAAGACATTTTTTTAAAGAAAAGCCTATTTACTGATATATAACTGAACATCTGTGACCATTTATGTGAATATTAAACATGGCCTTTTCTATTGGAAGTATTTAGATGCTGAACTATTAGTAATACAGTAAATAATTTTTATAGTTTTTTTATGTTGATGTGATTGAAAAAGGGCTGGTATGACTTATATTTCCAGATTACAATATTGAAGTAAGTCAGAACAAGAAATTGAAGAAGAAAATGGAGCAGAAATCAGGTCGTTTGCTAGCTTACACTTTCTGTAAGTGTTCACTCACTGTAGGTACCAAGACTCGTGAGGCCTGTGATGTCATACAGGAGACAATTAGGACATTGTATAGGTCTGTTGCCAAGGCAATAGCTGCCATATAACCAGAATTCAATGGCCCACCTTTCCCTGTAATTACTTCATCACCCGAATATAACTGGGCAGCGTTTCTCCCCCTCTCTCTCTTCTTTTCCTCTCATTCTTTCCTTCCTTCTTCCCACCCTCTCCCCCTTTCCCCATCTTAAATAAAGTCCCACGTGGAACTGTTTCGCCTGGTGTATCTCATTGAGGCCCATGTCTCCACTGCATCCCCATGCCCGCTCAGCCCGCGCATGCAGGCAGACAGGGGACCTGTGTCCCAGTGCATGCAGATGGACCTTTGCGCAGAAAAACCAACACTCACTCCCTCTAAAAGTTTAGCTAATGTTGTTTTATAATTTTGGACCATATGGCCAAGGATGGTATTGTACTCAGTGAGCTTGGCCCTTCTACATCAGTTAATAATAAAAACAGTACCCCTGAAATATGCCCATGGGGGAAATTAGATCTGGGTAACTCATCATCTGAGACTCTATTATTAGATCATTTTAGGCTCTGCTAAGATGCCTAAAAAACTCATTAGTGTAACAATGAAAAACAATTCAGAGAGATTTTATTTTGTTCTTTGGTTCATCTTAGAAATCAAATATTTGTAAAACTATTATTACTGCTTATTACAAAGCCATGGTTTAAAACTTGTCAGACAAAATACCTTAAAACATTGTTTTTTGCTTAAATTAACAAAACTGATATAACTCTATTTAGTTAATGAACATAAAATTTTAATCAGATATTTAATTTTAGCTTAAACTTCCAGTAATTCACCTGTGTAATTGTGCTTATATAATAGACAGGAAATTCTTCAAAACATTAAAGAGACAAATTAAGCTTAAAATTTTGTAAATAAAAGCATGTCTTTCTCATTTTGGAATGGATGTGCTTTAAATGTTTGGAATTTCAAATAAAGATTATGTGGTTTTGCTCTCTTATATGTGAAATAATGATATATTTCTATTTTCACTCTTAAAATAGTAAATGAGTAGAAATTTCTTTCAATTTTAAATTTATCACAATCGTCATGTTCTCAATAACATCTAGTAATATTCCACTAAGTGAAAATTAAACCCCACATAGGAAGAAGTTATTTATCTCACACTTGTAAGGGGAATTTTCTATAAGAGTAACACTGTAAATATTATTCTGGGAAAAAACTTTTCATCTTTGTCTCATCTCAACACAGTTGATGAAAGAATTTTCAGAAAGGTTGTAGGCTAGAATTTTGTATTATGAAATTAAGCATCCCATATGAGCACCTCAATTTTTTGATATTTCTAAAAATCTCCTAAGTAATATATATCAAATTATATACATACACAAAATACTATATATATTCTATTTATATTATATATATATTAAACTAGTTGTTAAGTTCAATGTTATTTATAGTATATTTTATGTAAAGCTCTTTTAATAAAACAATTCACACATAAGATTTTAATAGTTATGTGAAAGTAAAAGAAAAGTATTCTAAGTTATTTTATAATCTTATTTTTATTCTTCTTGAAACTAAGATTAAGAAACAATTCAAAATCTGGAAAAGTAAAATAAACTGAAACCACTGGAGTTTTATTTTGGTTGGTTTAAAACTGCAGTTTAAGTAGCAGAAGAACCAATTAGAAATATCATTATTAGCATCCATTAAATAGAGATCATTAAAGTTATATACTCATTCATTATAATTAATCTCTAATGCTAATCTGAGATATAATTAAATTTCATAACACTTTAAAATTATTTCAATCCAATATCTGATTTATCTAGCATTTACATCTCAAATGGGACTTTTGAAGCCTGACAGTATTTTAATGAAAAAATATTTCTTGTAGGATGACTGAATCAGTAAACCTTGACCTGAAGTTTACAGTGGCCTACCCATGTGCTGCTAACTCCTAAAGCCTGCCTTACACCTTGTGGCAAATGATGACAGAGGTCATGACCAGAACAACCAACCAAATGGTGCTGACTACATGGAGTGACTGGTCATGTGCCATTGAGGCCCAGATGGAAGGTAAAAATGCTTGCCCAGTTTTTGCAGTAAATTAGTTTGTTTATCAATTGCCTAAACCTGAAGTCTGTGTCCTTGATTCTCAGCCTTCTTAGCCCTGCTTCCAAGGGTCTTGGAACCCGTTGCAAGCAACATTATTTGATCCTAAAATACCAATCCCACCATTATAAATGATTATTTCAAATATATCCCTATGAATTTCTGTGTTTATTTCTTAAGATTTATTTTATTTGTTTTAAATAATATTTGTCTGCATACATGAATACAGAGGCCAGAAGCACAGATCCTCTGAGATGAGTTCATCAGTGGTTGTGAGGCCTGTGACATGGGTGACCAAAATCAGTCTAAGGTCCTCTGGAAAAACAGTACTCTTAGCCACTGAGACCTCTTCACAGCAATATTTCATTGATGATTGTTTTTTTTTAATTTATTGATCATGTTACTGTTCAAAATTACTTCATTTAAAAATAATGCATGATTTGAAATTATTTTTATGCCTAAAGATTCAATTTGATCTGAATAAAATTTGTGAACATGGATGCATATCTGTCCTTTGCCCTCTATTGATATAAATAGGAGGCAATGATACAATAATTAATCATTTCTTAATTATTGCTCATAGATTGACTATTTCTTAGAAGATATTTGCTTTCAAGTTTTCATTTTTGTGAATTTTTATCTGGCTTATATAATGCTGATAGTATTCTTTTGGATTCTGAAGGTATAGTTGATTTTCCCAATGTTTTAGATTGTTGTCCTTCATGAAAAGGACTTATTTATATTAATTATGAATTTATATTTATTCTGGAACATTTAATAAAACTTGATATTAACAATTATTATAGTTAATTAGGAAAATCAGTTTTCATAAGCCAGGCATTTATAAAATCAACAAATGTGGGTGGGCATGTATATAATGTTGTATAACAGAGAGCAAAGAATCAACTACAAAATGCATTATTTACTTTCAGTTTGTACTCAGTGGACATTGTGTAAGTAAATCATCATTCTAAACAAATTTTATGTCCATCTCCTATTTGTGTACTTATCACGGCTAAGTAGCTCAGCATTGGTTTCGTGAGGTTATATACTCCACAGAAAATATTAATCTTAAGTGAGAATACTAAAATCATTGTCTCCTACTTCAATTCAATGTAGTGACACTTATTGACAGCTTCCTTATTTTAGAGAGCATAACTGGTTATATAATATATTAAAGGTGGAGATAATGTGTACATATATTATTTTAGTGATAATATTTTACTATATATACAATGTACTTAATATTTTCAATTAATAATTGTTTAAAAGAGTCAGCCCCAAAACACAACTTGTACCTTGAAGTGATAAAAAATAGTTTATTCTGGATTAAAATATGAATGATCATGGTCCAAAAACACAGTTTTAGCCCAACAAAAATCCATGTTCCAACCTAGAAGCAATTTCATGATTTTTTTCATATTATTGAGAAAGAGAGGTTCATAAATCCACTTTTTAAAATTCCTTGGTGAGAACATCTAGTAGATCATTACAGCAAAGTGGAGAAATATTACCTATAGATCTCAGATAACTTACACCTTTTAGTTTATGATGTTAGAATTTTATTAAGTTAATACATTCCCAAATGTTTTTTTTTTTCAGTAGAAATGATGCAAGCTCCCTACCATAATGGGGCAAGAAAATGGTTGTTTAGTGGAATAAAGATATCTCTAGATAAAATTTAATTAGCCTCCAAACTTCCATCATTCTAAACCCTCACAGTCATTGAAGCTTTAACCATTCCATCTATCTTTGCAGGCACAGTTTCTCCTCAAAAAATTATTGTTCATAAAATACATCTACTTCCTTATTTTATTTTATTTAATAGTTTCTTACTTCTCCATTTTGTGCTCAGTAGACTCTCAACTTTTCTGGTTGTCTAGTTGAATATATAGCTAAAACTTGCCTTAGAATGTTTGCTGCATGAATAAAGTGTAAATAAATAAAGGCAATTTTTTTTCTTTGAAGAATTGGACAACCTATTCACTCTATCAAGAGCATAGTACATCCAGGTCCATATTTACAATATTATTTTAACTTTATTATAAAAATTAAGAACTTCATACCTTTATTAACATAGGTTAATTGAATGCAAACGATAATTTTTATTCATGAAATTTAAGGCAGCGATTAAAACTTTTATTTATGAAATGATAATGTGTAATAAAAGCTATGTATATTTCTGTATCTTAAATATTTATTAAATGAGAAAATGCCATATTTACATATAATGAATGTATGAATGTAATACAATCTATATTGGGATAGTCTGACTTCAGATTTTCAATGCACAATTTTGTATGAATTTGTATGTAAAAAACATACAAACATGTAAAGTATATTTGTAAAATAGTCTATGACCATTGAGTGGAATTTGTAGAGTAAATTTAAAGTCTTTTGTTAGAATTTATTCATTTATTTTATTTATTTATTTATTCATTTTATTTAATCACCCTTGACATGTATTTGATTTCATTTCATATTTGCTTGGCCATATGTTTCATGAAATGTGTTATTTAAGTTCAAACTATTATTACACACAGGGACATGCACACACAAACACACACAGACAGGAAGCTTCTGCCATAAAGACTACGACTTTAGATTATATAGTTTAATTAGTGTTTTTATAAAACATAGAAACTTGGCTTTTTATTTTATTAACTCTAATTTAGAATAACTCGGAATAAGATCTCATATCACCATGATCTCATATCACTTTGCACAAAAAATATGGTCTCAGCTGACTAGTGGTTTCCCTCAGAGGAGCAAAACCCATTATATTCATAATTTACTACGTAAATTGATAGTATACATTTAGTTTCTATGACAAGTTGTGAATGGGAGAATGAAGCAGAGTAATCTTTGTTTCAGGGTTAATATATAAGAGGAAATAAATAGGGCCATGAACAAATATAGTCTGACTTTCAGTATGTGGCTGCATGAATAGTATGATACCCATGGAATCCTATCAGAATGATAACATGAGGACTTATAAACTAACAAGTAGTTTGCAACAACAGTCAGTGAGAAAATATAAAATGGAAAAGCACAAGGTTTAACTTATGAGAAGGAATGACTGTATGGCACACTGGTTTGAATTTTTTTGGTAACTGTAAACGTACCCAGAGAAATAAATTATAGTTAAAAATAAATTTAGGCTAAAGAAATGATCTGTCAGATCCTAGGTAGATAAACATGCCAGTTATTTCAATTATCACAGCTTTCCTAAGCATATACAGTATAAGGGATAGATTATCCTCCCCACATGAGAGGGGTCTACGGTAGTTAATTAATTGGAATAACCTAAGATACTAAGCCACGATTCTAGTTAATATGGCAGAGATATAATTTCTACACTCAAGGATATTTTTACTAATTGTACATGACTTTAATATATCAAATTTTACTATGCTTAGAGAAGCCATAAACTGAGAAGGGTGTCCCACACTTGTAGCCTCAGGATTTGTGAGATTGTGGCAGGAAGATTATTGCATGTTTGAAACATATCTGAAGAGTCTGTGTCCAAAAACCAATATTCAGTGTTTGTGTGTGTGTGTGTGTGTGTGTCTGTGTGTCTGTGTGTGTCTGTGTGTCTGTGTGTCTGTATGTATCTGTATATGTGTATGTCTTGGAGTCACTAAAGGGAAAAGGAGTTTATTAAAGCTTACATTTTTAGGTTACAGTCTATCATTCTAAGGAATTCAAGGAAACAAATGAGAGAGAAAGAGAGAGAGAGAGAGAGAGAGAGAGAGAGAGAGACAGAGAGACAGAGAGACAGAGACAGAGACAAAGACAAAGACAAAGAGAATGACAGGCAGAGAATAAGAAAGAGAATTTAGTTCATGCGTGCATGTTCTCAGTCCTCTTTCTCCACTCTTACACAGTTTATACTCTTTTTCACAGAAAGTAGTACCTGCCTCAGTGATGAGGTATTCTCATGTCAAATAATATAGTCCAAATAACACCCATTGTGGCCATAACCACAATGGAATCTGATTTACATACACCCCTCTTGAGACTTTCTTGCCACATGATCCCACATCACAAAAGATTGATATATAATATTAATCATCTCACATTTCCTCCCATGGAATCTCCACATAAGTGGTTTGGACTTTCACATATGGTGTTCTTGGGAGATTGGAATTTCTGAAAAAATGAGTGATCTACACAAGACAAGCAAAATACATGGTAGGAGATTACATGATATGGAAGGTCTGAGTTAATACATCACTGCTATCTTACTAGTTGAGACCGACAACTTCAAAGAATATTTGTTACATTTAGAAAATTTCAAAGTATCAAGACACATAATAAATATCCCTAAACGTTACATTTACAAACATTGAGAATATTTCAAAATTGACAACTATCTCAAGATGGCCATTAAAGCAATATAAATTCAAATATTTTCTCTATTCATACACACACACACACACACACAAACACCAACTCTACTGCAATTATGTCCTGGATTGTTAAAATGTATCAAGTCTAAAGAACAAAACTTGTTGGCAGTAAAATAAAATATATGTCACATTGATATATATTTTCTTTCTAATTTTTGAAGTAACTCTGTGTGTGTGTGTGTGTGTGTGTGTGTGCACATGTACAAGAGTATGCCAGTCCTCATGTCCATTTTTGTACCCAGGAAGCATTAGATAACTTATTAAAATAGGAGTCAGGGTTGAAAAACACCAACATTCTCTGTCCTGCTTATTGCTGTGGTTACAGGTACAGGAACAATGACCAGCATTTCTATAAGTTTTGGAGTTCGGATTGCAGGCTGCATGTTGTTTTTTCAGCAGCTATTCTTATATATTGCTCTATATTCTCAACTCTGATTTTTTTCAAGAAATCCTTTTACCTTTAAAAATCTAAAGGTAATTGACAAACACCTTAATTGACAGCATTTAGTCTTAAAATATTTTGCTCTCTATGTGCATCCAAATGCTATTCATCTTCCTGGAACTTTGTACATGTGATGATTTATAACTTATAATTAATCAAATATAGTATCCACATTCTCATCCATACTTTAAAAGTAAAAATCAATTTATTTGCTCATCTTTTAATCGACCATTAAACAGCATTGACAAAACTCTGATGATGCTGAGTTTTTTTATTTAACACTGAGATGAATACTCAAATATTGGGCCACTGATACAAAAAATTTTTATATGCACTGTCCGCAGCTTGTAGCTTTCCTGATTCCCAAGGAAGTTGAAGTGCTAACAGAGAGAACAAGGGTATTGAAGCTTCCAAGAGCTATTCTTACCATCTGTTTATGAAAGTGCATGAATTTTAGGAGTGTTAATTAGTAAAAGTGTTGACTCAGGGAGACTGTGCTAGGAAGGGCCAGGTCTTACTTTCAGTCCCTAGCACTACAAAAAACAAACAAACCAACAAACAGCATCAACTTCCAGGACTTGTTAAAGATGGTACAGGAAACTTGTATTCCTATTATATTGATTGAATGTAAAAAGCCAGGCCAGTACAGCAATTTCCTTATCCTTACACTTGAATCTAGTGCCTACATGATCTATATAAGTTCAACAAAACTGAAAAAAGGGGTCTTGAAATGTGTCCATTAAGATAAAACATAATATATTGTTTAATATTTCATGTAAACTTCTGCCAACCTAGATTTACCTAGAAGAAATGTTAATGAGGAACTTTCTAGACTGTTTTCCTCTGTGTGTTTATCTGTAAGAGATCATATTAATTCTTGTGGGAAAATCTACCCTAAAATTGAGTGACAGCATCCCCTGGAACTATGCCCTGAATTTCATACTTTCAGTCCCTAGCACTACAAAATGCTACAAAACGGATAGATAATATGAGCTGAGGATTAGGCACATGCACACTCATTTCAATTCTTCATTTGGCTTTGAATGTCACTAGGTGTTTCAAGTTCCTGATATCTTGGCTTGTCTGCTATGATGGACTGTAACCTGGAGACATATGATAAAATAAATCTTTCTTTGCTTACTAGCTTTTTGTAGAGATATTTTATTACAGAGACATGACAAAAACTAGAAATGAGACCTGTAATTTAGAAGATAATTATTGTCAAGAAGAGGACCTGGCAAGCAAGATCTCTTGCTTCACAAGTCTGACAGAGATTGATCTAAAAATCAAATAAAGGTGAAAGAGAGTAACTCTTATACAAAGTTGTCCTCTGACCTCTATCTGTGAAGTGTATCATAGCCACACACAATAACAGTAAATAAGATAAAGAGATAAAAAATAAAATAGACATATGCACTAACCCATGATTCCATAAAATTCTTATAAAATATAATTTAAAAGCTTAAAAATAAGTACATTTCCTTAATATTCCAAAATATTATATTTAATAGTACTGGGGAGTAATCTAACAATTAAGATGCAAATAAATACACACAAGATAGGTTATTTTTCTTAGGATTGTGTGTGTGTCTGTGTGTGTCTGTGTCTGTGTGTGTGTGTGTGTGTGTGTCTGTGTGTATGTGTGTGTCTGTGTGTGTACGTAAGAGTATGTGCATAAGAGAATAGATACTCTCCAAAGACTAATAATCACTCTGGTACTATGGTTGCAGTAATTATGAGGTTATTTTTCTATATGAAAAAATTGGAATTTTCTATTTGAAAGTATTAGAATTTGAATTCAGATCCTCTAGATGAGCAACAAGTCTCTATCTCATTGCACCACCTTGGTTGTCCCGGAATCATTTTTAAAACTGCTTACATCCATCTAGTTGTTACAATTTGAGAGAATTTAATTCACATCAACAAGCCTTGAAAATTTATCAAAATTTCAAAGCTACTTCAATTTAATATGAATACCAATTTATTTATGATTGATTACCATACTGTGCATGTATACATCTATATATCTTTATGATCTATTGATATTTCATATCTTCTTAAAATTTTGTATTTTCAATTACACAGCAAACAACCAAGTATTGTGAACAAAATATTCAAAAGAAAGAGGCAGAATAACAACTCTAGTCTTGTACATTCTAAAACGTCCAGTTACCATTTTTTCCCATATTGAAAGTGACAGATATTCTTTTCACACAGCTGTTATAAATAGGAAGGATTTCTGAAAGGTTTTACTGTATTCAAATATCCACGGGCAATGAGAGAGGTGTTGAAAACAGTACGGTAGACTGTTCTTTTTTTTTTCTTTCCTTTTAAAACTACAATTAAATTCCCACAAGGAGAAAACATAAAAGTTACTACATATTCAAGATAAGTTTTACAAGTTTTCAGTGAAAATAGACAAAAAGGCATTCTTGAATATATTTTCACCCACTTATTCTCTTGAGAAAAAGAGTGGGGCAGGGAGAAGGCAGTCAGAAAGTTGTCAGGAGGTGTTCAGCTGCGATGGCATTCGTGCTCAGCCATCATGCACCTCACTGGCTGTTTTGCATCGTCAGACAGGTTTCAGAATGGCTCAGTAAATGATTTTGTACTAGATTTCAGTGTGTTATCTAGAAATCATATGCTAGAAAGTTAGTCCCCAAAGTACCAGTGTTAAAAGGGCAGACCTTTGGATTCTACTTAGGTCATGCTTTCCTCACAGTCATGAATTAATCATGACATTATCCAGGGAAAGGTTCATGGAAGGGAGTCTCTTACAAATAAGAGTTTGTTGTTGTTGTTGTTGTTGTTGTTTTCTGTAGAAAGGATTCTGAAAGTTACCAGAGATCCAATATATATATATTGTCTTTTAATGTTGGATAACCTGAAGGCTTCTCTTAACTATAAGATGAATTCATTTAAATTTATTATAAATCACATGATTTGTTACTCTATTGTAGTAACACAAAATATTCTAAGCTGATTTCATAGTTACATTTCTATTGCTATGATAAGATACCATGGTCAAGGCAATTTTTTTAAAGTTTTTTATTTTCTATATTCTTTGTTTACATTCCAAATGATTTTCCCTTTCCCGGTTCACCCTTCCCCAAAAGTCCCATAAGCCAGCTTCCCTCTGACCATTCTCCCATCAAACACCTTCTACTTCTCTGTACTGGTACTCCCCTACAATGCTGGATCAAGCATTTCCAGGACCAGGGACCTCTCCTTCCTTCTTCTTGGGAGTCATTTGATATGTGAATTTTGTTTTGGGTACTCAGAGCTTCTGAGCTAATATCCACTTATCAATGACTGTATTCCATCTGTGTTCTTTTGTGATTAGGTTACCTCACTTAGGATGATATTTTCCAGGTCCAACCATTTGCCTAAGAATTTCATGAATTCGTTGGTTTTAATCTCTGAGTAGTATTCCATTGTGCAAATATACCACATTTTCTGTATGCATTCCTCCCTTGAGGGACATCTGGATTCTCTCCAGCTTCTGGCTATTATAAATAGCACTGCTATGAACATAATGGAGCATATGTCCTTATTGCATGACAGGGAATCCTCTGGGTATATTGCAGGGTTCTCCAGAAGTGTTATGCCCAGTTTTCTGAGGAACCGCCAAACAGACTTCCAGAGTGGTTGGACCAACTTGCATTCCCACCAGCAGTGGAGGAGTGTTCCTCTTTCTCCACATCCTCACCAACACCTGCTGTCTCCTGAGGTTTTAATCTTAGTCATTCTGACTGGTGTAAGGTGAAATCAAGGGTCCTGTTCATTTGCATTTCCCTAATGACTAGTGATGCTGAACATTTTTAAGGTGCTTCTCAGCCATTCAAAGTTCTTCAGGTGAAAATTCTTTGTTTAGCTCTGTTCCCCTATTTTTAATAGGGTTATTTGGCTGTCTGGAGCCTAACTTCTTGAGTTCTTTGTATATATTGGATATTAGCCCTCTGTCATATGTAGGATTGGTGAAGATCTTTTCCCAATTTGTTGGTTGCCCTTTTGTCAGCTTGAGAGTGTCCTTTGCCTTACAGAAACTTTGTAATTTTATGAGGTCCCAATGTCAATTCATGATCTTAGAGCATTAGCTATTGGTGTTCTATTGATGAACTTTCCTCCTGTGCCCATGTCTTCAAGGGTCTTCCCCAGTTTCTTTTCTATTAATACAGTGTGTCTGGTTTTATGTGGATGTCCGTGATCCACTTGGAATTGAGCGTAATACAAGGAGATAAGAATGGATCAACTCCAATTCTTCTGCATACTGACCTCCAGTTGAGCCAGCACCATTTGTTGAAAAGGCTATCTTTTTTCCACTGGATGGTTTCAGCTCCTTTGTGAAAGATCAAATGACCATAGGCGTGTGGGTTGATTTCTGGGTCTTAAATTCTATTCCATTGATCTACCTGCCTGTCACTGTACCAATACCATGCAGTTTTTTACCCTATTGCTCTGTAGTACTGCTTGAGGTCAAGGATACTGATTCCACCAGAGGTTCTTTTACTGATAAGAATAGTTTTTAGCTATCCTGGGTTTTTTTGTTATTCCAGATGAATTTAAGAATTGCTCTTTCTATCTTTATGAAGAACTGAGTTGGGATTTTGATGGGGATTGCACTGAATCTGTAGATTGCTTTTGGCAAAATGGCCATTTTTACTATATTAATCCTGCCAATCATTGAGCATGGAAAATTTTTCCATTTTCTGAGGTCCATTTTCTTCGATTTCCTTCTTCAGAGACCTGAAGTTCTTATTGTATAGATCTTTCACTTGTTTGGTAAAAGTCACTCCAAGATACTTTTTATTGTTTGTAGCTATTGTGAAGGGTGTCATTTCCCTAATTTCTTTCTTAGCCTCCTTATCCTTTGAGTATAGGAAGGCTACTGATTTGCTTGAGTTGATTTTATAACAAGCCACTTTGCTGAAGTTGCTTATCAGCTGTAGGAATTCTCTGGTGGAGTTTCTTGGGTCACTTAAGTATACTATCATATCATCTACAAATAGTGATAGTTTGACTTCTTCCTTTCCAATTTGTATCCCTTTGACCTCCTTATGTTGTTTAATTGCTCTGGCTAGAGCTTCAAGTACTATATTGAAAAGATATGGAGAGGGCGGCGGCGGCAGCAGCAGCGGCAGTGCAGCAGTGGCTGGTCCAGCTGAAGGGCCATCAGCAGTGGAACCAAGGCGACACAGGGTCCAGTTAGGCCCTGCACCCATGACCACTGACCTTCGATGACCGGCCGGGCTGCAAGCAGCTGCGATTTTGCGGCGCCTTTCGCAGCACAGAATACTAAAGGCAGTAAGAGAAAAAGGCCAAGTAACATATAAAGGAAGACCTATCAGAATCATAGCAGACTTTTTACCTGAGACTATGAAGGCTAGAAGGGCCTGGGCAGATCTCATGCAGACTATAAGAGAACACAAATGCCAACCAAAACTACTATATCCAGCAAAACTCTCAATCACCATAGATGGAGAAACTAAGATATTTCATGACAAAACCAAGTTTACCCAATATCTATCCACAAACCCAGCCCTACAAAGGATAATAGGAGGAAAACACCAATACATGGAGGGAAACTTCACCCTGGAAAAAGCAAGATAGTAACCTTTCATCAAACCCAAAAGAAGTTCAGCAATCAAATTTGAAAAATAACGTCAAAAATGACAGGAAGTAACAATCACTATTCCTTAATATCTCTTAACATCAATGGACTTAATGCCCCAATAAAAAGACACAGACTAACTGACTGGATATGCAAACAGGACCCTACATTTTGCTGCTTATAGGAAACACACCTAAGGGTCAAAGACAAACACTACCTTAGAGTAAAAGGCTGGAAGACAATTTTACAAGCAAATGGTCTCAGAAAACAAGCTGGAGTAGCCATTTTCATATCAGATAAAACTGACTTTCAACCCAAAGTCATCAAAAGAGACTCTGAGGGACACTTCTTGCTGGTCAAAGGAAAAAATGCAACAAGAAGAACTCTCAATCCTGAACATCTATGCTCCAAATCCCTCTTTCGTAAAAGAAACTTTATTAAAACTCAAAGCACACATTGTACCTAACACAATAATTGTGGGTGACTTCAACACTGCACTTTCCTCAATGGACCAATCAGGAAAACAGAAACTAAACAGGGACACAATGAAACTAATTGAAGCTTTGGACCAATTAGATTTAACAGATATATATAGAACATTCTATCCTAAAACAAAGGAATATACCTTTTTCTCAGCACCTCATGGTACCTTCTCCAAAATCGACCATATAATTGGTCACAAGACAGACCTCAACAAATATAAGATGATCGAACTAATCCCATGCCTCCTATCAGATCACTATGGCGTAAAAGTGGTCTTCAATAGCAACAAAAACAACAGAAAACCCACATACACGTGGAAACTGAACAATATTCTACTCAATGATACCTTGGTCAAGGAAGAAATAAAGAAAGAAATTAAAGACTTTTTAGAACACAATGAAAATGAAAACACAACATACCCAAATCTATGGGACACAATGAAAGCAGTGCTAAGAGGAAAACTCATAGCCCTGAGTGCCTCCAAAAAGAAAATGGAGAGAGCATACATTACCAGCTTAATGACACACCTGAAAGCCCTGAAACAAAAAGAAGCTATTTCACCCAGGAGGAGTAGAAGGCAGGAAATCATCAAACTCAGGGCCGAAATCAATCAAGTAGAAACAAAGAGAACCATACAAAAAATCAACAAAACCAGGAGCTGGTTCTTTGAGAAAATCAACAAGATAGTTAAACCCTTAGCCAGACTGACCAAAGGGCACATAGAAAGTATCCAAATTAACAAACTTAGAAATGAAAAAGGAGACATAACATCGGAAACTGAGGAAATCCAAAAAATCATCAGATCCTACTACAAGAGCCTGTACTCAACACAACTGGAGAATCTGGAGGAAATGGACAATTTCCTTGACAGATACCAAATACCAAAATTAAATCAGGACCAACTAGACCATCTAAACAGTCCCATAATACCTAAAGAAATAGAAGAAGTCATAGAAAGTCTTCCAACCAAAAAAAAGTACAGGACCAGATGGTTTCAGTGCAGAATTCTACCAGACCTTCAAAGAAGAGTTAACACCAATACTCTTCAAACTAGTCCACAAAATAGAAACAGAAGGAACACTACCCAATTCCTTCTACGAAGCCACAATTACGCTGATACGAAAGCCACACAAACATCCAACAAAGAAAGAGAACTTAAGACCAATTTCCCTTATGAACATCGATGCAAAAATACTCAATAAAATTCTTGCCAACCGAATCCAAGAACACATCAAAACGATCATCCACCATTATCAAGTAGGCTTTATCCCGGGAATGCAGGGTTGGTTCAATATACGGAAATCCATCAATGCAATCCACTACATAAACAAACTCAAAGAACAAAACCACATGGTCATTTCATTGGATGCTGAAAAAGCATTTGACAAAATTCAGCATCATTTCATGCTTAAAGTCTTGGAGACAACAGGAATTCAAGGCCCATACCTAAAGATAGTAAAAGCAATATACAGCAAACCGGTAGCCAGCATCAAACTAAATGGATAGAAACTTGAAGCAATCCCACTGAAATCAGGGACCAGACAAGGCTGCCCCCTTTCTCCTTATCTTTTCAATATTGTACTTGAGGTACTAGCTCAGGCAATTCGACAACATAAGGAGGTCAAAGGGATACAAATTGGAAAGGAAGAAGTCAAACTATTATTTGCAGACGACATGATAGTCTACCTAAGTGACCCAAAAAACTCCACTAGAGAGCTCCTACAGCTGATAAACAACTTCAGCAAAGTGGCAGGTTATAAAATCAACACAAGCAAATCAGTGGCCTTCCTATACTCAAAGGATAAGCAGGCTGAGAAAGAAATTAGTGAAATGACCCCCTTCACAATAGTCACAAACAGTATAAAGTATCTTGGGGTGATTCTTACCAAGCATGTGAAAGATCTGTATGACAAGAACTTCAAGACTCTGAAGAAGGAAATGGAAGAAGACCTCAAAAAATGGGAAAACCTCCCATGCTCATGGATCGGCAGAATCAATATAGTTAAAATGGCCATTTTGCCAAAAGCAATATACAGATTCAATGCAATACCCATCAAAATCCCAACTCAATTCTTCACAGAGTTAGAAAGAGCAATTATCAAATTCATCTGGAACAACAAAAAACCCAGGATAGCTAAAACTATTCTCAGCAAAAACAGAAAGTCTGGGGGAATCAGTATCCCTGACCTCAAGCAATACTACAGAGCAATAGTATTAAAATATGCATGGTATTGGTACAGTGACAGGCAGGAGGATCAATGGAACAGGATTGAAGATCCAGAAATGAACCCACACACCTATGGCCACTTGATCCTCAACAAAGAGGCTGAAAACATCCAATGGAAAAAAGATAGCCTTTTCAACAAATGGTGCTAGTTCAACTGGAGGTCAGCATGCAGAAGAATGGGAATTGATCCATCCTTGTCTCCTTGTACTAAGCTCAAATCCAAATAGATCAAGGACCTCCACTTAAATCAGACACTCTGAAGCTAATAGAAAAGAAACTGGGGAAGACCCTTGAGGACATCGGTACAGGGAGAAAGTTTCTGAACAGAACACCAATAGCGTATGCTCTAAGAGCAAGAATTGACAAATGGGACCTCATAAAATTACAAAGTTTCTGTAAGGCAATGGACACCATCAAGAGGACAAATCGGCAACCAACAAATTGGGAAAAGATCTTCACCAATCCTACATCAGATAGAGGGCTTATATCCAATATATAAAGAACTCAAGAAGTTAGACTCCAGAAAACCGAACAACCTTATGAAAAAATGGGGTACAGAGTTAAACAAAGAATTCTCACCTGAAGAACTTCGTATGGCGGAGAAGCATCTTAAAACATGCTCAACTTCATTAGTCATTAGGGAAATGCAAATCAAAACAACCCTGAGATTTCACCTTACACCAGTCAGAATGGCTAAGATTAAAAATTCAGGAGACAGCAGGTGTTGGAGAGGGTGTGGAGAAAGAGGAACACTCCTCCACTGCTGGTGGGGTCGCAAATTGGTACAACCACTCTGGAAATCAGTCTGGCGGTTCCTCCGAAAACTGGGCACCTCACTTCCAGAAGATCCTGCTATACCACTCCTGGGCATATACCCAGAGGATTCCCCACCATGTAATAAGGATACATGCTCTACTATGTTCATAGTAGCCCTATTTATAATTGCCAGATGCTGGAAAGAACCCAGGTATCCCTCAACAGAAGAGTGGATGCAAAAAATGTGGTATATCAACACAATGGAGTACTATTCAGCCATTAGAAACAATGAATTCATGAAATTCTTAGGCAAATGGATGGAGCTAGAGAACATCATACTAAGTGAGGTAACCCAGACTCAAAAGGTGAATCATGGTATGCACTCACTAATAAGTGGATATTAACCTAGAAAACTGGAATACCCAAAACATAATCCACACATCAAATGAGGTACAAGAAGAAAGGAGGAGTGGCCCCTGGTTCTGGAAAGTCTCAGTGAAGCAATATTCAGCAAAACCAGAATGGGGAAGTGGGAAGGGATGGGTGGGAGGACAAGGGAAGAGAAGGGGGCTTACCGGACTTTCGGGGAGTGGTGGGCTAGAAAAGGGGAAATCATTTGAAATGTAAATAAATTATATCGAATAAAAAAATTAAAAAAAAAAGAAAAGAAAAGTTATGGAGAGAGGGGGCAGCCTTGTCTAGTCCCTGATTTTAGTGGGATTGCTTCAAGTTTCTCTCCATTTAGTTTGATGTTAGCTACCAGTTTGCTATATATTGCTTTCACTATGTTTAGGTATGGGCCTTGAATTCCTGTTTTTTCCAAGACTTTTAGCATGAAAGGATGCTGAATTTTGTCAAATGCTTTTTCAGCATCTAATGAAATGGCCATGTGAGTTTGTTTATGTAGTGGATTGCATGGATGGATTTCCTTTTATTGAACCATCCCTGTATCCCTGGGATGAAGCCTACTTGTTCATGATGGATGATCATTTTGATGTGTTCTTGGACTCAATTGGCAAGTATTTTATTGAGTATTTTGCATCGATATTCATGAGGGAAATTGGCCTGTAGTTCTCTTTCTTTGTTGGATCTTTGTGTGGCTTTTGGTATCAGTGTAATTGTGGATTCATCGAACAAGTTGGGTAGTGTTCCTTCCATTTCCATTTTGTGGAATCATTTGAAGAGTATTGGTGTTAGGTCTTCTTTGAGGGTCTGATAGAATTCTGCACTAAAACCATCTGGTCCTGTGCTTTTTTTGGATGGAAAACTTTCTATGACCCCTTCTATTTCTTTAGGGTTTATGAGACTGTTTATATGATCTATTCGATCCTCATTTAATTTTGGCATATGGTATCTGTATAGGAAATTGTCCATTTCCTCTGGGTTTTCCAGTTGTGTTGCATATAGACTTTTGCAATAGGATCTGGTGATTTTTTTGAATTTCCTCCATTTCTGTTGTTATATCTCCCTTTTCATTTCTAATTTTGTTAACTTGGATACTGTCTTTGTGTCCTGAGATTAATCTGGCTAAAGATTTACCTATCTTGTTGATTTTCTCAAAGAACCAGCTCCTAGGTATGTTGATTCTCTGTATAGTTCTCTTTGTTTCTATTTGATTGATTTTAGTCCTGAGTTTGATGATTTCCTGTCTTCTACTCCTCCTGTGTCAATTAGCTTCTTTTTTTAATAGGGCTTTCAGGTGTGTACTTAAGCTGCTAATGTATGCTGTTTCCAGTTTCTTTTTGGAGGCACTCAGGGCTATGAGTTTCCTCTTAGCACTGGTTTCATTGTGTCCCATAGATTCAGGTATGTTGTGCCTTCATTTATATTAAATTCTGAAAAGTCTTTGATTTCTTTATTTCTTCTTTGAGCAAGGTATCATTGAATAGAGTATTGTTCAGCTTTCATGTCTATGTGGGTTTCTGTCACTCTTGTTGCTAGTGAACACCACTCTTATTCCATAGTGATCAGAAAGGAGGCATGGGATTATTTTGATCTTATATTTGTTGAGGTCTGTCTTGTGATCTTCTGGTTGATTTTGGAGAAGGTACCGTGAGGTGTTGAGAAAAAAGTATATTCTTTTGCTTTAGAGTGAAATGTTATATGTGTGTGTGTGTGTGTGTGTGTGTGTGTGTGTGTGTGTATGTGTGTGTGAGAGTGTATGTGTGTGTTAAATCCAAATGGTCCAATGTTTCAATTAGTTTCACTGTGTCCCTGTTTAGTTTCTGTTTTCTTGATCTGTCCTTTGAGGAGAGTGGAGTGATAATGTTGCCCACAATTATTGTGTTATGTGCAATGTGTGCTTTGAGGTTTAGTAAAGTTTCTTTTACAAATGAGGGTGCCCTTGCATTTGGAGCACAGATGTTCAGAATGGAGAGTTCTTCTTGGTGGTTTTTCCTTTGACGAAGTGTCCTTCCCTTTCTCTTTTGATGACTTTAGGTTGGAATTCAATTTTATCTGATATTAGAATAGCTACTCTAGCTTGTTTCTTAAGACCATTTGCATGTAAAATTGTTTTCTAGCCTTTTACTCTGGCGTAGTGCTTGTCTTTGACACTCAGGTATATTTCCTGTAAGCAGCAAAATGTAGGGTCCTTTTATGTATCCAGTATGTTAGTCTATGTCTTTTTATTGTGGAATTGAGTCCATTGATGTTAAGAGATATAAAGGAATAGTGATTATAACTTCCTGTTATTTTTGATGTTATTTTTATATTTGAGTGGTTATTTTCTTTTGGGTTTCATGAATGAAGTTTACTATCTTGTTTTTCCAGTGTGTTGTTTCCCTCCTTGTATTGGTGTTTTCCACCTATTATCCTTTGTATGGCTGAGTTTGTGGAAAGATATTGTATACATTTGGTTTTTATCATGGAATATCTTGATGATTGAGAGTTTTGCTTGGTATAGTAATCTTGGCTGGCATTTGTGTTCTCTTAGAGTCTGTATGAGATCTGCCCAGGATCTTTTAGCTTTCAGTGTCTCTGGTGAGAAGTCTAGTGTAATTCTAATTGTTCCTCCTTTATATGTTACTTGGCCTTTTTCTCTTACTGCTCTTAATATTCTTTCTTGATTTAGTACATTTGGGGTTTTGATTATTATGTAACAGGAAATATTTTTGTCCTTGTTCAGTATGTTTGGAGTTCTGTAGGCTTCTTGTATATTCATAGGCAACTCTCTCTTTAGGTTAGGGAAGTTTTCTTCCATAATTTTATTGAAGATATTTGCTGGCTCTTTCAGTTGTAAATCTTCACTCTCATCTATACCTATAATCCTTAGGTTTGGTGTTCTAATTGTGTCCTGGATTTCCTGGGTGTTTTGGGTTACAAGCTTTTTGCTTTTAGCAGTTTCTTTCACTGTTGAGGCCATGGTTTCTATGGTATCTTTGGCACCTGAGATTCTTTCTTCTATCTCTTGTATTCTGTTGTTAATATTTGTGTGCCTTGTCCTATACTCGGGTTGTCTCTGTATACATGGTGTTGCCTGTCTGGTCCACCTGGTAGTAAAGATGGTAGATGCCTTGTGGACCCCCTCCAAGTGTTGATCACTCTGCAGGGCCAATGACCCAGGACAGGGCTTGTTGCTGTGTTTCAAATGCTCTGTTGATGCTGGTTCCTTGGTGTTTTGGGTTACAAGCTTTTTGCATTTTGCATTTTCTTTGACTGTTGAGGCCATGGTTTCTATGGTATCTTTGGCATCTGAGATTCTTTCTTCTATCTCTTGTATTCTGTTGTTGATATTTATGTGCCTTGTCCTATACTCGGGTTGTCTCTGTGTACATGGTGTTGCCTGTCTGGTCCACCTGGTAATAAAGATGTAGACGCCCTGTGGACCCCCTTCAAGTGTTGATCACTCTGCAGGGCCAATGAGCCAGGACAGGGCTTGTTGCTGTGTTTCAAATGCTCTGCTGATGCTGGTTCTCTAATGCCCCCACTTCTACTGAATAAGCTGCTCCTGTCCATTCTCAAGTGAGTATCAGGAAGTAGGATCTTCCCCGTGTCAGATGTGGCACAGGTCTACCACATCCTACGGAAAGGGGCAGTGGTAGTTAACCTGCTCCTGCCATTCTCTAGAGAGTATTAGGTAGTGGGATTTTCTTTGTGTCAGATGTGACACAGGTCTCTGGCTGAGCTGGTTACTTGGTCACAGTAGCCAAGATGGTGGTGATCTCGGACCCCAGGGCTCCATCTAACTATGGGACTCCCTGAAGGTCAGCTAAGCTGGCTGAGCTGGCTGAGCTGCCGGAGCCTTGATGATGGCAACCTCGGACCGCAGGGCTCCATCTAACCACCAGACTCCCTGTAGGTCAGGTGTTCCCCTGGCTGAGCGGCAGGTGCCAAGATGGTGGTGATCTGGGACCACAGTGTTCAGTCTAACCATGGGACTCCTTACAGCTCAGGCACTCTTCTGACTGAACTGCCGGAGAAGCTGGTGGCGACCTCAGACCACAGGGCTCCATCTAACCACCGGACTCCCTGCAGATCAGATGCTCCCCCACAGGATAAGTGCCAAGGCAGCTGTAGAGCTGCCGGCTCCCTCGGTTTGGAAGGAACCCAGAAAGGCTGTGTCCTCCAAGGCAATTTTTTAAAAAACACATTTAGTTCTGGTCTCATAGTGCCAAGGATTAGACTAAACAGTCATCATGGCAAAGAATATAACAGTAGACAGGTAGGAATGGGACAGTAGATTAAAATTTATATCCTGCTATGGGGCTGCAAGATCCTTCAGCTCCTTCAGTCCTTTCTCTAGCTCCTCCATTGGGTACCTTATGCTCAGGCCAATGGTTGGCTGAGAGCATCCACCTCTTTCTGTGTGAGGTACTGGCATATGTAGCAGAGGATGGCTATGTTGGACATCAAAGGGAAGAAAGGCCCTTGGTCCTGAGAAGAATTGATGCCCTAGTGTAGGGGAATTCCAGGACAAGGAAGCAGGAGTGTGTGGATTGGTGAGCAGGGGAAGTTGGGATAGGATAGAGGGTTTTAGGAAGGAAAACTAGAGTCTCTATCAACTGGAGACAAGCATTTATATATATGAGCATACTTTGGACATTTTGATCCCAATCACAATAGCCAAAATGCAGCATACAACATGATAGGATGGCAGCTATCTTCACTATTGGAAAAAGCTGGCAACACCAATGTTACCAAGAATTTTCTTCACAATTTCTTGTGCAAAGCAAAAAGGTAACATTTGTCTAATATTCAAATGTATTATACCTTTGTTTAATTTATTTCGCACATAAACCATTTTAAAAGGCCTCTTTACTGTCTCTAATCCTGACAATTAAAAATTAGAAGGTTTTTGATTTACATAAACAGAGATAGAGTGATAGTTCAGCTTACCCTTACAGGACCTCCCATCTTTCCTAAACAGGTTATAAATCCTGGTATCTAACCCTTTGTTCCACATCATCATAAGCCTTTATAGTATTCGAGGTGTCAGTCATTAAATGTTTTTATGGCTGGGTTCCACTGTGCTCTCTGTCTCTGTGTCTGTCTTTCTGTCCATGTGTCTGTCTATCTCTGTGTCTGTCTCTATGTCTCTGTCACCCTACCCCACCTTTGATCAGAAGTTCTACAGCCCTGGAAGTTTTGGAGGAAGCAGGAAAATATACATGTAACTCTTATCCTTTGAAAAAAAGTCTACTAAGAAAAGTTTACTAGATCAATAGGTCCTACACCTATACCAAAACTCTTATAAAACTACATTATATAATTATCTGCAAAGCTTTTATGATTTTGCTTCCTAGTAAAAATTAGCCTCTCATAGCCAAGATAGAAATCCCTGACCATGTTTCTGGAAAGAATAGGAAATAACACTTTTTATTCTCTGGTAAATATCACTTCTCAATTTCAACAGCTGGAGAAAGCAGCATGGTTATTGACTCAATCAATTATTCTGCCATATTCTCTCTAGTGTGTACTTCTTGTTAAAAATGCTGTTAATCTCTGTGTCCCTTGAGAGCTGCAAGAGGAGAACATTTCCATGGCCACTGATCTGTGTCCCCCCTGCGAAGTCAGGAGAACGGTGACTGTACACAAGTATTTTCCTTCAGGTTAACACTCTGACCACCACCTCTCTTCAGTTTATTTGCTTACACCTTCTCATGAACCACAACCTTTTCATCATTTATATGTATTATTAGGTTTTCCAGCAGCTGAGATCATACCCAAGCCTTTAACATAATAGTACTTAGTAAATTCTCAATGATATCCTTTGTCAGTCATTGTAGAAAATGACATACAGTTCACATAATTTCACATTACCTCCTATGAATGCAAATCTTCCCCTATAGGTTGTCTTACACAGGGATCCTTCCTCACTCTCTATACTACATAGTAATTCTTATACCAAGTGGTATTTTTACATACAGGGAGATGGTGAGGTAGTGCCTCCATTTCAAGCTTTGCCAATCTGTCTGTCATTCATAAAAAAATTACAGTTTTAGCATATTTAAGTTGATATTAGAAAGCTAATGAAAATGGTCTTCTAAGACATTTACTGTCAAGGGATTATTTTAAAACTTTTAATATTTTGAAGTCTTTAAGTAGCAATGGTATATTCCTTCTGAATATCTGCGAACCATTTTATTCTTACCTAATGATCCCTCCACATACTGATTGTGATGAAGATAACTCAAAACTAATCCATACTTACATGTAAGAAATCTGTTTTATCACTGTGTATGTTGCCAAAGAGACAACAATGTGTATCTGAGGGAAAATACTGAAGAGCTTGCAAGCAAGGAAAGGTACATCGCTGCTTTATGCCCTCCTCCAATCATATACATGTCACATCCATGGTCTCAGAAGAAATGACCACACTTCCTTATACATAATTAGGTATTTTACATGCTATATATTTGTTCCTAATGTTAAACTCACATGCTATGTGGAAGTTCTATTTTTTCCTGTTGAGTTAGTATTTTGTTACATTTCAGAAATGCGAAATCTTTTTATTAACATTTATTCACAAAAACATTAATTTCCCAATTTGTGGCTGACTAAAAAAAAAAAAAAACCTCTTTTTTCAAAACTTTTTATAGATATTTTGAGAGTTTCTCATCACGTATCCCAGTTCTTATCCTCTCATATCTGCTCTTTGCACATATACTCTCCCCACTAAACACACACACACACACACACACACACACACACACACACACATACCAAGCACTTTTTTAAAAAAATGCGTAGAAAATATCTCACTGTAGAAACTGTACTATGTTAGTATGTAAACACAGTGTGTTTCACAGTACATCACCCTATCCATACAACTTCCCTTGCAAATGTTCACTGTAATGAGTACATCTCTGGCTTCTGAGACACCATCAATATTACATCTGCACTGGGCCTCCTCTGGGTTATTCTATTGTTGCCCTGATTCATGAAGATCCTGCAGCTTTTCATCAACAGGATTGGCCTCCATAAATCCTACCTTATTGCAGATGATATACATTTCTGAGTAGGCCAATCCAGAGCCTTGGATCTGGGCTTGGTTGGTAACTGAGCTGGCCAGCAGGCTGGTTGCTATCCATACCTCAGGACAAGCTTTCCCACAGTGCTACATTAGCTAGACCACCCAATGATCTGGTCATCATGAGGCAGGGTCATCTTTCCAGCTCTCATGTCTTTAGAGCCAAATCACCCTCTCCCAAACCTCCACAGCCAGCTCCACTGGGCTGCCAATCAAGGACAAGGGTCCACTCTCTAAAGTTTGGCAGCCTGCAAGGGCCTGGTCCAGCTCTACTGCCCTTACACCCTCTAGACTGGCTTACCAAAACCTTCCTCATCAGGACCAACTCTACTCTGTTATCTAGTTGAAGTGCACGGACTGCTCTATTGAGTGCTATAGACAGTGAGGGGATAGAGCTGGCTCTCATGTTCCCATGCTCTCAGAGCAAGATCTTCCAACTTCCAATGGTAGCAAGGGAGGAGGGCATCAGCCCCACACCCACACCACCTCACAGCAAAGTAGTGGTGGTAGGGCCATCTCTCCCACTCCCTTGCACAGGGCTGGTCCATCTCTGCCTACTCCACCAGGGCCAGCTCTACACTGCAGTCTAGGCAAGAGCTGAGATTGCTCTCCTGAGTGTTGCAACCTATAGTAAGTCAGCTCTCCTGACTCCCTCTTGTGGTGAAGAGTGAAGTTGAGGAGGGTGTCTTCCCAGTACCCTGTCACCTCCTGGTCCACCTCATGGCAGAGGAGTGGCAGGACTCTCTCACTCATACACTCCAGCCTGGGTCACCTATGTCCAGTACCCACGGCCATTTCTGCTGTACTCCTCAGGTACAAGGCTCTCTCTCTCTTTTTCTATAGTGCTGCAGCTAGCAAGGGCAGGTCTTGCTCTCTCATGCTCTTGACACTGTGGGAAGCTTTCTGTTGTGGATAGCTCTGGGCTTGTATTTTGATGCTAATTCTATTCTTTGGAGGGGACATTGATGAGGAGTTGCCTTGTGAACATTCTCCCCACCTTAACTTTTCTTTTCTTTTTTTTTTTTTTTTGTTATTCCAGATGAATTTGAGAATTGCTCTTTCTTTTTTTTTTTTCAGAACTCCAAACACTTTTTTTTATTCGATATAATTTTTTATTTACATTTCAAATGATTTCCCCTTTTCTAGCCCCCCACTCCCCGAAAGTCCCGTAAGCCCCCTTCTCTTCCCCTGTCCTCCCACCCACCCCTTCCCACTTCCCCATTCTGGTTTTGCTGAATATTGCTTCACTGAGTCTTTCCAGAACTTTTCAAATAAAGACTTGAGCCAATGTTTGGGCAGGAGGAAGGGGGAGGAGCTGAGAGTTTGGGGGAGGAGAAAAGGATAGGGCTGAAGGGGGAGGAGTTATGGGGGATTTTGGATAGAGAGGCTGTAGAGAGAGAAGCTCATGGCCTGGAGAAACCACAGGTTATATGGGATAATACAGATGGGAATAGAGTAGTGCAGTGGGAGATCTGCCCAATCTAGGCATATAGCTTGTATTGTTACTGATTGAGATGAGATATCTTTTACCAAGTAGTTGGGTTGGAAACATATACCAACAGCTTTGCCAAAAGCTGGAAATGATTCAGGAAAGGGTGAGGGCAGACCATCATGAAATCACACAGAGAAGAGTGGTGGGCTCAGTTGTCCTGCACTCTTGCCCTTGGGACTGGTTCAGTTAAACCCTACCACCAGGGCCAATTCCACTGTCTGAGTGAGGTATAGGGCCTGTTGTCTGAGTGCAGAGTGATATCACAAGTGAGAGGCATGGCCAGCTTTCTAGAGTGCTTCAGATATTAATGGGTGGGGCCTATTGCTTAGACCTCACCATGGCCCTAGATGGAGACGATGCTCACTCCTAATAAGCTCTTCCTTTGCACATTTGAGTCTCCAGCTCCATCTGTCTTTCTCCTCCTGCTCTGTGCTGCACTGGGAAGTAGGGCTCTGTATGGCTATAGCTTGCTCCTCCCATGGAACAGAAGACAAGTCAGTAGGTGTCTTTCCCTGACAGCAGAAACATAGGTCTGTCTTCCTCCTTCCTTGCTGTGCTACCTGGGTTTCATTAAATTTGGTATTTATGTATCCTATGCATAAAACAGCCTTTGTCACCAAGCGAGGCATCAGGCTACAGTGACCAAAGGTCTGCCCTTGATTGATTAAAAAAACACCACCAGGCTAGGTGTCTCTTTGTCCATTGCCAGGGGTAAATAATTCTCAACACATATGATTACTTTACTATTTTTTTCTTTTTTTATTAGATATTTTCTTTATTTGCATTTCAAATGCTATCCCCTTTCCTTGTTTCCACTCTGAAAGCACCCTATCTGCCTCCTCACCAACACACCAACTCTGCTTTCCCTGTCCTGGCATTCCCCTATACTGGGGCATCAAGCCTCAACACCAAGGGCCTCTCCTCCCTTTGATGTTCAACAAGGCCATCCTCTATTACATATGGAACCAATGAATTCATGACATTCTTAGGCAAATGGAAGGAACTAGAAAATATCATCCAGAGTGAGGTAATTCAATCACAAAAGAACAAACACAGTATGCACTAAGTTGATATTAGTCCAAAAGCTCAGAATACCCAAGATACAATTCATAGAACACATGCAGCTCAAGAAGAAGGAAGACCAAAGTGTATATACTTCAGTCCTTCTTAGATGGGGGAGGGTGTCAAAATATCTGTGGGAAGAGATACAGAGACAAGTGTAGAGTGGAGACTGAAGAAAATGCCATCCAGAAACAGCCCAGTCTAGAGATCCATCCCATATATGGTCACTAAACCCAGACACTATTGTGGATTTCAACAAGTGCTTGCTGACAGGAGCTTTATATAAATGTCTCCTGAGAAGCTCTGCCAGTACCTGACAAGTATAGAGGTGGATGCTCTCAGTCAACTACTGGACTGAGCAGAAGGCCCCCAGTGGAGCAGCTAGAGAAAGGACTGAAGGAACTGAAGGAAATTGCAACCCCATAGGAGGAACAACAATATGAACCAGCCAGTATCCCCAGAGATCCCAGGAATTAAACCACCAACTAATTTTGTTTTTAATTGTAGATTTCTTCTCGGTTATGAGTATAAGTAGCTTTAAATAGATATAATTACCAAAATCCTTAAAAATGTTGAAATTTCAAAAGCTATGATTGATTCGGAAAGGTTCATTGCTCACTCCAACACTCACACACTGTCCTCTCTCATCCCATTCTCCTCGCACTGAACACTTTCTGCCTCTCAACAAATTCCTCCCCTCGTCTGTATCTTAAGCAAGCTTGAAACCATTTTTTATATAAAATAAAAATTTTCAAAGTATTCACTCAAAAATACCTCTCCCCATCTTGTTTTCTGTGAGATTTCCTGACTCCTGTTTCTGTGGATGAGCCTTGCTCATTGCTAGGATATGATAAGAGCTGCCCCATTCTTATTGCCAGACTCCCTTTTTCCTACAGCTTAGCCCTGGCTAAGAAAAGAGTGAAAGGAAGAAAGTGGAAGGGTTTGGTTATAAAAATGTCAACCAGTTCTCTGAACTCCTTTGAAGAATTATAACAGAATGTGCAGAGTGATTTACTTTAAGATTAATTTATACTCAGGTGTCCTCTGACATCTCAATTAACTATTCCTCCAAGTCTTTGAAAGGAATAAATCTAAAATCATAAAACATGCACAGTCATTTGTGGATGATTTTGAGAGTCATTACTGTCACTTAGGTTTGCTAAATGTGGATGAATGCTCAACATTGCCCTTTTTTTGTTTTGGTTTGGTTTGGTTTTTTTATTTTTTTCTTCCAAAAGTAGGCATGTCAAGGCTCAGGAAAAAAATCTGAAATAGACTAAAACAGTCAAAACATATATTTCTCTTCTTCAAGGAAAACCATGGGCCACTATCTTTTTTTAAAAGTAAAAACTTGTTGTGGAATGGCAATATAATTCAAATAGAGTTAACTCCATTTTGATAGCTGGAAATTGGTTAGGTTGACATTAGTTGTTCAGGTAAAATATCACTCAGGTTGTCATAGGACTTTAATGGTTAGAAGGCTTTGAATCATGACAATTAGCAGCTGAAACATGACTGTGAGTTGACTTAGTGAGGATGTATTTATGAACGACAAGTATGTCTTATTTAAGCAAACTTTAGGTACAGAAGATAAAAACATGAAGCTGACCAGATACTTCTTTATGCAGTGTTGGGAAGTTGGTGAAATCCATCTTAAGTGTTTCTGCTAAGGCATTCTTTGCATTCTTGGGGCCTTCACTGGGCAAAATGTAGTCTTGCAGTAAAATTTCCCAAATAAGTCTGTGAAGTCACAATGTCTGGAAAATAAGATGTAGCCACATACCAGTCTTTTTATAACTTTCTGTACATTATTATTAAAAGTGTCTTCAATAAAAGCATCCTATCAAAATAATAAGAAATGCATTAAATGATACTGAAACAATAGATGTTAGGATTGAGCCAGAATTAAGAAATTGTTACAAACCTTAACTGTAATTTTATCTCTTCACATACATCAAGTTGAAAGTAAAGAATCTACAACTAAGTTTTGATTAACTGATAAAAATGTTTCCTGGTTACCATTCCTCCTAATGTTACTCTTCTGTGTATAAAGCAGATGAGTGGGATACCTCAGAAAAGATCCCTCTCTCCACATTTCTCCATACATGCAGAAATCAGAGTGGAAAATCATCCTGTCTGCTTTAAGAGCATCAGTCAGCATTTGGAAATGAAATTCTGGACAAGTATCTAATTTTCATGCTTCTCTCTGAATGGGAAGATGGGAGGAAGACACAGCGTAGGAGGACACCATCTCCTCTAGCATCCAATTTGCTAAAGCAAAATGATTAACAATGAATTTTCATAACAAAAAGGAAGAGTATACACCAAAAGAATACATTAGAGATGCATGTATTCATATGTGTACACTGGGAAAACTGCTGACCATAAAAGAGGAGCTTCATCATCTCTAATTGCATGTGATTTCATGGGATAGGATAGTAATGAATACAGGATATTAGCATGGTAACATGAGTAATCATAGAGAAGTCAGTGTACAGTGTTTGTGGTAACCGAATCAATGTCTTACTCCTCTATGCATGTGCATATACCAAATGAATTTGATTGTAAGGAGATCCCTAAGTATCAGCATAAAGAATAAGCAATTCTCTTTTTTTTGTAGTTTCTGACAAGTATATATGTTTTTTATTGACTATCATGCTCAGTTTCTACTGTGTTCCTATTCTAAGCTGATTTTAATGATCGTAATAATGCATAAACACTTGCATAGATGTGTGAAAAGACTGTATTCAGTGTTATGTTTCTAGCTGTTATTCTGTGTTTCACTAGTGCTGTGATTGTTGTGTTTAATTTTTTTAAGACATGTGCACTTGTGTGCAAAAATGTGATTGTGTATGTGTCTGTCTTTGCATGCTCTATGTGGGTATGTCTTTGTGTGTGTATGTATGTGTGTGCATGTGTACATGTGTGTATGTGTGTATGTGTTTGTGTATGTGTGTGCATGTGTGTTTTTATCTGTTCTTCATGTGTATCTCTCTGTGTAAGTGTGTGTGTATGTGTGTCTTTGTGTGTATGTCTCTGTGTGTATGTATTTATCTTTGTGTATTCTATGTATGTATATGTCTGTGTGTGTCTGTGTGTCTTTGTGTGTTCTATGGGTATATGTCTCACTCTCCCTTGGTGTGTATGTGTCTGGCTCTGTGTGTTCTGTGTGTGTGTGTATGTATGTCTGAGTGTGTGTGTATGTGTGTGTCTTTGTGTGTTCTATGTCTGTATATCTCTGTATGTATGTGTGTGTATGCGTTTCGTTGTTTGTGTGTTCTATGTGTGTATGTCTCTGTGTGTGTGTGTATATGTGTCTGTGTGTTCTATGTATAACACTCTCTCTCTCTCTCTCTCTCTCTCTGTGTGTGTGTGTGTGTGTGTGTGTGTGTGTGTGTATGTATGTATGAAGTGAGAACCTTACTCTGCCTCCAAATGGGGAAATGGACAGATAAAATTACTGAAATTTTTGCATCTATTATAATAAAGGTTCTATTTAAATTTACAACACTCAAAGTACTTGTGGGAAAGTTTAAGTGTGTTATTTAATATAGACTGCTAAGAAATAGACATTTAGACCTGAATAATAAAAACGAATTAATATGTAGAAATTAAAATTAATAACTCTCTTCATGATTCCAACCTCTGACCTTGCTGCAAAAAAAAGTTATCCTTACCAATTTTCTGAAAAGTTATTCTACATGGATTACAAATAACATAAACAAGGGTAAACTAACAAATCCCAGAACTTTGAACTCATCACTCTCTCTCAACATTTCAGAGATATATTCAAAATAAAGCCTGTGTAAGCTTCTAAGAAAGGAATTCAAGTTCTAGCATTTCACACATAAAGTATGGCCCTCTAGAGACAGTTGACCCTGGTTTTTCTGGGTATTTTAACATGGCTGGACACTGATATCTTCATCTCGGTGTGATATGACATGTTTCTAAGAATAACCTCACTCTGTACTCCCTCCAAATTGACTCATTTGCTTCACAAGGGAAGGGAAAGTACAGCAGCCTCAGGAAGTTATAGAAGAGCTTATGTCTAGTATTGTAAAAGTTCAGAGATGCTTGAAGGTGCTTACCAACACTAGGAAAAAGAAGCAAGAGTTGCTGGTAGTGGACTCTACAGCTGAACATCAGAAATAGAGCTGCCTGTACTCATGAGAGATTGCTCCAGTGTTGCCTTTGTTAGAGGCTTCTTCTAGGGTAGGGTGGGTTCACTGGTGATATAGCTACTTTTTGAGTGATCCCTCCTCTTTGTATGTAATCCTTCACAAATACTTCCATTAATGATCTCAATAACAAAGCTCATTAGTTTGTCAAATTGGACCTCAATAACCATTTGACTTTGGATGGGCTTGGATTCTCTTTCTGGCATGAATAGACATCTGGGTTATGCTTCAGAAGGAAAGGTCTGTCACACAACACAGGTTGACCTGATAAGTTGTTACCTTGTAGGAAATGAAAGTTCTATAATGCCTTCAGAAACAGCCACACTTTAGAGCCTGCTTTTTACACTCAGCTGAAGAAATTCCTGTTTGGGTCTTAACTGGACATTTGCCATGCACTAGTTTATCTTGCCCTCCTGCACTCATCTATCATGGTTATACATTATGCAATTTTGCCTCAAGGACACAGGAAAGGTTGGTGCATTTAGGCATAATAGCAGAATTATTAATCATCTTTAGCCCCAGGAGGATAAAAGGTCCTTCTTGAAGTTTATATATGTTCTTAGACCCAGGACGAAGTTTTCTGACTACTGTAATGGTCGCTTGTCCCTGCATTTGTGGAAGCCCATGAGATCAGCTCTGAATGCTGCAGTTCTGACCTATGGTCAAACAACTATGTCGGAATTCATTCTAAATTTTGACAGGAATACTTGAATAGTATTTAATAGAGTCCTTTAGCAGTTTACAGAATCTTGCTTGTATTCAGAAAATAACCTTCATTTATGATGGAAAAGACAAAGCCTATTTTCCATTAACAACATTAATACAGGGCTTTAATGCTGTGTGAATAGTTTTCCATGACACATTTCACTAAGGTGGACTTTTGTTTGTTGGTTTTCTTTCTTTTTTTTAACCTCTGCTAGGCACTAATGTATTGTTAGGTGACATATGGGAAACCTTGGAGAAAACATAGGTTTCACAATACCCTGATTTACAAGTCCTATGGAAATGTTCATATGCAATGAACCCAGAAACACAAAAAAGACACAGAAACACACATACACACACATACACACATACACACACACACACACCTCTAGGAAAGATCTTGCAAACTATGCCTCAGCTTTCCAAATGTCAGTTTTGTGTAAAATATACCTACAAAGACCTAAGACCTTATCCTTTATAAGTGAATGTAAAACACATTTTATGGTCTTAGACCCACAAGTGATAGCCCTTCCTAAATTGTGCCATTGTATTGTAGGATTTTTTGGTTTAACAGCTTTCCAAATGAGAGATGATAGTAATATTTACAAATACATTCATAAAATAGCAGAAGTTTATATTCTAATATAGCATTTTTGAGTGAAACAGAGATCTGTGTGTGTATAAGAGAGAGAAGGAAAGAGAGAGGTAGAGGGAGAAGGAGAGGGAGAGTGAGAGAGAGAGAGAGAGTCGAGAGAGAGACAGAGACAGAGAGAGACAGAGAGACAGAGAGAGAGAGAGAGGGAGAGAGAGAGAGAGAGAGAGAGAGAGAGAGAGAGAGAGAGAGAGAGAGAGAGAGAGAGAGAGAGAGCTCTTGGCATAAGCTTTGAAAGTCTCAAAGCCAATCCCCAATGACAAAGGAGATTCCAATAAGCCTTACCTCCTAATCCTTTTAATCCTTTCAAAGAGGTACACTCTGTACGAACTAGGCCTACAAACATATGAGCTTCTGCGCTTATGCTTATTGAAACCATGACAGATGCTGTATCCACAAAATCTCAGCAATATGGTTGACTCAAAAAGAGCTATATACTATCTCAGAGAACTTGAAGGAAAGTTCAGAAGGCCCCATTATAAATAAAGACATAGAGAAAATCAATGGATGTACATATGAGTCCCCTAATTTTTTATCTTATCCTATGTGGTAAGCACTAATAAGTATATTAAAGTCATTTTGTGGTGAACTAGTAGAACATGGGAGGAGGGGAAGGAGAGAGAAAAGTATAGAAATATTTAAATACAAAACTCATATATATTTCTCAAAATATTAGATATTATATTGAGAAATAGTCCTGAAAATTTCTATTGAAATAATTAAAAATCCCTTACTTAAGTTTACTGGTTCCAATTGACAATGAAATCTTGCTGTTTCTCTCTTAGTATTGTTCATAATGAAAGTATAAAATAAAGTTCTTTCATAAATAATTGCTTCATAGAATTATGTTTACATTTGTGGATTTCAATGTCATTTTACAAGAATTAGTTTGGGTATTACACATTTTGACTATAAGTTAAGTAATTTCACTAAAATCCAAGATTATTTGCTTTGAGAAGGAATGCATAACATTAATCTTACATATTTCACATTTTATTATTCATACTTTAGCAGCCATAAATATAAGCTTATTTCTGTTTAATTTTCTTCCATTAGAAATCAAAAGCATTGGGAATTAAACTTTTTACAGTCTACTAGGAAACATAAGACTTATTGTGTACATTAATATCCAACAAATGGACCCTTCATGTTTGATTTATATTATTGTATGGAATTCTTTAACATTTTCTGTGTGTCACTTGTAGTACAGTATAAAAACAACCAAGTAAATCCCAAAGAGGTATTTTAGGCACACAAAGGTCTTTCAGATGTGTTGCGAACCAATGTAAAAATCAAGGACACTAAAGTCAAAGGAGAGAGAGAAAGAGAGGGGGGGTGTTAGAACTGAACATTGTTTGAATTTTGATTTGACTATTTAGTCGAGGTAAAGTCTGCTGATTTCCTGTAATTTTTTTCTTCATTTTCAAATAAAATTGTAGTATGCCCTTTAAGATTTCCAGTCTGGGCCAGGGAGAACAATGGTTAAACACAGCATTAAAGATCCAACCATGTCTTATAAACGAGTTTGTAGGAACAGGGATTATACTCAAGTATTATGTTGCTGGCTAGATATTGCTATAAGGCTTAGATTCATTGGGGATAGACCCTTTCCTCATAATTAGTAACTTACAGAGACAAAATAAAAAAATCATCAGACTCCATTAACTGCCCAAATTTATTGGGATCTAAATTCATCTCTCATACCCAGAAGAAACATGACATTCATAACTGTGAAGAGCATAATTGATAAGTATCTATCTAAGCCTTCTAAGACCACTCACCATCTACAGGCTTTTTGAAGAAGAAAAAGGAAGAAGAAGAGAAGAAGGAGAAGAAGAAGAAAAAGAAGAAGAAGAAGAAGAAGAAGAAGAAGAAGAAGAAGAAGAAGAAGAAGAAGAAGAAGAAGAAGAAGAAGAAGAAGAATTAGAAGAAGAAGAAGAAGAAGAAGAAGGAGGAGGAGGAGGAGGAGGAGGAGGAGGAGGAGGAGGAGAAAGGGAGGAGGAGGAGGAAGAAGAAGACATGAAGTATTTATTGAAAAGTTTCCCAATAGCGTACAGTCCAATAATTGTTGTTTACCAATGGAAGGTAGAAGAATCCAGTAGGGTTTCAAGTCATAAAGCTGGATGTTTTTTTCCAGGCCATACATATATTTTCAAACCCACAATGTAGGCTCTGATATCAGAAAAGAATGGACTTAGTATGAATAAGAAAAAGGATTAAAAAAAAAGAGAGAGCAAATTTTCTTCTCTGTCATTTATGTAGTCTGCCCTACAAACAACATCACATTGGTCATGGCACAATTTATCTTCCCTTTAAGATCATGGGAAATAAGCATCTTCCTGTTTCCTTTTGGTACCTCTCAGCTTCAGATAGATTTTGGAAGAGCACAAATGAATAGGAAGTCGAAAATAAAGAAGGGTGATATGTCATTAATGATGTCTAATAATGTCATATCCTATGTTGGGGTGGATTTTTCCATGGCATTCTTATGTAAATAATTCCAGGGAAATCAGTAAACTCACTAATTTAGATTTAGATGGCTTGTACATGTGGTAGATTTATTGTTTCCATTGTGGTTAACAGCCATTTCTTCAAATCTTCTCAGAAAAGTAACACAACAAAGCAATTTATTTTCTCACACTAAGAAGTCTTAAAGTATCACATAAATATACTTGCTAATATTCACATTGATTCTAGTAATATTGCCAGTAGCAAATAAGAATAGTCAATCAATTAGTGATGAAGTTTCATGTCCTAACTCCATGCTGGAATTTAGTCTTGCTTAATTTTGCAAAAGTCCTGCAGTTATTGTCATAATCTGTGAGGTTATATGTGTTGCTTCTATGTTGTATAGAGAGAGCATTGTATCCTTGAAGTTATTTAACACTGATTTTTTGTCTAATATTTCCAACCTTCTTTTCTAAGAAGATCCCTGAGCTTTGGGAGAAGCAGTAGGATATGTAGATGTCATTTTGGAGTGAACATTCACATTCTCTTAATTCTCTGCCTATTGACCTGGTGGGGCTATTTTTGTTAATTTCAATCTGTACCAAGAAGTTTTCAAGATGATGGTTGATAGATGGATATAACATTCTATGGGTATAGCATTAAGCAATTAGGAGGGAATTTGTTGCTGTCTTTAGTTAACAGAATAATCCCATTAGGTTCTTTTCTAGGGCTTAGTGTTCTCAGCCCTATTAACAATGGGAGGTATGGGTTTCATATCTTGAATTAGGTCCAATCATAAAACTGTTGGACATTCACATAATATTTAAGCCACTATTGTGGCATTGTGTATATCTTATCTTATTATTATAACTTTCTAGTATCACAACTGTGTACTGATACATACTTCTCTTTTGTCCTTTTCAACAATGCATAGCACCTTTCAATACTATAGAAAGCTAGTTCATGGGAATAAAAATTCTATCTGAGTAATGGATTGATTTCTCCATAGTTTCTGGCTCAAATATGTGGTGTTTTTAGCAATATGGTCTCACTATCAAGTTCTGGAGGTTAATTAAGGGTATTGTTCACTGCTTCCTAGTCTTTGGTCTGTGAGACACAATTTACCAGAAACAAAACATTTGGTAAACCCATTCTTGGTATTGTATTTTTTGTAGGCCAGCACATGATGTATAGTTTATGCATTATCTTAACTGTTGTAAAGTCTATTAAAAATATACAGTTTTAATACCTATCAAATTAACATAATATATGTAACACACACATATCTATTTATCTATCTATCTATCTATCTATCTATCTATCTATCTCTATATATATACTTGAGTGACTATCATCCATTTTAAAATGACTGAACATTGTTTAATGAACTCTAGAACATTTTCTAAAAAGAGTGATACCAAGTAAACATATAATCAGAATTCACTGCAAATTTTAATAATAGCTTTATTAAAATATTTACATATCCATACAATCTGGATTATAAGACAAATACTCTGGAGATTCCATTATTTTAATTATCACCACACATAAAATCAAGTCTTGTTGGTTCACTCTAAGGCACTGAATTTAGTTTTATTTCTATTTTATTATATATTATATGTTTTCCCTTTCTGGGTAAAGTCCTATGAAAAAAATGATATTAGCATAATGTATGTTTTAGAACTGTTAGGAAAACTTGAATATGCACCAAAAGTGTTATACTTGGTTATTCTTAAATTTTAATGTCTTATATAGATATCAAATTTCTATAAAAAAAATATTGACAATAGTAAATATCTGAGTTTTTACATATAACCAGACACAAGAAATATTTATTTATATTGAACCCTCAAAAAAAAATCTAACACTGGGAGACAATCCCTTTTGTAAAGCTTCCTAACACAGAGATTCATGGCTTATTAATATACTAGAAGCAAAGGATATACAGTGCACTTGGAATACATGCCTCAAAAATATCAACACCTTCAGAGCTGATGGAACACTAAGAAAGAGAAGATGGAAAGACTATAGTAGATAAAACATGGTGAGGAAAAATGTAAAATGCTTTCATATGGATAAACAAAACCCACAACAACTAAGGTCCAGTTTATAAACACTGCACAACAATGAGCCAGTATGTATGTATGTGATGTATGTATGTATGTATGTATGTATGTATGTATATAAGTATGTATGTATATACATACACATACACACACATACATATCAAGTATATATGGGTGAGGGGTTCATCAGACCTTGTCACATTTAAAGGTGGTAATGGCAGTTTATGGATATTATATGAAAGGATATATTTGTCTTCAGGTTACAAAGGCAAAGAATGGTAATTTACTCTTACGTGAGTGAATACTGCTAAGCACGTCCTTATAGGTGGTCCTGGTCTAAATTGGTGGGTCCCAAAATAAAAAACAAATCAGAAATACATGAAAAGGAAGGAGAGACCTGATGAGAGGAAGAAAAGAGAGGCTGCAAAAAATTTGGGAAAAAATAATAAATTGTATAAAGTTGAATGCCACCAGAATGAAATTAAAGCCTAATATATAATGTTATTAATAATAATAATGATTCTCAGGGCCGGTGTCCTGACCAGGAAGCTGTAGAAGGAGAGAAGCCCCGCAGTCATATTTGCTGTCTGCAGGGACACAAAAGGATCACTAGGTACTGTAACAACCTGAGCCTTAGATTTCTGGTGGTGCAAACCGCCAGGGGTCTGCCTGCACTCAGGAACTGAGTACATAGGCGGTTCATCTGCAAGCCAGTCCATCATAGGACCTGTGTCCTATGTGAGAATCAACAGAGGGAGTGACCCCCACCACAACTTCTTCCCTCCATAATAGAGCAGACAGAGAACACCTGGTTGACCTTGACAACCTAAGTATAGCATTGCTCGAGGCAAGATTGAGAAGGGCTCCAAAGGCACAAAAGAGGAAACCAGCATATCAGTAATCTGTGCCAGAAGAAACCCAGTCATCCAGTGTTGCAGAAATAACCTTAAAGATCCACAGTAGGTTGAAGCTCCAGCCATTGACAATAAGACCATCTAACTCCTGGGAGAACCAGATGGCTAAAGGCAAACGTAGGAACGTTACTAACAGAAACCAAGGCATTATGGCAGCATCTAAACACAATTCTCCAACATTAGCAAGTCCTGGATACCCCAACACACCAGAAAAAAAGGATTTGGATTTAAAATCACTGGTCATGATGCTATTACAGGAACACATGAAGGACATACTTAAAGAAATTCAGGAGAAAATGGATGAAAAATTAGAAGCCCTTACAAGGGAAACACAAAAATCATTGAAAGAAATTCAGAAGAATACAAAAGCCAATTAGGAGGAAATGCAAAAATCACTTAAAGAAATACAGGAGAACCTTGATCTACAGGCAGAAGTCATGAAAGAGGAAACACAAAAATCACTTAAAGAATTAGAGGAAAACACAAACAATCAAATGACAGAACTGAGCAAAAATTTCCAGGATCTAAAAACAGAAGTAGAAACAACTAAGAAAGCACAAAGGGAGACAACTTTGGAGATAGAAAACCTTGGGAAGAAATCAGGGACCATAGATGCAAATATCAACAACAGAATACAAGAAATAGAAGAAAGAATCTCAGATGCCGAAGATACCATAGAAACCATGAACTCAACAGTTAAAGAAAATGCAAAATGCAAAAAGCTTGTAACCCAAAATATCCAGGAAATCCAGGACACAATGAGAAAGCCAAATCTAAGGATCATAGGTATTGATGAGAGTGAAGATTTACAACTTAAAGGGCCAGCAAATATCTTCAACAAAATTATGGAAGAAAACTTCCCTAACCTAAAGAGAGAGATGCCCATGAATATACAAGAAGCCTACAGAACTCCAAACAGACTGGACCAGAACAGAAATACCTCCCGTCACATAATAATCAAACCCCCAAATGTACTAAACAAAGAAAGAATATTTAGGGCAGTAAGAGAAAAAGGGCAAGTAACATAAAGGAAGACCTATCAGAATTACACCAGATTTCTCACCAGAGACCATGAAAGCTAGAATATCCTGGGTGGAGCTCATGCAGACTCTAAGAGAACACAAATGCCAGCCGAGACTACTATACCCAGCGAAACTCTCAATTACTATAGATGGAGAAACCAAGACATTCCACGACAGAACCAAATTTACACAATATCTTTCTACAAACCTAGCCCTACAAAGGTTAATAGGGGGAAAGCATGAGTACAATGAGGGAAACTATACCCTGGCAAGAGCAGAATATTAAGCTTCTTTCATCAAACCCAAAGAGGATAACCACACACGTATAAAATTAAAATAAAAAATGTTAGGAAGCAATAACCACTACTCCTTGATATCTCTTAACATCAATGGACTCAATTCCCCAATAAAAAGACATAGACTAAAAGACTGGTTACATAAACAGGACCCTACATTTTGCTGTGTACAGGAAACACACCTCAATGTCAAAGACAAAAACTACCTTAGAGTAAAAGGCTGGAAGACAATTCTACAAGCAAATGGTCCCAGGAAACAAGCCGGAGTTGCCATTCTAATTTCAGATAAAATTGACTTTCAACCTAATGTCATCAAAAGAGACATGGAAGGTCACTACTTGCTGGTCAAAGGAAAAATCCAACAAGAAGAACTCTCAATCCTGAACACCTATGCCCCAAATACAAGGGCGACCTCATTCATAAGAGAAACGTTACTAAAGCTCAAAGTACACATTGCACCTAACACAATAATTGTGGGTGACATCAACACTCCACTTTCACCAATGGACCGATCAGGAAAACAGAAACTAAACAGGGAGACAATGAAACTAATTGAAGCTTTGAACCAATTGGATTTAACGGATATATATAGAACTTTTCATCCCAAAGCAAAAGAATATAACTTTTTCTCAGCACTTCATGGTACCTTCTCCAAAATAGATCATATAGTTGGTCACAAAACAGACCTCAACAAATATAAGAAGATTGAAATAATCCCATGCCTCCTATCAGATCACTATGGAGTAAAAGTGGTCTTTAGTAACAGTAAAAACAACAGAAAGCCCACATACACATGGAAACTGAATAATACTCTACTCAATGATACCTTGGTCAAGGAAGAAATAAAAAAAGAAATCAAAGATTTCTTAGAATTTAATGAAAATGAAGGCACAACATACACAAATCTATGGGACACAATGAAAGCAGTGCTAAGAGGAAAACTCATAGCTTTGAGTGCCTTCAAAAAGAAATTTGAGAGAGCTTACACTAGAAGATTAACAGAACAACTGAAAACCCTGGACCAAGAAGAAGCTAATTCACCCAGGAGGAGGAGAAGACAGGAAATCATCAAGCTCAGGGCTGAAATCAATCAAGTAGAAACCAAGAGAACCATACAAAGAATCAACAAGACCAAAACCTGGTTCTTTGAAAAAATCACCAAGATAGATAAACCCTTAGCCAGACTAACCAAACGGCACAGAGAAAGTATTCAAATTAACAAAATTAGAAACGAAAACAGAGATATCACAACAGAAACCGAGGAAATTCAAAAACTCATCAGATGCTACTATAAAAACCTGTACTCAACACAACTGGAGAATCTGTAGGAAATGGACATTTTCTTAGACAGATACCAATTACCAAAATTAAACCAGGATCAAATAGACCAACTAAACAGACCCATAACCCCTAAAGAAATAGAAGGGGTCATAGATAGGCTTCCAACCAAAAAAAGCACAGGACCAGATGGTTTCAGTGCAGAATTCTATCAGACCTTCAAAGAAGACTTAACACCAATACTCTGAAAACCATCTTCCACCAAATAGAAACAGAAGAAACACTACCCAACTCCTTCTTCGAAGCCACTATTACACTGATACCAAAACCACACAAAGATCCAACTAAGAAAGAGAATTTCAGGCCAATTTCCCTTATGAATATCGATGCAAAAATACTAAATAAAATTCTTGCCCACTGAATCAAAGAACACATCAAAACAATCATCCACCATGATCAAGTAGCCTTCATCCCAGGGATGCAGGGATGGTTCAATATACAGAAATTCATAAATGCTATCCACTACATAAACAAACTCAAAGAAAAAAAACACATGATCATTTCATTAGATGCTGAAAAAGCATTTGACAAAATTCAGCATCCGTTCATGCTAAAAGTCTTGGAAAGGACAGGAATTCAAGGCCCATATCTAAACATAGTAAAAGCAATATACAGCAAACCGGTAGCCAACATTAAACTAAATGGAGAGAAACTTGAAGCAATCCCACTAAAATCAGGGACTAGACAAGGCTGCCCCCTCTCTACATATCCTTTCAATATAGTTCTTGAAGTCCTAGCTAGAGCAATTAGACAACAGAAGGAAGTCAAAGGGATACAAATTGGAAAGGAAGAAGTCAAACTATCACTAGTTGCAGATGATATGACCCCAAAAACTCTACTAGAGAACTCCTACAGCTGATAAACAACTTCAGCAAAGTTGCTGGCTATAAAATCAACTCAAGCAAATCAGTAGCCTTTATATATTCAAAGTATAAGCAGACTGAGAAAGAAATTAGGGAAATGGCCCCCTTCACAATAGCTACAAACAACATAAAGTATCTTGGGGTGACTCTAACCAAACAAGTGAAAGACCTATATGACAAGAACTTCAGATCTCTGAAGAAGGAAATCGAAGAAGATCTCAGAAAATGGAAAAACCTTCCATGCTCATGGATTGGCAGGATTAATATAGTTAAAATGGCCATCTTGCCAAAGGCAATCTACAGATTCAATGCTATTCCCATTGGAATAACAAAAAACCCAGGATAGCTAAATCTATTCTCAACAGTAAAAGAACTTCAGGGGGATTCAATATCCCAGACTTTAAACTCTACTACAGAGCAATAGTGATATAAACTGCATGGTATTGGTACAATATCAGGTAAGCGGATCAATGGAATAGGATCGAAGACCCAGAAATGAACCAACACACCTATGGTCACTTGGTCTTCGACAAAGGTACTGAAAGCATCCAGTGGAAAAAAGATAGTCTTTTCAACAAATGGTGCTGGTTCAATTGGAGGTCAGCATGCAGAAGAATGTGCATCGATCCATTCTTATCTCCTTGTATCAAGCTCAACTCCAAATGGATCAAGGACCTCCACATAAAACCTGACACACTGAAACTAATCGAAAAGAAACTGGGTAAGACCCTGGAGGACATGGGCACAGGGGAAAAGTTCCTGAATAGAACACCAACAGCTTATGCTCTAAGATCAAGAATTGACAAATGGGACCTCATAAAACTCCAAAGTTTCTGTAAGGCAAAGGATACTGTCAAAAGGGCAAAACGTCAACCAAGAGACTGGGAAAGAATCTTCACCAACCCTAAATCCGACAGAGGGCTAATATCTAATATATACAACGAACTCAAGAAAGTAGAACCCATAGATCCAAATAACCCCATTAAAAAGTGGGGTATGGAGCTAAACAAAGAATTTTCACATGAAGAACTTCGGAGAGCTGAGAAACACCTTAAGAAATGTTGAACATCATTAATCATTAGGGAAATGCAAATCAAAACAACCCTGAGATTTCACTTCACACCAGTCAGAATGGCTAAGGTCAAAAACTCAGGAGACAGTAGGTGTTGGCGAGGATGTGGAGAAAGAGGAACACTCCTCCACTGCTGGTGGGATTGCAAGATGGTACAACCACTCTGGAAATCAGTCTGGCGGTTCCTCAGAAAACTGGAAATGTCACTTCCTGAGGACCCTGTCATACCACTTCTGGGCATATAGCCAGAGGATTCTTCAGCATACAATAAGGACACATGCTCCACTATGTTCATAGCAGCCCTATTTGTAGTAGCCAGAAGCTGGAAAGAACCTAGATGTCCTTCAACGGAGGAATGGATACAAAAAATGTGGTATATTTACACAATGGAGTACTATTCAGCCATTAGAAACAATGAATTCATGAAATTCTTAGACAAATGGATGGAGCTGGAGAACGTCATACTAAGTGAGGTAACCCAGTCGCAAAAGATCAATCATGGTATGTACTCACTGATAAGTGGATATTAGCCTAGAAACTTTGAATACCCAGGACATAATCCACAAATTAAATGATGTCCAAAAAGAATGGAGGAGTGGTCCCTGGTTCTGGAAAGACTCAGTGCAAGAGTATAGGGGAATTCCAGAACAGGGAAGTAGGAAGGGGTGGATGGAAGAATAGGGGGACGGAAGAGGGCTTATGGGACTTGTGGGGAGTGGGAACCCAGAAAAGGGGAAATCATTTGCAATGTAAATAAAAAATTAAAGAAAATAAAAAAATAAAAGAAAAAAAGAATAAATCAACAAAAAATAATAATAATGATGATGAGACAATTGAATAAAATTAATGAAAAATGTTTTAAAATAACTGAAGACTGAGAAGTCATATACAAATGTATAACTTCTAAATACAAGTGTTAGACAATTACATATATTAACAATTGTTCCTCTTATTTGACATCTTATTGTAAATTAGTACAGATATATATTTACTGTCATACACTGAACAAAATTAACAAAGGTGCATAGCTACTAAAGTATTAAGCTAATTTTAATATTTTAAGTGCCTACAATAAAAAATATTATTTGTATGAGTTTATTTACTCTTTGCTACATAAATAGTACTTCTTACATCAAGGAGTATATCAAATAGAGCATCTGTTTTAGGTTAAATAATTCCCAAAGAAAGGACATTCAGATGTAAATGTATGTAAATCATTCAATTCTTTAAAGGATTACACAAAATGACAGCATATAGTTTTTCCTCTTAGTATAGTCATCATTACTGAATTTTTCTACTTTTTTTTAATCAGTGTCATCATCTGGTTTTTCAAAAAGTAAAATAATATTAGATTTCTATTAACTTCTTTTGACCTTTCTATGTCGTTTTGCAGCAATCAGCAGTGAGCCTATTTGTTTCTGAAGAATCTACATATTTAATAGCAAGGGATTTTTCCTATCATAATATTTGCTCACTCATCCACATCATTTAAACAGTTATTAGTTGAGGACAAAGACAACCACAGCACTCCCTGATCACCTTGAAGCAGCCTGCTGACTTGGAGGTTGTATCTGACTTAATTCATCAAGGATTACTGATGTGGAATTAGTTTCCACAATGGAAATCTTTAGCACATATTTAGCAATAACCAATTTAATGCTTAATAGGAAACTACTTTTCAAACCAGTGCTCAAGAACAGTAGACTTATATCCAGAGAGAAAACAATAAAGTGCATTGTTGAAATTAGAGAAACCTTTTGAATACTAGTAAAAATCTGAAAGCAGAAAAATGATGAGAATTTTGGGGGAAAGAGTCACTTACTTATCTACTTTAAAAGACTAATTCTTAAGTACATCTATACATTAACACTCTTGAATAATATAGATGCTGAGGTTTGTCTTGGCTTGCTTCAGCACTTGATTCAAGCACTGGTATGGAGTAGATCTGATACCTATGTTAATGCTTTATTTTATCTAAGATAGCTGGTTCCTGTTATTGAACTGATACACACAATTTCACAAACCATGTATAGTTTTGTTTTATTCTTGGATAATATTATTAGTCTATTTAAAATAACTCAGCTGTATCTATTCTAGTCAGGAATAGATTAAACAGGGATTTTAGTATTTCCTCAATAAATATCAGACAGAAATATATGATATTTACTTTTAGGGAACCTTACACATTTCATAAGGTAATCCACTTCCGGGGGGAAAAACCAAATAGCAGCAAGAAGTAGAGGATAGCTTATAATCTAAAATTATTCACTTTTATTTCCATTAAATTTGGCTCTTGAATCAACTAGTACTGTCTATATCTTGATTAATAATCTCCATTTCTGTCTCACCATTTGCCAGACATAAATTATAAGAATATCCAAAAATAATATACAAGGATTTCCATTAAGTTATCATGTGGCTTTGAAAGCCTAGATTTCCATAACAAGGAATTCATATTTGTACTGAGTTCCTTTTTGTCATTTTAGCAGAGTTGAAATTATAGGCTAAGATGTGAAGTTTAAGCAGGTTAAGTATTAGAGTTAAGACTGGAAGTCAGCCTCAGAGGAAGTGTCCCTTGGACCTTCTCCTGGCCACTCTGAATACCACACCTTTCTTTATTTTACCCTTAGTCAAAGAAATAGAACACTAGGGAAAGTTGAGGATATTCTAACATTTCTGCTCTACTGTATAGAACTGGAGGTCCATGTTCAGGTTGCCTTTGTATAAGCTAGCTATCAGGAGGCTCTAAGCTCCTGTGTATGATGTTATGTTAAATGTTTTTTTCACTAGAGAAATTATGTTTCATATCCAGAAGAAAGGCGGTCAAGAAGACTCAGAGCCAACGGACCTTTTCAGATTGAGGCTAAGTTATCTTCAGTTCATGTACTTTGTGTTAAATTTTACTCCTGGATTACTTTTTGTAATTTAACAAATGGACTGGTTATGTGCAATTGATCTTCCTTTCCAAATTCATTATTTGTTACTCTGAATTAGCAAACTTAGCAAATTTTATTATTAAAATTTATTTTATTATATGAGTGTTAGCTGAAACTGTCATCATGATAAGGATAATTATCACATCTTTTTCTGAGTGTTTGTTATTTTTTTACACATGCTTTTTTGGGGGTGGGGGTAACAGGAAAGACTATTTAAGGTCAGAAAAATGGTTAGGCAAACCTTTAATCCCAGCATTAGGGAAGCAGAAATAGATGGATGTCCTGGCTGGCTTTGTGTGTCAACTTGACACAAGCTGGAATTATCAAAGAGAAAGGGGCTTCCCTTGAGGAAATGCCTCCATGAGATCCAGCTGTAAGGCATTTTCTCAATTAGTGATCAAGGGTGGGAGGCTTTTAGGTGGCACCATCCCTGGGTTGGTACTTTTGGTTTCTATAAGAAAGCAAGCTGAGAAATCCAGGGGAACATCCCTCCATTGCCTCTGAATCAGCTCCTGCTTCCTGTCCTGCAGGAGTTCAGTCCTGCCTTCCTTTGGTGATGAACAGCAATGTAGAAGTGTATACTGAATAAACCCTTTGCTCCCCAACTTGCTTCATCATGGTGTTTGTGCAGGAATAGAAATCCCGACTAAGACAATGGATCTCTGTGAGTGCAAGGTCTGGTCTACTAGATTGAGTTCCAGGACAAACAGTGTTACATTGTGAAACAAGGATAGATAAATGAAAACAAAAATAAGGACGATTTTGAAATTTTGGAGAGGAAAGGATTCCCAAATAGTCAGAGATAAGATGTAAATTGCTAATCTTTTGAACATGAGTAGCATAGATATTACAATCATGGTCACTCAGGTTGCTAGTGACTGTTCTTAACCAAACTGTACCTGTTTCAGCTGGATATGGATGGATGAGTTGTTCATACATTTATATATCTTCTATTCTGGAAGAGGAATCATTCTGAGCTGTTTTTACTGCAGGTGATCGAATAGATAGTTCACATAGTCTCTGAACAGAAAAAGGAGATTGATGTGTGGGATGGGATGTGGGAGGGGAGGGAATAAGAGAAATAGGAGGGAGATAAGAGAAGATACTGAAAGTAACCAAAAAGGTGGAGATTCAAGGTGGCACTGGCCACCAGCACCCTCTGAACTCTGGCTGCTCCTAGGAACCTAACAGACCCATGGATGCTTCTTGGGAAGATGCAGTGGCAGAAGATGAGCCTGGTGCGTAGCACCCATTATCTCCAGACAAAACAAAACAAGGAAAAAAACAGGCAGGTCTCGAGAGATGGTTACATGGAATTGAGAAACAATTGCAGAATAGATCATATTAGAACAGAAAGAAGTGGGATGTTGGGGTGACAGGAAATCAAGTACAGTCACAGCCTGCCTCACAGCATTACCACACACTAGGCTGATGTTCCCACTCAGTCCTGGAATAGGCTTTGACATACATCTACTGCTGCTGTTGCTTCCCTGCTAGGAGGAGGAGAATAAGGGCTACAGTTCTGCCTCTGGGCTGCAAACAAGCTCATAGTGTCTAAGGAACCCATAATGCAGGATGGTATACAGCAGCCTGAAGCCAAAAGTTCTGAGGTCTTGGTATTACCTGAACCAATGTTGTTGTCCCCATGATTCCTGCTGCCATCAGAGATAATGTTGATATCCAAGATTTGTTCCTATGCTGGAGATCAAGTTGATTTCTGTTTTTTGTGACTGTTGATGGCTGTAGTACAGTTGTTGTCACAGTAGCCCTTTTGGTGTCCTCAATCTGTGCTGCAGTCAGAGACTCCAAAGAATTACATGATCTGTGCAGCTACCAGATGCTATGAGCATTGAAGCTTTGTTTGCAGGGGTATTAATGACTGCAGGCTCAGACTAAGGAGAGACATTTAAAGCTTCTTTGACAATCTCTCTGCCACCATCTAACATAAAGACACAGTCAGTGCAGCAAACTATTGAAATTAGTCATTTAAAATTGTGATAAAGATGCTGAAGAGTAGCTTTTCACAATTAACGGCTTCTGGCAGGGGCTAAGTGGGGGAAATGTCTCAGTTTTCCTTAAGGTTCTGGACTCTGGGGAGTTTGCCCATGCTCCAATGAGTATATGGGGAACACAAATTGGACTAGGTGTTCTGTTTCTTTGTTTGGCCTTTGTTTTTTCTTTCTATTTTTTGGGGGGCTACAAAGCTAGAAGGGTAGATCTGGGAGAAATAAGATGTGAGTGAGACCAGGGTACATTGTATCACATTTTCATGTAATTAACACAAATATTATGTTGGGGGAAATTAAGTAATTTGGATGAAGTTTATGTATATATAAAATTGTCAATGAAAGAATTAATTAATAAAGAAGATAGAGAGATCTGAGAAATTTCAAGGTACATTATTTTGTTTGTTTTTTGTTTTTTGTTTTTTTATATTCATGGCCTAGCATTTTAACATTTAATTAAGTTATTTTTCTTACAATGTTTTGGTTATGTGTTTCCTTATTCTAACTCCTCATGTATCCCCCCAATGTCTCTACACACCTAGTTTTATGTTGTTTCTATTACCTTCTCTTTAAAGAAGAAAAAAATAAAAATCAAAGCAAAAGAAGCAAATATATACAAAAGTTAATCAAAAGAGTCCAAACAGATATACCACAACAAACACAAATGAACAAACAACAACAAAATAATAATAATAATAAAAAAAAACACCTAGTGTTCATTTCTGTGTTTAACAATGACTCCTGGACATGGAACCTACTCTGGAGTAAGAGTGGTTGACATGGCCAGTGACATTCTATTGGGGAAAAATAGTTTTATCTTTGATAAATAAATACAAATAGATTATTGATTAGTGGTAAGAATCCTTGTCTACTTATCCATTTCTGTGCTGAGATACCATCTGGGAAACTTGTGAAGTTCTACTTGTGCTGCCCTGTTACTGTGAGAAGTTTGAATGAGAATGCTCCCATAGGCTCTTTTCCTTAGTCAACAGGTAGTGGCACTATTTGAAGTATTAATCTCTTTGCCTCTCTCTGTGTTTCCTCTCTGTGTCTGTCTCTCTGCTTGAGAATTAGAATGTAGCTATGACCTACTGTTCCAGCGGCATGTTTGCCACCATGTTCCCTGCCTTGATCCTAAAGAACTGATCCTCAGAAATTGTAAGAGTCCTAATAAATTTCACCTTTTTATATTATGGCATCTATCCACAGCTTTAGAACAGTGATGAAGACACAGACATTTTCTCAAGCAGAGCTAAAGGTAATGAAAAGGAGTATCATATTTTTAGTTTATTCACTAAATTTTCAAAGCCAGTATGACAAAGCATCCTGAAACTTATTTAGGCAACATTTATAAAAAAGCTGAATATGAAATTTATGATTTCAATAATCAAAAGTAAGCAAATATATTCCTAATTGGAAAAGGTCAATGGAACAACATGCATTTGTACTACCCTGAGATGTAAACATGTTGTTAGCTTCCTGACTAATTATACTTTCTTAAATTTTATCTATAGTAGATACTATATAAGAGATATAAATCACATCACAGTAAATCAATATCCTACCTTGTTGAAAGCTGCAATGTATTGCATATCTTTTTACTTCTTGAATCAATTATTTACTACAACCATTGCGATGCAAACTTCAATGTAGTATTTTTTACTTTCTATAGTCAATGGGATATTTGTTAGAAAAAATGAAATATTTTAATATTCCTGTTTAGCAAATCAATTTATAACAAATTATGAACAGATGTGAAACTTTTATGTGTACTTTGTTTTAAAATGTAGTCACTCTTGTCCATGCACAAACTATTAAAGAAAACTTCTAAGTTCCTTACTTTATTTACAATCTTTGTTCTCTGAAGATTTTAAAATTTTAAGATTTCTTTTAAGGAGATTTCAAAATATCAATTTTTAGCTAATTGAACATCTTAACCACTTAAGTGCTTCTTTTACCAGCTGTGAATTTTCTTAACTTTAATTTTTACAGTATGGTGGAATGGATGTCTACATATTCATTTCCTGTTTGCTAAACTTCATCTAAAAATGCATAAACTATGGTCACTATGTCACCTAAATACATCCATTACAAAATGACCAGATAAAAATGAAGAACAAATTATAAAAATAATTCAAAATGAAATACTCTTCTCTTGGCATTTTAAATATGACCTATGAGGCAGAACTTATCAGTTTTCCTCCAAGTGGCATATTAGGGAATTTTTAGCTTACCAATGACATCTTGTTCGATAGACATCATAGCCCAATTTCCATCAAATTGCTGTTAAATAAACAAAATTCAGACTGATATTTTCAGTTATGAAGCTAAGGAAAGAATATGTAATTTATATGCACCGTAGTCTAGGTCCACAATAAGTTTAAGAAAGAGTTTTGGACTACTTGTCTCAAGTCAGTTTCAATGTCATGTGATGCTTTATTTTGTTAAATAAAGAAAAATGTGATGTTTTTTAACAAATAAAGTATCATTGATCAACATATGTCTAAATTTAAAATTTTATTTTGGAAGTCAATGATACCACAGGCAAAACAAAGTATAGTCAAAAAGGAAAAAACTGCCAAATATCCCATAAGAGGTTTTATTCATAACTCTAAAAATAGTAAATTTAACAATTGTAAAATAAATAAAAATGGACATTAGCTAGCTCTGGAACAAGTGGATATAGAGCACTAAAACAGTCTCACTAATGAACTTCTGAAAATGTACTAAAAAGCTAGAAAGCCATTCATGATCTAAAGAACAGGAAGAAGGAAAATGCTAGATATATTCAAGTTGCAGAATGAGATGTTTTGGGAGATGTTCTGTTCCGTGTTTCAATTTAACAGTTTTAAAAAATCTGCCCATTAAAATGTATGACACACATTTACTTAAAGGAATAACTTTTAGTTATATAGGTTGAAATTTAATGTAATGAAGCACATTTAAAAATAACTCTACATATTACACACCCCCATTAGAAGGAGTGTAATTTCTATTCATTCAACCAAATTTTTCTTTTTTGCAAACAAAACTCCAGGGTTCTTTCTACCCTAAGGTGTGCATTTTGCTATTGATTCTTATTTGCTAATTAATTCTATTCTTTGCAGTTGAACATGTTCATTCAAATAATAAATATGATATATATTTTTGAATCTTTTAACATTTGGAATATTAGTTAAGAGTAATATTGCCCATACAATTTCTGAAACATCCTTTACTTGTTTGATCAATCCGTATGTCAAAATATGTGCTCATACTATTTGCATGTTAAAACAAAGTGTTTTAAAATTGTTTATTACTCTATCCCTTAAATAACTTCTTACATGAGTCTAAAATAGGCCAAATAAATAAAAATATCATTAAACATGTAATTTTAAAGGTGACTCAAAGTTTTCATAAAGGTGATATTCAACTGTATCATATATGAGAGGATGTTATAAGTTATAAGTGTTTCTCAAGAAAATGACAATTTTCTATACTTCTTTGCTTTAAAACATCAATCAGTAGTTTCTTGGCTTTTCTCTCTTTTCATAAAAATTATTTGAGAAGCAGTCAAGACTCATGATACCTAAAATAATTGTCCAGGTTTTTTGTGCTAATATTTTAATAGTTTGCTAGCATTATTTTCTGGGTTCCTCATTTTGAGAGGTCTTATTTTTTTAGTTCTTAAGTGTTTAGCTTAATGACTTAATAGTAAGAAATTTATTTTAATCTCAGATTTTTATATCATGACAGTAATTTATTGTCAACATTGCTTCAATGAATTTAGTTAGCATCTCTATTTAAAAGATATAAACTGAAATTCCTTCAATACCACTGATTTCAGAGCTCTCTTTTCACATCCAATAAGCCAAGTCACCTTCATATATAAAAAGTACACATGAATGCAAGTCAAGATGAGCCATAGGTTCTTAGACATAGTGAAGTAAAACATGGTCTTAGTGCTGTGTTAATGGCATTCAGTTCAGAAAATGACACAGTTCAGTCCTGTGTTCAAGATTATTCCCTATTTTCTCCTCTATCAGGTTCAGTGTTGAAGTATTTGATCCATTTGGAGTTGACTTTTTTTGGAAGATAATAAATGTGGATCTCTTGGGGTTCTTCTACAAGTAGTCATCCATTTTGAGTCTGACCAGCAACATTTGTTGAAGATCATGTCTCTTTTTCAGTATGATGTCCTGGTTTCTATATCAAAAATCAGTGGATTTATATACATGTCTTTAATTTTATTCTATTACCTAATATGTCTGTTTCTACCAATTCCAGGCATTTTTTTGTTCCTATAGCTATGTACATTAGACATGTACAGAGTGAGCTGATAGCTATAGTGAGCCTTTACCCTAACTGATGTTCACAGTGTTGCATTCTACCAAGGAAGAAAAGTAAACACCAAACCATTTACATACTCTTCTATGTATACTGTCATCCTGAACATAATGCATATTAGTGCAATGGCAGCACAAAGATTGTGGGACTAAATAATCAATGTCTGATGTGGCTTATGGTAAACTCCATGTGTAGGAACTAATACCTGGTACTGCTTGGGTAATCAAGAACCTGAAACTAAATAGCTCAGGAATATAATACTACTGCTCTACTAAAATAATATAACAATAAAAGTACTCTGAATGAAATTCCTCTATACTCATAGATCAATCATCATTAGAGAAGATTCCTCTTTCAATATATATATATATATATATATATATATATACAGATAATATGAAGAAATTGAGACTTTGGAACACTCAACTCTAAATGGGATATCCCTATCAAATCCCTTACTTCAAGACTCAGGGAGTGCTGAAGAAGAGGATAAAGTGTAAGAGCCAGAAATGATGAAGGGCATCATGTTAGGAGGCCCTCTAAAGCAACAGGATTGATGCACATATAAATTCATGGACATTGAGGCCTTACACACAGGGTCTGATGGCTCTACACCAGATGACATCTGAAAAACCTGAAAAGAGAAGTGGACACGTGCCCACTTTCGCCTTTGCTTGGGATCATTTCTCTCTGTTTGTTTTGTCCTTTACCACTGTGCTAGAGTTTTGACCTCAGAACGTATTCACAATTGATTAACACTGGAAAATGAAAATTTAGTTTTCTCCAAAGGAGTCTCAGAATATTCAACTGTAGGGAGCAATCCAAAATGAACTCAGGGAAAGCATTATAGCTTCTTCGTGTCATGCTTTAATGGCGTTTGTTGATTTTACTGTTTTCTTTTATATTTTAAAAATTATTTTAATATATTATATAAGTTAAATATCAATAAATATATAAATTTTATATATTAATAAATATATACACACATTTATTTTAATTATATATGTATGTATATATACTGTTTTTATGGGATTCCTGACTCAATCCTCATATTTTTATGTGTTTCTTGTGACTTTTATTATGCTCCTTTCCTTGTATCAGTTTGTTTTGTCTTTTTCTGATATGTTAGTTTTTCTGTTCTTTTGTTTTATTATAAAAGAGAAGAGTGACACTTCTACATCAAGATAAGTGAAAGAAATGAGCAGATAAGTTTCTAAATGAACAAAAAATGTTTATGTTACCACTTGATGCCTAACATACTTTGCCACCAAAGTCTTTCTGGGAGTTAAGCACAATAATTACAATTCTTTTCTAGCTTTGATGACAATGGATTAATTAAATATTCTTTTTGGAATATTTACTTTGAATATTTTAAGTATGACATGTCTTCTTTCCCTTTTCTCCTTCCAAACCCTACGATTTACCATACAACTTTCCTTCAAATTTATATTCTCTGTTTTTATTGCTCTTGCATGCACACACACACACACACACAAACACACACATACACATTCTTATATTCTCTAGTATAATCTTCTTAGCTCTTACAATTCTCTCATATGTAGGTTTTCAGGGCTGATCATTTGTCAATGCACAACAAACATCTATTCTCTTCCCTGGAAATGACCACCTCTCCTACTCCTCGTTCTTCAGTTTCCTATTCTTTTTCTATAAGATTCTATATAGACTTTTTCCATCCACTTGGTATTCTATTGGTGTCTTTCTATTCATCTCATGTATGTACAACATCATAACCCCTAAAACAATCTATTTTAAACATATTTCCTTAATTTTTATATAAGGAAACATGAGCTATAACTGTAGAGACATTAATGGAGGTTAATAGTACACATAGTAAATGATTGGACATGGCACACCATATGACTCTTTATTGAAATTGAAAAATGCATGCTGTCTTAGTCAGGGTTTCTATTCCTGCACAAACATCATGACCAAGAAGCAAGTTTGGGAGGAACTGTTTTTTTCAGCTTACACCTTCCACATTGCTGTTGATAACCAAAGGAAGTCAGGACTGTAACTCAAACATGTCAGGAAGCAGGAACTGATGCAGTGACCATGAGGGATGTTTCTTACTGCCTTGCTTCCCCTGGTTTGCTCAGGCTTTTCTCTTATAGAATCCAAGAATACCAGCCCAGGGATGGTACCACCCACAAGAGGGCCTTCCTTCTTGATCACTAATTGAGAAAATGCACCACAGCTGGATCTCATGGAGGCACTTCCTCAACTGAAGCTTCTTTCTCTGTAATAAGTCCAGCCTGTGTCAAGTTGCCACACAAAACCAGCCAGTACACATGCTTCCCTCCTGATATCTCCTGTATTGGTATATCATGAAATGAGCTACTTATTCTGCCTATAAATGATAGTTTAAGTCAATATCACATCACATTTCTATTCATCGATTCAAAAAGATTCTTGTGATTAGATTACTTTCTATGTTATCAGCTTCCCATTGCTATCATAAAATACCAAGAAAAACGAACTTTTCCTCATAGTTGTGGAGGAGCCAATTTAACATTGTTGGGACTCACTGTTTATTTAAGGCAGAAGGAATTCCACTAGAGATAATGTACTTCACTGTTGCCCGGTCATCTTATGGCTCTGAAACAAAAGACTGAAATGGGAAGCTGGCATCCTCCAGTTCTGTTAAGAGACAAATCCCTCCCCTACCAAATTAAGGACATCAGCTAAGAAAATTTTCTTTTCTTTTTCTGTTGAAAAATAGATTTCTTGCATATAGAATATTCTTATTAGGGTTTACATTCCCCCCAAGTCCTCCTAAATCCTTAAATTATTTTCTTTCTTTCTCTCATTAAAAAACAGAACTCTGAAAAAAATAATAAAGAAAAATATAGGGAGTGATTCCTGCATCCATTTTCACTACCTGACAGAGCAGAGGGGCATCACCAGGTACCGAGATATCCCGAGTTTAAGAACTCTGGGGGCACAAACCACCAGGGGCCTTCCTGTGCCCAGGACCTGGGCAGATCAGCAGTTTGTCTCTGTGCAAGCTGGTCATGAGTCCTGCGCCCTACCTGGTGATCAGTATTTGTAGTAACTCCCCACCACCATTTCTGCTCCATGATAGAGCAGACAGGCATCACCAGGTACTGAGATACCCCAAGTTTAAGATCTCTGGGGGCACAAACCGCCAGGGGTCTGCCTGCACCCAGGACCTGGGCAGATCAGCGGTTTGTCTGTGTGCCAGCCAGTCATGGGCCCTGTGCCCTACATGGTGATCAGCATTTGGAGTGACTCCCCACGGCCAATATCTTTGCTCTATGACAAAGAAGACGGGGAGCACCAGGCTCACTGAGACAACCAAAGTACAACATTGCTTGGGGCAAGACACAGCAGAGCTCCAATGGCACACAAGAGAAGGGCAGCACATCAGCAATCTGTGCCAGGGGAATCCCAGTCATCCAATGTTGTGTAATAGCTATTCCTGTTCACCAGAAAAAACAAGACTTGGATTTAAAAATCACTGGTCATGATGCTGTTAGAGGAACATATGAAGGACATAAATGAATCTCTTAAAGAAATTCAGGAGAAAACGGATCAAAAGCTAGAAGCCATTACAAGAGAAACACAAAATTCATTTAAAGAAATTCAGAAGAATATGGGTCAAAAGATAGAAGCCCACAAGGAGGAAATGCAAAATTACTTAAAGAAATACAGGAGAACTTTGGACAACAGACAGAAGTCATGAAAGAGGAAACACAAAATGCTCTTAAAGAATTACAGGAAAACACATACAAGCAAGTGAAGGAGCTGGACAAAACCATCCAGGATCTAAAAAGAGAAGTAGGAACAAGTAAGAAATCTCAAAGGGAGACAACTTTGGAGATAGCAAACCTTGGGAAGAAATTAGGGGGCATAGATGCAAATATCAATAACAGAATACAAGAGATAGAAGAAAGAATCTCAGATACTGAAGATAGCATTAAAACCATTGACTCAACAGTCAAAGAAAATGAAAATGCAAAAAGCTTGTAACCAAAAATATCCAGGAAAACCAGGACACAATGAGAAGACCAAACCTAAGGATTATAGGTATAGATGAGAGTGAAGATTTACAACTGAAAGGGCCAGCAAATATCTTCAACAAAATTATGGAAGAAAACTTTCCTAACCTAAAGAGAAGATGCCCATGAATATACAAGAAGCCTACAGAACTCCAAACAGACTGGACCAGAACAGAAATACCTCCTGTCACATAATAATCAAAACCCCGAATGTACTAAACAAAGAAAGAATATTAAAGGCAGAAAGAGAAAAAGGCCAATTAACATATAAAAGAAGACCAATTAAAATTACACCAGACTTCTCACTAGAGACTATGAAAGCTAGAAGATCCTGGGCAGATCTCATGCAGACTCTAAGAGAACACAAATGCCAGGCAAGGCTACTATACCCAGCAAATGTCTCAATCACTATAGATGGAGAAACCAAGATATTCCATGACAAAACCAAATTTATACAATGCCTTTCCACAAACCCAGCCCTACAAAGAATAATAGGGGGAAAACACCAATACAAGTAGGGGAACTATACCCTGGATAAAAGCAAAATAGTAACCTTCTTTTATGAAACCCAAAAGAAGATAATCACTCATATATAAAATTAACATCAAAAATGACAGGAAGAAATCATCACTATTGCTTAATATCTCTTAACATCAATGCACTCAATTCCCCAATAAAAAGACAGACTAACAGACTGGATATGTGAACAGGACCCTATATTTTGCTGCATACAGGAAACACACCTCAGTTTCTAAGACAAAAACTATCTTAGAGTAAAAGGCTGGAAGACAAATCTACAAGCAAATGGTCTCAGGAAGCAAGCTGGAGTAGCTATTCTGATATCAGATAAAATTGACTTCAACCTAAAGTCATCAAAAGAGACAGAGAAGGACATGTTTTGCTGGTCAAATGAAAACTCCACCCAGAAGAACTCTCAATTCTGAATATCTATGCTCCAAGTGCAAGGCCACACCCATTCTCATTCATAAAAGAAACTTTAATAAATCTCAAAGCACACATTGCACCTAACACAATAATTGTGGGTAACTTCAACACCCCACTCTCCTCAATGGCCCGATCAGGAAAACAGAAACTAAACAGGGACTCAGAGAAACTAATTGAAGCTGTGGACCAATTGGATTTAACAGCTATATATAGAACATTTCATCCTAAATGCAAAAGAATATACCTTTTTTCTCAGCACCTCATGGTACCTTCTCGAAAATCGATCATATAATTGGTCACAAGTTAGACCTCAACAGATATAAGAAGATCAAAATAATCCCATGCCTCCTATCAGATAACTATGGAGTAAAAGTGGTTTTCAATAGCAACAGAAACAACAGAAAGGCTACATACACATGGAAAGCGAACAATACTCTACTCAATGATAACTTGGTCAAGAAATAAAGAAAGAAATCAAAGACTTTTTAGAATTTAATGAAAATGAAAGCACAACATACCCAAATCTATTGGACACAATGAAAGCAGTGCTAAGAGGAAAACTCATAGCTTTGAGTGCCTCCAAAAAGAAAATGGAGAGAGCATACACTAGAAGCTTCACACCACAACTGAAAGCTCTGGAACAAAAAGAAGCCAATTCACCCAGGAGGAGAAGAAGACAAAAAAAATCATCAAACTCAGGGCTGAAATCAATCAAGTAGAAACAAATAGAACCATACAAAGAATCAACAAAACCAGGACCTGGTTCTTTGGAAAAATCAACAAGATAGATAAACCCTTAGCCAGACTAAACAAAGGACACAGAGACAGTATCCAAATTAACAAAATTAGAAATGAAAAGGAAGATATAACAACAGAAACTGAGGAAATTAAAAAAAAAATTCAAATCCTACTACAAAAGCCTATACTCAACACAACTGGAGAATCTGGAGGAAATGGACAATTTCTTAGACAGATACCAAATACCAAAATTAAATCAGGATCAAATAAATTATGTAAACAGTCCCATCACCCCTAAAGAAATAGAAGGGCTCATAAAGCCTTCCAACCAAAAAAAGCACAGGACCAGATGGTTATAGTGCAGAATTCTATCAGACCTTCAAAGAAGACTTAACACCAATACTCTTCAAACTATTCTATCAAATAGAAACAGAAGGAACACTACCCAACTCATTCTACAATGCCACAATTATGCTGATACCAAAACCACAAAAAGATCCAACAAAGAAAGAGAAATTCAGGCCAATTTCCCTTATGAATATCGATGCAAAAAATACTCAATAAAATTCTTGCCCACTGAATCCAAGAACACATCAAAAGGATCATCCATAATTATCATATAGGCTTCATCCCAGGGATGCGGGGATAGTTCAATATATGGAAATCTATCAATGCTATCCACTACATAAGTAAACTCAAAGAAAAAAAGACACATGGTCATTTCATTAGATGCTGAAAAAGCATTTGACAAAATTTACCATCTTTTCATGCTAAAAGTCTTGGAAAGGACAGGAATTCAAGGCTCATACCTAAACATAGTAAATGGAATATACAGCAGGCCGGTAGGCAACATCAAACTAAATGGAGAGAAACTTGAAGCAGTTCCACTAAAATCAGGGACTAGACAAGGCTGCCCCCTCTCTCCATATCTTTTCAATATAGTTCTTGAAGTCCTAGCTAGAGCAATTATACAGCATAAGGTGCCACAGTGACCCAGTGATATCTGTAAAATAAAATTTTACAGACGGAGGTGAGAAATGTCTCCTGGGAAATTTGTGGAACACCCTCTAAGTACAAAGCTGATAATCTCTCTTGGCAATTATTATACTTCTGACACTGTCCTTCCTAGTGGCTGTGACTAAGAATACCGGGTATTAGTCCATCGGAAGGGCCATCAGCAGTAGAACCAAGGTGATAGGGTCCTGGCAGGCTCTACGCCAGCTACCACTAACCATCGCTGGCCAGCCGGGCTGCAAGCAGTTGAGGATTTGCAGCTCCTTTTACCACTCTGAAGCCACATTAGAACTTTGCCTCCCTCCAGTCAGTTCCGAGAGACTCTCCACCATCTTGGCTCTTGGACGACAGAGAGAACTGACAGCCCCAAGGTACACAGACTTAGCCTGAGGCCAACATCACAGGGGTCTAAGCCCAACAGGCATTGGCCTGCACCCAGGCCCTGGGCTATTCAGGGAACTATCGGTGTGCCAACCAGGCCAGGAAGTTCTTTGCCCAGCAGTCTGTTCCAGTGCTCATGCCACCATTTTTGCTATGGGACACCAGAGAGTTCTAGCAGACAAAGCCGGCTAGCAGTCATAGTGGGGGTCTAAGCCCGCCAGGCATTGGATTGCACCCAGGCCCTGGGTTGTCCAGTGGGCCATCTGTGTGCCTACCCGGCCAGGAGGTTGTTAGCCGGGCAGACTCTCCTGGCACTTTCAGGGAGCACGCGTACGCCACCATCTTGGCTACCAAACAGAACCAGTTAACAGGCCCAAGGCAAACATTTCTCAGGCTTAAGCCTGCCAGGCTTTTGCCTAGACTCAAGGCCTGAGCAGCTAGGCAGCCTTGTGTGCACCAACCTAATTGGGGGAGCAGATGCCCAGCAGTGATCAGCAATCTGCTGATCCCTCAGAAAAGGTCCCTGCTGCATACATCATCAGTACTCCCTGAAGGAGCAAACAGGCACCACCTGATTCACAGACACAATCTGGGGCAAGGCACACTAGGGCTCCAAGGGCACCCAAGAAGAGGGCAGCACATCAGCAATCTGTGTTTGCTGGGGAATGGGGATGACAGGGGAAACCCAGCCATCCAGTGTTGCTGAAATAGCCCTACAGCCTCACAGGAGGCTCAAACATCAGTCAGAGACAAAACCAACTAACTTCAGAGATAACAAGATGGCAAAGAGCAAACATAGGAACGCTACTAACAGAAATCTAGGCAATATGGCAGAGTCTGAACAAAACTCTCCAACATCAGCAAATCCTGGATATGTCAACACACCAGAAAAACAAGATTTGGATTTAAAATCACTGGTCATGATGGTGCTAGAAGAACACAAAAAAGACATAAATGAATCTCTTAAAGAAATACAGGGGAACATGAATAAGCTAGAAACCCATATGATGGAGACACAAAAATCACTTAAAGAAATTCAGGAGAATAAGGCTCAAGAGATAGAAGCCAGTAAAGAAGAAACACAAAAGAAGACTTTAAAAACTGCAGGAGAAAGTCAGTCAAATGTCAGAAGTCATGAAAGAGAAAACACAAAAATCTCTTAAAGAATTAAAGTAAAACACAAACAAACAAATGAAGGAACTGAGCAAAACAGTCCTGGATCTAAAAACAGAAGTAGAAACAACTAAGAAATCACAAAGGGAGACAACTTTGGAGACAGAAACCTTGGGAAGAAATCAGGGGCCATAGATCCAAATATCAACAACAGAATGCAAGAGATGGAAGAAAGAATCACAGATGCTGAAGATACCATAGAAACCATTGACTCAACAGTCAAAGAAAATGCAAAATGCAAAAAGCTTGTATCCCAGAACATCCAAGAAATTCAGGACACAATGAGAAGACCAAAGCTAAAGATTATAGGTACAAATGAGAGTGAAGATTTACAACTGAAAGGGCCAGTAAATATCTTCAACAAAATTATGGAAGAAAACTTTCATAACTTAAAGAGAGACTATACAAGAAGCCTACAGAACTCCAAACAGACTGGACCTGAGCAGAAATACCTCCTGTCACATAATAATCAAAACCCCAAATGTACTAAACAAAGAAAGAATAATAAAGGCAGTAAGAGAAAAAGGCCAAGTAACATATAAAGGAAGACCTATCAGAATCACACCAGACTTCTCCCCAGAGACCATGAAAGCTAGAAGATCCTGGGCAGATCTCATGCAGACTCTAAGAGAACACAAATGTCATCCAAGACTACTATACCCAGCAAAACTTTAAATCACCATAGATGGAGAAAGCAAGATATTCCATGACAAAACAAAATTTACACAATATCTTTCCACAAACCCATCTCTACAAAGAATAATAGGAGGAAAACTCCAATACAAAGGGGGAAACTACACCCTGGAAAAAGCAAGATAGTAACCTTCTTACATGAAACCCAAAAGAAGATAATCACTCAAATATGAAAATATCATCAAAAATGACAGGACATAATGATCACCATCCTTAATATCTCTTAACATCAATGCACTCAATTCCCCATTAAAAAGACATAGACTAACAGACTGGATAAGGAAACAGGACCCTACATTTTGCTGCTTACAAGAAACACACCTCAGTGTCAAAGACAAAAACTACCTTAGAGTAAAAGGCTGGAAGACAATTTTACAAGCCAATGGTCTCAGGAAATGAGCAGGAGTAGCCATTCTAATATCAGATAAAATTGACTTTCATCCTTAAGTCATCAAAAGAGACATGGAAGTACACTTCTTGCTGTTCAAAGGAAAAATCCACCAAGAAGAACTTTCAATTCTGAACATCTATGTGCTGAATGTAAAAGCATTTGTAAAAGAAACTTTACTAATGCTCAAAGCAAACATTGCACCTAACACAATAATTGTAGGTGATTTCAATACTCCACTATCCTCAGTGGACTGATGAGGAAAACAGAAACTAAGCAGGGACACAGTAAAACTAATTGAAGCTTTAGACCAATTGGATTTGACTGATATTTATAGAACATTCCACCCTAAAGCAAAAGAATATATCTTTTTCTCAGCACCTCATAGTACCTTCTCGAAAATCGATCATATAATTGGTCACAAGACAGACCTCAACAAATATAAGAAGTTCGAACTAATCTCATGACTCCTATCAGATAACTATGGAATAAGAGTGGCCTTCAATAGCAACAAAAACAACAGAAAGCCCACATACACATGGAGGCTGAAGAATACTCTACTCAATGACACATTGGCCAAAGAAGAAATAAAGAAAGAAATCAGATACTTTTTAGAATTTAATGAAAATGAAGGCACAACATACCCAAATCTTTGGGACCCAAAGAAAGCAGTGCTAAGAGGAAAACGAATAGCCCTGAATGCCTCCAAAAGAAACAGGAGAGAGCATACTGGAACAAAAAGAAGCTACCTCACCCAGGAGGAGAAGAAGACAGGAGATCATCAAACTCAGGGCTGAAATCAATCAAGTGGAAACAAAGAGAACCATACAAAAAATCAACAAATCCAGGAGCTGGTTCTTTGAGAAAATCAACAAGATAGATAAACCCTTAGCCAGACTGACCAAAGGGCACAGTGAAAGTATTCAAATTATCAAAATTAGAAATGAAAAGGGAGATATAACAACAGAAACTGAGGAAATTCAAAGAATCATCAGATCCTACTACAAAAGCCTATACTCAACACAACAGGAGAATCTGGAGGAAATGGACAATTTCCTAGACAGATACAAAATACCAAATTAAATCAGGACCAAATAGATCATGTAAATAGCCCCATAACCCCTAAAGATAGAAGGGGTCATAGAAATTCTTCCAACCAAAAACCACACAGGACCAGATGGTTTCAGTGCAGAATTCTATCAGACCCTCAAAGAAGACCTAACACCAATACTCTTCAAACTATTCCACAAAATAGAAACAGAAGGAACACTATTCAACTCCTTCTAGGAAGCCACAATTACACTGATACCAAAACCACACAAAGATCCAACAAAGAAAAAGAACTTCAGACCAATTTCCCTTATGAACATCTATGCAAAATACTCAATAAAATTCTTGCCAACTGAATCCAAGAACACATATAAAACGATCATCCACCTGATCAAGGAGGCTTTATCCCAGGGATGCCGGGTTGGTTCAATATATGGAAATCCATCAATGCAATCCACTACATAAACAAACTTAAAGAAAAAAACCACATGGTCATTTCATTGGATGCTGAAAAAGCATTTGACAAAATTCAGCATCCTTTCATGCTTAAAGACTTGGAAAGAACAGGAATTCAAGGCCCATACCTAAACATAGTAAAAGCAATATACAGCAAACCGGTAGCCAGCATCAAACTAAATGGAGAGAATCTTGAAGCAATCCTACTAAAATCGGGGATTAGACAGGGCTGCCCCCTTTCTCCTTATCTTTTCAATATTGTACTTGAGGTACTAGCTCGGGCAATTAGACAGCATAAGGAGGACAAAGGGATACAAATTGGAAAAGATGAAGTCAAACTATCATTATTTGCAGACGATATGATAGTCTACCTAAGTGACCCAAAAAACTCCACTAGAGAACTCCTACAGCTGACAAACTGCTTCAGCAAAGTGGCAGGTTATAAAATCAACTCAAGTAAATCAGTAGCCTTCCTATACTCAAAGGACGAGCAGGCTGAGAAAGATATTAGGGTAATGACACCCTTCACAGTAGCCACAAACAGTATAAAGTACCTTCGGGTAACTCTTACCAAACATGTGAAAGATCTGTATGACAAGAATTTCAAGACTCTGAAGAAGGAAATGGAAGAAGACCTCAAAAAAAAAAAAATGGAAAAAATCTCCCATGCTCAAGGATCAGCAGGATTAATATAGTTGAAATGGCCATTTTGCCAAAAGCAATATACAGATTCAGCACATTACCCATTAAAATCCCAACTCAGTTCTTCATAGAGTTAGAAAGAGCAATTCTCAAATTCATCTGGAATAACAAAAAAAACCAGGACAGCTAAAACTATTCTCAACAACAAAAGAAATTCTGGCGGAACCAGTATCCCTGACCTCAAGCAATACTACAGAGCAATAGTGTTAAAAATTGCATGGTATTGGTACAATGACAGACAGACAGATCAATGGAACAGGATTGAAGATTGAGAAATGAAGCCACACACGTTTGGCCACTTTATCCTCGACAAAGGAGCTGAAAACATCCAATGGAAAAAAGATAGCCTTTTCAATAAATGGTGCTGGTTCAACTGGAAGTCAGCATTCAGAAGAATGTGAATTGATACATCCTGATCTCCTTGTACTAAGCTCAACTCCACATGGATCTCGAACCTCCACATAAAGCCAGACACTCTGAAGCTAATTGAAAAGAATCTTGGGAAGACCCTTGAGGACATTGGTACAGGGGGAAAGGTCCTGAACAGAACACCAATAGCATATACTCAAAGATCAAGAATTGGCAAATTGGACCTCATAAAATTACAAAGTTTCTGTAAGGCAAAGGACAGCATAAAAAGGACAAATTGGCAACCAACAAAGTGGGAAATGATCTTCATCCACCCTACATCCGACAGAGGGCTAATATCCAGTATATACAAAGAACTCAAGAAGTTAGACCCCAGAAAACCAAATAACCCTATTAAAAAATGGGCTACATAGCTAAACAAAGAATTTTCACCTGAAGAAATTTGGATGGCTGAGAATCATCTTAAAAATGTTCAACTTCATTAATTATTAGGGAAATGCAAATCAAAACAACCCTGAGATTTTAACTTACACCAGTCAGAATGGCTAAGATTAAAAATTCAGGAGACAGCAGTTGTTGGATAGGATGTGGAGAAAGAGGAACACTCCTTCGCTGCTGGTGGGGTTGCAAACTGGTACAACCACTCTGGAAATCAGTCTGGTGGTTCCTCAGAAAACTGGGCATGTCACTTCCTGAGGATCCTGCTATACCACTCTTCGGCATATACCCAGAGGATTCCCCAGCATGTAATAAGGATACATGTTCCACTATGTTCATAGCAGCCCTATTTATAATAGCCAGAAGCTGGAAAGAACCCAGGTATCTCTCAACGGAAGAATGGATGCGAAAAATGTGGTATATATACACAATGGAGTACTATTCAGCCATTACAAACAATGATAGCAATCAAAGCTTGTGAGGAACTATTTTTGTTTTGTAGACCCCACCCAGGGAGTCCTAGGGAAAACAACATTTTTAGCTTATCCAGGTATGATTCAGGAGACAGTAGGTACTTTTTACTCAGAGAGACACTCTGAGCCTAAGGGCTGCAACTGGTTAGTTCTCTGGGCTGGGGGCTAGAGGCTGCTACAGGAGCTATAGTGGCCCCAGGCATGGCACAGAGAAGAATGCACAGGGCTGAGGTACTCTTGGAAGACAGCATGAGCCAGGCAGCTTCCCAAGCTCTGCAATGCCTCCATCATCACCAGGAAGCTAGGCCCGGGAACTGTCCTTCCTCAGTTCCTGGGTTAGCACAACAGTGGGGCCACTATGAAAAAGCAGTTTAACATCATGTGCCCTGGACTATGAGTAAACACCCTCTACTGCCTGAGAAAACTTGAGGCTTTAACAGATGAATGTGATGCTTAATTTGAGATGTTAACTTGACTGGAATAGGATATACCCAGAAAAATACATTCAAATTCAAACTGCCTATTGCTTGTGTCTGTCACCCACCAGATCTGTTTCCTCTCCTGATATCCAGAATTACCCCTCAGATTTAGTTCCTGGCTTGGATGGTCTGTGGCAATAAGGAGGTCAAAGGGATACAAATTGGAAAGGAAGAAGTCAAATTATCATTATTTGCAGATGATATGATTGTATAGTTAAGTGACCAAAAAAAAAAAAAAAAAAAAAAAAAAAAAAAAAAAAAAAAAAAACTCTACCAGAAAACTCCTACAACTGATAAACAACTTCAGCAAAGTGGCTGGATATAAAATCAACTCAAGTAAATCAGTAGCCTTCCTATACTCAAAGGATAAGCAGGCTGAGAATGAAATTAGGGAAATGACATCCTTCAAAATAGCCACAAACAACATAAAGTATCTTGGTGTGACTCTAATCAAATAAGTGGAAGATCTGTATGACAAGAACTTCAGGTCTCTGAAGAAGGAAATCAAAGAAGACCTCAGAAATTGGAAAAATATTCCATGTTCCTGGATTGGCAGGATTGATATAGTAAAAATGGCCATCTTGCCAAAAGCAATCAACAGATTCAACCGAATCCCCATCAAAATCTCAACTCAGCTCATCATAGAATTAGAAAGAGCAATTCTCAAATTCATCTGGAATAACAAAAAAATAAGAATAGCTGAAACTATTCTCAACAGTAAAAGAACTTCTGTGGGAATCAGTATACAAGACTTCAAACATTACTACAGAACAATAATGATTAAAAACTGCAAGGTATTGGTACAGTGACAGGCAAAGGAATCAATGGAATGGGACTGAAGACCCAGAAATGGTCACTTGATCTTCAGTAAAGGAGCTGAAAACATCCAGTGGAAAAAAAGATAGCCTTTTCAACAAAGGGTGCTGGTTCAATTGTAGATCAGCATGCAGAAGAATGTGAATTGATCCATTCTTATCTCCTTGTACTAAGTTCAACTCCAAGTGGATCAAGAACCTCCACATAAAACCTGACACAGTGAAACTAATAGAAAAGAAACTGGGAAAGACCCTTGAGGACATGGGCACAGGGGAAAAGTTCCTGAACAGAGCACCAATAGCTTATGCTCTAAGATCAAGAACTGACAAATGGGACCTCATAAAATTACAAAGTTTCTATAAGGCAAAGGACACTGTCAAAAGGACAAAATGGCAACCAACAGATTGGGAAAGGATCTTCACCAACCCTAAATCTAACAGAGGGCTAATATCCAATATATACAAAGAACTCAAGAAGTTATACCTCAGAAAACCAAATAACCCTACTAAAAATAGGGTACAGAGCTAAACAAAGATTTTTCATCTGAAGAAGTTCTGATGGCTGAGAAGCACCTTAAATGTTCAACATCATTAATCTTTAGGGAAATGCAAATCAAAACAACCCTGTGATTTCACCTCCCACCAGTCAGAATGGCTAGGGTTAGAAACTCAGGAGAGAGCAGGTGTTGGCAAGGATGTAGAGAAAGAAGAACACTCCTCCACTGCTCGTGGGATTGCAAGATGGCATAACCACTTTGGGTATCAGTTTGGCGGTTCCTCAGAAAACTGGACATGACACTTCCAGATGACCCTGTTATACCTCTCCTGAGAATATACCCAGAGGATTCCCCAGCATGCAATAAGGACACATGATCCACTATGTTCATAGCAGCCTTATTTATAATAGCCAGAAGCTGGAAAGAACCCAGATGTCCCTGAATGGAGGAATGGATACAGAAAATGTGGTGTATTTACACAATGGAATACTACTCCACAATTATAAACAATGAATTCATGAAATTCTTAGGCAAATGGTTGGAATGCAATCACTGATAAGTGGATATTAATTAATCCAGAAGCTCTGAATTCTCAAGACACAATTAGCATATCAAATGATACCTTAGAAGAGGGAAAGAGAGGGCCCTGGTTTAGAAAATACTTGATCCAGCATTGTAGAGGAGTACCAGGACATAGAAATGGGAGCGAGTGATTGGGAAATGGAGAGAGGGAAGGGGGAGTATGAGGCAGATAGGGAGGGTGGAGCTATGAAAGGAGAAAGCATTCGGAATGTAAACAAAGAATATAGAATATAAAAAATAATAATTTAAAAAAGAAAAATATAATAAAGATAATCTAGAAAAGGATAGAACAAAGCAACACACAAAAAACAACCAACCACACAAACAAACAGAAAATATATGATCTAAAGAGAAGCACGAACAACAACTATCGATGGAAAGTTACACATTTGCTTACTCAGAAATCTCAGAAAACACAAAAACATCCCTTTTCTTTTTTTTTAATTCGATATATTTTTTATTTACATTTCAAATGATTTCCCCTTTTCTGCCGCCCCCCACTCCCCAAAAGTCCCATAATCCCCTTTCCCTCCCCCCTGTTCTCCCACCCATTCCTTCCCACTTCCATGTTCTGGTTTTTCCCTATACTGCTACACTGTGTCTTTCCAGAATTTGCAGATGATATGATAGTCTACCTAAGTGACCCAAAAAACTCCACTAGAGAACTCCTACAGCTGATAAACAACTTCAGCAAAGTGGCAGGTTATAAAATCAACTCAAACAAACATCCTTTTTCTTAACCCTAGAATATTCCAGCAATTATACTTGGGAGTTCTAAACCTTTAGCACATAGAATTTTGGGGGACAATGTATATCGAAGATGGAGAACACTGTTTTTAAATAGATAGCGAGGAGTAGAATAATCTATATTCTCAGCAGATCACTATGAGAGGGAAAATTGTAAAGAAGTCCAGGCTTTATGTTCATTTCAGAATAAATCTTTTTGTGTTACATATTATGGCTCAAAACATTCCTGTGTTGGAGGGCTGCTTCCCAGCTGCCGACAATATGGAGAGATGATCATGAAATGGTAGTATTGTCAGAGGACTATAATCCTGCTGAGTTCATAGATGTTATATTAAGAAATTTGAAAGAGGAGGCAAGCATGGGCAGGTGGGATTTCAAGGGTATATTTTGTTCCTGGTTTTGCTTCTCTCTTGACTTTAAGGCAGGTATAATGTAGCCAGAAAATTGTCACACTTTCCTGGCAAGGTTAAGTCTGCCACAGACTTAAATCCAATGGAACCAAATACCTATAGTACACATTCTGAAGCTGTATATATATAATACAGTTTCAGAATATATATTTAAATATTAATTTAGTAATATAACCAATTAATATATATTTTTTAAAATGCTCTACATGTAAGCCGAAAGTTTGAAATATAGTTTTATGACAGTATAAAACTAATAAAAATACCTTTTTGAGAGATTTTGCCTCTATTTATTTATGTAAGCTATTTGTCCTTTTTTCATGGAAACTAGAGATTACTAGAAGTCTTATTATTAGTCAAGGAGTTATGCAGAGTTGGGTATGAATAATTGTTGTTCACACTTAGCATAAGCTTTGGGGTCAATAAAAATTGAATTCTAGATGAGAATATAATGTATTCATCATATAATCTTTGAGTTGACAAGTTTTATCAGGACACCAGATAGAGTAATTATTAAGTACTTTATAAAATTAAATAATATTTAATTTTTAGTTTTAATTTAATAATTAGTATTAAGTACTTTATAAAATTAAAATAAATGAAACTGTTATTGTTACTAAATTACCTAATATGATGACTTAGTAAAAAATTATTTCACAGTTGAAATTAATTTACAAATTAACATTGTGCTTTGAAGGTCTTAAACCTTATCTGATATCAATAAAATTCATGTAGATCATAATAAAATAAAGGACACAACTGACTTGCTTTTACACATCTAATTTTGATGGAAACACAGGTACCCTTTAATTTAATTGTACAAATTGTAAGTTTAAGATGTTAAGTGTTTTCCACATTTCAAAATATCCATGATGCTACTGCTTAGGAAGCAAATTCTTCTAATAATTTTATAAATAAATGCACCAATTTGAATCTTTTCTGACTGGGAGAATGAGAATTGTTTGGTGCACTCCTCACATTGCAATGATTTCACAGAAGGAAGAAAAATACCAGAAACTAAAAGCACCAGTATATTGAACAGAAAATATATTTCCTAAGCAAATATAAGCTTTGTAATTTAATTGTATTTACACTGATTAGCACACACAAAGAAAACTCAATTTGTTGAAGCTTATTTCATTACTACTGAAACTGTATCATCCTTGATAAGACTGGCACAAAATGCATAGCTTGTCTCCCAAGTTCAATGAATGTATTTTATAATATTCTGTGGTATTATTTGGTTTTAGAGGGGTTTTCTAGTTGAATTTTCAAAATACTTCCCTAAAGCAGGAAATACTACCTTCTAATATTTACTCCTAATCTCATTTATTATAATGTCAGAATGAAAGGGCATAAAATGAATATAAATTTCCAATTTTTCCTAGGTTCTTTGGGAATAAGTCTCAAAGTTTTAGACGAATATTTGCAAAGCCTAGCTATATAATATTGATTATTTTATCTACCAATTGAATTAAACTATTAAATTTTCCTCAGTATGGCTGCTGAGGCAAGTTAAAATGTCCTGTTCATTAACTGTCTAGTGGATATCCAGATGGGGAGAATGAATAGCTAAAGTGCTCATAAAGAAAAGATAAAGCAATACCCAGCATTGATTTCTGTGATGTCCAGGAATACTTTCTGAGAATGGTAGCTTAAAAGCAGGAATGATTTATTTTCCTTGTGGTTTCAGGTGTCTCCATCCACAAAGACTCCACTTTTTTATCTGTGTCTTTGTTGTGTTTTAGTGCAATGTCAAGTTGGTAAATCATGATAGAAGTTTGTGGTAGTGGGAAATACTTCAGCTCTGGAAGTCAGGAAGCAAGTGGACAGTGTGGTGGTCACTGCAGAGCTCAAAGGTTTGTGCAGTGTGACCTACACATGCTACTCTCCCTTTCCTTTCCATGTTTCTACTTTCCTCCTTGTTGGTACTGGGGTAAGTCCTCAAAACATTAACTCTTTAAGGGCAGGCCAGAACTAGAAACATGCATTCTGACCCATCAAGTAATTAATCAATTAAAGAGAGTTAGTGTGTACTCCACCATCAACTATTTAAATACACAAACACACACACACACACATGCATACACACCCATGTGTGTATGCATGTGTGTGTTATATTGATATATATATATATATATATATATATAGAGAGAGAGAGAGAGAGAGAGAGGTATATGTGGAGATAGATATTTATTTGTGTGTGTGTATATATATATATATATATATATATATATATATATATATATATATATATATATATATCACATACATGTATATACACAATCTCCATAGTGCTTTAGTATTGCTTTTATGTATATGAGATTATGTGTTAGGGCTACATCCTTGGGAAAGACTAATTCTCTATTTGCCATTCTTAAGTTGCTTCTCTTTCTTGGAAGGAATTCCACAATATTTCTTATATGTAGTAGCATTGTTTCCTGCTAATTAATTTAAGTATGGGGGTGAAAACATTTATTGCATGCAGCATACATGGAACTCAGAGAACAAACTGTGGAAGTCTTCCTTTCCAAAATGTGGGTCTCTGAGATCGAACTGCAGTTGCTAAACTAGGTACCTTCAGGTTTGCTAGCATACTTGTTAAGTTACAACTGCAGTGTTTGCTATGTATGCATGGAAAAGGTGTCACAACTGTTTTAAAGATATGCACACAGAAAATATGTGCTAAAAACACATTGCTACAAACACATTGAAAAATTTATCCCCTCAGCAAGTTATTTACATGAAATAAGAAAAATGTACAGACGAGGGAAGATGTTTGGACCCAAGACACAATAATACATATAGACATGCATACATACATACATACACACATAAATATGTACACACATATACATAGGTGTATCCATATATATGCACATACATATGTATATATGTATAGTATACATAGAAATGTATATATTTAGACATACAAACACATGGAATATATATAGATATAGATGTATATATACAAATCATCAACAAATTATCTCAAAGGATAATATTTGTTCATAGTATTGTATTTTGCTTGCATTTTTTAATGTGGAGCAAAGAATAATGAGTATTTTGAGTGGAATATATTTTATACAATAACGAAAAATCACTCTTTGTCATCTGAAAGCAATTAGCTGGGTCTGTAATGACCTAGAATTAGTACATTTCAAAGCAAATTATTTATTATTTGTTTTTACTTAGTACCCTCTACCCCATGTAGTAAGAATTGTGAAATTCCCAGAACTTACTACCTTAGACAAAATATCCACTTAACCTGATATTTCTTTAGATATTCACTTTTCTTTACCTAAAAGGTAGAAGAAGGCCAACAAAATACTTATTGGGTAGAGCTACTTGTGTACAGTCCTAATGACCTGAGTATAACTTCTGGGTCCCTCAGGAGAAGGAGAAACATGACTTGAAAAAGTTCCTGTTTAATGACACATGCACTGTCATGCTCACTATAGGAGTACACACACTCACACACACACACACACACACACAATCAAAAAATAAACATATTCTGTTTTCATTCCTTCGGAATTCTTGTAGGGATCCTCATGGATAATGAAACTTCCACATTCACTTTTTTCCTCTGGTAACAGACTTAAGATATTTTTCTCTGGTAAGAGAGTTAAAGTTGATAAAGAAGAAATGCTATTATCTTAAATAAGTCTTTAACAAGGACAAAACAATACTTAACCAGTACAAAAAATTAAATATCTAATATTCAAAATAAAAATATGAAGAGAATACATTATGTAATGGACTGTGCTAACAACTTTTTACTAGAATGCTCTTTTGAAAGTCTTAATTAAATGTATCACCAAACCTCAGGGTTTCACAAATATGGAAATGGGTTTTTCCTACTACTCAATCTCCAACATCTTGAAGCTGAAGATCTAGTCTCACCTGAAGGACACAATCCCTTATACCATGGTTAGCGGGTGATCAATAGTAGCTTAACTGAATCCCACTTACTTCTGTCATTCACTTCTCACAGCATGTGACTATACAAAACTCGTATTATCTTTTGTCATTCAGAAAAGCAAGGCAAATAAATAGTGAAAGATATTCTGTATATAACTGAGACAGGGATGTCACACCTACCTTTTATTATACTAGTATTGTTTTTGTATCATGTTATTTCATCACTGTACTGGTGAGGATTTTTTAAATTTTTTTTTACACTGCATATTTTATTTCCCCTCCAACCACCTTCCAACTGTTCCAAATCCCATTTCTCTTCCTCACACCCTATCTTCACATTGATGTCCCCACCAGCCACCCCATCTGACCTTTTAAACTTCCTGGGGCCTCCAGTCTCATGAGGGTTAGGTGCATCATCTTTATTGAACACCAACCCAGCATCCCTCTACTGCATGTGTGTTGGGGACCTCATATCAGCTGGAGTATGCTGCCTGTTTGGTGGTCCAGTGTTTGAGAGATCCCAGGGGACCAGATTAGTTGAGACTGCTGGTCCTCCTACAGGATTGTCTTCCTCAGCTTCTTTCAGCCTATGTTAATTCAATAACAGGTGTCAGCTGCTCTGACCATTGGTTGGGTGTAAATATCTGCATCTGACTCTTTCCTCTGCTTGTTTGGTCTTCTAGAGTGCTCTCATGCTAGGTCCCTTTTTGTGAGCACTCCATAGCCTCAGTAATAGTGTCAGGCCTTGGGACCCCCCTTTGAGCTGGATCCCACTTTGGGCCTGTCCCTGGACCTTCTTTTCCTCAGGCTCCTCTCCGTTTCCATCCCTGTAACTCTCAGACAGGAAATATTATGGGTGACTGTGGGATGGCCCCCCTCTCCCTCATTTGATACTCTGCCTTTTTGCTTGAGGTGGCTCTATAAGTGCCCTCTTCCTGCTGTTGTGCATTTCACCTAAGGTCCTAAAAGTCTCTCACCTCCCAGGACTCTAGTGCAGTCTGGACGATCTCTCCAACTTCCTATCTCCTGAGGTTGCCTGTTTCCATTCTTTCTGCTGGCCCTCTGCACTTCAGTCCTTTTCCCTCACCCAATACCAGATCAGGTTCCCCTCTCCCCTCCAGTCCCTCCTGTCCCTCCTTCCCACCCTCTTCCAATTTCCCTCCCAGGTTCCTTCCTCCCTCTCCACTTGTGATTGCTTTGTTCTCCCTCCCAAGTGGGACTGAGGAGTCCTTACTTGGGCACTTCAGCTTGCTGACCTTTTGGAGTTCTGTGGATTGTATTTTGGGTACTCTGTACTTTTATTTTTCTCTTTGGCTAACATCCACTCATTAGTGAGTACATATCATGCATGTCCTTTTTAGTCAGAGTTACCTCTGAAATAATTTAGTTTCATTTGGGAATACTGAAACTCAATTGAGAAACTGTTCCCATTCTATTAACCTTAGGACAACCCTGTGGGATATTTCCTTTGTTTTTTAACAATGGAGAAGTCTATGTGGATGGTACATGGTGGATGCGCTGATATTCCTAGGTTCTATAATAGTAGTAGTACTACTACTACTACTAGTAGTAGTAGTAGTAATGATAATGATAATAATTATAATAATGATAATAATAATAATAATAACAACAACATCAATAATCCTGAGCAATCCAGGGGGAGCAAACCAATTAAGCAATATTGTCCATTGCCTTACTTTCATCTTCTGTATTCAGGTTCTTCTCTTGAGTTTCTGTCATTAATTACCTGGATGAAGTACTACAAGATATGATATGAAACAGAACATTTCCTTTTCAGCCAGGTATCTCCTTAGGGTCTGGTAAGGTAGTGCCAGTGGAAATTACAACAAGTATAAATAGAAACGTGATATTCTTCGAATCATGCAGCCACTTTTCAGTTTCTTATGCTCTTTTTTTTTTAGTATGTTCTGCCACAGATATTCTTGCAGTTCAGTAGTAAAACATACTATGGATTTGCCTCCCTATATTCTGTTAGTCTAACAGGGGCCTCCTGTGAATACTAACTCCTTATTTGCATAGACTACCCACAGCTCATTACAGAATAGACCTGATAGTCTCACTATTTGAGATTATCACAACCAATGTTTTGGGATCCTAGCCCAAAGCAACTGAACCAATATTTATGCATAGGTATGCTAAGGTTTTGCACATCAAAACTGCTCTTCATATGCTATATTTCACAATTCAGTCTGGCTTGGCTATAAAGCTGTTGTTCATCTGATTAGTAAATATTTTTAAATGTACTTTCATTTGTTGATGATCTAAAGCATTATTTTGATTAACAAGGAAAATATAGTTTAAAAGCTGTTGAAATTACTGCTTCTTAAATTTTGATGCTTCAACTCTTTTGATGTTGGAGTAATTTGACTGTAAGTTAAAAACTGCTAACATGTTTATACCTGCTCTTGTTTCCTTGAGAATAAGGATTATCAGTTTATCATCCAACTACATCAGCCATATTGAATATTTTACAAATATCTGGTGAATACCATACAAAGATATAGATCAGTCTCATCTCCCAAACACAGCCTCACTCCAGGTTGATTGAAATAGATAGTAGCAGCTTTTTTGCTATCACAAAATTAGATTAACTCTATGTGACCTTACTCTAACTTCTAACTTGGATAGGAGGGACACATTTTCTGGAGTACTACAGAAGTAAATCCTGTGATTTTTTTTCTAAGAGGCAAGGCTGCCATTGCTCTACTATGGGAGCCTCATAGAATGTGCTTAGTGTTAAAGTGACAAAGTTGTGATTATTCTAAAACAAATTGTTCTGTTTAGCCCAGAAAGAGTAGCTGAATGAACAAGCTATCAAAGAAATAAGGCAGCCTGTAGCTTGACTTTAAAGTAAAATTGGATATAGCAGTAGCAGATCCTCCAGAGACATAGTCCACTGGGTAAGGTAATCCTGCCCAAAGTGACAGGTGGTCATACTGAATTATCCTAGAGATGTTTTGCACACAATTGCAGAGCAGTCTGTCAAGCATAGTGAGTAATGGGTAGCAGTAAAGTCCCAGATTCCAACTCAAGTTTCCAAGAACAATTACAGCAAGGGTAAACTACAACTCTAATCCAGGGACATGACTGTTCTGGCCAAGACTCAAACCCAAAGACCTTTTAGGTCAGTGTGATCTAGCTAGAATACAGAAATGCCCTTAGTACACACCTTTAATGTCCCTGGCCAGAATATGGACACATGTTTCATTCTTCAGACTAGAATACACACACACCTTTATTAACACATTTACTTCCAAACAATGGAGATAAAGTTACATTGTAGAAGAAAGTGTCCATATTGGAAGGTGATATCTATTTCAGGGGCAGACAAAGTGATGAATTAGAGAAAGATTCTGCAGAATGAGTGAGAGAAAGGGTAAGCCCAACTTTTATGAGGGACAGGAATGTGATGGCAGTTTTACTAGGACAGTTTTACAGAGACATAATTAGCCAGAGAATGAAAAGGTGTCAGAAGATAAGAAAATATTATGAGAGTTGTTATAAGGACAAGCAGAGCAGTTCAGTAAGAAGCTGAGAGAAGCCAATTTGAATCAGTCAACTTGCATAGGAGATAGGCCAGAACAGCTGAGATGAACCTGTTAGACAGAGGTCATGCAGAAAGAACTAGAATGGGTGAGTTTCTTCAGCAGTAGGCCTCTGAGACAACAATTATGTCTGGAAAATAAAAGTTGCTTCTACATGGCCCCTAAATTGTAAAGAAACAGGTAAATACTGCAGAGCCTAGAAATACAGTAAAACAGAAACAGATACAAACAGGAAGAGAGAGAGGGATAGAGGGAAAAAAGGGAGCTAGCTAAAATATGACCAATAGTATAAAGGGTCAGAACATTCAAGCCTGAAGGTCCTGGTCACCAAAATAATTTCAGATTACTGTGATGATAACAAGGCCAAGGACCAAGGGAAAAAAATCTTGGCTTGCATGAGAGCTGTGACATTGTGGGTAAGGGTCCAATACATGTTTGGGTCAGTTATTTGCATAGGAAGTGTAACAGTCAGGAGCATCCCTATTGTAAAAATTGAAGTTGTTACCTACTATAACATTGTCACTGTACTCATAAGGGGCATCACCTACTGTGAACAAAAGGGGTCATCACTCACTCTAACAGTAAGGGGGTCATTATTGTAACATCATCCACTGTTATAATAGTGCATCACTTACCATAACAATAGTGGCATCATCTGGTTTAACAGTACATCACTTATTTCCATAATAGAGAGCATACTCCACTGTAAAAATAGGGAACATCACTGATTATAACAATATGGGCATCTACACTAACAGTAGTAACATCATCTAGTATAACAGTAGGGGTCATCACCTATTGTAATAATAGGGGGCAGCACTTACTGTAACAATAGGGACATTACCTACTATCACAATAGGGAGTTTAGTTTACTGTAACAACAGGGAGCCTCACCTACTGTAATAAAATGGCCACCACCTACTGTAACAATAGGGATTTTTATTTACTAAAACGATAGGTGGTATCAACCTTTGTTCCTTCCAGTACCCTACTGTGCTTCTTGTGGCAGACAAAAGAGGAAACTTAAAGAAACCAGAAGCTCTTGTAAAGATAGTCCTTACTTCTCTTTCTGTATAGGTAAAGCAAAAAGCCCTCAACCTGTTGAGAGCTGAAATTCTCAAGAAAAATACTAGGTTGAGAGAAGTTCATTTCATCTATCCATAGATTCAATACACTACACCTCTAAAACTGTATTATCCTTTCAGAATATATTTAGGAAAATATAAATATTTCACTTAAATATCAATTTAAATAAATGTAATTTTAATGAAAATAATATTAGTATATAAACTACTTTTCCTTTATACCATTTTCCATTTTTAAAGGTAATACAGCACATTTTAGAGATCTTTTCAAAATTTATAATAGGATATATTTGATGTTTGAAACAGGTTAAACTTCTGCTTTGTGAGAGACATTTCGAGAGTAAAACCACAATGTTTGAAGGTGAAATGAAATATAATTCCATTTTACTAATCTAAGATTAATGATCCATAGCATTGTCCTAGGCACTTTTATTTAATTGCATTTTTCTATATGGCAAAATGGTGCTGGATTCTGTGCTTCTTAAGGGGGTAACAACATAACACCTAAGGTTGAAAAGCTGGCTCTGGTTATACTTTCTTATAGGTTGGACATTTTGTTTGATATATCATCTTTCATGCATAAGAAAACCTAGTCACCAAAAAGGATGAGTAGCCAAACCAGAGGAAGCCATGTGTTTTGCTTTAGTGAAAATATGAAACAGTACTTTCATATTTACCTTAACATAATGCTTGATATTTTCACACCTTTAACAATTGAGCTCATCTTAAAATTTACAATTCTTTTTGACATAGCAATGTGACAGTACACTGAAATTTGAAGCCTATATTATTTTACATACATTTTGTATTATGTATTCAAGAATGAGTATTCAGTTATAGTTTGTGATCATTTAGATCTGCTCACTCATCAACAAAACTTTTGCAACTGTTTAACCTCTTGGATATATATATATATATATATATATATATATATATATATATATATATATATATACACACATTTATATATGTTATATATGCTGAGAAAAGTTAAAGACTATGAAATGTAGACTATGTCTTTAAATATTTTTGGCTGAACCTTTACAACTTACGTTAGTCAAAAAGTTATTGTTGAAATAATTTAATAAAAACTTCTCTTCATTTCCTTTTATGGTGACTTTTCCAGTGTTCATTATTTTTAAATATTTGAGTTTGCATTTTCCCATAGGCATGTCCACTCCAAGCTTTAAAATTCTTAATTATCTTAGTATGTAGCACATGGTTTATAAGTGATATGTTGAAGTTGGTCATTTGTGTTTGCAGGACAAATGGAATGAGGTCACAACACAGTGAATGTTGGTGATATAATGGAAAAAAAACTGAAGAGTATTGGCAGTAGAAGCTGACACAAACTAAAAGGTCAAAAGCATGTCACAATGAGCATGAATCTTAACAAATAGCCAATGTTTTGTATAAATGCTACTGGTAATCAAATTGGTAGCTGTTGGACATAAAGCTAAATCAGTACATCCAAAATCAGCAGAAATAGTTGTTCATAATTGAAATATTTCTGTGTTGACATTTTGTGAAGTTCCACAATTCCTTACATACTTTCACTAAGTTTTATTTATATAAATATCTCTCACAAGGAACCCAGAATTTACACTTATGTCTGTCATGTGTGAAGGTGTGATCATTTTTCCATAATGACATTATGTGGGGATTGCTATTTTCTTGACAAATATGAATGGTGTTGGGTGAAATAAAAATCAAAAATTCTTTAGAAAAATTTTTTTATCATGATACATTTAATCCCAACTATATTTAAATTGTTTTGGGGGGAAATTATTTTAAATTTTAATTCTATTAATTACTATTGTCTTGATATTTGTGTATAGTATACATGTGTATATATGCACATGTGTGCATGTTCTTTAGCATTTGTTTGTGTGTGTGTGTGTGTGTGTGTGTGTACAGGGGTGGTTCATGTCATATCTTGAAAGAGGAGATCAGAGGACAACTACACAGAGTCTATTCTTTCTACCTTTACCCCAAATCCCCATTTAATGGGCATCAAATTCAAGTCTTTAGGCTTACAAAGCAAGCCTATTATGATGAAGGTCATCTCCTATTCTCTGAGAGACATATTAGCTTGGTTTGCAATTTCAAAAACTAAGTTACATGTTTTATTTTCCCTTTTCTTTAGATCAATGGCAAATATTTGAATATAAAAACACTATATTCAATCATGTGAGCTATTCCATGGCTAAGGAAATAAGTTTATGAATTCTTATACTCAATAAAATAAAATAGTAAATAAAATAAAGCTGTTTTATAATGCAATTAATCACACAAGAACAATCTTTTTAGTGCTTCCAAGATTCAATAATAGCAATATGTGCTCATAGTTAGAGGAAAATTTAAATTTCCCTATACTGAAGCAGTCGCTGAGGTTTTGTATGCATGAATGGACCCTCAGTCTGTTACAACATGAAAGAAAGCAAGAACGATGAAAACTTTCTTGGAGTTGTAATGTTATTAAATGGATTATTGAGCTCAATTTTATTTTAAAAATATTCTTTTCACAATTAAACTTCTTATTTTTACTTTTGAGTTTTACAGCATATGTCGTTGTGTATCAGCTCTATTCCAGCCCAATCAAGGTGACACTTACTGTATTGTTGGTCAGTTTTACAGAATTACTTCAAATCAAATGGTTAGTAACATATCACTTCTCCTTGCATCTACAGGCCCTGTGCTCATCATTGCAGACATATCGGCAAAGATAAGATTCATTCTTCATGATTTTCACAAAGAGGCTAAGAAAGAAAGAAGTTTCTCATTTCCTACTCCTATTTCTGTCATAAATACATTTCGACCTTATTTAGGGAAAACTATAAAGTGAAACAAGACAGACAGATGCTGCACACAGGGAAGCAGAGCCATGGATGTGTCCATTCTGTCCTCAGTATTAGGTGCCTAGACACCTGACACACTTTGATCTCTAGAGATCGTTTATGCCATATATATTAATGATATGCCAAGGGTCTTTCAAAGTAGTTTAATCAAAGAGCTTGTTATATCAAGGGAAGGCTACAAGGCTTGACACTATTACTGATACTATGGTGTCTTAAAGACAGGAGCCTAGCATGACTGCCCTTCAAGATGCCCAAAAAGCAACTAAGACAGATGCAGATGCTTTTTCTTTTCTTTTCTTTTCTTTTCTTTTCTTTTCTTTTCTTTTCTTTTCTTTTCTTTTCTTTTCTTTTCTTTTCTTTTCTTCTTTTCTTTTCTTTCTTTTCTTATTTATTTACATTTCTAATGTTATCCCCTTTCCCAGTTTCCCCTCTAGAAACACCCTATCCCATCCTCCCTCCCCCTGCTTCTATGAGGGTGCTCACTCACCCACTCTCTCCTCCCAACACCTTGCCCTGGTATTCTCCTTCAGCGGGCAATTAAGCCTTCCCAGGACCAAGGGCCTCTCCTACCACTGATTTCCAACAAGACCATCCTCTGCTACAGATGTGGCTAGAGCCATTGCCACTCTACATGTACTCTTTGGTTGGTGGTTTAGTCCCTGGGAGCTCTGGAGGGCTGGTTGGTTGATATTGTTGTTCTTCCTATGGGATGTAAACCCCTACAGCTCCTTCAGTCCTTTCTGTAACATCTCCATTGAGGACCCAGTACTCAGTCCATTGTTTGGCTGAGAGCATCTGCCTCTGTATTTGTCAGGCCCTGGCACATCCTCTCAGGAGACAGCTATATCCTGTTGTGTCAGCAAACACTTCTTGGCATCAACAATAGTGTCTGGGTTTGGTGTCTGTATATGGGATAGATCCCCAGGTGGGGCAGGCTCCAGATGGCCTTTCCTTCAGGCTCTGCTCCATATTTTGTATATGTATTTGCTACTGTGAGTATTTTAATCCTCTTCTAAGGAGGACTGAAGCATCCACACTTTAGTCTTCTTCTTCAGTTTCATGTGGTCTGTAAATTGTATCTTGAATATTCTGAGCTTTTGGGCTAATATCCACTTATCAATGAGGGCATACCATGTGTGTTCTTTTGTGACTGGGTTACCTCACTCAAGATGATATTTTCTAATTCCATCCATTTGGGTAAGAACTTCATGAAGTCATTGTTTTTAATAGTTGGGTAGTACTCCATTGTGTAAATGTACCACATTTTTGGTATCCATTCCTCTGTTGAAGGATATCTGGGTTCTTTCCAGATTCTGACTATTATAAATAAGGCTGCTATGAACATATTGGAGACTGTGTTCTTGTTATATGTTGAAGCCTCTTTTGGGTATATGCCAAAGTGATACAGTGGGTCCTCAGGTAGTAATATGTCAAATTTTCCAAGGTACAGCCATACTGATTTCCAGAGTGGTTGTACCAACTTGCAATCTCACCAACAATGGAGGAGTGTTCCTCCTTCTCCCCATCCTCACCAGAATGTGCTGTCACCTGCATTTTTTATCTTAACCATTAAACCAGATAAACAGCTTCAGCAGAGTGGTTGTATATAAAATTAACTTAAACTAATCAGTAGCTTTCCTCTACTCAATGGATAAACAAGCTAAGAAAGAAAATAGGGAAGGGATAGCCTTCACAATAGTCACAAATAATATAAAATCCCTTAGTGTGACTCTAACCAAGCAAGTGAAAGATCTGTATGACAAGAACTGAAGAAGGAAATCAAAGAAGATCTAAGAAGATGGAAAGATCTCCCATGTTCATGGATTGGCAGGATTAATATAGTAAAAATGGCCATCTTCCCTAAAGCAATCTACAGATTCAATGCAATCCCAGTCAAAATTCCAACTCATTCTTCATAGAGTTAGAAAAATCAATTTGCAAATTCACATGGAATAACAAATGCCCAGGATAGCAAAAGCTATTCTCAACAATAAAATAAATTCAGGGAGAATCACCATCTTAGACCTCACACTGTATTACAGAGCAATTGTGATAAAAATTGCATGGTACTGGTACAGAGCCAGGCAGGTTGATCAGTGGGACAGAATTCAAGACCCAGAAATGAACCCACATACCTATTAACCATTTTATCTTTGACAAAGGAGCCAAAATCATCCAGTGGAAAAAAGACAGCATTTTCAATAAATGGTGCTGGTTCAACTGGAGATCAGCATGTAGAAGAGTGCAAATTGATCCATTCTTATCTCCTTATACAAAGTTCAAATCCAAGTGTATCAGGGACCTGCACATAAAGCCAGATACACTGAAACTAATAGAAGAGAAAGTGGGGAAGAACCTTGAACACATGGAGACAGAGGGAAATTTCCTGAACAGAACACCAATGACTTATGCTCTAAGATCAAAAATAGACAAATGGGATCTCATAAAATTGCAAAGTTTTTGTAAGACAAAGGATAGTGTTAATAGGAGGAAAAGGCAACCAACGGATTGGGAAAAGATCTTTACCAATTCCACATCTAATAGAAGGCTAATATTCAATATATACAAAGACCGTAAGCAGTTAGACTCCAGAGAACCAAATAACCCTATTAAAAATGGGGTACAGAACAAAGAATTCTAAACTGAAGAAACTCTCATGGCTGAGAACTCCTAAAGAAACATTCAACATCCTTAGTTATCAGGAAAATGCAAATCAAAACAACCCTGAGATTCCACCTCACACCAGATACTTACACCCAAACAATGGACTGAAGAGGAGGGCTACCCCATAGGAAGTCCTCAGTTTCAACTAACCTGTACCTGTGAGGTCTCTCTGACACTGAGCTAACAACCTGGCTGTATACAGGAGCTATATGTGGCCTCTGACATATATTCAGCAGAGGGCTTCCTGGTCTGGCCCCAGTGGGAGAATATAGCATAATCATAGGGAGACTTGAGTCTCCAGGGAGGGGCGAAGCCTGATGGGGGAGGCACATCTTGGAAATGGGGGTGGGGGGGTGAGGGGGAGGAAGAATTGGATGAGAAACTGTGGGAGGGGCACTGGGAGCGGGGCAATGACTGGACTGTAAAAGAATAAAAATAATGAAAAGAAACATTATTTCTGAATGTTTCTTTATTTCTGAATGAAAAGAAACAATATTTCTGAATATTTCTTTACTACAAACAAAACAAAACAAGATGTGGTTGACAAGGAAAAAGGCCTCCACTAAAGATACTGTTTTGCCAATCCTGCTATTTCAATTTTAACTTGATTTCACGTGGAATAATTAGGAATAGATATAATGAACAAATGACAATAAATATGCAATATTATTAAAAATCACCGTCAGCCGGGTGGTGGTGACGCATGCCTGTAATCCCAGCACTCTGGGAGGCAGAGGCAGGCAGATTTCTGAGTTCGAGGCCAGCCTGGTCTACAGAGTGAGTTCCAGGACAGTCAGGGCTACGCAGAGAAACCCTGTCTCCAAAAAACCAAATTAAAAAAAAATCACTGTCAAATGACAATTTTATAGATTAGTTTGGACATCAGAAGATAACTTATTTGAAAGCATTGCATCTAAAAACACCACTCAGAATTAGTTAAAATAGAGCCACACTACATAAGCTTTATGATGAAGTAAAAAGTACATTACTTAGGAAGAAGCCATGAATATACATTCAGACTAGAAGAAATCTAATATCGATTTTGAAAGAATACAGTTAATGCAGGGAAAACTTATTCAGTACAATCAGGAAATAATTGAATTAGCCTAGGATATAAAGTAGTCTGTATAACAGCAATTAATTTGAAATCTCAAAAAAGTCATTATCAGTTTTAGTGCTGCTGATATTACTCAAGATAAAGAGACAAAAGACATAATGACCTAGTGAATACAAGCACTGCAGGAAATACAATAGATTGCTTTAAAAATCTATTTGAATTTTTTACAGAGTTAGATTAGGTATTAAATACAAAGTAATTATTACTTTATATCAATCATTGTATAATGGTGATTATGTATATTATTTTAATAGAGTAGAAATATCAATATAATTTAGTGTGTAAAATAATATGGGTGTGTGAAAAATATACCACAGATTTCAAGGGGAACTTGACAATAAACAAAAAGCAAGAAGCACACTTTCAGTATTACCTTTGTTGTGTAGAACAATCACTACATATTTTCAATGTTCCACAGCATAACCAGATAGTAGACCCTATCGTAAGAAAGTAAGCTTGTACATTGAAGTTTGAATACCATTTCCTTAAAAGCTAATATCTTCATATAAATTAATATATACCATATTTATCTTTCTGCATCTGTATTACCTCTCTCAGTTGTAACCATTTGTCTATAAAGTCGACGCTGTCATTATTTACCAGCTGAATTATATACTCCATTGTGTAAATATACTGCACTTTCTGTTTCCATTCTTCTTTTGAGGGACATCTAGGTTGTTCCCAATATCTGGATATTGTTAATAAAGAAGGAGTGAACATGGGAAGAACAACAGTATCAACCAACCAGGCTCTCAAAGCTCCCAAGGACTAAACCACCAACCAAAGAATACACTTGGAGAGACCCATGGCTCCAATTGCATATGTAACAGAACATGGCCTTGTCAGACATCAAAGGGAGGAGAGGCCATTGGTTCTGTGAAGGCTTGATGCCCCAGTTTAGGGGAGTACCAGGGAGGAGAGGCAGGAGTGGGTAGGTAGATGGGGTGACACCCTCAGAGAAACAGGGGAAGGAGGAGTGGAATAGTGGGTTTCTGGAGGGAACAGGAAAGGGAATAACACTTGATATGTAAATAAAGAAAATGTCCAATAAAAGAAAAAGTAAAGCAAACTTTGAGATGAAAAAAAAAAAAAAAGAAAAGAATGAACATGCTTGAGCAAGCGTCTCTGTTGCTGAGTGCAGTGTCCTTTGGCTATATGCCCAAACTGGTATAGCTGGAAGCTGATTGACAGGGAATTTTGAAACAATGTAAATAAATTGTATGTAGGTATATTTTTGAATATATGAATGTATGTGGTAATATTAAGCAAAATAAATACATAATATGATAATTGTAAGAAAAGTTAACATGTTAGATATGAAATATTTTCATCCTTAATCTCTTTGTAAGTCAAACATTTGATAGTATCCAGGACACAGAGTGGAAATAAAGCACAAACATAGATTCAGACACACACACACACACACACACACACCAGCCAATTTTCTTAAGGAAAAATATCTAAAATTTAGTTCAAGGAATCTGAAAAAAGAACAACAACAAAAAAAAAAACCTCAAAAACCAAAACCATTCCTTTAACACAATCAGACATTTAGTGCTGTGAAAGGCAAGAAAATAAGAACATAGTGAACATACTTAAAAGGCAGATCCAGAGAGATGACTTAGCAGATAAAGACACGTGTTGACAAGCAACACCTACTAAACTAAGTTCAGTTCTCCAAAGAGACATAGCAGAAGAGGAGAATCAACTACTGCAAGCTGTCATCTGACTTTTATATGCATTCCATGGCATATGGCTGCTTTCACGTTTACACACATGGAGACATACACACAGAGAGAGAGAGAGAGAGAGAGAGAGAGAGAGAGAGAGAGAGAGAGAGAGAGAGGCAGAGACAGAGACAGAAAGAGAGAGAAAGAGAAACACAAGTACAAACATTGGTATACATTGCAAATGTATTTATAACAAGATAGGGGGAGGAGGAATATCTTTGGTGCAGGTGCAGTCAGGTATGGGGGAAGGGGTGCTTCCACAAGTCATGCTGAGGCTTCCCTTCCCTTGGAGGGACCAGCTACATAAGGATGGTATAGTATAGAATAGAGTTTATGGGGTATGGGGAGGGGAGCTGAGAGTATAGCAGAGAGAGAGAAGGTAGAGAGAAATTAATTGAGTAGTGGAGTATAGGCCAGTATAGGCCAGCCATGAACAAATGGAGAGGGGGGTGGTAAGGAAGAGAGGGTGGAGGGGGAGAGGAAAGAACTGGAGCAGGAAGGGAAGAGCACTTTGAGCAATGTTCTAGTTGGTAAATAAAGTGAAGAGATGTTTTATTCTGAATATAATTGAATTTTTATAGCTTATGACAGAATTATATATATATATATATAATTTTAATATTGGGTTTTATTTAAAGGAATTTTGGAATAATGCCCCAGATATGTTCAGATTTATACATTATACTTATTGCTACTGACAACTTTATTTCCTATTTGTCACAGGCTTTACATAGAATATGCTCCTTTTCTCTCTCTCTCTCTCTCTCTCTCTCTCTCTCTCTCTCTCTCTCTCTCCCTCTCTCTCTCTCTCTCTCTCTCTCTCTCTCTCTCTCTCTCTCTCTCTCTCTCTCTTTCTTTTTTATTTAGAGGGTGTAGTTCAAAATGAAGGCCTCTTTCTCAAGGACTTAATATAAAGTGACTTTATGAAGCCTGTGCATTTAGGTAGGGCTAAAGCTTGGAGGGTTTTCTTTAGAATGCTCTTTTGCACGTAAAGCACAAACTGTTTCAGTTTTAATGTACTTCTTCCTATTAGTTTTATGAGGAAGATAAACATTCTGTTGATGGGAAATCTAGTCAGTTGCTTAAAAGAGCACAGCCCAGGTTAAACTAGGACTGACCAGGTGCAGAGAGAACCTTGTGATTTCAAAGAGTTGCTGCTTTAGCAGTGCTTATTTTAAGAAAATTACTGCAAGGGAAGTTCCAGTTTCTACTGCATTCACCATCTAATGGAATCTGATGTGTTGAAGTTGTTTGGATTTGGCACAATGCATGTTCAATGATGGTTACGCGACTTCTCCATAAAGACATGGAGAAGAATTCTTTGGACACAGAGCAGATGACACTTTCTCTTTGGTAGTGTGTCCTGGTGTCATGTTTTGTGGATGTGGTCAGATAGTTGCTTTGTTGTTGTCATTGAGCTTTAACTGCCCCCCCACCAAAAATGATTGGTCTCTTTTGGTGGGCCAAGGTAGGCTAAAGCTATAGGAAGAAAAATGCGATGTATGTGGGCAGTGTATACGATTTTGTTTTTGTTTTGCAAGAAGAATTGAACTATTTTTGATAATAAAGAGTAAACATTAGAAAATGCAGAAGAAAAAAAGGCAAGAGAAAGAGAGAGCAGAGGGGGCAAGCAACCTGTTTTATAGTGAACCAGGCACACCTGGTTGTTGCAGGCAACTGTGGGGTGGAGCTTAAACAAAATGCTAACAGTAAAGGAATTTTAAAGAAGCATGGTTGATCTAGCAAGGGATCAAGTCCAACAATATGATGAGGCTAGAATGCCGCCACCCACCTTTAATCCATCTCGATGGATTACACACTTTTATTCCATCTGGCTGGAATACAGACTTGACTTTAGAATACATAATGACATCTAAGTGATGGGCAGAATAAATAAGCAGAAAGATTTGAGAGAATGAGTCAGAGATAGGATATGACCAACTCTCACAGAAAGAGTCTGGAAAGAGAGGCTACTTAAGAGTAGTGAGGGAGAAAGAGTTCAGTGGGATTCAGTTCAGTTTAGCTCAGGGCAGTCCAGAGCAGTTCATTTCCAGGAATTAAGAGGCAGAGAAATTTAGTCAGAAGCTGAGAGAAGCCAATTTGAATCAGTTAGCTTAGAGAGTTTGAACAAGGACAGCTGAGTTGAATCAGCTAGCCAGACTTCAGAAAGAGGTAGAGAGAGTAAGTTTATTCAGCAGGAAGTCTTAGAGACTGAAACATTCTAGTCCTAGGTTAGCAGATGGAGGCTAGAATTTGAAGCCTTCAAGGTTAGAAGATTAGACTGTGTGGAGACTAGAAGTTTCCAGGCCTAGTCCTAGGGATAGATAGCAACACACTGGTTGTGTTCACTATAAGGCCAAGCCATGTATTCATAAAGCTTGGGAACAACCTTCTAACCATCCTTCCTCTGGGGAAATAAATGGCATCATTTACATTACAATAGGTACATTTATTTTTCCAATATAGATGATTATATGTAGAAATCTGTCGTGGCTCAATGCCTTTAATCCCAACACTTGGGAGGCAGAGGCAGGCAGATTTCTGAGTTTGAGGCCAGCCTGGTCTACAGAGTCAGTTCCAGGACAGCCAGGGCTGCACAGAGAAAGCCTGGCTCGAGAAAAAAAACAAACAAACAAACAAACAAAAAACAAAAAGAAAAAAAGAAAAAAAAAGAAAACCATTAAATGTGGGATGGAGTTCTTTAGAGAACAAGAGAATATCTTGTCTCACGCATCTATCAAGGAAAAAGGGTCTTAGTGGTTCATGGGTAGTTCAACACTTGGTACAAGCAAATTTGATTGGAACTTAATGCTAGTTTAAGACAAAGAATGTCTTTGTATTATTGGGTATAGAATGTGAATGAACAAAAGGAGTGAGTTCTGGTTGATACTCCATAAGGCACTTCAACTATAAAACGGCTCTGACACTGAGAGGCAAAGTCAGTTCCTCAGATATAAAAGACCCTACAAAGGGACAAGCTAAGTGCATGATAAAATCAAGAACATTTTGAAACATTTTGTAGTTTATTCAGAAAGGATTTTAATATCGCTTATAAAAAAAGCAGTATGGACCCAAGTCACACATGCAGGCTTCTCTAGAGAGGTTGCTCTGAGGCTTTCCAGTGAGGCACTTGATTTGATAGTCACTTTTCTTTTGCTTTATAAATAGAAAATAAAAATCAAAGTAATACCTTGGTTTGACTGTAGCCTAAATAGCATATTTATGGCTGAGGTTTAAAGTTAGAAACAAAACAAAACAGAACCAAAAAGAAACAAATCAATATGACTTTCATGTATTTGTTTACATTGTTTGACCCATGGAGAAAATATATGTATGTGTATGGTTGAACTAGAACAACAACATTGACAACAACAATATACCTATGTGAATCACAGATTAGGCAGACAAAGAAAACACTTTCAGAAATCCTAAATATCCCCAAAGATATAAAAGCCTACATTTTTGCAAAAACATAGTTACTATTTATAAGACAGTTATTGTTCTCTGTACAAGAGCTCATATGAATTCATGCTGTAAGTCAAGGCTTGTTCTTTTGACCTATAAAATAGCTTGTACCTAGAAATTTCTAATAGACACTGGAAGTCTTTATCTTTGTACAATTATATGCCGAATAATTTATGAAGTTCTCTTCTTACAAGGATAGCAATAAAAGCAGTGATAACTCAAACTGCAACTGAAAATTTCAAAGAGATGCACAATTTGGGAGTATACTACAATTAAGGCATTCTGCCAAAGTGTATTAACTAATTCACTAAGGATCTGTATTCATTCATTCGTAAATATTTATTAAATTGTTTCTTCATACCATATGCTGGGCTGGCAACAGAAAGTTTGAAAAAGGCAAAAATGGCAAGCCCTTTCTGATTTAGATGAGAAAATAAATACAACACTAAAAACTATTCTCAGTTTCAAAAAAATGACTCTCAGCAACAAAAATGCCTTAGAATATAAGTCCCAGATATCCACATAAAATAGGTAGTTTAGTCTTCTTGAAGAAACACTGTTATTTATAATCCTTTATTTAGAGAAACAAGATATAGAAAATGGATCCTAAACAATGACACAACAATACTTTTTCCATCTTTGTATACAACTTTTATGATATTTGCTTTCATTAGCTACTTCTGGGATGAACCTCAACATAGGAGAGATACTTGCACCAAAATAAGAAACTATTTTGCATAAAACTATTTTGTGTTGGGTCAAATAAAGTTTAACTTTGAAGACCATTCTGGAACTGACATTCTACGTGGCAGAAGAGATACATATTGCAAGTAACTAACATACTGGTTGACAAGTTAAGACATGAATGTTAGAAAAGTCCCATCATGGCTCACAAATTAAAGCAGGAATGTTAGACAAGTCCTCTACCACAGTTGAATCCCATTCAATGGGAGCTGAACAAGTATAGAACAGAGACATGACCCTAAGGAAGTCCCCTATCTGTGACTCCTGATTGGTGGAAAACAACTTGGCACAGATGTTTGTAGTTCTCAGTCCTAAAAAGCCCTATTAGATCTTGACTTAAAAACACAGCTTCCAAGTATGCTCTGTGGATCTGACCAATCAGTTTTGGGATGTGACATTCAATAAACCATCCCTGTTTCAGTGAGATTGGTGTCTGAGTAGTTTGTATGGTGATTTCCAGTTCCCAAAAAGACAATTTGAAGATAATGTATCCCTTGCAATAATAATAGCTTATTAGTGGACTTAGGTTAAAATGTAGCTTTCTTCTCTAAAACTCTGTAAAGATCTTCAGATATAAGCTATGTATTTTCTTTTGCAGGCAGCCTAAAAAGAACCTAAGGAAAATTCACTTTGAAGAGAGAGACATTAGAAAGTATAATTAAGTACCTGGAAGAGCCTGCTGCCCAGAAGTGGAAAAGCCTGGCCAACTCAGCTGTCATCTGGGCCCAGATCCCATGCTCAGAGTTATTCAATCCAAATGCATACTCTATCTGCAAGTTGTTGGAACTAGATTAGGAGCCAGTTATGCAGAACCAGATTCAGGAGCAAGTAATTGCTATCGAAGGTCAAAACCTGAACCATGGCCTTGATCAAAGAAATCTCCTTAATAGTTTGCTGTTTATGTTGCTTTAGAGACCAGAGCTGTTAAGCCAGATCAATGGCTTCCAGCAGGCATATTTGCATGTAGAGATGTGTGAGCAAGACATACACTGAATGATGCACTACAGTTTCCAATAACACTGCTACAAATGAATGTACAATGGAGTGATGACAAAGATGGAGGAACAGAACAGTGATTAAGCACTGGAGAGAGGCTAAGCCATAGAGGTAGCTAAGCTACCACCAAATGCCATGTTAACTTGCATTGCATCAACATCATGTTGATGTCTGTGGTCAATGCAGTCACCTTGATCCTTGGTCCTGCTATAATATCTGTGGCTTATGTTACCATGGAGGGACATGCGGATGTCTCTGGTTCATGCTGTCATCAAGGAACATGTTTGGGATTACAGTCTTGTTAATGCCAGGTTGATGTCCATAGGGGCCTGTGTTAACACCAAAAGCTGCATGGATGACTATGGTCTATGTGACTCCTAAAGTCTGGGTGATGACTGTGCTGCCACCTGGACTCATCCATGAGGTCATGATTATTCTGTGTCTGGGGCCTTGTTGATGTGCTCAGCCCGTGGTTACTACCAAGGACCGTAGGGATGCCCATGGATGTGTGATGATATTCTAATCCTTACTGATATCGGTGGTCTGTGCTGCCAACCTACAACCTTATTGATGTCATTAGAATGGGCCGCTACCTGAGACCCCTTTGGGTCCGTGGCCCGTATTGCCATTGCAGACCCATGCTGAAGTTCCATCGGCTCATGCTGATGCCAGTTGGACGTCTGTGGTCTTTGCTGTGGCCAGACACCCTCTAGAAGTCCGTGATCCATGCGCCTAACTCACTCTAAAGGACAAAGAGGGCTTCTTCTACAGAGATATTGATAACTGTCTACTCAAAGTTGAGAAAGAGACATAGAAGGCTTCTATGACCACTCTTACTCCACAGTAAAATAGATTGTTTCTGGGAAGAGTGAAGATGGTAGAGGTTCAGGTTTCTTTAAGGAGCTGGCCATGGCGAATTTGATCATGCTCACGGTTGTCTATATACAGACAACTTGAACTGGACATGTTTGCTTTTGCTTATTTTGTTTTTTGTTGGAGGGGTTTCTTTTTTATTGAGGCCACAAATGTAGGGGAGAAAGCTGCTGGATAGAAAGCAGGATGTGGCATGTTATGTGACTTTACCAAATAATAAATAAAAAATACCATATTAAAATAAAAAATATAATAAACACAAGAGTAAGCAAAGATAAAGAACAAAGTAAAAAAGAAAGTAAAAAGATTTGAAGAAAAATCCATTTATAGACAGGGCAGAAATTGTAAAAATAAGACAGAGAGAAATACGTGTATACATTTTAGTTTTAACATTTAAGCCTCAAATGTTGCTGGATTTTTTTCATTTTATTTTAATTAATTATTTAAAGGCATAATTTTTTTAAATTTTAACCCAACAGAAAAGCATTGCTTTCACCCTCAAACAAAGCAACTGTTCTTTGCAGTAGAAACCATTACATAAAACAAAAACCAATCAAAATACAGGAGCAAGTTATCACATGTTCATACTGCACCCAAAGCTCAGGAATGATCACAGCATATGAGCAGACATTTTGTAATTGTAGATGAACAGTAAGTCAGCTATGGGAATATGTCTCCTAGAAGCGTTAGGGAAGCTACACTTCAGATAACTCAAAAATGTGGCTACCAGAAAAACACTTGAATAATGTCAACACAAATAGACATGGTCATATAGAAGTGGGAAAACCCACAGGCACTCAAATATTAATAAAAAGACAAAGGCAGCTAAGGAATGATAACAGAAGGATAAGTAGTCTTTACAGGAAAAAATATATTGGTTGCCTGAATTGGTTACCCAATACCAAGTAAAACTCTATCTATCTATCTATCTATCTATCTATCTATCTATCTATCTATCTATCTGTCTATAATCTATCTATTTATCTATCATTTATCATCTATCTATCTATATCTATATCTATATCTATACTATATCTATATCTATATCTATATCTATATCTATATCTATATCTATATCTATATCTATATCTATATCTATATCTATATCTATATATCACTATGCAACACTATGAAAACTGAATAGGTTGTATTTATACATGCAGAAATTATGTGTGTGTGTGTGTGTGTGTGTAAAGAAACCACGTTAAAAATTAATATTTTGTTTTGTCCATAATTTTCTAATACATATACATATAGTATTCCTTTATAAAGAACTGTTGTATTCCATAGCTGCCTGCAGCTACTACGAACTGGGTTGCTGGAACAGAAGCTGAGGGATAGATGGGGAAGGGTCGAAAAGACAGAAGGCCAGGACGATATTTTACCAATTGAGGCCCCAACTTTAATGGCGGTCAGACCTTTTAACAGTTTGGGCAAGCCCTTCCCCCCAGACTCCAGGCTGAGTTCTAGCATAAGTCATCTAGCTTTGCCTAGCAGTCCTTGGCTTGACTGTTCTGGCAGCTGGGTGGGTCACCTGCTTAATTCAGGAATTCATAGACCTGGAGGAACGATGAACTTAACCTTCACTCTGAGCTTCTCCACCCTAGGATAAAAATTCCTGTTGTAATCTACTTCCCTATTGTCCTAAAGTCAGATTCATGCCTGAAGCCAGGGATTGTCCTTGGCTAATGTCAAGTTCCTACCAAGTGGCATGACTCCCCAATATGGCTCTGTACAAAGAACAATGAACATATTTCTCTGTCAGTAGCATATTACAAGAGCTTCAAAATCAATATTGTAGAATTCTGCTTCAGAATTGTTTCTAGAATATTCAAGGGCACTAAAATCCCTTTGCACAGTGCTACAAAATCACATCATTTAGCATTGTAATCAGATTTTATATTGTATGCATAATCATTAATATATTGATTCATTTTCCAAATAGAGTATATTTGTCATGAACAAATAAGAGTATATTTGTCAGAAGGTTCATCATTTTATCTCCTAAATAAACTGTAACTCAATAGATTTTGGAATCAGTTACAAGATATATTAATATTTAAGATGCTTTGAATAAATGTAGAACTTGAAATAGGCTATGACATAGAAGTTGGTGTTTTAATTAATAATGGACATTAAGAAAGTTCTGTAGAGACGGGAAAAGAAAGACAGGAGGAGATACAGCTAGAGTTTGGATTATGGCCATGGAAGCAGTGACAGAAAGGAAGTAGGTCCAAGGTTAAATAGCAACAAAGGGAAACTGTAACAAACAGTTAAGGTCACATTCCAATTACAAAAAATGAGGGTTCTTTTTATTCTGTTTCAAACAGAAGCCATGCTAATCTAATTAACTCACAAATAAAAATATCAAAGAGCAAGGATAAGGAGTCCACTCACATGTACTCAGTGACAACTGCAGGACTTGCAGCAAGCTTCTGTATAGTTAGACTGTCCAGCTCTGCTCGGCACTAAAGGGGCGTGGCTTGGGGTTTTACATTTTCACTTTATTTATATATTTTTTTACTTTCATTCTTTATGCTATATAAATACCTAGAAACTTGAATTCACTTATCTACCACAAATAAAGAAGAATAAAATTAAGCATTGGTTGAAACAAGAAAAAAAATAAAAAGCCTTTATGTACTCTCATTATTCATGCGCCTTTTTGCCAATTTAAATCCTTCTTCATCATCTGAAGCCATAAAAGAAACTAGGTTCACTTCCTTTCTTTTTCTTATGTAAGTGTAAAGCCAGTATCAGAGGTCCAAAGGTTACAACATTTGTAACTTTTTATTAGATAATTTCAATGGGACATAATGTGTACAGAAATATTAATACATGTTACTCTACTCACTTGAAAGGATGGATACATCAGAAATTGTAAGACCCCAAAAACCGAGGGTGCCCCAGCACCCCACACCCCAGAAGGTGACACCCAAATCACTCGCGAGAAACGGTCTTGATGCAATAGCATGAGGATTTCTTTATTCCAGAATTCTGGGTTCCATAGCTGTGTACCTCACAGGGTCAGAGGACTATGGACCCCGAGTGCGGAATTGGGACAGCTTTTATAAGTTTACGACAAAGCCCGCGAATCACAAACCAATCATTTCTTAGCATGGAGAGCCCACGAAATGCGAGCCAATTGATTTGTACCACTCCATAGTTTTTAGGCCAATCAGTTTAAATTATCAGAGCCCGCGCTCAGTGAACCAATTAGTTTCCTATAATGTCTACAGCTGCATGAACTCCTGCTTAGGGGTAATGGCATAAGTTTACAGAAGCAAGATAAGCTTAGCCCATTTCCAGTTACCCTATGGGGCCAGGATCACCTATTCAAGGCCTTTCTGCTAGGTCTAAACAAAGGGCGGGCACTGGAATGTGACCTTTTACCTAGTTTGTAACAAAGCAAGATAGCATTTTAAACTCCTGATTTCCTGGGGTCATTAGAGTCAGGCCGTATTTTCCATCCCTTCAAAATCATTTGTTATGGTTTCACAGCCTACACAAGAGAAGCCTGTCTTTGTCATAGGAATTTTGCCTATCTACAATTTTTATCCTTTATGTGTTATGTTTCATAAGACGAGTTTTTTGTCCTAGTAATATACCTCTAAGAGAAAGTTTCCCTTTGCATCTTTTACTCTAGGTATTACAACAGAGAAATCAAATATTTTACCTCGCACTAAAATGAGCAGTAACTGATGTCTAAAGTTTTTATAAAATAAGATGAGAAATAATACATCTTTAAAAGTACCATAAAGTAAATATAAATATGTCTTGTAAACTGATTTTAGAGACAATGTCATTTGTGATGCATGTTTTTTTTCTTTGCAAACATTAATTAAGTACTTAAAACTATGATAAAATAGTAAGAATTTTTGTCACAGCTACTAAAGAGACATAGCTACTGAGAGAATACAGATTTTTCTATTGCTTTTCTTTGCTCATATCTTACTGGAGACCTTGAGTATGAAAGTGTGAGAAACAAGTTTATGCTGACTTAGCAAGCTCTGAGCATGACCATCCTGAGACAAATTGTAAATGTTATAAGAATAAAAGACACAAGAATTGTATACAGCTCAGAGTATCCGCATGCTACTGATCTAATTAACACAATGCTTATCCAAGTTCCACATATTAGATACATGCCTATAAAATTTATGTAAAATTCAGGTTGTCGGAAACAAAAATGGCTATATGCATTTTACAGCATATGATATTAGGTATTTTTAACAGGTGTGAGTGAGCATCTGAGCAAATATTAGGAATAAGATATTCTAATGTGATTAATAAAAACCGAAACTGCTCTAGGATATTATAGGTAAAATGTTGACAACACTGCAGGGCCTGCTGGTGGAAGACAATAGTCTGAACTTTTCTAAAGGCATAGCATGAGAGGATGCCAAGAACAATACTTACCTGAGTGACAGTGTGAAATCCAGACAAGCCTAGGTAACTGTCTTAGGATTTCATTGCTGTGAAGATACACCATGATCAAAGCAATTCTTTTAATTTAATTTTATTTTTTTACAATATGAGGCCTTTCTGGTTTTGGTGTTAGCATAATTTTCAGCATTTAAGAACTATTTTACTTCAAGACATGCAAAAACCTTTGAAATTCCATTGAAATGTATTATTTTTCCATTTAACAAGATTAAGAGTTTGATTTTGGATTCCCCCAGGCAAATGGCAGGAGTACCAGTCTCATGCAGTTAACTAATGTCTTTAGCTTTGAATGAGTTCATTGGACACCTGACAACAGAACCCCCCAACACACGCATTTTTAAAATTTTTAATTAATTAATTAATTTTTAATTTATTTACATTTCAAGTGTTATCCCCTTATCTGGTCCCCTCCAAAACCCCCTATCCCATCTGCCCTCCCCCTGCTTCTAATGGGAGCTAGTTTACAATTTCAGAGGTTTAGTTCATTATCATCATGGCAGGAAGTGTGTCAACAGGAAGGCAGACAAGGTTTTAGACAAGTTGAGAGTTCTACAAGTTGATCAGAAGGCAGCCAGGAGGAGAGCGGATGTATCTTCATATATATATATGCACACTCACACACACACACACACACACACACACACACACACACACAAACTCACACACACACACACATAACATCAATGCCCACTGACACAATGGCAAAAAGGTCACCTATTCCAACATGGCCACACCTCCTAATAGTACTACTTCTATTGGGCCAAGCATTTAAACACAAGTCTATGAGGACCAAACCCTTGACATCACCACAGGAATTAAGCAGCAACTTGTTAAAAAATAAAACATTATATTATACATACATACATATATATATATATATATATATATATATATATATATATATATATATATATATATAAAACTCTAGTAGAACACTAGATTAGTGTGCATAGGTTCAAACCTGAATAATGCAAATCAAATACATATATGAATAATTATGCTCATACATACACAAATAAGCAAAGGAAATAAAAGGAAGCTAAATAAAATATAAAAAGAAGACATAGATTAATGGTTTAGAATAAATATTATAAAGAAGATTCGCACAAATGCACCTCTGGAAACATCTTAAGGAGTATAGAGAACATCAGCAATAAAGCGTATGCAAAACTCCTAACTACCAACAGTTTAGAAACTGCATCTGAAAGCAAACACACTGTAGATAGCCTTTGAAGGGGCAATGGTTAATGCAAACCTGAAAATTCATGCTAGGTAAATTTAGAATTCAGAAATAGCTAGAAACACACCTTAGGTAAAGATGACCCTAGGGATTCCTTGCAAAAGAACTCAACCTTAAAATCTGACGAGTACAGGGTGAAGGGCAGGTGACTGGAAGACTCCTCCAGAACAAGGAAGAAGAAATCACATGGAAATTATATTTAAGCTGAGAATCACATTTCTCAAAAGGTAAGGCCTAGACCTTCTTCAGATCTTTAGATTTTGAACACTTGCATACATAATTCAATGTATTAGGAAGGACATACAAGTTTAAACATAAAATTTATTTCCTATAAGTTTCATAAAAATAACACTGTTATGAGTAACCCATTGCATTGAGAACATGTGTAATTTTAAATTCTCTGCTCATACTGACATTCAAAATCTTTTCTAATTTTTAAGAATTTTGTATTTTGAACGTTGAGATTAGTTATTATCTGCCTGTCATATACAAATAGTCATAAATTTTACTCATCAGCAAGAATTGAAATAATATCTAATTTATAAGATGAAGATAATATAAATATAAAATGAAACTAATTATATCATATTAACAGTTAATTGAAATTTAAAACATACTTTTTTGAATTCTTCGAAGATTGAGGGTTTATATATATTGTATATTGTGGTGTATTTTTATTGTATGTACTTAATAGTTTGGGTGTATTAATTTATGTCTGGGGGTATACATACATAATTTTGAGGTTTCATACTATGATCTCATTGCTGGGTATGCCTTCTGATAATTCCCCATCTTTAACTTTTGAGACAGATCATTCCAACTGTGCTTATGTGTCTCAGTGAGCCCCATTATTCACAGAAGCAATGTTTTCAAATCTCTTTTGACAGATGATTTCCACAGTAAAATTCTGTGGAACTTGGAAGATAAGGATTCCTGTATATATAAAATCCAAAAAACTCACAGACAATTAATTAGAGTCATATTTGTGCTTCAATAGTTTTCGAGAGTATTTATTCCACTTTGGAATCGGACTTCATTTTATAAGGTTCATATTATCTAAGAGAATTTTATTTTATAGTTAATGATCGCTTCTGTTTATTCCTTATTAGATAGTTCCAAACTTTTGTGATTCAAAAGTGAATTGTTAAAAAATATACTTGACCTTAGTTTACTTCTAAAGGCAATAGGAGAACAAATTTAACTTTCATAAATTTGTAAGATTTTTCTGACAGCTTGTTGAAGTAGAAACTTCTGGTTTCTATGGAAAGACAGTTTTGTTAAATGAGGTTTTGCTAGGGCATACAGGTGATTGGATGTTTTGCTAAAGCAGACACCTGAAAAAATATTTTCCACAAGCAGACACAGATGAAAGGAAGTTTTTTGTCCTAGCAGATGAATGCACACATGATGAAAGAATATAAATGTAACCCCACAGACACTGGGACTCAAACATTGGTTTGCTTTTCCATGCCTTGCTATTCTTCACTAAAGACATACAAGTATTGGTTTGCCTTACATTGCATTGCTGAGTTCTGCTTATGGTGACTCCATAGAGAGAAGCTCACCAAAGAATGTCTCCTGAGGCTCCTGTGACTCTCACAATTTCTACAGCCTTGGGCTGGTTGACAAGCCTTGAGGCTTCTTTTGGATTGAACTGGTCTTGCTGGTTCATGTGTGATGACTTCCAAGTGGACTGGACTGAAAATGCTAGCTCATATGTGGTATCTGCTGAGAGGACTGGACTACAGCTGCTGATTCATATTTAGTGTTTGCTAAGGGACTGAACTGTTGATATCCTGCCAATGAATATTGGACTAGCCTCTGAAGAACTATATTCTAAACAGGTCTACATCATCTGTGTCTTAATAACTTTTCTTATACCTCTGATGGGTGGTGGGCCACAGGGGAAGTTGAACATTTTATAAATAGGTTGAGAAAAATGTATGCCTACAGCTTATTATATTATAAAATTATGTTGATTATTTTATAATATTATGTAAGTTGTTTATTCATATATAATCATTTATTATTTATTGATTACTAAGTTCTATATTAACTTAATGAAAGCCATATGATATCAAAGATTGAACAAGTTCAATATTTTTATATTATATTAAACATCATAGATTCTATTAAACCCAAAAGATGTGGTCTGTCTTCTCCTGAGCTTTAGCAACTTGGATAGATTTCAGCATTTAATTTTGTTGAAAGTGAAAAATATGTGAACGTTTTCTCAATTGTCAAAGACAATAAAACACTTAACCAAGACAATGCCATAGGTCTAAGATGCAAAACTATACACTTTGATTCAGTGACCTTGTGTAAGTCACTGAACAAACAAGTGGATGTGAAACACAGATTTACTTTCTAAATAAAATTTGCTATGATTTATTTTTAGGGCATTGAAGAATTAAATGGTTTATTGTCTGACATTTTGATTGGTTTATCCATCGGATATTTGTTCATAATTTTTTTCTGAGTCATTGAAGACACGAGGAATAAATTTGACATCATGAAACTTTAATATCACTCTAACATTTATAGGTTTTCAGTAAATTTGCCTCTTACAACTGAATCACCAGTACCTAAGGAAGGAATATGTTGGATTTCTTTTTGATGCATTTGGGCATGTCACAGAAACATAAAGAATAAAATTCAACAGCAACAATGAGGGATTGGTCGCTATGGAGCACAATTCTTTTTGATAATCCTGTTAAGACTTTTTGAACCCACTGAAACTTGTGACTGTTTTCTTTGCTTCATTTTGAAGATCAGAAATCTTAACAGGTCTCCATTCAATCAGTTTCTTATTTGAATATGCTATTCAACTGTTCTATGTAAATGTGTTAAGGGGACCACAGCACATCTGTAAAATGTAATAAACACTAGTCTAGTAGTTCAGTGGTCCCTAGTGTCAGATCTTTAGTGCTGTGTATATAAGTAGTGGTTCTAAAAGAAAATAAATGATGGAAGTAACCACAATGCAAAGAGAAATCTTGCTATTGCTCCATCGATTGGTTTGGATTATGGGAGAGGTGTATAACCATTTAACTAAAGAGAAACGCCTTCAGGAGCCACTCTAAAGTGCTTTATGAGATGGAGTTGATCAAGGAAAATGATTGAAAACAATTGACTTAGCTCTTCGAAAAGTGGAGAGAAAGAAAGAATAATCTGTCATCCTGTGGGCAGACACATTGCTGGGAAATTGGATAAATTGGAAATCACTCGAGGGCAGCTATTTTGTCCTCTGTTGCATTAGATATCTTGGGAAATGTTATTAATGGTGAACAACTGCGACTCAAAAGTTTCTAGCTGTTTGGAGTATAGAATTATATGAACTTAAGGGTCCATTATCTTTCTAAAAATAGATAGTATATGAATGCAAAGAAAATGACTTTCAAAAATACATTACATTCATTTTTAAAAGAGAAATGATTCTTTTAAACAAACATGGGGTTTGCATATGCTTCAAAATGGATATGTAGGAAAGTACCAAATGATTCAATTTTGCTTCTTTTTGTGAATTAACTCACTTGAAATTTAGAGTCCTGGGCTGCAATGGAGTCCCAGTGAATCTGCATTATAATGAGCTCCCCAGTGAACTAAACGCACATCACAATTAGACAGGAAATGTTCTATCATTTCCGAGTTTCCTTTCAATGAAATTGGTTGCCCCTCAGTTTCCCAGTGATTACCATGATGATACCATAGGAGCATCAATTTATACACTTAATTTAGATTTCAGGTTTTACCTGTTCTTTATTCATTTAATTTTAACATCCATTATTTTGCAATACAAGTAAACTTGGTTTTTCCAGCTCACATTAAAAAGATCTATTTTTACGTTTAATTTGTTATTTTGTTAATAGTCACTCCATCCAGGCCTTTCACTTTATCTTAAACCTGTAGACAAAGTCAGAGCAATATTATCTTCTTTCAATGCTGATCATATTTCTGACAGATTACAGTTTTAAATCACAGAATGCTTTATGTAGACAGAGGTTGTTTCTATACAAATGCTTATTATAGTAATCAATGTTAAATAAAATTGTTAGATAAAAGTTAAAAGGAAAACATAAGTTACTTAACTTTTTCCAAAGTTTTGAATTTTGTTTCAATAAAGGTCTGTCAGTTACTTTTTCATAATACAAAGTACTTGCTTTTCTGTTCAATTATTGCTGTGTTATCTCTTCTTTATTAAAAATTTAATAAAAAATTGTAATTAGAATGTTTGAATTTATTGTTAATGTGTTTTTGAGACTTCAAATTAATTTGATCAATGAATTTGTTAATTATTAAGATTTTCTTGGAATTTATGTTATTCAAAAATTTTAAGTAGATAATTTTAAACAGGTAATTTAAAATTATATATAAATAAAAGAAAAATATATTTGAGCAAGAAACAGCATTTAATTAAACTTCATTTTCACATTTGAATGCATTGAAATTTTCATATTGCAGCAGAATAGTATAAGCATACATACTATTCAGATAATTTGTTGAGTTGAAAATAAGTATGTCATGTGCCATTTTATATTAATATTGGTTAATTCAATCAATAATATTAAAATTCATTTGAAAAACAAGATCACAGATGGCCAAAGCAATCAAGCAAAAAAGATTTGATGGAGGCTTTGGCACACTTAATTGCATAGAACAGAACCACGTGAATAAAGAGCATCATGAAACTGGCAGAAATCAAGACTCAATATAAATGGGTTAAAAGAGAAGACTGGAAAGAATCACATGTAATTATTGACCCTTGAATTTTGACATTTTTTTTCTAAAATATATTCTTAAACATCGGAGTAAATAGCTCTTTCATCAGGGTCACAAAACCTCAAGTCTACATAACAGAAAAGGAAACAATTTCTAACCTTTGGACAAAAAATCAACCCCAAATGGACCAAGGTCTATAATAGAAGTAATGAATTTCAGAAAATGTTAGAAGAGAAAGAAGCAATTACATTGTAGCATATCTTTGTGGGTGTGGAGTCAGGATAGGATTCTGACTGCTCAGGAAATACCATTCACAATTGACAAAGGAGAAGTTTGTAGATCCTCATTGCACTTAAAGTTTCTGAACAGAAAAAAAAAAAAAACACTCAGCAACTCAGCAGATGAAGAAGGACTCAGAGCAGAGGAGAAATTATTGGTTAAATGGTTTCAATTGCTAATTGTTTAGTGATAATTTATTGAATCAATGACCTGTATCAGATTTCACAAATCTGACAGAGAAGAATTTAGGGAATAGGTAGGAATTCATTGTCATTTGAAGGGACTTTCTGAATGAAACCCATAATCCCAGACTGTCATCATGAATTTAAAAATGGGACCCGCAGAAAAGACACTGGTATTTGAATGAACAGGCAGCCTATTTATATGTCAAATTTCTTTAACAATTGCAAATCTCACCGATGGTGGTATAAAAAAATACAAAGACCTGAAAGTTTTTGTTAAGTTAGTTTTTAATTAAATGGCAAGAACACAATCCTTGATTTCTATGTTCATTTTTTTCCCAAAATTTTCAAAACAGTTATTTCTTAAATTAATAGATTTACTATAGAACATGAATATTTGGTTGACTGTTAATAATCATCTTTGAAATCCATTTCCACAGATAACAAAAGTCTTAGATTAGATACATTGACAACATATATACATGAGATAAGGACAGTTTGAAGACTGTACATACCACTTCTTTGTTATTATATTGCTTGGTCTATTTCATCACGTTCCATGCCTGCAAATTCAATTTTCAGTCTGTACTCTTTAACAGAGTCATACTGCTACCATCATCTGAAGTATTTATTATAATAAAAACTTTAGTATTGGAAGATATATTATGCAAAAGAATTTCCAAACTGAATGCTGTTTTAAAATCCTAGAGGACCTATCCCCATTATAGTTAAGAAATTAACTAAATTAAGCAAAATATAATGTATCCATAGACCCTTATATTAAACAACCAAATAAATTTAGAGAGGTCATACAGAATCAATGAAAACAAAAAGTTAAAGGAGTGCTAAAAGTCAATATCAACAAAATGAATGGCACAATGTTTAAGCATGTTTTATGCCATCTTTTGTGTCCCTAACAAATCCAATGTGACCCAACAGAGATTTGTTTAGGACATAAAAGCCAAAGATAAAAATCAATTCTTTTTCTATGACTTATAAGATCTCAATATTATTTAAGTAACTTTGTCACGGGTAGGGACATGTTTAAAATTATAGATATAAGTCCTGCTTTAAAAACAATAAACACAAGGAACAGCACTTCTGCTCTGGCACAATAATCATGGTCCCATTTCTTACATTTTAGTATTTACTGATGATTAAATAATTTCTCTGTTTGAATCAATTGTTGGCTATCATATTAACAGAAACTTCATTTTACAATGCTTTTCATACTGATATCATACTGATCATATTATATTATGATAAAATTTTATTTATTAAACAATGCTATTAAATGATATGAGACAAATTCAAAGGTTCAAGCTTTCATTATTATTTCCTGTTTTGATAATCATGCATGTGATGTCAGTTGGCTCTATATGCATTATATTAGAATATGGTATTGATTTCAAAATACTTAAAAATTAATGTATGTTATATCCAGAATTGAAAATTACCTAAAAGTCTTTTTTTCTTCCTTATTTTTTTTTTCTTTTTTGACTAGGGTACACTATCAAATGCCTAGGAAATTGTGAAAGTAATACATAACATATTGCAAAGACTTAGTATGTTTGGGGCTTGAAAGAACACGTAAAGGATGACTTACCTGGGTCTTCAGTAGAAAAGCAAGAGTAAAACTTATGAGTCTTTGTAACTATGTGTTTATGCCTTATTAACAAAATTATAAGTGATGGAGACATTAGAAATATTGTTAAGATCTACCATTAGGAAGTTTAAAAGTTTTCATCAATATAGCATTAAAATTATAAGTAAACTAACCACAATGCCTAGACAGGATTGTATGGAGGCTTGAAGCTGCTAGGACTAGGACGAGTTTAACAGACACTGGCATTAAACCTCTGATATAATAAGTACATCAACAAAATAAAAAATACATTTACAAGATGTTTCATTACTCCCATTTAGTAGTTTTCATGGTATACATTCCCTATAATTCAGGTAGAAATTTACTACACTTTGTAGCTCTTGATTCCCATGCAAAGAACAGCTATTGTTATAGTTAATTAATATAAGTATCCAATGGAATTTTTGATTTCAATTATTTTTGATCATCTATATTTTAATCATACTATTTCCTTTATACTTAAAAAATCTTAGAGACATCAATTTATGTCAAAAACCTGTTCTGATATCCAGATAACTGAGGAAAGCAATGAGATATAGCATTGGAGACTGGGTTCAATACTAATAGCAGTCAAAGGAAGCCCTTGCTGACAACTGTACCTGGTCAGAACTGTTTTGTTTTGTTTTTTAATTTTATTCGATATATTTTTTATTTACATTTCAAATGATTTCCCCTTTTCTGGTTCCCCACTCCCCGAAAGTCACATAAGCCCCCTTCCCTCCCTCTGTTCTTCCACCCATCCCTTCCCACTTCCCTGTTCTGGTTTTGTCTTATACTGCTACACTGGGTCTTTCCAGAACTAGGGGCCACTCCTTTGTTCTTCTTGTACCTCATTTGAAGTGTGGATTATGTTGTGCATATTCCAGTTTTCCAAGCTAATATCCACTTATTAGTGAGTGCATACCATGATTGATCTTTTCAGACTGGGTTACCTCACTTAGTATGATGTTCTCCAGCTCCATCCATTTGCCTAAGAATTTCATGAATTCTTGTTTCTAATGGCTGAATAGTACTCCATTGTGTAGATATACCACACTTTTTGTATCCATTCTTCTGTTGAGGGATACCTGTGTTCTTTCCAGCTTCTGGCTATTATAAATAGGGCTGCTATGAACATAGTGGAGCATGTGTCCTTATTACATGGTGGGGAATCTTCTGGGTATATGCCCAGGAGTGGTATAGCAGGATCTTTCGGAAGTGACATGCCCAGTTTTCTGAGGGACTGCCAGACTGATTTCCAGAGTGGTTGTACTAATTTGCAACCCCACCAGCAGTGGAGGAGTGTTCCTCTTTCTCCACATCCTTGCCAACATCTGCTGTCTCCTGAGTTTTTAATCTTAGCCATTCTGACTGGTGTAAGGTGAAATCTCAGGGTTGTTTTGTTTTGCATTTCCCTGATGACTAGTGAAGTTGAGCATTTTTTAAGATGTTTCTCTGCCATCCGAAGTTCTTCAGGTGGTCAGAGCTGTTGATGGAACAAATCTTAACTTTCTGGGGCTGGCAAGAATGCCTGCTGAGAAACTCTGAGCTCTTTTAAATCGTATTAATCAGGGGAGAAAGAAAAGGATAGAGAGAATGTTATGCATATGCACACACACAGACACACAGACACACAGACACACAGACACACACAGACACAAACACATACTCTAGCTGGGCCCTGAATGCCTATTTCATCAATTTTACAAGCACACATTCATGTGTGTGTGTATGTGTGTGTGTGTGTATGTGTGTGTGTGTGTGTACACATATTCATCTATGCACATACATATAGACAGGTATAATATATTATACACACACACAAATATATGTATATATCCTATATGTACATATGATGTATATATACCATATACACATTTGGTGCATGGAGGAGAGACCCAACAGCCACACTTTTTTTTCTCTCAGAAATTTTATATCTTCCTAGGCAATATTTCTTAGGCCCCAGGGAATGGGGAGGCCTGGAGGGGGTGGAATGGTGGTGTTGGGAAATCCTCTTTGAGACAAGGAGGAAAAGAAATGGAATAAAGAACTCTGGAAGCATGGATTAGGAGAGGAATAATATTTGGAGTGTAAAAAATAAAAGTAAGAAAATTGACTCACAGTTGAAATGTTATACAAATGGAAGTGATAAATGTATTTTGATAGTAAGTTCAAAGCAGTCCTATAAGCTCATTATAAGTTCAGTTTGTCTTACTGATTTTCTTTTAGTTTTCCATTTAATTTTTATTGTTTTTCTTTGAGGGAGAGAAACAGGGATTTTAGGGATCGAGGTAGATTGAGGTGGGGGGGAGAGAGAGAGAGAGAGAGAGAGAGAGAGAGAGAGAGAGAGAGAGAGAGAGAGAGATTGAGAGGGAGAGAGAATGGAGATGGTTGGGTACTGAAGTGGGAGGAACCAGATCGTATTTATGGAAGAATTATGCATATGATTAATATACTATATAAAATTTTTAAATAAAAATTTAAAGTATGTTTATACAACAATTGAAATATCATTTTCACTAATCTCAGAATCACTAATTTATTAATACATTTGAAAAAATTATTGAGCTTAAAATTCCATATTGTACTAAAAAATAATGATTCTTAAAACCTTTTTTTACCTCTGATCTCTAATGACCGTGCATATACTACTTTCTAAGGCCAACTGGCTTTTCAAGTCTTAAGAATAGGAATTTACCTAGGGATTTCACTGTAGTTAAAATTAGAGAAGCACACATACCTCTAGCATCACCCCTGATAAGTTGAGGAATATGTACTGTACATTTGAGGACAGTCTGGGTCACACAGAAAGACACTGTCCCAAATAAATTAGCAGACAAAAAAATGAATAAATAACAAAATAAAAGGAAGGAAGAGTACAATAAAGAACCTCTTTAGACTAGAAACAGAAGAAAATACTAATGCAGACAGTGACACTGTCTCTGCAGAGTGTAGACAGGACATCATTTAACTGTGTGATGCATAAAGCCTTTACAGGATAAAAATGGAAGGAGGCAGGATGTTTCTCAGACATTGCAGGGTAGCATGCAGCACTATACTTCCCATACACACATTTTAGCTTCATTAAGCCCTCATCTGACAGTTGATGTAAAACAGTGTGGGATAATATTCTTGCCATGATTTAGTCACCAAGTTTATAGAGATTTGTTACAAAAACAAAGAAAATACTGGTGGGTATTTCAATATAGGAGATTAATTAAATTTCATATAACAGATAACTCATTTTCTTCTCTGTATTGATAATTAAAGAACAATAATGTGAAGAAAGCTTCATAAAAGTGCACTTTAATTTTAGAAGGGTTGGAGTAGAGAACTATGGAATTAGTGTAAAAAAATATAGGGCATGTTAACTTACCTAGGCAGAAAATGTTTAATATCTATACTAATGCTAATGAATAATGTTTAGATTTCAAACACTAGGTTTATTTTCCTAAAATATGACTAATACAGAAGGTATTGTGTGGACATCCAACAATCAGAAATACCTGGAAGTTACCAATGTTTGGCATTTTTCTTTTATTTTCTTTTGCTTTTGTTTTTGTTTTCATCTGTTTTCTATTGCTGTGACAAGTACTATTACTAAAAGCAAAGAGAGATAGCTTCATCTTACATATTATAGTCCATGGAGAGAAGCCAAGGCACAAATTTCTGCAGGAATCTTGAGGCAAGAACAAAAACAGAAGTCATGAAGGTATACTTCTTACTAGATTGCTGTCAGGCTCACATTTAACCTCCTTTCTAATATAGCCCAGGTTCTTCTGCCAGGTATGGCTTCTTCCCACAGTGGATTGGGCCTTCAAATGTCAAATAAGTAATCAACAAATTGTCCTGCAGATAAGATTTCAGGATAATCAGATGAATGCAATTCCATGTTTGAGGTTCCTCTTTCCTTGATGTGTATGGCTGATAAAAATGATTGCCGTCAGCCAGGTGTTGGTGGCGCATGCCTGTAATCCCAGCACTCTGGGAGGCAGAGGCAGGTAGAATTCTGAGTTCAAGGACAGCCTGGTCTACAGAGTGAGCTCCAGGACAGTCAGGGAAACCTTGTCTCAAAAAAAAAAAAAATCCAAAAAACAAAAACAAAAGCAAAACCACCAACAACAAAAAGATTGCCATCATGAGTACCCACTCTTAACTGAAAATATTTTTTAGAAATCAATCTCACCATTAGAAAACATGCAATTTAGTTTTCTCTTTTTTTTTTTGTATTTTGTTTTTGTTTGTTTGTTTGTTTTCGAGACAGGGTTTCTCCGTGTAGCCCTGGTTGTCCTGGAACTCACTCTGTAGACCAGGCTGGCCTCCAACTCAGCAATATGCTTGCTTCTACCTCCCAAGTGCTGGGATTAAAGGAATGCACCACCACTGCCCAGCACAATTTAGTTTTAACAGTAAGAAAAGATGCCTCTTCAATTTGTATTCTGGGGCATGTTCATCTTGATTAAGTGGCCTAGGAAACTGAAAAAGATTTGGATACAAGTTTTTAGTAATTCAGATACAAGATTCATTTAAAGGCTGCCATGTGCCCTGTAACACGCTTTTACATTGTTCTAGGGGTGATTTCTTGTCCTCCATTGTCACAGGAAACAGCCTTGGATTAAGAAGATTCCCAAGCAAAAAATAAATAAATAAATAAAATGTACGACATAGCTAATGAGGACATGAATCTTGCTTCACCCTCGCTTGATGGCAGTGTATTGTTCTTCATGCATATATCCAGTTAGGCCAGCACCATTTGATGAGAATGCTTTCTTTTTTTTCCCATTGGATAGTTTTGCATTCTTTGTCAAAAATCAAGCATCCATAGGTATGTGGGTCTATTTCAGAATCTTTGATTTGATATTGTTGATCAATCTGTCTCTTTCTATTACAATGTCATGCAATTTTTCTTAATAATCTTCTGTAGTACAGCTTTAGTTCAGGGATGGTGACTAGCAACTGGGTATCCATTAGAGGTCTAGACACATTAGATACACCACACTACGTTCCCCTCTATTTTTTTGAGCCACTAATGATGCAGTTTTGAAGCTAACCTGGGTATGCCCTGTAGGCATGTTATTGTTGGTCTTTTGGTTCTCCAGTCTTTGCAATTTCTTTTCCAGTATTCTCAGGTATCTGTGGTGATATTTTTTATTGATCTCTTAGGAGCACATCCACAACTAAGGTAAGAACCTAGCAATAATGCTTCTCATTTCTGTCATTTGGGTACCACTTTCTGAAACCTTTGTATTTCCTTGGTGAATTGTCTTAATCTGTGCTCCCAACTCTGTGGACCTTTGGCTTTCAGACCTGACATGCACATGCAGGGTGGAGTGTTCAGGATAGCCCATATTAAAGTCCTGATCATCAGTGGTTAAATGCTAAATCTTTCTTTTTTTTCTTATTTATTTATTTATTTATTTATTTATTTATTTATTTATTTATTTATTTATTTTTATTTACATTGCAAATGATTTCCCCTTTTCTGGGTCCCCACTCCCCGCAAATCCCATAAGCCCTCTTCCGTCCCCCTATTCTTCCATCTACCCCTTCCCACTTCCCTGTTCTGGAATTCCCCTATACTCCTGCACTGAGTCTTTCCAGAACCAGGGCCCACTCCTCCATTCTTTTTGGACATCATTTAATTTGTGGATTATGTCCTGGGTATTCAAAGTTTCTAGGCTAATATCCACTTATCAGTGAGTGCATACCATGACTGATCTTTTGAGACTGGGTTACCTCACTTAGTATGATGTTCTCCAGCTCCATCCATTTGTCTAAGAATTTCATGAATTCATTGTTTCTAATGGCTGAATAGTACTCCATTGTATAAATATATCACATTTTTTGTATCCATTCCTCCGTTGAAGGACATCTAGGTTCTTCCCAGCTTCTGGCTACTACAAATAGGGCTGCTATGAACATAGTGGAGCATGTGTCCTTATTGCATGCTGAAGAATCCTCTGGATATATGCCCAGTAGTGGTATAACAGGGTCCTCAGGAAGTGACATTCCAGTTTTCTGAGGAACCGCCAGACTGATTTCCAAAGTGGTTGCACCATCTTGCAATCCCACCAGCAGTGGAGGAGTGTTCCTCTTTCTCCACATCCTCGCCAACACCTGCTGTCTCCTGATTTTTTGACCTTAGCCATTTTGACTGGTGTGAGGTGAAATCTCAGGGTTGTTTTGATTTGCATTTCCCTAATGATTAATGATGTTGAACATTTCTTAAGGTGTTTCTCAGCTCTCCGAAGTTCTAAATAAAATTCTTGCCCACAGAATACAAGAACACATCAAAACTATCATCCACCATGATCAAGTAGGCTTCATCCCAGGGATGCAGGGATTGTTCAATATACGGAAATCCATAAATGCTATCCACTACATAAACAAACTCAAAGAAAAAAAACACATGATCATTTCATTAGATGCTGAAAAAGCATTTGACAAAATTCAGCATCCTTTCATGCTAAAAGTCTTGGAAAGGACAGGAATTCAAGGCCCATATCTAAACATAGTAAAAGCAATATACAGCAAACCGGTAGCCAACATCAAACTAAATGGAGAGAAACTTGAAGCAATCCCACTAAAATCAGGGACTAGAAAAGGCTGCCCCCTCTCCCCATATCTTTTCAATATAGTTCTTGAAGTCCTAGCTAGAGCAATTAGACAACAGAAGGAAGTCAAAGGGATTCAAATTGGAAAGGAAGAAGTCAAATTATCACTATTTGCAGATGATATGATCGTATACTTAAGTTACCCTAAAAACTCTACTAGAGAACTCCTACAGCTGACAAACAACTTTAGCAAAGTGGCTGGCTACAAAATCAATGCAAGCAAATCAGTAGCCTTTATATATTCAAAGGATAAGCAGACTGAGAAAGAAATTAGGGAAATGACCCCCTTCACAATAGCTACAAACAACATAAAGTATCTTGGGGTGACTCTAACCAAACAAGTGAAAGACCTATATGACAAGAACTTCAGATCTCTGAAGAAGGAAATCGAAGAAGATCTCAGAAAATGGAAAAACCTTCCATGCTCGTGGATTGACAGGATTAATATAGTTAAAATGGCCATCTTGCCAAAGGCAATCTACAGATTCAATGCTATTCCCATAAAAATCCCAGCCCAGTTCTTCATAGAGCTAGAAAGAGCAATTCTCAAATTCATCTGGAATAACAAAAAACCCAGGATAGCTAAAACTATTCTCAACAGTAAAAGAACTTCAGGGGGATTCAATATCCCAGACTTTAAACTCTACTACAGAGCAATAGTGATAAAAACTGTATGGTATTGGTACAATATCAGGCAAGCGGATCAATGGAATAGGATTGAAGACCCAGAAATGAACCAATACACCTATGGTCACTTGGTCTTCAACAAAGGGGCTGAAAGCATCCAGTAGAAAAAAGATAGTCTTTTCAACAAATGATGCTGGTTCAATTGGAGGTCAGCATGCAGAAGAATGCGCATCGATCCATTCTTATCTCCTTGTACCAAGCTCAACTCCAAATGGATCAAGGACCTCCACATAAAACCTGACACACTGAAACTAATTGAAAAAAAACTGGGGAAGACCCTGGAGGACATGGGCACAGGGGAAAAGTTCCTGAATAGAACACCAATAGCTTATGCTCTAAGATCAAGAATTGACAAATGGGACCTCATAAAACTACAAAGTTTCTGTAAAGCAAAGGACACCGTCAAAAGGACAAAACGTCAACCAACAGACTGGGAAAGAATCTTCACCAACCCTAAATCCGACAGAGGGCTAATATCTAATATATACAAAGAACTCAAGAAAGTAGAACCCAGAGATCCAAATAACCCCATTAAAAAGTGGGGTATGGAGCTAAACAAAGAATTTTCACATGAAGAACTTCAGAGAGCTGAGAATCTTTCTTATTATACAGGAATGCAGTGGCTGGTCAGACTCTCTTCTACACTTTCCTTTTTTCTTTCTTTCTTTGTTTCTATGTTTCTTTCTTTCTTTCTTTCTTTCTTTCTTTCTTTCTTTCTTTCTTTCTTTCTTTCTTTCTTTCTTTCTTTCTTTCTTTCTTTCTTTTATGTTCAGTGGTCAAGGTTTTCAGAAGACTTCCCTTACTCAGTCTGAGATTCATCAGCTTTAATGGTATCCACAGATTTTCATTTTCTGTACAAATATAAAAAAAATCCCAAATCCATGTTCTGAAAGCAAAACATTCACTGAAGTCTATTCTGATGTTCACACAGATTTATAGTATACATGACCGCTTAATCCCACTGTTTTTTTCTATAACCAAGTATCTCTCAGCCATGCTTTTTTCTTACTCATTAATGTTAACAATATAAAATGTTAACAGAACACTATTTAGTCTATCCCTGGAGGTCATTATTTTAAGGTTTGATCAGATAATTCTACAACTACTTGTCTTGTATGATTAAGCTATAGACCTGTAATGTGCTTTATATTATGCCAAATATTTCTTCTTATTATTACAAACATATGCAGGGACACTGTCAGTCTTAATTTGCATAGTTATCCACACAATAGCCAATATTTCCAGAAATGAATAATTACAGAATCAGTCTTTTTAGAACTCAGAGCAGTTGCCCATTGCAACCCTGAGTAAATATCAGTGGTATGGTATATGCACATTAGTTTTCCAAATTCTGCAAAACAAAAGAGATCCACCTACCACATTTCATTTTGTTTGTCACCCATAGGGTTACATACACCAGATAATGCAGTTTGATTATACAAAGAACAAGTAGGAAATTTTCTTAACTTTAATCTGAAATAACTTTCCAATTCCTAGAAACTGGATATGAACCTTTTCAAGTGGTCATTCTGAATTCCAAGATCAGCTCCTGTATCGACCAAACCTTCTATTTCAATGTCATTCACTTGCAACTTTAATTAGACCATTAACAACTGTTGATAAAATCCATGTTTTCCTTTATCTCCGAACTCTCCTGATCTTTCTACTGGAGCAGATTCCCCTTTGATATAGGAACTGGTAAATCATCAGTGTTAAATTGAAAACATCTTTTTGCACAACGAATCCTTGAGATTCAAAATGCTCCTTTGTAAGACAATTCCTACTGACCTTGAGAAAATATGATAAGCACCAGTAGTTATTTTATAACATTGAATTTGGGGGAATAATTTAATATATTTACGTATGATCAAGTCTAGAGCAGCACTGCCTATAGTAGATCTGCAATTCTCAGTTGAGGTTTTTCTTCCCCCTTGTTCCTAACTAACAACAGCCAAATTGCAAAAAACAAAAACCCCCATCAAATCACACTATTTGATGTGGAGCCTCAAACTAGTGAGGCCTCATTTCATTGAACCTACACTTGTTGGTCCAAAAGCAACCCTTGCCACATCTGCACACCCCTAGAAGACCATGACTTCTTTCTGGTTTGTATTTAGAAAAAAATATTTCCTTTAGAGATGCATTGTTTTCAATTTTGGTTCAACAGACAATATTTCTTACAGTTAAAAGACCAGGCATTTAGAGATCTGAGACTTCTAGTGGCTTGGTCACAGTTTCCTTGCAATGACAAGGTCTTTGACATCAAAATCCTTTAGGTATATCTTGCATAATAATTATGGCCAATATACATGCTGGAACCAATATTAGTGGTCTCCCTGATTCACTCTTTCTTAGGTGCTACCCTCCCACTTATTAGACTAATAAATACCCTTTTGCTTTCTGTATTTGCTTTGTAGATGCCAAGGACTCAATTAGCACTTGCCTCACATCAGAGTCTGATATGGCTTTGTTCATAGCTGAAACTAAAATTTATATCAAAAAAGATCAGTAAAGGCTTTCTGTGAGCCTTGTGTAATTTTTTATTAATGATGTGAACTTTATTCCTTTTTCCTCAATTTTGTCCCAAGCTCTTCAAGCTGATAAACAACATCGTTCTATGATTTTATCTTCAAATTAAACCTATTCTTGTATATTAGCATACTGACCTTCACCTATCAAGTGATCCATGTCTATATCAATCTGTTTTGTTCTATAGTAGAGTTCCAAGTTTCTGCATAGCAACCATTGTAACTGATGACTAGCCTCTAGTACAACTGCTAACAATCCCCTCCAGTATGGGGGAATGATTCTATTTTGAGTATTCCAGTTACTTAAAGTTTGTTTCAAATAAGGTGATAGCATTCTTTAATACATCATTGCCTCTCAAAAATGCCTTAGGTCCATTATTTTTAAAAGAAACTATTCTATTTTGTCAATACCTTGGGTATTATCTCCATTAGTAGGCATATGATGCATAACTACTAGGAATGGTTTTGGTAAATTTGTGACCCGGGGTTGCCTGTCCTTAAAAGGTACTCTAGATTTAACCCAGTCTCCTGAAAAGGACTGTCACACCAGATCTTTCCAGCTTTCCCATTTCTTCGACCACTTCTAAATGACACAGTGACACAGTTTTTTCTCCCCTTTCTACCTGGGGAAAATTCCATCTTTCTGGTTTGCTCACTGGGAATGAACCTATTCTCCATTTTTTCCTTTTCTTGTATTTGATGTTTGGGTTTTTCCCCCCTCAAATATGTCTGCCTTTACTCTCTATCTTGCTAGCTGCAGAGTCAACTCTGTTATTTTTCAGAAAGAAGAGAGAAATGGAGCCTCCTGTTTCCCCAATTTTCTCCCCATTTACATCGCTGAACTTCTCCATTTCTACTTGAATATTTTCCAGTTGCGCAGCCAGCCTTCAACCGTTCTATAAACAAAATAATCCAAAATGATGAAAGGACAAAAAATTGGGGGCACATTATAATAATAGCCTCAGCAAGCACACTGTAGGCTTTTTGAAACCCATTTTTCCCTTCCCTGCCTTTTGCTCTAAGGTACTTGAACTCAAACTTCCCATTCTGCCTAGCATCATGTTGGGAGGTATTTGTAAAATGGAAACTATTGTATAACAGTAACAAGTTCTTTTAGCTCCTTACCAGCCTTCTTACCACTTCCACCCAAGCCCCTTCAAATGTTTCTCCCATTCATTCCTCCCTCGGTTACCCAAAAGTATGCTTAAACAATCCCTTTCCCCGGTTTTCCCAGGAGTAGCAGCTACAAACTATAACTATCCTAGCCTATCTGCTCATCTCAACTTCTGGCTCAAGTGTTTCCTAAAAAATTTTTTACCAACTGCCTTCTCTTCTAATCTGCTAATGCCTCATCCCAAGCATTGGCTGGCATTTTTATATCCTATCTTGTTATCTGAAATCCAAGAGGCAAGAGACACTGATGGCCATTTGGTCAAGGAATTCTAACAGCTAATAAATCGTAAATGGACAATGGATTAGCGACTGGAGATCCTTCAAAGAGCCAGGCACACAGGAGTCTTAATATTTTTTTTAGCAAAATTCTTCCTATGATTCCCTTGAAAAGTCACAGAAAAACCACCATGATGCTAATGTTATATATAAGCTGGGTTTCACAGTTTATACATATATACATATATATATATATGTATATGTATATATATATATATATACATGCATATATGTGTGTGTATGTGTGTGTGATGGGAATTACAATTATAATTAATAATTGTATATATATATATATATGTATGTATGTATATATATATATATATATATATTTGGTGGGAAAGTTCTCCTTGCTTAAATTCCTTACATAGTGACAAGATGCTAAGGTAGTTTCAGGGACATTAACAATCCAGTATCATTTGACTGCTAGAAAATGTAGCTGTGGATTCATTAGCTAGCTCACATCTAATCTGTTTAATTTTTTAAAAAAAATTTATACAATATATTCTAATCACACCTTTGATCATACTCCAAAGTCCTTCTAGCCTGCCAACCTATCCAATAGATCTTGGATCTGTTTTTTTTTTTTTTTTCTTTCTTTAGCAAACAAAAATGCAATTAAAAAAGCAAAGACATCAGAATAAAATGAACTATCAAACATTGAAAAAAACATAAGAAATGGGCATAAACACACATAGAGGCACACAGGCACATACCTAAGTGCACAAACACACACACACAAACACACACTGCTTAAAAACATGAATGAGTAAATTTTCATATACACACAAAAGAAATGTGAGGTAAAAGGTGTTGAAGTGTAGCATGATATGATAATAAAGATCGAATTTGTTTTGCATTGATCATTTACTGCTGGGTCTGGAACCTACCTTTTAGTGTGGTTAATATACCCAGTAAGACTTCTTTGGAAAAAATGATTTTCCATTGCCAGCAGTTGTCAATTAGAGATATGATCGAGATTGTGTTCAGTTCCTTTTCTCAGCACAAGAACTCTCTCTGTCCTAAGCATGGGCAGGTTCTGTGCATTCTGTTTCTGAGTTCATATGTGCATCAGTCCTTTTGGGTCTTGAAGACACTGTCTCCTTGGTGTCTCCTTTCCCGTTGGATCCTTTGACTTTTGGCCTTTTCTTCCATGTATTTCTGTAAGTTCTAGTAGTAAGGGTTTTGAAGAATTCTCACTTGGGAAAGAGTGTTCTAAAGTTTTATACTCTGCACATTGCACATTTGTAGGAGTCTATGTAAGTTCCCATCTACTGATGATGGCTGAGCAACACATTTTCTATGAGTAAAACCAAATAATTTTAGTGTTCATCTTATTTTTCTTTCATTTAGCCAAGCAGTGTCATTCCCTTCCCTCTGACCCAGGCCCATGGAAGAGTGGGCCTCTTATCTCACCAATTCCTTTGATAAAGATATATTCTTCCTTATGTTTTGGTGGAATAATAATATTTTTGGCCTTTTTATGCTCTAGACTCACCATCATTCTTGGGCTTAAAGTCTTTATTCAACTAGACATACAATTAGAAGAATGCCAAAGACTTTGTGATTTTTTTTTTTTTTTGATTTGTTTTTTCGAGACAGGGTTTCTCTGTATAGCCCTCGATGTCCTGGAACTCACTCTGTAGACCAGGCTGGCCTTGAACTCAGAAATCTGCCTGTCTGCCTCCCAAAGTTTTGGGATTACAGGCATGTACCACCACCGACAGCTAAGACTTTGTGATTTAAATATTTGTTCTAAGAGACTCAAAGACTGGAGAGCTGAAGATATAATTGCTAACATCCTGATTTTAGGGGAGGCTGTATCTTGACTACTAAAGTGTTAGCTTCTCCCTCTTTCAGATGGGAATGTTAGGACGTAATTTCCCAGAGAAGGAGAAGAAAGTAAGGATTGTGCTTTATTCATAGGCGTTATTACACTTATAGTACTATTATGATGCACTTGCTTATGTTACCTGTACAGAGCCATATTGGGGCAGTTTTGCACTTGGTCAGAGTTTGTCTTTAGTCAAGGTTAACTTCTCCCAGATAGCCAGGATCCTGCTCCACCTAGGGCCGAGTGCTCGAAGTAAAAGTTAAGTTTATTGTTCCTCCAGGTCTAGGAATTCCTGAATTAAGCAGGTGACCCACCCAGCTGCCGGAGCAGTCAAGACGAGGACCTCCAAGAGAAGCTAGACAACTTCCACCGGAACTCAGCCTGGAGTCTGGGGGGAAGGGTTTGCCCAAAACTGTTAAAAGGTCTGGCGCCATTAAAGTTTCTGGCTTTGATCAGTGAATATTGTCTTAGCCATACTTCTTTTCGCCCCTCTTCCCTATTTATTCCTCAGCTTCTGTTCCAGAAACCCACTTCGTAATAGCTGCAGGCAGCTATGGAACCCTACATATTGGCGCCAGAACGTGGGACAACCTGGTACGGGAGAATTTCCTGAGGTAACCCTATCAAGCGAAGCTTCGCAGAAAAGGTGATAAGGAATGGTATCCGCACGGTAAGCAACATAGAGGTCAAAACTAGCGCTAGTGGAAAATTGTTTCTATCGTTGTGAGTGCTGAGGGATACGGGTTTTTCAAGCAAACTGTGTTGACCCAGCACAGTGGCCGCTTGGGTTGAAAAGATAGGGAAATATGGGGAAGGAATTTGGTAGGCATTTGCCCAAAGCTCGTAAGAGCTGATTTCGGCGAAAAAGAAAGGGGTTTTAAAAATAGGCATATGTCCACAGCCTCTAAGAGCTGTTTAAAGAGGAAAATGGATGCAATTGCTTAACAAGCGCGCTTAACTTTCTGTGTATCTTTCCGTGTTTGTCCCGGTGCACCGACTGTTTGTCTATGTGTATGTTTATGTCCTCTCTGTGTTTTTGTGTGAATGACTGTTTCATGTTAAAAAGAAAAATTGGTAAGGATTTCATCTGCTGGTAACCTCTTGAGCCAGCCACAGTTTGTGTGGGGATTGATTTAAAGCTGCGCCCAAGAGACAAGCATGGCTGGGGAAAAAGCCGCTCTTAAAAGCCCAGAAGCCTCAAGATTTGGGAAAACTTTGGTTTGGCTTGTGAAATTCGTGTAATCGCTTTATACTTGTTTCTAATTGGTTTTAATGGTATAAGGTTTCACATATCTTGACTAAAGTGTTATAAATTACTTGGTTATTATTTAAAAGGTATAGTGTTATTAAGAAAAGGTTAGTTTAAAACTAGTGATTCAGTGTTGGAGCCATCTTAACTAGCTACACATGGCCTAACGCAACTCATGCTTTGTTCTTGTTTATAATTAGATTTAAAGGTATATTTTGCATGTCGTGGCTATAGAGTATTGGCTTAAGTCACTGGACATGATTTAAAAGGTATAATGTTATTAACAAAAGTTAGGTTAAAGCTGGTAGTTTAGGGTAGTTGCCATTTTTAAACAACATGTGACATGACGGTTAAAGCTGGTAGTTTAGGGTAATCGCCATTTTTAAACAACACGTGGCATGACGCAATCCAGGAAATACAGGCCTTTAAGATGCTCCTAAATTGACATGGTGTTTCATGTGAATCTTGGCCTGGAGATTGGACTTAATGAAGATTAAGATTTAAAATAATGTCTCTTTAATAAGTTACACTGTCATACACTTGAACATAAGAACTGGCAGACAAACCTTGTGCTGTAAATATGTGTTTGCCATTGATTTTAAAGAAATTAGATTGTTTAAAATTGGGATTTGCTTCCAAAATTGCAATTGTGCTCTAATATTACAAGAAAACATTGAGTTACAATAAAAATCAGTGTGTCATTGGCTGCAGTTTTCAGTTTGCAGGCTCATAATTGTTAACATTTTGTAATTAAGATAATTTTGAGAGTGATACAGCTATGGGTTTTAGAGGGCCATTGCTACTTTTCCACAAGTTTATAGGCTACAATGGTAGGAGCAAAATTTAACCCTCCAAGATTAAAAAGGAGATCTCAGTGGAAATGTATTTGATATCAAGTAGGTTCCTTTCCTTGCAGGTTTGGGTCTGGTATTAGATAAAAGGCTCAGATCTAGTCCTTGCCAAGGACTAAAGGTGGATCCTAGGGCAGAAAAAAAAATGTTTTGTCTCTGTTTCAATACTAGAAGTTAGGCTCTTAAAATTTTCAGTGTATAATGTTCATAGAATGTTTGTTACAGGGCCTTGCTCCTATGGACTTTTAGAATTTTTAGGTAAATGGCTTTCAAAGGTTGTTAGGATATATTAGTTGGCTTTATCTGATATTTACCTCATTTTAAGCTTGCCACAGAAGGTCTTAAACCTCTGTTTTCAAGGTAGGAAACATGTGTTCCTTGCTTCAAGTAGCAATCAAATTTATTATCTATTACATGGCAAGCATTTTTAGGCAAAATTAATAATTGTTATCCAAAAGATAATTTGTACTATCAGATCACATGTTTATTCCTTTAAGTTTCTCCCTGCTTCAACACAGATACCTGAATTGGGTGCTATAGCAGCTATTTTTAAGATGTTAAAAGTCAAGCTTTTAATAATAGTATATATATATATATATAGGTCATGGTTTATAATTGCTTAAAATTGGTCCATTTTTAATACTGCTAATTCTTAATTTCTACAGTTTATGCAAATGTGATTCAAAATTCTAAGAACAAAGGATATGTTCTCTAAATGACTGTCCTTTAGGTATTTGAAATAATTTTATATTTTGTGCACATCAAATTATAAAGATTTGTTCTTGATGTCCTCAATTTCTACCTCTACCACGTAATGGTGTTAATCCTAGAGGACTTAGTTATTACAGATAAATGATACTCATATTTCTAATTTAGAAGATTAAAAAATATGTGCATGTAACTAATGATTCATTTTTAGGCTGTCTAGTTGCAACTGCTCTAACAGAAAAAGCAACTAAAAATGCTATGTTTATTTTCTATAATTACATAGTTATTGCCTTTGTTATAGGTTATACTTTGTGTTCCAACTTAAATTAATAAAACAATATCTTCTTGGAAGAGAGAAGAGAGGGGAAATTTTGTCCCTGTGCATATAATTTAAATTATGCTTGCATGTTTTTAAGAAAATTTTAAAATTTGGATGCCAAGAAACTCCTTGCTAAATGTATATGACATCTTGTAATTAGGCATATTGATGTGTAGGTGAAATGAAGGAATTCACTTATCGACATATGCCATGATCCTGATTTAATATTGGGGGAGAAGGCATGTCCCCTATGTTTTTTTCCACAGAATGCTGCAGAAGATATGCTGACTGTGTGCTTGCTGAATGCCCAGACCATGGTAACATAAGAGCTATATTGGGTATATGTTCTTGACTTACCTCAATTGTCAAATGTCCCAGGTTAGATAACTTGCCTAGCTTCAAGCTTGTAGACTTTGTGGGACAGAACATGGAGACTGTTAAGCTAGCTTAGGAAAACTTAATCTAAAGAAGAGTTAAAATGACTCTTCTCCTTATTGTGTTCAGCTGACTCAACCATAGACTGGTCTAGAAATAATTCCAATATTGAGGATTCCAATTTTGAAGATGGCTAACAATCTTCAGCCAGCTGTGTTAATTTAACATATAGTCTCCACTTTTCCTGAGAAGTAACAGCATATCTCTTGATACACAAGGCTACCTCTCCCACCCCAGAGGCCAAGCTTTGGGTCCTTCAAGTTGTTAATTTGCAACTGAATTGGATACTTCAGGGACAAGTTAATCCTATCCCACCTTTAACTCTTGACCTTGTTTGTTAAGCAGACTGGCTGTCTCCACCCAGGCTCACCTGGATGGAGAGATTGCATGTCTGTTAAAGACACTTGCAGACCCCCCTGGCTTCAAAACTTACACAAGTGGATCTCCAAAGAGGGAGCCACATAGAACTCAGATCTATGTGTGTTTGTTTAAGAACAAACATGGGTACCAGTGAGACGTGCGAGGCAAAGCACCGCATGGGGAGGTGATTTTCTGCTTCTGAGTCCCCAGGAAGTACACCTAATTGCATAGGGGTTAACGTCGAGAGGCTGTCCTTAAAATAATAAGGGAGCCTATTACCCCTCCTCTGAAAAAGACGTTATAAAATTTAAGAGGAATTACGGTCAATGCCTCCCCTCCTGGTTAAGGCCCGCCTTCTTATGAAGGATATTTATCCACTTGTTTTCTACCTCCTCGTGTTCTAATTAATAAAAAAAGGGAGGACATGTACAGAGCCATATTGGGGCAGTCTTGCACTTGGTCAGAATTTGTCTTTAGTCAAGGTTAACTTCTCCCAGATAACCAGGATCCTGCTCCACCTAGGGCTGAGTGCTCGAAGTAAAGGTTAAGTTCATTGTTCCTCCAGGTCTAGGAATTCCTGAATTAAGCAGGTGACCCACCCAGCTGCCGGAGCAGTCAAGACGAGGACCTCCAAGAGAAGCTAGACAACTTCCACCGGAACTCAGCCTGGAGTCTGGGGGGAAGGGTTTGCCCAAAACTGTTAAAAGGTCTGGCGCCATTAAAGTTTCTGGCTTTGATCAGTGAATATTGTCTTAGCCATACTTCTTTTCGCCCCTCTTCCTTATTGATTCCTCAGCTTCTGTTCCAGAAACCCACTTCGCAATAGCTGCAGGCAGCTATGGAACCTACAGTTACCTTAACTTCTTTGCCTCCTAGAGGACATCAGACTTATGGTTAGACCTTCAATATTCTTGCCTTGGGAGACACCAGTATTAAGTGCATAACTGTTCCCATTCACCCTTCTCTTAGCCAGCTAAGAGTCCAATTTTTCTCAGGGTAGTCCTGAACATTGAGTAGCTTCTTTTTTAAAACTTCTTAGCTATTTCTTGCCTATTCTTGTCAGTTTTTAGCTGGAAAATTCAACAGATTCATGGAACTGAAGTTGTTAAGCATATCATTAAAAAAATTGCCAAGGAAAAATATAGTCTCCTGGGCTTAAAACCTGTTTGAAATAATATAATTGAAATTTTCAGGAATGGTTGAAACATCTGAAATAAATCTTTTACCATGTTAAATTAAATATACTCTTCTGGTCATGGTATTCTAGTTTTATCATAGTAGGGCCTACATACACTATCTGAAAGGTAACATGTGTAACTTTAATTAGCTAACCTTTGAGCATGTCAGGAAACCATTAAATCATTTAGTGCCTTGTGTTGGACAGTGGGACTTAAAAACTTTACTCACCTCCCTTTGGAGAGTGCAGTGCAATGTCAAACACTTTCTTCCTTTTAAAATTTACATCAATATGAGCTTTTGACTGTGAAATGAAACTAATTGATTTACCAATAATCCTTCTGAGATTTGTAATGGTTTACTTATTCTGGATGTATTTAGTTCTCAACTAGACAGTCTGGGAATATCAAAGGGCATGTCTTGGTCTTGGTCCTGGTTTATGTAGGAACTAATTTAAGAAATTGAGTAAGCAGAAATACATGTTTTTTGAAACAAAACACCTAGATCTAATAACTTTGGTTTAGAATTTTTAAACTAAATATGAATTTTGAGGATACAAGTTAGCTCTAAAAATCAAATAATTTTGATGGAGAAAGATGCTGCTTCAAGGAGAGTATTTTATTTTGGCTACTTGGAATTTTATCTTGCCACTGTGAGCAGTTGGTCCTATGGAGGCTTTATACCCCAGTAAAAGAAGATACTGGAGGGGTGCAGTGGGAATGGGTGGGTGGGAAGGAAAACACCTTCACAGAGGCAAAGAAGAAGGATGGGTTGGGGGAGTTGCAGAGGGATGACTGAAAAGGCAGATAACATTTGAAATGTAAACAAATAAAATTATTAGTAGCAAATTATAAGCATTTGAAGTGATTTTATACCTATTAGTTTGTCTGTGACATTACATAAAAGTAATAGGTTTGTTTTTATAGTATTTATATTAACCGATTCTTCATTTTATTCATTTTCTATTAATATTTTAATTGACTTAATTACACATATGGATGGAGAACAATGGACATTTTTCTTTAGTATAAAATTCACTACATACAAATATAACCAAAGCATTTCTTTTTTATAGTGTTCTGGGTAAGATAAAACTACTTGTGACCAGGATACAGATGTTGGTATGTATGAATCATGTAGAAGTCAAAGGAAGAAAATTAAAAACCTAGCCTTTCTCTGCTTCTTTCACTGTGACACAATTTCATAGACTGATTTTGTACTCTGTATTTTTTCCCATAATTCTCTTCAATGGTTCATATGGAAAACTCTGAAAACAATGATCATAGTTGAATGTGAAACACAGAGAAGAAAGCTGAATTCCTTTTGATTTCTCATTATGTGTGAATGGATTATTTCAAAAAAATGTGTATGTCAAGAGATCATCACATATAATTACTATTGTCAGAGGGTATTTCTAAAGTTCAGGAACAAAAGAAAACACAAATAAAATCAACCATATTATGCAAATGAGTATGCTTTTTAAGAATTCAAGTTATAGTGAAAATAAATTCAGGATACAAAGGATAGAGATCCACCTTCCTCAGACCTTTAGATCCTGAACCATACAGGTAAGCTTCACCTCTCTGCCCACCATCATCAGACCTGCTGAACCTGAACCATATAGGTAAGCTTCCCTTCCTGCACCTATCTTCCCTGCTTGCTGGGGCCTCTGGATCATGTCAAGCTGTCTTTAGCAGCTTACTAATTCAGGTAGACCTTTATTCTTTCGCCATGTCCTTGCCCAACTTCATCGGACCTGTGCCTTCTGAACCATGTAGACATGGAGATCCTAAATCTTACATTCCTGCTGATGCGGAACCATATAGCTCAAAGTTACCCATCAGAAGCCTGTCGTGCCAGGACCATAGAGGTTAAATATTCCTCTTTCCCAATACTCACTCTAACAGGATCATCCAGGGATGTTGAAGGATAAAGATCTTGAAAGAACACAATCAACAAAAGCCAGGGCAATATGACACCTTCCCAGCATAACTACCCTACTACAACAAAAACAGGATATCATAACACAACCAAAACATAAGAAAATTACCTTAACTATAATCTCATATGGAAAATAGAGGTATTTAAAGAGAATGTCTCTATTATTATGAAAAAATAAATTTCATAAAATTATACAGGAAAATATAATTAAACCAATGAACAAAGAAAATAAAACTGTGCAAGACCTGAAAGTGAACAATACAAATAATAAAGAAAACACAATGGAAAACCTAGAGAAGATAATAAGAACAACAGGTGCATGTATCACCAACAGAAAACAGAAGATAAAAGAATTACAGGGGGTAGAAGTTACAGTAAAAGACATTGATACATCAGCCAAAGAAAATGTTAAATCTAAAAGATTCATTACTCAAAACCTAGAGGATTTCAGGATACCATTAAAAAAAAACCTAACCTAGGAATAGAAGAAGGTGAAGATTTCCATGTCTAAGGCCCAGAAAATCTTTTCAATAAAACCACAAAGGAAAGCATTGCCAACCTAAAGAAAGTGGTGCTTATAAACATATAAGAAGCTTATAAAACACCAGTCTAATTGGACCAGAAAAAACTAGTCCAGCTACAGAATAATCAAAACATCTACAGAACAAAGAACATTAAAAGCAGCAAGAAAGAAGTCCAGGTAACATACAAAGGCAGATCTATCACAATTATATCTGAGTTCTCTACAGAGCCTGTAAACCTAGAAGAGCATGGAAAGATATCTTGCAACCTCAAAAAAAAAAAAAATCATGGATTTAAACTAGACTACTATACTCAGCAAAAGCCTCAATCATCATAGATGGAAAAAATAAAAAATATTTCAAGACAAATACAAATTCTAACAACATCTCTCCACAAATCCAACCTTACATATAATACTGGAAGGAAACTCCAAACTAAAGAGGAAACTATATCCTAGAAAACACAGGAAACATGTAATTCCCTTCCAGCAAAACAAGTGAAACATGTACACACACATACACACTAACACATACTCACTAATACCACTAACACACTAACAACAAATAACAAGAAATAAAAATTACTGGTCACTAATAGCTCTCAAAATCAATGCACTCTATTTTCCAGTAAGAAGAAGACAAAGGTTACTCCAATGGAAACAAAAGCAGGAGCCATCAATGTGCTGCATACAAGGAAACATACAAGGAAAACAATAAAATATAAAGGCCATGTGGAGTTTGTAATTATTTAAAAACAAATTCTATAACATTTCTCTCTGTGAAATCATTTAAAACAATTCTGTTTAAAATGAAATCTTTAGAATAGGCTAGTAAAAAATTATGTTTAAGAAACTATTTTTCTGATACATTGAGCCAATTATAATTAATGGCATTTTTTATAACAAATGTTTTAGTTGTATTGTATGACTAGTAATAAATTTTTTTCTGTTTTTGTTTTGTTTTGTTTAATCATGGCACTGCCATTAAGAGCACTTTCCACATTTGAAGAAACCCAAGTTTCTTCTTAGCCCCATGTGAAGCATCTTACACCAGCCTGTTTAGTTCCATAGAATTCACTGTGATATAGTCACAGTGCACTCCTTTGTAAATACCCATACATAAGCATACATATTTAAAAAATTAAAGAGGACCATGGTTTTATTAACATAAGTACAATATACTAATTATTTTTGACCCAGGATATGGGCAATTTAGACAAGGGGGATATGAAGATCATGTTAAATGTGTAGTAATATATCAGATTTATCTAGAACCTATAGTGTATTGTGACACATACACTTCTTATGTAATGGGCGATGTTACCTTTTTATTTTTCCAGTGATTAGTTTCGAATAAAACATTGGTCCTGTGTTTGTTTGTTTATTGTTATCTTTTTTGTAGTGTTTGGACTGTAGACTGAAACTATGTGAGGCTTTCAAACAACAGGATGCTGTCTTTTGATATAAATAAGAAAAATCTTGAGTGGGACTGGATAGATGGCTCAAAGGTTAAGAGCACTGACTGCTCTTCCAAAAGTACTAAGTTCAAATTCCAAAAACCATATGATGGCTCACAACCATCTGTACATCTACAATGTAATCATGTACATAAAATAAATAAATCTTTAAAAAAGAAATATCTTGGGGAAGTTAACACCATGTAATGAATAGGAAAAACTCATATGACTAAGGAAATTTCTCAAGCAATTAATAATGAAGTAGACATTTGTCATTATCAGCTTAATCAACTAATTCATAGTTGTTTCAAGACTTGCATGAACCAATAAGCAAACACTCATGTATTATTAACATATAATATGTATGTTTTGTGATTAAAATTTAACATTGTTAAACATTTAAATCAATGCTAGACAGATGATTCACCAGTTGAAGCACTGTCTGTTTCTCCAGGAGATTATTATTAAAGTTCCACCATAGCTCACAACCATCTGGTAATCCAGTTCCAGAGATTGGATACACACAGGGAACTGGCAGATTATGGGCATAGGACACACCCATAAGCATAAAACTTTAAATAAAACTTGAAAAAACAATTGATCGGATGTCTTTTATACTCCAAAAGTTTTTGAGTGTAAACTTCTAGTGTTCATGTTTCTATTCTATGTGAAAGAAGCCCAATATTTGAGAGGTCAAATTTCTTCTTATTCTTGCTTCTGGGTGCAAATATTCTAACAGTAGCTTGTTATAACCTGTGAGCTTGCCCCTTAAATGCGGTTGAGCTTGCTTTGTTATTCTGTAATTTCAACTGCTTACTAGGAGTACAAAAATAATGGCAAAAAAAATTAAGATAGAAACCATTCATGAAATTAACAAGGTGGACTACTTGTTGGTATGATATGGTATGATAAACATTACATAACATCAACAGACTATCAAAATGTAGATTTTGTTATTTTCCCTGTGATTAATTTGGAAATTAAAATGTATAGTAGGTATTAATAAATATGAAAAATGTGGTCTAGGCATTATTTGGTATAATTGCATTTTAATACCTCACTGAATTATAAATGTGAACTAGAGACTGTCATTCTCTCTTTGAGAAGATATCCCTTCAGTCTTAAAATCAATATGTAAATGAAAAAATAGACCTAAAATTGTCTAGAGGTATAAAAGTAATTGTCTGTTCTATTTATTTTACTGCTTCAAAAAGCTAAACCTTTTTTCTTCTATTTGTGGAAAAAGTATATGATTTCTATGCAATCATGTTAAGGATTGCTTTTATGGTTGTCAGCTATGAGGAGGCATACATAGCCTTAGTCCCCAGATGGAAGTGGTGCTTCATAGTCTAATGTGTTGACAACTGTTAGTGATGAAAATGTTAAAAAGTAAAGGTTGCTCCTGAGGATGACTGGTAGGATAACCCTTGACAAAAACTGACTACACCATCATTTTATGTAACTATGAAATATGATTATCTTATTAAAACATTTAAAGGTGACCCTTATTGACTACTAACATTTCTGAATATTAGTACATTACAATATTTGTAAGAAAATCTTTGTTTACAATATTTGTAAGAAAATATTGTAAACAATAATTGTTTATAATATTCGTAAGAAAATATGATCTTTAAAATCATAGTACACTGTGGTAAGATATATGCTAATAAATAGATATTGGTAATACTATATATTAGTTTGATACCTATTAATTTTTAGTCACATTGTTAATTATTTAATTTTTGTTTCATATTTTGAATATTATTTCCACTTATTCTTTACAACTTTAACATGTTTATGCACTATATTTTGATTATATCCAGCCATTGCTTTATCTCACCATCCTCCCCCACTTCAACCCCAAGCAATGTTTTCTTTTATTTTATTATACAAAGGTGCATCCATTTATGTCTATTCCTAGGTACATTTGTGTGAATACATTCAATAGGGCACAGGCAACTTACAACTGATTACATATTCAAAGTCCAGTGTTTCTACATCTCTCTAAGTTATCAACCTACCAATAATTATTATACAGTTTCTTATAAGGACAATGATGACAAAACCAAAAGCCATCAAAACAAGAAAGAAAGAAATAAGCAACTTGAAGACATTCTAATAAGTGCGTTCAAACCTAGATGTTGTTAACTACATATTTTCATGATAAATAAACAAGATTTTATATCATTCAGAACATGATTGTGTCTGAACTTTTAGGAGGATGCACTTCAAACATATGGACCTTAATGCAACAGTGTATCAGTCATCATCATGACACAGAACATGGGCCATTTACATTTGTATGAGTATTTTCTGGCTTTTATCAGTGTCATACATGTATGTAATGAACTTTATTCTTTCTCACCCCTACTATGATTTCTCACTCTGCCACTTATACCCTCTAATGCCTTCTATCCAATAAGACTTGGATAGAAGCATGCTCAGCATAACTGAGGAATATGACTGAACATAATAGATGAGCAATAATAGATTTCTCAGTCCTATTTTAACACACTTGTTCCTCCTTACAGTCAGTACTGTAGATTTAGAAAGCACCCAATCTGCCTTAATAAAATGAGATTGCTCCATCCATCATTCAATCAATGCAACAGTGTTAACAAATAAATATCAATTGAATAATATAATTTGACACTCCCCTTGGTTTAGCCATAAGGTTTGCTTTCCACCCCAGTAACCTTGAACTCATGACTGTTTCTACCTCCCAAGTACTGAGATAATGGATACGAGTCAGGATAGACAAGTCCAGCTTCTCCTGAGCATTCATTCCCCACACTTGGAGCATAGTATACTCTATTTGTGAATGAACTTATCACTAATCCTGGGCAATATTTTTTGCATTAATGAGAAAATAGCTGCATACTATCCCCACAAATGCCTCTCTATTTCTATTGTTCCTAACTTCTATTTTAATTAGGTAATAAGTAAAAATAAAAGGCCATTAATGTGCTAAATGTGATTATGGAGTATATATTCTAAAATAAAAGTAACCACACTAAAATTTGAATTGGCTTCCTGATAATTATATATCTTGAGTATACTATATCAAACTTAAACATCACTAATTCTATGACTGTGATTATTTATTCTGGCATTTAAGAAACTTATTTTTTCTGTTTTGCAGACAAAGCAATTAGTCATTGCATTTAAATGTTAAGATTTGTTGATGTTAGAGTAATTGAAAGTATTCTATTGTTCTACACAATGATTCTTTGGGATGACTCATTGTTTCTTTTTTTTCTTTTTTATTTGTTTATTTATTTATTTTTCTTTCAATACAACTTTCTTTTCTTTCTGTTTTTATTTTTTATATATATTTTTATTTTCTATATTCTTTGTTTACATTCCAGAAGCTTTCCTCTTTCCCAGTTCCCCCTCCCCATATGTCCCATAAGCCCTCTTCTCTCCATCCATTCTCCTATCTTTCCCCCTCCCTTTTCTCTGTCCTGGTACTCCCCTACAATGCTGGATCAAGCCTTTCCAGGATTAGGGCCCTCTTCTTCTTTCTTCATGGGATTCATTTGATATGCTAATTCTATCTTCAGTATTCAGAGTTTTAGGGCTAATTAATAACCACTTATCAATGATTGCATTCCATGTGTATTCTTTTGGATTGTGTTACCTCGCTTAGGATGATATTTTCCAGTTCCAACCATTTGCCTAAAAAATTCATGAATTCGTTGTTTTTAATTGCTGAATAGTACTCCATTGTGTACATATACTACATTTTCTGTGTCCATTCCTCCATTGAGGGATAGCTGGGTTCTTTCCAGCTCCTGGCTATTATAAATAAGGCTGCTATGAACATAGTGGAGCATGTGTCCTTATTGCATGCTGGGGAATCCTCTGGGTATATGCCCAGGAGAGGTATAGCAGGGTCCTCTGGAAGTGTCATGCCCAGTTTTCTTAAAACCGCCAGGCTGATTTCCAGAGACGTTGTACCATCTTACATTCCCACCATCAGTGAAGGAGTGTTCCTCTTTCTCCACATCCTCACCAACACCTGCTGTCTTCTGATTTTTTGACCTTAGCCATTCTGACTGGTGTGAGGTGAAATCTCAGGGTTGTTTTGATTTGCATTTCCCTAATGGCTAATGATATTGAGCATTTCTTAAGATGCTTCTTGGCCATCCACATTTCTTCAGGTGAAAATTCTTTGTTTAGATCTGTACCCCATTTTTAATAGGGTTATTTGGTTCCCTGTGGTGTAACTTCTTGAGTTCTTTGTATATATTGGATATTAGCCCTCTATCGGATGTAGGGTTGGTGAAGATCTCTTCCTAATTTGTTGGTTGCCGTTTTGTTCTTTTGACAGAGTCCTTTGTTTGCCTTACAGAAACTTTGTAATTTTATGAGATCCCATTTGTCAATTCTTAGAGCATCTTATCTCCTTATACTAAGCTCAACTCCAAGTGGATCAAGGACCTCCACATAAAACCAGACACACTGAAACTAATAGAAAAGAAACTGGGGAAAACCCTTGAGGACATGGGCACAGGGGAAAAGTTTCTGAACAGGACTCCTTGTTTCAAAACACTCTTTCTGCTGTTTTCTGAACAGGAAGTCGGATTGAAAACCTACATAAGTCAAACATTTTTCATCAAACTCCATAACCTACTGTTCATGAGATGAGGGGATGAGTATTACCAAGGCTTGACACATTTTTGAATGATTTTCGTATGGCTAGTAATATAGCTACACACACACACACACACACACACACACACACACACACACACACACACAACTTTTCTTCTCTGAGGTTGGGGGTTTGATCATGGAGATCCAAGTACAATACTACTATAGAAAACTGACATACAAGTATACAGGACATTTAATTTGTCCTTAATTCCTAATTACCTATGGAGTGGGAAGCCACTGAATATTTAATATTATTAATCATCTTCATTTATCCTGGCAGATGTTATATAGATCCTAAGAGAGCATAAATGTGGCTTAAGCCATGGGTTCCTCTGTGTGTACTCTTTTGTTGGTAGTTTAGACCCTGGGAGCTCAGGTTGGTTGATATTGTTGTTCTTCATATGGGGTTGTAAACCCCTTTAGTTCCTTCAGTCCTTTCTCTAACTCCTCCATTGGGGACCCTAATCTCAGTTCAGTGGATGGGTGAGAGCATTCTCCTCTGAATTTCTCAGGCTCTGGCAGAATCTCTCAGGAGACAGCCTCCTGTCAGCAAGCACTTGAGGCCATCCACAATAGTGTCTGAGTTTGGTATATGGGATGGATTCCCAGATGGGGCAGTCTCTGGATGGCCTTGCCTTCAGTCTCTGCTCCACACTTTGTCTCTGTATTTCCCCCATGCGTATTTTACTCCCCATCACTTATGATGATATTGTTTTTCTTCTTTGAATTGTTTTCATATACAACTTATGTGTGATGATTTTTGTCTTGTCTTACTGTATTTTACTTTGTTATATTCGCTTTCTTTCTTTAGTTTTCATTACTTTTCTCTATTTTGTAGTCCAGTCATTACTCCCCTCCAAGTCTGCCCTCCCGCAGTTCCTCATGCCATTCCTCCTCATCCCTGTCTCCAAGATGTTATCCTCACCCGTCAACCCCACCAGAAATCCCCACTCTCTGGGGCCTCAAGTCTCTCTAGGATTAGGTACATCTTCTTTCACTGAAGCCAGATCAGACAGTCCTCTGTTTGTATTTGTGTAAGCAGTCTTCAGACCAGTTAGTGTATGTGGCCTGGTTGGTGGATCAATATATGAGAGATCTCAAGGGTCTGGGTTAGTTGAACTGCTTGTCTTCCTATAGGGTCACCTTCCTCCTCAGCTTCTTCCTTCCTTTCCCAAATTCAACTACAGGGAACCCTGACTTCAGTCCCATTGGTTGGGTATAATTATCTGCTTCTGTTTCGGTCTGCTGATGTTGGGCCTCTCAGAGGACAGTCATGTTAGGCCCCTCCATGTAAGCACACCATAGAATCAATAATAGTTTCAGGCCTTGGAGCCTCCCCTTGAGATGGATTCCAGGTTGGGCCTGTCACTGGACCTCCTTTCCCTCAGTCTCTTCTCTGTTCTGACCCTGCAGTTCTTTTCGACATTAACAATTCTGTCCCAGTTTTTGACTGTGGGATGGCATTCCTATCCCTCCACTTGATGACCTGTTTTTCTACTAGTGGTGAACTCTACAAATTCCCTCTCTACACTGTTGGGCATTTCATTTAAGGTCCCTCAGAATCCTGAGAGTCACTCACCACCCTGGTCTCTGGTACATTCTAGAGTGTTGCTTACCTCCAACCCCTCCCCCAGTTAACATTTTTTCATTTATTCTGATGGCCCTCAAGGGTTTCTTTCTTCCTCATCATGTTATCCTTGTCCCCTCCTCCTCTCCTCTCCCACCAGGTCCATCCCTTCCTCTGCCTCCTCAGTGATTGCTTTCTTCTCCCTCCCAAGCAGAATTGAAGCATCCTCACTTGGGACCTTTGACTTGTTAACCTTCATGAGTTATGTGGATTTTGTCCTAGGTATTCTGTACTTGTTTGACTAATATCCACTTATTAGTGAGTACATACCATGAATGTCCATTTGGGTCTGAGTTACCTCACTCAGGATGACAGTTTCTAGTTCCAGCCACTTGCTTGCAAATCTCATAATATCCTCATTCTTAATAGTTGAACAGTATTGGATTGTGTAAATGAACCACATTTTCTTAATCCACTCATTTATCGTGGGATATCTGGATTGTTCCCAGCTTCTGGATTTCTTTTAGAAACCTATTATTTTCTAAGGAGAGACAAAAAACATGGATCCAATCCAGATGAGAAAGGAGATAGGAAGTACAGGGAGAAGTAGAGAGAGGGAAAACCTCAATCAGGGTATATTATATAAGAATATATATGTAAGAATATATATATATGAAAATAATGTATATTTGATAAAGAGAAAATATATAAATAACCATTTCAAAAAACATTTGTATATTTGTATGTATAACCATTCTGTATCATGTTCACTATAATATAATAAATTCACAGATTAGATTAGGTAGATTGTAGACCTAAAAAATTAACATCTACACATTTTTATTAAAAATAAATAAGATGTATTGTTACAAACACAATTTTCTTCTCATTATATCTTTTTAATGAAAATATCCATTGATTTGACATTCATACAATTTTGCTGTATAAAATTTACATTTGCACTCTGCTAGGTTTATGCTTTAACACATATGATTGATTAAATATGTCTGCACTGCTTTGTTGAGCTACTAATTGAAAACAATGGTTTATAAGAAGACCTGTCTCCTTCCTCTTAGACTGTGATTTATATATACTTAATGACTGTGTGGCTTTCATGCTAGCAAAAGATTAGTTAGTGAGTTAAAGCAAAACAAATCCTGAAAAATGTCACAGTGTGAAAGATTACTTTTAGTCAAAATCATGTTTGCAATTCTTTCATTAGCAATAGAACAAAGAGAACAAGAAAGATAACTGTGAAAATAAATAAACTGGCTCAAATGGTACTCCACCTAAGGAAAGAAGCTGTCTGTTCTAAGGTTTGGGCGTGGCATGTCAGATATTAATTATACAATCTCATCATAATATTCTTAGCCATTCCCCAATCACTGGAAACTCTAATTACTTTTGATAAAAATGAAAATTATTCAACAAATAAAAATATCGTTATTATATTCAAAAGTTTGAAATCAGCTGTCTGAACAGATCTAAGATATCATCACATAGGCTTATTCAAACATTTAATTTAATTTACAAGAGGCAGAATTTATTTCTGAGAATAACATCAAAATTAATCCAGTTTGAACTCCTCACATGACATTAGATTGCATGCAATAGCACATATCTAATTACTTACCCAGATGTGCTACAGAAACTGCAAAATAAAGTCTGAGTTTCATAATGGAGGATTTACTATTGGGATCAAAGGCTTTATTAAAGAAAAGGTTTTGTTTAAAAACCTTAGCCTCGCTGAGTTTGATAGAAATTCATGAATAGCAGAACATTTAAAGTAGATATCACCAGAAAACTGGCATCTTTTTTATAACATTAATTTCATTGAGCACAACTTGAAAGGTATGAATATGATCAAATCAGACTCAAAGTGAATTAAGATTTAGTACCCATCAATTTACTGCCAAATTATAATATCATGAAAAATGACTTACTGTTAGCTGTTACTATTAGTCTAGGAACTTTCTTCTTAGACTATATATATCAAATATATAATTTATTTATAATAATTCTCAATCTATTTACCATTCAGTAGACAAATAAAAAAACTCCAGGGAAGTTTCACATATTATTTTTACCTCTAATTTGCATTTAAATAGCTGCATTTGATTCAAATATCTAGATAACTTACTGAGTTTTCGGTAATCCATAAGTTCTAAGATTGGTAAAATATTAAATGATAACATTTAAGGCATCAGGCTAGGTTATTTGAAGAACAGTATAGTTTAATCAGTAATAACAGGAAAAAGTTTAGAGAGTTATGTATTACAGAATAGTGTCAGCTTTGTCATGGTTAATCTTTGACCATTATCATGAGACATGGTGCCTGAACTGCTGTATGCCTAGAGCACCACTGGCCAATAGCTGCTAATCTGTAACTCTCATCACTTCCCATAATAGCAATAAATAATCCTGTGGAAACACATATGGATGATTCCAGTAGACAGGAAATAGCGTGATTGAGAATTTGATGAAATTACAAGAACTTTCTTGTGCAATATATAAGTTTGTACAATATATATATAACTTTCTTGTATATATAAGCTACATCTTATATATATAAATTTAATAATTTACATACAAGAAAATAGTATACTACTATGAAAGTAAAGATTGTTTTAAATATTTGATTCTTCTATTGTTTATACTTTCATATTATTAATTTCATAGTTTTCTTTTCTTTTCTTTTCTTTTTCTTTCTTTCTTTTTTTTTTTTTTTTTTTTGGTTTTTTGAGACAGGGTTTCTCTGTATAGTCTTGGCTGTCCTGAAATTAACTCTGTAGACCAGGCTAGCCTCAAACTCAGAAATCCTACTGCTTCTGCCTCCTAAGTGCTGGGATTAAAGGTGTGTGCTGCCACTGCCCAGCCATATTTTTCTTAATAAAACAATGAATTGAGTAGTTAATAACATATATATTTTCCACTGGTTTAGCTTACAAATACTTTCTAATTGATTTGCAGAACACAATGAAATGTTGGAAACTACATGATTGTGTTATACATATGTGCACACAAGAGCACATTTGTTAATGGTATACTTTAAAATGACTTATAGTGAAAACACTTTCAGTAATTTTTTTATTCAGAACTTTTTACTAAACTTTGTCTTTTGTGATTTAATGTTAATTTTAATTTTAATGTTTTCCTTATGTCTATGAAGATTGTCCCTGACCTCATATTTCCCCTTCCAAGTGACATACCAAAGAGCTCAATGCCAAATATCAGGATGTCTACCTTTAAGATGTTGGATAAGAGCAAGCAAATGAGCCCATAGAAGCTTTAACACACACACACACACACACATATATATATATATATATATATATATATATATATATATATATATATATATATATGTAATATGTATGTATAATACATAATACCTAATAATCACTCATATACATAATCATAATCATGTACTACATTAATTTTTATTTGAAAAATTATTTTGCAAATTTCCTCATGTTTTTTAATTCTAAATCACATATTTTAGATGATATACTTTAATTCTTTGGCTTTCAAATTTCAGAATTTTTTTTCTACTCTCTTTTCACCTAGAGTACATTCCAATGTCCCCAACCATTTTAATGTGAAGGAAAGGATGTGCTACTGGCATCTAGTGGTAGAGAACCAGATTGCTGTTTCTCATTGCATAAGTTTCATGATGGTTTGTTATGACTGTAAAGAAACAGTGTTCCATCCCACCAGACACAGGATGATATTTATTACCATAAAAATGGGGGGGGGTTATTTTCAAATGTAGATAAAATATAGGAAAGAAGAATGGAGGAGATCCTTTATACCAGATGTGGAGTGGAGCAAAAATAAACTAAGAGAAAGTAAATCTGCATTCCAGAAAACAGTCATGAGGGGCCTTCTCTTCAGAGAAGGGAAACCACACTTAGATGACTCAAGGAATGTATGGATGTGCAAGACTGCATAAGTCTAATCTACAAAAGAGTAAGAAATTATCCTTCTATCCGATAAATCAGTGTATTCAGGTTGCCTAGCAGACATTCAGTAATAATACTTCATAGATCAGTTTGGAATGACTAGCTAATCTAGAACATGCAAGAGGAAGTTCCACATGGGGACAGTAAACTGGGTGGGAGGGAGTGTTAACATGTAGAAAGATGTAAAACTCCCCAAACTTGATGTTTGAATGCAATCCCAAATAATATTATACACTGATAAAAATTCAAATATATACAAGAATGTTTAACAAAATGCTATGTTTGCAAAGATGACAAGAAAAACCCTAAGACATTTCATAAGAAGTTCTAGAATCAAATTTTCAGTGGTTTATGACCTCCTACTATACATTCATGTTTCTTGGCAGAAAATTGAGTCTAGTACCTGTTCTAGAGACAACACAGAGTAAGGGATCATTTTTCAATGTGTATTAAAAGCAGTCTTCACATGGTAATTGAGTTCTTATGTTAGATCCATGGGGGTGCAGAATATAAGAAATTCCATAATTCAAGTATGCTGAGCCAACATAGCCCAAAACTGAAGTTTTGAATCTGCTAAGATATTTTTGGATACTTAGAACATGATCCCAATTCTGGACTTTTTCACTGTGTTGTCATTTCAGATTAGATTAAAAAAATACATAAACAAAATACAGACCAGCTTTGCAGTCATCCAGGTGTCCTACAAGAGTGAACGTGAAAATGCTAAGACTAAAGTTTCCTTATCTGTAGAAACGTTTTCTGTCTGTTATGGTGAAAGAACAAAATGGCCTCTCTGAGGTCATTCATGTTTCTCAGCTAATGACATTGTATTTTGAGGTTAGAGATGTTTGGTCTAGGCAGAAAAAGTTGATAGTTCATAGCAGGTCTTAGAGGTAAAGTGATACCTGGGCTTTGATACTGGCCTAGGCTCTTGATTTTCTAGCCACATATGATATGTTAAATAATACTTTTTCTCTATGTTGGGGGAGGGGTAGGTACATCCATATATGTATAGGCATCCTGTATCATATTGATAATATCTATTTGTAACTTAATATATACTATGCATGTCTTGCTGCATCTGGATTACCCCACCCATCATAAGATTCTCAAGTTTCGTCTCTATTCACCTGCAAAATAATGATGTTTTTATTTTTTATTTAATTATATTTTTTATTTTCTATATCCTTTGTTTACATTCCAAATGAATTCCCCTTTCCCAGTTCCTCCCTCCCCATTTGCCCCATAAACCTTCTTCTCTCCACTCATTCTCCAATCACCTCGCTCCTTTTTCTGTTCTTATACTCCCCTCCAATGTTAGATCAAGCCTTTCCAGGATCAGGACCCTCTCCTTACTTCTTCATGGGAGTCATTTGTTATGCTAATTGTGCCTTGGGTATTCAGAGATTCTGGGCTAATTAATATCCACTTATCAGAGATTGCATTCCATGTGTATTCTTTTGTGATTTGGTTACCTCACTTAGGATGATATTTTCCAGATCCAACCATTTACCTAAAAATTTCATGAATTCATTGTTTTTAATTGCTGAGTAGTATTCCATTGTGTAAATATACCACATTTTCTGTATCCATTCCTCCATTGAGGGACATCTGGGTTCTGTCCAGCTTCTGGCTATTATAAATAAGGCTGCTATGAACATAATGGAGCATGTGCTTTTATTGCATGCCGGGGAATCCTTTGGGTATATGCCCAGGAGAGGTATAGCAGGGTCCACTGGAAGTCTCATGTCCAGTTTTCTGAGGAACCTTCAGACTGATTTCCAAAGTGGTTGTACCATCTTACAGCCCTACCAGCAGTGGAGGAGTGTTCCTCTTTCTCCACATACTCGCCAACACTTGCTGTCTCCTGATTTTTTGACCTTAGCCATTCTGACTGGTGTAAGGTAATATCTCAAGGTTGTTTTGATCTGCATTTCCCTAATGACTAATGATGTTGAGCACTTCTTAAGGTGCCTCTCGGCCGTCTGAATTTCTTCAGGTGAAAATTCTTTTTTTTTTTTCATTCTTTTTTTTTATTCGATATAATTTATTTACATTTCAAATGATTTCCCCTTTTCTAGCCCCCCCCCACTCCCCGAAAGTCCCGTAAGCCCCCTTCTCTTCCCCTGTCCTCCCTCCCACCCCTTCCCAGTTCCCCGTTCTGGTTTTGCCAAATACTGTTTCACTGAGTCTTTCCAGAACCAGGGACCACTCCTGCTTTCTTCTTGTATCTCATTTGATGTGTGGATTATGTTTTGGGTATTCCAGTTTTCTAGGTTAATAACCACTTATTAGTGAGTGCATACCATGATTCACCTTTTGAGTCTGGGTTACCTCACTTAGTATGATGTTCTCTAGCTCCATCCATTTGCCCAAGAATTTCATGAATTCATTGTTTCTAATGGCTGAATAGTACTCCATTGTGTAGATATACCACATTTTTTGTATCCACTCTTCTGTTGAGGGATACCTGGGTTCTTTCTTTGTTGGATCTTTGTGTGGTTTTGGTATCAGCGTAATTGTGGCTTCATAGAATGAGTTGGGTAGAGTTCCTTCTGTTTCTATTTTGTGGAATAGTTTGAAGAGTATTGGTGTTAGGTCTTCTATGAAGGTCTGATAGAACTCTGCACTGAAGCCATCTGATCCCATGCTTTTTTTGGTTGGGAGACTTTCTATGACCCTTTTTATTTCTTCAGGTCTTATGGGACTGTTTAGTTGATCTATTTGATCCTGATTTAGTTTTGGTGTTGGATATCTGTCTAGGAAACTGTCCATTTCCTCCAGATTCTCCAGTTGTGTTGAGTATAGGCTTTTGTAGTAGGATCTAATGATTTTTTGAATTTCCTCAGTTTCTGTTGTTATATCTCCCTTTTCATTTCTAAGTTTGTTAATCTGGGTACTGCCTCTGTGTCCTTTGGTTAGTCTGGCTAAGGGTTTATCTATCTTGTTGATTTTCACAGAGAACCAGCTCCTGGTTTTGTTGATTCTTTGTATGGTTCTCTTTGTTTCTACTTGATTGATTTTGGACCGGAGTTTGATGATTTCCTGCCTTCTACTCCTCCTGGGTGAAATAGCTTCTTTTTGTTCCAGGGCTTCCAGGTGTGTCATTAAGCTGTCAGTGTATGCTCTCTCCATTTTCTTTTTGGAGGCACTCAGGGCTATGAGTTTTCCTCTTACCAGTGCTTTCATTGTGTCCCATAGATTTGGGTATGTTGTGTCTTCATTTTCATTGTGTTCTAAAAAGTCTTTAATTTCTTTCTTTATTTCTTCCTTGACCAAGGTATCATTGAGTAGAATATTGTTCAATTTCCATGTGTATGTGGGTTTTCTGTTGTTTTTGTTGCTATTGAAGACCACTTTTAATCCATAGTGATCTGATAGGAGGCATGGGATTAGTTCGATCTTCTTATATTTGTTGAGGTCTGTCTTGTGAAAAATCATATGGTCTATTTTGGAGAAGGTACCATGAGGTGCTGAGAAAAAGGTATATTCTTTTGCCTTAGGATAGAATGTTATATATAGATATAGATATAGATATAGATATAGATATAGATATAGATATAGATATAGATATAGATATATAGATATAGATATGTTAAATCTAATTGGTCCAAAGCCTTAATTAGTGTCATTGTGTCCCTCTTTAGTTTCTGTTTTCCTGATAGGTCCATTGAGGAAAGTGCAGGGTTGAAGTCACCCACAATTATTGTGATAGGTGCAATGTGTGCTTTGAGCTTTAATAAAGTTTCTTTTATGAATGAGCGTGCCCTTGCATTTGGAGCATAGATGTTAGGATTGAGAGTTCTTCTTGTTGTATTTTTCCTTTGACCAGCAAGAAGTGTCCCTCAGAGTCTCTTTTGATGACTTTGGGTTGAAAGTCAATTTTATCTGATATTAAAATGGCTACTCCAGCTTGTTTCCTGAGACCATTTGCTTGTAAAATTGTCTTCCAGCCTTTTACTCTAAGGTAGTGTTTGTCTTTGACCCTGAGGTGTGTTTCCTGTATGCAGCAAAATGTAGGGTCCTGTTTACGTATCTAGTCGGTTAGTCTATGTCTTTTAATTGGGGCATTGAGTCCATTGATGTTAAGAGATATTAAGGAATAGTGATTGCTGCTTCCTGTCATTTTTGACGTTATTTTTTAAATTTGATTGGTTAACTTCTTTTGGGTTTGATGAAAGGTTACTATCTTGCTTTTTCCAGGGTGAAGTTTCCCTCCCTGTATTAGTGTTTTCCTCCTATTATCCTTTGTAGGGCTGGATTTGTGGATAGATATTTGATAACCTTGGTTTTGTCATGGAATATCTTAGTTTCTCCATCTATGGTGATTGAGCGTTTTGCTGGATATAGTAGTTTTGGCTGGCATTTGTGTTCGCTTAGAGTCTGCATGAGATCTGCCCAGGATCTTCTAGCCTTCATAGTCTCAGGTGAAAAGTCTGCTGTGATTCTGATAGGTCTTCCTTTTTATGTTACTTGGCCTTTTTCTCTTACTGCCTTTAATATTCTTTCTTTGTTTAGTACATTTGGTGTTTTGATTATTATGTGACGGGAGGTATTTCTGTTCTGGTCCAGTCTATTTGGAGTTCTGTAGGCTTCTTGTATATTCATGGGCATCTCTCTCTTTAGGTTAGGGAAGTTTTCTTCCATAATTGTATTGAAGATATTTGCTGGCCTTTTAAGTTGTAAATCTTCACTCTCATCTATGCCTATAATCCTTAGGTTTGGTCTTCTCATTGTGTCCTGGATTTCCTGGATATTTTGGGTTACAAGCTTTTTGCATTTTGCATTTTCTTTAACTGTTGAGTCCATGGTTTCTATGGTATCTTCAGCATCTGTGATTCTTTCTTCTATCTCTTGTATTCTGTTGTTGATATTTCCATCTCTGTCCCCTGATTTCTTCCCAAGGCTTTCTATCTCCAAAGTTGTCTCCCTTTGAGATTTCTTAGTTGTTTCTACTTCTGATTTTAGATCTTGGATGGTTTTGCTTAGCTCCTTCACTTGCTTGTTTGTGCTTTCCTGTAATTCTTTAAGAGATTTTTGTGTTTCCTCTTTCATGACCTCAGCCTGTTGACCAAAGTTCTCCTGTATTTCTTTAAGTGTTTTTGTGTTTCCTCCTTATTGGCTTTTGCATTCTCCTGAATTTCTTTCAATGATTTTTGTGTTTCCCTTGCAAGGGCTTATAACTTTTGATCCATTTTCTCCTGAATTTCTTTAAGTATGTCCTTCATGTGTTCCTGTACCAGCATCATGACCAGTGATTTTAAATCCAAATCTTGTTTTACTGATGTGATGTGATGGATGGGTTTCCAGGACATGCTGTTAAAGGAGAATTGGGTTCAGATATTGCCTTATTCCCTTGATTTCTGTTAGTGATGTTCCTGCGTTTGCCTTTTGCCATCTAGTTCTCACTGGTGTTAGTTAGTCTTGTCAATGCTGGACTCACCAGTGCAAGCTGCCTCTTCCCAGGTGGCCTCTGGTGCACCGCTTACCTCCTGCACTGCCTGGAGACAGGGTGCTCTTGCCCAGGCTGTTCAGATCCCGAAGCAGACACCTAAAGGCTCCTGCAGTGGCGTGCTGGATTCACCAGAGCACACTGACTCCTCCCAGAAGCCCCTCTTGCCTCTTGCAGGACCTGGAGATGTGGCATTGCAGCCCAGGCTGATCTGGATCTGGGACCAGAGAGATATGAGGGCTCCCACCAGAGGCCTCAGGACTGGAACCTAAGCTCTGTGCCACTGGAGCAAGCTGTGCGCTCCCAGTCTGCCTCTGGTGCACATCAGGTCTCCAGAACTTCCTGGAGACAGAGTGCTGTGGCCCAGGCTGTTCAGATCCTGAAGCAGACACCTGAAGGCTCTTGCAGGGGCCCGTTGGATTCTGGGGTCTAACTTCTTGAGTTCTTTTTATATATTGGATATTAGCCCTCTATCAGATGTAGGATTGGTGAAAATCTTTTCCCAATCTGTTTGTTGCAGATTTGTCCTTTTGACAGTGTCCTTAACCTTACAGAAACTTTGTAATTTTATGAAGTCCCATTTGTTAATTCTTGATCTTAGAGCATAAGCTATTGGTGTTCTGTTCATGAACTTTCCCCCTGTGCCCATAATAGTTGAATAGTAGTCTTTTGTCTAGATATACCACATTTTTTTATTCACTCTTCAGTTGAGGAACATCTAAGCTGTTTCCAGTTTCTCACTACTATAAATAAAGTTGCTATGGAGAAATTTCAACAAATGTTACTGATCTAACTGAATTTCTGCACACAGAATAATACAAATAGATCCATATCTACCATCCTGCACAAAACTCAAGTTCAACTGGAGTAAAGACCTCAACATAGAACTGTATACACTCAATCTAATAACAGAAATTGGGAATAATCTTGAGCTCATTGGGACAGGAAATGACTTTTCTGAACAGAAAACCAATGATTGATGCTTTTCTAAGATCAACATTGGTAACTGGGACCTTATGAAACAGAAAAGCTTCTGCAAAGCAAAAGACAAAACAACAACCTACAGATTGACAAAAGATCTTTCCCAACCCTGTGTATGAGAGAGGGTTAATATCCAAAATTTATAAAGAATTTAACAAGTTAGATACAACAATCCAAATAACACATTTAAAAAATGTGGTATATATCTAAACAGAGATTTTTCAACAGACAAATCTTAAATGGGGAAGAAACACTTAAATCTGGGATCAAAGTCCAAAGTCAGCTCATAATGCAAATTGAAATGCCTCTGAGATTCCATCTTACACCAGTCAGAATGGCTAAGATTAAAAACCCAAGTCATATCACATATTAGTAAGGATTTAAAGCAAGGGGAACGCTCCTCCATTGCTAGCATGAGTGCAAACTTGTACAACTACTTTGGAAATCAATCTGGTGGTCCTGCAGAAAACTGGGAATAGTTCTACCTGAAGACCCTGCTGTGACAATCCTGGGCATTTATATACTCAAAAGGTACCCCACTATACCACTGGAACACTTGCTCAACTACTTACGCCTTTATATTTGATTCTAAGGACTTTTATTCTGGTTGTTTAGCTTTGTTGGTCTCCAAACTTATTCCTAACCATTATGAACTTTGTTTCCCAAAGAATCAAGTGACTAACTAAAGAATGACTGTTCATATAGTCTGTTTTCTGCTCTGAGTCCTGGTTGGTTTGCAAACATTTCCACACCCACAATCTATCCTATTTTCTCATGCCCAACAGTCCATAGACTGCATAATACATCATTTCATGTGCCATTAAACAAGAAGATACCTCTTATGTCGATTAATATTAATGACATAGCATTAAATTGTAGAGTGTATCATACTTTGAGATAATAAAGAATGAACAGTATGGGATTTCAATTAATTATGAGTGAATCTTTGGAGAATCATTTCAAATTATTATGTCTTAGAAACAGAGTTGTTTCCTTCAGTTGGTAGCTCAAACACAAATATTTTCAAGAGGATTTGGCTCCTCTCTTTTTCTTTGTTATAACACTTACTGACTGGAGAATGTTCAGGATTTATTTGTTTTATTATTTTATGATTATGAATATCTGCATGAATACTTGTGCACTATGTGCATGTCCTATTAGAGTAAGGCATCTCAAGGGACTAGAGTTACTGATATATGCAATTTGCTCTGCTGTGGCTTGGGATTGAACTGTGGCTCTGCTTTTAAAGTTGAGCCATCAGTTTGGGCCTACAATTTTAGTACTACCTCAATATGCTTATACTTGTAGTTGTAATCAATTTATGATAAATTTATTTTCTTTTTCAAGTAATTCCCGTTTAGAGAACTCTGCCGAGTAACATCCAGACCTCAGGTCCCCATAGATTTTCCATATCAAAAAGAAAAGTATTTACAGGTATCTGTGGTCATATTCATATAAATGGCAGGCTCATGAATGACTACTTATTAGCATTGGTCGGGAATAATAAACACAAATCTTTCTTTTGGTTTGTTTGGTTTTGTTTGTTTGTTTGTTTGTTTTTGTTTTTTTATTTTTTGAGACAGGGTTTCTCTGTATAGCCTTGGCTGTCCTGGAACTCACTTTTAGACCACGCTGGCCTCAAACTCAGAAATTTGCCTGCCTCTGCCTCCCAAGTGCTGAAATTACAGGCGTGAGCCACCACCGCCTGGCTAAAACACAAAACTCTTAGTGTATACTTGAGTTACACCTACAGGAAATTTAAAATACATATGAACACAGCTTTTGTGACAAAACTATGAAGTTTATGATAAAAGTTATTTTGCTTGAAACTTGGGATGAACAGATGATAGAATTTGAACATGACCTTGAAGAAATTCTTATCATAGGACTCATTTTTTCATCAACATACAGAGATATACAACAGTATCATAAGAGAGTATGGGCTACAGGGGAGTAGTCAGAATATATCATATATATTTATGATCTTCTCAAAGAAAAACTAATTGAGAAAAAGAAATATATAATTAAATGAGTCAAATATAATGAGCTTAAATTATTGTCTCACTTTTTAAACATAAAGGCAAAAGTGATATATATATATATATATATATATATATATGATCTAAGATATATAATCTATGATTATAATCTATGCCTATGAGAATCTATGCCTCAAATTCTCATAGATGGGTATGTACACATTCATTGACATCACAACTTTGAAGATCCATATCAAGTTATAAGCACTGTTTGGTGAATATACTTTCTTTTCTCCTTTTCTCTAGTATATTCTTTTGGATGCTCTGTTTACAACTTAATTTCCTTTTCAAAATCTCTTATTTCTCTCTCTCTCTCTCTCTCTCTCTCTCTCTCTCTCTCTCGTGTGTGTTTCTGTTTGTGTGTGTGTGTGTGTATGTGTGTGCATGTGTGTGTGTATGTGTGTGTATGTGTAAGCATTCATGTGTGAGGCATGTATGTGCTAGTCTCCACAAAGACAGGAAGACAGTGTAACTCCTTGGAATTAGAGTTACAGTTGGTTGTGAGCCAACTGACATGGGCATTAGGAACCATACCTGGGTCCTGTGGAAAAATAACAATCAGGCTTAACTGCCAAGCCATCTGTCCAGCCTCAATGTTCCTAAGTAATATGAATTTGGATTTCTTGCACAGTGATGGCATATCACACACACAAGCTTGTGCATGTGCATACACAAATATGTATATGTATCTGTGTATGTGTGTGTATGTGTGTATATATATATGAAATCTAAAGTCTAAGATTATAAACTATATTTGAAATCATAGGAATTTACACATTCACATGTATATTTTATTAAGAAGATAATTTTCTGGAAGGGAAGAATAAAGAGGTAAAGAAGGGAGAATTAAGATTGAAATGAAAGACAGAGAAAGACAAGGAGGTGACAGATTGACCAATTAGATTGTGGGAGGAGGAAGAGGTAGGAGAGAGGGAGGGAGGGATGGAGGAAGGGGGAGAGAGAGAGAGAGAAGGAAGGAAGGAGGGAGGGAGGGAGGGAGGGAGGGAGGGAGGGAGGGAGGGAGAGATATGGAAGTCAAGACATTTAAAAACCAGTGAAAGAGACACTAAAATAATAGTGATGAGAGAGTGTGTTTGTGCATTTTTATGTGCATGAGTCTTAGGCTGTTACTGATGCTTTTAGACATACTATTAAGTACCTTAACACCAAGCCTAAGCACTTTAAAACTTGCTTATAAATTTTTAAATTAAATTTTTTTCTCAGAGGATATCAAAAGTGTCACATTAATTTATATGAAGAACATTTAACTGACTTCGGCTCAGTCTCGGTGCCCCAACAAAACAAGTAAAAAGAACACAGACTACAGAAAGAATGTATTTAAAGATGATGATTAATCTACACAAAAACACAGTGTCTCATTCATTATGATTTCCAAAATGAAAAGTGGCCAATTTGATTTGTCTAAAAAGCTTCATTATCAATAATGTAGGAGACTGTGTTTACATTCAAGAAACTATATGCTGATAATGTCATACTTTTACAATGTTATTGCTATTACTGAGTGAAACTATTAGTCAGAAAAAATAAAAATGTCAGTCCATTTCCCTGTTGATCCTAAATAAAAATAAGACAGGTAAGGACTTATTAGCAGATGGTTTTAAGGAATCAAATAAATACACCTTCTTCATTTATAAATAGCTACTACAGAAATTATATTGATTATGTAAGAAAATGGATGAATACTCAATAAATAAGCATAAAATGAAAATTAGTACAGAAAAGGGTATGCCTCTTAAATTTTAATAGTGCTATTTAATACCGTTAATTGATCCATTTCATCTACTCAAGCAGGAGTTACTTAATTAAAATATAATGTAAAGTGGTATAAAACAATGCATAATTATATCTAAAAACCATGCTGTATTGATTTCAAACTGGCCCACTTTACCAGTGTCAGAAAGCAAACCGATTAAATGATTTCTTTGGGGACTGCACCTGGTCACTCCTTGGAATCGTCTTTCTTGGTCACAAATCAATATCACTTTCTTTCATTTATCAGTGATTGTAAAGCTTTTCAATAGTTCTAATTTTAAAGAATGATTACAGCAAGTATAGAGGCATTGATTGTTTAAAGGTTACTGCTAAAATGAACACACAGGTAATTTGATTTTTAATGAATGAGTTTATCTGAAAGTCAAGCATTTTTCCTTGACAAACTTTAAGCAATAAAGTCATATGTCTCATGGTATATAGTTCAGCAATGCATGTGAATATATGTGTGTGTGTGTGTGTGTGTGTGTGTGTGCATGGCTTATCCAAACAGACAACAGTAATATTAAACAAACCACAAAGAATTCATAATCCTCAATTAAAACATTATTTAAATGAAATATGGTTTCTTTAATGTTCTAAAATAGCTATAAGTGGTTTAATGAACTGAGCCAGTATTAAAAATGTTCACATCATTTTTACAATGTTTACGTTTTATATTTATCCCTTCCAGTGTTGGCTGGGGTTCTACCTTCTTTTATTTTCATTTTAAAAGATATATTTATTGCAGGATATGTATATGTACATGTATGTGCATGTGCACCTGTACCTGTATATGATATTATTACCTACACATATTCATGTGTAGAGTGTACATACCTAGTGCTCAAGAATGTCAGAATGGGGAGTCGGAACCCTGGAAATCATTACTGATGGTCACGAGCCATCATTCCTGTATTGTGAACAAAATCATGATCCTCTGCAGGAACAAGTTCGCATCAGCATTAAACAAGGCTCCAAACCCTGAGTTACCCCTCTTAAGAAATAAAGTAGAAGATTCAAAGATTACTTTTGTAAAAGTAAGTTCTTAAAGGGCAAGCACTTTCAGGCCTGAGTGAGTTTTTCTCTCTGGTTCTTGGCTGCTCTTTATATCCGTCTGCTTCTCTCTGTCTGTCTCAGATCCTCTATCTGCCTCTCTCTCTGGAATTCCATCTTTTTTTCTCTCTATTTGTTTTTCTTATTGGGTCTTTCTACACATGTCTTTACTGAGTCCAATTTCCATGTCTAGACTATAATTGCAGATTCTCAATACAAAAATCACAGAGAAGAACAGACCCTACAAGATAAGATGAAAATAACACATAGAAATAACTCCAGTGAACGAATAGAAAGATTGATAAAAATTGAAATAATTTTTCTTCTTTATTAGATATTTTCTTCATTTACATTTCAGTTGTCATCCCATTTCCTCCTTTCCCCTCCAAAAACCCACTTACAGTAATATGAACTAACCAGTACCCCCAGAACTCTCAGGGACTCAACCACCAACCAAAGAATACACATGGAGGGACCCATTGATCCAGCTGTATATGTAGCAGAGGATGGCCTTGTTTGATATAATTTTTTTTAAAAAGCACCACTACAACCCCATGGAATACTATCTAGCTATTGAAAAAAAGTATCATTAAAAAAAACAGAAATAACTCTGGTATTTTGAATTGCAGCTAGTCACATGAATGTGTCTGCCTGAGGATGTAGAATGAGTATTAATGTTCTACTGAAGTCATCTGTTAAACTGTTCACTAGGGTGCCATAGTAAATAACCACACCTAGGGCTCCTGGATGTGGGCAGTTTTGTTGCAGAAGAGGCTTGGCATAGCTCCTCCATAAAGCATGCAACAAGACAGTCACTTATGAATCATAAAACAGGTTGGGACTAAGGTCCAAACTTGTAACAACCTTAATATTTGACATTTTAGAATTCAAATTGCTAATCAATAAATTTGGCTGTTCAGAGTTTATGCAACATAAAGTGTGATATTATGACTGTCTAAATGGACCAAGCCAACTACCTTGATAAACTGTTTAAGATCGCAGAGCATGCAACCCCAGATAGTAGTTGACTCAAATATTGAGTCAAGAAATAACTAGGTCGAAAGCCATCTACTTGTTAGGCTTCAAAATGTATACCATAAATATCAGATAGCTTAAGTACCTGTATATTATAGTAAATTTTTATGTGGAAATCAATAATACAGGCCATATCAAGAGTTTTCATTCAGCAAAATATTGTTGAAATGTAATTCCTCATCGATCAACTATAAATCTTTACTAAAGAGATGTTTTATCCTTTCTTTACAAACATGGCAAGGGAAAATCATCCCTTAAGTCTATATCTGAGGACTTCAGAATCAGTGCATTTTCAATCCAAAAACCAATTGTCCTGGTTATTTTTTCCAATTTGACCCAAGCTAGAGTTATCTGGGAAAAGGAGACTCATTTGAGAAAATCCTTTCATCCAATTGCCTGTACTCTTCACATTCCCCTCCCACTTCTCCCCTTTCTCTCTCTGTTGTGTGTATATAAATATATTCTTTACATAAATTATACCTTATATATAATTTTATATAATTTACTTAGCCAGGCAGTGGTGGCGCACACCTGTAATCCTAGCACTCTGGGAGGCAGATGCAGGCAGATTTCTGAGTTTGAGGCCAGACTGGTATATAGAGTGAGTTCCAGGACAGCTAGGGCTACACAGAGAAACCCTGTCTCTAAAAAACCAAATCCAAAAACCATATAATAATTATAATAATAATAATAATTAATAATAATAGCTTGGTTAACAATTGACATAAGTGGGCTCCATATGCAGTGGCTGTGGTTGGCTGTTTCCACCTCTGGTAGCTGATCCTAAATTGTATAAAATATCAGGGTGATATAGCAACATAGAAGCAAAACAGTAAGCGGCAGTTCTCAATGCTTTCTCCTTCAGTTCCTGATTCAAGATGCCTGCCTTAAATAACTTCTCGGAAATTCTTTGTTGAGGGAATGTGATATGGAAGTGTGCTGGCAAGGATGTAGAAAAAGAGAAACACTCCTCCTTTGTTGGTGTGATTGCTAGCTGATTCAACCACTGTGAAAAATCTGTCTGGCCTTTCGTCAGAAAATGGGACATAATACTACCTGAGGACCCAGCTATATCACTCCTAGGCATATACCCAAAAGATGCTCCAACATATAACAAGGACATGAGCTCCACAAAATTCAAAGCAGTCTTATTTATAATATTCAGGAGCTAGAAAGAACCCAGATATCCTTCAACAGAGGAATGGATACAGAAAATGTGGTACATTTACACAATGGAGGATTACTCAGCTATTAAAAACAATGACTTCATAAAATGCTTAGACAAATGGATGGAACTAGAAAATATCATCCTGAATGAGACAACCCTAGAACAAAAGAACACACATGGTATGCACTCACTGATAAGTGGATATTAGCTCAAAAGCTTGAAATAACCAAGATACAATTTAAAGACCGAATGAAGCTCTAGAAGGGTGACTAAAGTGTGGATATTTCAGTCATTCTTAGAAGGGGGATCAAAATACTCATGGGAGGAAATACAAAGACAAAGTTGGAAGTAGAGACTGAAAGAAAGGTTATCTAGAGACTGCCCCACCTGGGAACCCATCCCATACAGTCACCAAACCCAGACACCATTGTGGATGCCAAGAAGTACTTGCTGACAGAAGCCTATATAGCTGTCTCTTGAGATGTTCTGCTAGAGTCTGACAAATAGAAGTAGATGTTCACAGCCAAACATTGGAATGAGCACAGGGTCCCCAATGGAGGAGTAGGGAAAGAATTAAAACAGGTGAAGGAGTTTGCGACCCTGTAGGAAGAACAACAATATCAACCAACCAGACGACCCCAGAGATCCCCAAAAATAAACTACCAACCAAAGAGTACACCATGGAGGGACCCATGGCTCCAACAGCAGTCAAAAGAGATGCCCTTGGTCCTATGAAGGCTCGATATTCCAGTATGGGCAAATGCCAGGGCAGGAGGCAGGAGTGAGTGGGTGGCTAGGCGAATTCCCTAATATAAGCAGAAGGTGGAGGGAAGGGATAGGGCATTTCATGGGGTTGCTGCGAACCTGGAAAGGGAATATCATTTGAAATGTAAATAAAGAAAATACTCAATTTAAAAAAATTAAACTCCTTCACTCCCAATTTTATTTTGGTCATGGTGTTTTCTCACAGCAATGAAACTGATCTAAATATTTCTTCATTGAATTCCTAATTAGAATTCTAAGCAAAATAAGACATTTAATGTATATATGGTGTATTTATAGACTTCAATTTCTAATAATTTAGAATAGAATTTGAAAATATTGCTTAATTCTCCTACTACATCATAACTCCTAGTATTTTGTGAATGAACATTAAACATTGATTTGTCACTTTTAGATTAAGTTTACATGATTTATATATAAGTAAGGGAATTAAATAGTCTTGAGTTCTTTTTTTAAGTAAAAGGGGAGGAAGATGTCGAAGTCTACCACAAGAACCATTGTTTTCTCTTCTTTCGTTGTAGAGAATCTAAGGAGATGGGAACGAAACCAACAAGCTGGCAATAAAGAAAATAGGACTCTAGTTTCACTTCTCTCTTAGGAAGTGTGGTTGTAGCTGAAGTACCAGGGTATTCTGAAATATACATGAACCTATCAGTTCAGGATGAATTAAAGTGAAAGATTAGATAATGTATTCCAATCTAAATTGAGCATAGTTTATAGGATTCTACATTATATATTATGTGCCTGTAATTGAGACAAAAGAGGAGAATTATATGTTTTAAATTATAAGGTGAATAAAAAATCATATCATTAGAATTCTCAGTAAACATGGGATTTAGGATGAGATGTTTCAATATAGAATTTGATTAAGAGTCATGGAGCTATTAAACCAACTAATGTACAACGGTTGCTTTTACTGGAGTGGTGAGTCTTTTATTTAGGAATGGCCAAGGAATGTAATGAAGTTAAATAAAACATGGAACTTCAGAAATGGGATAGTCATCAGGATAATCTAGCATATTGATCTGTTGTAGTATCATGCTACAATGATATTCTATAACAGCACATTTTATACTATGAGATTTAAAATAACCGTAAAGACCCAGGATAGAATAGTTCATGCTGTACTAAAGTTCATAAAAAATTAAAGAACTACAATAAGGATTTGACTTTAGGCATAAGCTGTTTATACAACTTTGCTGATTTCCATTTTTACTTCCATGGAAGTCAAAAGAGATAAAGAGAATATGAACATTATGTGACTCCTATTGGAAGCTGCAATATAATGGAGAGAGGGAAGCAGCATTTTGAGAAATAAGTATGACATATAGCAAATATAATATTATTGAAGCAAAATGAATAATTTAATCTTAGGATATGTATTAAATAGCAAAGAAAAGCCATAATGGATTAAATTAAAATAGCATCCCCCAGCAAGATCCAAGAAATCAATAGGAGTCTTCATGATTTCTTCAATATGATAAAGCTATGGGAACTAAAAGATAAAAATGAATACATGTAAAGTGGAAATATACTTAATATGTGCAAAGAGTACTTGGATAATATTGGTTATTAACTCATTGTGAGAAATAGAGAAAAGTTAATATTGTTGCTTTTATTTGGAGCCACTAATTACAGTAAAAGCAAAGTAATTCCAAATACAACAACAATGAACATGATGGAGAACATGTCTCTGTAGTAGAATGAAGCAACATTTTGGTATAAGACATAGGTATCGGATAGTTAGATCTTGGGGTAGATCGATTCACATCTTCCAGAGAAACAGCCACACTGATTTCCACAGTGGCTGTACAAATTTGAACTCCTGAAGCAATAAATGAATGTTTCTATTCCTTCACATGCTTGCTAGGGTGAGCTATCACTTGTTTTATTGATCTTAGCCACACTGACCACAGTAAGATGAAATCTTGAGATACTTTCAGTTTGCATTTTTCTGATAACTAAGAAGTTAGACATTTCTTTAGTGTTTCTTAGACATATGAGTTTCTTCTTTTGGTATTGTTTTTCTTTAGATCTGAAGTCCAATTTTTTAAGTTGGTTTATCTATTTTCTTAATATCTAGATCTCCTTATATATTGTTCATAATAGTACTCTATCATATATTGAGATAGTTAAATTCTTTTTCCATTCTGTAGGCTGCTGCTTTCTCCAAATGACAATGTCATGAAGATTTTCAGTTTCTTGAAGCCCCATTTACTGTTGATATTAGTGCCAGTACTAAAGGTATTCTGTTCAGAAAGTCTATCTTCTGTGTCATGCGTTTGGAGCATATTCCCCTCTTGCTCTACTATTAGGTTCAGTTTCTCTGGTTTTATGTTGAGGCCACTTATCAATTTCGAATTGAATTTTGTGCTGGGTGATAAGTATGTATCTATTTGAATTTTTCTATATACATCCATTCAGTCTAAACAGAACCATTTGTTAAAGATGTTGTCTTTTTTCCAATACATTTTTTTTCAAAAATCAAGTATTTAGAGGTGTGTGGGTTTATGTCTTAATCTTCAGCTTTAGTACATTGATCAACATGTCTATTTTTGTACCATTAACATGCTAGTTTAACTACTAAAATTCTGTAACACAATGTGAAACTAGTCATGACAATACTTTCAGCATTTGTTTTTTTTGTTTTGTTGTGTTTTATTTAATATATAGAATTGTTATTAGTAATCTAGCTCCAAAACTTCTGGTCTTCAATAGTGTTCTGCTGTAAAGCTTCACTAGTGTAATGATGACATACAATGATGCTCTCTGATTTGACTGAAGAACCACATGCCAAGATCCAACCCATATCTTATACTGCTTGGGTTACCAGGAAAATGACACTAGATAGCCTAAGGTTCTAGGGCAAAACCAAATGTTAAAGCTCCAAAATGATTCCCAATGATATTTTGGAGCTAGGTTGGTATTTATGTTTCTCTGTTTGGAACATACAGAGTACCATCCTATTCCAAAGATTATAGCAGGTAGGGGTGAAGGCTCATGTATGTACCATTTCTACCTCTTCATGTTCAGTGCTGTATCCACAGCTCATTCATCATCAAAAAAAAAAAATCTCTTGCAGCAGATGACACAAATACAACCAATACAAAGACTTACAACCAAACGAGATGTAGAGATAGAGACCATAGAACACTGAGCATCAAATGAGGTATATCCATCAAATCCTTTCCTCAAGGTTTAATACATTACTCAAAAGAGGAAGCAATATGAGTATACAAGCCAGAAAAGATGGAGGACAGCAAAATACCAATGCCTGCTAGATCAACACTATCAATACAGATATGAACTCACAGATACTGAGACAACATGCATAAGGCCTGCAATGGTCTGCACCAGTTGTAGTCTTAGAGCTAACAGGAGAATTGGACACATGATCCTATCCCCATATTGAAGCAACCTTAACTAATAACTGCTTGCAAATAAACATTTAGTTTCTGCAAAGGGTTTTGCAATTGAGAAACAACCTCCTATTAAGAGGGTACTGAAGGCCAGCAGTAGCTAACAGATAAAGAACTCAGTGATGTCTTTAGAAGTACATTGTCTCATAATGTTTTGTTAGGGATTTTGATTTTCTTTTCAATTTTATCTTACTATAACACATTTTCATTCTGTATGTAAATACACTATTTTTCTTCTATCTTTTTCCATATTGGTCATTTGTGTACATTTTATAGATACCAATTTAATATTTTAATAGAATTCTGCAGTGAGTGAACAAGTATGTTTTTCTTCCAATTTTCTTCTATTGTGCTTTCTTTCTGTTTGTTTTGTCTAATTATGACATATTATTTTTTATTTTATCCTATTATGCCATATTTATTATAGTGTATTATTCCTACAGTAGATTTAATCTTATCTTATTGTTTTATTCTATTATAAATAATTATTATCCTATAGAAGCAAAGCCAATTTGCTTCCCAATAATATACCAAAAGAGGTGAATGTGGATAGGAGAAAAAGTGGAGGGGAGCTAGCATTTAGAGAGAAAGGGGAAACTGCAATCAACATATATCATATGAGAAAATAATGTATTTTTCAATTAAAGGAAAACATGAGGTAGAATTGTAATATAATAACCATCCACACTCAATGAAATTATTTCATATGTAAAAAATGTGGAGTAAGTATCCAAAACCGGCAATTTGAAGAGAAGAAATAATACAATGCCCATTTTTTGGGGGGGGGGGGGGAGTTGGAAAAGAAGCATGTTTTAGGGAGCCGTTCTTTTATACCCAAGTTGTTTGTCACAGAGAAGATAGCTGCCTCTGTTATTTGTTAAGTGGGCACTAGCAAGAGAATATAGGTCCTGAAAACTTGATGATTCATGTATCTCAGTGAATACTGTATTTGAGTAGAATTATAGTATTTATAATATGCTCCATCAGCAATATAATATACAAGTAAATATTCTTAGTGTTTTCAACAATTGTACTGAAATTAATGACATTTTTAATGAGTTAAGTAAACACTTTAAGAAAGGAAAAGATTAATGTCTGGAGGAAAGTAGAAAAGTAGAAGTATAAATGACTTTATTTGGAATGAACCTGAAAAACAAATTAACTTTTGGTAATGATAGACTGTTGCAGTCAAAGAGAGGGAAACAAATTAATCTAATAGGCACATGAAATGAAAAATGAAATGGATTATAAAGTAAGTTCACTGTCTGTTTGCTAAATTCTGAATCTAGTGAGAAAAAGGATGCCGATTCCCAAGAAAGGCAATGCATTTTATAAGTGCTGATAGGTAGAGAGGGATACCACTAGCCTGAGACTCCTTTGAGATATTATAGCTAATAATAAATGTATTATTAGAAATAGTTTAATGTATATGGAACATCAAATGTATGTGCTCCACAGAAAGACAGCATGGCCCTCACTCTATACCTTGATGTCAAACAATTAAACTTAGCTAAAATTCACAAAGGATACGCTTCTTCATGTACAGTATCCAGAATATATTCCAGACTGTTTTAGCCAGCTTGGTTCCCTTGTACTATTATTGACAAAGTGTGTGTGTGTGTGTGTGTGTGTGTGTGTGTGTGTGTGTGTGTGTGGTGTGTGTGTGTTTGTGTGTATGCACACATGCGTGCATGCATACATGAAGAAGCTATGAGGAGTTAGGACATAAAAATGTCAATAAAAACAACACTGAATGAATGCCCTAGACTGATGGACACTAAGCATCGATACCCTTGTACTTAAGCTAGAACTCCAGGATTCTTGGAAGCACAAGATAGACCAGTGCCAGTTTAACAAGACTGGGAGTGCTCTAAATATGAAGTGACAGCTTCCAAAAGCACAGTGAAAATAAAGGAAGAGATTTATGAGTAGCCAGGTGTGGAATGTAATAAATATTAATAGGTGGAGAAAGCACTCTTACACTTATTGAGCTATGATGAACAAAATATAGAGGAGTAGAATAGTAGCATAAAACTTTTCATTCTCTCATGGTTTTCTTATAATGTATCACGGGTTCATTTCACTGAGTCACCTGGAATAAAGGAAGTTCAAAGCCAAGGAAAGAATAAAAGAAGACAGCTCAAAGCAAGGTCAACCCCAAATTGACACTGTTATGTGGGAATCGCCATCCCTGACCTCAAGCTTTACTGTGGAGCAATAGTGATAAAACTTGCATGTAATTGGTACAGAGACAGACAAGTTGATCAATGGAATAGAATTGAAGACCCAGGGAGAAGCCCCGCGGCCATACTCCTTGCCTGCTGGGACACAAAAGGATCACTAGGTACTGTATCACCCTGAGCTTTAGATTTCTGGTGGTGCAAACCACCAGGGGTCTGCCTGCACTCAGGAACTGAGCACATAGGCAGTTCATCTGCAAGCCAGTCCATCTCAGGAACTGTGTCCTATGTGAGAATCAACAGAGGGAGTGACCCCCCACCACAATTTCTTCCCTACATAATAGAGCAGACAGAGAACACCTGGTTGACCTTGACAACCTAAGTATAATATTCCTTGAGGCAAAACTGGGAAGGGCTCCAAAGGTACAAAAGAGGAAGCCAGCATATCAGTAATCTGTGTCAGAAGAAATCCAGTCATCCAGTGTTGCAGAGATAACCTTAAAGATCCACAGTAGGTTGAAGCACCAGCCAGTAACAATAAGACCATCTAACTCCTGGGAGAACCAGATGGCTAAAGGCAAACGTAAGAACGTTACTAACTGCCAGTTTGCTGTATATGGCTTTTACTATGTTTAGGTATGTGCCTTGAATTCCTGTTCTTTCCAAGACTTTAAGCATGAAAGGATGCTGAATTTTGTCAAATGCTTTTTCAGCATCCAATGAAATGACCATGTGGTTTTTTTTCTTTGAGTTTGTTTATGCAGTGGATTGCATTGATGGATTTCTGTATATTGAACCAACCCTGCGTTCCCGGGATGAAGCCTACTTGATCATGGTGGATGATCATTTTGATGTGTTCTTGGATTCGGTTGGCAAGAATTTTATTGAGTATTTTTGCATCGATGTTCATAAGGGAAATTGGTCTGAAGTTCTCCTTCTTTGTTGGATCTTTGTGTGGTTTTGGTATCAGCATAATTGTGGCTTCATAGAAGGAATTGGGTAGTGTTCCTTCTGTTTCTATTTTGTGGAATAATTTGAAGAGTATTGGTGTTAACTCTTCTTTGAAGGTCTGATAGAATTCTGCACTGAAACCATCTGGTCCTGTGCTTTTTTTGGTTGGAAGACTTTCTATGACTCCTTCTATTTCTTTAGGCATTATGGGACTGTTTAGATGATCTATTTGGTCCTGATTTAATTTTGGTATTTGGTATCTGTCAAGGAAATTATCCATTTCCTCCAGATTCTCCAGTTGTGTTGAGTACAGGCTCTTGTAGTAGGATCTGATGATTTTTTTGGATTTCCTCAGTTTCCGTTGTTATATCTCCCTTTTCGTTTCTAAGTTTGTTAACTTGGATACGTAAACAGGACCCTACATTTTGCTGCATACAGGAAACACACCTCAATGTCAAAGACCAAAAACTACCTTAGAATAAAAGGCTGGAAGATAATTCTACAAGCAAATGGTCCCAGGAAACAAGCTAGAGTTGCCATTCTAATTTCAGATAAAATTGACTTTCAACCTAATGTCATCAAAAGAGACATGGAAGGTCACTACTTGCTGGTCAAAGGAAAAATCCAACAAGAACTCTCAATCCTGAACATCTATGCCCCAAATACAAGGGCGCTCTCATTCATAAAAGAAACTTTACTAAAGCTCAAAGTACACATTGCACCTAACACAATAATTGTGGGTGACTTCAACACTCCATTTTCACCAATGGACTGATCAGGAAAACAGAAACTAAACAGGGAGACAATGAAACTAATTGAAGCTTTGAACCAATTGGAGTTAACAGATATATTTAGAACTTTTTATCCCAAAGCAAAGGAATATACCTTTTTCTCAGCACCTCATGGTACCTTCTCCAAAATAGATCATATAGGTCAAAGACAGATCTCAATAAATATAATAAGATTGAAATAATCCCATGCCTCCTATCAGATCACTATGGAGTAAAAGATGTCTTTAGTAAGAGTAAAAAGAACAGAAATCCCACATACACATGGAAACTGAACAATACTCAATGATACCTTGGTCAAGAAAGAAATAAAGAAAGAAATCAAAGATTTCTTAGAATTTAATGAAAATGAAGGCACAACATACACAAATCTATGGGACACAATGGAAGCAGAGCTAAGAGGAAAATTCATAACTTTGAGTGCCTCCAAAAAGAATTTCGAGAGAGCTTACACTAGAAGATTAATGGAACAACTGAAAACCCTGGAATAAGAAGAAGCTAATTCACCCAGGAGGAGAAGAAGACAGGAAATCATCAAACTCAGGGCTGAAATCAATCAAGTAGAAACCAAGAGAACCATACAAAGAATCAACAAGACCAAAAGTTGTTTCTTTGAAAAAATCAACAAGATAGATAAACCCTTAGCCAGACTAACCAAAGGGCACAGAGAAAGTATCCAAATTAACAAAATTAGAAATGAAAACGGAAATATTACAACAGAAACCGAGGAAATTCAAAAAATCATCAGATCCTACTACAAAAACCTGTACTCAACACAACTGGAGAATCTGGAGGAAATGGACATTTTCTTAGACAGATACCAATTACCAAAATTAAACCAGGATCAAATAGACCAACTAAACAGACCCATAACCCCTAAAGAAATAGAAGGGGTCAGAGATAGGCTTCCAACCAAAAAAAGCACAGGACCAGATGGTTTCAGTGCAGAATTCTATCAGACCTTCAAAGAAGACTTAACACCAATACTCTTCAAACTTTTCCACCAAATAGAAACAGAAGGTACACTACCCAACTCCTTCTTCGAAGCCACTATTATGCTGATACCAAAACCACACAAAGATCCAACTAAGAAAGAGAATGTCAGGCCAATTTCCCTTATGAATATCGATGCAAAAATACTAAATAAAATTCTTGCCCACCAAATCCAAGAACACATCAAAACGATCATCCACCATGATCAAGTAGGCTTCATCCCAGAGATGCAGGGATGGTTCAATATAAGGAAATCCATCAATGATATCCACTACATAAACAAACTCAAAGAAAAAAAACCACATGATCATTTCATTAGATGCTGGAAAAGCATTTGACAAAATTCAGCATCCTTTCATGCTAAAAGTCTTGAAAAGGTCAGGAATTCAAGGCCAATACCTAAACATAGTAAAAGCAATATACAGCAAACCGGTAGCCAACATCAAACTAAATGGAGAGAAACTTGAAGCAATCCCACTAAAATCAGGGACTAGACATGACTGCCCCCTCTTTCCATATCTTTTCAATATAGTACTTGAAGTCCCAGCTAGAGCAATTAGACAACAGAAGGAAGTCAAAGGGATTCAAATTGGAAAGGATGAAGTCAAACTATCACTATTTGCAGATGATATGATCGTATACTTAAGTTACCCTAAAAACTCTACTAGAAAACTCCTACAGCTGATAAACAACTTCAGCAAAGTGGCTGGCTACAAAATCAATGCAAGAAAATCAGTAGCCTTTATAAATTCAAAGGATAAGCAGACTGAGAAAGAAATTAGGGAAATGACCCCCTTCACAATAGCTACAAACAGCATAAAGTATCTTGGGGTGACTCTAACCAAAGAAGTGAAAGACCTATATGACAAGAACTTCAGATCTCTGAAGAAGGAAATCGAAGATCTCAGAAAATGGAAAAACCTTCCATGCTCGTGGAATGGCAGGATTAATATAGTTAAAATGGCCATCTTGCCAAAGGCAATCTACAGATTCAATGCTATTCCCATATAAATCCCAACTCAGTTCTTCATAGAGCTAGAAAGAGCAATTCTCAATTTCATCTAGAATAACAAAAAACCCAGGATAGGTAAAACTATTCTCAACAGTAAAAGAACTTCAGGGGGATTCAGTATCCCAGACTTTAAACACTACTACAGAGCAATAATGATAAAACTGCATGGTATTGGTACAATATTAGACAAGTGGATCAATGGAATAGGATTGAAGACCCAGAAATGAACGCACACACCTATGGTCACTTGGTCTTCAACAAAGGAGCTGGAAGCATCCAGTGGAAAAAAGTTAGTCTTTTCAACAAATGGTGCTGGATCAATTGGAGGTCAGCATGCAGAAGAATGTGCATTGATCCATTCTTATCAACTTGTACCAAGCTCAACTCCAAATGGATCAATGACCTCCGCATAAAACCTGACACACCGAAACTAATCAAAGAGAAACTGGGGAAGACCCTGGAGGACATGGGTACAGGGGAAAAGTTCCTGAATAGAACACCAATAGCTTATGCTCTAAGATCAAGAATTGACAAATGGGGGCCTCATAAAACTACAAAGTTTCTGTAAGGCAAAGGACACTGTCAAAAGGACAAAACATCAACCAACAGACTGGGAAAGGATCGTCACCAACCCTAAATCCGACAGAGAGCTAATATCTAATATATACAAAGACCTCAAGAAAGTAGAACCCAGAGAAACAAATAACCCCATTAAAAAGTGGGGTATGGAGCTAAACAAAGAATTTTCACATGAAGAACTTCGGAGAGCTGAGAGACACCTTAAGAAATGTTCAACATCATTAATCATTAGGGAAATGCAAATCAAAACAACCCTGACATTTCACCTCACACCAGTCAGAATGGCTAAGGTCAAAAACTCAGGAGACAGCAGGTACTGGCAAGGATGTGGAGAAAGAGGAACACTCCTCCACTGCTGGTGGGATTGCAAGATGGTGCAACCACTTTGGAAATCAGTCTGGTGGTTCCTCAGAAAACTGGGCATGTCACTTCCTGAGGACCCTGTTATACCACTACTGGGCATATATCCAGAGGATTCTTCAGCATGCAATAAGGACACATGCTCCACTATGTTCATAGCAGCCCTATTTGTAGTAGCCAGAAGCTGGAAAGAACCTAGGTGTCCTTCAACGGAGGAATGGATACAAAAAATGTTGTATATTTACACAATGCAGTACTATTCAGCCATTAGAAACAATGAATTCATGAAATTCTTAGACAAATGGATGGAGCTGGAGAACATCATACTAAGTGAGGTAACCCAGTCTCAAAAGATCAATCATGGTATGCACTCACTGATAAGTGGATATTAGCCTAGAAACTTTGAATACCCAGGACATAATCCACAAATTAAATGATGTCCAAAAAGAATGGAGGAGTGTCCCCTGGTTCTGAAAAAACTCAGTGCAAGAGTATAGGGGAATTCCAGAACAGGGAAGTGGGAAGGGGTGGATGGAAGAATAGGGGGACGGAAGAGGGCTTATGGGACTTGTGGGGAGTGGGGACCCAGAAAAGGGGAAATGATTTGCAATGTAAATAAAAATATATCAATAAAAAAATAAAATGTCTAATATTGTAAAAAAAAAAAAAAAAAAAAAAGAATTGAAGACCCAGAAATCAAACCACACACATATGGGCACTTGATCTTTGACAAAGAATTCTACATATACAATGGAAAAAAGAAAGCATCTTCAACAAATAGTGTTGGTCTAACTGGCTGTCTGTATGTAGCAAAATGAAAATAGACCCATATTTGTGACCTTGCACAAAGCTCAAGTCCAAGTTGATCAAGGACCTCCATATAAAACCTGATACACTGAATCTAATAGAAGAAGAAGTGGGAAGAAGCCTAGAATTCATTGTCACAGGAGAAAATTTCCTAAACAGAATGTGAATGGCTATTGTGCTAAGATCAAGATTTGACAAAAGGAACCTCATGAAAATGGAAAGCTTCTGTAAGGCAAAAGACATAGCCAATAAGACAAATCAGCAACCTACAGATTGGGAAACATCTTCAAAACTGTACATCCAATAGAGAGCTAATATTTAAAATATATAAAGAACTCAAGAAGCTAACCACCCAAAACCAAACCACCCAATCATGAACATGGAGTATAGAATTGAACAGAGAATTCATAACAGAGGACTCTTGAATGACAGAGAACCACCTAAAGAAATATTCAAAGTCCTTAGTGATCAGAGAAATATAAATCAAAACAACCCTGAGATTCTACTTTACACCAATCAGAATAGCTAAGATGAAAACCTCATGTTGACCAGTATGTGGAGAAAGAAGAATCTTCCTCCATTGCTGGTGGGATTGGAAACTGGTACAACCACTCTGGAAATCAATCTCGAGGTTCCTCAGAAAATTGGAAATAGATATACATGAAGACCCAGAAATACAACTCTTGGGAATAAACCCCAAAGATGCTCCACTGTGCCACAGGGGCACATGTTTTAGTTTGTTCATAGTGGCCTTGTTTGAGATAGCCAGAACCTGGGAACAACCCATATATCCCATCACAGAAGAATGGATACAGAAAATGTGGTTCATTTACACAATGAAATATTACTCAGCTATTATGAATGAGGACATCCTGAGATTTGCAGGAAAATGGATGGAACTAGAAAATATCCTGAGTGAGGTTACTCAGACCTGAAGTACTTGCATGGTATATACTTACTAATAAGTGGATATTAGCCCCTGCAGAAAAGTTTGGAATACCCAAGATACAGTTCACAGAACTCAAAAGGGTCAATACACTGAAGGGCCTAAGTGAGGTTGTCTCAGTCGAACAAGGGATGGAAAAGAGAGCAACCACAATCAGGGAGGAAGGGACCTAAGGCAGAAAAGGGATGGAGGCTAGAAGCTGTGGAGAGGGGAACATGACTGGGTATCAGGTGGGGAAAAGGACTGAAATCCCTGAGGGCCAGAAGAGAGAATGGAAACATGCAACCTTGGGAGGCATGAGGTCCAGAGAATGGTCCAGGTCACATCCAGAGACCTGGGATGTGAAAGAATTTCAGGACTTAAAGAGAGGGTTCTTAGATGAAATGCCCTACTTTGGGGAAGGGGAACTTGTAGAATCCACCTCCAGCAGAAAGACAGGGTATCAAATGAGGGATGGGGTTGCCATCCCACAGTCAAAACTCTGACCCATAATTGCTCCTGTCTGAAAGACCTGAAGGGATCGAAAGGGAGAGGATCCTGAGGGAAAAAAGGTCCAGTGACAGGCCCAAAGTAGAATCTAGCTCAAGGGGAGGCCCCAAGACCTGACACTATTATGGAAGCTATGGAGTTCTCACAAAAAGGGACCTAGCAGGACTGCCCTCTGAAAGACCCAACAAGCAGCTGAAAGAGTCAGATGCAGATATTTGTACCCAACTAGTGGAGAAAAGCTGCTGACCCCTGTGGTTGAATAAGGGGAAACCTGGAAGGAGCTGAGGAGGAGGTCAACCTATAGGAGGACAAGCAGTCTTAATTAACCTGAACCCCTGAGATCTCTCAGACACTGGACTACCAACCAAGCAGCATATACCAGCTGACATGCAGTTTCCAACCCATATACAGCAGAGAACTGCCGGGTCTGGTTTCAGTCAGGGAAGGTGCAGCTAACCCTGAAGAGAGTGGAGGTCCCAGGGAGTTTGAGGTCTGGTAGGGTGGGTGTGAGGGGTGGGTGTGGGTGGTGGGTGTGGAGGGTAGAGATATCCCCGTGGGGCAGGGAGGAGGCATGGGATATGGAAGAGTCAGACCGTAGATCAGGAGGGGAATAAAATTTGGAATATATATATATATATATATATATATATATATATATATATATATATATATATATATATATACACACACATATATGTAAACTTTCCCTGAAAGCCAAGTATTCATTAGTTTCTAAGGTACATTTCCACATCATAGAACACTAGCTTATAGGACTCTGAGTGGTGTTCAAACACAACCATTTGCAGTTTTCCAGCAGTCTTAAAAGGTAATATCTTCTTAAGATCAACTAATAATGAGGTGCAAAGAAATGAATGAAGAATTGTACAAACATTTTTGAATTGTGTCCTTGGAAATTTAGGAACAAAATAAAATGCATTTGGCCGGCTGTCCTGATGAGAGAATTTATGGTGCAAATTTTAGTTCTGGGTTTTGTACACACTGCAGTGTCTCAATATATCTTAGTATCTACTGCTTTTCTGGGTTAAAAATAATTGTTATGTAAGTTCACTGTCCTTTTCAAAGGTTGAGAGACTGAGTTCCACTTCTTTTCTTTAAGGTGTGCTTCACTGTGAAAACCATGGTATGACCTCCCTTTAACCACAAGACTGAAACTCAGTCATTTCAACTCAGAGCCCAGTTCAAGTGCATTCCTTTCTGAAGCCATTTCTGTGACTGGTCAAACTACTTATCACCTAAACTTTAACAGTCGTTCACACAGATTTCAAAGTAATTCCTGTATTTTAAGGTCTACATTTGAACTTAAACATATGGGCATTTACTACCCAATAAAATAAGCCTTCATACAGTTAAAGATAATAACATACTTCTTCAATATTTTATTTTGAATGGACCCTTAAAGGTTTCTCTCTCTGTCTCTCTGTCTCTCTGTCTCTCTGTCTCTCTCTCTGTCTCTCTCTCTCTCTCTCTGTCTCTCTCTCTCTCTCTGTGTGTGTGTGTGAGAGAGAGAGAGAACCTTATATATTTACCTTATTTTTGTAATGATAGTACATACAATATGCACTCTCAGCATTTTGTCAGTATATATTATTTAATATAAACATCAGGATGGGCAATACATTTATTAAGACCATTAATCTTTTTTAATTGTAATTTTGGGTCCATATACAACACCATTAATCTTTTCTAATTGTAATTTTGTTTACAACACCATTAATTAGCATGGACCTGCAAAATTAAACTGCAAGGCAGTGTTATCTCCTACCTGTTGAACGGCCTAAATCAAAAACCCAAAGATGATGGAGAAAATAAGATGACGCCTGGACGCCTGATATGTTTGAAAAAAAAATGATTACACCATTTTGAAACCTCTGGGGATCTAGCTTGTTTTTCTGCTTCACCTCGTGAGGAGAAAATGAGTACTTCTAAAAATCTATTTCAATTGATACTTTATGTAATAATCATATATGCATATGTGTGTATAATTTGTTTGAATCAATTGTCATTCCTCCACTCTCCTTTCCTTCCCTCAAAAACTCACATGCTTCCTCTCTCTTGTATTTATTAACTCCTGATGAATTCATGTGTGTGAGGCATAGGTACTTTTTGTTCACAGATAAGCACTAGGGAAACCAGGAATGTTAAACACATAGGCTATCTCTTCAAAGGGAAATGTAGAACCTGTTTTCTATCCAGTAGGCTCAAGGTAACTGTAGTGAAGGATATTTTTGAATTTCTGCTATCTTTACTGTGGAAAACATGCCAGATTCTCCCTCACACTTCTATAATTAGCTTGTTTTTTTCTAGTTAATCTATAGAACCTATCTTTACACAGTATCAAGGTAGTCCTGGCTTAAATGTTGTTGTGTATGTTGAATGTAATTAACAGCAGAAAACTTCCAAATTGTGCTGTGCTTTCAAACCAGCATTGGCTACTGAATCATGTATAACAAAACTGCCTTCTTGCCTCCTGCAGACTGTTACTGTTGTAGTCATAGAGACTATTGCTTCCATTGAGGGCCATCTGTGTGCTTGTAGGTGTATTACTGTCAGATACTACATTGGTAGTATATCAGAGCATGTACTAAGTACTAAAGAAAACTCTCTCTCTCTTTCTCTCTCTCTCTCTTGCTCTCTGTGTGTGTGTGTGTGTTTGTGTGCATGCGTGTATGTGTGTGTACTCACCAGTTATTAGAAACAAAATAGTTATGAATGTCCTTTATTAAGCTTCTCTGCAGCCGTGCTGGAATTTCATCTGTCTCACGTTTGTGCAAGCCTTCTGCATATACTCCCAGACACTATCAGTTCTTGCGTAATTGTGTTGTCATGTCCAACAAATAGTGCTGCAGCAGACTCCCACTCCCTCTGGCTTTTGCAATTGGTTTGCTCTCTCTTCCAAGAACATAAATGAATATTTGTGAAAACAAATTACATAATATGTCTCATTTTAGAGTTTAGAATATCTAACTCCTACCTGTTCCAGAAGATGGAACCCTTGCCTGAAACCATTGTCATGAGTTTTGTTTCCAGATGGTGAAAGTCTGAAACTTTTGTGAGCCATTAGTGAATAATTAACAACTGGTTGGTCACAAACTATTTTAATGGGTAGCTTGTTCACACCAAGGACTTTCCAAATTTCTATATGTCTTAAGCTTTGGTGTCAGAGGACACTATATATTTTCTATATAAAATATGGATGTTATAATGGAAATTCTTCAGAGCTTGCATATCACTGGAGGCATGAGGGCTAGCTTTGTCACTAAAGCCTTCTGAGTTTCTAATCACCAGTAGAATGTAGCCAACTGGGACACAGCAGTGAGAACCAGAACTCATGACTGGCTAACTTTTAGACACTAGAAGAGAACTGTTCTTACTATATTAAATGAATGCATTTTGAAAACAACTCCCACTGACTTAACGCCATGTGCATTAGTGTATTTCTTAACCTTTCCTCCAAGAAGTGGCTTTTGTAGAAGATAATAATTAATACAGAGACAACCATAAAGCTTTTCTGAGATGCTGTGACATACTAGTATCTTGGCACCTCCCATTCATTTAACTGTACTGTGTCCTTGTAGCACAACTGCTTTTCTCTCTCTCTCTCTCTCTCTCTCTCTCTCTCTCTCTCTCTCTCTCTCTCTCTCTCTCTCTCTCTCTCTCCCCCCTTGGATGCCAATTGGTTATACTCAAGTGCTGATTTAAAGAACAGAAAGTTTCAGTGACTGAGCTAGCCTTCATGCCTCTAGTGATGTTCAAGCACTGGAGAATTTCCATTATAACCTCCAAATGTCAGATAGAAAATATGTAGTGCCTTCTGATATTGAATCTTGAGAAATATGGAAAGGTCCTTGGTGTGAACAAGCTACCTGATGTTAACTAATTGCTCAATACAAGTTAAAAACTTTCACCATCTGCAGCCCTACAAGCTAAAATCTCACAAAACACCTTGGCAAGAAGTAAGAAAATCTTTTGTGATTGGCTTACCTCACTTAGGATGATATTTTCCAGTTCCAATCATTTGCCTAAGAATTTCATGAATTTATTGTTTTGAAACATGTGAGGATTCCCCAGCATGCAATAAGAAAACATGCTCCATTATGTTCATAGCAGCCTTATTTATAATAGCCAGAAGCTGGAAAGAATTCAGATGTCCCTCAATGGAGGAATGGATACAGAAAATGTGGTATATTTACACAATGAAATATTACTCAGCAATTAAAAACAAGAAATTCATGAAATTCTTATGGGGAGGGGGAACCAGGAAATGAGAAATTATTTGGAATGGAAACAAAGAATGTAGAAAAAAAAGAACAGTGACAAATAGGTCTCAAGCTATTTTCTGCATAACAAAACCACAGAAAGAATATAGAGCTCTGACCATGAAGCGGGATTCCTAGATTGAAATTCTGCACTTACATTTCTGAGTGGTACTGATAACATTTAATTACTGAGCTCTAGCCAGAGCAGATGCATTGAACTTTGGAAAATTGAAGAGACCAGCACATCCCAAGGGGGGAAAAGGAAGAAAATCATTTTACCAAATCATGAAGGTCCCCGCAACTAAAAAAATTCATATAAAATATATTAAAAACAAGTCTTGGGGAGAGAACATATAAAAGAAGATTAGAAGCATAAAACTGGAAATCTTACTGTTACCTGAATACACAATCTTTTTGTAGGGCCAATGATTAAAGTTTTCTGAGAGACTCCATGCTCAATATGTGTGTGGTTCAGGTCTATAAAGTTTTGAATAAGGTAGATTATTCAGCATCTTCTCTTTCTCTTCTTCAACTTGCCAATGAATGCATCCTTATTTTGAATTTCTGACCTAGTAGTCACATTGTTTTACCAGAAAGCATAATTAAAATGAATAATATACTAATTCTTTAATATAAGTTGTTAAATTTCTTTGGTTTTTCTTACATCTGGAAAGTTTAATTGCTGGAAAACATAATTTAAAGCTGTAGAAAATTTGCAAATCTAAAAAGTAAACTGCTAATATTATTTCCTTCTCAATATGTTCAGGACAATATTTATCATAAGCACATATGTCTTTGAAACAATAATTTTTAGTTCCTTTTAGAGAATTGTATCATCATTTTCCAGATAAATTTTAAATTTCCCTTAGTTAATGAAGGCATATAAAGGACAAAGTTTTGTTTTACCTTTGAAAAATCACTGTAATTGTGAAAAAAATGGTTCTTCTAGTTCCAGTAGTCATTAGCAGTGTCCTGTCCACCAGTAGCAGAGCCTCTGTCCTCACACTGACTACCCTACATCTATTCAGTAGAGAACTGTATTTCAAAATAGCACACAGATTAACTTTTTCCCACTTTGGAGCTGTGACCTTTGGGTGATAAATGTGGCATAAACACAAATATTTTACTAGCTTTTAAAGAATTGTCTTTGTCAAAACTTGGGAACAGGGATTGTTTTCATGCAACATTTGAAACAGTTTTATAATATTAAAATATGATGAATGAGAAGAAGGGGAAACAATAAATTCTAATGTGAGCACACTTTCGATAACCTAGAAATGCATGCTCATCAGAGAACGCCAAGCGTTTAAATCTCATAACACAGAGGTTTCATATCTTGCACTTAGCAGAATCTCATGGCTGACTTATAAATCTGTAGATTATTAGATCCTGCTCCCACACTCTTAAAGCCTGTAATAAAAATTGTGTGCGTTTAGCACATTCTCCCATGTGAATTCTCTGTAGTTGGGAAAACAGCATTTACAGCTTGCTACAACTTCCCACTTCCAACTCAGCATATAATTTTGACAGTTTTTTTTAGTGTAATAAGCACTTTTCTATAGGTGTAAGATATGTGAAATAATTGTATTTAAATCATAGGAATAATTAAGGTAATATAACCAGACCACTGTCAAACTTCTAAATGCTATCTAATATTTTATTGATAATTTACTTTAAATAAAATAAACTCATCCTTTGAAAATATATGAGATATGTATGAAAGCTAATTTCAATTTGATACTTTAATAATGTCAACTAGGTCTTCTAAAATATTGGTAAAAAATTCCCTACATTCGCCACTGTGCATTCAAGTAAGAAAATTTCATCACAGTCATGTTTAATTATGGTAATATTTGTTATTATGGAAATCTATGTAGGAAATTTTACACATTCTGGAAAACACACAATAAAAAGACTTTTTATTTTCATTGGGTGATATCACAAAAATATTTTTAAACCATTTGTCATCAGTTTATTTCCTTTTCTGATACAAGACACCTACCTCTCAGAACTTGTTATGTTAGACAGGTAAGAGAAGAATATTAGAATATTCAGCATTTCTGAGTATCCAGGCCAGGTACCAGGTATGTAAGTACTTTTATTTGATGATAAAAAGAAATTAAATCCCTGATTTATACTACTTGGATGGTCTGAGAAAGTCAGTAGAACATTATAAAAACCTTGAGTACAAGGGAAACATCTGCAACACTTTTTCTAACAAGGAAGAGAGTTTTTAGCTACAAAGGCCTCATTCCAGTTGTTTTTTGCAGAGACAAAGTAAAAAGCCAGAGGCTTCCTACTATCAATATTACCCTGATGTGTGCACAGAGGCAAAGATCTAGTAAAAAGATCAAGCCTAGAGCCTTGAAACTTTAATGACAATCCAAGCTTCATAAGAAAATTAGAATCCAGGCAAAGTTATCTTCTTATTTAACATTGTTCAAAGTTAGTTTCCAATGCTTTCTCTACAATGGAAAGCACACAGAGTAGTTTTTCAAATAGTTTTAAGTGTATTAAATAACAGATAATGTAAAAAAAATCACCAGCAACAGTGTAATCCTGAGTCTACATAACTGATCCTGAAAGGGATGGTTTGCACACTTCTCAGAAGTACCCTATGAGTTCACTGAGAGAGAACACCTGAAAACATATTGTGGCTATCAGGAATGATGGTTGGTTTCTGTCCCCAAATGTCCAATGCTCTTTGGAACTGAACCTAAACCAAATCTTGATTCCAAGAGGGCAAACTGTGAGAAAGCATCTGTGGAAGTGAAGAAGAGGGAGGATGGGGCAGGGGACTCCAGGAGGGAGTAGCTACATTTGGAATGGCAATAACAAAAATAATTAACAAAAAACAAACTAAAAACTCTAAGAGTGGTATAGCTGGGTCTTCATGTAGATCTATTTCCAATTTTCTTTTTTTTTAATTGGATATATTCTTTATTTACTATTAAAGTATTATCTTCTTGGCCAGTTTACCCCCTCCCATATGGCCCCTTTTCCATCCTCTCTCCCTCTACTTCTATGAGGGTGTTCCTCCACCTACTCCCTCCCACCTCCCTAGTCTCGATTCCCCTACACTGGGACATCTATCGAGCCTTCATAAGATCACGGACCTCCCCTCCCATTGATGCCTGACAAGGCAATCCTCTGCTATATATGCAGCTGGAGCCATGTGTACCCCCTTGGTTAACAGCTTAGTCCCTGGGAGTTCTGAGGGGTCTAGCTGGTTGATATTGTTGTTCTTCCTATGAAGTTACAAACCCTTTCAGCTCCTTTAGTCCTTTCTCTAACTCCTCCATTGGGGACCCAGTGCTCAGTCCAATGGTTGGTTGTGAGCATCTGCCTCTGTATTTGTAAGAATCTGGGAGGGCTTCTCAGAAGACAGTAATATCAGGCTCCTTTCAACAAACATTTCTTGGCATCCATGATAGTGTCAGGGTTTAATGACTATATCTGAGACAAATCTCCAGGTGGGACAGTCTCTGGATAACCTTTGCTTCAGTCTCTGCTCTACACTCTACCTACATATTTGCTCCTGTATTTTGTTCCCCTTTTCAAAAGAACCGAAGCACCCACACTTTAGTCTTCTTCTTGAGCTTATGTGGTCTGTGAATTATATCTTGGATATTCAGAGATTTCCTCCTGGGAATACAACCAGAAGATGCTCCAACATGTAATAAGGACACATGCTCCACTATGTCCATGGTATCCTTATTTATAATAGCCAGAAGCTAAAAAGAATCCAGATGTCCTTCAACCAAGGAATGGATAGAGAAAATGTGGTATATTTACACAATGGATTATTATTATTATTATTCAGATATTAAGAATGATGGATTCATGAAATTCTTAGGTAAGTGGATGGAACTAGAAAATATCTTGAGTGATGTAACCCAGTCACAAAATAACAAGGATGGTATGCACTCACTGATAAGTAGATGTTAGCCCAAAAGCTCTGAATATTTTCAATTTTCTGAGGAAACTCCAGATTGATTTCCAGAGTGGTTTTACCAGTTTGCTATCCCACCATCAAAGGAAGAGTGTTACTCTTTCTCCACATCCTTGCCAACATATGCTGTCACCTGAGTTTTTGATCTTAGCAGTTTGGATTGGTGTAAGGTGGAATCTCAGAGTTGTTTTGATTTGCATTTCCCTAACAACTAAGACTTTGAACATTTCTGTAAGTGCTTCTCAGTCATTTGAGTACGCCAATGGAAAGATAGGGCACCAAGTGGGGGGATTATGCCATTCGATAGTCAAAAACTACACAGAATTTTTCCTATAGAAACTGCAGGAACAAAAATAGAGAAGAACCTGAAGAAAAGGCCCAAATTGGGATCCAGCTCAGAGGAAGGCCCCAAGGCTTGAAACAATTACTGATACTATGGTGTGCTTACATACAGGGACCAATTATGTTTGCTTCAGAAGGCCTAAGAAGTAGCTGAAAGAGTCAGATGCATATATTTACACTCAATCAATGAAGAGAAGATGGTGGTCCCTGTGGTTTAATTAGGGAAAACCTGGAAGAAGCTGAGGAGGACAATCCTATAGAAAGACCAGCAGTCACAACTAACCTGGTCCTTAGGATCTCTCAGACACTGAGCCACCAACCAGGCTACATACCGCAGATGATATGAAGCACCCAACACATATACAGCAGAGGACTGCCAGGTTTGGACTCAGTCAGAGTAGATGTACCTAAGCCTCAAGAAACATAGGGCCCCAGGGAACAGGGCTGGTCTGGTGAGGTTGGGGCATCCTTTTGAAGAAAAGGGGGTGGGGGAGGTGTGGGAAGTGGAACAGTCATAGGGAGAGGGACAAAATCTGGTCTATAAAAAAAAGAATAAGGAAAAAAACTAAAAAAATGATTGGAAACATAAAAAATATCTGTGGAAGAACTGTGGATAAGTGTAGAAAACTTTCAGGTGTTGGTCATAGTGAATGGTTCTCAACTATGTAACAGAACCCAACAAAGCTATTGGAAGGCTTCCACAAATGGTCACCTTTGTATTCTTGATTGGCTTTTACTTTTCTACAGACACTTCTTGTTCTGTATTCTGATTTTGTCAATTAAAGAAAGAAGAATAGACATGACATCATGTGCTTGGAAGTCATGATTCAAACTGGTAAATACTTGGGCTTCCTCATCTGGTAGCTTATTTCTGAAGCACATCGACCAAACTATTTGATTCAAACTGAGAAATGAGACCTAAAATGTTTGATTTGTATTTGTAGAAGTTGCCCAGAGCCACCCCAAAGGAATTCTCTTTCCTTCCTTCCTTCCTTCCTTCCTTCCTTCCTTCCTTCCTTCCTTCTTTCTTTCTTTCCTTCCTTCCTTCTTTCCTTCCTTCATTTCTTTTCTTTTTTTAATTTAAATTTTTACTTATTCATTTTACATTCTGCTCACTGCCTGGTCACGCCCTCCCACAATACTTCATACATTCCCTCTCCCCTCCAATGAACAGGTGGGAGTCCCCTGGGTATTCCCCAAACCTAGTCTCTGTGGGGCTAGGTGATTCCTCTCTCACTGGGGCCAGACAAGGTAGCCCAGCTAGGAGAACATATCCCACATATAGGCAACGGCTTTGGAGATAGTCCTCTATGTAGTTCAGGACCAACATGGAGATTAAGCTACACATAGACTACATTTCTGCTGGGAATCCTAAGTCCAGCAAATTCTTACTGTGAGCAAGCTAATCCTTAGTAATTTCCTCAATAATCTTAGTTGCTTAATTGCAGTTCATAAGGCTCTTCAATCTGAGATGGAGTAGTAAGGGCAATCTAGAATAAAACCATTGAGTTGTGGATTCATAGGACTCCGGATTTTAGAGCTTCACAGGCATAAACTGCTAATCTTGCAAGCCTCAATCTTTTTCATGGTTGGTCATAGAGAGCAGCACAAAGATACCATGGTAGGGAATACTAAAGATATAGCTCGAAGACATCATTAAATATGTACTCCTTTGCCTAGAGAATGCTCAATAACCCATCTCCATCAAACACTTATTTAAATTACATCTTGTTGTACTAGTCTCAAATTGAGCAAAATACATTGAAAAGGAAACTTCTGATATTGTCCTGCTCCTCAGTTTTGCAAGGTTATTAAGTTGAAAATTAAAAACCTGTCTCCAGAAGGAAGTAAATTGTAATATTATCTGGCAACTTGACATTTAGATTTACAAGATCATGTGGTTTTTTCTTTGAGTTTGTTTATGCAGTGGATTGCATTGATGGATTTCCGTATATTGAACCAACCCTGCATTCCTGGGATAAAGCCTACTTGATCACAGTGGATGATCATTTTGATGTGTTCTTGGATTCGGTTGGCAAGAATTTTATTGAGTATTTTTGCATCGATGTTCATAAGGGAAATTGGTCTGAAGTTCTCTTTCTTTGTTGGATCTTTGTGTGGTTTTGGTATCAGCATGATTGTGGCTTCATAGAAGGAATTGGGTAGTGTTCCTTCTGTTTCTATTTTGTGGAATAATTTGAAGAGTATTGGTGTTAACTCTTCTTTGAAGGTCTGATAGAATTCTGCACTGAAACCATCTGGTCCTGTGCTTTTTTTGGTTGGAAGACTTTCTATGACTCCTTCAATTTCTTTAGGCATTATGGGACTGTTTAGATGACCTATTTGGTCCTGATTTAATTTTGGTATTTGGTATCTGTCAAGGAAATTGTCCATTTCCTCCAGATTCTCCAGTTGTGTTGAGTACAGGCCCTTGTAGTAGGATCTGATGATTTTTTGGATTTCCTCAGTTTCTGTTGTTATATCTCCCTTTTCTGTTCTACGTTTGTTAATTTGGATACTTTCTCTGTGCCCTTTGGTCAGTCTGGCTAAGGGTTTATCTATCTTGTTGATTTTCTCAAAGAAGCAGCTCCTGGTTTTGTTGATTCTTTGTATGGTTCTCTTTGTTTCTACTTGATTGATTTCAGCCCCGAGTTTGATGATTTCCTGCCTTCTACTCCTCCTGGGTGAAATAGCTTCTTTTTGTTCCAGGGCTTTCAGGTGTGTCATTAAGCTGGTAATGTATGCTCTCTCCATTTTCTTTTTGGAGGCACTCAGGGCTATGAGTTTTCCTCTTAGCACTGCTTTCATTGTGTCCCATAGATTTGGGTATGTTGTGTCTTCATTTTCATTGTGTTCTAAAAAGTCTTTAATTTCTTTCTTTATTTCTTCCTTGACCAAGGTATCATTGAGTAGAATATTGTTCAATTTCCACGTGTATGTGGGTTTTCTGTTGTTTTTGTTGCTATTGAAGACCACTTTTAGTCCATAGTGATCTCATAGGAAGCATGGGATTAGTTCGATCTTCTTATATTTGTTGAGGTCTGTCTTGTGACCAATTATATGGTTGATTTTGGAGAAGGTACCATGAGGTGCTTAGAAAAAGGTATATTCTTTTGCTTTAGGATAGAATGTTCTATATATGTCTGTTAAATCTAATTGGTCTAAAGCTTCAATTAGTTTCATTATGTCCCTGTTTAGTTTCTGTTTTCCTGATCGGTCCATTGAGGAAAGTGCAGTGTTGAAGTCACCCACAATTATTGTGTTAGGTGCAATGTGTGCTTTGAGCTTTAATAAAGTTTCTTTTACGAAAGAGGGTACCCTTGCATTTGGAGCATAGATGTTCAGGATTGAGAGTTCTTCTTGTTGTATTTTTTCTTTGACCAGCAAGAAGTGTCCCTCAGAGTCTCTTTTGATGACTTTGGGTTGAAAGTCAATTTTATCTGATATTAAAATGGCTACTCCAGCTTGTTTCCTGAGACCATTTGCTTGAAGGGGCTTGCGGGACTTTCAGGGAGTGGAGGGTTAGAAAAGGGGAAATCATTTGAAATGTAAATAAAAAATATATCGAATTAAAAAAAAAGATTTATAAGGTCAAGGACAAACGCCTGGAGGTACCTTATATCCTAACTTTATTTTCACCTAAAGATAATCCAAAATGGTTAATGAATTTTTAGGTCAACACTGCCAAAGCAACACAATCAGGAACTTCAATTTTCTCCCTTTAAAGCTCCCATGAATATCTGGGCTCCCAAACTACATGCCACTCTTGTCCCCTTCTGCATTCTTTATTTGGAAGAACAAAGGCAATGACTTCTTTGTATTTGTTTTGACCTAAGATGGTCTAATACTGGGATGAGAAGAAGACCTAATAGGGTTGCTCCCTTATCCCTCCAAAATCCATAAGATTAAAACTTGCCCAAGAAAAATTTTGCAAGTACCAAGGAAGTAACCAGGGATATCCCAAGGACTGTCAGTCCAGACTTCATTTCTGACTAACATGAAAATCATGCTACTTTTCAATCAAGAATTTATAAACTTAAAAGTGTCATGATTTTATAGGCTAAAGAGATTAATGAAATGGATTACATGAAAGTAGTGAGGGAGGAAGACTGGTGACAGAGAGATAAGTGCTACTACTGGTAGTATGACTGTCTCTTTTGATTACTCTAATTGGACTGATAATTGTCACCTGGGAATGAATTGCCCATGCTGCATCATAGAAGTGCTAAGAAAAAACTTCAGCAAAGCCCTGAATTACACCTTACTGTCTAAGCATCCAGGGAAAGAGAAAAAAAAAATGTAGCAGCATTTCTTGAGAAGCTCTAGGAGTCTTTAAGCACACCAACTCAAGTTCTGAATCAGCAAATGGACTCCTGTTCTGAAAGGCCACTTTAGAAGCCTAATCAGCATGAGTTATCAAAATAAAACAGTAAAAGGTTTACCCTTCCCCAAGGCACAATGACATTCTGGTTAACCTACTAAGAAGTGTCATTAAGGTATTATAAAATTAAGTCTAGATTAATTCACTCAAAAAACAACAAACAAACAAACAAAAAGAACACCACCAAGAAAAATATTCTGCTATCAGTTGTAGTAACAGCAGGCAAGCCAAGGCCTCCTGAAAAGAGAGGAGGGATCTTAATCCAAGCCTGGTTTAACTTCAGACAAGTATGGCATCACTTTGGAGGCATCCCAAGCATGTCTCAAACAGTGAAGATCTAATAACACTTGATTTCTTCTGATGGTAAAAATCCTAAGATAAAGAACTGATAGCACCTTTTATGATAAAAACAATCTTTTGTGGTTCCTGCCTGCCAGACCATTTTGTCTATGGAGACCATTCTGGAGAAATGAGTTTTTTAAAAACCTCTTTCTGGAAGACAACCTGTCTAAAGGAAGATATGGACAGCCCCTTGTAGCTTTCCATCTTTATTATTCTGAGGAAAATTATTTACTTGCAAATAATAGAAATAAAAATAAACCCTGAGTATGGGGGAAACACAAGCAGAAATAAGGAAGCAGTTGTAGACACTTGTGACCATACACACTTTTTCCTTCCTCACAAACAGTATCCTTCAGTGACAGAAGCTCATCCAAGGTTGAGTTCTTGTAATTGGCAAGGTCATCTCAAATGGTTGTATAGGACTTTGAAAGAGGCTTTGCAACACACCTAACTCTAGACCATTTTGGAATTGCTATTCGTTAAAATCTGTCATCAGATTAGTAAAGCCATCATTCTCATCTACTTTATAGTTTCTGAACATACATTCTGATAGCTCAAACCCCTAAGATATTATATGGTTTGGGTATGTATTTGAAAGATACATTCCTGTAAATTCTACCACATGTTGATCTCTAATGTTTTTGCCATTGACATTCCCTAAGGAAAAAAAATTCAGTTAATTTGGACATTATTTCCCTTAATGTTTGGAAATAGTTTCAACCATTTTGAGGAAGTGTTATCAAGGAGCTTGTCTAAAATTCCCAATACTGTGTTTAGTAATTAAGTATATTAATAGCATTCCTTTTGGTACTACCATGAAAGATGCTCACAATAGGTTTGTAAAGCCCTACTGAACTTCCTGGAACCCAGAATTTATAAGGCTGCAATTCTTTTTTTTTAATTTATTGATATATTTATTTACATTTCAAATGATTTCCCCTTTTCTGGACCCCCACTCCCCGAAAGTCCCATCAGTCCCCTTCCCTCCCCCTGTTTTCCCACCCAACCCTTCCCACTTCCCTGTTCTGATTTTGCTCTATAGTGCTACACTGAGTCTTTCCAGAACAAAAGGCCACTCATCCCTTCTTCTTGTACCTCATTTGATGTGTGGATTATGTTTTGGGTATTCCAGACACTGCTGGTGGGGTTGCAAATTGATACAACCTTTCTGGAAAGCAGTCTGGCAGTTCCTCCGAAAACTGGGCACTTCCAGAAGATCCTGCTATACCACTCCTGGGCATATACCCAGAGGATTCCCCACCATGTAATAAGGATACATGCTCTACTATGTTCATAGCAGCCCTATTTATAATTGCCAGATGCTGGAAGGAACCCAGGTATCCCTCAACAGAAAAATGGACGCAAAAAATGTGGTATATCTACACAATGGAGTACTATTCAGCCATTAGAAACAATGAATTCACGAAATTCTTAGGCAAATGGATGGAGCTAGAGAACATCATACTAAGTGAGGTAACCCAGACTCAAAAGGTGAATCATGGTATGCACTCACTAATAAGTGGATACTAACCTAGAAAACTGGAATACCCAAAACATAATCCACACATCAAATAAGGCTTCAATTCTTTTTTTTTTTTTAATTTTTTTTATTCGATATAATTTATTTACATTTAAAATGATTTCCCCTTTTCTAGCCCCCCCCACTCCCCGAAAGTCCCAAAAGCCCCCTTCTCTTCCCCTGTCCTCCCTCCCACCCCTTCCCAGTTCCCTGTTCTGGTTTTGCCAAATACTGTTTCAGTGAGTCTTTCCAGAACCAGGGACCACTCCTCCTTTCTTCTTGTATCTCATTTGATGTGTGGATTATGTTTTGGGTATTCCAGTTTTCTAGGTTAATAACCACTTATTAGTGAGTGCATACCATTATTCACCTTTTGAGCCTGGGTTACCTCACTTAGTATGATGTTCTCTAGCTCCATCCGTTTGCCTAAGAATTTCATGAATTCATTGTTTCTAATGGCTGAATAGTACTCCATTGTGTAGATATACCACATTTTTTGCATCCACTCTTCTGTTGAGGGATACCTGGGTTCTTTCCAGCATCTGGCAATTATAAATAGGGCTGCTATGAACATAGTAGAGCATGTATCCTTATTACATGGTGGGGAATCCTCTGGGTATATGCCCAGGAGTGGTATAGCAGGATCTTCTGGAAGTGAGGTGCCCAGTTTACAGAGGAACCGCCAGAATGATTTCCAGAGTGGTTGTACCAATTTGCAACCCCACCAGCAGTGGAGGAGTGTTCCTCTTTCTCCACACCCTCTCCAACACCTGCTGTCTCCTGAATTTTTAATCTTAGCCATTCTGACTGGTGTAAGATGAAATCTTAGGGTTGTTTTGATTTGCATTTCCCTAATGACTAATGAAGTTGAGCATTTTTTAAGATGTTTCTCCGCCATCCGAAGTTCTTCAGGTGAGAATTCTTTGTTTAACTCTGTACCCCATTTTTTAATAGGGTTGTTCGGTTTTCTGGAGTCTAACTTCTTGAGTTCTTTATATATATTGGATATTAGCCCTCTATCTGATGTAGGATTGGTGAAGATCTTCTCCCAATTTGTTGGTTGCCGATCTGTCCTCTTGATGGTGTCCTTTGCCTTACAGAAACTCTGTAACCTTGTGAGGTCCCATTTGTCAATTCTTGCTCTTAGAGCATACACTATTGGTGTTCTGTTCAGAAACTTTCTCCCTGTACCGATGTCCTCAAGGGTCTTCCCCAGTTTCTTTTCTATTAGCTTCAGAGTGTCTGGCTTTATGTGGAGGTCCTTAATCCATTTGGAGTTGAGCTTAGTACAAGGAGACAAGGATGGATCAATTCCCATTCTTCTGCATGCTGACCTCCAGTTGAACCAGCACCATTTGTTGAAAAGGCTATCTTTTTTCCATTGGATGTTTTCAGCCTCTTTGTCAAGGATCAAGTGGCCATAGGTGTGTGGGTTCATTTCTGGATCTTCAATCCTGTTCCATTGATCCTCCTGCCTGTCACTGTACCAATACCATGCAGTTTTTAACACTATTGCTCTGTAGTATTGCTTGAGGTCAGGGATACTGATTCCCCCAGATTTTCTTTTGTTGCTGAGAATAGTTTTAGCTATCCTGGGTTTTTTGTTGTTCCAGATGAATTTGATAATTGCTCTTTCTAACTCTGTGAAGAATTGAATTGGGATTTTGATGGGTATTGCATTGAATCTGTATATTGCTTTTGGCAAAATGGCCATTTTAACTATATTGATTCTACCGATCCATGACAATGGAAGGTTTTCCCATTTTTTGAGGTCTTCTTCCATTTCCTTCCTCAGAGTCTTGAAGTTCTTGTCATACAGATCTTTCACATGTTTGGTAAGAGTCACCCCAAGATACTTTATACTGTTTGAGGCTATTGTGAAGGGGGTCATTTCCCTAATTTCTTTCTCAGCCTGCTTATCCTTTGAGTATAGGAAGGCCACTGATTTGATTGAGTTGATTTTATAACCTGCCACTTTGCTGAAGTTGTTTATCAGCTGTAGGAGCTCTCTAGTGGAGTTTTTTGGGTCACTTAGGTAGACTATCATGTCGTCTGCAAATAATGATAGTTTGACTTCCTCCTTTCCAATTTGTATCCCTTTGACCTCCTTATGTTGTCGAATTGCCCGAGCTAGTACCTAAAGTACAATATTGAAAAGATAAGGAGAAAGGGGGCAGCCTTGTCTGGTCCCTGATTTCAGTGGGATTGCTTCAAGTTTCTCTCCATTTAGTTTGATGCTGGCTACCGGTTTGCTGTATATTGCTTTTACTATGTTTAGGTATGGGCCTTGAATTCCTGTTCTCTCCAAGACTTTAAGCATGAAAGGATGCTGAATTTTGTCAAATGCTTTTTCAGCATCCAATGAAATGACCATGTGTTTTTTTTCTTTGAGTTTGTTTATGTAGTGGATTGTATTGATGGATTTCCGTATATTGAACCAACCCTGCATTCCCGGGATAAAGCCTACTTGATCATGGTGGATGATCGTTTTGATGTGTTCTTGGATTCGGTTGGCAAGAATTTTATTGAGTATTTTTGCATCGATGTTCATAAGGGAAATTGGTCTGAAGTTCTCTTTCTTTGTTGGATCTTTGTGTGGCTTTGGTATCAGCGTAATTGTGGCTTCATAGAAGGAATTGGGTAGTGTTCCTTCTGTTTCTATTTTGTGGAATAGTTTGAAGAGTATTGGTGTTAACTCTTCTTTGAAGGTCTGGTAGAATTCTGCACTGAAACTATCTGGTCCTGTGCTTTTTTTGGTTGGAAGACTTTCTATGACTCCTTCTATTTCTTTAGGCTTTATGGGACTGTTTAGATGGTCTAGTTGGTCCTGATTTAATTTTGGTATTTGGTATCTGTCAAGGAAATTGTCCATTTCCTCCAGATTCTCCAGTTGTGTTGAGTACAGGCTCTTGTAGTAGGATCTGATGATTTTTTGGATTTCCTCAGTTTCCGTTGTTATATCTCCCTTTTCATTTCTAAGTTTGTTAATTTGGATACTTTCTCTGTGCCCTTTGGTCAGTCTGACTAAGGGTTTATCTATCTTGTTGATTTTCTCAAAGAACCAGCTCCTGGTTTTGTTGAGTTTTTGTATGGTTCTCTTTGTTTCTACTTGATTGATTTCGGCCCTGAGTTTGATGATTTCCTGCCTTCTACTCCTCCTGGGTGAAATAGCTTCTTTTTGTTCTAGGGCTTTCAGGTGTGTCATTAAGCTGGTAATGTATGCTCTCTCCATTTTCTTTTTGGAGGCACTCAGGGCTATGAGTTTTCCTCTTAGCACTGCTTTCATTGTGTCCCATAGATTTGGCTATGTTGTGTTTTCATTTTCATTGTGTTCTAAAAAGTCTTTAATTTCTTTCTTTATTTCATCCTTGACCAAGGTATCATTGAGTAGAGTATTGTTCAATTTCCACGTGTATGTGGGTTTTCTATTGTTTCTGTTGCTATTGAAGACCACTTTTACTCCATAGTGATCAGATAGGAGGCATGGGATTAGTTCGATCTTCTTATATTTGTTGAGGTCTGTCTTGTGACCAATTATATGGTCGATTTTGGAGAAGGTAGCATGAGGTGCTGAGAAAAAGGTATATTCTTTTGTTTAAGGATAGAATATTCTATATATATCAGTTAAATCTAATTGGTCCAAAGCTTCAATTAGTTTCATTGTGTCCTTGTTTAGTTTCTGTTTTCCTGATCGGTCCATTGAGGAAATAGCAGTGTTGAAGTCACCCACAATTATTGTGTTAGGTGCAATGTGTGCTTTGAGTTTTAATAAAGTTTCTTTTATGAAAGTGGGTGCCCTTGCATTTGGAGCATAGATGTTCAGGATTGAGAGTTCTTCTTGTTGTATTTTTCCTTTGACCAGCAAGAAGTATCCCTCAGAGTCTCTTTTGATGACTTTGGGTTGAAAGTCAATTTTATCTGATATTAAAATGGCTACTCCAGCTTGTTTCCTGAGACCATTTGCTTGTTAAATTGTCTTCCAGCCTTTTACTCTAAGGTAGTGTTTGTCTTTGACCCTGAGGTGTGTTTCCTGTAAGCAGCAAAATGTAGGGTCCTGTTTGCGTATCCAGTCAGTTAGTCTGTGTCTTTTTATTGGGGCATTAAGTCCATTGATGTTAAGAGATATTAAGGAATAGTGATTGTTACTTCCTATCATTTTTGACGTTATTTTTTAAATTTGATTGCTTAACTTCTTTTGGGTTTGATGAAAGGTTACTATCTTGCTTTTTCCAGGGTGAAGTTTCCCTCCTTGTATTGGTGTTGTCCTCCTATTATCCTTTTTAAGGCTGGCTTTGTGGATAGATATTGGGTAAACTTGGTTTTGTTGTGAAATATCTTAGTTTCTCCATCTATGGTGATTGAGAGTTTTGCTGGATATAGTAGTTTTGGTTGGCATTTGTGTTCTCTTAGAGTCTGCATGAGATCTGCCCAGGACCTTCTAGCCTTCATAGTCTCAGGTGAAAAGTCTGCTGTGATTCTGATAGGTCTTCCTTTATATGTTACTTGGCCTTTTTCTCTTACTGCCTTTAGTATTCTTTCTTTGTTTAGAACATTTGGTGTTTTGATTATTATGTGACGGGAAGTATTTCTGTTCTGGTCCAGTCTGTTTGGAGTTCTGTAGGCTTCTTGTATATTCATGGGCATCTCTCTCTTTAGGTTAGGGAAGTTTTCTTCCATGATTTTATTGAAGATATTTGCTGGCCCTTTAACTTGTAAATCTTCAATCTCATCTATGCCTATAATCCTTAGGTTTGGTCTTCTCATTGTGTCCTGGGTTTCCTGGATATTTTGGGTTACAAGCTTTTTGCATTTTGCATTTTCTTTAACTGTTGAGTCAATGGTTTCTATGGAATCTTCAGCATCTGAGATTCTTTCTTCTATTTCTTGTATTCTGTTGTTGATATTTGCATCTCTGTCCCCTGATTTCTTCCCAAGGCTTTCTATCTCCAAAGTTGTCTCCTTTTGAGTTTTCTTAGTTGTTTCTACTTCTGATTTTAGATCCTGGATGGTTTTGCTTAGCTCCTTCACTTGCTTGTTTGTGCTTTCCTGTAATTCTTTAAGAGATTTTTGTGTTTTCCCTTTCATGAGCTCAGCCTGTTGACCAAAGTTCTCCTGTATTTCTTTAAGTGTTTTTTGCATTTCCTCCTTGTTGGCTTTTGTATTCTCCTGGATTTCTTTCAATGATTTTTGTGTTTCCCTTGCCAGGGCTTCTAACTTTTGATCCATTTTCTCCTGAATTTCTTTAAGTATGTCCTTCATGTGTTCCTGTACCAGCATCATGACCAGTGATTTTAAATCCAAATCTTGTTTTACTGGTGTGATGGGGTATCCAGGACATGCTGGTAGAGGAGAATTGGGTTCAGATGTTGCCATATTGCCTTGATTTCTGTTAGTGACGTTCCTGCGTTTGCCTTTTGCCATCTAGCTCTCACTGGTGTTACTTGGTCTTGTCAGTGCTGGACTCACCAGTGCAAGCTGCCCCTTCCCCGTTGGCCTCTGGTGCACAGCTTACACCCTGCACTGCCTGTAGACAGGGTGCTGCTGTCCAGGCTGTTCAGATCCCGAATCAGGCACCTGAAGGCTCCCACTGGGGCCCGCAGGATTTACCGGAGCACACCGACTTCTCCCAGCTGGCCGCCCGGAAGCCCCCGCTTGCCTCTTGAGGGACCTGGAGATGTGGTACGGCCGCCCAGGCTGATCTGAAGCGGAGAGAGTTGACCTGAGGGCTTCTGCCTGAGGCCTTGCCCCAGATTGTGTCTGTGGACCAGATGGAGCCCGTGTGCACCCCCAGGGAGCACCGAAGGTGTATGCTGCCGTGACCTCCCCTGTGTTCCGCTCAGTCCGCTGGGGAGCCGATTCCCCAACCGGGCTGGCGCACACAAGGTTAGCCTTGTCGACCAGGCCCTGAGTCCAGGCAAAAGCCTGGGAGGCCAAGGTCCGAGCAAAGTTCCCCTAGGGCTATGACTGCTAATTGGGTCTGCCAGGTGACCCGGATGGCCGGCGTGCGCGTCCGTGTTCCCCGAAAGCACTGGGAGAGTCTGTTGTGCTAACAACCTCCTGGGCGGGTTGACACACAGATGGCCCACCAAGCCGCCCAGTTCTTGGGGTCAGTCCTGTACCTTTTGGGGCCTAGACCCCCGTTTTGTTAGCCTCAGGCTATGCTTGTTAGCTGTCTCTGCCCTTCCGAGCACTCTGGGTCCTGTAGGCAAAATGGCGGCGCGTGCGCCGGCCAGGGCATAAAAACCTCCTGGCTGGGTTGGCACCCCGATGGCCACCCGAGCAGCCCAGGGCCTGGGTGCAGGCCAACGCCCGTCGGGCTCAGACCCCTGCGGTGTTGGCCTCGAATTATGTTTGTGTACCTCAGTCTGTCCGATATCTGGAGTCAGAAATCAAGATGGAGGTGAGTCTCTCTTGACTGGCGGGAAAGGCTTCAATTCTTAAAATCCATCTATGCCAGAACTCTGACAAGGACTGGACACCAAGTTTGTCAAAAGAGGATTGAGATGTAAACAAAACAATAAATGAGCATGCCAACTTGGTAAAAATACTTGCTTTATAGAGATAGCATTTGACAACTCTGTGATGATATCCAATAATACTTATTGTCTTAGCCTAACACTTGTGTTCTTCTGATGTAAACCAAGAATAGGTAACAGATAGCTTGATCAGTACTGTTATCTTGGAGACACTTAGTACAACAAGCCCATAGGCCAGCTTTACCAACCTCAGTGGCATGTGATTCTGGGTCCTGAGATAAAGAGAATCAGAGTTAATACTTCCAGTTAGAAAGTTGTAGGAGCTGAATTCAGAGAAGCTGTATGTGACTCTCATGTGCCTGGAACCTCACCCATTACCCTTGGCAGTATCTGAAAGTACTCAGATGACATTATCTCTCACTTAGCCTTTCATAGTTTTTCACATTCTCCCTGTACTCTTGACTCTAAAAGCATGTATAATGAAAATAATTTCATTATGGGGCTTTCCACATCATGAGAAACTGTATTAAAGTGTCACAGCATTAGTAAGGTTGAGAAAACCTGTTCTAGTAAAATTTAGCACAAACACTGACTTACAATGAAGGTAGTTAATTACCCCTTTCTTGATAATTTCATTTATTTTAATATACGTTTCATATATATATATATATATATATATATATATATATATATATATATATATATAGTCATATTTCTGTGTCTTTGTGATAAAATGTCAAGGAACAGCCTTATTTTATTAGCTACCTGAGAGGTAAATCTGAAAGTATAGGGGCTTAGTATAGACATGTAGTAAAATTAAGTTTCATAGCAAATTATGAGGATAGCTGTTCACTTGACATTCATTATCAAGGTCTGCATAAATGATTAGAATCAGTTTTAACTGTTTATTTGTTTCAGCTGATTCCACTGTAAAAGGGATATTTTAATGAAGGCAAGTGGACTGAAGCCAAAGAAAGCCTTTACAGGTTACCACCCTTAGTGGACAATAATCATAGGATGTTATCTGTCAGGGGGACATTTACTGAAAGAATCTGGATAAAATATTTCATTTATCATTCATGAAATTTTAAAGGGTGCTCATCTGCACTGATCAATTAAATATGAAGTAATTCTAACCTACAGTAATTTACAGAACAAAAGAACATGGGCACTTAACATTCTCATCAAATGTTCATACTCTATAATTAATTTAGATTGCCTTTCAATTGAATTTAGTGAATACACTTAATGGCCCATGGATCATTTTCATAGCCTAACCTCAAATCTTATCTGAGGTAATGACTATCCAAACATATTGGATCTTTTTTTGTCTCCATACTTTTGGTCTATATCTGCAAAAGCTGCAATGCATTTGTAACCAAGAAATTCACAGGCTGTTACCTATTATAGTATATAAAGATCATAAAAGCCATCTCTTTATCAGCAACTAAGGAGAGTATTTCAGGATACATATATGGAGAGAAAGAAATCATGGAAGATAGTCTTTGAGACTGGCTACCAAATATTTGTTTTCTATAATCAATGCTGTTTTACATGCAAATTTATTAAGAGCCAGGTGTATGTGATACATATATACTTTGGAAAGTGATAGGATGTGATTTCCTTGATTTTAAATATATTGTACCTTTCTTTCATTGCTTCTTTATTTTCATGTAAGATTATTAGCTCTTTCATTTTTGAGATTATAATATAGTTAATATAATTTTTTCCTTTCCTTATTCCAAATCTCTGTGATTTGGTTTCTTCTTTTGAAACCATGATTTCAGTTTCTTCATTGTTGATATGTCTGTCTGTGTATATGTGCATGTATGTGTGAATTTGTATATATATATATACTAAATGCATAATCATTTCCTGCTCATTCTTTGTGCTATTAATTTCATGTGTGTTTTCAGAACTGGGAATTTGTTATAGGATAGTCAAACTGTGTGCTCTGTAATTGGGAAGACTATTCTACTCTCAACATTCCTTAGTTGCCTGTGTTTTTTTTTTTTTTTTTTTTTTTTTCGGTAGGCCTTTTCCTCCTACATTAGCAAACCTATTGATAATACCCTTGTCTATATCTAAAAATTAGCAGATTATTATTCTTTTGTTCACATATGAAAACAGTCTTATGCAAACCAGGAACCAAACTTCTCCATTGAAGAAGACTGATTTTCCTTTCTTTTTTTCCAGCAGGTAAAATTTCAAATAACTTCTTGGTTACAATGTAAGACTTTGTACCATAGTACTTTTCTGTGCTGGGATTTTTCCTGGCCCCAATAATTTCAGGTTCTGAGAATGGTGTCACCATGTGGGTGAATTCTTATGTTCAACTGTACTGTTCTATTACGATGTAGCTGTTTCCTAAGAGTCATTTACCACCTGTGCCTCTTTAAAACTTTCTACCACCACTCACATGTAGATCCCTGACTCTTGAGTATGGCTCATTCAGTATGGATATCACATTAGGAATAAGTACCCCAAGGACTCACACTATACATATTGTCCAGTTGTGTGTTTGTTTAAATTAGCATCTAATGAAAGAAGAAACCTCTGTGATGAGTTGAACTATGTTGCCATCTACTGCTATAGCATTATGTCATTAAGAATCTTGCTCTCCTCCTTTCCCTACTTCCCCTCCTCCTCTTCTTCTTCCTCCTCTTCTTCCTAAATCCATTCAGCAGAATAATAGGTGTAGGTTTTGTTTTGGGTCCAGGATCATTATAGTCTTATGGTCTCAGGTTCTTTGCATCATTAACAGATTTAGTTCTATCACATAGATTGAATAATAAATATAAATTTGTAAAATGTGGTTGGTTATTTCTGTAAGGATTATGCCTCTATCATATGAGCATATCTTTAAGACAGGTTGCAGTGCATGTATTGAGCTGATATTGATGATCACTCATCTCCAGAATCATGGGTAATAACTTATGACAATATGACTGCTAGTCAGTTTGGTTGAAGCTTTTTATTTGGTACTAGCTCTATTTCTCCATGTTTAATGACACAGGTGAAGAGTCATACAGTCCTGTTGTGAAGGGCAATCAATGACATTGGGAAAGACCTTCAATATTTGGAGGTCTATTGGCCTCCTTTTGCCAATTACTCAACAAGATTTAACCCATTCTTTGTACTGGAGGTTCAGTAAGGTAGTTTGTTTGGGCATTATTTCTCCATCATATGGTAGTTCCATTAAAATTCTTTTCATATGTGCATTCTTTGAAGCTTCCAGAGTAGTAGACTGCAATCTGACATTTCAAAAGAGCTTTTAATGTCAGCTGACCTTTCCTTTAATCCCTCCTTCACCTGCCTACCTATCTCTGTAGCGTTAAAAATTTCAAAACCAACTTTAAATAGGGTTCTTAAATACTTTAACCTGCCTTCTAGCCCACCACCCACCAGAGGTAGTGTTAAAATAAGGGGAAAGTGAACCTATTTGTAAATTGTTCTTTGGAGAAAATCCAGTCTGAAATTGTCAGGAAATCAGTGGTTCAAAGAAAGTTTTCAGAGAAATTAACAGCGCCATCTGGATCTACTTGTGAACACATCACGAATTTACCAGTAGTCCAGCAGGTTCAGTAGGGTCTGGGTAGCAATCAAGTCAGCAGACAACCTAGCAGAAACCATCAGATCTTGGCTAGGTCTTGACTCAGCCCTTGAGTCTGTCTGAGCAGGCAGCTGAAATCACTCTGCTAATCCTCTCAAGTCTAAGGAAGCAGCAAGAAGCAACCAAAACACCACCAGAAGATTGTTGGTGCAGCTTTCTCTATGGAGGCACAACAGAGTTCAGCTACACAGTGCAATGTGAGCCAATTCGTGTGTTGTTAGCGAGTAATCCTTTATCTTTCAAGCTTCACTTCATGTGCTTGTTTTAGCAAAGCATTCTTTCACCTGTGTCCACCACTAAAACACCATGTGATACAACTGACTTTGCAAAGAAACCATAAGTTTCTGACTCACATTCCACTCATTTAATCCTTCTATTTTGTATTCCCCCTTTCCTCTTTATAACATAACATATTTCTGCTTCTATGTTGAATCTCTTCATTCTAAATAAAACACTTTCCTCTAATCTACTTATAACATTTTTATTTTACTTTTTTCCTGTATGGGTATTTAGATATCATGCATTTCTGAGTTACATGTCTGTAGCTAGTTCTTAATTCAGAAAAGAGTGTCAGAGTTATCTAAACTGGAGTGAAAGAAAGCTGTGATATGCCAAATGGGTGCTGGTCTTCTGGAAGAGCAGTCAGTACTTTTAACTGCAGAAAAGTCTCTTCAAATATGATATAACCCCAATATGCTGTATTTTTCCATAACTTTTTAAAATATGAAATGTTTATCAATCATGTAATTGCTCAAATGGCTTACTTTATGATAGAAAGACATTGAAAATATCAGATATTTTCTATTTAACAAGCTCTTATCAAATTATACCTTCTCTTATTTAAAATAGAAGAGAATTATACCTTCTCTTATTTAAAATAAGAAAAATGTCATGAAAATATCAGTCATATTATTTTACATACAAACATGTATCTTTATACAAAATTTTAAATAGAAAAATATTCCTTTTGATCTCCATGTATTTCTGAATGCAAAATTTCAGGCATTTGAAAAAGGGATGTATTTTGTTGACATGTGGTAGTTAGTTCTAATAGCTGTACATAAAGAATACATTCTGGGTAGAATTTGAGTTGGTGAAATCATCATAAGCACAAGATATTTTATAGAATAAGAGCTCAAAATCTCGGTGATATTTTTACCCCAAAACTGGGTGTAATAGCAAGGACTCTGTAGTACAATGTAATAGGCTTAGAATAGTTGTCCCTATAAATGATTGTAAACTAAATAAGCTCCCATCCAGGAAAAGCTTATTACTAAGAGAAAATTGGTGGAGAGTACATGGATAATGGGAATAAGACATTTTAAAAAAGTCATGGAAGTGAAATCTGCTAGTATGAATATTATGATTTCACTGAGATACAAAGGTATTAGGAAACTTTGACAACAACCTAGTATTTGACCAGGAAAATTTATTTTTAAAATACAAATATGAAAGAAAACACAAAATTATGTAATTCTTTACAGATCTTGAAACAATAATAATCAAATTCATATAGGGAAACAATGCAAAACAAAGCACCCAGGATATGTAAAACAATCCTGTACATTAAAAGAACTTCTGGAGGTATCACCATCCCTGATTTCAAACTGTATACAGAGCAGTAGTAATAAAAAACACATGGTATTGGTATCAAAGCAGACATGCAGATCCATAAACATGAATCACATACCCAGAATAAATCCACATACCTATGGACACTTGATTTTTGAGAAAGACACAAAATTATTCAATGAAACAAAAAGCATCTTCAACAAATGGTGGTGGTCTGACTGGATATTCTATCTATTCTATTCTATCACCCTGCACAAAATTCAAGTCCAAGTGGAACAAAGACCTCAATATAAAGCTAGATGCACTAAACCCAATGGGAGAAAAAGTGGGGTATAGCTTTGAAAGCATTGGCATAAGAGACACCTTCCTGAGTTGAATACCAAAAGCACAGGTACTAAGATTAACCACAAAATGAGTCTTCTTGAAAAAAAAAAAGCTTCTGTAAGACAAAGGACACTATAAAAAGGACAAAACATCAGCCTAGAGAGTGGAAAAACGTCCTCATCAACCCCACTTATGACGGAGGACTGATATCTAAAATATACATAAAACGCAATGGTAATGAAACTAGACAACAAATCAATAACCTAGTTAAAAAACTGGAGTCCAGATCTAAAGCAAATTCTCCAGAGAGCAATCGCCAACAGATAAGAAACACTTAAAGAAATGTTGAACATCCTGCAGTGACCTGAGTTGCCTCCACTTTCTCAGATTAAAGGAAAGGGGTGATTGGTAGGAGGGGCTATGTGAGAGGGTACTGGGAGGAGAGGGAGATGTTGCAATTAGGATGTAAAATAAATTAATTAATGGAATGAAGGAAAAAAGGAAATGTTTAACAGCTTTAGAGATCAGAGAAATAAAAACGAAAACTACCCTGAGATTCTGCCTTACACCTGTCACAATGGCGAAGACCAAAAATAAAAGTAACAGCTCTTGCTGATGAAGATGTGGAGCAGGGAGAACACTCTTCCATTGCTGTTGGGAGTGCAAATTTGTACAGCCACTTTGGAAATCAACTAAGCAGATAATCAGAAAATCTGAAATAGATCCAATTTTCTTTACCTCAGAAGACCCAGCTATAGCACACCTGGACATATACCCAAAACATGTCCCTCCATACCACAAGGACACTGGCTCACCTGTGCTCATATCAGCTTTATTTGTAATAGCCCGAAGCAGAAAATAACCTAGACAAAGAATAAATAATAAAATAACAGAAATGTGGCACATTTTCACAATGGAATACTACACAGCTAACAAAAACAATGACATCATGATATTTGCAGACAAATGGATGAAACTAGAAAAGATCATCCTGAGATAGATAACCTATACCCAGAAAGACAAACATGGATATATCCTTACATATAGGTGACAATTAGTCATAAAATAAAGACAAACATGGTATATCCTTACTTATAGGTGACAATTAGCCATAAAATAAAGGACAATTATTTTACAATCCACAGACCTCAAGGAGGAATATGTGAATCACACTATGAAGAGGAAATAGAACATACATTTTCGTTTTCCAGGGGAGGGGGCTGAACAGGGATGGGATGAGAAATGGAAAAGGAAAAATCAGTTGAGGGGAGGACAAAGGGAGACATTCTGGGAAAGACAATTAGAATCAGGAGTGAGGAGGGCATCTCTTGGATGAACTGGAAATCTCAGACAATAGAAACTCTCAGGAGCCTATGAGAGTGATCTTAACTAAGACCCCTAACAATGGGGGATATGGAGCCTGAATCAGCCATCTCCTCTAACCAGGCTAGGTTTCCAATGGAGGAGTTGAGACACCTGAGCAGACACAAAAGTTTGACCTACATGGCCTTTGTCCTGCCTACAAGATTGCAGAAAGCTTGGGAAATCCTGTGGAGGAGTGGGAGGAAGAACTGTAGGTGCCAGAAGGTTCAAGGACACCCTAAGAAAACCTTTAGGGTCAACTAACCTGGCCCAACAGGTACTGTCAGAGACTGAACTACAAACCAGGAACCCTGCATTGAACTGAACTAGACACTCTGCTCATATATAACAACTGTGTAGGTTGGTCTTCATGTGGGACTCCTAACAGTGGGAACAGAAGATATTTTTGACTGTGTGTTTGGGGCTCTTTCTCCCTTTTGGGTTGCCACTTCTAGCCATAATAGGAAAAGATGGTCATGGTCTGATTCCAACTTGATACGCCAAGAGAGGATGAAATTCATGGGAGGCTGATAAGCATTCTGCTACAACCAAAAGAACATGGAAATTCTGAAGTGTTTCAACAAGTTCCTTTTCAACCCTATGAAGTGGGTTCAAAGATATGCTTATTTATGTTTTATAATTATAATTTTGTAATTATATTTTTTGAAATTTTAAACTTAATTGCATCGTTTCACTCTTCACTTCTCTACCTTCAAACCCAGCTCTCCTCTCCTCTTTGTTGTGAAATGGAAGGAAGGAGGAGTGAATAGATCAGAGGGGTAGTAGCTCTGGGAGGAAAGGAGGGAGTGAAAATTCCATCTGGGATGCAATATAAATAATCAAGTAAATAATGAGTTATCTAAAAACTCATTAGTAAAATATATATTAAAATATAAGATTGGGGGGATGACATGGTTGTAAAGTTATTCTCAGCAAAAGCAATACTCTAGGCTCATCCTCCTAAAGACATAGAAACAGAAGACTGAAGCTACCAGTTACAACATTTATGAACCTGAGATAATATGGGAACGCTAGACATGAAAGGAAATGCATATGAATTGTGGTAATTCAAGATGCAATGAGTTTCCATAAACATAAAAGGCAAACTATAATACCGAAGAGGGAAGAGAGTGCAGGCTGATGTGGAAAGCACCTTATGTGTTCACCATTCAGAAGATTTATTGTTATGGATATAGAGATATTAAACAGTGTTTTGTAGATCAAGAAATCACAACAGAAATATAATGATTTTTTTCACAGGCAGAAATAGCAAATACAAAATTCATATTGAGTTATGAAACACTGCAACTTCCTGAAGCAGATTTGAGCATCAGAAATAATTCTGGAAGTATCATATTACTTGATTTCAAATTATGTTTCAGAACCATAGTGACAAAGAGAACATTGACTGACTCAAAAAAAAAAGATGCTTAGACCAACACAGGATGATACTTACCTGAATAAAGTAATATTCAAGAGAAAAGACAACATTTAAAAAAAAATGTACTGGAAAACTGAATATCAGTGCCCAGAAAAATGAAATTAAATGCCTGTCTCTCAAACTATGTAAAAATTCATTAAACATGGATAAAAGTCATTTATGTTGAGTCATAACTAAGTCTGACATTGCAACATATCATAAAATAAAGACATCAGAAACAAAACTTGCCAAATCAGAAGCCAATAGCTCAGGAAATAATATCAGGAGTTTTTGAATGAGATTATGTCAGATTAAAGCAATTTTCAGAATGATGAGGCAGCCCATAGTGTGAAATAAAATATGTTTCGATTCTAGCTCCTATCTTGGCTTTTCTTTATTCTGAACTATAATCTGTAAGCCAAATAAAATCTTTCCTACTCAAATTCCATTAGTCATTGTACTTTATCACTGTAAAGCAGAAAAAATCTATGACACATACAATCTAGCCATGTACTATTGAGGATAGAGTCATAGAAACAGGTCATATAAAAGAAAATTTTATATCTATGTGTATTAGGATAGTCTTGTACTATTAACAGTAATTTTGTAATGGAATTAATCTTTTCTGTATTATTTAATGAAGTATTAGCCTATCATAAAGAAGAATGATATTTACACTAACAAAAAATTTAGAATCAGCCATGATAATCAAATGTATGAAATGTATGAAATGTATGAAAAAAATGAAAACAGAGCAGGTACCATCTGACATGATAAAGAGAAATAACAGGTAGGACCATAGAAGTCTAACATGGTGATAAATAACAAGATCATGCATATTAGAAAAAAAACCAATCATGGATTAGAAGTAGACCATGTCAAATAATTCCTAGTTCTGTATTTTTTCTGAATAATATAACAATGGGTGAGGAAATATACTCTCTACCCTCTTTTAAGGTCAAGTTGAGTTGCTCTGAGAATATTCTTTATTTAACCATAATCCATATTATATTATTTCTTTGCTTAAAGAAATCCATAGAATAATTATTTTGCTTTAATACTCCAAACTTAATGGTAAATATTTCCCTTAGCATAAAGAAGGAAGACTATTAAAATATTTTAAATAGTTCTCTAAAATTTTAATCTGATGTAGAATTGTTGACACCTCCAGCAAATAGAAGTTTCAGACAGATATAAAGAACATGTATAATTAACCTACCTAACGTTCATTTTTTTTTTTCTATTTGCCTGTTCTTCTGGAGAAACAGACAGACAAAGGTGTGTGTGAGAACAGGAAGGATTTGTCTTACGGCTGATCACTCCATGCCTAGTAAATCAGGGAAAAATTTTCCCAAGACACAATCTTATATTTTTTGTCTTCATAATAAATATGTCAAAATACAAAGAAATAAACCAATAAATAAAATAAAGAAAGAATAAAAGAAAAATTCCCACTTACTCAGAGGGATTCTATTTATTTTCTAATACTGCTTGCAATACAGCATGCTTCAAAACATCACATAGAATAACAACTGACAGAAGATCCTGAAAAGGCCACAGAAGAATGACCCCTTGAGATTCTGTTTACTCAATCTCTTACTAAATGCCTCTCCAATACATTTCAGAGCATCCATTACATCTATTTTTTGAGTACTGTGTCTGCTCTGCTGTGCGGACATACTGCTAAATCCCTTCTACTTATTTTCCTTTTCCATGATTCACTTTTGGGATATGTGCAATAGAGAATATGGCAAATCCCCTGAAACACATTAAAGTAAAACAGTAAATTTAAATTTTAACTTTTTAGTTGTGATATAAAATATTATATGCCAATATTAATGTATTATATAATACTATACATGTCACACTTTCTTATTTCATTGGAATTATTGTTCATTTCTTATTGTAATTGTGATAGGTAATTTTATTAAGTTTTCTCAACTATCCCTATTGTCCTTTTATAAAACCTCTCATGTTGATTTATGAAAACTTTCGATTTGAATGAAATATCCCCATTTTTCGTATATTATTTTATTTGATGTATTCTTTATTTACATTTCAAATGATTTCCCCTTTTCTGTGTCCCCACTCCCCACAAGTCCCATAAGCCCTCTTCCCTCCTCCTGTTCCACCATCTAAACCTTCCCATTTCCCTGTTCTGGAATTCCCCTATTACTCTTGCACTGAGTCTTTCCAGAACCAGGGCCACTCCTCCATTCTCTTTGGACATCAATTAATATGTGGATTATTTCTTGGGTATTCCAAGTTTCAAAATTAATATCCACTTATCAGAGAGTGCATACCATGATTGATCTTTTGAGACTGGGTTACCTCACTTAGTATGATATTCTCGAACTCCATCTATTTGTCGAAGAATTTCATGAATTCATTGTTTCTAATGGCTGAATAGTACTCCATTGTGTAAATATACCACATTTTTTGTATCCATTCCTCTGTTGAGGGACACCTGAGTTCTTTCCAGCTTCTGGCTACTACAAATAGGGCTGCTATGAACATAGTGGAACATGTGTCCTTATTGCATGCTGGGCAATCCGCTGGGTATATGCCCAGGAGTAGTATAGCAGGGTCCTCCATAAGTGTCATGGCCAGTTTTCTGAGGAACCTCCAGAATGATTTCCAAAGTGGTTGAACCATCTTAAAATCCCACCAGCAGTGGAGGAGTGTTCCTCTTTCTCGACGACCTTGCCAGCACCTGCTGTCTCCTGAGTTTTTGACCTTAGCCATTCTGACTGGTGTGAGGTGAAATCTCAGGATTGTTTTGATTTGCATTTCCCTAATGATTAATGATGTTGAACATTTCTTTTTTTTTTTTAACTTTTTTTATTCCTTAAATTTTTTATTTACATTTCAAATGATTTCCCCTTTTCTAGCCCCCCACTCCCCTAAAGTCCCATAAGCCCCCTTCTCTCCCCCTGTAATCCCACTCACCCCTTCCCACTTCCCCATTCTGGTTTTGCCTAATACTGCTTCACTGAGTCTTTCCAGAACAAGGGGCCACTCCTCCCTTCTTCTTGTACCTCATTTGATGTGTGGATTATGTTTTGGGTATTCCAGTTTTCTAGGTTAGTATCCACTTATTAGTGAGTGCATACCATGATTCACCTTTTGAGCCTGGGTTACCTCACTAGTATGATGTTCTCCAGCTCCATCCATTTGCCTAAGAATTTCATGAATTCATTGTTTCTAATGTCTGAATAGTACTCCATTGTGTAGATATACCACATTTTTTGCATCTACTCTTCTGTTGAGGGATACCTGGGTTCTTTCCAGCATCTGGCAATTATAAAAAGGGCTGCTATGAACATAGTAGAGCATGTATCCTTATTACATGGTGGGGAATCCTCTGGGTATATGCCCAGGAGTGGTATAGCAGGATCTTCTGGCAGGGAGGTGCCCAGTTTTCGGAGGAACCACCAGACTGATTTCCAGAGTGGTTGTACCAATTTGCAACCCCACCAGCAGTGGAGGAGTGTTCCTCTTTCTCCACACCCTCTCCAACACCTGCTGTCTCCTGAATTTTTAATCTTAGCCATTCTGACTGGTGTAAGATGAAATCTCAGGGTTGTTTTGATTTGCATTTCCCTAATGACTAATGAAGTTGAGCATTTTTTAAGATGTTTTTCCGCCATCCGAAGTTCTTCAGGTGAGAATTCTTTGTTTAACTCTGTACTCCATTTTTTAATAGGGTTGTTTGGTTTTCTGGAGTCTAACCTCTTGAGTTCTTTATATATCCTGGATATTAGCCCTCTATCTGATGTAGGATTGGTGAAGATATTTTCCCAATTTGTTGGTTGCTGATTTGTCCTTGTGATGGTGTCCGTTGCCTTTCAGAAACTCTGTAATTTTATGAGGTCCCATTTGTCAATTCTTGCTCTTAGAGCATACTCTATTGGTGTTCTGTTCAGAAACTTTCTCCCTGTCCGATGTCCTCAAGGGTCTTCCCCAGTTTCTTTTCTATTAGCTTCAGAGTGTCTGGCTTTATGTGGAGGTCCTTGATCCATTTGGATTTGAGCTTAGTACAAGGAGACAAGGATTGATCAATTCGCATTCTTCTGCATGCTGACCTCCAGTTGAACCAGCACCATTTGTTGAAAAGGCTATCTTTTTTCCATTGGATGTTTTCAGCCTCTTTGTCGTGGATCAAGTGGCCATAGGTGTGTGGGTTCATTTCTGGATCTTCAATCCTGTTCCAATGATCCTCCTGCCTGTCACTGTACCAATAATATGCAGTTTTTAACACTATTGCTCTGTAGTATTGCTTGAGGTCAGGAATACTGATTCCCCCAGACTTTCTTTTGTTGCTGAGAATAGTTTTAGCTATCCTGGGTTTTTTGTTATTCCAGATGAATTTGATAATTGCTCTTTCAAACTCTGTGAAGAATTGAGTTGGGATTTTGATGGGTATTGCATTGAATCTGTAGATTACTTATGGCAAAATGGCCATTTTAACTATATTGATTCTACCGCTCCAATGGCATGGGAGTTTTTCCCATTTTTTGAGGTCTTCTTCCATTTCTTCTTCAGAGTCTTGAAGTTCTTGTCATACATATCTTTCACATGTTTGGTAAGAGTCACCTCAAGATACTTTATACTGTTTGTGGCTATTGTGAAGGGGGTCATTTCCCTAATTTCTTTCTCAGCCTGCTTATCCTTTGAGTATAGGAAGGCCACTGATTTGTTTGAGTTGATTTTATTACCTGCCACTTTGCTGAAGTTGCTTATCAGCTGTAGGAGTTCTCTAGTGGAGTTTTTTTTTTGGGTCAGTTAGGTAGACTATCATGTCATCTGTAAATAATGATAGTTTGACTTCTTCCTTTCCAATTTGTATCCCTTTGACCTCCTTATGTTGTCTAATTGCCTGAGCTAGTACCTCAAGTACAATATTGAAAAGAGAAAGAGAAAGGGGGCAACCCTGTCTAGTCCCTGATTTTAGTGGGATTGCTTCAAGTTTCTCTCCATTTAGTTTGATACTGGCTACCGGTTTGCTGTATATTGCTTTTACTATGTTTAGATATGGGCCTTGAATTCCTGTTCTCTCCAAGACTTTAAGCATGAAAGGATGCTGAATTTTGTCAAATGCTTTTTCAGCATCCAATGAAATGACCATGTAGTTTTGGTCTTTGAGTTTGTTTATGTAGTGGATTGCATTGATGGATTTCCGTATATTGAACCAACCCTGCACTCCCGGGATGAAGCCTACTTGATCATTGTGGATGATTGTTTTGATGTGTTCTTGGATTCGGTTGTCAAGAATTTTATTGAGTATTTTTGCATCGATGTTCATAAGGGAAATTGGTCTGAAGTTCTCTTTCCTTGTTGGATCTTTGTGTGGTTTTGGTATCAGTGTAATTGTGGCTTCATAGAAGGAATTGGGTAGTGTTCCTTCTTTTTCTATTTTGTGGAATAATTTGAAGAGTATTGGTGTTAACTCTTCTTTGAAGGTCTGATAGAATTCTGCACTGAAACCATCTGGTCCTGTGCTTTTTTTGGTTGGAAGATTTTCTATGACTCTTTCTATTTCTTTAGGCATTATGGGACTGTTTAGATGATCTATTTCGTCCTGATTTAATTTTGGTATTTGGTATCTGTCAAGGAAATTGTCCATTTCCTCCAGATTCTCAGGTTGTGTTGAGTACAGGCTCTTGCAGTAGGATCTGATGATTTTTTGGATTTCCTCAGTTTCCGTTGTTATATCTCCCTTTTCATTTCTAAGTTTGTTAATTTGGATACTTTCTCTGTGCCCTTTGTTCAGTCTGGCTAAGGGTTTATCTATCTTGTTGATTTTCTCAAAGAACCAGCTCCTGGATTTGTTGATTCTTTCTATGGTTCTCTTTGTTTCCAATTGATTGATTTCAGCCCTGAGTTTGATGATTTCCTGTCTTCTACTCCTCCTCGGTGAATTGGCTTCTTTTTGTTCCAGGACTTTCAGGTGTGTCGTTAAGCTGCTAGTGTATGTTCTCTCCATTTTCTTTTTGGAGGCACTCAGGGCTATGAGTTTTCCTCTTAGCACTGCTTTCATTGTGTCCCAAAGATTTGGGTATGTTGTGCCTACATTTTCATTAAATTCTAAAATGTCTGTGATTTCTTTCTTTATTTCTTCTTTGGCCAAGGTGTCATTGACTAGAGTATTGTTCAGCCTCCATGTGTATGTGGGCTTTCTGTTGTTTTTGTTGCTATTGAAGACCACTTTTACTCCATAGTGATCTGATAGGAGGCATGAGATTACTTCGATCTTCTTATATTTGTTGAGGTCTGTCTTGTGACCAATTATATGGTCGAATTTGGAGAAGGTACCATGAGGTGCTGAGAAAAAGGTATATTCTTTTGCTTTAGGATAGAATGTTATATATATATTTATGTTAAATCTAATTGGTCCAAAGCTTCAATTAGTTTCATTATGTCCCTGTTTAGTTTCTGTTTTCCTGATAGGTCCATTGAGTAAAGTGTGGTGTTAAAGTCACCCACAATTATTGTGTTAGGTGCAATGTGTGCTTTGAGCTTTAATAAAGTTTCTTTTATGAAAGAGGGTGCTCTTGCATTTGGAGCATAGATGTTCAGGATTGAGAGTTCTTCTTGTTGTATTTTTCCTTTGACCAGCAAGAAGTGTCCCTCAGAGTCTCTTTTGATGACTTTGGGTTGAAAGTCAATTTTGTCTGATATTAAAATGGCTACTCCAGCTTGTTTCCTGAGACCATTTGCTTGTAAAATTGTCTTCCAGCCTTTTACTCTAAGGTAGTGTTTGACCCTTAGGTGTGTTTCCTGTAAGTAGCAAAATGTAGGGTCCTGTTTACGTATCCAGTCAGTCAGTCTATGTCTTTTTATTGTGGCATTGAGTCCATTGATGTTAAGAGATATTAAGGAATAGTGATTGTTACTTCCTGTCATTTTTGACGTTATTTTTTAAATTTGATTGGTTACCTTCTTTCGGGTTTGGTGAAAGGTTACTATCTTGCTTTTTCCAGGGTGACGTTTCCCTCCTTGTATTGGTGTTTTCCTCCTATTATTCTTTGTAGGGCTGGGTTTGTGGATAGATATTGGGTAAACTTGGTTTTGTCATGGAATATCTTAGCTTCTCCATCTATGCTGATTGAGCGTTTTGCTGGATATAGTAGTTTTGGCTGGCATTTGTGTTCTCTTAGAGTCTGCATGAGATCTGCCCAGGATCTTCTAGCCTTCATAGTCTCAGGTGAAAAGTCCGCTCTGATTCTGATAGGTTTTCCTTTATATGTTACTTGGCCTTTTTCTCTTACTGCCTTTAATGTTTTTTCTTTGTTTAGTAATTTGGTGTTTTGATTATTATGTGACAGGAAGTATTTCTGTTCTGTTCTACTCTGTTTGGAGTTCTGTAGGCTTCTTGTATATTCATAGGCATCTCTCTCTTTCAGTTAAGGAAGTTTCTTGCATAATTTTATTGAAGATATTTGCTGGCCCTTTAAGTTGTAAATCTTCACTCTCATCTATGCCTATAATCCTTAGGTTTGGTCTTCTCATTGTGTCCTGGATTTCCTGGATATTTGGGGTTACAAGCTTTTTGCATTTTGCATTTTCTTTAACTGTTGAGTCCATAGTTTCTATAGTATCTTCAGCATCTGAGATTCTTTCTTCTATCTCTTGCATTCTGTTGTTGATATTTGCATCTATGTCCACTGATTTCTTCCCAAGGCTGTCTATCTCCAAAGTTGCCTCCCTTTGAGTTTTCTTAATTGTTTCTACTTCTGATTTTAGATCCTGGATGGTTTTGCTTAGCTCCTTCACTTGCTTGTTTGTGCTTTCCTGTAATTCTATAAGAGATTTTTGTGTTTCCTCTTTCATGACCTCAGCCTGTTGACCAAAGTTCTCCTGTATTTCTTTAAGTGTTTTTTGCGTTTCCTCCTTATTGGCTTTTGTATTCTCCAGGATTTCTTTCAATGATTTTTGTGTTTCCCTTGCAAGGGCTTCTAACTTTTGATCCATTTTCTCCTGAATTTCTTTAAGTATGTCCTTTATGTGTTCCTGTACCAGCATCATGACCAGTGATTTTAAATCCATTTACTGGTGTGATGGGGGTACCCAGGACATGCTGGTAAAGGAGAATTGGGTTCAGATGTTGCCATATTGCCTTGATTTCTGTTAGTGACGTTCCTGCGTTTGCCTTTTGCCATCTAGTTCTCACTGGTGTTAGTTGGTCTTGTCAATGCTGGACTCACCAGTGCAAGCTGCCCCTTCCCAGGTGGCCTCTGGTGCACAGCTTACCTCCTGCACTGCCTGTAGACAGGGTGCTGCTGCCCAGGCTGTTCAGATACAGAAGCAGACACCTGAAGGCTCCTGCTGGGGCCTGGTGGATTCACTGGAGCACACTGACTTCTCCCTGCTGGCCGCCGGGAAGCCCTTCTTGCCACTTTCAGGACCTGGAGATTTGGTGTTGACTCCCAGGCTGATCTGGATCCGGAAGCGGAGAGGTCTGAGGGCTACTGCCAGAGGCCTCAGGACTGAAGCCTAAGCTCTGTGCCACAGGAATGAGCTGTGCTGTGAGCTCCCAGACTGCCTCTGGGTGCACACCAGCTCTCTTGCACTTCCTGGAGACCGAGTGCTGTGGCCCAGGCTGTTCATATCCCAAAGCAGGCGCCTGAAGGCTCCTGCTGGAGCCCACTGGATTCACCAGAGCACACTGACTTCTCCCCGCTGGCCGCCTGGAAGCCCCACTTGCCTCTTTCAGGACCTGGAGATGTGGTGTTGCAGCCCAGGCTGATCTGGATCCGGAAAGGCCTCAGGACTGAAGCCTAAGCTCTGTGCCACAGGAATGAGCTGTGCTGTGATCTCCCAGACTGCCTCTGGGCACACACCAGGTCTCCTGCACTTCCTGGAGACTGAGTGCTGTGGCCCAGGCTGTTCAGATTCCAAAGCAGGCACCTGAAGGCTCCTGCTGGGGCCCGCTGGATTCACTAGAGGACACTGACTTCTCCCTGATGGCCGCCCGGAAGCCCCACTTGCCTCTTTCAGGACCTGGAGATGTGTTGCTGCTCAGGCTGATCTGGATCCGGAAGTGGAGAGATCTGAGGGCTACCGCCAGAGGCCTCAGGACTGAAGCCTAAGCTCTGTGCCACAGGAAGGAGCTGTGCTGTGAGCTCCCAGACTGCCTCTGGGCGTACACCAGGTCTCCTGCACTTCCTGGAGACTGAGTGCTGTGGCCCAGGCTGTTCAGATCCCAAAGCAGGCGCCTGAAGGCTCCTGCTGGGGCTGCTGGATTCACCAGAGGACACGGACTTCTCCCCGCTGGCCACCTGGCAGCCCCACTTGCCTCTTTCAGGACCTGGAGATGTGGTGTTGCCGCCCAGGCTGATCTGGATCTGGAAGCGGAGAGGTCTGAGGGCTACCGCCAGAGGCCTCAGGACTGAAGCCTAAGCTCTGTGCCACAGGAACGAGCTGTAGTCTCCTGAGTTTTTGACCTTAGCCATTCTGACTGGTGTAAGGTGAAATCTCAGGGTTGTTTTGATTTGCATCTCCCTAATGACTAATGATGTTGAGCACTTCTTAAGGTGCCTCTTGGTCATCCGAATTTCTTCAGGTGAAAATTCTTTGTTTAGATCTGTACCCCATTTTTTAATAGGGTTATTTGGTTCCCTGGGGGTCTAACTTCTTGAGTTCTTTGTATATATTGGATATAAGCCCTCTATCAGATGTAGGGTTGGTGAATATCCTTTCCCAATTTGATGGTTGCTGTTTTGTCCTTTTAACAGTGTTCTTTGCCTTACAGAAACTCTGTAATTTTATGAGGTCCCATAACAATAACAGTTTGTTTGGGATTGAGGCTAAGTACTAAGAGTATGTCTGATGTCTGTATTCCAGTCAGAGCAGCTATGTTGCTGGATTAAAATTCCTCTACAGATATCTCTTGAAGTTGTCTCTTTTGACACACATCCTCATACAGACTCCTTCTAAGACAGTTATACCACCTCCCAATAGTCAACTAATAATATTTAATCACATATATATGATTATATATATAATCATATATATACATATATGTATTATTATGTATATACACATATATATTAATATATAATACATATATCAATATGTATTATATATTAATATATATGTGTATATACATATATATATGATTATATATATACATATATATATTAATATATATTATATATATATTATATATAATACATATATATATATATATTAATCTATTGAATAATTCAGTCATTATCAAATTATATTCTCTGGAAATACCTCCCTGAAAGCCAAATACAATCTTCAATGAGCTAGGCAACTTTCTACCCAATAAATTGAAAATGAAGATGAAACATGTGTTTAAACTTTCTTTATAGTCATGTTTTCTGTCTTTTTTAGTTGCCGTTACCAGGTTTTGACTTAACTTTGTCTTTTCCTCTGGCTCTTGTTTATAAAATATTTAATATGAAATTCTCTTGACTATCTGGCACAACTTCTCAATTACATACAAAGACTGAACTCCAGGCCACTATACAATCTCTTAAAGAACAAGAATTCATTAAAAAATTCAGAACAATTTGAATGCTATTCTATAAAAAACAATGTACTTTATGCATATTGTAATTGGGCACTATTACTAGAAAGGGATGAAACATTCATCATACGAATGAATAGTGCTAATATAACTTGAATAACACAGTTTTCCTTTTTTCCCCACAACTTATGAGTAATATAAGTTAGATTAAATCTCTAACTTTATTACTTAGAAGTCATACTGCACAAATAAAAGCCAGGTGCTACCAATGATAATGTCAAAGGACATTTGGTTTGATTTTTATGATGGAATACCACCTTCCTATTAAAAGTCAAACACTGTGTTTCAAAAGGTTAAATAGGAATATATTTAATGAGAATTCTAGCAGGCTAAATTTGAAATGCAGAATGTTTACAGTAGAAAAATAATTTCTGGTCCTATTGAAATCTACTTTGGATATATTTGCAGTCAATTTAAAATCTGGAACTCTTATATAATGACAGTTCAATAATGTCTACATAAAAACATCTATAAAAGACACAATTACATACAATTACATTCAAATATTCAAAATAAAATGAAATAATAATATGGTATATTACATAGGCCTGAGAAATGGTAAATTACTAATTAGAGTTTTAAACTATTGAAGTGTGACATGATGAGGTTACATCTAGATGAACCTGTGATAAACTGAAAATATGCTAATGGTTTATTTACTTGGCTTCAGGCACTGATCATGATGCCTTAGCTTTAAGGCACACTGTGATCTGTTCTATTTACTTCATCACTGTGTTGTAGATTGAAGATTTGGGTGCTGTTACAGCACATAATTGGGGAAGTTAAATATTAGGTACTATTTCCAAGATCAAGCATCAGTAGCTGATGACATATACAAAGTTGAAAACTTGAAGATGATTCTTTTGAAAAAGTGTGAATTTTACATGGATATAAAACCAACAATCTAAACTGTTCCAGCATGAATTGAGATATATACAAAAAATAACAGAAAACCCTACAGGATTATGTAACAATGTATAAAGAAATGGCAGTATGTACACTTCTAGCTATTGAGACACAATATCAAAGGAGCATCAACTTAAGTGAGGAAGGCTTTATTTGAATTACAGTTTGAAATGCACATTTTAACATGGCATGGAGCACACTACAACAGGTTCAGGAAGTTTGTCACATCATATCCACACTGTGAAAACAGGGAATAAACAGGAACTAGAGGGAATGATGTACCATCTCCAGTCCAACCTTCACTGACTCACTCCGGGGATATTTCACATCCTAAAGTTTGTTTTGACTCTCCCATACAAAGTTATTCACTAGAGACCAAGTCCAACATTTAGCTCATGAGGACATTTTACATTCTAAATGATAACAGCAATGAAGAAATGTGTTTCCCAGATTGCAGATAAGAATCAACTTACATTGAAAGGGACATGGGATTACATTGAGGGATTTCTGAATTACCTCAATGTATGTTTCTCATCACTATTAAGTGGCTTAAAAGATATTTTTATTTCTTTTATAATCATATTTTTTGAAATTATAATGTAATATACCATTTCCTTTTGTTTCCTACTTCCAAGCCCTGCTTTACTACCCTCCTTACTCTTTCAAATAAGTAGAGATCCACAGGGATTAGCACACTAACTAGTCATTTATTAACAAGTAGACAGCTAAATTTTATTTCTTCACTAACGTTATCAAAGCATTGTGTTTCTGAAATTTCTAATATTGAGGAATAGTTAACAGGAGTGACATTAATTAGATATGTATTTTATATTGTGTTTTCAGTGACTAAACCTTCGTTGGATGAAGACTTCCTTTGAAATATAAACATTAGAATGAAATATAAGGCTATAAAGCCGATACCCTTGATGAAAGGAACAGGGAACAACTTTGAGTAAAATGAGTTAAAAGTAGAAATTTCCTTCCTCTCTGTCAATGATCATTGTATTATAAAAATAAATTCTATGTCTGTTCTTTTGTGACTGGGTTACCTCACTCAAGATCATATTTTCTAGTTCCATTCATTTGTCTAATAATTTCACAAATTTATTGGGGTTTTTTTGTTTTGTTTTTTGTTTTCTTGTTTTTTTATTGAGTATCTTCTTCATTTACATTGCCAATTGTAAAACCTTTCCCAATTTCCCCCTTCCCATAAGCCCCCCTCTCCAAAGATTCCCAACCCTTCCTCCCACTCTCTGCCTCTGTGTATATGCTTCTCTACCCCACATACTCCCACCCCCCACTCCAGACCGTTTCCTTGTTTATGTTGAGCTTTTGGGCAAACATCTGCTTATTAGTGAGTACATACCATGTAAGTACTTTTGTGACTGGGTTACCTCGCTCCGGATGACACTTTCTAGTTTCATCCATTTGCCTAAGAATTTCATGAATTCATTGTTTTTTTCTCTTTTTTTTTAATTCGATAAATTTTTTATTTACATTTCAAATGATTTCCCCTTTTCTAGACCCCCACTCCCCGAAAGTCCCATCAGCCCCCTTCTCTCCCCCTGTTTTCCCACCCAGCCTTTCCCACTTCCCTGTTCTGGTTTTGCCCTATACTGCTTCACTGAGTCTTCCCAGAACAAGGGGCCACTCCTCCGTTCTTCTTGTACCTCATTTGATGTGTGGATTATGTTTTTGGTATTCCAGTTTTCTAGGTTAATATCCACTTATTAGTGAGTGCATACCATGATTCACCTTTTGAGTCAGGGTTACCTCACTTAGTATGATGTTCTCCAGCTCCATTCATTTGCCTAAGAATTTCATGAATTCATTGTTTCTAATGGCTGAATAGTACTCCATTGTGTATATATACCACATTTTTGCATCCACTCTTCTGTTGAAGAATAGCTGGGTTCATTCCAGCTTCTGGCAATTATAAATAGGGCTGCTATGAACATAGTGGATCATGCATCCTTATTACATGCTGGGGAATCTTCTGGGTATATGCCCAGGAGTGGTATAGCAGGATCTTCTGGAAGTGAGGTGCCCAGTTTTCAGAGGAACTGCCAGACAGATTTCCAGAGTGGTTGTACCAATTTGAAACCCCACCAGCAGTGGAGGAGTGTTCCTCTTTCTCCACATCCTTGCCAACATCTGCTGTCTCCTGAATTTTTAATCTTAGCCATTCTGACTGGTGTAAGGTGAAATCTCAGGGTTGTTTTGATTTGCATTTCCCTAATGACTAATGAAGTTGAGCATTTTTTAAGATGCTTCTCCGCCATCCGAAGTTCTTCAGGTGAGAATTCTTTGTTTAACTCTGTACTCTGTTTTTTAATAGGGTCATTTGGTTTTCTGGAGTCTAACTTCTTGAGTTCTTTATATATATATTGGATATTAGCCTTCTATCTGATGTAGGGTTGGTGAAGATCTTTTCCCAATTTGTTGGTTGCCAAGTTGAACCAGCACCATTTGTTGAAAAGGCTATCTTTTTCCATTGGATGTTTTCAGTCCCTTTTTCAAGGATCAAGTGGCCATAGGTGTGTGCGTTCATTTCTGGATCTTCAGTCCTGTTCCATTGATCAGCCTACCTGTCACTGTACCAATACCATGCAGTTTTTAACACTATTGCTCTGTACTATTGCTTGAGGTCAGGGATACTGATACCCCCAGAATTTCTTTTATTGTTGAGAATAGTTTTAGCTATCCTGGGTTTTTTGTTATTCCAGATGAATTTGAGGATTGCTCTTTCTAACTCTGTGAAGAATTGAGTTGGGAATTTGATGGGTATTGTGTTGGACCAAATAGATCATCTAAACAGTCCCATAACCCCTAAAGAAATAGAAGGTCATAGAAAGACTTCCAACCAAAAAAAAAAAAAAAAAAAAAAAAAAAGCACAGGACCAGATGGTTTCAGTGCAGAATTCTATCAGACCTTCAAAGAAGAGTTAACACCAATACTCTTCAAATTATTTCATAAAATAGAAACAGAAGGAACACTGCCCAATTCCTTCTATGAAGCCACAATTATGCTGATACCCAAACCACTCAAAGATCCAACAAAGCAAGAGAACTTCAGACAAATTTCCCTTATGAACATCGATGCAAAAATACTCAATAAAATTCTTGCCAACCGAATCCAAGAACACATCAAAATGATCATCCACCATGATCAAGTAGGCTTTATCCCAGGAATGCAGGGTTGGTTTCAATATATGGAAATCCATCAATGCAATCCACTACATAAACAAACTCAAAGAAAAAAAAACACATGGTCATTTCATTGGGTGCTGAAAAAGCATTTGACAAAATTCAGCATCCTTTCATGCTTAAAGTCTTGGAAAGAACAGGAATTCAAGGCCCATACATAAACATTGTAAAAGAAATATACAGCAAACTGGTAGCCAGCATCAAACTAAATGGAGAGAAACTTGAAGCAATCCCACTAAAATCATGGACTAGACATGGCTGCCCCCTTTCTACTTATCTTTTCAGTATTGTACTTGAGGTACTACCTCAGGCAATTAGACAACATAAGGAGGTCAAAGGGATACAAATTGGAAAGAAAGAAGTCAAACTATCATTATTGGCAGATGATATGATAGTCTACCTAAGTGACCCAAAAAACTCTACTCAAGAACTCCTACAGCTGATAAACAACTTCAACAAAGTGGCAGGTTATAAAATCAACTCAAGCAAATCAGTAGCCTTCCTATACTCAAAGGAAGCAGGCTGAGAAAGAAATTAGGTAAATGACACCCTTTACAATAGCCATAAACAGTAAAAAGACCTTGGGGTGACTCTTACCAAACATGTGAAAGATCTGTATGACAAGGACTTCAAGACTCTGAAGAAGGAAATGGAAGAAGACCTCAAAAAATGGAAAAACCTCCCATGCTCATGGATCGGCAGGATTAATATAGTTAAAATGGCCATTTTGCCAAAAGCAATATACAGAATTCACTGTTTTTAATAGCTGAATAGTACTCCATTGTGTATATATATACCACAGTTTCTGTATCCATTCCTCTGTTGAGGGATATCTGGGTTCTTTCCAGCTTCTGGCTATTATAAATAAGGCTGCTATGAACATAGGTGAGCATGTGCCCTTATTACATGTAGGAGCACCTTCTGGGTATATGCCCTAATAATTAAGTAATACTACATTGTGTAAATGTACCACATTTCCTTTATCCATTCCTCTGTGGAATTACATCTGGTTTATTTCCTGCTTCTGGCTTTTATAAATAAGACTGCTATGAACATAGTGGAGCATGTGTCCTTGTTATATGCTGGAGCATCATTTGGGTATATGCCCAGGAATGGTTTAGCTGGTATGTTCAGTTTTCTGAGGAAACACCAAACTGAGTTCTGGAGTGGTTGTACCACCTTGCAATCCCAGCAACGATGGAGCAGCACTCCTCTTTTCTCCACATCCTTGCCAGCATCTATTGTCACCTGAGTTTTTCATCTGACCCGTTCTCACTGCTGTGAGGTATCATCTAATGGATGTTTTGACTTGCATTTTCCTGATAACTAAGGATTTTGACCATTTCTTTAGGTACTTCTAGACCATTCAAATTTTCTCAGTTGAGAATTCTCTATTTAGCTCAGTCCCCCAATTGTTTATGGGGTTATTTGGTTCTCTGGAGTGTAACTTCTTGATTTATTTGTATACATTGAATATTAGCTCTCTATTGGACATAGGATTGGTAAAGATCATTTCCCAATCTGTTGGTTGCCATTTTGTCCTACTGACAGTGACCTTTGCTTTACAGAAGCTTTGCAAATTTATGAGTTCCCATTTGTCTATTCTTGATCTTAGAGCACAAGTCATTGGTGTTTTGTTCAGGAAATTTTCCCAGGTGTCATGTGCTCAAGGCTTTCCCCTACTATCTCTTCTATTAGATTCAGTGTATCTGGTTTTATGTGGAGGTCCTTGATCCATTTGGCCTTGAGCTCTGTACAGGGAGATAAGAAAGGATTAATTTGCATTGTTCTATATGTTGACTGCCAGTTGAGCTAGCACCATTTGCTGAAAACGATGTCTTTTTCCCACTGGATGGTTTTAGTTCCTTTGTCAAAGATCAAGTAATCATAAGTAAGTAGGTTCATTTCTGGGTCTTCAATTCTATTCCATTGATCTACTTGCCTGTCATTAAATCAAAACCATACAGTTTTGTTTTGTTTTTTATCATTATTGCTCTGTAGTACAATTTGAGGTCTGGGATGGTGATTCCCCAAGAAGTTTTTTTTAGAAGGGGGGGGGCACAAAATACTCACAGGAGGAAATATGGGCCCAAAGTGTGGAACAAAGAGTGAAGGAAAGTGAAGGAAAGACAATCGAGAGACTTTCCAACCTGGGATCAATCCCATATATAGTCACCAAATGCAGACATAATTGCAGATGCCAAGAAGTGATTGCTGACAGGAGCCTGATATATCTGTCTCTTGAGAGGTTCTGCCAGAGCCTTACAAATACAGAAGTGGATGCTGGAAGCCAACTATTGGACCAAGCACGTGGTCTACAATGGAGGAGTTAGAGAAAGGACTGAAGGACCTGATGGGGTTTGCAACCCCATAGGAAGAACAACAATATCAACCAACTAGGCTTCCCAGTGCTTCCAGGGACTAAACCACCAACCAAGAGTACATATGGAGAGGCCTATGGCTCCAGCTGCACATGTAGTAGATGATGACCTTGTTGGGCATCAATGGGTGGAGAGGCCCTTGGTCCTGTGAAGGATTGATGCTCCAGTGTAGGGGAAGGTTAGGTTGGGTCGGAGGGAGTGTGTGGTTGGAGGAGCACCCTAATAGAAGCAGGGGCAGCGTGGATAAGCAGTTTTCAGAGTGGAAGCAAGGAAAGGGAATAACATTTGAAATGTAAATAAAGGAAATATCCAATGAAAAATAAAACAAATAGGCTCTAAAATTTATGAGAAATATATCATTTATTTCTTGAAAATTTTCATGGTTACTGTTATATTATTATGTTGAGATACCATGATCAAGGCAACATCTAAAAACAATCATTTAATTGGGGGTTTGCTAATAGTTGTAATGAGTCGACCATGGTCATCATGGCAAAAAGCATGGTGATAGGCAGGTAGGCATGATATTGAAGCAGTATCTGTGAAATTAATCTTAACTGTAGGGTGGAGGCAGAAAGAAAGCAAGGTTGACCCTGGAGTGGGCTTTTAAAACCTCAAAGCTCACTTCTGGTGATATAGGACTTCTACCAAGACCACACCTGCTAATCATTCCCAACAGTCTCACAACTTGGAACCAAACATTCAATTATATGAGCATGTGGGTACAATTCTCAAACTTCCACTTTCAGTATAACAATAATTAAGCAATATAATAAGTTACAGAGGTAATAACTTTTACTGATTATGCAGATACAAGAACATTATTTGAATAAAATGAATATAAATTTATTTACTAGTAACAATAAATTTTTGAAGTGTTTACAAACAGAAAGTAGGTTGGAAATACCACTCTTCTTTCATTTTGTTCCTAGGCAGCAAATACTGTAAAACTTCACATGAGGCTGGAATATGTTTGATTCTGCCACAGAAATATTAAAATCCTGAAAATAACGCTTGGCATACATTTACTTGGGAGAGAGGAATGTTCTCTATAAATTATAAAATTTAAAAATTGATCCATTCTCCTTTGCTAAGTACACACCTTTATTTCCTCTTCCCAAAAAATATAAATCTAATAAAGCCAGATGGCACAAATATAGTGTGCTATTTGAATGAAAAAAATGAAAAATGTTAATTCTTTAACATACATGAACCTTCCCTAGTGTGAAAAGTATCAACTCTTTAAAGGACTAGAGGAGCATTTAATATATGAAGAACTTAATTTAATAGGACCCTAGAAACCTGAAAAGCAAGTTACTCTGTGGGAGAATCTGGCTTATTAAGTTCAATGATGCAGCACCCAATGGTATTGAATTTTTAATGAATTCATGAAACTAATAAATCATCTTGGGCTTCAAGTGAAATATAATTTATGAAATATTTATTACCCATGATTATCATGTATTAAACATAAGATTTAAAAATCTCAGCAAATGTGTAGTCCTAGTTGGATAACTACCATAGCTCTCAAGAATTAGTTAATACCTTTTGACACTAGCAGAGTTCATATTTCTAATGAACATCATCTTACTCTTTGATACCTAGCTCATCACTTTGTCATTTGGAGAGCTGTACAAATGTCTATTCATTTTGCATGTATCCTTTGCTCTGACTTATAAATCTGCTCATTTATTTCCTTTTGAGGAACTTTATATCTATGTCTAGGCTCAATGTCCCTCAGAATTACTTTGACAGAAGGAAAATTATACTATCTAGGAAGGGTCTTGGACACAAAATGAGCCTTGATATCACTGAAATAAGTATTTAGGTTAGAGTTGCCTTCCATTGCACTAGCACAATTCAAAGAACAGTCACAGATTTAATATCTGTCTGGATAAGATTAGACATCCCATTGTTGAAAACAAACATTATGAAGGAAACATTAGTTTCCTTCATTTGGTATGTGTGTCAAAGAATGTAAAAAATTCTCAAAAGCCTAGCCTTCCAGATTGTACCATATCATCAACTTAGAACCAGATGGAATTTATCAAACAGTTCAACTTCCTTTTGAAATATTTAAATGATTTATATAAAAGCTGATAAGCTTTTATTGTTTGATACTTTATAATAACTAAACTAAATGGAATACACATCCTTACTACTGCAGTCTATACCACAGACATCTATATTTATTTCTTAAACAATGAAAGAAAATGTGACAATAAAATTCAGCTTTCCAATTATAAATATTAAACTGATACAAAGTATTAAATTGGGTATTTGTAAACACTATATGGAGAGAAATATCAAACTTTATTTGAGAAAAGGACTGAAGTTATTATTTAGTTAATGTAACTATGTGACATTTAGTCACATAATTATAATATAATTTCACATAAACATATACACAAATAGACAAGTACTGTGATATTTTAGGAAGTACAAAATTTTAATTTCGAAACTGATTTTCATAGTGAAATTTACTAAAATTTTAAATTAATATTTAAAAGTATTCAGTATATATTGTTAGGTCTTCATTGTGTTTCAGAGATAAGACAGCCAAAAACAAATATGTTAGGATCCTTATATTCTAGTTGAAAAAGGATAATATTACATAGAATTACATAGAAAAATAATTTGCATGTTGCATGTAATATGTTCACATTAAAAGAGCTCAATTACTGGATAGATACTTTGAGAAGACATGGAACACTTTCTGCTGTTTGGCTTTTTAACAAGGGGAAAAGCAAAGGGAAAGATGACAGTGTGACTATGTAGCACATATTCAAGGACACAATGAAATTGGTGTGGGCTATCTGAGAAAATGAGATTTGGATGAGCTGTGAATGGAGGTTAAGGTGCATGAGACTAGGGCAAGGGCTTCTTAAAGGTTTCTCCTCTTATTCCAAAGAAAATGAGTAATCAGTTAAAAATTTGTATCACATGCCAAATTCTACTCCACATTTTTAAAGGTGAAGGTTCAAAAATATCAGCACAAAGAGGAATCTTACATTAACCATTTGTTACCTATATCACCAAAAGAGGTGAATATTAATATTAAATGAAGGCATACCACATGAAAGCCATGTTTAGAACTATTGAATATACAATAAGCTGTTTAGTAGTTACCTAGTAAGCATGTTACTATTGGATAAAATGAAATTTAATTAGGTGTTACAATGTATGCAAAGACATAATAATGATGTTCCTGGTGGTCTCTGAAGATGCACTAGGTAATCAATGAATTAGGAAGAGAGTGAAATTTTTGATAAGTATTTAGGAACATAATTGGAAGAATAGGGCTGACACTTAAATGTAATAGGGAAAATAAAAAAGTACAGTAAGTTCAGGTTACTATGCAGCAATGAGCAATATCAGTTGACACATTCAACAAATTTTCCATGTTGAAACATTTTCAAACACATTAAGTGTACTAATGAACATTATGCATTAAAACCATAAGATAGTCATTTAGGTTGTAAGAATATAATCATTTAACATTTACCATGTTTCCCATAAAAATTCTGTTATCTTTATGAGATAGGTTTAAGGTCAGCATCATGCTTTTGGTGTGTTTGAGTATCCAGGGCTTGCTTGTTGGGAGTACTTGGTTCTGATGGTGAGAGGAAAGCCCAAGAACATAGGCAACAGAAGATAATATATTTTGGCCTATCTCATAAAGATAACAGAGACCTTTAAGGAGCATATAAATAAGTCACTTAAAGAGGAAATCACAGGGGAGCAGGTAGAAGCCATTAAAGAGGAAACAAATCCTTTAAAGAAATACAGGAAAACACAATCAAGCAGGTGAAGGAATTAAACAAAGGGGCCAAGTCCTAAAAATGGAAGGAGAAAAAATAAAGAAAACATAAATGGAGACAACCATGGAAATGGAAAACCTATGAATGTATACAGGAACTACAGATACAAGTACCACCCACAGAATACAAGTGATAGAAGAGAGAATCTCAGGCACAGAAGATACCATAGAAGTTATTGACACAACAGTCAAAAAAACAAAATATAATGTTTAACAATCTTCTAACACAAAACATCCAGGAAAACCAAGGACACAATATAAAGACCAATGCTAAGAATAATAAGAATAGAAATAGTGAAGATTCCTAGCTCAGAGGACCAGGAAACTTGTTCAACAAAATCATAGAAGAAAAGTGTCGTAACTTAAAGAAAGAGATAACCATAAATATACAAGAATCCTACAGAGCATCAAATAGATTGGACTAAAAAAAAAATAAAACCTTCCTGTTACATAATAATCAAAATACTAAAATATTGCAAAATATTTTTATATAGCAAAATATAATTTTAAAAGCAATAAGGGGAAAAAGCCAAGTAAAGTAAAAGGCAGTCCTATCTTAACTACAGCAGACTTCTCAATATAGACTCCAAAAGCCAGAAGATCCTGGACAGATGCCATCCAGAACCTAATAGAACACAAATGCCTCTTTGTCTCTTAATCCAACAAAATTCCCAACCAGCACATATAGAGAAAGCAAAAAAATTTCATGACATAATTAAAATTAAACAAAATCTACTTACTAATCCTACTCTACAGAGGATTCTAGAAAGAAAACCCTACGCAAAGAGATATCTACACCAAAGAAAAATCAAGAAATTAAACATCTCATAACAAATCCAAAAAAGAGAGAATCACACACATGATACTACCTCCAACAACAAATATAAAAGGAACTAACAATCCTCTGTCTTTAATATTTCTCAATATCAATGAACTTAATTCTTCAATAAAAGACACAAGTTAACACGGTGTATACACAAGCAGCATCCAGCATTTGCTGGAAACACACCTCAGTGACCAAAAACAAACACTACCACAGAGTGAAAGGCTGAAAGAGTGAAAGGCTGGAAGTAAGTTTTCCCAGCAAATGATCCCAAGAAATAACCTGGTAGCCTATGTCTTTTTACTGGGGAATTGAGTCTATTGATGTTAACAGATATTAAGGAATCTTTGCTTCCTATTATTTTTTTTATGTTATTTTTATCTTTGTGTGGGTAACTTCTTTGGGGTTTCTTGGAAGCAGATTACTTTCTTGATTTTTTTAGGGTGTAGTTTTCGCCCTTCTGTTGGGGTTTTCCATCTATTATCCTTTGTAGGGCTGAATTTGTGGACAGATATTGTATAAACTTGGTTTTATCATGGAATATCTTGGTTTATCCATCTTTGGTAATTGAGAGTTTTGCTGGGTATACTAGTCTGAGCAGGAATTTATGTTCTCTAAGGGTCTGTATGAGATCTGCCTAAGATCTTCTACCTTTTATTCTCTCTGATGATAAGTCTGGTGTAATTCTGATAGGTCTGCCTTCATAAGTTACTTGCCCTTTTCCCCTTACTGCTTTTAATAATCTTTCTTTGTTTATTGTATTTGGTGTTTCGATTATTATGTGTCAGGAGGACTTTCTGGTCTGGTTTGGTCCAGTCTGGAGTTTTGAAGGCTAGTGAAGTGGTGGCGCATGCCTTTAATCCCAGTACTTGGGAGGCAGAGGCAGGAGAATCTATGAGATCGAGGCCAGCCTGGTCTATAGAGTGAGTTCCAGGACAGCCAGGGCTACAAAGAGAAACCCTGTCTCAAAACAAAACAAAACAAAACAAAACAAAACAAAAAATTTGTTGAACATATTTACTGGCTCCTTAAGTTGGAAATCTTTGCTCTCTTCTATACCTATAATCCTTAGGTTTGGTTTTCTGATTCTGTCCTGGATTTCCTTTGTATTTTAGATTACAAGCTTTATGCATTTTGCATTTTCTTTGACTGTTGAGTCTATGTTTTCTATGGTATCTTCAGCCCCTGAGATTCTTTCTTCTGTGTCTTGTATTCTGTTATTGATGTTGTTGATCTATAACTCCTGAATCCTTTCCAAGGTTTTCTATCTCCAGAGATGTCTCACTTTCTTATTTCTTTATTGTTTCTACTTCCACTCTTAGATCCTGGATGCTTTTGTTCAGTTCTTTCACTTGATTGTGTTTTCCTGTCATTCTTTAAGGGATTTCTGTGTTTCCTCTTTAAGGGCTTCTGCCTGTTGACCCATGATATTCTGTATTTCCTTAAGGGATTTTTGACATAGAATAATAAAAATATTTTTCATGTAAATCTTCAATTCTATCAGAAAATGTGCATAATTCCTCTTTCAATTAATTTAGTAATGTTTTATGTGTACAATCTTCAATTTTAACATGTTTTCTACATTTTCCTACAATTTTATCAGAAATATTTTCCACATAAATCCTCAATTCTATCATAAAATGTTTCTATTTCATTTTTCAATTAAAAAAAGAAATAAGCTGGAGTAGCCATTCTCATATCCAATAAAATAGACTTTGAACCAAAAGTTATAAATAGATGGGAAAGGACAATTCATACTCATCCAAGGAAAAAAATCCACCAGAATGAAATCTAAATTCTGAACATCTTTGCTCCAAATGCAAGGATACCTATGTTCATAAAAGATAATTTACTAAACTCAAAAGATTCATTGAACTTCACAGGATATTAGTGGAAGAATTCAACACCTCACTGTTACCAATGGAGTGGTCATTGAAACAGAAACTAAACACCACAGTGAAACTAATAGTTATACACCAAACATACAGTTATAAACCAAATGGGTTTAATAGATATATACAAAACATTTCATCCTAAAACAAAAGAATAGACCTTCTGCTCAGTACCTCATGGTACCTTCTCCAAAAATGACCTTATAATCAGTCACATCATAAGCCTCAACTGATACAAAAAGATTGAAATAATTGCATGCATCCTATCAGATCACCATAGACTAAGGCCAGACATCAAAACAAGAAAAGAAAAGAAAGCCCACATACTGATGGAAACTCAACAAGTCTCTATGCAATGATGATTTGGTCATGGAAGAAATAAAGAAAGACATTAAAGACTTTCTAGAATTCAATAGAAATGAAGACACAGCATTCCTAAACTTATGGAACACAATCAAAACAATGATGAGAGGAAAATTCATAGCACTAAATGCCATGGTACAGAAAGTGAAGAGATCCTACACTAACAATTTAAGAACAAACCTGAAAGCTTTAGAAAAAAACAAAGTAGTCATACCCAATAAGAGTGTATAAATATAATTTAAAAACTATACATGAGAACTATACAAAAAAATCAATGATACCAAAAACTAGTTCTTTGAGAAAATCAACAAGATAGATAAACCCCTAAGCAAACTAACTAAAAGACACAAGAGACTGTATTCAGATTAACAAAATAAGATACAAAAGGGAGATATAACAACAGAAACTGAGGAAATAAAAATCACCAGCTCTTACTGCAAAGTCTATACTCAACAAAACTGCAAAATTTAGATAAAATGAATGAATTTTTAGCAAGATACCACATACTGAAGTTAATCCAAGAGCAGATAAACTATTTAAAGAATCTTATAACACATAATCCTCCCCCAAAACCCAATAAAGACAACAACAACAACATCTGAGAGCCAGATGGTATTAGTGAAGAGATCTACCAACCTTCAAAGAAAAAATAATAGTGACATTCTTAAAACTCTATCTTCAAAATAGAAATAGAAGGAACACTACATAATGTATTCTGTGAAGCCACGCTTACCCTGATGCTTAAACCACATAAAGACCCAACAAGGAGAGACAACTTGATATCAGTTTGCTTATGAACACTAATGCCAAAATACTCAATAAAATTACCTCAAACCAAATCCCCAAAACACATCAAAATCATAAATCTCCCCAATCAAGTAGGGTTATCACAGGGTTACAATGATGATTCAGTTTTTGAAAATCCATTAACATAAACAAGTATAGAAGATTCAGTTTTTGAAAATCCATTAACATAAACCAGTATAGAAACAAACTCAAAGGAAAAGAATCACACAATCATCTCATAAATACTGAAAAAGATTTTGAGTAATACAACACCCTATCATTTTTAAAAGTAGTGGGGAACTCATGAATTTAAGGTCAATACCAAAACATAATAATATCAATATAGTGCAAACCAACAACCAACATCATACTTGATGATATCCCACTAAAGTCAGGGATAAGACAAGGAAGCTTACTCTCTCAATATTATTCAATATAGAATTCAAAATTCTTCAAAGAGCATTAAGACACCAAAAGGAGATCAAGGTGATACCAATTGGAAAAGGATAAGTCAAGGTATTGATATTTATTCATGATATGATAGTATATTTAAGTGACACCAAAAATTCTATCAGAGAACTAAAGTTGATAAACCAATTCACCCAAGTGGCTGGATTTAAAATAAATTCAAACAAGTCAGTAGCCTTCCTCTATACAAATGATTAATGGATGGGAAAAGAAAATAGAGAAAATAGCACCCTTTAAAATGGATAGAAACAATGTAAAATATCTTGGGGTAACTCTAACAAAACAAGTGAAAAATATTTATGACAAGAACTACAAGTTTCTGAAGAAAGAAAATGAAGACCTCAGAAAACTGAAAAATCTCCAATGTTAACAAATTGGTATGATTAACATGGTAAAGTGGCCATACTACGATCTATAGATTCAACACAATCTCCATCAAAATTCAAGCATGATTCTTCACAGAAGTGGACAGAGCAATCCTTAATTTCATAGGAAAAAACAAAATACCCAGGATAGTGAAAAAAAAATCTCAACAATGAAAGATCTTCTGGGGAAATCACCATTCCTGGCTATAAGCTGTACTACAGAGAAATACTGATAAAAACTGCATGGTATTGGTACAGATACAGAGGGGTCAATCAATGGAATAGAATTAACATCCCAGAAGTAAACCCACACACTTACAGATACTTGATATTTGACAAAGAAGCCAAAAACAGACAAGGAAAAAAAGAAAACATCTTCAATAAATGGTGCTGGTCTTCCTGGCAGTCAATATGTAGAAAAATGAAAATAGATCTATATTTATTACCTTGCACAAAGCTCAAGTCCAAGTGGATCAAGGACCTCAACATAAAACCAGATACACTGAATCAAAAAGAAGAGAAAGTGGGAAACAGCCTTGAACTCATTGGCGCCAGGGGAAATTTCCTCAACAGAACTCCAATGGCTCAGGCTCTAAGATCAGCAATTAATAAGTTGTGCCTCATGAAACTGGAAAGCTTCTGTATGTCAAAGGATACAGACAATAGGACACATCTGCAATCCATGAATTGGGAAAAAGTCTTCACTAATGCTACATCATATAGAGAGCTAACATCAAAAATGTATTAAGAACACAAGAAGTTAACCCCACAGAACCAAATAGAACTGTTAAATATAAAGAGATAATTCACAACAAACCAATTTTTAGTGGCTGAAAAGCACTTAAAGAAATGTTCAAAGTCATTAGCCATAAGGAAAATGCAAATCAAATGACCCTAAGATCCCAACTCATACTAATCAGAATGCCTAAGATCAAAAATTCAAGTGACAGCACATGCTGGCAAGGATGTGAAGAAAGAGGTGAAACCTCTATTGCTGGTAGGATTGCAAACAGGCACAACCACTCTAGAAATCACTCTGGCAGTTCCTCTGAAAATTGAAAATAATCCCACCTGAAAACCCAAGTATATACCCAAAAGATACCCCACCTCTGAAAACTGAAAATAGACCCACCAGAAGACCCAGCCATATACCCAAAAGACACTCCACCATTTCACAAGAGCATGTGATCCACCATGTACACCATGCCTTCTTTCTAATAGCCAGAAAGTAGAAATGATCCAGACAGATGTCTCTCAACTGAATGGACACTGAACATGGGGTTAATTTACACAATGGAATACTAATTCAGCTATTAAGAATGAGACTTCATGAATTTTGCAGGCAAATGGACGGAACTAGAAAATATCATCCTAAGTGAGTTAAGCCAGACTCAGAAGGACAGACATGGTATGTCCTCACTGATAAGTGCATATTAGCCCATAAAAGTACTGAATATGTAGGATGCAATAAGCAGAATGAAGAGAAATAAGCAGTTTCAGAGGTGTGGGGGTTGAGGATCCACTAGAATGTACCAGAGACCCAAGAAGTGAGGTACTGTCAGGACACATTGGGGATGACTTTATCCAAAATGCTCAACATTGGGGAGAGGGAACTTGAAGAATCCACCTCCAGTAGATAGACAGGGCCTCAACTGTAGGGACTGTGTTCCCAACCCAAAGTCAAATAAAAGAACTTCAGGGACAATAATAGAGAAGAGACTGAAGGAAATGCAGTCCAATAACGGAGCTAACATGGGATCCTTCTCATTTGTGGGCACCAAGGTCTGACACTATTACTGATGCTATGACGTGCTTGCAGACAAGACCCAAACATGTCTGTCCTATCTATGAGAGGCCCTACCAGCAGTTGACTAAGACAGATGCAGATACTTAACCCAACCATTAGCATGATGTCTGCTACCACTATGGCTAAATTAGGGGAAGTATTGAGGAAACTGAAAGGGAGGGCAACCCCATAGGAAGACCAGCAGTCTGAACTGACCCAGACTCCTGGGAGCTCCCAGACACTCTCCCACCAACCAGGCAGTCTACAGGAGCTGGTGTGAGCTCCCAGCACATATATGGTAGATGACTGTCTGTTCTGGCCTCAGTCAGAGACTAGGAACCTAATCATTGGGAGACTTGATTTCCCATGGAGGGGGGAGGCCAGGCAGGCTTAGCAACCTCTCAGAGTCAGGGAGAAAGAGGAAATGGATGAGGAACTGTGGGACAGGGAGCCAGGAAGGCAGGTAATGGCTGGATTGTAAATAAATATAATAAAAATGAAAAAGATAAAAAGGTAAAAGTTATCGTGTGTGTGTGTGTGTGTGTGTGTGTAACATTAAACTCATTTTAGTTATTTATTTTCAAAGTCAGTAAATATGAGGAATGAAGCTGGCTGGCTATTAGTAGTACGTTATACTAGTGCACAAGAAGGTGTGGCATTCATCACCAGGGCTCAATTAAGTAAAGGCAGCTATGGTAGTTCCTGAGTGTAAACTTTGAATATAGAAGTAGGAGTATCAGAAATTCAAACTCCTTTTTAGCTATACAATGAACATGAGGACAACTCATGCTACACAAAACTATCTCAGAAAAAAACACTTGGGGTAATTTAGTCAACCCTCAGGTACTTAAAATTATCCCATAGTTCTGCAAAAGTAATGTTCACATCTACAGTGCAGAGTTAGACCTTTAGTTATTATAAAATTTGAGTAGTAGTATCCTGTTTACATAAAGCTTAAAGGAGTCGTGAAGATGTGGGACACAAATAATATATCCCATTCTTACTTAGAAAATACATGGTTTCAGGGAGTTTATGAAAGAAAAGGTACTATGTGGCAGCCAGTAAGATCACATAGTATCTCAGCATTCTAGCACTATATGATTTAACATATGTATACATCAACATTGTAAGTGATAATTCTAAGAAGCATGAGAACATGCCAGTTTCCAATAAGCACAGGACAGATGACATACAATCCAATGTATCAATACAAAAAGAATATAGATTGTGACCTTTTTTTATTATATCACTAAGCTAAGAAGGTTTGAAATGAAAATAAGAATTCCCTAGATATGTCCATTTTTGTCCTTGCTGAGAGATGCCTGTTTATTCAACATATGACTGTGAACCGCACTTAAAATTATACTCAGCTGAGCTTTAGATAATTACAGCTGTCATTACTGACTGCTACATTTGTTATTTTAGTCACTTTAAAAGCTAAATGTACAATATATTGCATACTTGTTGGCTTAATTTTCATTTTAAAAACTCATGTAACTATTTTCAACTAAAGTCTAATTAGACATTACTATATAATGAAACTAAATTGCACCACAAAACTCTGCTTAGAATAATACATTAATGTGAACTACTAATTTATCCTATGAAAGGAAAACTAACCCTTGAATTTCAAGTTTATGTTCTATTATAATTTATGTTAGGCCTTTTAAAATTTAGGACCATGTATACAACAAATATTGAAAAGAACTTGAGTTAATACTCTACTATTCTGAGAAACTCACTTTATAAATGTTATAAACCATGTATGTTTTTCTTTACCATGTTTTATACTGCATATTTTAATCCACCACTTCCCTAGTTAAGAACAATGGATTAGATATCATGGAAAAGAGTATGAAATCCAGGAAGATTTTAATAAAAAGGAATGATTTGTTTAGTAATAACAATCCATCCAGTTCAGCCTCTTGGCATATAAATTAAAGAACCTGGATCAAAGTGATTACTATAAATTGATTAGTTCTCTGATAAATGCTAATGTTTCTGTGATAGAAGACTAGCATCTCTTATGAACACTTCTTCACAAAAAACATGATTTTATTAAATAATTTTGTTGTATATATATACAACTTCATATGTTTATTTAATACTCTATAGCATTGCTCATTATAACTAATAGTGCAAAACAAGGGTAAATTATCTTTTAAAATATACATTAATATACAAAGTATATCAAGTTTATACATTTTTCATATATTTTAATGGGGCATGAACATTCTCAACACCAATTGAGAGCTAATCTAAAGAAATTACTTAATTACAGATATCAGAATTTTATTTTTAAATTCATGTGAATGTTTTTTTATAAATTTACTAAATACTATAATATTATTTTTGAATATTTTATAAGTAAATGGTTAGGAAATATATTTACATTAAATTCCATAAGAGCTAAAAGTTATAATAATTTGATGAAAAACTTGGGATAAGTTTTAGAATATCTCATTAAGCAGGTTATATAGTTCATTTTGAAATATGTGTTTGAGAGTTTTATCTAATTTTTTTTTTTTTTTTTGGTTTTTTTTGAGTCAGGGTTTCACTGTGTAGTCCTGGCTGTCCTGGAACTCACTCTGTAGACCAGGCTGGCCTCGAACTCAGAAATCTGCCTGCTTCTGCCTCCCAAGTGCTGGGATTACAGGAGTGCGCCACCACTGCCCGGCTTATCTAAATATTTTTAAGGTTCTAAATTTTGCTTTGATGTTTTTAGATTCCCCTAATACTTCTAAACACATTTCTGAAGGAAACTATTCCTTCTATGCATAGTGTTGCATGTCTTTAATTGAAACACTTGGAGTTTGGGGCCAGCCTAGTCAAAGGCAGTAAATTCCAGGCTAGTAAAACTACACAGTAAGAACTCCAACCATCTCACAAGAAGAAGAACAAAACAAAACAACAAAAAGAGAATATTTTTTTCTAAAATTTTTCAATATTTGAGGTTAAGTTAGAATACGTTTCTTCTAGAAATAAGTTTTGTAGAGGAAATTAGACATCTTCTAATTTAGGGTGACATTTTAAGTCCCATAATTTGGGTTAAATGGGTTAACAATTTTGCATTGAAGTGTGCTATACTTAATACTAGGGTGTAAGGTAAAAATCATTAGAAATTGCAATGAAAGAATAGTAAAGAATCTATGAAAATGCAGCCTCTTCACACTTCATAAATATTTAATTTCTATGTGTTAGATTCTCCACTCAGTGCAAGGAATAACAAAATAACGAAAGAAACAACCTTTTTTGATGAATAAGCACTTAAAGTATAGTGGAGTCACATAGACAAAATAAATCCTATTATGACAGCAAAACACAGTAAGACAAAAAGTAAGAGCAGAAAAGAGGAATCACCCAGTTCCAACTGAAAATGAAGAAATATAGAGGAAAGACTTCATAGACCAGGTATCAATCACTCACAGAGATAGAATGTTATTGATTAATTAATGGACACCAGAGCTACATGAGAGATTACTTTATAGTATAACCCCTGGCTCAAAAACAAAATGTTCAAACCATTATCTATCATGACAGAACAGAATCAAGAAAGGAATTTGCCAATTAAGCTTTCTAGAGACTGGACGGATGATTTTTGTAGAAGATCAGGGTCGCAGACCTCTGGCGGAGTACAGAGAAGACACATGGTAAATGCTGTTGGAGATGCTTTGAAGAGTTACTATTTCCAATAAAGGTTTTCATTCTTTATAGCTGCTAAAAACACATTGAAGCTATACCTCCTTGACTTTATCCTTGATTTCACTAGCTGCCCATTGTTTTCTTTGTTTTTGTGACAAAATATCTGACATGAGCAACCTAAAACTGGAGCCATTTACTTTGGATCGCGATTTAAGAAGGAACCTATTCCACCATTGCTGGAAAGGTGTGAGGTAGATGATCATATTGCATGCTTCTCCTGTAGCTATAACTTATTAAGGCCTTCCTCCAGCCACCTCTTTTTTCCAATAAGTGTCCAACTTCTCAACCAGAATACCAGCTGACAACCATGGGTGCAATCACGTGAGCCTGAAGAGGAGATTTAACCACAATGAACGAATGCCTTAACACGAAAACAGTTAAAATGCATAATTCTTGAGTCTGTGTAATCAGGTCATTAACAATTGGTAGTTTTTTTCCTTTGGGAATATTTGCACCTTTGTCTACAGGCCATCAGACAGTAGGGCAGGCAATGATGCTGACAATTCCAGCAAAGCTTGTTTATAATTAGGAATAAGAGTTCGTCTGTGACTTTTTACAGTAATGTTTACTCATATGCTGTATTTTTATATGTAGTAGGTCTCCATGTCTTGACTCATAAATACATGCTCCATGAGGGATTTTTTTATAAATGTTTACATAATTCCAACTACACATTATTATTCAGTTAAATGGAAATCATGTCAACTTCATGAAAATGAATAGCACTGAAGATCATTGTGTTTAAGTAAAACACATCATATTCAAAATGACACATATTCTTTCTCTGTATCTTAAATAAACAACATGAAAGTCAGTGAGAGAAAACTTTGGAAGAGAAAAAAAGACCAGGGAGTTGGTGAAAGAAGAACTGAAAGAAATGGGAGTTATTGTGATGTCATTTTATTTGTTAAATGAAATGTCACAATAAAGCCCATCACATTGTAGTTAAAATTTAATATCAAAAATGTGAAGTATCACTGAGATCTACAACGACCACTTAATTTTCTTCAAGATGTTTTAATTAATGTTTGTTTGTTATATTATTGATCTTTTTTGATGCTAGCTCCACAATGATATGAAACTATATTTCCCATCATTTAATTGATTACAGGAAAATTCTTAAATAATAATCAATTGTCCACTGAACTGAAGTTTCTTACTATACAGAAGAGGTTGGATAATTACAGTACTCTAACTGATAATAACACTGATTACATAGAAATACTCCTAATGAGACAAAACTAATTTAGTGATACATGGATTTTAAAGACATAAGGGGTACAGTACTATCATACAAACCAAGAATAAGAGTTCCCAGGACAAAACTGTTTAAACTGCCTTTGTATCAGCTGGCCTTCACACTTTAACAACTTTTTTTTCTTATTCATATATAGGGTTTTTTATTTGATATTTTCTCTATATGTATTTCAAATGTTATCCCCTTTCCCAGTCCTCCCTAACCCCCTATCCCATCCCTTATTCCCCTGCTTCTATGAGGGTTCCCCCCTGCCCACCCACCCACCCACTCCCACCCACCCACACTCCTGTCTCCCCACCTCATCATTCCCCTACTAGAAGATCAAGCCTTCACAGGACCAAGGGACTCTGCTCCCACTGATGTCCTATATGGCCATCTTCTGCTACATATGTGACTGGAGCCATGGGTCCTACCATGTATACTCTTTGGTGGTTTAGCCTCTGGAAGCTCCTGGGAGCAGGGAGGGTTGGTTGGATGATATTGTTGTTCTTCCTATGAGGTTGCGAACCCCTTCAGCTCCTTCAGTCCTTCCTCTAACTTCTCCATTAAAGACCCTGTGCTCAGTCCAATAGTTCGCTGTGAGCATCTGCCTCTGTATTTGTCAGACTCTGGCAGAGCCTCTCAGGAGACAGCCACAGCAGGCTCCAGTTAGCAAGCACTTGGCATCCACAATAGTGTCTGGGTTTGTATACGGGATGGATTCCCAGGTGGGGCAGTCTCGCCTTTAATCAATATATTTAGTTAGTGCCTCATTTGCATTCCTAGCCATGCCTAGACATTATTTCAACACATCTATATTAGTATCTATTAAGTATCTGGAAAAGAGAAACAAAACTGATTAGAAAGACATTTTTAAATTATCAAATGGAAAAACTGGTAGCTAGGAAAATCACCCTTATCTGAGAGCACAAAATATAATACCAAAGTCTTTTTTAACAGCAACACATATGTAATATGAATGGTTAGTTACTACAAAATCTGGATTCCACCTGATGATCCTCTGCAGCAGGGCTTATGTATTATTTGAAAAATTAGAGTTCCTTACTTGCTGTTTTGTTTGTAAAAAGGGCAGTCTTTGGAAAACATGAAGTGTTTCCTAGCATTTTAAGGTGTGAGTAGAATTCACTGAGAGAAAGTAAGGAAATCAAACTAAAATTAAAGGTATATAATTCTGGAATCCCAATTAAATTCTGCAATGAGAGACATAAGGCAAACAAATAAAAATTAAAATAAAAGACCTTTTTTTCCAAGTGGTATTTCTAGGAAATCCCAGGAAATCCTAGGATCAGGAATCCCTAGACAAGTATGATCTTCTAATTCACCTGAAGTTCCCTTTAGGCAGAAATAATTTCAGTTTAACATGTTCAGTGATGTTTTATTTAATTGCCTCCACTGGAGTTCTTTTGATCCAGTGTGAAGGATCTGAAGTCCGCAGCATTGGAAGCAGCTGGAATGGAGCCTCAGGGGTCACATGATGACACTACGGACCAGTGCCATATACTCCTGTCAGTTGCTATAAACATCTCACTCCAGTGGAAGAGGTAATTAGGTTTCTGTATAGAGGGTGTAAGTGCTTAAAGAAGTCTGCAGTTGTACTGCTGTAGAATTTATGAATTAAATTTTCCTGCTAAGCTGCAGTGAAAGTGACAGCATCTGCGTTTACAAGCATGTTTTTAATTTAGACATGTTATGCATGGCCAGAAACAACAACAGCCATTTCCTCTTACAAGCCTTATTACCCATAAATCATGGTAGCATCAGAGCTGTGTTAATTTGCAAAGGAGTGTAGATAGCCATTCCCAGCAACTCTCTGCATTTTACTACTCACTACCAACATATGTACAAATAAAATAACATTATCTCTACCTTCAGAAAAATTCAAAGGAAATGCTGACGTGTTCACATGGACACATTGTGACCTGTCAGCAATTTAATTCGCAAAGCATTAAAATCAATGTTTGCTTAACAGGACATGAAAAGACAGATATCAAGATTTATACAATACTAATGATAATATCTGTGTCATGTGTATGTGTATGTTCGCTAAATTATGTCACATTATCTGACATTTTAAAGACAAAATGTTTTAAAACAAGTTGGGGGAGATTTCACAGTACAGATATATATATATGCATACTCACATACGGTAGAGAGTTGCCAGTTATTATTTGGACTGAGTATTGACAATCTGTTATACGTAAGTTTCTAAATATGGAAATTGTAATTTTTTTATCTTTTTATTTTTATTTTTAATTGCATTCTAGCTTCCTCTAATGAGCTTGAAGCTATCTGGTGGAAGTTGATATTTTCACTTATTGACTTACATATGGCTGGAAGAAGACAAGCCTTTTGCCCCACATCAGAGTCTAGGAAAGGTAATTTTTTTTTAAATATTTCTTTCTTTTTTCCTTATTATAAGTTTTTTTAAATTTTATTTGATATATTTTTATTTATATTTCAAATGATTTCCCCTTTTCTGGTTCCCCACTCCCCGAAAGTCACATAAGCCCCCTCCCCCTGTTCTCCCACCCATCCTTTCCCACTTCCCTGTTCTGGTTTTTTCTTATACTGCTACACTGGGTCTTTCCAGAACTAGGGGCCACTCCTCCGTTCTTCTTGTACCTCATTTGAAGTGTGGATTATGTTTTTCATATTCCAGTTTTCCAAGCTAATATCCACTTATTAGTGAGTGAATACCATGATTGATCTTTTGAGATTGGGTTACCTCACTTAGTATGATGTTCTCCAGCTCCATCCATTTGCCTAAGAATTTCATGAATTCATTGTTTCTAATGGCTGAATAGTGTGAGGCTTAAAAATTAGTGACACTTGCATCATGAACCGCTTCTAGCAATATTAGAGGAGCAAATTCTATGGGAGAATTGTATGTAACTTATTTTAAAATCTTTCAAGTTGTCATTAGGGTCTCCTCTCATTATATTGCAATTCAGTGCCACAGATGTAAACCTTAACCTTTTGTTGATGATGTGGTTGCTTCAAGTTAATGAGTACCACACATCATACCGTATTTTTCCCTTCTGCTTTTTACTCTTTTGATCCCATTCATTATGCACTATTGACAAAAGTCCCTAAGTGATTTTAAATAAATTTTAATTTGTTTTATATACCAAAGCAGATGACCAAAGTTCAGGTGGATGGTTTAAGTCAAACTAAGTTTCCATCAATGCTTTACTGGATAAGAAAAATAGAAAATAAAATATCCTTCTTTAGAAACACAGAAATTATGTCCACTTAGACAACATGGATAGTCTTGGGGGACATGATCTTAAGTAAATTACCCAAATAACACAATGCAGATGCGGAAGTTCTCTTCTATATCTCTTCTATCTGTAATGTAAGCTAATCATGCTCATAAATGTAGAAGTGAGAATAATGATAACCAGTACCAGAGTCTGGTATTGGGGAAATATTGATGAAGTGGTACCAAGTTTCCATTCAACATGTACCATGAATGGCAAACATACGAGTAGAAAAAATGATAAATGATCAATGGAATAGATTCATGTTTCTGGAAGACAAAAGTAAGTAGATAATATATAAAGATAAATCATCAAATAATAAGCCAGTATAACAAAGATTAATAAAAACATATTGAGATAAAATGACCTTGTTTTGTTATGCTCTAGTCATTTCCTTATTCTATAAAACGAAAACATTATTAATGTTAATTAAAGTCTACAAAGCTTACCAAATACTAAATCAATGTTTTCTCTAAAGAAAACCTTCATTCAGTGTTTTGAAAATAATTGGTCTTAGACAAATGCCAAATCTATGCTTTCATTGCAAACATTTCAAAAATTATTTTCAATAATGAAATAAACTATAAACAAATGATGTCATTTACAAGCTGTAAGAGTCACAGAACTTATGTATAGTGTCTATATAGTAAGGGAGTTCATTGACTAACAGTCTGTAGTTCAACTCCCCAACAATGGTCAGCAGCAGCTGTGACTTGAAGTCCAAGGACTGAGCAGTTGCTCAGTCACACAAGACAAGCAGGTGAAGAAGAGAGCAATTTTTCCTTCTTCCAATGTCCTTTTGTAGGTCTCCAGCAGAAGATGTGGCCCAGATAAAAGGTGTGTGTCACCATGCCTGGATCTGCGACTTGGCTTCTTCCCAGATGACCATGAACTCAGAGATCTCCCTGCCTGAGTCTTCTGAGATTCATAACCACTATGCCTCAAGATCTCCATGCCAAGATCCAGGTCAGAAACTTGTATCTCCATGCCTCCAGATTAGTATCACAGGTAAGCCTTCCAATTCTGGATTGTAGTTAATTCCAGATATAGTTAAGTTGACTACCAGGAATAGCCACTACAATCCACCCCTTGTCAACTTGACACAAATAATATCTCATGTCCACATGAAACCAAATAAAGGTCATGAATATACCTAACATAATCACATAAACATACAATCACAAACACATTTGTAAATTTACAGTGGGGCAATGTTCCTTGGGAACATTCTTTTAGCATCTCATCTTAAATACCAATTGGCGTTAAAGAAATAAATTATAATTAATTTATAATCCTCATTTCTGCAACTAGTTACCTAGCCTTAGCTGGAATTTATAACTATCTTCTTTTACTACCCATTCTATATTTCCTGAATCCTCTACAATCACCTCTGCAAGCCTTGGCTCTTTTCCTGGGGGAGTGACCCATACCTTCATTCCTGATGGGTCTGTGTCCTTTATCATCCTTCTTGGATTAGGCTGTTGTAGTTTCCCATTGACTTTAATCACAGGACATGGTAGTACTAAGAGACACATTAAGGAATCTTCTGCACTCCAGACAAAACCCTTCTAACCTCCATTGTAGAGAGGTGATCCAATTTCTCCATGGTAATCTGGATCTAGCACCCCTCCTAACACTGTTATTCTTTTCTTAGTCTGTTGGTTTAAGGGTATTAGAAGCCCAAAATTATCAGGGAGAAATATGAGCTCCCAGTTCAATAGAATGTTTATTGTGGCTCCTGGTTGGAGTACTCCCTGGCTGGAATCAAAACTTCAAGGCCAGCAGAACCTAGAGATTTGGGGACAGGAAGCAAACATTTTCCTAAGAGTTATAGTAAGTGGAACTATTCCCTTTTCCACCCGTTAATTCTTGGACCCATGGATCCTGGCTATAGGAGAAACAGTACCATATAACTGATACTGATTCAAAGCACATACTGCCTTCTGAAGAACTTTGTGCCAGCTCTCCATGCTGCTGGCACCTAATTGGCACTGTAATTGTGTCTTCAAACAGCCATTCCATCTTTCTATCAGAGCAGCTGCTTCTGGATGATGGGGAACATGATAAGAGTAGTGGATTTCATGATTGTAGGCCTAATATCATACTTCTCTGTCTGTGAAATGAGTTCCTTGGTCAGAAGCAATACTGTGTAGAATGCCATGATAATGGATAAGGCATTCTGTAAATCCATGGATGGTAGATTTGACAGAAGCATTATGTGCAGGAAAGGCAAATCCATAACCTGAATAAGTATCTACTTCAGTAAAAACAAAATGTTGTCCTTTCCATGGAGGAAGTGGTCCAATGTAGTCAACCAGTCACCAGGTTTCTGGCTGGACACCTCAAAAAATGGTGCCATATCTGGGGCTCAGTGTTGCTCTCTGATGTTGGCAGATCTGGCATTCAGCAGAAGCTGTAGCTAGGTCAGCCTTTGTGAGTAGAAGTCCATGTTCTTGAGTCCAAGCATAATCTCCATCTTGGCCACCATGGCCACTTTGCTCATGAGTTCATTGAGCAATGACAGGGATGGCTGGGGAAAGAAACTGACTGTTCACAGATCCGGTCATCTTATCTACTTGATTATTGAACTCTTCCTCAGCTGAAGTCATCTTTTAGTGAGCATTTACATGGGACACAAATATCTTCACATCCTTTGCCCATTTGGAGAGATCAATCCACATACTTCTTCCCAAGACATCTTTCTCACCTATCTTCTAATCATGATCCTTCCAAGTTCCTAACCATCTAGCCAATCCATTGGCTACAGCCCATGAGTCAGTGAACAATTTTCATTTCTTTTTTTCCAAACAAACTACAATACCATGTGTAGTGCCAGAAGATCTGCCTACTGTGAAGATTTTCCTTCACCTGTATCTTTCAGTGTTGTCCCAGAAAGGGGTTGTGTAGGGTTGCAGCTGTCCACTTCTGAGTTGTGCATACATAATGTGCAGAATTGTCGGTTAACCACATCCTTGTCTTCTCTTCTTCAGTCAGATCATAGGGAACACCCCATGAGGGTATTGGTGCATGCTTGACAGCAGATGGCATTGTAACAGGAGTAGAAACCATAGGCATTTGAGCAACTTCTTCATCTTAACTTGCTTGTGCCTTCAGAACCTGCTCGGACCCTATCACATACATATCAATTCCATTTGATAATAGACTGATGCTGTGCACATCCTACTTCATGACTTGGGGAGTCCAATAACACCAAGCTCATAATAGGTAGTTCAGATCACATGGCAACTTGGTGTCTTATTGTCAAATGTTCAGTTTCCACTAAGGCCCAATAGCAGGTCAAGAGCTGTTTTGTTTTGTTTTGTTTTTTTCCCAAAGGGAGAATAATTGTCTGCAGATGATGATAGAGCTTTGCTCCAAAATCTCAAAGATCTTTTCTATGATTCACCTGCAGGGGCTTACCAGAGGCTTCAAACAGTATCTCTATCTGCCACCAAACCCTTAAGTACCTTTGGGTCAGCTAGATCATTTGGTTCAAGAGGTAGAGCAGCCTGCACAGCAGCCTGGACCTGTTGAAGAGCCTTCTCCTGTTCTAGAACCTACACAAAGCTAGCAGCTTTCTGAGTCACTTGGTAAATAGGCCTGAGTAACACACCTAAGTGAGGAATGTGCTGTCTCCAGAATTCAAATAGATCCACTAAATGTTATGCTTCTTCCTTGGTGGTAGAAAAGGGCAGATGCAATAATTTATGTTTCACCTTAGAAGAAATATCTCTGCATGCCCCATACCACCATAATCCACAGAATTTCACTGAGGTAGATGGTTATTGAATTTTGGTTGTATTTATTTCCCATCCTCTGTTATGCATATGTGTTACCAATGAGTTCCAAGTGCTTGCTACTTTCTGTCACTTGGTCCAATCAGCATAATGACATCAACATAATCCACAAATGTGGTATTTTGTGGAAGAGACAAATGATCAAGATCCTTTCTAACTAAGCTATGACACTGGGCAGGAGAGTTAATATATCCTAGAGGCAAAAATGTAAAGGTATGGTCCCATGAAGGCCAAATAGATACCCTAGCATGGGGAAATCAAGGGGGGTTAGGTGGGAGTGGGTTGGAGGAGGGGCAGTGGATGGGAGGCAATGGGTGGGAGGAAGGGTTGGAGGTTTTCTGGGAGGGGGAAAACCAGGAAAGTGTTTAACATTTGAAATGTAAATGAAGAATATATTCAATAAAAAAATGTAAAGGTATACTGCTGGCCTTGCCAACTGAAAGCAAATTGCTTCTGGTGGTCCTTATAGACAGGTACTGAGAAGAAGGCATTTGATAGATCAATAGCTGCATACCAGGTACCAGGAGATGTCTTAATTTGATCAAGTAATGTAACTATTTCTGGTACAACAGCTGAATTACAGTTACTACCTGAATTAGCTTTTGATAGCCAACTGTCATTCTCCATGATCTGTCTTCTGCACTACCTAAATAGGAGAGTTAAAGGGATATGTGGTGGGAACCACTACCCCTACATCTTTCAAGTCTTTGATAGTGGTAGTAATTTCTACAATTCCTCCAGGAATATTATACTATTTTTGATTCACTATTTTCTTTGGCAGAGGCAACATGAAAGACTTCCATTTCACCTTTCCAACCATAATAGCTCTCACTTCTCAGGTCATAAAACCAATGTGAGAATTCTGCCAATTTCTAAGTATATCTATCCCAACTATACATTCAGGAACTGGGGGAATGACCACAGAATGTGTTTGGGGAACTACTGAACCTACTGTGATTTGGACATCAGTCAAAACTCCATTAATCACCTGGCCTCCATAGGGCCCGACTTTAACAAGAGGTCCACAATGATTCTTGGGATCTCCTGGGATCAGCATCTGTTCAGAACCAATATCCAATAGACCCTGGGAAGTCTGATTGTTTCCTTTCCCCCAGTATATAGTTACCCTTGTAAAAGGCCTTGGGTTCCTCTGGGGAAGAACTGGAGAAAGGCTAACAGCAAAATTTTAGGTGTCTTTTCAATATCCTTCCTCGGGGGAACCTGGCCACTCCTTCATTCTAGGGCTTCTGGGTCTGCAAACTGCCTCAAGTCTGGAAATTGATTCACTGACTGATATCGCCTTTTGCCATGATCCAATGTAGCCTTTCTATCATTTGAGAATTTTTCTGTTTATACAGATCAAATAGACAGACAGTAGGCTTCTTACCTATTTCATGCCTGGAAACACCATGACTGATTAGCCAGAACCACAGGTCCAGGAGTCATGCCATTATAAATTTCACCTCTCCTATACCGACCATTGTGGGCTATGTCATTATAAATGTTTTTTTTTGTTTTGTTTTTGGTTTTGGTTTTTTTTGTTTGTTTGTTTGTTTTTTGTTTTTGTTTTTTTGTTTGTTTGCTTTTTGTCTCCTCTGTCCATTATAATAACTACGATCACTTTGTCTTTGGCAATTCAATGCTGCCAACTAGCCCATGTTATCTTAGGGCCCAATTAAACCCATTGCATTTAATTCATCTAATTGAGCAGCAACATCTCCAACACTAAGGTCTGGCACTAGGAAAAGGACAAGAACAAAACTTTTCAAATGTGCTGGTGCCCCTCTCACCTGTTTTTGTCTTATAAGACTGTTGAAGGGCATATCTTCTGGCCCTTCCCACTGTGGAGGATTAAGTTTTACAAAACTGATCTACTCTAGTATTGCAGTTTCTCTGAGCCTTAAAAATCCCTTTGTCAAAACTAAGCCAAGGGATATCAGGCATGGCCAACTCCTTTTCAGTAGGCCATCTATTGATAATCACTTCGGCCAACCATAAAAACAAACTTCTGACACCTTTTTTAATTGTGCAAGCTTCCATGTTAAACCTAGAATCTCCACTCAGAGTGCCCATGTCAAAAAATTCAGCCTGATCTAGCTTTATGTTTCTTCTACCATTATTCCACATTCTTAAAATCCATTCCCACACATATTTCCCAGACTTCTGCTTGAATGAAATAGCAAGCTCCTTAGTAGTGTAATGCATTTCCTCATGGACTACATTTTCTACCTCCCCTCTAGGTGCCTGTGTTGCTATGAGTCTGGTTATAGGTCTAGAAGAAACTATTGGTGGGTCTTGAGAAACATCAATAATGTCTTGTTTGGCATTTTCTTCAGAGAAAGTCACTGCTGGTTCATCAGACTCTGCCAGATTAATGTCCTCATGTGAAAAAGACATTATTTCAAGCGATGGGGCTGAGGGTATTACTTCCTCTTGTGGGGCAAAATTCCCAGTTTCAATATGGCCCACACATACACACATCCCTTTCTTAAGAAATAGGATCCATTCTTTGCCAATTAATGTCCCTACTCTAACTGCTGACATCCTCTGAGGCTGAGACTTGAATTTTTGCTGTAATTCAGCCAACCTTATTATGAGGGCTTCATTTTGATTTTCTACAATTTGAGATCTCTGGTTCTCTTCAAGGACATGCTTAGAAACTTTTAGATTGGCTACTTGCATCTGGAACATTTGATTTTTATCACACAACTTATTCTTTTTCTTCATCACTTTTTCCAGAGAGCAACAAGCCAGCACAATCATTTTCTGATTTTTTTCCCCAACTTGTAGAAAGTTTTTTACACTGAATCACCTAATTCATCAAGATAATCAATGGCATTAGGTTCTTTAAGTTTGTAATATAGCTTCAAGCACAGGTCTTCAATATTCTCTCAGCTCCCAGGAGAGTACCTGGAGAGTTTGCAGTAGTTGAAGATGTTGGTGAATTATTACACCAACTACAGATTCTTAAAAGATTCGTCCTTATACTTCTGCTCCTCTAGAACCACTCCTGGTACCAACTTCTGTATTTGTCAGAGTTCTCAAGAGTCACAGAACTTATGGGTAGTCTCTATCTAGTAAAGAAATTTGCTGATGACTTAGTCTGCAGTTCAATTCCCCAACAATGATCAGCAGCAGCTATGACTAGAAGTCCAAGGATCTGGCAGTTGCTTAGTTTCACAAGGCAGTCAGGTGAAGAGAGCAAATCTTCCTTCTTCCACTGTTCTTATGTAGATGACTAGCAGAAAATGTGGCCTAGAATAAAGTTGTGTGCCACCATGTCTGGATCTGGGACTTGCTTTGTCACAGAAGATCTTGAATTCAGAGATCTCCCTGTTTTCTGGGGTTCATTGCCACTATGCCCCAAGATCTCCATGCCAAGATCCAGGTTGGAAGCTTGTATCTCTGAGCCTCCAGATTAGGATCACAGGTGAGCCTTCTAATTCTGGTTTGTACTTCATTCCAGATATAGTTAAGTTGATAACCAGAAATAGCCACTACAAGAACCAATACAAATTACAATCATGTAATGAGCATTTTCCAAAAAACTAAATGTTAGGCATTCCATTCTTTTTTATTGGTGTGTCTTCTTTATCATTTTTCATTAATTTATTTACAACCTAGTCATAGCCCCTTCTCACTCCTCTCCTTCCACTTACATCATAACAAATCCCTCCACCCAACTCCTTCCTCTTCTCCTCACTCCTCCTAGACTTCCACTCTAGGATATGTCACCCCATGACTAATCCCATCCTCTTCTACTGAGGTCCAATCAGGCTGTTCAACTAGGGAAAGAGAATCCAAGGGCAGGCAATAGAGTCAGACACAGCATCTTGTCCAGTTGTAAGGGGACTCACATGAAGATCAACCTGTAAATCTGCTACAAATGTGTAGGGGTCTTAGGTTAGGATCCTCTATGCTCTTTGGTGGTTCAATCTCTGTGAGCACCCATGGGTCCAGGTTGGTTGAGTCTATATATCTTCTTGTGGTGCCTTTGACCCCTCCAGCTCTCTTAATTCTAATCCCCATTCTTCCACAGGACTCCCTTGATGCTTGACTGTGGGTGTTTTTATCTATTTTCATTCACTACTGTATGAATTCTATCAAGAACAGTTGTGCTAATCTCTCAGCTGCAAGCATAGTGGAGTATCAATAGTGTTAGGTTTTTTGGTCTCTTCTATAATATGTGTCTCAATTGCAGCCAGTCATTGGTTTACAGTTCTCTCAATCTCTGTTGACAATGAGGATGAGCATCATGTGTGGGGAGCAGGGCAGAGTGCTTGGAGTAATCATGGGGGTATCCCCAGCACTAGATGGATACCTGGGGTGGAGGAGACTCCTAGGAGTATATGAGGTTGATTTTGTTAAAGTTATTTAATCCCAAATTGGGGTTACTACCTTGCCTTAACTATTTAAGTTTGAGGATAAAATACAATACAACCTTTATGTTTACAATAAGCCTTAAGTCATACAAGAGAAGGATAGTTGCCTAGCCGATATGCTGTTCTATCTAACAACTTTATACTGTTCCTATCGATACCTCCAAGTTATTATTTATGTTTCATCTGGGCTGCTCTTACCAATTGGCAAGCCCTCTGAGACATGTTCTCTTGACTCCTAACATTTAAAGGGGATTAAGTGTTTCGCATGAGACAGCTGAATTAATTTAAATGACATGTTTAGGAATAAAGAACTATTCTGAGTATTTGCCAGTCTTTTTAGCTTTCTTTCTTGTAAAGTTATTTTCTCTTGGAGCCCCTTGTCCAAGATTCCAAAAGTCCTGACGTGATTCTCAGAGAACTGAAACAACATTGATAATAAGATTTGAGCCTCTGCAACTGCTAATAAAACAACCATCTGTTCTGTAAAGAGTACCCAGCCTCAAATACTTCATTACAGTGACAAAAAGAAAACCCAGATTAATACAAGAATCACTTTTATAGAGGAAAGTGGTCCAACATGTATAAATTCATGTATAAAAGAAGACTTGCCTTAGATAGAAATAATTGAGAAGACACATATTATAATGAATAAAGAACAAAACATTATATGCATGACATAATAGAATGATACAAACTATGCACCTGCAATGATAAACTTGCAAGGAAATTATTACATCATAACAGAATAAAAACTGTGTTTTTAAAGTAGCCAGAACAATCAATTATGTATCAAAACCATGTGGCTTAGAGAAGAGTAAGAAAATAAGATAATAACAGGTACACCCTATCCTATAGGCTGTATTTTCTATTATACTTAAAGAACCAGAATGACAAGAAACACAAGCTAGGCTCTCTCTACAACATAGCAGAAAGTACTCTTCCAACTGGAAGCTAAATATGAGTAAATAAACCAAAGTATTATACTTCGATATTGACTAATCTTAAATAATTAAATGTTTGCATGTAATACAAACTAAATCCATACTAAATACAAAGCACTGCAGAGTAAGGTAATTCCATGTAAGGTATGGCACATGTACACATAAGTCACATGCCTCATGGACAGGCAGTCATACAGATGAGCTTCAGTGGGTGTTGCTTCTTACATTCAGAAGAGACACACACTATCTCAGGAAGTTCTCTGATCCTATGGATAATATGCTATTTCCAAACCCCTCTTCTGTCATGGGCATTGAGCCTCCTGTTCAAGAATTTTTATATAGATGAATCAATGAAGGCTATTTGACACAAAATCTCTTGTCCTATGAATTTTAATTTGTTATCATTTTCTGAGATGTTCTCTTTATGCTCACTGTAGTTTGCAATGAAATTTCCAGACTTTATGGTTGTGCAGCTGAATGACCATTCCAGATAAGATTTTAAATATTTTTTCTAAGAAAACTATTGCATGTGGATGTGTGGATGTGTGGTGGGTTGTGGTATGTGGGGTTGTGTGTTTGTACTAAGTCTTGTGCTTTTATTCAAGTATTTAGGTGTGATTTATACTTACTACAGGTCATCTGTGAACATTTGAGGACAACCTTCTATCTTCAATTTCACTGTCTATTTTGTTTGAGACTGGGTCTTTGTTGTTCACCATAGTGTACACAAGGATGGCTGGCACAGAAGCATCTTCTGACTCTTGAAGACATTCATCCACTATCATCATATGTGCTTTGCTATTATAGACATAATTACCACACCCGGTCTTACATGGTTTTGAGGGATGCAAATTTATATACTCATGGTTACATAGCAAAGTTTTGGAAGTAGTGAAACATCTTTCCAACTTTACATCATTATTTTTTAGAAATTAGAATATGTGAAAGACTGCTAATCATTCAATAAACACTTAACAAACATCCAGAAGTACTGATAAAATCAGCATGCATGTCTTTAAGAAAATGATAGATGTCTACAGCAAACACAGTTTGCCCAGTTTTTAACCCCAAATGAAGATTCCTTCCAAAAGTCTTATATATTGTATAACAAAGATAACCTGTGTCTATGTCACTCAGAACATCTTCAGTATCACAGGCAAAATTTTGGTCACGGTCTTTTGTCTATGCACTTTCTCATGTGTCTTTGCTAAATCTTTCAGGATTAGTAAGGCAGCTTGTGAATATGCCATCATGTGTCTTATGTATTCTTTCATGTCTATTTTCCAAATTATTATTTGATAATATTTGTTTGATAATGTTGAGCTTGTAAGAGAACTAATATTTGATTAAATAATTGCAATCTACCTCAAATAGTGTTGTCTATGGACTCACTTGCAATGTCCTACTTGAATTCTTAATGATTCAATGAATCATTTTCTTTGAAGCAGGCTCAATGTACTACAGTTAGTAAAGCCACAGCCTAATCTTTAGCCTATGAGCTATGATAAACATTCTAAATTACAGCCTAATATCATGTCATGTATTCCATGGTTCAACTATATCAAATTTTCATCATTTTTGACTACTTATGTAGGTAATATTTATTTTGTGAGAATAACAGGTTGGAAAAATGTAGTAAATGAAAGTTATTTGTCCGATATATTTTCCATATATGTATATGATCCTCAAATAAAATTTACGGCATGTAGAACCCATATTTAATTTCCATTACATATTATTGTTATTCACCTGAATCCATGATCTTATTTTCTATACATGTAAACTGCAACGGGCCTTCCTAATAAATTATTGGTATAAATGGTTTCATCCTCCAGGTTGTCTTTGTATGCAATTAATGTTACAATAACCCCCAATATGACACCAGCAAAATGAAGATATTTAAAAGTAGATGGATGGGGATCATATGAAACTGTTCCCTGCTGGAGTCATTATAGTGAGATTCTGCCTCTGTGTATAATCCTTAACTTAAGAACTTCTTAAGGTTAATCTCCTCATTCAGACACAATAAATTGGTTTTATTTAAAGCTCTCAACTCTATTCTATTCACTGAAAATATTGAGTTGGATCATATTGGGATCTCAGCAGTGATTTTGGCAGAACAGTATGCCTCTGTAATACTTTCTAAAAAGTACATTTAATGGTGAATGGAATTTCCTTCCTATAAAGATTTGCTGCAGAATTTAATAAAGGATATTTAATTCAATATACTTCAATTCTTAATTACTTCATTTTGACACAAGTCATAGTGGATTTATTTCATTTATATGATAGGAAATATATTACTAAGAGTTCATATTCCAATCTTTTTATTCAGAAACCTGCCTACTGTAAAATATACCTAAGCATTCCCTAACATTGGTATGTAATGTTTTCTTAATTGACAAGTCATGATATTATGAGTAATATAAAACATGTTTTAAAAAGTTATAAATTTGACTGCATATAAGAATTTTCCATGTACAATATGCATTTAATTTTTATTTAAAGAGAATGTGAATTGAAAGCTTGATTTAAAAATCTATCTTCTCACAGGTTGAAGTTTTTACATATGAAAAATATTTGGCTTGACATTTTTATTGGAGCACATATTACATAATAATAATGTATTATTTTTTTGTGACCATGGTAAACTTTAACAGAAAAACCAATCATTGTGTCATTGCAAATAAATAAATCTTAAAATGTCCCCTATTGATCTCTGTTGGAGATAAAATATACTATATAAAATGATGTCTATACACTAAATGCTAATGTTTGGAAAAATGTTCTTTCTTATACATTGTGGAAAACACTCATGTTAGGATAATCTATGTGCAACTGATATTTGTTCCACTTAGTTTAATCAGTTACATTTTAATTCGGTAGATTGGTTTCAGAAAGCTGCCTCTTCTAGATGGAACATTTCCATTCAATTTCATAACATCTCACATGCATAGTTATTTGAATTTATTGATAAGATTTTTTGTTTGATGCCAGTTTGAATAACTATAAGTAAAAATCACTTTTCAAGTGTATGAAAAAAGGAACATCTATGTATGAATAAATATAAAATGTTATTTTTGTACCTCATTTGATGTGTGGATTATGTTTTGGGTGTTCCAGTTTTCTAGGTTAATATCCACTTATTAGTGAGTTCATACCATGATTCATCTTTTGAGTCTGGGTTACCTCACTTAGTATGATGTTCTCCAGCTCCATCCATTTGCCTAAGAATTCCATGAATTCATTGTTTCTAATGGCTGAATAGTACTCAATTGTGTAGATATACCACATTTTTTGCATCCACTCTTCTGTTTAGGGATACCTGGGTTCTTTCCACCTTCTGGCAATTATAAATAGGGCTGCTATGAACATAGTGGAACATGTATCCTTATTACATGCTGGGGAATCTTCTGGGTATATGCCCAGGAGTGGTATAGCAGGATCTTCTGGAAGTGAGGTGCCCAGTTTTCCGAGGAACTGCCAGACTGATTTCCAGAGTGGTTGTACCAATTTGCAACCCCACCAGCAGTGGAGTAGTGTTCCTCTTTCTCCACATCCTCGCCAACACCTGCTATCTCCTGAATTTTCATCAAAGGTGGTACAAGAAGAACGGAGAGGTGGCCCCTTGTTCTGGAAAGACTCAGTGAAGCAGTATAGGGCAAAACCAGAACAGGAAAGTGGGAAGGGTTGGGTGGGAAAACAGAGGGGGGTAAGGGGGCTGATGGGACTTTCAGGGAGTGGGGGTCTAGAAAAGGGGAAATCATTTGAAATGTAAATAAAAAATATATCGAATAAAAAAACAAACAAAAAATGTTATTTTTATTAAATAGTTTTACTTCAATACTTGATAGACTTGATTCTACATAGTTGTTATTTAATTACTCATAGGAGAGTCTTTTAAATGAAGTATACTGAACACGTATTTATTTGTTTCCAATCCTCATCTGTGTTTCTCAGAGCATACTCAGGTATAAGGCGAGCATATGGTGCTAGATTTATTTCAACTTCCTTCATTCTATACTGTTTCTGTCCCTTTTATTCTAACACTCTCACCAGTGCATATAAGAAGCACCATCTTCATAATATTCTATTAAAATTAAGGTACTATAGACATGTGCACAGAGAGAGATACATACATATATATCAAGCTAGCTTAGAAGTATCTTTGTTACTAGCTGCAGTTGATCTTGACCTCCTGATTCTCCAGTCCTTACCTTTCATGACCTGAGATTACAGATGTCTTTCACCATGTCCATCTTGAGGACAGCTCATGTAACTGTATTTTTGATCTCATGTCAGAGTTTCCCTATAACAAGAAATAATTTCAGATCTTTTTATTTACTGCATTTTGTCTTTACATGGTATCATTCCTCATTTTTTTCTAGTCATACAATATTGTACTTTTGAAAAGCTTTGTTTGAGTTTCTATAAAAATAAGAGTTCCTTTGAAAAATTCAAGTAACTTTGGGTTTTAAAACAATAACTGGGGGAATAAAGAATTCACCATGTGTGAGGTTAATGTGTACTAAATGAACTCATTCCCTAGTGATTTAACAATTTTAAAAAGCTTTTCAAAACTCTAAAAGATCTTATCACAGAAAACCAGAGTAAATGGCATTTTAATTTAGTGCATAGTCCCTAGGCTTCTATATAAACTAACGAAGTAAGCACTTTATGCATTCTAATGCAGACAGAAGTCTAAATTATGCAAGTTTGCATGTTGTCTATATGCATGTAATTTCTGTGTACATTTGACATTTTTAATGGAAAATATGAAATTTACTCTCGCAGTGAGTTTCTCTGTCTACTATTCTATTACTCTATAACTAATTTTTATTTGAGTTGAACTTAATTCAACATATCTGATGTCAGTCTGTAAGCATATCTTCATTGTATCACTAATATTGGATAATCACTTAAATTCTTTTTAATATTTTATTTATTTTATGTATTTACATTTCAAATGTTATCCCTCTTCCCAATTTCTACTCCACAAACCTCCTATCTTATTGCTCTCACCTCTGAGAGGATGAAGGCTCTATGAGTATGCTACTCCACCCACCATCTCCAGCCTCACTGCTCTATCATTCCCCTATGTTGGGGCAAAGAGCCTTCACAGGACCAAGGGCCTCCTGATGTCAGATAAGGCCATCCTCTGCTATATATGCAGCTGGAGCCATAGGCCCCTCCATGTTTTTGTTTGCTTGTTTGTTTTGTTTTTGGTTTTGGTTGTTTGTTTGTTTGTTTGTTTGTTTTGGTTGGTGATTTAGTCACTGGGAGCTCTAGGGATCTGGTTGGTTGATAACTCTGTTCTTTCTATGGAGTTGCAAACCCTTTTAGCTTCTCCAGTCCTTCTCCTACCTCCACCCTTGGGATCGCTGTGCTCAGTCCAATTTTTGGCTGCAGGCATCTGCAGCTGTATTATTCAGGTTCTGGCAGACCCTCTCAGGAAGTATGTGGGATGGCAACCTCAGTCTCTCATTTTCAGTGGTTAGTCAGAGTTAAAGCATGCTACTAGTTGCATGAATTTCTATGGTTTTTCATTAAGAAAAAACATACATTATATATAGGTCTGTATGACTAATAGGATTATTCTCCAAAGAGACTTCTCTTTTTCAACCTTTGAATGGGGTCTTCTTAAAATTTTAGTACTTCACATTACACCTTGAATGTGAAACACATGTTTTTATATGATTAGAACCCTTGAATGACGAATTGCAAACATTTGTTAGCATGATGGGCTGGTTAAATTAGATTTTAATGGTGTATGCTGCATTCTTTTTTCAGGGTATCTCCAGGTTGTGTGTGTGTGTGTGTGAGTGTGTGCTGTATATAAATATAGATATAGATATAGATAGATAGATATGGATATGGATAAGGATAAGGATACGGATACGGATACAGATATATAGATATATAGATATATAGATATATAGATATATAGATAGATAGATATATAGATAGATAGATAGATAGATAGATATATAGATATATAGATATATAGATATATAGATATATAGATATATAGATATATAGATATATAGATGTATAGATGTATAGATGTATAGATGTATAGATATATAGATATATAGATATATAGATATATAGAGATTTCTTCTCGAGCAGACAAGAAACTATTCTTGTGCTATTTTGATAAAGAATGTAGAAACTTTCTGGATTTGTTCAAAAAAAATCTACCTGACATTAAGATGTTTTATGATGTTATAAGAACATTGCTCAACATTTAGAAGATAATTGTGGTTGAACATTGGGTATCTATATGGTGTTAGGTATAATTATTACCTCGTTTTGTTTTTACATGGAAAATACATATGAAAGAAAACACAAGATTGTTTGGCAAGTTGAAAAGAGGCATACTTATAAGAAGAATATTAATAAGCATACTTAATCTGGATCTTTTGATGGGGCAAGTCTGGACTTCCCCCTGTCATTGCAGCCTGGACAATTAATGAGGAAGGAGGACATTTGCGATTTTTCCTTGATTATCCATGCTCTCGATTCTCTAGTATTAGAGAGAACACACTTCTTCAGAATTCCAACAGTTACAGAAGACCAGTTGATACATATTGGTCAAGGATTGAACAACTACTGGATGTGCCAGATTTTCCATTGGGAGACTCTAATTATTGATCTATACATAAACACACACACACACATATACATATATATATATATACATATATATGCACATATATGTGAATGTATAGATATATGTAGATATTGATACACATAGAAATGCTATATTGATCTATATATGTACAGTATATATTTTTATATAATATATAAATTATATATAATACTAATGGTATTTAATATCTATAATACACACATGTGTTTATTATTTGAAAATATATCTGACATATCTATACAGTGAACACTTGCTATTTACTGGAAATTCAAATTTAAATATCCTATATTTTATTTGGATACTCAAATTGAATGAGGTCTGTTTAATATTTGGAATTTTCAGAATTTTTGTTAATGTAGCTTTTAAAATATGTAATAATGTATCAATAAATTACCTTTCTATAAATGTGTCTGTAACTTTCTACTTATTTGTTTGTTTATGAAGTTAAGTGGGAAACACTTATTGATTTCTTCCTTTGACAACAGAATATAATGAGGAAAACACCTTGATTTTTGAAAGCTACAATTCTTTAAAAACTCGTAGCAACTCATAAATTACACTGACTTGAAGCAGATATTATCGTAGAAAAATGTGCCTCAGCAAGGGTATGGTTCCTTTCATTAGGAGCCAAACTTCACAATGGGAAAAGATTAATGAATTGTTTGCCAGGAAATATGGTATGATGAAGAATAGTCTGTATGGGGACATCATTATGACAGGATTATAGAGTCGAAAATGTAACTCCCAAAGTAGCAAGGAATGGTTGAGACTGGAAAATAGAATGCCTTTTGGAAACAATGAAAAATGGGTATTTAGTGTATTAACTCTTTGGAGTTTTCAAAGATATTATAGTAAATAATGAGTGTGCATTTCAAGAGAAATAATTAGACTTGTATTTGGGGAAAAGGTGATTGAATATGTAGCTTAACCAGAGTCCCCAGTTATCTGATTCAATAAGGAAAAGTAATTTTATTTTTTTAGCTCCTTTTGTTATATTCATTTAAAAATGATTTTAATAAAAATACAATACAGGAGTCTGGATAGCTCTATTTGTTTAAGTCCTCCACAAGCAGGAGAACTTGACTACAGACAGTAGTTCTGCAAATTAATGAGTATAATGACCCATACTGATCGTACTGGTGCTAGAGAACTGGATGCAAAGAGATCATTGGCTCATCTTTCTATTATGTTGAAAATTTGCAGGAAGAGTGAGAGACCCTCTTTTTAAATGTAAGATATAATCTATAGTGGAAAATACTTGACATAAATCTCAGGCTTTCTTACATGACACATATGTCGCAAAACTTTTCATGTCCAATCATATTAGGGCAGTGGAAGGCCTGTGATTGGACAGGAAATGGTAGATGGAGCTAGGAGTTGGGGAGTCTCAGAGGTTTCTGGAAGAGAGAAGAGGAACAGAGATGGCTTCAGACTTCGACCTGTGTGACATCTACTAGCCAAAATAGCTAAGGTTTTGTAAAGTTAGAAGTATTGGGTAAAAATTTTATCATTTTTAATTGGCTCTGAAATTACTGTATTGGCATCTTGTTAATTGTGATTATAATATAAATAAATCTAATTGGCTAACTAAATAAGCATTAAGAGTCATGCTTCTACTGGGTAATTGGAAAGTGTGGGCATTGTGTGGAAGTCAGTGAGCTTGCTGGACCCTCGCCAGAGGGTTGGCAGAGTGGCGGCTGGAAAATCGGCAGGCTGGCAGATCACGGAGCATGGGCCTAACCCTCAGGAAAGTTTGTGGGTCCTTCGGCAGGCAAGCAGGAACCCTGTACCCCAGCAGCATGAGGTATGGGGACAGCCATTGCCTTTCCCCAGATAGTGTGGGAATGTGCCTGCATTCTTTTTAAATATTTCCTGCAAAACACACACACACACACACACACACACACACACACACACACACACACACCAATGGAGATAGATGGATAAAGAACACCAAGGCTAATAAAAAGTCATTGGAAATATATTTTATATATACTTTAAGTGTCCATATAACGTGTTAGCATGTATGCAACGGCCCGCAGTTACATCAAATGGGTACCTTATCTGGAAGGGAAGCTGGGGGTGTATGTGAAGGCAGTGAAAAGAGATAGAGACCAAGACAACACCTGCTGCTCAAGGTCTCAAAGTTTAATGGAGGACTCTAAATATATATAGGCAGAGGAAAACCCTTCACCCAAGGCTGGAAACTTCTTGGCAGAACCAGTTTGCTTGTTCTGCAGGTGGCTAGTGTTTCTCAGGAGACTGCAGGTCCTTGAATAACAATGGGCTTCACCTTGGTCTGAGCTCTTCTCCCCAGGTGGAGGGGATTATGGCTAACACAGGAATTCCCGCCCAAAGGCTGAGAGAGAGGAACTTCACCTTGGTGGATGTCAAGTTCCTGCCAGGTGGCATGGCACCCCAATAAGGCTCTCTACACATGTATATCTTCATATATAAATAATTTAAAAGAACTAAGCAACTTGAAACAATAGTATTCTCCCCAGGGGAATATTATTCCGGAATATCTCTGTTCCAGACATAGGAAATCTACCTTTAAATTGTTGGCTATGAAATTCCTATAGACTCAAAAAGCAACAGAAGCTACTGATATTGCTCTTGGGTGGCTCCCAAAAATTAAAATTGTGACCATATAGTTAAAGAAACCAAAACATAGGATACAAAACACGGAAAAGTAATGCTGAAAGTAACCTAGATATGCCATCCTTTGATCCACAGAATTATAAGGTCCCCTGCAAGCTACAAGGAAACAGAGGAATCTGTAATGTTCTCCCAACTATAAAGTCTGTGAATCCCAAGAATGAGCAAATATATATTTGTCATAATGATGTAATATTGCCACCTATATCTTAGAAGTAATCAAGTACTCTCTAATTTAATATAATGCTGTCTCAACAGGATGGAATTTATGTGTCATACTATAAAACTACACAAATGTTTATGATTAGAGAAGTTATAGACCTGAGAATACATATTACTGCCATTTTCTTAAAGAAAAGCAATTTCTAAATGTTTTATAAATTCTTTTTTTATACTTTTACAACTTAGGTGTACACATTCTCTCAACAAAGAAGCTACTTTTAGCAAAAAAAAAAAATGGTGATAGTTTCTGAGATGCACCATGAGGAAAAATGCAGCAATTAGCTGTACAACCATAAGAGAAATGTGGGAAGAGAACACAAAAAGCTTGTAAGAACACAAGATCAGGTCATTTGCTTGAGATTTTTATATACGATGGTGATGTTGAACCCACACATTCTCAACAATAGTGGTTTCCTAGAAAAGTGTAGCATAACACTTAATACTAATACAAATGGGAAACTGCAGTGATCCTACCTCTAAATGTAGCTTTGTACATAGTCAAAGCCTTTTGAGAGAGGAACTATCAGTCTCCTCCAGCAATGAGCTCCCACATATCTGTCCAGTCTCAAGTAGTCATTCCTAGTCTTATGTATATATGAATGAAGTTAAACACACTCTGTAGGTTGTATACATATTTATATACATATGTGCATACATATGCAACAATAACAATTAAGAATACTTCACATATTTGGAAGGAAGCAGTTGGAGGAACTGGAGTGAGTAGAGGGAGGTGGAGTGATGTAGAGGCCATGCTCATGTCTAGAGCTCTCAAGGCAAATAAAATTAATAAACAAAAGTGCACAATAATACAAATTAGAATAAGTTTATATGTTACAAAGTACTTTAACAAATATAAACATTCTAATTTACATTCATTTGTTAACTTGAATCTTTCAGTACTTCGCTTATAAGATCACAGATTTGAGTGAAAATGGGACAAAAGTTAATAATTATGAATGATATACTACTATACTTACTTGACTCTTACATCATCACTAATCAGGCATATATGTCTATTTGTAATAATTTCCCATGAATATTGCTTTTATCATGTCTTGATATGTTAGTACTTATACTGAAAATTGAACAGTTCCTGTTTGTTTATAATTTTCATCAAAGATGAAGAAAAAATAGTTTTCAGTACTTTCTACAGAATATGTTTATGTTAACACTTTCTCGTCAAATTGAAATTTAAATCTATTCCACAGCAGCTTCTATTACATTGTTAGTCTTCATTTGAAGAAATGAGGGTTGCCAAAGATCTCCCTGTACAAAGCTCAAGTCCTAGTGGATCAAGGACCTTCACATAAAATCAGATACACTGAATCTAATAAAATAGAAAGTGCTGAAAAGCCTGGGAAACATGGGCACAGGAGAAAAGTTCCTGAACAAAGCACCAAATGCTTATGCTCTAAGATCAAGAATTGACAAATGGGACTCAAAAATTGCAAAGCTTCTATAAGGTAAAGGACACTCTCAATAGGACAAAATGGCAACCAACAGTGTGGGAAAAGATCTTTACCAATCCTACATTTGATAGAGGGCTAATATCAAATACATACAAAGAACTCAAGTTAGATTCCAGAGAACCAAATAACCCTATTAAAAAATGGGGAACAGAGCTAGACAGAGATTCTTAATTGAGGAATCTCGAAGGGCCAAGAAGCACCTAAAGAAATGTTCATCATCCTTAGTCATTAGGGAAATGCAAATTAAAACAACCCTGAGTTTCTTCCTCACACCAGTCAGAATGGCTAAGATCAAAAACTCAGGTGACAGTAGATACTGGCAAGGATGTGGAGAAAGAGGAATACTCCTCCATTGCTGGTGGGATTGGAAGCTGGTAAAATCACTCTGGAAATCAGTCTGGCAGTTCCTCAGAAAATAGGTATAGCTGAGGACCCAGATATACCATTCCTGGCATATACCCAGAAGAAGAACCCTGGCACTGGTCACATATGTTGCAGAGTATGCCATTGATGGATATCAATGGGAAGAGAGGCTCTTGTGCTGAGGGTGTTCAATGCCCCAGTATAAGGGAATGCCAGCGCAGGAGGACTGGAGTGGCCTGATGGGGGAGCACCCTCATAAAGGCAGGGGGAAGGGGGATAGGTTAAAAGGTTTTTGAAGAGAAGACCTGGAAAGCAGAAAACATTTGAAATGTAAATAAAGAAAATATCAAAAAAAAAAAAAAGAAGGTAAGAAAAAATAAAGAAAAAAAAAGAATAAAAGAAAACAACACATTTCCCTCCCAGTACCAGGATGGCAGGATGGATAGTGGATAACAAACACAAGGACAAATAAAATTATAGTTAAGACAAAAAACAAAGTACTCAATAGATTAAAGTGGAAATTTCTGGTTTCTTTAGAGGTTCACTTGTGTCATGTTTCTGGAAACTGTCTTTGATAGGATGTTTTTTTGGTTTTTGTTTTTGTTTTTTTTGTTTTTTGTTTTTGTTTTTTGTTTTTTTTGCTGAAGCAGACACGTGGGATGATGTGCTAACATTAGACACATGGTATATTTCTGGAAGCAGCCTGGAGAAGGGACATGTTTTTCTAGATTGGATGCTTGAGAGAATATGTGATATTTGGAAAGGATATAAATATAACTCAACAAATAGTGGATGATGCTGGATGATGTTGGTAAGCCTTAGAGTTCTTTGCCTCTTATCAGTTGTCATGACTTCATAAAGAGAACCCCATCAAAAAATGAGGGGTGTTTGGGCAACTTCTTGCCACTTCCCCAATTGGTAGAGCATTGGGGATCTCTTCTGAATTGACCTTCCATTGTAGATTCATGAATGTAGGTGAATGAATGCAAGTGGATCTAGCTGCCACTATTGATCCTGTGAACCGAACTGCTGATATTCTAATGATGCAGATTGGGTTTGCTCCAAAGAATTATTTCTAAACAGGTCCACATCTCCTAGTCTGTATTAACTTTTCCTTTCTACTACCTCTGGTGGGTGGAGGGCTAGCAGGGAGGTAAAAGCATTTAACAACCCTTATTAAAATTATGTATTGAAAAATCTAAGCTTACATTAGATGGCACCACCACCTACTGTCCACACAATGAGTGACTCTGATCCCATTGCTGTATTAATATTTAGCCAAAAACCACCGTCATGCACCGAACTTCCCAGAACAGGATGTTGCTTTAGAAATGTAATGAGACCTGGAATTGCTTTGTAACAGATTTGGAAATTCTGTTTTTAAAATAATCAGCATAAAATATAAGGTTATTTATTTATTTATTTATTTATTTATCTATCTTTATTAGATATTTTATTTGCTTACATTTCAAATGTTATTTCCTTTCCTGGTTTCCCCTCTGGAAACCCTCTATTCCATGGCCTTCCTCCTGCTTCTATAAGGGTGGTCCACCACCCATCCACCCATCCACCCATTCACCCACTCCCACCTCCCTGCCCTGGCATTCCCCTGCACTGGGGCATCAAACCTTCACAGGATCAAGGGCCTCTCCTCTCACTGATGCCAGATAAGGCCATCTTCTGCTACATATGTGGCTATGGTCATGGGTCCCTCCATGTGTACTCTTTGGCTGGTAGTTTAATCTCTGGGAGCTTTTGGGGGGGTCTGGTTGGTTAATAATTGCTGTTCTTCCTATTTGGTTGCAAACCCCTTCAGCTCCTCAGTCTTTTCTCTAACTCTTCCATTAGGCTCCCTGTGCTCAGTCCAATCGCTGGCTGCAAACACCCACCTCTGTATTTTTATGCTTTGGCAGAGCCTCTCAGAAGACAGCTGTATCAGGCTCCTGTCATCAAGCACTTCTTGGCATCCACAATAGTGTCTGAGTTTGATGACTGTATAGGGGATGGATCCCCATGTGGGGCAGTCTCTGAATGACTTCTCCTTCAGTCTCTGCTCTACAGTTTGTCCCTAGATTTCCATTAGAGAAGAACAACTCTGGGTTAAAAATTTGGAGATGAGTGGGTCCTCCCATTCCCCAGCCTTGAGCCTTGCCTAACCTCTAGATATGGTCTCTACAGGTTCTCCCTCCCCTTTGTTGGGGATTTCAGCTAATCTCCTCCATGTTGGATCATTAGAGCCTCTTACTTTCCTGGCATCTGGGACTTGCTGGTGGCTACCTCCATGATCCTCTGTATATCATCCCTGTAGTCTCCTCCCATATCTGATCTTGCTCCCTTATTTACCCCTCCCCTCCTTTCTGCTTCCAAGTTCCTCCCTTCCTCTACCTCCTGTGAGTATTTTGTCCCCCCTTCTAAGAAGGACTGAAGAATCCACACTTTGGTTTTCTTTCTTCTTGAGCTTCATATGGTGAATTGTTTCTTTGGTATTCTGAGCTTTTGGGCTAATATCCACTTGTCAGTGAGTGCATACCATGTGTGTTCTTTTATGATAGTGGTTATCCAAAAAGATCTTTCTCTATAAAACTGTCAAATAGATAAAAACAACACAATAAACAAAACCAAAGTAAACAATTTCAGAAAAAAATTCAAAATATGTTAATGCAGGAAGGCTGGTGATAAATACTAAATGTGATAATGTCCTGTCACTATGTCATTAACATTATAGAGTTTTATCATATTTGAAGTTCTAACTTGTGAGGTTATTTTAAAAATAAAATAAAAATTTATAGGAATTGGAAAACAAAAGAAGACAATTAAATCTTCCTCTACAGTAAGGCTGGTGTATTTATTGGAGCACATACATGTATAAAATTAACTAATTAAACAAAATTACTGGCAAGTAATTACTCCAAGTCATAGAATCCATGTTTTTATGTAATAAGTAAAAACACAAAGACTGATGTAAAATAGTATGAGGTGAGGGAATATGACAAAGAAGATAGAAGAGGGCAGAAGAAAAGGCCTGGTTTAACATTTGTTTTTGTTTCATGAGAAGGCTAGTGGGCCTGTGCCACAATCTCAGATGTAGCCAAAAGGTAGCAAGTATAGAATAAATGCTGACCCAAACGCCAGACCTGCTACTTATAAAATAGTATTTATGTGGACTTTCCAATCTACAAGGCTCTGAAAAATCAATTTTGTAAAATATTATAATTCTAGGGCTTTGTAATAAATAAACAAACATTACTACCCGAATCTTTATTAAAGAAAATGTCCTGTATGTATTAAGTAATTTATTTATCAACCACACAGAAAGATACAGTTTTCCTTGTATAAGGAGAAATAGAATGAGAGACAATCATGTAAGAAGAAGCAAGCCAGTCGCAGAAGAGAAGTATTTCACTTCTTCCATAAATGAATCTAAAAATGAAAAAGCACAAGTGAAATTAAGGTGTGACCATAAGGGACGCGGAAGTAGGAGGCAGAAGGAGGTGAGAGCCCGAGAGTGCCATAGAGGAAGTGCATGGTGTAATCTTCAGATGTGTTGTTTCCATATGGAAAACTTCACAGGAGGCCGAGTGTTACCGTGGGAGAAATCATCTTGATAAAGTGAGCACATGGTTGAAACCTTTAAATGTGTTCTAGGGAAGTCTCTAGATCGTAAAAGGCTTAAATTTGGTGTAGATTGTGAGATTTGCATATCTTCATATTCCTTTCATGGCCTACCATGTTGATGGGGAGAACCATACAGTGATGTTTAGCTGCATGGCCTTAGGCTTTAAAAAAAGAGAAAGCTACAAAGAAATTGGATCCTTAAAATTTTGACTGAGATTTAAACTTTTATTTTTTTACGGTGATTAATCTCATATTTCTTATACTCAACATAAAGTCACTAACTCATGGACCAGTGACCCATTTTCAATGGCCCTGTTATGAGCTCATTTTTATCTGGGCTTTATTTTGACTATACAAATCTCTGTTCTTCAAAACGAATTTTGTCACTTATCGTAAGTATCACAAAGTACTATTTGGTAACCCTTTAAATAAGACTTAAAATCCAAACATCTTTACTCACTTTGTGTATTTTATTTCGACGTTTTTCCTCTGATCTCTTTACTTCTTATTTAGTTCCTGGTATCTTTCTTAAACATCATTTTTTTAATCCAATGTGTTTTAGCCACTGAAATTTCAAGCCTCCATTTCAGTCTTTTATATTTCCTGTCTCCAGTTTCTGTTTCATTTATTTTAATCACAATTATAATTGAATATATTCCTTTTTGTTTTTGTTAGCACAAGAGGCATTATATTTTTTCCACTGGAATTTGAGTGACATGGTTAAATGACTTTTCATGATTTGACTGATTGTGTGCATAGCAGGGTCTGAGAGAGAGAGAGAGAGAGAGAGAGGGAAAGAATAGCTAGTTAATGAATATTTGATGTTTTTGCTAACTTTGTTAGAAAGAAAATCATTCACACTAAAGCATAAATCCAGATTCGACAGAGAATAATGTGCAAAATATAGCTCTTTCATTCTGGGGAAGGAATAAGGATTCTGAAGAAGTTAATACTTAAAGAAACAACCTCTTAGGTTCATTTCATTAACACACCAGTGTGATGTTGCGATTGTTCAGTGGGAACAGACTCTTGGAGCTACAACTGATAACCTGAGTTCTAGCCCCAGGAGACACATGGGTGCAGGACAGAAGTAGCTCCTGCTAGTTGCCTTCTGCTCTCCATGGACACATGGAGGCATAATGTTTTGTATGCTTTGTAAAGCTTAACGTCATATATTGTTTCAATCAAGGTATGGCTACTCTAATGCTTACACAAAGAATCTACTGTCTCAAGTTTGTATTAACAGTTCTTTTTCATTTTTATCTTTTTATTTATTCTTTAATTCTTAACCATTTTTTCTCTGCCTTGTCAATAAAATGCTGATCACTGAATGGCTGGGCAGAATAGAGAATATGGTGAGATGTCTGTTAGTGAGAAGAAGGAGAGGGGGAAGAGTTCGATGCATAGGGAGGTCTGAAGATTAGGAGCAGTGGAGAAGGTATCTGACTAGCAAGATTAATAAAAATATGCATGTATCATTGGATGGAGCTGGGAGGTAGCCAAATTAGCCTAGAGGTTTAAGGTACATCATTTTGCTGTTCAGCAGTTGAGGTGCAGTCTTAAATAAATCTTGGTTTTTTTGTGAAGCTATTGGGAATTAGCATATGGTAAATAAATACGACCACTGTATTAATTCAATGTTCATATTTATATTAAGAATAAGTGATTTTCATACACACTATAAAGTATGCATATCTGCATACATATAAATACACATGTGAAACTAATTAATAAATTAATAGTTGCAAAAAATGCCTAAATATTTAGAATGTAGTTTAATAGTATATTATGCCTTTCACAATCTTACAGCTGCTATCTTTAGAATACACATGAACAGGTTTAAAATAAATTGTCTTTAATGAGGTTATTTTTCCTCACTTTATATCTAGACACACACAGACACGGACACAGACACACACACACACACACACACACACACACACACCGAATCCATTAAATTTCAACAAAGGTGAGGCTCACCCCTCACAGGAGTTGCCTTCTCAGGTGTGCCTTAGATGGAAGTAGTTGAAAGGTAGTATATGCAGAGCTTGCTGCTCTCACTTTGATGAAATTCTGGTCTCACTAGAGAATACTTCCAGCATCCCCGAAAAGGGCATCATTTCTAGATGATTTTTTATCTTGCTCTAACTCAGAATTTGAAAATCCAAATCACTGAAAGCCTGTGACATGGCCTTCCCTGCCCATTATTTTCATACTGTAAAGTACACAGTCTTTCTTTTTATACAAAAACCAAGTTCACTGAACATTAGCCCTGGTTTTTCTTTTAAATTGGATATTTTCTTTATTTACATTTCAAATGTTTCCCCTTTCCTGTTTTCTCCTCTGGAAACCCCCATCCCATTCCCCCTCTCCCTGCTTCTATGAGGACGCCACCCACCTCCCACCGTATTTCAGTTCTGCTTCCTCCTTTCATGGCTTTTCTATGGCAGTTCTGTCTTCTTTGCCAGGTTTTGTTACATTTTATATGCCCCTGTTTCCCAGAGCTGTCTCCATTTCTCCAAATTCTTGGTATTTTAGTCATGCATTTCCAGGTGTACTATATAGGAGATCAGTAGTGAGAAATGTATAGGAGTGGAAATTTTATAATTACTATTAAACTTTGTAGTGGGAAATTTTAAATGAACCCACACTAAACTGTCTATGTGCCAACATTTGCAGTCTTGCCCGCCCCCACAGCTAGATCTATGTGGCAGTCTTGCCGTGGTTCACTCAGTTAGCTTGATAAGGTAACCAAACTAGTTTAACCTGAAATGCCTGAGGCTTTCACTCTCATTTCTCAGGCCATTCACCCCTTGTGGCTGGCCTACGGAATGGCAGTTACCTCATTCAGCTCCTCTTAGCCTCTTTGAGACTTACACCAGCCAGATTAATATCAGTAAATCTTCAACCCCAATATGCCCAAAAGAACACACAACTCAGTTAATATGGATACAAGCTGCAGGCCCGGTTGGGGCAAATGTACCCTACACTACTCTCTTGTCCAGATACGAAACCCTTAGCTACCTGGAACTCCTCCAGGCCATATGGGTCTGCTTCTATCTTTAACTTCTTCTTCCTGAATTTCTCTATCTTGTCTTTCTTCTTCCTCCTTCTCTACCCTCTCAAAAACTTTCAGCTCTGCCTTTTCCTTCTACTGTCCAAACACAGGCTCTAGCTTTTCTTTGACTAATTAAGATTTCTCCAGGAATCACCTGAGTAGGTGATCTATTGGTCACCAGTCTTGAGAACTGAAAATACAAACAATCCTCAACAAAATTCATGGGAGAATTTGGAAACCCCTGTACTGGCTGGTTTTGTGTGTCAACTTGACACAGGCTGGAGTTATCACAGAGAAAGGAGTTTCATTTGGGGAAGTGCCTCCATGAGATCCAGTTGTGGGGCATTTTCTCAGTTAGTGATCAAGTGGGTAGGGCCCCTTGTGGGTGATACTACCTTTGGGCTGGTGCTCTTGGGTTCTATAAGAGAGCAGGCTGAGCAAGCCAGGGGAAGCAAGCCAGTAAGAAACATCCCTCCATGGCCTCTGCATCAGCTCCTGCTTCCTGACCTGCTTGAGTTCCAGTCCTGACTTCCTTTAGTGATGAACTGCAATGTGGAAGTGTAAGCTCAATAAACCCTTTCCTCCCCAACTTACTTCTTGGTCATGATGTTTGTGCAGGAATAGAAACACTGATGAAGACAACCCCTCTTCATATATTATTCTAAGAACACATTTTAATCATATAATATAGTTTAATGCATGAGATTTTATTCACACACACACACACACACACACACACACATGGCAACTATAGCACACACCTATAATCAAACACTTAGGTTGTAGATGATCGAGATTGTTCTGTCACCCTTACCTATATAGTTATTTTGAGGTATATACTTCTCAAAGGAAAGAAAGAGTTTATAATTGAATGAATGAATGAATATAATAGCATAGCCTGACAGCCTGACAGCCTAACAAATGCTGACTATGGAATATAACTCTTAATTCTCTACCTTATGAATGATTCTGAATGTACACATCATCCACCACAAGCTGCTGGTGAACTGTTTATCAGGACAAGTTCAATGTGAAACTCATCAGCATTTTAACCATCTCTTTTATTATTTTTTTTTTGCTTCAGAGACTATACATTTATATATGTTTCTCTTTAAAAAATCCTTAATTGTATAGTATTTTAATGAATCATATAACTCCTATAAACTCAGGGGCTTAATTTGGGCTTATTGTATTTATAATATCAGTATTAATGCCACACATATTGGCATTAGGATAATGAGAAATTTCAAAAACATGCATCTTAAAATCATCCAGCATTTTAGCTCAACTTATAGGTGAATTTTCTAATCATTGATAAATGATAATATATAATCAAACTTTATAGTATTTTGTATTCTTTTAATTCTTTTGCATAGTATATGGCATAAAGTTATTTTTGAACCTGTAATATATAACATGTTTTTATTATAATTATATAAATTCTAAACTACACAAAGGAATCCTACTATAATATAAAAGAAACATTATGCTTTCTCCATTTAAAATTTGGTACATAAATTTGATATCATAATGTGTTGAACGTTCTTATGTATATAAGCAGGTTTTAAACATATTATAGGTACCAAATGAAAATTAAATTTGTACAAGTTTATGTCAACTATATTTTTGTGAAATAAAACAATTGTATTTTACAACTCTATTAAAATTGCAAATATGATAATAATAACTGGCAGAAGTTTTACACATATCCCTAGCAACCTCAGGATATATACAGAGTATCTGTTGACCCATGTAGGTTTCATGATGCTGCTTCAGTCTCTGAGCTCCTATGAGTGCTACTTTATTCAATCTGTGGGTTGTGTCATCCTGATGTGCTTGAATCCTCTGGCTTGTATAATCTTTTAATCTCCTTTTCTCTGGGTAGCCCCAAGCTCTGGCTGATGTATGGTTGTGGTTCTCCATATGAACTTCCATCAGCTGCTAAGGGAAGCCTCTGATGACAATTGAGTTGGGTATCTATCTGTGGGTATAACTGAATATGATTAGGAATCATTTTTTCCATTATCTGTTTTTTATATTTGTTTGTTTGTTTGGTCAGTTATGTTTGGTTCTAACCTAGACCTCTGAGCCATCGAGGCTATATAGTGTGTGTGACTCAAGTTACAGAATCATTAGATGGCACTCCCACAAGCTCTGAGCCACTATTACCTCAGCTTATTTTGCTGTCAGGACCGATTGTAGGTTGAAAGACTTGTGCCTGTTGATGTCAGAGTCCCAGCAATAGAAGCCTTCCCTCATTAGAGAACAGGGCCAGCTCAGGCTCCTCTGTGTATTTCATTACTAGGAGTCCTCAGTATGGTTGCCTTCAAAGGTTCCAAGAAATATCAACACACTAGGTTTTCACATCATCCTTTACATATATCCCCATAGGCCAATTGTCTCTTTATCTCTGTACTCCCCTTCCCTCTCTTCCTCACTTAGAGGAAACTAGAAAAAAATTCATCGTGAGCAAGGAATCCCAGACACAGAAAGACAAATATGATACAAATGTGTTGTACTCACTTATAAGAGCATATTAGTTGTTAACTGAAGAATAATCCTGTTATGATTCACAGACCCAGAAAGGCTAAGTATTAAGGAAGGCTCATGCAGGCAGGATTCATGGAGATAGAATAGACTCTTCTGGATGGTCTGAGGGTGGGCAGGAATAGAAACAGTAAGGTAACCAATTAATGCATGCCATTATGACTCCTGTTTTTGGAAAGAGGTGTTGAGATTCATTGCAATTAGGATATTATATACACTGAACGAATGCCAAGGGTCAACCTTGGCTCAGAGAAGGGGCTCAGGAGGAAGGGGTGATTCAGAATGGGAAAAAGGAGGACTAGTAGTCAATTGTGGGGTACAAGCTGACAGCCTTGTGTTGTGTGCGACAGCTGCCAGACAACTCACAAAAATAGCCAGGTAGCTCAGTTCTCACAGACTAAACCCGTCTTTTATTTGCATATCAATTTAATTGTCCACCGAGATTCCCTTTTGCTTATCCCAAAAATCAAGATATTATGACCTTAGCTCTTTGATTTGTAAAAAAAGGACAGCAGGTACATTTATTTTCATCACTACATAATTAATTTGGAGATCTGCCTGTCTTTGGAAGCTATCAGGTTGGAATCTCACTCTAAGATCACCATTCCCTCCAAGCCTGGACTTAACATCTCTCTGTCCCAGACTGATTTTAAATGCAGGAATCTGCCCACCTTTGTATCCTTAAGACAAGCTGGCTTATTGGTGTAGCTGCTTTTGTTCCTTTAGGTTCATTAATCCCCTCATACTATTCACTGGTAGCCTCTCACATCCCTAATATCTGGGACTTACTTGAGTTTCCCCCCACCCCCTACAACACACTGTTCTATATTTCTATGCATTCTCCTGGTCCTCTGGGCTTTTCTCCTTTCTGCCCCCTTACCTGATTCTGCCCTGTTCTCCCACCCAAATCCTTCCTCCCTCTGCCTCCCATGATTATTTTATTCCAAAATCTCCATGGGAGTGAATCATCCTCACTGGGCCTTTCTACTTGTTTCATTTCCAGGATCTGTTGAATCCTAGGTATTCTGTACCCTTTGGCTAATATCCACTTATCAGTGTGAACATACCATGTGGGTCCTTTTGCATCTGGGATACCTCACTCAGCATGATATTTTCTAGTTCCATGGATTGCTTGCAAAATTCATTATGTCCACAGTTTTTATAGCTGAATTATACTCCACTATGTAAATGAACCATATTTTCTGTATCCATTCTATAATTGAGAGACATCTAGGTTGCTTCCAGTTTCTGGCTATTAGGAATAAGGCTGCAATGAACGTAGTGAAGCATGTGTCCTTCTGGTATGGTGGAGCATCTTTTGGGCATATGCCCGGAGCAGAATATCTGGGCCTTTAGGTAGAACTCTTTAAAATTTTCTGAAGAACCTCCAGATTGATGTAGAGTGGTTGTGTAACAAAATTTTGCCTGTCAAATCACTTTAAATATTAATATAACAAGAAGTTTGTGATTGGACAGGGAAAGGGGAGGTGGAATGAGTTTTAGAGATGGGGACTAAGGAGAAGGAAGGAGAAGATGGAGGAGAAACAAGACAATTTAGATTTTACATAGTTTTAAATAGCCATAGGGGTTATAATTATCTTATAAGGGATAGATAATTACAGAACAATTTGTCTTATCTAGGTGGACAATTTATATCATTATCAGTTGGTTTTAAAATTGTTGTTTGGACATCTTGAGAACTGAAAATTTATTGATACATATTTTTGACTAATTATTTATAAGGTTTAAGAGTTTTCATTTACTGGATTAAGGTGATCTGTGACCGCTTACCACAGGGGATAGATGACTAAAAAGTTATGAGTGACTCTGAGATGGGCAAACCAGAGGTAGGAAGACTGCTCTAAAACACTAGCCTAAAGACAGAGGCAGCCAGACCTCTGAGACAAAGAGTAGTTAAAAACAGTGTGGGAACCATAATGTCCTTTTAAAATATATTTCCCAAAATGTGGTTGTACAAGTTTCCCCCCCCCCCCCCGCAGCAGCTATATAGGAATGTTGCCCTTTTTCCACATCCTCAACAGCATGTGTTTGTCACTTGAATTTTTGATTTTCGCCATTTTAATTGGTGTAAGAAAGAATCTCAGGGTTATTTTGGTTTGCATTTCCCTGATGACTAAGTATATTTCACATTTCTTTAAGTGCTTCTCAGCCATTTGAGATCTCTCTGTTTAGAATTATCTATTTAATTTTGTATACACTCCATTTTTCAATTGGGTTATTAGAATAGTTGGTGTATAATTTCTTGAATTCTTTATATATTTTGGAAGTTGATCCTCTTTCAGATGTAGGGTAGGTAAATTTTTTCCCAATCTCTATCTTGTCATTGTGTACAATTGAAAGTGCCCTTTGCCTTACAGAAGCTTTTCAGTTTCAAGAGGTATAATTTATCAATTGTTGAACTTAAAGGCCAAGCCATTGGTGTTTTGTTCAGGAAATTTTTCCTCATAGCAATGTAATAGAGGCTATTTTCACAGCCAATATCAAATTAAATGGAGAGAAAGTTGGAGCAATTCCATTAAAATCAGTGACAAGATAATGCTGCCCACTTTCTTCCTATGAATTCTATATAGAACTTGAAGTACTTGTGAGAGTTGTAAGAAAACAATAGAAGATAAAGGAGACATGAATTTGAAAGGGAGAAGTTCAGGTATCACTATTTGTGGATGATACGATAGTATACTCAAATGACGCCCAAAATCATACCAGCAAACTCTACGTCTGATAAACAACTTCACAAAGTGGGTAGATATAAAATTAACTCAAGCAAATCAATAGCCTTCTTCTATACAAAGACTAAATGGGTTGAAAAATAAATTATGGAAACAACACTCTTCACAGTAGCCAAAAATAATATAAAATATTTTGTTGCAACTTTAATCAAGCAAGTGAAAGATTTGTATGGCAAGAATTTCAAGTTCCCAAAGAAAGAAACCTAAGAACACCTAAGAAGTTTGAATGATCTCCTATACACATGGATCAGTAAGATAATGAAAATCTCCCTCTTTCCAAAAGTAATCTATGTGTTTAGTACATTTCCTATAAAAATTCCAACACAATTCTTCACAGACATGAAAAGAGCAATTCTTAATGTCATATCAGAAACAAACAAACAAAACAGCATTTGCCAAGACAATTCTAAGCAATATAAAAATTTCTGGAAGAATATCCATCCTGATCAGGTCAAAGCAAAAGTGATAAAAACATGTTATTTGTGCAGAGACAGAAAGGTTGATCATCAGAAATAAACCCATCTTCTATGGACATCTGGTCTTTGACAACTAAGCTGAAAACATTCAGTGGAGAAAAGAATGTATCTTCAACAAATGGTGCTGGTATAACTATCAATCTGCATGTAGAAGAATGCAAATTGATTCATATTTATCACCTTGTATAAACTGAGTCTATGGATTAAGGACCTCAACATAAAAGCATAAACAATCAATATAATAGAGAAGAAAGTGAAAATTATTTATTTTTGAAGGTCATGTTAATAGAGTTCTTTCCCACAGCCTTAAGGACTGTCCTGAAGATTACAGTGTTTACCTTTTTTGCTAAGGACATAGAGATACCCTGGCCTCTAAGATTGATGCTATTTCTAATTGTCAAGGAATCATTAACCATGGCAGGGAGAACATCTTCCAATAACCTTGGCAGGGAGAATATTTCTTGAAGGAGCAACATAACATAAATTATGTACATTTTTGTACAAACCAACCTCAGGTGCAGCCACCAGTCCCTTTCATGGCCATGCAAGACTCATCTAATGATTAAGAGTAAATAATCATATGAGTATAAAATCTATAGGCATATTTAACTCTAAGATAGCTCCTATTATGACTGAAATGTAATTGTCTCATTTTATTAATTTAATAAGGAGGTACATATATAGTAGTCATGACATAAGGTTCACCTATTCATATGAGAAATTTTTTGTGTAACTAATAATTTTATTTATGTAGATAAATATAATATCATATTTATGTAGATAAATATGTAGAAGATATAATATCTTCTATCTGTAGTCTATTAAATATCTTAACAAATTTAAATTAAAATAACCACTAAAACTGCTTAGGAAACTCTAATACTTTAATTCCACAAAGCTTTATGCAACAAAACCTATAATCAAGGCACATTCTCCCTGATTTCCCTCACAATATACCTCTTGATAATACACTAACAACATATATCACTTACTTTACTATGATAATCTCATTCCTTTGGTGTAAAGCCCACCTGGAATATGATGCCATTTTGGATAAATTAATGCCCAGGTGTCCATGCAAACAGGAAATCAAGCTGTTAGGGCCTGAAATGGGAAAACAAAAAGCAAATTATTCTTGATTTCCAGAAGATCATCATAAGATAAAAAAAAATCAAGAGTATATACCAATAAGGAGTAAAAAAATTTTCAGCAGAGAAATATAGTCAGTCACAGTTGTCTTCTAATTGCTGTTTAAGTAAATCAATATTTCTATTTGTATTCCCTGAATTATCACCAGCAGTTATTTGAATTTTGTGCTAGGGGTCGAATTGAAACCATAATTTGATTAACACTGACTTCGGACATAGACTAAATCTTTGTTTTATCATATTAGAATTCAAGTTCTATATAAACTTTCTTCAGTATGACAATTGTAATTTTCTTATGGCTAGAATACATAAGAATTTTTAAAAAATTATATTTTATGTATGCAGCAAAGAACTCCTTACACTATTTCTCTTTTACTCTTCTATTCCAAGTGGAGTTGGTATCTGATAGGTTGGGTAGTAGTATGGTGTGTAGATGCATTTTAACCTTTAGGTTTCTAAGTCTATGTAACAAAGCACAGAAAAGTGGATTTTCTTTCTTTTTTTTTTTTTGTCTTTTTTTTTAATTCGATATATTTTTTATTTACATTTCAAATGATTTCCCCTTTTCTGGTTCCCCCACTCCCCGAAAGTCACATACGCCCCCTTCAATCCCCCTGTTCTCCCACCCACCCCTTCCCACGTCCCTGTTCTGGTTTTGCCTTGTACTGCTACACTGAGTCTTTCCAGAACCTGGGGCTACTCCTCCTTTCTTCTTGAACCTCATTTGATGTGTGGATTATGTTTTGGGTATTCCAGTTTTCCAGGCTAATATCCACTTATTAGTGACTATTATAAATAGAGCTGCTATGAACATAGTGGAGCATATATCCTTATTACATGCTGGGGAATCCTCTGGGTATATGCCCAGAAGTGGTATAGCAGGATCAAAAAGTGGATTTTCAATATACTTTAAAACAAATCTCATAATCATGGATCCAATCTGCCTCTACTTGAGTTCAGTGGCTGAGTGAAAATTTTTTGACATAATATAGGTTGAAGATAAATAATTCCAATTTTTTAACTTAACCATGGCTTGCAGACAATTTTATGCAGTGGTTTGTCTTTCTCTGTCTCTACGTTTCTCTATGTCTCTCTCTATATATCTGATATATCTGATTTTGTTTCTCTTTTTTTTTAATTTATTTTTTTCTTTTTTCTATTTTTTTGTAATATTTTTATTTTCTATATTCTTTGTTTACATTCCAAATGATTTCCCCTTTCCCGGATCCCCCCTCCCCATATGTCCCATAAATCTTCTTCTCTCCATCCCTTCTCTACTCATCTCCCTCCTTTTTCTCTGTCCTTATATTCCCTTCCAATGCTAGATCAATCCTTTCCAGGATCAGGACCCTCTCCATACTTCTTCATGGGTGTCATTTGTTATGCAATTTGTGCCTTGGGTATTCAGGGCTTCTGAGCTAATTAATATCCACTTATCAGAGATTGCATTCCATGTGTATTCTTTTGTGATTGGGTTACCTCACTTAGGATCAAACCATTTGCCTAAAAAGTTTGTGAATTCATTGTTTCTAATTGCTGAGTAGTATTCCATTGTGTAAATATACCACATTTTCTGTATCGATTCCTCCTTTGAGGGGCATCTGGATTCTTTCCAGCTTCTGGCTATTATAAATAAGGCTGCTATGAACATAATGGAGCATGTGTCTTTATTGCATGCCAGGGAATACTTTGGGTATATGCCCAGGAAAGGTATAGCAGGGTCCTCTGGAAGTCTCATGTCCAGTTTTCTGAGGAACTTCCAGACTGATTTCCAAAGTGGTTGTACCATCTTACAGCCCCACCAACAGTGGAGGAGTGTTCCTCTTTCTCCACATCCTCGCCAACACCTGCTGTCTCCTGAGTTTTTGACCTTAGCCATTCTGACTGGTGTAAGGAGAAATCTCAGGGTTGTTTTGATCTGCATTCCCCTAATGACTAATGACGTTGAGCACTTCTTAAGGTGCCTCTCAGCCATCCGAATTTCTTCAGGTGAAAATTCTTTGTTTAGATCTGTACCCCGTTTTTAATAGTGTTATTTGGTTCCCTGGGGTCTAACTTCTTGAGTTCTTTGTATATATTGGATATTAGCCCTCTATCAGATGTGGGGTTGGTGAATATCCTTTCCCAATTTGATGGTTGCCATTTTGTCCTTTTGGCAGTGCCCTTTGCCTTACAGAAACTTTGTAATTTTGTGAGGTCCCATTTGTCAATTCTTGATCTTAGAGCATAAGCTATTGGTGATCTGTTCAGGAACTTTTCCCCTGTGCCTATGTCCTCAAGGGTCTTCCCCAGTTTCTTCTCTATTAGTTTCAGTGTGTCTGGCTTTACATGGAGGTCCTTGATCCACTTGAAGTGAAGTTTAGTACATGGAGATAAGAATGGATCAATTCACATTCTTCTGCATGCTGACTTCCAATTGATCCAGCACCACTTGTTGAAAAGGCTATCTTTTTTCCACTGGATGTTTTTGGCTCCTTTGTCAAAGATCAAGTGACCATAGGTATGTGGATTCATTTCTGGATCTTCAGTTCTATTCCATTGGTCCACTTGTCTGTCACTGGGCCAATACCATGCAGTTTTTAACACGATTGCTCTGTAGTATTGCTTGAAGTCAGGGATACTGATTCCCCCAGAATTTCTTTTGTTGTTGAGAATAGTTTTAGCTATCCTGGGTTTTTTGTTATTCCAGATGAATTTGAGAATTGCTTTTTCTAACTCTGTAAAGAACTGAGTTGGGATTTTGATGGGGATTGCATTGAATCTGTAGATCGCTTTTGGCAAGATGGCCATTTTAACTATATTAATCCTGCCGATCCATGAGCATTGGAGATTTTTCCATTTGTTTCTCTCTCCCTCTCTCTTTCTGTGTCTCTGTATTTGTATGTCTCTGTTACTATAAGTGTGTCTTTATCTCTGACTCTCTCTCTTTCTTCTTCTTCTTCTTCTTCTTCTTCTTCTTCTTCTTCTTCTTCTTCTTCTTCTTCATCTTCTCCTTCTTCTCCTTCTTCTCCTTCTTCTCCTTCTTCTCCTTTTCTTATACTTTTCCCCAGTTGCATTTGTGCCTTGAGTTTGCCTCTTTGCTTTAGGGGAGAATTAGAAATTATCAATGTGATAAATTCAGAATAGTTATTCTTAAACACATGTTTCAAAAGCCTTTAAAATTTCCAATTTCTGAATCTCTAAAATTTGAGACAGTTGTCTCCATTCTAGTAAAATTATTTTAATGCCTAGAAAAATTGTTCACTCATAGGAATTTTTATAACTTTAAGTTGATGCCCCGTAAAAGTTTCCATGAAGATGGAGGAATTTCTATAAGATCATTGCATGTGAATTTAAGAAACAAATAAACACCAAAAACAAAGCAAAACAGAAAAACTAATCATTTAAGCATTTGATCTGGTTTCTATAAATAATTCCAGGCATTTTCTTCAATAACTTTGTGGAATCCTTAATGTTTTCCAATTGCAGAGTACATTTGTGTTCACAAATTGGAACATCTCTTCTTGCTTCACCATGACATATTATTTGCCTTGGATTTTGAAACATTTTCATGAATTGTATATCCATGGTGAAGCATCTATATTGATATCCTGGAAATCACACACTCCTGTCCTATCCAGTTAACTGGTTATACCATATTGAGTTCTCACATTTCCTATTGCCATGTGAGAAAAGTAACTGGAAGACTGACGACTTTCATTGATATGGAGGACAGGATGACTGACAGGAATTGTTATAAGACATGAAATGTTTACCTAAGAATTTTAAACAAAATTTCCCTTAGACAAATATTTCTGTCAAAGTAGGGAATAATGAACATCTGAGCCATGACAAAGCAGGCCTACCTGTTCCTGCCAACTTATACCTGAGAATAGTCTTAGCTAATCTTATCCACAGGTTATAAGTAGCTTGTCTCGGCCCTCCCTAATAAAACAAAGAATTATAATGGAGCATGTGTCTTTATTGCATGCCGGGGAATCCTTTGGGTATATGCCCAGGAGAGGTATAGCAGGGTCCTCTGGAAGTCTCATGTCCAGTTTTCGGTTTATGGGGCATATGGGGAGGGGGGATCTGGGAAAGGGGAAATCATTTGGAATGCAAACAAAGAATATAGAAAATAAAAACATTAAAAAAACAAAGAATTATAATAACTAGTTCTTTTTCAAGATGTTTTGAGCAATCTGGAGTGAGCTTTGAAATGTTTTTCAGCTCTCTGGGGATCTTTTATATAACTCCATCTACCTGGATGATCGTTTATGGATGGTCTTTTATTTTTCAATGTTTCTCCCCATGTGTTTTTAAATTATTTAATACTTTAGTCTGACTTCCATAAATCATAGCTATATTCCATATACTTCATCTCACTGTCGCATTCTATCCATCAAAGACAGACACAACTTTGTTTTCAAATTCAAAGTCTAGGGAAAGATAAATAATCTCATCTCTTATGTGAGATACTTATGATTAAATTAATAAATATCTGTCATTCAAGATTGCTTTTAATTCTAGTTCTTAAGAGCAACAAACCATTATAGTATTGGATATCATTAGGTACCCCATCAGGTAAGCAAAATCACAGAATAAAGAACACACAGAGATGCAAGATATTTCCAATCCATTCACATTGAGGCAGTGAGAGGCCAGTGATTGGAGGGGAGAAAGGAGGAGGAGCTAAGAGAAGGCGGGGCAGAGAGAAAGGGAATCTGGGAGCTGGAAGAGACATGCAGATCTAGAGGGCGTCAGAGATGTTTCTGGTGTGCTGAGAGGTTAGAAATATTGGGATAAAACTTTGTCATTGTAATTTGGCATTATGTAATTGGGAGTTTCTTATACATAAATATATTTGGTTAACTACTCAAGTTTAAGAGTCATGCTTTGCTGGATACTTGGAAGGAGTGAGTGCTGGGCAGGAGAAAGACCTGCTGGGACTTGGAGCAGAGGCCTGGTGGGGTGGTAAAATATTTTAATCTTTTCCCACTACACTACCTCTAAAGATAATAATAGATAGCAAGAAAACCATTATAAACTGTAAGGCAAACAAGGAATGGAAAAATCATATAGCCATAGAGTTAAATTAAGGTGTCATTGAAAAGATACGTCTTCCCTACCCAGGACATGTCACATGATGACAGCTTCAAAGAAAAGAGTTCTATTTTTCATTAGTTCCAGTGAAGCATACATTATGGATATGATAGTATATAGTTAAAATATATTGTTCTTGTTCAAGTCACATTGAAATGTTTTCACATTAAAACAAAGAAGAAATATTAAAAATTGCCAAAAAGGTTATTTATGCTCAGAATAAAGATATTAATGATGTCACCAAGTTGAGGATTTTTCTTACTGTATTTCATTGAAAATCCACAAATTTTCTTAAAGGTTGAAGCCTTCAAAGGACTTTCCATTGTGTTATGGGAAGAAAATTGGTATCATTTTTTTCCTATTTTTTTGACAAAAGAATTATCACACAGCCAGTCATCCAAGTCTTGCAACAGAGTTTTTAATTTATTTCTAAGTTATAATGTCATAGAGAAGTTTATGATATGTAAATTCATAGTTTTAAGGGGATTTTCAAAGGGTATTTAAAATACTTAAAGACAACATCTTTAGAAAATAGTATAAATTGACAATATTTCAGCAGTATATTGATAGCATAACAGCAATACAAAACAGGACAAGAAACTCTTCTTAATAGAAATAAGTTTCATGGACTAAAACAATAGTTAAGATTTTAGTATCTGTATTTCAATTTAGATATCAACATAGGCAATTTTGGTTTGTATTTTGGATGTTGACTTTAGGGGCTATTAGAAGACATTATAAACATAATCATAATTACACTGAGGACTTACTGGTTACTCTATAAAAACTAAGAATATGTCTAATGAAATGTTTGAAAATAAATAATGTACATAATTTTCAACATTTTATATATAGTAAAACTAGCAGGAGAAAGTAATATTTATTGTATCAGTTATATAAATTATAAAATATAATTAATGAAAATAATTATATATTAAATATAAATGAAGTAGGAAATTAAAATAGATGAAAAGGTCTTCCTGTAAAAATATATGAAGATTCAGAAATTCATGAGAAAACCATTTCTTATTGAGATCTGATTAAATTAATAAAAGTTGGGATTCAATATAAATATTAAAATTGAAATATTTATGTATGATATAAACTGAATTAAACTGATGAAGCAGAATCAATTTTCTTTACGTCTTTCTAGAAATAATTTCTTAAGGGATTGGTGGACTATAAAAGGTAGACTGTCACCAGTTAAAAAGAAAACAAGATGTTAAACTGGCTTGTGCTTTCAAAGAATTTTTCAGGAAAAGAAGAAACTGTTGGGAAGCTAAGATCCTGTGTTTCATGCTCACTGGCTTTATGTTCATATGGTGAATGCATGGCAACATCTAGTGCATTTAAAGAACTTAGGGACAGAAATTTTGACTGTGGGTTAGTTACCTTGTCCCTTCAATTGAGGCCCTATCTGCTGGAGATGGACTCTTTGAGTTCCCTTTTCCCATTGTTGGGCATCCTTAATGAGTCCTGAGAGTCTGTCACCTCGCAGGCCACTGGTATTTCTGTAGAATTCCCCTACTTCCTACCCACCTAGGCTGCTTATTTCTATTCATTCACTTGGCCCTCGGAGCTTCTCTCCTGTCTATTCCCTCCCATGATTCTGATCCTGTTCCCCCTTCCCCATCCTTCATTCTCCCATCCAGGTCCTTCCTTCCCTCTGCCTCCCATGATTATTTTCTTCCTGCTTCTAAGTGGAATTGAAGCTTCCTCACTTGGACCTTTCTGCTATTATGCTTCTTAAGGTCTGTGGGAGGTATCCTAGGTTTTCTGTACTTTTTGGCTAATAACCTTTAATCAGTAAGTATATACCATGCATGTCCTTTTGAGTGTGAGTTATCTGCACATATAAAAATAAGATAGGTGTGAGGATGATATTTTCTACTTTTATCCATTTGCCTGCCAAATTCATGATGTCCTCATTTTAATAGCTGAACACGATTCCATTGTATAAATGAACCACATTTTCTGTATTCATTCTTCAGTTAATCAGTATTCCATTGTGTAAATGAACCACATTTTCTGTGGCCATTCTTCAGCTGAGGGAAATCTGGGTTATTTCTAGGTTCTGGTTATTATGAATAAGGTTGCTATGAACATGGTGACATATGTATCCTTGTGATATGGTGGGCATCTTTTGGGTATATAACTAAAATGGAGAAGAGACTGAAGGAAAGGCTGTATAATGACCTGCCTAACTTGGGATACATCTCATTGTGGGGCACCGAGGCTTGACACTATTACTGATGCTATGATGTGCTTACTGATAGAAGCCTAGCATGACTGTCCTCTGAAAGGCCCTACCAGCAGCTGACTGAGACAGTGGCATATACTTATACCCAACCACTGGACTAAAGTTGGGAACTCCTATTGCTGAATTATGGTAAGGATTGAAGAACCAGAAGGGGAAGGAGACCACATAGAACGACCAACAGTCTCAACTAACCCAAACCCCAGGGACATCCCAGAGATTGAGCCATCAACCAGGAGCATACGTGAACTCGCAGGAAGCTCCTGGCATATATATAGATATAGATATAGATATAGATATAGAGATAGAGATAGAGATAGAGATAGAGATAGAGATAGAGATAGAGATAGAGATAGAGATAGAGATAGAGATAGAGATATATAGATATAGATAGATAGATAGATAGAAATAGATAGATATAGAGATAGAGATAGAGATAGAGATAGAGATAGAGATAGAGATATATAGATATAGATAGATAGATAGAAATAGATAGATATAGAGATAGAGATAGAGATAGAGATAGAGATAGAGATAGAGATAGAGATAGAGATATATAGATATAGAGATAGAGATAGAGATAGAGATATATAGATATAGATATAGATATAGATATAGATATAGATATAGATATAGATATATAGACATAGAGATAGAGATAGAGATATATAGATTAGATATAGATATAGATATAGATATATAGACATAGAGATAGAGATAGAGATATATAGATTAGTTAGATATAGATATAGATAGATATAGATATAGATATAGATATAGATATAGATATAGATATAGATATAGATATAGATATAGATATAGATATAGATATAGATATAGATCAAAGGTCTGCCTGGTCAGACCTCAGTGGAAAAAGATGTGTTTAAGCCTTGAGATACTTGAGTCCCAGGAAAGGGGGAAGCCTTGTGGGAGGAGCTCCCTCTTGCAGGCAAGTGATGGAGGAATAGGATGGGGGAAATGTGGGAAGAGGCATTGACAGACAGAGGTAAATGGCTGGAATGTAAATAAATAAAGTAATTTAAATGATGGTGATGATGATGATGATGATGATGATGATAATAATAATGGTAATAATAACAATAAAGAACCTTAGGGTAGAACTGGCATCTACCCTATCTTAAAAAGTTCCTGTCTTATTTTTACATGTGCAGAAGCCTCTCCTAAGTCAGGTTCTTTAGTAATGAAACTCAGAACCTATATTTTATCTTTAATAGATCACAAATTTCTAACAAAAGAGTGATGGGATTACCAATAGTCACTGCGCAAACATCAGTAAAACAGCAAATGTTATAGTTTCTTGACATCCTGACAAATTCTCATTCCATAGAATTACACTAACACTGAACTATGCAGTTCACACCAATGTCAGAGGCATTACCTGTGATTGTAATACGTGAATTTTATTATCACTGTAGGGTGATGATCATGAAACTTATAAGGAATGTTTCCAGTGGATTCCACAACATATGTACTTTGAGAATTAATATGTGCAATTTTGGTAATGAATATAGAAGAAATGTAGTTCGTATGAGTAAGGGCACAACAAAAGGAGAGAGCTCGCAACCATGCACAGCACCAATGCTTGGCCGATGTGACAAGAAAGTCAATCTAGGTATGAGCACATTGTTTTAAGGTCTTTTGATGTTAGGGGGAGGAGCAGCTTTTTCCAAAAGATTGGCAAAACTAGTTGAGTGAAACACAGTAGTTGGGGTTTGGAGAATCATTGATAGTAAGAGGTGTCAGGATGGGGTTGCTTCTAATTTAAGTGAATAATTTAAACAGGAATTCTTCTTGTCTAAGAGGAATCAAAGAAAACAACACAAACCCTGATAATGCCCTTTCTCTGCTTCTTGTTGGGGCCATGGACCAATATACTTCTACTATCCCTTCCTATAGATTGCATACTTAAATCTTGAATCAACATAGATCCTATTTATTACACTCATTTCTCTTCATGTGACAAATATCTTAGCTGCCAACAAGTACTTGCTGACATGAGTCTGATATAGCTGTTTCCCAAGAGGCTCTGCCAGAGCCTGACAAATACAGAAGTGGATGCTCACAGCCATCCATTGGACTGAGCAAAGGGTCCCCAGTGGAGGAGCCAGAGAAAAGACCCAAGGAGCTGAAGGGGTTCATATGAGGAACCCCATATGAGGAACAACAATATAAACCAACCAGTACTCCAAGAGCTCCCAGGAACTAAACCACCAACCAAAGACTCATGGCTCCTGACACATATGTAGCAGAGGATGGCCTTGTTGGACATCAATGAGAGGAAAGGTCCTTGGTACTGTGAAGACTTGATGTCCCAGTGGAGGGGAATGGCAGGAGATGGCAGGAGAGGGAAGCAGGAGTGAGTGGGTTAGTGAGTAGGAGGAGGAAGGATGGGATTTCTGAGGGGAAACAAGGAAAGTAGATAACATTTGAAATGTAAAGAAAGAAAATTTCTAATAAAAAAATAAAAAAAGAGGAAAATGAAAAATGTCATCCCCAAATATTAGGCTTAAATAGTGTTCTACTCTCTTGAGAGTTCGGCCTTGCCAAATTGGAATCTAACTTCTGGTGCTGTCAGCTGCATCTCCTTTCCAACCCCACCTACCTTCTTGTCCCTGTGGATTGGGAGGACCTATGACTCAATTCTCTTATCTGTGGCCTTGTACATAGTGTTAAATCTGTAGTTGTTAACTAGAGTGTAGAATACTATCCTAAAGTAAAGAATACAAGTTAACTTTGAAAAAAAAGAAAAGAAAAATAGCAAAAAGAAACAAAAGGAGAAAGGATTTTTATTTGGGTTACAGTTAATTGGGAGGAACCCAAGGCAGGAACTGGAAGCAGCTAATTCAAAACAGAAAGAAAATAAACAAACATAGGCTGATTTGTCTACACTTATACACTGTGTGGAGTCAAATGCAAGGGCCTTCCTAATTCATTTAATGTAATCTAGTCAAATCCACACAGACTTGCACAGAAGCCAGTTTCATCCAGACAAATCACTGATACTGTCTTCTCAGATGATATCAAATTGACAGTTAGAAAATAACCATTCCACCTTCCTTCCACACTTTTTTTATAAGTATTTGGTTGGAGTTAAAAAAAAAAGTAATAGTCTAATATTTCATGTAACAAAGATTGAAAGTGTTTTGCTTCAATATCTGTTCATTATGAATTGTAATAAAAAAATCTGAAAAATAAATAAAACTATAAAATAAATAAAACATAACTTATTAACTCATAAGATTGAATGGCAGATATTAGAAAAAGGATGATGCAGTAGGACTCAACACCATTCAGTCAGAAGAAGAATTACCCCAGCAAGAAAATAGAAAAGACAATTTTAGTAGAGTCCATGAAAAGAAGTACAAACAAGGATGCTTGAAGAGAAGAGGACAAACTGACTGGGGGCAATTGGTCTGTGATCTCTCTTTCCTGGAAGTCAGAACATCCCACTAAAAGGGCAGAATCAGACGCAGTCTCTACATTGCTTGCACAGCAGTATTTCCTAGAAACCTTGGGAAGAAACATGATTAAAAATAGTCAAAATTTTTCCATCACTTAAAGTCTAAAAGAGCTTTATGTGAAAATCCTCCTTTATAAACCAAAATTGGAACTTATATTTTCATTGGTGAGCTAAATTGTTCTTTCTGGCCCTTTATCTCACCAATTTCCAGGATAGAATCTCAAATAGACAAATAGACTATTTGACTCTTCAGATTCCCCTATCTAAGATAAAAAAAAATGCAACTGCTGCAAGGAGAGGAAGCAGGGGGAAGGGGAGGGAGAGGGAGGGAGAGGGGGAAGAGGGAGGAGCCTAATGGCCTCACAATGAGGTCATTGGTTGGATCAGCTTCCTGCTGCAAATTGACTACAGTACAATTTGTGGAGTGAGCAATGCATGCAAATATTTAGGAAGTCTTCTTAACATAGAAAAGAAGAAAATTAAGGCAAGGGATCCTTATAAAAAATATTTAAAGCATGATTATGCAGCTGGAGCTGCAAGACATTTTAGCCATAGATCTTTGGAATTATTCATATTCCTTGTTCTGTTGACTCCTTTCGACTTTTTATGATGCTATACTAACAGAATCTGGAATATTCCTTTTATTGCCAGAGGGTTTAGAATAAGGCTCCTTGACACCACCTGCATCATTACTAATTTGATGCAGTTCTTTGGGGAATGATGGATAATTCAATTAACTACCTCGTTATTCATTGTGGAGACTGCAAACAAGACAGGATGTCTCTAATCTCTTGGTATTTAATTTAAATTCAGCAAGGAACATTTTGAAACATGTTACCTACGATTTTTTTTCATTTTCAGTATGTGGCTTCTCACTGTGGCCTTTATTATTTAAAGACTTGATTATTAACAATAGCAAAAAATGTATTTCCTGTAGCAATAATATTAAGTCTTAAAGATAATTTAATAAATTAAGCTGCACAAACGTGGATAACCAGCATGCTTCTTAGGATGTTTTATTTCATCTCTCCATGTTAAAACGCTGTAAAATGCAAATGCAAAAGAACATACATGGAATGCAGTCACTGATAAGTGGTTATTAGCCCAGAAGCTCTGAATACCCAAGACACAACTCACATATCAAATCATTCCAAAGAAGAAGGAAGGAGAGGGCCCTGATCCTGGAAAAGCTTGATGCAGCATTGTAGGGGATTACCAGGACAGAGAAGTGGGAGGGGGTTGATTGGGGAGTGGGCAGAGGGAAGAGGGCTTATGGGACTTATGGGAAGGGGGGAACCTGGAAAGGGAAAAGCATTTGGAACATAAACAAAGAATATGGAAAATAAAAATTGAAAAAAAAATGCTGTATGAACATTCTACACTAGCCAAAGAAGAAAGGTATTTTATCATTTCTAACTATATTAAAACATCTTGAAAATCAGTCACTATATATCCGGCTATTGATGTCCATGAAATTAACCTTGTTAATAATGGAGATCCATTTTCTAGGGAGATCATTTTTTATGGGTATACATTGGTGTCAAGGCAGTGCGATCTTGTGGATATTTCTTTAGTGTATTTTCCAGTGAATGCACCTTGTGGACTGGGCAGATATAAGGAAATGTGACAAAATATTCAGAGTACTAATGCACTTTTATTTCTCATAAGGCTGTCAAAGAAATGGAGTTTGGCTTACCCATTTTACTCTCAAGATTTTAGACTTGGAAATAGAAGTGTGGTGATGTTAGATAAGATTTCTTTTCAGACATTATACTGCATATCACTTCCATACATAGTGCTGTCTTCCAGAAACAATTCTCTTTTCCATATTGTAACTGGAAGAAACAATTCAGGTCCAAAGTACTGTGAGATGCACAGTAATTTTCTACAATGGACTGATTTGCTTCTTGAAGAATTCTAACCCTCAAAGATGTGTGGAATAATCCGTAAACCCAAAGAAACAATGTCCCATTTCAGAATGTAAGTACTATCTTAGTTAACTCATGCCAACTAATGAGTACTTAGAAAGCCACAAGACACACAGATGGCAGAAAATGCCAAAAGAAGCTAAAAGTAGGATGCTAGTTGTGTGCTCCTTTGTATACTCTCCATTGTCTGGGTTTTAAGTAGGGTGCCATTGCTGTAAGAGCTTGTAAAGAAAACTTAGGAACTGTTGGGCACTACTTTGGTTGATACCAATAGATTCCATATCAAGAGTCATGCAGGTGTCTCCATGTATTATGGAGATTTTGGTAATTTTATTTAACTCTTTTAAACTAGAAGGAGTTCATTGACTACAGCATGAACCCATACTGCAAATGCTCTGCTGTGGGTGACACTATAACCGGGAGGACTTATTGATGCTTCGCAAGGCATCAATGCAGTGGTTGGGTGTCTCAGTTTCTTCGGGTGTTGACACTTGGTTGGGCTTTTATTTTAGACAGGATATATTCCTGTCAGCATAAAACCCTGTTCCTCACTGTTCCTAAGCCCATGCATTTTAAAAGCTATTTTAAAATTTTATCTCCAATCTCATTTTATTTTTTCAATGGGGTAGTTTTATTTATAGTCATATCTCATTTCAGATATTCTGACAGAAATCCTTCCTCATTACCCCATTTGGAGATTTGTATGTGTTCTTTTTTATTTTTCCTGAAACAAATAAATCCTGACCAGTACAGAGAACTGGCCTTGTTAGAGACAGGTGTACCTTCTGTTTCTTCAACTTTTCTGTCTAGTTTAATAAAAATTAGTCTAGGTAGGAAAAATCTCAGTTATGTGTTAAGAGTTTTAAGGAAATGTATCTGAATCAGTGTGACAAGAAGAGATGGTGCTGAGAAAGTGAAGAGAGAGAAACAAACAACCCAAAAATTCACAATTGTTTTAAATAGACCCAGAAAAACATTGTGATATAAGTTTAAGAGACATATTCATTTTTATTTTATAATCAAGAGGATTTTTACTTTCAGGTATGAACATGGACAGTGTGTGCCTAGGCCTGTAGATGCCAGAAGAACTATCATAGAGACTTAAACTAGCTTTTTGTTAAGAGGACAAAGTGCTGAGATACCACATCCCAAGCCCAGAACATTTAGATTATTCTAAGATTCTCAAATATGCCACCTTTTTAACACATTAGTAAGCTAGCTATGTGCTGTAGGAGGAACAAAGGGAGATTTCAAATCTTCAAAAAAAGAATAAATCGCAACATCCTCCCACTCTCCAGTGCTGCTGCATGACACATGCCCTCAGAGTCCCTGAGTCCCCAACTCAAGGCATGACACAGGTCCTGTCTGTACCATAGCAGCAAGGCACAGCATGCTACTTCAAGTCAGCGGAAAACTGACCCTGAGAACGTTCTGAAAAGACTTCATTCCATTCTTCCGGAGCAGGGAATGGCTCCGTGTGAATGTGGCAAAACCATGGCTACTTAGCAGCCTATACACAAAATGGATGGAGCTGGAGAACATCATACTAAGTGAGGTAACCCAGTCTCAAAAGGTGAATCATGGTATGCACTCACTAATAAGTGGATATTAACCTAGAAAACTGGAATACCCAAAACATAATCGACACATCAAATGAGGTACAAGAAGAACGGAGGAGTGGCCCCTTGTTCTGGAAAGACTCAGTAAAACAGTATAGGGCAAAACCAGAACAGGGAAGTGGGAAGGGTTAGGTGGGAAAACAGGGAGAAAGAACAGGGCTGATGGGACTTTCGGGAAGTGGGGGTCTAGAAAAGGGGAAATCATTTGAAATGTAAATAAAAAATATATCGAATAAAAAAAAAGAATAAAAAAAAAAAAAGAATGAAGCCACCCATAGCCCAGTTACTGGTGTTCTAATTCAGATTTCTACTCCTCTAAGCTCTGACATTTTTTTGTCCCACTTTCCGAGAGGACCCCTGACTCTTTCAGAAAAAAGGGACATGATACAGATGTCCCATTTAAAGATGATATATATATATATATATCCCACTGGGAAGTTTTCATATGCTAGAAGGTGCTATATATATATTATCAGCCTAGATGTCATGGTGAATCTTACCTAGCTATGAATCCTATGTTCTACGTAATGACTGGTATGTGCAATAATGATACCAATGTTTCAATAATAATAATAGTGTTAAACTGTATTTTCAATTCATTTCTCAACCCTAATCAGGAACATTGCTTTTATACAGTTGATGTGAGTAATACAGAGACCATCATGTGATCAACCTACAGAAATACTTATTTAACTGAAATTCAATAGCAGCCACATACAGTGGAACATTTCTTTCATGGTTATCTTAAATATATTTGAAGTGTGAACTTTTTTATAGTTCTGTGGTTAAGAGATCCTACCTTAAGTCTTCAGCTACTGGTGGATTTCTGCCTAAGAAGAATACTATGTTATTACTTGTAAATACACTTTGGCAAGTTTATAATATGCCACAATGTAGTGGGTGGCATATGTGTATAGATTTATACTTTTCAAAGCCTAGTCTAATAAGTATCTTTAAATGTTTTTTCTCAAGGGAAATACAAACTCCATTCCTGTCTGAGCAGTGGAAATTCAATTCAGAAGTAACCTTAAGGCTCTGGCCATCGGCAAGAGACTAGAGAAGCATCAAGCAGCTGCACTTCTCTCTGTGGAATCACAATAAACAGTGACCAGCAAAGACTAAAACGTTGAACTGATTCCACCAAGCCCCTTCAACTGTCTTTTGAGTTATATATAAACCCTTTACAAACATCACATGTTCCCTCACTCATTTGCACTACAAAAACACCCCAAGCCCCTTTTCCAGGATGCTTTCAGAAAAATACCTCCAGTTTTGTTCACAGCAAAACATCATCTTCCATGTCTGCTTCAGCAAAAACATCCTCTCATATGAACATTTAAAGAAAAACATGAAGTGATACAACCGAGTCTCCAAAGAAAGCAGAGATTTCTACTTCAAATGTGGTTTTCATTTCTTAAATTTCTCAATAAATGTAATGGAAGAGTTTCAAATCAAATTACAATGGGTCTTTTGGGGGGATATCTTTCTTAAAAAAATTATTTATTGGTTATTTTATTTGTTTACATTTCAAATGTAATCACTGTTCCTGTTTTCCCCTCCATTAGCCCCCGATCCCACCCCACCCCCTGCCTCTACGAGGGTGCTCCTCCACCCATTCACCCACTCCTGCCTCACCCCCTAGCATTCTCCTATGCTGGTGCATCAAGCTTTCACAGGACCAAAGGCCTCCCCTCCCACTGATGCCAGATAAGGCCGTCCTCTGCTATATATGCACCTGAAGCCATGGGTCCCTCCATGTGTATTCTTTGGTTGGTGATTTAGTCCCTGGGAGCTCTGGGGTATCTGGCTGGTTCATATTATTGTTCCTCCTATGGGGCTGCAAACCCCTTCAACTCTTTCAATCCTTCTCCTAACTTCTCCTTTAGGGTACTCATGTTTAGTCCAATGGCTGGCTGCAAGCATCTGCATCTGTATCAGTAAGGCTCTGGCAGAGTCTCTCAGCAGAGTTCCATATCAGGCTGCTGTTTACAAGCACTTCTTCACATCAGAAATAGTGACCAGGTTTGCTGTCTGCATATGGGATGGATCCCCAGGTGGGGCAGACTCTGGATGGCCTTTCCTTCAGTCTATGTTCCATTCTTTTCCCCTGTATTTCCTTTAGACAGGAGCAAATCTGGGTTAAAATATTGAGAAGGGTGGGTGGCCCCATCTGTCAAGCAGAGGCCATGCCTAATTTCTGGATATGGTCTCTACAGGTTCTCTTACCTCTTTGTTGGATATTTTAGCTAATGTCATCCCCATTGGGTCCTGGGAACCTCTTGCTTTTCTCGTGCCTGGGACTGTCTGTTGACTAGCAGCAGATCCCCTCCCCCCATCGCTACACACCTCTGTTCAGTTTCCTGTCCCTCTGTACATCTTCCCTGTATCCCCCCACACCTGATCCCCCTCCCCTTTTCTTCTCTCCTCATCCTGTCTTCCTCAAAAAATCTTCCCACCCTTTTCCTCCCATGATTATTTTGTTCATACTTCTAAGCAGGACTTAATCATCCATACTTTGGTTTTCCATCTTCTTGAGCTCCATATGGTCTGTAAGTTGTATCATGTGTATTAGGAAGTTTATTCCTAATATCCACTTATCAGTAAGTACACACCATAGTGGAGCATGTGCCCTTATTATATGTTGGAGCATCTTCTGGGTGTATGCCCAGGAGTGGTATAGCTGAGTCCTCAGGTAGTACTAAGATCAAGAATCAACAAATAGGACCTCATAAAATTGCAAAGCTTCTGTAAGGCAAAGGACAGAGTCAATAGAACAAAACAGCAATCAACAGACTAAGAAAAGAACCTTGTCAATCCTACATCAGATAGAGGGATAATATCCACTGTGAATTGTATCTTGGGTATTCCAAGCTTCTGGGCTAATATCCACTTACCTGTGAGTGCATACTGTGTGTGTTCTTTTGTGATTGGGTTACTTCACTTAGGACGATATTTTGTAGTTCCTTCCATTTGCTTAAGAATTTCATGAAGTCCTTATTTTTAATAGCTGGGTAATACTCCATTGTGTAAATGTACCAAACTGTACATTCCTCTGTACATTCTGTATCCATTCCTCTGTTAAAGGACATCTTGGTTCTTTCTAGCTTCTGACTATTATAAATAAAGCTGCTATGATTGTAGTAGAGCATATTTCCTTGTTATATGTTGGAGCATCTTCTGGGTATATGCCCAGGAGAGGTACGCCTGGATCCTCAGTAAGTACTATATCCGGTTTTCTGAGATACTGCCAGACTGGTTTCCAGGCAAGTTGTACCAGCTAGCAATCCACCCAACAATGGAGGAGTGTTCCTTTTTCTCCACATCCTTCCCAGCATCTGCTGTCACCTGAGTTTTTGATCTTAGCTATTCTGACTGGCTTGAAGTGGAATCACAAGGTTGTTTCAATTTGCATTTCCCTGATGACTAAGGATGTTGAACATTTCTTTAGGTGCTTCTCTGCCATTTGCTATTCCTTGGTTCAGCATTCTTTGTTTAGCGCTACACCCTATTTTTTATTTATTTTATTGGATATTTTATTTATTTATATTTAAAATGTTATTCCCATTTTCCCTCTAGAAACCCCCAATCCAATCACCCTCCCTCTGCTTTTATGAGGATGCTCTCCTACCTACTCACTCCCCCCTTCCAGCCCTGGCATTCCCCTACACTGGGACATCAACCCTTCACAGGACCATGGCACTCTCCTCCCATTGATGCCAGACAAGCTCATCCTCTTCTACATATGTGGCTGTAGGCATGAATTTCTCCATGTATACTCTTTGGTGAATGGTTTAGTCTCTGGGAGGTCTGGTTGGTTGATATATTTGTTCTTCCTATGGGATTCTAAAGCCCTTCAGCTCCTTTAGTCCTTTCTGCAATTCCTCCATTGGGGACCCCATGCTCAGTCCAATGGTTGACTGTGAGTATCTGCCTCTGTATTTGTCAGACTCTGGCAGAGCCTCTCAGGAGCCTGCTCCTGTCAGTGACCACTTCTTGGCATCAGCAATTGTGTCTGCATGTGGTGATTGTCTGTGGGGCAGTCTCTCGATGAGCTTTCCATCAGTCTCTGCTCCACACTTTGTATTTGCTCCCATGAGTATTTTGTTACCCCTTCTAAGAAAGACCAAAGCTCCCACTCTTTAGTCTTCCTTCTTCATGTGGTCTGTGAATTGTACCTTGGGTATTCCAAGGTTTGAGGCTAATATCTACTTATCAGTGAGGGCATACAATGTGTGTTGTTTTGTGATTGGTTTACCTCACTCAGGATGGTATCTTCTAGTTGGTTTTAATGGCTGAGTAGTACTCCATTGTGTAAATGTACCACATTTTCTGTATCCATTCCTTTGTTGAAGGATATCTCTGTTCTTTCCAGCTTCTGGCTGTTATAAATAAAGGCTGCTATGCGCGTAGTGGAGCATGACTTCCTATTATATGTTGGAGCATCTTTTTGGTATATGCCAAAAAGTTGTACCCCATGTTTTAATAGGGTGATATAATTCTCTGGAGTCTAACTTCTTGAGTACTTTGTGTATATTGGATATTAGTCATCTATCAAATGTAGTGTTTGTAAAGATCTTTTCCTATTCTGTTGGTTGCTGTGTTATCCTATTGACAGTGTCCTTTGCCTTGCAGAATCTTTTCAATTTTGTGAGATCCTATTTGTCAATAGCTGATCTTAAAGCCTAAGCCATTGGTGTTCAGTTCAGGAAATATTCCCCTGTGTAGATGTGTTTGAGGCTCTTTCCCAATTTCTCTTCTGATAGATTTAGTGTATCTGGTTTTATGTGGAGGTCTTGGATCCAATACACTCTCTCTCTCTCTCTCTCTCTCTCTCTCTCTCTCTCTCTCTCTCTCTCTCTCTCTCTTTCTCATGTGTATGTGATATGTGAATATATATATATGCAGGTGCATACATACACACACATATATATATATATGTATACACACATGCACACACACACACACACACACACACACACACACACATATATATATATATATATATATATTGAGAGAGACAGACAGACAGGCAGAAAGAGAGAGAGAGAAAGAGAGAGAGAGAGAGAGAGAGAGAGAGAGAGAGAGAGAGAGAGAGAGACTTTTTGATCAATCAGCCTATGAAGAAAGTTCTAAGCCAGTAAGAAAACTTGCTTCATAAACTAGACTGGTGCCTTCTGAATGTCATCTCTGTATGAATCCTTGCTACCACCAACACAGATGTATATGTGCTTATGGACATGTGCAAGAAAAGAATTTCCCTGGCTTAGAAATCTCTTCATAGATTGATTGACCAAGAAGAATCAGAAATCCACTAGGCCTTCTCACAAGTTCTGTCATTGCAAGAACCATGCATGGCACTTTATTTAATGTGGGTTTTATGTGTTGAACTAAGTCTTTTACCCTGGCATGGTAAGAATTTATTGACTGAAATATTTCAACATATTATGTTATTACATTTTGAACCTAAATACCTTTTAAGAGTCTACAGAGAAACATAGGAATCACATTTAGGGGTCAATATACTATCTTCTCTCTATCCATTCCTATTCACCAGATACATAATAAATCCTGTCATTGAAACATTAACAATAGGAAACCCTGTTTATTATATAAAGAAATGTTTAACATGTATGAAATTGTACCAAATAAAAAAGGAGCAGAAAGCCAAAGAGAATCAAGTTCTATAACAATGTCTTAACAGAGTAACTACTTCCCCAAGGGTCTAACCAAACTTCTCTTAATTTTCAATGGGTATTTAACACAATCTACATATTAAGAATTCATATAATGAAGGTGTCTTGTACTGCATTTTAACATCACTAATATTCTATCACATTTCATCTCTAAAGGACTGGCACAACTCAGTTTAGCAACAAAGCATTCTAATTCCAAGATTATTACTTGGGATTAGTACAATGATCTCTTTTGCTATAAGGAGAAGAGATTATATTGGATGGTTTCTTTCCTGCTGCAAAGTAATTTTCTGCATGGCCAGCAATGATGTAATGTTGGGAATTTTAATGAGAGGCAATTATTTTCAAAATTAAAACTTAAAAAGTTTGCAGATTGCATGACTATGGCATATATGTGTACAAAATTATGAGTTCCTTACAAAATAAATCCTCTTAATCTCACAATGTGTTTTTGTGTGGAACTGTGGAATAAAGGACACATGACTGCAACAGAAAAAATATTTTTATGTCTTCTGAAACTGAACACATAATATTGAAGCTGACAAGATAATACTCCCCATTAATGTGTTCTATAATTGAATTGCTAAGTTGCTTTCATCTTTGAAATAAAATATTATGGAGACAAGAAAAGATTTGTGAAAAGTGAGCACAGTAATAATGGTTTATTTACAAAACAGTCCAAGTTAATGTTAGACTTTGGAAAATAATCAAGGATTCAAAGTGAATTTGAGCAACACTAAGTCATCAGGTGTCTACTTAAAAATAGAGCTATCAGAAGTCATTGTTAGTATATTAAATTGAGGTCATTCTGAGGACCATGTTTTGAAGCTGTTTATATTCTTACATCAATAATCTGTTTTTCTATTAGGCCTCATATTTGAGGATAATGTAAGAATGGTTTAGAAAATGACTTGAAATTCACCCTAAAGACTGGACAGAGAGAAAGGGAAACATGAAAGTACTTAATAATCTATAAACCTCATTTGTTTTCCTATTAATTATTTCCCATGAGTTTTCATTAGTTGACATTTGTCTTTAAAATTAATTTTTCTTGTCCTTTCAATTGGTATAGTATACTCACACCTATACTTGGTAATTTCTATGCACTATAAAATATAGGTCGAGACTTTGGTTTGACGGAAAAATGAAATCAGATGACCTCACTAAAACATCATAGTCTACAAGTTCATTCATTTTCTTGCATATTTTGTGACTTTAGTTTTCCTTAGATCTGAGTAAAATTCCATTTTTGAATATGCCAGATTCATATTAGCAAGTCTTCTGTTGATGCACAATCAGGTTCGGTCTATTTTTAGCCTACAGTGAATAGTGCAACAATAAACATAGGAGTGCAGAACAAATATCTCTAAGAGCAGATCTACCGTTCTCTGGGTATATGCCCAAGGACAAAATAGCTGGGTCATATGCTATTTCTATATTTTCCTTGGGAACTTCCATATTGTTTTCCATATTGTCTGTATTACTTTTAATCACACCAAAAGTAAATAAATCATCTTTCTTTGCATCCTCTCAAACATTTACTATCAGTTCTTGATGAGAGTCATTCTTCCTTGGGTAATGTGCTATCACAAAACATTTGTATTGCATTTTCTTCTAATAACTCACACCAGCTTTTAGAACAATTACTGGGGGATGGAGGAATAGACCAACAGCTAAAGGTTGCTTTTTAAGAGGACAAGATACAACTCACATCACTCACACTGCAATTTAGAGCTGTTTGCAACTACACTTTCAAGGAATCTGATGGCCCTTTCTGCCCTCTAAAGGCACCAAACACATGCATGATACATAAGCAAGTGAAAAAGCCAAACACTTGAAATAAAATTAAATTTTATAGGAGTTTTTGGTCACTTGAATTTCTTTGAAGACTTAACTCAGATCAACATCCTACTTGCTAAGTGAGAGTTGTGTATCCTTATTATGGTGTTTCTGTGGTTTTGATGCATGTGAATATTAGCTTTTGTCCAAGATATAACTGACAGAGATTTTCACTCATTTTGTAAGCTGTCATTTTGTAAGCGCCACTGGTGCTTTTCTTTGCTGAAAAATAGTAAGAGAGTTACTTTACATGTTAATGTATCATTTGTTGAAACCTCAGCATCTTCCTTTCTGGAACTTTTATAATTTCTCAAAACAGGGAAGTGGTTTTAAAGTATAAATATAGTTTTTTTAATTTTTTAGAAACATTTAGTTGTAATACAGAGATTGTATTAATGTCAATAATATACATAAGTTACATACATAATAATTTGTCCCAAGGGCATGATCTTAGTCATTATACCACCAACTATTCTATCCTATTGACATTCAGACAACTAATTAACCATTCTTGACTCTGCTGGCAGTGTAGTAAATTAGACAAGGTGCAGCAGGCCCTGTGTCATTAGAGCTGCAACGACTCAAAAAACAAGGTCTATCCATTAAGTGCCACTACTTGTTTGCTTGTTTGTTTATGATAAACCTCTCTTGGTACAATTATATATAAAGGGAGCAGTGCAAGTCAAAAAGCCAGAACAGTTGTTTGACCAAGATCCAGCTAAGCTGACCAGAGTGATGCGATCACTGTGGTGTAGCCTTCTCCTTTTTGTCTTGAACTCCCTGCATTGCAAGCTTTGGGATTTTAATATTTGTACTATGTGTGAATATTGGAATGATTGGAAATTTCTTAAGAATCATTTATATCTTCTCACAAAATTACTCTTTCTAAATTTCCCTAGGAAATACCCAAGCATATTACCCCTCCTGATTTTAGAGAGAGATCCTTCATTAGCCTTACTTGAAGGTATTCCTTACCCCTTGGAGGTTGTGAATCAAGTCAAAATGCCAGAGACCTTCTAATGAGCCTCTGACTTCAAGATACTCTTGGAACATCTGCCCGTGTACTTACAATCTGAACAAAGAAAACTTAAAAAAAAACAAAAAAAAAACAAAAAAAACAAGAGTCTATGAGCTAGAGAATTTGGCAGCAGATCAAATTAAAAGCCTCTTCTTACTCTACATTCAGACAATTTTTGTGGCACATAAAACTGGGACTGTGTTTGGTATGCCCCTGGAGGAAAAGATATAGCAACTAAGTTAGGTTGGCTGGAGATACCTCTGTCCAACACGGGTTTATACAAATGGCGAAGAATCTTAGAAAGGTTAGCCTCCATCCACCCTCTGTCCTGCTGTCAGGGCTCTCTGCTTTGGTTCTGCAAACACTTCTATACTTAACTTTTATAGTTTTGTTGTTTTATTTTGTCTTATATAGTTTATCCACATATTGTTCAGACAGTGTCTCAGGCATCTCAGACTCACCTTTAACACTTTGTATAATTGAGGCTTGGATTTGATTTTGCTGCCTCTATTTCCTGAGTGTAAAGATTAGAGGAATCTGCCAACACTCTTAACTGACACATTCTTTGTAGTTTTCTTGCTAAGTAAAATCTCCACTATGAATATTGGACTATGTATGACACAGTGAAGCCAAAGCAGACATAAGACAGTAGTGACCAATTTCAGGTCTGCTGCATATTACATTTTTCCACCTCACACATGAAACAAATGCTATTAACTCCTATATAGGTTGGGCTTATATCTAATATTCTCATAGTAAAAAAATGTGTATATTCTTAAAAATGCATAGACATATAATGTTTACATATATCGAATTCACTTACATTTTACAAACATAACAAAAATGCTTTTATCTGTAATATAATTCTGTCTAATTTGTTTATTGTTTAGACCTTAACAGCAATGATCTGGTAAAAAAAAATTGGTTTCTTTATTCACTAAAATAATTTTTTCTCCATTCCGTATTAACTCTAGCTTATTATCCATGAATTGAAATAGTTGTAACTACTCATTTATATTCTTCTTAGACTTGAGGTCTGACCTGTAAAATATCACAGGAAAGAGGGCATACTGGTAGGTAAAAGTTATAAAAGAAATATAAGTTTTAAAAAGCATGAAGTCAGTAGGGCCCTGCCACTTGAACCACTTTCTTCTATCAGGTAAAGGTTATGTCAAAGAGTGTTTAAATTATTACAATATATGGAAAATTAGAGAAAAATTAATTTTATAGATATTGATACATGTCTGTGTGGCTTGTCCTGCATATGGAACATTTACTGGGAATTGAATAGCTGTCAGAGCCAACACGATTAATAGATACATTACTAAGTTTAGAGTGCTATTTGGCCAAACAAATAGATATATGTTTCTCTTCTAGTTTTACTTGTGTTGCTGTGATGAAAAACCTGGCCCTCTGTACTTTTTCTGCGTCTTTGTTTCTTTATTTGGCTAACATCCACTTATTAGTGACTCCATATCGTCCATGTCTTTTTGGGTCTGCATTACCTCACTCAGGATGATAGTTTCTAGTTTCATTCATGTGGATATAGTTTTGTCTGCAAAACTCAGGGTGCCCACATTTGTAAAAGCTGAGTAGTATTCCATGGTGTAAATTAACCATATTTTCTGTATCCATTCTTCTGTCATGGGACATCTGAATTGTTTCCAGCTTCTGGCTATCACAAATAAGGTTTCTATGAACATAGTGGAACATGTGTCCCTGTGGCATAGTAAGGCATCTTTTGGGTATATTACCAAGAGTGGTATATCTGGGGCTTCAGGTAGATATATTTCCAATTATTCTGAGGAACCTCCAGATTGATGTCCAGATTGTTTGTACCAGTTTGCAATCCCACCAGAAATAGAATAATTTTCCTCTTTCTACACATCTTCTCCAACATGTGTTGTCTCCTGAGATTTTGATCTTAGCCATTCTGATCGGTATAAGGTGGGATCTCAGGGTCATTTTGACTTGCATTTCCCTGGTCACTAAGGACTTTGAACATTTCTTTATGTTCAAACAATGCTTTATGTTCTAACAATGCTTCTTAGCCATTCCATATTCTTTAGTTGTGAACACTCAGTTTAGTTCTACACTCCATTTTTTGATTGCGTTGTTTGATTTTTGGTGTTTAGCTTCTAGACTTTTTTACATATTTTGGCTATTAACCCTCTATCAGATGTGGGGTTAATGAAGAATTTTTTCCCAATCTGTAGGTTGCAAATTTGTCTACTTGACTATGTCCTTTGCCTTACAGAAGCTTTTTAGTTTCATGAGGTTCCATTTATCAGTTCTTGATCTTAGCATGAGCCATTGGAGTTGTTTAGGAAATTTTTCCCTGTACTAGAAAGTTCAAGGCTCTTTCCCATTTTCCCTTCTATTAGATTCAGTGTATCTGGTTTATGTTGAGGTCCTTGATACACATGGACTTGAGCTTTGTGCAAGGTGACAAACATGGGTCTATTTTCATTTTTTTTTACATATAGACAGCCAATTTGAAGAGCAGCATTTATTGATGATGCTTACTTTTTTCCATTGTATATGGTACTTCTTGGTCAAAGATCAAGTGTCCATAAATGTGTATTTTGTTTCTGGGTCTCCAATTCTATTCCAATGATCAACATGTTTATCTGTGTACCAATATCATGCAGTTTTTTTTATCACTATTGCTCTGTAGTAAAGCTTGAGGTCAGGGATGATAATTCCCCCGAAGTTCTTTTATTTTTAAGAATTATTTTTGCATCAATGTTCATAAGGGAAATTGGTCTGAAGTTCTCTTTCTTTGATGGATCTTTGTGTGGTTTTGGTATCAGCGTAATTGTGGCTTCGTAGAAGGAATTGGGTAGTGTTCCTTCTGTTTCTATTTTGTGGAATAGTTTGAAGAGTATTGGTGTTAGGTCTTCTTAGAAGGGCTGATAGAATTCTACAATTCTTGCCAACCGAATCCAAGAACACATAAAAACAGTCATCCACCATGATCAAGTAGGCTTTATCTCAGGGATGCAGAGTTGGTTCAATATACAGAAATCCATCAATGCAATCTACTACATAAACAATCTCAAAGAAATAAAAACCACATGGTCATTTCATTGGATGCTGAAAAAGCATTTGACAAAATTCAGCATCTTTTCATGCTTAAAGTCTTGGAAAGAACAGGAATTCAAGGCCCATACCTAAACATAGTAAAAGCAATATACAGCAAACCGGTAGCCAGCATCAAACTAAATGGAGAGAAACTTGAAGCAATCCCACTAAAATCAGGGACTAGACAGGGAAAGGGAAAGATCACTTTCTCCTTATCTTTTCAATATGGTACTTGAGGTTCTAGCTTGGGCAATTAGACAACATAAGGAGGTCAAAGGGATACAAATTGGAAAGGAAGAATTCAAACTATCATTATTTGCAGATGATATGATAGTCTACCTAAGTGACGCAAAAGACACCACTAGAGAACTCCTACAGCTGATAAACAACTTCAGCAATGTGGCAGGTTATAAAATCAACTCAAGCAAATCAGTAGCCTTCCTATACTCAAAGGATAAGCAGGTTGAGAAAGAAATTAGGGAAATGACCCCCTTCACAATAGCCACAAACAGTATAAAGTACCTTGGGGTGACTCTTACCAAACATGTGAAAGATATGTATGACAAGAACTTCAAGTTTATGAAGAAAGAAATGGAAGAAGACCTCAAAAAAATGGAAAAACCTCCCATGCTCATGGAGCGGCAGGATTAATATAGTTAAAATGGCCATTTTGCCAAAAGCAATATAGAGATTCAACGCAATACCCATCAAAATCCCAACTCAATTCTTCACAGAGTTAGAAAGAGCAATCCTCAAATTCATCTGGAATAACAAAAAACCCAGGATAGCTAAAACTATTCTCAACAATAAAAGAAATTCTGGAGGTATCAGTATCCCTGATGTCAAGCAATACTACAGAGCAATAGTGTTAAAAACTGCATGGTATTGGTACAGTGACAGACAGACGGATCAATGGAACAGGATTGAAGATCCAGAAATGAACCCACACACCTATGGCCACTTGATCCTCGACAAAGGGGCTGAAAACATCCAGTGGTAAAAAGATAGCCTTTTCAACAAATGCTGCTGGTTTAACTGGAGGTCAGCATGCAGAAGAATGCAAATCGATTCATCCTTGTCTCCTTGTACTAAACTCAACTCCAAATGGATCAAGGACCTCCACATAAAGTCAGACACTCTGAAGCTAATAGAAAAGAAACTGGGGAAGACCCTTGAGGACATCAGTACAGGGAAAAAGTTTCTGAACAGATCACCAATAGCATATGCTCTAAGATTAAGAATTGACAAATGGGACCTCATAAAATTACAAAGTTTCTGTAAGGCAAAGGACACCATCAAAAGGACAAATCGGCAACCAACAAATTGGGAAAAGATCTTTACCAACCCTCCATCAGATAGAGGGCTAATATCCAATATATATAAAGAACTCAAGAAGTTAGACTCCAGAAAACCAAATAACCCTATTAAAAATGGAGTACAGAGTTAAACAAAGAATTTTCACCTGAAGAACTTCAGATGGCAGAGAAGCATCTTAGAAAATGTTCAACTTTATTAGTCATTAGGGAAATGCAAATCAAAACAACCCTGAGATTTCACCTTACACTAGACAGAATGACTAAGATTAAAAATTCAGGAGACAGCAGATGTTGGCGAGGATGTGGATAAAGAGGAACACTCCTCCACTGCTGGTGGGGTTGCAAATTGGTACAACCACTCTGGAAATCAGTCTGGCGGTCCCTCTGAAAAGTGGGCACCTCACTTCCAGAAGATCCTGCTATACCACTCCTAGGCATATATCCAGAAGATTCCCCAGCATGTAATAAGGATACATGTTCCACTATGTTCATAGCAGCCCTATTTATAATTGCCAGAAGTTGGAAAGCACCCAGGTATCCCTCAACAGAAGAGTGGATGCAAAAAATGTGGTATATATACACAATGGAGTACTATTCAGCCTTTAGAAACAATGAATTCATGAAATTCTTAGGCAAATGGATGGAGCTGGAGATCATCATACTAAGTGAGGTAACCCAGACTCAAAAGATGAATCATGGTATGCACTCACTAATTAGTGGATATTAACCTAGAAAACTGGAATACCCAAAACATAATCCACACAGCAAATGAGGTACAAGAGGAATGGAGGAGTGGCCCCTTGTTCTGGAAAGACTCAGTGAAGCAGTATAGGGCAAAACCAGAACAGGGAAGTGGGAAGTGTTGGGTGGGAAAACAGGGGGAAGGAAGGGGGCTGATGGGACTTTTGGGGAGTGGGGGTCTAGAAAAGGCGAAATCATTTGAAATGTAAATAAAAAATACATCGAATAAAAAAAAATAAATACTGGGAAAAAAAGAATTATTTTTGCTATTCTGGCCCTTTTGCTTTTCCAGATGAATTTGTGAATTGCTCTTTCCATATCTTTGAAGAATTGTATTTGGATTTTGATAGGGATGGCAGTGAATCTATAGATTGCCTTTGGTAAGATGACCATTTTTACTAGGTTAATTCTGCCAATCCATGAGCATGGGAGATCTCTCCATTATCTGATATCTTCTTTGATTTCGTTTTTGATAGACTTGAAGTTATTATCATATAGGCCTTTCACTTGTGTGGTTAGAGGTACTCCATGAATGCACCAGAGACCTGGGAGGTCAGAGACTCTCAGGACTCAAAGTGAGGGACTTTATTCCCCAACAGTATGGAGGGGGAACTTACAATTCCAGTAGTAAGACAGGGCATCAAATAAGGGAAAGGGGGGGGCATCCCAAGTTACAACTCTGACCTAGAAGTGTTCCTGTCTGAAAGAATTACAAGGATTGAAATGGAGAGGAGCCTGAAAAGAATGTCCAGTGCCAGGCCCAAAGTGGGATCCAGCTCAAGGGGAGGTCCAAAGGCCTGACACTGTTACTGAGGCTATGGAGTGTTCATAAAAATGAACCTATCATTGACCACACTTTGGAAGACCCAACAAGCAGCTGTGTTATTTGCACCCAAACAATGGACAGATCCAGCTGACACCTGCTGTTGAATTAGGGAAGACTGAAAGAAGCTCATGAGAAGGGAACTCCTCTAAGAGGACCAGCAGTCTCAATTAATCTGGACCCCCAAGATCTCTCAAACACTGGACCACCAAACAGGCAACATACACCAACTGATATGAGGCCTCCAACACACATGCAGCAAAGGAAATGCTGGGTCAGTGTTCATTCAGAGATGATGCACCTAACCCTCAAATGACTGGAGTCCCCAGGAAGTTTAGAGGTCAGGGGTGGTGTGGGGCAGGGACATCCACGTGGAGACAGGAAGTTACGGAGGAGGAATGGGATATGGAACAGTCGGAGGGTAGACAGGGGCTTGGGGGGAATATTATATGAAGTGTAAAAAAATAAAATAAAATAATTAAAAAAGAAGGAATGAAAAACCTGGCCCAAAGCAACTTATAGAGGAAGGGTTTATTTTAGCTCATAATTCTGTGTGACCATTATTTTTAGGGAACAAAGAGAAGGATGCAAGTAACTAATCACCTCATATTCCCAGTCAAGAGCAGACAGAAGTGACTACATCCATGCTGTCTGCTTCTTGTGTTTAATTAGTACTTATGAAGCTTTCTCTCTTTATAATCTTCAGGGCACACCCTATAAAATGGCACCACCCAGAATGCCTTAGATCCATTATTAATCAGAAAACCCTTCAAAGACATATTCACAAGAGATGTTATCTAGAGAATTGTTCAACTGTAACCACCTTCCTAGGTGATTGGTCATTGTAGCCAACAGATAGCTAAAAGCTAACCACCAAAGTCTGACTGTACAAAGATTTCAACTCCAATAAAGAAGACTAGTAAGGAAAAGGTAGATAGGAGGAACCTGCAGGACTGCCTGAGGCTATGGTCATGTTCAGACCCAGATTGCCTCCAAGGGCCATGGCTGGGCCATTGTTCTTACCTCCTTAAAGGTCTGCGCTGATGTCTGTGGCCCATGTTGTCCAAAGGGCATCCAACATCAGTTGCCAGAACTGCTACTTGAGACCATGTTTATATTCAGGGACCAGTGATGTCTCCAGTATCCAATTGATCTCAGTGACTTGTGCTGTCATGTGAGGCTCTGGTGACATTGAGGTCCATGCTGCCACCAGAGTCCATATCCAGGTCATTAGTACTATTGCAGCCAAGGTGTGTCTTGATGTCCATGGTACATGTTACCTCCAAAGTTCAAATGGATATGACTGGCCTGGGCTGCTGCTGGAGGCAATGTGGATGTCTAAGTATTATGCTGAACATACCTGTCTCCTCTGGTTGAAGAGTTGGCTTGACCCCTTGTCAGCCACAACACTTTGACAAGTTGGTTCCATTACTTGCCTGTGCAGCATAAGGGAGCTAACTATGATAGTGTAAGTATGTGTCTTAGTCAGGGTTTCTGTTCCTGCACAAATATCATGGCCACATTGCTGTTCATAACCAAAGGAAGTCAAGACTGGAACTCAAGCAGGTCAGGAAGCAGGAGCTGATGCAGTGATCATAGAGAGATGTTTCTTACTGGCTTGCTTCCTGTGACTTGCTCAGCTTGCTCTCTTATAGAACCCAAGAGTACCAGCCCAGGGATGGCACCACCCACAATTGGCCCTCCTCCCTTTATCACCAACAGAGAAAATGCCCATAGCTGGAACTCAGGAAGGTACTCCCCCAACTTAAGCTATGTTCTCTGTGATAACTCCAGCCTGTGTCAACTTGACACACAAAACCAATCTGTATCAATCCAGAGCACTGGCTGTGACTGTCTTCTGCCCTGAGTGGTATTGGGGTAGGAGAGACACCTTCTTGCATCTCACTCTGCCACCTTTTGCATGCTGGTGAGTTGCTCTGAGGGTGTGAGAGTGAGAGAGCTGGTGTTGCCTATCACTGGCTACAGCCTTAGAGAGAAGAATCCCAGTACCTCACTTGAGCAGGATAGTAGAGTTGGTCCTGGTGGCAGGGGCACAGGAGAGATGGCATACCAACCAACTCAACTTTTACCCAGGCCCAGTACTAGGGCTCTGAGTTTGCCCACCCCAACATCTACCCTTCTTATGATCTTCTGGATCTCATGAAAAGCCTGGCCCTGCTTAACCAAAACTTTAGGATCTCCATAACACAGGGCAACAACAGGATATACAAGAAATGAATCCTTGTTGGGATCCAGTATTGATAGTACAGCAGAATCCAGAGACCCCAAGCCAGAACAATGACTCACTGCAGTGAACATCTGCAATCAATTAAAACTCTCTGGGTAAAGGGGGTCGGTGCACTATGTGACATACTGCAGCTCCCATTGTAGAGGTTTCTTTCTTTTCTTTCTTTCTTTCTTTCTTTCTTTCTTTCTTTCTTTCTTTCTTTCTTTCTTTCTTTCTTTCTTTCTTTCTTTCTCTCCTTAATTTATAATTACTGTATTAATTTTCCTGGGGTGGTAGGAATGGTCGAGGGTGAGTATGAAGGAATGGGCAGATGTATAGCATTAGGGTGCATGATGTGAAATTCACAAATCATCAATAAATGGTTAAAGAAGTACAGAAATACACAATTATTTTTGCCATTTATGTGTATATATGAAAATATGTATATATGCGTATGTATATGTTGAAGTATAATTTTACCTGTCAGTCTCAAATGAATGGATATGTAACTTAAGTGATGTTTTCTGCAAGGGTCAATGAATAAGTTATGGATGTCAGCATAATAAAGACTTGTTAAATGATAAAAATGGGTTAAAAAAGAGGAGGAGGAAAAGAATAGCACACTTCAAAAGGAAGATAAAGTCCATAGTCTAGACAAAATAAGTTGCATAAATAAAAATAAATTAGTGTGGGCATTGTATTATATAGTAATAAACAAACTAGGAGCAAATATTTATTTACCATCATTTTCTGGATAGTGTATTAGGAAGTCAATCACAGAGGACCGGCGGTGGCGGCAGCAGTGCAGCAGTGGCTGGTCCAGCTGAAGGGCCATGAACAGTGGAACCAAGGTGACACAGGGTCCAGTTAGGCCCTGCGCCCACAACCACTGACCTTCGCTTGCCAGCCAGGCTGCAAGGAGTGTCAGATTTACGATGCCTTTAACCGCACAGAAGCCACTTCAGAACTCTGCCTCCCAGCCAGTCAGGAGAGACTCGCCTCCATCTTGGTTCTCAGACTCGAGAGAGATCAGACAGATTGAGGTACACAAGCATAACCCGAGGCCAACATCGCGGGGGTCTAAGCCCGACGGGCGTTGGCCTGCACCCAGGCCCTGGGCTGTTAGGGGAACCATCAGGGTGCCAACCCAGCCAGGAGATTTTTTTTGCCTGGGCCGGCGCACGCGCTCATTTTGCCTACAGGACACCAGAGAGCTCTAGCAGGCAAAGCCAGCTAACAGGCATAGCCCGAGCTAACATAGCGGGGGTCTAGGCCCCAACAGGCCCTGGATTGACCCCAAGAACTGGGCTGCTCGGTGGGCCATCTGTGTGTCAACCCACCAAGGAGGTTGTTACCACAGCAGACTCTCCCGGCACTTTCAGGGAGCGCGCTCACACGCCTGCCATCCTGGCCACCAAACAGACCCAATTAACAGTGATAGCCAAATGGGAACTTTGCTCGGACCTTGGCCTCCCAGACTTTTGCCTAGACTCAGGGCCTGAGCAGCTAGGCTAGCCTTGTGTGCACCAACCCGGTTGGGAGATCAGCTGCACAGCAGAGTGATCAGCACATGGAAAAGGTCCTGGCAGCATACACCCTTCAGCACTCCCTGAAGGTGCAAATGCAAACGGGCACCATCTGGTTCACAGACACAATCTGGGGCAAAGCACACTAGGGCTGCAAGGGCACCCAAGAGGAGGACAGCACATCAGCAATCTGCTACAGGGGGAACCCAGCCATATAGTGTTGCAGAAATAGCCCCAGAGCCCCTCAGGAGGCCCAAACACCAGCCAGAGACAAGACCAACGAACTCCAGAAAACAAAATGGCAAAGGGTAAAAGCAGGAACGCTACTAACAGAAATCTAGGCAATATGGCAGCATCTGAACCAAACCCTCCAACATCAGCAAGTCCTGGTTATGCCAACACACCAGAGAAACAAGATTTGGATTTAAAATCACTGGTCATGAATCTGCTAGAGGAACACAAAAAGGACATAAATGAATCTCTTAAAGAAATACAGGGGAACATGAATAAGCTAGAAACCAGTATAATGGAAACACAAAAATAACTTAAAGAAATGAAGGAGAATAAGGCTCAAGAGATAGAAGCCAATAAAGAAGAAACGCAAAAAAAAAAAAAAAAAAAAAAAAAAAAAAAAAAAAAAAACTTAAAGAAATGCAGGAGAACTTGAGTCAGGAGGCAGAAGTCATGAAAGAGGAAACACAAAAATCTCTTAAAGAATTACAGGGAAACACAAACAAACAAATGATAGAACTGAGCAAAACCATCCTGGATCTAAAAACAGAAGTAGACAAAACTAAGAAATCACAAAGTGAGACAACTTTGGAGATAGAAAACCTTGAGAAGAAATCAGGGGCCATAGATGCAAATATAAACAACAGAATACAAGAGATGGAAGAAAGAATTTCAGATGCCGAAGATACCGTAGAAACCATTGACTCAACAGTCACAGAAAATTCAAAATGCAAAAAGCTGGTATCCAAGAACATCCAGGAAATCCAGGATACAATGAGAAGACCAAACCTAAGGATTATAGGTATAGTTGAGAGTGAAGATTTACAACTGAAAGGGCCAGCAAATATCTTCAACAAAATTATGGAAGAAAACTTTTCCAACTTAAAGAGAGAGATGCCTATGAATATGCAAGAAGCCTACAGAACTCCAAACAGACTGGATCTGAGCACAAATACCACTCGCCACATAATAATTAAAACCCCAAATGCACTAAACAAAGAAAGAATATTAAAGGCACTAAGAGAAAAAGGCCAAGTAACATATAAAGGAAGACCTATCAGAATCACAACAGAGACCATGAAAGCTAGAAGATCCTGGGCAGATCTCATGCAGAATCAAAGAGAACACAAATGTCAGCCAAGACTACTATACCCAGCAAAACTCTCAATTACAATAGATGGAGAAACCAAGACATTCCATGACAAAACCAAATTTACACAATATCTTTCCACAAACCCAGCTCTGCAAAGAATAATAGGAGGAAAACTTAAATGCAAGGAGGGAAACTACACCCTGGAAAAAGGAAGATAGTAACCTTCCTTCATCAAACCCAAAAGAAGATAACCACTCAAATATAAAAAGAACATCAAAAATGACAGGAAGTAATAATCACTATTCCTTAATATCTCTTAACATCAATGGACTCAATTCCCCAGGAAAAAGACATAGACTAACAGACTGGATAAGGAAACAGGACCCTACATTTTGCTGCATACAGGAAACACACCTAAATGTCAAAGACAAAAACAACCTTAGAGTAAAAGGCTGGAAGACAATTTTACAAGCCAATGGTCTCGGGAAACAAGCTGGAGTAGCCATTCTAATATCAGATAAAATTGACTTTCAACCTAAAATCATCAAAAGAGATACTGAGGGACACTTCTTGCTGGTCAATGGAAAAAGACACCAAGAAGAACTTTCAATTTTGAACATCTATGCGCCAAATGCAAGGGCACCCTCATTCATAAAAGAAACTTTACTAAACCTCAAAGCACACATTTCACCTAACACAATAATTGTGGGGGACTTCAGCATTCCACTCTCTTCAATGGACCGATCAGGAAAACAGAAACTAAACAGGGACACAGTAAAACTAATTGAAGCTTTGGACCAATTGGATATGACTGATATTTATAGAACATTTCACCCTAAAGCAAAAGAATATACCTTTTTCTGAACACTTCATGGTACCTTCTCCAAAATCGACCGTATAATTGGACACAAGACAGACCTCAACAAATAAAAGAAGATGGAACTAATACCATGCCTCCTATCAGAGCACTATGGTGTAAGAGTGGTTTTCAATAGCATCAAAAACAACAGAAAGCCTACATATACATGGAGGCTGAACAATACTCTACTCAATGACACCTTTGTCAAAGAAGAAATAAAGAAAGAAATCAGAGACTTTTTAGAATTTAATGAAAATGAATGCACAACATACGCAAATCTTTGGGACACAATGAAAACAGTGGTAAGAGGAAAACTCACAGCCCTGAGTGCCTCCAAAAAGTAAATGGAGAGAGGATACACCAGCAGCTTAATGACACACCTGAAAGACCTGGAACATAAAGAAGATATTTCACCCAAGAGGAGTAGAAGACAGGAAATCATCAAACTCAGGGCTGAAATCAATCAAGTGGAAACAAAGAGAACCATACAAAGAATCAACGAATCCAGGTGCTGGTTCTTTGAGAAAATCAACAAGATAGATAAACCCTTAGCCAGACTGACCAAAGGGCACAGAGGAAGTATCCAAATTAACAAACTTAGAAATGAAAAGGGGGATATAACAACAGAAACTGAGGAAATCCAAAAAATCATCAGATCCTACTACAAAACCCTATACTCAGCAGAACTGGAGAATCTGGAGGAAATGGACAATTTCCTTGACAGATACCAAATACCAATATTAAATCAGGACCAAATAGATCATCTAAACACTCCCATAACCCCTAAAGAAATAGAAGGAGTCATAGAAAGTCTTCCAACCAAAAAAGGCATAGGACCAGATGGTTTCAGTGCAGAATTCTGTCAAACCTTCAAAGAAGACCTAACACCAATACTCTTCAAATTATTCCACAAAACAGAAACAGGAGGAACACTACCCAATACCTTCTATGAAGCCACAATTACGCTGATACCAAAACCACACAAAGATCCAACAAAGAAAGAGAACTTCAGACCAATTTCCCTTATGAACATCGAGTGCAAAAATACTCAATAAAATTCTTGCCAACTGAATCCAAGAACACATCAAAACGATCATCCACCATGATCAAGTAGTCTTTATCCCAGGGTTACAGGGTTGGTTAAATATACGGAAATCTGTCAATGCAGTCCACTTCATAAACAAACTCAAAGAAAAATACCACATGGTCATTTCATTGGATGCTGAAAAAGCATTTGACAAAATTCAGCATCCTTTCATGCTTAATGTCTTGGAAAGAACAGAAATTCAAGGCCCATACCCAAATATAGTAAAAGCAATATACAGCAAACTGGTAGCCAGTGTCAAACTAAATGGAGAGAAACTTGAAGCAATGCCACTAAAATCAGGGACTAGACAGGGCTGCCAACTTTCTCCTTATCTTTTCAATATTGTACTTGAGGTATTAGCTTGGGAAATTAGACAACACAAGGAGGTCAAAGGGATACAATTTGGAAAGGAAGAATTCAAACTATTATTATTTGCAGATGATATGATAGTCTACGTAAGTGACCCAAAAAACGCCACTAGAGAACTCCTACAGCTGATAAACAACTTCAGCAAAGTGGCAGATTATAAAAACAACTCAAGCAAACCAGTAGCCTTCCTTTACTCAAAGGATAAGCAGGCTGAGAAAGAAATTAGGGAAATGACCCCCTTCACAATAGCCAGAAACAGTATAAAGTACCTTGGGGTGACTCTTGTCAAACATGTGAAAGATATGTATGACAAGACCTTCAAGTCTATGAAGAAGGAAATAGTAGAAGACCTCAAAAAAATGGAAAAACCTCCCATGCTCATGGAGCGGCAGGATTAATATAGTTAAAATGGCCATTTTGTCAAAGGCAATATACAGATTGAACGCAATACCCATCAATATCCCAACTCAATTCTTCACAGAGTTAGAAAGAGCAATCCTCAAATTCATCTGGAATAACAAAAAACCCAGGATAGGTAAAACTATTCTCAACAATAAAAGAAATTCTGGAGGTATCAGTATCCCTGATGTCAAGCCATACTACAGAGCAATAGTGTTAAAAACTGCATGGTATTGGTACAGTGACAGGCAGACGGATCAATGGAACAGGATTGAAGATCCAGAAATTAACTCGCACACCTATGGCCACTTGATCCTCGACAAAAGTGCGGAAAACATCCAATGGAAAAAATATAGACTTTTTTCAACAAATGGTGCTGGGTCAACTGGAGGTCAGCATGCAGAAGAATGCGAATTGATCTATCCTTGTCTCCTTGTACTAAGCTCAAATCCAAATGGATCAAGGATGTCCACATAAAGCCAGACACTCTGAAGCTAATAGAAAAGAAACTGGGGAAGACCCTTGAGGACATTGGTACAGGGGGAAAGTTCCTGAACAGAACACCAATAGTTTATGCTCTAAGATAAAGAATTGACAAATGGGACCTCATAAAATTACAAAGATTCTGTAAGGCAAAGGACACCATCAAAAGGACAAATCGGCAACCAACAAATTGGGAAAAGATCTTCACCAATCCTACATCAGATAGAGGGCTAATATCCAATATATATAAAGAACTCAAGAAGTTAGACTCCAGAAAACCAAATAACCCTATTAAAAAATGGAGTACAGAGTTAAACAAAGAATTTTCACCTGAAGAACTTCGGATGGCGGAGAAGCATCTTAAAAAATGCTCAACTTCATTAGTCATTAGGGAAATGCAAATCAAAACAACCCTGAGATTTCACCTTACACCAGTCAGAATGGCTAAGATTAAAAATTCATGAGACAGCAGATGTTGGCGAGGATGTGGATAAAGAGGAACACTCCTCCACAGCTGGTGGGATTGCAAATTGGTACAACCACTCTGGAAATCAGTCTGGCGGTTCCTCCAAAAACTGTGCACCTCACTTCCAGAAGATCCTGCTATACCACTCCTGGGCATATACCCAGAAGATTCTCCAGCATGTAATAAGGATACATGTTCTACTATGTTCATAGCAGCCCTATTTATAATTGCCAGAAGCTGGAAAGAACCCAGATATCCCTCAACGGAAGAGTGGATGCAAAAAATGTGGTATATATACACAGTGGAGTACTATTCAGCCATTAGAAACAATGAATTCACGAAATTCTTAGGCAAATGGATGGAGCTGGAGAACATCATACTAAGTGAGGTAACCCAGACTCAAAAGATGAATTATGGTATGCACTCACTAATAAGTGGGTGTTAACCTACAAAACTGAAATACCCAAAACATAATCCACACATCAAATGAGGTACAAGACAAATGGAGGAGTGGCCCCTTGTTCTGGAAAGACTCAGTGAAGCAGTATAGGGCAAAACCAGAACAGGAAAGTTGGAAGGGTTGGGTGGGAAAACAGGGGGAGTGATGGGGGCTGATGGGACTTTCAGGGAGTGGGGGTCCAGAAAAGGGGAAATCATTTGAAATGTAAATAAAAAATATATCGAATAAAAAAAAGGAAGTCAATCACATACTACTATATTAAGAATTATCACTATGGAGTAATGGTTCAGTGTTAAGAGCACTGGCTGGTCTGCCAGAGGTCCTGAGTTGAATTACTAACAACCACATGATAGCTTACAAAGATCAGTAAAGTTACCTAATGCCCTCTTCTGAGGTTTTCATAGACAACTACAGTATACTCATATACATAAATAAATAAATCTTAATACAAAGGATTATTCTCAATAACTATGGTATATCAACAGAAACATCAACGGGAATTAAAAACATCTCTAAAGTGTTTAAAAGTATAGCATCTTCCATTTTTCTCAGTGAAGTTTCTATGTGACATACTGCAGCTCCCATGGTAGAGTTTTCTTTCTTTCTTTCTTTCGTTCTTTCTTTCTTTCTTTCTTTCTTTCTTTCTTTCTTTCTTTCTTTCTTTCTTTCTTTCTTTCTTTCTTTCTTTCTTTCTTTCTTTTTTTCCTTAATTTATAATTACTGTATTCATTTTGCTGGGGTGGTAGTAATGGTTGAGGGTGGGTATGAAGGAATGGGCAGATGTATAGCATTAGGGTGCATAATGTGAAATTCAAATTCACAAGTAAATAAAAATTCAAATGTAAATAAAAATTATACTTTTTAGCTAAGGAGAATTTGCATGCATATACTTCTATGTTTTAGGCATATCAGCCCTATGAGGTAGTAAAGCCATCCAAAGAGAAGAATCATAAGTTTGGATCAGGAGCAGCATAGGTCTCCTATCTGACTATAGCCTTTTTTTTCATTCCAAAACACCATTTTCATGTTCTACTTGGTTATTACCTAACAGAACCCCCAGCCTCTAATTTTATAGACAAAGTAGCTCCTCCTATCTTACAGAATTATAAGTTCTTCTGCTTATTAATTTCAGAACAATATTAAAAACAAATTGTAATCGAAAGAAATTTTGAACCATTTCCTTTTAAAGGGAGGTGAATAATGGATAATGTATTAGGGAAATAAAACATCCACTTCTTATTCCCAAATCAGCTCAGTAGTCTTTGTACATTTTATAGATTCCTGTTTACTTAAACTCAGTGCAAAATCACAAAATTTTTAAAAGAGCATCTCTAAACTACAAACTTGTGTTCACATAATAACTAGTAGCATAGAAATGCAAATCTTATATGCAAATACATAGTAAATACACATATTTTACTCTTACATTATATTTGCTTCATTTCTATGCTTGTAAACAGAATATCTTGATTAAAAGGTTTCAAATCCTATTTTGTGATGGTAAAGAACTCACCTATCCTAAATGCCACAGTGTAGACTTGAATCTTACCCTCAAAGCTGCCCAGAGTAGAGGATTATTTCTTTTTTTTTTTAATTTTTTTTATTCGATATAATTTATTTACATTTCAAATGATTTCCCCTTTTCTAGCCCCCCACTCCCCGAAAGTCCTGTAAGCCCCCTTCTCTTCCCCTGTCCTCCCACCCACCCCTTCCCACTTCCCCGTTCTGGTTTTGCCGAATACTGTTTCACTGAGTCTTTCCAGAACCAGGGGCCACTCCTCCTTTCTTCTTGTACCTCATTTGATGTGTGGATTATGTTTTGGGTATTCCAGTTTTCTAAGTTAATATCCACTTATTAATGAGTGCATACCATGATTCACCTTTTGAGTCTGGGTGGAGGGGATGTCCTCTAGCAGTTTCCTCTGTTTAAAAGTTTTCTTCTATATGAGAGAAGAGCTACTTAAGCTCAAGAATAAACAACTTCCTAGTTCACAGAATCCATGAAACTGGACTAATTCAATAGCCTCCTCACTTATAAGCATGAGACCTGTTGAGAATCATTTTCAGATAATGCGAATTGCTTGGGAGAGAAAAAGACTAACTGAGATGCCTGAAAGACACATTCAACTGCTATGTCCAGACTGCTGGGTCCCCACAGACTACCAAAGACCACAAATCATATGAAAAATCATATGCAACATCAAAGAGTCTTTATTTATGTTTGACCTCAGACCTCTCAAACACAGTAGATGGGTGTGGATGATCCGAGCCAGTAGTCTTGTCTATTTATCAGTTACAACAGGATAAGGGGCTTTCCAACTTGGCTGCTACATAATTGATTGAGATTTAAATATTACAGCATGGCACATTTCTTTTGGCTAGTAATGCTTTCAGCTTGGTATGAACAATAGTGACTTGCTTAAGAAATCTATTTTGGGGCATCTAGAACATTAGGTATTTTCCTCCTACGAACTGATTTGCTGATAAGAGTGACTGCTAGAGGAGTTATGGCTGTTACTAGGGGTGGCTTGGTTCCTGGAACAAGTTGTGGTTTTTCCAGTAACTGAGTTTACACTAAGGACGAGCTTGACATAAGATGGAGTCTAAATGCAAAATGGACTTCGTAATATTAGTCTGGGCCCTTCATCTACAATCAGTGGAGTTGCCTGCAAGTTATGCAATTAGACCTAGTTTTCCAATTTTATAAGCTGTCACTAATTCTTATATAGGCTTGGTGTTCTAACTTGATTCAGTTTTGTCCTGTATATATATATATATATATATATATATATGTAGATGTAGATATAGATGTAGATATAAATATAGATTGTTAGATATAGATACAAGTAGATATAAATAGGTACATGTAGGTATATAGAGGTATATATATATATATAAAGGTATATAGAGGTAGAAAGATGATAGATAGTTGAGATAGATAGATAGATAGATAGATAGATAGATAGATAGATAGATAGATAGATAGATAGATAGAAAGACAGACACATATAATTTCTATAAGCAACCTCAGTGAAATTCATTCTTTCATTGTTTTGCTAAAGTGGGACTTTGGTGCTACTCTTACATTTGTCTGCCCTAGATTCTCTATCAGTTCTATAGCTGAGACACAGAAATGTCTCTCTACATTCACCTACAAAGAGCTGTATATAGTGCGGCTCTGCACAATGGAGAAAGCCTAGTGACTGGAGCATAGTGGGAAGAGTCTATATCACAGAGTGCCTGTTCATAAATGGGACACAACTACAGGCCCTCTATCTTACGCTTTGATTCTCTCCATCACAAAGAAAGCAACTTGGATTATATTACTCTGTCATATACATGATGTCCTGCTTCTCACCAGGCACAAAGTCAACAGGCCAATTCATCCATGCATATCATCTATGGAACCTTTCTATTTAAGTTCTTACCTAAAAATATGTTGTCTCTTTGCGGGAAAGCTAACTAACCAATCATGGACAGAAAGATTTTATAAGTCAGATCAAAATGCTTTTCATTTTACTAAATAAACATAAATTAATAGCAGCGATGGAAAATGGAAGACTTTTTGGGGAGTGGGGGAAGTGTACAAATACTTTCTATATAAGTGGTAGAAAGAACAAGTTCATTACTATATAAAAGAACCCCATTCATAACTGAAATACACATTCAATTTTAATATAATTCCAGGAGCAAACCTTTTTATTTTACCTCTACTTTTGGGATATCTCAGACCCACCAGCTACCCAAGTAATGACATGGAGACATTTAATTCATCGGGTAAGCCAGGCCTTACCGTAGGCCTATTCTCAACTGCCTCTTATAATTAAATTGTCCCATTTAAACTAACCCAAATTCTGCCATGTGGCCTCCTACAGTCTCTGCATCTATTCCTTCCTCCATATCTGATTAGCAAATCCCATACCACGTAGTCCCTGATTTCCCAAATCTGCTTGGAATCCCACCCATTTTTTCTGCTTTGCTATAGCCATTAGATTTTCATTAAACTAATCAGAAGATTTTAGAAATTTGTTAAACTACTCTGTTCCTACAAAATATGATGCAGCATTAGGAATAATAATACAAAAGTCTGGCCTGTAATCAGATTCTGCAGGTATAGAAAGGAGTATTCGAATACTATAAAGCCAAACTTTACACAGTACACAAAATGATGAGCCCAAAGTACCTCCCTGAATATCTATTCTATTTGTGTGAAACTTTGCCAATCACCTTTTCATCTGAAAGTAAAAATGGTAGCTCGCAACCAACTATTGGACAGAGCAGGAGACCGCAATGGAGGAGTTAGGGCGAGGACTAAAGGAGCAAAAGGGGTTAAAAACCTCATAGGAAGAACAACAATATCAACCAACCAGAACCCCCTGAGCTCCCGGGAACTAAACCACGAATTAAAGAGTACACATGGAGGGTATAAGACCAGCCACATATGTAGCAGAGGATGGTCTTATAGGACATCAATGGGAAGAGAGGCCCTTGGTGCTGGAAAGGCTTGATACCCCAGTGTAGGAGAATTTCAGAACAGGGAGGCAGGAATGGGTGGGGTAAGTGAGCACCTTCATAGAAGAAGGGGAAGGGAATATGGGATAGTGGGTTTCCAGAGGGGAAACCAGAAAGGAGACAATATTTGAAATGTAAATAAATAAAATATCCAATAAAAGTGTAAAAAAAGAAAGAAAGAAAAAAGAAAATAGTACCAAATTTTTTAAAGTATAATTTGAAGATTTTTAGCTGTTATATAAATAAAATGTGTGCATCCTTCTTCTCAGAAGGTATTATACTTTACTGCTTTGTCAGTTTAATGAAAAAAGCAACCTATGGACAGAAGGATTTCTTATGAGACACCGCATTCTAAATATTTGAGTTTTAAACTAGATAATTCATTGGATAAAAGCTTGTATATTAAATGTAATTTTTTTCTGCTAACTCATTTAGTCACTTTCGCCTCCAACCTGTCAGCTTTCTATTGGCTTTAGCATGTAATATATGTTTTTGATAATACATGTAAATATAAGGAAATCTTATGTGATACTTTGGGTATAGATGCTTTTAGTTGCTTTGGTGGTACATTTGTGTCATACACCAGTGTATTTGTGCCTCATTTCTATGGCATGGTTAAATAACAACTAATCACAGACATATAATACAGTATATACATTGATTTTAGACTATTGATGGAATTGAGCTGTGTTTTGCTTTGGCTTTTGTGAGTGGTTCTTTGGACTATGTGTGTTTAGTTTTGTTTTTAGACCTTCATTCAACTTTAGGAGTGGAATTGTGGAGCCATGTTGATATTCCTATTTTTGGGGGGGTTCCTTTTTTATTTGATATATTCTTTATTTTAGACTATTGATAGAATTGAGCTGTGTTTTGCTTTGGCTTTTGTGAGTGGTTCTTTGGACTATGTGTGTTTAGTTTTGTTTTTAGACCTTCATTCAACTTTAGGAGTGGAATTGTGGAGCCATGTTGATATTCCTATTTTGGGGGGGGGTTCCTTTTTTATTTGATATATTCTTTATTTATATTTCTAATGGTTTCCCCTTTACTGGATTCCCCCCCTCTGCAAAGGTCCTATAAGCCATCTTCCATCTCCTTGTTCCGCAATCAACCCCTTCCCGCTTCTCTGTCCTGGTATTCCCCTACACTGCTGCACTGAGACTTTCCAGCACCAGTGGCCTCTCCTTCCTTCTCTTGGGCATCATTTGATATGTGAATTGTTTCTTGGGTATTCCTAGCTTCTAGGCTGATATCCATTTATCAGTGAGTTCGCACCATGTGTGTTCTTTTGTCACCTCACTCAAGATGGCATTTTCCAGTTCCACCGACGTGCCTAAGAATTTCATGAATTCATTGTTTTAAATAGCTTGCTGAAATTAATTTTACACTATATTAAATATGTTTAATATAGTGTAAATATAGCACATTTTCTGTATCCATTCCTCCATTGAGGGACATCAGGGTTCTTTTGAGTTTCTGGCTATTATAAATAGGGCTGCTATGAACATAGTTGAGCATGCGTCCTTATTACATGCTGGAGAATCCTCTCGGTATATGCCCAAGAGTGGCATAACGGGGTCCTCTCATAGTATCATGCCCAGTTTTCTGAGGAACCACCAGACTGATTTCCAGAATGTTTGTACCAGCTTGCAATCCCACCAGCAGTGGAGGAGTTCCTCTTTCTTCACCTCCTCGCCAGCATCTGCTGTCTCCTGAGTTTTTGATCTTAGTCATTCTGACCACTGTGAAGTGAAATCTCAGGGTTGTTTTGATTTGCAATTCCCTGAAAACTAAGGATGTTGAACATTTCTTTAGGTGCTTCTCAGTCATTTGATATTCCTCAGGTGAAAATTCTTTTTTTAGATCTGTACCCCATTTCTTAATAGAGTTATTTGACTCTCTGGAGTCTACTTACCCAAATTCTTTGTATATCTTGGATATTAGCCCTCTGTCAGATATAGGGTTGGTAAAGGTTTTTTTTTTTCCCCAATTTGTTGGTTTCCGTTTTGTCCTTTTGACAGTGTCCTTTGCCTTACAGAAACTTTGTAATTATGAAGTGCCATTTGTCAATTCTTCTTTTTTTTAACATTTTTAATATATATTTTTATTTTCTATATTCTTTGTTTACATTCCAAAAGTTTTCCTCTTTCCCAGTTCCCCTTCCCCATATGTTCCATAAGTTCTCTTCTCTCCATCCATTCTCCTATCTTTTCCCTCCCTTTTCTCTGTCCTGGTACTACCCTACAATGCTAGATCAAGCCTTTTCAGGATTAGGGCCCTCTTCATCCTTCTTCATGGGATTCATTTGAAATGCTAATTGTATCTTCAGTATTCAGAGCTTCAGGGCAAATTAATATCCACTTATAAGTGACTGCATTCCATGTGTATTCTTTTGTGATTGCATTACCTCGCATAGGATGATATTTTCCAGTTCCATCCATTTGCCTAAAAAAATTCATGAATTCATTGTTTTTAATTGCTGAATAGTACTCCATTGTGTATATATAAACACATTTTCTGTATCCATTCCTCCACTGAGGGATATCTTGGTTCTTTCCAGCTTCTGGCTATTATAAATAAGGCTGCTATGAACATAGTGGAGCATGTGTCCTTATTGCATGCTGGGGAATCCTCTCGGTATATGCCCAGGAGAGGTATAGCCGGGTCCTCCGCAAGTGTCATGTCCAGTTTTCTTAGGAACCGCCAGACTGATTTCGAGAGTGGTTGTTCCATCTTATAATCCCACTAGCAGTGAAGGAGTGTTCCTCTTTCTCCACATCCTCACCAACACCTGCTGTCTCCTGAGTTTTTGACCTTAGCCATTCTGACTGGTGTGAGGTGAAATCTCAGGGTTGTTTTGATTTGCATTTCCCTAATGGCGAATGATGTTGAGCATTTAAGGTGCTTCTCAGCCATCAGAATTTCTTCAGGTGAAAATTCCTTGTTTAGGTCTGTACCCCATTTTTAATAGGGTTATTTGGTTCCCTGGGGTCTAACTTCTTGCTGGTTCAACTAGAGGTCAGCATGCAGAAGAATGCAAATTGATCCATCCTTGTCTCCTTGTACTAAGCTCAACTCCAAATGGATCAAGGTCCTCCACATAAAACCAGCCACACTGAAACTAATCAAAAAGAAACTGGGGAAGACCCTTGAGGACATAGGCACAGGGGAAAAGTTCCTGAACAGAATACCAATAGCTTATGCTCTAAGATCAAGAATTGACAAATGGGATCTCATAAAATTACAAAGTTTCTGTAAGGCAAAGGGCACTGTCAAAAGGACAAAACGGCAACCATCAAATTGGGAAAAGATCTTCACCAATCCTACATCCGATAGAGGGCTAATATCCAATATATACAAAGAACTCAAGAAGATATTCCTATCTTAACTTCTTGAGAAACTTTAAAACTGATAAATGTATGTTCTTATAAACAGCTTATGTGTGGTTCTGTTTTTCCAGATTATGTCAAAATTTATTAAAATCAATATAATACAGACACTCAAGAACATATAACATTTGTATAATGTAGTTCTGATTTGTATTTACATTTAATGTGCAATTACATCCAATATATTTCATTTATTACCAACTTGAATAGTTTTATTCCTGTGCAATTATTTACTTAAAATTGGGTTGTTAAGTTATAAACTTTCCTACTATATAATTGACATTAAACCTTTCCCTTTTATGGGTATTGTCTTTTTATTTATTGATACTGTCTAAATGTTCTTTATTCCCAATTATATATCTATCCCTAATCATATATATCATCAATGCATCTGTTTCAGGTTAGGCTCTTTAAAGGCATAATGAAGATAAAAAGGATAGCATCCTAAAATTGGAAATACTCAACAACACAAAAGAGGAATATGTTTACTTATGGGAGAAGTCTATGAATAGAATAGATAGAACAGAATAGTGTCTATTCCTGTGCAATTATTTACTTAAAATTGGGTTGTTAAGTTATAAATATTCCTACTATATAATTGACATTTAACCTTTCCCTTTTGCCTTTTTATTTATTGATACAGTCTAGGAAAAGGATCAAGAAGTATTGATACTTCTGAATTGAGAAATCTATGAAAGAGCATACTAGATGGACAGCTATCTGCAAAGTAAGGGGAGATGCTAGAAAACAATAAAGTTTCTACACATGATTTTTTTGTACTTTCTGCCTGCAGAATTAGGAGGAAATACAATGCTGCCTAAGTAAACCAATCTTTAGCTATTGTGATGGTAATGTCACAAGAGAATTCTTGTCCCATAAAACCCAAGAATTTTGTTTAGATAAATTCCAGTATGTACATTGGCATATTTGCCTTAAGTACTTTAATATTTACAATATTGGAACTAAGGAATCCAATGTGATTCTTTAAGGTAAAGTTTTAACTATATTTGCAATTTTGTTTGTTTTTAATCTGTTATTTTTTCATGATCATAATATTGATGCTTAGTTCATTAGCTTATTTTAATTAATGTTCTGTATGATATGTTATGACACCAGAATTCATGTTTCTTTCATCCTTTTGTAGCAAGTCTGTCTCTGATCACTTTTAAAAAGCATATACTTATCACATTTGTAGTTTAGCACTCTTGTTAAAATCAGTCAGGCCTAGAAACAGATGCTTCGTCTGAGTTCTCACTTCCATACCACTGACTCTATTTCTCTCAGGATACCTATAAAACCAATTTTTGTCACAGTAATTTTGACATAAAAATGAGAATTTCATGGATGCTACATAGACTCTTTAAGATTATATGACTTTGATGGTGTCCTTACTCATTTTGATAAGAAAAGAGAATATTAAAATTTTAGTACTAGTCACATTTAATCTATAGGTCTCTTTAAATCAACTGAAAATCTAAAACACTAATCCATTCATCAATGAACACAAAAATTTTTACTTATATTTTTCTTTAATTCAGTGATGCTTTGTGATTTTCACTTTATTAGAGCTTTAAACTCTTAGTTTATTTTATATTCAAGTTTTTATTCTTCTGCTTGTTCTTATAAAGTCAAATTTTTACTTTACCTTTAAATTCCTTTTCAGATAATATATTTCAAATGAACAAAATGTTGATTTTTGCACTCCATGTATATCTTATATCCTTTATCTTCACTGAATATAATAGAAACAAAGGTGTCCAGGAGTCAAGAAGAAGTTGACAGGTCTAGGCTTTCTTGGGGGCTTGCTTTGTCTAATTTTGCTACCTACATTATCAAGCCTACATTTCTTTCACAAAAACATATACTCAAACAATTACTATATAATACAATAAAGCTGTCTACTTCTTGTGTTCTCCACATCGGAGATTGAGGTTTCAATATAAATGCAAGCACAGAAATAATATACAAAGATGATCAAAGCTTTGTCGACTTGGCTTATCTGTCACTAAATATTTAATGACCATATTTACTGTAGGGAAAATGAGGAGTGCCCATATATAGGGGTGGCGGTAACCGATATATCTGCCCAGCTACCAGGGAGGAGATCTCTGCTTAGAAAGTGGACCATTCTCGCCTGGTCCTGTACCTTTTGAGGAAGCCTGGCTGGGAAGAGTCTCAGTCCTTTCCAGCAACTGGAGACACTGAGACCTATTTCATTGCTCCTACATGGCGGGTTTTGATAAGAAAAGCCAGTCCATGGTTTCAAAGCTTTATTATAGAAAAGTAGGAAAAGAAAAAGCGTTAGAGAAGTAAAGAAAGAAAGAAAAAATAGAAGGGTTAGAGCTGGCCATGTCCACGTGGAAAAAAGGGAGAAGAATGGGGAGAGGGGGGAACAGAGAGACAAGAGCATAAGGGCAAGAAAAAAAAAAAAAGCAAGAGAGCTAGGAGGGGCCAAGAAGCCTTGGAAAACTTGGCTGTAGCCAGGCGACTGTGGGGCTGGAGTCCAGCCAAATCACCAGAGGCCTGGCCCCACATGACTGATGGCCACAGGATTATGGAGTTGAGGAGTCAGGACAAAGAGTCTAAGAATCTGGGAGCATAGTTCACTGGTTCTGGGTCTCTGGAGTAAGCCTCGCTCAACCAGATCACTGACTGTCTTTCACTGACCCACAATTTCCTAGCTTTTTCCTATAGTTCTATTTCTTAGAAATGTTATGTCTGAGGCCTGGTGTGCACCCAGAGGCAGACTGGGAGCACACAGCTTGCTCCTGTGGGTCAGCACCACAGAGCTTAGGTTCCAGTCCTTAGGCCTCTGGCGGGAGCCTTCAGATCTCCACTTCCAGATCCAGAACAGCCTGGGCTACAACACCACATCTCCAGGTCCTGCAAGAGGCCAGAGGGGCACCCGGGAGGCTGGCTGGGAGGAGTCAGTGTGCTCTGCTGAGTCCAGCAGGCCTTGGCAGGAGCCTTCAGTGGTCTGCTTCAGGATCTGAACAGCCTGGGCCACAGCACTCAGTCTCAAGGAAGTGCAAGAGGCATGGAGTGTACCTGGAGGCAGAATGGGAGCACACAGCTTGCTCCTGTGGGTCTGCAAAACAAAGCTTAGGTTCCAATCCTGAGGCCTCTGGAGGGAGCCTTCAGATCTCCACTTCAGAATCCAGAACAGCCTGGGCTACAAACCACATCTCCAGGTTCTGCAAGAGGTCAGAGGGGCACCCTGGAGGCCAGCTGGGAGGAGTCAATGTGCTCTGCTGAGTACAGCAAGCCCCAGCAGGAGCCTTCAGGCGTCTGCTTCAGAATCTGAACAACCTGGGCCACAGTACCCTGTCTCCAGGCAGTGCAGAAGCTCAGCTGTGCATGAGAGGCCAGCTGGGAAGAGGCAGCTTGCACTGGTGAGTCCAGCAGTGACAAGATCAACTAACACCAGTGAGAACTAGATGGCAAAAAGCAAATGCAGGAACGTCACTAACAGAAATCAAGGCAATATGGCAGAATCTGAACCCAATTCTCCTTTAACAGCATGTCTTGGATACCTCATAACATCAGAAAAGCAAGATTTGGATTTAAAATCACTGGTCATGATACTGGTAGAGGAACACATGAAGGACATACTTAAAGAAATTCAGGAGAAAATGGATCAAAAGTTAGAAGCCGTTACAAGGGAAACACAAAAATCATTGAAAGAAATTCAGGAGAATACAAAAGCCAATAAGAAGGAAACGCAAAAATGAGTTAAAGAAATACAGGAGAACTTTGGTCAACAGGCTGAGGTCATGAAAGAGGAAACACAAAAAGCTCTTAAAGAATTACAGGAAAACACAAACAAGCAAGTGAAGGAACTAAGCAAAACCATCCAGGATATAAAATCAGAAGTAGAAACAATTAAGAAAACTCAAAGGGAGACAACTTGGGAGATAGAAAACCTTGGGAAAAAATCAGGGGACATAGATGCAAATATCAACAACAGAATGCAAGAGATAGAAGAAAGAATCTCAGATGCTGAAGATACTATAGAAACCATGGACACAATAGTTAAAGAAAATGCAAAATGCAAAACACTTGTAACCCAAAACATCCAGGAAATCCAGGACACAATGAGAAGACCAAACCTTAGGATTATAGGCATAGATGAGAATGAGGATTTACAACTTTAAGGGCCAGCAAATATCTTCAATAAAATCATGGAAGAAAACTTCCCTAACCTAAAGAGAGAGATGCCCATGAATATACAAGAAACCTATAGAACTCCAAACAGACTGGACCAGAACAGAAATACTTCCTGTCAAAACACCAAATGTACTAAACAAAGAAAGAATATTAAAGGCAGTAAGAGAAAAAGGCCAAGTAACATATAAAGGAAGACCTATCAGAATCACACCAGACTTCTCACCTGAGACTTTGAAAGCTAGAAGATCCTGGGCAGATCTCATGCAGACTCTAAGAGAACACAAATGCCAGCCAAAACTACTATACCCAGCAAAACTCTCAATCACCATAGATGGAGAAATTAAGATATCCCATGACAAAACCAAGTTTACCCAATATCTATCCACAAACCCAGCCCTACAAAGGATAATAGGAGGAAAAGAGCAATACAAGGAGGGAAACTTCACCCTGGAAAAAGCAAGATAGTAACCTTCTTTCATCAAACCCAAAAGAAGTTAACCAATCAAATTTAAAAAATAACATCAAAAATGACAGGAAGTAATAATCATTATTCTTTAATATCTCTTAACATCAACGGACTCAATGCCCCAATAAAAAGACATAGAATAATCGATTGGATACGTAAACAGGACCCTACATTTTGCTGCATACAGGAAACACACCTCAGGGTCAAAGACAAACAATACCTTAGAGTAAAAGGCTGGAAGACAATTTTACAAGCAAATGGTCTCAGGAAACAAGCTGGATTAGCCATTCTAATATCAGATAAAATTGACTTTCAAACCAAAGTCATCAAAAGAGACTCTGAGGGATATTTCTTGCTGGTCAAAGGAAAAATACAACAAGAAGAACTCTCAATCCTGAACATCTATGCTCCAAATGCAAGGGCACCCTCATTCATAAAAGAAACTTTACTAAAGCTCAAAGCACACATTGCACCTATCACAATAATTGTGGGTGACTTCAACACTACACTTTCCTCAATGGACCGATCAGGAAAACAAACTGAACAGGGACACATTGAAACTAATTGAAGCTTTGGACCAATTAGATTTAATAGATATATATATAGAGAGAGAACATTCTATCCTAAAGCAAAAGAATATACCTTTTTCTCAGCACCTCATGGTACCTGCTCCAAAATCGACCATTTGTTGAGGTCTGTCACAAGACAGACCTCAACAAATATAAGAAGATCAAACTAATCCCATGCCACCTATCAGATCACTATGGAGTACAAGTTGTCTTCAATAGCAACAAAAACAACAGAAAACCCACATAAACATGGAAACTGAACAATATTCTACTCAATGATACCTTGGTCAAGGAAGAAATAAAGAAGGAAATTAAAGACTTTTTAGAACTTAATGAAAATGAAGACACAACATACCCAAATCTATGGGAAACAATGAAAGCAGTGCTAAGAGGAAAACTCATAGCCCTGAGTGCCTACAAAAAGAAAATGGAGAAAGAATACTCTTACAGCTTAATGACACACCTGAAAGCCCTGGAACAAAAAGAAGCTATTTGACCCAGGAGGAGTAGAAGACAGGAAATCATCAAACTCAGGGCTGGAATCAATCAAGTAGAAACAAAGAGAACCATACAAAGAATCAACAAAACCAGGAGCTGGTTCTTTGAGAAAATCAACAAGATAGATAAACCCTTAGCCAGACTAACCAAAGGGCACAGAGACAGTGTGCAGATTAACAAACTTAGAAATGAAAAGGGAGATATAACAACAGAAATTGAGGATATTCAAAAATTCATTAGATCCTACTGCAAAATCCTATACTCAACACAACTGGAGAATCTGGAGGAAATGGACAGTTTCCTAGACAGATATCTGACACCAGAACTAAATCAGGATCAAATAGATCATCTAAACAGTCCCATAACACCTGAAGAAATAAAAAGGGTCATAGAAAGTCTCCCAACCAAAAAAAGCAGGCTTCAGTGCAGAGTTCTATCAGACCTTCATAGAAGACCTAACATGAATACTCTTGAAACTATTCCACAAAATAGAAACAGAAGGAACTCTATCCAACTCGTTCTATGAAACCACAATTACGCTGATACCAAAACCACACAAAGATCCATCAAAGAAAGAGAACTTCAGGCCAATTTCCCTTATGAATATTGATGAAAAAATACTTAATAAAATTCTTGCCAAGCGAATCCAAGAACACATCAAAACGATCATCCACCATGATCAAGTAGGCTTTATCCCAGGGATGTAGGGATGGTTCAATATAAGGAAATCCATCAATGCTATCCACTACATAACAAACTCAAAGAAAAAAAAAACATATGATCATCTCATTAGATGCAGAAAAAGCATTTGACAAAATTCAGCATCCTTTCATGCTAAAAGTCTTAGAAAGAACAGGAATTCAAGGCCCATACCTAAACATCCTTAAAGCAATATACAGCAAACTGGTAGCCAACATCAAACTAAATGGAGAGAAACTTGAAGCAATCCCACTAAAATCAGGGACTAGACAAGGCTGTCCTCTCTCTCCATATCTTTTCAATATAGTACTTGAAGTTCTAGCTAGAGCAATTAGACAACATAAGGAGGTCAAAGGGATACAAATTGGAAAGGAAGAAGTCCAATTATCACTATTTGCAGATGACATGATAGTCCACTTAAGTGACCCGAAAACCTCCACCAGAGAACTCCTACAGCTGATAAACAACTTCAGCAAAGTGGCTGGTTATAAAATCAACTCAAGCAAATCAGTTGCCTTCCTATACTCAAAGGATAAGCAGGCTGAGAAAGAAGTTAGGGAAATGACACCCTTCACAATAGCCACAAACAATATAAAGTATCTTGGTGTGACTCTAACCAAACAAGTGAAAGATTGCCGCGGTGGCCCAGTGATGTCTGTAAAATGATACTTTACAGACAGAGGCAGAAAAGAAATGCCTCCTGGGAAGAATGGAACTCACTGGAAGCTGTGGAAGCTGATAATCTCACCTGGCAATTTACTGTACTCTCTTACTTTCTGGCTATTTAAGATGAGCCCTTAGTTCCCAAGTAGCAGTTTGCCTTGACTTCCTCCTTTTCTCTCTTCACCAGGATTCCTAAGGCCTGGCTGATATTCCGGTCTTTGAAGTCGACTCACTGACCGCCAACCCCAGTTTTAGAATTTCAGTGCCTTGCCTCATAGTTGTTTACATAATTACTACCTTCCAACTACAAGCAGGTTTTTATGGCTGTGCATATGTATATGAGGATGGCTCAGGCACTCTGGTACTGAAAGCATTGATTTACTCAGGAAGTTTTGTTTCACAAATAGAAGGCTAAATGTTAGATAAGGTTTTCTCACAAGAACTTGTTAAGACCCAGGTGGTATAAGAAACTTCAAACTCTATGAAGGTTTACTGTAAACTATGAGTGACTCTGTATTCTAATCAGGAAGTTTGATGGCATCTGTAAATTGATCCTCTGTATCTGTTTCTTGAGAAACTTTGTTCCTGATTTTGCATTTCCTTGTACCAAATGGCTATGATAATTGTGCCTGCCCCACTGGCTACATCTTTTGAAATGGTAATACCAACTCTTCCGGTATAAAAATCCTTGCCTTATAGCTCCAAAATACATTCAGTTCAAACCGCCTCTGTGTGTGCATGGTTTGTTCTGTCTGTCATCTCAGCCGGACCTGTGCCTTCCTGGACCAGAGGACCCTGGATATTCCTAAGCAGACCCACGGACCTCCATGTAAAACCAGACACACTGAAACTAATAGAAAAGACACTGGGGAAGACTCTTGAGGACAAGGGCACAGGGGAAAAGTTCCTGAACAGATCACCAATAGCTTATGCTCTAAGATCAAGAATTGACAAATGGGACCTCATAAAATTACAAAGTTTCTGTAAGGCAAAGGACACTGTTAAAAGGACAAAACAGCAACCATCAAATTGGGAAAGGATATTCACCAACCCCACATCTGATAGAGGGTTAATATCCAATATATACAAAGAACTCAAGTACTTAGACCCCAGGGAACCAAATAACCCTATTAAAAAACAGGGTACAGATCTAAACAAGGAATTTTCACCTGAAGAAATTCGGATGGCTAAGAGGCACCTTAAGAAGTGCTCAACATCATTAGTCATTAGGGAAATGCAAATCAAAACATCCCTGAGATTTCACCTTATACCAGTCAGAATGGCTAAGGTCAAAAACTCAGGAGACAGCAGGTATTGGCGAGGATGTGGAGAAAGAGGAACACTCCTCCACTGCTGGTAGGACTGTAAGATGGTACAACCACTTTGGAAATCAGTCTGGAGGTTCCTCAGAAAACTGGACATGACACTTCCGGAGGACCCTGCTATACCTCTCCTGGGCATATACCCAAGGGATTCCTCGGCATGCAATAAAGACACATGCTCCATTATGTTCATAGCAGCCTTATTTCCAGCCAGAAGCTGGAAAGAACCCAGATGCCTCTGAAAGGAGGCATGGATAGAGAAAATGTGGTATATTTATACAATGGAATACTACTCAGCAATTAGAAACTATAAATTCACAAAATTTTTAGGCAAATGGCTTGATCTGGAAAATATCATCCTAAGTGCGGTAACCCAATCACAAAAGAATATGTATGGAATGCAATCTCTGATAAGTGGATATTAATTAGCCCAGAAGCCCTGAATACCGAAGGCACAAATTGCATAACAAATGACTCTCATGAAGAAGTATGGAGAGGGTCCTGATCCTGGAAAGGACTGATCTATCATTGGAGGGGAATATAAGGACCAAGAAAAAGGAGGGAGGTGATTGGAGAATGGATGGAGAGAAGGTTTATGGGACATATGGGGAGGGGGTGATCCAGGAAAGGGGAAATCATTTGGAATGTAAACAAAGAATATAGAAAATAAAAATATTAAAAAAAAGAAATGTTATGTCTGACATTATTTTCTTTAAGTTATTGAAAGATCCTTCAAGTCCTAAATTCCTAGTTCTAGAACTAGCAATTGTTTAAAATAGGAAGGTATCAGTAAAGATATAAGCACTAATTACTGTCTTTCTTCATTATAAGGCCTATTGAGCAGATAGAACTCAACTATAGAGGTTTGAAGATTTTCCATGTTGCTGTAATTCATCCTGTACCTATAGAATATTATGTTGAAAGTAAACAAAGATATAGCTCTAAAATATCTAAAATATTTTGATAAAGGAAAAATGAAATTATATATTTCTTATGCTTTTATTTTTCCCCCAAAGTTGGAAAAACAGAAATAAATAACATTTCTTTAACATTGCAATGTTTATGTTAGATTTCTGGATAAAAAAACTTATATTTCCTTGGTCTTTGACTCTTTGCAGAGGAAACTATTTCTTTAAATTTTGATAAAAAAATAACACACAACTTTAAGTTTCATTTACAAAACTCTTCACACTGCATATAAGTGATCAAGGAACCAGAACTTATAAAATTAAATTTAATTGCCTGGAAATACATTGGAATCCAAAGAGCAATTAAATGGACACTGAAATTACTACTCAAATTTTAATTCTTTTAGGAACTTATAGTCTACAATCCATCTCATTAAGACTCAATCTTCTGAAACGCTCATAGTTAGTGATGAAAGTTTCAGATAGCAGGCAATAGCCTAGGCAGAGGAAATCTTTCTTCTGTGACTCTCTGATTGAGATCCTCCTGGAGTTCAGAAATAATCTGCAGTGCGAAAAGATTCTTGAATACAGCTGGCCTCTTCAGGAGCTACAATACTTCAGCACGACATAACTTTTGGTCTCAAAAAAGAGCAAAAATACTCCTGTAAACATGAAAAGGATTCCCCAGTGTTCTGTGCTAATGCCTGAAATCTTTGGGTTTTTTGTTGTTGTTGTTTAGTTTTGTTTTGTTTTGTTTGTTTTGTTTTCTTGAATGTCTGACAGACATGTTTTTGAGGGAACAGTATCATCTAGCCACAAGCTCTGTGTTTTCATAATTAAGACCTATAAAAGGCATGTTGAGAGCAGAAATATCTAGCTGAGACAATTCTTAAAATGAAGAAATTAAGAGAAATAAATGATTGTAAGATGACATTTAGTAACAGACATAAAAGCAGAATTAATCAGTCTAAGAAAATCTACATAAACAGAATGATTTCAGTTTGGCTACTTTTCACCAGAGTAAAGAATTAAAATAAAATATCACAGAAGAGGAATAAAGTAAAGGTTTATAGAAGAGAAAGCAGTTTTTTATTTTGAAAACATAATACAGGAATGAAGGGTAAAGTTACCTTCCCAAATAATAATAGTACTTGAAAACAGGGGTAAGACATTTTGTTATCTTTCTCTCATTTTTATTCTTTGTTTTCTGTTTAAAATATTTGATAAAATGAATATCTTTGTATATTTTCAGATCATAAATATGTAAGCATTTACCAAGTCTTTTATTGGTTTAGTTTTTGCCAGGTTTTTTTTTTTTTTCATTTTCCTTGCTGGAGACAGAATAATGTGACTTTAATTAAGTAAGTCTTTAAAGAGCCAGGTGTGGTGGCGCATGCCTGTAACCCCAGCACTTGGGAGGCAGAGGCAGGCAGATTTCTGAGTTCAAGGCCAAACTGGTCTGCAAAGTGAGTTCCAGGAAAGCCAGGGCTACACAGAGAAACCCTGTCTCGAGAAACAAACAACAACAAATTGGGAAAAGATCTTCACCAACCCTACATCCAATAGAGGGCTAATATCCAATATATGCAAAGAACTCAAGAAGTTAGACCCCAGGGAAATAAATAACCCTATTAAAAATGGGGTACAGATCTAAACAAATAATTTTCACCTGAAAAAATTCGGATGGCTGAGAAGCACCTTAAGAAGTGCTCAACATCATTAGTTATTAGGGAAATCCAAATCAAAACAACCCTGAGATTTCACCGTACACCAGTCAGAATGGCTAAGGTTAAAAACTCAGGAGACAGCAGGTGTTGGTGAGGATGTGGAGAAAGAGGAACACTCCTTCACTGCTGGTGGGATTGCAAGATGGTACAACTACTCTAGAAATCATTCTGGCGGTTCTTAAGAAAACTGGACATGACACTTCTGGAGGACACTGCTATACCTCTCCTGGGCATATACCCAGAAAATTCCCCAGCATGCAATAAAAATATATAGTCAACTATGTTCATAGCAGCCTTATTTATAATAGCCAGAAGCTGGAAAGAACCCAGATATCCCTCAATGGAGGAATGGATACAGAAAATGTTGTATATATATATATATACAATGGAGTACTATTCTGCAATTAAAAACAATGAATTCATGAATTTTTTAGGCCAATGATTGGAACTGGAAAATACCATCCTAAGCGAGGTAACACAATCATAAAATAATACACATGGAATGCAATCATTGATAAGTGGATATTAATTAGCCCTGAAACTCTGAATACTGAAGATTCAATTAGCATATCAAATGATTCCCATGAAGAAGGAAGAAGAGGGCCCTAATCCTGGAAAGGCTTGATCCAGCATTGTAGGGGAGTACCAGGACAAAGAAAAGGGAGGGGGAAAGATAGGAGAATGGATGGAGAGAAGAGGACTTATGGGACATATGGGGAGGGGGGAACTGGGAAAGGGGAAAGCTTTTGGATTGTAAACAAAGAATATAGAATATATATATAAAGCTGTCTCAATTCGGCACTCAGGGTCCACAGTCCTCTACCCCTGCACAGTGTACAGCTGTGGAACCCAGAGTTCTGGAATAAAAATCCTCTTGCTTATTGCAAAAAAAAAAAAAAACAAAACAAAAAACAAAAAACAAAAAACAAAAATCAAAAAAAACCTAAGTCTTTAAGTAAATCTTTTTTTTTTTTTTCATTTTCTACTTGAGTTTTAATGATATTTAGGTCGATTTGTAATATGTCTTTTTGGTTACGTTAGCAAGTATGTCTCAGAAGCCCATTTATTACATATTCTTTGTTAAAATTTTTTATTTTCTATGTTTTTGTTTACATTCCAAATGGTTTCCCTTTCCCTGTTCCCGCTCCCCAAAAGTCCCATAAGTTCTCTTCCCTTCACCCTTTCTCCAATTAACCCCCTCCTACTTCTCTGTCCTGGTACTCCCCTACAATGCTGGAGCAAGTCTTTCCAGGACCAGGGACCTCTCCTTCTTTCTTCTTGGGAGTCATTTGATATGTGAATTGTGTCTTGGGTACTCAGAGCTTCTGAGTTAATATCCAATTATTAGTAACTGCGTTCCATGTGTGTTCTTTTGTGATTGGGTTACTTCACTTAGGATGATATTTTCCAGATCCATCAATTGGCCTAAGAATTTCATGAATTCATTGTTTTTAATTGCTGACCAGTATTCCTTTGGGTAAATATACCACATTTTCTGTATCCATTCCTCCATTGAGGGACATCTGGGTTCTTTCCAGCTTCTGGCTATTATAAATAAGGCTGCTATGAACATAGTGGAGCATGTATCCTTATTGCATGCCTGGGAATCCTTTGGGAATATGCCCAGGAGTGGTATAGCAGGGTCCTCCGGAAGTGTTATGCCCAGTTTTCTGAGGAACCAACAGACTGATTTCCAGAGTGGTTGTATCAACTTGCATTCCCACCAGCAGTGGAGGAGTGTTCCTCTATCTCCTCATCCTCTCCAACACCTGCTGTCTCCTGAGTTTTTAATCTTAGCCATTCTGACTAGTGTGAGGTAAAATCTCAGGGTTGTTTTGATTTGCATTTCCCTAATGACTAGTGATGCTGAACATTTTTTAAGGTGCTTCTCAGCCATTTGAAAGCTGAATTTTCATAAGCTGAAAATTCTTTGTTTAGCTCTGTACCCCATATTTAATAGGGTTATTTGGCTCTCTGGAGCCTAACTTCTAGAGATCTTTGTATATATTAGATATTAGCCCTCTGTCAGATGTAGGGTTGGTGAAGATCCTTTCCCAATTTTTTGGTTGCCATTTTTGTCCTTTTGACAGTGTCCTTTGCCTTACAGAAACTTTGTAATTTTATGAGGTACCATTTGTCAATTCTTGATCTTAGAGCGTGAGCTATTGGTGTTCTGCTCAGGAACTTTTCCCCTGTGCCAATGTCCTCAAGGGTCTTCCCCAGTTTCTTTTCTATTAGTTTCAGTGAGTCTGATTTTATGTGGAGGTCCTTGATCCACTTGGAATTGAGCTTAGTACAAGGAGATAAGATTGGATCAATTCAAATTCTTCTGCATGCTGACCTCCAGTTGAGCCAGCAGCATTTGTTGAAAAGGCTATCTTTCTCACACTGGATGGTTTCAGTTCCTTTTTCAAAGATCAAGTGACCATAGGCGTGTGGGTTCATTTCTGGGTATTCAGATCTACCTCCCTGTCACTACCAATACCATGCAGTTTTTAACACTATTACTCTGTAGTACTGCTTGAGGTCAGGGATACTGATTCCCCCGGAGGTTCTTTTACTGTTGAGAATAGTTTTGGCTATCCTGGGATTTTTGTTATTCCATATGAATTTGAGAATTGCTCTTTCTAAGTCTATGACGAACTGAGGTGGGATTTTGATGGGGATTGCATTGAATCTATAGATTGCTTTTGGCAAGATGGCCATTTTTAATATATTAATCCTGGCAATCCATGAGCATGGAAGATTTTTTCCATTTTCTGAGGTCTTCTTCAATTTCCCTCTTCAGAGACCTGAAGTAATTGTCATATAGATCTTTCACTTATTTAGTGATACTTTATATTTTTTGTGGATATTGTGAAGGGTGTCATTTCCATAATTTCTTTCTCAGCCTGCTTATCCTTTGGGTATAGGAAGGCTACTGATTTTCTTGAGTTGATTTTTACATCCAGCCTCTTTGCTGAAGTTTTTTATCAGCTGTAGGAGTTGTCTGGTGGAGTTTTTTGGGTCACTTAAGTATACTATCATATCATTTGCAAATAGTGATAGTGTGACTTCTTCCTTTCCAATTTATATCCCTTTGACCTCCTTATTTTTTCTAATTGCTCTAGCTAGAACTTTAAGTACTATATTGAAAAGATAGAGAGAGATGGGGCAGCATTGTCTAGTCCCTGAATTTAGTGGGATTGCTTCAAGTTTCTCTCCCTTTAGTTTGATGTTGGCTACAGGTTTGCTGTATATTGCTTTTACTATGTTTAGGTATAGGCCTTGAATTCCTGTTCTTTCCAAGGCTTTTAGCATGAAAGAATGCTGAATTTTGTCAAATAATTTTTCAGCATCTAATGAAGGGACCATATGGTTCTTTCTTTGAGTTTGTTTATGTAGTGGATTGCATTGATAGATTTCCTTATATTGAACCATTCCTGCATGTCTGAGATGAAGCCTACTTGATCATGGTGAGTGATTCTTTTGATGTGTTCTTGGATTCGATTGGAAAAAAATTTATTGAATATTTTTGCATCGATATTCATAAATGATATTGACCTGTAGTTCTCCTTTTTTGTTGGATCTTTGTGTGGTTTTGGTACCAGCAAAATTGTGGCTTCATAAAACGAGTTGGGTACTGTTCTGTCTGTTTCTACTTTGTGGAATAATTTGAAGAGTATTGCTGTTAGGTCTTTTTTGAAGGTCTGATAGAATTCTGCACTAAAACCATCTGGTCCTGTGCTCCTGTGCTTTTTTTTTTTTTTTTTTTTTTGGTTGGAAGACTTTTTATGAGCCCTTCTATTTCTTCAGGGTTTATGGGAATGTTTAGATGATCTATTTGATCCTGATTTAATTTTGGTATTTGATATCTGTCTAGGAAATTGTCCATTTCCCCCAGATTTTCAAGGTACATTACATATAGACTTTTGTAGTAGGATCTGATGATTTTTTGAATTTCCTCCATTTCTGTTGTTATATCTCCCTTTTCTTTTCTAATTTTCTTAATTTGGATACTGTCTCTGTGCCCTTTGGTTAGTCTGGCTAAGGGTATATCTATCTTGTTGATTTTCTCAAAGAACCAGCTCCTGGGTTTGTTGATTCTTGGTATGGTTCTCCTTGTTTTTACTTGATAGATTTCAGCCCTAAGTTTGATGATTTCCTGTCTTCTACTCCTCCTGGGTGAATTCGCTTCTTTTTGTTTCAGGGCTTTCAGGTGCCTTTAAGCTGCTAGTGTGTGCTCTCTCCAGTTTCTTTTTGTAGGCACTCAGGGCTATGAGTTTTCCTCTTAACACTGCTTTCATTGTGTCCCGTAGATTTGGGTATGTTGTGCCTTCATTTTTATTGAATTCTAAAAAGTCTTTGATTTCTTTCTTTATTTCTTCTTTGGCTAAGGTATCATTTAGTTGTTCAGCCTCCATGTGTATGTAGGTTTTCTGTTGTTTTTGTTGCTATTGAAGACCACTTTTACTCCATAGTGATCTGATAGTAGGCATGGGATCATTTTGATCTTCTTATATTTGTTGAGGTCTGTCTTGTGACCAATTATATGGCCGATTTTGGAGAAGGTATCATGAGGAGCTGAGTAAAAGGTATATTATTTTGCTTTAGGATGAAATGTTCTATATATCTGTTAAATCCAATGGTTCCAATGCTTCCATTAGTTTTTCTGTATCCCTGTTTCATTTCTGTTTTCTTCATCTGTCCATTGAGGAGAGTGGAGTGTTGAAGTTTCCCACAATTATTCTGTTAGGTGCAATGTGTGCTTTGAATTTAGTAAAGTTTCTGTTATGAATGAGGGCGCCTTTGCATTTAGAGCATAGATGTTCAGAATGGAGAGTTCTTCTGGGTGGATTTTTCCTTTGACCAGTAAGAAGTGTCCTTCCGTTTCTCTTTTGATGACTTTAGGTTGAAAGTCAATTTTATCTGATATTAGAATGGCTACTCTAGCTTCTTTATTAAGACCTTTTTCTTGAAAATTTGTTTTCCAGCCTTTACTCTGAGGTAGTGTTTGTCTTTGACACTGAGATGTTTTTCCTGTATGCAGCAAAATGTAGGGTCCTGTTTATGTATCCAGTCTGTTACTCTATATCTTTTTATTGGGGAATTGAGTCCATTGATGTTAAGAGATATTAAGGAATAGTGATTATTCCTGTCATTTTTAATGTTAATTTTATATTTGAGTGGTTATTGTCTTTTGGGTTTCATGAAAGAAGTTTACTACCTTCCTTTTTCCAGGGTGTAGTTTCCCTCCTTGTATTGGTGTTTTATACCTATTATCCTTTGTAGGCATGGGCTGTGGAAAGATATTGTGTAAATTTGGTTTTATCATGGAATATCTTGGTTTCTCCTTCTGTGGTGATTGAGAGTTTTACTGGGTATTGCATTCTTGGCTGGCATTTGTGTTCTCTTAGAGTCTGTATGAGATCTGCCCAGGATCTTCTAGCTTTCATGGTCTCTGGTGAGAAGTCTGGTGTAATTCTAATCCGTCCTTTATATTTTACTTGGCTGTTTTCTCTTACTGCTCTTAATATTCTTTCTTTGTTTAGCACATTTGGGGTTTTGATTATTATGTGACATGAGGTATTTCTGTTCTTTTCAAGTCAGTTTGGAATTCTGTGGGCTTCCTGAATATCCACAGGCAACTCTCTCTTTTGGTTAGGGAAGTTTTCTTCCATAATTTTGTTGAAGATATTTCCTGGACCTTTAAGTTGTAAATCTTCACTCTCATCTATACCTATAATCCTTATGTTTGGTCTTCTAATTGTGTCCTGGATTTCCTGGATGTTTTGGGTTACAAGCTTTTTGCTTTTTACATTGTCTTTCACTGTTGAGTCAATGGTTTCTATGGTATCTTTGGCATCTGAGATTCTTTCTTCTATCTCTTGTATTCTGTTGTTGATATCTACATCTATGGCTCCTGACTTCTCCGCAAGATTTTCTATCTCCAAAGTTGTCTCTCTTTGTGATTTCTTAGTTGTTTCTACTTTTGTTTTTAAATCCTGGATGGTTTTGCTCAGTTCCTTCACTTGTTTGTTTGTATTTTCCTGTATTTCTTTAATATTTTTTGTCTTTTCTCTTTCATGACTTCTGCCTGTTGACTCAATTTCTCCTGCACTTTTAAAGTGATTTTTGCGTTTCCTCTTTATTGGCTTCTATCTGTTGACCCATATTCTCTTGAATTTAAGTGTTTTTTGTGTTTCAATTGTAAGGGCTTCTAACTTATTCATTTCCCCCTGTATTTCTTTAAGAGATTTTTTTTATGTCTTTTTTGTGTTCCTCTAACAGCATCAGGACCAGTGATTTTAATCCAAATCTTGTTTCTCTGGTGTGTTGGGGTATCCAGGACTTGCTGTTATTGGAGAATTGGGGTCAGATGCTGCCATATTGCCTTGATTTCTGTTAGTAATGGTCCCATGTTTGCCTTTTGCTATCTGGTTATCTATGGCGTTACTTGGTCCTGCTGTCACTGGCTGGTGTTTGAACCTCCTGTGGGCCTGGAGGGCTATTTCTGCACTACTGGATGACTGGTTTTTCCTCTGGCTCACCTACTTTTGGGTGCTGTTGGAGCCCTAGTGTGCCTTGTTCCAAGCAATGCTATATTCGGGTTGTCTTTGTGTACCTGTTGTTGCCTGTCTGGTCTGTCTGGTAGTAAAGATGGTGCATGCCCTGTGGACCCCCTCCAAGCTCTGATTACTTGGTAGGGCCAATGCCACAGGACTGGGCTTGTTGCTGGGTTTCAAAGGCTCTGCTGATGCTGGTTCTTGAATGCCCCCCTCCCACCGCTTCTACTGAATAACCTGCTCCTGTCCATTCTCGAGTGAGTATCAAGAAGTAGGATCTTTCCTGTGTCAGATGTGGCACAGGTCTACCACATCCAATGGAAAGGGGCAGTGGTGATTAACCTGCTCCTGTAGGTTCTCTAGAGAGTATTAGGTAGTGGGATCTTCCCCATGTCAAATGTGACACAGGTCTCTGGCTAAGCTGGCTTGGTCACAGAAGCCAAGATGGTGGTGATCTCGGACCACAGAGCTCCTTCTAACTGCAGGGACTCCCTGCAGGTCAGATCAGGATATGTACCCAGGCAACTGTAGAGCTGCCTTGTTCCCTTGTGCTGAAGGAACCCAGGCAGGCTGTGTCCTGGGCAATTCTTTACTCTGGTGCTCTCTGCGTACTTGGCTGAGCTGCCGGAGCCTAGATGGTGGTGACCTCAGACCCAAGTAAGTATTTAAGTAAGACTTTAAGTAAGTCTTTACTCCATCCTATGTTCCTTGGCTTCCACAAACCTCACACACAAAAGTCTATTATTTCATTTGGAATGTATGCATGATTTATTTTAAAACCAAGGCTTTATCTCAGGATTAAACTAATGATTATTTTATATATTATTCTTTATGTAACTCTAAAGATTATTCAAATTAACATTTTTAGTTCCTTGATTTAAAAAAAAAACAGTTCATAGTACTTTATTCTGTATCAAATCTTTGTAACACAAAATTTAAGAATCAAAGTTCATAACATCTTCAGGAAATCCAATCAATGTGTGTTAGCACATTGATCTCTATGATGCATGAATCTGCTAGTATGTCTAGTTCTGCTGCTCAAACTTCTAATACATTTTGAAGAATACATTCTTCAAAAACTGTTATATAGTGAAAATTATTTGTGATTATATAAATTGATAATATTAATCAGGGAAATCTCTTTACCTAGATGTCTGATGTAAACAGATTCTTGCATCCCTCATATTTCTGAGTCAGGAATCCATTATAATATCCACTGAGTTTTTTTCTAGGTTCTTACCATCTCTACTTTCACTGAAAATGTCTTCCCAATCTAAGCCAAAAAAAAAAGCACCATTGTAAACTATTGAAGTTCTCAAGCAGCCAAACGCAGAAAGGATTATATTAATTATAGCGAAATGGATATTGGGGAGGTCGTTCAACACAGAGATTACTGACTGTGTCATTATGAGAACCAGAATTTAGTTGCCCAAAACCCACATAAAAGTCAAGGTGATTGTACAACCCCATAATCTCATTTCTTGGAAGACAGAGACTGAGGGAATGCCATGGGTTCACTGGCTTCCTCTTCTAGCAAACGTTTAGGCTCCTTATTCAATATGACACTCAACTTAATGTGATAGCATAATTTAAGAAAACACCCAGCACTGACCTACAAATATATAAATATATACAAATCATACATTTATATCGTATATGTGTACTTGTATTCACCAACATGCTCTGACAGAAAAAGTAGAGTCAAATTATATTAAAAATTTAAGTAGTAGAGACAATCAAAAGTTTTCAAAAGTCTTCAAAAGAGTGTGTTTGAAGACATCAAGAGAAGGAAAAGATGAAGAAAAACAGACTTTTTATGCTTTTTGAGCTCAGACTCTATCAGGAAGGAATTATATGTAATTGTAATATTAAGGAAATAATTTGAAGTCTGCTAATAAGGGCCACACCAGGCAATTCAACTATTTATATGTATGCAAATTGATACATATAAGCAACAAACTGAAAAATTTAAATTTTATTCACAAAGATATGCACACACAGTCATAGTACTCAGTATCTATGTTTAGCTCATGGTTAAAATGATATAAACCATTTCTTTCATTGTAGAATTTCATTTTAGCTATGCTGTGCTTGTCAAATAATGGAATAGGAGAGGAAGAAAGATAATATTTTCCCATATAGAGCAACCCATGAAGCAGCATTTTGTGGAGAGAATTAAAAACAGTTTTTATTAATAAAATATAAATTATAAGGTTATGAGTAAAGGGAAATGTAATTGAATTTTTAGCCAAAGGCAAGATTACGGCCTTTTATGTCACTTTAAGTAACTTGGAATTTATACTCTAGGCCAGGGCATATTTCTGCAATAATGTTCCTGTAAGCAGGAATTCATGAGATATTAACAGTGCTGAAAGGAAAAAAAAAGCAAAGTAAGAGAGAAAGAAAAGTTTTCACACACAAAACAAAGAAAATCCAGAATTTGCTCTAAATCTAAGGATTTTGGTCACTATATTAAAATGAAGAAAAGTAGTCTTGAGAAAAGAAGGAGGCAGTTGTATATGATGAGTCTCTAAAGAGTGCTGATCTTCATAACAAGGTGGGGTGGCATGGATAAGAAGTCTAGATTCAGGTATTCAGGCAGAATATATTTCGAATGTATTTTACTAAACCGTGGCAGTTAACCTGTGGCAGCACATCAGTTATAACAAACAGAGTCTTCAGGAATCAAAGAGTGTAATTCAAAGGAACACTGCATTTAAAGGATACCATTGACAAGTCACATGCTTATGGGATGTAAGTGTTAGGGCTCTGAGAGGAAAGACTTCCCCAATGTAAGTGTTAAAGATCTGCTCTTGCATCTGAGGAACCTTTCTTCATTCCAAGTGTTAACAGTGCTGACAGAAAGGGGAACCTGGTAATCCAGGGATAAGGAATACCACAAAGTCAAGTAACAAACCTCATTTAAGAGATTTACTCAAATAGAAAAACCCAGAAGGTTGCCTATCTCTGCTTGGATCAGAAGCAGAAAAACTGAGCAGAGGAGAGAGTTGATACAGTGGTTCTTGGGTTGATATTTCCAGGTTCGGGAGTGATGGGATTTCAAGTGATTTCAAGTCCTGACGTTGGACTTAGTTTGGAAGGTGAGGCCTGAGTTCAGTCATTAGAGAAGCTAGACTGTTCTGTGGATGAAACCTGACCTTTGGAGGTACGCAAGGTAGCAGTCCTAACACTCCTGTGGATCTGTGAAGAAAGCACCTTAAGTTCCATTGTTGCCATTGAATAATAGCTACATGGCTTATAAAACAGAACACCAAAGAAAGATACTCAGTTTCATGTGAAAAGTCAGGTAGGTTATAGTAAAAGTTGTCTGTAATGCAAGAACCCCCTGAAGAACTGTCCTATTGCATTGTATCCTACAACCCTGATTGCATCCCAAGTGATATGATAGATCATTGCCACCGTTAATACATAGCCATTACTTACTACGTTTTTGTTCATGCCTGAAAAAACTGAGCATGTGTGGGAGCATAGAATGGCATGAATAACATTTACAGTTCACATTATTTTGTTTTAATGCCAGGCAATAGTTTGTAAATCCTTTCTCTTTTAGGTCAATTACATAGTCTGCTATGCTCAACCTGTTTCTTCTTGATCCGTCATTCTAAATTTATATTATTTGAATATTTAGAGCAGTTCATTTTCTCTTTCTCCTTGTCTCATTCTACTTATGATGTCATAATTGAGTATTTTATTTCTTCTTACCTAGTTTTAAAAATATTCTATATTGCCTTATAATTTATAATTGAATTCCAATTATGAAAAACATAAGTCATTATCACTTTTCTATTCTCTCTAATAGTGGTGTTAGATTTTTCTTTGGAGATTAGAATAGCCAGCCTAGTGTCTTTTATAATATATTAAATATTAAACCTATTTCAATTCATCAGAGGCATTTTCAAGATCATTGTGGCATATCAGTTTATCAAACATGTAAAACACCAACTTTGCCAGTATGCAGTCAACCGTTGGCAGGGAAACTCTAGAAATAATTATCCAGTATCATTCTATTTGATACTGTAGCCCACAGATGTAATCACTATAATAAAGTTTATTTCTTAGGAGAATCAAATTATGGATACTTGTTTTGTCCCTTAAGAACCAAATGATTATGCTCCACCAAGCTTGAATTTGTTTGAATGTCATTGTGGCTTGCTCAGCTGGTGAATATTTTTCTAAACTAGTAATTATACACACAGTTGCTAGTCTAATGGATATTAGACCACATGATTTATTCATTACTATGATCTGCCTTTTTATTTTGCTGTTATCATAAGTCATTTATTTTATTAATGAGGATATAAATTTTTCTTTTATATAAGCATTTTGCTAAACATGAATTTCTTCCTTCCTTTTTCTGTAGGATAGTAATTTACATATTCATATGTGTTTCTGTAAAATTTATCTTTCAGGATATTTATAAAAGAGAAGGAACTAGAGAGAATGGCTCAGTCACCAATAATAAAGACCTGAATGAATATCCCCAGGAACAATATAATATGAATCATCACACAAACAAATAAGCATGTAGAGAGAACATGACTCATATGGCTTGCTATCCACAAAACTATTCAAAATGAGTGAGTTATAATGTAGTTATGTGACCCTGTGTCAGGTGAATAAACAAAAGAACAATAAAAAGAGATATCTGAAGTGTTCCTTTACATATATGAACATAGGTGTATAGGCCTGCAAATAACTCCATACGCAAACATATACACACATATACTACACACAAATTAATAATCAATTTATTAATCAATCAATCACTTCTCAGCATCAAATGAAACTTCTAGTAGTAGGAACAAGTTGTTGGATAAACAACTTCCATGTGAGCCTCTAAGCAACTGAAGCTATTGCAAAAACTGCTAGTTGCTTGTTACAAATAGACATTAAAGCATTAATGTGTTGAAGACAACACATACACAACTGATTGAACACAGAGAAGTTGACCTAGTGCCTCCTTAGAACCTTTACCCTGATAGACTAGTTAGTGTTCATGGTATTAGAAGGTACTCTTTTTTTCTTTAATTTTATTTATTGAATATAATCGCCATTACATTTCAAATGGAAAAACTTTTCCCAGTTTCCCCCCTCCCCCAAAACCCCCAGCTCCTCCTCCCACCCCCTGCCTCTAGGTATAAGCCCTTCCACCCAACCCACTCCCACCTCCTCCCCCTTTGATTTCCCTTTGTTGGGGCATCTATTGAGCCTTCACCTAGCCAAAAACCACTCCTCCCACTGATGCCCAACAAGGCATTCCTCTGCCACATTTTTGGCTGGACACATATGTACCCCTTGGTTGATAGTTTAGTCCCTGGGAGTCCTGGGGCTTCTGGGTGGGGTGGCCAATATCATTGTTCTTCCCATTGGGCTGTAAATCCCTGAGCTCCTTTATACCATCCTCCAGCTCCTCCATTGGAGACCCCACACCCAGACCAATGGTTGGCTGCTATCATCTGCCTCTGTATTTGTAAGGCTCTGGCAGGGCCCCTCCTGAGACAACCATGGCATGCTCCCTTTTGTATACACTTCTTGTCATCCATAGTAGTGTCAGGTTTGTTGACTGTTTATAAGATGAATCCCTAGGTCTTTACTTCAGTCTCTGATCCACACTTTGTCTCTTTTATTGCTTCTGTGAGTATTTTGTTCCCTTTCTTAGAGGAACCAAAGTACCCTCACTTAAATCCTCCTTCTTGAGGTTTCTGTGCTGGGTGAATTGCGACTTGTTTATTTTGAGCTTTTGGGCTGACATCCACTTATCAGTGAGTGCATACCTTGTATGTTTTTTTGTGATTGGGTTACCTCACACAGGATTATATTTTCCAGTTCCATCCATTTGTCTAAGAATTTCATGAATTCATTGTTTTTAATAGTTGAATAGTAGCCACAGTTTCTGTATCCATTCCTCTGTTAAAGAACATCTGGGTTCTTTCCAGCCTCTGGGTATTATAAATAAGGCAGCTATGAACATAGTAGAGTATGTGTCCTTATTACATGTAGGAGCATCTTCTGGTTATATGCCTAGTAGCGGTATAGCTGGGTCCTCATGCAGTACTATGTCTAATTTTCTGAGGAATCGCCAAACTGATTTCCAGAGTCATTTTAACAGCTTGCAATCCCACCTAGAAGGTACTCTTAATGATAAAGATAAACAATAGCAGAGTAACAAACCCTTCACTCTTCAATGGTTATCTGTCTGCAAGATATGTTGGTATAATACTGGCATAAAGTTTGTGGGAATAAATAACCAAGATCTAATTTATTTTAGGTCCAATCCATGAGATAGAGCTCATATCCAACATTGCTTGGGTAACTATGTACCTGAGACAAGATGGGCCAATGATATAGGGGGAAAATAAATAATACCATTGTGATAAAAGTTTCTTTCATAGCAAGAAGCTGCCTTCTGAGAACATTCTGCTATCCTCCGAGATGGCTGCTTTGCTTAGCCATTATTAGAGAAGCTTCCTTCTGCAGCATACAGAAACAAAGACAAACCATGTGCAAAGAATACAAGAACTTGGACCACTCAACACTGAGTGTGATGTCTCCACCAAATCCCACCATTTATGACTTGGGGAATTCTGCACAAGATAGAACAGTATGAGTTTAGGAGCCTGAGGAGATGGTGGAAAACAAGGAATCAAGACCTTCTAAAGACAAGGGAACCATCACACCAGTTCATAACTGCATGCAAAAGCAAATCCAAGGGACCCTCACTTGAAAAATAAACAACTCTTAATGGGAGGCTCCATCTCAAGCAGTAAATACCCAACACAAAATGAATTCAAAGTCATATTTACAGGTTCTTTTTTATGTATTCGATATATTTTTATTTATATTTCAAACGATTTCCCCTTTTCTGGCTCCCCATTCCCCAGAAGTCCCATAAGCGCTCTTCTCTCCCCCTATTCCCCCATCCACCCCTTCCCGCTTCTCTGTTCTGGAATTCCCCTATACTGCTGCACTGAGTCTTTCCAGAACCAGGGGGCGCTCCTCTGTTCTTCTTGGACTTCATTTAATATGTGGATTATATCTTGGGTATTCCAAGTTTCTAGGCTAATATCCACTTATCAGTGAGTGCATACCATGATTGATCTTTTGAGACTGGGATGCCTCACTTAGTATGATGTTCTCCAGCTCCATCCATTTGTCTAAGAATTTCATGAATTCATTGTTTCTAATGGCTGAATAGTACTCCATTGTGTAAATATATCATAGTTTTGTATCCATTCCTCCATTGAGGGACACCTGGGTTCTTTCCAGCTTCTGGCTATTACAAACAGGCCTGCTATGAACATAGTAGAGCATGTGACCTTACTGCATGCTGGGGAATCCTCTGGGTATATGCCCAGGAGTGGTTTAGCAGGGTCATCTGGAAGTGTCATGCCCAGATTTCTGAGGAACCACCAGACTGATTTCCAAAGTGGTTGTACCATCTTGCAATCTCACCAGCAGTGGAGGAGTGTTCCTCTTTCTCCACATCCTTGCCAACACCTGCTGTCTCCTGAGTTTTTAACCTTAGCCATTCTGGCAGGTTCTTTATCCAAAAATGTAGCATCAGAATTTTTTCCTTTAAAAGTTCTTTGTGTATATATTATACCTCTAGTTATATTTCTCAAGACAGGGTTTTTCTGTGTAGCCCTTGCTGTCCTGGAACTCACTCTGTAGATCAGGTTGGCTTCGAACTCAGAAATTCGCCTGCTTCTACCTCCCAAGTGCTGATATTAGAGGTGTGCACCACCACTGCCTGGTGGTTTGATATTTTTATGTGCTCCAATGTAAGTTTCTTTAACTGTATTCCAGTTCTTTACAAAAACCTGAGTTCTCTTACCTGCTGAGTCATATGTCCAGCATATGAATGTATTTTTCCATATTAAGAACAAAAAGTAACTTACAAAATGTTGAAAAATAATTATGTATCAAGCAATATATTGAATATTATGAGTTATGTAGTGGAATTAGGTTTTTCAAGAAAACCTACTTTCTTTAAATTATTTTACATTTCATTGAAACATATTATTTTTTATACATTTTGAGCTACAACAGATCTTTAAGTTATTTACCATAGTGCACTTCTACAGTTTTTGTGCTGAGAACATTGTAAATTCTCGCTTGTAATTGAGGTAAGGCTTACAATGCATAGCTGTTCATGACATCCATGCTACTGTAGAACAGAGAGAACAAAGCCATTACTACTATCATTTAACTGCAATACTCCCATTGATACGCCATTCCCCATTCCTCCCTTTGCTCCCTTTAAATCAAAATTGCTTTTTAAAAACTTTTATTATACTTTTTTTAGAAGATAAGGGGGACAAAACAAATAACAGTACTCCTGCACATACATAATAAACTTTTAGAATAATGAATAGATGTAAGTATTCTTTCATATCCACCACAACTAAAATTTGCTAAAATGATAGTGGTCTGCACATTGGAAATGAAAATGTAAGGATGATATTGGATTTATTTTAAAGTTAGTTATATATGCAGGGTGAGGGCTCTATGTGGAAATTTTCATATGAGTACAGAGGACCATGAAGGCCAGAAAAAGATTTCAAATACCCTAGACTCCAATACAGGTCTGGTAACTGAACTCATATTCTCTCAAAACATATTGAGTGCTCTTACAGGCTCAGTCATATCTCGAGCTTAAGACTACTGTATAGAACTATGATATATCTTTTATTTCTTAGTAGAAAATAATAATTTACCAAACTGCATTTTCAGTACCTCAACTAAAATTGTGCAATTATTAAGCCTGAGATTGTCTTAAAGACTATCTAATTTATACAGATGAATATCTTTCTTTGCTAAAGAGAATGAACTTCCTCATTTCAAAAATGTTGAATTGGAAAAATGAAATAATGTTCATACTTAAATTTTATAAATAATTCAAAAGTATAAGGTAAATTTGTCAGCGATTATGTGTCTCTAAATAAAATGTTTTCTGAGAGTATATTTTAAAATGTAGAGAAAATAACTAGATCTTAACTTCCTAAGACAGACTCCTATACATTACATATGCTTCTTTTCAAAACTCAAGTGAGGCTTTAGATCCTCCCCAGGATAAGATCAACTCCACAGAGCTACTGTGCATGTGCAACTTGCCTTGTGCAACAGGGAAAGATCCTGGCATTAGGCTAATTACAAGCAGGATCATATAATGAATGTACAAAGACAGTGAATCTACTAAAAGAAGCATAAAACTACTTAACAGTAACTGGGAAGTGATGGGATTTATCTCATATGCAGTCACCAATTCCACTATTGTGGATGCCAAAAAGATGCTTGCTTAAAGGAGCCTAATATGGCTATGTCCTGAGAGGCCCTGCCAGGGCCTTACAAATACAAAGGCAGATGCTTGCAGCCAACCATTAGGCTGAGCGTGGGATCCTCAATGGAGGAGTTAGAGAAAGGACTGAAGGATTTGAAGGGGTTCGCAACCTCATAGGAAGAACAACATCAACCAACCAGACCCCCCCCCCCCCGAGCTCCCAGGGACTAAGCTGTCAACCAAGGAGTAGACATGACTTCAGCTGCATATGTAGCAGAGGATTACCTTATCAGGTATCAATGGGAGGAGAGGTCCTTTGTCCTATGTAGGCTCAATAGATGCCCCAGTGTAGGGGAATCAAGGGTGGGGAGGTGGGAGTGGGGTGGGTGGAGGAACACCCTTATAGAAGCAGGTGGAGAGAGTTCCTGCTTGGGATAGGGAGTTTCCAGGAGGAGGGAAACCAGAAAAGAGGATATCATTTGAATTGTAAATAAAGAAAATATCTAATAAAACTAATGAAAAATGATTTATTACAAAAGAAAAGCAGTGAATTTCACGACAAAGTCATCAAGAGAGATAAATAAATACATACATATATATATTATACATATATATTCAGACATGTATATTACAAGTTACTTTACACAAATGTAAAATAATGTTTTCCTCTTTAATTTTCAGCTCTTTTTAATATTATTTATCCTTATTTTATTCTTTATTGTCTTCCCTTTTCCAAATTACATCAAAGTATACTTCCTTTAAACCGCTTCTAAAGTTTGGGCTCATTAAGAGCATTTAATTGGCTTCTTGTTTTCTATGATCAAATTTATAAGAGAACATATTTTAATAAATCATAAGAATGTATGATTATTTTACAAGAACATTTGTCTTTATTATAATGTACAATATTTAACTAATGTTAAGGAATACCATAAATGAGCTTTAATATCATATTTGGTTATTAATAAATGCATCTTTCATCATTGTGAGAAACAGTAGCTTCTCTTTCCATTACTTGTCATATTTGAAGCACATTTGAAGTTTTTAATTAAAATGTAATCACATCATTTACAGCTTCCCTCTCTTCCTTCTTAATCTCACATCTACTCCTCTACATCTTTGGGCTCTCTTTCTGTAACCATTCACATATGGTTGGGCTACATTCACATATGAATGAATGAATGAATGAATATACCAATAAAAGATAGTCTGTTGAGTCTTTGTACTATAGCTTTTATGTATATGTCTCTGATTATGACCACTATGGAAATGGTAACTGATTAGAGAACTCTTCCCAGGGGAAGACTAATATATCCATATATATATATATATGTGTGTGTGTGTATGTGTGTGTGTGTGTGTGTGTAAGTACATGTATGTACATACAATCATATACATATAAATGTGTATTACACATACATATGTAATTGTATATCATATATGTACACATGCACAGTAGCTCTGTGGAGCTGATCTTATTCTGTGGACGATCTGAGGCCTCATATCAAATATGAATATACAAATATGTATATTCACACATGTATAATACAAGTTGCTTTATGTAAATATAAAATATTTTCCTATTTCATATTCAGCCATCTTTAATATTATTTATCCTTCTTTTATTCTGTATTATCATCCCTTTTCAATCCCCAATTAGATCCCTTTCCCCTTTTTTCAGTATGTTTTTAAATGCCAAGTTGTAATAGAATTTTATTAACTATAGTTCTCTTCAATAATAAATCTATTTTTCTTCAGACAAACAGATATGTAGATTCTCAAAATATTTCTTGATTACATTGTTACATAATTTGAAATGCCAGGGTTCCTACAAGGAATCCTCATTGAATACATGTGCACCATGTTTGTGATAGAATGTCATTTTTTGAAACTCATGTCATAAACTTAAAAGTGGTTTGATTTGAAATGTAAAAATGAAAAATTGTAAGAATATCATTACTTGTGGCTTCCACGTATTATTTTTACTTAACAATAATGTAAGCTGGGCAGTGTTGACACACGCCTATAGTCCCAGCACTCTGGGAGGCAGAGGCAGGCGGATTTCTGAGTCTGAAGCCAGCATGGTCTACCCAGTGAGCTCCTGGACATCCAGGGCTATACAGAGAAACACTGTCTCTAAAAAAAACAAATCAAAAAAAAAAAAAAAAGAAAAGAAAAGACATTGGTGTAAAAAGTCATCTTGGGCAAATCCTACTCTGGAGTGGAAGTTTGCTGTGAATCCCATTTATCCATGTTGGGGTGTTAGGTTACTTAATGTCTACCTTCTGAGGTTTCCCTGAGAAATAAGATTATCATTATCTGCAATTTCTCAAGGTCTATGTTTTTCCAAGAGAATTTCATAGTTGATGTGGACTAATGCACACATAAAATTATATTAATTAAAGTACCAGGAGTAAATCTCATGCCAATATTTTAAGGTTTGAATTACAATGGAAAAGTCAATTCTCTTTTGATATAGATATCAAAAAAAAACAGAAAAATAAGAAATTATGTGATAAAATGTGTCAAAGCATCATGCTTCATAGATCTTTGAAAGACAAAAATATCAGAATGTCTAAGATGAAAATCTCAAGCAAAACAAGCTGCCGAGGATGTGGAGAAAGATGAACACTTCCATTGTTGGAGGGATTGCAAGCTGGGTACAACCACTCTGGGACTCAATCTAGTAGTTCCTCAGAAAATTGGAATTACTTCTACTTGAAGAACCAGCTATACTTTTCCTGGGAACAAACCCAAAAGATACTCCACCATAGCACAATGGCAACTACTCCACTATTATAAAAATAGGGCATCCTAGACTTATTTTTAATAGGTAGAAACTGCAGAAAAGCTAGATGTCCCTTAATCGAAGAATGGATACAGAATATGTGCTTCATTTACACAATGATGTATTATTCAGCCATTAGAAACAAGAACATCAAGAATTCTGCAGGGAAAAGGATGGAACTAGAAAATATCATCCTGATTGAGGTAAACCAGACCCAAAATGACATGCATGGTATGTACTCACAGATAAGTGGATATTAGCTATAAAGTACAAAATATCTATGATACAACCCAGAGACCAGAAGAAGTGTAACAAGCAGAAAGAACCAAGTGAGGAGGCTTCAATGCCAATTAGAAAGGAGAAGGGCATAACCACAGGAGGAAAAGGAAGGGACTGACCTGGGTGGGAGAGTGGAGAAGGAAGAGAAAAGGGACACAAGATCAGGTATTGGGGCAGCAGCGGGAGACAGGAGAGAAGCCTGGAGGGCTAGGAGAGTGAACAGAAATATACAGCCATGGGTGGTGGGGATCAGGGTGAACCTCAAAATGGCTTTCTTCATCTCAAGGATGATGCCTATCAGTCTGGCATAACCTGGAGTGTTCATTCACTTGTTCCAATAGATTTTGATTCTTTTGCTGTTTCAGTGTGTAAAGTTACTTCAGACGTACAGAGATTCCGGGAGTAAACTGTAAGGGACCTGGTAAATAGATGGGTTTTGTTATCATTAGTGTAGATAATGGGATTGAGAATGAAAGAAAAAGTAAATTATAGATGCTACTCCTGTTTCCTTCCTGAATCAAGCATAGTTGGAAAGGAAAGCTCTCTGTGAAGCAACTCATGCCTGGCTTCATTAACCACAGTGCTCTTTCTCTGAGTACTCCTCAGGAAAGCCCATGGCTTGTTAACAATTAGACTTACAAAATATACAATATATTAATTATGTAAAATATATAATATAATTAAATATAAAATCGTATCTCTGAGTAATATCGTATAGATAGCATCAATATAATTCTACTGAGTCTCCATTGGCAATCCACAGCTGATAGATCAGTGAAGCCCTCTTGTATTTAAGCTCTCTTGTATTTCACCCATGGTGTAAAGTTAAAACTAAGAATATTTGATGCAGAATGAGTGAGGAATGACACTTGGAGAACTAGGAACAAATCTGAACAGAGTTTCTTGTTTCCTCTCATAAAATCCATCTGTTAAAAATAGAACTACAGGACAGTTACTGATGCACCTTCCTTGAAAAAGTGATTTTTAAATAAAGTCTGCAACATATATTACAAATTTTATTTACAAGAACAAACATCCTATTATCCTCCTGCTGTTTAGACTATCAGCATCAGAATCTCCTATACATTGCCTGCATATTTCCAAGCATCTTTAAAATTATTTGATAATAGTCACATGCTTGCTTTAAAATTAATTCAAATGTTTTTACTTCTTGGACACAAAAACTAGACAGCTGAAAAATAAGTCCAAGAAAAATGGGGAGAAAAGGAATTTCCATACAGCATACTTGTCTACAGGATTCTATCTCTCAATCTTTTCCTATTGCATTAGAATTACTGGCTTTTAGGACTCAGGCATAGATCTATTATTATAACCTTTTGCAAAATAATATCTAATGTGTAAAACCTTTTATGTTAGATATCATAAATTCTAATAAATCAGAATATAATGGTGATATATAGGATAGTATTCAGGAATATATATACCAAAGGCATTGGCTGTCTCTGGAAAAAGAGGAAAATTGATAGTTTCTTCTTTCATATGTGTTCTACATATCCTTATCATTAAATATTGATGATGTATAAGTATCCCATCAGTACTTACACACCAGTATACACACCAGTATTTCCTCATAAAATACAGTTTTTCCTGAAGAAGTCATTTACTATCTACACTATATATAATTTTTCCACTCTCCCATGTGGAAAGTAGATCTTTATATATTCCATTATTGGAGAACACAAAAAATACCTAAGGCTGATTGATTTAGAAATATCTTTTCAGGTATTAGATCTGTAGCAAACTTTGTGCACAGACTAATTTGTCCCAATGTTCTTCCCTTCAGAACAAAAGCAATATTTATTTTATTACTTGTACCATTAGCAGAGAAAGGTTATTTTACTTTATTCCCATTTACCTTTCTACCTAGCTATTCTGACTTTATCCATGAGAAAAAAATATGTATTCCTAATTGACACGTGTTATTAGTATTTAGTTATATGTTTTGAGTTAAACATAAGATCTAAATATTTTATTACCTATATAGTGAATAGCACTAAATATATGTTTAGCAGCTTTCTATATTACCCATTGTTCAACTCTTAAAGCAATGTTAGTATTTTCTTTTATAAAATTTTAGCATGCAATTAGCTGCTTTATTGTCATAGTACTCAGTGTTTTGATGCTTCTCCACTTTGATTTAATTCATATTTTGTTTAAATCATACAATGTACATCCATCAAAAATCCACCTATTCATTCACTTTTTCATGTACTCTCCCATAATCAACTGTCTCCTTTCCTTTGTGAGCCATTTTGACCAGCTGAAATTCCACACTTTGAGTTTTAAGCATGTCTTTGAACTTTTTCAATCAACAGTGCTTGGAATTAGCATAATCATCTCTTAGTTATTTTTCTATACTCCATTTCAATATTTTCCAATAATTGCTGATACAAATGCATGATTGAGCAAACATTTGCTATAAAATATTTAGAAATGAAGAGGTAGACAAGAACAGAAACCTGGCACATTCTATACTAGATGTGTTCATGCTTCCCAAATGGAGATTTACTCACAGACAGAAAAGATCAATTTGAAGTCAAAGAATAATCATCATAGATTATGTTTTAATTTATTTGGCTTGTTTTGCCATAAACTAGCCAAGGACTCTAACAATTTTTTCCTGTGAAATTAGTTCTACCACTTGAAAGACACTACTACAAAATATAATTTCTAAAGGTCAGTTAATTATCATCTCTATATAGACTGCATATTATACTTGGTTCATACAAATGCCATCTTTCACAATTTTTCACTTTCAGGCAGTGCCAAGATAGTCACATGTTGGATGTGAATTTATAAATATTCTGTAGGAGAGAAAAAACACAAAAGCATACATTGATAGTATGTATTACTTTAATATTTTATTTTTTATTCTTTAGGGAGAATAAAAATTCAAATTTTATTTAAAGTGAACAAGTTTTGTAAATTTAAAGCCATTGTGCAGAAACGATGGTAGAAATCTGCTACGCTTATATTTGACACATGGATTACTTTTACAGAAAAGAACACCCAATCTTCACTTGTACAATGCCAGTGTTCAAGAACAATCAGGAAAAAAACATCATGTGGAACCAAGTGTAGCAGTTCCTGGGGAGGTCTGGCCATCAACTATCAAAGCAGAGGCAGATGCTTGGAGCCAACCAACAGGATGAACTCAGGGAACCTTGTGGGGGAGCTGGCAGAAGGACTGTAGGAGCTGAGGGGTATTATAACCCTACTGGAAGACTAACATAGGCTGGCCTGACCTCCCAGTTCTCCCAAAGTCTAGTCTACCAATCAAGGATTGTAGCTGAAGGGATTTTTGACTCCAGATGCATATGTAACAGAGGATGGCCTTACCCAACAGCAACAGGAGAGGAGGCCATTGGTCCCAGAGAGGTTTGATGCCCCAGAGTAGGGTGATGCTGGATCAGTGGGGCAGGAGAGGGTAGGTGGGGGAACACTATCATATAGGCAAAGGGGAGAGGAGAGGACAGTTGTGGGATGGGGAGTTGACAGAGGGGTAAACAAGAAGTGGAATATCAAGGGATGGGGTTTGGTGGAGCTGGTAACCTGGAAGTGGTTTATCTTTTGGCATGTAATCAAATAGAATAATTAAGAGCAATAACAGAAATTTAAAAAAAATAATCAAAGCACAAAAGAATGAACCATAATGAATAAAGAAAAAAATTCCCAAGATTAAAAAAAAAAGAAAAAAACCCATGTGAACAGACATTTTAGTAATGTCTCTTTATTATATGAAGAGAGATATGAAACTATACCCAGACATGAAAATGTATTCAAAGTTCCTTTTTGTTCTTTATTTTTGGATTCAAATAAAATTTAGTTTTCAGTCCTTGGGAATAAACATAAAAGAATGCGGTTGTGGCACATCTCCAGGAACAGATAGATGGCTAGCTCAAAACAGACTCATTTTTGGTAGGTAGTTTTTATCTTATTGTTCATTGTGTGATTTTATATATTTAGTATGTTTTACCACACTTATGTAGCATCTCCATAAAACATATACTATAAATTTATGTTATTTTTAAGTTAAGTTTAGTTAATTATATGTTTTATTTACAAGCTTCCATCATCTGTCTTTCTTTCAAGTAAGAAATATTTCTTCAGGTAAAAAAATCTCTTTCTTTAAAATGATGGTGGCATTTATAAAACAAATTACTTATGAGGTATGTTATAACTCATTTCCAATCAATTTACCTACCATATACATGAAATCTTAAAGAAATTATTGAATGTATTCATGTAACTCTAAATTTTTTTAACATGGTATTTTAATGTAAATAGAAAAATGTGAGGTGTTGTGCATACATACCTCATTCACAGTAGAAATAATTGATGTATCTGTTCGATTAATGTGATAATAGCAATTATTATATATCTATGGTAATTTAGACAATATATATGACACACACACACACACAGAGAGAGAGAGAGAGAGAGAGAGAGAGAGAGAGCCTTCATGACCTCAAATTCCTCCCTTTTATAGTGCCAAGTTAATAAATTTTATTTGCTCTACTGAAAATCTCAAGAGACACAAATGCAATGAAATTGTCTGGGAACTTGTTTTCAAGTACTATAAAATCATTTTAAAGTGGTCTAGGCTTCTCTTATAAGAAAGTCAATATCCTAAACCATGTGACACAGCAAGATATACTTTAACACAAAACTTCAGTGGTTTTGCATTGTCTTGGTAACATTTTTCTCTCTGCAAGTAGTCATCTATTACTACCTGAAATAATGATCACATATACTGAATGGCATAGATATTTGACTTATGAAATATATGTAAGATCCCTCATTTCTTTAGGTTCCTCTTTGTCCCTGACTATAGTTACCTATCACTAAATCCATAGTGATTCATTGGAATGTATATCTGTAGGTAAAACAGATGTACAAACTCTTTTATGATGCTAGCACTTTTTGATCTTCATCTGATAATATTTACGATCAAGACATCTTGAAAATTAATTCATGTATCTCTTAGCTAAAGAGAAAGTTATGGACAGTAGAATGTCTCTTAATATCCTTTTGAGATATACCCTGATAGCTACCAAAAAGTTATATATGGATAATATTTTAACTAATTTCCAACTCTCCATTGAGGAGTTTGTATTCCTTTTCCTTACTCTGTCTTGGGAGCATATAAAGCAACCTAGCTGTATCTTACATTCTTCTAAGCAATTCTAATTCTTCAAATATTTGTGTTGAAACTTTTATTAATATATCTTTAATAAATTCTTCCAAATCTGCTCCCAATATAATAGCTCTCCCTATCATTTCTTTAAGATACCACAACTGGCCTGACACTAGGACACAAAAATCTTTGGAAACGTCTTGGACTGATAAGTGTAGGATATTGAGCTGTGTTTCTGCATTGCAGACCCCTTGCTCAGTGCTAACATCTGGATCTTGTCTCATCTACCTGTCTCTTGACACTGTCGTTTAGGGCTATTCTCCTTGCTAACCAGTCCATAACCAGGATTACTATTCTGTGATTCATAAAATAGAAATTCATCTGGGCAACCAACACGTTTGAAGAATGAAGGGAGTAATGACTTTTATGAATGAGAATACAGTCAAGAGAATCAGTTGAGGAAGAAAATATTAGAAGGGAATTCCTAGTTGTCACTATAAGCAGCATTGATGAGCACTAAACTTCTGGATGTAGGATGTCTAAAAATTTTACTTCATCACACTTAATAGATTCAATAATTCCAAATTTATTCACATATTTTCTATGAGAAACTTAGAGTTTTGAAGTTATACCCTTATTATTCTGTTTAAACTTTATGAAAATTAAACACGCCTATTCATTCTGTTTCTGATGTTTTCATTGAACTTTGTAATCCTTTTCCTGCTGATATTTCTTTTTCTATATAGAATGTAATGTCATTACATAAATATTTTTCTGTGTATTTTCATTTTTTAGGTATGATTATACCTTCAACATATGTCATGCCACACATCAATGATAGTTGACATCCTTAGCATTAAAATAACAAATTTGTACTGTCTGTCTTACACATATAATAATTTTTTATCTTCAAATATAACACTGAATAAAACAATATATACTCTGTTCAGTTTCTCAATTTTTCATAACCAATTACTATACCCTATAATCTGAAATCAAACAATTATCTGGCAATCAAAATGAAAATCATTCTACTGAATAGTACTAATTACTTTACAAAGAAACCAAGACCATTGGATTATTAATATAGTTTACTAATAAGCAAATGATAAAGTCCATTAAAGCAACTTGAAAGTTTTCAGTAAATCAGATCTATGAGGCTATTAAAATATTTCTATTTAACATTGTGTAAAGATGTGTGTTATCCAAACATTTGACAAATCTTTCCATATTTATTTAGAATTAATGCTTAGTTATCTCTCATAAGAATTAGAATTAAATGTTCCATATATAGCTTATAGATTCTTATGTTCCCTTTGGAACTTTCTTCTCCCTAGCCTCTTTACATAATTTCTAGGTCATTCATTTTTCTTTTCTCTTTTTCTTCCCAGTGGAATTTCCCTCATTAAAAGTATTAGATAGACAATGTTACTGACTTGTACTTCTGTCTTTTATTTTTCTAAGAGTCGAGACTATTCACTCGTGATAAAGCCATTTTCACAAAAAGAAATACATTTGGGCCTAATTAACTTCCATTCATTAAAAGTGACCTTGAAGCCTTAAATGGACATTAACATGGAGTTCAGACTGTCAGCAGATATAGTTAGTAATAGCAGTGAAGGAAGGCATTTTAGACATTTCTCAGTCCTCTACTCATAATGATGCAGATAACATTAAATTTTAGCGAAGTGATTAGTGTAATCATCTTTAATAATATGGTCTATTTGTCCACTGATGCAAATGCTTTCTTTTCTCCAGAGAGCATGGTATTATGCGTACAGTTCCTCACTTGTTCATGATGTCAGCATCCCCATGCCCATTTATGACAAATGTAGCTAACAAGGTATATAGTAGCAACAAATTTCCCCAAAATATACATTGGGTTGTATTACATTAAATTATACCACATTTGTTTTTGAAATAGAAACTTTGAAGACAATGAAGTATGCTCACATTAAATTTTCATTACTTTCTTCTATTCCCATAGGTCATTTGCATAAGCTATAATGATTTAAGCTTCTCTGTTTTTTATTATATTTCTACCAAGAAAAATGTGTAAATTAGGAAATAGTAAATTTATTAAAAATATTTAGTTCAACTACAGTGACTACTGTGGATATTAACAAGTAGTTTACAAAAATAATTGAAAATAGAAAATTTTTCAATCTTTCATGATATTTAATTTTCATAGTTATGAAAAAAATTCATTTCATTTTGCTTTTCTTCATGTTTTTCTCTTTTATATTTTCACTTGATTTCTTCATATTTTTCATGATTTATGAGGTAAGTGTCACAGAAGTGCTTATGAATTATATACTATGATATATATTTTGAGATTAAATATAGTAATTAAATCTTGGTGTTAATTTAGAAGAGAAAAAGATGAATCTGTGTCAGACATTAAATTGGGAACTGTAACACGGTATTGATGGGGATTTTAATTTATCATTTAGGCAATTCCTTATAAAGTGACAATGTTAAATAGAGGTTTATCCCCAAAATGTTAAGATAGCTAGGTATGGAACTGGGTGGCTGAAAGGATCTAAGCTCCTCATTATGTAATCATTTCCTGACCTTCAGTTAACAGCTCTATAAATTAAGCATAGCATACTAGTATCAAAATTCTAAAACCTGGCTGTATTTCAAAGTAGTGTGGAGGCCTTTCAGAAGCAACCATGTCTAGTCCAATGGGCAGAATTTGTGTGAAGTATGTTTGAAATAAACATTACATAAAGGTCACTGAGTGATTTAATTTCAATCACAACTGATAGAATTGATAATACTGTCACAAATGTGCCTGATAGATCAACGAAATCTGAAAAGAGATCAATAAACTAGATGTTTATTGTTGTTAAGACACAAGATTTACAAAACAGAAAAATAAGAAGGCACCCTTCTGGAATACTTGAAGTATATGTGTCACATGAAAAAGATAATTCCTGTTCATTTCTTATGATCATGAACCACTGCCTGTGAGTATCAGCATGTGTTTCTAGGAATAGATTCTTCCTGGTGCTTTTAATGACTGAAGCTTCCCACACATGCCACTCATCAGAAACTCATGCCCTATGGGTTGCCATTGTGCCATTAGTTTGCTCATGAAAAGTCATAGGGATGTAGGACCACAGTGCTCTGAGCACTGTGGAGCATAAACTTATGACTCCAATTACTCTTCGGTGATTAGGAGAATAAGAAAAATAAAATCCATCTTTAATTTTAATTCTCAAAGACACTTCTGTGCTGCAACATAAGAATACAACTTAGAATAAATCAAGATTATTAAAGAACATGTAGGCTCAACTTCTAGGACACAGATTTTCAAAGGAAGTATCACAGGACTGTATATAGATCTTACTTTAAGAATGTACATATGGAATGCAATCATTGATAAGTGGATATTAATTAGCTCTGAAGCTCTGAATACTGAAGATACAATTAGCATATCAAACAATTCCCATGAAGAAGGAAGAAGAGGGCCCTAATCCTGAAAAAGCTTGATCCAGCATTGTAGGGGAGTACCAGGACAGAGAAAAGGGAGGGGGAAAGACAAGAGAATGGATGGAGAGAAGAGGACTTATGGGACGTATGGGGAGGGTGGAACTGGGAAAGGGGAAAGCTTTTGGAATGTAAACAAAGAATATAGAAAATTATATATATATGTGTGTATATATATATATATATATATATATATATATATATATATATATATATATATATAAAGATTGTGTGATGTTGTCACCAGTGGTGGCGCACGCCTGTACTCCCAGCACTTGGGAGGCAGAGGCAGGCGGATTTCTGAGTTCGAGGCCAGCCTGGTCTATAGAGTGAATTCCAGGACAGCCAGGGCTACACAGAGAAACCCTGTCTCAAAAAAAAACAAAACAAACAAACAAAAAAAGATTGTAAGATGTTAGCATAAGGAGATCATGTTCTTAAACCTTAATCTCTGTTCTTGTGGGTAAGATCAAGTACACTATCTCCTCTTAACCACATGCAAGCCCAGGGTACAATTTTGTAAGATTCATTTAGTAACTATTGGACAATGTTATTAAGGAAAATGTTTCTATTTCCTTTAACCATATCTAGATACAGAAAGTAGAGTGATGAAGTAATTAGGAGATTTTCCCAAGAGACATCATGATTTTCTCAAATTCAAAATTTATGGATGAACTTTAAAAATTAAAATCAAAATACTTAGTTCTTAATGTTGATTCAGGTGTGCGGATCGTGGGTCCTGTTCATTTAGAGGTCACTCTCTTCCATCACTTTATACATTCCTCTATTCATTTTACATTGATGTATAAACTCGTTGTGAGAGTATTCCTTGTATTTGCTCATAGTGGTTTCCCAGTATATTGATAACAACTTCAAAGGTCATTAAGAGAAGAAAGCTAAGAAAGAATTTACCTGAAACCACTGTTATGCTTTGCTCCAGAAGAATATCTTGAATCATGTAGACACACAAATGGGTGTGATCAGAGAAGATTAAAAGCAACCTAATGCAGCTTAAAACTACCAAGCCAGTACTTTAGACTATACTTAAAGAATTGCTGATCACAAGGAAAGAGAAGGCAGTCTCAACCATCTGAGCACAGGGAATGACAAAAATGTCATTAGAGTAGTGGATGGACAAAGAACTTGGAAGTGATACCCACCATTTCCAACACAGTAAAGAAGCAGTTCTCTAGTGCCTCTGGAGATTTTAGTATAATGGTCATTTTTTTTTTGTTAGTTTAACATGAACCTTGGCATACCTGAGAAGATGGCATTTTAATGGGAAAATTCCTCTGTAGGACTGGCCCGTAGGGAGTTCTATAGAGTATGTTCACAATAAATATGGATGGCTCAGCTGACTGTGGATGGGGCCACACTAAGCAAGTAATCTAGGATGCTACATGTAAGTAGATTGAACAAGCCAGTAAATAGCATTCCTCCATGACCTCTCTTCATTATTGACTTCAACTTCCTGTGCGAATTCCAGGCTTGATTTCCCTCTAGGATAGACTATAAACTGTAAGCTGAAATAAATCCAATCCTTGCCACATAACATTTGGCCATGGTATTTTATCATAATAGAAACCTGAGACAGGGGGAATGAACAAATATATAACATGACACCAATAATAATAAAACAAACATTACATCTTCTGGAGTTGTTCTTCAGTGAGTTCTCATAGAACACCACCACAACCCAAAAAATTACAAACCGTTGAAATTGTTCTTTGTTATCCTCCAGAAAATGATGATAAGACCCTATTGCTAAATACACTACTACTTGAGTTATAGAACAGGGAGAAAACATGTTATTACCAAGCAGGAAAGTTAATCATTACTGGCTAGCTTTCACATTGCTGAAAGGTGCTATGAACATTAAGTGGGCAGAAAATTTAATCAACAGTCTTATCCAGCTATGAAATCTGGTCTGGCAAAATATACACACTAGTGTTATAGTGTCATGAATGTTATGGGAATGATTAAACACTTTCTGATTGAATTTGAGACCAATAACACAAGGAGGGAGGTACGTCCAGTACTGTTTAATGTGCCAGATAATTGTGGCTTTCTAGATCCTGGCTCTAGGAATATAGTGAATTTATTATATGTTCTCATTTTTACTAGCCAGATGATTTTGCCAACTAAGAAATAGAGCTGCCTAAGTTCTTATTTTTATACCAATAGTTTAGATCATCCCTCAAATTTCATCAGAGGAACTTCTTTTTGCAGTAGATAGCAATTAACAGTGTATCTCGTGGTTTATCTATGGGAGGACAAAGGATTTCTTTTCTTTCTTATTTTTTTATTCGATATATTTTTTATTTACATTTCAAATGATTTCCCCTTTCCTAGACCCCCCACTCCCCGAAAGTCCCATCAGCCCCCTTCCCTCCCACTGTTTTCCCACCCAACCCTTCCCACTTCCCTGTTCTGGTTTTGCCCTATACTGCTTCACTGAGTCTTTCCAGAACCAGGGGCCACTCCTCCGTTCTTCTTGTACCTCATTTGATGTATGGATTATGTTTTGGGTATTCCAGTTTTCTAGGTTAATATCCACTTATTAGTGAGTGCATACCGTGATTCATCTTTTGAGTCTGGGTTACCTCACTCAGTATGATGTTCTCCGATGTTTTAATTATTTATTTTCTTCTTCTTCTTCTTCTTCTTCTTCTTCTTCTTCTTCTTCTTCTTCTTCTTCTTCTTCTTCTTCTTCTTCTTCTTCTTCTTCTTCTTCTTCTCCTCCTCCTCCTCCTCCTCCTCCTCCTCCTCCTCCTCTTCTTCTTCTTCTTTTTACCTTCAAGAGTTTATTCCCCTCCAGGTCCAGGTCCACCCTCTGACTACTCCAAATCTCATACTTCCTCCCTGCCCCCCTGTCTCCATGAGGATGACCTCACCCACTGCCCACCCAACATTTAAACTTCTTGGGGCCTCCAGTCTCTTGCTGGTTAGGTGCATCTTCTCTCATTGAACCCAAACCCAGCAATCCTCTGCTGTATATGTGCTGGGGGCCTCATATCAGCAGGTGTATGCTGCCTGGTTGGTGATCCAGCACCTGAGAGATCTTAGGGGTTCCAGGTTAATTGAGTCTGCTGGTCCTTCTACAAGGTCTCCATTCTCCTCGGCTTCTTCCAACATTAATTCACTGTTTGACTGAGGCCTACATTTAGACTTATAGCTTATGACTGTGAATTTATCTTGAGTATATTACTATCATTCTCTCTTAACTAAGAACTTATGGTTTCTATAATTTTCATGAATTTGATTTGTTTTGTTTTTCAATAGGTTTGTCTGTGTATGCCTCGCAGTTCTGGAGATTTCTCTAATGAACAGGGTGATATTAAACTCACAGAGATCTTCCTGACTCTGCCTCTAGAGTTCTGGGATTAAAAGCACGATTGAGCCACATTTGTGGAGATTATGATACTTACTTCTCCTCCACCAGATCTCTATCTGGAGCTGTGTACACATTTGCTTCTTTTCAGTATGTCACAGCTCTTATTATTATCAGTATTTTTCATGTCACATCATTGTACATTTCTAATGGTCTTCTTTCTTTGAAAAATACTGTTCTCATAAAGAGATGAGTACTTCTTACACTATGAAATGGAGACAGCTTCACATCTATTATTTTTTATTAGCTTCTATTATTCTGTATTAAAGGCATGCTCTTTTTAAAGAACATATTTCTATTCATTTATTTATCTATTTATTTATTTATACTTATTTACTATAAATCCCACTCACTGCCCCCCTCAGTCAACTCTTCCCACAGTACTTCCCTGCTTCTCCCTCCCTTTCATGTCTGAGCTCCCTCCCTCTGTGTTCTGCCCCACCCCCTAGCACATCAAGTCTCAACACATAATCTTTTAAGTTTGCAAACTTCTTACTAAAATAAAATTTCTACTTATTGTTAAGTTTTTCCTTATTTTATATATTTATATATATATATAATTTATATATATATATAAATTTGTAGGAATTGGAAGCACTCTCTAGCACATAAAGCTATTACTAGATTAACAAATCATGCAGCCACTTTTCTAAACTCAAGCTGAGACAGTTGTTTAAGGAAATTTTCACTATAAGTCTTAGGGCCTTAGGGGAAGCTTTTGACGTTCAAGGGAATAGAATTGTCTGGCTTTGGCTGAGATCTAAGAGTCCAAGGTACTCAAAGCACTGGTTGTTCCGGTTGAGCTTGTTAATTACCATGCTAAGGGACCACACATGAAAAAGGCAGAATCACTTAAGAAATGGGGTGAGGAATCATTTCCACAGCAAGATCATGTTCTTTTCCTTCTTAGAAATCACCTTGGCTTGGTTTATAAGACATTCTGGAAGAAAATCTATTGACCTTTCCTCATGGGATGACCCACTGGTATACTAATCATACACTGCTCCCATCTTATGTGTGACAACCCACAGTAACTGTCTTACATGGTGGAAAGATGTCAGTCACTTAGAAGTCGCTTAAGAACTCATAGCCATGCAGTTGAGTCAAGGCTGACTCCCTTTCTGAATTACTCAGAAATCATATTTCCCTCTTTTTCACTCTTTCAGATTTTGGTCCGTGTCTACGTGCCTTCTATTTGGTATTCTGCACCTTGATATACATTATATGAAGTCCTACTTCTTGATATGAAGATGCTCATCTGCCATAAGTCTGAAGTCCATACCCATGCCTGGTTAACTTAAATCACCTGACATCCCCCCCACCCTATTGTTCATCTCCCTTTTCTGAGAAGCTACTGAGATTTATAGTTTGCCTACCTGACATCTTGTTTTCAAAACTCTAAAAAAAATTAATTATCCTCAAGGTCTTGTTATCCCCAAAGATGCTAGGAGAACATTCATCAACTCAAATCATTACCATATAGTTATATAGTATATCGTAGGGAGTTTCCCAAATGGATGATCTGGCAGGCTACTAGGTCAGATTATAGAAGAGAAACATAACAAGATGGCCATAACAAGGTAATTATAACAATAGGTGGTTATAAGAACCATTTAAATCAAGGTATGGTTATAAGATTGTCATAACAAGATTTTGAAACAAAGACATGGTTATAGTTACCTTTTACTGAAAGAAGCAAAAGATAGCAATAGTCATAACATGGTAGTCGTCAGAGCTGGTAGTTATAATAACCTTTCCTTACAAAGATAGGGTGGTATCTGTGACAATGGTAAGATTGTCACAATTTTTTCTTGAAACTTAGACATCATTGGCTTTACATGACAGGCAACAAAGAAAAATTTGTAGTTAAGATTAGAGGTTTAGCACAGCCTGATCCTCTAGAGACAGATGTTTAATTATAAACACGACAGATCATAATTTGTCTTTAGTATAAGTCTGGCTTTGAAGACTAAATTGGAAACAGGCTTGCTCATCATTTCCTTCAGCGGTTGTCCTTACCTATTTTTAAGACCTAAGAATCCTGAGAAAGGGTTCCAGCCTCCCTGTCAACACTTGGTATTGGACATGGTACTTTTCAAAATTTCTGATAAGACGATGATTGATATGTGAAAAATTCCATGATTTATTTTCAAACATAAATGGGATTAATGTCTATATGCCTGCCTCTGCCCCTGTTATGCCCATCCCAATATCTCTTTTGTCATTCATTTATCATATAAACTTCTTTGATCTGTATCCCTGAAATGGTTAAACTTCCAGACTTACCTATTTCTTTATTATCCTTCAGTTGTGTCCCCATTTTCATATTAGTTTCTAAATGATCTGGAGGGAATCGATTGAGAGGTTAAATCTTAGCAAGAGAGGAGCAGATAAACTCTCCTTGCATTAAAGATTAAAATCTGCTCTGTCTTGGTCATACATGCAGCTGCCTAATTTCTGGTGACACATTGGTTTTCTACCAGGTGGTGAGTGACTTTTTATGTGTGTTGTGTGTTTCTTTATTCAACACTGAAAATATTCATTTCCTAAAGAGTCACTGATGACCAGAATTACCAATTGCCTACATCTGTTTAGCTATGCATAACTTCCACTCTGCCAAAAATATATATGGCAGTTTCCCTAATAAGAACACTGGGGCTTTGGCACCTTTATTTTTTCTTTAATGGCCAGTTTTTTTAAAATGTTTTCTGCCATCAAAAGCCAATTTTCTCAATATCTATTTAGTTTTGTATATATAAAATAAGTCATAGTTATTGAAATGTCATTTTATTAATAGCTAAAAAGCCAATTGGATATTTTCCATTTGTCTCTATACAGAAATATTTTATAAAATTTGCCAAGAATGTTCACATTAAATGCATATGGGGAAACCATTGAGTGGTAGCTGAAAGCCATTACCAAAAGATTTCATGATCCTTTCAGCAAATGGACAGAAGATGAGAAAATGGGTAAATCCTGGAAGTTGGCAGAGGTCAAAAAACCCTCAGTCCCTTTTGCTAACAAAGTTTATTCTGAAAATGTTTAGGTTTCAAATGCGTTCATCTTCAGCCTGGCTTTTAAATATAAATCAAAGAAAGACTGAGAAATTGAATAGCAAGGAAGTGAATACCTAAAGAAAAAGAAAAGGGACATGAGCAAAGGTTTTGAAATATTTCAGAGACTACAGAAAGATGATTTATATGCTCTTTTGCTTAGGGTATCTTTTTATGTTGGATTCCTTGTTCTCAGAGAGATCCGCTGAGAAAAGCAAGTGGGAGAGGATGTGAAAGGAGAGAGCAGAACGGAGGCTCTTTCATATATTCATATTGACTTTTTAAAGCAGTCATTTCAGAAAAAGCATAACTATGTAGATTTTTTTAAAATACAAAACTATCAAAATATAATGGGATATTCTGGTCTACAAGCTTGAAGTCAAAGATACTTAATGAGTGTTAATTTTAGACCATAATCTATATAAAAAGAAGGGATTGTAGCAGAATTGTCTTTCCCCACAGGTACTGTTAAATTTGAAGAAAAATATATCATTTAGACACTGTAAAATACAAGGATAATAAGCCAGCATAAGTTTTATTTCTAAGTTGCTTTTATAGCACACATTTGTTTACTCTGTGGCCAGCCCTTCCAATGCTCATCTTTATATAAGTTGGTGTCATTGTTATTATTACTGAATTAGAGTGTCAAGGTATATGCACCAAGACAGTCTCAGCTACATATTTTCAAGAAGCCAATCAAAACAAAACAAAACAAAATAAAATAAAACAAAACAAACAAAACCCTGATTAATTGTGGAAAGGCCACTTTAGTGAGTAATAGAAATACAGAAACTACACAAGTCTGACTTTGGGGTTCCTGGACTATGACTAATGCTTAAATAAATGCCTAACATATACCAATATAAGTGTTCCTATCCAAGCTTGTACCCCTTCCACTACAGAACCATCATTGCCTGGGCTTTAGTCTAAGGTTCGTCTGACAGCTTGTTGTACCCTTGTGAATTCTCATTAGAGGATACAAAACCCTTCTTTAATGTATTTTCCTTGTCCTCTCAGCATGAGATTCTGGGGGAAATTCTTATTACTCTGGTGTTAATTGTTTTAAGACTGATGGTCAAAGTGAGAATTACAAACATCTCCTATGCCTGCCAGGTCAGTTACTCCTTTGTAATTCAAGTCATTAAATACATTAGTGATATTTATAAATGTCTATGGTTGGGACAAAGAGATATCCTCATTGGTTAAAAAAAATAAGCCCATGAGATGATGATAGAGATGTCAATACCCTAGACTGGCTACATGAACTTAACCAGAGAAGATGGCCAAGGCCATCCTCATTGCTGCTTCTTAAACATCCATCTGCCACAGGCAAGTGGATATTCCCAACCCACAAAGTGGCCTTCACAAGAGACACAGAGCCCGTACAAGCAGGTATAGTTAAGAACCTTGTTCTATCCAAAGGAGGGAGAAAAAAAAAAGAAAAAAAAGAAAATGGAGAGTAAGAGGAAGAACAAGAAGAATAAGAAGAACAAAAAATAGAATTGAAAAAGAAGGGATCTGTCTCCCTGGAACACTATAAGGATGAGAACTCCATTCCCATTGAGGCTGTTGCTCTCTATTTTATGAGACAGACCATCAGGTTGTCCTCCCAATAAGCTTTTGTCTACACTTGGAGTGTCCTGTTCAATGTTTTCCCTGTGCTTGCTTATATACTCACATACAAGGCAGCTCCCATTTGGACTCTGATTTTCAAACCATTTGGACCTAGGATGTCTAAAATTGACAAAACAAAGCAAAACAAAATACCCACACTGAACCACCAGTGGCTTTCAGAACACAGTGAATGTGTTCTTAGAGGGAATTTTTATATGGATTCATAGATGGAGAAAGAGAGAGAGAGAGAGAGAGAGAGAGAGAGAGAGAGAGAGAGAGAGAGGATGGGGGAAGAAGGTAGAGGGAGGAAGGCAGGGAGAGAAAGAGATATACCTCAATATAGCAGATTTCAGAAAATAGGTTATCATGGAGTGCTAGCCTGGAGAACTTTTGAACCATTGTGGCAGATGCTAGATCAAAAATAGGGGAAGTGGATGAGTCGGTCAGTCCAGTTGCTCCAGCTAGATGACGATGTACCTTATCTGTCTTATCCAGGTACTCACATGCACTCCAAGCAGAGGTACTCACTAGTTTTTTTAATTTTTGATTTTTTAAAAATTTTTAATTTTTTTATTAATCATTTTATTCATTTACATATCAAATGTTGCTAACCTTCCTGGTCTCCCTTGCTTAAACAACCTACCCCACCCTTCTCCCCTTTGATGCTAAGAGGGTGATCTCCCACCCACCCACTCCCTCTTCACTCATCTCTGGTGCATCAAGTTTCCACAGGACCAAGCACTTCCCTTCCCCTTGATGCCAGATGAGGCATTCCTCTGCTACATATGTAGGTGGAACCCATGTCAAAATATTTTCTAATCTCATTATGTATACTTGAAAGGATAGATGTGATGGTTTGTGAGGCTTTCTTTAAATTGATATTTATAAGCCTAAACTGGAAGAAGATGAATTAGAAAAGGAGATTCAGGAATCAGACACAGTATTAACCTACTTGCTCATTTGTCTTGCATGCAAACACTTATTAAGCATCTTAGCAGTCACAGGCACTAAGTTTGAGTTTCTACTCTCTCTGTTCATCTGCTGGGCTGTACGTAAAACTGTGTCATTATTTTATATAAGGGATTGTGACCATACATGTGATCAAATTGATCTATATTCAAACACTAACTAATGCAAAAATCCACATATGATAAAGCACATTTACTCATTCAACACCATTCTAATGTCATTGGACAGTCTAAACTAATACAAACAAGTGAATAAACACTGTGCATTTCCTATATGTCAGAATAACTTAAGAATCCTAACAAAAATAGATCTTACTGCCCAATAATTCAAGTTCTATTATTATATCAATTGTCATTGGTATATAATTACTACTACCGCTACCGCTACCGCTACCACTACCACTACCACTACCACAAGTAGAAAAGTAGTGGTCGTAGTAGTAATTACTACGTAGTAGTAATTACTAGTAGTTTTTGTTTGTTTGTTTGTTTGTTTTTTCTTTCTTTTTTTTTTTTACAACAGATGCATTCAGCTTATCTGACTTATCCAAGACTGAAATATAGAACTATTAGAGTCAGATTCCTGAACATTGGCTTCCAGAGCATGCTACTTCTATTTTGAAATACACCATAGCATTGTTGCTTTGGGGGCCCAATTAACATGAAGAATAAATATAAAGTGCTCAGCAGGGATGCCAGGGCTCAGAGGATACACAGAATATGCTTGTGCTCCCTTTTTGTCAGCTTAGATTTTTGTGACTTAAGCAATGTGCCACTTTATTCTCTGTGTCACGTCATCCTTTGTAAATAAGTCAGGAATAAGAATGTTATGCCAGAGGGATTCTAAATAAAGGATTGTATGATTCGTGCCACAAGAGTATTGAAGAAAAGGTTGTGTGTTTCAACAAGCAAACAATTTCCCTGAAGTTTATTTGCCCTGTCATATTCATTTTTATAGCTCAAGGTCATTGAATTTAATTACTGAGGCATGTATTCATATACAATTTTAAATCTAAGTAGTGAAGAAAACAAGAAATCATTTGGCTACAAAAAGAAAATTATGTAGATTCTAATTCTCTACCTAAGTTTCTTTGCAATAAGAGCTGCATCTCTGAAATTTGAGATGTCTTTTTCTTTAACCTAATGTACCCACACTCAGGATGGTTCTGGATTCAGTATGGTTCCATAACAGTCCTCTGTTAATAGATCATGCTATGAGATGCTGTTGCAGTCCTTTTTAGTGAAGTCAGTCGGCTTCAGATCCAGTTTACATTGTCACTTTAAGAACTGTAATTTGATTAATATGTTCTTCTTAAGCTACTATTTTACTTAAAGTCTGTTTCGTTTAGGAATATGAAATGCTCACAATTGTAACATGATCTTAAAGGCTCTGGAATACTTTCAGACTATTCCAGGATATGAAACCATCAAGAAATCCAGTGAAGTGATAGAACAATTTCATTCATACCAGCACAAAGCAATGTTACTTTCTTCCACGTGTTCTTTAAATGTGAAACATGTTAAAAGCTGATTCATCCATGAAGACATATTAACATCTGCTTATTATTTCTGAAATAGTACTTAAGGGAACCATAATCTTAATTTTTTTTATTTTTTCCCCTCTGCCAAATAGCAATTAGAAATACCTCCCTTCTCCACAAAAGCCCAAAGCTCCCCCTACTGCTGAAATGTTAATTGGAAAAGAAAACATATTTTCTTGTTTAGTATTTTATTTTTTATGTTATACTATAATTTCATAATATTTTCCTTCACGTTCTGCTCTCCACCCTTTCACACACAGCCCAACACCTTGACACCTTGGTCTCTTTCCAGATTGTGGCCTCTTATACTTTAATTCCTGATATGATTATATATTTATATATATTCCTAAATTCATTACTACTGCCTGCTTACTCTATATCAAATTACTTGTACACACACACACACACACACACACACACACACACACATATTCTGATCATTTGTCATTGGATTACTAGTTCATGTCCTTTTCTGTGAAGAAGTCTATTTCTCCATCTCTCTGCATGTCTTATTTGCCCATAGTTCATTGGTAGGATTTAGGTCCTTTGAGCCTCAATTGAATACTCTTTCCACATTAGTCTGTTAGTTAAAAGTATTGAGCTTATGTTTAACATGCATGTTGGCCAGATTTGATGAGCATAGCTGCTCCAATATTTCTAGGAGAAATACTCTCACAGAAAACTTCCTGTTTCCATTTTACTTACAGTCTTGATGTTTCAACAATCATCCACCAGCCTCAGAATGGTGTTATACAATTATCAGCAGGAACTGGGCTCCTCTACATTTTGATGTGTGTGTGTGTGTGTGTGTGTGTGTGTGTGTGTGTGTATGTGTGTCAGTGTGTGTGTTTTATTATAATGGTCTCAGTGTGCTTCCAATAGAAGTATCTTTGAAAGGGACTAAAAAGTACATTCGTCTGCCAAGATAAGCTTAATATTTAGAATATATTTATGGATTGTGCTGCTTTTATAAACTGCAAGTTGTAGGTTCTATTCCAAAATATATGACATCACAGGCCCTAGAAATAAAGAAAAAACATCATATATATTTTCTCACCTAAACTTCTGAGCTACAAATTTTCTGATGTAAGTCTATAAGCTGGAGCAACTGCATGAGCTGCAAAGTAAAAAGGGGACTTTGTGGGTGGCGGTGGTGTTGATGGGAGCAATAGAGGGAGGAATAGCAGGATACAAGTGACCTAATGCGATAAGCGGAGAAAATGATATGATTTAATTAGGGAGGGGAAGAAAATATATATACAGAGGAAGGAGGGACATGGGCAAGATGGTAGTAAGGATATCTGATGAATTTCACAAGGAAACATACTAGTAACTACTTACAAAATAGTATTGTATGTCCATGTTCATAGCCCAGATGAAAATTCCCTATCTGGGTTGATAATGCTCAAATCAAGAGCCACAATGTATCTAAGAAAACTTCAACACTAGACACCAAAAGACCACTTTTGCATTGTTGGTCAGGACTTTCAGAGGCTCCCAAAACAATGTAGGCTGCTGCTGTAGGTTGCTCTGTAGAGCGGGAAAATAAGTTTCTCTTGCTGAGGACATCATTTTTTTAGGCACAGGATCCTCCAAACTAGTTCTACCTATAAAGACTTTTCCTTGAGGATCAGCTTTCATAATACCAGAAGGGACCATTTTAGCTTCCAAAAGAGAGTAGCAACCGACAATTCAATGGACATATTGACCCAGATGAACCATTACAATGAACATCATGGCACAATAACTATAAGTGTGCAATTACGGCACACATAAACTAGTGTTTACCAAAAGCTCTCTATTTGGAATTTGGAATTTGGAATTTCACTTCTTTATTGGTTCAGGTAAGTAAGCCATTAATCTATTAGAAGAGCTATAACAGAAAATAACTAAACTATCATGCCACTTGTAATGGCTGTTCCTGGTTGTCAACTTGACTATATCTGGAATGAACTATAATCCAGAATTGGAAGGTTCAATTGTCATCCTAATCTTGTGGCTGAGAGATACAAGTTTCTGACCTGGATCTTGGCATGGAGATCTTGAGGCATAGTGGCTATGAATTCCAGAAGATTAAGACAGGGAGATCTCTGAATTCAAGCTCACCTGGCATTAAAGACATGGTGGCACATGCCTTTAATCTGGGCCACATGCTCTGCTGGAAACCTACATAAGGACACTGGAGGACGGAAGATTCACTCTCTTTTTTGCCTGCTTTCCTTGTGGAACTGAGCAACTGCTAGGTCCTTGGACTTCCATACACAGCAGCTGCTGACCATTGTTTGGGAGTTAGACTACAGACTGTAACTCATCAACAAATTCCCTTACTATATAGAGACTACCTATACATTCTGTGATTCTAGAGAACCATGACTAATACACAGTTCAAGGTTCATACAGGTGAACAGTTGTCTATGCCCAGGACTACTCACTGCCCAACCCTATCTTCCCTTGAGATTTGGAGATGAGGTGGCACAGAATCAATGATTCAGAGTCTGGAAGCAAGTGAGAAATGGTGTCACACACTTGTCTGAACACTACTGCAAGCTCCTTTAATGCCTCAGCCTGTACCCCATTACTCCCAAGAAGGTATCAATTCTAAACAGCAGTTCCCAGTTGGCTTGGATTGTCTGTGTCAGAAATCCTTGGTCTCTCAGGCAGTCCTCAATTAGGTTCTCCTATAAGAAATGCCTTTTTCAGCTGTGCAGCCCCCATTGTTTACATAGAGGGGACCACTGCCATTCCTCCTACAGTGGACTTTGGTGATATTACTATAAGAATTTAATTTCTCTTTTAATATTAATATGCTCTTAGTGTTAATGCTTTATGATTGTAAAATTATCTTATATCTTTAAAAGTGCTTATATCTTTAAAAGTTTATAAACAGTCCATATGTCTATGAAAAGTTAGTAATTAATCTCTTTCACAGTGTGAAATATAACTGTGCCCGTTGTTCTAAATGAATGACTAAAATGAAATTAATAATCAAAAAGAACACCTAAATATGATCTATGATTTATAGCTTACATATCAGTAACTATGAGATCTGTATGTGCTTCTGCAATGTATTATATTGAAAGGGAGTTGTTTTAGGCTAGTAGGAACCCAGTGCCTATCATTTTATGTGGAAAAACAAAAAAAGACTGGAGAGAAATATAACACATGCGTGAGTTACTAGCTTCTCACTTCCTTATCAGAAGGAAGGGAACTTCTCAGCTGCCATAAGTTGATAAGCACTAGGAAATGGGAGAAGAGAGACATGGTACTAAATAGCTGAGACATTTTTATCAGCCCTACTCCAGACTATGCTCATCATAGTAGCTTAAGGACATAAGCTTCACCATTTTCGATTTTAAATAATTTGTTCATCTCAATTTCAAAATTCTCAGCTCAGTATCAATTTTGAGATCCTTTGTTAACTTTGTAATTACGATAACAGGTTGTATAAGAAAACAGAAAAAATTATTAGGGATATGTCACATATGATTTCAGCAAGAGGAATATTTTGCACTGCTATAGAATTCTCGACCCTGGCTGAATTTTCTCCATTCATCTAGATGTAGCTGGACTTAACAAATTGAGTCAGTGAACATTATAATGTACAAGCCATACAGTCAAAGTTGGCTGGAGATTGAAGGTAGATACTGCCATTTTCTTTCTGACTTTTTTAAAGTAGAAAATGTCTCCTGTAAACCAGATCTACTCATTCCAGAGTGACTGCTCAAAATTATCCTCAGGGAGAGTTTGACATTGACTGTAACAAGGACTAGTTCTGCAGTCTGTTATAAATTTTAATCAGCTCACCACTTTTATATTAAATTCAATTTTCAATTGAGGCATTCTTTAACATGTAGGAGCATTCTATTAAGGGTCTGTACTAGGGAACAAATAGCTCAGCTAAACTGTTGACAGGTTATTTTTAACTTTGCCTTGTAACATAAAATAATAGGGCATTTTTAACTAGGACAGATAGTGCAATTTTGTCTAGAACAAAATAACTGAAAGTTAATGTATTATAATTTGACAATGTATAAGAAACACTATTCATTGCATTTTCTTGAATATAAAATCTAATTCTACATATAAGGTTTATTCAGCTGAATAAATGAGGTTATTGGTACAAAATAAGAAATGGTAGTTATATTTAAAATCTCTAGCCTGATGAGATAACATAATATTTTTACCTCCCTTACACAAGAAAACAAAATTTATGGTACTAATTAACCTAGATACATAGTATATGACTTATCATCTGTGCATATATGAGATGAGAATCAAATACACAAAGTAAAATTCAAAGATATATTATACAATAATTAGAGAATATATGCATATAGATAGATATGCATATAGATAAATAGAATTTTAAAATTAATTTATTTTTATATTCTACTGTAATATGTTCAGCTTCATGCACGTTTATTTCTGCTGTTCAAATCAATGAACTTAAGATTTAACTCTGACACAATGCTAAAGAAATACTATCATTTTCCCTTTATTTATGTATTCTTTTCCATTTGCATATTGATTTGATTATTGCTACCCTGTTTTTTTTCAGTAAGTTTTACCACAGTAAATAAACACAAGAAGATTTGATTTTTTAAAATCAAAATAATCATACTATTTTATGTTTTTAAAGCCCAACACACATCACACTAAAATGAAGTTATTGGCTGAATTGTATCATTTGTTTTCTAAATCAAAGAGACTACTTAAGAATTATATGATTATAGAATATTTTTGAATGAATGATACAAAGGTGTAGTAGCTCACTTAGTAGTACAATGAACGGTGTATTTCATTTCATAAAGATGCATGTTATTTTCATAATTATAAACCACTTATTGTAAAATTATATAATATTTAACACTAAGAAAATGTGAAGATCTAGAATGCAGGGACTAAATAAGACATACTCACTTTACATAATTATTTAATTTCAGTTTTAGTGCTCTGTGTGTGTGTGTGTGTGTGTGTGTGAGTGTATGTCTGTGTCTGTGCCTGTGTCTGTGTCTTTGTCTGTGCTTGATTATTTCACACATTCATGTGATGTGTTTTGATCAATTATATACCCACTCACTAACTAGCTTCTAACTCCTTGTATATCCCCTTGTGTAAATTAGAAAGAAAAATGTTCTGAAGGTGCCCACATATTTAATAACCTGATCTCTAAATGGTGGCACTGTCTGAGAAGTAATACTATTTTTATTATGTAATTATTGCTCAGTGATGTATGTCACTGGCGGTACAGGTTTCGCTATGTATCGCCTTCACCGACATTCACTTTGCTCTCTGCTTCCTGTATATAGATGAGAAGTAATTTTGAAAGTTCTAGTTCCTGTTACTTGCTGCCATGACTACACACTTAGACGGATTCCTTTCCCTCTGAAAGCATAAGCTAAGTTTTCCTCTATAGGTTGCTTTTGATGTAAGCTCTTTATAATTACATGTATTCCTTTTACACAATAATACCTAAGCTGGGGTAGATCATTTATAACCCATTTTCATCTCAGCATTCAAAGATCTCTTGATCTCTGCACACTGAACATTTGTAGGTTCTTATATAAATCACCTTCTATTGCAAAGAGAAGCTTTTCTCATGGTAGTTAATAGCTCCACTAATGTAAAGCACACTGATAAACACTAATATAAACTAACAAAAGTGTTTTCTTCTACACGAATTTTTTTTCTCAATTTCAACATCCTTCTCAAGTGAGAAACGCAGAGAATGCCAAAAACACAACACACCGTAACATACCATGAAATATTGCTCAATCACAGCCTGGAGAAGGGAAAGCTAATTATCCCTACCTTGGTGAAAATAAATAATGGAAAAGCAGAGCATCTAAAGACAGTAGACATCTTTAAATCATTAATGAATGTGGGAGTTTGCAAATAGAACACTTCAATTTGGATGAACCAACTATTCCGAAGTGCCAAATCTTTTTTATCCACACATCAAATATATTACTTTAGGAACCTCTTCCCCTGTGGATATTTCAGAGCAGGGTAGAAAGCATGAATTATTGATCAAATGATCACGAGGCAGTCATTTACAATAGTATCTACTCCAGATAAACCACAGTGCTCCAGTGGCAAAGCCTCACATCTCATCTTTAGTGCTATCAGAACAGAGAGCACTTCAGAATAACACCAGACTCAACTCAAAGATTTATGAGCTTCCAATCCAACAGCAGCATTGTATAGCCAGTGTCCTGGGAAATGATTCGATACTCAACATCATTTCTTTGGGCTGGCACTGGCATTGATCTACAGGTGAATAAGAGTTGCCCCTAAGGTTAAGACATAATATGAAGCACACATTTTTCAGTTTTAAAATGTGAACTTTAGTCTAACATCTGGCAAGAAAAGTGAAAATATGTTTAAATTAAAGAGATTTTAAACTTTTTAAAATAAAAATACTTCTGCCTGATAATCTTTGTATAATTCCTCTATACACATGGCATCTAAAGTAATGTTTATTTTCCATTCACTGTTGTTTCTCTTCTTCCTTTATTCTTCTAAGTATACATTCTAAAGAAGTTATTCTTCTTTAATTCGCTTAGATGTAAAATAATTAAATGAAAAATGCGCAATGTGAGACAAATTCTGTAATTAACTCTAGGAATAGGTAACTTTCATATTTCAAGTGCACATATATTAATCATTATGAAAAATCAAAAAGTAAGAATATTATACTTAAGAAATAAATAATATATTAAAATTAATTAAATTCTAAGATTAAAAATATTCATTCTTAATAATCTTTTTTTTTGCTTCTCTCAATGTCCTTTTAATACTGATCCAGTTAAGAATTTTAGAGTATTCAAGAAGTCATTTATTAACTAGTACATAGAGATAATGGAAATACTTTAAATAAATACAAATTAATGTTAGTCTTTAAATGCCAAGATTAATTTAAAGTGTAGATTGTAATTTGTAATTTTTAATTTTTTGTAATAAGAGAGATCTCTGAGGCTGTTAATGCCTTCTATAGTAGTTATATTTTTTAAATTATTTTCTGATATGAATGACAAAAAGTAAAATAACAGAAAATAAAGTGTGAATCTGTAATTGCATAGTATATGAGTTTAAAGATGATTTTGTTGACAAATAAAAATGTCACTTTCTTGTATAAAAGCAAGTTTTCAGATCAGAAATTTCTTTCCTAAAATACACTGCCTATGCAAACAAGTGCACATTTAAGATGTTACTCCCCCAAAATGATTTGTTTCTTTTGACATTCACATCTTATTGATTGAACTTGATAAAGTAGACATCACTAAAGTCTTCTTCAGAATATCCAGAAAAGACACTTTATGGATAAAATATTCTCTATTCACTAGGGACTGAATTGGAATATAAGCCCTAACTGAAATTCCTTTTACTTGTTTTCAGGGCTGGAAATTGAAAGGCTGTTACACTTTAAAGTATGTAGTGGCAAAATAGTCCACCATTCTGTTGCTAAGAGCCAAATTTATTGCCATTGTAGCAAGGGAGCCTGATACACTGGTACTGGGGGCAGGTATCAAATGTGGGAGGACGGCCAACTCTATTCATTCAAGTGTTGGAGAAGAAACTTCTGTCCATGGTTTGGCCTGAGCATCTCCTCAGGTGGTTCTGGAACATACATTTCATCACATTTTTATGTCAAAGTATTCAGTGGGTAACTCCAAAGTGAAAATCACATTCTTGGGTGAAGTGTACTGAGCAGAGGCCCAGTCACGGGAAGGTCATGCAGCTTATTCCATTCAGCGTGGGGATGACTTTTCTCATGTCCTTGGCAAGCAGGTGACTACAACAATGGAGTATGTAACCTCAAAGCTCTAACAACATTTATTCAGGATTATTTCAGATAAAATATTTGTTGTATTCCAAAGAATAATAGTGGCTTTTTTAGGTATCCACTTTTCCAAAGTTGTTATACATTATTTTGACCATGAGGTAAGCAATTGATGGCTGAAAAGTCATTCAAGGCTTCCATAACCCATCGTATATGCCCATCTTCTTTGTTTTGTTTGTTTGTTAGTTTTTTGGTATTTTTTTGGTGGGGGCTGGGTCTCTCTCTATAGCCCTGGTTACCCTAAACTTCACTGTGCTTGATCTTAAACTCACAATGGTCTCCATGTCTTTGTCTCTCAAGTTCTTGGATTAAAGGTGTTCTTGCACCAACATAACCATTGTCTATTCCCATCCTAAAGAAGAGGTCATCATCAATAAAGATATGATAGTGATGATCTTGGCAACAATTAGGTGAGCCGAGCTATTTTCATGCTTGTCAAAATAATAGTGGCTATTGGGATCCTCAGCACTAGAATTCCACTCTCTGATACCAGGAAAGATTAACTATTGGATGATTATAAAAAGACTTTGCAGTGAGGGAAAGCTCCCTGTATTTGAATTTTGCTCTGTTCTCCATCTTGCCATTCTCATCATTATACTTGCACATAGAGACCACAAGAAGACATTAATGAAGATGATTTAAAAAATGTAGTCTTGCCATATAATAAGTTGAATGAAGGAAGTGAAATAAACATGGAATGCAAATTTTAAGAAAATTAGAGAAGAAACTGATCACAGTGTTAAAAATGTGTAAAGATCTCCCATGTAAATGGATGGGTTGAAAATGACTTTCTTAATGAATTCAATCTAGAGAATTAAGGAAATTCCATTAAATAATATACACAGTTTTTCACCGACATCATTATCTTACATTTCATCTATAACTACAAAAATCCAGGCTAGCTAAAGAATTTTTGACAATAAAAATATGTTGGATGTATCACAGTCACATAATTCCAGTTATTCTATAAAGGTATAAAATTAAAAAGAAAAAATTGGAACTGTCATAAAACCAGACAGAAGGATCATTGAAATAGAAGAAATAGAGTTGACTTATATATGAACCCATAATCCTACAGTTACCTGACTTTTGTTTACAATGATTTAAAAGTACACATTGTTGAAAAGATAGCATTTTCACCAAATAATCGCTGGTCAAACAATGTAGCTCATGTTAAAAAAAAAATAAAATAAATAAAATAAAATAAAAAAAACCAGCCTGAATTAAATTTTTATCTCTCATGCTCACAAACATCAACTTAAAATGCATTAAGTATTTTAAAAGGGCATTTCATGTCTTGAATAGTATAGAAATACATCTAGGGATTGTCTTTGAATTTACTAGCATAAAAATGTACTTCTGAATAGGACCGTAAATTTGGTTTGGGTTGAGCTTGTAAGAGGTTTACACTTGTTGCTAAAACCACTGTGAGTCGTTTCTTCTGTTCTCTAGCCAGAAGACATTTTGTCCTTTTAACTATTTACTATGTTCATTAGGAGAACTAAAGAACATCTATGGAGTCTGCAGAAAAATCTGGTGTTTTACCAGTTGTCTTGGTTAGTTTCTTATCAATATGACACAAGCAATGGCCATTTTGGAAGTTGGATTTTAATCAAGAAAACACCTTTGTAAGTCTCTGGAAAAGGCTCTGAGGCATTTTCCTGTTTGATCTTGGAGGATCTAGTCTATTATGGGTGTTCTCCTCCTGAGCAAGTGATCCTGTCTCCTTCTAATTTTTTTCTTTTTTTAAAATTAAACCAAAAAGGGGGAATGTTAGTATTCTGTCTAAGCTCCACCCCACATTACCTGGCAACAGCCAGGTAGGCCTGGCCCACTATAAGAGGGGATTCTTGGCCACTCCTCTCTCTCTCTCTTATTCTCTTACTCTCTTGTTCTCTCTTGCCCTCTTCAGCTCTTCCCTTCCCCCTTCCTGTCACCTCTCTCTTCACATGATCATGGTCATCTTTATTTCTCTACTCTCTCCCTCTCTCTGCCTTTCTCTGTCTCTACAACTCTCTTATCTCCCCTGCCCATGGCCTAAATAAACTCTATTCTATATGAAACCATCCTGTGCCTGTTCATGGTCCCTCAGAGGGGGAAAATGGAAGGGATGCCTCTGCATAGGCCCACAGAAAACATCCAATAAAAAAGAAAGAAAGAAGGAAACAAAAAGAAAGAAAGAAAATAAATGAAATAAAAACAATAAATAAATAAATAAAATATGTTATTGTTGTAATCTAAAAAGAAAGAAAAAAAGAAAGGAAGGAAGGAAGGAAGGAGGAAAGAAAGAAAGAAAGAAAGAAAGAAAGAAAGAAAGAAAGAAAGAAAGAAAGAAAGAAAGAAAGAAAGAAAGAAAGAAAGAAAGAAAGAAAGGAAGAAAGGAAAGAAAGTAGACTGTACAAGTGAAGCAAAGCAAGCCAGAGAGCAGTGTTCCCCTATGACCACTGCTTCAATTCCTGCCTGTAGTTTTCTGCCTTGATTCCTACAATGAATTCACTCAATGAAGTTATTAAATGAAATAACGTCTTTCCTCCCCAAGGTGAACTTGGCCATTGTGTCTTGCTATGGTTATAGAAACCTAAGATAACAATTTAACCATGTTAAATGCATGATTCTATGTGCTTCCTTTAAATATCAATTTTAATAGGCTACTATTTGTTTTTTATTAGTTACAGTATATTTACTAATTTCTTAACTGAAATTTGTGCTTATAACAATTGAATTAACCTGTTAATTAATTAGATCTATAAGAAAAAAACTTTATTGCTGTGGATTTACATTCACCCACTAACATAAACATAAATGAAGATTCTGACAAATTCATAAATACACAGTTTAAAGTTGCAAAAACGTGGCCACCACTATGTGAGTACTACTAACATTATCACTACCACGACCAGCACCAACACCATCACCAGTAACACAATTACCTTATCATTGGCATTACCATTACCATTATCATTACCATTACCAATACCATTACCATTACCATAAATGCTGCTGACAGAAATATATGGCAGTTCTTAATCACCATTAAAGGAAAATACTGAATAAATTAGCATGTACAATCAAAGAATACTGGTAGACTACTTTATAAGTATTCATACTCTTTTCTCATAATGCATATATGTCTATATAATATTAGCTAGTTCTTTTTTTTGAGAGCTTTTAGATAGTTTTGTTATGTAATGTGGTCTATAGATTTCAATGTGTCTCTTATTCTTTTTTTTTTATTCGATATAATTTATTTACATTTCAGATGATTTCCCTTTTCTAGCCCCCCACTCCCCAAAAGTCCCGTAAGCCCCCTTCTCTTCCCCTGTCCTCCCACCCACCCCTTCCCACTTCCCCGTTCTGGTTTTGCCGAATACTGTTTCACTGAGTCTTTCCAGAACCAGGGGCCACTCCTCCTTTCTTCTTGTACCTCATTTGATGTGTGGATTATGTTTTGGGTATTCCAGTTTTCTAGGTTAATATCCACTTATTAGTGAGTGCATACCATGATTCACCTTTTGAGTCTGGGTTACCTCACTTAGTATATATTAGCTAGTTTTTATCATAATTCACTCTAAGGAGTTCTATATAGTATTTTATACAATCTTATTGACATATAAACAAATACATCAGTGTAGAATACTCAAGACTACCCATCACAGAACTTAAGAAATTAAGAGTAAAGTAAGCATTTGATTTTCCTAAACTATAAAAAAAGAAGTATGATTCACTATTGCCTTTTAATTAAGTGAAGCCTTTGAATGGTTGAAGGAGATTCTAGGTCATTTTACATCATACAAACAGGAGGATTTAAAGGTTAGAACAGGTTGAATACAGATGCTGGAAAGGCCTCTCCTTTCCTCAGAAAAGTATCCGCAAATATCCATTTGAAGAGGATCATTGACAGCTGACACACACACTCTGTTGCAATGTGAATAGTTTCAGAACTAAGTGACCCAGTAACTAAGACTTCCTGTTTAGGTCTCCAACAAATGATTCAACATTCTCTATGTTTATTTATTTTTATTTTTTTATTATTTTTTAACATTTAAAGTTGCAGAGAAAACAATTCTAGTATCCCATTGTCTGATTTATACATTGGGAAAGAACAGTTAAATGTGATTTCAGGCAGCCAACTCCAATAAGGATAAGATAAGGAAGTTGTGACTTAAGAGACTGGAAAATATTTTATTTTTTTTTGCCATCCCAGAGTCAAATCTCTGACCCATATCGTTCTTGTCTGAAAGAATTGCAGGGATGGAAATGGAGAGGGGACTGAGGAAAAGAAGGTTCAGCAACAGGCCCAAGTGAGATCCAGCTCAAGGGGGCGCCCCAAGGCCTGACACTATTACTGAGCCTATGGAACATGCACAAAAGGACCTCTCATGACTGTCCTCTGAAAGACCCAACAGGCAGTTAAAATAGTCTGATGTAGATATTTGTACCCAACCAATGGACAGAAGCTGCTGACCCCTGTGGTTGAATTAGGGAAAAGCTTGAAGAAGCTGAGGAGGAGGGTGACCTTGGAAGAGGACCAGGAATTTCAAGTAACCTGAACCCCCGAGATCTCTCAGACACTGGACCACCAACCAGGCAGCATACACCAGGTGATATTAGGCCCCCAACACATATACAGCAGAGTACTGCCAGTTCTGGGTTTAGTCAGAGAAGATGTACCTAACCCTCAAGAGACTGGAGGCCCCAGGGAGATTAGAGGTCTGGTGGCATTGAGGATGAGGACATCCTAGTGGAGACAGGAGAGGAGGCTGGGAGGCAGGGAAGAGGTATGGGATGTAAAAGAATCAGAGGGTGGACTGGGAGGGGAATAAAATATGGAGTTTAAATAAATAAATAAATTGAAAAATGAAATAAAATACCTAAAAGTAAGAGAAATTTAGTCATCAGGAGGGATTCCATAAAGCTATAGAATCAGAAAGACGAAATCATCAGTAATTAGCATATCATAATACACAAGAGACAGTCTCAAAAGTTCATAAACTTGTGCTGGGTGGTGTCATGGCTGTCTGTGATCCATATCCTAAAGCCATATCATTTAGTGTTCTTCATTTGCAACACATGAAGTCAGGATTAATGTAATAATTGCCTCAATTAATAACAACTTATTTGCACTTATTTTTGTTTGTAAAATTATATGGTATGCTATGTCCTTTAGATGTGGACTCATTGATTGTCTATATAACATCATAATGGGTTATCTATTTTCTCTCAGTTAACACGTAAGCTTTTAGAGATGATTATATTTATAACTTCAATTACAGTTAGCAAAACTGCTTTAGCAAAAAAAAAAAGAAAAAGAAAAAGATGCAGTGAAACTATAATAAACAAAAAATTCCCTGCAATTACTTCAACTTGTAATTATAAATTTAATCATATGAACAATAAAAAGTGAGTAATAAAATGCATTTAACTGAATTTGTAAACTCAGGGAGTAAATATCAATTTAAAACTAAGATTTATATTAAATGAAAAGAAACTAAAACCAAAAATTCTGGCTAAAGTACACAAGTATAAAATACCAAATTGGAAAAGCTACCACCTTAGTTAGGGTTTCCATTGCTGTCAAGAGACTCAATGATCAAGGCAACTCTTATAAAGGAAAGCACTTCATTGGGACTGGCTTACAGGTTCAGAAGTTCAATCCTTTATCGTCATGGCAGAGGGAAGTACTTCAGCATCCAGGCAGGCAAGGCATTTGAGGAGCTGAGAGTTCTACATCTTGCTCCAAAGGCAAACAGAAAAAAAAGGGGTAAAGACCACCCACACAGTAACAAACATCCCCTAACAAGGCCACACCTATTTCAACAAGGATATACCTCCTAATAGCATTACTCTCTGAGGGATAAGCATATTCAAACCACCATGTTTACCTACTTCCAGTTATTTAAATGCTTTGATAAATAAATAGAATATAGGTCAAGTCATATGACACAAAGAAAATTGGCATAGAATTTATCTTGTCTAAGCATTGATTCTGGTTCAAAAAGTATAATTGATAAAAGATTCTGTGTGTGTGTGTGTTTGTGTGTGTACACATGTGTGTAACTTTGTTTATATGTATATATTGTGTATATTATCTATCATCTATCTATCACTAATCTGTCATTTGTCTATTTCCTATCTATGTATTAACACCATCTACATATTTGTCATCGATTCCAATCAACACACAGCATCCACAGTAAACTTGAAAGTGAAAACATGTAGGTAAAATTGAATTTGCAAAGCTCTGATGTCATATTAGAAATCATAAAATCCGAACATTCCCTTTATGCTATATTGTTATGTATTATTTTTTGATAATAAGAATATACTTTTACTATTGTTCTATCAAGTTCAGCAAGTTTTATAAATATAGGTGCTGCTTGAATATAAAACATAATTTATCAGATGAATTAATTATAAAATTTTTAGAAATATATGTAATTATTATAGTGCTGCCCTTATTGTTTTCCAAAAAAATTGTAATATTTGAGTTAGTCACTTTGTATGATGAGAAAGCACAACTCAGCAGAAAAGCAAATAAATTGATTATCATTGTATAAAGACTCATGGAACAACAGAAGACTCCATGATAGTATTTTTCTGTGCTCTAAGCTCTGTGGGCTTTTCATCATCTTATATTGAATAAAATTAATGTTAAAATACTATTTTAATATGAAGCCTGATTGTTGAAACTTGTTTGCTAGTCTGTATCAACGCTGAATTTGGTAATTGAAGTGTATCTTAATGTTAATGACTCTTTCATTGTGTGATGGACTATCATGTCCTGAAGTAACAATACAGTCTAGAAGACTACCAAAACATTACAGGCTATATCTATTGCCCTTTGTCTCCTAGAGGTAGAAAGCAAGTAACTGTTGCTGAGGACAGAATGTATATCAGACACAGACAAAAGGCACCTGAACTAAAACTGATTTGAAAGTCTCTTCTATACTGGAAGGTGCCGTGTAAGCACACAAATCAGAGATCATATCATCAGTTCTGTGTATCTATGACACTCATCAACCCTAAAACAAATGACTAACACAGCATGGTAATTCTAAGTGCAGAGTAACTGACTACATAATGTGATGGCAGCTACTGCCTCTCTATTTCAAATCACAAACAACTCAAAAGAAAGAAACTATGCCTGATCATGGAAATCTAACCAACTAGCTAGGGCTAGTGAAGTTATGGATCTTGAAGAAGCTGCAACCATCACTTTACCAAACCAAACACACACACACACACACACACACACACACACCCTAACCTTAACCCTAACTGTGTGCGTGTGCGTGTGCGTGTGTGTGTGTGTGTGTGTGTGTGTGTGTGCACGCATGTATGTAAGATGATATGGACAGAACACACTGTATTTATGCATTTAAAATCACTCACAAAAGTATAGATAACAACAATACTACTACTAATAATACTAATAAGGCTAATGGATTTGCAAAATAGGAGGAAGGAAAGGAAGGGAGTGTGGATCGTTTCTTGGCCTTTTGGCTAAGATCAAGTGTAGAAAGGGAGTGTGGAAATAATGTAATTATATAAAAATCTGAAAAAAATAAAATTAAAATAAAAAGGAAGTAATAGCAATTTATTAGTTTTTGACATGTGTATGTATGTGTGTGTGTGTGTGCGCGTGCGCGTGTGCGTGCATGTTGTTCAATTGATCCTTAAAGCACACTGATACTAGTGAAGTTTACTATGCACATTTGCCTTTTAGTTCTATAGCTCATTTCTTTTCGTTCCTTTATAAGTTACCTTGTAGGTTTCTTCTAGGCATGTTTGTACTAGTGCGGCAATGCCATCTACAAGCCTAACTTGCATAAGAGCTTTTTTACCTGGTAAACTTAGTTTTTCTATGTAAAACTTGAAATGCTGAGGAAAATGGCTACAGCTGTTGTCAGCCTGAGATGTGTCCTCCACTGAGTCCAGATTTAACATCCTCTAATGTCTTTGCCATACAAATGATGTCACCATGTCCCTCCTGCCTAGATCTGCTACCAGCAGGATACTACATATAATTTAAGCTTCTTTATCCTGTATCTATTACCTTGTGATCCAGAAAAGTCGTCAAACATAAAAAGGGATTAAGCATGAAGAATTAATTAAAATTATTGAAGCTTTTTCATCATAACTGATTGTTGGGGCATTCTTCCATTACTATATAACAGAAAGTAAATTTTATAGCAAAGTCTTATTCAATTTTATGTCAACAATGCATTATAAGACAAATAACATTATTCAAATGTGCAACCTTACACAACCTTACACAGTTCAATAGAGTAAAGCAATTTCTAATTCAAAGCTTCTGTTTAGTTACAGCAAGATTTTGAAGGAAAAGAGAGAAAGCTCTTGTTCTTAAACAAAATACTCCTTTCAACCTTACATAATGGAATTCTCTAGGAGTATATTTTGGTGACTCATAAAGCACTTACTTCAAAAATCTGTTCTACAGCATGAGACGAAAGTTCATCTAACGATCAAATATACCTCCTACACTGTACCTGTCGAGGAAAAATGCAATTTTCTTCTTACTGTGAGACAAGAATAAATATTGTAAAAATCAAAGCAAATCAAACAATATGGGGTATGTTAGAACTAAAAATTGCTGTTGATTTTATTTAAAGTATATCTCATGATCTCATTTCACAGCCTTCATCTCTGATGTGCAAAAGTTGGTGCTCCTGAAAATGGAGTTAAAAGCCTTTTCTCGTAGAAGTGTTCCAAATGAAAGCAACATTTCTGCTTTCATTATAAATGATTTCTTGGACCAAGAGACATACTTTTGTTGGCTATTTTAAAATACAACTTGAGTAATTTTTCTGTATCCTCAATCATTCACGAGAATCAAATGAAAGAATTTCTAATGATGTCAAGAGATGAAATACTCAAGTTAGAGCCGTGGTCAAACACTGAGCTATGTGGCCTTTTAAATTTTCTCCTCTGTAAAGGGCTTGCTTCACTGTCTGTATGTAAAAGATGAATGGAAAAAGAAAGAAAACACAAGGGACAGGTAAAGAATGTTCTTATTTGATACATGTTAAGTTTAGGTATTTGATACCGTATAATTAATCTTAAAATGTTAAATATCATCATCATTAATATTACATTCAAATAACTTCTATTTCCCAAATATAATTTTCTTTAATTTAATGTGGTTAATACCTCACTATTTTATTGTTGGACACTCCATTATTAATATAGTTAATGGATACAGAACTAAAATCTTTCTCATTTTCTAACATATGTGCTCTTTCTCTTTAAAGATAATTTCTTAAAATAGATTATAATAATGTGGATTTTATTTTCAAATATCAGGAGAAAACTTTTCATATGAAAATTATGCTTCGGGCGGCGGCGTCGGCGTCGGCGGTAGCAGTGGCTGCTCCAGCTGAAGGGCCATCAGCGGTGGAACCAAGGCGACACAGGGTCCAGTTAGGCCCTGCGCCCACGACCACTGACTTTCTCTGACCAGCCGGGCGGCAAGCAACTGCGGTTCTGCGGAGCCTTTCGCTGCACGGAAGCCACTTCAGAACTCGGCTGCCCGCCAGTCAGGAGAGACTCACCGCCATCTTGATCCCGGGCTCCAGAGATCAGTCAGACTGAGGTACACAAACATAATCCTAGGCCCAACACCGCAGGGGTTGGAGCCAGACGGGCGTTGGCCTGCACCCAGGCCCTGGGCTGTTCGAGTGGCCATCGGGGCGCCAACCCAGCCAGGAGTTTTTTTTTTTTTTTTTTTTTTTTTGCCCCGGCCGGTGCACGCGCCACCATTTTGCCTACAGGAGCCAGAGTGCTCGGGAGGGCAGAGACTGCTAACAAGCGTAGCCTGAGGCTAACAAAACGGGGGTCTAGGCCCCAAAAGGCACAGGACTGACCCCAAGAACTGGGCGGCTTGGTGGGCCATCTGTGTGTCAACCAGCCCAGGAGGTTATTAGCACAACAGACTCTCCCGGTGCTTTCGCGGAGCGCGGACACGCACGCCCGCCATCCGGGTCACCTGGCGGACCCAAATAACAGACATAGCCCTAGGGGAACTTTGCTCGGACCTTGGCCTCCCAGGCGTTTGCCTGGACTCAGGGCCCAGGCGACAAGGCTAACCTAGTGTGCGCCAGCCCGGTTGGGGAAATCGGCTGCCCAGCGGAGTGAGCGGAGCACAGGGGAGGTCACAGCAACATTCACCTTCGGAGCTCCCTGGGGGTGCACACGGGTTCCACCTGGTCCACAGACACAATCTGGGGCAAGGCCTCAGGCAGAAGCCCCCAGCTCAACTCTCTCCGCTTCAGATCAGCCTGGGTGGCCGCCACATCTCCAGGTCCCTCAAGAGGCTAGTGGGGGCTTCCGGGAGGCCAGCTGGGAGAAGTCGGTGTGCTCCAATAAATCCTGCGGGCCCCAGCGGGAGCCTTCAGGTGCCTTCTTCGGGATCTGAACAGCCTGGACAACAGCACCCTGTCTATAGGCAGTGCAGAGTGTAAGCTGTGCACCAGAGGCCAACGGGGAAGGGGCAGCTTGCACTGGTGAGTCCAGCACTGACAAGACCAAGTAACACCAGTGAGAGCTAGATGGCAAAAGGCAAACGCAGAAACGTCACTAACAGAAATCAAGGCAATATGGCAACATCTGAACCAAATTCTCCTCTACCAGCAAGTCCTGGATACCCCATCACACCAGTAAAACAAGATTTGGATTTAAAATCACTGGTCATGATGCTGGTACAGGAACACATGAAGGTCATACATAAAGAAATTCAGGAGAAAATGGATCAAAAGTTAGAAGCCCTTGCAAGGGAAACACAAAAATCATTGAAAGAAATCCAGGAGAATACAAAAGCCAACAAGGAGGAAATGCAAAAAACACTTAAAGAAATACAGGAGAACTTTGCTCAACAGGCTGAGGTCATGAAAGACGAAACACAAAAATCTCTTAAAGAAATACAGGAGAACTTTGGTCAACAGGTTGAGCTCATGAAAGAGGAAACACAAAAATCTCTTAAAGAATTACAGGAAAACACAAACATGCAAGGGAAGGAGCTAAGCAAAACCATCCAGGATCTAAAATCAGAAGTAGAAACAACTAAGAAAACTCAAAGGGAGACAACTTTGGAGATAGAAAGCCTTGGGAAGAAATCAGGGGACAGAGATGCAAATATCAACAACAGAATACAAGAGATAGAAGAAAGAATCTCAGATGCTGAAGATTCCATAGAAACCATGGACTCAACAGTTAAAGAAAATGCAAAGTGCAAAAAGCTTGTAACCCAAAATATCCAGGAAATCCAGGACACAATGAGAAGACCAAACCTAAGGATTATAGGCATAGATGAGAGTGAAGATTTACAACTTAAAGGGCCAGCAAATATCTTCAATAAAATTATGGAAGAAAACTTCCCTAACCTAAAGAGAGAGATGCCCATGAATATACAAGAAGCCTACAGAACTCCAAACAGACTGGACCAGAACAGAAATACTTCCCGTCACATAATAATCAAAACACCAAATGTTCTAAACAAAGAAAGAATACTAAAGGCAGTAAGAGAAAAAGGCCAAGTAACATATAAAGGAAGACCTATCAGAATCACAGCAGACTTTTCACCTCAGACTATGAAGGCTAGAAGGTCCTGGGCAGATCTCATGCAGACTCTAAGAGAACACAAATGCCAACCAAAACTACTATATCCAGCAAAACTCTCAATCACCATAGATGGAGAAACTAAGATATTTCACGACAAAACCAAGTTCACCCAATATCTATCCACAAACCCAGCCCTAAAAAGGATAATAGGAGGACAACACCAATACAAGGAGGGAAACTCCACCCTGAAAAAAGCAAGATAGTAACCTTTCATCAAACCCAAAAGAAGTTAAGCAATCAAATTTAAAAAATAACGTCAAAAATGATAGGAAGTAACAATCACTATTCCTTAATATCTCTTAACATCAATGGACTCAATGCCCCAATAAAAAGACACAGACTAACTGACTGGATACGTAAACAGGACCCTACATTTTGCTGCTTACAGGAAACACACCTCAGGGTCAAAGACAAACACTACCTTAGAGTAAAAGGCTGGAAGACAATTTTACAAGCAAATGGTCTCAGGAAACAAGCTGGAGTAGCCATTTTAATATCAGATAAAATTGACTTTCAACCCAAAGTCATCAAAAGAGACTCTGAGGGACACTTCTTGCTGGTCAAAGGAAAAATACAACAAGAAGAACTCTCAATCCTGAACATCTATGCTCCAAATGCAAGGGCACCCTCTTTCATAAAAGAAACTCTATTAAAACTCAAAGCACACATTACACCTAACACAATAATTGTGGGTGACTTCAACACTGCACTTTCCTCAATGGACCGATCAGGAAAACAGAAACTAAACAAGGACACAATGAAACTAATTGAAGCTTTGGACCAATTAGACTTAACTGATATATATAGAACATTCTATCCTAAAACAAAAGAATATACCTTTTTTTCAGCACCTCATGGTACCTTCTCCAAAATCGACCATATAATTGGTCACAAGACAGACCTCAACAAATATAAAAAGATAGAACTAATCCCATGCCTCCTATCTGATCACTATGGAATAAAAGTGGTCTTCAATAGCAACAGAAACAACAGAAAACCCACATACACGTGGAAATTGAACAATACTCTACTCAATGACACCTTGGTCAAGGAAGAAATAAAGAAAGAAATTAAAGACTTTTTAGAACACAATGAAAATGAAAACACAACATACCCAAATCTATGGGACACAATGAAAGCAGTGCTAAGAGGAAAACTCATAGCCCTGAGTGCCTCCAAAAAGAAAATGGAGAGAGCATACATTACCAACTTAATGACACACCTGAAAGCCCTAGAACAAAAAGAAGCTATTTCACCCAGGAGGAGTAGAAGGCAGGAAATCATCAAACTCAGGGCCGAAATCAATCAAGTAGAAACAAAGAGAACCATACAAAAAATCAACAAAACTAGGAGCTGGTTCTTTGAGAAAATCAACAAGATAGATAAACCCTTAGCCAGACTGAACAAAGGGCACAGAGAAAGTATCCAAATTAACAAACTTAGAAATGAAAAGGGAGACATAACAACGGAAACTGAGGAAATCCAAAAAATCATCAGATCCTACTACAAGAGCCTGTACTCAACACAACTGGAGAATCTGGAGGAAATGGACAATTTCCTTGACAGATACCAAATACCAAAATTAAATCAGGACCAACTAGACCATCTAAACAGTCCCATAAAGCCTAAAGAAATAGAAGGAGTCATAGAAAGTCTTCCAACCAAAAAAAGCACAGGACCAGATGGTTTCAGTGCAGAATTCTACCAGACCTTCAAAGAAGAGTTAACACCAATACTCTTCAAACTATTCCACAAAATAGAAACAGAAGGAACACTACCCAATTCCTTCTATGAAGCCACAATTACGCTGATACCAAAGCCACACAAAGATCCAACAAAGAAAGAGAACTTCAGACCAATTTCCCTTATGAACATCGATGCAAAAATACTCAACAAAATTCTTGCCAACCGAATCCAAGAACACATCAAAACGATCATCCACCATGATCAAGTAGGCTTTATCCCGGGAATGCAGGGTTGGTTCAATATACGGAAATCCATCAATACAATCCACTACATAAACAAACTCAAAGAACAAAACCACATGGTCATTTCATTGGATGCTGAAAAAGCATTTGACAAAATTCAGCATCCTTTCATGCTTAAAGTCTTGGAGAGAACAGGAATTCAAGGCCCATACCTAAACATAGTAAAAGCAATATACAGCAAACCGGTAGCCAGCATCAAACTAAACGGAGAGAAACTTGAAGCAATCCCACTGAAATCAGGGACCAGACAAGGCTGCCCCCTTTCTCCTTATCTTTTCAATATTGTACTTGAGGTACTAGCTCGGGCAATTCGACAACATAAGGAGGTCAAAGGGATACAAATTGGAAAGGAGGAAGTCAAACTATCATTATTTGCAGACGACATGATCGTCTACCTAAGTGACCCAAAGAACTCCACTAGAGAGCTCCTACAGCTGATAAACAACTTCAGCAAAGTGGCAGGTTACAAAATCAACTCAAGCAAATCAGTGGCCTTCCTATACTCAAAGGATAAACAGGCTGAGAAAGAAATTAGGGAAATGACCCCCTTCACAATAGCCACAAACAGTATAAAGTATCTTGGGGTGACTCTTACCAAACATGCGAAAGATCTGTATGGCAAGAACTTCAAGACTCTGAAGAAGGAAATGGAAGAAGACCTCAAAAAATGGGAAAACCTCCCATGCTCATGGATCGGTAGAATCAATATAGTTAAAATGGCCATTTTGCCTAAAGCACTATACAGATTCAATGCAATACCCATCAAAATCCCAACTCAATTCTTCACAGAGTTAGAAAGAGCAATTATCAAATTCATCTGGAACAACAAAAAACCCAGGATAGCTAAAACTATTCTCAGCAACAAAAGAAAATCTGGGGGAATCAGTATCCCTGACCTCAAGCAATACTACAGAGCAATAGTGTTAAAAACTGCATGGTATTGGTACAGTGACAGGCAGGAGGATCAATGGAACAGGATTGAAGATCCAGAAATGAACCCACACACCTATGGCCACTTGATCCTCGACAAAGAGGCTGAAAACATCCAATGGAAAAAAGATAGCCTTTTCAACAAATGGTGCTGGTTCAACTGGAGGTCAGCATGCAGAAGAATGCGAATTGATCCATCCTTGTCTCCTTGTACTAAGCTCAAATCCAAATGGATCAAGGACCTCCACATAAAGCCAGACACTCTGAAGCTAATAGAAAAGAAACTGGGGAAGACCCTTGAGGACATCGGTACAGGGAGAAAGTTTCTGAACAGAACACTAATAGCGTATGCTCTAAGAGCAAGAATTGACAAATGGGACCTCATAAGGTTACAGAGTTTCTGTAAGGCAAAGGACACCATCAAGAGGACAGATCGGCAACCAACAAATTGGGAAAAGATCTTCACCAATCCTACATCAGATAGAGGGCTAATATCCAATATATATAAAGAACTCAAGAAGTTAGACTCCAGAAAACCGAACAACCCTATTAAAAAATGGGGTACAGAGTTAAACAAAGAATTCTCACCTGAAGAACTTCGGATGGCGGAGAAGCATCTTAAAAAATGCTCCACTTCATTAGTCATTAGGGAAATGCAAATCAAAACAACCCTAAGATTTCATCTTACACCAGTCAGAATGGCTAAGATTAAAAATTCAGGAGACAGCAGGTGTTGGAGAGGGTGCGGAGAAAAAGGAACACTCCTCCACTGCTGGTGGGGTTGCAAATTGGTACAACCACTCTGGAAATCAGTCTGGCGGTTCCTCTGAAAACTGGGCACCTCACTTCCAGAAGATCCTGCTATACCACTCCTGGGCATATACCCAGAAGACTCCCCACCATGTAATAAGGATACATGTTCTACTATGTTCATAGCAGCCCTATTTATAATTGCCAGATGTTGGAAAGAACCCAGGTATCCCTCAACAGAAGAGTGGATGCAAAAAAATGTGGTATATCTACACAATGGAGTACTATTCAGCCATTAGAAACAACGAATTCATGAAATTCTTAGGCAAATGGATGGAGCTAGAGAATATCATACTCAGTGAGGTAACCCAGACTCAAAAGGTGAATCATGGTATGCACTCACTAATAAGTGGATATTAACCTAGAAAACTGGAATACCCAAAACATAATCCACACATCAAATGAGGTACAAGAAGAAAGGAGGAGTGGCCCCTGGTTCTGGAAAGACTCAGTGAAACAGTATTCAGCAAAACCAGAACGGGGAAGTGGGAAGGGGTGGGTGGGAGGACAGGGGAAGAGAAGGGGGCTTACGGGACTTTCGGGGAGGGGGGGGCTAGAAAAGGGGAAATCATTTGAAATGTAAATAAATTATATCAAATAAAAAAAATTAAAAAAAAATATCTCAAAAAAAAAAAACCACTCTGGAAATCAGTTTGGCGATTCCTCAGAAAATTAGACATAGTACTACCTGTGGACCCAGCTATACCACTCCTGAGCATATACCCAGAAGGTGCTCCTACATGTAATAAGGACACATGCTCCACTATGTTTATAGCTGCCTTATTTATAATAGCCAGAAGCTGGAAAGAACCCCGATGTCCCTCAACAGAGCAATGGATACAGAAACTGTGGTATATATACACAATGGAGTACTATTTAGCTATTAAAAACAATGAATTCATGAAATTCTTAGGCAAATGGATGGAACTAGAAAGTGTCATCCTGAGTGAGGTAACCCAGTCACAAAAGAACACACATGGTATGCACTCACTAATAAGCAGATGCTAGTCCAAAATCTCAAAATAAATAATTTACAATTCACCCAGCACAGGATGTTCAAAAAGAAGGAGGACTTAAGTGAGGTGCTATATTTCCTCTGAGAAATGGTACATAATACTCACAGGAGCGATAAGGGAGGGAATGTGTGGAGCAGAGACTGAAGTAAAGGCCACCTAGAGACTGATTATTTAAATTATGAATATCATCATACCACATATGAATATCAAATAACCATTTGCACCATACATATTTATATACATGTATAACATTTTCTACTTAAGTATTAACAAACAAGAGAATTCAGAAAGTATAACTTGATCTTTGTATTCAATAAAATCACAAAACACATGGATCATCATGCTATAATTTTATTCTGAGTTTGTTAATAGACTCAAAAAGCAAATGAACTTGATTTTGTCATTTTTTAAATTATAAATACTGGCATTTCTTTAAAGCAAACTGTTCCTCTTGAGTTTCTAACTTAAAGTCCATGAGCTATTGACAGATGGGGCCTAGCCAGTACCTGATTTCCCCTCAAGGCATCGTTCTTTCATTCTTGTCAAAGGACTTGGCAATGAAGTTAATATTTACTTAATGTTGGTGTACGTTTTGTCTGCATGTATGCTAGTCCCTGCATGAGTACAATCCTTGTGGAGGCCAGAATAAGGCTTTGCATGACTTGGAGCTAGACTTACAGGTGGCTGTATGGCACCATGTGGGTCCTGGACTCTAATGCAAGTCTTCTGAAAGAGCAGCAAGTCCTTTTAACCACACACCCTGTGCCAAAGTTGATCTTGATAGTAAGTTAAACAGTTGCCCTGGTTCCAACATCACAGTTATGTTTCTTTGCTCACAAGACTGCAAGTTTTCCAAAGATATTCATTTGTTTGCCTCAAAATTTTCACTTTACACCTAAATAAACATATCCCAAAAATACTCATGCCATAGGCTGGATGCTGCATTTAAGTTGAAATGTTCTACATTTGTTAAAATGGTCTGACATCTCAATATTCAGCCCTCCAAAAAGATCCAGAAGATATAAAATACACACAAATATTCAAATAGTCATATAAGTTAAGTAGTGTCTAGTTCAATTCCATCTACATTAACATGGACAGCATCTACACTTCTGTATTTTCATCAGCCCTCTGGATTTTCAAGTTCATATCAGAAGTTCTTCTAGTCTCCGTACCCAAAAGTCTTGCGTTTCGCTTAGCTTGCATCTCCAAATATTTCCTAACTCCTCTTACATTTCAAAAGCTTGTGAAGCTTAGAGTCACCAAAGTATGCTCTCAGCAAGATTCTGCTCTTTGTACAAATTTCCTGTGTGAATCATCTTTCTTCCTCTGTAACCAAAACCAACCAATCCCCCATGGTACAAAAAAAACCAAGCACACAAAGAGATACAATATCTCTGAAATGAAGAGATAAAGAGGGAAGACTTGTTTTGGCTCATGGATTTTCAGTCTGCAATCAATGGTTATTTATCTCCTTTGTGTAAAGCTTCTTGCAAAGCAGAGGCACCAAGACAAAAGTGAGGTGCTGTAAGAAGAGCTATCTGCTTTCAGGGTTACCACATGGTGAGCGAGAGAAAGACGATTAAAATTTCCCTGGAATGGATACTGCCAGTGATCTCTTCTTTTAAGTATATTCCACTTAATAGTTGGACTAGCATATGTATCAATCCACTGACCAATGAAAATAACACTCTTAGGAAACAAGCACCTCTTATTTAGCACTACCTAGTAGATACCCAGATGTCAAACAATGAGCTTATGCTGCAGTTCAGATTCAAGTAATGATATTAAAATGAAATTGCTCCCATAAATCATCTTTCATCATGTTTGATAGACTTTGTTTTGTAAATGTAGCTATAACATTCCATAATCCTAATGGTTTCATTCCGTTCAAATGTTCTTCAAAGTATGTGTTTTTTGGTGTTTGCAAACAGTTATTTCAGTGTGTCAAAGATATACAAAGCTGTTTATATATAATAAATAGTTAATAAATATAATATATGCTTACATATAGAATTTGATAAGTTATGTTTCTTATATATAATATATAGCATGTGTCATTCTATGTCTATATATCATTTTGATTTTTCCTTAAAATATTCTAAATTTTGGCAGTTTCCTCATAATTTATCCTCGTCTTGTTTGGAACAATATTAATTTTCTTTAGGCAGTATACAAAAATGAAGAAATTCATTAACATCTCTTTATTTTTCTATTTTTTAAATATATAAATTGATTTTCTTAGATGGTATGGTTTAAGTTAGGCAAGACTGTACTCATGTCTGGAAAACTCTTATCAGATGGAAATTCTACCTTTATTTTTGAGAAACATTTTTACTCATTTCTATAGTGCTAGACAAGGTAATATTTTGATGTTGGGGTGGAGTAGGGTTGCAGATTTTCCTCTTCCTGACAGGTATTCTGACTGGGATAATTAAGGGACTCTAAGGATTTTATATAGCCAGTCCAAAAATCAGAAATGTACTTGTTCAGTTTCTTTCTCTGTCACCTTAATATTTGACATAGTTCCACTTTATTTTGCATATATCCTGATTTGTCTTCAACTAGTGTATCTTGGATACCCATGAAATAAACATCAGACATCTAAGAGTTTGCTCTTGTTTGTCTTCTCAAGACCTTCTGACATTACTCAATACACTTGACTTTCTTTTCCTCCTGAAACCAAGAATGTCATTATTTACCTAGTTAACTGTCAGTTGGCTAGAACTTAATTTAAATTTCCTTTCTACTATCTGCATCTTTCCTGAGAGCTAATCACTAGTTTTCAACTGCTGCTTAGCTTTTACTCTCTGTTTGCATGATAATGAAAGCAAGTTAGATGTAAAGGTGGTTTAGGGTCCTTTAGTTGCTTGTCTTTAAATATGCATTGGCATGTTCAAAGAATGAGTGTACGTTCAGCATTTTACATTTGGAAGAATATCAGCACATTTTTTTATGGGAAACTTCCTCACTGGATTTTTCTCTTTTAGCATTTTCTTAATCTTTTATTGTCTCCAATAACTATTTCCTTCCATAGGTAATCCCAGTGTTAAAATTTTACATGTGATTTTACTTAAAAAATGTACTCATAAAGAAGAACATGAAATCTGGGCCAACTCCCAGTAATATATGTTAGAGATTAATTTTGTAAATTGGGACTGTGCAATCACCATGCATGTCTAACAATAAGATTCCCCTGGGAAGAGGTGTTTGAATAAGCTTCAGTTTTATTCTTCTCCTTTAAAGTCTGTCATGCTGTGGCTTACAGCCCATTGAATTTTGAGAACATTGTGGAAAGCAAGAGAAATAGAAAAGCAGTTAGTTAAACCATCCCCAAGCTGGTGTTCTTACTGTGCTTCCAGCAATTTCCTTGAGTAAGGGCTGTCTAAATTGCTCAAGGCTGTGGCTAATGTCTGAACTGGAAAAGTTCATTTGATGTGTGTGTGTGTGTTTGTGCGTGTGTGTGTGTGTGTGTGTGTGTGTGTGTGTGTGTGTGTGTGTGAGACAGAGAAGGTGATGGGGAGAGAGTAAATTGTTCTACCATTTGTTAGTACATCATCTGTCTTAGAATCATTTTAAAGTGTTGTTGTCTGGACAGTCGATACTTCTCTTCCTACTTGTATGCTCAAGGACAAGTCTGAATCTAGCACAGTTGGAGCTAATGAGAACAACCTGTTCTCAGAAGCTGTAAAGCATTTCTATCCAGTTCCAATCATAGTTCATATCTTCTATCACGAACTCAGTCTCCTCTATATCACAGTAGAGATATTTCTTTCCATGATGCCTGAAAACCTTATGCTTAATTATTTATTTTGAATTACTACAGTTTTCTGTACACCTGGACTGTTAGAATACAGTAAAAATACTCCCTGAGTACACCTCTTGCCAGAAGTATCATTCCTCAATATCAACTTAATTTCCTTCAACGTAATCAGAATCAATTACCCTTTGTAACATTCCCTCGTGTCTCTTTTCTTTTTCATTAAATATTTTATTTATTTACTTTTCAAAAGTTATCACCCCTTTTCCTAGTTTCCAATCCAGAACCCCCCCCCATCTCCCTGCTTCTATGAGGGTGCTCTCCCACCTACTCACACATTCCTGCCTCCCAGCCCAGCATTCCCCTACACTGGGGCATCAAGCCTTCACAGGATCAAGGGCCTCTGCTCCCATTGATGCCAACAAGGCCATCCTCTGCTGCATGCGCAGCTGGAGCCTTGGGTCCTTCCTTGGTTAGTGGTTTAGTCCCTGGGAGCTCTGGGGGGTCTGGTTGGTTGATATTGTTGTTCTTTCTACGAAGTATTGTTTACCTCCTTCAGTCCTTTCTCTAACTCCTCCATTGGTGAACCCCATGCTCAGTCCAATGGTTGGCTGCTAGCATCCACCTCTGTATTTTTTAGGCTCTCAGAGTCTCTCAGGAGAGAGCTATATCAGGCTCCTGTAAGCAAGCATTTCTTGGAATCTGCAGTAAGTGTCTGGGTTTGGTGTTTGTATATGCGATGGATCCCAGGTGAAGCAGTCTCTGGATGGACCTTCCTTTTAGTCTCTGCTCAACACATAGTCTGTATTTCCTCCCAAGTGTATTTTGCTTCCCCTGATAAAAAGGACCGAAGCACCCACACTTTGGTCTTTCTTCTTAAGCTTCATGTGATCTGTGAATTGTATCTTGGGTATCCCGAGTTTGGGGGCTAATATCCACTTATCAGTGAATACATACCATGTGTGTTCTTTTGTGATTGGGTTACCTTACTCAGGATGATATCTTCTAGTTCCATCCATTTGCCTAATGACTTCATAAAGTCATTGTTTTGAATAGCTGAGTAGTACTCCATTGTGTAAATGTACCATATTTTCTGTGTCAATTCATCTGTTAAAGGACATGTGGGCTCTTTCTAGCTTCGGGGTATTTTAAATAAGGCTGCTATGAACATAGTGAAACACGTGTCTTTGTTATATCTTGGAGCATCTTTTCGTCATATGCTCAGGAGTGGTATAGATGTGTCCAATTTCCTGAGGAACCAACAGACTGTTTTCCAGAGTGGCTATACCAGCTTGCAATCCCACCAAAAATGGAGAAGTGTTCCCCTTTTTCTACATCCTCACCAGCATCTGCTCTCACCGGAGTTTTTGATCTTAGCGATTCTGACTGGTGTGAGGTGGAATCTCAGGGTTGTTTTGATTTGCATTTTCCTAATGACTAAGGATGTTGAATAATTTTTAGGCGCTTCTTGCCCTTTCAATATTCCTCAATTGAGAATTTCTAACATCCTTCACTCACCGTGATATCAATCAGGAATATATGATAATATCTAAGGTTTCAATGAAATCTTGCTGCAGAGAATATAAACCACTATCAAGGGCCCAGAGATTTCTACTTGTTCAATTTGTGTTATCTATATACTAATTGGAACAGGGTCAAACTTTCAGTGGTCTGTCCTGTAAATACAATTGAATCCTTTTGTTTTTGAATCCAACAACAAGCTATCAGTTGTGGAGAGCTCCACTTCAGAGTTCTTCTCACACTTGTAAAGAGTTCTCTTTGATGACTTCCTGTTTAGTTTATTACTTTCTAATGTGGTTGGTTGGAAGTTGCTGTTTCTTAGTATACAGTTTACATATATACACACATATATACCTTTATTATTGCTATATCATTTTCCTAATCTTTGATGATGACCATATCCAATAATTGTCACAGGTCTCCATGGTGTTATTTGGAATATGTATAAAGCTCAGATCAAAATTGTTCTCTCCATTTGCCATTTTAGCACCTAACCTTTCTGTATCACTCATTAATTTCTATGATTAGACAAATACTTTGCATGCATAAAATGCTTTTATATCCTGTTGTTTTATTTATGTTTTTGCAATAATTACATCTGTTTATTTTATCTGGTAGATAGTTACTACACTTGATCTCCTCTGAATTGCAGGAAAGTATTTCCACTGAAATCAGAAAAATACTTTAATTACAACATCTGTTAATATTCACTTCAATCTACAAAGCACCTGACCCTATATATATCTAAAGATACTAATATTTCCCATTAGAAAAAAATAGTGTGTGCCCTTTCCAAGACAACATGGTTGCAAGAAAAATTGGTAATACAAACTTCTATATTTTTCTATGAACATTTTACTCTAAGTTTTAAATTCATATATTTTCAGAAATCTACAATTAACTATCTTGTATTCTTCCATTACATCTCCCCCCCCCCCAATAATCAGCCTTTTAAAACAAATAATAACAAGGCAGAAACTGGATAATGGATAAAGAAGTTGATGGTTAATTGTAAGTTATGTCTACCCAGAAACAAACAAAATTATGGTAAAAACTAAAATTGAAGGAATATGAGTAAATATTGTCATGAATCTTTTGTTTTTAAATTTATTTTAGGTATTCAGAAACCCATGAAGTTCCTAAGTTTGCTAATATACAACTTTACTTTATTGTCTCAGAGCATTTATTGAGTGTGGGTATTAATGTGAAAATGTTTCTCCTCCTCTTCCTCTTTCTGCCTTTTCCATGTCTTCATTTTCCTCCTCTTTCTATTCCTTTCTTATTTTTCTTCTTCATATTTAAAAAAAATTATTGAAAGAAATTCCCTACCATCTGGAGAGTTCACACAGTTTTCTGCTTCTCATTAGAAAACAAACAGGCACCAAAATAAAATAATAAATTCAATAATAATAAATTTACACAAACTGTAATAGAAAAAACCCTAAAACCAAAAGACAAAAGAACCAAAGAAATAATGCAAGAAAATCATATAGTTGCCCAGTTCTTAAGTCTGTCAATCACACTGAATATAGGGCCTGTTCCAAAGCACTGTCTCAACTTATTTACAGTTACAAGTACCCCAATTACACATAAAAATGTATTATTTCATCATGGCAGTCAATTTAACTATATTGAGAAAGTTCCAAATATTTGTAAGGCAACTTTGGGGGTATATTTGGGTTTTTAAATCATGTAGGTATATGGTTGTCTGGATGAGAATGGCCCTTATAGACTCAATATATTTGGATACTTGTCTCCCAGCTGGTAAAGCTGTTTGGGAAAGATTAAAGCTATATCAGTTTTGTTGGAGTGTGTCACTGAAGATATTTTTGAGGTTTTAAAAGACTCCTTTTATTTGAACCCCACTCCCTCTGTCGTCTGATTTTAGAGCAGGATATGAGATCCCCACTCTTTGTTCTACCTGAATAATCTCTAATCAGAAGGCAAAATAAATCTTTTTTGTTAAGTTGTCTCACCACAGTCTTTTACTACAACGAAAGAAAAGTAGCTAGGATAGTTGGTGGACTGAGGGACGGATGTGCTCTGGACATGGGAGGCACCACACAAAAGATTGAAGACCAGGAAAGGCAAATAAAAATGAAGGAAGAGCCAGGCGGTGGTGGCGCACACCTTTAATCCCAGCACTGGTGAGGCAGAGGCAGGCAGATTTCTGAGTTCAAGGCCAGACTGGTCTACAGAGTGAGTTCTAGGACAGGCCGAACTACACAGAAAAACCCTGTCTTGAAAAACCAAAAAAAAAAAAAAAAAAAAAAAAAAGATTTTAAAAAAATGGAGGAAGAAATAACACCTGAATATGACTTCTGCCTTCAACTATAAATATCAGGCTCAACACTTTTACCATAGAGCTCCCTTATCATTAAAAATGTAAGTGAATCTCCTTTAGTGATAACTCTAGGTCAAAATAATCTGACTACTTGGATTGAATTGGTTTTGTTAACCTTTAAACATATAAGACAGTCATGTACAAGTATCGGATACCTTCTTATTTTATGCAATTGAAGGGAATTTTTCTAGATTATCCCAATTTTGCATCAATAGTTAGAAGTTTTGAGGGTCTCTTTTAATTGTTGAATTCTGTTTCATAGGAGCACACATATGATATCATGATCTTTCATAAATAAATCATATTGGTTTAAATTTGAGCTTCTAGGATGCATTAAATTCCCTAAAGAATGTTTTACTATGTATACATCTTAAGATGCTATTTAAATGTTATATGATGGCATCATAGAGTTCTTTTATTAAGAATCCAGGATTAAGGGTTGATGTTGTAGCTCTGTAGACTATTTGGCTTTGATGCTTCAGGCCAGACATTAGGAAATACACATTCAGGGCCCATTAACACAGACATCAGTATGCTATCCATTTGCTTATTTTTCAAAACTGTGGTTAAGACTTTATTATATTGTTAATATATAAGAGAATTTGTGATATATAAAAGAAATTAGGTGCACAGAGGCTATAAGCACAGTGAAAGAAAGATTTATAAATAGAAAGGAGTCAATAGGAAAAGAAAACAAGTAAGAATTTGTTGTTCTATTTCCCTCTCCCCTGGCAAGCTGATTTGCAGAAAACTATCAAAAGAGTGCTCTGGCCGGGAGCAAACCAAACCACTTATAAGGGAAAGTAATTTCAGTTATTTATGGCTTTCCAGAGAAGCCTTCTGAATTCAATACTGCAGTGCTTATCTCTAGGCAATGGTGTTGTTTTTCCTCTTCACGGCATCTCCACCTTACTTAAGCTAGAATTGCACAATTTCCCTCTTTATGATTCCTTGGTGTACCTGTATCTGATTCCTCAGGCAGTGACATATTAATTTTATGAATGAGCTATGAATTTTCAGACTTATTATACCAGACATTACTGTTGAAGTTGGAAACTGAGAAAAATTCTCTTGGTGCACTTGCTGTCAAAAGCAGACAAGCTGATCCTAGCATCAGAATGTAAAGTGTGTGCGCTTTCACAGAAGACATTTCTGTGTTTGAATTACTTTTGCTCAATATTATTTTTTGTTTCAGTCCTACATTTTTTCTATTTTTCACTTTGTACATATATATTTAGTTATCAAAACTTCTACAGAGAATACTGATATATAAGTGTTCTGTCTGGTAATTGATAACTTAATTCCTTTATTGTTATTATTATTATATATTATTATCATTGTTGTTGCTATTGTTGTATTTTTCTCTATTTGCTTTCTATTTAACACAGTAAACCTTTTAATAAGTATCTTTGCCTAATATACAGAAATCAGACCATCTTCTTCAACATAATAAATACATTTCTAAGTTTAATTCCACTTTTAGGTGAAAAAATAAACTGAATTAGAGAATCATTGGACATACTAAATTGCACAATTTTCTTTGAAATTAAGTTGAAATAGTATACCCTAATAGTAACAAGTCTCAAGTAATAGCCTCAGTGCTATCCACCCATCATAAGCAAAAGCTTCTAGCTTCCATAAAAATTTCCTAACTTAGTTTGAAATTCAAACTGCAATGAGAATTCAGGATCCATCTCCACAATGCACAATTTGCTTTGGAAAATGAGGAGAACTTGCCATAATATTTTAAAACTCTTTTCATAAATTCAATGAAATTCAAGAATGGTTTTTTACATTACAATATTTAATCTGCATGCTTCTACATCTGCTTTTTTATTTGTTTCTTCTTCAAAGTATACAGAGAAGTAAGTACAAGTGCAGAAACCATCCCTTTGTTGGCAGAATCATACCATTTGTGACTTATGACTATTTTTTCAAATGTAACTACCATGGTATTAAATAGACTTAATATTGATGTCCACTTGGTTTTGTGTTAACAGAGGACTTTAATCATATGCTGCAGTTACCTTGTGACTCTATTTTCATACTCATAAAATTAGTGTTACAGCTTGAGCTGAGTGATCTGTGAATTTTTATTAATTTCTTTTTCTCCTATGCATTACATTCCAGACCTACTTCTCCTCCCTCCTCTCCTTCCTGCCCTTTACACATCACCTCTTCCCTGGATTCTGTCCTCTTTTGTTTCTCTCCTGAAAAGAGTAGACCTCCCAGGATATCAACCAAGGACAGCATAACAAGTTACATTAAGATTAGGCACAAGCCTTCATAACAAGTCTTCTGAGGCCACCCAGTAGGAAGTAAAGAGTCTCAAAAGCAGACAAGAGTCAGAGACATCCACCCACTCTCACTGTTAGGAGCCCCACAAGAACAACAAGCTATACAAACACAGCATACATTCACAGTGCACTGAAGTCGCTGGGAGTCCCTATGAGCTCTGCTTAGTTGACTTATGGGATGTGTTCTTATGATGTACTTGGTGCCTCTGCCTCCTACAGTACTTTCTACCCATTTTCTGTTGGGTTCCATGAGCTCTCCCTAATGTTTGCCTATCCTGTGTATCTCTATCTTCTCTCATTATTATTTATTTCTCATTATTATTTATTAGCCATTATTTTTCTTTTGAAAGCTCTCTATTCAAGATTCAGGGCCATTTTTTTCAAATGGCTCATTTTCTTTGACTCTTTGTTCTGCGGTATATTTATATATTCTGGATACTAATTCTTTGTTAGATATACAACAATGAGTATTCTCTGGTACTATGTAGGCTTCCTCTTCACTCAGTTGATCTTCTTTTAGCTGTACAGAAATGTTCTTAGTTACATAAAGTCTCAGATGTCAATTGATGGTCTTAATTCGTGGGTAGATTGAATACTGTTTAAAAAGTCTGGTCTTACACATATATCATGTAGAACACTGTACTGTCTGTTTTTTTTCTATCAGCTTTAGTGTTTTCAGGGGTCAAGTTTAGGTCTTTGACCCATTTAAAATTAGTTTTTATGCATAGTAATAGATATCGATTTAACTGTGTTCTTTTGAATCCAGTTTTTCCAGGATCATTTGTTAAAGGTGCTTTCTTTTCCTGATCACAGGATTTCTTGAATCTTTTCCAAATGTTCAATGACTGAAGTTACATACATTCATGTTTAGTTCTTCAAGTTTGTTCCATTGGTCTACATGTTTGTTTTTGTGTGGGTATCATATTTTATATTAATATGTTACTGTCATAAATATCTTTGTAATATTATTATGAAAGAAGAAAAACACCACCATTATCACCTGCTTGGATGAGATTTACCTATGATACACCAGAGAAAAATAATTCAACATTCCAGAGGCTGGTTCCTCCTGTGGCACCTAATTCCCAAGTGCTGTTTCTTCCCCAGAGTTACAACAGAGACAATACGGGGTAGAAATGTTAAAATTTTAATAAAAATCAAAAATTAGGCAGTTCATCTAATAGTTAACCACATATGTCCTCCCCACCAACCAAATTTTCTGTGAGTACCCCATCCCAGCCAAGTTGCAAAAGCCTCTTGGAATCTACAATCAAAGATCCAGAACCCATTTTCTATTAAGCTGCAGAAGGGGATAACATAGAATTTGGAGCATTAGTGGGACACAGAGATAGTATGGATTTACAGAGGTTTAAAGAAACATCAAGCAAAATAAGAGCACTGTTATCTAATGATACTCCTGAAAACACTTCGAAACATGTGGGTGCTGCTGGATATTGTTTATCTTTCCTGTAGTGTTCTCTTTACTAAGGATTGACTATGCAGGGTCTCTATTGGGATTCCAAACTGGTCCAGTTATTATGTAAATCACTATGGAGAAGTCTCTTTAAAAAAATAAAGAGAGATATATCATATGATCCAGCTATATCACTTTTTGACCTATATCCATAGGATATGACATCCTATTCTACAACCATGTTCATTGCTGCTCTAAGCATGATAGTTAGAAAATGGAAACAATAAAAACATTCTTCCACTGATGAATGAGTAATGAAATGTGTTACATATACAATTAATATTATTCAGATATAAAGAAAAATTAACCCACGAACTTTGCAAGTAAGTAGATGGAACTAGCAAAGATCATTCTGAGTGAGGTAACAGAGCTGCAGAAAGGCAAATGACACATATTCACTCATTAAGATCCCCCAGGATCCAGATCTTCAGTTGTAAACATACAGTTTGGACTAATTGGTTTCTAATTAAAGAAAGTAGGAGAGTAAATACAGCCGCACCATTGACAGTATTGGCAGTTTGGGGACTAATGCAGAAGGAAACATCAGTATACAGATGAGAGGATCAAGGTAATTAGAGAGTGGACTGTGGGGAGGAATGTAAATTTAGAAGAAAGATACAGGAGAGTAGGGGGAAAGGAGGGTCCAAGTGATCTGATTAACCAAATTGGAAAGCAGGAGCAGGATTCTTTAGAGATAGAGAAAGTAGAATACCAAAGAAGAAGAGTGGAGGATAAAATAAAAAATAAACATGTTTGGAAATGCATAAAAAAATGACAGCATTACCGATTTACCTAATTAATCTATCATGCAGGCACCTGTTTATATAAATATATGTGTGTGTATATATATATATATATATAAGGAATTTTAATGACATTTATCATCTAGGTGGACAATACTCTCCCCAAGAGCCAAATTTTGCCAGAAAAAATCCAGTACAGGTCCTGAGAAGCCCTCTTTTACATCGTTGGTCATAACTGTTCAAGCCACTTTCAAACTGACAGCTTATCACTCTTGCCATTGTTTGTCGTTTTAGCACTACAATACAAAGATTACAGCACTGGAATGTATATTTTCATGGAAGTTATCAGCTCCAGATGCACTTAAGATCTGTTCAACTAGAACTAATCCAAGCCTGGCCCTGAAAACTTATGCAATCAATTAGTCTTAGTGAATCCATGTAAAGTAAAGAGAATCTACAACCACTATTTAAGTAAACCAACTTAATCTCTAATGACATTGTGAGCATTTAGTCTTAAAACTACGTATAAGAGTATTCTTTATCCCTCATCAAACTTCTCTTTAAAAATGATAGAAGTCACTACAAAAATGAATGCCATTCACAAAATTCAAAATTGAAGATCCCAGTCCCAGTGGATAGATCTACAAAATATTCCATAGGTGAGGCTCAGACAACATTGAAGAAGAGGAGCAAAAGGTTGTATAGGAAAAATAAGATACTTAGCTGTGAGATGGTGTCTTCTATGAATGTCACCAACTACACCCAGAAAGTCTTACCAACATGACTGCCCAAACATGAGCTGAACAATGGTGGTACCTGTAGACACACCAAAGTGGAAGGGAGAGAGCTGAGAAGGCCTTAACCCTACCTAAAGAATTACAGCCAACTAAAGAATATTGAAACTGGGAGAAACAGCATTCCTTATAGAAGAACACAATTGGTTTTCCGATATCAGTCATCCCTGAAAATATACATAGAGTGATCGTTCTACTGATCGAGCAGGTTATATTTACGGATGTGTACATATTTATAAACATATGTGCATGTTTTAATAATGAGAAATAGGCCATGAATTTGAAAGAGAGGAAAGTATATGTGAGTTTTGTTAGGGGAAAGGAAAAAGGAGAAAGGAGAAAGGAGAAATAATGTAAGTATATTAAAATTTCAAAAAATTCCATAACTCCATTTACTTCTCATTATTTTCCATTTATATATTAACATTTAGTAAAAGATAAGACAACTTAATTTACTGGATAATTTTCACTAAATTCCTGTTTTAAATTTTCTAAATTTACTTTGGCATTTTCAATTGTTCGTAATGAATTTTAAAATAAACCAGCATTTCTAAGATGAAAAGCAGTGATAGAAATATGTGGTTCATTGGAGAGGCCATGGCTTTAAGGTTATTTTACTCCTGACATTTAAACAGGCACTTTTATGAACAAAGGTGATGGATTGCCTTTGTCTTAAGTTGTAAATTTTCTACAGCATTCAAATAATTCATGGGAACATCAAATAAATCATTCTAATTATTGTGGAAATGTGAATTGAGAAGTATAAATATTGGCTTTATATATTTTCTTCAGGTTTGATACAGTTATTTCTTTGTACAAAAGCAAATGTAGGACCCCTATGCTCATTGCCACCCATAAAACAAAGCTTTAAAAAATTGGTGATATGCATGGTGATTTCAAGTGACATTCAATTATCTATTTTCTCAAGTAAATGCTGCTTAACAATAATTCTTAACATTAGGAGGAATATTCTTTTTAAAATAAATCTGCTGACACTATTGAAATGTCACTAATTACTCCCACACTAATTACTTTAAAAAAGAGCAATCACATAATCCAATAGGAAACAAACAAAAAAAAAATAAACAACTTAATAATTTCTTATTTAATTATATTTTTAAAGTTTAAAAATAAACTAAACTGAATTACTTAAATGTATGCTAAAATGTCTTGAAAAATATTTGTGCTAGTAGTATCATATATACTGTAGCACACAGAGGCGAAGATAGAGATTTATTTTTCATTTTTTTATTTCACTTTATTTCTTTACTTGACAAAAATAAACAACAACAACAACAACAAAACACTCTTCTTTCAACTGGTTAGGTGGGAGTTCCTGAGTGGGTAGGGGAGCCCTCTCATAGAAACAGGGAGATAGGGAGTTTGGGGAGGGGAATCTGGGAAGGGAGATAACATTTGAAAGATAAATAAATAAACTAAAGAATAAAAAATAAAATAGGCAAGGTTATTTCTAAACAGTCAAAAAGATATTTAAAATCAGCAAAAGCGATTATACTGACTATAGTACATATTCATATTATGGTCCACATAAGTGTTTTACAAAATCAATTAGTATTTAACTTATTCACTGTATAAATGTCATTATATAGGGTGTCACATAAATGCTATACATCTTAAACTATTTACTACACTTAAACATTACATAAAATTGTCCATGTACCATTTTATAGAGATATCACATTTTATTTTAATTTATAAATGAGCTCCCATTAATAGTACTATTCTATTAATCCCGAATTTATTTTTTATTGTAGTAGTAATATAGAAAGAAGGGCCTTGTGTATATGCTAGGCAAGTGCTCTACCATTGAGTCATATGAACTACATAGCTATGTTTTGTTTCTTTTCCGATAATTCATTTACGTATTCATTTTACATTGTGAATGTAGCCCTCTCCCTTTCCTCTGAGTCCCTCTTCTTACAATGTCCCTCCTGAAACTCTCCTCCCCTTCTCCTAGGAGAAGAATGGGCCCTCCTACCTTGATTACCAGCCACCCTGGCACATTAAGGCACTGCAGGACTGGGCTCATATTCTCCCACTGAGTACAGACATGGCATCTCGGTTAGGGAAATCGAATCCACAGACAAATAACCGAGTCAGGATAAGCCCCTGCTCTAGAAGACAAAGCTTCATATATGCTACGTATAAGTGGGATGTCGGGGTGAAGTTGGGGAAATGGGCTCCAGACCATGTTTGCTCTTTAGTTGGCGAGTCAGTCTCTGGGAGCTCCCAAAAGTCCAGATTAGTTGATTGTGTTGGTCTTCCTATAGATTTCCTATGCTCTGTGGGTCCCTAAATTCTTTCCCCAGCTATTCCACAAGACTCACTAAGCTTTCACAAATGTTTGGCTATGTATCTTTGCTTCTGTTTAGGTCACCTGCTAGGTGGAGCCTTGTGAAGGACAGGTATTCTAGGCTCCTGTCTGCAAGCATAACAAAGTATCTTTTAATAATTTCAAGGACTGGTTCTTGTCCTTAGGATGGGTCTCATGTTGGGCTCGTTGTTGCCTGGCCATTCCCTCATACTCTGCTCCCTTTTTTGTCCCTGAAAATCATAGTTACTTCTGCACTTTGGTAGGCCTATGCTTGTAGAGGCCAGCTCACACATCTTAATCGTGGGTTCTCTGGAAGGAAAGATGGGTAAGGAACAGGCTGCAAGAGAGATTACATGGAGAGACACAAAACACATGGCTTTTGGTTCAAGTCTCCATCTTTAATGGTAATGCCTCTCTCCCAAGAAACAAAAGCAGACCAAGCCCCTCCCCTGAAGGCTGGAAACCGGTTCTTCTTGTTCTTCAGGAGGTGGGTGGTCAGGTTGCTGGCTGCTATTCTTGAGAGCAGTGGACAGGGGGAAGTCACAATTCCTCCCTTCTATTCTTGAGAGCAGTGGGCAGGGGGAGGTCACATGTTCTGATGCGACCCATGTACCTGTGGAGGGAGCCAGGCTGGGCTGGCGAGTCCTTGGTCGAGTCTGGCATCTGAAGACACTGAAAGGCCTGTTCAATTGCTCCAACATGGCAGGTTTAGATAAGAAGAGACAGTCCATGTTTTTAAAGCTTTATTATAGAAAAGTAGCGGGAAAGAAAAGAAATACAAAAGTAAAGAGAGAAAGAAGAGATAGAAAGGTTAGAGCAGGCCATGGCCACATGAAAAGAAAATGAAGAGAGAAGGGAACAAGGGGCAAGAGACAAGGGAGAGAATAAGAGAAGGAAAGAGAACAAGAGAGAGGGAGGGCTAACAGAGCTCCTTTTATAGTGGACTGGGTTACCTGCCTGTTGCCAGGTAACTGTAGGGCGGGGCAAACGTGGCTGAAGCCAGGTGACTGTGGGGGTGAAGTCTAGCCAGAACACTAGGGGCATGGGGCGTGGCCCTATGTGACTGACGGGTTTATGTCCAACACACTTCCCTTCCTTCCTCCATCCTTTCCTTCTCACATCCAATGCTCTTCCTCCTCCCTCTCTTCCCTCCCCTTCCCTGTCACTTCCTCTGGATGGTTTTGACATCTGGTGTGCCTATGTAGCTCAGGCTGCCTTTAACATTCTAACCATCCAAGCTCAGCCTACCAAGTGCTGTGAAATCAAATGCAGCTTTAATTTTGTTGTATGCCACCATCCCTGTTCCTGCAAGATCTACAGACTGTAATCTTGGTAAGTCCCTTCTTCATTTCCCCCTACGGCCCAATCTACTACAAGAGGAAATATTTAATACAAACCTATAGGCAAAATGGAATTATTCAGACACATGTTTTGGTTTCCTTACCTTCACCAAATGACACTGCAGTATCGTCTGACAGTTCATTCTCTGCATCTCCCCATGGCCAATATACTAGTCTGTTTAGAGTCAACAGAATCCTCAATCTTTTCAGTTGTTCTTTGCTTGATTTAGAATACTCTGCCCCTCCAAATCTTCCTCTTTCCTTGCCTTTCACATATTAAATATGCTCTGAGCTTTAATGTAATTCCATTCCCATTGTTGACCTCCAACTACTATGTTAACCTATTTATCTTATTAACTCCAAGGTCTCCCCAACAAAAGTCAAGATAGTATGATCGAAAGATGGCCAGAAGTAAAATCTGTAGACAGATTTTGTAATAAGAGTAGACACCTGACTCTCCAGAGGACTTTGAGATTGTGGATATGCAAAATCTTTTCAAGATGCTAAAATATTAGTTTTGAATTTTTAAAATTATCTTAGGACATATTAAATGAAAATTGAAAATTGGAAAACTTTCTTTAGGCTATATGTTTTTTTTTATTATGAAGCTAAAGTCTTTATAGATTCATGTATCCTCATGGATGGGTCAAGAGGATTAGATTGGAGATAAATATGATTATATATTTTGGCCATAAGATTTTCTTTATTTACTGGAATTTGGAGTTTTACCACTTAATAGAAAAAGAGCTATACCAGGGTCAAGAAGCACCTCAAGTAGCAAATTGCTGTGGTCCTAGAAATGACTTAATCTGTATAATATAATATTGAAAATGTGTGAATATTTGTTCTTCGAATGCTGTTAGCTACTAAAAGAGTTATACAAATGTTTGTAATTATTTATAATAAACATTACGCTCAGCGTGTAGCTGTGGCACTCAGTAAACTGCTGTGTTGGGGAAAGAGGGCAATAAGCTTTTCTTATAACCAACTAAGCGGGAGAGAAAGTAGGTTTTATTATGCAAAAATGTATTAGTTTTCTATTGCCATGCAGCCAATTACTACTAATTTACAGGCATAAAAGTACACTGACTTAACAATTCACTTTATTCAGATTTCTGTTTGGGCAATGTCAGGTTATTTCTATTTAGGGTCAAACTACTGGAGATTACAGGGGAAGAATCTACATTCAAGTTAATGCCAAGTTGATAGTCAAACTCTTCTCTGGTAAGTTGACAACTAATGCCTGCCCTCCTTCATTTTGTCCACCTGGCTTCTGTTAGTGATCCACTTTCAACTTGCAGAAGCTACCAATATTTTTTCTGTTATGGCCCACATCCTTATTCCAGGCACAGATTGAGTTAAGACCTCACAAAATGTAAATATCTGAATTTCTCATTTTCCAAATGGTGGAACAAGGAAAAGCCTTCAAAGCTATTAAGGCAACATATAATAAAGCCCTGGTTAAAACCCCACTACCTGCTATTTTATTATACTTTCAAAGCCATTTATATCAATATCAATATCGGGTTAAAATTAAAACTCTATTGAGAATAAAGCGGTGATCAATTTCAAATGTTGTCTACCACTGTGCTTTAATATTTAGAACTCTGCTGAATACCTATGTTTACAATTTTAAAGGCAGATATTGACAAAGTCTGTTTTATTATTTTCTTTACCAGATGTGAAATTAAGATTGATGGACTGTTACTTCTCTACTCATAAGGGCAGTTGGCTGATTTTGAATGAATCCCAGATATGTTTTTTTTTCAAGTCAGATTCCATCCTGAGACTTGAAGGAAAATGACATTGAGAAATTGTCATGTTAGAGAGGTTTGTAGATCTTCAAGAAAATGGCTGATTCCAAAACACACACACACACACACACACACACACACACACACACCATACACACACACACACACACACACACACACACACCATACACACATACATACACACACACACACCATACACACATACACACACACACACACACACACACGCACACGCACACACATGCACACACACACATACACATTGGGTATTTTCTTTATTTACATTTCAAATGATTTGACCTTTCCAGGTCTCTCCTTCAGAAAACCCCATCCCATTACCCCTCCTCCTGAGGGTGCTCCCCCAACCACCCACCCAACTATTCTTGTCTTTTCTCCCTGGCATTCCCCTACACTGGGACATTGAACACCCTCAGGTTCACAGGCTGCTCCTTCCACTGATGTTGAGCAAGGCCATCCTCAGCCACATATGTGCCCAGTGCCATGGGTAGCTCCATGTGTATATTTTGGTTGGTAGTCTAAGTCCCAGGAGCTCCAGGGGTTCTGGCTTGTTGACACTGTTGCTCTCACCATGGGGCTGTAAACCCTCTTAGGTTCTCATTCCAAAACATCTATCAGGGACCCCAGAGCTCAGTATAACAGTTGACTGCGAACTTCTGCCTCTATTTGTAAGGCTATTGCAAAGCCTCTGAGGAGACAACCATATCAGGCTTCTATCAGCAAGAACTTCCCTGAATCCACAATAACATCTGGGTTTGGTAGTTGTGTATAAGATGGATCCACAGGTGGGGCAGTCCCTGGATGGCCTTTCCTTCAGTCTCGGCTCCATACCTTGTCTCTTGTTTCCTCCTGTTTTTTTCTCATAGAAAAAGAAGAAAGTGAAAACCTACAGGAAGCGTTGTGTTTATGACTTTACACAGCCTGTCTGGGGCAGTAACTTGGTAGCCCTCTGGAGAATGTTAAGCCTTCTTTTTAACTCTGTCCCTTTCTTTGTTTTGTTTTTTTTTCTTATTTTTTATTCGATATATTCTTTATTTACTTTTCAAATGATTTCCTCTTTTCTGGCTCCCCACTCTTTCTTATTTCTAGCTCCCTTTCTTTCTTATTCATGGGTTGTATATTACATAGAGCTAGTTTTAGTTTGTTGGTTTCAGCATTTTTAGATTCAAGTCCTGAGTCATTTTTGAAGGATTAAATACTTTATGTCTCTTAATGAGTTTCCTGGCAAATATTTTCATGTTGAAAGCTGAGGGAACTAATTGGAGTCAATTTTGAATATGTGACCTTTAATTTATTTTGCAGTTTCCTTGTTTCATGTTTAATGCATGTTCTTGGCAACAATTGTTGCATGATTTAAATAATGTGTTGGGAACGATTGGTGCTGCTTCTAGGACTTTGGCATTTGTCACTGGGCTCAGACAAGGAAGTAGGCTTAGATAAGGATAACAGTGACTATGGGACTATGTTTACTATTTTGCTGAATTATTTCCTTATGTGATCTTTCTGCTTAATTCCTTTCTTGTGTGATCTCCTTATTTAGGAGTTCGCTTGATTCCTTTGTCTTTAATCTAAGAACTGACCAATTGTTTTGGATATAACTAGAATGATATAAAAGCAGACTGTGAAAGAACTAAGATGCATCAGCGTCAGTTCAGGCTGGAGTCACGCTATAATTTTGTCTGTTTTTCCTTTTCAATCCTCACTCCCTTGCTTTAGGTCCTGTGGACTGAGCTGGCTCAGTCAATAATGGACCATCATCATTTGTAATATCTTGTAAGCTGATGCTATTTTCTTATATAACACAGTTTTAGTTACTTTTATTGGCTTTATCAGATTCTCAAATTGAGCAACAATATAACACATTCCCTTTAAAATTAATACAGATACACATAGCAAAAGAGACATAGGGAAAACAATTTAGTGATACCAAAATAATTGTATGTCCTTAATTTCTAAATTTAGCATATCTATTATCTAATTTGATAATAAGTTAATTTTTTACATGGCACAGAAATTACATTCCTTGTATATTATCATAACTGCTTATGTCCCTGTAAGATAGAATTGACTTCTAATATTTGAGATATTAACCATATGATTGAATGATGATTACAATAACATGGAAGCATATAATAAATATTCCATTTGATATTATGATATACATTTTGCATGCTGAATAAATTTGAAATTTTCTGAAGAGGTCACATCACTAATAAATTAGAAATAGCATATGCCAAAGGTACACTTTCTGTGATCCAGGAAAATAATATCATTGTTTCATTATCAGCTTAATATGGTCCCACAACATCTTCTTTAAATTCTATATGGCAAAAACTGTGCTTATGATCCACATCATTTCTCACATCCATTGCAATGAAAATAAATATTGAATGCAGGTAACTGATTTACTTAGGAAACTATGTATTTATAAATATGCATATTTAATGGGTATAATACATATGCAAACATAAATATAAAATACATATGTGCACACCACTCATCTCTCAATGGGGTAAAGAAACAGAAAGTGTCTTTAGTTTATAACTTTGGTTTAACACTCAATTTTTGAGTATAAAATTGTCAGGTACAGTAAATATACTTTTCCTTGTAATAGTGAATAGTATATAATATCTGATATTCCAAATGTTTTCCCATTTACTGTTTTAATGCCCACTAAAATGTCATCAGTATATAAATTTTATTAGCAATGATCCTAGGAACATTTCCTGAAGATCTTTTCATGTATATAGATTGTTCATTAGTTTCAGAAGACGCCAAGGAATAGAATCCCTAATTTCATGCAAATAGATACCTGATTAAGAAGTTACCTTATTCACAGGGCAGATATACTTAATATTTGTGTCTCATTATGTGAAGGTCAGGGTCACAACATTTAATATTATCAATATTTTTTCTCTTAGGTTTCCTGTCAATGTTATTTTGTTTATGTTGATTTGTAGTTCTTTTAACAAAGTATATTGAATATTTTGTGTATTTTAGAGTTTTATATCATGTATATAAAAATATTTATGTGTTTTAAGTTCTATTTGACTTATTTTTATGTGTTTGCTTAGGTCTTAATAAAACAAAAAAGAGACTTACTGTCTTAGTCAGGATTTATATTCTTGCACAAACAAGGTCAAGAAGCAAGTCAGGGAGAAAATGGTTTATTCAGCTTACATTTCCACATTGCTCTTCATCACTAAAGGAAGTTAGGACTGGAACTCAAGCAGGTCAGGAAGCAGAAGCTGTGGCAGAAGCAAAGCCTGCTTTGCCTGGCTTGCTCAGCTTTCTTTCTTATAGAACTGAAGACTCCCAGCCAGAGATGGTACCACTCACAAGAGGCCCTCCCCTCTTGATCACTAATTGAGAAAATGCCTTACAGCTGGATCTCATGGAGGTATTTCCTCAACTGAAGCTCATATCTCTGTGGTAACTCCAGCCTGTGTCAAGTTGATACACAAAACCAGCCAGTACACTTAAAAAAAAAGAGAGAAAATGAAGTAAGCTGAGATCATAGTGGTCTCCTGTGGGGCAATGCCCAATGTCAAGGAATTGATCCAAATCACCTTAACTTGAATGGAGACCATATGCAAAAGTGCCACTGTCACATTAAAATTTCACAATTGAAGTTTCAATGTACCCATTGTATTTTCATGTGAATTTGAGATTAATATGATACATTATAGGAACTACAGTATTGATGTACCTAAGAAAATTCAAATTTGACTTGCATCACACTATCAGTGATTGTAACAATGAACAGTCATTTCCTTGGCCATGTTTTTGTAAAAATTTTTTATCAAAACCGCACAGGTTTCTTCCAAGTTGTTTTGGTCTTTGGTGAACCCGACTTCTTCACCTGATGCCAACTTTTGAACTACCTCAATTAGGCCTTCCTTGTGACTGTGAATAAAATCATACATAACAGCATCATTTTTGATAAATTGATGGGTGTTTGTCTCTTTCTAGTTTGCTCATACCTTAACCCCATGGGCTTGCTTATGATGAACCACTGTTGCAATATAGAAAGCTTTGAAACTTGACCTTTGCTATCACATTATTAGCATCTTCTGGATATATGTTTTATCCCTAGGCTCCATGCAGATTTTCACATCCAGAGTTCTACAACTGGGCCTTGCAATAGTAGTTTCACAAATCTTTACATGTGTCTCATTCATGCCCCTAGATAAGAATCATTGCTGTGAGGAAAAAAAAATGTCCTGGCCGCATGAGAAGAAACTCTCATTGCTTTTCATTGAATTAATTTACTTAAATATTCAAATTGTGAAATACCTACTTCCCAAAAGATCATGCTCTTCTCTATTACTATTTAAAGTTAATTTCCCTTTCTCTATCAACAGCAAGATTAAAAATATACCTTCTCATCTCTAATTATTTGACTTACAATTATATGAGATTACGATACGTGACATGCTCAGTTTCAATCTCTCTCTGATTTGAGATACATGATACCACACTCTATTGCCATGCTTGCTTCTGCAAGGCAACTATCACTCCCAGGCAACTAGTCATGAGACCATCAGAGAGACCACCAGTGCTCTGCAGTATACTCCATTGTAGACAAATGTTTTCATATTTGTGTTTAGTTTTGCAAGATATATCATGTTTATAATGAGTCCGTTTTTGTACATCAAATATACATTTCATAATAAATAGATTAAATGTTAGAAAATTTTAAACAGTTGCAGATTAATGCTTATATTCCAGGTTTTAGTGTATGTAATTTTGGTAGGTGCAGCCATGGTGGTCTATAAGCATACCCTTTTACTCATATTTATATTTTAATCATTCTACATTTAAGGGGATGCTATAAAAAAGAATTTTTCAATCAAAGACATAGTATATATAGATTAATTAAAATTTCATGAATAAAAGAAAAAATTGAAGTAAATCTCCAAAAACAAGTGTTTTCTATTAATAAAAATGTTAACCATCAGTTCTATGAATCAACATGGAGCATGAAATTTTTTGATGTCAACAATCAGTCCTATGCATCAACATGCAATATGAATTTTCTTGTCAACCAGTATTTCAGATAATAAGACTTTCAAAACATTCATCATTATTTTTCACATCTTGTCTAATATATTCAGCACAGATTTTCTGTAAGCTTTCAGAATCACTGAGGGTTCTTTTGAATGGACTATTCAGAAGGGTGACTGTACTAAGGTCTTAAGATACTGTGATCATTAATAGGCAGTATGACTTAAAAATTATTTTAATTTGTCTGCTTAAAATCCTGATGCTTAAAGTTCATGGTCATAAAGAGTAAGCAGAATGCATTATGTAATAGAGTAATAAAGAGTAATTAAATGCATTATGCATTTAATTTTGTATTCTGTTAGGGCCACAATAATAAAAAATGGCCATGATTTAAACAAGGTGGACATTTCTTGTATGATATAGCAGCCTAGAACTGTAAGTGTTGGAGTGAAGTTTAGAGATCTTGTTGCCATAACTCAGTTTTGCAGTGCCCACTTCAGGTTCTGTGAGAAGCATTGGATAATTGATATTTTTATACTTTTTTAAGTTATCAGGAGTAAAAAAGAAATTAAGACATGATATATTTTATTTTGTATTTCTCATAATAATTACATGTGATTACTGAATTATGTAAAGACCTAGTGCATTGTGGACTCACCTTTGAATGTGCAGCTATTGATTCTCAAAATAGTAGCGCATCAATGAGAAGGAAAACAGAAGAGCTATAGAGACACAATAATCATTTCTACATGTGTGCACTTTACAATTTTAATATTTACATTCTTTCATTCTCTGATATTGAATTTAGTATATTTTTACATATATTAATGGAACACATCAATAAAGACATTAATTTATTATATTTTTATTATGCAACTATTTTATATTTTTCATATTTAGTATCTTTTACACACATACATATATACATAATAAAAAATCTATGTAAAACTCTAAGAGAAATAATTTTTTCCATTTCAACCTTCATTGCTAACCCAGTTAGATAAAATATTTTTAAAATGCCAATTACCTTCTGAATATAGTAGTTACTTCCCAGTAGTTCTTGTAAGTTATCATCTTAAAATCAGGAATGCTTGCATTCTTTAAATTAAAATTACCCTTTCAGCTTGCGTGCTCCAGAACTCCTAAGGCACTCATCTTCAAAGTCGTTTCTCTGCTGGATAGTTGTCTGCACAGCATTTTATAGAGCTCATGTTCATTCATTATTACATGGACCTAACGAAGTTCTTTCTGCAATTGCCAGTCCTGTAGCCTGGGGAGTTTTATTTTAAACCTTCTGAAAGTTACATTTCCATTTAGCAACATATCATGTATTTCAAAGATAATCTGAAACTAATATTAGAAACCACCTCTCCAAAGTTACAAATCATCTAATAAAATAGATTTTAACACAAAGCTTGTATTTCTAATAGTAATGTAAACAAGGATCACAATGTATCACTCAGGGAAGTATCCATAGGAACACATAAATCATGATTTTTCTAAGAAGTTTCTTAAATGATTTCTCTTTTTTTCCAGTAACATTGCATTGCAGTGATTTGTTTTTTGAAATCTTCATTAGATATTTTCTTTATTTACATTTCAAATGTTATCTCCTTTCCTGGTTTCCCATCTGAAAACTCCCTATCCCATCCCCCACCCCCCTGCTCACCAACCCACCCATTCCTGCTTCCCTGTTCTGGCATTCCCCTACACTGGGTCATCGGGCCTTCACAGGACCAAGGGCCTCTCTTATTATTGATGCCCAACAAGGCCCTCCTTTGCCACATATGCAGCTAGAGCCATAGGTCCCTCCATGTGTACTCTCTGGTTGGTGGTTTAGTCCCTGGGAGCTCTTGCTCCAGCCAACCATTGGACTGAACACAGGGTCCCCAATGGAGGTGCTAGATAAAGGAATGAAGGAGCTGAAGGGTTTTGCAGCCCCATAGGAGGAATGATAACTATGTTAAAACTTACAAAAGCTAAGTAGCAAGTATGGCAAAGTGGGAACACTTGAATCAAACTGAGAAGGGAAATTAGAATAGACATCAGGAGTAGATTAGGGGAGGAAACTTGGTGAGAGAGGGGGTTGTGAGGCAATCATGAGGGGTCAAGTGTAGGGAGGACTAACACACACCACACACACCACACACCACACCACACACACACACACACACACACACACAGACACACACACACAGAGAGAGAGAGAGGGGAGAATCCTTTCAATGAGATGGAAATCCAGGACAATGGAAACTCCAGGAATCTATGACAGTGACCATAGCTCGCTAAGAGAACCAGAAATGGGAGATAATAACCTGAAATATCCACCTCCTACAATCAGGCAAGATTTCCAATGGAAAGTTTGAGATAGCAATCCAGGTACAAAACCTTCAACCCTCAGTTTGTCCTGTCTTCAAGATGGGCAGGGAAATATGGAACAGACATCAAGGAAACGGGAACCAATGACTGGTGCAGCTTGAGGCACATGTCATGAGGGGGACCCCACCCCTGAGATTATTAATGATACTCCTTAACTCTACTTGAAGCCAAGAGTCCAGCATAAATATCATCTTAAAGTCTTATCCCAGCAGCTGATAGAAACAGATGCAGAGTCCCAGAGACAAACATTAGGCAAAGCTTGGGGAATCCTGTGCAAGAATGGGAGGTAGGAATTTAGGAGCTAGGGATGTCAAGGACACCACAAGAAAACCTACAAAATCAACTAACCTGGGTCCCTAGGAGCTCACCTAGTCAGAACTACCAATAAGAGAGCATACATGGGATGGATCTATGACCCTATGCATGTATAACAGATGTGTAGCTTGATCTTTATTTGGGACCCCTAGAAATAAGAGCAGGGGCTATCTCTGACGCTGACGCCTGCCTTTGGCTCCCTTTACCCTAACTGAGCTAGCTTGTGTGGCCACAATAGAAGAAACTGGGCCTAGTCCTCCATCAACTTGATATGGTAAGGACAGTTGATATCCATGGAAGGCCTCCCATTGTTCCAAGAAGGGGAGTGGAGTGATAGGAGCAGACATCAAGGAAATCGCCAACCAATGACTGGTACACCGTGAGGCACATGTCATTAGAGGGTTGAGAGAGAGACGGACTGAGAGGAGAAAAGGGAGGGGGCACTGCAATAGGGATGCAAAGTAATGAAAGTAAATAATTAATCAGAAATAAAAGTAAAAGGAAATAACAAATGGAGTATATCACCTGGATTAGTTTTCTGTTTAAAGCAACATCAATTTTAGGCTAGCCATGTTTTTTTATTTAACCTTCAAAATTCAGTAATTCGTCACTTTTACTATGATAAATGTTAAGCTTGCTTTTTATTATTTCTACATATAATATATATTCTGTAGCCATCAAAAATACATTTATTAATATAAAGGATTTAAAAATGTTTTCATGAGGTTTCCATTTCTAAAAATACCTGAAAAGATCAATATGATCCATAAGTATTCTGTTTAACCCTGTTCAACTGTGGGCCTTATATGATAATAAAATATAGATGAATTTTATGGAGATCTGAGGACTGTCATTATAGACATAATGCAGGTTTGAGAATCATGTAGATTATTTATAGTGCAGAAAGTAATGATGTGAACATTGACCTGAGTGGTCTATATATGGTAAATGCTCACTTTCCCATTAAGTCTAGATAGGGCTATAGAGTAATAAGTGAAAAAGATAAAAGTAGAAGTATGTTTCATTTTTTTCTTTTTTTTTAGAGAGTTACAAAGGGTCTCTAGAGTCTCATGAATGAAGAAAGTTAAAAAAATAAAAGATACTGTGGGAGCAAGATTGGCAAGCCCCTCACTGTTTCATGAGAGGTAATGACCACTGCAGCTCCATGGTTGAAAACTTCATCCCTATTCCCAAGAAGCAATGCCATTGTCTCTGCTCGAGGGACTAAGACAGTTTGGCTGATGGTCAGCATTGGTGATAGTTACGCATCAGCCAGCCTCTGTACTGAGACTGGGGGGAGTTTTGTCAAGACCATCTTCAAGGCACCTCCACAACGTACAGATACTTGAACATGACCTCTGGGCATAGGCCAAATAAGTCTTCTTATCAGGAATTCAGTGGCCATCCATTAAAACCTACAACACAGTCTCCATTTGGATCCCTCCTGTGATCACATGACCACTTAGATCACTCTCCAGTGATCACATGAAGCATTTTTCTTTTCACAATTTTTCTGCATTTTATATATTGTTTTCACTTATTTTAGGTGTCAAATTTAGTAGGTTTTAACCAGTAATACAGTGTACTACATACCAACAAGCCTTAAAAGATTGTCAAAAATCACGTGATCATTAACTGTAATAAACAACGTATAATTTAAATGAAGATGCATTTTTTACTCTAGTCTGAAATAAGGACTGTCATTTTGATATACCTTAAATTAATTATTAATTAATTAATTTACATCCTAAACTCTGTCCTCCCTTACAGTGCTCCTTCCACTATCTACCCAACCCTTCCTCTGAGAGGGTGTGATGGGTTCAGTCCGATGTATCCCTGAACTCTGGTTCTTCAAGTCTTCAGAGATAGGTACATCCTCTCCCTCTGTGTCCAGACAAGGCTGTCCTTGGTCCATCCTGTGTATGCTCTTTGGTGGATGGCTCAGTCTCTGAGAACTGCTAGGGATCCAGGTTAGTTGACACTGTTGGTCTTAATGTAGCGTTCCTATTCTATTCGGGGCCATCAATCCTTTCCCTAACTCTTCTGTAAGAGTCCCCAACCTCTGTCCAATATTTATTTAGATGTGTGTATCAGAATTTGTTTCAGTCAATTGCTGGGTAGAGCCTCTCAGAGGACAATAATGCAAGGTTCCTGTCTGTAAGCATAATATAGTATCATTAATAGTGCTAGGGATTGGTGCTTGACCATGGGATGCCTCTCAAATTGGACCAGTTATTGCTTGGCCACTCCTTTAGTCTCTGCTCTTTCACTGTCCCTGAATTGCCTTTTGACAGGACAATGTTGGGTCAAAAGTTTTGTCGGTGTATTGGTGTCTTTGTCTCTGGGGGGTCCTGTCTAGCTAGAGGTGATAGATTCTTCTTTTTTTTCCCTTTCTTTCTTTCCTTCTTTTGTTCTTTTTATTCGATATATTTTTTATTTACATTTCAAATGATTTCCCCCTTTCTGGCTCCCCACTCCCTGAAAGTCCCATAAGCCCCCTTCCCTCTCCCATTCTCCCATCCACCCATTCCCACTTCCCTGTTGTGTTATTGTCCTATACTGCTGCACTGAGCCTTTCCAGAACCAGGGGCTACTCCTCCATTCTTCTTGGACATCATTTGATATGTGGATTATGTCTTGGGTATTCCAAGTTTCTAGGTTATTATCTACTTATCAGCGAGGGCATACTATGATTGATCTTTTGAGACTGGGTTACCTCACTTAGGATGATGTTCTCCAGCTCCATCCATTTGCCTAAGAATTTCATGAATTCATTGTTTCTAATGGCTGAATAGTACTCCATTGTGTATATATGCCACATTTTTTGTATCCATTCCTTCGTTGAGGGACACCTGGGTTCTTTCCAGCTTCTGGCTATTATAAATAGGGCTGCTATGAACATAGTGGAGAATGTATCCTTTCTTGTCTCCACTGTTAGGCACCGCAACAGAGATCTACCACATTGACCCTTGGGAGCTTCTCCAATCCCAGGTCTCTGGCACTTCCTAGAGATTCTCCGTATCACCCCATGACCCACTGAAGTATTTTATAACATATGTCAGTATAACCTGATACTGATAATACTCTAAATCCTTTCCTCTATAGTGGATATGAAATAGTTAATGGTTTTACTTTCTGGTTGATGGCTCACTGTACTGTCATTATGTATTATTTGTTGACAACACAAGTATCAATTTGAAATGCAGGAAAAGAGGTGGTAAATTATACATTCTACTATGAAATGGCAAAAGCTGAAAAGACCTCTTGCTTATGTTGAAAAAAAAAGCCTCTGTCCATTTCCTTTGCTAGCAATTTATGTAAACATTAATTTCAAAGTAAAACTTAAGAGTCCTATGGAAAGGCATGCTCACCATGTACTAGTTACTAATTATAACCTGGTTGAGCTAAATATTGTCACTCACAAGCTACACAAAGCAGCCCCTCCTGCATGTAAAGCACAAGAGACAGCAGAAACCCAGGGTAAACTGTGAGTTGGTCACCCAAGGTCTGGAACGTTGCCCAAGGGCAGAGTTTATGTTCGATTGGCATTTCTGATTAGTGAAAGGAATGTCAGCTCCATTTAGTTACAGCTTAGGTTAAATGTTTCAGTGGACTTCAGATTTGAATTTTCATTACATTTTTTAAGAACAAATATCTCTACTGAATGTGGTGTTATATACTTGATATCAATTCACAAAAGGCCATAGGTAAAAAAAAAAATAGCAAGTTTAAGGCCAGGTTAGGTTATATAATAAGCTCACATAGCCAATCAAGGCTATAGAGGAGACAGTCTCAAAACTTTAAGCACTAAAACCAAACAAAAATAATATTACTTCTCTTTATAAGTACTCAAAACACATGTTATAAAAAATAGTTATTTTCATAGTACTGTTGTGTATAAAACCATTTCTAAATATAATAAATAATAAATTAATAATAAGTATTTTTTTAGCTATTATTGTGATGGTCAGGCTGAAACTATGTGTTTGCCTTTATCAGGAAAAGTATGTATAATGCTTAAAATATTTTAATCTGGATAATCTTTCTATTTTATATGCTAGATAAACTGGTAAAAATGACTGAGGAACAAAGGCACCTTTTAAAGTTAATTAGTTAAGACTGAATTACTCATAGATGATTTGTTGTACCTGATATATTCAATTTCCAATAGCTACCCTTGAAAGCTATCTCTAAAATTAAAAAATAATTAAACTCAGTCCAAACATATTTTGTTAATAATTATAAGACAACCCTTAATATCATAATACATGCAATTAAATATCACCTTGTAAATATACAGTCATAATGAATGTGTTGCAGATTCCATTATATTTCCATGAGGATCTATCGGTTCCATGATTTGGCAAAAGTATTAGCATTAATTAGCATATAGTTTTCCTCACTAATAGAATCACGGCTACAAACACACCAGTAAAGAAACTACAGGAAACTGTTATAGTTAGAGAATCCAAAGGGGACAAAAGCAGCTTCAACATTTTCCTGTAGAAAAGCATCCTCCTTCTTAATTTAAAAATTTAGGGACAGACACAGTATATTCCTGCCTATGATAGTGTATTTAGCTTTTTAAATCTCAAGTTCACATAATGAAATTAGTTATTTAATCATCATATAAATGATATGGTTCAGTGTTTTCTGCATAGAAAGCAAGTGGAGATATTTTAGGGTTGCATTCTGAGCAAAATCTCTAAGCTAATCTGCAAGTGAATTAGAAATAAGTGATTCTTAAGCTAATCAGTTGGAAACATAATGTGTCTCCCTCAGAGCTTGAAGAGCCTTTTCTCACACTGGTCATGCTTTCTGGAGTGGCACATTCTTTGTAAAAACACAAAGTACCTCAAATACAAATTTGGAAACCTTCAAACAGAGTGCATAAAACTGGGTTGCCATTAATTTTTTTCCATGATCTACTTCCACTCCGAGCATTTTTTCGTTGCCTATAGGTTTGCTTACAGTTAGGATCTTGTGTGTTCCATTCCTCTATGGTAGCATATCTATTGTTGTCATTTTTACCTTGTTCAGGCCTTGTGTGGCCAGCCATATTGATGACATCATGAGCATAGCTATTCTGACATTTCTAGGAGAAGAAGTCTTCCATCGAGCTTTGTCCCATGCGTCCCATGTGCATCTTTCCATTCCTGGTTTACATTGATCTCTCAGTCTTGCTTGCAAGATTTTTGTTAAAGATGTTTCACCTGAGTTGGCTGGCACAAGGTCACTTGTTTTCTGCGTCTTATGATTCATTGTGGTTTTCTGCAATAATCCCTCTCTGTTGCATGGAGACAATTCTTAACTTACCCATTGAAAATATAATATTCCATCTCATATGGCACTTAGTTTATAATTTACTTTATTTTCATTTTCTGTTTCGATCACTACTCAGCTTTAGTCATACACAGATATTGAGCACTTGAAGACCGACAGAAGCGCTGCAAGGAACACAGAACTTAATATTCTCTTTTCTTTTTGCAGCAGTCCTATTGTCCCATTCCAATATACACATGCAGCCAGGGCTGCAGCAGAGACCACAGATCTAATGGATAAGAGTACAGATATTATCTTGCTGTGCCATGTTATCTGAAGTTCTTGGCAGACACAGTGCTTAGTTTTCCTTTTTACTGGAGAATACACAATCTATTCCTCCTTTAACTCTTCCCATATCAATGATCCTTCAGTTGTTTTAATACCAAATGTGTGGGACTGTCTACATGTCTTTTCCTATTGTATCCTCACATATGGAGAGACTGTAGGAAAACTAATATCAACTAATAAATATTTTATTTATGTTTGGATGAGTAACGGAATAAATTCATGGGTGATCAATAAAAAATAAGCCATGAAATCCCAGATAACACAGTGGGATTTTCCATGTTCCAGTTGCCTCTGGGCTGCTGGAAATTCTGCTTTGTTCTCATGCTTGTTTAATAATTTCATTTTTAATCTCTTATTCTTAGTTTTGATGTGCATATTTCTTTTCTTCTTTTCCATATTTCCCCTCAAGGATCTATTTACATATTTGTTTTGTTAGATTGCAAATACTGCTGTTTCTTTTTTCCTCATTTTTTTCCCCGAAAAACTTCCCTCCATGTATAGATACACACCTGATTTGTATTTCATACTGGATTTCTGGATGCTAGGACCTTTGCAAGCCTTGGATTTAATTATATCCCATAGGAACTCATACCTTTATTCATGACAAGTAGATAAAAAAGAATAAGTATTTTATTTTGAAGATGGTACTTCTGCCAAAATAAAAGAATGTATAACCTTTCAATTTTCAAATAATAATAATATAAACATATGGAAGTTCAAATAGGAAAAAAGACAACATGTTCTAACTTGATTATATGTGAAAGATGAACATGCAAATGGACGATCCAGTTACAAAGGGAATTAACTACTGCCATATTCAAGGAATAGCATAACCCAAATCTGACAAAAGTCACTATCAGTGTCCTTAAGCTCAAAGACTAAAACAGAGGGAGAGATAACTGGAACATGAATTGAGTACTGTGTCTATTGCTTCATTTGGAGAACCAAAGAAGTTTTATTAAAGAAACCTGAATTTCTTGAGTTTCCCACATATAGAAGCAAGTATAAGTTTCTGGATAACTTAAGTTGTTGTATTCCTGACTGACCAAATACAATAAGGGAGAAAGCATACAAATAAAAGAAATTAGCAGATGACTGACATACATACTCATCAACAAGAAAGGCAAGGGGCACTACTCCCAAGAGGCTTTCATTCCTAAATATTTTTGTTTAGCAGAAATATTGTAAAGATGATTTTAATATTACACAAATACTTCCTATTTTGATTATGCCACATTTATGATATTACTAAAAAGCCTGTAGCTCCTCAGTCATGTTAGGTAAAAAAAAATAAAATAAAAAAAATAAAGTAAAACTTAATTGATAACTCAAGAATGCTCACCCATTTAAAGTTAGGCATGATCAGAAAGTTCTGGTGAGCATTTTATAAGACTTAGACTAGAAATAGTAATTTTATGGTACCCTTTGCCACATATACATGACTTCCTGATCTGGCGTCAATGAGAGAAGATGCACCTGCACTTAACCCTTGAGATGCATGAGGCCCAAGGGAATGGGGAGGCTTGGTGCGATGTGTGGGTTTGTGCCGAGGTGTGGGGTTATGAGGACAGCCTCTTGGAGAAGGGGGAGGAGGAATTGGATGAGGAACTCTCTGAAGGAGGCTCAGAAGTAGGAAAATGACTGGACTATAAAAAAGATTAAGTGTAATTAAAAAATTAACTTTAAAAATGTATAAGAAATGATTTTGAAGGATTATTGGATCTATAAGTAGCATTCAATGATACAGATCTTTAAACTCACATCATAGTGATCATATGCCTCTAAACATCTAATTTTTGAGTATTTAATATTTGTTTTAAATATTCACAATGTAATAACTTTAATAAAAACTGAAATAATTGATATTGTGTGACATTTGAATGGGATCTGTGAACAAATGTCTGCTGTTTGAACAGGAAAATGAAGACAGAACACAAGAAGTGAGCAACAATTATGGTTTTTATCTAGTCTGACCTCAGCAAAAATTTGGAAGGTGCTGTGATGCATTTCAGGAAACATTAGTCTAATGTTTTCTTCACTTTAATGATAAAACATAAGAATGTTCTATTATGTCCTAAAATCTTGCTCCTCCAAAAACGAAATGTAATGCCAGTATTCATTAGAATGTTTTTGGTAATTATGGAAATGGCAGAGTATAATAGAGCCCAAATTGGTGTTCTCATTTGTTCAATTAACCAGACATAACATAACTTGCAAGGAAGCTTTTAAAAGTTACAACATTTTGAAAAGAGTTTTATGTTGAATATCTCTGCACCAAACTATGAGTCATAATGCAATCAAGATCAAGACACTACTAAACTCCTAAAAAATATTTTAAAGAGTTTTTGAAACTTTCCTTCATCATTTGAAGGACTTGGTTGCATTTGCTCTTTGTTGTAGCATTTTGTGTATACAAGTGAAATATAAATTTTGAGAAGCCAAATTTTGTTATAGAAATACTTAATCTCAACCATGGGCTTCTACCCTGCTTTTCATTATTCTATTCCCACATAAAAGACACACATTGCCTTTAATTTATAATTAGCCTTTATCAACACTAAGGCTGGGCAGATAGCTACCCTCTATGCTATTAAAATCAACTTTCTTATCAATAACTCCTAATTATTAGCTAGTATGTTCCATCTGGGCTTAACTTCAATTGGTTAGCAGTCATTGTCAAAAACTTAGGATTCTTACCCAATGGTATCTTCTCCTCTCTCTACCTTCCACTTTTCCACTCCTCAAGCCCAGGAAGCCATGCCTCACCTATCTCAAATCTACCCAGGTTTAGATTGTAGTTATCTTTATTTAGCCATCAGAAATAACTTGCGACAAAGTCACATAGCCTTACTTAGATCTATATGTGGACTCTCTTATCTCTGCAGACAAGCAGGCCTTATGGGCCAATATTTAGCATTATAATACAAGCAACACCAGACCACTTCACTACGGAATTCTCCATCTCCTATTTGCTAACTTAATGACATATATATATACGATTATTATGCTATCTTAATATCTGATATCATTGTATTATATATCAAAACACATATTAATATTTTAATATTAATCTGAGATATACCATATAAAAACAAAAATGTTTATGTATACATATATGTGTGTATATATAATATACATGATAATATTTGTATGTATATATGTAATATATATATATATATATATTGTATGCCCATAACATTATAAAATATAGTGGAAACTAAAAGCAAAAATATCATGTCACATTTTGTTTTCTGTTGTTTTGCTTTGTTTTGTTTTTTTTTATTATTACTAATATTACTATTGTTTTACTTATTCACTTAACATCCTGCTCATTTTCCCCCCTCCTGGACATCCCCTCCCACATTCCTTCCTCCCATCCCCCATCAACCTTCCCCTTCTACTCTGAGTTGGTGGAGGCACGCTGGGTATCCCCCCCCCCAACCCCTGCCACATCAAGTCTCTTCAAGGCTAAGTGCATTCTCTTTCACTGAGGTCAGACAAGACAGCCCAGCTAGAAGATCATATCCAATGGACAGACAACAGCTTTTGGGTTAGGCACAACTCCAGTTGTTTGGGATCCACATGAAGACAAACCTGCACATTTGCTACAAATATAGAGAGAAGTCCAGCCTAGGTCCAACCCTTGTATGTTATTTGGTTAGTTGTTCAGTCTCTGAAAGTCCCAAGGGTCCAGGTTAGTTGACTCGGTTGGGCTTCCTGTGGAGTTCCTATCCCCTCAGAGGCTGCAATCCTTCTCCTTCCTCCTGTTCTTCCATAAGAGCCCCAAAGTTCCATTCACTGGTTGTAGACATGTGCATCAGTCTGAGTCAGCTCCTAGGTGGAACTACTCAGTCCAGCCTTGCTAGACTCCTGTCTGCAAGCATAACAAAGTATCATTAATAATGTCAGGGATTAGTGCTTGCCTATGGAATGGTCTGAAGACTGGCAGGTTTGTCTCCATCTCCCCATGCCTGCATTTCTTTTAGGTATGGTTTGCATCAAAACCTTGGGGATGCATTAGTATCCCTATCACTCTACTGGGTTTCCTGCCTGGCTACACAGGAGGTACCACCTTCAGGTTCCATATTCCCAATGCTGTGAGTCACAACTAAAGACAACCCTATTGATTCTTGTGTGCCTCCATTAACACAGGCCTCTTTTTCTTCCTGGAGGTGACCCCCACCTTCCAACCCCCAGTTGTAGATTTCCACTCATTCTCATGGCCATCTCACCATTCTTCCTGTCCTTCCTCACACCTGATCCTACCCCCTTCCTATCTCCATCCCCTCTCCCACCTAGTTCTCTTCCTCCATCTGTCTCTTATGACTATTTTATTCCCCCGTCTAAGTGAGACTAAAGCATCATAGCTTGTGCCTTCGCTCTTTTATGCTTTAGTTTAATATCATTCACAGATTTTTGCCCAGTGTGTGTGGGATTGAGATCACCAATTAAGGCCATATGATAGGTCATCACTGGAAAGGGTATATGTTCAGAACCTTGAGAGTCAAAGGTGAATGGATGTGCAAAATTAACTCATGGTTTCCTGAAAAATATCAATGAATTCTTAAGAGAAACTAACATATCAACCTTATATTCTAGGGATTTTGTGGATAGCATAATAAAATAATTCAGTAGGAAATGGAAACAAAATAAATGAAATGCATAGTGAATTATTTAAGTTCCTGAATAATTTAAAACGCTACTGATGCTGTTTAAAATCAGATTTACTCGCTGAGGAAAGGACTTCAGAGAGTATACTTGATGCTGAAAGATAACTGAAAATCAACTAAATGAAGTTGCGTGAAGGACCACCTCTGAAAGATCATATTAAATACATGTAGCACTCTCAAAATTCAAGTTCAGAAAACAAACCAAACAAAACTTGACTTATTAAGGGTTTCTGCAGCCCAGCCCTGGACATATTACAGTAGTAACATTTACTACTTTAATATCAAGACTTAACCTCTTAACTTTGAGGAGTAAGTTAGTCATTACTCTGTGCATTGTGGGTCTTGCTGAACAGTTATTTTATATGCATATCAAAGTGCAGAGTGAACTTGCTTCTCTACCTACACTCAAAATGGGGACAGATGGTGCTAGTACAATGAGTCTGTGAAGGTGAACAGTGTGCAGGAAAAACATTTATTAAAAAAAAAACACAGTTTAATACAGAGTAGCAGAAGCCCAGAGTAGATGAAGATGTATCATTTAACCTTGTTTCTGTTGAGTGCTGCAAGCCCCTCTAAACTTTTCCTCATCCTCTGCTCCATTTCACACTAAGATATTTACAAGTGCAGTAACAAAGGAACAAGAATAAACAAGTAAAAAGTTCAATTTAGAAAACGTTGAGTTTAACTACTGGTGAAAAAACCAAGTATCAAGGAAACGATGCCTAACTCTGTTCTGCTGTGCTCCTAGATGGCTGCCGAATGCAGTTGTCATCAGAGAGGCTTCATCCAGCACCTGATGGAAACAGACACAGAAACCCACACCCAAACATTAGCTGGACCTTGGGAAATCCTGATGGAGAGGGGGAAGAAAATTGAGGGAGTGAGAGGGGTCAAGGTCACCATAAGAAAACCCACTGAATCAACTAAGCTTTATGGACAAGGGTTCCAGAGACTGACAATCAGGGAGTCTGCATGTGCCTAACTGAGGCCTTCGTTCTATATGTTATAGTTGCATAAATTGGTATTTTGGTGGGACTTCTAACAGAGGGAGCAGGGTCAGTCTCTGATGCTTTAGTCTGCTTGTAGTCTTGGGTTGCCTAGTCCAGATTTAATATAAGGGAAGGGACTAATTTTATTGCAATTTAATATGCCATCTTTGGCTGATATCTCCGGGAGGCCCACCCTTTTCTGAAGTGAAACTGAGAAGGGTGTATTGGGAAGAAGGAGGTGGCAGGGATATTGAGGTAATGGATGGATGAGGGAGAAAGAGAAACTGTTGTTAGATGGAATATATGAGAGGATAAAGTAATAAAAACTGAAAATGTTGCATTTATATTAAAAAATAATTGTGAGTATATAATACCTATACATATCTATACAGATGCCAATTATCTTTTAATGCAAGCCATAGTGACCACAGATTACTCGTTACCAGAACATTCTAAGAGTAGGCCTTCGTTTCATACTGCAGTGGAAGAAATGCCTTAAAATATTCTAGCTTAGTACATGTTTAACATCTCAGTCAGCAACACGGCCTGGCTCCTATGGCGTAAAACTCTAGGTATTAGAAAAATCTCAACGACCTTAGCTGTACTGGCTAGTTTTGTGTGTCAGCTTGACACATGCTGGAGTTATCACAGAGAAAGGAGCTTTAGTTGGGGAAGTGCCTCCATGAGATCCAGCTGTGGAGCATTTTCTCAATTAGTCATCAAGTGGGGAGGGCCCCTTGTGGGTGGTACCATCTCTGGGCTGTATTCTTGAGTTCTATAAGAGAGCAGACTAAGCAAGCCAGGGGAAGCAAGCCAGTAAGAAACATCCCTCCATGGCCTCTGCTTCAGCTTCCTGACCTGCTTGAGTTCCAGTCCTGACTTCCTTTAGTGATGAACTGCAACGTGGAAGTGTAAGCTCAATAAACCCTTTTCTCCCCAACTTGCTTCTTGGTCATGATGTTTGTGCAGGAATAGAAACCCTGACTAAGACATTAGCTATCAAACTGTTGATGTTGTTTATGTCCTAGGTTGTATTTAGAGGATCAGCCTAGGCATCTTCAGGAGGAGAATAGAAACAAAAGAAGAAAAATGTAGCACGTCCTGATATTTAAGAACTTTCACAGCCTCTTCATATAGTGAGCTTTCAGGCTTGCGAATGAAACAATGGATCTAGTGCAAGCTTCAAGACCACGAAGATGACTGTCTGGCATTGCAGAGGCTGGTAGTACATTGAGTTTAAAATTATTTAATGGAGTGTTAAAATAATTTTATTATTTGTCAGATCCAAATCAGCCTGTATTCCTAAACTTATTTTCTCTCTTTGAGAACACCCAAAATACTGTGTCTATAGCTACAAGCTCGAAATTTTATTTTATTTAAACTCACTATCAGAAGCTATCAGCATTTTAAAAACTCAGGCTCCCACTTGTTAAAATAAAATATCTGTCATAATAAGATAACCACTATAGAAGAGATTCCCAGGAAAGTTCTTGGACATGTAAGTAGGGAGAAACTGTTAGCCAAAGATAAACAATGTATGTGCATGAGAGAAGAGAAACGGGATGCTATTCTTTAGACTCAACAAATCCTTTTACTAAACATAATTGAAGGCTATTTCTGTTGCATGAATATTGCCAGTGTCTACTACTTTTCCAGTATATTGAAATCTATTCACTCGTGATCTGATCTTGAAGACAATAACTAAATAGAATACTGTATTGTCCATTCATCTAAGAATGGCTTTCTATTTGATTAACAAATAATATGTTTAGATGATGCTTTTGGAACATTTTCTGAGAGGAAACAGTTAAACAAAAAGTACTTGGGAATTAAAAATCACCACAAAGCTAAACAAATGGAAGGGGTGACACTATATATTACAAAATTGTGTAATACACAAGTAATGATAAGGTTGCATGAAGCTTATGAAGTTATCGGCTTGAGTTATAAAGAATTATATTCCAACTAAGAAAAAAAATGTGCATTTGTTCACCACCCTTAAGATGAATCTGACCCTGCAGACTTCCCAGGGACTAAACAACCATCCAAAGAATACACACTGATGGACCCGTGGCTCCAGCTGCATATGTAGCAGAAGATTGCCTTATCTGGCATTAAAGGGAAGGGCGGCCCTTGGTCTTGTGAAGGCTTGATACTCCAGTGTAGTGGAATTCTAGAGGGGTGGGTAGGTGGGGGAACATCTTCATGGAGGCAGGAGGAGCTGGAGTTAGATGGGGAATTTTCAGAGAGGAAACTGGGAAAGGCCATAACATTTGAAATGTAAATAAACAAAATAACCAATAAAAAATAAAAGACCAATCTAATTTTCTCATCATAGGTTCTTAAATTTGATGTGATAATAACACATGGGTGAAATTGACAGGAATGTTAAATTAGTTCATAAATATAATTTTGTACTTGATTCTCACCATACACAGATTTATTATATACTTGTATATATATATATATATGCTGATATATATTCATATATACAACTTATATTTTATAAAACTATGCCTATTGAATCAATATGTTTTATATAATTAATAATAGAATCAATTCATCAATATTTAAAATTGTAAAATGTATTAACTGGAAATAATTTTAGAATATTTATCAAAAGCTCTTCAAATTTGAACTTTCTGCCTCATGTTTTGGCTCAACAACTGTGAACTGATTCAGTTTTCTTTTCTGGATCAAAACATCTCGAGTAAATCCCAGAACAAATACATTAGAAGCTCTAGTTAGCAATCATGAGATTTTGTATCCGATATAAGAAGGTTGATTCCTCATTTCTGCCCTCTAGCTTAAGAAGAATAAAACAATTAAAAATCTATTAACTGTTTTATGGAAATGTGATAGTACTTGTAACTAATATATTTTAATGTAATTTATTTGCTATTTTATACACAATCATAGGTAGCATAGATTTTCCAAATGTAACTGTGGAACAACTCATGATGTTTCTTAGAATGTTACATCAATAACTATGAATGCACTTTGGGGAATGCAAACAGACTATTGATGTAGTCAAAAAGCTCAGTAACACAACTTCATCATTCGCAAAACTATTTATTAATTTTTAGGAGCAAAGAATTTAAAAAATTAAAGGTAGCAAAAAGGCATTAATTAAATTTCCTCTCTTACATTTGTTACCATCGCACCTTTAAAGTAACATTGGAACTTTTAAAATTTGTATCAATACTGTTTCCAAGACAAGACATGAAAGGTGAAGGACTGAGAAAAAGCCCCAAGATTTATTAGTTACTATATAAAGCTGAATCTTGATTTTCTGTAGAAATACAGAATTGGAAGAACTGCATGTCACAGGGATTGGAAATTAATCTAGTAGATAATTTTTAAACAACTTCTCTACTAGGTGGAAAATGAAACAGTCGAGAGATAAGTCAGAGATTATCTAGCTTAGGTATGTCAAGAGGAGACAGAGAAATGTTCCAGACAGAACTTAATCACAAAAGAAAGTCCAACAAAGATTTCTGTCAGAGTTCTGAAAATTATTACCCTGGAGCCCATGGAAACCAGAAATTATCCCTCTGTGTGTCTCCATTTTCACATCTAAGAGAGAAAAGTTTAAGTCTGACAGCCAAGACACTGATGAAAATTCTTTTCTTAAGATTTCTTTTCCTGAAATTGTAGTATAATATATAATATGGGCTGTAATAAATAATGAGGGTTTTTGATATGATGATTTCCTTTGAGAGTGAAATTCATTGGACAGCATAGTCTACTTAAAAGTTAGATTTCTCTGAGACAAAACTGTGCAGATGTGACAGCAGATGTGGTTATTTTTGTTTCCAAGCAGACATGCATCTTTGAAAACCATGGCATTTGGAGACTTTAACGTTAAGTTTACTGTCTTACTTTTTCCCTATGAAATAGTACTTAAGAATTATATGACTTTAGACATGTACTTTAATGAAATATTTATATATTATCTATGTTCTAAAAGGAGAATTATTTATTTTACAAAGTTTTGAGTGAAATAATGTAAGACAGTTTACATGACTTAATATATTGTTGCTAAATTTTCATTACCATTTTCTTACAGAACTAAAAGTATATGTTTATGTTTTCACTATTAATATGGACACTAACTTCTAATAAATAACTATAAACAATGCAACTTGTTTCTCTATCAGGTTTTTCCCCAATACTTTAAAAATTGATTATGTTCCTTAGATATTTGCAACATAGCAATCCTGAAAGTAAAAAAATGCTTTCTAAGAAAGTCTAGCACAGTTATGAGAGCAGCAATCTTCAATAGAATTGCTCTTTGCATGTCACAGTTCTGCCACCTCAGAGACAAAGAAATAAACCATAATCCTAAGTGAATTATCTCACTTTGCCCTCCACCTCTCTACTTGTTGTGGGACTATTCGTACACTCAGTACACCATTCTCTTTTTGTCACCCTATTTTGCATATGACTGTTTCACTGTTTCAAGATATCTTTTCCTTTTATTGGAAAGATTCTTTTGTCACAGATACTATACTGAAGACTGTTCCCCCCACCATCCTAAGAAGTTTATAAAATGTCATCATAAGACATAATGAGTAAAGTCTGAGGAACTCCACTCCCCCATTTGTGCTGCCAATGTCTTACCTTGTTTTAACATTACAACATTTTCATTACCTTTCAAATTAGTATCGTTTCAAAGAAGTGCATCTTGTTAACGAACCGATGTTATATAACCATTAAAAAATGTCTCCTTCCTTTATTAACTGAAAGTTTCATAACTTTTACTTACATTTTTTGGATTCTTAAACAGTATTCATTATCGTGGGTTTGAAAAAATGATTTTCACATTTGATTATTTATCTTAACTCTTTTTATGTATTTTTATTTTTTCTTAGATATATTCTTTTTATATAATTTTTATTTTCAATATTATTTGTTTACATTCAAAATGATTTTCCCTTTCCCGGTTCCCCCTTAACTCTTATTTTATAGGTTATATAGAACCAAACTATGCTAAAGTATTCATTACTATGAAATAAAGACTTTATTAATTCTTGTTTTTTGGGGAGGGGCAAAAATCTTATTGCTGCCATTCCTGTTGGTGGACACTGGTGGGCTGGGGATTGGAATTGGGGGGGGGGGGGTCACAGCATCTTCTGGAACAGCCTCATCCACTTTCCTGAGCTCTGCCTCTGTCTGTTGCAATTTAGCTTCATCTGCCTTCTGGACCTCAAGGGGCATCTTTGCTGAGTAGCCAGAGGCAGCAAGGCACTCCTGCAGCCACTGAGCCTATCCCTGGGCCTCACTTCACTTGGCCTGCAGCCTGCGCAACTAGCAGACTGGGTTCACTAGCCCCTGCAGCTGCAGGTGATTGGAGCAGTGGTCTGAAGCCACAGCCACAGCGCAGCCCTGTGGTGCAGGAGCACGCAGGGCCAGGAGAGCCACCACACTCCACTGACCAGAGCCTGCACATAGTCAGACACTGCGGAAACCAAGGCACCCATGGCCTCATCAGCCACTTCCAAGAAGCAGTAGGGCCTGGTCCGGCTCAGCATGTTGTAGGCATGCAGGGGGAGCACAGCTACAGTGACGCTCAGCGCTAGCTCCATAGCGGCTTCACCTTCAGGGTCCTTCCAGGAGCACTCTGAGGGCTCTCGGTAGGGGGTAATACAAAGCTAGCAGGAGCTTTGGGTATCCACCTGGGCAGCCCCTGGAATAGCTCCTCTGTGACAAAGGGCACGAAGGGTCAGAGCAGCCTCAGATCAACATCCAGGCAAGTGTAGAGGGTTTGTGGAGCACATTCTGCTGCTACCTGGTCCACGCCATTCAGCACAGGTTTTAGGCACTCCAAGTAGACGTCACAGTGAGCCTGCTGCGGATACAGCTGTCCACCAGGCTCTCTTGCCCTTCAAACTTGGAGGTTAGTGAGGGCACAAAGCCCTTCCCAAGGCTGTGCAGGGAAACCTTGGTGACATTCCAGAGTTTGTCGCAGAAATGACGGTATTGCAGGATCCTGTTCATATCCAGGTCGATGTCTCGACCTTGGGAGGTGTAGCCACAGAGTCCAAAGCGTAAGCACCAGTGCCATACTCAGGAATCCCTGCTGGAAAGTCAGTCCTCTGTCCTTCTTTGGCTTTCTCTACCTCACTGGGATCCAGGTTGCTCTTTAGTAGTTGGTCATGGAGATCCTGTAAGGAAACTCCATGGATGATATCCAGGGGGTCGATAAATTGCCAAGAGACATGTTCATCGTCCTGCCATGAGTATCACGCACGATTGCATGGAGATAGACCTCTCTGAAGAGCAATGTCCCAGTGAGCTTCAGGTGGAGCATGACCATCTGGGCCACCTAGAAAGAGGATATCATGGCCTATCTCCAGCAGGGTCCCATGGTAGAACACGCCTAGGTCTTCTGGCTGATTGGGTAAGCCAAAAATGGAGAAGGGAAAGAGACTGGAAGAGAACCAGGAGTCTAACACATCTTCATCTTGCTGAAGGCTAACCTTGTCAGGGGACACTCCAAACTCCTGTGCTGCCTTCTCTCGGGCTACTTCTTCAGTGTGTCCGCTTATCCAGTACCATCTGTCAGGGTCCTCACAGGAGGTACCACAGGGTTATGGACTGCAATAAAGGGATTCGTTGGTCCCACCACAGCTGCTAAAAGATGCACTAGTCTCAGATGTTGTCCATTCACGAATGCCCCGTCCGTTCATGGTCACACAGATCACCGAAGCACTGGCAGCCTGGGTCATCTCCCCACAGCGCATGTACCACTGAAGCCTTAACAGAGACTCCACCACATCCTTGGAGCGGTTGCAAAGTGGTACTACCATGCGGTGGTCCTTCATGCCACAGAACAGACTCTGTTCCTGCAGTGCCAACAGCACAGCCTTTCTGACGTCACCCTGGGCAGGCCCAGGAAAGGTGGAGGTACATTGACAAGGGCCCTCTTTGAGTCCATGATGCTAATGGCCTTGAGCCCACGTCATTGCCCAACCTCATAATCATTCTGGTCATGGGTCAGTGTGATCTTCACTTCCTGGCACCTGTACCAAACTACATGTCCAGAAATTCATCAAAGACGATGGGAAGGCTCCAGGACAAAAACAAGTGAAGGATACACTTTCCCTTTAAATGCTGGTATCTGGATTCTTTGGGGTGCACAGATACAGCCATCTCTCCCTATAGAGAGCCTCATTGGGGTACCATGCCACCTGGCAGGAACTTTACCTTGACCAAGGTGAAGTTCCTTTCCCAGCCTTTGAGCAATAACTCCCGTGTTAGCCATAATCCCCTCCACCTAGGGTGGAGAGCTCAAACCAAGGTGAAGTTCATTTTTTCTCCAGATCTACAAATTCCTGAATTAAGCAGGTGACCTGCCCAGCTGCCCAAGCAGTGGAGCCAACCCCCAGGAAACAGCCAGACCATCTCTTGAACATACGCTGGAATTAGGTGGAAGGGTCGTTCCTGAAACTTTAAAATTCTGAGTCCTCCATTAAACCTTAAGACTTTGAACAGCAATGTTGTCTTTGTCTTGATCTCTTTTCACCACCTTCCCATACATCCCCAGCTTCCCTTCCAGGTAACTGGGCAGTTACAGCTCCCAGCATGGTCTCAATCTAGCTTGTTGCCTCCTCTTCTCTGTCTGAACCTTAGACCTTGTAGGCAAAGGACACGGGGACTCCGATCTCCACCTTCTCCTTGTAGTCAGGCACAGAGAATAGCGTGTAGCCTGTCAGCATCTTCTTTTCCACGTCAATGTCAGAAATGGCAGAGTGTAGGGTGTAGGACCAGTTGACTAGGCGAGTGCTGTGGTAGATGAACCCTTCTTCATGAACCTAACAAAAGCCTGTCACAGTTGCTGACAAGTTAGGATCCATGGTGAAGCAGGCTCAATCCCAATCCAAGGAGCTGCCAAGTTTCTTTAATTGGTGGTAAATCCTGTCACCGCTGTTCACTTCCACACCTCACAGCCGAGGTGGTGCCATTTCAAACCCTGCTCTTTACAGAGTTTCTTTTGCACCACTACCTGGGCAGCAATGCCATCATGGTCACAGCCTGGATTCCATAGGGTGGTCTCCCCACACGTATGGTGCCATCTTGTCAGGAAATCTCTCAGGGGACAGATGTACTAGGCTCCTGTCAGCAAGATCTTGGCATCAGCAATAGTGTCTGGGTTTGGTATCTGCAGATGGGATAGATTCCTAGGTGGGGCAGTTTCTCAATAGCCTTTCCTTCTGTCTCTATTCCACTTTTTGTCCCTGCTTTATTTTATTTTATTTTATTTTATTTTATTTTATTTTATTTTATTTTATTTTATTATTATTTTTTGGCCAGGAAGAATTCTGGATTAATATTTTTGAGGTGGATGGGCGGCCCCATCCTTCAACCAGGGGACCATGCCTATCCACTGGATATGGTCTGTACAGGTTCTACTTCCCCTTTGTTGTGTATTTACACTAAAGTTCTCTCTGTTAGGTCCCGGGAACCTCTTGGGTCCCTGGCATCTGGGACTTTCTAGTGGCAACTCCACTGCTACACACCTATTTTCAAATCCCTGAACCATCTCCTCCTGTATCTGAACTGGCCCCTTTACCGCTCCCCCTTCTCTCTCCCTCTACCTCCGGAGATTTATTTTTTTCCCTTCTGAGTTGGACTGTATCATACACACTTTGGTGTGCTCTTGCTTTTTCTTGGATTTCCTAAGGTCTGTGAGTTGTACTGTGGGTATTCTGACCATTTATTTATTTATTTATTTATTTATTTATTTATTTATTTATATTACAGTACACATGTGTTCTTTTGTGACTTTTCTTTTTTGTTGTTTTTTTGCTTTGTTTCATTTACTTATTTTTTTTATTCGATATATTTTTTATTTACATTTCAAATGATTTCTCCTTTTCTGGTCCCCCACTCCCCAAAAGTCACATAAGCCCCCTTCCCGCCCCCTGTTCTCCCACTCACCCCTTCCCACTTCCCTGTTCTGGTTTTGCCTTATGCTGCTACACTGAGTCTTTCCAGAACCAGGGGCCACTCCTCCATTCTTCTTGTACCTCATTTGATGTGTGGATTATGTTTTGGGTATTTCAGGTTTCCAGGCTAATATCTACTTATTAGTGAGTGCATACCATAATTGATCTTTTGAGACTGGGTTACTTCACTTAGTATGATGTTCTCCAGCTAAATCCATTTGCCTAAGAATTTCATGAATTCATTGTTTCTAATAGCTGAATAGTACTCCATTGTGTATATATACCACATTTTTTGAATCCATTCTTCTGTTGAGGAATACCTGGGTTCTTTCCATCTTCTGGATATTATAAATAAGGCTGCTATGAACATAATGGAGCATGTGTCTTTATTGCATGCTGGGGAATCCTTTGGGTATATGCCCAGGAGAAGTATAGCAGGGTCCTCTGGAAGTGTCATGTCCAGTTTTCTGAGGAACCACTAGACTGATTTCCAAAGTGGTTGTACCATCTTACAACCCCACCAGCAGTCTGCTTTCTCCTGAGTTTTTGACCTTAGCCATTCTGACTGGTGTAAGGTGAAATTTCAGAGTTGTTTTGATTTGCATTTCCCTAATGACTAATGATGTTGAGCACTTCTTAAGGTACCTCTCGGCCATCCGAATTTCTTCAGGTGAAAATTCTTTGTTTAGATCTGAACCCCATTTTTAATAGGGTTACTTGGTTCCCTGTGGTCTAACAGGGAACCTTGAGTTCTTTGTATATATTGGATATTAGCCCTCTATCAGACATAGGGTTGGTGAATATCCTTTCCCAATTTGTTGGTGGCTGTTTTGTCCTTTTAACAGTGTCCTTTGCCTTACAGAAACTTTGTAATTTTGTGAGGTCCCACCTGTCAATACTTGATCTTAAAGCATAAGCTAATGGTGTTCTGTTCAGGAACTTTTCCCCTGTGCACATGTCTTCAAGGGTTTTCCTCAGTATCTTTTCTATTAGTTTCAGTGTGTCTGGTTTTACATGGAAATCCTTGATCCACTTGGAATGGAGTTAAGTACATGGAGATAAGAATGGATCAATTCGCATTCTTCTGCATGCTGACTTCCAATTGAACTAGCACCATTTGTTGAAAAGGCGATCTTTTTTCCACTGGATGTTTTTGGCTTCTTTGTCGAAGATCAAGTGACCATAAGTGTGTGGATTCATTTCTGGGTCTTCAATTCTATTCCATTGGTCCACTTGTCTGTCATTGTGCCAATACCATGCAGTTTTTAACACTATTGCTCTGTAGTATTGCCTGAAGTCAGGGATACTGATTCCCCCAGAATTTATTTTGTTCTTGAGAATAGTTTTAGCTATCCTGGGTTTTTTGTTATTCCAGATGAATTTGAGAATTGCTTTTTCTAACTCTGTGAAGAACTGAGTTGGGATTTTGATGGGGATTGCACTGAACCTGTAGATTGATTTTGGCAAGATGGCCATTTTAACTATATTAATCCTGCCAATCCACCAGCATGGCAGATTTTTCCATTTTCTGAGGTCTTCTTCAATTTCCTTCTATAGAAACCTGAAGTTCTTGTCGTATAGATCTTTCACCTGTTTGGTTAGAATCACACCAAGATACTTTATATGGTTTGTGGCTATGTGAAGGGTCACATTTCTCTAACTTCTTTCTCAGTCTGCTTATCCTTTGAGTATAGGAAGGCAACTGATTTGCTTGAGTTGATTTTGTAACCAGCCACTTTGCTGAAGTTGTTTATCAGCTGTAGGAGTTCTCTGGTGGAGGTTTTCCGGTCACTTAAGTAGACTATCATGTCATCTGCAAATAGTGATAATTTCACTTCTTTCTTTCCAATTTGTATTCCCTTGACCTCCTTATTTTGTCTAATTGCTCTAGCTAGAACTTCAAGTACTATAATGAAAAGATATTGAGAGAGAGGACAGCCTTATCTAGTCCCTGATTTTAGTGGGATTTTGTTGCATCTTTGTGTGGTTTTGGTATCATCGTAATTGTGGCTTCATAGAATGAGTTGGGTAGAGTTCCTTCTGTTTCTATTTTGTGGATTAGTTTGAAGAGTATTGGTGTTAGGTCTTCTATGAAGGTCTGATAGAACTCTGCACTGAAGCCATCTGGTCCCATGCTTTTTTTTATTGGGAGACTTTCTATGACACTTTTTTATTTCTTCGGGTGTTATGGGACTGTTTAGATGATATGTTTGATCCTGATTTAATTTTGGTGTCTGATATCTGTCTAGGAAACTGTCCATTCTTTCCAGATTCTCCAGTTGTGTTGAGTATAGGCTTTTGTAGTAGGATCTAATGTTTTTTTGAATTTCTTCAGTTTCTGTTGTTATATCTTCCTTTTAATTTCTAAGTTTGTTAATCTGGATACTGTCGCTGTGCCCTTTGGTTAGTCTGACTAAGGGTTTATCTATCTTGTTTATTTTCTCAAAGAAGCAGCTCCTGGTTTTGTTGATTCTTTGTATAGTTCTCTTTGTTTCTACTTGATTGATTTCGGCCCTGAGTTTGATGATTGCATGAGTATACTCTTTATTCACTGATGCTCCACTATGTTCATAGCAGCCCTGTTTGTAATAGCCAGAAGCTGGAAAGAATCCAGGTGTCCCTCAATGGAGGAATGGATATAAAAAATGTGGTATATTTACACAATGGAGTACTATTCAGCCATCAGAAACAATGAATTCTTAGACAAATCGATGGAACTGGAGAACACCACGAAGTGAGGCAACCCAGTCTCAAAAGATCACTCATGGTATGCACTCACTGATAAGTGGATTTTAGCTTAGAAACGTGAAATACCCAAGACATAATCCACATATTAAATGATGTCCAAGAGGAATGGAGGAGTGGCCCCTGGTTCTGGAAAGACTCAGTATAGGGGAATACCAGAACAGGGAAGTGGGAAGGGGTGGATGGGAGAATAGGGGAAGGGAAGAGGGCTTATGGGACTTTCAGGGAGTGGGGAGCCAGAAAAGAGGAAATCATTTGAAATGTAAATAATATATACATATACACACACACACACATGTATATATATATACATATAAAAGAAAGTCGTATATAAAGAAAGTTGTAATGAAATCAACTTTATAGGTGAGAACAAATTCTGTTTTTTATTTTTCTAAATGTCTCATTAATTTTTACTACATATATTTCTTTTTTATTAGATATATTCTATACATTTCAAATGTTGTCCCCTTTCCTGGTTCCCCGCTCCCCCCAAAATCCCATAAGACATCTCCCTTTCCCCAATCAACCCTCCCCGGCTTTCCTGTCCTGGTATACCTCTACACTATGGCATCAAGTCTTTACAGGACCAAGCGACTCTCCTCCTTTTGGTGTCTAACAAGACCATCATCTGCTGCCTATGTGCCTGGAGCAATGGGCAACTCCATGTGTACTCTTTGGTTGATGGTTTTGTCCCAGGAGCTCTTGGAGTACTAGATGACTCATATGGTTGAGAACAGATTCTTGGAAGTAAGGCTTCTGGGAGCAGATCCTTTAACCATTAAGACTCCCTGGCCAAACTGTTCATCACACTATCATACGATTCCACCTGAATTGCTGGAAGCATTCATGACAACATAAGGCTTCCCATTGCACGAAAAGTGGGCAGCTAGCAATGACTAACCTCTCATCAATCGTGGGCTGTGTTGAGACTTCCGATCTCTTTGGAGAAGGGATCTGGTCCAAGAGGCTTGAATGTCATCCTCTTTGATTGCCTGTCTGAGCTCTTTAAAATCATCTGCCTGATAAGTATACCAATTAAATGGTTTACTTCAAGTGGGGTGAACATTAGCTGAGAATGTCTGGATATCCAGATTTTAAACAGGGTAACAGAGATTTCAAAGAGGCTTGGTAGTTTTAAGGAGGAGCTGATAGAGAGCCAACCTGTGGAGATGGGGTTTGCAGAGGAAGGGAAGGGTACAGGGTAGACTGGGTGTGGACAGAGCAAAAGGAAGCAATTGTTCTGTGAATATCCTCTATTGCTTTCTCTAAAGTCACTTGGTCCTACAACAGGGAAGTCTTCAAAACATTCATAGTCATCAAAATCATCTGAAGGATGTAGTGCATTGAAGCATCCTGGTGTGCTCAATTTAGAACATGTTTGAAAGCAGCAGCTGTAATGGGCAGGAAATGGAGAGAAGGTGGCTTCTCTTCCTGGATTTCTCAGCAGTAGGTGAAATAAGCAACCTGAGTTTATGCATCAGGGATCCCCTTCTGCAATCCTGGGGGCTTCCTCTAGGACCTCTTATCAAAAGCAGGTTACTTGTTTTGGGGTAAATTTCCTGCCATGAGTTTTTAGTATCACTTATAGACCTCTGATTTCTTTTTGTTGGTTGTTGTTGCTGTATTATTAATTTTTCTTGATGTGATGAGTTGTTACCCATGAAAGACAAAATACAGAAGCACCTTAGGTAGAAAGTAACATTTCAGGAGCTTTCAAAATGTGGGGTTTCCTATATCTCTAAAACCAAGCATTTCTGCAAAGTTCAGAAACCAGCAGCCTACCTATTTGTTTTTAACTGACCATTGTGTTACTGGGATTTTTGTTTCTTTCTTTGTTTTCCTTTTTTTAGTAAAAGAATAAAAAGTAGAGAAGGTTGGGGCAGAGGCCCAAATGGGCTGCTGCATTCAAACAGAGGGCTAGTGTCAGGAGCCGTACTAGGACAAGCTAATAACTAGCAGGTGATCTTCCTGAGATGGTCTGCTTTAGATTCATCTGCAACAGATTTGCTTAGGCCTAAACAAGGTTTAAGATAATTTATTTTAAGAAAGACTCCTGCTATTAGTATGCTTCTCCTGTTATTATTAAACCTACTTAACAACCACTGGGTATTATCCCACCCCTTTGGAACATGTCTCTGCAGATCTATGAAAATGTACTGTCTTGTGGGGATGTTATATAGACAAATAGATGACTTAAGTCTTACTGATGATCCTATAAGAATTCCTAAAATTATATCAGTTATTGTTAAGTTCTTGTATAGTGGGACTGCTATTAGATCCTTTTGTGATAGTCAAAACTGCAATGGGAATTCTTGTCAGTCTCCCATGTGTCACCAGTTAATTGCTCTTAGATAGTACCCAGATTTTCTCTGGTACTTAGAGCACATTTCAAGAGGTTGTAAAGCAATTAACCAAAGGTCATAAAAGGGAACTAACAATTTATTATAGGTGCTAGGACAGAAGATAATATTGAATGACTGTTGCTATACAAAACTTCACTAATAACTTAGTTATAGATTTCAACTTTCAATGAACCTGTGGAACTGTGCCAGGTGATGGATACTTAGCCAGATAATTACTCCTAATGAATATGCATGTCAACATTCTATAACTTTCAAACTTCTACTTCAATTTATGATTTGATTTTGTGTATGAACTTGTGATGAGGTAGCTATCTCCTAGAGGCTCTGCCAGAGCCTGGCAAATATAGAGGCAGATGCTCACATTGGACTGAGCACAGGATCCCCAGTGGAAGAATTAAGGCAAGGACTGAAGGAGCTGAATGGGTTTGCAATCCTATAGGAAGAACAACAATAGCTACAAACCAGGCCCATCCAAAACTCCCAGAGACTAAACCACCAACCACAAAGTACACATTGAGGGAACCATTGCTCCATCTGGATATGTAACAGAGGATGGCCTAATCTGGCATCAATTGGAGGGGAGACCATTGGTCCTGGGAAGACTTCATGACAGAGAATAGGTGAAGGTTAGGGCACTGAGGCAGGAGTGGGTGTGTAGGTGGGGAACACTCTCATAGAGGCAAGAATTTGGGGGAGGGGATAGCGGGTTTGTGGAGGGGGAACTGGGAAGGGGTAACATTTGAAATGTTGATAAAATAACCAATAAAACTATAAAAATAGTATATTTCAGACATAAGAAATATATTAATTTACCAAGATGTCAAAAGTTATACTCCATTATTTATGTACTGATTTTGGCTTTTTTTTTTTTTTTTTGCAATTAAATGATAGAGTAACTAGGCAGAGAATCATTGAAGACATGATGACTAAATGTCACCTTAACTCACTGCCATTTATGAAGTCCTCCTTGCAAAATCAGTACTGTCTACATAAAAACAAACAAACAATAACAAATCCAGGGTATGGTGAGACACCATGAGAGAGAAAGCACATTCTCAGCTATAAATGCATGTTAATTACATAAATATTATAATTTATGTTCTCCATTTACAATAGACTTATAAATGGAAATTACATATAGAAAAGTAACTGGAAATTTCTTCAAATTTTAATAAATTTTACAAAAGCCTCTTTAAAAACATGAAACAATTAAAGAAACTTTTCAGAGACATGAAATATATTTAGACTATATTATAGATGAAATGCACCCTTTCCATTTTTATGGTTTCAGTGAATTCACTTTAAGGAAGTTTCTAGGACTAGTACATACATTAAAGATGTTAAACCAAAAAATGAAAAAAAAAAGAGATAACAAAAACCTAAAGAGTATTTCTAAAACCAGTAATTAAGTCATAAATAAATAACAGAGATAAATGAATGAAAATAACCAGCAGATAATTGAAATTATATTTTAAAAATGACAAAAATCTGAAGATATTCACCAGGAAAAGAAGCCCAATTACAGGAAAGAGCAGACAAGAAAAGGAATAAGACAGGAAGATTATTCTAAACACCTAAAGGTCAGTTGACAAAAAGTGTATACAATGAGAAACTATGTCCACACATTATTTGATTTATACAACATGGATACTTTTCTGGAAAGACATTAACAAACATAAAGATATGTGATATATACTTGTTATACTTGTTTAATTAGATTTGTAATCAGTGAACTTTAATCAATAAAAGTAATATGTCTGCTTGTAGCACTGTATTCATAACAAAGCTTTAAATAAAACTAATTTGATATTATAAGATCATTTCCAGAATAAGAAAAATTAAATCCTAAATAACTTCTTTTTAGAATGTTGTGTTCTGCCAATTGAATTAGCTGGGTTGTTAATATATTTTGTAATTTGTAGTATCAAAGCAGAACTGATAAATGTGAAAATGTATGAAAAGAACATGAAAAACTGTGATGTATTTTCCCATTCTAAGATGTTGTACTATCCAAAAATTCATCAGTTTAAAATACTATAGGTTTTAAAATATGATAAGTAGGTCATACATTGGAAATAAAGGGAAATTGAAGAATTAGGACAATATTTCTTTTTAAATCACAAAATTCTGAACATGGAAGCAAATGGGTCTTTTCAATTATATTTTAATGTTTTAAAATCCAATTTATTTAATAGGAAATGTGTGCAATTATTAAATTTAGAAACATTATGTGTATATCTGCTTTCATTATTGTTAACATCATAGTGAAATTTTGCATAGATCAAGAAAAAAATAACATCAATAAATAGATTACAAAGAAATGTCTACAGTTTAATATGACATGAATGCTACATAAAGCTTAAAGAGCCAATAGTTTCCCTTAAAATAGAAAACAAACACAGCAACATTATAATATACAAAGTCATTTAAAATAAAAAATCAATTGTTTTCTGGTATATTTTCATATATCAATTAGAAAAAATGAAGCATTTATGATACATACAAAAGAACATTAAAATTATTAAATTACAAACAAAAATTCTTACACAGAATACTGTTAAAGTTTTTTATAAAAAGTAATGATTATAACATTAATTGAGTTGTTTGTGATGATGGATGAAAAGATTTAATATTTTTGAAATCTTAATTTGTTTCTCACCATATTTATGAATCCAGTGCTACATTTAGATAAACATTTAAGAAAATTACTTTCTCAATGTCATAAGTTTTCCCAAAATTTCTATATATGGTCAAAACTTTGAATAGCTTGTAAAACATTGAGGTGCAAAGAAATAAACAGAGACCAATAGGCTTGGACAGAGTGGGCAGAAAGGACTGCTGAAGATTCCTCCCTTAAAGTTTTCAGAAGTAAAGATTAAATGAAGCAGCTCCCCTCCCCCCATTACAGCATAATTGATATAAACTTCATGAAAAAACACCCTAAGCAGAAAAGAAAAAGAAAAATTATTTGGCTGTTGAGATCAATCGTCTAGTAAGATTACTTGGTCCTCTTGCAGAGAAGCTGAATTTGGTTTTGTGCACCTGCATCACGAAGTTTGCAAACACATGTAACTACAACTCCCGAGGGAAGATCTAACTACTTGTCACTGTTTTCAAAGCCCTACAGACCTTTCTGCCCTATACATCTGCAGAGGTACACATATACAAATAAAAATCAATAATAAATGTTTAAAAGACAAATTTATTTATTGATAATGGATTTGATCTAAAGCATTGGGAGGTGTGACAATGGAAGATTCATATTTGTTTTATTAAAATGAAAAGCATCTGACTTATTAAAGGTACCTTTTTAGCAACTAAAAAGATATAAACTGGTAAGAGCATATTCAAAGCATGTGTCTACTAAAGAATGTTCACTCAAACACACAGCTCTTAAAATTTGAACAATAAAAAACAAAAGTAAAAGATAAACTACGAAAACATACAGAATGGGAGATGACCAAATGTCTCAGAAAAAGCTGTTAATAAATGGAGCACAATACATAATAGTATGAAAATATTCTGAGCAATCCTTTTCATAAAAATTAAATATTTAAAATATACAAGGTACGGAACCAAGCAAATTGGTACAACCACTCTGGAAATCAGTCTGGCGGTTCCTCCGAAAACTGGGCACCTTACTTCCAGAAGATCCTGCTATACCACTCCTGGGCATATACCCAGAAGACTCCCCACCATGTAATAAGGATACATGTTCTACTATGTTCATAGCAGCCCTATTTGTAATTGCCAGATGCTGGAAAGAACCCAGGTATCCCTCAACAGAAGAGTGGATGCAAAAAATGTGGTATATCTACACAATGGAGTACTATTCAGCCATTAGAAACAATGAATTCATGAAATTCTTAGGCAAATGGATGGAGCTAGAGAATATCATACTAAGTGAGGTAACCCAGACTCAAAAGGTGAATCATGGTATGCACTCACTAATAAGTGGATATTAACCTAGAAAACTGGAATACCCAAAACATAATCCACACATCAAATGAGGTACAAGAAGAAAGGAGGAGTGGCCCCTGGTTCTGGAAAGACTCAGTGAAACAGTATTCATTCAGCAAAACCAGAACGGGGAAGTGGGAAGGGGTGGGTGGGAGGACAGGGGAAGAGAAGGGGGCTTGCGGGACTTTCGGGGAGTGGGGGGGCTAGAAAAGGGGAAATCATTTGAAATGTAAATAAATTATATCGAATAATAAAAAAAAATATATACAAGGTACTATTCTACTCCCATTAGAACAACTGATATTACAAGCAAGCAGGAGATGTCCATGCTGCTAAGGGAATAAAAGCTCTCAATGTTGGGAAAGTAAAACATGACTCAGTCACTCATTTCAGCAGGAAAGTCCTGCCATGGAACTCCTCACTATTTGCCTTAATGATTTAAGTGCATGTTGACACAAGACCTGAGCATGCAATGATAGATGCTTTATCACTCAAAATTAGCAAAAGCTTGAAGCATCCAGGAAGTCTTTCAATAGAGAAGTAGACTGTGGGAAATCTATACAATGTAATGTGATTCCATAAAACTGGATGTATTATCACATTGATAAAATCATGTATGAGTTTGACATTCAAATTGTTCAAAAAAAGACTTAGACTCTAAATGCTTTACCCTCTCTAATTCTTTTTTTTATATAACTTCATAGGAGGGAAAATATGAAAACAGTAAATAAATCCATGTTTCCCAGTTTGATCTAAAGCATTGGGAGGTGTGACAATGGAAGATTCATATTTGTTCTATTAAAATGAAAAGCATCTGACTTATTAAAGGTACCTTTTTAGCAACTAAAAAGATATAAACTGGTAAGAGCATATTCAAAGCATGTGTCTACTAAAGAACACTCCCATGTTCTACTATGTAGAACACATGTCTACTCCCAGTTTGGAGTAGGTATGTACACTGTATAAAAGTACAGAGGACTTTTTAAAGAAGTAAAATTATACTGTTGGAAATATACTTTTGGCTCAACAGTACTATACATTTATGAAATTAAAGGGGCATCTCAACATAAACAATAAGGTTATTAAACACAAATGTCCTAAAGAGAGAAAATAACCAAGATTGCTAAATAGTGTCAAAGACATTCTCACTGTGAACACACATTGATCAAATTTCCTCTGTAAGATACTTACAGCCAGCAGCAAGGGAAAAGAATGCCTTCTCTGACTAAAGTCAAGACACTGGCATTTTACATGGTCCTATGGGTTAACAATTCTTAAACATAACCCCATATCCTGTAATTGAATAATTGCCTAATTTATCTACAGATCATGGAAGGTAAGCTTCCTTGAGATAGACTGAAAAGTCATATAAGCCACAGAAGTCTAGACAAATATTATCACGTCCAGTCAGCAGAGAGACACCAGAACACCTCGGCAGCAAGAACACGTGGATGTTCACATATCCTTTGCCCACAGGATGAAATAAAGGCTTTGGGAAAAAGTGATGCAATACAAGTGATACAGCAATAAATATGAATGAGATGAGAGATCACAGTAACAGAGTACAAAGTATAATTCAATACACATTTAAAAAAACCCAAAACTCTAAAATTGAAACAAGTTTTCATGAAGGGCCATAAACACCCAAAGAAGTAGCTTTATGATTGAAGAAAAAAACAGAGGCAGGTGATGTGGCTCAGTGGATCAGATGCTTGTTTGGTGATATCCCAAAAATCCCAGAACAGTGTGAAGGTGGAGACAAACCAATCCCCGGAGCTCACTTTTAGCCAGCTTATGCAAGTTAACAAATTCAGGTTAATTAATCCTCTCAAAACACGAGGTTGAGAACAGTTGAAGAAGATACCCATTGATTACATTTTAGGCTTTATAAGAGCACAATGGTGTACAAGTAAACTCAGAGAATTGTGCATGCAAACACACACACACACACATAGACACATCTTCAATAATATAATAACCCTAATGTATGAATCTAGATCAACACAAATGAAAAAGCATTGATGCAGAATAGACACCTTGCTTATGAATAATCCAAATGCACTCACTGTCAGTTATCTCCCTTTAGCACATGAAATATCACTCTGCAACCCATTAGTATGGACAATGTAGAAAGATTCTGTAGTGTGTTTGAGGGGGATATTTAATTGACAGGGTAGTGCTGTCTATAGTCCTCAGGCAGAGGTCAGAGTCATGAGTAATTGGGCTAAGGTACGTCTGATTTGATTTAGCATGTGAGGCACATTATCTTCATAATGTTCTCTCCAAAACAGGTATTTTCAGGAAAATCATAAGAAAAAATTCACATAAACACAATGTGAAGGAGATGTAACAAAAGAGCAAATCATCCATTGTTACAGAGTTGTCAAGAAAATAGCAACTAATGGCCTAAGAAATGACATTTTTTTAAAAAATGCATACAATTTTATTATGTCAAGTAATTGGATGAATCAGTCAAGATACTTAAACTATGTAATGTTTCCAATATATCTTCATGCTAATACTTATTGGAACATATTTCTATACAAGTTCCTTGGTAAGAGACTCTCCTTCCTTGATTAATGAGAACTATAAAGTATATCCCGACTTCTCATTTTTGTTTGGTGAAGAAGAGTATGTGTTGAATAATAAATCCTCTTTCGGAAAACAATCATGCAAACAAGCAACATTCTAGAGAAATCTGAAAAAAAAATCTGAATAAGCTGCATGTGTGCATCCTGTGGATGAGATCTTGGTAAAATAAAAGCACATTATATAAAAATAAAAAAATCAAATGTTCACAAATTTTATTTGAAATTCATTCATGCTAATCCAGTAGTGATAAAAAGTGTGTCATGATATAATATGTCGTTTGGGGAACGTCTGTTTTGTGATCTACATATAGGTATTTTCTGTATCATTTTAGTAATATTTTCATTAATTATTTAAAGAAATTAACAACATTGTAGTAACATAGTCAACAACAATCCTAGAAACAATGATCCTAAATTTATTAGTGGAAATATGATGATTATTCAGGGGATATCTGAACAGGGAAGAGGAAAAAGGAGGGATGGAGAGGAAGACGATGAATAAAAGAGGACTGGAGAAAGAGCAGATGGAAAGTATTGGAGGAAGAGAAAGAAGGGTGAGAGGAGGACACAAAGGGAAGTGAAGAGAAGGAGAAGAAATAGTTCAGAGCACAGAGAAAAACTGACATATTAGTCTAGAAAGAGGATCCTAACAAATTAAATGCATTGACTATGAAATAAAAAACATAGGGATTTTATATGGGTTTATTTTCCTATATTTCTTATGGCATGTGTATTTGCATAAAAGCAAATATAGATTGTAAATTTATGAAATGATTCAAACACAGAAATTTTCAGGTCAGTGGACTGAACTAGAAGAACAATTCATCATCCTATGTGAGATGTCTCAAACCCAGGGGAAACAAAATAAAACAAGTATTGTATGAATTTGCTTATAGGTGGATATTAGCTTTGTTTTTAAAGTTGATGACATCCAAGTTACAAAACAAAGGACCATAGAGGATGGGAATAGAGTGAAATACTGGGGTTGGGGTAGGCAAGTCTCTCTACAAAAGGAAAACAGAATAGATAGTTGTGGATGGAAGTGGAGTATGAAGCAGGAGGATCGAGTGGGAGAGGATGAGGAGAGGGAAATGACAAAATATCTGGAGAGACAGCAAAAAATATGAGATGATTGACATATATAGGGCAAACCTAATATAATAGACACTTCCTTAAATATAGACGTTTTAAAAGACAGTCTAAATGAAATCTCCAAATGACTGGGGAGAGAGAATTCCAACTGGCCAACTCTTGTCACCAAATGAGGCTTTTGTTATTGGGAATGGTTTATGTTTAATTGAGTTGCTGGTCAAAATGGTAACATGGAATCTTCAAACAATGCAGGCCGTTGCCAAGACTATGGCTGGTTCTACACAAACTGACCGAGAGGTCTCATTGCTAAAGACAACATGTATACAACTCATTGAACATGGAGAATTTGAGCTAATACTTATATAGAGTCTTAACATGTACATTCTAGTATCTTTGGTACAGGAAGGTACTTTGCAGACAACCAATAGAGATATACAAACACCAATCCAGACAAAATAACTTTCATTTACAATGTTGTTATCATTGCAAACTATTAGGGCAACCATGGCACAAAACTTGTGAGAATAATCATCCATTATCTGATTTGACTTAAGCCAAGTACTGTTTAGGGGACCAGAGAAAAAAGTAGCCAGGAGACTTAGGCTAAACCCAAATATTAATGATCTAAATCAAAAGTAGCAATACTTTACTACTAATGGCATTCTGGTATACTTGTAGGTTAGTGTCTTGTTCAGAAGCTTCCTCCTGCATCGGATGTGATAAACATAGAGATCAACAGCCAGAAATTATACAAAGAATGAGAGACTTTGAAACACTCAGACCAAAATTGGAAATCTGTATCAGGTCTCTCTCAGAATTCAAGGGATCCTGGGAAGAGGAAATGTAGTGTATGAGCCACAGGAAACAGAGGACCCCAAGGACACAAGGCCCTCTAAATCACCATGACCAAAGCTCAATTGAGCTCACAGAGGCTGAGGCAGAATGCACAGTGCCTACATGAGTCTGCACCAAAACCTCTAAGTACATATTATATCTTGCAGGTTTGGGTCTTTATGAAATTTTGGAGTGTGCTAACTATCAGGTCTCTGATTTTTATCCTTTCTCTTGGTCTTGTTTTTGTTTTTATTGTTGTTGTTGTTGTTGTTTGTTCTGTTTGTTTGTCTTGTCCAACTCTGATGTGTTAGAGGAATTTGGAGGCACAGATGGAGGAGATATCTTAATCAGGATATATTACAAGGAAAAAAAAGTATTTTCAATAAAAGTAAAAAAAAAAAATCCAAATGTTTTCAATACTAAAACAAAATGAGAGAGATTAACATATGTTGACGACAAGGAAATAAAAACGGAATTGCAACGTCTAATTCTCTAACGTGGGATTTATATTAGTGTGTGAAGTATGGAAGTCTCAAAGACTGGAAAAAAAGCAAGTGAAGTTGGAAGCTGCAAGTCAAAGCAGGACTTGGGAGAGAGACTGCTGAAATTCTGTCTGAGTCACAGAAAGATGAAAGTGAGGGCAACAAGGCTCTCATTTATGGAGTTACTAGTGAACTTCAAGAGAAATGGACTCCAGTTTGTACAGCAGGTTTAACTGACTCAGATGGGAGTCTGCAGTGAGCACTTCAGAGCTCTACTAGAATCCTAGCTCTGCCCCTTGCTAATTATGTCTTATTTTCTGTGGTACCTAATGAGGCCAAGCTGTATTTACTTCTGTGCAAAATAGATCCAGCGACATTTGTCTTGTCGAGATACTGTAGTCATTTCACACCGAGAATAATTTAGGCATTGTATCCCTCAACAATCAGAAAGTATCACTTGGATATAAGGGGTCAGAAGAGACTGAAGAAAAATCATTGTCTTACATCATTTTGTAACGGCATACTCCAGTGTACTCAGCACCTCACATGCTTTTTAGTGATGACCGTCAGGGAAGTAGATGCGAGAGGAAACAGCATTTAAAAACTGAAGGTTTAGTGGGGGTGGGGTCTCTGATAAAGCTGGACTGGTGGAGGTTGAAATTGAGAAATGAATATAATCAGGCTAAGAATATTTGCAAAGGAAAATCCAGAGTTAGATGTTTAGAACATTCTTTGTTTTATGTTCTTGCTAATACCCAAACTGTTGGTGATAGAGTGACATGCCTTTTCAATTATTTTCCCTGTACTATGTACTTCACACTTCAAATATTACATAAGCTATCAACGGCAAAATTAATGGTGTGTTGATTATTTTTCTTAAAAAAGAAGTACTATGATGACTTGAAATATGACCCAGAATTGTCAGAGTCTCGTGGCAACTTCATTTGTAAACACAGTATAGCAAATACTAGCCTAAAAGGTAGAAGAGAATCATGGAAAGAGTCGCAGAACAGATATTGAAATTATATTTATTTATGTCTTTACACTAAAACAGATTTTATCCCTTGTTCACTCTTTTTCAGTCTTGTTCAAGTGTTTGGGATTTTTGAACCATGTTTCTTCATTATTAATAAAGCTATACAGAAGAGAATAAACTTAAAATCTTAGACAATTTCAAGAAAGTTTAATAAACTTGCCAATCAGAGTAATTGCTGTAAAATCCATGACACTAGAAATTGTGAGAAAATTCAATGAAGAAATTCAGTGATAGTTCACAAGACTAAATATCAGCTTACATATAGTCAGTCACATATGTATTATGTATACATAGATAAAGAGGAACAAATTGTTCAGTGAGGTTGTTTTAATACAACAGACAATGTGCTTGTCAGAAAGGGCAGAAAATCAGAATGTTTTCAAGATTTTTGTTTATTTGTTTGTACCTCTCTTTTGTGGTAGACGACAATGGTAACTGTTTAATTGATAAAGAAATATATTTTATAAAACAGTGCTTTATACAACTGCATATTACAAATACATGTGTGTGTGTATGTGTGTGTCTGTGTGTGTCAATGTTTTTATGATGACACTACGCCAAATGTCACATATTCCATAGAGTACTCAGACATTTGCAGTATACAAGTAGAGAGCTAATGGTCCAATCGTGAGATGAAAGAGAACATAGACAGTGGGTTTTCACATATTGAAGCAGAAAAGCCTCTAGTCTATTTGCTTAGAATGCCAGAGGGGACTCGAAAATTTCAGAACCTGGATATTTCAAGCATAGCACAAAATTGGAGTAAGACGTGATGCTGAAGGCATGTTTCAAGGAAAGTCTAACACAATATGATTTCTTTCCCTACACTTTTTATCCATTCAACTTAGAGACAAAAATAAAATTACAGTTTTATAAAGGAGCTAGAATTAAAACAGTGAGAAACTCAAAACAAAACACATGACATTGATATTAAAATAGAAAAAATACAGAATAGAGAGATATCAAAATATGCCAGAAAATTCCTGTGAAGAAGATGATTATAACTAAAAGGCATAGGTTAGAGGATCAAGACAAATGGTTTCATATATATATATATATATATATATATATATATATATATATATATGAAATTGAAATAATACAATTTACTAGTAAACACAGAATATACAAAAAAAAACAATAATTAAAATTACAAGAAAGACAAAACACAAAATCTACTGGAAAGAATAAAGGTAAATTTCACAGAGTACCAAGCCTCCATACTAAAAGAGTGAGTGATTATTGAATCATGGAAATGAAAAAAAGTTGCTTTCTGACACTGAGAGTAGGGAAATAATTAATAGCCCCGTACACAACACTGTGTATCCTTTTATTAATGACAGATACAAGCATCCGCCTCTTTCACCAGTGAGTTGGTGATAGAATATGAGAGAAAATAAACTTTCCCAAATAACTAATTTTTTAAAATTTTAATCGCATGCATATGCATTTATCCACATGCAGATATCTGCATATGTCTATCCAGCCAGGTGTCTTTCAATCACAGAAGTGGTTATCAAATCCCCTGGTATGGGACTTAATGACGTCTATGAGCCATTTGGATGTGATTTCTAGAAATGAACACAGATCCTCTTGAAGAGCAGCAGGTTCTTTTAAAGCTGATAAATTTCTCCTTCCCTCAAGATGATTGTAATTTACTGAGGAAACCATGGCTCTGAGTAGGTTTTGGACAGCTAGCCAAACTAGCACAGTCTAGAGGTTCAGGAGAAAAATGTGTAAGCAAAGGATCTTAGGTAATCAATAATCTTGCATCCAATCAGTCTTTTTTGCTAATAGCATAATGAGGCTACTGATTTAAAACACCTCTCCTATTAGAAATAGGTTTAGTCAGGTATGCACTAAAATAGCATGTTTTCATATTTACTTATGCTTTGTGTTATTCTTTATTATCATCACTATTATTATTATTATTTTTGGTATTTACGGCCCCTGGGAGGGAACTCAGAGCTTGTGTCAAACTACTGCACATGATGTTGCATACTAAGCCCAGATTTTCTACAGGTGTTGAAATCTTATCATAATACTTAAGGAAAGAGTACATCCTCACACAATATCTTCTTTGTATTTCAGAATCCTTTTCTCTCTTCCCCTACACTTTTTCATCTCCTGACTTCATGGAAGAATTTTCAGGTATATTGATTAAAATTGTGTGGTTTTCTCAGTAGAACTAGTGATTTTTTTATAAATGGTCAATCAAATCTCTACATGATTCAAAAATTATGTACTATGACCTATTATTTCGCATTTTAAAACTAGCACTGTCTGTAGGTAAGTTATTTGATATACTTCAACCATTACTGTACTTTAATGACAAAAACTTCAGATTAATTGTACACAACACTGAATATAGGAAACTGGTTTTACTAAAGAAAATGAAAGAATGAAGGCCAAGGAATTTGATCCATAGGACGTTTTGAGTCAAAGAGGAGAATCGTTCAAAACACACAGATTATTTCTAGTACATCAATCAACACTGCTTCACTTTTGGATGCTGACTATACACTTCTTTGAGTAGCATTGAAGGCAACATATAAGTTATATATATGTACATATGTAGCTCTATAAATATAGACATGCAAGCCAATAACAAAATCGCTGTTTGTATCTAGCTAAAATCATTCATACAAATTTTAAACATTTTTATATTGCTTAATGCATGAATGGAGGTCAACACCTGTTTTATGAATGAAAAACATCCCAAGGTATTACAGTTATTGGAATACTGGGCTTAGTCCTTTCAGTAGCTGAAAAGATATCATAATAGTTCCTCTAATTATAAGCACCAAAGGATCACCTTTCCACGTCATATTTTATTTTTATCATTCTGCTTGTTTATTTTTATGTTTCTTTCATTGGATGCTGTAAGCAAAATGCTATTTAGAAAATAAACATTGTTAATATCTTCAGATTGGGATTGTATGAATCCACATGCTGTAGTACCAACCCAAATAGGATTTGGTGGTAAGGCGGTTATTATTAAACAAGGTAAACAGGTCTTATGGGTAGACACTGCTCTAATATGAAGAGTGCCCTGATGGGTAGAGAAAAATAAACAAGCACAGAGATGAGACCAAGTGTGTGTGTGTGGGGGGGAGGGGATCTCCTCTGTGACCATAAGCTGGTCAGAGGAAACCTGCTATCAGAGCTGAGGAAATAAACTGTTGCTGTTCACGTTGTCTGTTGCCATTTGTTTTGAGCTAATGAAGTAATGTAGGAAATTACAAAGATATGAGTGTGATGAAAACTAAGAGCCACACATTGCATAATTTACTATCGTCTTAGTCTTAGAAACCATCTGCTTCTCAAATCTTGAGGTCATCATGGATTCTGCTAACAACTTCATGAAAAGGCTATATGATTTCCTGTCAACATACAAAGTATAATAGTTTTTGACAAGAATTAGATCTTAATAGGGTGTGTCTTCTTCAAGGAGATATTCTCCATACATAATGAAATAGGAAACAAGTCATATTAATTTTCCTTCTTTAGCATGGCAATTATAATATCAATAAAACAGTTATTTTTCTCAAATGTAAAATACTGAATACATTTGATTATTACATGAAAAATGGAACAAGAGAGGTATGGAGTGTGACAGAAATCAAAAGTTATATCTCCCATTCCAAAAGGGAGAAAAAGAGTCTTAAAAATGGTGAGTACAGAAACAAGGGAGTATATTTCTACACCATGAATAATTTAAAATACACATTTTAGAATATGCCTAATATTAAATTGTCTAATTTTGTAAATTTCTTAGATTCCATAATGTGCGAGTTTTGATATTTATAGCCTCACAAATAATAATGGTATTCACAGTAATTTATCATAAAACTAGGTTTTCATCAGATGTTTTTCACAAATCTTTAACTTAAAAATTTTCCAATGTATTCATAGGTAGAATCTGTCAGTTTTTCCAACTACATTGTTAAGAATAGATGTTACTTTATGGTAAATTTGCATTTGTTGTATCCTGTGAATGGCTAAGTGATGTATAATCAATATGGAATTGATCTGAACTATGTTTATTCCTAATATAGTCACAAATTCTATCATTACTTAGACATTTCCATAAACTGGAGATATTTTATCTGATGTGTTATAAAGAGTAATTCACATGAGGATATTTGTAAATGAGATAATGAAGAGGTGACTCTGGGCTGATATAACTGAGTTCACAATGTGAAAATCCACATCCTTAGAGGAAGTGAAACAGCTGCCTGGCATTGATGTTTTGCTCCCTTTGGAATTTTGTCATTGGTTTTATTTTTGAGGTCCCTGACTTATTTGTTCAGTAGTATAGAATAAACATTTATACTAGTTATAATTACATTATTTGATATGCATTTTGCTTGAATCATTCATCAAAGAAACACTAGACAGAAACTCTGAGAATTACAATGTTCACGTTGTCTCATGTTTAAATTAACAGTATATTTCCTTTCAGAAATTTCCGTAGAAACACATGCCAAAATTTTATCTATAACTGAAAGCTTAGCTGATTTAATGACTTGTTAAAACCAATGTCCTCTTTCCAGTATAGAATTAAACAAACCAATATTTATTTGATGCTGGAATTTGAGCCCTGAGGCCTCTCTTTATAAAGAGGGATTCTTTTAATATCCTTCTGTATAATTTGTGGGTTTTTTGGAAATACTAATAGCTTAATTAACAACTTTTACATGAACTAATGCTATGACTTAAGCATTGCTCTTAGAATTCATAACTTACATATTGAATTTAATAATGTCTGATTTATTCCAGTTTCTGAAAGGATAGGAAAAGCATTTTTGTTTTAGTTTACAATGTACAAAAGGAAAAGCTTTGCCATGTAAGAAGATGGCGTGTGGGAAGCATTCTCTGTTCTTAAAAGAAATGAGAGTCAGCATGTCACTATTGCTCGTTGACAGAGAGAAACTGTCTGCTTTGTTACTCCTTATTTCTGACTCCTCACAAGCCATCACAGCAGAGTGTTATGAACACCACGATAATGATAAGAGTTTCAATAGGCACTTTAGTGGAATTAAGAAACATCGCACACTCTTCCACTGTGACGCCACATAGCTGTCTTCATTCTAGGTTGCCATGCCAGTGAATTGCATTTAATAGGCCTGAGCTCATCTCAGTGTGTTTCTGAACTAACAAAACAAAACAAAGCAAGGACATATTACAGGATTTACCTTGTGTCTACAGAATAAACCAAAATGACAATATGATAAATAGAGCAACTTGTTAGAAACTGGATAATCAAAAAAGTCTTGTCCTGCAAAATCTGGGAGTGTGTGTGTGTGTGTGTGTGTGTGTGTGTGTGTGTGTATGTGTGTTTTATCTGCATTACTTTTGTCAAAACTTTCTCCTCTAGATGTTTAACAGCCTTTCCTTCTTCTCTAGGTAACATTGTCAGGGTTGTAACTCTCTTCTTCTCCAAACATGTCTGCCAAGACCTTAAAGCGGGGTCCCCAGTCTGATAGATAATCATAGTCCTGGTCAGCTTCTGTGGTGAGGGAGTCTATGGAGCTGAGTGACTCTGCCACTGACCCATTCCCCTCATAAGCATAGGTGGCCAAGGAATCATATGGGGGCGCAGCTGGATCTGCATCATTTTCCTGTAGCCTTTGGTGAATAAAATCCCTTATGTCTGTGTTGTCTTCCACTTGTGGTCTCTGACGAGGTAAACAGAGGGAGTCTGGTTTTATATCCCTGCGAATTTTGTTCTCTTCAATCACCTTCGGATTTCTCAGAGCCCCGATGTCAAAGGCCTGGGTGTCCTCCTCCCCACCTCCTTCATCATCATAATGGATGACATTGTCTCTGATGTCTTCTTTAGAAGTCATAAGGGTGTCTTTTTTTCTCTGCCTCCTCAGTGCCACATACAGCACGACAATAGCTACAAAAAAACCAAAAATCACAACTTGGTAAAGGAAAGTATGTGTCATTCCATCTCTGTAAATGTTAGAGCAGATACGGGATAGCTGCCTTTCTTTCATGACTTCATATTACATTCATAGTATAGTATCATCAAAATGCTATATATGATCATAAGTTAACTATTGCCAGCTTCACATTGAAATGCTAAATACCTGGAAATCACCGAAATGCTATTGGTATTATCAAATATTTTTACCTTTGTAATTTAATATTTTGGACTCAGAAAATGATGGAGCAATAAAAATAGTAAAGAGAGGAAATGTTCCTTCTTACTCTATAGACATTGGAAAGAGTTAGTACAAAAAATACGTAGGTATTTCATTGTAAAGTAACCTTTAAATATCTTTCATGGGTAACAATAATATCTTGGCAAAAAATACATTTCTGTAAAATAGATGAAAAATTAGTGAGAAAAACAATATTAAAAACAGTACATGAGAGACTGATGGAGGAGAAAGAGAGATAACAGAGAGAAGAGAGGAGAGAGAGAGAGAGAGCGAGAGAGAGAAGAGGGGGGGTGAAAGAAATAGATCCATCAAAGTGTTATCGGGGGCTAGGTTAGAAAAACAGACTGCACTAAATATGGACAGAGGCTATCTGTAAGAAATACTAGTTCCACATATTTCTATTATTTATCCTTACTCTGTAAAAGGACTAAATAAGTGGGAATAGATATATTGTTAAACAGGATCTAATGGAAGACAATGAATGTGCTTTTAAAAAAAGAAATAGGGAATTAATGCCAACTATACTAGTACAAGTAAGTGCAACTGTTTAGGAAGAGTCATGTTAGATAATCACACTTCAAGTGACATTTATAATATTGGTGATAGAACAGTTTTCTTGTTCACTTCATTAGACAAAGGAGAACACCTAGAATACTCAGAGCATTCTGAGAAAATGCACAGCTATTTTCAGATACAGTTAGCTATCTGATCATAGAAGTGAATGGATACAGTTTAGTTGAAGTTGATTGTCCAATAATAATTAACCATGGATAATGTCTGATGTGAGAATTCTATTTGAATATACAGTTTGAAGTTTGTAGTGACAGTGATATCATACCAGAGATAATGTGTTTTTCATGGGGATATAAAGAATGTTTTGTTCATGCAACCAAGTTATCCACACAGAATTAGTATCTACACTGTTCAAACTGATCTAGAATTTACTCTCTATGTCACCATGGACATTTGGCTCAGGGAGTATTATCTACATTTTTGTTGCTTACTGCTTATCACTATTTCTACTAATAAGAAAAAAGCTAAATATTAGAATGATTTAGATGAGGACTATACTTGCTTAAGCTCAATGCCTAGATAGTAATCTCTTTCCTTTGGTTTTATTTTTTTAAGGAGTAACCAGCATTGATGGATTTAGTAAATGAAATACCTGTGTGAGAGAGAAGTGAAAGAAATAGATACATCGAAGTGTTAGCAGTGCAAGGTTAGAAAAACACACAATATTACAAAATATAATTCTTTCAATCATTTTCCTAGCAGTGATTCTGGATCATTTAGTCAGCTCTCCTCTGTTTACATGGAAATGATTTCAGATTTGTTTTGGAATGTGGAAGGTGTTGAAGATATTAGGTATGGCAATGCAAGTAGAATGTAAAAATGTTGGGGGTCTCTTTACTTTGCTTTTCTTCTAGCCTCTATATTTTCTTAATTTCTTCATTGATCTGGGAATTACAAACAATTATTCATCTGAATAAATTTTAATTTGATGATGGCAATTAATAGTATGCCTAACTAATTGAGAAATGGTTTTATATGAGTATTTACCATAGAGAATTTCATGTTGGAAAAAGGAGTCAATTTTTAAGGTGTATATTGGTTGTGACTTAATTATTGATGATGTTAGATGTAAAATACCAAATAGAATATGTGTTTAATACACATGTATATTAAGTGACCAATGATTTTTCTAACCAGCTTAGTAACCAAAAATTATATAGATTGTAAGTTAGGGAGGCGTAAAGACATAGGCAGAGATGATCAACATGTAAACCAACCTAAGAGTATAACAATGCAGAGTAGGATTGCAATCAAAGCTCCAGTGCTCAGTCCTACAGGTAGAAAAATTGCTTCCACATTGCAAGACAGGATGGTCCCATCAGAGTCACATCTACAAACACGAATAGTCACTGTGTTCGTGCTGCTCTGGACAGGGTAACTGCTGTCTTCTATTACAATGGGAAGGAAATACAAATCTTGTTGCCTGCGGCTGTAGCCATTTCTCCGAGTTTCGATTCCAGCTGAGTTGTCTGCAAAACATGACATTTAGGATAACATAGCTATGGTGAGTTTCACTTCAAGTTTTAAATTGGTATTTGCTAAAGGAGTAGGAAGTTCTTTTTGGAATCAGTATAATGCATTCCTATTTATTAAATCATTATGAAAACAGTCCAAGTATCATCAGATGTAATTAAAATAGTAGTACTCGAGGAAAGAAAAACATTCATCTTGGGGGTGAATGGATGGAATTGTCCCTTCAGAAAGAATAAAGATATAAAAGAATTATACACAAGAAGTTAGATTGTCTCTTTTTTTCTGATATCATAATCGAACTGAGTGGGAAAACATCTAGGGGTGTTAAAATTCTAAATCTTAAAGAAGCCAATGTTTTACAAGAAGAATATGAGGGATATTTTTAACCTATTTATCATAGAATTGATAAATAAAATAAAATATATGAAAATACTTGATGATTGAGTTGATTGATAATTATCCTGAGAATCTGTAATCTTTTTTCTCTCCTTCTGTTTCACGTATAGGCACACATACAAGCTCATACTCAAAATACATATTGCCATTTATAGTAATAGAGATACTCTCAACACTCTCACATACTATATTTATGCCAATATTCATAATGTATATATTTGTACATATTTAATTCATATCTCTATATAATTTCCCACTTCTACAGATATAAATATCCAGAATTCCCTAACTCCAATACCCAGTGCTGCAGGAAATAAATGACCTGAATTCCATATGTGAGATGGTAGAGAGAATTATTTTTCACAACATTTCTCTGTCTTAAAGAGGCATGGTACAGCAAATGAAACATACACACACACACACACACACACACACACACAAATACATACGGAAACACCAAATAGATGTCAATATTGTTTTTTTCTTTATGTATTATGTATATATAAGTGGAACAAACATGAATGAAAACTGTTTTTAAAAAGAAACTGTCTCTGTTTAGTTATTTTGTTTTATTTTTCACATTAATTAGAGTAACAAATATGGGAGAAGACAAAGCATGTTTTAATAATATCAAAATTGATTAAAAATCCTAAACATCATAAATTATATTAATTACTATTTTGGGTTGTTGGAAATGTAGTCAATTGTATCTTTAATAAAATCAAAAATAATGATATTTCACTTTTATTAATACAAAGAATTTAATTTTATAAAATTAGGTATATCCATTGAAAAATTTTTGAAGTTCATTTTCACACTTTTGAGGCATTCAAGTGAACATGTTCTTTTATTCGTTCTATAATTTCAATTAAACAATCTCTTTAAAAAATTAGAATAAAATTAAAAAAATTGCTTATAAAAATTTAGTATAAAATTTATAATAACATTAGGAACTGGCAAATAACTTAAAAAGTATACTACTTATGAAAATAAAGTTGTGTTAGAGATACATTGGTGTTCTTCTCACAATCCACTATATTAATTGTAAATTGAATTTATATAATTATAAATTTACAGCTTATAAATTTACAGCTCTTTAAACACATAGGTAGTACCTTTATGGGAAAACTTTTTGAGTTATGGTTAAGGTTTGCTTTGTAAGCTTTATTTATTATCATTCTAACGATATTTTAGGATGCAAGAAAATGTCAAGATAGCATCACCATTAGTGATCTTTATAAATAGATTAAGTGGTATAAATATTTGAGCCAATGACAGCCATAGGAATATAAGGACTGACTGTGGTATCATCAAGATATTCAAAGCCCAATGACTCATTCTATTAGGTTGAGTAAAAGGAGCTTCCTATGGTCAGAGATCGTAAATCCAGTGCCAATCATTGAAACAAGAGAAATTGAAAATATAATGTTTTGTGGAATGATAGAGTCATTTCATTTATCATAGTACAATTTATATGAAAAATATAACATAAAAATACTTGATTCTAACTTATTAATAGTGATGACTGAGTGATTTACAATTTACTTAGTTGTTCATGATTAAGATGTTGAAGTTTGATTGTTCTTCAATAAAATCAAGAATTTAGTCAAGACCTTCATCATTTTCCTTCCATCATGGAATATCAGTCTTCACAGCCACTATCATAGTATTAGACACACAGATATGTTGGGAATATTTTCTATACCACAGTCTCAGTGATCTATGTAAACCACAAAACTTACTGGGACATACTGCTGTTCGATTATAAATAAGTTAAACTATTTTTTATATGTTCATTGGTTTTTCTATTGTTGTCAAAAGACATCAAAACCTAAGCCACTTCATAGACCATAGAGATAACATGGATCTTCACGTGGTAAGACTCATGACCAATATATTGGATAGTATGATTGCAGGCAGCCAGGTAGGTATGGCTCTGAGCCAGTGCTGAAAATTTACATCTTAATCTACAAGCAGGAAGCAGGCCATGTTGACATAGGCTTTTGAAACTTCACAGCAATCTCCAGAGATACACATCTTCCATCAAGCCTACATCTCCTAATGCTCCCCAGCACTGCTAAAATATTCAAATATTCAAACAGGAGGTCTGTGGGAGAGTTTTCATTCAATCTTCCACAGCCTCCATTGGCTTGGACAGGAGTGTTTTCCATATTTTCTTATCTAAAATCTCTGTAGACCAGGCTGGCCTTGAACTCAGAAATGTGCCTGCCTCTGCCTCACAGAGTGTGGGGATTACAGGCATGCACCACCATTGCCCGGCACACAACACATTTTAAAAAGCCACTCAAAATTTTGCTAGAAGATTTTCTCAGTTTAAGTTAATGTGGATGCTCTGATCAGACTTAAGGCAGGATAAGCTGATCTCCACATTTCATATGGGTAATACATCATTTTTAATCACTAATCATGTCTTTTCTCTTTTTGGAAGAGATTAAGTTACAGCCTCACCTTCAAAAGAGAAACACCCACACTTCTAATCCAACATATGCTTCTGAGCTGGCTTGTAATATTAGCAGATATAGTAATAGTAGACACAGTAGTATAGAAGGCAGATTTTTACTGTGGAAGTCACATGATAGACAGATTGACAGCAATTGTAGATAAAATTATCTTTACAGAAACACTTTATAATGTGTTTATAAAGACATCTTATAAAGGCTTGGAGAGATGGATCAGTGGTTAAGAGCACTGCTCTTCCAAAGGTCCTGAGTTCAAATCCCAGCAACCACATTGTGGCTCACAACCATCTGCATTGAGATTAGATGCCCTCTTATAGGGTATCTGAAAACAGCTACAGTACTTGTACTTACTTATAAGTACTTGTACTTACGTATAAATATTTAAAAGGCTTTACATATGGTCTCATATGGTCACAGATGTTCTGTGTCTGTCATTATTTAGGATAATTGTGTCAACTGTAGCCATGGAACTATTGAAAAGGACTACATTTTCCTGTTCATTCTAATTGAACTTCCCAATGCATAAAGGTGCACTCTTTGTCACGCAAATAAAAAAAAAAAAGAACATAAAATAGACTTGCATCTATAAAAATATGCTTACCATTATGCTGCTATATGCAAAACTAGGAGGCACTCGATATCCAGAAAGAACTTTATATCTTGGTCCTTGGAAAACCTGGCCTCTTTAAAATGTCATTAAACTGTCTTACCTGATAATCATCTTGTAGAAATTAACTTGCTACTCTTTGAAAATTTTGTATTTCTTTTTTGCTATTTTTTATTAGATATATTCTTTATTTACATTTCAAATGATTTCTCCTTTCATGGTCCCCCCACCTCTGAATATCCCATAAGCCATCTCCCCTAACCTTGTTCCACAATCAACCCTGTACCGCTTCCATGTCCTGGTAGTCCCCTATACTGCAGGATCATGCCTTTCCAGAACCAAGCGCTTCTCTTCCCTTTGATGTCCAACAAGACCATTCACTGCTGCCTATGCTTCTGGAGCCACGGGTAACACCATGTGTAATATCTGGTTGATGGTTTTGTCTCTGGGAGCTCTGGGAGTACTGGGTGGCTCATATTGTTGTTCCTCCTATGGCACTGCAAACCCCTACAGCTCCTTGGTTCCTTTCTCTAGCTCCTCTATTGGGGACCCTGTACTCAGTTCAATGGCTGGTTGAGAGTGTCTCCCTCTGTATTTGTCATGCATTAGCAGAGCCTCCCAGTTGACAGATATATCTGGCTCCAGTCAGCAAGTACTTGTGGGCTTCTATGATAGTGTCTGGGCTTTGCACTGTGTATGGGATAGATCACTAGGTAGGGTAGTCTCTGGATGGTCTTTCCCTCAGACTTTGCTCCCCCTTTTGTCTCTGTATCTCCTTCTGTGGGTATTTTGTTCCGCCTTCTAATATGGACCAGAGTATCCATTCGTTGTTCTTCCTTCTTCTTGGGCATCGTTTGATACGTGAATTGTGTTGGGTATTCCAGGCTCCTGGGCTAATGTCCACTTATCAGTGAGTGCATACCATGTGTGTTCTTTTGTGATTGGGTTACCTCTTTCGGATTATATTTTCCAGTTCCATGTACTTGTCTAGGAATTTCATGAATTCATTGTTTTTAATAGCTGAGTAATTAAATCTACACATAATTCCATTGTGTAGATATACCACATTTACTTTATCCATTCCTCCTTTGAGGGACATCTGGTTTCTTTCCAGCTTCTGGCTATTATAAATAGGACTGCTATGAACATAGTGGTGTATGAGTCATTATTATATGCTGGAGAGTCCTCTGGGTATATGACCAATAGTGGTATAACAGGGTCTTTAGTATAAGAACTTTCATTTAACTTCATAGACCAGCAAATCAGAAGGCACAATAGATAGGATTTCTAAGACTATGCCAGAAAATATGCCCAGTTTTCTGAGGAATCACCAAACTGATTTCCAGGGTGTTTGTACCAGCCTGCAATCCCACCAGCAGAGGAGGAGTGTTCCTCTTTCTCCAAGTCCTCCCCACCACCTGCTGCTCCTGAGATTTTGATCTTAGACATTATGACTGCTGTGAGGTGAAATCTCAGGGTTGTTTTGATTTGCATTTCCCTGATGACTAAGGATATTAAACATTTCTTTAGGTGCTTCTCAGCCATTTGATATTCCTCAGGTGAAAATTCCTTGTTTAGCTCTGTACCCCATTTTTAATAGGCTTATTTGGCTCTCCCGAGTCTAACTTCTTGAGTTCTTTGTATATCTTGGATATTAGCCCTCTGTCAGATGTAGGGTTGGTAAAAATCTTTTACCAGTGTGATGGCGCCATTTTGTCCTTTCGACTGTCCTTAGCCTTACAGAAACTGTAATTTTATGCGGTCCCATTTGTCAGTTCTTGATCTTAGAGCATAAGCTATTGTTATTCTGTTGAGGAAATTTTCCCCGGTGCCCAGGTGTTCAAGGCTCTTCCCCAGTTTCTCTTCTATTAGTTTCAGTGTGTCTGGTTTTATGTAGAAGTGTTTTGTTGAACTGCTTTTAGGAAAAGCATTGATTCCTCTCCCTGTGTTCTTTGACAAAACTACATAAGAGGTAAAACTTTAAGTGGATATACTTACTTCTGAAGTCATGAACTGTAAAATTTGGTTTGATGACAGCCTCTGGTGCTAATCTAAAGGAGAATTGCTGCCCAGCAGGTGAGAGATCTCGGTCTACAGCACCTACTATCTGAATTATCTGAAACAGAGTTGAGATTAAACTTGAAGTCAATCATGAATTTCACAGGCAACCTTATACAACAGGTTAGTAAGTTTTTAAATAATTAATGCAAATAAACAGAAAGGACAATTTTGAATCAATACCAGTGACCCAATTATTTACACATACCTTTTGTAAGCAATTCTCTAAGCATTTACAGGTAATAATGGCAGCTACAATCTGAGGACATAGGCCAATTCAAAATCAATATCTGTGTAACCAAAAAGCTTACCAGTATTGAAAATTCTACCTATCAAGCAAAATAAAATTAAAAGTTTTGCTTATATGTTACATTCAGTCAAATAAATGCTTTGTAAATTAAATATGAAATGCTTACTAGAAACAGGATATTTGACCATCTATGTGTTCTTGTAAAAGCAAAATTAAAGATCAAGTACATTTGTGAGAATAGATATATTAAAATAATAAAAGTGAAGACAGTAGTATATATTCATTTATGTTGATAATCTCCACCCCTTGTATTTAGAATGATATAATATGCATTTCATTACTGTGTGGACAGGAAATACTCACATCTCTATTTCAAAATGTCTCCCATATTGCTCTGAGAATTTGTATATCACTGTTAAATCTAAATACTTCAGCATTTTACCCTTCAAATTTAAACTAAAAGTAATTTTGGAAGTCTTTAGTATAAGAACTTTCATTTAACTTCATAGACCAGCAAATCAGAAGGCACAATAGATAGGATTTCTAAGACTATGCCAGAAAATATGTTAGGAAGAATGTGGGGAAACAGCCAAGAATGTGGAAACAGGCCAAGCATAATAATTAAATATGATTGAATGCAGTAACAGCTTAGAAATTCCACACAAGACTCTGGATTTGGGGTATAAAGTTCATATAAGCAGACTTTAAGAATTATGATTTAAATATTACTTTTTGTTAAATGATTCATGGTTATAATCCAACCCCTTGACAGTGATCTACATTACTTAATAGATACAAACACATAGACACATATGAAAAATAGAATATATATATATATATATGTAAATATCACATAAATTGCAGATAGGTAGATAGATAGATAGGTATTAGTGCTGGAGTGTTATATACCAATATTAGTGGCATGAAAAGTTTAAAAAATAAATTTTAGTAAGAATTTCAGTCTATTTCCTCAGTAGGAATTTGCACCACTGAGTTTATTTGTCTCACACAATAATTATTGGTTACATTTCTATAATCTAACATTTAAAGGAGCTACATCATGGAATGTAGCAGTCTAGTAAGTATCACCCAAATAACTGTTATTGCTCTTCCTGATTGTCGACTTGATTATATATGGTATTAACTAAAGTCATGCTAACTAGTTACATCTGTAATGGTTTCTTGATGGAATTATATGAGAAGGGGAATCCCAACCTAACTCTGCATCTCTTGAGAAGGGAAGATCCACTTTTACCCTGGCCTAGACCTTCTGCTGGCAACCACAAAAAATAATGGACATAGTTCAATGAAGACCCAGCTCTACCACACCTGGGCATATTCCCAAAAGATTCTCCACCATTCTACAAGGACATGTGCTTCACTGTGTTCTTAGTAGAATTATTCTTAATAGCTAAAAACTGGAAGCAACCTAGATAGTCCAAATCTTTGATCTGACCTGACTGTTATTTGCTTTGGGTTATTAACTTTACATTGAGTAGATGAGGAAGCAATTGATCTCTGCCTACTTGTCCTTGCTCTCATTTGCAAGTTAATTACATCACTGGCAGAAGAGCATATTTCTTCAGGATTTCTATATATAATGAAGTTCATGTAAGACACTCAGCCCTATGGACTGAATAATTATTATACTTGTGAATGTTCCATTTGTAGGCAGCCATTGTTTGACTATGTGGACCACAACCCAGAAGCTATTCGGTTAAACATCATATACAAATATATTCCTTTTGTCTCTCTGTTCTTCTTGAGAATCCTAATGTATTCACTCTCTAGAACATAAAATTTACTAAACTCAGACTTATAGCAATGCTCTTACATCACCCTATGTTACCCTTAAATGTCTTGTGTTATTTAACAATCACTATATAGTTACTAACTTTTGAGGTGTGTTTTTTATTCAAATTAATGTTAACCAACATCATTTAAATCAAACCTATTTAAAACCTATGGATGTAGATTACCTGCAAGAGTGCTTGCTTAGTATGCATGAAGCCCCACACTTGATTTTCATCACCTCACAAATTAAGCATGGTGATACATAACTGTATATACAATAATACAGAGGTGAAAGCAAGAGCATCAGGACCTCAAAGACATTCAATGCCACCTCAAAGCTAAATTGTAAGTACCAGGCCAGTTGCTTATACATGAGATACTGACAATGTACCTTTTTATGAGGCAATCATGACTTATATTTAAATTCTTGAAGATATCTTAAGCAAGAAAAGATTTATGTGACTATGTATTCATATCTGGACTTAAAACTAAAGCATAACATAGAGGCACCATTATACACACTTGATTAGCATTATTGACAACATACCTGTCCTGATTTGGCATTTTCACATACAGCTGTCTCATATGGCACAGATATTTCTGGAGGAAATTCATTGACATCTAGGACATTAATTAGTATGTTAACTTTGCTAGTTAATAATGGGTTACCTGTTTAAAACAAAAAAAAAAGATAAACAATGATTACAAGACATGGCTATTACTACCCTGAAGCCATATTTGATTTCAATTACATTTAATACAAAATTGAAAATCATCCTCTATTATAGGAAATTATATAATATAAGCTGCAAACCCCAAGGATAAATAAGAGTTATTTTTGCATAGCTATCATTTCAGCAAAAGAAAATATGATCAGGTAGGAGTAACTATTTAACTGATATGTTACTGAACAGGCAGGGCTTTTAACCCAGTATGATTTTACCATCTTGTCAGGAATAATGCACTCACCGTACTTTAGCCAATATCAATATTTGTTGTAAAAATGTGGTTTTGTGTGTTTCACTAATATAGTCAGAGGATTTAATGCATGGAATATTTAATATATATAAGTAAATATGTCAGATTTGTCTTGCTGTCAAAACATAGGATATATATTTAAGTAAAATAGAATTAGTGGGTGTATTACAGAAGGCCAAAAGTCATACCTTAATTATTTCTGGAGCAAATAATAAGTAAACATTTGATAAAGACTCACTTATTCCTTCACTATATATTAACCCAAAATATTTGGAGCAAGAAGTCACTCTCTAATGCACATCACCTATTTTAACCCCAGCCAATGAACTTATTATTTGCCTTCCTATTATTAGTTAAAGAAAAAGAATGGAAGACTGGAAATAATTTATTAAAGTATGCAAACCTAATACATGAAATATTTTTATAGCTACTTTTAAAAATTGTCATCTCAGATGATTTTACAAATAAATACACTGCCTCAAATACTTGATGGTTCTATCCAGAAAACAGAGCTGAAAGAGCCAAGAGTTAAAAAACAAATCCAGTATGTGAAATGACTAAAACAGTTACATCACACCAAATTTTCTCTATCCGTTGGTTAACAAATTAATCTTCAATGTCATGAAGATTCATAATATTAGGTGTGGTTTCAAAAAATGCACTCAAAGTCTTTCTTGCTGACTGAGTCTGACAAATTCAAACATTTTAGTGTCAAAATTCATTGCAGCACAAATTAAAACACTCTATGCAAGAAACGTATAATATTTTACTAAATTTATGTATGAGAATTGAATCTATAAGCACATCATCACTCAGGCACCAATAGCTAACCATGCAGATGACAGGTATAGTTCATAGAATTGATTTAAATTAGGGGAGGTATATTGATAATATTGGAGAATTATTCAGAAATACAGATACATAGACTATATATAATTAAAGTGTGTTGTTTAATTGAAAGTTTTCCTTTGAAATTTGACAACGAATTTTTATCCTTTTTAGTCCAGTATGGAAATCAGATTTATCAATATAAACAGATTGCATTACGTGTTTTCCCTTTGCATGTTTGCTTCTTAAATGTGATGCTTTATAATAAAATTATAATTATGGACATTGTAAATTATCAATAATCTAATTTTTGTCCCTATAAAGTAATATCATTAAATGTTCGTGTTTTCTCAGTGCTTTTTATTTGTATATCACAGAGACATATAGCATTTAGTAAATAGATAAAACTGAATTTAATTTTCTAAAAATATGAGGGAGCAACAATAATTATGACATATGGGCCTTTTACATTGTAATGTTTAGTATATACCGATGGTCTAGAACACCTAAAACACCTTGCACAGTTGTAGAGAAACATGAGTTTCTGTTTGTATATCAAGTTCTGAAAATTGATGATGTAAACGTCTCAAAACTCACAATCAGAAAGCAAAAAGGCTAAGACTTGAATCAAAATTTCTTGTACTATTTGAGTTATTATAGATATGTGAAAACAACATTTTGACTTTAAAACTACTTAGGAAACTAACCCATGGAATCATATGCCAGTAAACTTCATGAACACTAACATACCATCTCTGTTCTTAAATAAGATGACATGAGGCTGACTCTTCCTATATAATTGGATAGGTGAATCTCAAGTTCAAATACAAGATTCAAACTTTACATACTTGATTAAGCGTATTTGAAGATAAACTGCCTTCTTAGGCAACATATTTTCTCACTTAACTGCATTCATCACAGAAATTTACTTTCATTGTCTATAAAAAAGTTTTTTTAAGTAAACAAGGCCACTTTTGGTAAATTACTTCTGCTTTATCCCTTAAAATGTAGTTTAAGATTCATATTCATAAGGAAATTGTTGAAAATTGCATATCTATGATCCTGCTATTAATAGTATTTTTCCAAAGGGCTTTTTTATTTTTCACATTTTAACTAAGATATATCTTTGTTGTATGAAATTGTTTTGTGCACTGTAGTATACCAAGATTTTCCAAAATTAAATGTCACACAAAGTATCACTGATGGTACTAGGAAAACGAATGTTCAAGGAAAAAGAAAATAACAATTTTGTAGAGTTGTATACTGTATTTGATTCAATGACTTTATTTTAATATCTTCTCTTCTATTTTATATATTTAATCCATTGTTATAATATATAAATATCAATTTTTATTCTTAAGTACCAAGTATCATAGCAGTAAGATCACTGTTTAAAGACAACTGCTCTAAAGTAAATTTGAAATATTTTTCCAGATTATTTGATTTATTAGACAAATATGGATTTCTTTCATTTAGATATGAAATGTATTCAATTGTGCTGAGAACGTAAAGATCTATTTTCTATGTCATCATATCTGTATCTGGGACAACCATGACAACATTTCTTTATATCTAATCTATTATGAATATTTTGATGAAGACATTTGGTAATAAGACCACATAGAATGTATGAAGTACATGATGATATAAAGCAATGAAAACTGTAAATTTAGCCAATATGCACTGATGGAAACACAACCTCTGTGAAAACCCTGGAAAAGTGATATTTTAATATAAGAGATAATTTATAATTCATTTAAAGATACAGATTTCATGCTATTTTTCTAATTAATAAATGATATTATAGATAATGAGAAAAAATAGCTTAATCCACAGTTCTTTTTATGTAGAAACTTATTACAGTGCATGAGATGAAGTTTGTTGACTGTATGATAGCTCTAAAATAGATTTAGCTCTAAATGAGAGAAATGTTTCATTATTAGATTGCAGATGATTTTCATAGACCAAACATAAATCATCTTGTTTGTTTGTTTATTTAATATGCATTCATTTGGATTTTTGTGCGTTACATGCTTATTCATTCATTTATGTTTTTTTGAGACAGGATTTCTCTACGAAGTTCTCCTGTCCCTGAACTCTCTCTATATATAGAATATGCAGTCCTCAAACTCACAGAGATCAACCTGTTTCTGCCTTCCAAGTATGGGAATTAAAAGTCTGTGCATCACCACCCATTGGAGAGAATGCATATTGGCAAATAGCACCTTTAGCGCCCCCACAGTACATGAGTTTAAGTCAAATATCCATAGGACAACTTTCAGTGGCCTATGACTCCAATTTGAATGAAGCCATCTTCTAGCCTCTTTGTGCACCAGACACACAGATAGTCTAAACAAATACACACAGCCAAAGTACTGACATCCAAAAAATTCAAATAAAAAGTTTAAAACTTTTTAAAATAATTTGAATTAATTCAATGTGTATCTCATTATCCTGAAATACCTATTAAACCAATTCTAAGTTTTAAAAAATGGCGTACTTTGAGCTCTCTAACGTGCATGATGCTCAATGACTTCACTGACGGAGACTTACAGTGGAAGTAGGGATCACATTGTGAGGAATTCAAGAGCAGGCTTCTGAATAACATATAATTTACAATAGAAATACACTATTCTTTTAAATGTGTATACAGTTTACTAAAAATAACTATTTCCTTTACATAGGTGATATTCAGTAAGTAATGAGCATATGTGAGAGCATTTCAAAGACACAAATGGTAAGTTTAATTGAAATATTTTGAAAACTATGCATTCCCAACAACAATAAAGCTTCCCATATTAGAATACACAGGAGCTTCTGGGATTTTTATTAAACAGTGATACCTGCTTTTGAATATCTATGGAACTTAAAATTCAATTTTTGCTCTGTCCTGAAATGAAAATTAGAGTAAAATTAACAATGAATACACAGACTTACATGCCACAAAAATAGAATAACTCTCATGCAAACTGAGTGAGTTATAATAACTGAATAATGTGGGTTTTATTTGGCTTTTATTTCTAGAACTATTCATACTTATATTACAAGATAGATTACACATAGATGATAGTAGCTATGTCAAATACAGTACTGTGATATGAATCTAGTCTGACAGATCATAATAGTGGGATACTTAAGCACCCTACTCTCACTGGATGTACAATGAGACTCTGACTGGATATACAGACAAAAACTAAATGAAGAATGAATGATACTAATGAAACAATGAAACTAATAGGCATCATGAAACAAATGGGCCTAACAGACATCTATGGAATATTTTACCCAATCACAAAAGAATATAATTTCCTCTCAGCACTTCATGGATCCTTCTGAGAAATTCATCATATTCTCAAAATCACAAAGCAAGCCTCAATAGATACAAGAAAATGGGAAAACGGCCTTGTATAGACTCAGACCACCACAGATTAAAGCTGGACTTCAACAACACAAATATTGGAAATCCTACACACTCAAGGAAATTGAGCAACTCCCTACTCAATGATCACTGGATCAGGGAAGAAATGATTAAAGACTTTCTGACTGGTGTAAGGTGAAATCTCAGGGTTGTTTTGATTTGCATTTCCCTAATGATATTGAAGTTGAGCATTTTTTAAGATGCTTCTCCGCCATCCGAAGTTCTTCAGGTGAGAATTCTTTGTTTAACTCTGTACCCCATTTTTTTAATAGGGTTGTTTGGTTTTCTGGAGTCTAACTTCTTGAGTTCTTTATATATATTGGATATTAGCCCTCTATCTGATGTAGGGTTGGTGAAGATCTTTTCCCAATTTGTTGGTTGACGATTTGCCCCTTTGATGGTGTCCTTTGCTTTACAGAAACTTTGTAATTTTATGAGGTCCCATTTGTCAATTCTTGATCTTAGAGCATATGCTATTGGTGTTCTGTTCAGGAACTTTCCCCCTGTACCAATGTCCTCAAGGGTCTTCCCCAGTTTCATGTGATATAATAGGTCTTATTTCAAAAACCTGTACTCCACAAAATTGGAAAATCTTAATGAAATCTGATGCAGTGGATGATTTTCTAGACAGATATCCATGACAAAGTCAACATCATGTAAACTATTTAAACAGCCCCGTAACCCCTAAAGAAATAGAAGCAGTCAATAAAAGTATCTGTCTCTCTCTCTTTCTCTCTCTCTCTCTCTCTCTCTCTCTCTCTCTCTCTCTCACACACACACACACACACACACACACACACACACAAGGCCAAATAGCTTTTGTGCAGATTTTGCCAGCTATTCAAAGAAGACATAATACCAATGCTCCCACGCTACACAAAATAGAAATGGAAGAAACACTGCCAAACTCATCCTATGTGGCTACAGTCACATTGTTACCTAAACCACACAAAGATTCCAAAATGAAAGAGAACTTGAGACAGACTTCTCCTATGAACATTGAATCAAAAATAGTCAATAAAACCAAATAACCCTATTAAAAATGGGGTACAGAGTTAAAGAATTCTCACATGAAGAACTTCGGATGGAGGAGAAACCTCTTAAAAAATGCTCAACTTCATTAGTCATCAGGGAAATGCAAATCAAAACAACCCTGAGATTTCACCTTACACCAGTCAGAATGACTAAGATTAAAAACTCAGGAGACAGCAGGTGTTGGCCAGGATGTGGAGAAAGAGGAACACTCCTCCACTGCTGGTGGAGTTGCAAATTGGTACAACCACTCTGGAAATCAGTCTGGCAGTTCCTCAGAAAACTGGACATGTCACTTCCGAAAGATCCTGCTATACCACTCCTGGGCATATACCCAGAGGATTCCCCAGCATGTAATAAGGATATATGCTGCACTATGTTCATAGCAGCCCTATTTATAATTGTCAGAAGCTGGAAAGAACCCAGGTATCCCTCAACAGATGAATGGATGCAAAAAAAATGTGATATATATACATAATGGAGTACTATTCAGCCATTAGAAACAATGAATTCATGAAATTCTTAGGCAAATGGATGGAGCTGGAGATCATCATACTAAGTGAGGTAACCCAGTCTCAAAATATCAATCATGGTATGCACTCACTAATAAGTGGATATTAGCCTGGAAAACTGGAATACCCAAAACATAATCCACACATCAAATGAGATACAAGAAGAACGGAGGAGTGGCCCCTGGTTCTGGAAAAACTCAGTGTAGCAGTATAAGGCAAAACCAGAACAGGGAAGTGGGAAGGGGTGGATGGGCGAACAGGGGGAGGGAAGGGGGCTTATGTGATTTTCGGGGATTGGGGGTCTAGAAAAGGGGAAATCATTTAAAATGTAAATAAAAAATATATCGAATAAAATAAAAAAAATTTAAAAAATAATAAAAATAAAAATAAAATAATAATTTACTGCATTTTAGTTTGGTCATTTTGTAGTGGGTTGTTCTGCTGTTGTTTGTATTCAAATTCAAATCACTACTCCCTTCCCAAGGTTGCCTGGGAGGAACAGATTCTCTTGTACACCGAGTGATGTTATGTAAACTTTTCTCTTCAGTTTAACTGGTCAATAAAAGACTAGAACTTGTGATTGGACAATAGAGGGAGCGTGAGGAGATTGCAGGGAGAGTGGGAGAGGAGGAGAAGCAAGGACAAAGAGTTGGAGGAGGTGGCCATGAGCACATGGCCAAGAAAAAGAAATGTAACAAGGTGATTTATTGTTGGCAAATAAGTTAGAATAGCTCCAAATCTGCCCAATCTAGGCTTATGGCTTGTAATCAAAATATCTGAATTGTACATCTTTTTTATGGGCTGGAGAGAATGATTAATCTTATGTACAAATGAGGATTTTTGCTTCTAAGTATTTTTTAATTATAATACAGTGAAAATCATGTAGAACTGAAAGCTATTGATAATGACTTATGGCATTTTAATAATGGATATTTTTGAGTTTGAATTTTGTTCTTATGCTCAATTATTCACATTCCAGTTTGATTTTTATTGTTATGATAAGATACACTAACCAATCATAAGAGTTGTTCTACTTTGCTTTGGTTACTGTGATCAGTATCATAGCCAATAGCACCTTGAAGGGGGAGATTTTGTCAGATGCCCTGACAGCAGGGCACGAACCTGAAGGAAGAACTGGGGAGGAGACCAAGGAAAAATTCTGCTTACTGGCCGGCTTGCCTGCTTTGTTGAAGTCTCTATCTTACACAAGCCAGGCCAAACTGCCGAGGGATGGTACTGTCAAGAGTGGTCTAGGTTCTCCTACATCAATTAACAAACAGTATGCCCATGTACATGACAATGTGATCTCTGTAATTACTCAATATTTTCTCTTCCCAAATGATTAATGATTTAGCCATGGTGACAATAAAATTAACTGGAAACATTTTCATTCAAGTTGGAGTAAATGGGTTAAAAGCAAACTTTCAAATAATTATTTTTTAGTTATTTGCATTCAACTTTTAAATATGAGATATGGATGCTTATCTTTATTAAATACAATACTATATATTATTAGAGTTGTCTTATTTAAGTTTGTTATAGAGTATTACAGTTATTATCTCAAGCATCTTGAGGTATCCCAAGCAACTTCAACCTTAAAGCTTCTTGTTGCAATGTCTAGGATTCATACATCATTTTCCGAGCTCCACCAAAGGGATTGAGTTACTTTTCCAGCTCTGCCCTCTATAGTGAACCAAGCTCTGGCTGATTTCCACTACTGCTTCTGTTCTTGGTGGTTATCCCATAGTACTGGAATCTCAAATTCTGCCGAAACTAGGCTTCACCAACCACTACTTATAGGTTCTCTACATGATGCCAACCATCAATTTCTTAGCATGACCCTAGGACATCACCTTCACCAATAGCCTACCCTCACCTCACCCAGTGACAAGCCTCAACTGCTCTCAATAGTTTCAAAGCCAGTACCACCTGGGTGATTATTAAACTTTACAAAGTCCAGCTGCAGCACAAGGTACAAGCCTGGCTGTCTCTGGAACACAGCTTCTTTGTGCTCTCAGCAAATGCTTTCCAGAAGACTTTTCCTCAGTGGTGCTGGTCTCCTCTTAATCACCACTAATTTCTCAGCTCCATCTAACCAGCATCAATTGTCCTGGCAGGCCGTTCTATTATTCTTCTCTCTAAAGCGAGAGCACACTATTTCAGAGGATCTATTTCCTGATCTATTAACATCATGGGCAAAACCATACAAGAATTATAGGGAATCATGATTTATATAGTAATTAGAAAAATTTCAGGAAGTTGTCCATGCTTCTTCATATTATAATAGAGTTTGATTTTTCTTCTATGGTGTGAATATTATATTTTACATATATACATTCATAAATGTACATTCCAGAAAATTCTGTCAGAATAAATTTTTGTTGTTTTAACTTTAAAATTCAACATCTCTCATCAGTACTAAACATTACACATTTCTCCATTATACAACTAGATCTGAACCACCCAAAATTTATCAAAGTTCATAGTTTAGATTATTAAATCTTTACTTCAGATCATTCATATCTACTGCTGATTTAAATGTCCCTGACTACATATTATTGTTACTTTTCTCACAATCAACAACCAAAAAACCTGTTTCCAAAACATGGTCCTCTCCACAGTTTATTTCACATGAAATCTGAATTACTGATTTAAAATTTATAATTTGATTTTGACAAATAGATGACCTTATCAAATGAAATCAAAACAGTCATTAACATAACATGAAATATCTCTAGAAATATTGAAATCATTTTGAATCAAATGTTAAAGCATAGTTTTATGCTTACATGTGAAAATGTCACAAGCAGAGCATCTGTTGAGGGATTTCAGTAACATTTTACTTGTTAGAGAATGACAAGTCTCCATCCATTGGATAATTCATAGTCAAAAGCTATGACTCTGATATGATTTGGGAAGTCCCCCCATTGACCAAACGTAGAGTGGCTTCTCTCAAACTTAGTTGTTTGATCAGGAACGCAAGCAGTTGTTTGAACATGGAATGTGCACTGTAGCACACTCCTCTTTCCCCTTTCACTTAAATTTGCACATTCATTGCATGAGGCCTTCTATAGTCAGTATTGACTTCACAAGTTCTCAATGCTATGCAAAATTCAACCAGATGAAATGCCATGCCAGAATATCATATGAATATACTCTAGCCTACTTCCTGATATATCACCTTGTTCCAACCTGAAACCTTATGAGCTGAGTCATTATTTGTGTTTCTTTTGTATTTGTTTTTATATCTTTTCATATTTGCACATTGAAGCTTTACAGTCCTCTTGTCTTCAGTCCAACCACTTCATTGGTCTTCCCGTAAAGGAGGTCCAAAGACCTAACAACCATATGTTCAGGTTTATTTCAGCAATGGCTCCACTTCTAAATATCAATTTCCCAGTTCTTTCATTTTCTATACCCTTAATAAAATACTCTAATGTGTGGAGAGCCAGAAGACTACCATGAGAGCAGTGTGTATTAGCCAAGGCCATGAGAGCAGTCTGTGCAGCCAAGGTCAGAGAGAAGTGTGTGCAGCCAAGAGGAACTCCTATCTATGTTTATAGTCTGTAGAGAAACTTTCTCAAGAAGAACGTGATTTGCTGAAGTGCTTATAAACTGGAGCTGCAGAAATAAACTTTGAGCCTTGATCAGAGCCTTGTCTTGGCTTTATCTTCTCTCATTCCCCATCCTTTGCATTTCCATCCCTCCTTTCAGGTGATCCCTGCTGGACCATAAGCTGGTGGATGGCTACACTCTAGCAAAAGCAATGTGGATGAAGAAGGCTTGTTTTGGCTCATAGTTCTAGAACACAGACAATCATGGCATAGGAGTCGTGACGGCAGGGCTTGAGGCCATATTGTGTTAACATTCATGTAGCTGAGATAAAAGCATGTTGATGGTCTGCTGGATTTCTCCTTTTAAGGTAGCATTTATCTCCACGGGATGCTGCTGTTCTTTCAAAGTGCATCTTCCAGAATCAACAGACTAGATAATTTAGATAATCCAACACAGACTCAAATATTTCTAGGTCTTACATACTTTAGATAATCCTTTAAAGGCATGACTTGTGCTTTACCCTTTAAGCGATATTGAATGCTATTTAACTGTCAATCAATATTAAATATCACAATTTACATTCAAGAAATAAAAGTGACTTGTAATAATAAAATTGGTTGGTGATATATTTGAGATATGGAGAATTGTTTTGACTCACATTTTTCTAAGAAAAATTTAAAGGTAGACAAAACTGAGGGATATGGAAGAATTTGTTAATTACATTCTTTTTGGACAAAATGAGGACTTGAATTTGATCTTAAGCACACATGTACTAAGAAGGATATGGAATTAGGTGTTTCTGGGGATTGATCTCAAGTTAACAAAGTCTAATTAGCATGACTCAGCTTTCTATGTGCTATGTTCCTTGAACAGCCATGTGGACATCTTCCAGTTTGTGACATCTGAGACTGACCTCAGATTTTCTGAGGAATTTGAACATATCAATATATTCTGCCACATACCTGCACACGTAAACATGTACATACTTCTACACATATGCTCACACATCTAAAAATCATCAACACATGTCTTCCATAGTTGCACCCACACTGAGCTGATACTGAGTAGTACTGAACAGAATGAATGTTTATAGTTCTTCATCTATTTATAAGGTGTGTAAGGTATTATAAATCTTTTACAGGTGCTTGAAGTAATTAAAGAAAAACAGAAATAAAAAAAATTGAAATTCTCTTCTGTAAACTCCTGAAGAACTATAGCAGAAGAATAGGGACTTCATTCCTCTAATGAACACACTCATGTCAATAGCTAACTATTAAATATTCTTGCACTGAAATTGCGATATATGTGTAACTTCTTACTGCTTTATCAAACAAATACGTTCTATTTTCACTGTAAGCCTAGATAATTATCTTCTACACCACAAGTAAGCACAAGGAATTTCGAACAATCTATATATTCTAAGTGGTGCACCCAAAAAGAACACTTAAAACTTCCCTCTTGAATTTTTCTTCTTCAATTATACATCTTCTCATAAAATAGAAGGGAAAGGAAAAACTGACAGTTTTTAAAATGCTTCCACAAAATTTAGTAAATACTTTATAATAAATGATTTCATCCACCCATTTCTCTTCCTTCCTATTTCACGTTATTCTCATAATGATATAGATACAAGGAATATTTGTGGAAGAGAAATTGACATTCTGTAAATTTGTGTATTGAGTAGAGTAGGGTGAGGTCACACACTGAAACTTGCCTTTGGGTTTTCATGCAATCCTGCAAATGGGGCTCTCTGGCAGCTGTCACAATCATTCTGGACTTATGCTATTAGGAAAAGGAACAGGTTTCTGCGTTTCCCCGGGAGACTACTCAAGTGTCATTCCAAAAATAAAAAACACCCCAGTAGGGACTCGTTGAAGAGTGTTTAATCCACAGAATTTCAGTACAACGTTGTTTCTGCTCATGCCATACTTACTAACTTTACTTGCAATTATGGAGAAATTATACTGTGCCGTGTTCTCTCTGTCTAGTAATTCATTAGTGGCAATGGTTCCTTCCGTTCCATCTATTGTAAAGTAGCTCTCCCCATCACTCTTCCAATCTATGAAGTACCTGCATGTGAAAAGAGGAGATGCAAATGTGCAATGATTACACATGAATCATCATGGCAGTGAGGGTAACTTGACACAGTTCCTTATTTTTCACCCTGTAGCTATTACCCACCTTGCAATAAAGAAGAGTGTAAATGACAGCTTCTTTATTGCAAAGTCAGTATGCTCAAGGGGAAACGGGAAATAATGAAAGATTTAGTACTCTGGCTGTTCATATTATTTTAGGGTCTTGACACCTTGAAAGCTCAGCAGAGACTACAATTCTAAAGCTGACCATGGGTTTCCTTAACCTGCTGAATATTAAAACTTTCGCAAGTAGCAAAAGAATTCCTCAATGATAAAAATGGGAAAGATGAGGGAAGTGAAAAGACATCCTCAAACAACCAAGGCAGAAGAGACATGCAGTCTTTATGTTTCTTTGAAGGGGGAAAGATAACAGTAAGGGAAGCAAATAAAAACGAACTCATATTTGGGCATTTCCAAATAAGTTCCCCTTGACTCATCATGTATTTTTTACATTATCTGACACTTTTGGCCAGATAATATCAACTTCTTTGCATTACTTATGAGGAAAACCCTACAGTATGACAAATTAAATTTCCTTAAATCTTCAGGTAATGTTATATAATGTGGAATGATAGAGATATTTGGTCACATTATCAAACTGACATATTTTTCAGTGTTGGATTCATATTCTAGAGTCCTGAACATAATATAAAAATCATCTTACAATGAGCTACACACACACACACACACACACACACACATGCACATGCACACACATACACATTGAGAGAGAGAGAGAGAACAAGAATTAAAAAGTTTAAGACCTAATACTTTTTCCAGTATTATAAACATTAACTTACTTATCTTCATGATGGTCCAAATTGAGCATTATTAATCTTTATATACTGCATATGATGAAAAACCAGTTTGATAATATTTGTCACAAAACTGTCATTATTTTGTATTTACAACTTGAAGTAGAATGTTGTGTAGGAAAGTGGTTGTACGCCTAGGAAGGCACAAGGTGCAGTATACTTACAAGTAGTCTTTTATACTCTATGAAACCCCAAAAATTTATGAAAACTAGGAGTCAAAGTGAATGATATCCTTGTAGCTGGCCTTTTGCCATTACCTTATCACAAACTAGCAATTTTTACTAATCAAAACAAAAGAATGTATATGTACATCTCTATGTCAATTTATTATTTTGAGAAACCTTTTATAAAACTCTAGTGTTTCCTGTCATTGTGCAGAGAGATCAAATCCAATTTGTCTTTATGAAAGAGATTTATGAACTTAATATATTAATATCAGTTAGTAACTGATCTCCAAACCAAAATTTGTCATGAATGGAGCAAGTTATGAACCAGATGAACTTGTTCATCTGTTTTTGATAACTTAGCATCTGACCCATCATGTAAGCAAGCATGGAAGTCTTAGAGTTTCAATGTAATAGCTTTTCCTATAGAAAAAAATCACTAAATATAAAGGCAGTTATGGTGCATTGAAAAATTGAGGAGCATTAAAATGTCTATTTTTAATCCTCCTATTGCAAGCCCTTTTCTGAACAGATAAATGTTTATTTTTATCATAATATTTCCTTTATTAACCCTGTGTTCAAGTAAACATATCTAATTCAAATGGAAAATTGCAAATTATTAGCTTCATTAACTATTTTTTATGATTACTTAGATGTGGACTGTGTTCACTGCATAATAGATGAGTGCCTATTGCAAACTAAACACCTTGCTAGAGGGAAGTGTATAAAATGGAATGGAATGCTTACTACTGGTGATTTGAAGAGACTTTTATCTTTAGATGATCTCAACATCCGATAGATGATCAGAAAAGGCCTTACAGTAGTGCCGATGAAAAATAGCTTGTATTAAATCTCGTGGCTGAAGAAGAAAAATTCCCTGGCCCTGATGATTGGATGGCCCTAGAAAGCTGTATAGAAATGATTCGAGGAAAGACTGGCAATCACAGACAAGAGAGATAGAACCTATTTCAGGAAGTTGTGTTAGCAGCAGAAAACTATGTGAGCTATAGAAAAGTTATGCTGTTAGTTATTATCACAGAAGGAAGACTGAGTTATTATCACAGAAAGAAGATAAGTGATTTAATTCTAGAGTTTCTTTGCATATTATAGTAAGGAGTTGAGTAAGTGGGTTGCTACAGCACTGATTAACATCGTCCACTTTGAAGAACATGGGATGGTTGCATCCAAACAAGAAAGCACTGCTAAGGGAGAATTTCTTGCCTTCTAGAATCTTCCAAAAGAGAGAGTAGCCTGGACAGCAAGGCTGGGTTTGATTCACTGAGCTTTGAGGAGTGCTTAACATAAGAAAGGGCATGCTGCTCAAAGGAAAAATAAAAGAAGAAAGAAATCAGTCGGTGATTATGATTTGGAGAAGACACAGAAAGTGATCTAATGAATCACTATATTGAAGTGCACTGGTGATAGGAATGAAGAATTAAATCTGTTTCCATGTATGTTTCAGGTAAAAAGAACAAAGGTGTCTATAGGTGCATACGATGAAAAAGTGTTTCACTAGGAACTGACTAGTATCAGGAGTAATTTGGCAGCTTCTACAATATTTTCTTTGCACATATTTGTGACACATGTGTAGCTTATTATTCCATAGTTATTATTATAGTTTCATAGCTAATACCAATTATTTTTATTAGATATTTGCCTTATTTACATTTCAAATGTTATCCCCTTTGTTACCCCTCCAAAAACCCCTTATCCCTTCCCCCCTACCCCTGCTTACCAACAATACTAATTATTGATATCATAGATTAACTATTCTGGAGATTTAATGAGATGTTCGACCAAAGTGACCTTTGAATATTTTTCACAGGTTAGTACTCTGTTTGCTCTTGTTTAGAAGAGGTGCTCTTGCTGGAGCAGGTTTGTCACTTGGGGTGGACTTTAAGCTTTGAAAAGCCACATGTTGTACCAACTTCTCTCTCTCTCTCTTTCTCTCTCTCTCTCTCTTTCTTCCCAGTGCCAATATTCACCACAATGATAGTGATTGGTGATGGTCCCTTATCTATTAAAAATCTTAAGATAAAGCTGGGCAGTGGTGGCACATGCCTTTAATCCCAGCACTTGGGAGGCAGAGGCAGGCAAATTTCTGAGTTCGAGGTCAACCTGGTCTACAGAGTGAGTTCCAGGACAGCCAGGGCTACACAGAGAAACCCTGTCTCAAAAAAAAAAAAAAAAAAAAAAAAAAAAAAAAAAAACCAAACAAACAAAAACAAACAAACAAAAAGAATCCTAAGATCAATTATAGCTCTCCATCTATAATCAAGGTAACTTATTATTTATCAAGGTAATTTAACAACAAATACTAATAATTTAAGTTTAACAAAGCTGCATTGGTTAAGGAGACATTTATTAATAATTTGAATCTTTAACAACTGATGTGAGAAGCTTTATTGTCATACATAAATTATATGATATATAAATTTCATTGGGTAAAGTAACAGAATGATGGCTTACCAGAAGTGTATAAAAAGTTTTACCTTCCCCATATTTGAAAAGTATGAGTTGCTACATAGTCCTGGTTGCATGATTTTTCTTAGCCATTCTCCAGCATGGTAAAAAAAAAAGTTCCACTACTTAATTTTATTTTTAAAAATAATTTTCCCAACTAAAAAATAATATAAATACTAAAATAAATGTTTTATTTACCAAGTTAATATTGTCCAGATTTCTTTAATAACCATAATATATTGTTTGTAGTGATATTTGCCAGATACATCTATAATATTTTACAGAAATCATTCCAATTAATCTATAAATACTTAAATATATAATGTTACTCCTTCACCACAAATAAGATAATGAGTTTTGGCTTGTAATTACAGATATGTGCATATGCTGCTTTTTCTTATGGATCAGTATACACTAGATACCTCTTCTGATCTGCCATCCTAGAAGGTGGCTAAAGGGACTTCTTGTTTTCCTATTTGATTCCCATGAGGCAAGAATTGTTGCCATTGACACAAAGTGTCAGCTTGGGGAAGAATACCAAACATAGGTAGATACAGAAATATGCTCAGACTGTTCTTTGCCAAACAGCAACGATTTATCTGCTGATACTTCCAATAGACGCCTATAAGAGAAATGTTGTTATTATGACTTCCCCACTGTGGTTTATGAACATCCATGTTATTGTTGCATAAAATGTATCCAAGTATCCTGAGCCATAGCTGCCTGTGGTAGACTTTTGTGTCATAGTAGATGCTAACTACTAGTGAATGGGATAGGGTATAGATTTGAGGTTGGAGCCTATAATCTATTTGTAGCCTGAAAGATTTTTAAGTGTAAAATGATGATGATGGTGATGATGTTAATAATAATAATAATAATAATAATAATAATAATAATAATAATAATGGTATAATAGAGAAACTCATACTTTTGCAGCAACCCACAGCTCTCTAGTTAGACTTAACTCACTCAACATGAGGAAATTCATACCTTGCATCACAAAACTAAACAACTGTCCATAGTTAGTAAAGTCATGACTATTGTGGAACAACTCTCCATCACCCCTCTACTAAGACAGCATGGTTCCCAACTATACTCTAAACATTAGACACACGGGTAAGTATAGGCCTCATACTGTATCACTGAAACTTCTCTTTGCAACAGAGGCCATTACAGAAAATTACAACCAAACAAAAGACAAAGTTGTAGAGCCTAGTCATAAAGGATATATCCTCAAAGCAACTTTGGCAACTAAAACTCAAAGAGAACATTGTTTGAAGAAGAGCTAGAAAGACTATTAAGAGGTAGAGAGTAAGGTGGTTTGCTGTTAAGAGTATCATAAGCTATACTAGTAAAGTCTTACTAATTTGCCTTCCTGAACAAATGGAGATGCATGATATGTACTCACTTATAAATAGATATTAGCCATAAAATGCAGGTACCGCTGTATCCCACAGACCACAACAAGCTAAACAGGAATGAAGGCCCAAGTGAGGAACCTTTAATCTCACTTAGAAGGGTGAATTAAATTGTCCTAAGATGCAGATGGAGGGGAGAACTGGGAAGGAGTGGGGATTGGAAGGATCAGTTGTGGAGAAGGACAGGAGAGATGGCTAGATGACCATGAAAATGAATGGAATGAGGAGGTGGGAGGCATCTCCAGAATGAGACATGGCCTTGGATACGGGAGGTATCCCAGAATCAATGGGAGTGAGCTTAGCTATGACTCACTATATTGGAGATATGAAACCTGAAGAGACCACCTCCTGTATCCAGATAGGAATCCTAGAGGAGCACAAGAGACACCAACATACACATAAAACTTTTTTTTTTGTTTTTTGTTTTTGTTTGTTTTGGATTTGTTTTTTTTTTCCAGACAGGGCTTCTCTGTATAGCCTTGCCTGTCCTGGAACTCACTCTGTAAAACAGGCTGGTTTCAAACTCAGAAATCTGCCTAATTCTGCCTCCCAGAGTGCTGGGATTACAGGCAGGTGCCACCAATGCCCGACTCACACAAAATTTTCTAATATGCTGTCATCTGAGAGCTGAACTCAGACATACATACACTCACAGCCAAACAGTGGATGGAGCATGGGGATTCTTACAGAATAGGAGGAAGTACCGTGTGTCCTGAAGGTAATAGAAACACCACAGGAAGAGCTATTATAGTATTATAATTATAAACAATGGAATACTATTCAGCTATTAAAATGAGGGCATCATAAATTTTGCAGGGAAATGGATGAAATTAGAATATATCATCCTAAGTGAGGTAACTGAGACCAAATGGACATGCATGGCATGTGGTCACTCGTAAATGGATATTAGCCAAAAAGTGCAGAATACCTAGGATACAACCTACAAATATTAAGAAGTGTAACAAGCAGAAATGCCCAAGTGATGATTCTTTAAGCCCATTTAGAAGAACAAGGGGAATAATCAAGGGAGGCAGAGAGAGAGGTACCTGGGTAAATAGAAGAAAATGGCCTTCGGGAGTAGGAGGTAGTGGGACCCTTTAAAAAGTATTAGAAACCTAGGAGATGAGACACTTTCAGGACTCATTGGGGGTGACCTTAACCCAAATGCCCAACAATGGAGAAAGGGAACTCAAAATGTCAACCTTCACTAGATAGACAAGGCCTCAAGAGTAGGGACAGGTTACTAACCCACAGTCAAAATTCCTGACCCAGAATTGTTCCTGTCTAAAACTGCAGGGACAAATATGGAGAAGAGACTGAAGGCGAGGAGCTCCAATGATTGGCCCAACTTTGGATCCTTTTCATGGGGGTGGGGAGTCATGAAGGCCTGTCACTACTATGCTATCATGTGCTTACAGATGGAAGCCTGGTATGACTGTTCTCAGCAGTTGACTGACACAGGGACAGATACTTACACCCAAACATTAGACTGAAGGCAAGTACCCCTACATTTGAATTAGAGGAAGAATTGAGGAAGCTGAAAGGCAGAACAATCCCATAGTTAGAAGAGCAGTCTCTACTAACCCAGACACCACTGAGCTCCCAGAAACAGAACCACCAACCAAGAGCATACAGGTCCAAGACCTCTGGCACAGATGTAGCAGAGGTCTACCTGGCCTCAGTGTAAGAAGTTATACTAAATCCTCGAGGGACTTGAGGCTCCAGAGAAAGGGGAGGTTGGTGGGGTGGTGATAGCACCTTATCAGTGGCAAGGGGAAGGAGAAATTGGATGAGGAACTGTGGGATCAGGGAGTGAGGGGGGGACAAGGATTGGACTATAAATAAGTAAAATAATAATAAAAAATATGTACTTCCTCACCTCATCAAGGTAAAGTCAATAACCTTGAGTCTTGAGAAGGAAAAAGATAAATACAATCATGTTATATCAAAGATTTGGTCCAGCTTTTATCTGGTTGTGGGAGTGGTTTGACATGAATCTTAATAGAATAACCTAAAAATACAACACCTAGACATGAAGTCCTTAAATCCAGTAATAGGATAATGTGAAATTGTAGTTAGCAGAACGCACAAAACGCTGGTCTCCCACACATACTCATACCCTAAGGAAAATATCTGATAACACAGTTTGCCTTCCATACAAAGGAAATATGATTACCAGTCTCATTCACAAGCTCTCATATTTTCTCTTACTTGAAATCACCACTGTTACTTCACTTTCAGCAACAGCATTGAGTATGTGAATACCAAAAGACCTACAAAATCCTCGTGCCTGATCTGAAACTGATGACACTTGATCAAGAACAAAATGAAGTATACCTCCACTCAAGCTTGCAGCCTAGAATCTCATTCCCATCAGCCACGTGAATGGTTTGATATTTCTGAGGTTTATGCTACATTATCTCAGCAATATCATTCTGTCAATATTTGTTTTCTTTAAAAAATACTTTTTTTTTGTTTTCTTCCAGTACTCCTTTATTTTAGTAAAGGAATCTCTCTGCTTCATAGCAGCTAATGGGAAGGAAATGCCCTCAGCACATTTGCAAGTCGACTTCATGCAAAAACCAACTCAGGACAATAATTCCCTTGGGGGTCTTAAACACTAAGAATAGTATCCAGTGACAAGTCAAAGTGAGCAGTCCACCCCAGGGATTAGCAGATTCAGCAAGTGCTGCAGTTTCTATATAACAAGTTGACTTAATGGTTTACTTTCCCTTGAGTGCCTTTGAACCTTCATACCCAATTCTACCTCCCTGTCACATTTATCACCAATGTATCCACACTATCTCTATTTTCCCTTTAATGATTTTGGATAGTCTATTTGAGTTTATTTTCTGCACACTTACAAATGACTTAAGACTACATAATATATATTTTAGTGGATTCTGTTTAAGCTACTGTTAAAATGCAAGTGGTCAACTTTATTCATAATTAATGAAATAATCCAGGAATAATAGTTTCTGTCACAGAATCCAAGATATATCTCTTGTGTAAACATGAAAAATTAATCCTACAGACTCCAGTTTTCTGTTTTCTGTTCTATGAAGTTTTCATATACTCTGTTTTATTATTTAAGACACAGAAAATAATCTTTTGCCTCCTGCATTAAAATACTGATAATTCAAGTATATAATAGAAAAAAATCATATGACAAATTGAAATATTTTAAGATAATAGAGTATACTTTTATAATACTATTTACATCATTTCTTTCTTATAGTGATTATAATATGAAAATTATGTGATGAATACATCTTAAAACCAACAAGCCGTCTTCTAGGCCTCACTCTACAAAAAGGACAATAGGCAAACAAGAAATGCCGAGAGCAGAAGTTCTCTAAGGAAGACCAAATCAATTGTTATTAACTACTAAATTGCCAACTCTGACAGCATAAACATGGGTAGCGTTATACAGACTGAGTCTTTTATATTCATATATATAGGAGCATGTGTGTGTGTGTGTGTGTGTGTGTGTGTGTGTGTGTGTGTGTGTGTGTATGAAACAGTAACTGCAAAACGAGGCCATAAATTTTAAAGAAAGCAGGTAGAAGTATATGAGGAGAATGTTTCAATTTTTTTTAATATTTTTATTTTCTATATTCTTTGTTTACATTCCAAATGATTTCCCCTTTCCCGGATTCCCCCTCCCTATATGTCCCATAAACCTTCTTCTCTCCATCCCTTCTCCAATCACCTCCCTCCTTTTTATCTCTCCTTATATTCCCCTCCAATGCTAGATCAATCCTTTCTAGGATCAGGACCCTCTCCATACTTCTTCATGGGAGTCATTTGTTATGTGATTTGTGCCTTGGGTATTCAGGGCTTCTGGGCTAATTAATATCCACTTATCAGAGATTGCATTCCATGTTTCAAATTAGGAAAGAGAATGGAGAAATGCTGTAATTATATTATTATCTTCAAAATAAATATAAAATTAAATGTATATGAGAGATAGGCATAGTGCTGCTGTCTTTAATTCCAACAGCAGCATATGGAAGGCAGATGAAAGAGAATCTCTTTGAATTCAGTATCAGCCTAGTCTACATGATGAATTCGAGAACATCCAATACTACATAGGATGAGACTGTGTAAAGAAAGAAAAAGAAATATGTGTGTATTTATATATGTATATATTTTGATTATGTACAAACTATTTGTCCAAATCACCATGGTGAGTTTCCTTGGAGTAATTCCTAAGGATGAGCTTATTATTTCCATGAAATCAAGGGTTGAAATACTGAAATCTTAGTAGTTACCTACATACTTTTCCATCTATGTAAAGCCACTATTAGCTGGAGAGAAGACTCAGTGGTTGAGTGTATTTGTTGCCAACACAGAGGACACCGGGTCAGTCTCAACAGGTATGTGGTGCTCACAGCCATTTATAACATCCAATCCAGGATCAGATGCCTGCTTCTGGAATTCATGGGTAGCAGGCACACACACTGTTAACATGCATACTTGCAGGCAAAATACTCAAATAGATAAAAAATACATGATTTAAAATAATTAATAAACAAAAACTAAAAAAAAATCTTCAATTTTCTTCATGTAGAAAAAGCAAATATTATGCTGATTTACTAGTTAGGTGAAATTACTAACAGAAATTGCCACATTCTTTTGATGAATTCTGTTGACTCCTCATGAAGTGATAAGTCATATTTGAAGTGTGTGTATGCCACCAGAAGCAATATATGAACATATCTCCCTTTGCATAGTATATACACTGATAGAAAAAGAAATAACACAATAAGTAATGTACATGGTTATTAGAATTTTCAATGTATGTGTGTGTTATATAATATTTTATATCAGCTTTTTTCTCTTATCTTCACAAAAATATCACATTAGTATGTCAAAAGCTATCAATTCACCAATATTTTCCCCAATTGAATAGGACAATTATTAATTACATGACAAACTTTAATAAGACATTTAGTAAGCTATATCTCTCCTTCTACTCCAAAATCATGTTGTGTGTCTCCTGAGCTTAGATTTTTTTACATTTGTGCTAAAATGTCTAGTTTATTGGATATGGCATTCAAAAGTAGGAGATGGACTTGTTAAGCCTGTATGACTTACAAGATATCATTTTATTATTTTAAATAACACGGCAAACATCTAAAACTATTTACCAGAGGTGGAAAATTGGGTTTTCTTAAGGTTTGAATGTAAAATTCTTCTCTGAATTCTAAACACTGACTTGCTAGCAGGTGGGCAGGTGACAGATAACTGAATCACAAAGATAAAGGTGCCATCAATGGGATCACCTACTCTAGAATTCATAGATAGTTGAAGGATTAGAACTTAGGGAAGAACTAAAGAAAACAGAGCATGGGTGCATGCCTTTGATTTGTGTTCTTTGTTCATGGTCCTCTTCTGTCTTTTTTTTCTGCTTCTCTGATACCATAGGGGGAACATCTCTCCATCTCTAAAGAATCTTCAACATAAAGTTGCCCCAGCAATGAAACATAAGAGACAACTGGTTGAACCCACTGAACTTGCTCTGAAAATTCTTTTTCTCTGAATTTGATATGGTCAGATATGTAGTGACAGCAATGGAATATCAGTAATACAACACACAAAGGCAAAGCTAACCAAGAGAAAGGAGGCATAGGGAGCTATTCTGGTGGGGAGAGAGGCCACTTGTGTTCCAAAGGCTGAACATTAAACCTAAGTGAACCTTTGGTCTTGAAAAAGCTGTTCCATTTTGGGTTATTGATCTGACCTGTAATGATAATGAAGGCAATGGTGGTAAAATTTGCAATATAACCCTGAGATGAGAATGAGAATAGCCTTGAATATTTGCTAAATATTATGAAAAGACAGGAAACTAAAACACATGAAAAGAGCATTTATCAACATGATAAAATTTTACATTTTAATGTTTCACGAACATATTTTTCACTACTATTTAGAATTGAGTAAGCATATTTTTATGGCAAAGAGTGATGAATCAGGGCTCGTGTTTCTTAACAGGCATAATTCAAGTTTCAATTCAAGAAGTCAATAAAAATTCTTATTTATCCCAAAGAAATGAAAGTAAGACAGGTTTCCTGTCATTCAAGAACAAGTCTGTCTTTTGACAACTCCTCACAGGGATCAATTAAGCTCCATCTGTGTCTGTTGTTTTGGTGGAAATAAGTGTTTCTCATGAGAAGCAAACCAGAGGAAACCACTTTAATTAACTTGCAGTAGGACCATCAGATGGTAGAATCTTTGATAAAACTAAAGACACAGGAGAGGCAAGAATGTTTCTGTAAAATATGGTTTTGTATTGTTCACTAATGTAGTCATGATTTGGTGTTTGATTCATTTATTTTTTATTTGAATTTGTCCCATTATCTCATTATAATATTCACTTATAGACTTCCAAGATTTCTTAGTTCTGAAGTATTGATTGTCATTCTATTGTTGTTAATGTGCACATCTCTTTATGCATTGACCCTGCAAACACAGTATTCAAGCAATGCATTAAACATTTTTTTGTGTACTCTAGTTATACTCGATGGACAGAAATGTTCATTTACTGAACTGTCCACTGTTTCTATCCATATGTGGTTACCTTCTCTTGTTTGTTCAAAGATTTAATGTTTATGCAATGACCATTTAGTTCTACTAAACTAGATATATATCACGAGGCTGATATAAATATCTTCAGCATATGGTATTTACAGTGAGCATGAGGAGAAATAATAAGGGTTTCATGGATATGGCTGACAAATGACAACACATCAATACACAACAGCCATCGATACATAATAGTATTGTCAACCTCACGCCAATTACTTTGTGTCTATTGATAGTCTTCTAAAGCTTAGCTGATTTTTTTCAAGATAACAAGTATAAAACTATTTGCTCCCTGGAGAACCTGGAGAGCAGTTGTCACGAAACCTTGAGTGCCTAGTGGCTGTTTCTATTCATTTAGAGAAGTAAGATGCCCATCTTTAGAGTCCACACTTGAACTTAAAATAGGTTTAAAGAAGGAAAGATTGCAATTGAGTGCGTGTAACATTTTAAAATTCATATAAGGAGCAGGGGAAATGGCTCAGTTATGCTTATGTCACAAGCAGGAGAGCCTGAGTTGATACCCAGGCATTCATATTTAAAAATGTAAAAAGAACAATGAAAGCAGGTATGATACATTGATGTCCATTACACAAGCACTTGGAGAGTTGAGGGAAAGAAAAATCACTTGAACATGTTGTTCTCCAGAATACACGGAGTTTCATGAATAAGCAGCAGCTAAAGAAAATAAGGAAGACAGTAATAGATAGATACTTGGGCACTCTTCTCTTGTATCTCCATGTTTACAGATGTCTTTGTACATACATGAATTCACACACACCAAAACATACATTCATCTCACATCTGTACACACTCTTTCACTCATACATACATATATACACAAATACATCCAAATGTCAAAATATTACCCTAAATATGAAATTAGAGGATGGGGCTTTGGGGTGGGGGTAAATTAAAGAATCTGGGTGGCATCCTTAGGAAAAAGCTCATTGTCCTAAAATACTCAATTATTTAACGTGTATGTTTGTATTCTCGAGTTCATTTTTTGCACACCATGATTATACAGTGTCTGTGAAGGCCACAGAGGGTCCTGAAAACCTCTAGAGCTAGAGCTACAGGGAGTTGTGGGCTACCAGTTTTATGCTGGGAACGCACTCCCAGTTCTTTCATAGAGAAGTCTCTGCTCTGGACTGCTATGCCCTCCCTATATACTGATAATTGACCTTTTGAAAGGAGCTTAGGAGAGTTGTCCTTTCTTCCTTGTAGGAACATAAAAAGACCATCTGTCTGAGGAAGATGGAGATGTCACTGAAACAAGAAAGAAGAGGACATTACTAAGACACCATATCTACTATCAATTTAGTAATACAATAAAAGTTTCCTGACTGAGGCATGGAAATGTTTTTGGCTCCAAATGCTTTGGAGCTCTGCCGTAGCAAACTGAAATGGCCAGGATGATAACTGATACCAACTAGCAGATACCTTTGTAACAAATACTAAACTAAAATATGTCCATCAACTGGAAGGATTTTGAATTTTTATAAGATATAGGCATTTAGAGAGATTCTGATCAGTGATCATGTATAAGCGAGAAACTGAATAACTTTAGAAAAGTTCTTTGAGAGTTCCAATTATCTTGATTAGAATCTTGGAAGAATACAAATAATAAAGTCAATCTGATGAGATAGATATTAGAGAGAAATGAGAATCATACTATTGAAGAGGACATGGATGTGAGCGAGGATGAGGGAGAAGCACATTGAAGGTTTGCAGGAACGGAGGGAAATGACAAACTTAAGTAAGGTTTAAGTTCAGTATAATCGTCCAGAGTGTATTTCTTTTAGAGAAAAGGCTTTCAAATATTAACCCATGGGTGACAGAAGATGAAGAAGAAAGATGAAGAAGAGAAGATGGAGGAGAAGAGGGAGGAGGAAGAAGAGGAAGAGGGGGAAGTGGAAAAGGAAAAGGAGAAGGAGAAAGAGGGGTAGGGGAAAGAGTGGAAAGAGGGTAGTTTTCAGATTATAATGTTCTTCTACAAAAAGATATAACTTTGGAAAGACAAAACTATATTTATCCAAGATTCAATAAGAACAACATTTATGAATTAGATTCGTATTCCAGACTCACACAAAGAAGTTAAAGGAGATAAATTAATTGAAGATAGGATTGTTAAGCAAAAGGATATCAGAATACTAAAATTTTAAAGACTTTAGTCTTTGTATATCACAAAAAGGAAGAAATATTACAAAAACAAATGTTCAGAAAATATATTATGGTTATTTTTTGAATACATATTAAAGAATTCTGTTCGAGAATGAACAAAGAATTTCATCCATCATGACAATTGGAGACAGCAATAAAAATGTTACAGAAGAACCACTGGGTGATGGGATTGAAAAAACAGAGAGATGAGAAAATTGCAGGGGCAATTTTAGACTTCTTAAAAAAGGCCAGATCACTGAACTAATTATTCAAATCTGCATGCCTTTCTTAAAGAAGGAACTCAATCATGAGCCAGCATCATACGGGATGAGAAGCATGTTTGCTTGTGATATAGTGGCAGTGTATCCCAAAAACCAAGCTATACCAGGGGCTAGAGATAGTCAATATTCTGCAGTTTTTATCCATATGAATAGGTGGGGCTGACTAAGAAATGTATAGACTGGACAGTAGTTTTGCAGTTATGTAACATACTAATTATGTAACATCCTAATAGACCTAGAAGACTCCACACTCAGTGGACCTGTAGGATAAAGACCTGACCTAGAGAAAAGTCATGTTTAATAAAGCTTCAACCTGAGTGGATTTCCTCCTTCTATCATTTAGAATTATATACATATCACTGTTCTTTCATTCTTCTTTTTTATATGGAAAGTTAATATCTGCTCTATCACCTACATGCCACATATTTTAAAATCACATAACTAATTTAGATTCAAAGAATCACAAATACAAAAGAATTTAGCTGCAATGGATCTGATAAGGAAACTCCTGTGTCTTTGGTAGAGGCTATTTGGAGAAGATATTAAATGTTAAGCTCTTATGTTAGCAATGAAGTCATTTAAGCCTTTGAGGATATTTGATTGAGATAACTATATTTGATATGTGAAGAGGCTAAGAGGGACAGTGGTCTAGAATACAATGTTCACTGTAGGATACTTGTGTCTATTACTGTTAGAATCATGAGGAAATTCTCCATTCCAAATGAAGATTTGCACCTTCTGAGAGCTATTATTTGATGATAAAGTATCCTTCATAATATGATTTATGCCTGTATATAATTAACCATGACAAACTCTAATTTCCTTTCTTATATAGATTTCAGCAGAAAAATAACAATTTGCATAAGAATAAAGTATTTTTTTATCAGAAGCAAGCTCTAGGAGCACTTGGTTCTTAAATTTGCAGCATCCGGCACTGTGAGAAATAAAGGTACTAAGTCACCAGTGGGTATACTTTCAGAGTAAGCTAAAACTAAACATGCAACTTTGGGGAATGGGTTCAGATGACTATAAGAAGAAAGACATACAGACTCTTGATCCCATTTCTGAAATCGTATGCAATCATTGTGAAAAGACTATCATTAAATTGGTTTTCATATGAAAAACAATCTTAGCAGTTATATCTATTTTCCTGTATGTTAGCACAGTAACTGTTTTAGAACTCCCCCTTTAGATGCAGAGGTTTATTTCAGGAGTAAGTTAGTTGTTTATTGAATAAAAAGACCTAATTTCAATTCTCAACACTGCAAGGAAGAGAAAAATAGACCCGTTGTATTCTTAAATCAGTCACTCACACTTATTATTATGCAACCAATCACGCTATATCAAACAGCACATTATGTTATTACAGTGGATTAATAGGTTCCAATATGTGAAAATTACAACTACCTCACTTTCAAAATCAAAATGGTATGGCAGGAAAAAGGTTTCAAAGAAAGTGCAAACTATGTCAAATTCCTTTATGTATTGTGGCAGTACCTTGATATCACTACTCTTTGGTATCATCCTTTAAAGTTATTTTGCTCAGTCCCTTTTATAGATGAAAAAATGACTCATTAGTTTGAGCAATATGTCCAGCACTGAAACACTGTAAACAGCATAGTAAGGATTTACATTGATTGTTTGCATTGAATTTCTGTGGCAACACTTCTATCATCACACTAATAACAAGTCATTAAATTTTGTGGCGCATGATCTACTACTATTCCTTGGCAGCACCTTTAATAATTGAGTTCTTTCTTTCCTGTTGATCTCATTTAGTTTTACTAATGAACATCATAAAAAAAAATGTTATTCGTACCTAACAGCACTATTGCCCACGTCGAGGTCTTGTGCTGTGACGGCTCCGATGATGGTCCCCACAGGAGTGTCTTCATAAACCTCCATGGTATAAAGAGGCCTGCTGAACACTGGCGGCTCATCCACATCCAGCACACTGATTTTGACTGTCGCGGTATCCTTAAATGGCCCAGCTGAGTGAAAGCGGTGGTCAAGGTGCAGGTTGGAGGCCTCCACTTTAAATGTATATGCCTTCTTTGTTTCAAAATCTAAAGGCTGCAGTAAGGACAAAACGAGAAATTATCTTTATATAGCTCTGCGCAGAAAAGGCTGGCCATTGCATCTAAGCAATCTGCCAGCAGCTTCCAATTAATTACATGTTTCAGTTTCTCTTCTGTGAATACAGAGTAGAGAAAGTAAAAGTAAATATTTAACAACATTAAAGATAAACAGGATGTAGAAGAAACCTGTAATGTTAAACATCTTAATACACAGAATTGACAAAATCTACATCTTCCCATCAAAGTAGACAGGGCTACTCAAGTCCTTCTAGGCAATGTGCAGTGAGGGCGACATTATTTTGCTTTTATCCAATACTGACATCTACTGGACAAAATTAAGGATTGAAAGAATAGAGCAACCAAGAAATTAATTGTTTGATTATTTGGATCCCAGGATCACATACAATGTTAGACATTTCCTTTTCTTATGTTTCCCCTATTACCATTTTTTTTGGTTAAAAGTTGCATGCCCAGGTATTTTATCTGGAAAGAGTGAGTAAAAGTCTGTACACTGGTAATTACAGTTGTTTGCAATCCAAGAATAATACCTAAAATTAGTGTGTGCTGCAGTGCATTGTCAGAAAACAATAGGAAGAATTATGACCTCAAACATATTGCTAAATTACAGAAGACATTGGAAGTAACAATGGATATTATTTTGTACATATGCACTGATGCTCAGTTTAGATGTTTTCCTACTTCTACATATCAGTTCTTTCATCTCCATATCTGAACAGTTTATAGTCTAGGATCACAGTATCAGAGATACATTTGTGTGTGATGAAAGGAAGTTGGGTTGACATAGAATCACATTATATGGCTTAGGCTGTCCCTGAACTGACAATCCACCTATCTCAGCTCTCTATTGCTGTGATCTGCAGGTGGGAGAGATCACATTCTGCTTTGTGTGGAAAGCTGCTTTAAGTCAGGAGTGGTTATACTAACCATCCCAGAGCTTGGAAGGCTGAAGATTTAAGAGCAGCATGGGCTCCCCAGTATAACCCAAGTGAGTCAAAGGGCAATCATTTGCCTGGAGATGTTCACAAATATTGATCATATTGCAGGAAGAAGAAAATAATGGTAAGGTTTAGCTTGGATAAGTAAGCACAAGGCAAGGTGAACACACATTTTTAAATGTCTAAAGGGTCTTCATAAGGAACAAAAGTGTTGGAGTAACAAATTTAGAAGGAGGAAATTTACAATATTGGGTGCATCATATCTCTTTATATTCAACATATTATAGAAAGAGCTGCATTGTATAATTTATATAGTCTAAGAAGTAACAAGCTTACCAAGCATCTGAAAAAGAAATTGTATACGTGTATGTGTATATGTATATACACATACATAAACTAAGATGAAAAGGAGTATTTGTTAATTTAAATTAAATGACATAAAAGTTTCAGGTTTTATTAATGCTCAAATTTCTGAGTGTATTAGACAATATATTTTTGACGTTACCAATTGCTATTTCGATTTGACAAACACTAACTTTTATTAGCTTAGTTGTATGTTTCCAGAAAGCAAGGTGCACATCTATCCCATGGGCGTGCTCCATTACTGCTTTCAGAAACAGCATGTGTGTCTTAGGATGCAGTCATGAGTGCCACCTCCTCCTCATCTCTCTCCCGCTTTCTCCTATATATTTAAATGTCTACATTTGTACGATTTTAAAAATTCCTTCCAGATAAGTATTAAATTTTTTTCTTTTATTTTCCAGTTTTTACTTGATTGAATTTGGTTCCCCACTGGTATGTAAGTTTCAAGGTAATGGCCTAAGAAGGGAATTTTAAATTCCTTTCCCTTCTTATTATACATCATTTTTGAAGACCATCTGGTCTATGGCTTTTATGAACTCTTCACCTAACACTGTTTTCAAAAATTAAGTAGTCAAGTCAAAGAAGTGGAGGTGCATTGGGGAGAACCTACTTGAACCTATAGATTTATTTTGCATCTGAAAACTTATATCTCACAATGATCAAAGCCCTGGAGAAAAATTTTAGGAGACACAGCACAATAATACTGAAGCTGGAGCCCCTTCTTCATGACCCTTAAGCAATCTCTCCTTAGAAAATGATATCCAATATATATAAAGAACTCAAGAAGTTAGACTCCAGAAAACCAAATAATCCTATTAAAAAATGGAGTACAGAGTTAAACAAAGAATTTTCACCTGAAGAACTTCGGATGGCGGAGAAGCATCTAAAAAATGCTCAACTTCATTAGTCATTAGGGAAATGCAAATCAAAACAACCCTGAGATTTCACCTTACACCAGTCAGAATGGCTAAGATTAAAAATTCAGGAGACAGCAGATGTTGGTGAGGATGTGGAGAAAGAGGAACACTCCTCCACTGCTAGTGGGATTGCAAATTGGTACAACCACTCTGGAAATCAGTCTGGCAGTTCCTCCGAAAACTGGGTACCTCACTTCCAGAAGATCCTGCTATACCACTCCTGGGCATATACCCAGAAGATTCCCCAGCATGTAATAAGGATATATGTTCCACTATGTTCATATCAACCCTATTTATAATTGCCAGAAGCTGGAAAGAACCCAGGTATCCCTCAACAGAAGAGTGGAGGGATATATTAAAAAATGTGGTATATCTACACAGTGGAGTACTATTCAGCCATTAGAAACAATGAATTCATGAAATTCTTAGGCAAATGGATGGAGCTGGAGAACATCATACTAAGTGAGGTAACCCAGACTCAAAAGATGAATCATGGTATGCACTCACTAATAAGTGGATATTAACCTAGAAAACTGGAATACCAAAAACATAATCCACACATCAAATGAAATACAAGAAGAACGGAGGAGTGGCCCCTTGTTCTGGAAAGACTCAGTGAAGCAGTATAGGGCAAAACCAGAACAGGGAAGTGAGAAGGGTTGGGTGAGAAAACAGGGAGAGGGAAGGGGGCTGATGGGGCTTTCGGGGAGTGGGGGTCTAGAAAAGGGTAAATCATTTGAAATGTAAATAAAAAATATATCAAATAAAAAAGAAAGAAAGAAAATTATGTATCTCAGTAAAATCTCACCGAATCGGCTGTTGGCTCTTTACTTGGATGTAACAACTCACTAGCCTTTGTGCCATCTTAATTTTGGGATTATCATCTTCACTTGCTAATGATCACAACAAAATTCTACCTTTTATAAGAAGTATAGATGAAAATGATTTGCATAGAATCTTTGAAAACTGAATATTTTTTGTGAAGTTGAGTGGATTTAATTTTTGCACAACAGATAGAAATCCTCCTGACACCACTCACAGCCCATACAAAAACAAGAAAGTTTGAAGAAGGGTAAGGAAATGACTGTTAAAACAAAGTTTCAACAAGGAATTCCTTATCCTTGGCTAGAAATATGTCACTTAAGCCAGATTTTTTTAATGGGGTACATATCATTGTAGGGAGCTATGCAGTAAGAGTTCAAAATTTTAATGAAATAAAATATGTACATTTAATTTTACCCTAAAGTTAAAATGAAGAATTAGGCAAGCTATAATATTATAGTCACTCTTTCCTTTTGCATTCCCTTTTGCCTAGGAGCAGAACAGCCACAACAATAAAGAGCAGCATATGCAGATATTTTCTCTCACTTCGGTGGATGTATTACATGAAAACATTTGAGTGACTCACTCCCCAGGGTCTCCCAGAATTCCTGCTTCTACATAATGTTATATAGAAATCGATGAGCTCCATTTTTGATGTTTTCATGAATTTTGTGTGTGTATGTATGTATGTATGTATGTATGTGTGGGTGGATGGCTGGATGGGTGGACGGATGAGTGGGTAGTTGTGCATGTGGATGGATTTTTGGAGGGGTAGACTGGTGGATGGTTTACGTGTGGGTGGATGTATGGATTGTTGTTTGGATACGTGGGTGGATGGACATCGAAGAGTACAGTGCCGGTACAGTGCGGGGACAGTGTGGGGACAGTGTGGGGACAGTGCTGGGACAGAGTGGGGACAGTGAGGACATTGCGGAGACATTGCTGAGACAGTGCAAGGACAGTGCGAGGACTGTGCTGGCACAGTTTGGGGACAGTGATGTTTTCTTGAATTTGAAAATCAATATATCTGGAGGACAGAATGCAAAAGTGCTTCCACTTATTATTATTTTACTATTTTATTTTTATTATTATCAGTAATTGTTCCCCAAAGCCGCACTACCACCCCCAGCATCTGTGTTAAGCAGTCCAGCACTGAGGGTAGGCATGGCATGTGAATTTGAAAGCATGTCAACAAACAATGCACTGAGTTTTAAAGGAAAATAAATTATACTACTATAAGTACGCTTCTTTACAATTTGACATGTAATTGAGCCTCTGATGTAGTAGGTGAGGTTGTTTTGTTTTAAAAAAAAAAGTGATGAAGGGAGCTTTGTGGCTATGTTCTAAGAGGTTACTTATGAGGAGACATGGAGTCGGGTACTCATATAATAAATGACAGAAATACTAGGAATTAAGGATGATCACAGACAAAAGCTGACCAAAGACTAAATCTCAACAACTAAATCTTTGGCAAATGCATTTTGGTCCTAGTAGTTGAGCATAAAAATGGTCACTTAGTTTCAGGTCTGATCCCAGCACCAATTCGTATCATAATTCTTACTGACTTGTGCTGAATAAGGGCACAGTCACTCATAATCTGACCAATAGTAATTGGCCTTTGCTGATCTTTATATCCCATTGTTCTCCTCCTTAAGATTTATAAAGAACACGTATCTTTTCATCAAAACAATTAGGTGATTACTCTCACAAACTATATCCTGCATTAACAAGATCGATTCTTCCATGCAAAATCTATGAAGTCTTAATCATCATTAGAAAGGCACACTTTCAAGGAACAAATGATTAGAAGATGCCATCACCTGAAAAGGAAGAGAATGTTTGTGGACAAAGAGTTGGAAACAGATTTATATCATACTCAAACAGGATGAAAAGACATAGCAGACACACATTTGTAATGTAAGCTCACTAGTCTGGAGGATAAAGATAAAGCACTTAGGCTGAGGTTTGTTTTAAGAAGAAATCACAGTTTTCACGACTGAGTTTTATGATCAATAATCTCAATTCTAGTTTGGAAGGAGGCAAGGGAGACTATGCATATTTCATAATCACTATGACAGGACTCAAATCAATATTTCAATAAAATAGGATCAAGCAGTGGATAAACCAAAGGTGTCACATTATGAGGTGAGAATGTCCTTGCAGGGGAAAATAGACTAAAAGTTGGACATTTGAAATATATTCTTTCTTTTAACAAAATTATGATGTATTTCATCATTGTAAGTGTGTGTGTGTGTGTACACACATGCAAAATATAAACATAATTTTTATGCATACTGTTTTCTAAGTAAATTATGTAATTTAAGAACTACACATTCCACTGACTTTGTTTCAAAAATGTTAAGGCAAAACTACTTATTAGAAATTTATTAATTGTTCCTATGAAAATATTACACCAAGTTCCATATTTATTATAACAGTGATATATATTGGTAATTTTAATAAATTAACTTAATATTATTTTAAAGGGCAATATTCAAATGATTCCAATTGGTGTCAATAACTTTAATATACTTCCAGTATCTGACACCATGCAAATAACATCAAGTACAGAACTGTGAAAGCCTCAGCACTTCTATGTACAAATTTCAATTCAAAAAATTTCTAAAAATAACAGAAGATTTAGTCAAATATTGGGTTTCACTGTTTATATATATATATATATATATATATATATATATATATACACATACATACATATGTGTGTGTGTGTGTGTGTGTGTGTGTGTGTGTATCATTCACATACAGTAAAAGCCACTTCCTATCATAGTTCTTCATCACAGGGTCGAAGGTCTATGCTTTTTAAACTTATAATTTACAGCAAGCTATAGCTTTCTTCTCTGATCCACATGTTTTCCATTTGTGAAATCAATACTTTATTTTTATTGTTTGTAAAATATAATTAACTTTATAGTGCATGTGATTAAAAATAAAAATAAATGTACCAAAATAAATAACAGTTAACAAACATAAAATACTTCTTTAACCAATGGAAATTTAAAACATTCTATGTACTTCAGAGATTTTTTTTTTGTTTATTGAGAAATACTACAGATGTGGTGAACTTCTAGGGACATGAAATATAATGAGATCAAATATTGTAAACATGTACACTATGCATAGTAGAAGATTAGGATAAAATGTTTGCATTTGGGGAACAAATTAAGAGTTAAGGAAAATGATTAATGAATTCATTTTTCCTGAAGTGTTCTTTGTAGAATGAACCAACTATAGAATTTCAATCAGTCTAGTGTACTGAAATGTTACTTCTGTGTCTACTTAATATGCCAAAAATTGCAACAGAGAAGGTACTTCCTCCTCTTTACCTTGGTGGTGCTGAAAGCCAGAAGAATATTCATATAGGATGAACAGATGGAACAACACACACACACACACACACACACACACACACACACACACACTTTTGGAGTAAAGGATAGAGAGTGAAAGTAGTAGGGAAGACTGGGAAAAGATCCAATGCAAAAGAGGAAATGGAGAACAAAGTGGGCTTATGTCAAATCATTGGCTGTATAATGTGTGTAACCCTCCTTGACCTAGAAGAAGCACTGGACAAGATCAAAGACCTGGTGGCAAGTCCTGTCCAGAAGATGGAAAGCAGCTTAACAGATTTGCTAGATTCATAGTTTACAAAGAATCAAAGGGAAAGTATAAATAGGAATATATCTTTTCTGCATGTGTTCACAAGTGCACCTTACAATATGTGGGCAGATCCGTGTGAAGGTGTAGGTACATGTACTTACACCTGGCCATGGAAGACAAAGGACCTTTGGTTTGTTTGTTTTTATTACTTTCAACATTTGTTTTGAGGCAAGCTCTTTCCTAATCCTGAACATTACCAATTTTACTAGACTTAGCTGGTAATTGAGCACAAGGGATCAACCTAACATCTCTTCCACAGCATTGACATAAACTCATTTACATGCACAGCACAGATTTGAACCCAGGTCATCATTATTAAATGCTAAGTTCTCTATTTAACGACTCATATCGCCAAGTCCAGCCATAAACATTTCTACAGAGAACAGAGATGATTTTGCATTTAAAATTAAAAGTTTAACCCTAAGATAACAGATATATCTACATCGAGTAGTTCAACTTGCTGATACTATGGAGTTGAGAATGTTTAGAAGTCATATATATATATATATATATATATATATATATATATATATATATATAATGTGGTTTACAGGAATACATTTATGATTATCACAGATATGTAGTACATGCAGAGTCTTGAATAGTGCATTGGATACTGTGTTATTGGAGCTACTGACAGTTGTGAACTGTATGTAGGTGTTCAGTCCTTTGGAAGAGCAGAAAACACTCTTAACCACTGAGCGAGCCACTTCTCCACTTCCAATTAAAATGTTTGTTTTTAAGCAAAGGCAAAAGTGAAAAAATTTAAAACAGAAACATAATATTCATGGACACAAAAATTATTAACTTTTTTTTTAAAAAAATAAGATTAGAGAAATGGCAGGTGTTTGTACAAAACTTTTCACATTTTTGAGTTTTTCCCCAAATCGGCACATGGTGGTGCTATAGTACCAACTTACATGACAAGAAATCGGAGGCATTCAATACTCTTTAACAGAAAATGAATGTGGAAAGTTACTGATTAGGGAGCAAATGTATAATATAAGGGCCCCCAAAGAACCCATTAGCATCTGCTTACTGTTCCATAACAGTAAATTATGAATTTGAAATCCTATGCTGAAAATCATTCTGCTTTGCATTTAATGCTATAGTCATGTAAAATTAAAAGAAATAATAAGCCAGTTAACATGATGATTGTAGGATTGTTTACTATTTTGTAGAATCACTTGTTTTATATTAACAAATAATTTTTAAATTGTCTTAGCACTAATACATTATTCCTTGTTAGTTGGTAAAAGCTATATTATTAAAAGTACAGAAATATTGGTGAAATTATATATGATATTAAGTCAGACTGTTACTGTCCACATATTCATTCTATTATTATAATTACACAAACAAAAGAAAATAAACAAAAAATATTTCTAAGAATAAATTTTTATTGTTGTTTCGTTTTCTTCTATTCCTATTTTGCTCAAAAATGTATAAGAACGTTTTGATATCCTTAACCCAGTACATTATTATATGAGGCAAGTCAGTATTTTCCTTATTTTGGGTTTTTTGTTTTTCAAAATATCTTGTGCCTTGGAGAGATTTGTATAGTTTCGTGATGTTATTCTGAATTTGAAGTGTCAGAGAAGCGACATTCCGTCTGAGGCTTCATAACATGGTCAGAGTCAAATTTAACAATAAAATAAATAAAAATGACTGTTTTCATTCTTCTCAGTTCATATAAATCAGAGCATCATGTTTATCCACTTACATCTTTGCTCCTCAGAGGATAAGAAGGAAATGAAAGTAGTTTAAGTAGGAAGCAAGGATAAGGTAAAAGATAAAGCAATAATGAAACTGTGCACTTCACAGCATGGAACCTTCTACACCTGAAAGGGAGATTTTGAAAAAGAAGAAAAGTAAATATTAAAAAAACGTTATGTTTCCTTCCATAACCTGCATCTCAAAATCTTTCAGACCAATTTTTAAAGCAATTCTTTAAAAAGTGCTACATTTTCATTTCTAGACAGAGTTTTGACCTTTGACATAGATTAAAGGTATGTAAAATGTGGCTTTTCTATGAATTTCATTTTTCACGTTAACCCTTACATTGCATTTCCATTCAGAGACTGCAAAAGAGAAACGTCCTAGCCAAGTTTAGAACATGATGCCATTCAAAAACTGCTGTTGTTTGTATAGACCCCTGTTTTTCTCTGTTTTTTTTTTTTTTTTCAGCTTACCACTTTTTTTTTTTTCTTTTTAGGGCTTCCTATGTGGCCATTAATTTTTTTCTTTTTTCTTTTTTTTTTTCGATATATTTTTTATTTACAGTTCAAATGATTTCCCCTTTTCTAGCCCCCCCACTTCCCGAAAGTCCCATAAGCCCCCTTCTCTCCCCCTGTCCTCCCACCCACCCCTTCCCACTTCCCCGTTCTGGTTTTGCCGAATACTGCTTCACTGACTCCAAAGTACCAGAAAGAGAGGAAGGAGGAAGAGTTACCAACCATGTAAGTAGATTCTGGAGATAATCATGGAGAAAGCAGTAAGCATTTCTTTTTTCATACAGACTTTGGACCAGTGGGCAATTGACAGGAGTTCTAAAGTAGGCAACCACCCCACTGTCATTATGGGAAACTGCCAGGATACCAGCACCCAAGAGTATTTTGGTACAGCTGGGAGACACAGCCACTGCCCTCTTGTAGCTCTAATCTGAGGCTTACTAGTTTTCTAGTATCCTGTATCTTGTGTCATCTGGTATGCCAGTGGACATACGCACTCATACCGTTAGAGCAGTATGGAAGGCTCCCTCACCACCCACAAGGCCCAACCCAGGATCTGCAGCACCCCCAAATAATCTCGTTAATGTTAAAGTTGAAAGTTTCATAAGAATTTGTCACTTGTATATTTTATTGATTGTTCTTTAAAGAAACTGTAGAAATAATTTTAGTCAAGAAATATATCTGTGAATGTGTTTGCATAAAAAATTCTTCTCCACATCTTGCAACATAAGCCAGGAGAGATTGTACATAGTTTAAGCTTTCTTACAAAATCAGTTGCATCTTAGATCAAAGTTACACAAATGCTTTAAATATAATTTACCATGTAATCAGAGTACTTAAAATTCTCCTTAATCTTTAAAATTCATCAGGGTCATCATCATTTCTCACAGTCTCCATTTTTGTAAACACCCATCCTGTTTCAAGGTCACTGAAGCTCTGTGGCATGTGTGTGACATATTCACTGGTATATCTCTACCTTTCACAATTACTGTCAAACTATCCTGAGTGACCCATATCCGGTCCTATGAAGAGGATTTAGTCTAAACTCACAGTATACCCTCCATCATGATGAAAGTCGCAGGCATACGCTGCGTGTTGGATTTTCCATGTCTTGGGTAACATCTACCCATCATCTCATTCTTACTGCCTTTAAGCTACTCCTACCTCCTTCCAGTGTTCTATATCCTCAGAGATTTTGGAAATATGACTGCTCAGGATTTCTGGGAACATATATCATCCAGATACCATAGTGTCAATATCTCTTCCTTCAGCTGGAAGACTTTCTTGCACAATTTTCTAAAAGACCCTGCCATGCCTACATTTACTGACACTTTAGAGTGGTGTATGTTTTTCCAGCTTTAATTTATTACTACCAACTCTTCCCTCATTCTATAATAACAAGAGTCTGCTTAAGTACAGGAAAATGTCTGCCTATTTTAACTTGAACTTCCAAGTCTTAAGTATGTATTGTACTCAGTATTTGCTCAGCAAATGTCTACTGAATGATATACAGCAATGATTATATATAGATTGTTATTTTGATGCCTATATAATGAATAATATTCTATTAGAGGAAGAAAGAAGAAATATAAAAAAACAAAAAATCTAAAAGGGAAGTGATCAAGAGTCGTTGATATTACAAACGGATTACAACAATGACCAGCATGGCCTGATAACCTAAAAGGTTCAGTAGTGGCAATACAGCATTCAGGCAACCAACAACTCTTTGACTGGATTTAAGACCCTCTAAACAGTAGAGAAAGCATGTCAGTCACTGGAAAGCTAGCCAACTACTAGCTAAGTCATAGTTCTTGCAAAGGTTTCACAAGTGTCACTTTGCTACACCCTAACTATATTTAAGTTTTTATACTCACAGATAAGTCTAGTTCTCATCTCTCACCAAGGAAAATCCTTCTTTTAGCAGATAGACACCTTACAGAGAACCATAAATAATCAAAATGCAGTGTTGTTGAGCCCAATCTTAATGGATACCACTACAATTAAATATATATAAATATTTAATTATATGAAGCTCAGGTAAAACTTTTAGAAAAGAGAGGCACAGAATGGGAAAAAATGAACATTTTGCTACGATACTGTTTACTCAGAAATGTCATAGCTATAGTCATAAAGTATCATAAACATGACTGAATAAACATCCACGAACGGCTATGCTAAAGTTTATTTGGAAAGGATGGTTGTGAAAAGCCTAGTAGGCTAAAGATTATAAGAACCTTAATTTAAAAATACATGGCCCTCTTAGACTTGTGTATTTGAATGCTTGGCCTAAGGGAGTGAGTGATACAATTTGACAGGATTAGGAGGTGTTGGCTTGCTGGAGTAGGTGTTGGCTTTTTGGAGTGTGTCACTGAGGATGGACTTTGAGGTTTTAAAAGCCCACACCAAACCCAGTGGCCTTTCTTCCTGGTTCCTGTGGATCAAGATGTAGAACTCTAAACTACATCTCCCAACACTATGTTTGCCTTCATGCTGCCAGGCTTTCTGTCATGATGACAATGGACTGAACCTCTGAAAGTGTAAGTAACCTCCAAATGAATGTATTCTTTTGTTAGAGTTACTATGTCACAGTGACTCTTCATAGCATTAGAACATGGTCAGGTTGTACTATATATTTAGGAACATACATAGAAGCACATACACACAAGAATATGCATATGTATAACTGTCTATGTGTATCTGTATTTATGTAACAATAACTAATAAATCAAAAAGAGTCTATGAATTAGTAGAGGATGGCTATGTAGAAAGGTTTGAATATAAAACGACAAGAGAAATTATATAATTATAATAGTATAATCTCAAAAATTAAAATAAATAATAAAATACTTTTTGTGTAAATGTATATATATGTATGCATATATAAACACATTTAGTGTGTGTCTCTGATCTTTTAGAGTATTTTGTGCATGAGTGCACGTAAATCATGAATACATATATATAAAGGAAAGAGGCAGATCTAGTCTCTTTCTTTCAGTCATTTCCACCTTTAGTTTTATGAGAGTGTGAGACTGGGTAGTTCATTGAAACCAAAGCTCGTCAATTTGGTTCTGCTTATTTATGAGTAACCCACAGGGACTATAGCCTCATTGCTAGCATTTTTGTAGAGTTTAATATTCACACTCAGGATGTCATGATTTTGATACAACTTCTATTCTGACAGAGCTATTCCTCCAGCCTGAATTTGCTAGAACTTTGAGCAACGTATCTAAAAGGTACGTTATATGAACTGAGACATATAACCTCTTTATGGAAACTGATGATCTCCTGTTCCTGGGAGGCATCCATGCTGATGCTGAGCTTTTGATAGATCAACATAGAGCACTACAGTTCAGAGCGTCTGGGCTAATTCTGACCACCTCAGCTTCCCCAGGTAAATTGACAACCGGCCTGCATCCTTTGCTTGGCCTAAGTACTTTTCCACTCTGTGTTTCAATGTTAAATGAGCTTTTTAACAAAGCTCATTTTATCACTAAAACATGATAAATAAAGTAAATGTAAGTTGAATTTTAAAGATTATTTTCATTGCCATATTTTCCTTATTCAAATCAGATTTTGAGATGTATTGGAATGGTTAAAAGGTAAATAGAAATGAATATAAAATCTCCTTTGTTTAAAATAATGACAACTAATAAACAGACACACAAATTCAGTACAGTTTAACCAAATGTGTATTGCATACTAAATGAAATAAAGTATGTTTATGATATTATTTTTTGATTATGATATTATTTATGATATATTTGTTTATGATATTATTTAATATCATAATAATAATTATGATATTATTGTTTTAGGTTTAACAGACTGCATGTTGTACAGTAAATAAAATGCACTGTTTTCTTTTGGGTGAGGTATATGTACTTGCGATGTGTGTGTGTGTGTGTGTGTGCACACGCGTGTATATGTGTGTGTGTTAAATATATGACAGCACACATCTATTCATGCAGTAATCACGCATGAAACTAAAGCATTCTCATTAGTTTAATAACTGGTTAGGAATTATAATGTACCATCAGTCTTTATCACTCAGCCCTGTAGGAACGCTGCTATCCTAGATTTTCCATGGGTGCTGGGGACCTGAATCCAACAGTGTATAATTGAATGGCAAGCACTCTAACCAATGAGTCTCAGGGTTGATTTTTATTACTGTTTTGAAGAGAAGGTTTTAGAAAAGCAGTTAAAATTTGGAAAGAGATAGAAAGGGAAGATATGGCCAAAATATATTGATGCAAATAAGTTTACTTTGAAAAATGAATATAATATTTCAATATCTCTTCAGTGTGAGCTGCTATAAAATAAATTAAAACAATCACATACTTGCAACCTATGATAGCTCAAAACGATCCTTGTATTTAAAAATGGAAGAACCAGGCAATTGTAATAAATAATCCTCCAAAAATAAAATAAAAATCCAGAGGGGAAAACATTACATTTTGAATCTGCATGTCCATAAACTGGAGCCTGTAATGTAATCTTCTAGGCTTCAAATGCTTAGCCTGTACCATCTGTACTTCCAATCTTACACCTGAGGCACAAACAGGTTGTTCTCCTCCATAATCTGCTTGGTGGATCACCTAGAGTACTGGCATTTCCTATTCTTCTGTTTCCACTACAGTTTAGACTTCATCTTTACAGCTGATTTCAATGAATTCTTAGTGCCTTTGCTAGCTAGGTTTATGTGTCAACTTGACACAAACTAGAGTTACGTGAAACAGGGAACTTCAACTGTAAAAATGATGTCCTAAGATCCAGCTCTAAGATATGTTCTTAATTAATGTGGAAGGGCTAAGGCCATTAGGGGTGGTGCCATCCCTGGGCTCTGGAGATCTTAAGCTATATAACAAAACAGACTAACCAAGGCATGATAAGCCAGAGAGTAAGCGGCAACCCCTTGTGGCTTCTGAATCAGTTTTTGTCTTTAGTTTCCTGTCTTGACTTCCTTCAGTGATGAGCAGTGATGTTGAAGTGACAGCAAAATAAACTCTTTCCTCCACAATTTGTTTTAGATCATTGTATTTCATCACCAGAATAGAAATCAAAGAACAGTGCCTTTCTTTTGGGATTCCAGTTTAGCCACAGTGCTTAGCCTCATATGATCTCTATAACTCCCTAATATTGTGTCTTTGTGCTCAAAACAAGTACCACGTGGATTATGATATCCAGTTCTCTTGTTAGCTCAAGATGAATCCCAGTCCCTGTAGCTGCATTAGCTTCTGAGTGCTGACACGAATGAATCACATGACTATTGCCCAGTGCAGAAGACCAGATTTGTCTTTAATGAACATAATCTCCTTAACAGCTTCAAATATTCTGTTGACTTCACACTCCTTCCCCAAATTTAAACTTGTTTTCACACTCTTCCATTCTCAAAACCCAAAGTCCTTAATCTTTGCATTTAAATTCATTCAGACATGGCAGAGCAAAGCCAGATCCCTGGTCAAACTATCACAAATCACCTTTTGCCCAATTCCAGACACAACTCATTTTCCTTTCTGAAAGCTCATAAAGCATGCTGTAACTGTCCAGAATTCTCTAGGCATTCTTCTCCAAGGATTGCCTAGAACAGCAATTTAGATCCTGCTTATAGCATTCAATGGCTGCTCTAGGCTAGATTTCCAAAGTGTTCAGCATTCTTCCCACTAAACAATTTTTACATATTAAACTCTTTATATTTTGGGTTACCAAAACCAAATATTCTACTTTGTACTAATTCCTATTCTTAATTATGCTTCTATAACACAGTTATGTTTTCATAGGTTTCCATGGTTATGATGATATGCCAAGACAGATAGCATCTTAATTAAAAAGTTTACTTGGCACACAATATCAGGTTACATGCATTGTGCAAATCAAGTCAAGAAAAGACCCTTGAAGCAATTGGTCAGAAAATATCCAGTCAAGTACTCTACCACTACCACATCTCCTCTTCTCTACTTATTTATCTTTCTCTCATGCACCTACATTTTATACATTCCTATTTATAGATTGCCTTGTTACTTTCTTATTACTTCTACCAACTCTTATTTTTACATTCATCTTCATTCAAACTCTTTGAATATGGACAGAATGAAGCCATATTTCTGGTCAAAATTATGATACACGTCACTCCTTGCCCAATTCCAGACAATGAAACCTTATAAGTCAGGACTTAACTGTTCACACTTCTTTACCATTATTCCCCATCAAGCTTTGACAAATTAAACTATGCTTCTAGCATTCAATGACTTTGCTATGTTACATCTTATCAGTCCAAGCGGGTATTCTTTCCAAATGAGGTCAACTCTTACCTATAATGTAAATTACATATTTATGTTCTCTGAGTAATCACAAATTTGTGCATTTCAGCCATATTAGTACAATAACTTATCTCTTCACCCCTTTAAAAATGTAATCTTTAAATTATGAAGAAATTAAAAATGTCATTTGGCAAACCAAGAAGCCTTAATGTTGTATCGAAGATGTGCACTATACACGTAGAACTATATTGTAATACATAGAAAATATAAATATAGCTATCACTGTCTCTGCTTTTCATGTTTTATAATTTGCCAACTGTCCAAAATTAGTCTATGTACCTTTTTCAATTTGATGATTCCTTCTTGTGTATCCTCATCTGTGACAATGTCAAACAAATTTCCCCCATCGCCTGGGACAATGTTGTATTCAATTTCTGCATTTTTTCCAAAATCAGGATCTACTGCTCTTATTCTTCCAATGGCTGAGCCAACAGGGGAAGACTCGGGAACTTTCAGATGGAAAATGCCTGATAAGAGATACATAATTGGCAAAGGCAGAGGAATCAGTTAAATATATAATAAGACCACCCTGCTTTAAAATATAGATATAAAAAATAAATCAAACTTAGAACTTTGACATATACAGTGAAAGGCAATTTATTGACAGTTTATTGACTATGATTATATAGAATTGCCTCACTATTTACTTCAAAATATCTTAATGTAGAATTTTACATTCTATATGAGGAGCAAAAGGAATACTACAGCATGATAAATCACAATTATTTTAAAGAATCATATGATAATTCAATTGAAGTAGATTAGATATTAAATAAGATCTTATAAGCATTCTTAATCAATATAAAAGAAATCAATACTGATAAAATAATATAGGATGCAAAATTAAAAAAACATAAATACATAACTACATAGATAGATAACTGTAGTATTCATAAAAATACTTAATTTATATACTTATAAATGGATTAAGTTTATCTTTTCAAGAATAATAAATTCAAGCAAAAATAGTTTTTAACGATCTGTATTAGCTCAATTTTCTAATTTATAGTCAAGTTAAATATAGGATACTACATATGATTTGAAGGCATTCTAATATTTATTAACTTGATACCCTAAAAATATTTTAATATATTATTGAAATCAATATATAAATGTAATACCCTAAGACTTTTACTATTAGATATTTAAAAAGGAAAAATAATATTTTTACCACCAGATGGAGCACTAATATTATTTTTAAATTGATAATGAAACAATATATTGTAAAACTCAGAAAATGTTGTATGACTATGAAAATCATATTATAAATTTAATTTTTTCCAAATTAGAAATTGTGGAACTTCAAATAATCGTATGTCACCAATAAAACACAGCACATATTTTACTGGAACTCTGTGCATTGCCTCTAAACCCATATTAGTATTTTAGATTTTGTTTTGTTCAAGTCACAGTGATAAAAGGACAAGAATGGAAGTATAAATGAAACATAAAATCAAAGTCTTAATTTTGTTACTGACATTCCAATTTCAAATGACATTAATAGACTTTAAACAGAACTTTCCCATGAATGAAACTGTTACTGTTATAGATTTCATTTGGAGTTTCTATTTGCATCAGTGAACACTATGCCAGGAACATAAACCAGCATGTTTATTGTATGATGGCATTCATTTTGTAAATTATACATTAGGAAGTATGAATGAATGCTGTGAAATTTCAGTTTCTCTCTCTTCTTATTTCCTTATTTTTGTAGGAAATACAAATTCTTTGAGCTTCAAAACTTGCTAATTTCTTGCCCAAGATATCTACAGTTTGCCTTTTAATATGTTTGTACCCAGTAGACTTTTGTACAATAGAATAAATACTTGGTTTTATAGGGTTAAACATCTTCCTACTGCAAAATTTGTCTCTATGGCATATATTATTATTTGTCTGCAAAATAGAATCTGATATTCAGTACAGTCAATGTTCTATAGCCAAAAGTGTGGAAAAGAGGGCTACCAGATTTTGTCAGCTACTTTCTGAAAGAAAATGAGGATATGACAGCAAGTAGGTATGATTGAAGACAGGGGTTCCTCTTAGGAATCTAGAAGGTTCTAGACTGAGCCCAGCAATGACAGAAGAGATGAGTAGCTAGAAAGAAAGAGGGCACTGTTGTTGCAATAAGGTTGTAAGACTACCAAGAGAGAACCAAAGGAACAAGAGGCTAAGAAAGCACTTAGCTAAGATGGCTGAGATTGTATAGGAACAGAGGCTGGTGAAAGGAAGGGAAGCCAATTCCCTGAGTTGGAAAGATTTAGTGTAGGGGTGGGATGAGAATTTCTGAGAGATTCAAAGGTTTAACTAATGCTGGAAGAACTGGCTAGCAACAGGTTGATATGTTAAATAGGCAGCTCAGTCATTTTGTCCAGAAAGTTTCCTTTGCGACCCTATGGGGGAAAACTCTTTCTTAACTCATATGTTACATCAAAGTTCTCAGAAATGCTTGAGATATCAGCAAGGGCAAGTTACTTTAATTTTTCATCAGTGTGTCAAGAACTATAAAACCATACATGTTTAAGGTATACTAAAATTCTCAGAGACAAAACACAAGGCGAAATATAAGGCCCAGAGTTTAGGTTAATTTTAATTTTTCCTTTTATTTTTAATATCAAATAGGAACATTAATTGGAATCATGTGCCTGTCTGAGTAATTGTAATTGAGACAAATCCAAAGACACATCAAATCCTTTGAACTGAAGGGTTAGCGGATGAACTACAACCACCTCGCTCATCAGTAATATTGGCAACATTCTTCAGAATTTCCCGATAAGACAAATAAATGGAGGTCTGTGCTGAACAACCCACTATAAATCCTCTGCTGTTCAGATATAGAAAATTTATTGCTAAGTGCACCAAGCGAATGGCTGACAGTCAATCTGAGATCAACGTGGAGCTGTGGCATGTACTGGATTTCATTAGAGACAGTGAGTAACACTAGGGGCACCATGGGAGTGTGTCTGCTGGAGGGCAGGGCAATGTCCTGATGAGACTTAGAAAATAGGAGACTATAATTCAAAGGCGATGTAGTATTCCTGCATACACTTTTCCATCCACACATGGAGAGTAACTTCAAATTAGAAAAGCTAAAAGCAACTATTCAGCAAAATAACAGTGTGAAGTCATATATAAGGGATTATAGTTAACGAAGGTGGATTGTCATAATTGAAACATTCCAGTGTGTGTGATATGTGGATATTTTAAATTTTGAAAGGTAATCTAAAGGTCATCAGAAATTCAAACTATTGATGAAATGGCTTCCTTTATAAGGCAATATGCTGAGATATGAATTTCCTATTTTACAGAAGACCATTTTATGAGGCCAATAGCAGCAAATGTGAAGACAGCTATTCTTTGTAGCACTCTATCAATATAAGCTATGTTGTCAGAGCAGCTTTTTCTGAAGATTGTTCACATTGGTATGTCCAAAATTCAATTATTATCTTGCAGCAGGGGAGAATTTGTGATGAATTGGAATAGTTTCACTTTTCATCAATGATTGACTTCATACTCTGCCCTCAGTAGCGTGCTTCAGAATTAAGAAATAATTGAAGTAAAGTGTGTTCCATGTTCCTTCACTGAGCTTTTACTGTCTATAAAACACAAACACGCAGGACAGTGGTTTTTTTGATCTTTGCATATCAGGCATACACTTTTATTGAGTTGGATGCATCTGTGTTCATTAAGACAAGTATATTACAAAAAATTACTGCATCTGATGGTAAAGTCTATTGAACATGGGAGAAGGCAGTGAGAACGTGCATTTGTCATGTCATGTTGTTTAGGTTTCATCTCTTTATTTCCAATGACTTGGCATTTTATCACTGCTAGAATCTCAACAGCAATAAAGCTGAGGTTATTTCGATTAATTTAAAACTCTGAAGCATGTACAACTGTGCCAAAGCTAGATCAGCATGACCTACAGCATAATTACACGGCCATCATTCCAAGTCATCTTATTTCGATGTGTATGAAGCATCTGAATGGTACTACCTGTACAACACAGGCTAAGAAATGAAAGTAGGGTCAGGAGGTGGTTCTCTAAGTCAATCAAATATATATGTACATTTTTATCAGACATTCACATTATGATTAACCAAATCACCATTTCCCTGAGAAACAGAAAATTGAATGAAGATTATGGGGGATTTCAGTGATTGATTCTGTAATTTCTTACAGACAGTGCTCTGTTATTTCCACTGCAATAAACTTAGCTGCTGGCTCTAAGTTAATTCACATTCTTTCAGTGACTATATATCTGAAAAATTATAGTTTGATTATATTTGTATTATTCCAACTGATTCTTTATGGAGGGAGAGACACTAGAATCTATGGCCATCCAAAACTAAAGCTTTCTTTCATTATCTTCTTCAAGATATCTTCAACTATCAGATATAAATGAAGAAAATAATATATATGTTGAAGCATATTCCTACATAATGAAATCAAATTCTAATATTAGTAATTGCATCAGTGCTTGATTTATAATTCTTTTATAAGAAACTGAACAGATGAATTATAAAATACCTTAATAACTTTTGGCAAAATGCATAATTGAATAATTACAATATTCTTCCCAAAACATAGCATGTTAACAAAAAAAATAGCATTTCAAAGTTCAACTGTACTTACAATTTAGTCCTTTTTGTACCAAAGATTTGAACCTTTCTAAGACAATATAAATCACAGGAAGATGCTAAGAGAGAGAATTATGTGTCTGGGACTAAGTGAAGTGCTTGTCTAGCACAGAAAAGGCTTTGTTTTTGGTCCCCAGTGATTAAACCTAAACAATATTCAAGCAAATAAAGATAAGATAAAATATTAGAATATTGAAAAAACTAGAAGGCTTAAGATATTTTACTTAAGATTGATTAAAAACAAATAATTTTCTGATATAAAGCATAGTAAATAATTAAATTTGAGTATGATATGAGATGATTCATAGCTAACGAACATTTGATTAAGTGGTTGAATTTAGACAGTTCTCCATAGATAAGCCTCCATTGTTTCAGAGACTTAATATCTAATTGTATACATAAATAAAATAGCTTTGATTCTCTTTTTTTTTGTTGTTATTACTTAGGCAAAAATGACTGCCAGCTCTCCGAAACATCTATGGGTATGTGGAATTAAGAATCTGCCAGAAAAGTTATGAAAAGTCAATATACCTAACACAAAATACATTTATGGAGAATTATCTTCTTTCTTTATTGTTATACACAAACACACATTGTTGGCATCTATGAATTCAGAGCATGCAAAATTAAGCAGTTTCTGTCCATGGAACTAAAATGTCATGAACGCTCAAAGGAAGGGTGACAGTGCAATTCAATTTTTATAGGATGCAGACAACAATGTGAGCTGAATCATTGTGGATTTGGCCCTGTGTGATCAGCTAGTGGAACACATTTGAAAATATTCCAGATGACAAAGTGATATGATCACAATTTCCTGCCTCACATGCTTTCTGACCTATCAAGCCTGATATTAGAAGGTCCGCTGCATATTAGTGACTCCACAGACCTCTTTATGTTCCTTTGATTCCCAACTAAACCACAAGGCTTTCATTTCAATATCATACTATCCAGAAACCTGCATATTTTTTTCATGCCCTGGTAATTTACCATACCATGGTCAATTGACCGAAGCCAACCTTGCATAATTATGACTCTCCAGAAAGGAAGAAATGTTTGGCAGAGAAAATTTCAGAGAGGTACCCTCATATTCTCTATATAATATGATTGATAAAATTAATTGTACTATCCATATGATTTGACAATATATAGATTTACAAAGGTAACTAGTTATCAATTCTCAATGACTTCTAAACGATTAGAATGGATTATTCTATTCTAAACTAATGTTCTTTCAACACATTTTCCCTCATTAATTTTACAACTTCATCAGCTGGTAAGCTTGAACAGAGTTCAAAGGAAAACATATAACACCCTAGTTTCAAATTCTTAACACTTCAAATTCTAACATGTTAATGATCCTATTTATATCAGCAGGCACCTAGTGAATCATATATTCCTTATGTTTCCTGTCACTCTTTCAGGGTTTTCCCAGGGATTCTAAGCTTTGTTTTACCTTGGACAAAAATCAATGCTGAAATAAAACATTTCTAACATAACTGACTTTAACTTAATTGTAATCATCTCTAATACCCTCTCTACTTTCATTAATTAGAAACATCCTTTACATCTTATTAATTAGTACACAATCTGTATTAGAATTAACCCTTTCTTTCACATCTGTAAGCCAACCAGGACCAGCAGCAGGTGAGAAATTAAACTGGGAAAACTTGGCAATCTTTTTTTCTGTCAAGCATTTTGTTACCATTCTTTTGCCGAGAATATTTGTACGCTCAGGTGTGACAGCAAAAGCATGGGACCGACTGTACAGTTTGTATTCTCTGCAGTTGATTGTTCATATTGGCATGGGTGGCTCCTGACAGTGTCCCCTCCCACAGGCTTAACACTACGGCTTTTCCTCTGTGCTAACACTACAATGCCCTCAGCATCTAGACCCCTTGGTGGTGCACTCACACCCATGTCTCATTTCAGGAAAATCTCTCTGGCAGATCATACCATGACTCCATCTTTATTTGCCTTCTGTAGATATATTCTTTACTTTCCTGTTGTCATCTAATTAATTTTCCTAATAAAGTATGTTCCTTCCCTCTCTTTCCTTTCCCAGGACATTTTAACTTTCCTAACCACGAGGCAGATAATGTTTCAGAAAATCCCCATCCTTGTCTAGAAAGAAATATATTGGATATTATTATTAGTTCTGGGCCAGCAGAAAGCTCTACTTACCAAACCCAGTGAGGGAAAGGCAATTACCCACTTCCTTTCTAAGTTGAAAATGCTCCTTCACTCTCTCCAAAGAATTACTCTGGACAAAACATCTCCTCCATCCAGCATGCCTAAAATAGTATTTTAATAACCATACAATTCCAGGTTTGACTGATGGATCCAAATTATAAAAACAAGCTGGGATTTTTATTATAATTTCTGAATTTTCATCTTGCTATGAAGTATACATCTCACTTTAGTATCATTGAGCTATCCAATTTTATTTCTCATTATATTTTTATTATTCTGTGCTCTTTTATTCTAATACCAGTTGAGATGATCATCATTTCTGTTTCTAATCATGAAATACCAGAAATTTATAAACACTTTAATATGTTAGCAGACTTATCTTCAAATTCTTCTCCATTGAGGTTGTGACAGGAAGACTCAAAATACTCATATGTGATCATGTTGGGAATGAAAAACTGTTCCAACATGTATATTAGGTTCCAGTTCTTACACATTTCTTTTTCCCTTTCCAATAAAATTCCTTTTTTATTCTCACTGCTACATACCCATAATCACCTTGCTGTTTAAATATACTGTTGTATTTTTTAAAATTAATTTTAAAATTAACAGTCAAATTTTCAAGTTGTCTGTTATCTGCTAGAAAAGTGCAAGAATCCTTACTTGCACTTTTCTTTGCAAAGGAAGTAGCCACATTGGAAACACATGTCTGCAGCATCTCTGATAATCTATATCTATACTTTCTCTAGACTTGAACATCCCTCCCTTGTTAACTTCTTTAAGTTTAAATAAATGTTGAGTATGGATTTGTTCAGTTTACATGAGTATGTGGGATTTCTGTTGATTTTGTTGTTATTGAAGACCAGCCTTAGTCCATCATGATCTGTGATCTGATAGAATGCATGGGATTATTTCAACCTTCTTATATCTGTTGAGGCTTGTTTTGTGGCTGCTTATATGGTCAATATTGGAGAATGTACCATGAGATGCTGATAAAGTATATAGTTTTAGTTTAAGGTGAAATGTTCTAAAGATATTTATTAAATTCGTTTAGTTTATAACCTCTATTAGTTTAGTATCTCTGCATCTCTGTTTAGTATCTGTTTCTGTGACCTGTTCATCTGTTAAACTGGAGTGTTGAAGTCTCCCAGTACTATTCTGTGAGGTTCAGTGTACGTTTTGTGCTTTAGTAACATTTCTTTTATAAATGTGGATGCCCTTGGATTCTGGTTCTAGATGTCCAGGATTGAGAGTTCATCTTGGTGGATTTTTACTTTGATGAATGTGATGTGTCCTTATTCATCTCACTTGATAACTTTTGGTTAAATGTCTATTTTATAAGATATGAGAATGGCTACTCCAGCTTGTTTCTTAGTGCCATTTGCTATGAAAAAAATGTCCAGCCTTTTACTCTAAGGTAGTATTTGTCTTTGACACTGAGACATGTTTTCTGTATACATCAAAATGCTTCATTCTGTTTACTTATCCTGCCTGTGAGCATGTTTCTTTTTATTATAGAATTGCGACCATTGATGTTGAGTATTATTAAAGATCAATGATAGTTGGTTCCTATTATTTTTGTTGTTAGAGGTGATATTATGTTTGTGTGATTTCCTTCTTTTGGGTTTGTGGTGAGATGATTAATTTCTTGCTTTTTCTTAAGTATAGATTCTCTCCTGGTGTTTGAGTTTTCTATTGATTATCCTCTGCAGGGCTTGATTTATGGAAAGATATTCTTTAAATTGGTTTTCCTAGGTATAGTAGCCTGGGCTGGCATTTGTGTGAGTGTGGGGTTTGGGGGGTCTAGATGACATTTCTCCAGGATTATCTGGCTTTTAGAGTCTTTGTTGAGAAGTCTGTAGTAGTTCTGATAGGTTTGTATTTATATGTTACTTGGCCTTTTTCCCTAACTGCTTTTAATATTCCTCCTTTGTTCAGCATATTTAGTGTTTTGATTATTATGTGACAAGAGATTTTCTTTTCTGGTCCAATCTCTTTGGTGTTCTGTAGGGTTCTTGTATGCTTATAGCCATGTTTAGGCTAGGGAAGTTTTTGTCTGAAGTTGTTTTGTTTTGTTTTGTTGACGATGTTTACTTGGCCTTAGAGTTGGGAGTCTTCTCTCTCTTCTATTCCTATTTTCCTTAGGTTTGGTCTTTTCATTGTGTCCTAGATTTCCTGGATATTTTTGGTTAGGAACTTTTTCCATTTTGTATACTTTTGACTGTTGTGTTAACACCTTCTATGGTATCTTTGATGCCTGAGATTCTCTCTTCTTTCTCTTGTACTCTGTTGATTATGCTTACATCTGCCACTCCTGGTCTCTTAACTAGGTTTTTCATCTCTAGGGTTGCTTCCATTTGTGATTTATTTATTGTTTCTATTTCCATTTTTAGTTCTTGGACTGTTCGGTTCAATTCTTTCAACTGTTTGATTGTGTTTCCTAGTATCTCTAAAGGATTTATGTGCTTTCTCTTTAAGGGTTTCTACCTATTTACTTGTGTTCCCTAGTATTTTAAGGGAGTTATTTGTGTCTTCCTTAAAGTCCTCTACAATCTTCATTAGATGGGATTTTAGGTAATAATATTGATTTTCAGGCATGTTAGAGTATTCAGGGCTTGGTGTGGTGTTAGAACTGGGTTGTGTTGGTGCCAAGTGGCATTGGTTTCTGTCACTTTTGCTATTCTGCTTGCCTCTTGCCACCTGATTATCTCTGGTGTTATCTGACTTTGCTGTCTCTGACTAGAGCCTGTCCCTTCTTGTAGAAAAGTGGAGTTCTGTGAGCTGGGCTAGAGCGGGCTTTATGGGAGACAATGCTGTCTCTACTTAGTGGGGACCTCCCGTGTCCTTAGTTATTGCAGACCTCCTATGATCATGGAGGGGGGAAAGGAAAACAGGGGTGCTGAATCAGGTATGTGTAGTGATAGGAGAGAATTCCAGAGGGCCAGGTGAATAAATACAAACAAGTAGCAGTGGGGCATGGGTAATGAAGGGCAACACTAGAAAGTCCCAGGTGAGAGGGATAAGAGAGGTTCCCAGGACCCAGTCAGGATGACATTAGCTGAAATGTCTGAAAATAGGGAGATAGAATCTGAAAAGTCTACCTCCAGTATAGAAATATGGTCCCCAGTTGAGAGATGGGGTCACCCTCCAATCTCAAAATTTTTAACCCAGAATTGTTCCTGTCTAAAGGAAAAAACGGAGCAGTTACTGAAGGAAAGGCCATCCAAAGACCAACTTGTAATTCATGCCATCTGCAAACCCTCAGCCAAAACACTATTGCTGTTGCCAAGATGTGCTTGCAAACAAAAGCCTGTTACCAGACTATGAGAGCCTATGAGAGGTTCTGCCAGCACCTGACTAAGATGCAGATACATGCAGGCAACCATTAGACTGAGCCTGGGAACCCTAATTGAAGAGTTAGGGGAAACAGACGGATCTGAAGGGTATTGCACCCCTATAGGAATAACAACTGTATCAACTAACCAGATCCCTCAGAGCTCCTAGGGAATAAAAAAACAACCAAGGAGTATACATGGGCTGGTCCATGGTTTCAGTAACATATAAAGCAGAGGACTACCTTACTGGTATCAGTGGGAGGGGAGGAGCTTGGTCCTGTGGATGCTTGATGCCCCAGGAAAGGGGATGCTAGAGGGGTGAGGCAGGAGTGGGCAAGTGGGTGTCAGAGCATCCCCTTTTGAGATGCAAAGGGGGAGGGGAATGAGGTAGGGAATTCATGGAGGGGAAATGGGAAATGGTCTCAATATTAGAAATGTAAACAAATAAAATTATTAACTAAACAATGATTAACTAAATAATCCATGATGTATTTGTACCATGTGGGATTATTAGAAAAAGTCAAAATCACAGTAATAAGTAAAAAGTTACATTAGTCTAACTGTTCTCAGCCCGATTGAATCATTCAAATAAACCATGAACAACTTGACGATCTGTATCGACTATCTGCATTGACTCAGAATGTATTTAAATTGTCCTCTTCTTAGTTAAGTGTATTTACTTATTTTTAAACTTTGTACGCATCTTTGAGATTTATATTTATAAATCATTACGCTTTTAAATAACATCCCTGGATATTCCACACTATCTCAATCTAGACAAATTTAGACTTAGCTCAGAAACTCTCTACAGCACCCCCCCCTCCACCTTTCCCAAATTCCTCTCCTGATACCTGTCTGTCTCAGTGAGTGCTAGTAATATTTTTCCAGTTGAAATACCTACAGTCCTTCTCTCAGAGCAACTCAAATGAATCAACTGCTTTCCAGTGAGTCCCAGATTCATTACTACTGGGGATTAAACAGTGCCAACTTCTCTATGTTACCGATGCAGTCTGCTAGTTTGATTCCCTTATTCATTTTCTCTTCTTCAGGGGACATGTCTTTGCCACAATTCAATGAAAATAGAGGACAGCTCACTTATGTCACTCACAGGGAAAATTTTCACTTTTTATTCTACCATAAAGCTAACTTGGAAAGAAATGTGTGAATCTCTTACATAAACTATGTGTGTCAACATGAAGAAAAGGAAGATACTTTAAAAATACTAGCTACTGTTGAAGATTATATGCTTATAGCAATCCACTGTGTAGCTCTGTACATTTTCTGTGTTATCTTTAAGCACTATATTACTGTTAGTTAATTTTATCCTCACATTAGGACTACTATAATGAGCCACTGTTATTTAGGTCCTAGTAAATGTTAAACAACCATACTGCAGTAGGCAGGGAGCAGGCCTAGGCAGTGATTTTAACTGTCCCTCCATTTCTGTCATGAAATGAGTCCAACCATGGTCTTTTAATAGCTGACTTTGTGATGCATTTGAACACAGATCTAAGAGATTTGCCCAATTGGTTTTGATGACTGGGTTGGGGCAAATGCCAGCCTCTAAAATCCAGGTGTAGTGAGTGGCATGAATGAAGGAAGCAGTGAAGGGGCATATTTGATCCACTTCTGAATTAAGTATACTTTTGCCCACAGCACTTGATTCTGCTTTTTGTAAATCAAATATTTGACAGATGTATAAACTCTTAAACACGAATGACTCAAAAAATAACTTTTGTACCACTGCAGTGTAAAAATTCCAATGTAAGGGTTTTGTTAGTTATATGCTCTCTTTTACAAACTTGAGCAAGTTTGAGTAAACTATCTATGGTAAATTTTAGAAAACATTACATAATTCTAAAAGGAATAGGGCCCTCACAGAAAATTGATTTGATTTTCTGTAATAAAGAAAAGAGGGAAACTGATTGTATTTCATTTTTTTCTATTTCTCTTTCTTAGATATATCACAGCCTTACACACAAGTAACATTTTATAAAATTTAATTTTATGATAAATCAAAGAACTATTAAAATCATATCAATATTTTTGCAAATAGTAGTTTTCCTATGACACTTATTAGAAAATAGCATTGGAAATATCAAATACACTAACTCCAAAGATCTATAGAGCATAGCTCACTTACATCACCTAATGACACCAATAGGATTCTGGTTCTACATACTATGCATATTTAATATTTGTGATTTGTAACATCTATTCCTGTTACAAACTACTGAACATGATGGAGACCTTGGCAAGAACTCATAGCATCTCCAATGCATCAATAACTTTCAATTGTTCATCAATTATACAGGATGTATTTAATATTCCCCTAAAGTCCCCATTAAATATGTAAACATTTCATTTATTTGCTTTATCTATGTTATCTCTTTCCCAGCTAAAAAGTAGGGCATGCCGGTGATTCTCAGGAATATGAAATGATACTATAGCAAACATATATTAATATAACCACAGTTTTCTTATAAAGTATTTTTCTTTCTTTTTCTTATTTTTTTATTTATTAAATATATTCTTTATTTAAATTTCAAATGGTGTCCCCTTGGCTTGTTCCCCCTCCTGAAAATACGCTAGCCCATCCCTCCTCTCCCTGTTCATCAAATCCACTCACTGCTGCTTCCCTGTCCTTGCATTGCCCTATACTGGGGCATCTAGCCCTCTCAGGACCAAGGGCCTCTTGTCCCTTTGATGTTCAACAAGGCCATCCTCTGAATCTAAAGCCATGGTTCCCTCCATGTGCACTCTTTGGTTTGTGGTGTAGTCCCTGGGAACTCCACAGTTAATGGGTGGTTCCAATTGTTGTTCCTCCTCTGGCACTGCAGACCCCATCAGTTACTTGGTCCTTTCTCTAGCTCCTCAATTGGGGACCCTGTGCTCAGTCAATGGTTGGATGAGTGTCCCCTCTGTATTTGTATGCACTGGCAGAGCCTCCCAGGTGACAGCTATATCAGTCTCCCATCAGCAAGCACTTGTTGGCATCCACAATAGTGTCTGGGTTTTGTAACTGTATATTCGATGGATCCTTAGGAGGGGCAGTCTCTGGATGGTCTTTCCCTCAGTCTCTGTTCCACACTTTGTCTTTGTATCTCCTTCTGTGGGTATTTTGTTCCCCCTTCTAAGAAGGACCAGAGTATACATCCTTTGTTCTTCCTTCTTCTTGAGCTTCATTTGGCCTGTGAATTGTATCTTGGGTATGCTAAGCCTCTGAGATAATATCCACTTATTATTAAGGGCCTACCATGTGTGTTCCTTTTTGATTGGGTTACCTCACTCACAATGATATTTTTTAGTTCCATCAATTTGCTTAAGAGTTTCATGGATTCATTGTTTTTAATAGCTGAGCAGTATTCCATTATGTAAATATACCACATTTTCTGTAATTAAACAATTTGCAAAGAAAAGAAAGACTTTAATTTTGGGGGTATATTTATTTTAGCAAAGATTTAATTCCTCACAAATTGCCTTTTTGTAACATTATTGGGATAATAAAATGACAGAAAATTTAGTTTTCTTTCCATATTATATTTTTGTTACATTTTATCTCAAATGAATTATTTAATAAGCCCTATTTACTAATCTGCAAATATGATTGCTCACTTTGATATTTCTATGCTTACCTACAGTTTTAGCAACATTCTACTAGTCTTCCTAGGTTTTTGGTCCATGCCTTAAAAGGTTTTCTTCTGCTTCTGATAATAATATGGACTTTCCCCATCTTTAACTTGGTGATTGCTTAGAGATATTTTCGTTTCTTTCTTTTGGTCTTTGCACTGCTAGGTTGCCCATCATTCTATACATGGAATTGTTTAGATATCACTTTTTGTTTCGAACTTGTCTCAGTACTTAGGAATATATTTGTTCCTTTTGACTAGGTCTTAGAATAATTATCCACAATTGATATTTAATCTTTGACTTTACTATCCAATAATATTTGCTCCATGTAAAAGTAGATACTCTTGTGCATTTATATCATTATATCATGTACATATTTCTATGTAACATTTTATTGCAATTTTCATTATTTACTATTAATTTAACAATCACTCTCATTACATAGTAACAGCTTGAGAGGACAGATTAAAATTTTATTCTCTTTATATTGTCCAAAACAGAAATCACACCTGTTTTTCATTTTAGCAAAATGAAACTTATGATCATATCTCCTCATGTATTTTATTACTTTGGCCAATTAAAAATCAAAATTAAATATAGAATTATAAAACATATTAAATAAATCATGGCATTATGATGATTTTATTCTTGTATTTAAAGATGGTCTCTATTGTCACAAAATTATACTTCAAAAATTTCAGACATTTGTGTTTATTAATCTTCTTATCTATTCACTATTCTGCTTTGGTTATCTTTGAATAAAAATTAGGTGAAGTGTATTGTCATTAATCTGATTAGTTTTATCTATCCTTTGGACCTTATTTGCAGTTTATATGTACTGCTTAGAAATGCTTTTTTAGACTCTGTTATGTCATTTAAAAATCTGATATTTTCAAAATCTCTTGTCCATGTCTTCCTGTACACATTGCATTAGTAGAAGATAAATGTCATTTTTTTTACTATGAAGATTCTTCAGTAGTTTTCTTGTTGCATACACGTTGAATGCAAAATATTGCAATGCCTTTCACTATGCAACTAACATTTCTCTTGTCTCTGTTTTTACACCTATAAGGCAGACACTTGCACAGAGACTCTCTGGCATTGAATTCTGCTTCAAAATGGGCCATATTATAAGAGTCATTGTTCTAAGTTATTGACGTGTGTGTTTACCTTCTAGTGAAAGCACACCCATCAACACATAAATGAATGAATAGCTATTTCGTCATTGGAGCATTTTGTAAACACTGTGGCCATATGTTCAAATATAGAGCAAGCTGGCCCCTAAATATGCTATGCTTGGCGTGCATTGAAGATTTTTCAAATACCCACCTTTGTCCTTGGAATATATTTTCTTCTTCAATACTTTAAATTCTTTGGTTACACACCAGAGTATCTCCTCTCAATTTCTGATATCTATACAAATATGTTTTCTGGTATTTATTGAAATATAATTACTATTTATTATTGGTAACAATGCTGACATCAAGGGTAGTTTTACTCTTAGAATTAGATTATACTTCATAGATGTATCTATTTATTTAATTTATAATGTAATTTTGGTAGAGAAATGCAGTGACATATATTTTAATTTGTATCTTTTCAGCAAGATGTACACATATGTATGTTTATGTAAATACATATACACATGTACCTAAATATGTATATAAAATATAAAGTTTTGAGGAATATAATATATCTACTAATTTGATTGCCATACACTAGAGAGACAAACCGTGAACATATTTATATAAACCTCCATAAATAATAACAGTCAAAGCCTATCATTTTTTACTATAAAAACTAACATATAGCATACACCTCCAGTTCTCTTCTGTAATAAATTATATTGCTTCTTTAATGTGAATGAATAGAAATACCTTGTGCTTTCTTTTTCCAATCAGGTCCACTAATTTAAATTTTAAAATATGACTTCAGTAATATGTAAAATTAAAACAAAGTTGGCCAAACAGTAGTGGAAAAAAGCCCAATGGTGGTTAAAAGAAATTTGACAAAATGTTTGAGCTGAGACATTGGACTTTCCTTCTGTGATAATTAGTTGTTCAGGTGTGTAACTAAAAAGACTGGAAAATGAAAACCATGAGTTTTAAACTTTTCTAGGCTAAATAATAAAAATTTTGACTCAAAAACCCTTGAACAAACAGCATACAGAGACAAACATGAGTTTGATTTTGTCTCGTGCGTCATTAAAAATATCAAGACACTCAACTATTTCTCTTGTTTTAAATTACAATAATATATATTCACATACTACCTAGTTTTGATTCATAAAACATATGATTTTGTTATCGAGTAATTTTCATTCATATTAAAGGAATAGAAAACAGTATAATTTTGCAGCTTATTGAGAGTGCTCCCATGAAGATACCTTTGGCTGTAGAAAATACAAATAATGTAGCTGTAATGGAGAATAGTTTTGAAAAGAACGTACTTCAACTTTCTATACCACCAAACAGATTACTTTTTCTCATAGTAACCACATTTCTCAGTCAGCACCACTAATTTGCGTGTGGATATTTTCCAAAGTTACCTGGAGGCTATTTTGAGACATTAAAAGCGAATTTCTATTCCAGAAGGATATTGGTGAAAAGTTAAAGGCTCTTTAAGCATTCTTGAATATTTTAAAGCATTTAAAGAATATTTAATATTCTGCTATTTTTTTCTTAAAAATTGCAGAATTACTGTGCTATTGTTATGATTAAAAATGAATAAAGCATGCATGTCATGCTGTATAGGACAAGACATTTAGGAACTCCCAACTCAGCACCATAGCACTCAGCATTTCAGTCATTAGCTCCTTCTCCTAGAGCACAGTTGGTGAGATTTTAAAATACACAATTAATACACAAACAGTTCAAATATGCATGATGTATGTACATACTAGTTATATTTTAATCTCACACTTGTACAATAAACCAGAAAGAAATGGATTCTCAATAACATCATGTATGCATTCAAGCACACAATGACCAAGAGCATCCTACTTATGAGATGAGCATTATCATTTCTCACTTAAGCAATGAAAAGAACTCATTTAAGGTTCAACTAAGCAAGTTATTTTTTTAACATAATTTTCCAGCAGTCAAAAACCATTATCATTAACTCTGGAGAACTCTTCAAGAAACACACATATCTGAATTGTATCTTTCTTGACATTAATATACAAGTTCATGTTGTTTCAGTTTATGGTTTTGTCATGTTTGCTGCTTAATTGGTTTGTGTGGGAAATATCCCAGCTAAAAGATCATTAGCCTCAAAATAAATTGCTCTTCCTTTTCAGATACATCATGTTTTTTTTTTCCTTCTGTGAGCTAAACTTCCAAATGATGCTACAGTATAATGTCCTTAATAGAAAGAAATACAGAATTAAAAGATGAATATATTTTATTTATGCAAAACATGAAAACATTTTTTCATGATTTTAAAATATATATATTTTCATTTTTGGTTGTATTTTAAACAGACATCAAAGACCAACATAAAGAAGCCCTTGAAGTACTCTACTTGCATTCTGCCTTGCCAGTTTTGAGTTAATTAGTTATTGCAGTCACATGCACCGGGATGTCCTTACAGGTGTTTTAATAAATATGGTTCGAGAGTGCGAGACAAAAGTAATGTTTTAATTTCAACATCATGTTAAATTAGAAGAAAAAGACACATTGGAGCTTAAAAGCCTGTAATGTTGAATGATCTTATGCAAGTTGCTAATTTCTCATAAAAGTTAGCGTTTTCCTAGAACAATAAATGCTAGACTTCAAGAAGAAAGTTTTCATGTCAGATATGGCTCAATTTACCTGAGTCCAATGTCCTTCGTGTGTGATATCTTCAGAAATAAAATCCAACCACAACAACTGAGAGGCAACCAAAGACTATGATAATAATTTCCTTATTATAAAAGTATCCTTGTTCCAGCAGCAGGACTGGGAAATCCACCCAATCACAAAAACTTCATCTTAAAATTCGTCTTATCTGTAAGGTGTGCTAGGGTAAGGGTAGTTCAGAGCTTGTGGGAATGATAGTCAAACTTGAGGCCCAATCCGCAAGAGGTAGACCAAGTCTGATTCTGATTGGAGGGCCAGAAACCAGAGGCTGGAAAACCCCACAGACTCAGGATAGAACCAAACACCATTGAAAAAAATGAAAGAAAAGTCAATGAAATGATTCCTAATGACATTCTGCTATGTTCATAAGTCAGTGCCTAATTCAATTGTCATCAGAGAGCCATCCTACAGCACATGATGGGAGCACATGCAGATATTCACAGATGAACACTAGACCGAGCTAGAACTCTGGAGGAAAGAGGACTAGAAGAGTAGTAGGAGCCAGAGGGATGGAGGACACCATGAGACCACAGCCCACAGAATCAGCAAAGCAAGACTAGTAGAAGCTCTCAGAGACTGAAGCAGCAATCACAAGCTGTATGGTTAAGTACTATGCCCTCCATTCTCAGCCAATGATTGAACTGAGCACAGGGTCCGCAATGGAGAAGCTAGAGGAAGGACCCAAGAAGCTGAAGGGGTTTGCAGTGCCATAGAAGGAACAACAATATGAGCCACCCAGTACCCCCAGAGCTCCCAGGGACTAAACCACCAACCCAGAGTACACATGGAGGGACCCATGGCTCCAGATGCATATGTAGCAGAGGATGGCTTTGTTGGACATCAAAAGCAGGAGAGGCCTTTGGTCTTGAGAAGGCTTGATGCCCTAGTATATTGGAATGACAGGACAGGGAAGTGGGAGTGGGTGGATTGGTGAGCAGAGGGAGGAGGGAGGGATAGGGAATTTTCGGGATGGGGAGAAACCAGGAAAGGGGACATTTGAAATGTAAATAAATAATATATCTAATAAAAAATGAGTTGTGTCCTCTGCAAATGTTATCATTGTGTTGCTTGGGGTTCTTGGACTCCCAACAGTGGAAGCATAGTTTCTCTGCCTGTTTTGCCTCCTCATAATAACAGAGCAAGGTGAAAACATGCTTTGAAGCATCTCCATTTCATTAATCATAGTACCCTATAATGATTTGTTCTATATATTTCAAAGTATAAATCAAGATTTTAATGAATTATTTAATTTAAAAATTGAGATGGAAAAATTGAACATCATTATCATAGATCGCATGGCAGTTTGAAATATGTACATGTAATGGATGGCTAAATTGAACTAATTAGTGTGCATTAAAGTGTTCTGGTTTCTAATTGCCATTCATAATATTTGACTGCTAGATTCCTATTGATAATGAATTAAAAGTTATGCACAAAGAAAATATATTCTGATTTTTAAAAGCAGCACTGACAATGCAGTTAAAATGCAGGAAAAAAAAACCAAATCATCTAATTAGAGAAATAGTACCATCATAATAAATTTTCTTAGGTATATACAGAGACACAGAAGGACCAAGAGGAAAAACATTATGCATTTCACTTTATTTACAAATGATCAGGCAACGAACAACATAATGATTAATGATTTCCCAGTGTTTCATGAATGAAACTACCTATCCTTAATGTCCTAGCTCTGTGGAACACAGAAAAAATCCTCGCAAAGACATCAGAAAATGAGGATGCATGAACTGGTGTTAAATGCAACACTTGAGAGAAAGCTGGATGGAGAATGAGCGAAAAGTATCATTCTCAACAAGTAATAGAGACTAGATTCAGTAATAGAGAAGAGCTAGGTGAGAATCATTCCATTATCCCAGAAAGTAAAGCAATTCTCACCTATTGTAAGTCTAAAATGAGATAAATATCAGAATGGAAGAAATGTTCATAACAGCATCTTCAGAGATACTAAATATCTAAAAATGGTTCAGCAGATGTACTTGCTAAAATAAGTCACAAAGTCCATGGATGACAATTGTATAATATAGAAAGTGGTGTTGATGTGTTTATAATTATTGTACCTTATATTTTGTACTTTTAAATTAATTTTTTAGTTAACAAACCAATATTGCGGTATATTAAGTCCCTGTTAGAATGGAATTTTCATTCACTTTAATAGTATATGTATGATTACACAATTATAGTCTATTCTATTAGCATAGCACTAAGAATAATTTCTTTGAAAATTTAACTTTACAAGACATGCATATTTTTTATCAATTATAAGCTGCTTTCTAAAGATTAATAGTATTTGGAGATGTTTTAACTTTTTATCGCATTAAAATATAACAGGATATATAAATATATGTATATATATTTAAATTTTACTGTCATCTCTTAGAAGATTGTGTTTTCTAATGATAAACAATAAGAGGGTAGATCTTGTTGGTGGGGGAGTTAAAGATGAGGAGGAACTGGGGGGAGGAAAAGGAGGGGAAACCAAAATCAAGATATATTTTGTGAGAAAAAAATAAAACATCAATAGTACGATACTCTTTCTAGAAGTACTTGCAAACATGCTTAACAGGTCCGTGACATACTTTTTGGGAATCGAGGTGGGTTGTCATTGACATCAGTGAGGGTGATGTTGACAATTGTAGTTCCAGCTAGTCCTCCAAGCTGTCCTCCCATGTCCTTTGCTTGAATGAGGACCTGGTACTGCTCCTTGACTTCTCTGTCCATGTTTGGCAATGCTGTTCTAATGACACCTTGCAGGGAAAGTGATAACACAGAATCAACATCACAAACCAACTGCTTCTCCTGACCCAATTAGAATAAAATAGAAAAAAAAACATGCTTATGTCTAGATTTATTAAAGATGAAATAGTCAATAAAATCATTTGCAAAAACTGATTACCCTGAAGTTAGGATGTGACTTAATCTTTTGTTTTCACTGCTATACCTTAAAACAAGAAAATGACAGGTCATCTCTCGCCAAATCAAATAAGTTAGGTCTCCGTTATCTATTCCAGTCTACACTGAATTGAAGAAAATTTTAACACCTTAAATTAAAATGGGCACATAGACTAATTTAGGCAGTTAATATGAGCTGAGGTCATAATTAAAAAGACTGCTCTTGTTCCAATTCTGTAGTTTTAACAATAAACAATCTGTTTAACTTCAAAATACATAAAATGTGTCCTCTACATCACTTGTTTTGTCCTTCAGGACTTTCCCTTATTATGTTAACTGAAGAGATCCATCCCCTCCCGACTCACTTACCTATCATTAGAAATCACTATTTTGGAGTCTTTGAGACTCCTTGCATGAATGTAACCCACTGTCAAGGAAAGTATCTTATGCTTATTTATAAATATCTTACATTCAGAATCATAAGATAAGTATTGTATGTTTAATCACATTTAGTATGTAACTGAAGAAAGGAATGACTGGATAGATGAATAAATTAATTGAGCTTAATGTCTTGAATCTTATATCACATACATATGTTAACATACGGCAGTCATCTATATTTTTTTTTATCCAGGTATAGGAACTGCTTTGAATTTTTGTTTACTCATAGTAAAGATTATAAGAACTTTGGAATCATTTGGAAGGTGAATTTAAATTTTTAAACCAACTTCCCATAGGTAGTCAAGAGTTATAATGGGTAGAGATTGAAGGACCTTTATTAACCATATATGACTTTGATACTGATAAGATATATCTTTAAAAAGTGTATGAATAATAAAGTATCAGCCATCAATACAGCATGTCCCAGAATACATCCATAGATCAGTGCCTGCTACCATCTACTTACTTACCCATTGCTATATTTTTGCTAATGCATATTGAACTGCAATCTGAGATTTTGTCTGGCACTTGGCAGGAAATAGTTACAGAAAAGACATCCGTCATTTTTGTACCTTATGCTTTATTCATGAATTGGTACTGACACCATTTTGATCCAATCTGTCTTCTCTTCAGCTCAGGCGTCTGATACTTTATTTTCAGTGTTTCTAAAACTAAGACTTTTGAGATCTACACCTCAGTGTTGTTGCCTTACATACCTTATACTATGCAGCATAGATTGGAAGGACAAGGCTCACATTTTCTATATATTTGCCTGTTTTAGACACTTGTATTTGCTTGGTAATAGCATTGAGCAAGAATTATCTTTAGTCAAATTGCTATATAAACATTTGTTTATCTTCAATGCACATATAAGTTTTTACTCTACATCATTTTATATCATCATTTATATCACTACCTTATTCTTCTCCCAGAATGAACAGTACATGACAGAGAGAAAGAAAAGGAAATGGGAAAAGAATGACGTGTGGGGTAAGAAAGAGAGAAAGCAAGAAAACAAAACAGAAAAGCATGCATCATTCCAGGGCATACAATCAGTGGCTTACTTCCATCTACTAATGGTGCAATAATTTGGATCCATGTAGATGCTTATGTTTATGAAGTTAAATTTGGTTTTTATAATGTATTTAACAGAGGAAATTTTCAATTGTCAGATGTAGCCATAATCACTCTGTACATTATGAATAAATGTGCATAAAAATAATCATTAGGTTCTATGCAAGTAGCTCATTGGGAAAAGTGCTTGCTCTTCATGTTTTAAAAAAAAATCTGTTAGATGAGTATGGTAGAGCACTTGGAAACTCAGTACATAGGGCACAGAGAGAAGCTCTGAAGAGACAATTGACTATGTGGATCTGCTGAATTGGTGAACTTTTCATTCATCACAGAAACCATACTTCCATATATATATATATTTTTTTCTGAGTTCTCTTAAGATATGATTTTGTAGAATTTAAGGAAATAACAGTTTTCATTATATCAATTATTGTATAATATTATGCATGTGCAGAAAAACAAAGAACACAATTTGTGGCTTTTGCTTAATGCTGAATATTTCCTTGACAAATTTTGGTTTCTTAATATAGTTTTATGTCCATTGATTTTTCTTACACTTGCATGTTCATAATCAATATTCTCTTAATGTTTCATGTTATTTCACTCATTCATATGAATATATAAAAGAATGACTACATTCTATAGGTAAAACTTTAATTAGAGTCATTAAAGGAAGAAATTATTGTTTACCTTACAAGCATTAACTTAGATATCTGAGTTCCATAAAGCTTTATTCATTGAATGACACCAAGACAATCTTCAGGCAATAAAGCATTGTACATACTCATACGTAAAGCATTGCCTCAATAAATAGAGTGGGGCCTTTGCTGAAATGTTTGCTGGGAATTTAAGGGAATTAACACAATTGAAAGCTTGAAAGCTACCTCCTAAACATCAACTTTCAACCTGGTGGACAAAGTGTGTTATGCTACTTTTACCCCAGAGAGGCTCTTACAATCCAGTAAGTAGTGTATTGCACTTATGTCAGTAAGTGCATAGATTCTGGGCTACTTAATACTGTGAGAATAATATTGATTGAGTGCTTATCTATTAAAATCAAAAGAGTGTGTGATTTCCTCTGAAGTTTGGAACATACCACAAAGGACAGAGGAGACGTACTGTGAGACCCAGAATATCCAGAGAAGTGCTATGAATCACTGTGTCTAGGGTATTGAGTCCGATGGGGCAGCTGTCATTGTCATCTTCTTTGGTTTTGTGCATGCTATTGAACCTGATCACCAGACTCCATGAGATTGTTTCTAAACCATGGCCACAGACATCTCTGTGGTGAGTGAATCATGAAAGAAACAAAATGATACAAATATGAGAAAATATATGTAGGGAGCATGAAGGGTTGGTGGATTGGAAGGAGATAACAGAGGTTGGAGGGGTAGAGTATGTCTTATATGGTTGTGATATTGCCAAATTAAATTTAAGAAAGCTACGAAAATAAATATTAGACAGGGTATGAGGCTACATTTTATTTTGGACACACAGGATTGAGACTTTTGCTGATAGACCATAGGAATACATATACTAGGGACCAAATTTCTTGAGAAATTCTCTACGACTAGGAAATCTTTATCAGACTTGTCAATATGAGGTAGGCACAATGGCATGATATAAAGTATCAACAGTAGAAGAAAAAAAGATGAAACCAAGTAGATCCTACAATTACTTTCTTACTGTTTTAGGATGATTTAAATAAATGAGTGGAGGGGAGAAATTACAGGGGGCATATTATTGTAATTGTATAAATGTTAAGATTTTTGACCAACAAGTTCTTGAGACAGTGGGTAATAGTGATTATGGAGTGCAAGAAGGCTTTTATGTTGATAATTGCACTCATCATAGTTAAAATAGTAAATTTTATATTACAAGTATTTTCACATAATAGAAAATGAAAGTTTTTGAAATTAAGTGGGATGTACTAGATTATGTCATATTACTATTGCTTATTTTTCTAGATTATAGTTTTTCCTTCCATATTTTGAAATTTTACAACTGTGGTATCCTGTTTAACCTGACATCAGTTGGCACAATTTTTGTTTGTTTTTTTTCGAGACAGGGTTTCTCTGGGTAGCCCTGGCTGTCCTGGAACTCACTTTGAGGACCAGGCTGGCCTCGAACTCAGAAATCTGCCTGCCTCTGCCTCCCAAGTGCTGGGATTAAAGGTGTGTGCCACCAGCGCCCAGCATCTTGGCACAATTTAAAATCACCTTGGTAGCGATGATAGCATAGGAGTTACTAACATCAGAGCAATAGGTAGACAGGCCTGTGGTGGTATGTCCTAACTGTTAACTGACTCTGCTCACGGCAGCTGTCTCCACTCCATAGGACAGGACTCAAATTTTGTAAAAGTGAAGAAATCTTTCTGAGCCTAAGCAGATAAAAAGCAAGTGAGGCTCCATGAATTTATCCTCGCTTGCATTGGAATGTGGATGTAATACTTTGAGGGCCTGCCTTGACCTATTCCTAGAAATGTAGCATAATCTGAAAATGGAAGACAAAAAAATAAATTTGATTTTCTTTAAGTTGTTTTTTTTTTGGCCAAAATATTTTGTTATAGAAACAGAATTTTAACTAGGATAACTTGCAAATATAACATTTACTCATACACATTAAATATGAGAGATGTAATCATAATTTTAAAATACTACTAATAGTTTAAGGAAAAGAAATGTATATAAATATATATATATATATATATATTCAAAGAAAATTACTTATTGCCTATGGCAAATAAATTGGAAATAAATGAATTTTATGAGTACTATGTTTTCTTGGTTTATTCATTAGGCTGCCTCAGTTTACCTTAATGTCCATTTACTCTTACATATAAGCTTGCTCTAGGACACCAAGAAAGCAGAACTAGGAATGCAAATCAGACAGCAATGTTAACACAGAGTTCACCTTCTTTCAACTGAATAAATAATGAGTACATTTGTCTCTTTCTAAATATTTAGGCACCAAAAGCTCTGATGAGAATCTCCCTTTAATAATTGTTTTAAATGGTTTCTGCACTCAAGTACAAAAAATTTAGGTAGCATTTGTTTTCAAGCATCTTATTTAATACCAGCAAACTGAATTCATAAACTGAGTCTACATAGCTGGAACAAATGGGGACTGTTTCTCAGAAATTGCAATTATCTTTGATTTTTTATTTTTTTCTTATCTACCACAACGTGATAAATTTGACAAAAGGTCTTCTTAATGGTTTTTGTTCCTGAAGAGCTAGTTTTCATTCTCTTAATGAAGTACCTCATCACCTACTCCTATCCTGTCTAGTGGTCTGCGGCATTGTTAGAGCAAGACTTCTGTCTCCAGTGAAAATCAATTCTTATAAAATCTATTATGCAGCTGATGCCAGAAGATATTCACCTTTACCTCTAAATAAACGATTCATATGAAATTATAAATACAAGAGTATGCAACCATGCAACACATGAATTTTCAACGGAAAATAGCACTTTTTATATGAGTTAGAATTTATCTACCATTAACAATAACTATATTAGGATGAGTTTTTTAAATTTTATGCACATAATTTTATTTGTGAGGCTTCATTTTGAAGATAGATCATTTTGTAACTTATTTGATGTGTCAAATTCATATTTTCCTGAAACCCATGTATTTTTTAGTCAGATATTGTTTCCATCTGTCTCTCCTACAATGTTTCTTTCCTTATTAAGACATCAGTCTTTCCTGAAAATGTATTATGAGTTTGTATAAGTCACCCACGCTGTGGGATTCTTCCCACACCTCCAAGACGTGGATTATCTTACTCCACCATACCAAGTGTGCTTTTTGATTGTCTTTGCGTCTCTGTGGGATGTTCCTTAGGGGCTACCAGGAGCTAAGCAGCAGATAACATCAATGCTTTCATTTGTGGTCACGGTTTTCATTAATGTAAAGTTGGGACAGGCCTATAAATCTATAAGAAAATATAGCACCAAGGGATTCCACGAGAAGAGATGAATCCTTCCCATAAGTTTTCTTTATTGTCAGGCTCAAAATTCTACTTATAGTTCTATATCTGAGAATCTCTACACTGAGAAGTGTAAAGAAAAGTGCAAAGGACTGCCTGAATTATTTTCCTTTCTAAGTATACATTTTTTAATCTTTCAATGTGTGTGAATTATTCTTAAATTCCAGCAACTGCCTTAAAATAATATTATTATATATTCCCCCATATTTTCTCTCATATTTCCTGATGAAACGACTGGATAATTTCTAGATCATATATTCACTGGGCATCTGGTTTTAATTCCCACCCTTTGTTCAACTGAAGGCAGTTAACCCTTTCTACATCTACAACTCATACTCAATTCTTAACACATTCTTTTAAGTTGACAAGTGAGAAGGTTTATTTCTTAGTTCAAACATCATAACCAAGAAGCAAGTTGGGGAGGAAAGGATTTATTCAGCTTGCACTTCCAAATTGCTTGCTGTTCATTACCAAAGAACTCAAGACTGGAACTCAAGCAGGTCAGGAAGCAGTAGATGATGCAGAGGCCATGGAGGGATATTACCTACTAGCTTGCTTCCCCTGCGTTGCTAACTTGATTTCTTAAGAACCTACCTACAATGGGCCCTCCCCTGTTGATCACTAATTGAGAAAATGCCTTATAGCTGTATCTCATGAAGGCACTTTCTCAACTGAAGCTCTTTCTTTGTGTTAACTCTTGCTTGTGTCAAGTTGACACACAAATCTAGCCAGTATACTTTATAAGACAAAACTGCCTGCTTTCAAACATAATGGTTTTAGTTTAATCCCCAAACACTATATTTTAGAAGAAGAGAAATAACTTTTTCCATTTTTTTCACTGACTTCCACATATATACAGTGCTATGTACATACACATGAATATACATGAAAACACAGCACACTCATCATACCAATTGAATTGTATATAATACTTATAATATTTTTTCTGAAAATGTTTTATTTCCATTTTTTCATATTCATACAATGAAATATAGTCATGTCATGCTTACTTTCCATTTCCCTCCTCAACTATCACTTTTGAAGATCTTTTAAGGTGATAAAATGTTCTTGTGGTACTTCACACTTGCTTGTGCCTACAGAAGCAACCACTTGACTTTCCCTGAAGTGGTTAATGCCTAATGGTGCCAAGCAGTGATTGACTAGGGTAACAAAAACTGAGAAGAAAATTTTATATTGAGTTGGCCAGAAGTTTTGAAAGTTCTGCAAGTCTACATTTTTTTGAACAACATGAATTGGCTTTAGGGTTCTCGCCAACATTTACATTTGATTAATCATTACTTCATCTGTATCTTACTACAATATTAGAGGTTAGGTTTTCAAATGATAAGTTGTAAGCATGTGTACAAACACCGGGTGGTAGTGGCGCACGCCTTTAATCCCAGCACTGGGGAGGCAGAGGCAGACGGATCTCTGAGTTCGAGGCCAGCCTGGTCTACAGAGTGAGTTCCAGGACAGCCAGAGCTACATAGAGAAACCCTGTTTTGGAAAAAAAAAAAAAAGCATGTGTACAAACAGAGCTAAATGAACTCAGTGAGGATGTAGAGAGATTCAGGAGAAGAAAGGGAAAAATAAAGAGACAAGAGGGGAAAACAATCGGAGAGAGAGAGAGAAAGAGAGAAAAAGAGAGATGGAGAGACAAAAATTGGCACACACACACACAGAGCAGGTGGCAGAGGAGAATCAGGTGATTTCAGGCATACTAAAGCATATTTTATGGATGTATGATATCCTCTAAAAAATTAAATGAGTATAGTGAATATATTTGAACATATAAATTCAAATTTTCAATTTAAGCAATAATTATACCAATGGACATACAAAAATGGATAGGCAAAAGCTCAAGGGTCCTCAAACTTACATAGGAACTGAGGAAAGTCAGGAGAGGAAAGGGTGGATTGCCCCAAGACATCCACAGTAATTGATTACCCAGTGCCAAATGATCAGCCTTAAAATCATGCATTCAAGTAACATTAGATGGACTGAGTCGGTTATATTTAGGAATATATGCATTTCCATATTTGCTTATTTATAGCATAAAAATCAGTAGATAATTAGGTAATAAAACTGAAGAAGAATATATAAAATATATGGAAGAACATGGAGGGAGAAAAGCTAAGGAGAAATGCATTTATTTTTTAATCTAAAGAATAAAGCAAAAACATTTGATTTTAATTTGAGTTACTAAATTAAACATTTATTCCCTATACCATATTTAGAATTTTTATACTATACTAAGCTACCATATAAAGTAGTATTCATTTATTTTAAAGTCTATTTAACATTCAGTATATAACTGATTTAATCGGTGTCATCTTGATGCTCCTCTTTAACTGTGACAAGTAATATCTATTTTGTCTAAGTCTTTTAAAGAAAAAACAGCATTTAAAACCAGACAGTTTGAAAGGGAGACTTCATTTCATTTATATAGGGTCAAAGTCTGGAGACTTTGCTCAGTGGTGAGACCCTGGGTCTGATCTCTCTCACCTAAGAAGGAAAAGAATAGAATGAATAAAGAAAATGAAGCTTATATGTAAAATGGTCATGTGTGCTTATTGAAGCCCCTAATATTGCACTTATTTATATCTAGGTTTGAAATCTGATATTCATTTATTAATGTTTAACAAAACAAAACATACCCAACCCAACAGCTCAAGGGGAGGCCCCAAGGCCTGACATTATTACTGAGGCTAGGGTGTGCTTACAAACAGGAGACTCTCATGACTGCCTTCTGAGAGGCCCAAAAAGCCCCTAAAAGCTTCAGGTGCATATATTTGCATCCAACCAATGGACAGAAGCTACTGACCCCCTGTGGCTGAATTAGGGAAAGATCTGAAGGAGCTGAGGAGGGGGCGACCCTGTAGGAACATCAGCACTCTAAATTATTCTGGACTCCTGAGATCTCTCAAACACTGGACCACCAAACAGGCAGCATAAACCAGCTGATATGAGGCTCCCCAATACACATAGTATAGAGGACTTCTGGGTCTGTGTTCATTGAGAGATAATGTACCTAAAACTCAAGAGACTGGAGGCCGCGCGGAGTTTAGAGGTCATGGGGGATGGTGGCTGGGGGCATCCTCTTGGAGACTGGGGTGGGCAGGAGATATGGAATGTTGATGGGGTGATAAAAAATGTAGTATAAAAGAATAAATTAATTAATTTAAAAAAGAAAAAGAAGGGATGAAGGGGAATGAAGGGGAGGGAAGAGAAGGGAAGAAAAGGAAAAGGTCTGCATAAGAAAACCAAATTTAAAAGAACCAATCTTCTTCGCTCATCGAGTTTGCAAATGCTCAGTTTCCCTTACTGCAAGAATATCTACTTTTTTCTCAGAACCAAACTCTCCATAATACATATGTAAATAACAAAAGAAATTGAGTATGTATCCGTGCCATCTATAAACAATAAAATTGAATAAAACATAGAAATCTGACATGAAACAAAAAATGTTTCTTTAGAATGGTGAATAAAGGAATAGAGTTAAACTTTTAAAAATATGATGAAGCACTCCTAGCTAAGAAATTTGGACCTTTTAAATAGTGATACAAATATTGAGAGTTACACAAACATCAGTAAAATAAAACATTTATCCATCAGTCATATAATTGCCACCTCTGCTGCCAGATTATGGTTCACTGACTTTTTCTTGCTAGACTGGAAAAGGCAATTCTTGATTACCAGATTAAAGTTTAAATGTTTGAGTGAGTGGTGATAATGTTGGCCAAATTAAAACTTTACCTGTCTTGGGATCAATAGAGAAATAAGGTTGCCCCTGAAGGATGCTGTAAACAACTCTGGCACTGTTTCCATAGGTAGGATCATCTGCATCTGTGGCCTTGACCTGCAGCACATATGCACCTGCAAAATAACACAATGTCATTTGCCTTTTCAGAGACCACATATTTGTTGTTTTTCTGGATTTAATATTCTTTTGTAGTTTGGCTGTCTTATGAATGCTTTAAATACATATGTTTCTAAAGAGTCCTTAAACAGCATAATCAAATATTGTATTCTTTCAACTTCAAGCCACATGGGTAATATTCTCAATCCAGGAAAAGTGGCTATAAAGATTGAAAACTTATAAAGACTGAAAAGAAGTATAAGAAAAGAAGGCAAAAAAGGGGGGGGGTACACTTCTAAACCACTGACAACAATGTTAGTAATATTTTACTCTAACAGTACAAATTTTCTTTATTAAGAAATGAAAAAACAAAGGAACTCTGTGACGTGGTAGTTTACTGTGAATTGGTACACATGCAAAGAAAAGAATATAGCCTGTTGAAGAGAAATGCAAATCCTACTATTATGAGCCAAGAGTTGGAAAGAACCCATGTAATCATAAATTAGTGAATGAAATAGAGAATACCGTACATAAACATAGTGTGATACCAAGAATCTAGGTAAAATCCTGGATTCCTTGTGTTTGAAGGAAGACAAAGCCTTAGAATTCGCTGTGTTAAATGGAATAATTCATGTGAGGGAAGATAAATACTGAATGAACTGGCATCCATATTTCATCCAAACGATCAGCCTTACAAAAGTTGAAGATTTGGGGGCGGTTATGCGAAGTTGAGAGATGTTTTAGGAAGAAAAAGTTTGGTTACTACTTACTGAGTTTCAATTACACAGAAACGAGTGGTTCTGGTGCACTATTGTGGAGCCAGTAACAACAATAGTAAATAGTAAAGTAGTGTGCTTTGTAAATAGTAAATAGTAAAGTAGTGTGCTTTGTACTTCAAAAAACTAGAAGAAAGCTTCAGTAAGTTATTAAATGTAAAAAATGACAGACATTTGAGATGAATAAAATAATTATATTTTACTTGATTTTATGATGAAATTGAACATTTTTGATAACTCTCTTTGAATTCCACTAATGTAGGCAATGTACTAAATTATATTTTGTGTATAATAAATATATGTATATAAAATGTAAAATGTAAATGAATTTTAAAATGTAGGCAACCATAGTTGTTGTAATGGGTACATATTTCAAATACATTTTAAAATCTATACCTGCTTCTAGTACATATATTATAAAGCAGAAAGACATTACAATATCTGTATTGATTTACATACCAAAGGAAGCATTGGGTACCATTTACATTAGCTCATCTCCTCATTGTGGGTGCTTGAATTTCACGATTAAAATATCGATATAGAAGCTAAAAGGTTTAGAGGCTGCTAAATGATTTGCTACTTCCAAATCAACAATGGCCTATTAGCGTTATGAAGTCCTTAATTAGGAATTAATATTAAAAACACAGAGAAAGCAAAAATGATTTCTAATAGTTAGTTGCACTGGTCAAAAGCAGGACAGGGTCTCTTTGTCTTTAGTCCAAATAAATTACTTAGTTTTGGCACAGGAAATCATTATAACCAAACAAAATTATTTTTACCTTTGCTCACATTTTTGAGAACTGTGCATAGATTTAGGTACTAAGAACAACAGGACATTTTTACTGTTATCTATTCATAAGTATATATGAAGTAGTTCATATGTACTTTACACTTACTCTTCAAATTATTTGCTCAATACCACTGTCCTTTGTTTGAAATAAAAAATAAACAAGTTATCATAAATTATAAAAAATAAACATTGATGGCAGACAAAAGTCTTCATGAAGCAGATAAAAGGTCGGTCATAGTATGCTCTGTAGAAACGTCTAATGATATGTAAAAATATACATATATAATACAATGTATATACACAAATATATATTCATATAGAGAAATTAATTTATAACTAAACATTTCATATACATAGTTAATACCACATGGATCCAACCCTTGTTTCTTAAAGTAGTGTAAGCATCAGACAGTTGACAGTGAGAAATAAATGTTCTTTCTATCTGTACTGGAAAAAAAAACTATATTATTTTTTAAATAAGAAATAATGTTGTAGAAATCCATTGTCTTTTACTTTTCATTTGAGATGCTTTTTGGGATTTCAAGCTGTATGAACACAAGAAAATTATGATATAGTACTCTTTAATAGCTGATTTGTAGACAATTCCAAGAAATTGCAAGTAATGTCTAATAGGTAACCATCATTATATTAATATGTTATCTCTATGAATATTCACACAAGTCTCATTTGGTATAATCTGACAAGATGCAGGAATACAAATTCCTTCCTTCTTTCCTTCCTTCCTTCCTTCCTTCCTTCCTTCCTTCCTTCCTTCCTTCCTTCCTTCCTTCCTTCCTCTCTCTCTCTCTCTCTCTCTCTCTCTCTCTCTCTCTCTCTTTCTTTCTTTCTTTCTTTCTGGTTTCTTTGTTTACTTGTTCAGTGTCTCACCATGATACTCTGGCTGGCCTTGATCTTACTATGTAAAACAGGCTGGCCTTGAACTCAGGAACCCACCTGTCCAGGCTCTGAGTATATTTTTTTTAATTATTGACCTAAACTACCTTAAAAATAGTTATGGAAATAAACATTGAAATGGAGTAAATTACATTTTCTAAACAGTACCTTTAGCTAGAAGGTCTCACTTAGATTTTTCTCTCTCATCTTTTCACAATACATGTGTTAAAACACAAGACAAAATTTTTCTAATGGCCCAATGATGGAAGCAAATGTGATGGTTCAAAAGATATGAATGGCTCTGTTTTATGGGAATATTTAAGATAAAATGTGTTACATGTAGGAGCCCTTGGAAATATAAGGCACTTATAGACGTGAAAATATACAATACAAACATTAATAGCCATCAGAAATGAAACAATTCTGAACATGTCTAAAGAAAACAAGACTAATCTATTAACCTATTCAAAGTACTTGGATTTTTACTCTGGTTCATTGCTATGTGAAAATATTTTCACATTGCTAATTACAGCCATTGTGTTGCACAGTAGGTATCTTGAATTTGTTTCTTTAATCTACTAAACTGAGTATTCTTTGACCAAAGTCTCAAAGCTTGTCATCCATTCTTTGATAATCAATACTTTTGTTCTGTTGCTTTGAGGATTTTTGAGAAAAACTATGCTACGCATAGGTAAATTTGGTTAGAACAGTAACAGAGCTGAGGCCTTCTTGAACTTGTTGGGGGAGCTAAGAAACAATCACAGGAGATCATCCGCTGAGTCCAGTGTGGCCTGGTGGGGACAGAGTGAAGTGGTTCTGGTCCTTGGGACAGGGCCCTGGTGTGAACCTCCAAAAATATTGATAGCTGCTGTGGATATAAGGCTTGTTTGTATAATAATATTTATATTTTCACATTCCTCCCAGGGAAGTCCTCCCTGTTAACCTTAATGACTTCATGGTAGTTATAAACAGCAAGAGTCCAGGAGTTGAGGTGTGGCTATGTCTCCACAAAATGATAAACACTGGGAAGCCCTCGAGCCTATGGAAAAGAGCTCTAAATTAATGAGTTCCATATATATAGATATAATTTCTTACCTATACAAAATATAAGAATGCAATATGAATTATGAGGAGCTTCATGAATCTAAAGGAACAAAGGAAGCTACACCATGAGCCAGCTTGTCAGGAAGCCTCAAAGGCAGGAAGATTCTTGAGTTTAAGGTCAGCATAGGACAGAGTAAGATTAAGCCCAGGTGTGGTAGAAATGGTAACTTCAAGGTAAGGTCCCACCCAAGTAGTTAAACACTGGGACCTTAACAAAGGCAGAGAGATATCAGAATTATTTTGCAATGTGAAGAAAAAAATGTATGCTGTCTGTCTCCAAAGAATCAAAGAGCTGGGATCATAAGATGTTGAGACATAAAAATAACCACCAGGAAAACCTGGAGTAAATGACTGGATTGATATGTAAAATAAAAGAGTGGACAAGTATTCTGCAGGAGACAAGCTATCCAGAGAATTATTTAGGATAAAAAGAGGGAACTGCTTGGAGAACTGACAGACAGAAAGACAGACAGACAAGACACATACACACACACACACACACACACACACACAGAGAGAGAGAGAGAGAGAGAGAGAGAGAGAGAGAGAGAGAGAGAGAGAGAGAGAGACATGCAGGACGTGAATGGAGAGATCTCATTGAATAGCAAGCAGAACACAGCTTGATTCCATGATTTGACTTAGAGTCATTCTTTTTGCAGCTCCCAGACACCCCTCTTCTCAGAATCCCTCTCCATGTCAAATCTGGACCTTGGCAATCACAAATTTAATGGAAGGGATGCTGGCTGAGAATAAGGTCATGCATGCTTTTGCAGCCAATATCAGGACCACTTCAGAGGTTATACTTCTGATATTTAGTCATCATTGTCTTATTAAACCTACTTACTAATATTCAATTATTTATGTTTCTAGAAGATATGGTGATGCTCACACATTCTTAATCTTTCTTTCCCAGGTAATATATTGAAGAAAAAAATTATAATGAAAACATGAAAAGCCTATATTTGACTTTAAACATATCCTTTTGTGGATACTGTTCACATGACATATATTTTCTCTAATACAAAGGTTTTCATGATGGGAAAAGTAATTTCATTCGCATATCTAAAAAAAAATTAATCCAACGTGTGGATATTTATACTCTTTCATGTTGGTTATTTGTTGTTTTTATATTGCAGGCAAATATCTACATTTTGCTTTTTTACCATCTATTTGATTATTAATCCATGAATTTATAAGGTATAAAGTCTTTATTTGTAATTTTATATTATATAATATTGGTACATGTTAGCATGTGTTTTCCATCTAATTTTCATTTAATTGAGTTCTGGATTTTCCTTTATTTTTGTTTGTGGCACCAGCAGACCTGGATGTCCTGATAAAACAAACCCTGAATTTTGTAATTAAACTTAAGCACAAGAAGATCTTATATCTAGTCTCATAAAGATTATAGAGGCCTTTAAAGAGAACATGAATAAATCTCTTTAAGGAAGTACAAGAAAATCCATTGAAACAGGCAGAGGTATTAAAAAAGGAAGCCAATAAATATAAAGATTATAGCAAAATACAGTCAAAGAGGTAAAGGATGTATATATAAAACTGTCCAAGTTGTGAATAGGGAAATGGAAAAAATAAAGAGAACACAAACTGAGGGAATCCTGGAGATGGAAAAACCTAAGAAAGAGAATAACATCTACAGATACAAGCATCACCAACAGAATATAGGAGATAGAAGAGAGAATCTTGGTCATAGAAGATATGACAGAAGAAATCAATATAACAGTCAAAGAAATTGCAAAATCTAAAATATCCATAACACAGAACATGCAGGAAATAAGAGACACTTTGAAAAGACCTAACCTGAGAATAATTAGGAATAGAAGGAGATTCCTAGTTCAAAGAACTAGAAAGCATCTTCAACAAAATGAGGAACAGAGGAGTGGCCCCTGGTTCTGGAAAGACTCAGTGCAGCAGTATAGGGGGATACCAGGACAGGGAAGTGGGAAGGGTTGGATGGGGGAATAGGGGAAGGGAAGAGGGTTGATGGGACTTCTGGGGAGTGGAGGGCCAGAAAAGGGGAAATCATTTGAAATGTAAATAAAAAATATATCGAATAAATAAAAACAACCAACCAAACAAAAAAAATCATAGAATAAAATTTTCCTAATCAAATAAAAAAGAGGCTTTTGTTTTGTTTTTTACTTTTTTACTTTTTTAATTTTATTTTTATTAGATATATTCTTGATATCTAATGTTGATGTTTTTGTCCCTGGGAGCTCTGAGAGTACTGGGTGGCTCATATTGTTGTTCCTCCTATGGTACTGCAAACGCCTTCAACTCCTTGGGTCAAAAGAGAGTTTACAGAAAACCAAACAGATTGGACCAGAAAAGAAAATCCTCCCTTCGCATAATAATCAAAACACTAACTATACAGAAAAAAAGGAAAAAAAATGTTAAAGTAGCAAGGGTTAAAGACAACGTAAAATTAAAATAACAGAAACTAATAATTGCTCATTAATATTTCTTAACATCAATGGGCTCAATTTCCCAGTTAAAAAAACAGAAACAAAACAAAACAAAAAACAAAAAACAGGCTAACAGAATGGACTCTTAAACAGAATCCATCATTCTGTTTTATGTGAGAAATACATGTCAGCAACAAATATATTTACTATATCAGTATAAAGGACTGGAAAACTTTTTTTCCAAGCAAATGGACCAAGAAACATGCTGGAGTAGATATTCTAATATCTGAAAATTAGACTTTCACTCAAAAGTCAACAACACAGAAAGGGAAGGACACTTCATACATATCAAAGGAAAAATCCACCAAGTAGACACCTCAATTCTGAATATCTATGCCACAAATGCAAGGATACCCATATTTATGTAAGAGACAGTAAGAAAGCTGAAATCATACACATTAATAGTAGGAGACTGCAACACCTCACCCTGAACAATGGATAGATTATTGAGATAGAAACCAAACAGAAATAACAAAACTAACCAGGATATGTTTCAAATGGGCTTAACAGTTATTTGCAGATCATTTCACCCGATGACAAAAGAATATACCTTCTGCTCAGCACATCATGGAACCTTCTCCAAAACTGACCATATAATCAGTCATGATGTGAACCTCAGCAGATATGAGAAGATTGAAATAACCCCATTCTCCTAACAGATCACCCTGGTTTAAAGCTGGACTTCAACAAAAACAGAAACAAAGCTTCATGTTCATGAAAATTGAATAATTCCAACACTACTACATAATATAAGTCTTGGAGAAAGCAAGGATATAAGGGAAATATAAAACTCAATAAAGTCAATATATTGCAGGTGAAAAGCCAACATCAAATTAAATGCAAAGAAACTTAAAGCACTTTCACTAAAATCAGGGCCAAGGCAAGGCTAACAACTCTTTCCCTGTCTATTAAGTATAGTCCTTGAAATTCTGGCTAGAGCAATAAGACAACTAAAGAGATCAAGTGGATACCAATTAGAAAGGAAGATGCCAAAGTATCATCCTTAGCAGATGACAAGATAGTGTACATAAATGACCCTCAACAATGCTACCAGAGAACTTTTACAGTTGATAAACACCTTCAGCAAAGTGGCTGCATACATAGTTACCTGAAAGAAAACAGTAATCCTCCTCTACACTAGTTATAAATAGGTCAAAAAAGAACATATGGAAACAGCACCCTCCACAAGAACCATAAATAACATAAAATACCTTGATGTAACTCTAACCAAGGAAGTGAAAGGCCTGTATAAGAAGAACTTCAAGTCTTTGAGGAAATAAACTGAGAATGATACCAGGAGATGGAAGGCTCTCCCATGCCCATGGAGGAGCAGGATTAAGACGGTGAAAACTGACATCTTAACAACACCAATATACAGGTTCAAGGAAATCCCAATCAAAATTCTGGCACAATTCTTCACAGAACTTGAAAGAACAATTTACAACTTCATGTGGCAAATCAAACAAAAACAACCAAATAAAAATTATACAAACAAAAAACAACAACAACAAAAAAACTAGGATAGCTTAATCAGTCCTGAACAGTCAGAGAACTTCTAGAGGTATCACCATTGCTGTCTTAAAGCTGTACCACAGAACAATAATAATAAACCTTCATGGAATCGGTATAGAAATAGATAGGTGGATCAATTGAGTCAACCCAGGAATAAACCCTCATACCTAAGGACACTTACTTTTTGACAAAGATATCAAAATCATACAACAAAAAAGACAGAGCGTCGTCACAAATTGTGGTGTCCTGACTGGATGTCTGTACGTAGAAGAATGTGCATAGAAGCATATTTAACACTACACACAAAATTACGGTTCAAATGGGTCAAAGAAGCCAATGTCAAACCAGACACACTCAGTCTAATAGGAAAAAAAGTGGGAAAAAGCCTTGAATTTTGGCACAGGAGAAATTTTCCTGAATGGAACATTATGGCTCAAGCTCTTAGGTCAAGAATGAATACATGGGGACATAAAAATGAAAAGCTTCTTTAAGACAAAGAACAAAATAGCAGCCTACAGATTGGGAAAACATCTTCATTAACCTTCATCTGGCAGAGGGCTAATATCCAAAATATATAAAGAACACAATAAGTTAAAGTCCAAAACAAAAAAAACACAATCAAAAATGAAGTAAAGAAATAAAAAGAATTCTCAACTGAGGAATTTCAAATGGCTGAAAAGCACTTAAAAATTGTCCAATATACTTAGTCATCAAGAAATTGCAAATCAAAACAACCCTGAGATTTCACCTCAAACCAATAAGAATGGCTAAACTCAAACTCAAGAGACATCAAATGCTGGTGAGGATGTGGAGAAGGAACACTCCTCCATTCTTGGGATTGCAAATTTGTAAAATCATGCTGGAAATTTATCTGTCAGTTTCTCAGATAATTAAACAGTTCTAACTTAAGTTGCAGCTATACCTCTCCTGGGGATATAGCTCAAGATGCTCCATCATTTCCCAAAGACATGTGCTCTACTATGTTTATAGCAGTCTTATTTGTAATAGCCTGAAACTGGAAGAAACTCAGATGTCCTCAATCATAGAATGATTACAGAAAATGTGGTATATTTACACAATAGAATACTATTCAGCTATTAAAAATAAAGACATCATAAATTTTGCAGGCAAATGGATGGAATTACAAAATGTTTTCCTAAATAATCTAACATAGTTCCAAAAGGACCTTAACGGACATGCATGGCACTGATAAATATTAGCCAAAAAATTCAGAATTCCCATGATACACCCAAAAAAGTTAAACATGAAAGAAAGCCCAAGTGAAGATGCTTCTGTCTCACACAGAAGGGGAAACAAAATAGCCAGGGGATACAGAAGGAGGGAGGGACCCCTGGGTGTAGGGAGAGGTATGGAAATAGGGGCTTTAGGATCAAGCATGGGGAGAAACCTTTGAGAATCCCAGAGATCTAGGAGAATCATTTGAAATATGCAGCAGCCAGGAGTTGGGGATGGGCGGATTCTTTAGGAATTCCCTGATCCCAAGGGTTAATGCAGGTGACCTTAGCAGAAATGCCCACCAGTTGCTATATGAAACCTGAAGAGACCATCTTCCTGTAGCCACCAATTATTTTCTAGTGATGCTAAATGAGATATTAGTGACAACAAATTTCAATAGAATTTTTAATTTGTAATTATTTTTATTGGTTATTTTATTTACTGTACAAATGTTCTCTCCCTTCCCAGTTTCCCCTCCACAAGCTCCCTATCCCTTCCTCCCTCCCCCTGACTCTATGAGGGTGTTCCTCCACCCTCCCACCCACTCCTGTCTCAGAGGCCTAGCATTTGCCTAACTCCTAACAACACTCCACAAGACCAAGGGGCTCCTGTCCCAGTGATGCCAGATAAGGTAATCCTCTGTGACATATCTACCTGGAGTACACTTCTGTGTACTCTTTGGTTGGTGGTTTAGTCCCTGGGAGCTTTGGGAGGGTCTGGTTGGTTGGTAGTATTGTTTTTGTGAGGTTGCAAACTCCTTCAGCTCCTATAGTCCTTGCCCTAACTTCTCTACTGGGGTCCCTGCACTCAGTTCAGTGTTTGGCTGTATACATCCGCATAAGTACTGGTCAGGCTCTGTCACTCAGCAATAATGTCTGGGGTTTGGTGACAGCAGATGGGAAGGATCACTAGGAAGAGCGTTCTCTGGTCTCTGGATGGAGGAGAAACGCAGGTGTTGGGTAGCTACTAGAAAGTCCCAGATGCCAGGGACCCAAGAGGTCCCTAGAATCCAACAGGGAGGGCTTTTTCCAAAATACCCAACAAATAAGAGATAGAACCTGTAGAGACCATATCCAGTGGATAGACATGGTTCCCGGTTGAGATATGGGGCCACCAACCCACCTCAAAAATATTAATCCAGAGTTCCTAATGTCGCAGGGAAATGCAGGGACAAAGAGTGGAGAAGAAACTGAAGAAAACGCCATACAGATTTTTTACATAATAAAAATAGGCATTATTTAAGTGTTTGTTAAAAATAATAAACACATCAGGCATAAGGTGTCAGTTCCAAAATGTAATACTACCATGAATCGTGTTCTTATTCACCTATTAATATTTTTTACATAAAACTACTTAAATGTTATATTCTTATATATGGTTAAAAATGTGACTTAAGGATTTTTTTACATATATTAAAAACAAAAGAGTACACTCTGAACATCTTTTCACATTGAGTTTTTATTTCAATCAGATATAATTCTATCACGTCACTATTCCTTCCCTTTCTTTTACTCCTCGTCAGATCTTCTCTCTCCAAAAATTAAATAACTATTTGTTGTTAGATATACATATAGATTAATAAACATATTTGATGAATCCATTTGTCTACAAGACTGGCCCCTCCTTGTTGGATAACCAATGGGGGTAATTATGCCTGTGGAAGACTAATTATCCCACTCTTAAATAGATGTTATTTGTCTGTAGATATTTATCTAGGCATGGAATCCCATGAGATTTTACACTGTTTTTTGTTTTTTGTTTTTTTTTTTTGTAATTATTCAAGTCTTGTTTAGGCAACCAGGATGTTGACACTTTATGGTTGTTGTTTCCTGTAACACTTACATAGCAGAATCTCATAGGTGATTTCCGGTTCCTTTGTATCTTGCAATTGTTCTGTCTTGCATTTCAAGCATGTTCCTTGAGCACTGAGTGCTCTTGAAGATGCTGGAGAATTTGTACCTTGATTAACTCTGCCTGGGATAATCAGAGCTATTAAGATAGACTAGAAAAGATTGCCATTATATCCTCCCAGAGTGTTAGTGACTTCCCCTCGGACTACAATTCTGGAGGAGCTACAGGTTTTTCTTTTCTTTGCCTCTCACCCTGGCAAAACTCATCCTGGCTGCAGAGTATCCTCAGTACCATCTGTGGTAGGACGTCAACTCATAATTCTTTATTTGCTCCAAGGACGCAGAAGCACTTTAAGGTTGTAAAAATTTCTTCCTACATTTGAGCAAAATATTTTAGACTATACATATTTACACCTCTTGATCCAAGATTACATTGATGGATAAGTGAATCCATTTTTATGAGCACTTCATCTCATATCTTTATGCCAAGAAACTCTATTCCATGAATACCAATGCAAATAGAAATGCTTTCTGCAAGAGCACACTGAACTCCAATTTACCGTGATGGTACAACGTTGCCTCCTTTACACCTAATACCGCCTGAAAGTATTTTCACAGAAACTCTCAGAACACTCAGCAGAAATTATGGTGAAATGTGTGAATTCGAATCACATTGATTCAGCAACTCTCAGAATCCGAAGGATTTTGTATTTGTTTCCTTTGTGGCATCATATTCCTAATAAAGAGTAGCAATTACTTTTAATTCAATCACATTTATGGAAACTGACATGAACTAAACTATGTGATAATTAACATTTCATTTAATTACTATAAACATATGTAACAGGATTTTTTTCCGATTGATGATTTAGTCATGACAAATGTCAAATGTGGTATTCTTGGTATTCATCTGTCAGTCATCTCGCATCTATTCTTCACCCTGTTCAGTTATGAGTATCTAAAATTTTTTGTTTAATATGTATGCAAAATCAAGAATATGTGTGTGTGTGTGTGTTAACCAAAGACAAAAATTTTGGATCCAAAAATCATTCAACTAAATAGATTTGTCATATTTCAATCATTACTAAAATAATGATGTAATTTTCATAGACACATTCATACCCCAAGCTTTATGTAATAATGTAATTTCCACAGAAAAATTTGTATCCTCAAAGTGATTTTTACCTAATATTGTAAACTGTTCTTGTATGAATTCATACATTAATATGAATGAATTATATCTTCCCCAAATTGAATCTGGTGAAGTCAATTGGCCCAAATGTAAATTAACATAACTCCTCTTTCCCTGTTCCTGGCTAACACTGATTATTTAGGATTTGTGTGTGTATGGTATTTCACATTAGTAAAACATAAAGAGGCTTGCTGGGACCTGCTAGGAAAGACTCCTTTGATATGAGTACTAGCTTTCAGATGGTAGGAGTTGATAAAATTCATCTAACACAGGGGGACACATGGCTAGAGAAATACACACAAGAAGCTACACAAAAGAAATGGATGTTCTTGATGAAATCTTGACAGTTCTCATCTTCTAGCCTACTGTGATGAGGATTTACAACTGTAAATTCTGTGCCATGTGCTATTTAGGACTTGAGATTTTCTGTTTCTGATAATTGACAAAATTTTGGCAAGTCATTGATGTGGCAAGCCACTTGAGTTCTATAATGGAGGTGTAAATAATCTACCCTCCAAGAAGCCCATTATAAATTAATCCATTTGGAAATGCCTGAGCCTAATAACTCATGCAAAGTAAATTTCAGAAAAATTATTCTAACATTTCTTTAGCTTGAAGGACAAAGGTCTCCAGTATGTGTCGAAAAGATAACTCAAATTTGCCATGTTAACTTCAATATCACAGCAGATGCACCTTTTCAGACATGCAATTTTTTCACATATCAATACTTAAAAACCTCTAAGGTACCATGAACAGCTATAGACACCGTTAGTAGCAGGATAATTTGCACCCCAACATCATTGTTTTTCCATTTAAAGTATATTCCAAGATCTCCAACAATCTCATAGGAAAATTATTTTTTTATTATTTTCAATCCAACAGAGCTTTGCCACTTAATTTCAGGGTGGTAATCATCTGAGTGCCTAGCTGGAAAACAATGAGTTTCATTAAGGATAATGAGAAAAATGAATTCTGCAGGCTCACACTTCTCCTTGCTTTGGTTTGCTTTTTGGATTCAGGCTGAACTCCAATTCTCTTTCCTCTGGCTCCACCGACCCTGGAAGAATTGGATTTTTACCACACTCAGCTACATTATCACAGTGTGCTTCCACCAGAGTTTACCTTAATTGGAATATTAGTCTTCTTTGAGCCCAGTATTACCCTTGGACAATTTTAGGTCAAGAAACCTTTTTCCTTTAGTTTTCTAATTCTGATTCTGCTAAACTAAACTCTTCTCCCAAGAAAGAACAGCTTTCCTAAGGCTTGCCTGTTTTCTTGATGGCATTTAATTTCTTGATACAAATCTCTTTCTTTAATTTGTCTCCTTTAATGGCTTTCTCAGCATCATTTACTACTTCTGGCTCCCCCTTGCTTCTCTGATAATCAATTCGTCTTCCTTAGAGGGATCTTTCCCCCTCCATGCATTTAGAAGTTTCATGTGTCCTACATTTTGCCTCTCTCTGTATACACCTGTTTACAGTCTTATTTATAGGCATGCCCAGGTGCCAAAATCAGACGTGCATTATATTCTTAATTTCATGTTGCTTCTCTGCTGACAATTAGAGTTAAATACCTTAGTAGAAACTTTGTACTTTAAAGGGTTCTTAGCCATCATTATATGCACATTCATGCTTTCTCAATGGAATCACACTGCCAATCCTTTAGTCACTATCCTTTTTTATGTTTAGCACTTTTTTATTTAATCATTTCTTTCTTTCTTTCTTTCTTTCTTTCTTTCTTTCTTTATTTATTTACACTCCAGATTTTATTCCCCTCCCAGCCCACCCTCCAACTGTTCTATATCCCATACATACTCCCTAACCTAATGTTTCCACCAAGATCCCACTCCATACCCTACCACATCAGACATCTAACTCCCTGGGGCTTCCAGGCTCTTGAGAGTTAAGTGACTCTTTTCTAACTGAACCCAGACCACAGTCCTCTGCTGTATAAGTGATGGAGGCCTCATATCAACTGGTGTATGTTGCCTGGTTGGTGGTCCAGATTCTCAGATATCTCGGGGTCCAGGTTAATTGAGATGGCTGGTCCTCCTACAAGGTCACCCCCTCTCTGCAGTTCCCTCCACCCTTTCCTTAATTCAACCACGGTGGTCAGCAGCTTCTGTCCATTGGTTGGGTGTAAATATCTGCATTTGACTCTTTTAGCTGTGCATTGGATCTTTCAGAGGGCAGTTATGATAGGTCCATTTTTGTGAGAGTGCTCCATTGTTTCAGTAATAGTGTCAGGCCTTGGGACTGCTCTTGAGCTGGATCCAACTTTGACCTGTTACTGGACCACCTATTTCTCAGGCCCCTCTCTATTTCCATCCCTACAGTTCTTTCAGACAGGAACAATTATGGGTCAGAGTTCTGACTGTGGGATAGCACAGCCATCCCTCACTTGATGCTCTGTCTTCCTGCTGAAGGTGGGCTCTACAAGTTCCCTCTCCCCACTGTAGGGCATTTCATCTAAGGTCCTCCCTTTGTGTCCTGAGGGTCTCTCACCTCCCAGGTCTCTGATGAATTCTGGAGGGTCTTCTCAATGTCCTACGTCCTGAGGTTGCCTGTTTCCATTCTTTCTGCTGGCTCTCAGGGCTTCAGTCCCTTTCTGTCAACCAATACCAGAGCAGGTTCCCTTCTCCTCCCTCATCCCAGTCCACTTTCCCTCCCAGGTCCCTCCCTCCTCCCCCCTTGTAATTTGTTTGTTTGTTTCTTTCTTTCCTTCTTTCTTTTTTTGAAAATATGAAAATATTTATTCAAAAGATGTGTACTCATCAAAACTTTTTTATTGGATATGTTCTTTATTTTCATTTCAAATGTTATTTCCCTATCCCATCCTCCCTCCCCTACTTCTATGAGTGTTTCTTCGACCAAACCGACTCCCACCTCCCCAACCTCAATTCCCCTACAAGAAGGCATCTCTCTAGACTTTACAGGACCAAGGACCTCTCTTCCCATTGATGCTTGACAAGACAATCCTCTGCTACATATGCAGCTGGAGCCATCTGTACTCCTGCATTGATGGCTCAGTCCCTGGGAGTTCTAGGAATCTGGTTAGTTGATATTGTTGCTCTTCCTATGAGGTTGTAAACCAATTCAGCTCCTTCAGTCCTTTCTCCAACTCTTCCATTGGGGACCCCACATACAGTCCAATGGTTGGCAGCAAGCAAGCATCTACCTGTATATTTGTAAGGCTCTGGCAGGGCCTCTCAGGAGAGAGCCATATCAGGCTCCTTTTAGCTAGCATTTCTTGGCATCCACAATAGTGTTTGGGTTTGGCAACTGCATATGAAATAAATCTCCAGGTGGTACAGTCTGTGAATGGCTGTTCTTTCAGTCTCTGCTCTACATTTTATCTCCATATTTTCTCCTGTAAGTATTTTGTCCCCTTTCTCAGAAGAACTGAAGTACCCACGTTTTGGTCTTACTACTTCTTGAGCTTCATGTGGTCTGTGAATTGTATCTTGGGTATTGCAAGCTTTGGGGCTAATATCCACTTATCACTAAGTGCATACCTTGTGTGTTCTTTTGTGAGTGGGTTACCTCACTTAAGATATTTTATAGCTTCATCCACTTGCCAAAGAATTTACATGAGTAGTATTCCATCATGTAAATATAACACATTTCCTGTATCCATTCCTCTATTGAAGGACATCTGAGTTCTTTCCAGTTTCTGGCTATTATAAATAAAGCTGCTATGAACATAGTGGAGCATACGTGCTTATTACATGTTAGAGTATCTTCTGAGTATGTGTCCAGGACTGGTATAACTCAGTCCAATTTTCTGAAGAACCGCCAATATGATTTCCATAGTGGTTTTACCAGCTTGCAATCCCACCAGCAATGGAAGAGAAGTGTTCCTCTTTCTCCACATCCTCTCCAGCATCTGCTATCCCCCGAGTTTTTGATCTTAGCCATTCTGACTGGTGTGAGCTGGAATCTCAAGGTTGTTTTGATTTGCATTTCCCTGATGATTAAGGATGTTGAACATTTCTTTAGGTGTTTTTTCAGCCATACAGTATTCCTCAGTGTAGAATTCTTTGTTTAGCTCTATACCTCATTTTTAATAGGGTTCTCTGGGGTCTAACTTCTTGAAGCAGAAGGAGGCAATTGGATAAGGGGTTTACAGAGGGGGAAGGGAGAAGGGGGAAGAACATTTGAAATTTAAATAAATAAAATAACCCAAAAATAAAAATAAATAAAAATGGTAACAATATTGGAGAGTCCCATGAGAAGAGTGGAGATCTGGTGCCTAGCTGACTGCAGGATTCCATTACAGTTCAGATCCTGAGGCCTCAGTAATATCTCTCAGCACAATTCCTTACAGATCACTACTGATTACAACTGAAATTTAGTCGGAGAAAGGCCAGCATTGTCGTTGCGGAACTTAGGCTTATAAAAATATCACATAAAAATGTTTTGAAGCTAAACTCTGCTAGCTGTTTTGAAAAAAATTATTGAAATAAATCTTGTTTCCCATGTCGACTTTCATGTGTGTGACCTCAGTAAAAACGATTCCCATAGCACCAATACATTTACTGCTTAGCAAAGCCAGAAAGATACACCCTCTAAATTTTTTGAATTCCCAACACCTTAAAATATAGTTTTGCTGTCTTCATTTTCTCTGCTCTTTCTGCTTGATATTTTAAGTAGCCACATCTATAAAGGCAACACCAGTGCCAGTGTTTTCTAATATAAATGATAGATAATGGCTTCCTTTACTGAAAACACTTTGTGTGGGCATCAATGACCAAAGCTGTTTATTCTTAGCATGTAAGTTACCCCATCTTGGTATCTGACATTTATTGTCTACAGAGTTACATAATATATCAGATGTAGTCTAGGACACTTCCACTTACAACTATATTTGACTAAACGAAGATAAATACAAAGATTCTTTCTGCAATACAGGAAATGCTGAAGGAAAATTTAAATGATTTATAGTTAAATGCATCAATTCTCTGAAGAGTAATCTACAACTATGTGCTATTTTTTTCTTTTTTACAAAGTAAACACAGTACTAGAAGTCCATCTGATACATAATTTTTATTTTCTTTCTTAAATCTATCTCCCTGTCTCTATCTCGTTCTCTCTCTGTCTCTCTGTCTCTCTGTCTCTGTTCATGTGTGTTTGTGTGTGTTTGTGTGTGTGTATCTGGGAGTGTGTGTGTCTGTGTGTGTGTGTTTGCATATCAGGTATATGGGTACCTGTAGAGGCCATAAGGAATCAAAGCCCTGCAAGCTGAAATTACAGTTGCAAGAACCAGGTGAATGAACCCAAACTGAGGTTTGAATGGAAAAGCAGAAACGTTTTCTTAGCCTCTAAATCATATATCCAGCCTCTAACGTGTAATTCTTTTTCAAGCCTCACATGCTTGCTGCATTTCAGTTATTGAGATCATTTTCATATAGCCATGTATCCCTAACTCCATAATTTCCTAATACACTTATCTATCAGAACCTCATTGATGACTTTTTCAATGGCTACTTTAAACTAAACTCTTGATCATTTCTTTGGTGTAACAAATGTGAAAAGTTAACTATTTGATATTAGGTGTAATAAGCAAGGCGAAATTTAGACTATGAACTGAAAAATTACTGCCAGTTAAGACACAGCTTTACTAGCATTTTTCTCATCTGTCTCCACTGTTCTGATCAGGTATATTCTCAATGGAAAAGAATAGAATAATTATAAATTTTCTCCTTTTAGCAAATTTGCATCATGTGGAGATGTCTTGCGTTCACTAAGACATGTTTCTACAGGTCGAGTGAGTGGCTGTGTATGCATTCCCTGTAGCAAGGATGTATATAAACTGTTAAATGTCACTTTCCATGCATTTGTAAATGAGGATAAATATAAAAGTGATTATTATTCAAATGCATGAAAATGCAAAACTCTTGATGAGAGAAAACTTGCAGTGCTTCTTTGTCTTTTGTGGTCTGTGTCACTTCACTCAATATATTCTCTTCTAGGTCATTCACTTATTATTAAATTTATTTTTACAGCTGGATTTTGTTCTACTATGTAGGTATAAATTTTACTCATCCATTAATTTGTTGAATGGCATTTGGATTGTTTCTATTTCCAAAATATTGTGAGTAGGCAGCAATAGGATCAAGAATCTATTGATATGGGACATATGATAAATTTACTTTTAGAATATGGAGTATTCTCCATATTAATTTCTGGTATGAATGTACCATTTTTATTTCCACCAACATGAAATAAGAGTTTCTCTTTGGTATATTGTCAGTGTTTGATGTCAGTGGTTTTCTTGATCTTTGTCATTCAACAAAGAACAACAACAACAACAACAACAACAACAACAAAAAACCCAAAAACATTATTGTGCCTTTTTCTAATTGCCAAAGATGATGAACACTTTTTAGGTATATCCTGGTATTGTTTATTTTTTCTATTGGGAACACTTTGTTTAAATCCTTAGACTATTTTCCAGATTGTCAGATGTAAGTATATATTATGGAGCAGCTACACCTCAGTTTCTGCTTCTATGTCTAAGTGGGCATTACAGAAGAATGTTTGAAATGATTGAAAAAGCCAAAATAGTCAGAAGTAAAACAATATCTCCTAGAAATTACTACATGAGCAAGATCAGAACAATGTTGGTCTAAATGAGCATGTTCATGTGCAAAGAGGAATTTTCAAGGGGTTCATACTTCTAAATACAGAGATATAGATAGCTAATTACTGTTGCAAGAAGGATAATTTACCTCTGTCTTGGATGAGTGCCATTATTGGTTTTCAGATGTTGTCAACCCTAAATTGATATACAAACAAGGAACATAAGCGGACCTATCAGGGTTTTGCTTGCTGTTGTTGTATGGATGTGTGTGTGTGTGTGTGTGTGTGTGTATCTATGCGTGTGTAAGATAGAGAGAGAGATAGATACACTGGGCTCCCTGCTACTTCTGGCCAGCATGGCACAGAAATATGCCCTCCTCCCTCCTCCTCCGCCTTGGCGCTCTCCCACCAGGTGCGCTCTGGCCTAGAAAACATTATGATAGATTTATACAGATATAATTCAAAATACAATTCAAATATAGCCTTGTCTTGTGTGAGAAGGAGTGTTTTGTCTTTGATTCACTAACAGAAGCTGAGATCTTACATTTTAATATATTTTATTTATAGAAATCTCTTTTGTTTTATAAAAATATTTATTTATAAAAATGTTTTGTTTATAAGAAACAGGCCTTTGCTTATGGGTTTTTTAAATTTTTAAATAAATAATTTTCAAAGGTTATTAAAATAAATTAATTGGCTAAGACATCTTTTTAAGTTTGCCACAGGAAAACTATTGATGTGGTGTTAAAATGTTATAGAGACACTTTAAAAAAATGTTTTAAGTGCCTAATAAAACGTTTATTCCTTGCTTCAAGCAGCAATCAAATTAATTATTATTATTAATGGTTGATCTATTACATGGCAAGCCTTTTTAGGCAAAATTAATAATTGTTATCCAAAAATTAAGTTGTTACAATTTACTTTATATTTCTATATGTACATCCCATAAATTATACATCAACTATGGGACTAAAGTTTATATAACATCTATTCCTTTAAGTTTTCCCTGCTTCAGCACTTGGGTGCTATAGCAGCTATTTTTAAGATGTTAAAAATCAATCTTTTAATAATAGTAAATATATATATAAAGCTCATGGTTTACAATTGCTTAAAATTGTTCTATTTTTAATACTGCTAATTCTTAATTTTTACAATTGCTTATACAAATATAATTCAAATTTCAAAGGATATGTTCTCTAAATTACTATCCTTTAGATATTTATATGCTAACCCAAAGGCTAGAGAGATAGCCATGGGTGCTGAGAGCTAGACTCTTATATTTTCTGTTTATAAGCCTAGAGAGATAGCTCAGCCGCTAAAGGCTAAGTCCTCATTCATGAGAGCTCAAATCCCAGCGACCACATGGTGGCTCACAACCACCTGTGGAGAGATCTAATGCCCTCTTCTGGTGTGTATAAAGACAACTACAATATACTTATTTATAATTTAATCTTTAAAAAGGTGCCTGGACAGGACCCCTTGGGTCAGGGCACATAAAGTTTATATCCTAAAGAGGGTATATAAAAATATTCATATGCACAAGCACAATTATTATTTGTATTATCAAAAAGGTAATGGCTTAAAAATAATTTTATATTTTTATGTACATCAGATTATAAAGATTTGTTCTTGATGTCCTCAATTTCTACTTCTACCACATAATGGTGTTGATTCGAGAGGACTTAATTAACTTTTACAGATAAATGATACTCATATTTCTAATTTAAAAAATTAAAATATCTACATATAACTATGATTCATTTTGGAGCATTCTAATTGCAACCATTCTAGCAAAGGGCAACTGAGAATGCTATGTTTATTTTCTATAGTTACATAGTTATTGCCTATGTTATGGTATATGCTTGGTGTTCCAACTTAGATTGGAACAAACAATAAAACTGGCCATTTAATAAATAAAGGCTATTCATTTGAGATATCTTTGACAATTTGATTCTTTATTATCCTCAAAGATGGGCTAATATAAAACATTTTTTACAAAACAAACTATATATTTTTAAAAAAGAAAAACAGAGGGGAAATGGTATCCCCATGCATATAATTTGAATTATGCATATATATTTTTAAGGCATATATATTTTTAAGAACATTTTAAAATTTGGATGCCAAGGAAACCTTGCTAAATGTATATGACATCCTATCACTAGGCATGCCAATGCCTAGATGAGATGGAAGCATTCACTTATTGGCATTGCTGTTGTCCTCAAGATAGATTAATAATGTTTCTTAGATATGCATGAGGTGGTATTTCCTAATATGATCTTTATAGCCTCTGCATAAAAATACTCTTGATTTTCATAGATGGTTCTTCTGAAGGAAGAGCTAGATATCTTATTTATAATCAACAGGTGGCTATAAAAACACCTGGGCTCAGCTCAGTTAGCAGAGCTGACAATGATATTAAATATTTTTCAACTTATACATTATACTTTTAATCCTTTTACAATTAGCTTGTATGTTGCAAAATTTGTCCTTTATTGGAAACCTATGGCATGTTTAATTTTAATATGCCATCAAGATCTTTGTTTTTACTATTGTAAGACAATGTCCTAACGCCTTTCCTTATCTCCAGCTCCCCATTTAGGGGTTTATATATGTGGCCTTATGCCCTATCATTTTGGAAAATGGATGTAATTCGCTATGCAAAAATTGAAAAAAAGATTTCTTTTCACTTCTCTACATTTGAGAGAAGCCTCTAAATGTAATCAATCATTGTTCACAAGTTTTTATACCAAGGGATTGCCATGGTTAAATGGCAGGACTCGATAACCAATACATGGAACAGTCCAGACCCTGTTTTTTTTTTTTTTTTTTTTTTTTTTTTTTTTTGTAGTTGATTCTTTTTTTTTTATTCGATATAATTATTTATTTACATTTCAAATGATTTCCCCTTTTCTAGCCCCCCACTCCCCAAAAGTCCCGTAAGCCCCCTTCTCTTCCCCTGTCCTCCCACCCACCCCTTCCCACTTCCCTGTTCTGGTTTTGCCGAATACTGCTTCATAGAAAAGATGTTCTATTTATATTTTCTCTCAAAAAGAAGATAGAGCCCGATGGCTGCCAGAAAGATTGATATGATAGGTAAATAGAGACCCTAAATCAGCTGGTAAATATGACTAATTCAATAATGTTATCAAAGCTACTTCTCCCATATTGGGGAGGTAGGCTGCTTTTCCTCTAGCCATTAATTTGCAAACCAGGTTTTATTCCTGAGCTACTAATTTACAACCAAATTAAATACCATGGGCCTTCCAGAGAAACAGTCCAAGCAGTCTTTCCTTTTAATCTCTTATTTTGTGTTTCAAGCAGATATCTTTCAGATACAACACTCAAAGTTGGGCTGCTACAGCAATGGCTTCCAGGACTCGAAGATGGGCGGCTATGAAAGCCAGCCAACTCATATTCACAGGACATTTACTTTACCAGTGGATCTCCACAAATGGAGCTGCATAGAACTCAGATCTATGCATGTTTGTTAATTAAAACAAACATGGGCACCAGTTATGAGGTGCGAGGCGAGGCACTACAAGGGAAAAAGAAAATGTCCTATTTCTAAGTTTCCCTGAAAGTAAGCCTGGCTGCATAGGGGTCGACGTTGAGAGAGTGTCTTTAAAATAATAAGGTAGTCTATTTCCCCTCCCCTAAAAAAGATGTCAATTAATATTTAAGGGAGTCGAGGCCTCTGCTTTCCCTCACTGGTCAACGCCCATCGTCTTTCGACAAATATAATTATCCACTGGTTTTTCTTAAAATTAAAAAAAAAAAAGAGGAGGAATTGTGACCTCCCCCTGCCCACTGCTCTCAAGAATAGAAGGGAGGAACTGTGACTTCCCCCTGCCCACTGCTCTCAAGAATAGCAGCCAGAAACCTGACCACCCACCTCCTGAAGAACAAGAAGAACTGGTTTCCAGCCTTCAGGGGAGGGGCTTCGTCTGCCTTTGTTTCTTGGGAGAAAGACAGTATTATTAAAGATGGAGACTTAAACCAAAAGCCATGTGTTTTGTGTCTCTCCATGTAATTTCTCTTGCAGCCTGTTCCTTACCAATCTTTCCTTCCAGAACCAACGGTTAAGATGTGTGAGCTGGACTCAACACATAGATAGACTGATCAATAGACAGACAGATACATACATACATACTTACATATAGATAGATATAGAGATAAAGATGTATCTACAGATACAGCATATATATGGAGACATACAACCAAATATACAACACACATTAAAGTAATATTAAAGGAAGTTAAGCCACTTGGGTTGACAATATAACCACAACAGAATAACAGAACCTTCAGTACAATGCATAAAAGACCTCCTTTTGAGTGGTTGGTCACAATATTTCAAGTGACTCCCAAAACAAAGTTGATTACAAAGTATAGCCTTTAGATGCCTCTCAGGAATAACAGTATATCCCTACAGATAAAGATATAACATACATTCATAGGACACATGCACATATATACATATGTGTTTGTGTTTATGACAGTAATAATCAAAGAATAAGAAGCTATGCAGTTGAAGAATTACAGAGAAGAATCAATGAAGGGAATTTGGTAGAAGCTTAAGTGACAAAAAAGAGTAGGGCAGTGAAGTAATAATATTTCAGTCAGTTATATTTCAAAAATAAAATTTAAAACAATGAAATATAGCTCCTGGTAGAAAATGTAACAACCACATCTCAAAAATAATAAATATTAATTTTTTAAGAATTTCAGAAATAATCAAACAAGTATACAACACTACTTATTTTTATAATTGATATATCTGATCATATTTTCATTGAATACATCCAAACACCATGATGGTTTGATAGAATGATTTGTAGGTAAGCATAATTACTGTATGGTAAGTTCAGATATTATTTAATCTATTTACCTAGTACATCTTTCTGAAAGAAACATCTACATGCTCTATATACTCTGCTGAATTTGCATATTTTTATTAATTATTTAATATGCAAGTATCACATAATTGTACTTCATATTTGTCTATGAAATAAAAGATATTATTATTTTTAGGAGTATTGTAACATTTCATAAAAAGTAGAATTGGGATATCTAGTGTCTAGAAAATATATATTGAATATGTAATAATATAGTCCATTATACTCCCTCCAAATTTGTTAATTTATAAACAAGGAAATTTTAAATATTGCCTATTTTTGGAAAATTACATAAAGAAATATTCATATCCTACTTTTGTTAGTCTTAGAATTGTTGAGCTATAAGTCACCTTTTTTTAACTTTTTATTTTATATATCAACACAAAGTTTTAAATGCACTATATCCCTTCATCTGTACTATAATAATTAGAAATACAGAATTCCTGCATTTTAAACCAAAACTATTTCCTATGTCCACTCTAAAACAATGCTTCTCTCCTACAACAGCAATACAATGAGAAACAGGGCTGCAGTTTATTGATGTGAGAAATGATGTAAACACAATTAATGCATTGCCTCCTTTTTGTTTTTCTTTTCACAATAAATACTATTAAATGCTTGTCAGAAACTAAAGAGCATAGGTCAATATTTTGATATCGTCATCAAATGTGGCTAAGGTAAAAGTAGTTGAATTACTCTCAAAGGGAAACAACAAAAGCTTTCTTCAAGCAAATCAATACTTCATGGTTAGGGTTTCTATTTTTGCTTAATATTCCTTGACAAATTTATCTTATTAATTATTTGGGAAAGTAAACCTGAGTAGGTGGCTGGATTAAGTACAAACTTCAAGAAGTAAGGAAAGGAGATTGGAAAGGGAATAAGAAAAATGAGAAAAAAACAGAAAAAATTTAAAGAGTTACATCTAATTTTAACTACTGGCTACAAGTCTGAATTTTCTTGGAAATGCCCCAAGTCTCCTGATCAAGATATGAAACATTGTTCAGTATAGATAAATTCTTGGACTTCAGAAAAAAAAAATCCCCTGAAATTCTCACCTCTTCTAATATTCATCTCTTTGTGGAATCAATGATGTGAAAAAGTTGAAGTGGTATAAGTGATGATGCTTAAATTTGTTCAATAATCAAAGATCGTGGATTGACACACAGCTTCTGAGTTTACTAATAGATGCTTTATGAGCTGATAGACATTGTTATTTACTGTGCTAATGAGCTTTTTTGTGTTTAGTTTGATTATTTTGTTTGTCTTTTTAAGAGGGGTTGTTATTTTATCTTTCCTAGTATGTGACATTTCCCTTTAGTCTCTAAAGTTTAGAGAATCCAGGAGCTGTGGTGGTATGGATGGTGATTCCCATGTGTCATTGAGAAAAAAACAAACAGACAAACAAACAAAAAACAAAAAAATTCTCATTTTTGACATTTACTTAGTTTTCTCAGTTACATAATTTCTTTTAACTTGGATCACTGGTGAATAAAATTAAAAAGAAAGAAAAATACCCTAGTCTTCCTTTTTCCATTGTGCTTTTATTTTTATTTATTTATTTTTTTACCTTTTGAGAACAATATGTAACTTTATTTTTTTATTATTATTTTCTATATTCTTAGTTTACATTTCAAATGATTTTCCCTTTCCCGGTTCCCCCCTCCCCCTAAGTCCCATGAGCCTTCTTCCCTCTGCCAATTCCCCAATCAACCCCCCCTCTTCTTCTGTCCTGGCAATCCCCTACATTGCTGCATCAAGCCTTTCCAGGACCTGGGCCCTCTCCTTCCTTATTCTTGGGAGTTATTTGATATGTGGTTTGTGTTTTGGGTATTCTGAGCTTCTGGGCTAGTATCCACTTATCAGTGACTGCATTCCATGTGTGTCCTTTTGTGAATGAGTTACCTCACTTAGTATGATATTTTCCAGTTCCAACCATTTGGAATTGAATTTCATGAATTCATTGTTTTTAATTGCTGAGTAGTATTCCATTGTGTAAATATACCACATTTTCTGTATCCTTTCCTCCATTAAGGGACATCTGGGTTCTTTCCAGTTTCTGGCTATTATAAGTAAGGATTTATGTCCAAGACCTACTGGTTATATACAAGCTCTGAAACTATAATAAAATGAAGGATTTATGTCCCAAGACCTAACACTTAAACCATGTCAAACCGTTACAGTTGTACAACTAGTGCCCTACTCTGGGTCAAAAAACTAGGTCATTCTACTTCTTCCATATTCTTTCCCAGTGTTACCCATGGCAATTCTCTCAGCAGCCTTTTCTTATCTTTAGTTGTTAAACATTAGCAATTACTAGTGGTGATCTCACATTCACTGAACTCCATATGACTTAGAAAAATTCTCATCATCGCCTTTTGGGTTAATTTTAAAATATTAAACATCACTGGGTTTTTTTCTGAAGACTGCTTATAGTAATTATTAAATATAACCTGTGGTTAAATACTGGGAATTTACCAATAGAAGCAGTGAAAAACTTAGTCATCAGTGCTACTTTTCAAAGCCACTGAATTTTCAGCATAATACCATAAACTAGGAAGTTGGGAGATACTCAAATAATTAAAATTAGGCATGTTTATACTATCACATTGATCATAAAGACAGATAGTGTCACTCTACTACTGTGATTGTCATCATTGGATAGATATGCCATGTAGATATGTCCAGTCACATGAAAATTGAGAATTCCTTATTTTTATTTTTTAAAAAGATTTATTTATTTCATTTATGTGAGCACACTGTTGCTGCCTTTGAACACAGAAGAAGAGAGCATGAGAGGCCATTACATATGATTGTACACCACCATGTGGTTGCTGGGAATGGAACTCAGGACCTCCAGAAGAGCAGTCAGTGCTGTTAACCACTGAGCCATCTCTCCAGCACAGACATTGAGAATTCTTTATGTCACCTGTTTTGGTACTGACTATTGATGCCCACTGGAGATTAAAACACGGGACTCCTGAGGGATGTCCTATGCCTAATAAAATACCTCCTCGGGCAAATTAAGGAATGAGACTTTTCTATGATTTCATTAACTTAAATCATGAATTAAAGTTATGTGTGCATATGTATGTATTGTTGCTTGAGGGTGCTCATGTGTGTGAGTATGTTTATTTGTGTGAATGAGAACATGGGTATGAGTATGTGTATAAGCTTTTCTATGCATGCATCTGAAAATCAGAATTCAGCTTAGCTATCTTCCTCTATTGTTATTAATGTACATTAAGAGCAGAACCCTCATAGATCATGCAGTTCACTATCGCTACTAGCCTAGTTAACCAGAGAATTTGAGGAATCTTCCTGTGTCTAGCCTTGGTGCAGCAGACATGTTGACAGGACACATTGCTTTTATGTGAGTACTGGTGATCTAACTTGTCTCCTTATGCTTATACAGTAGGTAATGTATTTACATCTTTACATTCTTCATCAAGATATAAAATAAAAACCACAGCATTGAAGAGTAAATCAAAGTGCCTTTTAATTATCACTTCACGAAACTATGAATGCTTGTGGTAAAAGCTCTATTTTTTTAATTGGATATTTTCTTTATTTACATTTCAAATGTTATCCCCTTTCTTGGTTTCACCCCCCTCTTGGAAACCTTCTATCCAATCACCACTCCCCCTGCTTCTATAAAAGTGTTCTTCCTCCCACCCATTCTCACCTCCCTGCCCCCAATTCTCCTGTACTAGGGCATCTATCTAGCCTTTACAGGACCAAGGGCCTCTGCTCCCATTGATCCCTGACAAGGCCATCCTCTGCTACATATGCAGCCAGAGACATGTGTATTCCTTTGTAGGTGGCGTAGTCCCTGGGAGCTCTGGGGTGTCTGGTTGGTTGATACTGTTGTTCTTCCTATGAGGTGGCAAACCCCTTGCACTCCTTCAGCCCTTTCTCTGACTCCTCCATTTGGAGCCCCCTGCTCAGACTACTGTTTGACTGTGAGCATCTGCCTCTGTATTTGTCAGGCTCTGGCAGACCCTCTCAGGAGAGAACTATATCAGTCTCCTTTTACCAAGCACTTCTTGGCATCCACAATAGTGTATGGGTTTTGTGACTATATGGGATGTATCCACAAGTGGGACCGTGCCTGAATGTCCTTTCCTTCAGTCTCTACTCCACACTTTGTCTCCATATTTGCTCCTGTAAGTATTTTGTTCTATTATCTGAGAAGGACCAAAACACCCACACTTTGGTCTTCCTTCTTCTTGAGCTTCATGTGTTCTGTGAATTGTATCTTGGGTATTTGGGGCTTTGAGGTTAATATCCACTTATCAGTGAGTGCATACCATGTGTGTTCTTTTGTGATTGGGTTACCCCACACAGGATGATATTTTCTAGCTCTATCCATTTGCCTAAGCATTTCATGAATTTATTTTTTTAATAGCTGAGTAGTACTCCACTGTGTAAATGTACCACATTTTCTGTATCCATTCCTCTGTTGAGGGATATCTGGGTCCTTTCAAGCTTCTGTTTATTATAAATAAGGCTGCTATGAAAATAGTGGAGCATGTGTCCTTATTACATGTTGGAACATATTCTGGGTATATGCACAGGAGTGATATAGCTGGTTCCTCCATTAGCACTATGTCCAATTTCCTGAGGAACCACCAAACTGATTTTCAGAGTGGTTTTTACTAGCTTGCAATCCCATAAGCAGTAGAGGAATGTTCCTGTTTCTTCACATCCTCACCATCATCTGCTGTCACCTGAATTTTGTTCTTAGCCATTCTGACTGGTATGAGGTAGAATCTCAAGATTGTTTTGATTTTCATTTCCCTGATGACTAAGGATGTTAAACATTACTTTAGGTACAGAGCTAAGTGAAGAATTCATCATTTTTATTAGCTGAGTGTATTCCATTGTGATAATGTACCACATTTTCTGAATTCATTCCTCTGTTGAAGGACATTTGGGTTTTTTCAAGCTTCTGGCTATTATTAATAAGGCTGCTATGAACATAGTGGAACCTGTGTCCTTGTTATTAGTTGGAGAATCTTTTGGGTATATGCCTAGTAGTGGTATAGCTGGGTCCACAGGTCATACTATGTCCAATTTTCTGAGGAACTACCAGACTGATTTCAAGAGTGGTTGTACCAGATTGAAATTCCACCAACAATAGAGGAGTATTCCTCTTTCTCTACATCCTTGCCAGCATCTGCAGTTACCTGAGTTTTTAATCTAAGCCATTCTTTATGTCTAGGTATGGAGACAATTGAAAGTAGTATGCCTTGAACTATTTATTTGCAACCTTTTCTTAATCAGTATAAAGTACATCTCAATATATAATGCAACAAGAGACAATTAGAAAAGGGAGAGAGTATAGAAGATATGTTTAGACTTTAGGACATGATACATGGATGGATTTTGTTGCTTTCAGTGATTCTGGAGCTATCTCTAACACTAAGGTTATTAATTCTGTTTTGACTTCTATACTTTTGCCTTTATATTTCATTTTATCTTACATTTTTTATTTATTGTTACATTTATATCTGGACTTACTGGAATGTTCTTTGCTCCACTAGTACCCTACAGAAAGTCAGTGATTTTCTTGAATACATTCAGCTCCCAGGCTTTTTCTGAGGGAGACAGAATGTGCCCTTCAATTTACTGCCTTCTCCCACATATTTCTGATATATTTTATTTGAATATGTGTTTATATAAAAATTACAAATGAAGTCAGCGTAGGCATTTAGTTCATATGAGAAAATAACAATACAAGTAAAGAAGACAGCCCTGCTGGTGAGTAGACAATGAAACATAGCTCTTCATGCACATATCTCTTAATGCACATGAGAGTCTTCCTGACTAAGTTCATGATAAAAGGTCATTTTCTAGTGACAATCCCTCTGATCACAATCCTGCACTCTGTAAAAACAGCAGGAATTCCCCACAAGCTTCATGCATAGTCAATAGGGAAGCTGCCATGCCTCACTGCCTTCCTCAAGGTGTAACTGAACTGCTGCTGTTAGACACTTTCTTGTCATAAATAATGTGTAAAAGTTCAGTTGGTCTTCTGCACTTCATTTCCAGTTCATGAGTACACAGGGTTTCTTCCTATCATTCCTATGGTGTCACTGCCTCTGTGGCTAAGTACATGCACTAATTCACCAGGCAAAAGTAGCTAGTGGGAAAAAAATCTTACCAATAACTCTGTATGATGTACAGATGTTAAGAGTGCCCATAAAATAGAAGACAGGATAAACGTCCACTCCTGTTATAGACAAGGCTATACAAATTTTACTTGTTTATGGTGTTGTGTGACTATTTAATCTCAGACACAGGAAAAACATCGAACAGGCTAACCAATGTGCTCCACCACACTTGGAATTCTTCAAATGATTTATAATGAGAAAAGAAAACATGGGATTTCTAACTGTATATTTTTGTATGCTTTCTATGCAGAACTTATGATGTAAATCTACACAATCTTTATCATAATGGTTAGAATAATAAATACATAGCTTCTTCTATTTCATACAGACTAGATTCACCTAAGTAGATAAAAATGGAAGGATTGTCCAGATGAGATTGTTTATTTTGGGGAGGGTGGCATGTGTGTTGGAAGTTATCTTGAGTGCTGAAGGTACTTTATTTTCTTGAGATGAGAGTTGAACTGACAGCAAACTCACGTTGTCCTCTTGTCTCCATTTGCAACCCTACTCTAGCAATCATGTGCAGCCACACACAGGTAATCATGTGGGTGCTGGGATTTGAACTTTGGTTCTCATCCTTATGCAGCAATTCCTCTTACCCCTTAAGCTATCTCCAAAGGCACTTTTGGAGGTAGATGCAAAAGAGAAAGCATGTTATAATGTAATTGGAAAAGGAATGCAAGCCTACAGGGGTCTGCCCAAAAGGTCACAGGCCAGCAAAAGTATAATATAGACTTAGAAGGTGTTAAGCCAGGAATACTGGAAAGAAATGTATGCTAGCCATGAGGAGGATTATAAATGCCCAACCATTGAACTACTCAAGGCCTATCAAAATTAGCTGCCATGTGTGACTTTCATTCACAAATCAAGAGAGTTCTTAGGCAGGTAAGCTCATGTGACCATCCAGCAGCCAAGGAAGTTTAATTCACCACTACTGATGTTTTGCAAGGTAGCAGACAAGAACTCACTATTAAAAATTATTTAGAGATTCTTGGAATGAATACCTACACAGCATAATGTAAGATTGGGGGGTGGGGGGGTGGAGAGAATTGGATTCTTAGCAGGCTACAGATTTTTCAAAAGCCACTAGGGGATTTCTTCCTACTCACAAAGAGACTGAAGTCAGAGTAGCTGGGAGCCCCTGCTGTGCAGAGAGAGGCTGGTTGCTTGGAGGCAAACAATAGAAGCTGCCTGCCTCACACAACCAAATAAAGAAAGAATAGAGATAAATAAAATTTGACTTGATTGTTTTTAAGTTTTGAAGGGAGTATAATGGCAATTTTTAAAAATATTTAAAAAAAAATTTTAAAAATACATGGAATAAAGAAATCCAGGCTATTGATATTATAAGTTAACGAGGAAACTTAAGGCAGGCAGATAAAGAAACTTATGTTAATTCAAGCTATATGAAGAGAAGGGGACATATATACCCACAAAGATATTAATCTCCATAAAACAGAGGATTTAAATATACTTAGGTGAATAAATATTTGAGGCTTTTGACAGTAGAAGTATACTATTTGGTTTTCCCCTAAATTCCTAGCCTATCTATTCTCAGTTTATAGTCACCTGAATATTATCTAGGATGGGTTGCTCCTTATGGAATGAGCCTTAAGTACAATCAGATATTGATTGGTTACCCTGACAACTTTTGTGTCACTATTGCACTAGCACACCTTTATGTAGTTCACCATTGATGATTACAAGGGTTATGGCTGAGTTAGTGTTTACATTTCTTAATTGGCAAGAAATAAAATGCCTTCCAGTACCATCAACACTAGACAATAGACAGATAAAGATCTAGGTAGGTACCAACTCAACTTTCGACACTTTTTTGGTGTTATGTTGGCGTTTTCTCAAAATATAAGGTAGTACTATCAGTATGTTGACAGCAACCAATTACCTCAGCAAAAGCATAGTGTTTGAGTTAACTAGCATGGACCCTTTGGCCACAAGCTAATTAAGGGTAATCTATTCCTAGAACTGAGAGAATTTATTTTGTGACAGGGATGTACATTTAGGTCTCTAGCAATCATTTAATTTGTGCTTCCACAGAGAATGCCTTCAAGTACATATGTATTTTAGGAAGATTCAACTGTATTTGCTTACACCCTCCCAACATTCTGTTCTCCTGCCTCTGTTTCCTGAGCACTTGAGATTACATAGCATGGGACTTTCATATTAAAACTTTTTATGTTACAATTTTAAATAGCATTTTTGCAATGTATGGAACAGCAATCAATGCTGCAAAATATTTAATTATGTCTTTTAAAAGGAAAGGAAAATGAAAAAAAATTAACCCCATCTTTATGTTCTCCCATATACGGTTTTGTAAGGACTAGATGCAAACCAAGAATATCCACAAGATTGAAATTGTTAGTGCTCTTAGACCAGTATTAAATGAATGGAAAAAATAACATTAGAGATGTAAAGAACAGAGACTCTATAAGACCATGAAATAAGAGTTATAAGAGTTGTGTGTGATATTTTTATTAAAGTCATCATAAAATTGACATGCTCCTTGTTAATGACAGGCATGACCTTATGTAGTAAAAGTTCTATTTTGAATATTCAGTAACTGTTTAAGTCATCAGAATAAATCAAAAGGTTGGCTTAACTCATGAATGTATTATAGAAGGAATTCATCCTGTTAAATGTCACTGGAAAAATTTAGAAAAAAAATTTGATGTGAGATAGATGATGATGATTACTTGTGTTGTTATTTAGAGAAACTTGAAACACAAGCAAAAGTTGTGCATGAAGAGGAATTGAAAAAAAAACTGAAAAAAAAATAGAGACTTAAAATTGATCATGGAGATTTGGTAATGACTGGATCTGAGAAAGGAAAAGGAATTTATGATGAAAAAGACAGATACCCCATGGATGCAAATTTGTTTGCAGTTTATTTATCAAAATTCCCTAGATCAGTCTGGAAATATCAACCACTTAGAGTCCTTTATACATCCCACCTTGAGGCACTTATTTTATTTACTTATATTCCAAATGTTGCTACCCTTCCTAGTCTCCCCTCCAGGAATTCTTTCTCCTTATACCCTCCTCTTTTCCTCTGAGAGGGTGCTTCCCCAACTGATCAACCCTTCATCTCCTAGCTCCAGCCTCCCATTCCTCACTCACTCCTTCACCCACCACCCACCCCCGCATCTACCTCTCCCGCATACCCCTCTACTACCACTTCACCTTACCCAGCATCCCCCTTTCCGCGGAGTACCAAGTCTTATTAAATATTATGTGCTTATTATTAATTTAGTATTTTAAGATTTTCCATTGTTATCATTATAGAACTGGCTAAGACATGCTAAATAGCCTACAGTTAACACAATTATAAAGAACATTTTGACACTGAACAATTAGTTCACTGAACAACCAATCTTTTTGATTTTTTGACACTGAATACTTCCTTCTGGGAACAACGGGGCTTTTAAAATGTTTGCTGTATATTTTCATTACAAAATAAAAATTGTGACATTTTCAATAAATGCTTTGAATTTGTCCATTAAAAACAAATATACTAAATAATAAATAAGACGTCCTATACATAGGAATCACATAAATTCATATCATTAACATTTCACTTCTGATCTTGGGGAACAGAGAATATAGTATTCTATTCTTTTCCAAAACTGTGAAGGACTGATAATTTTCATAGAGCCACATAACCCTAATACTAAGCTTCAAATATATAATTGCTTGTAAATGGTATCGCGTTCATTATTTTAATATCTTTTTCTTTTCTCTTAATCTTTCTTCTTTCTCTGTCTTATTATCTTAAAAATCAGTAAATGAAATAGCCTGAATTCTGTGAAAAGTCTTTTAAATTGAATTTTACAGGACATTTCTAGTGTCTTTAATTTGTGTTTATTATATGCTGAAATCACAAATTAATACTTTTCAGCCTCATATGAGCATAATAATGTTCACCAGATTTTACCAGAAAGCAAACTCCACATGCTCCTTGTTGACTCAAGGTTTATTATAACTAAACCCTCTATGTGTCAAAGCAGCAACACTAAGACCCTGGGCAACATATTATTCACTTATTCCCTTATTCTCTTTTGCAAGCATCTAATTCTGACTTGCCAGGAGCACCAAAGCTCCCTGGTAGATTGTAGTTATTGTGATGCTTTTCAGTCATAAATCATCATTGGGTTTCCTTAGAAATATATCATTTTGTTTGCTTGCAGTATAATCACTGGGACTTTAATAATACCAAGTATTGTCTGTTTTCCCATAGTTGTCCTGCCCTGCTCAGAACAGATAAAGCAGCACCAGAATCTAATTTCCTGTACTCCCTGCAGCCTAATCACTGCTCTCAGCTGAACCTAAGGAGAGGAGGGTCCAATTGTCCTCCCATTCCACCATTCCTCCTCCATGCCATATCTGCCTGCAAACCAACCTTCTGCTGTATGGGAGCCTCTCCAGCCTAATTACTTCAGTTCAAGTTTCTACAAATAAGAAGGTTGCACATTCTCTCTTTCTCTACACACACACATACATATACATGCACACACACACACACACACATGCACACTCATACACACTCATACACACACACTTAGAGTTCTTAAGAACTCTCAAAAAGTAACAGGGTACCAATAAAACAAACAAATACATACAAATAAATGTGATGTGATGTGATGTGTGTGTGTGTGTGTGTGTGTGTGTATGTGTGTGTGTGTGTAGACCCTTAAGGCCTACAAAAGAATACACACACACATACACACACAGTTAGAACTCTCAAATACTTTCAAAAAGATGAAAAGATACCAGTGAAACAAAAAAACAAATAATACTAAAAATAAATTAATAGTCTTCATATATACCAAAGACTTTTAAAATATAAAGCAAAAATGTTGAAAGCCAGCTTTTTCTCCCCCCCTCTGTCTATGTCTCTCTCTGTCTCTCTCTCCCTCTCTCTCTCCCTCCCCTTCTCCCTCTATGTTTTTGCACGTATGTGTGTATGTTTATTTTTGTCTGTCTCTTTATTCCTGTGCATGTGTCTGCACACACACACATACACTCACACACACCACACTCATACAAATCAAAGGTGATAAAAGAAAAAAAGCACAAAAGAAACAAAGGTCCTCTATAGTAAGCTCTCTTGGACATTAAAGAAAGAAATCCAGGAAGACACTAGATGATTAAAGGACCCATCAGGTTCATGGATCAGAAGAATCAATAACTAGAAATACAGTTATTCTTCCTAAAGGAATATGCACATTCACTGCCATCCCAATAAGATTCCAGGTCAGTGTTCACAGACATAGAGAAAAGTATCTTGAAACACATACAGAGATACAAATGACTAAGAATGGCCAAAAAGTCTGTAACAAAATTAATACTATGAGAAGAATCACCAAGTATGATTCCAAGATGTATTATAGAGCCTTAGCAAGAAATCCAGAATGGAATTTTATAAAACAGAGGCATAGCCGGGCGTGGTGGTGCACACCTGTAATCCCAGCACTTGGGAGGCAGAGGCAGGTGGATTTCTGAGTTCGAGGCCAGCCTGGTCTACAGAGTGAATTCCAGGACAGCCAGGACTACACAGAGAAACCCTGTCTCAAAAAAACAAAACAAAACAAAAAAAACAAAAACAAAAACAAAAAAACAAAAAAACCAAGGCATAGACTTGACTTTTATAAAACAATGAAATAGACTTGAAGTCCCAAATATAAGACCACAAACACACAGCTACCATACCAGATTTTTGACACAGAAACAAACACTACACACTAGAAAAAAAGATATCTTCATCAAATGTGGCTAAGGTACTTGGAAGTTTACATGGAGAAAAATAAAACTAGATCCCCATTTTCTACCATATACAAAACTAAATTTAAAATGAATCAAGAACCTCAACAAAATACTTTATACTTTGCCACTGCTAAAGGTAAAAGTAGAAACTAAATTTTGGCATGTAAGCATTTGTAAGGATTTTCTGAATAGGATATAGTAGCTAATAAAATATGACTCCCAGGACAAAACATACTCATTGGCACAATATTGACAGGATTGGCATATGGTAAGCAACTGCTGTATTATAGGTTTGGGGCTGTTACTCAAGAAGGAATCCATGCTTTGTACTGTAACCCAGTAAACACCAATGCAAAGGAGATATTAGAACTAGGGGAATGCAAACTATTAACTTTTAGCTAAATTGCAATATCATAAAAGTCTCTTAATAAGAGTTTATGTTTATGCCCACAGATAAAGGATTCTTTCAGTCTCAATCATGGAAGCGTCTTTAAGCAGAAGACAGATGTGAGTGTAGGAAACCAACTCATAACTTCACAAAATGCTGAGAATGATAGACAGTTGAAGGACTAGTCTTAAATACGTCATTTGTGTCAATACTCCCTTAAAGCTTATGAATCCTTGCTGAAGAGGGACCTGAAATCATGTAGAAGATATTTTCAAGGGCGATGAAAGGTCAACCAAAAAGTTTCGTTTTGTTTCCTTGAGTTTGAGTTTACAGTCCCTCATGTCAAGAAGTCACATATTTAGGAGCTTAAGTCAACCGGCAGCATCACACCAGGAATCAAGAAACAGAGGTGTCAACTGTTGGTTGTTACCAGTTTTGTAGTATTTACGACCATGTCCAGTAAATAGAAGATGCTCAACTTTTGTGACTAGAAAAAGGAGTGCAGAAGAAAGATTATAAGTGGCAATGCAAACCTTAAGGTAAATATATGTGTTTCTGTTTCCGTATATACATAAATACAATGCTATCTTAGAATTCAATTACAAACCATCTCACTAGTCATTAAAAAGAATGATATTTTAGAGAGAGATACAGATGATTATTTAAACTTGTATTACTTTTTTCTTTAATATTTACCAGAAATTAAGAAAGTTAATTGACAAAGCGGACAAATCATTCTTTTTCCTAACTCTGGCAATTCTTTGAGGTGTGGGGCAAATATCTCCTCATTATGTAAAATTTATTCCTGTGTTTAGTAAAGAGTAAAGTTTGTGATGTTCTTTGTAGCACATAATGAGGCTGTGACACATTCTCTGGAATATATCAACACCCTATTAGCTGCAGTACAGCAGAGGAACAAGAAGGCGTGACCTAGCCAACTTTGCAATTCATCTTTCCACATTACTCTGTAGGGAAGAAGGAGGTGTGAAGAGGAGCCGCATAACAACCACAGGTGAGCTACTTTCTGACGCTACTGTCTCACATGATATACTGAATATAAACTTTTAAGCAGTCATTATATTTACCCTCTTCCAGCTCTGCCCAAAAGTTTTATTTTTATATTTGGGTTGCATTTTCAATATAAACATCTGGGCAATTTGATCTCAATTTAAGTATTGCCTGGTAGATGAGTCTTAAAACAAATTATGCACTACACTGCCTTACCCAGTATAGCCCTTTGTGCTATAGCAACCTTCCTTTGTGCCCGTGCTTTATTCCTGTGGACCCACCCATCATTCTCCAATATCAAGAAAACATTCCCTTTGTAGAGCCAAGCTCCTATGACAATCAACAACAAATTGATGAAGTAGCCACTGCATAATACATTCTTTGTCTTCGCAAAAATACAAGATACATTTAGATAGACTATGGTTGCCTGGGCAAGATGATCACAGAAGTCCAGCGATTTCTAACAAACAGTAAAAAGCTCGTAGAGCTGCTATAGACTCACTGATATGTAAAAGAAGCTAAGTGGAAAGAAGGGTTTTATTTTTTTAAAGGAACAAATATCCATAAATTAACTTTAAAACCTTCTTTCAACTTTCTCATGTGTGTATGTTTGAGTAGACTGTCCGTACAAAGCCATTGTCCCAGATAGGAAAGGAAAGAGTACAGGGGGATGATTTTCTCACTAATCTTAAAAGCACTGGGTGAGAGTTAAGTAGTAACAATGCAGGAAACTGCAAAGCAAGCATTTGAAATGTAACTTTCTCCTATGGTGGCAAAGGGAGGGAGCTGGAGGTGGGTACTGTGGAAATCTGTAACATGCACTGTAAGCATGATGAAATTGGCTCAATAAAGTGTATAATTGCCATAACCAGTTTTATGTTGGACGTGAAATGTGATTCCTTCTGTATCTTAGTTGCTGCTTCAGCCCACTCACAGGTTACAATCCATTTGTCTGCTTCATTTCCAAAATTCTAGAACCATGCAAGACTGTTGGGGCAAGATGCTGGCGCAGAGTTCTTATTGGATGGCATCTTATTAGAAGATACCTGGAATCTCATTTTCAAGCTTTAGTAGGAAATTCCACTGTTTGTATACTCCAGAAAATGAAGAATATTCCCTTTCCACACTACAAATGCCCAAATTAATGATCTTTTCTTCACTCACTACATTTTGCTCTCATTGGTTCCATTTCCATGTCTTTCTTTCTGAGGTAAAAATTTGCTATGTATACACGTGTTTCACAGCATATTATTTCATGATGACATTCAGGAGAGTATACAAAAAGAAAGTTGACATGCACATTATACACTCCAAGCCTCTGTGCATATCTTGTCTAATTGGATAGCAAGTGACATTGACAAACATGATGTAACACAACAAAGAAATACCTTATGTAGGTTGAAAGACAAAGTATATGTAACAGAAGTTTATGAATGCATTATTTCATAAAGTGATTCCTTCTTTTCTACTTCTACCCCAAAAATATAAGGAAAGCCTCTTTTTCATTTCATTAGGAATAGATTTTGATATTGGAGAGTTATTGAGTTCTTTAATGTTATGTTCTTAAATGTTACCCAGGATATGTTTATACTTCTGCACTGATATTATTTAAATGACGTGGTTAGTGACTCACAACTTCTGCACTCTGGAATTGGCTAATTAAAAATTCTCACACCATCTATTGCTAAGTGGCAGAGAGGTAACTGACCTCAAAATTACACAAACAAAATTATCATAAGTTTTCTTTAATGTTTTGCATTTTTCATAGAAATATGAGTCCTAGTTTGCTATCATTTTTGATGGTTAATATCTTTTTTTCACAGTATCTAGTACTACCTATATATGAGTCAATCTTCAGGGCAGAACCGTGAGGGATTCTCTTGATCAGACTTCTGTAAATGTCTATGAAAAATTCTATTTAATAGAAAAACTCAAACAAGAAACATAACCTAAAATGTAGGTAACTCCTTCTGTGTGAGACCCAGAATTTCAAGGGGAAAACATTGATTCATTGCCTACTTGCCTTCACTTCTTCCTAATGTGTTCATCCACTCTGTTGCATCTCCTGCCATTGTCTCTATTGCTGCTACTGTTGCTTCTCTCATCCTGCACTAGATTCTTTGTCCTTTCAAAATGTGCTAAAAGCTGACTATTCATCAATCTAAGTTTTCCATGCCACCCTGGTAATTCATTGGCTGATAGCCTACATTGATTTCTACCTTCTCCAATATGAAAACAGTCATTATACAGACCAAACTGTGAATACAAACTAATAAATTTCCTTTTACAATATATATGTATTCTCTTGGTTCAGTTTCTCTAGAAAACCCTGACTCACACCCAATCAGGTACTGAATATTTAAGTGCAGTCACACAAACATGTACGCACACAGACACATAAGCACACATAGATACACACAGATACCCCACACACACACACATACACATACAAATTATAAAATATTTTTATGCCTAAATATGGTGTGTTTATTTTACTGTTTTGCAAAACCTAAAATTTCACTAAAGCACAGGGCTAATATAAAAGTAATGGACAAAGTGGAGAGTGAATTACAGATTGTGATGTAAAAACTAGGAAGTCAGATCATTTACTTGAACATGACACTTGATAGTTTTATCTCTTTCAATAAACATGACACACATCTGTGTCTACAGGTTTTCTTGATTTAAAAATGGCTGTTCTTAGAACAAATGACAGTTATACTTTATGGAAAGAAACAGCAAGTCTTTGTTCTGACATAGTCTTAATTGGCCACCCATACATGCTAGGAACAATACCATAACTGTCTTCATACTTAACCAGTCAGTTCTTTGGAAACTTATGGGAATTTCTTCCCATCACAAAGAGAAAATAAGTTTTTTTGACACAGAGCTAGATTATTCTAGTCGTTTATAAAAATCTGTTTCTAGCAATTTTGCTATTTACAAGAATGGTTCACTGCTGTTTCATACTTAATATCCAGGCTGCTACTTATCTAAAGAGGTCGTCACTTGGAAAATGTACATGATTTTGCAGTGAAGTGTTCCAGCTGCACTATTCAGCAATCCAATTAACAATTGTTACTAATGCAGTCTCCATTCTATTAAAGAGAATTTCCCTTACAGAATCATACCTTAGTAGGGCCAAGAATGGCATAGTCAAACACTTTGGATCCAGGGATTAAAATGACTTTAGACAGACACCTGCTTTTATCCCATTGGTTCAATTTTTATTACTATAGTATCTTCACTAAGACCATGAGAAGACATCTATTTGGACTTCCTTGTTTTCATGCTTTCTTTTCAACTACATTACAAGAAAAATATAATTTTCTTGCAATATAGTGACAACATAAGCTCTGGGGAAGGAACTGGTAGACTAGTATTAACTTAGTATGAGCTACATGGTGCACCTGGACCACAATTCAGGGAAGAGTTTGTGTATCTCGAGTTGATGCAGCTGTGATGCTCAGCAGACACGGGGGAGAAAGTGGAGGAGGAGTTTTTCACAGGGAAAAGCATAATTGTATATATTCATCCTTCCTTCCTTCCTTCCTTCCTTCCTTCCTTCCTTCCTTCCTTCCTTCCTTCCTTCCTTCCTTCCTTCCTTCCTTTGTTTCTTTTCTGATCTAAAGAAAAGAGTCAGGAAGAGGAAGAGGTTTTCACCACATCAAGAGGCCACAGAAAACTCTCCTAAAGGTTTATTGAAAACAAATCCAAACCCTGTTTATGAGAAAAAGTGTCTTCAGTTGCCTTCCTACCTGCAGCCTCACTGTTCTAAGGCACAATCTCTTCCAGAGGCCTCAGGCCTCAGGGATTTCAGTCAAGAAGCTAAGGGTGCTGCGGACCCTTGAAACATAGTTAGGGACATCAATTGTGATTTTTATCCATGTTCTAGCATAGTGTCTGGTAATAATCTTTGTATTGGTTGTATTGTATTATATAGTTGATTTAAAAATAATTTCAGTGTATAAATTTCAAGTTCTGTATTACTTCCAAATTAAGCCTTAGTTTCCAAAACAGACTTAGTGATAATAATGTTTTCTTCATTTTCACTGATGACTGGGATTATTTAGCTTAGCTTAATGAGTTATTATGGAAGTCCTGAGTTACCTTTTTATGTGAGGAATCTATAGCTCACAAAGCCTGTGATAGAAGACAAATTATGACTAAACGTGGTTAGAGTCATTCAGACTCAGAGTCTGAGAGTTTGCATATACAAATTAATAAAATATAACTGTAAAATATCAACCAGTTATGTTCAAAGTTTTCACCTTGACAGCTTATTATTATGCTTACGCTGAAATTCTTCAATTGCATGCATATTTCTTGAAGAAAAATGTGTTTTGTATTTGTTCATTTGATTACTAACACTCCTTAAAATTAAAATATAAAATGCTATATAAATCACCAAATGTTAATATTCATATATACTTACAGTTGTGATTTATTTTAAAAATAATTGAAGCTTAAAATAATTCTTCCTCCATTTGTTTGTTTTACCAAGGAGAAGCTTGCCATTTTCTGGAGCATAATGGTTATATTGTGGGACAAGAGCTATTTTAAATATCACAATCAAAATTCTTGAAATCTATTGCCTAGGAAACACCGAAGCTTACAAGACATATCAGTTTGGGCATGCTTTATACAGTTCTCATCATAAAGTGGGAGAACAGCAAAGCAGAAAGGATTTTATATTTATATATTTCAAGATAAAATTAAGATTTGAACCGTGTGAATTTGAGATATGCAATTTTGACACAATCTTCATTCCAATAAACAATACAAAAGATGAATTTGATACAGAACCCAAGGACAGACTATTCGATATTTTGAGTGAAAACAAAATGAGGCAGAGAAGGAAATGGAGTAGAAAATTGGCAAGCAATCTCCATTTTTTCCCCCTGAACAGCTTTACATAACTTCTAATCCTAATCATTAGATCTGGATTCAATAAGGCCACTTTAGCAAATCCTTTAAACGAAACTCATACTTTCTTGGTGGTTCAACTAATACTAAAGCTGAGAGCTAAATTTAATTCATCACATTTATAGAGGAGCCTTGTCTAGAATGTTTAAAATTCAATTGCTCTATTCATGCTACTAGTAGCCACTCTGGTAACTGAAGAAAAAGAATTAAAAATATTATGGCGGAAAGAGCAACTCAAAAACCAACCAACCAAAGAAACAAAAATCCAGTTGTCTTTTGAACTTTGTCACTGAATAATGGAAAATATCCATTCACCCAACATCTGAATCAGGACATCACAATCATTAGCCACTGAGCAGGTAGAAACTTCAAACCTTGAGGCTGCCAGAAAATTGTTAGGTGTCTTCAGTTAAGAAAGGTCATGAGTGCCATGGTATTTTATCTTATGAAATCAGATTTTTTTTTTTGAAAGAGAGGAATGGGCCTCTCATGCACAGTGGGTGTTAATATGTGCTAACATAGCCAGCACAGAGAACAAGAGAATGGTTCTTCAAAACAGAAAGGATGCAGAACTCTCTGCTTTATAGAACTGTGCCATTCTCAAGTATATAACTGTGGAAATCAACACCATGATACAGTAGATATATTTATGTTCATTTAGGTTTCCGCAGTCAAAAGAGTCCAAATAGAGATTTATATTTCATGTTTAATGAATGAAACTCTAAGAGGATGTGTATATAAAATGGAGTATCATGCCATAAAGATGAATAAACATTATTTTTTGCTACTGGAGATTAATATGCTTAATGAAATCTGATAGGATGTGGAATCTAAATGATTATAGAAAATATGAGGAAGCAGAGGAATCTATCAGACAAGAGATTCAAGAGAAAAAAATTGTTATATGTGAGATGACATGTCAGGGCTCAGCAGATTATAGGGTGAATATTCACTTTTACCAATGTTTCCTAAGATATAGTAATACTTTGGAGTTTTTGTTTGTTGCTTGAAGAAAATATCCAGAAATCAGACCTAGCCAAGTTATTGAAGAACCAGAAATAGGTGGTTAGTAGGTGGGGAAGAAAGGTCTTGAGGTGGAATAAGAAAACAAAGTTAAAAATTCTGTTCCTTCTAATTTCTACAAACTGGCTTCAGTATTCAAATTAATTAAATGGAAATGCATTGCAATTGAAATCTTGGGAGTACCAAAAGTGGGTTTTTCTTAGTCTGTTATAGTTTTACTCCATTCAGAAGCTTATTTTCCTGGGATACTTTGCAAATGTGGAATGCACAAAAGTAAAACTATTCTTTGATTTTGATCTTGTAGAGATTATCATTAAATAAAGCTGAATCCCCTTCATTTTGTAATTACCTGACATTTTGATGCACAGTATATACTTTATAAGCAATAAGCATAATTGCATCTATATGGGTATACAGCTTTCCTGGCATAAATCACTCTTAACTTCTAATAGATTGAATACTAATATAGCAAAACAATTATCACTACTGATTTGATGTTAATTTGTTGTCATGGCAGTTACTACTCCTAGTTATTATATCAGGGTCTTATATTTCTAGCATTCACAGACATTCATAAATGCCTAGTTACAATTATGAATTAAATATAGATTCATCATGTGATGGAAATGAACACATTTTATGATTATATAGAACATACACTTTTAAACTTCAATTTATATAATTTTGCTAATTATATTTATCAAAGCCCAATTTCTTCAGTCATAACCTGGGTCCTTTGTTTCTGTTTCTGTTTTTATCTAGTATATTTTGTTCATTTTGTTCAATGAATAAACAAACATGGCGTGCATACATATATTTTAATGCATTCATTTTTGTGGTAACAAATCTGAATGAAATTAAAAGAGAAAATCTTTTATATACTTCACAAAAGATATTAATGATAATTTACAAGTCATTATTTCATTTTCCTGCTTTGAACTTTGTTTTATTTCCTACAATCCTCAGCTTCCAAAAGAAGAATAGGTTTCTCGTTTCTCTATAACTAGGCTTTAAAGGTAAGCTAAGGGAGATACAGGCAATGGCTGTGCTGTTCTTTATTGGTTATAGAGACCTGTAATCCTGTGTATCCATACATTGAAAATCATCTATACCTGCAGCAATAACCCAAACCTTTCATGACTTTCTAAAGGTCAGCCATGTTGGAATTAGTTGGTATGATGGTTAATTTTATTTTTGAGTTGTTAAAATGTTATTTTTTTATTTTCTGTATTCTTTGTTTACATTCAAAATGCTTTCCCCTTCCCCAGTTCCCCCCTCCCCATCGGTCTCATAAGCCCTCTTCCCCCCTCCCACCCATTTCCCAATCATCCCCTCCCATTTCCCTGTCCTGGTAAGTCCCTACAATGCTGGATCAACTCTTTTGAGAACCAGGGCCTTCTCTTTCCCTCTTCTTGGGTATCATTTGATATACTAATTGTGTCTTGAGAATTCAGAGCTTCTGGGCTAATTAATATCCACTTATCACTGATTGCATTCCATGTGTATTCTTTTGTGATTGGGTTAATTCTATACCTACCCTTTGATAGTCTTAGGAAACTGTTTTTCATCAAATACTTATCATCATGTCACTGTGAAGTTCTTTGGTACATCTTGTTAAAATCTTCAATAAGTTTATTTTAAACAAACAGTCAGCAAATGATTTTAGTGCACTTTTCTCATTCCTTTTTTTTTTTTAAAGGAAAGAGAATGGCTGAGGCAAATGTTCCATCTGGACCCAATTTCTGCCTGTTTTTTCAGCCTTCAGATAATACAAACATTTCAGCTCTCTTTATTATTTTTAAAACAACACCTCAACAGTCTTTCTTCCCTGTCATTTTTAGCCATGCACATGTATACACACATTTATTTTCTACACAATACAATGACATTTCAGTCAACAATGTAGCCTGTAGGAACATATCCAATCAGATTTGAAACTACAGATGGCAGAAGACTACATGTCATTTAACATTCTAGCTATATTTACTTATGTAAAACAATTGATATAAAACTTTAACAGCTATTTCTCTGGACATATATTCATTATTCAGTGAATCAACTTTATGTTTGTATGTATAAGATTGAGATGATATTTGCTAATATATGTAAGACAAGGAAATTAAATAGTTAGGATGATAACCCATCTAAATTTGAATGATTATTTCCACTTTCAAATCATAACCAGTTTCATTCTTAAAACTTCAGTAATTATGCCTCACTTCTAAGTGTATAAAGTTATATGTCTATTTTCTTATTTAGTCACATATTTTCTATCAATTTGTCTTTTTATGAAAAGATGTATATTAAATTATCTTGGAGAAAAGTTCAGAGTTCAATAAAAATAAAAGTGGAATAAAACTAGTTCAAATACAATTAATATATCAGTGCCTACATTTGCATTCAATATTAATGATATAATTATTAAGTCTTTGTAAAATTTATTATATATTACTTTAAAGGAAAATATCATTTTGTAAAATAACTTCGAATGCAAAACTAATCCATTATTCTCTCTAACTTGTCTAGAATTAAAAATCTAAATAATTTATATTTTATTCTTCAGTGACTGACAAAAAAAAATCTGTTTAATAGTTTCCCTTTTCTGTGCAGAGTTCAAGGAGTCTTAAAATCCTTTGAGAAGTATGAGATTCTTTTGTAATCACCAATTAATAATAAAGGAAATTTGGGACACATCCATTATGTATCACCTAATCAGATCTCAGTACAGCCCTTACCATGAGCAAAGAAGGAATGTTTGATTACGAGTAAACAAAACATCAACAATACTCAAGATAAGAAAATGGAGACCACTTTTCTCCATAGTGATCTGATAGGAGGCATGGGATTAGTTCGATCTTCTTATATTTGTTGAGGTCTGTCTTGTGACCAATTATATGGTCGATTTTGGAGAAGGTACCATGGGGTGTTGAGAAAAAGGTATGTTCTTTTGCTTTAGGATAGAATGTTCTGTATATATCTGTTAAATCTAATTGGTCCAAAGCTTCAATTAGTTTCACTGTGTCCCTGTTCAGTTTCTGTTTTCCTGATCGGTCCATTGAGGAAAATGCAGTGTTGAAGTCACCCACAATTATTGTGTTAGGTGCAATGAGTGCTTTGAGCTTTAATAAAGTTTCTCTTATGAATGAGGGTGCCCTTGCATTTGGAGCATAGATGTTCAGGATTGAGAGTTCTTCTTGTTGTATTTTTCCATTGACCAACAAGAAGTGTCCTTCAGAGTCTCTTTTGATGACTTTGGGTTGAAAGTCAATTTTATCTGATATTAGAATGGCTAAGTGGATCAAGGACCTCCATGTAAAACCAGACACACTGAAACTAATGGAAAAGAAACTGGGGAAGACCCTTGAGGACATGGGCACAGGGGAAAAGTTCCTGAACAGAACACCAATAGCTTATGCTCTAAGATCAAGAATTGACAAATGGGACCTCATAAAATTACAAAGTTTCTGTAAGGCAAAGGACACTGTTAAAGGACAAAATGGCAACCATCAAATTGGGAAAGGATATTCATCAACCCTACATCTGATAGAGGGCTAATATCCACTATATACAAAGAACTCAAGAAGTTAGGCCCCAGGGAACCAAATAAACCTATTAAAAAATGGGGTACAGATCTAAACAAAGAATTTTCACCTGAAGAAATTCGGATGGCCGAGAGGCACCTTAAGAAGTGCTCAACATCATTTGTCATTAGGGAAATGCAAATCAAAACAACCCTGAGATTTCACCTTACACCAGTCAGAATGGCTAAGGTCAAAAACTCAGGAGACAGCAGGTGTTGGCGAGGATGTGGAGAAAGAGGAACACTTCTCCACTGCTGGTGGGGCTGTAAGATGGTACAACCACTTTGGAAATCAGTCTGGTGGTTCCTCAGTAAACTGGACATGACACTTCCAGAGGACCCTGCTATACCACTCCTGGGCATATACCCAAAGGATTCCCTGGCATGCAATAAAAACACATGCTCCATTATGTTCATAGCAGCCTTATTTATAATAGCCAGAAGCTGGAAAGGACCCAGATGCCCCTCAAAGGAGGAATGGATACAGAAAATGTGTGTATATTTACACAATGGAATACTACTCAGCAATTAGAAACAATGAATTCACAAAAATTTTAGGCAAATGGTTTGATCTGGAAAATATCATCCTAAGTGAGGTAACCTAATCACAAAAGAATACACGTGGAATGCAATCTCTGATAAGTGGATATTAATTAGCAGAGAAGCCCTGAATACCCAAGGCACAAATCGTATAACAAATGACTCCCATGAAGAAGTATGGAGAGGGTCCTGATACTGAAAAGGATTGATCTAGCATTGGAGGGGAATATAAGGACAGAGAAAAAGGAGGAAGTGATTGGAGAATGGATGGAGAGAAGAAGGTTTATGGGACATATGGGGAGGGGGAATCCGGTAAAGGGGAAATTATTTGGAATGTAAACAATATAGAAAATAAAAATATTTTTAAAAAAGTAAATGGAAATGCATTCATTCTCTAAACAATTTTAACTTTCTGGGGTGTTGTTTTGTTTAACTAGTTACTTTTTAGTATTTTGCACAATGTATTTTGAACACATTCACCCCCCCCCCCAATAAGGTGCAGATCCAGCCACCTAAATTTTTGTTGTTATTTTTAAAACCATTTACAAAATTTGCTGCTCATACAATCTATGATATGTGGCCTTCTAGTTAGTGTGTTTGATCTACCATGGTTCACTCCCTTAACAAAAATGTTTTCTTCCTCTCAAACAGGTATCAGTGGCCAAAGACTGCATCAGATATGGTGAGACACTGGGTACTCCTCCCTTTCCATTCTGAGATTTTGTTTGTCTTGGGATGCAGGTTATGTGCATGCAGTCACAAGAAAAGGCAAATCACAGTCACTTGTGAATAAAAGTAACCTTTATTTCCTCAAATGAAGGGACCAGAACTGTACCCATGTAGTGTATCACAATCATGTCTAAATTCACATGTACAAAGTCCCTGTTGCTTAACAAAACTTTTATTTCCTCAAATGATGTGATACCCAAGAGTCATACCCAAGTTTTGTGAATACAGGTGAATACTGAGCCCAGAACATTTTCGTTTAACTATCCCTAGACCTAGGCTTGGAAGATTCTAACCTACATAAAATCTAGTCTTCTGAGATGACTGATTCAATCCGACTTCTCTTCTCTTCTGACCAAATTGCTTTGCTTGCCCTCTAACTCAAGTAATTTGTTTTAATCTTTTGGTTCCATCTCATTCTCTGGCTTATTCTGTTTTCACCTAAAATGTATCTGTAAAAATATTGTCCTGATAACACTGGGTTCTCTCTTTTTCTGTTCTGTTCTGTTCTGTTCTGTTCTGTTCTGTTCTGTTCTCTTCTCTTCTCTTCTCTTCTCTTCTCTTCTCTTCTCTTCTCTTCTCTTCTCATCTCTCTCCCTCTTTCTCTCTCTCTTTCCCTCTCTCTCTTTCCCTCTCTCTCTTACCCTATCTCTTTCTCTTTCTTAGTTCACCTCTCTTTCCTGTGCTGCTCTCCTGTTTTGGGAGTATCATATCTTTTACTCATTCTGTCAAATTTTTCTCTAATTTGTCACTTTGCCTGCCCCTCAATTAGATCTCACTTTTAAGCATGGCTGCTTTCTTCTACAAACTAACCTTATCAGACCTTGTTAGGGATTAAAGTTGTGTAAAGTCTGTATTTCAGCCAGAGGGATTGAAAATGTGTCATTCCAGTCAAATCACACAGACCCATATGATCTTCGGATGTGATCCCTTGCAAGAGCAGCCATTTTACTAGATTACAACTCCTCTACACTTTTGTGTCCAGACAACCCTGTTTGCTTGCAGTAGTCATGCACTGCCTCTGAATCTTAAAATCTTTCCATTTTCATTTCTACAATGTTTTCTTATAAATGAGAGTAAATTGCATCATATAGAAGCCCACATAATGTTGAGCATTTGACAGCTTCTTGTTATTATTACCTTGACCAGTTGTTAGTCTCTATTAATCACTATCTGCTACAAAAATGAAACTTCTAAAGTGAGTAATGAAAAATGCACTAATGTACGTTTACAATGAGAAGTCATTGGAGTCTGTTAAATACTATAGCCATTTACTGGAGTAATAGTAGTACCTTCTCCCATAGGACATCTAAATTTTAGTCACAAGGTTTTGAACCTGAGAACTCTATCATGTATGTGTTTTATCTTGTAGAACAGGCTTTAAATCAAGTCAGAATGTGGTTGGTTTGTACTATGACATTTATTCTACTAATGTACCAGGGGGCATGTCATGTTGGATTTAGAAATGAGTCAAATTGGTGATTATATTTCTTGCCTGCTAGCATGCTTAGGAGCACCAAGTATTCTGCAAGCTAGCCAGTAGCTTTCAAATCAATATCACCTTGACTTTTCCATTTTATTATGCAAGCCAAGAATGGTATTTTAGCAACAGACTTTTATTGTCAAGTTCTGAAAGGTTAAAAAAAAAGAATTAGTAAAAACCTGTAATATGGGCTGGTCCAGAGGAAGGGCCATCAGCAGTAGAACCAAGCGGACAGGGTCCAGGCAGACCTTGCGCCCACGACCACTGGCCATGCTGGCCAGCCAGGCTGCAAGCAGCAGAGGATTTACGGCCCCTTTCACCACACAGAAGCCATACCAGAACTCTGCCTCCCGCCAGTCAGTTACGAGGCCTCCATATTGGTTCTCGGTCGCCAGAGAAATCAGACTGAGGTACGCAAATATAACCCGAGACCAACATCGCGGGGGTCTAAGCCCGACGGGCGTTGGCCTGCACCCAGGCCCTGGGCTGATCGGGGGGGGGGGGGGGGGGACCAGGGGTGCAAACCCGGCCAGGAGGTTCTCCCCCTCCCTCCTCCCGCGCGCGCGCTCTCACCACCACCATTTTGCCTAAGGGAAGCCAGAGAGACCTAGCAGGCAAAACCAAACCTGCTAACAGGCATAGCCCGAGGCGGTCATAGCAGGGATCTCAGACGGTCAGGCCCTGGACTGCCCCCAGGTCCTGGGTTACTCGGTGGGCCATCTGTGTGCCGACCCGGCCAGGAGCTTGTTTGCCCAGGCCAGCGTGCACCGCCGCCATTTTGCCTATGGGAAGCCAGAGGGACCCAGCAGACAAAACCAAACCAGCTAACAGGCATAGCCTGAGGCGGACATAGCAGGGGTCTCAGACGGTCAGGCCCTGGACTGCCCCCAGGCCCTGGGCTGCTCGGTGGGCCATCTGTGTGCTGACCAGGCCAGGAGGTTGTTAGCCCAGCTGACTCTCCCAGCACTCTCAGGAAACGCGCACACGCCACCATCCTAGCCACCTGACAGACCCAATTAACACTCACAGCTGAGGGGAACTTTGCTCAGACATTGGCCTGCCAGGCTTTTGCCTAGACTCAGGGCCTGAGCAGCTAGGCTAGCCTTGTGTGCACCAACTCGGTTGGGAGTTCCGCTGCCCAGCAGAGAGATCAGCGCGCAGAAAAGGTCCCTACAGCATACAGCCTCAGCACTCCCTGAAGGAGCAAACGGGCACCTTCTGGCTCACAGACACAATCTGGGGCAAAGAACGCTAGGGCTGCAAGGGCACCCAAGAGGAGGAAAGTACATTAGCAATCTGCAACAGGGGAAACCCTGCCCTCCAGTGGTGCAGAAATAGCCCTAGAGCCTCTCAGGAGGCTGAAACACCAGCCAGAGACAAGACCAATTAGCTCCAGAGAACAAGATGGCAAAGGGCAAACGCAGGAACGCTACTAACAGAAATCTAGGCAATATGGCAGCATCTGAACCAAACTCTCCAACATCAGCAAGTCCTGGTTATGCCAACACACCAGAGAAACAAGATTTGGATTTAAAATCACTGTTCATGATGCTGCTAGAAGAACACAAAAAGGACATGAATGAATCTCTTAAAGAAATGCAGAGGAACATGAATAAGCTAGAAACCCTTATAATGGAAACACAAAAAACATTTAAAGAAATGCAGGAGAATAAGGCCCAAGAGATAGAAGCCAATAAAGAAGAAAGGCAAAAAAAACTTAAAGAAATGCAGGAGAACTTGAATCAACAGGCAGAAGTCATGAAAGAGGAAACACAAAAATCTCTTAAAGAATTACAGGAAAACACAGACAAAAAAAAAAAAATGATGGAACTGAGCGAAACCATCCTGGACCTAAAAACAGAAGTAGAAACAACTAAGAAATCACAAAGGGAGACAACTTTGGAGATAGAAAACCTTGAGAATAAATCAGGGGCCATAGATGCAAATATAAACAACAGAATACAAGAGATGGAAGAAAGAATCTCAGATGCCGAAGATACCATAGAAACCATTGACTCAACTGTCAAAGAAAATACAAAATGCAAAAAGCTTGTATCCCAGAACATCCAGGAAATCCAGGATACAATGAGAAGACCAAACCTAAGGATTATAGGTATAGATGAGAGTGAAGATTTACAACAGAAAGGGCCAGCAAATATCTTCAACAAAATTATGGAAGAAAACTTTCCTAACTTAAAGAGAGAGATGCCTATGAATATACAAGAAGCCTACAGAACTCCAAACAGACAGGACCTGAGCAGAAATACCTCCCGTCATATAATAATCAAAACCCCAAAAGCACTAAACAAAGAAAGAATATTAAAGGCAGTAAGAGAGAAAGGCCAAGTAACATATAAAGGAAGACCTATCAGAATCACACCAGACTTCTCACCAGAGACCATGAAAGCTGGAAGATCCTGGGCAGATCTCATGCAGACTCTAAGAGAACACAAATGTCAGCCAAGACTACTATATCCAGCAAAACTCTCATTCACCATAGATGGAGAAACCAAGATATTCCATGACAAAACCAAATTTACACAATATCTTTCCACAAACCCAGCTCTACAAAGAATAATAGGAGGAAAACTCCAATACAAGGAGGGAAACTACACCCTGGAAAAAGCAAGATAGTTACCTTCCTTCATCAAACCCAAAAGAAGATAACCACTCAAATATAAAAAGAACATCAAAAATGACAGGAAGTAATAATCACTATTCCCTAATATCTCTTAACATCAATGGTTTCAATTCCCCAATAAAAAGACAGAGACTAACAGACTGGATAAGGAAACAGGACCCTACAATTTGCTGTATACAGGAGACACACCTCAGTGTCAAAGATAAAAGCTACCTTAGAGTAAAAGGCTGGAAGACAATCTTACAAGCCAATGGTCACAGGAAACAAGCAGGAGTAGCCATTCTAATATCAGATAAAATTGACTTTCAACCTAAAGTCATCAAAAGAGACACAGAAGGACACTTCTGCTGGTCAAAGGAAAAATCCACCAAGAAGAACTTTCAATTTTGAACATCTATGCGCCAAATGCAAAGGCACCCTCATTCGTAAAAGAAACTTTACTAAAGCTCAAAGCACACATTGCACCTAACACAATAATTGTGGGGGACTTCAACACTCCACTTTCCTCAATGGACCTCAGGAAAACAGAAACTAAACAGAGACACAGTAAAACTAATTGAAGCTTTGGACCAATTGGATTTGACTGATATTTATAGAACATTTCACCCTAAAGCAAAAGAATATACCTTTTTCTCAGCACCTCATGGTACCTTCTCCAAAATCGACCATATAATTGGACACAAGGGAGACCTCAACAAATATAAGATGATCGAACTAATTCCATGCCTCCTATCAGATCACTATGGTGTAAGAGTGATTTTCAATAGCAACAAAAACAACAGAAAGCCCACATACACATGGAGGCTGAATAATACTCTACTCAATGACACCTTGACCAAAGAAGAAATAAAGAAAGAAATCAGAGACTTTTTAGAATTTAATGAAAATCAAGGCACAACATACCCAAATCTTTGGGACACAATGAAAGCAGTGCTAAGAGGTAAACTCATAGCCCTGAGTGCCTCCAAAAAGAAAATGGAGAGAGCATACACTAGCAGCTTAATGACACACCTGAAAGTCCTGGAACAAAAAGAAGCCAATTCACCCAGGAGGAGTAGAAGGCAGGAAATCATCAAACTCAGGGCTGAAATCAATCAATTGGAAACAAAGCGAACCGTACAAAGAATTAATGAATCCAGGAGCTGGTTCTTTGAGAAAATCAACAAGATAGATAAACCCTTAGCCAGACTGACCAAAGGGCACAGAGAAAGTATCCAAATTAACAAACTTAGAAATGAAAAGGGAGATATAACAACGGAAACTGAGGAAATCCAAAAATTCATCAGATCCTACTACAAGAGCCTGTACTCAACACAACTGGAGAATCTGGAGGAAATGGACAATTTCCTTGACAGATACCAAATACCAAAATTAAATCAGGACCAAATAGATCATCTAAACAGTCCCATAACGCCTAAAGAAATAGAAGGAGTCATAGAAAGTCTTCCAACCAAAAAAAGCACAGGACCAGATGGTTTCAATGCAGAATTCTATCAGACCTTCAAAGAAGAGTTAACACCAATACTCTCCAAACTATTCCACAAAATAGAAACAGAAGGAACACTACCAAATTCCTTCTACAAAGCGACAATTATGCTGATACCAAAGCCACACAAAGATCCAACAAAGAAAGAGAACTTCAGAACAATTTCCCTTATGAACATCGTTGCAAAAATACTCAATAAAATTCTTGCCAACCGAATCCAAGAACACATCAAAACGATCATCCACCATGATCAAGTAGGCTTTATCCCGGGAATGCAGGGTTGGTTTAATATACGAAAATCCATCAATGCAATCCACTACATAAACAAACTCAAAGAAAAAAACCACATGGTCATTTCATTGGATGCTGAAAAAGCATTTGACAAAATTCAGCATCCTTTCATGCTTAAAGTCTTGGAAAGAACGGGAATTCAAGGCCCATACCTAAACATAATAAAAGCAATATACAGCAAACCAGTAGCCAGCATCAAACTAAATGGAGAGAAACTTGAAGCAATCCCACTAAAATCAGGGACTAGACAGGGCTGCCCCCTCTCTCCTTATCTTTTCAATATTGTACTTGAGGTACTAGCTCGGGCAATTCGACAACATAAGGAGGTCAAAGGGATACAAATTGGAAATGAAGAAGTCAAACTATCATTATTTGCAGATGACATGATAGTCTACCTAAGTGACCCAATAAACTCCACTAGAGAACTCCTACAGCTGATAAACAACTTCAGCAAAGTGTCAGGTTATAAAATCAACTCAAGCAAATCAGTGGCCTTCCTATACTCAAAGGATAAGCAGGCTGAGAAAGAAATTAGGGAAATGACCCCCTTCATAATAGCCACAAACAGTATAAAGTATCTTGGGGTGACTCTTACCAAACATGTGAAAGATCTTTACGACAAGAACTTCAAGACTCTGAAGAAGGAAATGGAAGAAGACCTCAAAAAATGGGAAAACCTCCCATGCTCATGGATCGCCAGAATCAATATAGTTAAAATGGCCATTTTGCCAAAAGCAATATACAGATTCAATGCAATACCCATCAAAATCCCAACTCAATTCTTCACAGAGATAGAAAAAGCAATTAACAAATTCATCTGGAATAACAAAAAACCCAGGATAGCTAAAACTATTCTCAGCAACAAAAGAAATTCTGGGGGAATCAGTATCCCTGACCTCAAGCAATACTACAGAGCAATAGTGTTAAAAACTGCATGGTATTGGTACAGTGACAGGCAGGCAGATCAATGGAACAGGATTGAAGATCCAGAAATGAACCCACACACCTATGGCCACTTGATCCTCGACAAAGGGGCTGAAAACATCCAATGGAAAAAAGATAGCCTTTTCAACAAATGGTGCTGGTTCAACTGGAGGTCAGCATGCAGAAGAATGTGAATTGATCCATCTTTATCGCCTTGTACTAAGCTCAAATCCAAATGGATCAAGGACCTCCACATAAAGCCAGACACTCTGAAGGTAACAGAAAAGAAACTGGGGAAGACCCTTGAGGACATTGGTACAGGGAGAAAATTTCTGAACAGAACACCAATAGCGTATGCTCTAAGATCAAGAATTGACAAATGGGACCTCATAAAATTACAAAGTTTCTGTACGGCAAAGGACACCATCAAAAGGACAAATCGGCAACCAACAAATTGGGAAAAGATCTTCACCAATCCTACATCAGATAGACGGCTAATATCCAATATATATAAAGAACTTAAGAAGTTAGACTCCAGAAAACCAAACAACCCTATTAAAAAATGGGGTACAGAGTTAAACAGGGAATTCTCACCTGAAGAACTTCGGATGGCAGAGAAGCATCTTAAAAAATGCTCAACTTCATTAGCCATTAGGGAAATGCAAATCAAAACAACCCTGAGATTTCATCTTACACCAGTCAGAATGGCTAAGATTAAAAATTCAGGAGACAGCAGGTGTTGGAGAGGATGTGGAGAAAGAGGAACACTCCTCCACTGCTGGTGGGGTTGCAAATTGGTACAACCACTCTGGAAATCAGTCTGGTGGTTCCTCCGAAAACTGGGCACCTCACTTCCAGAAGATCCTGCTATACCACTCCTGGGCATATACCCAGAGGATTCCCCACCATGTAATAAGGATACATGCTCTACTATGTTCATAGCAGCCCTATTTATAATTGCCAGATGCTGGAAAAAACCCAGGTATCCCTCAACAGAAGAGTGGATGCAAAAAATGTGGTATATCTACACAATGGAGTACTATTCAGCCATTAGAAACAATGAATTCATGAAATTCTTAGGCAAATGGATGGAGCTAGAAAACATCATACTAAATGAGGTAACCCAGACTCAAAAGGTGACTCATGGTATGCACTCACTAATAAGTGGATATTAACCTAGAAAACTGGAATACCCCAAACATAATCCATACATCAAATGAGGTACAAGAAGAAAGGAGGAGTGGCCCCTTGTTCTAGAAAGACTCAGTGAAGAAGTATAGGGCAAAACCAGAACGGGGAAGTGGGAAGGGGTGGGGGGGAGGACAGGGGGAGAAAAAGGGGCTTATGGGACTTTCGGGGAGTGGGGGGCTAGAAAAGGGGAAATCATTTGAAATGTAAATAAAAAATATATCGAATAAAAAAAAGACAAAAAAAAAACCTGTAATATGGTAATTATGGTTAGTCAATGGCTAATGACTAGAGGGTCAGTCTCTAATAATTCCCAACAGGTCACCATTGCTGAAGACTACATTCACATAGCTAATTGAATAGCTTTGCTGATTCCTGCTTGAGGCCTTTATCCCTAAATTGAAGTCTCTTTGGTATGAGAAGGTACTCTGCAGGCTATGGAGAAAGAAATGTGGACACTGACTCAGCCACAAAACCCTCAACCTACAATCCATCATGCCATCAAGATATGCTGGGGAAATGATGACATAAAACTTGAGAGTGTGCCCAAGAAAACAAAACAAATTACATGAATTTAAGTTTAAAGTTGGGACATGAATTATAAAATAACCCAGCACATATTTCTTCTCTTGTATAATATGTTTTTAGTTATATAAAGCCACATTATAAATTTCAATCATTATAAAATCAAAACACCAAAGATCTTAGCAACACATTTATATGACTTATGTACTACAATGTCAAATATTCGATCAATATTTGATTCTTTTGCATAAAATATAAAGTAGTTAATCCTTCTGATCATTATGAACACATGTGTGGTCTTTAGGGAATATTCAATATCATCCATCTATAAAGTATCTTCCTTCATAGTGCATAATTGCAAAGTAAATTTTCATATTCATTATCAGTGAATACTCATTTTATAATTATATATGCCTAGGATGGCATATAAATGTAAGTAAAAGCAGCCATGAGTAAAAATGTTGAAGAAGCCCTCCCCTAAGGCAGTATAGCTTCTATCTAGTCTTGCTTAGAAAAAGTCTGCCCTAAAAAATGTCTCTCCCATAGATTTTTGAACTGTGAACTATGTTGAAAGGAGCTCTTGTAAAAAAAAAAAAACTGAGGAATTTCTGAATCTCTCCTCTTCAATGGTGCATGTACTTTTCGAATTCTAGGTGTACAGAACTTAGAACGTGGCAGTGTCTACATAACTAATAAAGTCAACAAGAGACAGGACAATCAAGGTGAACCTGAGTAACAAGCAATGATTAGTAACCAGAGAATGATCATATACATCCAGAATTTAGACATACAGGAGGATTCATGCACCTTATATGCTAGATATCATATTTGTTCTAACCCTCATTTTATGGTCTCCTTTGGCATCTTCTGCTGTACAGATACATTGTCCTGTGATGTCAGATCCAACTCATGGCATATCTCAACTACTGCTTCTTCCAAATTATTTTGCTTACTCACTATAAGTTCAAAACAAATACTATTGTGGTTTAGAATTTGAATTAGATTTGGAAAGTATTGCAAAATATATTTATGGGACACCAAAATGAAGAAGCTCTGAGTTGAGAACATGAAGAAACAAATACAAGTGTGTACTTGGGGAGGTCTCTGTTTGCACTTAAGGAGGACATATATCTACAAAAAGAAAGATCTTGTGGCCAACCCCATCCCACTACACCTCTTGCGGTAACAACTGTTGTCCACTGAAGCAAACTGCAGCTTTTCTTCTGCATCTACGCAAATAAGCTTTGCTAAGTTTACGCTAGCTGATTTGCTTTCATTCTCTTACTGCCATCAACCAAAATCACTTTCTTGTCATTGTATAAACTTTTACTTTGGCAATACTACACTAATTTGGAGTCAAAGCAATCTCTTGAGAAATGATTTTGATTGTGTACTTATATACAAAGCACACATGCTGATAGGCATATATTTTCCCCTTCATTTGTACTTTGATAGAGGGACCAGTTATAACTCAGACTCTATAAGAGTCAATCCTTCCCTTACACAAATTCAATAAATATCAATAACTGTCAATATATAAAATACAATAGTAAACAAAAGGGGGAAATACCAACTGTTTTTTAGTCCAATATTTAAAATCAGTGTAGCACTAAGAAGTTAACTTATTTAATTCATTAACAAACTGTCAAGAGGCCATATTTGTCCTACATTTTACCCACTAAAGGAGTTAAAATCAAAAGAGTTCATATAGTCTTTGAAAGGTTGTAGAACATGGAGATCTAAAGTTAAATGGACTTTTTTTTTTCAAATTACAAATTGTCTGCGGAATTTCTTCCAGAGAATCCTTAGGGAAGTTTTGTCTTGGGAGTAGAGAAAAATATAGTATCAATTTAAAAGTGATACTTTGAGTGGTAGACTATGGCTGTTTCTAAGAGACAGTACTTCAGTTTGGACAAGGCCTTGCAAGTAATAGAAACAGTAAAGATTCTCATATTTCATAGGAAACACACAATAGGACATAAACTGTTAGTTGCTGTCATTGTGCCCCAAGTAGGGAAAGACAAGCAAATGGATCCTGTATAGCTAATGCTTTGTGGTAATTTGTATTTCAAGATAGGTGATTTATTAAAGCTCATGAAATGTCTCTGATAATTGAGAGCCTTTTCTAAATGAAACACAGAAAACTATAAGCAAAACCTCACAATGCTATCATCAGTGCCAACATGCTTTGTCAACTGCAACAAAAAAATAAAGAAAAAATGCCTTATTGCTGTTCTATATGCTTTGTGACTGGAGATTCCTTTTTATTAAGAAAATGCAATCATATTTCAAATTTAGGTATTTAATGAGAAAGAGATAGCTTGGAAAAATATTTCTATACAACTTTTAATTTTGTTATTCATTCCACTCCAGACAGTCATAGATCATAGGCAGCCTTTTCATTATGGTTAGTCAATGCAACGATCCTCACATTAGGAAAGTAGACTATTTTCCATTTTAGTTTAAAGGAAGAGAAATAAACAATGAACCATAAAAATGATTTGGACAAAATTTTATGTGCAAGCCACTGTAGCTTGAAGAAGTCATTATGTAAAAATGACTACTTGATATTAATTAATTTGTGTTAGATTTTTAAAAGGATTTTTTATACTCCTGTATCTTCACAGAAATCGTGTTTATTGCTACTGCTACTTTCATTCTTTTGAATTAAAATTTCTTTCCATACAAGAAAAATGAGAAAACTAGTTGGTCTAACTTTTCTATATTTTGGTAATCTATAAAACTAATAAGACTATTTTATAAAGATAAAATATACGTATGAATAGAACTACTAGCTATAACATATTTATCATCAATTGACATTTAAATTCATCATGGCTTGGTGAGTATAGTAAATACTTTTTTGAAATTACCATATGTTTAGCTTAATTTTACGTTTAACGTTTTATTTTTGATAGTGGCCGATTTGTGAGTGGGTAAGTGTGCCAGAGTGCAGGTGTCCATGGGTGCCAGGGACCGTCTGATCACTCTTGGAAGGGTATTACAAGTGGTTGAACACTACACCACACGCTTACTGTGAACCAGACCTCTGGAATAATAGATTGCACATTCTCAGCCACTGAGCCACATATCTGGCTCCATTATGATTCATTTAAATCTTTATTTTTATACAATTCTCCTTTGATTTCTCCAATATGTCTGTTACAATTGCTTAACAATCAGATGTCAACAGTAAGATGAGCAAAGTTTGCCTCACATCCATTTTCGCTCTGTAGAAAATGATTGAAACAACTGCACTCAGTAGTAGACTGAGTCACACATTTGATAGGATCTGTGCTTGGCCAGGCACTGGTGAACATACAAAGAAATAAATCAATGACAGTCAACTTTTCTCTCACAGATTATGCAAGTAGTCTTTCACTAATCTATATTTCCAGCTTAAGTCATCTCTTTATTGAAAGGACTCCTTCATTATTCTCACAGTTTTAGCAATTACAAAAATAAGAGCTACACACACAAACACAGAGAGACCCTCATACAGTCTCTCTCTTTCTCTCTCTCTCTCTCTCTCTCTCTCTCTCTCTCTCTCCCTCCTCTCCTCTCCTCTCTTTCTCTCTCACAGAATCACATACAGAGAGAGACACAGAGAGTGAAACATATACAAGGATGCACAAAGACACACACACACACAGAGACACATATACACACACACACACTCAAACACAGACACACTGACATTCTTATAGCCACAGTCACATAGACACACAGAAAGAATCACATACAGAGACACAAACAGAGTGATACACATACACAGGCACACAAAGACACACACACACACACACACACATACACAGACAAACACACAGACACACACAGACAAGCACAGAGGCATAGAGAGAGACACACAAAGATACACACAGAGATTCACACAAAGATACAAACACACACATACACAGAAGCACAGAGACATACATGCACACAAACACACCCCGACACACACACACACACACACACACACACACACACACAATTTTCCTGTTTCAATTCAGTGCTGAGTCTGACCACTAGATGTCACCATGCTCCTTATAAGAGCAACCTGTTAGCTGGCTCACTGGAAAAAGAGTAATAAATACATAATTTATTAATTCAAAAGTCAACATTATCTGTGAGGAATTTAGAGACATTAAAATCCAATTAATGTGTTATTTACTGCGTAAAGCTGATTACACATGTGACACATGAAAATCAAGTCAAAATTAACATTCTTATTGTTAACGTTTGCTTTCTGAATTATTTCCCTTCGAATATCCAAGAAAATAATTATTTCTACAGCTTCCATTGTGGCGATGCTTCCAATGATAATATAAGACCATATCTTCCTATCAACTGTAAGAAGTATGTGAGACCATATTGTTATTATAGTGTATTTTACTTAATTTCTTTCATCTCTTCTATAATATTCTAATATGTTGTTTAATAACACACTGAGTTTAACACAAAAATAACTAAACAACATGCATTAGATCATTCATTAATTTTCTTCTTCACCTAAAATACATATTGAGAGAACCATGCCTTAGCATTGCTTCTACTCCTTAGGATGTATCATGAATGAAACAGAAGAGTCCAGTGCCTTGCACGGATGGAATATCATCCGAATGTGTAAAGCATTTATTTATTACAATACAACAGAAATGCTAAAGGAGCGAATTCTGTGTAACATAGCACATGCTATCTTTTTCAAAAGCTTTCAGGATACTTTTACACAGTTAGAACTTCCCATATGTAATACTCTGATCAAATGGCATATTTTTTGATGAGACTAAAGGATCTATTCAGAAAATGTGCTATATTTACACAATGAAGTATTACTTAGCTTTAAAAAAAAATCGCATCATAATATTTGCAGGCAGATGGATGGAGTTAAAAAAGAAAAAAAAATCCTCCTGATCAGTAACTCTGACCCAGAAAATCAAATATACTATATACTCATTTACAAGTGGATATTAGCTGTAAAATACAATCATGCTACAGGCCACAGACCCAGACAGCCTAAGTAAAAGGGAGAGAGCCTTAAGTAGGGGGATGCAAATGTCTCTCTAGGAAGGGGAAATAGAGTAGATTTCTAGAATGGGGTTGAGAACAGGAGGGATCAGATAATATGGGAGGGAGGAGGGAAAATACAAGGAGGGATGATTGGAATTGGGGACATTTCAGAGACAAGGTGGAAACCTAATGCAATACAAAGTCCATGTATTTTATGAGAGTAAACCCAGAAAAAATTTCCAGCAGTTGTGCACATGGAGTCCAGACATGCTATCTTATGTACCCAGCCAAGATCGAAGTTGAGAGGCCGAGACACCAACCCAGACACAAATCCCTGGACCTATAATTTGTTCTAATTGCAGAGTCATTATCAAAGAAACCAGAGATACTTTAACCAGAAAATGCTGAGAGCAGATGCATGGTCCCACAGCTAAACATTAGACATCACATCTATGGTGGTCTTGGAAGAAGATTTGGAAGAATCAGCTGGGTCAGGGACACCACAGGACAAAGGCCCACATTATCAATGGTATATATGAAACGGCTGAGTAATGCGGCATTCACGTTGGAACAGTGAGAGCCGGTGCTGTCCCTGACACTTTTCCCTACTTGTGAGATCCTTTTCCTCCTACTGGGTTGCCGTGCCCAAACATGATGTGATGGTGTATGACTGGTCTTCTTGTTGCTTGTTACGTGTTTTGTTGATATCCCTTGGAGGTCTGCTCTTTTCTGAGGGGAGGGACAGGGGGATGATGGATCTGGCAGAGAGGGAAGGTGGGGAGGAAAGGCTCCCGAAAATGGAGATAGAAGAATAATCAATGAGAGAGAAGAATAAAAACAAACAAAAACAAAACAATACAAACATAAAAGAATCCATTCAGAAAAATCGTGTGCCTTCCGATACTGTATTGACACAGTTTATGGGTTGTAAGCTTGCTACATTTTAATCCCTGTCACTTTATCCAGCTTTTGAGCTTCTAAAAACCCAAAAATATTTAAAATGTGATGGGTTAAAAACAGTCATAGTGGTGACGCAAAGAATGAAGAATTAGGACTGTTTAGATAGTCAAATTTGCTTCCGTAAAAGAAAACCGCCTCTGCAGCAGATGCTTGCAAACTACTGAATCTTCCTAATTCTGCATCTGCTGCTCACATTTTGTAAAGCAGCTCTGCAAAGAAAAACTCTTTCCTCTAAGGCAGTAAAATGTTCATGTCTCTTCTGGGTCTGACCTTGAGGGACACAAAGTTGATCAATGTATTGGCTTAGAACTTTCTGTTTGTAAAATACAGGGAAGAATGAAGAATGAAAATGATCCTTTTAAGGCACGTGAAAGATGCTATGCTATACAGTTTGGAAGAACAGGGATTTATAGCACTGAGCAGCACTCCTCTAATGTGATTTAATACAGTTATAATAATATAAAAGACACACACAGACATCACACACACACACACACACACACACACACATTCATTATACACACACCTGTTGTAGTTTAATGTTAAAAGAGTCTGGCTAGGATAGCCTTGAATCTCACCTGAAGCTAATCTGTTTACTATGTTTCTATAGAGAAATGTAAGACCACTTTTTTGAATTTAATGTTCTCTTTAAAGCAATTTACTTTTCTGTCTTCCTTTATTTGGTACTGACAGACTCCACTCTTTGTGATCTAAGCTATGAATATCCAGAAGCCTGTGTTATTGACTATTACTGTCCCATCCATTAAACGTGTCTATATTAGCTCAGGTAGCCACTGGGAGGTAGAAATCAAGTTGACTGGGGCCACTCCAATCACCAGATGAAAGCAAGCCAGTCCTTTCTGTGCTCTTGTGGCTTAGTGATTCCAGCTCAGTTTTTGCTTTTACACATGATGGGGGAAATACGCCAGTATGGATTTTCTTCTGTGCATTATAAACTAAAACTCTCCCTGTGGTGTTTGCTGCCTTAAAAATAAATAACGTCAACCCCACAAGACTCGAGGAAATTAAAGAGAGGCATGAATGCCCCTGCAATCACTTGCCCTTGTAAAATTGCTGGGTTTTCTCTTCATGGGCATGTACTAATTTTAAGGCCACACAGGTTTCCAGGACTCAGTTTATCAATCTAGGGTGATGCTTAATTGAACACAAAGCAAACAGGGAATATTTCATGTGATGTAGTTTCTCTAATTGTTTAGTAACTTCTATGTCTAATGATGCCCAGTGATGACGTTGATCAAATAAGCAACTAAAGCCTTTATAGTTTCTATTCAGAGGCTAATCACTCATATGTTACAATTAGTACTGATTTTCAGAGTACTGGAATATATTATGCAAATTTCCAACAAAATATTGGCAAACTAGTAACTTCTCTAATCTACTCATAGAAGATTAACAAGATATTTCGGACTGTAAACTTTTATGTTTATTAAACATGCAGATGAATAGGATCATCTGTAAATATTACTATATTTTTAATTCTCAATAGAACATGAAGTTATGTGTATGTGTGTGTGTGTGCGCCTGTGTGTGCGTGTGTGTGTTAGTGTGTGTGTTTGTGTGCCTGAGTGTGTGAGAGTGTGTGTATATGTATGTGTGCCTGAGTGTGTGTGAGTGTGTGTGTGTGTGTGTGTGTGTGTTAGTGAGAGAAAGAGTTAATGTGTGTGTGCACAATTACTCTGGGAGAATTTGTGCCCGTATTCCCATTAGTGGATGCCAGAGGAAACACCTGTTTACCCATCTTTCATCATCACTCTCTTCCTCATTCTGTATTACTTTGATAGTCTCAAGCCAATTCTAATGCTAGTCTGGTAGTCATCAGCCTTCAGTGATTCGACTATCATGGACTACTCCAGGGTCAATTTCAATGTCATATATGACATATGACAGTATTGAGATTTTCATGTGAGTGTTGGAATCTTAACTCTTGTCCTTATCTAATCAGTGTGTCCCGGGGATCAGAAAGAGAAACAGAGATAGAGAGTGAGAGGGAGAGAGAGAGACAATGATAAAGAGAGAACACAATCTATTGTCTAATAATAATTTCTGTTCTAAACAGTAGCTCAGTTCCTTAAGACTCAGAAAGCACTAAAGGATGTTCACCTGACCTCAGAAATTAAAAAAAAAATCAACTAAGGTAGTCCAAGATAATTGTAAGGTCCCTCTTTCCTAAAGATACAGAAGCAGTAAGACTGATGACTCCCCAGGAATTTTGGTATGAAGAGATACCAAAAGGTCAAAGAAAATATTAAACATTTATGTAACTGTATATATATATATATATATATATATATATATATACAGTTACATAAATATTTTAAAATTCAACAATGAGAATGTAAACATTTACTTATTTAATAATTGTAGTATTACTATTATTTTATATTTATTATTGCTATTATTAATATTATGACCATTATTTTACATTTTTAGAAGTGTTTGGAGAGAGAGGTCAGTGGTTAAGAGCATTTGCTGCTTTAGCAAAAGTCCTGCTTTTGTTTGTGGGAGCCACATGGCTGCTTACAACCATTTATAACTCCAATTTCAGAGGATGTAGTATCACCTACAGGGCTCAGAGAACATCAGGCCTGCAGACATTTCACTTACATACATGTAGACAGAACACCTTAACAAATAAAACATATAAATCGTTAAAAGCTTGGAGTATATTAGAAATAAGTAAGGTATGTATGTGTATAAAATACATATTGAGTTTTAATTTCTAAGCCAAACTACATAAATATAAATTATCAAGACAAATTTTAAAATATTAAAAGAATTCTAATCATATGACATACAAAATCATTGTCAAGAATGTTATAAAGCACACCAGATCTTGATTGAAGAATTAAGGAATTTTGAGACTGGGTAATACAGCCTAAGCTGTCTCATTTAAGCTTGTTCTTGGTACAAAATCCTTTAATCTTTTTTTAGAACTACTCAGTAGCACTTCAGTCAACATGGGAACTGGATACATCTCTTTCTTTCTCATTAATAAGAAACCCAGTTGCATTTCATTTCTAATGAACTTTCCTCCCCATATTAGGATGTAAACATAACCGAGAAACCCAACATTTAACCCTTTATCATTCATCTATGCAAACAGCTTCTTCTAAGTCTTCTAAGTGGCATACACTGAATTGTTCTCAAAAGTAACATTTGATAGCAGAATCTCCCCACATTCTCAAACACCTGAGGTCCACTGTTACAATTCAGTGTGTTCCTTGAGCCTTTCAGAATATACCCGGGTTGATTCTGGTTTCATTACTGACTGTTCAGTGAGGTTAGCACACCCATCCCAATAATGCTTGTGTTGTTAATATTTGATATTTGGATATCATTGTTTTTTTCTGATTTTGTAGAAGCTTTTGAGTAGATTCTGTGAATCTCAGAAATGGTATGAATTTCAAAGCTTTCCCTTTTCTCCAAGAACATGTGTTATAGTCTGGGATAACAGCTTGGGCGCTTTTCTTTACTGCCCTCCTTTGTAAGATCAGAGCAAGAAAGAATGAATCCGTATTTATTTTTTGCAAGAATACAGGACATGCAACTAACCCTTGGCACCTGTAGGCATAAACCGTACAATGGATGTACACTTGTGTCGGAGAGCAGGAAGTGCAGTACAGTGGGCCGTCACAAAAGATGAGTGCGCTGGGTCAGTACAGTCTGCACAGCTTGCCATTTCAAGCAGGCAGCGCTCAAGCTGTAATAACTCTACTGATGCTGCTGACAGCAACTTTGAAAGTTACGATTATGGTCTTTGTGTATGTTTCTTCTATGAACTCTGAAACATTGTTTAGCAGTTAGAACTGGACAAAGGTGAGGGTAACAGTTTATTTGTCCTCTCAAGTCCTGTCTGAATGCAGTCCTGTCTGAATGCTAATTTTTTACATTTTAAATTGGTTGTGAAGAGCACTGCTCAGTCATCAAGCACTTGCATACACAGGGACTTGGGTTCCATCTCAAGCATGCACACACAGACAAAAGAACAAGCAAAATCCTTGAGCTCTTAACCACTGTCTGTGCTCAGCTTGATCTCTGATGTGAATCCTCATACTATGTTTCAGTACTACTTTAGAAAAGAATATAAAAACAAGCATTTTTTATTTTTTCCTTCTAAATTTCACTATTGAATATAATAGGATTTCAAAACATTCACTTTTGTGGCTTATAGTTTATGATAAGTGTTTTACCTCAAATAATTTTTATACAGTTATTCTAAATGTGTTCTTTGTATTCATGCTCTACAGCGGGAACATATTCTCAGAATTTTCCATAGCAGAAAAACCTATGATATTTATAAATTCATATCAATATTTTTATTGCTACTTCTGGTATTTTGTGGTTGAGATAGCCTATTAGACTAATAATATAAAATAACATACAACAATGTTTGTGTTCTATAAGAGCATGACACAATTTCTTCTGACTTTAACTTATATTCTGTTCTACATGGCAAAGCTGAAACAAACCAAAGACAGAGGGAAAACTCAAAACAAGGAAAATAGGGCAAACACAGTGTTCCACATTCCTGGAGCAGCAGAGATTTGGGTTTCAAATTTTTCATGTTGTTAATGCATATTCTTCAGTACTTTATTTTAAGTGGAGATTAGCCCAAGATGATCATTTGACTGCAGGGAGCAGTCTATTTCAATTCATCTTCATATAGCCCAAGATGGCCCTGTGCAAAGCCTTGTTGAAGAAATAAGAAATATGGTGCTGGCTACTTTGCCGTGTCTGGGGAGGCTTACGTCATGGTTAACATCATTGGTTGACATCATTAAAGCACTGTCCAGTGCCCAAACCTTCCTTCATTACCACTCATACATCTGTATCCATTCATTCATCTAGGCAAGCTTGTGTTTTTGTGGTTTGTATTTTATACCTGAATATCAGGTTTAACATTGGTGTTTGAAATAATTTTTAAACCAAAGTATTGTATGAGTAAGTGTATGTGTTTTGTTTGTGTGAATGGTTTGAGATAAGTACGTATCATGTTTGCTCTTAATAAAGTCATCCATTTATTAAGTCAAAAAAAAAAAAAGAAAAAGAAAAAGAAGCGACAACTTAAAGTTCCCAATTAAAATCGAAATTAACTCAGAAGGAAAACTCTTTAACTGTTTTGTAAATGATTGTTTCAGTGCTGTTTAAGTAGATAGAGCCTTACTCATTCAGCAAAAGAATAAGATATTTAGTAAGCATCAGAATATGGTTTATAATAATACACTAGCATGTTGTTTCAGAAAACTATGTTGAAGTATTTTGCCATTAAAACTAAATACATTTCATTTTTCGATAACACATCATATATATGTGGCCAATATAAACAGATACTGTGTATGGATATACACAACAGCCATCTAATATACTAACAAATTCTATTATGAGAAATATTTGTACAAATTATTCATTGCAACTTAGCTGGTTCTTTTGCAATTACCCTTTTCTTTATACACCTACTTGCTAAGATATATGAGCATTAATCACAAATATATGTATATATATTTATTTAATATATTATTGCTAACAAATATTTTATTAATGTTAAAATAATAACTGAACACTTGCACACATACAGTGTCCCATAATCAGGTAAAGCCAGGCCAATAGAAACTTGAAAGGAAATTGAAAGCATACTTGTTTATCCCATTCTGAGTTTTTATTTTATTTCCTTGGAAGTGAATTATGAGTCCATTGATAGGATTTTGCTTAAAACGCAGAAGAAATGATTTCTGACATCTTGAGGTGGAGGATCTGAAGAGGCTTTAAATTATATTTTGTCATGAAAATACACATCTGTCATCTTCCTTTAGATGTTAGAATCTTTCATCTCGCTTGAAAGTTCAGATTGATCTGTGTCCTTTTTTTTTAATGTATGTCAGTCACTTTGATGTGTTGTGCATATTTGCTCATGAAGGTATACTGATACTGGCTGACCACAGCTAAGATGCAACTGAGTTTTATGTACTATCCTATGACACTGAGATGGTGTTGGCTTACCCTGGGAATCAGACTGTCCTACTTTCAGCTTTGGGAACCAGCCTCCAGCTTAATTATTGACTTAAGTAATTATATGACTTAAATTGTGCATATGAGGCTTACACAGAGATAATCATCTACCAGATATCGATGGGCTTTGGGCTTTACTTGGAAATAACTTGCAGGGAAGTTACAATGATGAACAGAATGTAGCATTTGTTAGAGCACGACAATGAATAAACTACGAAGTGGAGGGAATCGGAGGTTTGTTAATGACAGACTGCATGCTTGATGTGCTGAAGACAACTGTTAGACTCAAGAAAGGTTGTGGTGTTGTATGTTATCCCATAAATCACAATTGGTTTTATTAGTTATATGACTCATTTGTTAAGAGCATTCAGTGACTGCTCTTTCAGAGGTCCCATGTTCAATTCCCGGCAACGATGTAGTAGAATACTAAGTGTATGTTTATGCCTTTTCCAGTTTAAAAATACTTTTGCTGTATTATGTATGCCAGTGTACAACTGAGTCCGCACACTTAGTCATCACATAATCTATAAACATTCTAGCAAAATTATTCATGTAAGAAGATATTTTCCCTTTTCCAAATTAGTTTATTTAAGTGCAGATTAATCTTAAAATATCTAAATTCACATTTTGTTTTACATTTTGAGAAAAGCCATAGCATTGGATGCAGAGGTATCCCTTCAGATCTAGTGCCCTTTCTCTGAAAAGTAAAAAAATGTGTTTCCTTGCCATGCCTCACATTCTTAGTACATATGTTGCTTCATATATATATGCATATATGAAAACACACATATGTACACGCACACACACATGCACACATATAAGCAGATGAAGTAGGATGGCTTAAATTCTGGTCATGAAACAGGAGTAGATGCGATTTGAAATATAGCAAGATCAACACAGTAATTTTTCTAATTTTTCTCTCTTTTTAAATTTACAACAAATTTTAGACATATAGACATAAAAGATGCATTTACGGGATATAGAGATGCAAGACTCAAGGAAGTTGTTATTATTTCAAAGAAAATCTCTGAGTAGAAGGATATTACACATCGTTGTAGATGTCTACATGGCAGGTCCTGTGTTTTGCAATAAAGCACAGCAATGTAGAATGTGTTAATGAAGGCAGATGGTGCTCTGGGAAGGGAAGAAGGGAGAGAAAGGCCAGTTTATTGGTGATCCTTGGATAGCCCATCCTGTCTTTCTTTTCTTTTACTTATTTTTCTGTCATATTGTTCTAAATTGATTCCAGTTATTTATTTATTTTTATTGTTCATTTCACCCTCTAACCGACTTGACTTCCTCTGGGCTCACATTTGGAAGAAAACCTCTAGGAATAAAATGTTTGAATACAACCACATCACAATCTTATGCTAGAAGAAATGGATGACTAATTATCAAACAGATAAGGCATTTGTTGAAAAATCAGGATACATAACCACTTCAAGTCATTATGATACGCTGTCTTGATTTATACTCCTGAGGAAATCTGAATAATAACACTGCTCTTATTTATTTTACTGTCAAATAAACTAAATGTTCCTGAAATTATGCCCTCTATCATTCAATTTGAAAACTACATGTTTTCCAGTGGACAATTTGACTCCACTGATAACTGGGTGTTAGTTAATGTCCTGTGAATGGTTTTGCTGGTTGGCAAATGACAAAGTAAATGTCAGTGTTTGTCATTTGGCCACTGAGTCCCTTTGTTTAGAGCACAAAGAGGGAATGCAGAAGCATTGATTAGCAAATGTCCAGAAAGAGACCATAGCAACAGTCATTGAATAGTGTGATGCCAAGCTGACACTTGCACTGCTCATTTGCTAGGTTTACTGAGAATTATATTTTTGAACTCTGAGTTAAAAAGTGGAGACTAGGTATCTGAAGCTTTTTATATCAGCAGTACATGCGAACTTGCTAGGACCTATCTCAGTTTACACTGCTTTCATATTATGTTTGTGTCAACACTAACCCTATATACAAGAGCTATGTTTAGTAATAATTTTGCACTCTTTGACTTGGTTTTTGCCAATGTTTCTGAGTCATTTTATGAGAACTGTAACATTTAGAATATGTTACATCTTTATATTCTTATGTAGACATATTTGACTTCTCCTGAGGCTCAGGTTTTTAAACTGTGAAATCGGAGTACAGTATAAGAAATCTAATGCACAACTGCAAGAATTAATGAAATAGAATTCAGATCAACAAATACGTGCAGTAATGGAATGTCTGAATTTCTTGACAAATGTGGTTTTTGGTGTTACTGTTAGTTTTTCTTCTCTTATTATTGTTTCATCTGGCATACATTATATATTTTAAGACATACCAAAATTAATTGATCCTCAAATCTTACCCAATCCTTCTGAAACACAAATAAGGTTTCAAAAGAATGTGTGAAAATACATAGAACTCAGGGAAATGATTTTCATGCTTATGGATTATTGTCATTAGAGTCTAGACTACCTGGGAAATGGGCACATTTAAGGAAACAATTTTGACTTTGTTAGTTAATTGTAATAAGAAGTCCACTGTGCTTGGGACCATCCTCTCACTGGGATGCTGGGCTATAGAGTTCCACTAACTCTATAGAGCTATCTAACTAAGCAGCCTTTTGCATTTACTGTTGTTTGTTTCCAAGTGTAAACCATCAAGGTCCTACTGCTTTGACCTCCCAGAAGTGATAGACTGGACATAGAACTGCCAGTGAAAACAACCCCATTCTTCCTTAAGTTGCTATTTACAGAATATTTTATTGTAGGAACAGGGAAAGAAACCAAGACAATGGTTGCATCTCAAATGATCTAAATCTTTAAGTGAGCAACTTTTTATCTGTTGTTGTTGCTGTTACAGTTTTAATACATGGTAAGGTTTGTACATGAAATAACTGGCTGGAGCTTCAAGTGGTCCTGATGGCCCACGGATACTGTATTTTCACAGCTTCACAGCTTTAACAGTATATCTTATTAGCATTCCAGAGCAGGATTCAAAAACCTGTGAAATTGTGAGAATATTAAAAGATGTGATAGAGGAAGAAAAAAGCAACTAAGAAAAAAAAAGAAGATAAGCATTTCCTTCATACTTGTTCCCAGCTGGGATTACAGCTGCTTGATTCATACCATCTGGGGGTGCCTAATTAGAAATTACCTAGAATAGGCTTTTAAAGAAGTAATTTGAGAATAAACTTAACATCAGCCACAGTTCATCTCCCGGAGGGTGGGAGTTAAGGTTGCAGGAACGAATGGATCAATGAACAAAAGAAATATCCACTAGTCGCAGTGTTTGAACAGTGTTATCCTGAAAGAAGCAAAATGCCACTTGTTTGGACCAAACCTAATAAATCGCCCAGTGACTGATGAACCTTTAAAGTAGTAAGTAACAACACAATGAAAAAAGACTTGCAAATTAGACCATGAACAAGCTCATTACCGCATGGTGGTTTAAGTGCCTTTCCAGGTTAAAACCTAATTTTCAAAATACAATAATGCATCTATTGTGAAACAAACTCTTTCTTTTTCTCTGTCAAATCATTTGACTAATTATAATTAGATTTTTCTCCTTAAAGTCTTTGTTAGTCCCTTAGGAACAGACCTAAGGAGAAATAAAAGGTTTTGTTTCCTGTTTAACCTAATTATTAAAGATTTCATTAGCTGGTCAAGTTGATTTAGATTAGAAGGTGTCTTGGAGTTCTGTGAAAATCAGAATCATGCTGCTGATAAACAAATGTTTAACAAGTAAAATGTGGAATATGTGATTGAAGAAATCTGTTCTAACCCTTGACCTTTGTAAGCCATTCATTTGAATTGCTTCCATTCATATTCATTTGTCTATTGCCAGCTATGAGTTTTATAAAATAATATTAGTGTACTGTGAGGAAAGTGAAAGGAAAAATATCCTTTTTATTGTCATCACAATGGTGCTGATTTTTACCTAAACCATAAGCTGACTAAGAAAAACTACATTGCAAATCAGAATTCATGCAGAGGCAAGCTGAAAAATAAGAGAGGACTCTGAAAACTGCAGGAATAGTATTAATTCATTTCTCTCCCAACCTGCCAATTCAACCACAAACTTTTAAGATTTATCTATCACTACTTCCTTATTTAAAAATAAAATAAAATTGCTTTTTCAAATGGGAGGCACAAATCTGTACATGGGCAGTTAGATTAACATAAAATTATTGAAGCAAATGTGAACGAAGAATTTGGAGATATTGCTAATAAGTTAAACAATTAATAATCAATAATATTTCATATGCTCATGTACATTTTCCTTTTAAGACTAAGCCCAACAGAGTGATTTTTGTGAACTCTCATTTCCTTTTTTATTATCAAAATACAATTGTTACTTAAGGATTACTAAAGTCTTAAATACTAGAAAGCTAGATATATTGTGTAAATTTTAACCTAACATGAATGTGTCTGCCAAAATCAGTTTTTTTATTTTTGCACCTCCACCAGCTCCAGAGTTGCTATGTTTCTAAAAATGGTCCACAAGACAAAATTTTAATTCTTGATGATGATATCTAGTATCAGAATTTTATAGAATAGTCTTCAGTTTCAGGATGCGTAGAAAACAGTGAATATTAATCATTAGCAGTTTATCATCCATTGTCATCAACTCCCTCCACTAGAATAAGCAGAGAATTCCCTACTGACAAATATGACAGTTTAATATTTAGTTATTAATAACTAAGCATATTTAAAAATAAAATTCAGGTAGCATCTTATTTTTATCTCAATTTTGTAATTAAGGTTATTATTTCTTTTACTATAACTCATTTTAGAACTGAAAATAATCATTTTCTCTGTGTAAATATCAAAATTATATATGCACTTAATATACTATTGACTTAATGAGATTTGCACACAACAGAAATGATTATCCAATTGGTCTTTAAAGACATTGTTAGAGCAAAAAGCATGAAAGAGTTAGTCACATATTTATACTTCAAATGTAAATCAAACTTGTCACACTTCCAAATGACTAAGGACAGATTACATGGGTGTTTTAGAAATATTAAATGACCATCTTTAAAATCACACTTCACATAAACAAACTACATACTCCAGTTAATTCATTGCTCTCTTGAGTGTGAAATTTCTTTGGACTCAAGATTTATATTAATGACACAAGCAGATACTTACAGGTAAAAAGAAAGAATGTGTTAATCAAGAAATGAATTTGCAGTAGATATACTAGATGAATGGTTTTAAACCACAGCCATGTTCTGGAAAGACTCAGTGAAGCAGTATAAAAACCAGAACAGGGAAGTGGGAAGGGGTGGGTGGGAGAACAGGGGGAGGGAAGGGGGCTTATGGGACTTCGGGAAGTGGGGGGCTAGAAAAGGGGAAATCATTTGAAATGTAAATAAAAAATATATCAAATTTAAAAAAGAAAAAATGAAAAAAGAAAGAAAAAAACCCACAGCTTAAAGATAACAGATAGTTACAGACCAATGCACAAACATGAAGGTGAAGTTTACATATTCATAGAGTTGAATAGAGGAGGTGGAGAACCAGTAAGGCTGAAATTATTCATTTCCCAATTTTTCTTTGAACTCAGACTTGGCAGTGTGCAACGACATGAAACCTTTGTAATCAGACAGAAGATAAAACTCACAGAAAGCATGAGAAAGTCACTAAATCTTTTTCTATCTATGGATCCTAGGCACAGCTGCAAGATTTATCTGACAAAGGGGTTGCTTGAAAACAGCAAACTTTATCATTGGGTGTTTTTCTTTTGGAAGACACTATATCATATCAACTCTCTTAAGTTCAAACTTAAGACTCCATAATGCAGTAATACACAACCCCAAGCACTATATTTTGATTGGTAAATTCCACAAATTTACAAATAAGCTCACCCTCTTATTACTGTATCTCTGTATTGGTTTCAAAGTTCATAGACAAGTTCTTTTATCACTGGGCCTCATTTCTAAGGTAGAGGTCCAAACACCACTCACAATAAGGTATCCAATATCTATAGATGGTATATAACACTGTAGCAGCAACAAATACAACTCACAGGGGAAGAGTGATGGAAGAAAGTAAGTTTCCCTCCATTACTGTCATGGAAATCTTAGCAAAGAGGATACGCTTCAGTAGAATATAGACGAAGCCATGGTAACTGCTTGAGTAGAAATAATCACTTAAGCAAAAGAAAGTTAAAGCCCCAGCAAGTACACTAAGTACCCTGAGGATTACTGGGATGGGAGGAACGGTGTGAAGGTACAACAGAGGAAATTGACAGAAAAATTGATGTCGTGAGGGTCAGCTCTTAAAGTCACATATGATACAAGTGGAGGAATTTATTTTCACAAATAACAAGTGCTTTGTGCAGAAAAGTATTTTTTTTAAGATGGTAAAGAAATGTGTTACTAGTAAGTGCACATATCACCAAGGAAAAAAGAAGGACCATATCTGTGGTATAATTACAATGATCCAGATGATGATAATTTGAACCCAGGACAATGGTAGAAACTGAAGAATCAGCAAGAAAGAACAATAAAAAACTATGTCAGAATTTTAGTGCCAGTGATTCTGTATCAGGCTGTTCTTTGTGATATCTTTGTTAGAGTTCTATTGCTGTGAAGGGACTCCATGACCAAAGCAATGTTTATAAAGCAAAACGTAACTGGGGCTAGCCTACAGGTCAAAGGTCTAGTCTATTATTATCTTGACAGAAAAGACGGTGGCATACAATCAGACATGGAGCTGGAGGAGGAGCTGAGAGTTCCATATCTTGATCTGCAGGCAGCAGAAGTAAATGCCATACTTGGCTTATGTTGGGAATATTTATATATGAGACCTCAAAGCCCACCTCCACAGTGACATACTTCCTACAACAAAGGCTCATGTTCTCCAACCAGGCCTCCTAATATTACCAACCAATATGGGTCAAGTTTCAAACACATAGGACTATGGGGCCGTTCCCATTCAAACGTTGACATATATAATAAGGGATCAAGGGGCAATAGTTCCTGTCTTCAGCTAGGTACAAGATTTGACTTACTGTCACCTTTATCTATACATTCTTGTCCCATATATGGAGGATCAGGTTGAGTGGCTCTCTCTCTCTCTCTCTCTCTCTCTCTCTCTCTCTCTCTCTCTCTCTCTCTCCTCTCTCTATTGGTCTGTCTTTCTCAGACTTTCTGTCCTTAGTAAAACAGCAAACAAAAATGAATATAATAATGTGTTGTATTAGTTGATTTTGGCTTATTTACATACAGAGTAAGTGGAGAATTCTCTGCCTGATAGTTTACAGAACTCAGAAGACCTGAGGGTGAGTGCCTAACAGTCTGCCAGGACTTTAAATCTGGTAACTAAGAAGGTAGTCCCTGTTATGACACAGAGACAACAGGGACTAGTGACTATGTCAATTAGCTACAGAGAGTTTTACATTAACATGCACCAATGGCAGAAAACTGGTTCTATGCTGTTAGGACAAACTTCCTGGAAAATACATAGTGCAAATGTAATAATATAAATACAAGCTTTCCAGGAAATAAGGCAAATTATATTTCTGGTGTCTAGTACTTTGATTATGGTCCAAGATATAAAATAAAATGCAAATTCCAGAAAATCCTAAGTAGTTTATAATACAAAATATGATATACACTCTTTTCAAATTCTTCCCCTGAACTTCCTGCCCAATATTCTGGTTGTTATATATCAATTTTACTCCATAGTATTCATATATATCCATTGTACATAATTGAAAAGTTAATATTTATCAAAATTCAGCTGCTATTTTCTTTATTGGAATTCAGTAGCTGTCTACTCACACATTTGACTCCTTCTGAAATGACTGTCTCTCTAGTAATTGCTTCACATTTTACTTCTTGAACTTCTCACTCCATGACTCAAGAAAGGTCAATCTTTTGTCCCTATTACAGGGCATGACATGGCCTATGCTACCTAAGAGATACTAACAACATTTTAACAAATTTGCAAAAACCAGATCAGAAAGTGAACATCTCTCTCTCTCTCTCTCTCTCTCTCTCTCTCTCTCTCTCTCTCTCTCTCTCTCTCTCTCTGTGTGTGTGTGTGTGTGTGTGTATGCCTGTCTACATATATGTGTATGTGTATACTTGTCCTAACTCATTAATATTGCATGTGTGTAGCATGCAGAAAGATGTACCTAATTCCACCAGAGAAACTAACAAAAAAAAACCCTATAATCTAGACATTAGAAACAAATGTGTTCTAGCATTGGAGGGGAGTATCAGGACAGAGAAAGAGGAGAGAGGTGATTGGAGAATGAGTGAAGAGAAGAAGGTTTATGGGACATATGGGGAGGGGGGAACTGGGAAAGGGGAAAATCATTTGGAATGTAAACAAACAATATAGAAAATAAAAATATATAATTAAATAAAGATCTAGTAACTACAAAAAAAGAAACAAATGTGTTATGACTAAAATTGGGAGAAAATATTAAATAGTAAATGCCACACATTTATAATTCCTAAAATTTACCAGGAAATTAAATAAAACAATACACTAAAAAGGGAGGCCCTTTGTACCTCATTGTGCATTTATGTGAAGTATGTGACATATGCTCTCAGTCCTATTGTTAGAGGGAGAAATAAAAATGCAAACCACAGTATGTATGCATTGTACTCTACACCTCTCCATGGCTATACAGCATCCTTTTGGATATTGGGCCTCTGTGTTCTAGAAAAGTCAATGAAGTTCCTGAGAGAATTATTAACTTAGTAAAGTTCAGTTAGATTCTTCATCTCAATACTTTTCAGGGGACACCTATGATTTTGTTTTCCAAGTACTGATTCCATTTCACCATTTAGTTGATTATGGACTTAGACCAAGAAGGCAATAATTTATTCATGTCCTTAAAATTCTTCTTATTCACGAGGAAACAAAATAATTACAACTCCAGCAAGGCCTAGGAAGAATCAGTTTAGACAGATTCAGAGTGTAGAACTCAGAGGATACACAGATGTACACAACCACCCTTCATATATATAAATATCATGAAAGGAAATAATCTATCCTTCAAAATATACTATCAGAGATACAGTTGAAGAAATTGCTAGCTGTTAAAATTACAGATTGAGAATAGTTTCATATTTAAATACGTTGACTCATACTTAGCTGTTGATTTAGAACTATCAGATTCAGCCACTTTTTACTATTCAGAAGTTTTTGATTGACATGTGCTGTAGTTTGTCCTTTTATAAACATCTAACTGCACATTCATCCATCACAGGAGAAAGAAAATATGGGTCCCAATTTATCATAACTGTCAATTGTGTGATAACAGGACAGTTTCTTCTACATTTCTCCTGCATATCACATAAATTCTTCTCAAATTTTCCTTGGGCTCATCATAGAAAAGGGCTCTCTTGTTCTCACTATTTTCCATCTCTTTTTTTCCCTGAGAACAGGTTTGAAGAGAATATTTCATAGATTAGAAATTATTTGCAAATTGCCATTGGGAATATCTGCCCAATTGAAATGGGAGAAATACTCTGATATAGTTTTATATGGATTCAGAAATGCTTTTGTTCTCATACAAGCACAAAGAAATTATGAAAAGCGTATACAGAAACACAGTTTATATAATGAAGACAAAAAGTGTTATTCTCTCAAAGAGGCATGAAAATGATGTTTAGTAACTCAGGTCATGGAAGAGTAAGTTACATGTGCATTGATAAAGAAAAATTTAACTCTCATCTTTACTTTAAATAAAAATTAATTGAATAACAAATATGGCACATAGTTGACATTCTAGCAATATATAATATTCTGGAAAATTTTCGAAAATATAATATATAAAAATAGGAAAAATAATTGAGATTTGAGTTTTGCTGGTTTTGAACATTTCAAGTCTCAAATATTTAGAGCAAACTATTGAAGTTAATATGCTTTAAACTCAGATACTAAAATAAACTCTATAATTTTGTGTTCATGATAAACAAAATCTGATGAAGCATGCATTATTCCTTTTTATCTTTAAATTGTATTATTTATTTATTTTTGTGTGTATGTATGGGAGCAGGTGTGAACTTGCATATGTGCAAATGCATGTGCACGTATTTTTCCATAGAGACCAGAAGAAGTCATCTGATCCTAGATACTGGAGTTATAGGCAGTTGTGATTCATCCTATGTGGGTTCTGGGAAATTAAGATTGGTCCTCAGAAAGGACCTTTAACTGCTGAGCAATCTTTCCATCATCTGTCTCTTTTTTTCAGGTCATGGGAGACTTTTTTGTAGAGACTGTTCACTAAGTTAGCTTCCATGCTTACTGTACATAATTTGGTAGTAATAACCTAGGTTATCATTTTGCCTCATTCTTAGTGACATTTTTCTGCCACTAATACACCAACTGTACCAAGGTGTATTTTCCGCCCGATTATTGGTAAGTTTAAGCATATTTCTTTCTTTCTTTATTATATATTTTAGTTATTTACATTTTAAATCCTTGAAAGCATCTCTCAGATTAGAAAACACATGAAACCTCCTTTAGACTTTGACAGTCATCTTTAGGAGATTGAAAGTATGCTTTTGTTAAAACAGTGTTAATGTTTTGTCTAAATTGTTATCAAAATAAAATCACTGCTATTTGAGTTCATTTGGTACAAATGCAGGAATATGTCTAAATCATTTCCAAACACAAGCATCGTGTGGATTTCATTCCATCTAATTTAAAATGTTTGCAAGCATTTCAAAACACGATGTAGCACAACCACAGAGGTGGGTGGGGATGCTTGCTTTATGTCCCGATACTCTAACTTGGGACACACATGGTGGAGGAAGAAAATCATTCCCTAAATTTTGTTTTCCGGTGTCATGGCATAAATTGTACACCATGATTTCTTCACACACAATGAATGAATGCATGAATGAAGAAAGAAAGAAAGGAAGAAAGAAAGAAAGAAAGAAAGAAAGAAAGAAAGAAAGAAAGAAAGAAAGAAAGAGAGAGAGAGAGAATCACTTTCAAAAATGCATTAGGAATTGCATCATCATCTGTAAAAACACACACATGCCCTTGAGAATGAAAAATCTTTAAGACATGAGCAGTACTCACTGAACTCTAAATGTCTACACATGGTGATTTTTGTAAATACTGTATACCACTGATTTCCTAATAGAAAGTTAAAAAAATTTTCTAGGAACTCCAAAAGGAAGTATCATAGACATTTTCATATGTGTGCATCTCATTTGGATAATTTCTCTCTCCCTCTCACCAAACTTACCTTCTTCTCCCTCCCTTCCTCTGTTTCATACTCAATTTATATACATTTTGAGAAAAACCCAGAAAGTTAGAGATTTATCTGTGAATTATTCAAAAGGTATTTTTTTGCTTAAGACATACCATGTCCATAAGACAGTCAAAATCTCCCAAGTTTTGAAAGTCCCTTCCACTTCAAAAGGCACCAAATCTCTGAAATGAACTTTAGGGCACCTATTTTAGTATTTGCTGCTGCCTCCAAGCTAGCTCCAGGTTATTTTAGTTACTAGAAGCAGCACTAATTTTTAAAATCTTTCCATGACTATTTCATAGGTAAAATTTTGCAGACAGCAGACTCCAGGCAAAGGCAACTTTTTTAAGATGGCGAGAAAGACTTTTCAAGGAAAATAAGCTATCAAGGCATCACATGGAAATACACCTTGTTTAACAACTTTTACAACTAGTTAATGGTTTGTACTTTTAGTCTTTTATGAAAAGAGAAAAATGGAAATAATGATACATTTGAATGGTATGTATACTTAAATGCATAGACCCATGTATCATTTTATGGAAAATTCATCCTTGAATTATTTTTCAAGCCCAGATGTTTCAAATTATAATTATTTTGTCAAGTAGTATTTAAAACTGAATGTGGAAAATGTGACTGGTCATTCCCATTAAGCAATTCAATTTCAATCTGTTTAAATCTGCGTCAAAACTCAATCAGCAGTTGGGTAGTTAGATGTCACTGCAATCTAAGAACTTCATGAAGCAATTTGCTTTAGAACTTACTATATATTTAGTAGGCTGGCTGATGTTCTTTGATTTTACAGTGAGAGAGAAGTATCAAGTGAAAAGTCATATATGAGTAAGAGAATTCAATAGAAAATGTCATCAGCTGGAATCCAGCATGGAAAATGTAACCATTCTTAGATATTCAATGGCTAGATCTGTGCTAGTTTTATTTTCCTCTAATGTGGATTCTTTGTGAAAGTAAACCAAACAACCCTATTAAAAAATGGGGGTACAGAGTTAAACAAAGAATTCTCACCTGAAGAACTTCAGATGGCGGAGAAGCATCTTAAAAAATGCTCAACTTCATTAGTCATTAGGGAAATGCAAATCAAAACAACCCTGAGATTTCACCTTACACCAGTCAGAATGGCTAAGATTAAAAATTCAGGAGATTGCAGGTGTTGGAGAGGGTGTGGAGAAAGAGGAACACTCCTCCACTGCTGGTGGGGTTGCAAATTGGTACAACCACTCTGGAAATCAGTCTGGCGGTTCCTCCGAAAACTGGGCACCTCACTTCCAGAAGATCCTGCTATACCACTCCTGGGCATATACCCAGAGGATTCCCCACCATTTAATAAGGATACATGCTCTACTATGTTCATAGCAGCCCTATTTATAATCGCCAGATGCTGGAAAGAACCCAGGTATCCCTCAACAGAAGAGTGGATGCAAAAAATGTGGTATATCTACACAATGGAGTACTATTCAGCCATTAGAAACAATGAATTCATGAAATTCTTAGGCAAATGGATGGAGCTAGAGAACATCATACTAAGTGAGGTAACCCAGACTCAAAAGGTGAATCATGGTATGTACTCACTAATAAGTGGATATTAACCTAGAAACCTGGAATACCCCAAACATAATCTACACATCAAATGAGGTACAAGAAGAAAGGAAGAGTGGCCCCTTGTTCTGGAAAGACTCAATGAAGCAGTATTCGGCAAAACCAGAACGGGGAAGTGGGAAGGGGTGGGTGGGAGGACAGGGGGAGAGAAGGGCTTACGGGACTTTCTGGGAGTGGGGGGGGCTAGGAAAGGGGAAATCATTTGAAATGTAAATAAAAAATATATCGAATAAAAAAAAGAATGACAAAAGATAAATGTGTACTAATTGTCAACGTAGTAGACACGAAATAAACGTCAAAATCTACAACCCATCAGCTGTATAGTCCATATGTTAGCAAGCATGGAAGAAAAAAGAACATTTTTTAATGTAGAGGAGTAGGAGGACTGCTTACTGGCTTGCTGTGCACAGCTTGCTTAGCTTTCTGTCTTGTACCATCTAGGACACCAGCTGAAGCATTGGTTAATTGGGCCCAAACCCCTCCCCCCCCAGCAATCACAACAAAATCCTCCACAGGTTTCCCACAGGTGTGTTCCTATTTGAGGTTCCCTCTTCCAAATTAAGTCTGATTTATGTCAGGTTGATATAAGAATAAACAGCACAGAAATGGTTTATTCAAATTTGAAGGTGTGGTCCATGACTATAGGCATGTGCCAGTGGTAGGTGTTTGGAGCAGCCAGTCACACGATACTCACAGCGCTGAGTTTAGGGAAGTAAATGCATGCATGACCATTGCCCAGCTTTTGTATACCCAACTAAAACTTTCACCTATTTATATTGATGGAAGAACATCCTAGGAAGACTTGCTACATCTTTCTACATCAGCTAACTTTAGCCACTGCTCTGCTGATATGTTCAAAGGTCAACCCAGAATAGATATTAAATTAAATCTCACTTCCCAGGCTGTCATAAGATAGATTATGTTGGCAATCAAATCTCATTATCATGAGTAGATTTTTATACTACTTTAAAAGTTTCTTCAAATATAATGCATTACTAACATTATTTTAAAGCCAAAGTTAATTTTTTCCTAGGCAAAAACAAACAAAAATATTGTCACAATTCTTTTCAATTTTATTTTTTCGTGGATAAAAAAATACAATATCTGAAAATTTTGACAAACTAAAGATTAGAATTTTACCAAAGTCCCTTAAGAGAGCTGATGCATAGGAGTCACCTGAAATATCACCTTTACTTTGGTATTATGCCTAAGAAATAAGCTTCACCATTGAGATTTTTATGCTTTTACTAAACAATATAGTAAGTGAAGAATAATTTTAGATGATTTTTATTCTGTATTAAGCTACTTTTTGTCTTGTTGCTTTGTTTTGTTTTGTTTGGGCATCTCTAAGTATCTCTTTAGGCACCATTGGTTTACTTAGATCTTACCATATAGATAACACTTATAAATGCAGGATAAAGAGGCTCTGGCAGAGCCCAATAAATACAGAAGCAGATGCTCACAGTCAACCATTGGACTGAGCATGGGCTCCCTAATGGAGGAGTTAGAGAAAGGACTGAAGGAGCTGGAGTTTTCCAATCCCATAGGAAGAACAACAATATCAACCAAGCACATTCCCCAGAACTCCCAGGGACTAAACCACCAACTAAAGAGTACACATGGAGGGACCCATGGCTCTAGACTCATCAAGTAGCAGAGGATAACCTTGCCAGGCATCAATGGGAGGAGAGGCTTTTGGTCCTGTGAATGCTTAATGCCCCAGTGTACAGGGCATAGAAGCAGGGGGAGGGGAGATGGGATAGGGGTATCCAGGGGGGTAGCGAGAAAGGGGATACCATTTGAAATGTAAATAAAGAAACTATTCAATAAAAAATATAGAATAAGTCATTTTCAAAAAAATTGAAAATGAAGTCAACAAACTATTGACTGAAATGAAGTTATATGGAAGAGTAAACCAAAATTTTTCAGAAAAAAAATCTTTAATATATCCACCTCAATTTATGGAAAAGCAACAGTAATTAAGAACTATAAGCAATAAAGAAGTTATGATTAAACAAAATAAAATAATATATCTTTTATAGAAAAAAATTTAGGTTAGAGCTGATTTTTAATCTGAAACTAAAAATATCAAAATAAACCTAGGTGAGGTGACTGGAGAGATGGCTCACCAGTTTAGTCTTCTTACTGTGCATGCAGATACATATGTCTATTAATAGCAACCAATCTTGTGGTTCATAGCTACATGTAACTCCAGGTCTAGAGGCCACAAGGCCCTGTGCTGACCTAAAAAGCACCTACAATTATCTATCTATCTATATATATATATATATACATCATGTTTATATATATATATATATCAGCACACAGATATATGCATACACATATACATACAGGTGAATGTGTTCATGTGCTGGGTACGAACAAACATCCACATCCACATTCACATCCACATTCACATATGGGCATACATATACATAATTAAATCAAACAAATCTTAAAACCAGATAATACACTTGAGGTACCAAAATGAAATACCTACGAAATATGCCATTATAATTACTGTAAGTGTGCCTTCCTAATCCGTGGATCTCTTCCATAGTCAGGGAACTGATTTTTCTTTCTACTATTACAAACACTTTTCTAGGCTCAAAATTATTTTAGCTTGCATTGAATTTTGTTTAACAAATTTATAAAATTCTTTTAATTTTCCTACTCTTTGGTCTGTTTAGATAACTCTGATTTGTTATTCCTTGGAGATTGGTTTATGTCTTTCTTTTCCTTCATTTGAAATGCTTTGTATCTCTTTAACCCCTGAAAAATATTGTTACTAAACATAGAATTCAGAGTTCAGACTTTTTCTTTCAGGATGTCAAGCATATTTTACACTATTTCCTTCTGTTTTGCAATAAACTCTGCTGCTATTTATGTGACATTGCTCTTAATAGTAACAATGTTTATAAAGCAGGAGTTATAAAGAGAACCAATGGAAGTATGCTTTCTGAGCAGTGAGCACACATGCACACACACACACACACACACACACACACACACACACACACAGAGAGAGAGAGAGAGAGAGAGAGAGAGAGAGAGAGAGAGAGAGGAAAATGAATACATGTGAGCCTATAACAATATTTTATTGGCAACCAAATTTCAAGAGTGAAATATTGCAGGAATAATTCCCTTAATAAATGCCCATTGGTTTAAGTGTTTAGAGAAAAAAATGCTGGAAGAGTTATTTTCAATGTTCTCTTTAAATATATGAGTGGCATAATGTTTTTCATTCTTATGGTTCTGGATTATGCTTATTGTCTTAGTCTATGACAGATAAACCCCCATCACATACATTTATTTTATGTTGTAGGAATAATACTTCAGAGAATTTTTGATTTTATAAAGTAAACCAGGTTAAAAATGTGAAAATGCATTGTCAAATATGACTGATGTTAACATCAAGAGCTAGCATAAAGAAATGGAAAAAGATATAATTCTTCCATTTACTGTTTCACTTGGTGCCAATGAGTGATGATTGGTTTTGACGGCTAGTGTGTTTCAATGCATGGTTCTCAAATGGCATTACTATTTGGAATTTTTACATAGCCAGGACAAGTGTTCACTGAATATAGACCTTGAGGCCTTATAGCCCAGCCCTACCTTTTTATTCATTCTCTATTTCTAATTTGGATGCAACCTGAATAACCATTATATTGCTAAAGCTGCCAAATTATCTCCCCCATAAACTTCCTGGTATCACAAGTCCAAATACACCCTTCCTTTTCCAATTTCCTTTGTTATGTAGTTGGTTGCAGCAATAAGGACAGTAATTAATAGAGATTCTTGGTAATGTAAATATAATTATAGTTGTAGTAAAAAATGAGCACATGGAGACGTTAAGGTATAGAAGGTGCCAGAAGCACCATTGAAGCAAAGTGACACGCATCCACAGAGTAGAATCAGCACAAGAGAGAGGCTGCATTGAAGGACGGAGTGATGATAGATGATAGATAGATAGATAGATAGATAGATAGATAGATAGATAGACAGGTTATAGATAGTTGATAGATGATATATATATATATATATATATATATATATATATATATATATATATATACACAGACAGACAGACATACACTTTTATACGTGCATGCATGTATGCATACATACATATTGTGATGCTGTGTTTTTCTTTGTCAATTTCACTGGACTTAGATTCAAACTGGCTGTACAACTCTGTTTATATTGAGAGGGAATCTCTAGAGACTGAGGAGAAAGACATACTATGTGGGAAGTCCCATCTTGGTGATCGAGATCCAGGACTTAACAGAAAGGAGAAAGTGAGCTAAGATCCAACATCTATCTCTTTGCTTTCTTACTGCAGCCATAATGCTGCACACTCCTGACAGCATACACTCCTGCTTTGATGCCGTAATGTTCTTTCTAATTGTGATTCAACCCTTCACAGCACAAGTACCTTAGTTAAGTATATTGCTACTACATCAATAAGAATAATAACTAACACCACACATATATATACACACACACTATATATATGTATATATATGAATAGCTTAATCATTGCAGATATTACAGAAGTCTTATACTGCAATAGCATGTTGTTCAGATTTCAGGCATAAAAAACAGCAAATTGACTAGTGTAGGTACAGTTCTGATGCTACGATCCTGTTCCGCAACTGGTTCTTGATATATGAGTAAAGATAGCCATGGGCTAATAGCTAGGCTGAGGGATAGGCAGGACTTCCAGGTCCCTGGAGTCAAGCAGAGGGACTCAAGGAAGGAGAGACAGAATTTGCCAGGCTTCTGATGGAGAAAAGTTGACCAGCCGTGTAAGATCTCAGAACAGAGCAGTCACACAAGCTACTCACTCTACAGGTTTGTGATCAGGGGAGTATAGAAAATAAAGTTTAGGGCAGGTGAGAGGAGCAGAGCTATGAGTATTTTTAAGGGCATGATTGATAAGGGCATGCTTTTCCAAGCCAAAGATTGTAGCACCCAAGAATTGTCAAGAGGCAAGTTGAAAAGGAACAACTGTATGTGTGTGCCTTTTATCCATAGATTCAAGAGAAGCTGGGTGGTAGCTGGCAGCACTGTCACTTCATGGAGCTAAGTCAGGATAGCAAAAAGCTACATGCAACAGACCAGAAAGCCTAAGGAATCAACAACTTAATAATTCTAATAATTCTCATTCTCGAAACATAAATAGCTGAAAATATTAAAAGATACCAATTAAAGTTTACCTTTGTACTCTTTCAGCAGCAAGTCATTTTCCTCATGCAGTCTCAGGAATGATGTCAAGTAATAAACATTGCTCATAATAATAATCATAGCTCAGAGATAGAATTAATGACTATATTCACTGTGGCATTCCCATTACTACCCACTGATTGGCAACAAGATAGCTACTGAACTACACAACCGCGTTAAAAAAAAAAAAACAAAATCATTTTCATTTGTTTTCCTTTAAGATGTTCCTAAATATTATTTATTTATTGTGTGTAAAACCGTTTTTCCTGTTGTATTAGTGTGCTGTCTGCTTGTGTATATGGGCTTCTTATATTTTTTAATTAGTCTTGAGCATTCATTGAAATATCAGAGTACTTAATAATATTGAGTTATGCTTTCACATTTTTTCATTTTTATTTTATTTATATTATGTCTCTTTTTATTCTACCAGACTTTTGTGTATACATTATTCAAGTTTAGTGTTTTAAATGCAATCTCTGGAGGCAGGTTTGTGGGAAGAACAACCTAGAGGGAAAATAGAGAAGCAATAAATGATGTAATTGTATTATAATGTCATTTTTTTTCATTTAAGCAGGAAAAAATACTAATTCATAGCCAATAACTGCATCCCTCATAGGAGAGGAAGATTTCTACCCCCTATGAACCAAGGTAGAGTAACTTTATTTGTAAATTAAAAGATCGTTTTAAAAATATGATCATGGTTCTCTTCCTGATGTTGTCTTCTTATTAATAACAACATGCAATAAAAAAGGGGCCAAGTTAGTATCCTGAAGTGAGACTTCATTTTTAAATTCTCCATGTGGCTTTGAACTACCAGAGCATCTGTCAGCTCTTTTATATTATAAAGCAAGGGGGATTTTAAAACTGTAGAAACAACTGATGTATATCTGGAAGAGAGAGAAAGATCGGTTAATTGAATGGAGGGTTGGTTTCTCTCAGTGGCTTTCCTTCTCAGGGCACCATTTGATTGTTATTGTTTTTTTTTTTTTTTTGAGCAAACAGATTATCCACCATTAAGTATAAAATCAACAGGAGAATAACAGGGTTTTAAGAAAAGGCAGGAAAATTGGATGAGTGACATGTTTTGATTTGCTTGGGAAAATAGCTTGTCCCAGAAGTCAGAATGGAATTCATGATGTTGAGTAATGTTATAATGTTTTCCTTGTGAAGCACATATAGAAGAATTTGCTGGTGGATAGGAATACAGAGAAACAATTATAGTTATTGTATTATTTTCACTATTGATAGATTTTAACAATTTGTATAAGATTGTGTCTGTACCTCTCAGTTCTTTTGTCAAATCTCCCTCTTGTGCTATGTGTCCTTATGTCAAAATGCCCCAAAGAAGGCACTCTGACTCATTAGCTCTATCTCATATTAATTCTTACTCAAGAATGAACAACACCCAATCTCTCAGATACTGAACCACCAACCAGGTATCAACACATACACAGTAGAGGACTGCAGGGTCTGGGTTAAGTCAGAGAAGATGCACCCAACCCTCAAGAGACTGGAGGCTCCAGGGAGTTCAGAGGTTTGATGTGGTGGGGTTGGGGACATCCTCCTGGAGACAGGGGGATGGAGAAGAGATGTGGGATGTGGAACAGTTGGAGAGTGGACTTGGAGGTGAATAAAATCTATAGTGAAAAAAAAAAAGAAAGAACAGGGGGAGGGATGGGGGCTTATGGGACTTTCAGGGAGTGGGGAGCCAAAAAAAGGGGAAATCATTTGAAATGTAAATAAAGAATATATCGAATAAAAAAAAGGAAAAAAAGAAAAAAACACAAAGAAAAAGGAAAAAGGAAATAATAAAAATAAAAATAAAAAAATAAATAAAATAAAATAATTTTTAAATAAATACTTTTGATAACAATGTTTTCAATATGAATCATTTGATTGGCAAATTTCCAAAGGCAAGGAGCGATGAATCATAAATTTAGACTCCCACCAAATGCTTTTTGGTTTACTTAAATTCTACAGGCACTAAATATATTTTGAGGCCTTAACTCACTGAAGCACTTTAAGAACTTATCTTACTACACTGTTTTTATTAGGTGCAAGATTAACATAGTTTATAGTTTAACTGATGCTGCCTTTCCTTTTACTGCTTTTTTCATAAACAAATAGTGTTACAGATTTCTAAGTTATTTATAAAGTGGTAGACTATGATTGTTTCCAATTTTCTCCTTGTCTGAAATGCAAATAGTGTCACTTTTGAGTACTACACCCTATTCTTACATTTTGAAGATACTGTCTATGACACAGATTACACAATGCTAACACTAATGAGACTTATTTTACTTTTTCTGTTATTCATCCACTTGATTACGTATCAATGAGGAAACCAAAATGTGAATACAGATAAAAGATTTAGAAAAAAAATTGCCCTGCAATCTTAAAAATGTACATTTCGACCTTAAGAGTAGTAATGTTTCAGTTTGGATATAAAAGTTAAAATTATGTGCCCAGAGAGATAGCACATTTGGGAAAGTGTCTGCCTTTACAGAAGGAAAACCAGTGTTTTATGCTTAGAATCTACATTGAGAATTTCTGGCTGGATAATACAATGTGTAATGCCAGTCCCAAGGAAGCAAAGGCAGGCAGACAGATTGCAGGGATTCATTGGCCACACAGCTTAGCTTACTGATCGACAACAGGTTCAGGAATGTTGCTGATTTAAAGCAAAACAAAACAAAACAAAACAAAACTTGAATGATACCCAAGTAACTACTGATAGGGCTAGGCAGCAGGTGTTGACTAAGAACACATCAGTGGGCAGGTCTCACGTGGGAGGTTAATCTGGATGGGGATACACAGGCAGCCTCTGGGAGAAAGAGGAAGCAGGAGAGAGTGGGGACAGGGAGAACATGATTTGTATTGGGGGTGTGGTGCATACACGGGGGGACAATGGACAGGAGCAACCAGGTAGCCTCTTGAGTATCTAGAGATGACAAATCAAGTTCTCTCAGTCCCAGCTCTTGCCTGCTGGGTACCACAAAAGTTGGCGTAAAGATTCCTGATTGTAAATGAGTCACTTATGAGTTACTTTTAGCTGTCCATGGATATGCCTGATTGCTAAACTACAGTATGACTGTCATCTGGCTTACTCATATAGAATCCATGCACGAACCCTCCAACACACACACACACACACACACACACACACACACACTCAAATAAACACACAAAAACCTGCACATAGAAATAACATTTTCATACCTACACAAATTTACATGAGTCTGAAGAATTATTTTTACCAGACAATTAGAAACAGAAAAAAATTAAAATATTTACTACATACTTGCAGTGAATGAGTTGTTATAATAGCTCAGTCAACAATTCCATCAGGGAACAAGAGCAAAACTTTACTTTCCTACTGTGAATTAAGGCAGCATCTCTTTTAGGTTTTTTTTTTTTCTACTTCTTTTCCTTCTTTCTCCTCTTTGCCCTTTTCAGTTCCATCTTTATTTTTCTATGGAAATACTTATTGCCTGGTAATGATAAAGTGGTAGTATTATATCTTAGGTTCTCTGATGCTGTATCTTGCATAATAGAATATGTGCTTGTTACAACATTCTTTTAAAGGGCTAGATAATAAATATTTCAGTTCTCCTGAGTCTGATAGTCTCTGTTGTTTCTGATACAGAGCTAACATAGTCACAGATCATGACTGTAACTGTGTTCCGATGAGATCTGGTGAAAGGTTATATCTACCTCACTAGGTTTTATGTTAATAATGATACATTTTAATCATATTTTTCCTCCCTTGATACTCAAACACTGAGACTATTCTGTTTGAGTAATCTGATTGAGATTTGAATCTAATGGGGAGAACATAGTGTTTGGAAAGTAATTAGATCTTATCAAAATCACTGATTTTATGTGGTCACTAATTTGGCTTAATTTTGAATTCCTAAGATTTTTTTTTAACATGATCTCAATATCACATTCCATTTTTTGGTGAGAGATTTTTGAAGTGAAGGTATTTCTCGTATTAACAGTAATAAGTCTTTACATTTTGACATCATCTTCTATGTCTTTGCATTTCATATCTTTACCCCAAATAATTTCCAGAAAAGGATTTCAGGTGCTTGTCATATGTGGGTTAAGGATCTCATTAAGTTAATAGTTTTCCATTTGCCTTTGAGTCTGTTTACTCCGTGGGGGATGTTCACCTTGATGGATTAGAGTAATCCATCAGTTTCTGTTTTCTTGATGTTAGTTTCTTCAATGCTAATGCTAGCACATGCCTATTGCTATTCTTAGACACAGTTTATAATGAAAAACAAACATAAATGGCTTTAGAAACTAGAGCTGATTTCTATGTGGACTGTCTAGTCAAAGAATTTGAACCTCAGTCATCTTCTGTGGCCATTAGGGCTTTACATAGGTGCAGCCACTCTCCAGTGATCACTTACTCTAAAGCAGTAGACAATTGGGCCTAGGTAGCCTCCTGTCTGCTTTTGTATACAAAACATAAATAGAATACAGCAAATAAGAGAAAACAGCCCCACAGCTGGAAGGCAACTTTAAAGAAAAATGATGTTCATAGCTATCCTGCCAGTAGCTGGCAAAGCACTTTTTATAAAACATATTTAATGTTTATAGCCACTCAGAGGCTGGGGAAAGAGTAATACTTTGAAAATACATTTAATGTTTTTACCACACTGTGGCCGAGAAGCAACTCCTGCTAAAATATATTTAATGCTTAGAGTCATTTGGCAGTTTAGGGAAAAAGAAACTTCTTGTTAATTTTTAACATTTATTGCTGATCAGTGACTGAGAGAACGGCTACCACTGTGGCATGCTGTGTGCATAGGGACACATTGTGCTGCCAGTAAAACAATCCCTACATTTCTCTCAAGGCTACACAAAAACTGTCAATAGCATTACCTTTTCAATTGCACCACTAATAAGAAAGCAGATTTCAAACATAGGAATAAAATGTTCCTTTAACACACAGTCATAACATCCTATGGCCCTGGAAATAGCTCTGCCATGCAGTATGCTGAAGACACTTTACAGCTGACACAGGAGAGATCATCAGGCCCAGCTCAATTTCTGCAAATGTGTTAAGGCCACTCGACAGATTGTGAAGTGTAAGTATAATCTGATAATTGGTGTTTTCTACAAATCAACAGCTTGTCTCCACACATTAAGGTACAGGAGTCCTCTATACCAAAGGAAATGTAAATTGAAGTTAAAAAGTCTATTATGTTTTTAAATAAACATGGCTTAGATTACAGAAAGGGTAAAGGAAAAACATTGAGTTCTCTTTGTTGTAGGCATGGAGAACAAGCTGGCTGGAAAATAAACCTGAAAGGGAGAGAGCAACAGAGAGAGAGAGAGAGAGAGAGAGAGAGAGAGAGAGAGAGAGAGAGAGAGAGAGAGAGAGAGAGAGAGAGAGAGAGAGAGAGAGAGAAAATGAGAGAGAGAGAATGAGAGAGAGAGAGAATGGTAAATAGCCAGGAGTTCTGTAATTAACACCTTCTCTGTTAGTCTTCAGAAAATAAGCAAAAAATTATTAGTAGTACCATTCTTCATGTAAAAAATGTATTTTGCAGAGATGATCTAAGCTCTACACATATTTTTATTTCCTATTTCTAATAAACTTGAGAATAAAGTATTATTATTCCTTAGTTGTAATTGGGAAAATCAGAACACAACCAAGCTGTGTAATCTTTACAGATGCATACCTCTGGGGAATAGTGCAGGGATTCCTTAAAGCACAAAGAACATCTGACTCTAAACAGTTTAAATGCCAATACACTGTAGTATATAACAGGAGCTATAATGCAAAGAGAGGAAGAAAGAGGCTAAACTATGGACTGGACAGTTATGTTTATTCCCCATATAGAGCATATGGACCTAATCAGTGCAACAAAGAGACCGATTTGTAGTCCTCCATGCTGTGCATTGTTCTGCTTTTTTTTCAGCAGCTATAACGAAATACATTTTCTATCTTTCTCACCAATGTATCTTTGATGAACCTGGATTAGGATAGACTTATTAGAGCCTCAGATCCCCACAACTAAATTTTTGTCTCCTGTTGACACATAGAATTAAGTTTCCTGACTTAGGACACATGGTTTAAAAGGATGGCATATTGAGTGTTGTAGAAGATGCTAAATATATACAGCATGGCACGGAACAAGAAGGGGGCAACAGAGGCTAGATATTCAAATCCTTAGTCATCAGGAAAATGCAAATCCAAACAATGCTGAGATTTCACCTCATACCAGTCAGAATGGCTAAGATCAAAAACTCAGGAGAAAACAAGTGCTTGTGAGGATGTGGAGAAAGAGGAACACTCATCCCCTGCTGGTGGGATTGTAAGCTGGTACAACCACTCTAGTAATCAGTCTGGTGGTTCCGCAGAAAACTGGGCATGATGCTTGCGGAGGTCCTCTCTATACCTCTCCTGAGCATATACCCAGAGGATTCCCCAGCATGTAATTAGGACACATGTTTCACTATGTTCATACCAGCCCTATTTATAATATCCAGAAGCTAGAAAGAACCCAGATATCCCTCAATGGAGAAATGGATACAGAAAATGTATATTTACACTATGGAATACTACTCAGCTATTAAAAACAATGAATTCATGAAATTCGTAGGCAAGTGGGTGGAACTGGAGAATGTGATCCTGAGTGAGGCTACCCAATCACAAAAGAACACACATGATATGTACTCACTGATAAGCGGACATTAGCCCAGAACCTTGGAATGCCGAAGGGGATATCATTTGAAATGTAAATAAATAATATATCGATTTAAAAAATGGATGGCATATTGAGTGTTGTAGAAAAGTCTAAATATATTCAGCATGGCACAGAACAAGAAGGGGGCAACAGAGGCTAGATCACAGAGAAAAGACTGTGGAGAACTTCACTGGAAAGAGTTTGTATCATCAGGATTTTATGCTGGCATATCCCCTTCTCTCATTGAAGTCTGACCTCATTGTAACCATTAGAGTCATGCACTTCTGATGGAAAGTCTTAGATTGATGCAGCAGCAAGTCAGGGCTGGCAGTTTTAATGAGTATATTATCACCAATAAACCTTTGAACAGAGCTTACCTGTCAATGGCCAGCTTCAACACCACAAGGTAAAGTGAGGTGGGCTGATATGCAATCTGCCATTAACTATTCAGCAGACTTTTCTCTGGGGAATAAAGCTTGATTCACTAGGCCAGCACTCCTTGTTACCAGTGAGAAATTTTCTGGGCCCTTTTAACTTCAGTGTGGAAGCATTTTGTGCATAGAAAGAGCAAAGCTCCTATGAGCAGGCTCCAATGAGCTTCATAATATATATAATATATAATATATGATATATGATATATGATATATGATACATGATACATGATACATGATATATGATACATGATATATGATATAATATGTAATGTGGTGTAATGTGTAATGTGTAATATATAATATATAATATAATATGTAACGTGTAATGTGTAATGTGTAATGTGTAATGTATGATATATGATGTATGGTGTATGATGTATAATATATAATATATAATATATAATATATAATGTATAATGTATAATGTATAACGTATAACATATAACATATAACGTATAACGTATAACATATAACATATAACATATAATATATAATACATTATATATATTACATAATAAATAATACATAATACATAATACATGATACATGATACATGATACATGATATATGATATATGATATATAATGTATAATGTATGATATATAATATATAATATATAATACATAATACATAATACATGATACATGATATATGATATATGATATACGATATACGATATATGATATACGATATACGATATATGATATATGATATAATATGTAGTGTGTAATGTGTAATGTGTAATATATAATATATAATATAATATGTAATGTGTAATGTGTAATATATAATATAATATGTAATGTGTAATGTGTAATGTGTAATGTATAATGTATAATATATAATATATAATACATAATACATAATATATAATATAATATATGATATATGATATATGATATGATTGATATATGATATGTGATATGTGATATGTGATATGTGATATGTGATATGTGATATGTGATATGTGATATGTGATATGTGATATGTGATATGTGATATGTGATATATACACATACATACATGGTAGTTGGAGCAAATTCCAACAAGCTGACCCAGCACCTTTACTATCTCTCTTAGTCTTTTCATGCCATCTAATTCAAAGTTCACTATGTAAGAGAGAGAGAGAGAGAGACAGACATACCTCATAGCCACTGCCTACATATTCTCTAAAAACAATCACCAAGAAAACATATTCTTAAAACATTATACCATGATTCACCTTTTGAGTCTGGGTTACCAAGGTACAAGAAGAAAGGAGGAGTGGCCCTTGGTTCTGGAAAGACTCAGTGAAGCAGTATTCAGTAAAACCATATGGGGAAGTGGGAAGGGGTGGGTGGGAGGACAGGGGGAGAGAAGGGGGCTTATGGGACTTTCTGGGAGTGAGGGGGCTAGGAAAGGGGAAATCATTTGAAATGTAAATAAAAAAAATATATCGAATAAAAAATGTCAAAAAAACATTATACAAAAGCAATTTACAACAAGATTATAGATTATGTATTCTTATTTTGAAACTCATACATCAATTAACAATTCCCATTTATCTTTCTCTCTGCAAGTTTGTGTTAACCCCAAAGCAATGACTCTTTTATCATTGATTAACAAAGTTTAAGCCAGCCAGTCTATAATAGCAAGGTTTTTCCTATGATTAGTCAGTGACAATTTGTATTTATCAAGAAAGAAATCGTCATCGATTTTAAGTCTTGTGTTTGAGGACTTGTTTAGATAAATTTGCTAATCACCTATCTCTATTCTTATACTAATATTAATTATTTTCTGTTTGATTATAACCCGTTATTTTTTTTTCATGTTGCTCACAGAAATTTATGGCCACATTCCCTAGATCACAAAATCCAGGAACTCAGACCCAACCTAGAATGAATGCTTTCTTTCATCATTAATTTGTCTCAAGCCAATTTTTCTCTTCCAAGTACAATTATATACTTGTAACCCAAGAAAGCTTACTATACTCCTTTTTAACCTATCTAGCTCTAACTATTCTACAAGGGAAGGGAAACATTCTGTTTTTAACTCTAATATTATTATATGATTATGGCAAAACAACATAAACTCATCTTTTTAAATGATATATCAACTATTTAACCTTCCTAAAAGTATTTAATTCAAATCACAAATTCCATAAAATCATTCATTTACCCAAACAATATTATATTATGAAATATCATCTTCATGTTGATCTGAAGGAAAATTGCTAGATAGAATGAGCTATCACACAGAAGGTAATCACACCAGGCTATAGGCAGTGAGAGTTTCCCCCAAAATATGAGGAATATAGAAATGACAAACATGAGAAGGCACACCAGTAGTAAGAAGTAATCAGGGGACATGACCCTTCAGGGTACACACATTACAGCTGGGCAAAATTATGTGCCTGTGCCATGCTCAGGAAGCTCACTTATCCACTTCAGGACTGTATGTGCCTGCATGGCATCCGTCAAACACACTTAGCACATCTCCTTAGGGAGATGGCTCAATGTATTAACTGCTTGTCACTCAAGTACAATAATCAGAATTCAAATTCCAGAACCTGTGTAAAACCAAAAGTATACCATTTATAAAATACTTGTGTTTAAATAAAGAAATGAGACACAGAGACAGAAGGATGCCAGGAAGCTCGCGGATCAGATAGGCAAACCTACACAGTAGTAAAATAAAAGTCATTCTTGTATCAAACAGGTAGGTGGCAATGACTGACACCTGAGGATTTCCTATGACTTTTAGATGAGTCCAGTGGTATACTGGAATAGCACACATACCGCCCCCCCCAAATACATACAGACACACATATACATAGAGAGAGAAGAAGGGGAAGAGGAGTGAAGGAGAGGGAAATGGAGAGAGGGAGATAGAGAAAGACACAATACACAGATAGTTCATACTTTCTAAAACCATACAAACTGAAAATATCTTAAAAATCTTTGCCTAGGGAAAATTTTAACAAATTTTACCATAAAGAATTCCAAAAAAGTATTTTTAATTGAAAGAAGGTAGTTGCACATAAAATACATGTTAACCTATATTTAAAATATTAAATCTAATGTGTGAACAATAATAAAAATGGTATTGGTACCACCAATAAAGCTTGAATGGATTCTGAGCACTAGAATCTAAATTCCAGAGTTTAAATTTTTTATTTTGATTACATAAGACAAATACCTCAATAGTTATGAAAACAAACAAACAAGAAAGACATGATGCATTGTTGTCCTGAGCTTCTGAGAAGACTCGTGATAGTTTATATGATAAGAGAACATACTCATTGTATTATTTCTAGGTCATTCTCTTTATAGCACTTCCTTAACAATCAAACTATATCTATAGATCACTGTGTTGTTCAACAATCATCGGAGAAGCTTCCTCTATCAATAGAGGCTAATTACCCAAGATCCACGGCTATACAATCTGCAGAAAAGAAACTACCTTGGAGCGCTTAGTTCCAAATTAGATATCTTTATTACATCCTTCTCCTTACATCCTTCTGTTGGGAATAAGGGATTAATAATCGCAAAGCCTGGATTTGTGGGATTTTTGAGAACTGGCCTTTCCAGAAGCATGAAGCCTGATGCACATATGAATTAATTTACAGAGACTCTCAGCTTTCACAAGACTTGCACAAGCCCAAGAAAAAGAGAATCATAGCAGGGAAGAGAGTAAGTGAGCAGAAATACCCATCATTGGCCAAGAAGCTATAAATAAAAGATTGCTGAGGGGCGGCGGCGGCGGCGGCAGCAGCTGCAGCAGTGGCTGCTCCAGCTGAAGGGCCATCAGCAGTGGAACCAAGGCGTCACAGGGACCAGTTAGGCCCTGCGCCCACGACCACTGACCTTCGCTGACCAGCCGGACAGCAAGCAGCTGCAGTTGTGCGGCGCCTTTCCTGCACGGAGGCCACTTCAGAACTCGGCCTCCCACCAGTCAGGAGAGGAGGATCCATCTTGGTTCCGTACTCCAGGAATCGGACAGACTGAGGTACACAAACATAATCCGAGGCCAACACCGCGGTGGTCTGAGCCCGACGGGCGTTGGCCTGCACCCAGGCCCTGGGCGGGTCGGGGGGCCATCGGGGTGCCAACCCAACCAGGAGGTTTTTTGCCCAGGCCTGCGAGCGCGCCGCCGCCATTTTGCCTGCAGGACGACAGAGAGCTCAGGCGGGCAGACCTGTAACAGGCATAGCCTAAGGCTAACAAAGCGGGGGTCCAGGCCCCAAAAGGCACAGGACTGACCCCAAGAACTGGGCGGCTTGGTGGGCCATCTGTGAGTCAACCCGCCCAGGCGATTGTTAGCAAAGCAGACACTCCCGGCGCTTTCAGGGAGCGCGGGCGCACACGCCCGCCATCCTAGTCACCTGGCAAACCCAATTAACAGTCAAAGCCGTAGGGGAACTTTGCTCGGACCTTGGCCTCCCAGGCTTTTGCCTGGACTCAGGGACTGGGCGGCCAGGCTAACCTTGTGTGTGATAGCCCGGTTGGCAAATCGGCTGCCCAGCAGAGTGAGCGGAACTCAGGGGAGGTCACAGTAGCATACACCATCGGCACTCCCTGGGAGTGCACACAGGCTCCATCTGCTCCACAGACACAATCTGGGGCAAGGCCTCAGGCAGAAGCCCTTAGCTCTACTCTCTCCGCTTCCGGATCCAGATCAGTCTGGTCGGCAGTATTACATCTCCAAGTCCTGCAAGTGGCTAGCTGGGCTTCCGGGCGGCCAGCTGGGAGAAGTCAGTGTGCTCCAGTGAATCCAGCGGGCCCCAGCGGGGGCCTTCGGGTGCCTGCTTTGGGATCTGAACAGCCTGGGCAGCAGCACACTGTCTACAAGCAGTGCAGGAGGTAAGCTGTGCACCAGAGGCCAACTGGGAAGGGGCAGCTTGCACTGGTGAGTCCAGCACTGACAAGATAAACTAACACCAGTGAGATCTAGATGGCAAAAGGCAAACGCAGGAACGTCACTAACAGAAATCAAGGCAATATGGCAACATCTGAACCCAATTCTCCTCTACCAACATGTCCTGGATACCCCATCACACCAGTAAAACAAGATTTGGATTTAAAATCACTGGTCATGATGCTGGTACAGGAACACATGAAGGTCATACATAAAGAAATTCAGGAGACAATGGATCAAAAGGTAGAAGCCCTTGCAAGGGAAACACAAAAATCATTGAAAGAAATCCAGGAGAATACAAAAGCCAACAAGGAGGAAATGCAAAAAACACTTAAAGAAATACAGGAGAACTTTGCTCAACAGGCTGAGGTCATGAAAGACGAAACACAAAAATCTATTAAAGAAATACAGGAGAACTTTGGTCAACAGGCTGAGCTCATGAAAGAGAAAACACAAAAATCTCTTAAAGAATTACAGGAAAACACAAACATGCAAGTGAAGGAGCTAAGCAAAACCATCCAGGATCTAAAATCAGAAGTAGAAACAACTAAGAAAACTCAAAGGGAGACAACTTTGGAGATAGAAAGCCTTGGGAAGAAATCAGGGGACAGAGATACAAATATCAACAACAGAATACAAGAGATAGAAGAAAGAATCTCAGATGCTGAAGATTCCATAGAAACCATGGACTCAACAGTTAAAGAAAATGCAAAAAGCAAAAAGCTTGTAACCCAAAATATCCAGGAAATCCAGGACACAATGAGAAGACCAAACCTAAGGATTATAGGCATAGAGGAGAGTGAAGATTTACAACTTAAAGGGCCAGCAAATATCTTCAATAAAATTATGGAAGAAAACTTCCCTAACCTAAAGAGAGAGATGCCCATGAATATACAAGAAGCCTACAGAACTCCAAACAGACGACCAGAACAGAAATACTTCCCGTCACATAATAATCAAAACACCAAATGTTCTAAACAAAGAAAGAATACTAAAGGCAGTAAGAGAAAAAGGCCAAGTAACATATAAAGGAAGACCTATCAGAATCACAGCAGACTTTTCACCTGAGACTATGAAGGCTAGAAGGTCCTGGGCAGATCTCATGCAGACTCTAAGAGAACACAAATGCCAACCAAAACTACTATATCCAGCAAAACTCTCAATCACCATAGATGGAGAAACTAAGATATTTCATGACAAAACCAAGTTTACCCAATATCTATCCACAAACCCGGCCCTAAAAAGGATAATAGGAGGACAACACCAATACAAGGAGGGAAACTTCACCCTGGAAAAAGCAAGATAGTAACCTTTCATCAAACCCAAAAGAAGTTAAGCATTCAAATTTAAAAAATAACGTCAAAAATGATAGGAAGTAAAAATCACTATTCCTTAATATCTCTTAACATCAATGGACTTAATGCCCCAATAAAAAGACACAGACTAACTGAATGGATACGTAAACAGGACCCTACATTTTGCTGCTTACAGGAAACACACCTCAGGGTCAAAGACAAACACTACCTTAGAGTAAAAGGCTGGAAGACAATTTTACAAGCAAATGGTCTCAGGAAACAAGCTGGAGTAGCCATTTTAATATCAGATAAAATTGACTTTCAACCCAAAGTCATCAAAAGAGACCCTGAGGGACACTTCTTGCTGGTCAAAGGAAAAATACAAAAAGAAGAACTGTCAATCCTGAACATCTATGCCCCAAATGTAAGGGCACCCTCTTTTGTAAAAGAAACTTTATTAAAACTAAAAGCACACATTGCACCTAACACAATAATTGTGGGTGACTTCAACACTGCACTTTCCTCAATGGACCGATCAGGAAAACAGAAACTAAACAGGGACACAATGAAACTAATTGAAGCTTTGGACCAATTAGATTTAACAGATATATATAGAACATTCTATCCTAAAACAAAAGAATATACCTTTTTCTCAGCACCTCATGGTACCTTCTCCAAAATCGACCATATAATTGGTCACAAGACAGACCTCAACAAATATAAGAAGATCGAACTAATCCCATGCCTCCTATCTGATCACTATGGAGTAAAAGTGGTCTTCAATAGCAACAGAAACAACAGAAAGCCCACATACACGTGGAAACTGAACAATACTCTTCTCAATGATACCTTGGTCAAGGAAGAAATAAAGAAAGAAATTAAAGACTTTTTAGAACACAATGAAAATGAAAACACAACATACCCAAATCTATGGGACACAATGAAAGCAGTGCTAAGAGGAAAACTCATAGCCCTGAGTGCCTCCAAAAAGAAAATGGAGAGAGCATACATTACCAGCTTAATGACACACCTGAAAGCCCTGGAACAAAAAGAAGCTATTTCGCCCAGGAGGAGTAGAAGGCAGGAAATCATCAAACTCAGGGCCGAAATCAATCAAGTAGAAACAAAGAGAACCATACAAAAAATCAACAATACCAGGAGCTGGTTCTTTGAGAAAATCAACAAGATAGATAAACCCTTAGCCAGAATGACCAAAGGGCACAGAGAAAGTATCCAAATTAACAAACTTAGAAATGAAAAGGGAGATATAACAACGGAAACTGAGGAAATCCAAAAAATCATCAGATCCTACTACAAGAGCCTATACTCAACACAACTGGAGAATCTGGAGGAAATGGACAATTTCCTTGACAGATACCAAATACCAAAATTAAATCAGGACCAACTAGACCATCTAAACAGTCCCATAATGCCTAAAGAAATAGAAGGAGTCATAGAAAGTCTTCCAACCAAAAAAAGCACAGGACCAGATGGCTTCAGTGCAGAATTCTACCAGACCTTCAAAGAAGAGTTAACACCAATACTCTTCAAACTATTCCACAAAATAGAAACAGAAGGAACACTACCCAATTCCTTCTACGAAGCCACAATTACGCTGATACCAAAGCCACACAAAGATCCAACAAAGAAAGAGAACTTCAGACCAATTTCCCTTATGAACATCGATGCAAAAATACTCAATAAAATTCTTGCCAACCGAATCCAAGAACACATCAAAACGATCATCCACCATGATCAAGTAGGCTTTATCCCAGGAATGCAGGGTTGGTTCAATATACGGAAATCCATCAATACAATCCACTACATAAAAAAACTCAAAGAACAAAACCACATGGTCATTTCATTGGATGCTGAAAAAGCATTTGACAAAATTCAGCATCCCTTCATGCTTAAAGTCTTGGAGAGAACAGGAATTCAAGGCCCATACCTAAACATAGTAAAAGCAATATACAGCAAACCGGTAGCCAGCATCAAACTAAATGGAGAGAAACTTGAAGCAATCCCACTGAAATCAGGGACCAGACAAGGCTGCCCCCTTTCTCCTTATCTTTTCAATATTGTACTTGAGGTACTAGCTCGGGCAATTCGACAACATAAGGAGGTCAAAGGGATACAAATTGGAAAGGAAGAAGTCAAACTATCATTATTTGCAGACGACATGATCGTCTACCTAAGTGACCCAAAGAACTCCACTAGAGAGCTCCTACAGCTGATAAACAACTTCAGCAAAGTGGCAGGTTATAAAGTCAACTCAAGCAAATCAGTGGCCTTCCTATACTCAAAGGATAAGCAGGCTGAGAAAGAAATTAGGGAAATGACCCCCTTCACAATAGCCACAAACAGTATAAAGTATCTTGGGGTGACTCTTACCAAACATGTGAAAGATCTGTATGACAAGAACTTCAAGACTCTGAAGAAGGAAATGGAAGAAGACCTCAAAAAATGGGAAAACCTCCCATGCTCATGGATCGGCAGAATCAATATAGTTAAAATGGCCATTTTGCCTAAAGCACTATACAGATTCAATGCAATACCCATCAAAATCCCAACTCAATTCTTCACAGAGCTAGAAAGAGCAATTATCAAATTCATCTGGAACAACAAAAAACCCAGGATAGCTAAAACTATTCTCAGCAACAAAAGGAAATCTGGGGGAATCAGTATCCCTGACCTCAAGCAATACTACAGAGAAATAGTGTTAAAAACTGCATGGTATTGGTACAGTGACAGACAGGAGGATCAATGGAACAGGATTGAAGATCCAGAAATGAACCCACACACCTATGGCCACTTGATCCTCGACAAAGAGGCTGAAAACATCCAATGGAAAAAAGATAGCCTTTTCAACAAATGGTGCTGGTTCAACTGGAGGTCAGCATGCAGAAGAATGCGAATTGATCCATCCTTGTCTCCTTGTACTAAGCTCAAATCCAAATGGTTCAAGGACCTCCACATAAAGCCAGACACTCTGAAGCTAATAGAAAAAAAACTGGGGAAGACCCTTGAGGACATCGGTACAGGGAGAAAGTTTCTGAACAGAACACCAATAGCGTATGCTCTAAGAGCAAGAATTGACAAATGGGACCTCATAAAATTACAAAGTTTCTGTAAGGCAAAGGACACCATCAAGAGGACAAATCGGCAACCAACAAATTGGGAAAAGATCTTCACCAATCCTACATCAGATAGAGGGCTAATATCCAATATATATAAAGAACTCAAGAAGTTAGACTCCAGAAAACCAAACAACCCTATTAAAAAATGGGGTACAGAGTTAAACAAAGAATTCTCACCTGAAGAACTTCGGATGGCGGAGAAGCATCTTAAAAAATGCTCAACTTCATTAGTCATTAGGGAAATGCAAATCAAAACAACCCTAAGATTTCATCTTACACCAGTCAGAATGGCTAAGATTAAAAATTCAGGAGACAGCAGGTGTTGGAGAGGGTGTGGAGAAAGAGGAACACTCCTCCACTGCTGGTGGGGTTGCAAATTGGTACAACCACTCTGGAAATCAGTCTGGCAGTTCCTCCGAAAACTGGGCACCTTACTTCCAGAAGATCCTGCTATACCACTCCTGGGCATATACCCAGAAGACTCCCCACCATGTAATAAGGATACATGTTCTACTATGTTCATAGCAGCCCTATTTGTAATTGCCAGATGCTGGAAAGAACCCAGGTATCCCTCAACAGAAGAGTGGATGCAAAAAATGTGGTATATCTACACAATGGAGTACTATTCAGCCATTAGAAACAATGAATTCATGAAATTCTTAGGCAAATGGATGGAGCTAGAGAATATCATACTAAGTGAGGTAACCCAGACTCAAAAGGTGAATCATGGTATGCACTCACTAATAAGTGGATATTAACCTAGAAAACTTGAATACCCAAAACATAATCCACACATCAAATGAGGTACAAGAAGAAAGGAGGAGTGGCCCCTGGTTCTGGAAAGACTCAGTGAAACAGTATTCAGCAAAACCAGAACGGGGAAGTGGGAAGGGGTGGGTGGGAGGACAGGGGAAGAGAAGGGGGCTTGCGGGACTTTCGGGGAGTGGGGGGGCTAGAAAAGGGGAAATCATTTGAAATGTAAATAAATTATATCGAATAATAAAAAAAAAAGGAATTTAGAAAATAAATAAATAAATAAATAAATAAATAAATAAATAAACAACTGAATCAAAAAATGGGGTATAGAACTAAAAAGAAAATTCACAACATATGAATCTCAAATGGCTGAGAAGCACCTAAAGAAATGTTCACCCCCGCCAGGCGGTGGTGGCGCATGCCTTTAATCCCAACACTTGGACAGCAGAGACAGACAGATGGATTTCTGAGTTCGAGGCTAGCCTGGTCTATAGAGTGAGTTCCAGGACAGCCAGGGCTACATAGAGAAGCCCTGTCTCTAAAAAAAAAAAAAAAAAAAAAAAAAAAAAAAGATTGCTGTTCAAGAGAGAGAAATGGGTTTTGTTTAATGAAGTAATATTACGGCAGCCACAGTAAAGGACAGGACCTATGCCCTTCACTCAGAAAGGATTACTCAACACTAACAGATTCTATGCTTTTAGTTGCTGTTTTTATGACAAAGAAGTGAATTATCTAGAAATGTGAGGAGGACCTGGAAGGAGTTGGAATATAGGAAAGAATATTATAGAATGTGCTGTATGGAAGTCTTAATGAATAAGTGATAAAAAATGAAAACACAGAAAAATTTCACTGTGTTTTTCTTTCTAATGCCATGCCAAAAAAAACAAAACAAAACAATGAAAACAGAAGATAAAAATAGAAATGTATTTGTCATTTACCTTTGATAGGAAGCAATTTAATTTTCTGTAGCTTATTTATTTAAATGTATGTTAATATTATTTGTTTAGAAAGAACAAGAGAACAATACTACTCTGATACATTATAAACAGGAAGCCCAGTCATTTAATTATGCATTATATCTAAATACAATGTAATATAGATAGGACTAAATTTTTCTACAATTTTATCAGAAATATTTTCCACATAAATCTTCATTTCTATCATAAAATGTTTCTACTTTCTTTTTCAATTAATTTACCAATGTTTCTTATATCTATCACTTTGCTTTTTAATTTTCCATGAAAATTGTCAATTTTAACATGTTTTTCTGTATATCTCTTCTATTTTATCAGAATTATTTTCCATGTAAATCTTCAATTTTATCATAAAAAGTTTTTACTTCCTTTTCCAATGAAAGAACATGCTTTTCAAAAAAAGAAAAATATTATAATATATCTTCTAAACCTTTAGGACAGTCCTATAATATTGCATGCTAAATGTATGTTTTTCAAAAGGAATTTACTAGTGGCTCACCAGATAAAAAGTCAAAATAAAAAGCTATGATTAACTTTATTTTAAACTCACTTCTGTCTCCTTATTCATAGGAGTTACTAGGATTTCATGCAATTGGAAGAGGGTTTTGTGACAGATGAATATTAAGAGGGACAACTCTTTCCAGTGAGCTCATCTAATAACTGCTTAAGTAACGGTAAAACAAAGTCCTTAAATTCCGATTCATAATCAAAAGCTCCTAACAACAATGATAGGTAATTTAGTAAGCTTTCCAATAAGACTAAGCTAAGCGTGAGGAAGAGAATATGTGCTTGAATACACGTTTAAAATTGCAAAACTGTCTGCAGTCTTGAAGAAAGTAACTGAAAATACATGGTCCCCAGATGCATAATCATCAGATATTAAGGAGGGCACATTATCGTAATTCATTGTGCTGTTCATGGTCTTAAAGAATTAAGAGCACATCCATAAAGTACAAATTTGTCTCCAAGGAACTGGTGACTCTCTGGATCAAGAGGCAATTTCCTTAGGTCAAAGTAGAAGTAGTTTGTCTTTGAGCATGGTGCCATGGCAGATTGGATGTAGCAGAAGTTATTGCCCGAACAACCTTCCACTCAAACCATTTATAGAGTCAAGAGGACAATTTTCAATCTCAGGGTGTTAAGTGCATTATATTGCATTATGTCTGAAATATTAATTTTCTTGAAATTTCTACTTATCTTTTTAACATTTTCTGAACTTATATACATATAGTCCTTGGAGGAGTTCCTTCCTTTACTTCTCACTCTAGGTTTGGTGGGGCATTATTTTCTATATAAAATCCATTAGAATTAAATTCCCATTTGCATAATAAACTTTGTTTCAGTATTATGATATTTATTCAACTTATGCTATCAATACACTAGCTTATTTAGTATTTGTGATGTTTTATGAATTTCTTTTTATTATTAGTGTACACATTATATAAAATAATGACTTTGCTTATAACTATTCCATATATATTAGCTTATAACTATTCCATATATATATACATATTCTACAATTTTATATGTATTATATATATAACTCAGTTTAGTGGTTTTTCTTTTATTTATTTTTCTCCACTTACAGTCATTGGTAAAAATGTTTTTGCTCTGAGAACCTAAATATATGTATCTACTATGGAGAAATTGATATGTATTAGAGCAAAGGCTATATTTTTAATTAGCTACACAAAGTGCAATCAGTTCCAGTCCAGAAATTTTAACATTACATGAAACAGAAGTTTTGGATCAAATGGATTTAATCAGTATCTACAGAACGTTCATCCTAAATCCAAAGAATATACTGACTTCTCAGAACCTCTTGGTACCTTCTCCAAAATTGACCATATAATTGGTCTCAAAAAAGATGTAAACAGATAAAAGAAGACTGAAATAATTCCATGCCTCCTATAAGATCACTATGGAGTAAGGGTAGTCTTCAATAGCAACAAAACAACAGAAAACCCACATACACATAGAAGCTAAACAACACTCTACTCAATGACAGCTTGGTCAAGGAAGAAATAAGGAAAGAAATGAAAGACTTTTTGAATTCTGAAAATGAATGCACAACATACCCAAATTTATGGAACACAATGAAAGCAGTGCTAAGAGGAAAACTCATAGCTCTGAGTGCCTCCAAAAAAAAGCTGGAGAGAACATACACTAGCAGAATAACAGCATACCTGAAAGTTCTAGAACAGAAAGAAGCTAATACACCCAAGAGGATTAGAAGGCAGGAAATCATCAAACCCAGGGCTGAAATCAACCAAGTAGAAACAAATAGAACTATAGAAAGAATCAACAAAAGCAGGAACTAGTTCTTTGAGAAAATCAACAAGATAGATAAACCCTTAGCCAGACTAATGAGATGGCACAAAGATAGTACCCAAATTAACAAAACCAGAAATTAAAAGGGAGATATAACAGCAGAAACTGAGGAAATTCAAACAATCATCAATCCTACTACAAAAGCCTATACTCAACAAAAGTGGAAAATCTGGATGAAATGGACAATTTCCTGACAGATACCAAATACCAAAGTTAAATTAGGATCAGATAGACCATCTAAAAGGTCCCACAACCCCTAAAGGAATAGAAGGGGTCATAGAAAGTCTCCCAACCAAAAAAAGCCCAGGACAAGATGATTTTAGTGCAGAATTCTACAAACTTTCAAAGAAAACCTAACACCAATACTCATCAAGCTATTATACAAAATAGAAGCAGAAGGAACACTACCCAACTTGTTCTGTGAATCCACAATTATGTTGATACCAAAACACACAAAGATCCAACAAAGAAAGAGAAATTCAGACCAATTTCCCTTATGAATATCAATGCAAAAATACTCAATAAATTCAACCGAATCCTACCGTCTTGGCTCCTGTGACCAATCAGCCAGCTCAGCCAGGTATGCAGGGAACAACAGAAAGATTGCTCGGGACACAGTCCACCTGGGTTCTTTCTGTATATATGAGCTGGGCAGCTCTACAGCTGTCTGGGCAAGTATCCTGCAAGGGAGCATCTGACCTGCAGGTAGTCCTATGATTAGAGGGAGCCTGCGATCTGAGGTCGGCACCATCTTGGCTCCTGTGACCAAGCAGCCAGCTTAGCCAGCATCAGCAAGAGCTTCTTAACTGTCAAAGGTGCTGCCCTTTTTCTACCACAAGGTAATGGCTCATCTACACCAAGAATCAGCCACAGACACAACAAGCATGCAGGCGATCTCCAACAGCATCTTCAAGCAATGTTCATATTACTCCACCCAGAAGACAACATAAGGCTGCCACCTTCAACCATTTGCACCAGAGATCCTGGAGACTCCACAGCCTTCTGTTCATAGCTCACCAGGAGAGAGTGATCTCCCAGCAGCACTTTCACTTCTGAGCACAGAGGTGAGATCTCCACCTTCTCTCTGGAGGGCACTCAGCTGGGAGCACACAGGGCCTAAGATCAGTGGAGCAGCTGGGACAGAAGTCTTCCTACTGCCATTTGCACCAGGTATCCAGAGACTCCACAGTCTTCTGTACATAGCCCACCAGGACAGAGTGATCTCCCAGTAGTGCTATCACTTCTGAGTGCACAGGTGAGATCTCCACCTACTCCCTGGAGGAGACCAGCACACAGGGCCTAAGATCAGTGAAGCAGCTGTGATGAAATCTTCCCACTGTCATTTGCACCAAGGAGCTGGGAAACTTCCAGTCTTCTGTGCATAGCCCACCAGGACAGAGAGATCTCCCAGCAGTGCTTTCACTTTTGAGCTCAGAGGAGTAAGAACACAGGCTTACAGGCCCACAAGATGAATAAACTCCAGCCAGATACAAAAGCACCAGATGGTGAAAGGCAAGCACACTACCAACAGAAACCAAGGCCATATGGCAACAATAGAACCCAGTTCTCCCACCACAGCAAGTCCCGGATACCTCAACACACCAGAAAAGCAAGAGTTGGATTGAAAATCGTATCTCATGTTGCTGATAGAGGGCTTCAAGAAAGACGAATATAACTCCCTTAAAGAAATACAGGAGAACATCAGTCAACAGGTAAAGCCCTTAAAGAAGAAACACAAAAATACCTTAAAGAAATAGAGGAGATCATGGGTCAACAGGCAGAAGCCATTAAAGAAGAAACAAAAAAAATCTCTTAAAGAATTATAGGAAAACATAAACAATCAAGTGAAGGAACTGAATAAAACCATCTAGGATCTAAAAGTGGAAGTAGAAACAATAAATAAATCACAAAGGGAGATATCTCTGGATATAGAAAACCTTGGACAGAATTCAGGAGTCACAGATGCAAGGATCAACAACAGAATACAAGAGATCAAGAAAGAACCTCAGGTGCTGAAGATGCCATAGAAAACACTGACTCAATAGTCAAAGAAAATGCAAAATGCATAAAGCTGGTAACTCAAAACATCCAGGAAATCCAGGATAAAATGAGAAGGCCAAACCTAGGGATTGTAGCTTTAGACAAGAGCTAGGATTTACATCTTAATGGCTCAGTAAATATCTTCAACAAAATTGTAGAAGAAAACTTCCATAACCTAGAGAAAGAGATGCCCATGAACATAAAAGAGAAGCCTTCAGAACACCACGCAGACTGGACCAGAACAGAAATTATGTCCTCCTGGCACATAATAATCAAAACACCAAATTCACTAAACAAAGAATATTAAAAGCAGTAAGGGAAAAGGGGCAAGTAACTTATAATGGAAGAATTATCAGAATCACACCAGACTTCTAACTAGAAACAATGAAAGCTAGAAGATCCTGGGCAGACCTCATACAGACCCTAAGTGAACACAAATGCCAGCCCAGGCAACTATACCCAGCAAAAAAAAAAAAATCATCATAGATGGAGAAACCAAGATATTCCATGATAAAACCAAATTTACACAATATCTGTCCACAAATGCAGCCCTACAAAGAATAATTGATGGAAAATGCCATCACAAGAAGGGAAACTATTCCCTAGAAAAAGCAAGAAAGTAATTTGCTTCCAACAAACCCAAGAGAAGATACCCACACAAACATAAAAATAACAACAAAAATAACAGGAAGCAAAAATTACTATTCTCTAATATCTCTTAACAACAATAGACTCAACTCCCTAGTAAAAAGAGATAGACTAACGAAATATTTTTCATGTAAATCTTCAATTTTATCAGAAAATGTTTGTAATTCCCTTTTCAATTAATTTAGTAATGTTTTTATGTCTACCATTTTATCTGCATTATTTTTCACAATAATCTCCAAATTTATTATGTCTTTCTATATACTTCCTCTATTTTATCAGAAATGCTTTCAATGTAAATCTTTAATTTTATCACAAATGTTTCTAGTTCCACCTTCAATTAATTTAGAAAGAGTTTTTATATCTACCATTTTGTATGTAAAATTTTCATGAAATAGTCAATTTTAACATGTTTGTCTATTTATTTCTTGAATTTTACTAGAAATATTTTCCATGTAAATCTTCAATGTTTTATGAAAATGTTTATAACTCCACCTTCAATCAACTTAGAATTATCTTTATGCCTTTCATTTTACCTCTATAATTTCCATGATAATCTTTAATTTTATCATGTTTTTCTATACATTTCTTTAATTTTATCAGAATATTTTCTATATAAATTTTCAAGTTTATCAGAACATGTTTATAATTCCACTTTCAATCAACTTAGGAAAACTTTTATAACTACCATCATTATATCTATATAAAAATTTCCATGATAATCTTCAATTCTAACATGTTTTTCTACAGTTTTCTGCAATTTTATCAGAAATATTTTCCAGGTAAATCTTCAATTCTATCATAAAATGTTTCTATCCCATATTTCAATTAATTTAGCTATGTTTTACATGTCTACCACTTTACTCTTTAATTTTCAATGAAAATTGTCAATTTTAATGTGTTTATCTGAAATATTTTCCATTTAAATCTTCAATTTTATCATAAAGTATTTTTACTTCCCTTTTCAATAAATAAAAAAAAATTTAAAAAAGCAACCGAATCCAAGAACACATCAAAACGATAATTTACCATAATCAAGTAGGCTTTGTCCAAGGGATACAGGGATGGTTCAATATAAGGAAATACATCATTATAATTTATAACATAAACAAACTCAAACAAAAACCTACATGGTTATTTCATTAGATGCTGAAAAAGCATTTGACAAAATTTAACATCCTATCATGTTAAAAGTCTTGGAAAGAACAGAAAGTCAAGGCCCATACCTAAATGTAATAAAAGCAATATAGAGCAAACCAATAGCCAACATCAAATTAAATGGAGAGAAACTTGAAGCAATACCACTAAATCAGGGATTAGATAAGGCTGCCCTCTCTCTTCATATTTATTCAATATAGCACTTGAAGTTCTAGCTACAGCAATTAGGCAACAAAAGGAGGTCAAAGATAAAAATTGGAAAGGAAGAAGTCAAATTATCACTATTTGCAGATGATATAATAGTATATCTAAGTGACCAAAAAAAACTCCACTAGAGAACTCCTACAGCTGATAAACAACTTCAGCAAAGTGGCTGGATATAAAATTAACTCAAACAAATCAGTCTTATATACTCAAAGGGTAAACAGGCTGAGAAAGAAATTAGGGAAACAACACACTTCACAATAGTCCCAAACAATATAAAGTATCTTGTTGCGACTCTAACCAAACAAGGAAATATCTGTATAACAAGAACTTCAAGTCTCTGAAGAAAGAAATCGAAGACCTCAGAAGATGGAAAGATCTCCCATGCTCATGGGTTGGCAGGATTAATACAGTAAAAATGGTCTTCTTGACAAAAGCAATACAGATTCAATGCAATCCCTGTGAAAACCCCAATTCAATTCTTTCTAGAGTTAGAAAGAGCAATTCTATAATTCATCTGGAATAACAAAAAAGAAGAACAACAAAAGAACAAAATCAGGATAGCTAAAACTATTCTCAACAGTAAAAGAACTTCTGGGGAATTCAGTATCCTGGACCTCATGCAGTATGTACTACAGAGCAATAGAGTTAAAACTTGCATGGTATTGGTACAGTAACAGGCAGGTAGATCAATGGAATATAATTGAAGACACAGAAATGAACTTACTTAACTATGGTCACTTGATCTTTGACAAAAGAACTAAAACCATCCAGTGGAAAAAAAGATAGCCTTTTCAATAAATGATGTTGGTTCAACTGGAGGGTAGCATGCAGAAGAATGCAAATTAATCCATTCTCATTGCCTTGTACTAAGCTCAAGTCCAAGTGGATCAAGGACCTCCACATAAAACCAGACACACTGAAACTAATAGAAAAGAAACTGGGGAAGAGCCTTGAGCACGAGAGCACAGGTGAAAATTACCAGAACACCAATAGATTATCCTCTAAGATCAAGAATTGACAAATAAGACCTCATAAAATTACAAAGCTTCTGTAAGGCAAAGGACACTGTCAATAAGACAAACAACCAACAAATTAGTAGAACATCTTTACCAATGCTACATCAGACTTAAGGATTACATCCAATATATACTAGGAACTCAAGAAGTTAGACTCCAGAGAGCCAAATAGCCCTATTAAAAAATGGGGTATGGAGCTAAACAAAGAATTATCACCTGAGGAATAGCAAATGACTGAGAAGCACATAAAGAAATGTTCAACATCCTAAGTCATCTGGGAAATGCAAATCAAAACCACCCTAAGATTTCACCTCACACCAGTCAGAATGGCTAAGATCAAAAACTCAGGAGAAAACAGGTACTGGCAAGGATGTGGAGAAAGGAACACTCCTCCACTGGTGGTGGGATTGCAAGCTGGTACAACCACTCTGGAAATCAGTCTGGCAGTTCCTCAGAAAACTGGGCATGACACTTCTGGAAGATTCTGTTATTCCACTCCTGGGCATATACCCAGAGAATTCCCCAGCACGTAATAAGGATACATGTTCCTCTGTGTTCATAGCAGCCCTATTTATAATAGCCAGAAGCTGGAAAGAACACAGATGTGCCTCAATGGATGAATGGAGACAGAAAATGTAGTATATTTACACTATGGAATACTACTCAGCAATTAAAAACAATGAATTCATGAAATTCTTAGGCAAATGGGTGGAACTGGAAAGTATCACCCTAAGTGAGGTAACCCAATAACTAAAGAACACATGGGTATGCACTCACTGATAAGTGGATATTAGCCCAGAAGCTTGAAATACCCAAGACACATTTCATATATCAAGTGATGCCCAAGAAGAAGGAAGATCAATTTGTGGATATTCTTGTCCTTCTTAGAAAGATGAAGAAAATACCCACAGAAGGAGATAGACAAATTGTGGAACAGAGTCTGAAGGAAAGACCATTCAGAGACTACTCCACCTAGTTATCCATCCATAATAGTTACAAAATCAGACACTATTATTGATGTCCACAAGTCCTTGCTGACAGGAGCTGGATATAGCTATCACCTGGGAGGCTCTGCTCATGCATGATAAATATAGAGGGGGACTCTCTCAGCCATTGAGCTGAACACAGGGTCCCCAATGTAGGAGCTAGAGAAAGTACCCAAGGAGCTGAAAGGGTTTGCAGCACCATAGGAGGAACAAATATATGAGCCACCAAGTACTCCCAGACCTCCAAGGGACAAAAATATCAACCAGATAGTACATGTGATGTTACTTATGCCTCCAGACACATAGGCAACAGAGGATGGCCTTGTTGGACATCAAAAGGAGGAGAGGTCCCTGGTCCTGGAAAGGCACAATGCAGCAGTGTAGGGGAATACCAAGACAGGGAAGCGGGAGGGGGTTGATTTGAGAACAGGAGGATGGGAGATACTTTATGGAATTTTTGGGTGGGGGGATCCAGGAAAGTGGAAACCATTTGAAATGTAAATAAAGAATATATCTAATAAAAATGCCTCAAAATTTTTGCAAGTATTTTAGTTTTAATAAACATTACTTTGTTGTATCTATACTCTCTAGGTATCTGTATTTAGATGATAAATTACAGGTTTGTAGAATATAGATAGGTAGACAGTCAAACAGACAGACAGAAATGAAGGTATACATTAAAGGTGGTACCTAAAGATACACTATAAAGAATCTATCCTCATAGAGATAAGTTCACCTTCTCATACTATATTTAATCATGTATTCCTCCAATATGGCAAAATCAGAGAACATTTTATGTCTCACTTCCCTAGGTGAACTGTCCTCTATCCCCTGAGCTTTATCTTTAGACCCACAGCTCACCTTGCAGAGGCAGAAAACTATCCAAGCTGAGGACAACCAGATGAGCCCCATCCCATCTCCTAACCCCTGGACTGCAGGTCTGTCCTAGCAGCAAAGAACTGTGCCCTTCACCTTGACTTCTATCTCACAGCTTTACTTGCATTGATGAAGAGCTGCCAGCATCTGGAAAACCCGGTAAGCATATATCCTAGGTCCCTTGCCTGCCAGGCCTCTCTAGGAAATATCTGATCACAGTGAACCTGCCCTGTGGCCCTAATCTTATGAAGACGATAGAGGCCTTTGAAGAGGAAATTAATAAAACTCCTTAAAGAAATACAGGAAAATATAATCAGACATTTATAGGAAACAAATAAAACTGTTCAAGACCTGAAAATAGAAATAGAAGCAATAAAGAAAACTCAACCTGGGGACTCTTGGAGATGGAAAACTTAGGTCAGAGAACAGGAATTACAGATGCAAGCATCACCAATATAATACGATAGAAGAATCTCAGGAATAGAAGATGGGATAGATCTGTCAAGGAAAATGTTAAATCTGAAAATTTTGGGTGGGGGGATCCAGGAAAGTGGAGTATATATATATATATATATATATATATAAACATTAAAAATCCCAGTCTTTAAAATTTTCAATATTTTCAATGCCTGTGATCTCTTTAGAAATCTAACAGCTCCTTAAAAGCTCAAAGTCTCTCAATTGTAGGCTCCTGTGAATATAAAACAAGTTACATACTTTTTACTCCATGAAGGAATAAGCAGGCTGATAAAATCTAAAAGAAATTCCAACAGGATAAACAAAACAGTATTCAATGTCTAGGATTCAACCATGATCCTCTGGACTCCAAAGAGCTTGAACAACTCCACTTCATTGGCTCTGCCATTCACAGCACATGAAGCTTGTCTCATAGACATAGGCTGGCTCCACTTGACAACTACTGTTTTCTTTGGTAGACCTACACTCCTGGAATCTCCAGTTTACTCGAATCATCAAAGAACTGGGTTAAGCCTTTGCCGTGATCTCTCCTGTCCATTCTATCATGGACTCTGACAAATCATCCAAAGCCTCGGCTTTTCTCTATTATGAAGCTTCCACTGCAACCAAGCTTGCACATTCACTGGTGATTTCTCCGAGTCTCTCATAATATCAGGCTAAAGAATCTTTCTGTGAGCCCTTTAGTCAGGCAAAAATCTTTCTAACAACTCCAGAACTACCTGTGAAACACTTACACTTTACAAAGTCTGTCTACCATCCTGGGATAAAGGTTTAGTTTCCTTTAGGCCACAATTTTTATGTGCTGACACTGAGGATACACTTCCCAAAAGATTGCAATCAATGATTCTAGCCTATTTTTAATCACAGTTGATTTTTCAGGACCAGCTGAGCAGTACAACAAATGCCCCTGGGAAAAACAAATACTTTTCTTTAGTGGTTCTGGTTTCTTGTTAACCACAGCTGATTATTCAGCTCCAACAGACCAGATACCAGATATTCGTAATTCAAATATATCACATGAATCACCCTGCTAGAGACCTTTAAGGGACTCTCAAACTTCCCAAACTTCTCAAGCCAGACCACCATCATCTGAATTGCTCTCAAGTTTCCTGTCTCCCAAGTTTCCAAAGCTTATTAAGTTCTGAATAATAAATAACTTTTATAGCCCACGGTTTTTTGACACTTCCATAGTTTTCCCAAAACCAACAGGGATGGATATATAACAGCAATATCTATAATCCTAGTATCAAGATCTGTTTTTGTTAGGCTTCTATTGCTGTGCTACAAACCATGAACAAAAACCTAAATTAAATGGACACTGTTCTTGACAGGTACCATTTACCAAAGTTACATCTGATCAGGTAAACAATTTAAGAAGATATTTAACCCCTAAAATAGATTTTTTAATAATAAAAATGTCCCAACCAAAAAAAAGTTCAGGGCTAGATGCTTTTATCATAGAATTTTATATAACTTTCAAAGAAGAGCTACTGCCAATACTTTTCAATCTATACCACTAAATAGAAGGAACATTGCCAACCTCATTCTATGAGGCCACAGTTATCCTGATAGTGAAACCACAAAAGAATCCACAAAGAAAGAGAATTTCAGACAAATTTTCTTTATTACAATTGATGCAAAAATATTCAATAAAATACTTTCAACAAAACCAAGGACACCACCCTCAATAAAAAGTTGTCCACCATGATAAAGTAGAGTTTATCTCAGAGATCTAGAGATGGTTAAGCATACAAAAGTCCACTAATGTAATCTATCATTAAAGAAGCCTGAAAACAAACAAAACACATGATCATTTCATAATATGCTGAAAAATCCTTTGAAATGTCCATTACCACTCATGATAAAATCTTGCAGATACCAGGGATACAAGGAGCATACCTAAACACAATAAAGGCAATTTATAACAAGCTGGTAGTCAATATCAAATTAAATCAAGAGAAACTTAAAACTATTCCACTAAAATTAGAGACAAGACACGGTTACCCACTGTCTGCTCTCTATTCAATATAGTATTTGAAGTTTTAGCTGGAGTAGTCAGACAAATAAAAGATATCAAAATTATACAAATTAGAAATAAAGAAGTCAAAGTATTGCTATTTTGCAAATGATATAATACTATGTATATAGGTCTTCAAAAATTTTCACAGAGAAACTTACAGCTGATAAATTCCTTCAGGAAAGTGGCTGGATACAAAATTTTCTCAAGAAAAAATCACTAGTGTTCCTTTATATAAATGATGAATGTCCTGATTAAGATATTAAGGAAACAACACCATTCACACGGACTCCAAATAATAGGAAATATCTTGGTGCAACCCGAAGCAAACAAATAAACAACATGTACAACAGGTACTTCAAGTATTTAAAAAAAGAAAATCAAAATGATACCAGAAGATAGCAAGATCCTCTATGCTCATGGATTAATAGGATTTACATAGTAAAAATGGCTTTCTTATCAAAACAATCTACAGATTCAGCACCTTTCCCAAAGATTTTCCCCACAATCCTCTAAAGACTTTATAAGAACAATTCTCAACTTCATATTTAAAAACAAAAAACCCAGGACACCAAAAACGTTCCTGTACAATACAAGAATCAGGGAGGTATAACCATCCCTGATTTCATGCTGTACTGCAGAACAACTGTAATAAAATCCACATGATATTGGGAAAAATCCAGACAGGTTGATCAATGGAATTGAAGATGTGATGATAAAGCCACAAACCTATGGACACTTGATATTTTTACAAAGAAGGCAAAAATATAAAAGCTTCTGTAAGGCATAGGACATCATCAATAGGATAAAAATCTGCATGTAAAATGGGAAAAGTCTGTCACCAGTCCTAGAGCTCACCAAAGGATGAGATCTAAAACATATAAAGAACTCAAAAACTTAGACATCAATAAGTCAAATAGAGTATAGATCTAAATATAGAATTCTAGACAGAGCATCTTTAAGAGCTAGGAATTACTTAAAGAAATATTTAAAATACTTAGTTATCGAGAAAATGCACATCAAGACCCTGAGATCCTATTGCAAACGTTTCACATTGGTTAAGACCAAAACTCAAAAAGATGCACTATCATAACCTAAGGACCCTTGATCAACTATATGCATAGCAGCTGTATTTGTAATAACTAGATACAAGCAATTGTCTCTCAACCGAAATGGAAAAAGAAATTATCAGTGAGGAGTAGTTTCCCATTGTACTTGAGAATTTGTCCTGACTACAAAATGTTCAAAGATAAAGTTGGAGCAGAAACTGAGAGACAGGCCAATCAATGATGGCCCCAATTTGAAAACTATGACATAAGAGCAAGACCACTCCAGACACAGATTGGAGACTTGCTAACTGTTATGTGAGAGGTCTCATCCATCAAGTGATGTAAACTGATGCAAAGACCCACAGCCAAAAATTAGGCAGAGCTTGGGAATCTTGTGAAAGAGGGCGAGGAAGGTTTGGTGAGCCAGATCCTTTTTCCTTAACTATGCTGTTCTGTCTAATTTCAATAGGAGAATATGCATGTCATCCTACTGCAACTTGATATGCCATGGTTGGTTGGTATTCATATGAAGCCTCCATTGTTCTGAAGAGAAAGGAGGATAGAATGGGGAAGAATTGGGCAAGGAGGAGAGGAGGGTAGGAAGTCTGTGGTTGGGATATAGAGTAAGTTAATTAGTAAATGAATGGAAAAGAAAAGAAAACACACACAAAAAATGAAAATAACTATTTTTGGCCCATTGCTGATCCTACTGTAGTGTATTCCTTAATACTTTAGTTTGAGCTAAGAATTTCTATCTAGTTTTCAGCAGTATTTGTTAGTTATCTCCATCACTGATCGAATTATACACGGCGAGTTCAAGTAAATCAATAAATTAGGAAATAATGAGAAACGTCATGTACTCTAATGTGCGTATTCATAGTGGTACAGAAAACAGTTTCTAGAAAAATTAATATTTTATAAATGAACAATATCGATTTCTTATAAGTAAGATTATCTACATCATGTTCCAAGAAAATGTTGAAGAGGGTTAATAGCATCTGATAAAAATTTGATTTTTCTACTCACCCACAGGAGACATTTCTGGAACACTAGCAACATAAGGTCCATCCAAAAACTTTGGCTCATTATCATTAATATCCTGTACTTTAATGATGAACTCAGATTCAGGCTCCAATGGCTTCCTGGTTTCTATGTCCACTGCCTGAGCACGGAGAGTGTAGAAAGGCTTTTCTTCTCTATCCAGGCTTCTTATTGCATGAATGTCTCCTGTAGTTTCATCAATTGTAAAAACAGTGCCAGCACCATCTCCAGAGAGCGTGTATTTAACAGTGCCCTCTCCCTTGTCCAAGTCAGAATGTAGCTGAGAAAGAGAGAGACAATTTATTTATCAGATAAGTAATTACTACTTAATAGTCTTCTATGTCTTATCTACACCTGCTTGGTTCTTGAAATTTAAAATGTGGATGGCTGTATAATTCAGACTGTACTCTTAACTTCTGAAACATTTTGTCAGTCGCTTTAACACATCTTCTTATAGATTATGTTATTTTGATTCAAACTATTTAAAATAGTTTAAACTGCTCCCTGGAGAATAGATGTTTTTTTTTTAATTCCCCAAGATTACATAAGAATCTATTTCAATTAGTACATCATTTAAAGAGATGAATTTTAACTGGAATCATTTTTTTGTGTTTGTCATAAAATGTATATAAAGGTGTTGTTTTACAAGAAAATATTTTGTTACAATGGTTTTGGTTTCACTAATGATTCAATATAGAAGATGGCATTGAAATCATTTTCAATTATACTATTCTTTATACTTAGCCTTGTGTGCATGGCATTAAAACTTATCACTGCAAGATGGAGTTAAAAATGTCATTTCTGTTTACATGTTAATAAAACCAGAATGGTTACAAATTAAACATTTTTTTGGTTTAGTTTCAGTATAGCACCATCCAAAATGTTATTAACATGAAATCATTCTTGTTTTGAATTTGCATTTGTATTTGTGTGTTTGGTATAGAAAATAATGTGGTGTAAATTTTTGAATGGTTGAGCAAAATATTTAAAGAAATAAGAAAATGAGAAAGTCTATGATTTGCATTATTCTTTAAAAGTTTTTATGCATTGCATCTCAGCATAAAAGGGGTTGCCGAGGATGATGGGATGAATGTTTTTTTTTTTTTCCCATCCTATTTTTTTAAACTGCTATAAAGCATGGGGAATTTGAGGCATAAAATCAAGCTGTAGAAAAATGTTCTTTGAACTTATGAATTTCAAATCACAATTGTCAAGCACACTATTAAAGATATTCAGTGCAGTGGGTATTACTTTCACTTTCAAATTTATGTTAAGGTATAAGACAGGCAAAGGCTCAATGCAATAGGGATGGTTTTATGAGCAGTAACCAGTTTGCAATGGCTTAAAGGATACGTGCAGATATTTTGAGAACTGAGTGAAAAATCTTAATTGGGTTTTCACAGTTTGATTCAAGTAAAGTCACAAAAAGAAAATTCCGTATCATTTGATTAAAGTCAAAACTGTTTTCTTTTCAAACTGACTTAAGAATATGTAAGCTGATGTGCTGTCAGCCCTATGAAAATCCAAATTAAATCCAGTGGCTGTTACTACCCCCTCTAACGTCTGTCTTTAACCTTCTAACTTAGAATATCTAGTCTTACAGAGATGAAATAATCAGAAGCAAACATTTAAAAAAAAAAAAACTTCTAAGACTGTTAGAAATTCATTGCTAAATGCACAGCTCATTTTAGTGGCAAGTGGTGTCTTTTAAAATTATTTATTGTTAATTTGTGTCTAATGAATATCTTGTGTACATAAAGAATTTGTACCACATATGCTCCCTATTTCCAGAAATGTGAGAAGAGGCCATTACTTATTTACAGAGATTTATGAGTCCCTAAATGGATTCTAGAAACTGAAGCCAGGCTCTCTGAAAACCACCAAGTGATGTGAAACCCAGAGTATCTCTCCAGCCTCAGCACAGCAAAATGTAGAAAGATATCACAGTCACTGCATGGGCTGCATGTCAAGATTATGTATTGATGGATTGTGGCATCCTGGTGACCAAAATAGATATGGGGTTTAGCCAGCATTGAATTATTCAGTATCTAATCAATATATATGAAAATTAAGACAATAACTTCTTGGGTATTGTAAAATCTCACTAAGTTAAATTGTAACACAGTTTTAACAGAAAATTGAACACAAGAAGATAAACCCTGTGTTTGTACTCATTGACAACTTTAAAAACACACTTTCAATTTTTAAAAGATAGGCCTTCACTGTGTTGTCCTGGCTTGTCTAGAACTTGCTTTTTAGACCAGCTAGCCTCTGAGTGACAGAGACCCATTGGAACCAACTGCCCAAGTGATGAAATTTGAGAAGTGTATCATTATGCCAGTCTAATTCTTTATATGTTGATTATATAGATATAGAAACATGGGTAATAAAAATGGCAAAGCAAATATACATTGCTCTGTAAATGTAATCATATAGTTATTGATTCAAGTATAGCTCTGTGAAGCTATACCTGATTTAAAAAAAAAAAAAAAAACACACTGGGTAGCCATTTTCCAATCACTAAACCCATAATATTTTCTCCATATCATTTGAAGTCCTTAAAATTATGTTTTTTACTGCCAAGTAGTAGTCACTCATGCCTTTAATTCCAGGACAAGGACGGCAGAGGCAGAAGAATATCTCTGAATTCCATGCCAGTCTGGTCTACAGAACAAGTTCCCTAACAGCAAGGATTACACAGAGAAACCAGTCTCAAAATTTGCATACTATTTATGTATGTGTGTGTGTGTGTGTGTGTATACATATATATATATGTTTGTGTGTGTGTGTGTGTGTGTGTGTATAAACATACATATATATATATGTGCAATTCGGCATTATATTCATATACTGGAATTGGTAGAGTCAAAAGCATTGAAAAATTTCTCATGAATGATATGTGAATGTATATCTGAGTAAGTATGCATTTGTGTGTTTTCTTCTGTTTATTTCTTTAAAATAAATAGTAACTGAAAAGATGGAAAATGTGACATTTTATGAAACATAGAAAATGTTGAACCTTCAGTGTTTCCAGCAATGGATCTCCATAGATAAACTGATTTCTCAAGTTCTCTGGTGATGCAATTGAGGCTCAGTTTATGCCATGTAGCTAATTTTATGCCTTATTTCCATAAGAACTGAGCCTCTCTTTTGGATGGTGTAAATTGTTAAAAATATAATACTACATCATTTCATGTCGTTGTCTAAAATATCACATGCAGGCATTATTAATTATATAAAAATAACAATTTTAAAAAATGCATGCTATATTTGTGTCTTATGCCAAGTATTAAAAATAAGGTTCTTCTGAGTAGGTGCTACACCATTTGCAGACTGAAACCGCCAACTCCAATAAGATCATCCTTTAGTATTGACACTTAGAATAAAATCCCCCTCAGAAAGAATCCCATAAATGATGGATGCAGAAATAGGCACTGTCCAGATAGTTGTTTTGTGGAAGCAATGGTGTTATTTTCCGATGTGTTCCAAGTCATCTCAGATGGTGCGTGAAAATGAGATGCCAAGAGAGGCTTAAAAAAAGATGCTGAGGCCTAGGTTCAGCATGGAAGCAAATCTTGAATTTCAGTGCTTAAAAGTTTGAGAAAGCTAATCTAAAGTTAAATGTTTACCAGCCTATCTCCGACTGTGGTTTGGAACTGCTGCATTAAAAGGCAGCGCGCTCGTATTTTCTGTGAGTCGGAAAGTGCACATCAAATGGAAAAAGTGTTTGTGTAAATATACGCAGCAGAGACTTTTATTCTCCTTTGCCATTTACTGGAACATGTTTAGTAGACATGCAGTCAGAGACGCAGTTGGGAGGAGACCTATCTGATTTTAGAAAGGTAATTTTTCCTAGATTTAAAAATGAAAGAAGACTTGTGCCATGATTGTTTCAGGTGTAAGAATTTCTATTTACACATGAATGTACTAGATAAATATGTTACAGACATGTTACCAAATTAATTGTAGCCATTTTATATAAAATACTTAATTTACTATGGTGTGTGTGTGTGTGTGTGTGTGTGTGTGTGTGTGTGTGTGTCTGTGTAAGCTCATTCATGACATGGTTCTTATGTGGAGGTGAGAGGAGAACCACAGATTTCAGTGCATTTCAATCAGATCCTCACTGTGATTTACTTCTGTAAATTAGTAAGATAGACTTTATATCCCAAACATGCAGGAATTTCCCTTTTTCCGTCTGTCCTTGGTACCAGGTACCAACTTACTTTGAAAGTTTTGACCATGATAGCTATTTAAAGAATATGGAATATTTGTACAAAAGTGATTCAGCTTCAAATACGGTTTAATGAGCTGTTCTGTCAGGATTGTGACAGACAGTAATTAGTACAGAGAGTGATGTAATGTATAATGACCAGAGGTTTCAGAGAAGAGTGCTGGTAAGTGGCCTAGACACCTTTGATAGTTTGACCAAAAAATGCGGCTGCTTTTTGCCCTTGTTCTGAAAATATGCTTGAGGCTAAATTAAAGATTTTGGATTATTGGTGTTGACAGGAGAGATCTCAGGACAGCCTGGTTATATATGGGTTTTGTGTGGTTTCTAGTGTTCACTCTAATGCTGATCTATAATGAAAAGGAACAAGCTGGGCAAAGATAAATACAAAATTTATAGTTTGATGAAAATGGAATCAGCAGAAAATTTGTCATTCGAGCCAAGTCCTGTGCTCAAGAGGAGAAAATATTTACAGGAAAATCCGATGTAAAATGGAATAAAGGTGACCTCAGGGCACAATCCTACCCAGCTATAATTTCAGCCTGTACAAAAGAATTAATGAAAAGCTTAAATAGTGAACAAAACCATCAAAATAGTGGATGTGAATGTAATTGAAAGAGGAGTCCAAGCTCTATCCCTGTCAAGCAGCAGAAAATGACACTTTTGACCATTTTATTCTGGCCTTAGTGTCAAGGATATGGGAAAGGAGCAGTGGAATCTCCATCTGTGGTTTACAAAGGCCACTGAGGCCAGATGTGTGTCAGGGATACTTTGACATGATGCCCAGAGAGATGATTGCATGCCAACGTGAAGGCGACGCCTGGCTTGTGCTGAATACTCCACAGTACTGGAGACGTCAAAGATGTGTGAGAACTAAGAAGAATATGGGCAGATGGTGTGGAAAGAGCTCAAAATCCGCAGTGTATGGTAGACAACCCAGCTGAAAGGAGTGGGAGCCCTGAGGAGCACTTTAATAGCAGGCTTAGTTACAGAATTTATACTTTTCTCTACTGCTTTTTGTCTTGCTTTAGCTTTAATTCTATATTTCCACATTAAGATACATTTTCTCCCTTTGGAATGATAATGTATATTCTGTTCTACTGTATGTTGAAGCATAGAATGTAATTTTTTGAGTTTGATTTTATAAAGGCCTTAAAGAGGTTGCCTAGAGTCTCAGAAGAGGCTTTAAATTTTGAAGGTGTAGATAGTGTTGAGCCTATAAAAGATTCTGGGGGCTTTGGAAGGTGGACTAAGTTCATTTTTGCATTATGACAAAGCTGCAAGTTTATATGTGTCATGACTTCTAACATAGTGGTTTGAGTAAGAATGGCTCACATAGGTTCATATATCTGAATGTTTGGTCACCAGAGAGTTGCACTATTTAAAATGATTACGAGCATTAGTGGCCTTATTAGAGGAAATGAGTCACTGGTATGGACTTAGAGGTCTCTCAGTCAACTAAGGCAATTATTTACTATAATTTTTAAATTTTATTTTCAGAATTCCCACAAAATAAACCACAGGCAATATTTATGTTTTTAATAATTTTTAAATATCCCGATTAAAATTCATACCTTTAGTCTATAGAAAACATATTTTATTGATTTTCTTTGTTAGTGCACAGGCTTTCCACAAATATTCATTCCTTCCATATTTCCTTTCTGATCTGGAAGGTGGATCATTACTGCTGATAGTTTTGGCTTTCTCAAGCTGTGATGACTGAATGTTCTGCTTATATTTAAATATCAGTGATTTAACTTGTAGTTTTGAATTTGTGTGTTGAATTTACTGACTAGCTGTGCTAACTTTGTTAACTTTTTTTTTATGTTGAATAGAAAGACAACTACTTATGTCCAGTTTTCTGTGGAACCACCAAACTGATTTCCAGAGTGGTTGTACCAGTTTGCAAGACCACCAGCAGTGGAGGAGTGTTCCTCTTTCTCCACATCCTCACCACAACCTGCTGTCTCCTGAGTTTTTGATCTTAGCTTTTCCGACTGGTGTGAGCTGAAATTTCAGGGTTGTTTTGATTTGCATTTCCCTGATGATGAAGGATGTTGAACATTGCTTTAGGTGCTTCTCAGCCATTCCATATTCTTCAGGTGAAAATTCTTTGTTTAGCTCTGTACCCCATTTTTTAAAAGGGTTATTTGGTTATCTGGAGTCTAACTTCATGAGTTCTTTGTATATATTGGATATTAGCCCTCAGTCAGATGTAGGGTTGGTGAAGATCTTTTTCCAATTTGTTGGTTGCCATTTACCTATTGACAGTGCCCTTTGCCTTACAGAAACATTGTAGTTTTTTGTGGTCCCATTTGTCAATTCTTTTTTTAAAAAAATATTTTGATTTTCGATATTCTTTGTTTACATTCCAAATGATTTCCCCTTTCCCAGATCCCCCCTACCCATATGTCCCATAAACCTTCTTCTCTCCATCCATTCTCCAATCACCTCCCTCCTTTTTCTCTGTCCTTATATTCCCCTCCAATGCTAGATCAATCCTTTCCAGGTTCAAGGCCCTCTCCATACTTCTTCATGGGAGTCATTTGTTATATGATTTGTGCCTTGGGTATTCAGAACTTCTGGACTAATTAATATCCACTTATCAGAGATTGCATTCCATGTGTATTCTTTTGTGATTGGGTTACCTCACTTAGGATGATATTTTACAGATCAAACCATTTGCGTAAAATTTTTGTGAATTCATTGTTTCTAATTGCTGAGTAGTATTCCATTGTGTAAATATATACACATTTTCTGTATCCATTCCTCCTTTGAGGGACATCTGGGTTCTTTCTAGCTTCTGGCTATTATAAATAAGGCTTCTCTGAACATAATGGAGCATGTGTCTTTATTGCATGCCGGGGAATCCTTTGGGTATATGACCAGGAGAGGTATAGCAGGGTCCTCCGGAAGTGTCATGTCCAGTTTTCTGAGGAACCGCCAGACTGATTTCCAAAGTGGTTGTACCATCTTACAACCCCACCAGCAGTGGAGGAGTGTTCCTCTTTCTCCACATCCTTGCCAACACCTGCTGTCTCCTGAGTTTTTGACCTTAGCCATTCTGACGGGTGTAGGGTGAAATATCAGGGTTGTTTTGATTTGGATTTCCCTAATGACTAATGATATTGAGCACTTCTTAAGGTGCCTCTCAGCCATCCGAATTTCTTCAGGTGAAAATTCTTTGTTTAGATCTGTACCCCATTTTAACAGGGTTATTTGGTTCCCTGGGGTCTAACTTCTTGAGTTCTTTGTGTGTATTGGATATCAGCTCTCTATCAGATGTAGGGTTGGTGAATATCCTTTCCCAATTTGATGGTTTCCATTTTGTCCTTTTAACAGTGTCCTTTGCCTTACAGAAACTTTGTAATTTTTTGAGGTACCATTTGTCAATTCTTGATCTTAGATCATAAGCTATTGGTGTTCTGTTCAGGAACTTTTCCCCTGTGTCCATGTCCTCTAGGGTCTTCCCCAGTTTCTTTTCTATTAGTTTCAGTGTGTCAGGTTTTACATGGAGGTCCTTGATCCACGTGGAGTGAAGTTTAGTACATGGAGATAAGAATGGATCAATTCGCATTCTTCTTCATGCAGACCTCCAATGGAACCAGCACCATTTGTTGAAAGGGCTATCTTTTTTTCCACTGGATGTTTTTGGCTCCTTTTTCAGAGATCAAGTGAGCATAGGTGTGTGGATTCATTTATGGATCTTCAAATCTATTCCATTGGTCCATTTGTCTGTCACTGTGCCAATACCATGCAGTTTTTAACACTATTGCTCTGTAGTATTGCTTGAAGTCAGGGATACTGATTCCTCCAAAATTTCTTTTGTTGTTGGAAATAGTTTTAGCTATCCTGGATATTTTGTTATTCCAGACGAATTTGAGAATTGCTTTTTCTAACTCTGTGAAGAACTGAGTTGGGATTTTGATGGGGACTGAGTTGAATCTGTAGATCGCTTTTGGCAAGATGGCCATTTTAACTATATTAATCCTGCCAATCCATGAGCATGGCAGATTTTTCCATTTTCTGATGTCTTCTTCGATTTCTTTCTTCAGAGACCCGAAGTTCTTGTTGTATAGATCTTTCACTTGTTTGGTTAGAGTCAAACCAAGATACTTTATATTGTTTGTGACTATTGTGAAGGGTGTCATTTCCCTAACTTCTTTCTCAGCCTGTCTATCCTTTGAGTATAGGAAGGCAACTGATTTGCTTGAGTTGATTTTATAACCAGTCACTTGCTGAGGTTGTTTATCAGCTGTAGGAGTTCTCTGGTGGAGGTTTTCAGGTCACTTAAGTAGACTATCCTGTCATCTGCAAATAGTGATAATTTGACTTCTTCCTTCCCAATTTGTATCCCCTTGATCTCCTTATGTTGTCTAATTGCTCTAGCTAGAACTTCGAGTACTATCTTGAAAAGATATGGAGAGAGAGGACAGCCTTGTCTAGTCCCTGATTTTAGTGGGATTGCTACAAGTTTCTCCCTGTTTAGTTTGATGCTGGCTACCGGTTTGCTGTATATTGTTTAACAATTTTTTTTTTTATTATTCGATATAATTTATTTACATTTCAAATGATTTCCCCTTTTCTAGCCCCCCCACTCCCCGAAAGTCCCGCAAGCCCCCTTCTCTTCCCCTGTCCTCCCACCCACCCCTTCCCACTTCCCCGTTCTGGTTTTGCTGAATACTGTTTCACTGAGTCTTTCCAGAACCAAGGGCCACTCCTCCTTTCTTCTTGTACCTCATTTGATGTGTGGATTATGTTTTGGGTATTCCAGTTTTCTAGGTTAATATCCACTTATTAGTGAGTGCATACCATGATTCACCTTTTGAGTCTGGGTTACCTCACTTAGTATGATATTCTCTAGCTCCATCCATTTGCCTAAGAATTTCATGAATTCATTGTTTCTAATGGCTGAATAGTACTCCATTGTGTAGATATACCACATTTTTTGCATCCACTCTTCTGTTGAGGGATACCTGGGTTCTTTCCAGCATCTGGCAATTACAAATAGGGCTGCTATGAACATAGTAGAACATGTATCCTTATTACATGGTGGGGAGTCTTCTGGGTATATGCCCAGGAGTGGTATAGCAGGATCTTCTGGAAGTAAGGTGCCCAGTTTTCGGAGGAACCGCCAGACTGATTTCCAGAGTGGTTGTACCAATTTGCAACCCCACCAGCAGTGGAGGAGTGTTCCTCTTTCTCCACACCCTCTCCAACACCTGCTGTCTCCTGAATTTTTAATCTTAGCCATTCTGACTGGTGTAAGATGAAATCTTAGGGTTGTTTTGATTTGCATTTCCCTAATGACTAATGAAGTTGAGCATTTTTTAAGATGCTTCTCCGCCATCCGAAGTTCTTCAGGTGAGAATTCTTTGTTTAACTCTGTACCCCATTTTTTAATAGGGTTGTTTGGTTTTCTGGAGTCTAACTTCTTGAGTTCTTTATATATATTGGATATTAGCCCTCTATCTGATGTAGGATTGGTGAAGATCTTTTCCCAATTTGTTGGTTGCCGATTTGTCCTCTTGATGGTGTCCTTTGCCTTACAGAAACTTTGTAATTTTATGAGGTCCCATTTGTCAATTCTTGCTCTTAGAGCATACGCTATTGGTGTTCTGTTCAGAAACTTTCTCCCTGTACCGATGTCCTCAAGGGTCTTCCCCAGTTTTTTTTCTATTAGCTTCAGAGTGTCTGGCTTTATGTGGAGGTCCTTGATCCATTTGGATTTGAGCTTAGTACAAGGAGACAAGGATGGATCAATTCGCATTCTTCTGCATGCTGACCTCCAGTTGAACCAGCACCATTTGTTGAAAAGGCTATCTTTTTTCCATTGGATGTTTTCAGCCTCTTTGTCGAGGATCAAGTGGCCATAGGTGTGTGGGTTCATTTCTGGATCTTCAATCCTGTTCCATTGATCCTCCTGTCTGTCACTGTACCAATACCATGCAGTTTTTAACACTATTGCTCTGTAGTATTGCTTGAGGTCAGGGATACTGATTCCCCCAGATTTCCTTTTGTTGCTGAGAATAGTTTTAGCTATCCTGGGTTTTTTGTTGTTCCAGATGAATTTGATAATTGCTCTTTCTAGCTCTGTGAAGAATTGAGTTGGGATTTTGATGGGTATTGCATTGAATCTGTATAGTGCTTTAGGCAAAATGGCCATTTTAACTATATTGATTCTGCCGATCCATGAGCATGGGAGGTTTTCCCATTTTTTGAGGTCTTCTTCCATTTCCTTCTTCAGAGTCTTGAAGTTCTTGTCATACAGATCTTTCACATGTTTGGTAAGAGTCACCCCAAGATACTTTATACTGTTTGTGGCTATTGTGAAGGGGGTCATTTCCCTAATTTCTTTCTCAGCCTGCTTATCCTTTGAGTATAGGAAGGCCACTGATTTGCTTGAGTTGACTTTATAACCTGCCACTTTGCTGAAGTTGTTTATCAGCTGTAGGAGCTCTCTAGTGGAGTTCTTTGGGTCACTTAGGTAGACGATCATGTCGTCTGCAAATAATGATAGTTTGACTTCTTCCTTTCCAATTTGTATCCCTTTGACCTCCTTATGTTGTCGAATTGCCCGAGCTAGTACCTCAAGTACAATATTGAAAAGATAAGGAGAAAGGGGGCAGCCTTGTCTGGTCCCTGATTTCAGTGGGATTGCTTCAAGTTTCTCTCCATTTAGTTTGATGCTGGCTACCGGTTTGCTGTATATTGCTTTTACTATGTTTAGGTATGGGCCTTGAATTCCTGTTCTCTCCAAGACTTTAAGCATGAAGGGATGCTGAATTTTGTCAAATGCTTTTTCAGCATCCAATGAAATGACCATGTGGTTTTGTTCTTTGAGTTTGTTTATGTAGTGGATTGTATTGATGGATTTCCGTATATTGAACCAACCCTGCATTCCTGGGATAAAGCCTACTTGATCATGGTGGATGATCGTTTTGATGTGTTCTTGGATTCGGTTGGCAAGAATTTTATTGAGTATTTTTGCATCGATGTTCATAAGGGAAATTGGTCTGAAGTTCTCTTTCTTTGTTGGATCTTTGTGTGGCTTTGGTATCAGCGTAATTGTGGCTTCGTAGAAGGAATTGGGTAGTGTTCCTTCTGTTTCTATTTTGTGGAATAGTTTGAAGAGTATTGGTGTTAACTCTTCTTTGAAGGTCTGGTAGAATTCTGCACTGAAGCCATCTGGTCCTGTGCTTTTTTTGGTTGGAAGACTTTCTATGACTCCTTCTATTTCTTTAGGCATTATGGGACTGTTTAGATGGTCTAGTTGGTCCTGATTTAATTTTGGTATTTGGTATCTGTCAAGGAAATTGTCCATTTCCTCCAGATTCTCCAGTTGTGTTGAGTATAGGCTCTTGTAGTAGGATCTGATGATTTTTTGGATTTCCTCAGTTTCCGTAGTTATATCTCCCTTTTCATTTCTAAGTTTGTTAATTTGGATACTTTCTCTGTGCCCTTTGGTCATTCTGGCTAAGGGTTTATCTATCTTGTTGATTTTCTCAAAGAACCAGCTCCTGGTATTGTTGATTTTTTGTATGGTTCTCTTTGTTTCTACTTGATTGATTTCGGCCCTGAGTTTGATGATTTCCTGCCTTCTACTCCTCCTGGGCGAAATAGCTTCTTTTTGTTCCAGGGCTTTCAGGTGTGTCATTAAGCTGGTAATGTATGCTCTCTCCATTTTCTTTTTGGAGGCACTCAGGGCTATGAGTTTTCCTCTTAGCACTGCTTTCATTGTGTCCCATAGATTTGGGTATGTTGTGTTTTCATTTTCATTGTGTTCTAAAAAGTCTTTAATTTCTTTCTTTATTTCTTCCTTGACCAAGGTATCATTGAGTAGAGTATTGTTCAGTTTCCACGTGTATGTGGGCTTTCTGTTGTTTCTGTTGCTATTGAAGACCACTTTTACTCCATAGTGATCAGATAGGAGGCATGGGATTAGTTCGATCTTCTTATATTTGTTGAGGTCTGTCTTGTGACCAATTATATGGTCGATTTTGGAGAAGGTACCATGAGGTGCTGAGAAAAAGGTATATTCTTTTGTTTTAGGATAGAATGTTCTATATATATCTGTTAAATCTAATTGGTCCAAAGCTTCAATTAGTTTCATTGTGTCCCTGTTTAGTTTCTGTTTTCCTGATCGGTCCATTGAGGAAAGTGCAGTGTTGAAGTCACCCACAATTATTGTGTTAGGTGCAATGTGTGCTTTTAGTTTTAATAAAGTTTCTTTTACAAAAGAGGGTGCCCTTACATTTGGGGCATAGATGTTCAGGATTGTCAGTTCTTCTTTTTGTATTTTTCCTTTGACCAGCAAGAAGTGTCCCTCAGGGTCTCTTTTGATGACTTTGGGTTGAAAGTCAATTTTATCTGATATTAAAATGGCTACTCCAGCTTGTTTCCTGAGACCATTTGCTTGTAAAATTGTCTTCCAGCCTTTTACTCTAAGGTAGTGTTTGTCTTTGACCCTGAGGTGTGTTTCCTGTAAGCAGCAAAATGTAGGGTCCTGTTTATGTATCCATTCAGTTAGTCTGTGTCTTTTTATTGGGGCATTAAGTCCATTGATGTTAAGAGATATTAAGGAATAGTGATTGTTACTTCCTATCATTTTTGACGTTATTTTTTAAATTTGAATGCTTAACTTCTTTTGGGTTTGATGAAAGGTTACTATCTTGCTTTTTCCAGGGTGAAGTTTCCCTCCTTGTATTGGTGTTGTCCTCCTATTATCCTTTTTAGGGCCGGGTTTGTGGATAGATATTGGGTAAACTTGGTTTTGTCATGAAATATCTTAGTTTCTCCATCTATGGTGATTGAGAGTTTTGCTGGATATAGTAGTTTTGGTTGGCATTTGTGTTCTCTTAGAGTCTGCATGAGATCTGCCCAGGACCTTCTAGCCTTCATAGTCTCAGGTGAAAAGTCTGCTGTGATTCTGATAGGTCTTCCTTTATATGTTACTTGGCCTTTTTCTCTTACTGCCTTTAGTATTCTTTCTTTGTTTAGAACATTTGGTGTTTTGATTATTATGTGACGGGAAGTATTTCTGTTCTGGTCCAGTCTGTTTGGAGTTCTGTAGGCTTCTTGTATATTCATGGGCATCTCTCTCTTTAGGTTAGGGAAGTTTTCTTCCATAATTTTATTGAAGATATTTGCTGGCCCTTTAAGTTGTAAATCTTCACTCTCCTCTATGCCTATAATCCTTAGGTTTGGTCTTCTCATTGTGTCCTGGATTTCCTGGATATTTTGGGTTACAAGCTTTTTGCATTTTGCATTTTCTTTAACTGTTGAGTCCATGGTTTCTATGGAATCTTCAGCATCTGAGATTCTTTCTTCTATCTCTTGTATTCTGTTGTTGATATTTGTATCTCTGTCCCCTGATTTCTTCCCAAGGCTTTCTATCTCCAAAGTTGTCTCCCTTTGAGTTTTCTTAGTTGTTTCTACTTCTGATTTTAGATCCTGGATGGTTTTGCTTAGCTCCTTCACTTGCATGTTTGTGTTTTCCTGTAATTCTTTAAGAGATTTTTGTGTTTTCTCTTTCATGAGCTCAGCCTGTTGACCAAAGTTCTCCTGTATTTCTTTAAGAGATTTTTGTGTTTCGTCTTTCATGACCTCAGCCTGTTGAGCAAAGTTCTCCTGTATTTCTTTAAGTGTTTTTTGCATTTCCTCCTTGTTGGCTTTTGTATTCTCCTGGATTTCTTTCAATGATTTTTGTGTTTCCCTTGCAAGGGCTTCTACCTTTTGATCCATTGTCTCCTGAATTTCTTTATGTATGACCTTCATGTGTTCCTGTACCAGCATCATGACCAGTGATTTTAAATCCAAATCTTGTTTTACTGGTGTGATGGGGTATCCAGGACATGTTGGTAGAGGAGAATTGGGTTCAGATGTTGCCATATTGCCTTGATTTCTGTTAGTGACGTTCCTGCGTTTGCCTTTTGCCATCTAGATCTCACTGGTGTTAGTTTATCTTGTCAGTGCTGGACTCACCAGTGCAAGCTGCCCCTTCCCAGTTGGCCTCTGGTGCACAGCTTACCTCCTGCACTGCTTGTAGACAGTGTGCTGCTGCCCAGGCTGTTCAGATCCCAAAGCAGGCACCCGAAGGCTCCCGCTGGGGCCCGCTGGATTCACTGGAGCACACTGACTTCTCCCAGCTGGCCGCCCGGAAGCCCAGCTAGCCACTTGCAGGACTTGGAGATGTAATGCTGCCGCCCAGACTGATCTGGATCCGGAAGCGGAGAGAGTAGAGCTAAGGGCTTCTGCCTGAGGCCTTGCCCCAGATTGTGTCTGTGGAGCAGATGGAGCCCGTGTGCACTCCCAGGGAGTGCCGACGGTGTATGCTACTGTGACCTCCCCTGAGTTCCGCTCACTCCGCTGGGCAGCAGATCTGCCAACCGGGCTATCGCACACAAGGTTAGCCTGGCCGCCCAGTCCCTGAGTCCAGGCAAAAGCCTGGGAGGCCAAGGTCCGAGCAAAGTTCCCCTACGGCTTTGACTGTTAATTGCGTTTGCCAGGTGACTAGGATGGCGGGCGTGTGCGCCCGCGCTCCCTGAAAGCGCCGGGAGAGTCTGCTTTGCTAACAATCGCCTGGGCGGGTTGACTCACAGATGGCCCACCAAGCCGCCCAGTTCTTGGGGTCAGTCCTGTGCCTTTTGGGGCCTGGACCCCCGCTTTGTTAGCCTTAGGCTATGCCTGTTACAGGTCTGCCCGCCTGAGCTCTCTGTCGTCCTGCAGGCAAAATGGCGGCGGCGCGCTCGCAGGCCTGGGCAAAAAACCTCCTGGTTGGGTTGGCACCCCGATGGCCCCCCGACCCGCCCAGGGCCTGGGTGCAGGCCAACGCCCGTCGGGCTCAGACCACCGCGGTGTTGGCCTCGGATTATGTTTGTGTACCTCAGTCTGTCCGATTCCTGGAGTACGGAACCAAGATGGATCCTCCTCTCCTGACTGGTGGGAGGCCGAGTTCTGAAGTGGCCTCCGTGCAGGAAAGGCGCCGCACAACTGCAGCTGCTTGCTGTCCGGCTGGTCAGCGAAGGTCAGTGGTCGTGGGCGCAGGGCCTAACTGGTCCCTGTGACGCCTTGGTTCCACTGCTGATGGCCCTTCAGCTGGAGCAGCCACTGCTGCCGCTGCTGCCGCCGCCGCCGCCGCCGATCTCCCTGTTTAACAATTTTTAGGTATGGGCCTTGAATTCCTGTTTTTTCCCAAGACTTTTAGCATGAAAGGATGCTGAATTTTGTCAAATGCTTTTTCTGCATCTAATGAGATGATCATATGTTTTTTTTCTTTGAGTTTGTTTATGTACTGGATAGCATTGATGGATTTCCTTATATTGAACCATCCCTGCATCCCTGGGATGAAGCCTACTTGATCATGGTGGATGATCATTTTGATGTGTTCTTGGATTCGGTTGGCAAGAATTTTATTAAGTATTTTTGCATCAATATTCATAAGGGAAATTGGCCTGAAGTTCTTTTTCTTTGTTGGATCTTTGTGTGGTTTTGGTATCAGTGTAGTTGTTGCTTCATAGAACAAGTTGGGTAGAGTTCCTTCTGTTTCTATTTTGTGGAATAGTTTGAAGAGTATTGGTGTTAGGTCTTCTATGAAGGTCTGATAGAATTCTGCACTGAAGCCATCTGGTCCCATCCTTTTTTTGTTTGGGAGACTTTCTATGACCCTTTTTATTTCTTCAGGTGTTATGGGACTGTTTAGATGATCTATTTTATCCTCATTTAGTTTTGGTGTCGTTTATCTGTCTAGGAAACTGTCCATCTCTTCCAGATTCTCCAGTTGTGTTGAGTATAGGCTTTTGTAGCAGGATCTAATGATTTTTTGAATTTTCTCAGTTTCTGTTGATATATCCCCCTTTTCATTTCTAAGTTTGTTAATATGTATACTGTCTCTGTGCCCTTTGTTTAGTCTGGCTAAGGGTTTATCTCTCTTGTTGATTTTCTCAAAGAACCAGCTCCTGGTTTAATTGATTCTTTGTATGGTTCTCTTTGTTTCTACTTGATTGATTTCGGCCTTGAGTTTGATGATTTCCTGCCTTCTACTCCTCCTGGGTGAAATAGCTTCTTTTTGTTCCAGGGCTTTCAGGTGTGTCAATAAGCTGTTAGTGTATGCTCTCTCCATTTTCTTTTTGGAGGCACTCAGGGCTATGAGTTTTCCTCTTAGCACTGCTTTCATTGTGTCCCATAGATTTGGGTATGCTGTGTCTTAATTTTTATTAAATTCTAAAAAGTTTTTAATTTCTTTCTTTATTTCTTCCTTGACCAAGTTATCATTGAGTAGAATATTGTTCAGTTTCCACATGTATGTGGGTTTTCTGTTGTTTTTCTTGCTATTGAAGACCACTTTTACTCCATAGTGATCTGATAGGAGGCATGGGATTATTTCGATCTTCTTATATTTGTTGAGGTCTGTCTTGTGACCAATTATATGATCGATTTTGGAGAAGGTACCATGAGGTGCTGAGAAAAAGTATATTCTTTTACTTTAGGATAAAATATTCTCATATATCTGTTAAATCTAATTGGTCCAAAGCTTCAGTTAGTTTCACTGTGTCCCTGTTCAGTTTCTGTTTTCCTGATCGGTCCATTGAGGAAAGTGCAGTGTTGAAGTCACCCACAATTATTGTGTTAGGTGCAATGTGTGCTTTGAGCTTTAGTAAAGTTTCTATTATGAATGAGTGTGCCCTCGCATTTGGAGCATAGATGTTCAGGGTTGAGAGTTCTTCTTGTTGTATTTTTCCTTTGACTAGCAAGAAGTGTCCCTCAGAGTCTCGTTTGATGACTTTGGGTTGAAAGTCAATTTTATCTGATATTAGAATTGCTACTCCAGCTTCTTTCCTGAGACCATTTGTTTGTAAAATTGTCTTTCAGCCTTTTACTCTAAGGTAGTGTTTGTCTTTGACACTGAGGTGTGTTTCCTGTATGCAGCAAAATGTAGGGTCCTGTTTATGTATCTAGTCGGTTAGTCTATGTCTTTTTATTGGGGCATTGAGCCCATTGATGTTAAGAGATATTAAGGAATAGTGATTGTTACTTCCTGTCATTTTTTATGTTATTTTTTAAATTTGATTTGTTATCTTCTTTCGGGTTTGATGAAAGAAGGTTACTATCGTGCTTTTTTCCAGGGTGAAGTTTCCCTCCTTGTACTGGTGTTTTCCTCCTATTATCCTTTGTAGGGCTGGGTTTGTGGATAGACATTGGGCAAACTTGGTTTTGTCATGGAATATCTTAGTTTCTCCATCTATGGTGACTGAGAGTTTTGCTGGATATAGTAGTTTTGGTTGGCATTTGTGTTCTCTTAGAGTCTGCATGACATCTGCCCTGGATGTTCTAGCTTTCATAGTCTCAGGTGAGAAGTCTGGTGTGATTCTGATAGGTCTTACTTTATATGTTACTTGGCCTTTTTCTCTTACTACCTTTAATATTCTTTCTTTGTTTAGTACATTTGGGGTTTTGATTATGATATGACATGAGGTATTTCTGTTCTGGTCCAATCTGTTTGGAGTTCTGTATGCTTCTTGTACATTCATGGGCATCTCTCTCTTTAGGTTAGGGAAGTTTTCTTCCATAATTTTATTGAAGATATTTGCTGGCCCTTTAAGTTGTAAATCTACTCTCTCTTCTATGCCTATAATCATTAGGTTTGGTCTTCTCATTGTGTCCTGGATTTCCTGGATATTTTGGGTTACAAGCTTTTTGCATTTTGCATTTTCTTTAACTGTTGAGGCCATGGTTTCTATGGTATCTTCAGCATCTGAGATTCTTTCTTCTATCTCTTGAATTCTGTTGTTGATATTTGCATCTATGTTCCCTGATTTCTTCCCAAGGTTTTCTATCTTCAAAGTTGTCTCCCTTTGAGTTTTCTTAGTTGTTTCTACTTCTGATTTTAGATCCTGGATGGTTTTGCTTAGCTCCTTCACTTTCTTGTTTGTGTTTTCCTGTAATTCTTGAAGAGAGTTTTGTGTTTCCTCTTTCATAACCTCAGCCTGGTGAACAAAGTTCTCCTGTATTTTTTTAAGTGATTTTTGCATTTCCTCCTTACTGGATTTTGTATTCTTCTGAATTTCTTTTAATGATTTTTGTGTTTTCCTTGTAAGGGCTTCTAAATTTTGATCCATTTTCTCCTGAATTTCTTTAAGTATGTCCTTCATGTGTTCCTGTACCAGTATCATGACCAGTGATATTATATACAAATCTTGTTTTTCTGGTGTGATGGGGTATCCAGGACATGCTGTTAGAATTGGGTTCAGATGCTGCCATATTGCCTTGATTTCTGTTAGTGACGTTCCTTTGTTTGCCTTTTGCCATCTAGTTCTCACTGGTGTTAGTTTTTCTTGTCAATGCTGGACTCACCAGTGCAAGCTGCCTCTTCCCAGCTGGCCTCTGGTGCACAACTGACCTCCTGCACTGCCTGGAGACAGGGTGCTCTGGTCCAGGCTGTTCAGATCAGACACCTGAAGACACTGACTCCTCCTAGCCAGCCTCCCAGATGCCTCTCTGGCCTCTTGCAGGGCCTGGAGATGTGGTGTTGTAGCCCATGCTGTTCTGGATCCTGAAGTAGAGATCTGAAGGCTCCTGCCAGAGGCCTCAGGACTGGAACCTAGCTCTGTGGGGTCGACCCACCAGAGCATGCTGGCTGTGTCCTCCCAGTCTGCCTCTGGTTGCACACCAGGCCTCTTGAACTTCCTAGAGACCGAGTGCTGTGGCCCACGCTGTTCAGATCCCAAAGCAGACACCTGAAGGCTCCCACCCGGGGCCTGCAGAACACACTGGAGCACACTGACTCCTCCCAGCCAGCCTCCCGGGTGCCCCTCTGGCCTCTTTCAGGGCCTGGAGATGCGGTGTTGTAGCCCAGGCTGTTCTGGATCCTGAAGCGGAGATCTGAAGGCCCCATTTGTCAATTCTTGATCTTAGAGCATAAACTATTGGTGTTCTGTCCAGGAAAATTTTCCCTGTCTCAAGGGTCTTCCACACTTTCTTTTCTATTAGTTTCAGTGTGTCTGGATTTATGTGGAGGTCCTTGATCCACTTGGACTTGAGGTTAGTACAAGGAAATAAGAATGGATCTGGTCCTTCTCAGAAGGTGTAACAAAATACCCACAGAAGGAGATACAGAGACAAAGCATGGAGGAGAGTCTGTGGGAAGGATCATTCAGAGACTACCCCACCTAGGGATCCCTCCTATATACATTTACAAAACCCAGACACTATTCTAGATGCCCACAAGTACTTGCTGACTGGAGCGGGATATGGCTGTCACCTGGGAGGCTCTGCTAGTGTATGACAAATACAGATAGGGACACTCTCAGCCAGTCATTGAACTGAGCACAGGTTACCCAATGGAGGAGCTAGAGAAAGGACCCAAGGAGCTGAAGGGGTTTTCAGCACCATAGGAGGAACAACAATATGAACCACCCAGTACTCCCAGAGCTCCCAGGGACAAAATCATCAACCAAAGAGTAGACATGGATTTACCAAAGGCTCCAGACACATAGACAGCAGAGGATGTCCTTGTTAGACACCAAAGAGAGAAGAGGCCCTTGGTCCTAGAAAGGCTTGATGCCACAATGTAGAGGAATATCAGAACAGGGAAGCAGGAGAGGGCTGATTGGGGAAAAGGGGGAGGGAAGATAGCTTATGGGATTTTTGGAGGTGGGGGAACCAGGAACGGGACAACATTTGAAATGTAAATAAAGAATGTATTTAATAATAAAACACAACCAATTATATATCTTTATTTAGAAATTGTGCCTGGGGATGATAAAACCTCTTTTATAGGCTATTTAACATTCCTTTTAATCCAGTGATTTCTTCATTGCTGCTATATTGGTTATTTATATCTATACCATATTACTTTTTAAGTATGTAAGAGAAACTGTGTACTCAGACTAACAGTCTTTGCATTTTACCTGCTATATCTTATTCCTAAATTTGAGGTTTTACTTTTTTCAATTTCCCCCAACTTGTTTGAACCAGCTCAATGTGAAGAAGTTTATTCATAGACTTTGAACTTTTCCACAGTATTCCAGTTATTTAACAATTCAAAATCTCAAAGGCCATCCTCTCTCCTGCCACTACATCTGTCTAAGCAGAATTATTTATGAGTCTGCACTTTTATTCTCTTACTATAAATTTCATATGGTCACAAGAGTGGAAGTAAAGTTTTAAGACAGGATAACATTTTCTTTTGTCAAAATTGATTTAAATAAATATCATAGCAACTGATAAATAGATCAAAGGCTAAAACCAAAATCTTCTAATATGATTATTTGGTTAAATTACCAACATTTCATTGTATTTGATTACTGTGAATAAATAATTTGAACTAAATAAAATATCGTGGTCATTCACCATATAATTTGAACATAGACCTTGAAATAGAATTATTTTCCCCCTTGTAATCAGAACTATATACTATTTCAAGAAAATGAATTAAATTGCCTAATTCTATTTAATAACAGTCTATGTACAATATACTCATCTATCCCTGAGTATCTTTTGCTTCTTTATGAGTCATCCCATTGAGCTAGAACTATTTCAAAGATCTCTTTAGAAGTTTTCACTTCATATCTTTTAAGTGAAAAAAAATACATACTTAAATCTACTTATTTGTCATTATATTTCCAAGCAATCCTCTCTCAAACATCTGTTGATGTATCATATAACATAGTTTCTTCTGATTAAAAGAACTATTGATTTAAAAAATGATTGCATACAACCTTGCTTTAATTGATGTGTTGCTCTGAGTAACATCCTATCAGATATGCATGGGGTTTGAGGCATAGCTCAAAGGAGGGCTAGAAGCAAGGACTCCTCTGCAGTCCTATATATATACACGAATTAGAGTTAAGGTAAAACTGTCCTCTGTAGAATGCATTCAAGTTGTTTTGAGGTAAAGTGTATATTTATATATAAATGAAAAATGTTCTCTACAATGTTTGTTAGTCTGTTTGAGATTTAAAGCAGTAGTTTAGTGACTTCATTCACATGCCTGACCCACACAGATTAACATTCTTAAAATAAGCATAACAAAATTATCTCTACGTCTCAGGTTGAAATGTTAAATTAGATACAAAGGACTCATTTTTTTCTTGGAAAGTTTATGAAATATTAAGTGGTTTTTAAACTCTATTTGCTCTGAGTAATGGTGCCTCAAAAATGAACTTGCTCAAGATAAAGTTGACAGAAAATTGAAGACAAGACTCAGTGACATTCTATAATCCTACCCAGGTGAACATTTGCCATTCCTTGCCACTGTGGTCTCCTGAGAGGACTCATCACTTACTAGCTTGCGTTTAGTGATCTGGACTAGCAGAACATTGTTTTGCAATGTTTGGAATTCCTTTCAGCAGACCAATGTGGCTTGAAAGCTCCCCTGCGTAGGTAACACACCCTGAGCTATTTATCATCTGGAAATATTTCACCTTCTATTTAAGAAAATAGAGATCTGTTTCAAAATGCTCACATTTCCCCAGGATATGTTAATGAAGAACAAAGAAGACCAAGATGGTTTATATTGCTCTGAAGCAAGAAAGGCTGATATTCAAACATGTATTGTGCATCTTGGTGTTGAAAAAACAAAAACAAAAACAAAAACAAAAACAAAAGCAACACATACACATACAAATATTCACTCCCAAGTGTTTTCTTCAGTATCTTCTCCGTGAGTCTTGAATGCATGTCACAACAGTCTATTTTATTAGGTTGTCACATTCAACAACTTTAATTAATTGATAGTATATTTTTATATGTTGACAATTTTATAATATATTGATTTGCACTTTTCCAAAAGTTAGGTTCCTGGATGGTTGCAATGGTTTGGAAGTGAAAATTTAGAAGCTGATTCAAATAATTTTCCTTATACATTTATGACATCATAAAATATCTTTGAACATCTTAATTTTAGATGATTAACCACTCATAAAAGACAAACTATTTTTTTATTAAATAGTAATAGAATTTCTGTTTTGGTAGAATGAATGTTTGTATTATTTAAATCAATGAAGGTAATAAAACTTCAGTGTGTTAGATAAAACAGAATGGATTATTCTGGATGTAAAGCACATAATTATGACTCAAAATGATAACTCATTATTCCACTTAGGTGTAATTTTAAATCCATTACTACAAAGTGCTACTTAATCATGTTTGTTGTTTCCAGACTTATCCTTTCAAACATTTAAAATTACATTTATTTTTGTTTATTTGAGGGTTGTCCACAACTTGCTGTGGATTTGGAAGTTGGTCTGCTTGCACCAAGTAGGGAGTTCAAACTCAGGTGAACTTGGTGACAAGTGCTTTGACCCACTGAACCATCTTCCTGACTCTTAGTCTTTATTTAAATGTATGACTGTTACATAGGATTTAATTATTTATTAGGCTATTCATAAACTATCAACACAAATAAAGTAACAGTAACTTTAAAAATAAACTATATGCTCAATGTAATTCTTCAAAGGTATGCAGAGAAACACAATTCTTTGCTTGTATATTTGGTAGAACTATCGCCACTTATTTAAAGCTACAAATAAAAAATGGGAATTTTATTATTGGTCATTATGAATAACACTCTAAAATAAAATTCTTATATACATTTTGAACTACTGAAAAACTTATAATTTATTAATAAATAAAAGTATAATACAAAGTGATTTCAAGAAAATTTAAAAATATTAAAATACCTTAACTGATTTTTACATCAATTGACCAATACTTTAATGAAGTAGTTTCATGCTATTCACTTTCTGTTCACCAATTCTTAGCAAAATATTTAAAAGGTACTTTTTCTAAAATTGAATGAAGGAAGAAGATTCCACAGTCCAAATCACCATTTGAAGCAGATAAAAAAATCACAATGTGACCTTTGAGGTTTCTGTCCAGAACTGAAACTGTTGCTCTTCCTTTACTCCTGAAGGTCTGACTAATGGTAACACACTCTTGTTTTTCACTTTTGATTATATTTATCATGTGTATTAGTGTGCCTGTGTGTCTTTGTGTGTGTTGTGTATGCTCATGTGTATATATGCATGTTTATATGTGTTTATGCATATGTGTGTTCATGCATGTATGTGTGTGTGTGTGTGTGTGTGTGTGTGCGTGTGCACACACCTGTTTGTGTTTAACACAGGGTGTTTGTGAAGGCCACAGGAGAACCTTGTGGGGTAGCTTCTATACTTGCATCTTCACATGCGTTCTTGCTATTGAATTCAGTCTTCACACTTGTGCAGCAAGCATCTTTCCAAGCTCAGCCATCTCATAGGCCAAGGGAAGGAAACATAGATTTACTGTGTTGACCCCTTACTGATTCTGAACAGTGGAGATAAATATCTACTTGCTGTAAGTCATGTTCTCTAACCTTTTAAATGGCATAATAAAGCTGTCATTTGTTTATTTCTTCCTTCCTTCCTTTCTTCCTTCCTTCCTTTCTTCCTTCTTTCCCTCCTCCCTTCTTTTCTTGCTTTGTTTTTATTTTTGCTGTGCTAGGGAGTAAATTCAGTGTTTCATATAAAGGAACAAACACTCTACAAGTGAGGTTTCAACCCAAGTCCTTTTGAGAGACTAATTTAATTAATTTAATTACTTTTCTTCTTAAGTTTACTTGGAAGGAAAATGTATCTGAAACATGTGTGCACCATAAAGAAATGGTGCTATTTGTGAGCTGTGTGTAATCTGGAGCAGTTTTTCAGCTTGCTCTTCAAAGAGACCTAGCAATACTTCACAGTGCATAGGAACCACTGCTTCCCTCAGTTGACATGCTAATTAACAGGAGGTTAAAAAATTGCCTGCACAAAATTCTTTGCAACAAACAGCATCAATAATCATCTGAAGAGAGTTAGATGCAAATGCACTTTACTGAAGAATAGAATCAAAATTAGCTTGCGCTACTGTTGCTATGTTTGTTTCTCGAAAAGCAAAAGAAATATACAGGGTGAAGTGAACATTTCTGTACAAGAAAAAAACAAGTATCCCTCCACATCCCCATAAAGTCCCAAGACAGGTTATTAGGTTATGAGAATATGTTCATAATTATGATGCAGATATGCATGCAGTAGATCAGGAATCACTAAACACTTAGGATAAGAACAATGTTAGGATGTTACTCAGATTTCAAATGGTTCAATATATCTGAAGATAGAAAGTGAAGTCTTAAAGAAAGCAAAAAGATGCTTATATATTATTGAGAGAAATAATAATAAAAAAGCAAGAAGAAGATAAAAAGAACACAAAACCAGAATAAGGGAAGGAGTGAGAAAGAGGGCAGAGGAATGAGGAAGGAGTAGGGAGGCAGAAAACAAGAATAAATGGTATTTGGCCACCATTTGAGTGTTGGATATTTAACTTGGGTCCCCAGAAAAATCAGCTAATGCTCTTAAAAGTGAGTCATCTTTCAAGTTCCAGTACTTCCTATTGTTATGTTCACATTTCTCTGGGTTCGTAGATCTATTTCCTAATCAGCAGTGAGATTTATTACTTCTCGAATGTAAGAATTCTCTTTCCAGAATTAAGATCTCAGAGTGGACAAGACACTACTCTTTTCTAGCCTGCTCATCTTTTGCATCTCCCTGAGTTATATTTGTTTATAATTCAAATTATTTTGTCACTATGATGATATGATATGACTTTAAGGAGGAGACATGTTCAAAATAAAGTTCATTTTGATCCCTGATACTGTACATCTAGTAGAACTAGCCCTACGTGTTAGGGCTACAAGAATACCAAACATTAACAGAGAATCTCTCTGATATTCCAGTGATTAAAAGTAGAGAAAAGAGAATCAAAAGTTAAAGTCGACACAGGAACCCAGGGATTTCCTAGGACAGGAGTGTTCCAATTTCTGTCTGCAGCTGGAGACCATACTCTGTCACAGGGCTTCATACCCAGGTGGGCCCCAGAGACACCTAGCCTCCCAGGAAAGCAGAAAGGTTTGTGAGAGTAGGTAGGAAGAACACTGCTGCTCAAAGGTACCCACCTGAACCCCCAGGACATAGGAACTCAGGGGTGGGCTGGGACAGGAGCCTTCCAGTTTCTGTCTGTAGCTGGAGAATCTCCTCTGCCACAGGACTCCATATCCAGGAGGCACAGAGAGATAGCTAGCCTCCCAAGAGTGTCAAAAACAAATACTACCTCAGAGTAAAGGGCTGGAAAACAATTTTCCAAGCAAATTGTCCCAGGAAATGAGCTCGATTAACCATTCTAATATCAGATAAAATCCACTTTCAACCAAAAGTCATCAAAAAAGATAAGGAAGGACACTTCATACTCATCCAAAAAAAAAAAAAATCTACCAAGAACGCTCATTTCTGAACATGTATGCTCCAAATTCAAGATCCAACAAAGAAAGAGAACTTCAGACCAATTTCCCTCATGAATATTGAGGCAAAAATGCTCAATAAAATTCTTGCCAACTGAATCCAAGAACATATCAAAATGATCATTCACCGCGATCAAGTAGGCTTCATCCCAGGAATGGTCCAATATATAGAAATCTATCAATGTAATCCACTACCTAAACAAGCTCAAAGAAAAATAAAACCATGTGGTCATTTCATTAGATGGTGAAAAAGCATTTGACAAAATTCAGCAGCCCTATTAGAGCTAAACAAGGAATTCTCAACTGAGGAATACCAAATGTCTGAGAAGCACCTACAGAAATATTCAATATCCTTAGTCATTAGGAGAATGCAAAACAAAACAATACTGAGATTCCACCTCACACCAGGTCAAAAACTCTGGGACAGCAAATGTTGGCAAGGATGTGAAGGAAAAATGAATACTCCTCAACTGCTGGTGGGATTGCAGGCTGGTATAACCACTCTGGAAATTAGTTTGTGGTTCCACAGAAAATTGGAGGTAGTACTACCCGAGGACCCAGCTATACAACTCCTGGGCATATACCTGGAAGAATCTACAACATATAATAAGGACACATGCTCCATTACATTCTTAGCAGCCTTATTGATAATAGCCAGAAGCTGGAAAGAACTCAGATGTCCTTCAACAGAGGAATGGATACAGAAAATGTGGTACATTTACACAATAGAATACTACTTAGCTATTAAAAATAATGAATTCATGAAATTCCTAGGCAATTAAATGGAGCTAGAAAATATTATCCTGAGTGAGGCAACCCAATCACAAAAGCACACATAGGGTATGCACTCACTGATAAGTGGATATTAGCACAGAAGCTTGGACTATCCCAAGATACAATTCACAAACCAAATGAAGTTCAAGAAGAAGGAAGACTGATGTATGGATATTTTGGTCCTTCTTAGAAGGGGGAACAAAATACCCATAGGAGGACATACAGAAACAAAGTATGAATCAGAGACTGAAGGAAAGGCCATCCAGAGAATACCCGGTCTGGGATTCCATCCCATACAGTCACCAAACCCAGACACTATTGTGGATGCCAACAAGTGCTTGCTGACAGGAACCTGATATAGCTGTCTCCTGATAGTACCTGACAAATACAGAGATTGATGCTCTCAGCCAACCTTTGGACTGAACACAAGGTCCCCAGTGGTGGAGCTAGAGAAAGGACATAAGGAGCTAATGGAGCTTGCAGCCCCATAGGAGGAACAACAATATAATCAACCAGTACCCCCAGAGCTCCCAGAGACTAAACCACCAACCAAAGAGTACGCATGGAGGGACCCATGGCTCCAGCTGTATATGTGGCAGAGAATGGACTTTTTGAACATCAAAGGAAGGAAAGAACCTTAGTCCTGAGAAGGCTTAAAGCCCCAGTACATAGGAATGCCAGGTCAAGGAAACAGGAGTATGTGGGATGCTCAAAAGTGGGAGGGGGATGGTAAAGGGATTTTTCAGAGAGGAAACAAGGAATGGGGATAATATTTGAAATGTAAATAAAGGAAATATCTAATAAAGAAAAAAGAAAAAAAATAGTAGGTTATGTTAGCATTAAACTTGCAGTAGATATGTTAGAAGGATTTAGATGAACTAGCATCTGAACTTTATGAGACGAAATACAATAACACAATTTTTAAATCTCAAAGGATGTGCAACACAGCATTATATTATTAAGATCTAGAGTTTCATGTATGTTCAGGAGCACAAAATTTTGGAGAATTTAAATATTATATATCTTATTTGATTGAAAGGGGATTTGGTAAAGCAATAAAATAAAGGATATTGAAAAAAATTAAAGGCTAGCCAATTTTATATTGTATGTATGAAGCAAGTTTATGCTACCCAAGCCTGTCTTATAAAACAAGAACAAATAAACAAAAGACATTTTACTGGAAAGGAAACCATTGAATGATGTATTTAGTTCAAATTCTGTGACAATTGATTGTTTACATGTGTATATCGAGGCCTCATGACTGCACACATACACACACACACACACACAGACACACACACACACATGCACGTGTGCATGTGTGTTTATGTGTCTGTGTGTGTGTGTACCATTTGAATTCCTGACACCTGATGATACAGACACAAGAGGAAGTTAGATTCCCTAGACTTAATTAAAAGTTATAGCTATAGTTATACAGCCTATAGGAATATCTATAATCTATAGAAATTATAGGATGTTCTAAGCAGGATGTTAAAATCCTGGGTCCTGCAAGAGGATACAATGTTCTTTATCATTGAGCCATCTCTCTGAGGTTCTTCCTTATCAAATACTGTTTTATAGTCATTTGCTTCAGATTTCCTTATGTCTGTATAACATAGGAGTTTGGTTTTGTTTTCAGCGCTAAAAGAGCTCCAGCATGATTTGACCACATCCTACAAATGGTGTTTTTAGCTGAGTAAATATTATACACTTTAATATATGCTTAGATATAATGCTATATAGCATTATTAGTAGTAATGCTTAGTTACTACTTTACAGATTTAAAAGGGATTAAAACATATACTAATAGTTATCAAATCAAAGTTTGTTTGCCCTTTTGTTTACTAGTTTGTTTTAGTGTGTAGTAAGGACAAAATATTAAATGATCTAAATTCCATGGTCATGTACTATAAATATTTGATGATTAAAACCCTTAATCCCTCACTTATTTGGTGTTATCATAAATTAATAGTTCTTATAAGAGTGTAATTATTTATATTTTAGTGTTTGAGAAAAAGACCATTTATTTGTCTTCATAAGATGTTTTTTTTTTCTTTTTGACTCCCAGATATGCCAAATTTCATGATATGTGTATTTGTTTATGCAATAACATCAATGGTAAGAAGAATTCTAATTGTGTTCCAAATGATTATAGAAATCCCTGCCAAGCTTTTACCTTTAGCATGGCAATTTTATATTGGATTTATATATTTTAAAGCACTTTAATACTCACAATAATCCTATTAGTGCCACTGTGCTGCTATCATCCTTGCTTTGTTGATGTGAAAATCGGAGCCTGAGCCTGCTAACTTGGCTCAGGACTCACAGGCAGCAGGAAGCAGAGCAGAGACTCAAATCAGAACACCTAATCCCCTGTGTGTTTCTGATGAATGCTTAAATCAAATCAAGTCCTATTTAATTCACAGATCTTATGTCTTGTGTTTTTTAAACATTTAAATGTTGTTAGGTTTGAGATGGAAAAATAACTTAGAAAGAAAATAAGACAATGAAACCTCAACGGAGCTGAATCTTTGGCCAGAAAATTGGCACTACATGTACATTATCCATGACTTTTATGTTTTATGTTATTTTCACAGCTAGATTTGTATTACTGGTAATGAATAGCATAAATAGTGTCATTCAGAAACACTTTGGGCTGTCTATTGTAATTTTGCTGTTAAGCATAGACTAAAGAAAATGAATTACTTGTTTACATGGAGATAGAGATCCTGTTGTGAATTAGAGGCATATTAGCACAGAAGCTATTCATTCAAAATAATCTCTCAAAAAAAAATCACCACTAAAATTTTAGGGAAGCATGTGTTTTATAATTAAAAGCAAGTTCTGTATGCATCCTACTTATAATACAATGTGACAATATGTTTTAATGTAGAAATTATCAGCACAGAAAAATGAATCATGGCTCCTGCTTGTAAATTATAAATAATAGTCATCTAGAAAAATAGTATATTTACATTTCTAAGAATATAATTATGTTATCAATAACAATGTTTTAATTAGAAGATTTTTCTATGTTTATGCATTGCTTTAAGCATGTGATCTAAAAGACAAATGTTAGTTAAACACATTTGGAAACAACTAAGTCAATTAGAAATATACTGATGGACAGGTCTACTATCTCACAATTAACTCAATTACAGAAAGAGGCAAACTGTGAGAAGGCCTTTGTTTGCTGAGCATACATGCAATATGGGGAAAGAATGAAATGTTAGAGATTGCACTTGTATTTTTAATGCTTGCACCAGCACATTTTTGCAAAATGAATAAAAGAGCAAGTAGAAATACATAATATAAAATAATGTTCTGAAGGAAAAAATGTAAAATTATAGCTTCTGCTTACTTTCAAGGGTTGTTTGAAGGTGACCCATTTTCTGAGCTTCCTATACTGTGGGGATTGCTTTCGTGTGTTAAAGTAGAAATCCACTTCACTGATGTCTTTTATTTCCATCTGCACTCTACAGTGACTACTTAAAACTGAATTTGAAAGTATAATATCAATGAAGATAAGTAAACATAAGAACTTCAGTAGCTTGCTCTTATTGTTCAGAATAGAGCCTTCTGAAAAATTAGTTCTTAAGAATTCACCTCACTTATGGTTACTTCCTATCATGGTATCATGAATATTATCTAGTAGGCAACTAATTTGCATGATAATTTGTACATTACACATTCATTTTTGTCCAAATTGTCAGAAAATAGGTAATGCTGGGGTAAAATTGACCTGTATTAATGAGCAGCAGTTCTCAGGACTACTTTGTTTAAGAACTGTAGTAAGTTGAGTATTGTCTCAAAATACAGGTTAGCTGAAGGGATTTTGTAGCACTTTCATTATAAACATATTAAAGAAGGAATCAGTCTCAGTGTATCCTTATTTCCCACAAGGCTTAATAAGACTCCCAAGAAACCTTCAAAAGCTCATAGTTCTACTTTTACTTTAATATGGGAAAAATAGAAAAACAGGCCAAAAATATATCTTTCCCTGATTCTGTAGTGGACTTTGTTGTCTTTAGCAAATGTTGAACACTTGAATGAAAAACAAATATATTTTCAGCTACTGTTTTCAAGAATATAAGATGAACATTAACTTTAAACACAAGCTATAAAAGAATATACTTAATTTATCAATGATTGAGGAGGCATCTTTTATCATTTTATTGCCTTTGAAAAATAATTTCTATTTGGAGGGGCATCCCAGTGCCATCTTTGCTCCCAGTGAGACAGAACAGACAGCTCCAGGTACACAGAGGTATCTCGTGGTTTAACATCACTTGGGATACAGACCACCAGGCTTCTGTCTGAACCCAAGACCTGAGCAGCTCTGCAGTTTGTCTCTGTGCCAGCCTGTCTTGGGTCATTTTCCCTGCAGAGGAATCAGCACATAGAGGGGCTCCCTGCATGAACAGGACAGGCAGCTCTAGTTACACAGTGATATCCAGAGTTTAATATCACTTGGCACAGAGACCACCAGGCTTCTGCCTATGCCCAATACCTGGGCAACTCTGCAGTTCCTCTGTGTGCCAGCCCTGATGTGGATAGTTTGACCTGCAGAGTAATCGGCACTTGGAAGGGTTCCCCACCCCCATCTTTGCTCCCAGTCGGACAGCACAGGCAGCTCCAGGTACACAGAGACTACCCTGAGTATAATATTTCTTGGGGCAAGGCACACTAGGGCTGTAACAGCACCCAAGATTAGGGTATCCCATCAGCAATCTGTGCAAGGGGAAACCCAGTCATCCAGAGGAGCAGAAATAGCCTTACAGGCTTACAGGAGGTTAAAACACCAGACAGTGACAACAGGACCAACTAACTCCAGAGATAACCAGATGGCAAAAGGCAAATGTAGGAATATTACTAACAGAAATCAAGGCAATATAGTAGTACCTGAACCCAATTCTCCAACAACAGCAAGTCCTAGATACCCCAACAAACCAGAAAAACAAGATATGGATTTAAAAATCACTGGTCATGATGCTGTTAGAGGAACACAAGAAGGACATTAATAAATCTCTTAAAGAAATAAAGGATGAAATGTATAAAAACATAGAAGCCATTACAAGGGAAACACAAAATCATTTAAAGAAATTCAGGAGAATATGGGTCAACAGATAGAGTCCAATAAAGAGGAAATGCAAGAATCACTTAAAGAAATACAGGAGAACTTTGGTCAACAGGCAGAAGTCATGAAAGAGGAAACACAAAAACCTCTTAAAGAATTATAGGGAAACACAAACAAACAATTGAAGGAGCTGAGCAAAACCATCCAGGATCTAAAAACAGAAGTAGAAACAACCAAGAAATCACAAAAGAAGACAAATTTGGAGATAGAAAACCTTGGGAAGAAATCAGGGGTCATAGATGCAAATATCAAAAACAGAATACAAGAGATAGAAGAAAGAATCTCAGATGCTGAAGATAACATATAAACCATTGACTCAAAAGTCAAAGAAAATGCAAAATGCAAAAACCTTGTTACCCAAAACATCCAGGAAATCAAGGACACAATGAGAAGACCAAACCTAAGGATAATAGGCATAGATGAGAGTGAAGATTTACAACTTAACGGGCCAGCAAATATCTTCAACAAAAATCTGGAAGAAAACTTCCCTAACCTAAAGAAAGAGATGTCCATGACTATACAAGAAGCCTGCAGAATTCCAAACAAACTGGACCAGAACAGAAATACCTCCCGTCACATAATAATCAAAACCACAAATCTACTAAACATATAAAGGAAGACCTATCAGAATTACACCAAACTTCTCACTAGAAACCATGAAAGCTAGAAGATACTGGGCAAATCTCATGCAAACTGGAAGAGAACACAAATGCCAGCCAAGACTACTATACCCAGCAAAACTCTCAATCACCATAGATTGAGAAACCAAGATATTCCATAATAAAACATAAAATTAATTAAAATTTATATAATATCTTTCCATGAACCCAGCCCTACAAAGGATAATAGGTGGAAAATACCAATACAAGGAGGGAAACTACTCCCTGGAAAAAGCAAGATAGTAACCCTCTTTCATCAAACCCAAAAGAATATAACCACTCTAACATAAAAAATAGCATAAAAATAACAGGAAGTAATAATAACTATCCTTAATATCTCTTAACATCAATGGACTTATTTCTCCTAAAAAGACATCAGTTGTAAAAAGGCATAGACTAACAGACTGGATATGTAAACAGGACCCTACATATTGCTACATACAGGAAACATACCTCAGTGTCAAAGATAAACACTACCTCAGAGTAAAAGGCTGAAAAACAATCTTACAAGCAAATGGTCTCAGGAAACAAGCCAGAATAGCCATTCTAATATCAGATAAAGTTGACTTTCAACCTAAAGTCATCAAAGGGGACACAGAAGGACTCTTCTTACTGGTCAAAGGAAAAATCCACCAAGAAGGACTCTTAATTCTGAAAATCTATGCTCCAAATGCAAGGGCACCCTCATTCATAAAAGAAACTTTACTGAAGCTCAAAGCACACATTGCACCTAAGACAATAATTGTGGGTGACTTCAACACTCTAGTCTCCTCAATGGACCGATCAGGAAAACAGAAACTAAACAGGGACACAGTTAAACTAATTGAAACTTTGAACCAATTAGATTTAACAGATACATATAGAACATTTCATCCTAAAGCAAAAGAGTATACCTTTTTCTCAGCACTTCATGGTACCTTCTCCAAAATAGACCATATATTTGGTAACAAGACAGACCTCAACAGATATAAGAAGATGGAACTAATCCCATACCTCCTATCAGATCACTATGGAGTAAGAGTGCTCTTCAATAGCAACAAAAACAGAAACAACAGAAAGACTACATACACATGGAAACTGAACAATACTCTACTCAATAAAGAAATAAAGAAAGAAATCAAAGACTTTCTAAAATTTAATGAAAATGAATGCACAACATAACCAAATTTATGGGACACAATGAAAGCAGTGCTAAGAGGAAAACTCTAGCCCTGAGTGCCTCCAAATAGAAACTGGAGCGAGCACACACTAGCAGCTTAATGTCACACCTGAAAGCCCTGGAACATAAAGAAGCTAATTCACTCAAGAGGAGTAGAAGGAAATCATCAAACACAGGGATGGTCAAGTAGATTGAAAGAGAGAAGCATACAAAGAATCAACAAAACCAGGAGCTGGTTCTTTCAGAAAATCAACGAAAATCAACAAGATAGATAAACCCTTAGCCAGACTAATCAGAGGGCACAGAGACAGTATCCAAATAAACAAAATTAGAAATGAAAAGAGAGATATAACAACAGAAACTGAGGAAATTCATCAGATCCTAATACAAAAACCTATACTCAACACAATTGGAGAATCTCGAGGAAATGGACAATTTCCTAGTCAGATACCAAATACCAAAATTAAATCAGGATCAAATAGATCAGCTAAATAATCCCATAACCCCTAAAGAAATAGAAGTGGTCATTGAAATTCTTCCATCCAAAAACAAAACAAAAAAAAAAAAAAAAAAACAAAAAAAAAAAAAAAAGCACAGGACCAGATGGAATTCTATCAGACCTTCAAACAAGACCTAACACGAATACTCTTGAAACTATTCCACAAAATAGAAACAGAAAGTATACTACCCAACTCGACCCATGAAGCCACAATTATGCTGATACCAAAACCACACAAAAATCCAACAAAGAAAGAACTTCAGAACAATTTTCCTTATGAGTATCAATGCAAAAATACTAAATAAAATTCTTGCCAACCGAATCTAAGAACATCAAAACGATCATTCACCGTGATCAAGTAGGCTTCATCCCAGGGATGCAGGGATGGTTTAATACACAGAAATTCATCAATGCAATTCACTACATAAACAAACTCAAAGGAAAAAAAAACACATGGTCATTTCACTAGATGCTGAAAAAGCTTTTGACAAAATTCAGCATCCTTTCATGCTAAAAGTCTTGAAAAGAACAGGAATTCAAGGCTCAAACCTAAATATAATAAAAGCAATATGCAACAAACTGGTAGACAACATCAAACTAAATGAAGAGGGGCTTGAAGTAATCCCACTAAAATCAGGGACTAGACAAATCCATCTTTTCTATATACTACTTGAAGTTCTAGCGTGAGTAATTAGACAACATAAGAAGGTCAAAGGGAAACACATTGGAAAGGAAGAAGTCAAACTATCACTATTCTCAGATGACATGATAGTATACTTAAGTGACCCAAAAAACTCCACCAGAGAACTCCTACAGCTGATAAACAACTTCAGCAAAGTGGCTGGTTATAAAATCAACACAAGCAAATCAGTAGCCTTCCTATACTCAAAGGATAAGCAGGCTGAGAAAGTAATTAGAGAAACACCCTTCACAATAGCCACAAACAATATAAAGTATCTTGGTGTGACTCTAACCAATCAAGTGAAAGATCTGTATGACAAGAACATCAGGTCTCATTACTGGTGAGATGGGTTAGTGGTTAAGAGCACTGACTGCTCTTCCAAAGGTCCAGAGTTCAAATCTCAGAAACCACAAGGTGGCTCACAACCATCAGTAACAAGATCTGAAGCCCTCTTCTGGAGTGTCTGAAGAGAGCTACAGTATACTTACATATAATAAATAAATATATCTTTGAAAAAAAAAAGAATGTCGGGTCTCTGAAGAAGGAAACTGAAGAAGAACTCAGAAAATGGAAAAATCTTCCATGATCATTGAATGGCAGGATTAATATAGTAAAAATGACCATCTTGCCAAAAGCGATATGCAGATTCAATGCAATCCCCATCAAAATCCCACCTCAGTTCTTTTTAGAGTTAGAAAGCGCTAGAGTTAGAAAGATGAGTTCTCAAATTCATCTTGATTAACAAAAAACCCAGGATAGCTAAATTTATTCTCAACAGTAAAAGAACTTCTAAGGGAATCAGTTTCCTGAACCTCAAGAACTACTACAGAACTGCTTGAGAACTAGAGAAATACAGAACTAGTGTTTAAAACTGCATAATATTGGTCCAGTGACAGGCAGGTAGATCAGTGGAATAGCACTGAAGACCCAGAATTGAACCCACACACCTATGGTCACTTGATCTTCGACAAAGGAGCTGAAAACATCCAGTGGAAAAAAGATAGCTTTTTCAACAAATGGTGTTGGTTCAACTGGAGGTCAACATGCAGAAGAATGCAAATTGATCCATCCTTATTTCTTTGTACTAAGCTCAACTCCAAGTGGATCGAGGACCTCTGCATAAAACCAGACACACTGAAACTAATAGAAAAGAAACTGAGAAGATCCTTGAGGACATGGGCACAGGGGAAAATTTCCTGAACAGAACATCAAGAGCTTATTCTCTAAGATCAAGAATTGAGAAATGGGACCTCATAAAATTACAAAGTTTCTACAAGGCAAAGGACACTGTCAAAAGGACAAAACTGCAACCAACAAATTGGGAAAAGATATTCACCAACCTTACCTCTGACAGTGGGATAATATCTAATTTATACAAAAAACTCAAGAAGTTAGACTCCAGAGAGCCACATAACCCTATTAAAAATGGGGTACAGAACTAAACAAAGAATTTTCACCTGAAGAATTTTGAATGGCTGAGAAGTTCCTTAAGAAATGTTGAACATCATTAGTCATTAGGGAAATGCAAATCAAAACAACCCTGAGATTTTACCTCACATCAGTCAGAATGGCTAAGATTAAAAACTCAGGAGACAGGAGGTATTGGCCAGGATGTAGAGAAAGAGGAATACTCCTCCACTGTTGGTGGGATTGCAAGCTGCTACAACCACTCTGGAAACCAGTCTGGAAGTTCCTCAGGAAACTAGGCAGGACACTTCCAAAGGACCCTGCTCTACCACTCCTGGGCACATACCTGGAGGATTCCCTGGCATGCAATAAGGACACATGCTCCACTATGTTCATAGCAACCTTATCTATAATAGCCAGAAGCTTAAACGAACCCAGATGTCCCTCAATGGAGGAACGAATACAAAAAATGTGGTATATTTACACAATGGAATACTACTCAGCAATTAAAAACAATAAATTCATGAAATTTTTAGGCAAATGGTTGGAACTGGAAAATATCATCCTAAGTGAGGTAACCCAATCACAAAAGAATACACATGGAATGCAGTCACTGATAAGTGGATATTAATTAGCCCAGAAGTTCTGAATACTCAAGACACAATTAACATATCAAATGATTCCCAAGAAGAAGGAAGAGAGGGCCCTGGTCCTGGAAAGGCTTGATTCAGCATTGTAGGGGAGTACCAGGACAGAGAAATGGGAGGGGGTGATTGGGGAATGGGCCGAGGGAAGAGGGCTTATGGGACTTATGGGGTGGGGGGACTGGGAAAGTGGAAATCTGTACAGATTGGGGCAGTCATGCACAGGGTTTGAGTTTGACTTTGGTCAAGGACAATCCCTGGCTTTGGGCAGGAATCTGCCTTTAGGAAATAATAGGGAAGTAGGTTAAAGCAGGAATTTTTATCCTTGGGTGGAGTGCTAAGAGTGTACTTGACTATGGTCAAGGTTAACTTCTCCCAGATAGCAAGGATCCTGCTCTGCCTAGGGTGGAGTGCTCAAAGTAAAGGTTAAGTTCATTGTTCCTCCAGGTCTAGGAATTCCTGAATTAAGCAGGTGACCCACCCAGCTGCCAAGAGGAGCAGTCAAGACAAGGACCTCCAAGAGAAGCTAGACAACTTCCACCAGAACTCAGTCTGGGGGGGAAGGGGTTGCCCAAACTGTTAAAAGGTCTGGCGCCATTAAAGTTTCCAACTTAGATCAGTGAATATTGTCTTAGCCATTTTTCTTTTCGCCCCTTCCCTATCCATCCCTCAGCTTCTGTTCCAGAAATCCACTTCGTAATAGCTGCAGGCAGCTATGGAATCCAACAGAAATCATTTGGAAAGTAAACAAGAATATAGAAAAATTTAAAAAAAAAGAAAGAAAAACAATCTCTTTGGTGCTAATGTTGTTCAATGAATTGAGAGAATCCATGAATTTGTGTCAGTCTATGTTTTGTATCACATTTCCCTAAATCTGACCCTTCGTATTATTAAGCTAAATGTTGCATGATTTCCAAAACTTTAAATTAATTTATTTCCTACTGCTCTTCTACAATTCCTTTTCTCTGTGTTTGTTGATTAATGTAAATTAAACATTAAATTTGGGGGGCCTAAAACACTAAATTTACCAGGGAGTGATTGTAATTCACTATATAAATTTGGGTTGGAAAACAAAATCATACCCATACAGAACTGAATCCAAATCCAATCTTTGATTTTGAGTGGACCACAACATATCGAGCAGTAGGAAGGATTCAAAAATATTCCTGAAAAATCTCAATCTAGTTGCTGGTGTATAGTCCATTATGGTTAAACACAATACTTATCTGTGAAGAAGATAATTATGTGGACCTCAAAAATGCTTGGCAGACCATTTTACCCCCTCATATATAACATAAGGATACCAGAGAAACATAATGTAGCTGGAAAGATGAACATAGGAATTATAATTTCACGATGCAGAGTGGTTGGACTTTGAGGAATTGAGGATAGAATCCAGCATGCTAGTTAATGGAGACCTCCATTTAAGATTGCCAAAGGAGTGATTTCCTGAATGTGCTTTGGAATAGTATATTTTTCTAAGACCCTCAAGATACAAAGCTGGAGGCATGCTTGTTTTAGAAATTGTTACTCAGAAAACCCAGGCATGCCAAACTAGAAACGACTGATTTAATCAGTGATGACATCTTAAGCTGCTGAATTGTGACTGTAGAAATGTCTAAGTACTTGGGAGTACTGACTGTTCCTTTAGGGACCTGAGTTCAATTCCTAACACCCACAGGGCAGGTATGTGTATATTGACATAAATTGAAATATGTAATAACTTATCAGCACCTATGTGTAGTTACATGCATCTTATATAATACTTCTTACTAAACATCAATTCTGTATTTAGATGAAGGGAACAATGTTCAATATTTTCTTATGAACATAGTTTTTCAGTATGTTATAGAATCAATTTTCTTTGCTCTTTCCTGTTTTTTTCCTTGTATATTGTTTCTGTCTAGACAGTCAATCTATTAAAAAAAAAAAAAAAAAAAAAAAACCTCTGAAAACAATGAATTAACTTTGTCTTAACCCTTTGGCCACAGTTTGGGGAAGAATCTCAGCCTTACAAATGACAGTTTCTAATTCCTGACCTAAAGAAGTATTATTTTACTATTCAATTGAACCCTGCCTTACTTTATACTTTTGATAACTTTTAATGTGGGCCACATTGTCAGTAAAACAGAGGACAGGCAGATAAGATTAACAAAGAGGAGAAAGCTCTGATTGTACTGTGCTTTTCCTGGATACAAACTTTGCTCTGCAAAAATTGCCCCAAATGCATAACTGCCCATGCTTATTTTTCTATAAATGTCTATAGAATTTATTGAATAATGATCATATCGACGTTCATAATATTAGGGATGAAATCATTTATTAGTTTCCAAATATAAACTTGGGTGAAGAATCTGGTTTCACACTACAGTAAGTAAATAAGGACATTTTAAATAAATACATTAAGCCAATTAAAATATACTATAATCATAACTTTATTTTTTCATTTTAATATTTTTATTTTCTATAGTCTTTGTTTACATTCCAAATGATTTCCCCTTTCCCAGATCCCCCTCCCCATATGCCCCATAAACCTTCTTCTCTGCACACATTCTCCAATCACCTCCCTCCTTTTTCTCTGTCCTTATATTCCCCTCCAACGCTAGATCAATCTTTCCAGGATCAGGCCCCTCTCCATACTTCTTTATGGGAGTCGTTTGTTAATGCAATTTGTGCCTTGGGTATTCAGCGATTCTGGTCTAATTAATATCCACTTATCAGAGATTGTATTCCATGTGTATTCTTTTGTGATTGGGTTACCTCACTTGGGATGATATTTTCCAGATCAAACCATTTGCCTAAAAATTTTGTGAATTCATTGTTTCTAATCCTGAGTAGTATTCCATTGTGTAAATATACCACATTTTCTGTATCCATTCTTCATTTGAGGGACTTCTGGGTTCTTTCCAGATTCTGGCTATTATAAATAAGGTTGCTATGAACATAATAGAGCATGTGTCTTTACTGCATGCCGGGGAATCCTTTGGGTATATGGCCAGGAGAGGTATAGCAGGGTCCTCCAGAAGTGTCTTGTCCAGTTTTCTGAGGAACCGACAGACTGATTTCCAAAGTGGTTGTACCATCTTACAGACCCACCAGCAGTGGAGGAGTGGTCCTCTTTCTCCACATCCTCTTCAACACCTGCTGTCTCCTGAGATTTTATTCTTAGCCGTTCTGATTGGTGTGAGGTGAAATCTCAGGGTTGTTTTGATTTGCATTTCCCTAATGACTAATGATGTTGAGCACTTCTTAAGGTGCCTCTAGGACATCCGAATTTCTTCAGGTGAAAATTCTTTGTTTAGATCTGTACCCCATTTTTAATAGGGTTATTTGGTTCCCTGGGGTCTAACTTCTTGAGTTCTTTGTATATATTTGATACTAGCCCTCTATCAGATGTAGGGTTGGTGAATATCCTTTCCCAATTTGTTGGTTGCCGTTTTGTCCTTTTAACAGTATCCTTTGCCTTACAGAAACTTTGTAATCTTATGAGGTCCCATTTGTCAATTGACAAGACCAACTAACACCAGTGAGAACTAGATGGCAAAAGGCAAATGCAGGAACATCACTAACAGAAATCAAGGCAATATGGCAGCATCTGAACCCAATTCTCCTTTAACAGCATGTCCTAGATACACCATCACATCAGAAAATCAAGATTTGGATTTAAAATCACTGGTCATGATGTTGGTACATGAACACATGAAGGACATACTTAAAGAAATTCAGAAGAAAATGGATCAAAAGTTAGAAGCCCTTACAAGGGAAACACAAAAATCATTGAAAGAAATTCAGGAGAATACAAAAGCCAATAAGGAGGAAACGCAAAAATTACTTAAAGAAATACAGGAGAACTTTGGTCACCAGGCTGAGGTCATGAAAGAGGAAACACAAAAATCTCTTAACGAATTATAGGAAAACACGAACAAGAAAATGAAGGAGCTAAGCAAAACTATCCAGGATCTAAAATTAGAAGTAGAAACAACTAAGAAAACTCAAAGGGAGATAACTTTGGAGATAGAAAACCTTGGAAAGAAATCAGGGGACATAGATGCAAATATCAACAACAGAATACAAGATAGAAGAAAGAATCTCAGATGCGGAAGATACCATAGAAACCATGGATTCAAAAGTTAAAGAAAATGGAAAATGCAAAAAGCTTGTAACCCAAAACATCCAGGAAATCCAGGACAAAATGAGAAGACCAAACCTAAGGATTATAGGCATAGATAAGAGTGAAGATTTACAACTTAAAGGGCCAGCAAATATCTTCAATAAAATTATGGAAGAAAACTTCCCTAACCTAAAGGGAGAGATGCCCATGAATATACAAGAAGCCTACAGAACTCCAAACAGACTGGACCAGGACAGAAATACATCCCCTCACATAATAATTGTCCCTTCCCCCACAGCATTTAGCTGGACTTCTTAGCCCATCCTATTCAAGCTGTGACATTCCTGGCTGGCAGCCTCCACCCTTCCCCTGGTGTTATCTCTGGCCCTTGTTCTGTTGGGAACAATACAGCAGCTTTCAGCTTAACTACCAAGGCTGCCTCAGGGCAGTCTCACCTGGAGACCAGCAGAAACCTGGTCTGGAAGCAGGTGACCCACTGAGAAGAAGAACCAAGGAATTCGCGGCCATTTGGGGGGCAGGGTTGTTTTCTAAAGACTATATATATTGGCTAAGTAATAGTAAAGTCAGTCTCTATTGGCAACTGTCGTCTTGAATCAATTCTCTTTCGTCCCCTTCCCATTTATCCCCAGAATTCTCTTTCAGGTCCCCAGTTCACATGTGGCCGCGGGCGGCTACAAATAATCAAAACCCCAAATGTACTAAACAAAGAACGAATATTAAAGGCAGTAAGAGGAAAAGGCCAAGTAACATATAAAGGAAGATGTATCAGAATCACCCCAGACTTCTCACCTGAGACTATGAAATCTACAAGATCCTGGGGAGATCTCATGCAGACTCTAAGAGCACAAATGCCAGCCAAAACTACTATACCCAGCAAAACTCTCAACACCATAGATGGAGAAACTAAGATATTCCATGTCAAAACCAAGTTTACCCAATATCTATCGACAAACTCAGCCCTATAATCATAACTTTAAAGAAAGGACTCCAAGGATATCGATCTAGTATTCACAAAGCTCAATATTGAATGCAACACTTACCTTTCATAAATTGTCTTGAACACAAAAAGGACATTTGGTATCTCATTCTGTTAGGATATGCTGCAGCAGCTGAGGCTGCTTCTGCCTTTCAAGTGATGACTGTTAAATTTTAACTAAATGCATTAATTAATTATTTTTATTGTGTTCCATACCAATATCTCCCTGTTAGCCACTCTATATGTAAACAAATTGGCATTTCTAAAAAAATGTAAGCTTGGCAACCTCTTCATTATGGTGGATTTAGTTTACTGAAGATGAGCTGATGCCATTCTGGAGCTCCCTCCATCCCTCTTTCCTTACTCACTTGGTCAAAAGCACACATAAATTATGCAATGAAAACTTTTAAACATTCTGCTGGATCTCTTATTGTGACACTTATACTGGTCCAGCTGTGGATCAAGCTAATTGTTCTCTATTCTTTGCTAAAGAAAACATTTTTTTAAACTGAACTTTTTTTGCGGTATAATAAGTTTCGATGTTGTTCACATAAAAAGCACAGATAATGATGTGTATCACCTTAAAACGGGCTCCCATTATTGCTTTATAATGTGCTGAGTATTTTTACTTTAATGGACCATCTATGCTCCTACCCATTTTATTTTCTGAAGCAGTCTCCAAATGGTGGTATAGTCTTGCAAAGTTCTGTATATGTACCGGCTTCTAATGAAGCTTGAAATTTATTGGCACATTCGGGAGAATGTAGATAATAAGGTATTTAAAAAACATATTTGAGAATTGAGCTCAGACACCTATCATTTCTCATACAAATTTACATAAAGATATCTACCTGTGTGAAGCTTCAACTATCTTTCTTATAATAAAATTATTTCTTCCATGACTGTCTAAGTGACCTGTATAAATTATGGCTTAACTTCTCAAACATCTGAATAGTCAGGACAGATGGCTCTATCTCAAATGTAACTAGAGGCAGAAATCATATACATTTTAACCTGCTATAGGGAGTTGGGAAGCATCAAGTGCTATTTGGATTGATATAAAGGAGATATGCCTGACTGAAGAGTTGCTCAGCAGTTAAGAGCAGTTACTTCTTCTGTAGAGCACATTGATCCATTTCCTATCATATACATAGAATCTCACAGCTATATGTAGCTCCCCTTCCTGGAATCCAGTACCCTTATTCTGGCTTCCACAGGCTCAAGCACATACATGACCCAAATGATTTGTGCAGCATACATAATACTTTTCTGAAAAGGAAAGTAGAAATACAATTTAAAAGTAAAACATGACTTCACATATCATGTCTATGGTGACATAAAATCAGGACATTAAAACCGAATTGTACCTTAGAGAGCATTTTTTTCAATTACTTGATTTCTCAAATGAGGAAATTAAGAATCAGAACTGCTAAGTGATTTTCCCAATATCATACTGCTAATTAATTACAGAAGCCAGAATAGAAACTGGGTTATACAACTCTCTACTCAGGCCTCCTTCTGTTACATTTCTGTTACATGTAGGTGAAGCGAACCTTTAAGATTTGGATTAGTTTGATAAAAACAAAAGTAGCAATATGGCCTTGGTTAAATGTAAGGACTGTGTCATTGTGAAAGGGGAAAAACAAAAGGGAAAAATGTCTACTATTGAGATAAATTCAGCTAAAATACATTTTATTACATTATATTAAAAATAATTTCACCTATAACTCCATTGCAGCATTTATATAAAAATTCAGTATCACCAAAATGTTTCCAAGGCTTTGAAGATTCCAATGCTCAGAAGAAAAAGGACTGCATCAATTTCAAACCTCACTAACAATACAAAAAAAGAAAAGAAAGAAAAAGAAAAAAACATAGGAATATTACTAGATAAAAGCTCTATGGACCAACTTTAGTATGTGTGGAGATAAAAATATAAATTAAATGAGATTATATTATTTGTCCCTAATTAGTCATACTAACATTTTGGTGTCTTTATTTAATTCAACATATTATTAATAGTATCTTCTTTGACTCTTTCACAATCATTTACAATTTACCAACAATGAGCATTAATCTTTTTTTCTTTCTTTTTTTTTTTTTTTTAGTACATACCAAAATTGTCATGGGTTAAGAGCCTAGGAACAAATTCCAGAGGTAATCTGGCTTGTATATTCCATGGATATTTTATTTATTAATTTTAATTTTATTATGCAAAATTTTGTATGTTTGGAAACAACCAAATTAAACCATTTGCCCAACATTTATTTTATAGAAATGCCTAAAACTTGCAAAGATGAGCAGCCAGTAAATGGTTTGAGTATTCTCAGAGCTTCACATTTTTTATCACACGTTATATATTGTTAGGAATAAAATTTTATGAAATTATAGTTACAGGCTTGAAATGGATTTTAAATCTCTTCATTTTGTATGTCACAAGTGAGAGCTGTAAACCTGAAAAATTAAACCTGCAGTATAATTTATCTTGACAATAAATATTCTGCTATACATTATACACTTTTGAAGTAAATAGTAATAGACAAGACTTAAAAATGATATTTCTCCACGGGAAAGCCCGTGATAAATAGCAAGAGATGCTGCAAGCAGGACTGCAATTGTGCCACACGGAGAAAGAGAGAGAGAGAGAGAGAGAGAGAGAGAGAGAGAGAGAGAGAGAGAGAGAGAGAGAGAAGAGAATTCTCATCTTAGCACCCATAACCAATATGATATATTGTACAAGAAAACATCGTATTATTTATAACTTTTAAATTTTGTTTCTGCCGGGCGGTGATGGCACATGCCTTTAATCCCAGACCTTGGGAGGCAGGGGCAGGTGGATTTCTGAGTTTGAGGCCAGCCTGGACTACAGAGTGAGTTCCAGGACAGCCAGAGCTACATAGATAAATCCAGTTTTGAAAAAAAAAAACAAACAAAAAAAAGTTTTCATTTATACTGAAAATACTTAAGCCAAATTGGCCTGCAAAATATGTTGGTAATAGACAGTTGTGTTATAGACATTGTGACTGATCAGTGACAGCTACTTAAAAATCTTCAGTTATGATAAACATCACAGAATTGTTTTTATTTTATTTTTAATTAGATATTTTTATTCACATTTCACATGTTATTCCTTTTCCTCTTTTCCCCTCGGAAAACCTCCTATCATCCTCCTTCCCCCTGCTCACTGAAGCACCCACTCCAGCTTCCTTGTCCTGGCATCTGCTATAACTGGGGCATCTAGCCTTCACAGGACCAAGGGCCTCTCCTCTCATTAATGTCTGACAAGGCCATCCTCTGCTACATATGTAGCTGGAACCATGTGTACTCTTTGGTTGGTGGTTTAGTCCCTGGGAGCTCTGGGGGTATTGTTTGGTTCATATTGCTGTTCCTCCTATGGAGCTGCAAACCCCTTCAGCTCCTTGGGTCCTTTCTCTAACTCCTCCATTGGGGACCCTGTGCTCAGTCCAATCCACTTCTGCAGCGTTGTTTCTAATTGTGAAGTAGGAGATTTTGAAGTTCTTGTAATGAGTGATTTGTGAGAAGTGGATGGTTGTTTTAATGAGAATCAAAACTTTTCAAAAGAAACCCCGCAAAAGAGGGTGAGGACAGAATGCAGGACTCAGAGAGGATGCAGAGCAATCACTGAGTCAGGTAAGCAGGGCTCATGTGGATCACAGAGAAGAATATAGCACCCATGGTCCTGTATGGGTCGCCACCATGTCCTCTGTGTGGATGCTAGAGCTGTTAGCTTGGTGTTTTTGTGGCATTCCCAACAATTGGAGCTGTTGTATCTCTACCTCTTGCTTCTCCTCTTGAGATTTTTTTCCTGCCATTGGGTTGCCTTTTCCAGTGTCAATATGAAGGAATTTGCCATGTTTTAGTATATCTTGTTTTGTCATGTTTGGTTGTTGTCTCTTAGGGGCCTGATCTTTCTGAAGGGAAATTGGGGGGGAGGATGAGTCTGGAAGAGAGGTGAAGTTATGGGGACATTGGAGGAGTGGGAGAGGATACAAAGTAGGAGAGAAGAATTATTTTTCAATTTAAAACAGAAGCCAGTGCGGACGTAGAAGTTATAAAGAAACACAAAGAAAAAGCAGTATTTTTCACATGTATTGTCTCTCACCTTTTTTCTTTGTAATGTCATATGAAATTTACTTTTTCCTCACAGGATGCCATATATTTAGTTGTAATAATCATCTCAAGCACAAACACACCAAGACACAGGCACATACCTAAGTAAACAGATGCTCTGACAAGTACGCTTGGCTATCCAGCAAAAACCATAGTAAAATGTAAAGGAACCTGGCTCTAGAGGCATAGGCAGCAGAGAATGGACATCAAAGGGACAAGAGGCCCTCAGTCCTGGAAAGGCTTGATGCAGCTATGTATGGGAATACCAGGACAGAGAAGCAAGAGGGGGTTGATTGGGGAACAGGGGGAGGGGAAATGGCTTGTGGGACTTTCGGGATTGGGGACTAGGAAAGGGGAAATCATTTGAAATGTAAATAAAGAATATATCAAATAATAATAATAATAATAATAATAATAATAAATGTAAATGGACCTTGTCTTAGTCAAGGTTTCTATTCTTGCATAAACATCATGACCAGGAAGAAAGTTGGGGAGGAAATGGTTTATTCAGCTTACATTTCCACACTACTGTTCATCACCAAAGGAAATCAGGACTAGAACTCAAGCGGGTCAGGAAGCAGAAGCTGATACAGAGGCCATAGAGGGATGTTACTTGCTTGCTTCCCCTGGCTTGCTCAGCTTGCTTTCTTATAGAACTGAAGAATACCAGCCCAGGGATGGCCCCACCCACAATCACCCCCTTGATCACTAATTGAGAAAATGCCTTACAGCTGGATCTCACGGAGGCATTTCCTCGAGGAAATTTCCTTTCTCTGTGATAACTCCAGCTTGGGTCAAGTTGACACACAAACCCAGCCAGTACAAACCTTCACTGAGGAGCTTCCTCCTTGTTAAGCAGGGAAAAGTTTAAGGCTTGTATTGTAAGTATGAACTTATGTGCATATGTGTATATCTTAGGCATTAATTTTCCTCAGCCTCCTAATGATGTCGTGGTTCCTGTCCATCATAAATCACAAATGAAATTCACTGACAGTGAAGTACATTTTCTCTTCTCATATAGGAAATTGATTTGCTATAGTTCAGATCATATAAATAACTTCATTCCTGAAGTATAACTAGACATTGTGTTTCATTCCTAATGACATCATCAAATTGCTCATTAAAATTTAAAAGACAATTGACTCTCTGAAAATTATAAGTTAACATAACTTCTTATTCTTCTCTTGTTAAAATTTTACTGATTTTTGTGTTAGAGAGAATATGCAAGGCTAGCATTTCATCGGGAAGCCTTTTCCTTAGTGCCCCTCGACTGTGCAAACCAGTTTGTCTCAGAAGCTAGCTGCCTTTATTACATCATCAATCACCTACATTTTCCTTATTTTTTATCTTTTAGGGGAAAGTGTTTTTTTTTTTTTCCTAACAGTGAGGCGTAGGTGAGAAAGGAAGAATCTTCCACTCACTGTATTTTGATCAGGTGTAATTATTATAAAATATCATACACCAGATAATATATGTCTAGAATTTTTTTTTTTTTAAAGACGTTTATTTGCCCTCTGAAAGGAACTTCCTTCTCTGGCAGCCTCAGCTGACATTCCCATTCTCAACAATCAGGAAATGTCTTTAAAGAGTAATAGTAACATTTTTTTGCTTGCAAATTTTGTTTTATTTTCTCACTTAAGGTCAATTGTTTAGATATTAAATGAGGTAAATATACTGATACAGAGTTAATTGCGATCCAGAATATTTTTATCTCATACTTTTATCATTATTTTCAATATGAGCTTCCATAATTAAAATTTCGAAATGAGGATGTCTCCTTTTTTCCCCCATTGCCTCTAACACCACTGGATTTAAACAAGTCTATAAGGGTAGAAGGCTGACATTTTATCAACCCTGAGTACCAAGCCATTACAGATCCCTTTACTGTTGGATGCTCTATCAGTTAACACTAAACTGTTTTTCAAATAAGAAATATGATTTAATTTAAGTTGAACATGAGATTATGGGACATAAATTACCAGAATGTGTTTTTAAAAGGACTGCAGCAATTAAATGTGTTTTTCTTTTTTCTTCTAAGTAACGAAAAAAGAAAGTTTTATTAGTATATTAAAGTTGGTATCGTATCCAAAAAGAATTTGCCAAGAAAAATGGCCAGAGCACTGCTGCATAATTAAAATGTATTTAATGTCTATGTTTTTCCTAAACAGGGTGGAATAACCAAGAGACTAGAAAAAGCATTCTTTGCTTCCCAGACCCTCCTCCATCCTTGTCTCAGGGGTGTGTCAGGAGTGTTCTCTCTGAACAGCTCCATCTCTTCAGCAAGAAGGACCACCAGTAGGTTATTCTACTCTGTTTCCCTTTAATCCTGTAAATGAAAAAGAAGTTTGTAGTGTTTAAATAAAATTACCTTGTGTTAGAGAGAAATTATCTTTGTAGATAAAAAAAATTAGAAAATCTAGATTGCAGATTGTTCCAAAATAATGCTGTGTCAAAATAGTTTATGGAAGTAATAACAACAGATTATTGTAATATCTACTGACTTCAAGAAACTCTTTTTTAGAAGGATGTTTCTTTCTTGATTCAAACTTAAAATAAAAATGACTATGTTGGATCTGATTATTAGTGAACAGCTGCATTTAAAGATAACCTCTCAGAACTGTCAGTCCACAGGTGCTATCCTGCTTTGGGACTGTCCAGGCAATAGTGTGTCCTCATGAATGCTTCAGTCTTTTTGTTAATGAACTGATCTCAGGAGGAGTTTATGGTAATTTTAAAATACATATTACGTGCTTCCCTGAAGTTATAATATAAGATATTATTTAAATAGATAAGACTTTGGAACTCAATATTTCACAATTAGTTCTGGGTTCTGTGACTTCAAAAAAGTCTTATACATATATAGTTATGTATTATATATATTTATTTATATTGTATTTAACATAAAATATAAATACATTTTTATATATACCCATCATCAAAAGCATATTTATATAATATGTATAGTATATATTGTATATCATATATACACTATATGTATATATACATAAGTAGATTAAGCATATGTAAATATATATACATGTTTATATTTATAATGTAGACATATTATATATTTACACACACATATATGTATATATAAAGCTCAGGTAAAAAATTTATGAACCATATATATAATAATCCTAATAACCTTTCCCTATTTTTATCCTGCCAACCACACTTATACCCACTTTCTGTTTCACATGACCATGACAGCCACTGCTCTGTTCCTGTATCCCTGAGCATCTCCTTTGTTAAGCTCCTGTTGTCTACTCTTTCTGACATTTTATCTTCTTTTCTTTCCTTCTCATGCTCATGTCCTTCCTCAACATCTCTGTCCAGTATATATAGCTGCCCCATGGAATCCAGCAACTTGGGCCAAATCTACATAGTGAAAAATGAATTCTTAGGGTAAAATAATGCAAGAAACTATTAAAAGTCCCATAGAAGATGGGAGAGACACCCTCAGCTGTGTACCGGATCTGGTCATCCTGGATAGAGAAATAAGGAGCTGCAGTCCAAGCTTTTCACTTGTCCTGAAGCCTCGCATAATAAGTACATTCTTGAGACATTTTCCAAGGCTGTATAATAAAATTATCATTGCTGATTCATATTTCAGTTCAAGCTATTGCATGAACTTGTACTGACTGCCAATAGTATATCAAATAATAGCTTTTTTGGGTTTCTCGTAGGCACACAAAAGATTGTTACAGTCAGTCTACATGTGAAACTTGTAATAATACACACACACACATAAAAACACTACTCTAAAATTCACGTATACTATTTTTCTGTTATGAAGTGTGTCTATACTGATCCAGCTTCAAACAGAGCTTACTATAGCTCCTAACATGAACAGAAAACATTTTATGTGTAGATCATCCTTTATTTACAGTATCAAAATAAAAAAAGTAAAAGAGATTATTTTCGTCACAATTACTTTCTTACTGAATTTTTCTTAATTGTTAAAATATACATTGGAGTATACACATTTGATTATTGTGTACACATAAAATTGATTATATTCAATTTGAGGGAAAAGGGCATGAAATCTGATAATCTCCATAACTACCCTGTAAAAAGTAATAATTCATAAATTTCAAAAATTTATAACATGGAATTGATGTTACAGAAATTAATTGAATTTCTCTACAGCTAGAAGATTAGACGTTACAAGACAGAAGGGACTTAGTGCTCTACATTTTCCTTTACACTTATTGAAGCTTCCAGTAAATAATAACTCTAAAACATCTAATCTCAGAAGACAATACAATAGGTATGTAACTTTTATTTCATTGAAACTAACAAGTTTCCATTTTAGGCAATCCTTTGGTTATTTTCTTTTCTTAGGTTTTTGGATTGTTTTATTGTTTATTCATTAAGATAGAGTTTTGCCCTCTCTGTGGCCCATAGTGTCCTAGATTGATTATCTGTCTCAGTTTCCCCAATGTGGGGATAATACATGAGTGTGTGTGCATGTGCCAGTGAGAGAGAGAGAGAGAGAGACAGACAGACAGACAGACAGACAGACAGACAGAAGTGTTTAATACTGTGAAGGTTTTGTATTTCTAATGTCCTACCTGATTTAATTCTCTACATACTTATTTAGAAAATTATATTAATAATATATACCATTGCTATGCTATGTGCTGGGCATTTGCGTTGGCAGCACCACATCTACACCACATACTGATTTCATCAGAATAGTGTTGAAGTCAGCATAAGCTACAGTTTGCCTAATAGGGCAAATGGGAAAATATAATTTTGTGGATTTTAGAAAAGTTTTTTTTTTATTTTCTACATTCTTTGTTTACATTTTATATGATTTCCCCTTTCCCGGTTCCTCCCTCCACATAAGTCCCATAAGCCCTCTTCCCTCTACCCATTCCCCACTAAACCCCCTCCCACTTCTCTGTCCTGGCAATCCTCTACAATGCTACATCAAGCCTTTCCAGGACCAGAGCCCTCTCCTTCCTTCTTTTTGGGAATGATTTGATATGTTAATTATGTCTTGGGTATTCAGAGCTTCTGGGCTAATATCCACTTATCAGTGACTGCATTCCATGTGTGTTCTTTTGTGATTGGGTTACCTCACTTAAAATGATATTTTCCAGTTCCAACCATTTGCCTAAGAATTTCATGAATTCATTGTTTTTAATTGCTGAGAGAGCCAAATAACCCTATCAAAAATGGGGTACAGAGCTAAACAAAAAATTTTCACCTGAAGAATTTCGAATGGTTGAGAAGCACCTTAAGAAATGTTCAACATCATTAGTCATTAGGGAAATGCAAATCAAAACAACCCTGAGATTTCACCTCACATCAGACAGAATGGCTAAGATTAAAAACTCAGGAGACAGCAGGTGTTGGCCAGGATGTGGAGAAAGAGGAACTCTTCCACTGCTGGTGGGATTGCAAGCTGGTACAACCACTCTGGAAATCAGTCTGGCAGTTTCTCAGAAAAGTGAGCATGACACTTCCTGAGGACCCTGCTATACCACTCCTGGGCATATACCCAGAGGATTCCGAGGCATGAAATAAGGACACATGCTCCACTATGTTTATAGCAGCCTTATTTATAATAGCCAAAAGCTGAAAAGAACACAGATGTCCCTCAATGGAGGAATGGATACAGAAAATGTGGTATATTTACACATTAGAAAAGTATTTTTAAGTAACCTGGTGCCATGGTATAGAGGTTTAAGACTTAAAGCTTAAGACTTTCCTTTCATGTTTTAATTATTCCTTTTTCTGTGACAAATTAATAAATAGGCATGCTGAGTCTGCCTTATAAGCTTAGAAAATAAACTGCATGAAAAAATATCAATTGGGAAATGAAAGAGCTCTTTTATGATGTCATCATGAAGAGTCCATAGCAGACCAAAGACCACATCACTTGACTTCCATTTTCATAATAAAAGATTTTAGAAGGCATTAAATCTCTATCATGCAAATTATGAAATTCATGCTCTTTTTCCTCAAAATGCATTTAATCAATTAGCTGTTTTTTACATGTAAATTGTGAAAGAATTCCTCACACATTATTGTATATACCAATATACATCTAGTGGTAGCTATTCCTCATTTAGAAATGTTAAATACATAATGTGAAATTGTTTAAAGTTTGTGATATGAATCAAATTAATGTAAATCATTGATAGAAATCTCAAGTCCATTTAATTGCATTTATAAACAATTACTAAATACTCTATATATTTAAACTAATTATTACTACAGTAAAATTTGAATGTTATCCAATGAAAGCTCATCATGAATTCTTTCATAAATAATCAAAAGAACACATTGTAGGACAAATCATAGATGAGAAACTTAAAGAGTAAATTATCTCTATTGAAATTCAAAAGTGGCCTTGCTGACACAATCAGGTGTCATTTTTGCATTTCTCTTTTTATAAAATTGTTACAAAACTCATTTAGATGACTTTGTTTGTATTCTGAAAATATATCATTACAGAAGAATAGGAGTTGACTTTTCTAAAAGATAATCATTTCATCACTGGGTTTCCTCTCTTGTCCTTAATACAACATAATCAAAACATGCTAAAACGAATCATAATAATGTCTGAGCTTGAGTTATCTCTTTGATTTTCTTTAATTATGTGTTTTATATAAATGTCATTTTTAGGGATAAATTGTGAATTGTTTTACAATAAATTATTATGCAAAATTTTGACTGTGTTAGGAATCAGTATTTGTCTAAGAACACATCTTGAAACTAAGTTTCATTGGTTTATTAGACTAGACACCAAAGTAGGAAGTAATATATGTGATGGATGATTTTTGAAGTCCAGATATCTCATAAAGCATGATATTTTAATGACTGATTCACAGTGAACACAAATATTAGAATCTATTATTGAGTGCCCTCTGAAATAAAATGAGAATTCATAACTCACAGGAAATCAGTTGGTCTAGTTTTGAATGTTAGACATTGCTTTCAAATAAAACATATTTAAGGAACATTTTAAATAAAAATATGGTTTCAAATTAGTGACTGGGTGCTTATCATACACAGTGTCTTAACGATTTTCAGGTAGAATGCATTTATGGGTGCTTAGGAATCTGTTAGAATTTGATACTATGAACTTAAAAATAAATCTTTTCTTTAATAAATCAGCATTCTGAATATTCATTTGATATTGAATGAATAAAATATACATTTATATACAGAAGTCATTATTTCATTTTTTGAAGCATTTCTAAAAATTATTTGAAGTTGAAAATTGGAGGTACTCACCTGGAATTAGTTATCCGATCAAGTGTTACCAAGTTCTTGCATTTTCGTTATTAAAACAATGCACAGCATTGTTATTTTAACATGTTTTGTTAAAGTTTACTTAAAATTCTTTATGTTCATTGTATATATAATTGGGTTTCATACAAGCAATTTATGTCAAGGATGTCTCTTCCTTTATTGTATTTACTGCCTCACCTTATCTTCTCTGTAATGTCTCTGTCACAAGTCTTCTACTTTCTCCTCATCTCCCTGGTGTCTTACTACCAGGATCCACAAAGAGAAAATACATATCATATTTTACTTTCTCTTTCTGAGATACACACTTTAATATGAGGATCTTGTGTGGGCTTCATATTGAATGGCATAATTTCATTTTTCCTAGTTGCAACAAAACATCATTCTGTATATATGCTATACTTCCTTTATCCAAAATCTAGTGATAGACATCAGATTTTTCATAACACTATTTTTGTGATAATCATCTAATAATCACTGGTGTACTATATACCTATGGAATCCTCAAGTAAACATTTAGAAACAAGATTCAGAATCAAGGTGCCAAGCATTGGATTAAGTGCAGGGACCCCAAATGAGGAGTTAGGGAAAGGACTAAAGGAGTTTGCAACTCCACAGGAAGAACAAAAATATCAATCAACCAGACCCCCAAAATTCCCAACAACTAAACCACCAACCAAAGAGCATGCATAGAAGGACCCATGGCTCCAGCTTCATGTGTAGAAGAGGATTACCTTATCTGGCACCAGTGGGAGGGGAGCCCCTTGGTCATGTGGAGACTTGATGATCCAGGGTGCATTGGGAGGGAGCACCATCATAGAAGCAGGGAGATGGGGGAGGGGATAGGAGGTTTAACTGGGAAGGGTGATAACATTTTAACGCTAAGTAAATAAAATAACCAATAAAATAAAAAATGACAGCGCTAGATATTATATTTTCATTTTATTTTTAAATAAATATTTAGTAATTTTTTAAAATAAATTATTTTATTTATTTACATCCACCCATCCTGGTCGTCCCTCTCAGAGTTCTTCACCCTATCTCCCTTCCACTTCTCCTCTGAGAGTGTGTATCCCGACCCCTTAGCATCCCCTTTCCTGGAGACTTGAGTCTCTACAAGATAACGCGTATCCTCTGCTACAGAAGCCAGACAAAACAATCCCCTGCTTTGTGTTGAGGGCATAAGTTCAGCATGTGTATGCTCTTTAGCTGGTGGCTTAGTTTCTGGGTGCTCCAGGATCCAAGTTAGTTGAGGCTGTTGTTCTTCCTATAGGGTTGACATCCCCTTCATTTCCTTCAATCTTTACCCTACTTGCTCTTACATAGTTATCCCTGGCTTCAGTCCAATACATGGCTGTGAGTATCTGCATTTGTAGCAGTCAGCTGCTGGTAGTTTCTTTGAGGAAAGCCATGCTAGACTCCTGTCTGCAAGTACAACCTGGCCTCCATAAGTGTCAGGGTTTGTGCCCTCACCTGGGATGGATCCCAAGTTGGGCTTGTCACTGGATGCCCTTTCCTTCAGTCTCTGATTTTTGTCTGCATGTTTCCATTAGACAGGCATAATTCTGAGTCAAAAAATTTGAAGACAGATAAGTGGTTCCACCCCTCCACTGGAGCCCTGTCTTTCTGCTGCCCTGTCTTGCAGAATCTCCCCCACTGCCCGGCATTTTAGCTAAGGTCATCCATTTCTATTGAGTCCTGAGAGCCTCTCACTTCCCAGGTCTCTGTGCCTTTATAGAGGTTCTTATCTCCCACAAGAGCAGCCACATACCTGCATTCATTCTCCTGGCCCTCAGGGCTTTTCTCCTGCCCCAACCTTTTTCTGATCCTGGCACGACTTTTCCCTCCCTCTGCCCTCACACCTAGGTCCCTACTTCCATCTCCCTCTGAATAAAATAAAAACTATTTTATTCTTCCTTTAAAGTGGGATTCAAACATCCTCGACTTTGCCTTCCTTCTTGTTAAACTTCTTATGGTCTTCCCACTCCCCTGTTCTGATTTTGCTCTATTCTGCTTCACTGAGTCTTTCCAGAACAAGGGGCCACTCCTCCGTTCTTCTTGTACCTCATTTGATGTGTGGATTATGTTTTGGGTGGGAAAACAGAGGGAGGGAAGGGGACTGATGGGACTTTCGGGGAGTGGGGGTCCAGAAAAGGGGAAATCATTTGAAATGTAAATAAATATATCAATAAATTTAAAAAAAAGAATCACCATTGATCTCCAGTTTCTATTTTTTTAATGGAATAAGAAGATACAGTCAGCCGATGAGAAGCATAATAAACTGCTCTGTATATTTATGAATAAAAAAAATACTTCTTATGGTCTATGGGTTGTATCATGAGTATTCTGTAATTTTTTGGCTAATATACAATTTATCAGTAAGTGCATACCATACATGTCCTTTTGGGTCTGGGTTATCACTCTCAGGTAGATATTTTCTAGTTCCATCCATTTGCCTGCAAAATTCTTGGCATCCTTTTTTTTAATAATTGAATAGCATTCCATTTTGTAAATAAACCATGTTTTCTGTATCCATTCTTCGGTTGAGGGACATCTGGGTTGCTTCCAGTTTCTGGATATGACTAAGGCTGTTAAGGACATAGTGGAGAACTTGTCCTTGTGGCATAATGAAGTATATTTTAATTATATGCCAAGTAGTGATATAGCTGGGTATTCAGGTAGAACTATTTCCAGTTTCTTGAGGAAATGCCAGATTGTTTTTCAGGTGTGTGAATCAGTTTGCAATCCTACCAGCAATGGAAGAGTGTTCCTCTTTCTTCACATCCTTACCAGAATGTGCTGTCACTTAAGATGTTTATCCTAGCCATTCTGATTGGTGAAATGTAGAATCTCAGCATTGTTTTGATTTGCATCTCCCCCCCCCCAATGACTAAGGATGTTGAATATTTATTTAAGTGCTTCCTTCCTGGCCACTCAAGATTCATCTGTTGGTAATTCTGTTTAGCTCTCTAGCCCATTTTTAGATTGGGTTATTTGGTTTTTCAGAATGTAAGTTCTTGAGTTCTTTCTATATTTTAGATATTAGCTCTCTATTAAATGTAGGGTTAGTGAAGATCTTAAAATTTAGTTCAGAGAAGTTAAAATATTAGGCATCCAAAATGCAAGACCTCAATATTTAAATTGTAAAATATAATCAACATTTACCCAAAAATGATGTGTACACCCAAACTGTTTTAAACAGCTATTATAACACTTAGTTCAACTAGATATTATTTGCTATGGTCTGTTAATATAAACCCTAAAGTCTGTATTCTGTTATAGACTGAACTTACACACTAAACAAAGTATTGATGAGCAGAGTTTATAAAGATCACTCATCTTTGTAAAAAAAAAAGATACAGTGAAATGCTATATAGACTGAGCATGTTGTATTTTTGTGTTTAAGATTATATATATATATATATATCTCAATAATTAATGAAAAGGTCATGAATTTAAAGGATAGCAAGGAGCTAGGAGGGTTACATCGGAAAGTTCAGAAAGATAAAATGAAAGAAGGAAGTAATGCTACCATATTCATAATCTCAGAAAATAAGTGAAATAGATTTTTAAAGTGATTTCTAAAAAATGAATCTAAATGCTTGGCAGCCAATAAATAAATATTATTTATTTTATTTGTAGTAATTAAAGTAAATAAATATTCATTTTGTTAAATAACATTTATGCTACACAAAATATTCTAATTACAACATTGGATTTTTAAAAATTCCAATTGTCATGCCATGTCCAAAACTTTATACTTTGAATTACAATTATTTACTTTTTATCTGTGTCCTAAAATAACAATGGTGATTTAGTTCTACAAATGGGAAAGATTAAGATTGCACTATGAAAATATTTCAAAGATAGTAGAGACTTAAAGCCTGGCTGAGACTAACTCAACAGATCAATTTTATTTATTTATTTATTTATTTATTTATTTATTTATTTATTTATTTATGTCTATAAATGAAATACTCAAACCTTTTTGTAAGATTTCCAGTCTATTCTATTCTACTTCCGATGCCGTCAACCCTCTCATTTCCCCACTTTGCTCATTCTCATTTAGAAAACATATGGTCGTACATTTTCATAAGACACTTGTCAGAAGACAATTCTTTCATCATGATGCCTTTGGTAGTATCTGTCAAAACTTGTCATGAAGCCAGCTCTCAATGCCTGTAGTCACAAAATGAACAGGGCTTTGCACAATTGAGAATTAGTCCTAATTGATGCCAACAAGAATAGTTCCCAGGCATTTCAACAAAAGTAAAACTCTTCCACTGACCCTTATTAAGTTACTTTATGGACTCTACTACACCTGATCACAGTGTCTTTAGCCTCATTTCTTCTTACATGCCCTCTCTCACCATATAAACCATGCTTTGCCATCTCAGTTAACAGATTGGCCAATTCCTTGCTTTCTTTGCTCTGGAAATATCCTGGTAACTAGCAATCCTTCCTCTAGTCTGCATCATGGTTTCATTATCCCCAGAATACAATGATAAATTATGCATCCCATTCTCAATGCAAACCCTTTGATCTCTGTAACCATGTTTTACTTGTTTGATAAATAATTCTACACACTTTGCAAAAGGTGTTTTTTATCTGACATTTATAATGTAATTTTTAGCTAGTAAGTTGAATATTAATATCTCTGATAGCAGGAGATATTGTTTGTTTTGCAACTTGAATATCTTTCAACTATCCATACCATGCCTTTTCTGCTGAGGTTATTCAAGAGTTAGATTTGCTATGTAATATAAGCACCATTCCTTTAATGTATTTTTCTTTTTTTTAAGTTACCAAAAACTATTGGTCTAATCTCTCAGACTCTGCTATGTTCATTATAAGATTACTCAATATGTAGATGTTTCAAAACCAATTCTAGGTTACAACTAGTGGTAGAATGCTTGTTTGGACAAGCCCTATGTTCAATTACAGAGCTATCTAAAGACATAAAAATCCCCGTCATCATTTCAGAATTGGAAATCATAGTAAGCTGACCAGTGTGATCCATTTGGTTTAATCAATTGGGAAGGTTTTCAATTCTTTCACAGACCTTTGGTGTGTGAACAGTAGTCAATGAAAGCTACTTTTCCTTGGATCCTGGGTAAATTCATGACCTGCATAATTGACACATTTTCTCAGTTTCCTTTGAAATATCATTCTTTCTTCCCCATGTATTCTGTATTATTGCCAGTACTACAAATGTCTCACAATCAAGTTATTGAATTCAGTTTCATAGTTTTAATCTTTATTCAATTACCAAATATCCTTCTTATTCAAACTCTATCTCTTCTGTTTAAAAACATGTTTTTTTATTTTTATTTTTTTGATATATTTTTATTTACATTTCAAATGCTTTCCCCTTTCCTGGTCCCTGGTTCTGGAAAGGCTCAGTGCAGCAGTGTGGGGCAGTACCAGAACAGGGAAGTGGGAAGGGGTGGATGGGGGAACAGGGGAAGGGAAGAGGGCTTGTGGGACTTTCGGGGAGTGGGGAGCCAGGAAAGAACATGGTTTAAAACTCTACATAGTTTATCTGTTATCCATCTGTCTTCAGATATGCACACATAAAGCATGATACCTGTTCTGCAATGCCATAGATCATCCCTGCAGATATATAAATAGCAATGCATGAGTGGGGCAATAAGCTTTTTAAGAAGGTACCTATGTACTTGTAATGAATTCATTCCTTTCCCCCAAAGTTGATTCTTGTAAAAATGGGCTTATTTTCATTGTAGAAAGATATTAGGTAGGGTTGCCTTTTGTGTATTTATTTATTTATTTATTTATTTATTTATTTATTTATTTCCTTCTTTTTTCAAGGAACTAAATGCTAGCTGGTTAAATAAAATCAAGTTTTTACTAAATGTGGTCAGTATCCTATAGAGAAATTTTAATCCAGCAGCATGGCTCCTCTGCCACTGGATCATATACAAAGATAGTATCTGGCTGGAATGCAGACATGCTACAGATTATACTACTATCTGCCTAAAATATAGACAAACCCTTAGCACACACCTTTGTCCATAACAATGAAGGCTACAATTAGTTTGTAGAAGGAAGTAGCCTTGTTGAAAGTGATGTCTAGGTGACTGTAGAGATGGCTCGGTGGTTAAGAACACTATTGTTCTTGCAAACATCCTAAATTCAGTTCCCAGCAATCACATGGAGGCTCACAACCATCTACAATGTGATCTGATGCCCTCTTCTGGTGTGTCTGAAGACAGCTACAGTGTGCTCATATACAACAAATAAATAGATAAATAAATAAATAAATAAATAAATAAATAAATAAATAAATATTTTTCAAAAAGTGATGTCTAATTGGTGGGCAGATAGAGACAAATCAGCAAAAGATTTGTCTTTTGTCAAAATAAGTCAGAGGTAGGATATGAGTCAATTCATAGGAGAAGAGCACAGGAAGAAAGTCTACTTAAGAACCAGAAAGAGGAAAACGCTTGTTGTATTATGGTGTGTGTGCATGGCAGTTTTACTGGGACAGTTCTACAGAGACAGGTTACAGAGAGAACTATCGGGACAAGAGAAGAGAGCAGTGTCTAGAGAATGAGAAGGAATCACACTTTAGATCATACTTTCTATCAGGAAACCAAGCTGCTAAGGTTGAATTCTGGTCGGGCAGTGAGGTCAAACGACTTTAATCCCAGCACTTAGGAGGCAGAGGCAGGCAGATTTCTGAGTTTGAGGCCAGCCTGGTCTACAGAGTGAGTTCCAGGACAGCCAGGGCTACACAGAGAAACCCTGTCTGGAAAAACCAAAAAAAACAAAACAAAACAAAAAAAAAAGTTTGAATTCTGATGTTACCTGACATCCCTGAGCTCAGGACAAATTGACTGATTTCTGATGTCAGTGGGGTTTCCTATTCTCTGGGAGATCCATTCCCCTAAATCTACTACCTGAGGAATATCACATAGTCCTGCCTTTGAGATTCCTGTAGTGCCTCCCCATGCTAACGTGGCATCTCAGAAGCCTTAGCCTTCATCCAATGTCTTTGCCCACTCTGGATATTCCTATCCCCTTTCCCAAAACTATATAAACTTGCTTTCTCCTGAATAACGTATATGATATGCATATACCCCTAATAAGTGTTTATGCACAGACAAAGATTATCTCTGAGAGATAGTTAATTGAAGCTCCTCAGAGATGGAACCACAGTTGTTAAAATTAATATGAGGCAAGGCAGAGTGATTCAGTCAGAAGTTGAGAAAAGCTGGATTGAATCAGTCACGTTGGGAGTTAGATTGAACATAGATTAGAAGCTTTTTTTACTGGCTGATTTTGTATGTCAACTTGACATAAGCTGGTGTTATCACAGAGAAAGGAGCCTGCCTCGAGGAAATGCCTCACTGAGATCCAGCTGTAAGACATTTTCTCAATTAGTGATCAAGGGGGAAGGATGTAGCCCATTTTGGGTTGTACCATACCTGGATTGACAGTCTTGGGTTCTATAAGAAAGAAAGCTGAGCAAGGCATGGGAAGCAAGCCAGTAAACTGCATTCCTCCATGGCCTCTGCATCAACTCCTGCCTCCAGGTTCCTACCCTGGGTTTCTTGGGTGATGAACAGCAATGTGGAAGTGTAAGCTGAATGAAACCTTTCCTTTCCAACTTGCTTCTTGGTCATGCTGATTTGTGCAGGGATACAAACCTTGACTGAAGCACAAGCCTAGGTCTAGGAATAGAACAGAAAATAAAATGCTCTTCTGGGTCTGTGCATACAACTCAACCCACCACTTCACCCGAAGAAATAAAAGTGACATTACAATATCCCTTTGGAGAGCAGAAAATCATTTTCATTCCATATCATTAAGTCTCACGCAATCACTTACATCAACAACAAACATAATACCTAGATATCACCTTTGCCACTCTTCATTACTGCCTGTCTTTATTCTCTTAATTAGTTTCAATCACAGAGGACACATTTGTTCATATATACTTACATAGAGTTAAATCATATAATTATACATTTATGCACATGTGTGGGAAGAGGTGAAATGATGAAGAGAAGTGTGGTGAATGACAGAGATGAAGACAAAACAGCATATAGTATGGACTTTGTGTTCATTGGCAAGCAAATGCTGAGTAGCAGAATTTTTGTTTTCTTTTAAACCATTATGCCAATGCTTCTATTACCCTGAATTTCACTATGCCTATTAAATTTCCATCAACTTACAGAGCATTTGATGAAACACCAGTATATGAGTGTGGAACTACTGTGAGGTTGTAGGAAAAAAATGAGCTCTTACAAAAGTACTTTAAACTCTACTCATTTTCAATGAGAACTTCAGATTTGAAATCACATTAATAATCTCAAAAATTTCACAAACATTTGCTCTATTTGCTTGTGGCCTATTGTCTATTCATAGGCATTAGGGTTTTATTGCTGTGATCATATTTCCTTAAGAGTTGATATAAGTACTGGAAACTAGGGCATAAGGAGTTTTTCCGTGTAAGTGGCTTGGTTTTGTAGCTCTCTGGATTCTGGATTTTATCCTGATTGCATTTTGTGAATGTTTTTGGAAGTAACTATACAGCATGAAAGAGATCTTATAATTAGCAGTTTCCTATGGTCCCCTCTTCTGTTGTATATATAGCAAATTTTTAGACAATCATGTCTGTACTCAATCTTCATCTATATAGTATAGTGGATTTCATATTTTTAAGGTCTTAGCCTCAGTTGGAGACTGTAATGTAAGTACTAAGTTAACTACTGGGATTTTGTCTTGGTTTTCTGTGCTACAGATGCATATGGTCCATTAAATCTCCAGACTCTGGAGGCTTTAAATTAGCCTTTGGAGTTACATTCAAAACAGAATGAGTCTTGTCAGACCATGACTTTTGTCTTCTAAATCCACTATTATTAAGACCATGTTCTTCTTGGCTATGATAGTAAAAGGTTAGCAGGAATGAATACAGGACATTATGCCAAATGATGTCTTCTCTGACTGTCAATATATGTGACCAAGTTGGGTTGCAGTATATTTTCCTCCAGAATGAAATTATCATATGAGAGTGTCCCTGTATGTCTTTTGTTCACAAACATCAGAACTATATTTTTATGTGAAGAATTTTATTAAATTTTGGATGTCCCTTTTGCCCTTCATCAGCATTTTTCATACCAAATCTCCTGTACATATAATTAAACCCTGGTGACTTTATCAACAGGGTAGTAAACAATATCTTCAGGGGAACATAACATACCATTTCGTCTACTTAAAAATTTGTACAAATATTAATTTTACAGTTGTATATTAAAAATAAGTGTAGTAATGTTATATTTTTCCACATTGTCTTACTAAAATATTCTCTGCAAATAATAAAGCAAAAATAAATATGCAGTTCATTTGCTCTTTTCTTTGTTTGTTTTATTGAATATTTTATTTATTTACATTTCAAATGTTGTTTTCCTTCCTGGTTTCTCTTCTGGAAACCCCTTATCCCATCCTCCCTCTCCTTGCTTCTATGAAGGTGTTCGTCCACCCACACAACAACTGCTGCCTCCCTGCCCTGGCATTCCCCTACACTGGGGCATCTAGCCTTCCCAGGACCAAGGACTTCTCCTCCCATTGATGTACCACAAGGACATCCTGTGATACATATGCTGCTGGAACCATGGGTCCCTTCATAAGTATTCTTTGGTTGGTGTTTTAGTTTCTGGGATGTCTTGGGGGTGGGTATCTGGTTGGTTGATATTGTTGTTCTTCCTATGGGGTTGCTAAACCCTTCAGCTCCTTCAGTCCTTTCTCTAACTCCTCCATTGGAGACACTGTGCTCAGTCCAATGGTTTTAATATTGAAATATTTCCACATTCATTGAATACAGTTTCATTTTATTTTTTGTGTTAAATTCAGACTAATGTTTCCTGAATTATAACACATAAAGGAGAAGACACAGGTAGATAGCCATTCACCTTCCGTCCATTTAACAGGCTATACTGCATGGTTCTCACATTTAACCAGGGTTGACTTAGCAAGGCTTTTATTCTGGGTGAGTGCCCAGCTTCACCCAAATCATCAATGCTCTCTGCTTCACAGAATTCCATTGCCTCTACTTCCAAAACCAATTATACCTTAGCTAATCCCTTGCCCCTTTAATTTTATTTGATAGTGTTCTGAGTAAAATGTGCAAACTGCTAAGACATTACTCCCATTCTCTAGCTTTCCCACTCTTAGGTAAAAATGTAAATGTCTTGTTCTGGCTTATTATGAATCAATTATTGTCAATTTTGACATGTAACAAAATTTCCCCCTTTCTAATACAGTTACATTCATTGTCTTCATGAATATTTTATTCTAAACATCTCATTGTGCTTTCTAAAATTACGTGAATGTTTTTATATATGTTCAATGTACATATCTACCTCCAGCCTATCTAGATACATTTGATCAACTCTCAATAGGATATTTTTCTCTACTTCAGGGTTTTGTGGCTAGGTACAAAGATATTCATATGCTAAAAGGCTTTGAAGAAATGTATTTTTAGGTAAAACTCCTTGAAGACCCTTTTGAGCAGAGGTAGAATGAGCTTACATTTGTGCATATCCCTTAACATGCTGTGCATTAGCACATTTTTAAGTTTAAGATCTGCAATTCACATGTAATTTAGAGTCACCAAAACTCAGTCCGTTTTTAAGGAAATAACCAAAAGTACATTGTTTGTTGACAGGAACTACAGTAGTTAAGGAAGGCAAGGAGCAGCATGAGGGCTTGCTGGGATAACAGTGTATACAAATTTTTGTTTTGTCCTGGAAATTCTACACAAGATTAAGCAAGACCCATCATGAAATATGAACTTTGTATCAATAAAATTGAAGTTTTATATACTGATTTCTTGGAAGACTTATAATTCACAATTTCAAATACTTGTTTAAAGTATATGGTTTATTTAATTTAATCATAGAAAAGATTAATAGGAGATGGTTAATAATCTAAGTGGAGCAGTTTGGATTTTGATTGAGTGAAATAATGGTGTTTTTTAACTTTTCCAAACAATGGATACTGCAATAGGTGGATATGAAGCTCTGAGCAATGTATTGGGCAGACTACTAGACATATATAGGTTCTGGCATGGACTTTATGTTCTTAATGGTATATACATTGTTTTATTTTCTTGTTTGTTTATTTTTTATTGTTCATATTTTCAAGGTTGTCACAATTCTGATGTGATTACTTAATTTTTTTTATTCTACTGAACTATAATGCTACAAAAATATTTTTGTAAATGATTTATTTTAGTAAAAATCACATTACTTTATTGGACCTTGGTATTTTATTGACATTTTATTATATTGTCATTAGGACTTATATTAAATGATGTTCATCTGACAAATGAGTCATAGTTTAACAGTGATAATATCAAAAGAGGAAGGAATAACAGTAAGTTAAGACAAACTTGGAAAACTGGAGCCTGCTTTCTTTTAAACTCTGATGAAAAATACACATATGTTTAACACCAAGTCACTTCAAGCAAAGGCTAAAGACCAACGAACAGTGGAACCAGCACCAAGAACTTGAAAGATCTGCAACTCAAACATGCATAGGGAATTAAAGTTATTTATTAAATCATGCACTTAAAATGTCTTAGTGCAAATAGGTTCATAAGTGCTCCAGAAATTTTATTCTATATTTTATCTTTTTAAAAAATTAATCAATTCATGTGTTTGTTTATATCACAAATGCTGCTCATCCTCTCTCTCACTAAGTTGCCCCCCCTTTCTCTGATAAGGTGGCAGCCCCCTGAGTATCCCCAAATGTCTCAAAATAAAACACAAATGTGAAATAAATGACCACAGATTTCACTTGCTTTTAATAATTAAAATAACTTTACATTTGAAAAAACTACAAAAGGGAATTACAATGTAGGTCTTACTTTCAAGTGTACTGGAAGTGCACATTTCATAAAAACTTAGAAATCACTTGTTTACCAAATGAAGATAACTAAAGTTTTAAAAACATAAAATATTTCTCCAACACATTTTGTTCTGTACAGTATTGCTAAAAACTTTAATATTCTCTGGATAAATATCTTTGAATCAATCCTCCTTCACCGAAATGAAGAATAATGTTTTAATTATTAATTTCACTCATATGAATGCATACTTATAAAATTAAAGATTATTGTATTTTGTAAATTTAATTATTTAAAGTTACTGAAAACGTCTGGTAATACTGATTTTCTACCACTGTGATGTCTGATTATTTAAGAAATGACTTGACAAGTTTCCAAATGTATTACACATAAAATTTTACTTTCCATTTTTCTATGGTACATTTAAGGTTTTGTTTATTCCCTTATTTTTCTCAAATATTTATTTTTATTTATTCATCTATTTATTTCAAAGATATATACATTGTACATGTGTGTGTCTGTATTTGTATGTCTGTGTATATATGTCTGCATATTGCATATCACTTGCATGCTTTGTGTTATCGGGGGCCACAAAGGAACACTGAATTACAAAGAACTGAAATTACAGCTTTGCGCCCACATGTAGGAGTCAGAAATGAAACCCAAGTCCCCTACAAGCACAGAGTCTACTTATTCTCAACCAGAGCTTTCTACAGAGCTGTCTCTTTATATTACTTTTTAATTATGTCTGTGTTTTTGTGCCTGTGTATGGTTATGTTCATTAGAATTAAGGTGCCCAGGAAGACTGGAAACATTGATTTTCTAGAGTCAAAGTTACAGGAGGTTCTGACCCTTTCATCTGTTTGCTAGGAACTTTATTCAGGTCATCTGGAAGTGCATTATTAGACGTTCTTAATCAATGAAACATCTCTTCGGACCCACATTTAAACGTTTATTTGTTTGGTTGCTTCTTGTTTTCTTATTATTACAGGCTGGAGAGATCATTACAAAGTTAAGATTACTTGTTGTTTTCAAAGAGGAGCAGGGGGTCTGTTCAGAGCATCCACAGAAACAAATTTTCTGACTCTTATTTTTGCACCAGGCACAGACACTGTAAGCATTCATATATGCAGGCAAAATACTTATACACATAAAAATAAAACAAATATAAATAAATATAAAGATAAGTGAATAAATTTATATGTTTGTGTGTGTATGTGTGTGTGTGTGTGTGTGTGTGTGTGTCTATGTCTGTTGGTTTCTGTATGTGTCATAAGTGATTGGATTACACATTGAAATGAGAGGAGAAATTGCTTTAATCTATCCTATCTTTCTACTGTATGAATCATAGAGACTGAGCTCAGATAAAAAGGCTAAATAGCAAGTGTCTTTATTAACTAAGCCACCTCTTTTTGTGGTTCTGCATTATGTTTTTAAATATCAAAAAATAAGCAACTTTCTCTTTAATAAAAGTTGAGTACTTAAAAATGATGGGAGAGTGAAGGTTTTCTGAAAGGTAGAGGAGAAATCTGGGTTGGAAGACCTTTCATTTGGTTCAGTGCCTTAAAATGAAAATTGCAACATTGACTTTTAAATGTACATATGATATTTCCTCTATTTTTGAAAGTCTAATTATTTGTACTTCAGTGGGTACCAAGTTATAGCAAAATAATTTTGCCATGGAGACTTGTATAACTTTCAATATTTCTGTTTGATTCTGTAACAAAAATGTGAACTTCAAAAGGATCAAAGTGTGAAAATGTTTCATTTCATTTAAAGAAATAGGAAGCTAATTTACAAACATTTAAAAACAGAATTTGAAACAAACAAAATCAAAAACCCACTTAATTTCATTTTAGACAGTGCTACAAATATATACATATCAAAAATATTGAGTATACACTCAAATGAGCAAATTTTTGGACTACATTTCTTTTTCTAGTATTTGTCTTTATTTTATATGATTGATGATATATAATAATGAATCAGGATATTTAAAAGTAAATTTAAAGTTTGTGTTTATTTATTGTGGAACACTCTCCACTGGTATGACATGACTGTTGTCCTCTTGAATTCTCAGCATCTGTGACTATGCCTTAATCAATCATATATATGCACCTAGATAAGATTGAGCCCCATAGCCTCTGTCATTTATCAGGGATGGAGGTGTATTTCTCCAAGAAGATATAAAGAAGTTTCCTGGGACATAGAAACTCAAGAGTTCACACCTCTTCCAGTGATACACAGGCAGTTAATATTTGCTGGGTCAGAATGTAAGCATTTCATAGAATGATGAGTTGACATTGACCCTGTAAATAATTCCCCATCCCTCTTTCTCTATGTCATCATCATTAAACCTATTGGTCCACCAAAATAGATTTCAGTGAAATAGCTTGTTTAGTTTGTGATTTCTTTACTGGATGAGGCATTTTCCCTCTCCAGGAAAAAATTCATTCGCCATTTTCAAAGTACAACATGATAGTATTCGAAAATAACAAATTTCATCATTGAAAACAAATATACACAATTATAAATAAGTATAAAAATAAGTGAATACATTTATACGTCTGTTTTTGTATGTGTTGTGTGTGTTTCTGTCTGTTTCTGTGTGTATGTGTTTTCACCATGGATTACACATTGAGATGAGAGGAGAAATTGTTGCAATCTATCCATTCTTTCTCTCAGGTAGAAAGAAAGATAGAGAGAAGTAGATGTATACATTCTATAAGGAATTTTATTAAGATACACAGGAATGACACAGATGAAACTAATCAATATATTAATGCAGAGTGGAGAACTTAATGCTTATGTCAGGGTCTGCTAGCAGGTCTATAACTCATTCCTGCTTTTTTTTCCCAATTGGCAACTTCAAGAATAAAATTAATTAGAATACATTTATAACATATGTCTATATATGCATCTGAACATGAGTTGCAAGGACAAAGGTTTCAGACTGCATGAACTTATGACTAAACATTTCATCCCTGCTATAAAAATCTATATGTAAAAATTAGGTTGGGGTTTTATATCCCAGTGATTCTTAAAATAAAACACCAATACTTGGTACTGACAAGGGTTGAGAATAAAGTTCAGTCGTAGAGTGTTTCTCTAGTATTTATGAGGCCCTGTGGTCAATTCTCACTATTACTTCTCCTAACGAAAAAATACAAAGAAAAATTCATAGCAGCCTTATTTGTGTTCGGCAGAAGCTAGAAACAATTTAGACATCCCACAACAGAAGAATGGATACAGAAAATGTGGTTCATTTACACAATGGAATATTACTCAGCTATTAAGAACTAGGACATCCTGAGTTTTTCAGGCAAGTGGAGCGAGATATCTCAGACCCAAAAGGATATGCATGGTATGTGCTTAAGTAGATGAAAAAGAAGGAGGAGGAGGAGGAGAAGGGGTGAGGGAGAGGAGGAGGAGGAGAGGAGGAGAAGGGGGGAAGAGGAGGAGAAGGGGAGAGAGGGAGGGAGAGGAGGAGAGGAGGAGGGGGAAGGAGGAAGAGGAGAAGAAGAAGGAGGAGGAGGAGGAGGAGAAGAAGGAGGAGGAGGAAGAGGAGGAGGAAGAAGAGGAAAAGGAGAAGGAGGAGGAGGAGGAGGAGGAGGAGGAGGAGGAGGAGGAGGAGGAGGAGGAGTACAGAATACCCAAGATATGGTCCAAAGAACTCAAAAAAGGTCAAGAAGTTGATGTGCCCAAATGAGAACACCTCAGTCCCACTTGGGAGAGAGAAGAAAACAATCACTAGTGGGGATGAAGGGAGGGACCTGGGAGGGAAAGTAGACTGTCTGGGAAAGTAGGGGGTCAGGGTTTTGGGAGGGGAAAAGGAGTGAACCCCTTAAGGCTAGCAGAAAAAAATGGAAAGAGACAACCTGGGAAGATAATGAAGTTGGTGGGGGGGACCCTCCAAAATGCCCCAGACACTTGAGAGATAAGAGACTCTCAGGAATCAAAGGGAGGTACCTTAGATGAAATTCCCAATAGTATGGAGAGGGAACTTAGAAGCCCTTCTCCAGGAGGAAGACAGGGCATCAAATGAGGGAGAGAGGGCCATTCTACAGTCACAACTCTGATCCATAAGTGTTCCTGTCTGAAAGAGCTAGAGGGATGGAAATGGAGAGTAGCCTGAGGAAAAAGAAGGTCCAGTAGCAGGCCAAAGTGGGACCCTATTCAAGGGGAGGTCCCAAGGCTATATATACTATTACTGAGGCTATGGGGAGCGCACAAAGAGACCCAGAATAACTGAACTCTGTAGAACCCAACAAGCAGCTGAAAGAGTCAGATGCAGATATTTGCACCCAACCAATGGACAAAAGTACCTGACTCCTGTTGGTGAATTAGGGAAGGCCGAAAGAAGTTGAGGAGAAGGGTGATGATGTAGAAAGACCAGCAGTCTCAATTAATCTGGACCCCCCAAGAACTCTCAAACATTGAACCACCAAACAGGCAGGATACCCCAGTTGATATGGGCCCCTATACACACATACAGTAGAGGACTGCCAGGTCTGTGTTCATTAAGAGATGATGCACCTAAACTTCAAGAGTCTGGAGGACCCAGGAAGTTTAGAGGTCAGGTGGGGTAGGGGGTGGGGACATTCACATGGACACAGGGGCTGGGGAGGAGATATAAGATGTAGAACAGTTAGAGGGTGGACAGGGGGAATAAGAAATTATGGAGTGTACAAAAATAAATAATTAATTAATAAAAGATATTTAATGTTCAATTATTTGCAACATGTTTTCCCTGCTGTGATGGTTTGTTTATATATGCTTGGCCCAAGGAGTGGCACTATTTGGAGATATGGCCTTGGTGGAGTAGGTGTGTCACTGTAGGCATGGGCTTTAAGACCCTAGTCCTGCCAGTCAATATTCTGCTAGCAGCCTTCAGATGAAGATGTAGAACTCTTAGCTCCTCCTGCACCATTCCTACCTAGACGTTGCCATGGTCCCATCTTGATGATACTGGACTGAATCTCTGAACCTATAAGCCAGCCCCAATTAAATGTTGGCCTTTATAAGATTTGCCTTGACCATGGTGTCTGTTCACAGCACGAAAAACATATATCTAAGACACTTGCATTCCCAATACATGTATAAAAGTAATCTTGAACCATCCTTTATCCTTAATACATATTTATTTATGGCTTTAAAAATTTAAAATATAATAACTAAAAATATAATTTATAACTAAGATAAAAATATAATATCTTAGTTATCATTCTATCTTAGTCTCCATGACCAAGGTGACTTTTATAAGAGAAAGCAATTAATTAGGGCTTGTTTATGGTTTAATAGGCTTAGTCTATTATGATCACGTTGGGGAACTTGGCAGCAGGTGTAGTGATGGGGACATAGATGAGATTTAAATCCTTACAGGTCAAGGCTGGGTCTGACACAGGATTTTTGAAGCCTCAAAGCCTGCCCCTATCAACAAAATTCTTCCAACAAGGTCATACCTCCTAATCCTTCTAATACTATCAAACAGTTTAACTCATTGGAAATGAGTGTATATTCAGCCATATGAGCCTATGGGCTCTTATTCAAACCACCACAACAATAAAAGTTAAGGGAAAAGTTTCTACATTTGGAGGAGAGAATCCCTTGTTACAGTGATAAATAAGATAAATAATATATAGATAATATAAAACACATAGATAAATGAAGGAGCTCTAAATCCATATTTTTTAACATTCACATTAATTCTAGATCTTGAAAATAATGGAAATTGACTAAATATTTACTTACATAAAAGTATCTCCAACATATATTTGTATGTGTATATGAATGAAAAGAAAGAGAAATTGTTGAAGAAACAAAAGAAAGAAGAAAGGAAGGAATAAATGAAAGAAGGAAGGAAGGAACAAAGGAATGAAGGAAGGAAAGAAGAAAGAAAGATAACATACCTTCAATTAGCACACATGGGAGGCAGAAGCAGGTGGATATCTGTTACCTTGTGCCAGACTTGTGAACATAGTAATTCATTAAAACAGAGTAAATGACCTAAATGGTTATCTTATATCCTCCAATCAAGTCCATAAGGATTATCTATCAGTCATATTGATCTCTATAACACACCCTCCTCTCCTTTTTCTGTATACGTGTATACATACATACATCTCTATAGACATAACCATGTGTCTGCACACTTAAATGCCTATTTACACAAATGGTATATATCTCAGACATATACAAAGACTTTACAACATATGTGGAATGCATTTTATTGTCTGCAAATCTTCTGTATACCCATGTACATACCTTATATATTGTACTAAGTAATGAATATTAACAGATATAACTTTTGTCAGGAATAATTTCAGGTATTGAAGAATATACCTTTGTAAAATGTGGAATAAACAATGTTAAAGAATATATAATAGACTTTTCCTACTTTATAAAAGATAAAAAAATATAAAAAGTGTCTAGTTCATTCAAAACTTATTCATGTGATTGAAGATTTCCAACTCCTTTTTCTCAAATGTATTTCTGTCTTGTAAACCATGGTAACCATGTTATGACTATGTCATAATTAGCACTAAGCAGTTCACTGTCCATTTATATTTTTATAGCTTTGCATTTCAGTATAAATAAAATATCTGCTATGCAATATTCCTTTAAAACAAAATATCTTTGAATTTATCTGTTTAGTAATATACCTTAAGAATAGCACAAAAATAGCACAAGAATCACCCTTCAAATATCAACTTATAAAAGTACCTGATAATGAAGTTTGTGCATAGAAAATTTAAAAATAGTAGAGTTAACAAAGAGTTTACACCAGGGAAGAAATTGTGTTACTAGTTATACACCCAATAGGGTATAATACACAGAATTTGCAAAGGTTATATAAATTAAGTGTCAAAGATGATATAAATTAGACTAAACTGCTAATCAACAAACAGAAAACTTAACTAATAAACAGTTTTCAAAGAAAAGGAAAAGAAATGTCAAGTAATTGTTTTGAAAGTATTAGTAACCCTCTCATTAGGAAGCAAAATGTAAAAGTAAGTAGATATACTATGTTCCCTGAGTCAGAATGGCTATCTTCAACAAATCTGACAACAAATGCTGGAGAGGTTGTACAGAAATAGAAGGGGTGCAAATTAATATGGCTGTTAATGAAGTCAGTTTGAAGAGTTCTAAAAATAAGTAAAAATAAAACTACCATATACTGCAGCTACTTCACTCCTGTTACTTCGCTCCACGCGGAGAACTCTATACCTTACATAGCATTATTTTCATTCTCATATTTATTGCTTCTTGTTCACTATGATAAAGAATTAGAATAAAACTGGCTGCTCATCCACAGACAATAGAGAATGAAAATTTGGTATACATAAAGATGTATTAGGATTCAGCTGTAAGGACAAAGGACAAATGTAATTGATTTTTTTTTCTTGATGGAAAGTGGATGAGTATGGAATGTATTATTAAGAGAGGTGACACAATTTTACAGATAGAAAAGATGAGCGTTTTCCCTTATAAGTGGCACCAAATCACTAAGATATTTGTCTATATGCAAACAAATATGAATATAGAAACAGTGCCACATGTAGAAAAGTGAAAAGGGAAGGGTTAAAGGTAATCAATGAGGGAGGACTAAATGCAGGTACTACACACAAGTTATGAAAGAATACAAAGTTAATTGTTATTTTCTTTCTAGTTATGTCATGTGTTCATGGTGTTGGTGATAAGTACATAATAATGTACTTATCGATAGATATCAATATAACTGATAGCAAAACTGTGAAATTCTTTGAGGAGTACAATGCTTTCAAAATCACTGGTCAAATTATATCGAAACCTTTTGAAACACATTGACTTTGGGACTGATCACTTTCTGTGTGCATATTTCTAACTTTTAATTCTGTATAAAAGAATGTATAAAGTTGGGAAAAACAAAGCATACTGTCTTCATGTAGAGTCCTTCAACTGTTAGTATGTATACAGAAGAATGCATTGATGTAATTGGCACGTAAGTGCTATGACTATGAGTTCATTTAGAAATGCTGTGAAAACCTCAATGTGAATCCAAGGCAAACAAATAAATATGAGCCAGTGCTTTCCAGTGGGAGATAAAACTAAAGAGTATTTGTTCAACAAATTTCCAAATCAAACTCTAATTTCCTTGAAGTTGTTTTTAATTAATTAAACTGACAAAAGCAACTTCATTGTACCAGAAAAAAAGAGAAATATTCTGATATATGTATTTTTTCTAGTAAATAAAAATGTATTCAATCAAAAATTTGCTATGATGTCTGTTTTGTGTACGTTTTCTGAAAGTAATAGTTTTACATATCAAATATAATGCATTGTTGCTGTAGAGATAACCATAACACATTGAGTTACTGATTATAGTGAGAAAGAATGTAGTTCAGCAAGATCAATGGAAGGTTTTATCTCTAACACTGAACACCGATTCTGCAAAAATCATTTCTATTAATAAAATCTGTCAAAATGGATTCAAATATTTAGTATCCCCACAAATATTAGCCTCATCTGTATACAGGCACATTTGGAGATCATGCTCAAAGAGACCTTTGCCCCATCATCTATGTATATGAAGATCACAAATTATATTAATCTAGTTAACCATACCGTCATGATATAATGGCCAAGGCTGTCTAATCACAAAACAATTTTTAATACATTTAAACATAGTTTGTTATTCTATGGTGATTACGGTGATAGAATCAACATCACAGAATTCTGAAGCATATAACTCTCCTATGGCCATTTAAGTTACATTCTAATACTGGATGTTCATAGAAGAGGAAGAATCAAAAGAAAACTAGTTTTCTTTTCGAAAGGACATTATTTCCCATCATACAAATCTGTACCCATAATAAGCAATTGTTTTTAATGGCAAATTTAGACTTTTGCAATCACTCTATTCAGATTTTCGTTTTTGTTAGTTACTTATTAATTAACTGTAAGTATCATATTATCCTTATATGAAATAACATTTGTAACTAACAAACAAGTCACTGTTGATAATATCTACACTGAATTAAATAAATCATCATCATGCGTTTTCTTAGCAAAAGATTAAAAAGAGAAGAAGAAAACTAATTCTGAATGTTGTGCCAAATTTCCTGCTCTTTGCTACTGTAGGATCATGTCACTTTCAGAAAAATGGGAACATTTTCCCAATAAGTGTAAGTGCTTAGGTACCTGTAGGCTTGCAAAGGCCAGATTTTTTTTCTATTTTTTCCTCCTGTTCTTTATAGAATTATTTCTAAAAGCTATATTTTTTCTATCGATCTGGCTGTGCATGAGACTATTAGGAGACTGTGGCAGGAGGTTTACTTAGGTCACGATTCCTAGACTAGCAGCAACACAGTTCTGGTTACAGAACCAAACCACAAAACACACAAACAAGCACAAATAACATCACTCAATATAGGCAAAATGGGCAGAGCAACATTGCTTTTCTCCAGTCCCCACTTCAGTCATTTTTGCTTTTCTGAGAGGTGAAAACATTCGGCTGGCAGAGAATTCATACTATTGACATTCCATCATAGCATTGCCATACCTAAAGGAAACATCCATTTCCCTACAGATGTGAAATTATAATAAAACACATATTACAGTTTTAAATATTTTCGGCTAGGCTGCTTCAGTGTCATTCTATATGCATTTCCATTAAAGTAAAAAACCATAAACAAAAGGTATCATCACTCTTTCACATCATACTTTGCCTCTGTTCAAGGAATAATACTTCAGTCTTCTAGTCTCACTCTATAACACACCATTACAAACATCATCTGACAAGGACAAGAGTGGCCTTAGTCTGTTTTGTCACAGAATCTACAAAGCAAAATCTCTCTTTGCCCCTTGGCATCTATTTTTTTCTGTCTCCTACATTCTCCTGACTCTTGATTTTCACGCTCTGTCAACCCTTAAACATCAAGATTAAGATGACCCTTAAACTTGGTCATCAATTTGTTATGAAAAAGAAAATAGAACTCTGAAATCAATCCAGGAGTTTCCGGAATTATCCCAATACTTTAAAGACAAGATCATGAGTTGGTATCTAAATCTAATCGATAACAATATCAATACCCACTAATGTGTAAGGGCTCAAATCTCCTCAGGGTCACCAGCTAGGGAAACAGCTCCAGTTAACCAGTGTCTTAGACAGGGTTTCTATTCCTGTACAAATATCATGACCAAAATGCAAGTTGGGCAGGAATGGGTTTGTTCAGCTTACACATCCACATTGCTGTTCATCACCAAAGGAATTCAGGACTGGAATTCAAGCATTTCAGGAAGCAGGAGCTGATGCAGAGGCCATGGAGGGATGTTTCTTACTGGATTGCTTCCCCTGGCTTGCTCAGCTTGCTCTCTTATAGAACTCAAGACCACTAGCCCAAGGATGATAACAGACACAATGGGCCCTCCCCCTTTGACCAACAATTGAGAAAATTCCGCACAGCTGGATTTCATGGATATGCTTCCTCAACTGAAGCTCCGTTCTCTGTAATAACTCCAGCCTGTGTCAAGTTGACACACAAAACCAGCCAGTACAATTGACCCCTTGTCAACTTGACACACAAACACATCACTTTTAAGCCTCAACCCTTACTATCTTATTTATTCCCAAGATCCAAATAAATTTAAAAGTCCCACAATCTTTACATATTAAAAGTTCAATCCCTTTAAATATCCAATATCTTTTGAAATTCAAAGTCTTTTAAAAATTCAGTCTCTTGACTGTGGGCTTCACTAAAATACCTTCTTCAAATGGGAAAAATATCAGGGTACACTCACAGTCAAAAGCAAACCAAACTCCAACTGTCCATTCTCTGAGATCCACTAAAAATTTTCTGAATTCCTCCAAGTGACTGGGCCACTTCTCCAGCCCTGCCCATTGTAGGACACACCTTGTCTTTTAGGCTCCAACTGCATGTATGTACTCTACTGTTGCTAATGTTCTTGGTGGTCATCTCATGTTACTGGCATCTCCAAAACACTGCTGTCTTCAGCTGTAACTAGGCTTCACCAATAGCCTCTCATAGGCTCTCTTCATGGTGCCAAGCCTGAACTCATTTGCATGACCGCTTCAGTCCTGGGCCATCAATTGCAACAGAGCACCTTTACCAATGACCTTCCTTGGCCTCTCACAGTGTTGAGCCTCAGCTGCTCTTCATGACCTCTTCATGCCTTCAAAACCAGTACCACCTAGATGACTCTTAAACATTACTAAGTCCAGCCACAGCATAAGCTACTACCTTGACTATCTCTGGAACAGTCTCTACATGCTCTTACAAAACACATCTCAGAAGATTTCACCTCAATAATGCTGGTCTCTTCTTAATCACTGCTAATTTCTTAGCTCCAACTAATCAGCATCAATAGTCCCAGTAATGTGAAGGTTTTGCTTTAATAGTTCTGGTGTCTTGTTAATCACAGCGAATTCTTTAGGCCCAGCTAACCAAAACTATAGAATCATTACAATTGAAAGATCAACAGCACTGATTAGAGTCTTTAATTTTCCCTCTGAAATTTCACAAGCCAGGCCTCCATCTTCTGCACTGTTCTTAACATTTATCTTCCAAGCTCCTATAGAACATTCCACAAAACTGTTAACATCCGAATGGCTCTTCTAGCTCAAAGTTCCAAAGTCCTCCCACTGTCCTCCCCTAAACATGGTCAGGTTGTCATAGGAATACCCCACTATACCAGTACCAATTTGTCTTTATCAGGGTTTCCATTCCTGCACAAATATGATCAAAAAGCAAGTTGAGGAGGAAAGGGTTTATTCAACTTATACTTCAACATTGCTATTCATCACTAAAGGAAATCAGGACTAGAACTCAAGCAGGACAGGAAGCAGGAGCTGATGCATGGAGGGATGTTTCTTACTGGCTTGCTTCCCCTGGCTTGCTCAGCTTGCTCTCTTATAGAACCTAAGACCAACAGCTCAGGGTTAGCACTTCCCACAATGGGCCCTTCCCCCTTGATCACTAATTGAGAAAAGGTCTTACAGCTGGATATTATGGAAGCATTTCCTCAACTGAAGCACCTTTCTCTGTGGTACCTCCAGCTTGTGTCAAGTTGACACATACCAGCCAGCACAACCAGTGACTGCTGGGAGATGGATAATCCACCTCTCATAGACATGTGTTCCCTAATTTATATCTGAAATAAAGTGGTCAGCTTTGAAATCCTATATTCATAAACCACAAAAAGTAGATTTAGAAGCTTTTATTAATGTAGTTCTTCTCTGTTTATCATCTAAATATCTATATAAATAACAATAATAAAAGAAATCAATTTGAGAAGGTATAAGATGTGGCATGGAGATTGGAATAGAGAAAAAAGGAATAGAATAAACTATATTAATTTATTTAAATTAAAATATATTTCAACTGTCAGTCTCCACAGCTAGACATAGTGAATGAAGAGATGTTTGTATTACATGGACAAAGCTATAACACCTGTTGCTTCTGGCTGCTCATTTAGGCAGAGTCCAATCTAAATTTGGAGCATGTGAGCTGGCCTCAGGTATTCTGGTCTGTTTCATCTATACATTTCAGTCTCATCTCTGTAACAATTTTTTATCCATGCAAATATTCAGTTTTATGGGGTTTTAAACATCATCAGAGAAGTAATCTCAAAATTCTCTTCAATTAAATAGAGAAGTTATGAAAAGTAAAAAATGGTGTGATCTGAGCTGGTTTGAATCTTCCTGCTAAGATCTTGGTTGGTTTTCTGTCCTACTGAATCTAGTAGATAACAGTAAGCAGTCCTTGCATTCTAATTAATGTGTTCGTTTTGCTTGATTAAACTACCATGTCTTTCTCCAGGTTTTACAATGGAAACTACTTCGAGAGATAAAGAATTAACAGGTAATTTTTCTCCCTTTCTCTATATATTCTAAATGTGTTAGTACCTCACCTATGTAAAGATTTTCAGGAGCTCCATATAAAAAAATACCATGTACACATTATTCATAAAGATTTATTATTATTACATTTCAATTAAATCTTTAAGAATATGTGTGTGGTTTTTATTTCTGATATTGGTAATAGGTTGAAATAAAAGAAACATATCAATTTAATATTGGCTATGAGCTTTCTTATTTTGCTCATCATTTATTAAACACATAAAGGTATTGTAGCTGTATGTTGAATAAATGCACAAGAAAATACACGTAGACATTCTGCTCTCAAGGAACTAAACCTGCGAAGTGAGACCAAGCTTCCAAGTAAACTTTTAAAAACTGTCCTTTATTATACTACTCCTTCTTAATGTTGTAACTAATGTTGGTGAATCACTGACAACATTTGAGAATGTGATACATATGCTAAAGACAATATTTCTTGGTATCTATTGTATGGTAAACATGGAGATGTTTCAAAATTTCTGTCAAAATCACTGGTATGGCCCACCTATATATTGACTTATATCAATATATCATATCCATCTATTATCTATCTATCTATCTATCTATATATCTATCTATCAATCCATTTATCTATCCATTACCTATCTATATATCATCTGCTTATCAGTCTATCACCTACATAATCTATCAACTGTTACTTATCATCTACTATTTAAGTTGCCTTCTATATCTCTCTCTATATATTATCTATCTAATCTATCATCTATCTTAATAGCATGTGTCTACATATTGCCTATCTTTTACTGTTTTGAACTTTACAATACTACAATATATTAAATATTTTCTGAAGAGAAATTCAACACATTTAATTATTTAACACTAGAAACTATAAATGGATACAAAGAAGATAAGTTCACATAAATTTAACAAGTCAGGAGTTTTAAATACTGTTACATACTTTCAATCTCCTTGTACTAAGCTCAAGTCCAAGTAGATCAAGAACCTCCACATAAAACCAGACACACTAAAACTAATAGAAAAGAAACTGGGGAAGCCCCTTGAGGACATGGACATGAAAATTTCCTCAACAGAACACCAATAACTTATGCTCTAAGATCAAGAATTGACAAATGGGACCTCATAAAACTACAAAGGCAAAGGACATTGTCAAAAGGACAAAATGGCAACCAACAAATTGGAAAAAGATCTTTACCAACACTACATCTGACAGACGGCTTATATCCAAGATATACAAAGAACTCAGGAAGGTAGACTCTAGAGAGACAAATATCCCCCTTAAAAAATGGAGGACAGAGCTAATCAATTTATATGGTAATGTATTGACCCTGCTTTTACACATTATGCCTATTAGGATCATAGACATAAATAACTCTACCTATCTCTTAGCATTTATATCTATTCACAATGCTAATGATATTATTTGAATCCATTTTTAATGAGATTTGGAATATTCTGTAGAAATAATGAACTATTGTTTTGTGGTTTTAGCAGTTCTGGGGCTATATCCCAGGATATTTCTCATAAAAAGCAAATATTCGACCTACCTTTTTTCATCATACATCTGTAAAATGTAGTCTACCTTTCAACTGCTGTTTCTAACATAATTATACCTACCAGTTTTTATGTCACAAATTTATTTTATAATTTGGAAAAACAATTTCATTACAGACAATAGTTTTGCAAAAGACAAAATAATAGTTTGCCTTTACATAAGTTATGTTTTTATATAGTATAAAGAAGTGAATATATGTATATATACTAAAGGTTAACCATTATCATTTTCTATAGACTGACTGTATGGAATAAAAAATAGACAACTAAAACCATATGTTGTAACAGATATTAGTTTGAATGTTTACATCCTTCAAAAAATACATGTATATTACTGACCAATGTATACTAGTAAGGGAGACACTTGGAAAGCAATTAGCTTTATAAAATGAGGCCAGAGATCCAGACATCATGAAGCACTGAGTGTAATTAAAGAAAGGTACAGTTCCTGCATACACACCTAAAACACACACAAAAAGGGCACATAGACACATGTAGGTCAGAAAACATCCCTTAGTGGGATCCTAACAATGAAGCTACTTGTTCTTGTTCTTTCATTCTTTACAAATGGGAGAGCACAACTCTTGTTGTTTTATGTATCCAGCCTATTCTGTCTAGCTAAAATGATTAGGATAGTCTTTGTTCCATATAATAAGCTTGATGCTATACTCTTTGGATAAAGCCATGGATGGTGAATGACACATGAAAGCTCTCAGAAATAAGCAGACTCTGCTACCATGTTTGACTATATTTAACCATAAGCAGTTTCTGAGGAAACATTAAAAGGTAGTATGGAGCAAAGCAACACAATATGGGCAGTGTGTTTGGTTCATTAACAATGCACTACTTATTGAACTAGAAATATATATGTCATTGAATCTAAAAGAGAAAAATGTCTTTAAATAGGTAAATATATAGGAATAGGAAAGAATCCTATAGGGCTACAACATAGGTTGATTTGGTTTACATTTCAGATGCATTTGAGACACTATGAAATGTATATAATAATATGTATATAATAGTATAAAAAGTATAAATAATAATGTTATTAAATAACTTCTCTATGATGAATGTCTGGAGAAATCTCAGTTCAAGCTATGAGCTAGTATAGGTTCAATTGAGGTGCTTGCAAATGACTCTATTATTTCTTAAACTATACAAGTCTGGTTCTTGGTGACTGTATCTGAAAGAGAAATATAATTCTTTATTTTCTTCTCCTTTTTAAATTGTCATTCCATTTGAATTAGAGTCCCAACGTTAAGGTCTTGTTTAACATAATTATGACCTAAATTCTTTGTCTTCAAATAGGTGTGGTGATATCAAGGGGGTGATATTGGGGAAGATTCATTTTACACACAACATTCAGACCCTTGTGTACTCCTATATGAAATCTTTAAACATTGGAAAATTTTCTATTTGGTGTGTAGTATTGCTATGTCATTCTCAGTGATGTTTTATTATATCAGGTCAATACTGTCATATTATTCCATAGGAGAAGAAGACAGGAAATTAGCTCTATCAAAGAAGAACTATAAGTAGTAGATCAGTCAAGAGATTTTTCTTTAACAAAAAAACATGACCTGGGGGAATAGCAAGGCAGAAAATCTACATTATGGGGACAAACATACATATTGGCAGGCACAGCACATGGGTAAGTCATAGTTTTGAAAATGAAGCTATAGCAAAATTCTTTCCCAAAATTTCTGTAAATATGTCCTGTGTAAATGTGTTCTTCTCCTGTGTTTGGCTGCTGATAGCCCATTGCAAACTGAAAACTGTATTGTTTGAAAATGTATTGGCCTCCCCTTTGTCAGAGGAGAAAATGGGAGGAATTGGAGGAGGATCTGCAAGAGTGGGTAACGGGGAGGAAGGGAGGCTGATAGAGAGATAAAATGTGAATAAATAAATATTTATATATTATATTTAATTCTATTAATTATAAAAATTATATTATATAATTATATTAATTATAAAAATAATGCATTTTAGAAACTAATAACATACATTCTTATTAAAACATTTGTGTATTATGTGCAAATCTCTAAATTCAACCCCAAAGTTACTAAAATTCAAGAGAAAAAAGCAACGGTGGTGAGAGGAGACTGCATTTGATTCCTGTAGTATATGAACATTATAAGCTAACAATAAAACACATTATAGTGTCAGGCCTATTTCCTTGATACAATGACTAGTGCAGCATGGTACTGTCTAACATCTTTGTACAGCAACCGATTACCTTTGCCTAGCTCAGACAAAAAGTAAAGTTCAAAATTTGAAGAATTGTTTCTGCTCAATGCCTACTGCCTTTATACCATTGTAAAGTCAAGCAACCATCTTAAATTGGAGACTTTGGGCTCAGAGGAAATGAAAGGAAATGGAAACATTTTACCTAAGAATGGTCATCTTTAAAATAACCTTCTCAGAACTGCTGATGTAGACGTCAGAACTAGTCTGCATCAGAGGCCATAGTGTAATGTTTCTGAGTTAATGGCCCAGAGAGCTGTGACCAAGGACTCCTCAGGGATCCTTCCCAAGATTGCATTTTATCAAGTAAGGAAGTCTCTTCATGCCAAAGGAAGAATGCAAGTAAAAATAGCAGCACACTAGGGAATAAAAAATTAGGTTGACCTCAAATATAGTAGTGTGAGTTAAGGACGCTTTTTGAGTGATAAATTGTACAGATTATATTGAACTGCTTAATCCTAAATGTAGCAGGACTATTTACCTTTGTCATTAAAATAAAGAGTAAGAATAGATATGTAGCTATTCCCTATAGGCACACAATTCAGCAGTGTCAACAGATTTTATCCTGATGAAAAGTTATAAAGCAAATTTTGTGTTTTCATAGTCTTAAAGGATCTTGAAAGCACACAGATGTTCTCCTTTCTTCTAATATTCTCTAATTTTCTTCATTATCTGATGAAATTTTGATTTAGTTTAACTACCAAATCCTACGAGTCATCTTTGGTATTTCTCTTCTGATAAAACAAGCAGATACTGTTTCTATCACATGTCAATAAACATATCTTATCTGTCACTCTGAATTTCACACCTACAGAAAGAATCCAAACCCTTTGTAAGTGTCCTAACCACTCTCCCATTAATTCCTTTAACCAATAAGAGATTTATGAACATAATGAATTAAACCCACAGTATTTCTTCAGTTACTTTGAACTACATTTACATTTACATATACAGTTACAAAACCCAGATACTATTATAGATGCTCACAAGTATTTGCTGACCAGAGCTGGATATAGCTATCACTGGGGAGGTTATGCAAGGGAATGGCAAATACAGAGGGGGGTCACTCTCAGGCAGCCATTGAACTGAGCACAGGGTCCCCAATGGGGGAGCTATAGAAAGGACCCAGGGAGCTGAAGTGGTTCACAGCCCCATAGGAGGAACAATGATATAAGCCACCCGGTACTCCCAGAGCTCTCAGGGACAAAACCATCAACCAGATAGTACGCTTGGTGTTACCCATGGCTCCAGAAGCATAGGCAGCAGAGGATGGCCTTGTTGGACATCAAAACAAGGAGAGGTCCTTGGTCCTGGGAAGGCTCAATGCAGCAGTGTATGGGAATACCAGGACAGGGAAGGAAGAGGGGGTTGATTGCGGAACAGTGAGATGGGAGATGGCTTATAGAATTTTTCGAGGTGGGGACCAGGAAAGGGGAAATCATTTGAAATGTAAATAAAGAATATATCTAATTAATAATAATAATAATAATAATAAAACAGTGTATAAAAAAGGAAACAACATATAGAAAAGTAGGTTGAACTAGTGTGTTTGCAATCCAAACGAATTAACATCTTTGTTCTGCATTACTTCAGTGTTTCTAGATGCTTTAAGATTTTGGTTTGTATGAGTATGAGTATTTTGCGTGCATATGTGGAGTGCCTTAGATGCATGTGCAGTGAGTGCCTTAGATGCAGGTGCAGTGAGTGTCCTTGGATATCAGCGAAGGTGACACATCATCTGAGAGTAGAGTTACCAAAGATCCTGAGCTGCAGTGTGAATGCTGGTGATCAAACCTGGGCCTTCTGGAAGACCAGATGCTGCTCATCACCACTGAGCCATCCTCCTCGTTCCGGAGATGCTGCATTTTTTACTGTCTTTAAGAATCAATCATCTAATTTCTTGCTAATTTTTTAATATTTTTACTTTCTATATACTTTGTTTACATTCCAAATGATTTCCCCTTTCCCGGATACCCTCTCTCCATATGTCCCATAAACCTTCTTCTCTCCATCCCTTCTCCAATCACCTCCCTCCATTTTCTCTGTCCTTATATTCCCCTCCAATGCTAGATCAATCCTTTCCAGGATCAGGACCCTCTCCATACTTCTTCATTTGTTTGGCCCAGGTTTGATCACCAGCATCCACAACACAGCTCAGGATCTTTGGTAACTCTACTCTCAGTCATTTGTTATGCGATTTGTACCTTGGGTATTCAGAGCTTCTGGGCTAATTAATAGCCACTTATCAGAGATTACATTCCATGTGTATTCTTTTGTGATTGGGTTACCTCACTTAGGATGATATTTTCCAGATCAAATCATTTGCCTAAATATTTTGTGAATTCATTGTTTTTAATTGCTGAGTAGTATTCCATTGTGTAAGTATGCCATATTTTCTGTATCCATTCATCCTTTGAGGGACATCTGGGTTCTTTCCAGCTTCTGGCTATTATAAATAAGGCTGCTATGAACATAATGGAGCATGTGTCTTTATTGTACGTCAGGGAATCCTTTGGGATTATGCCCAGGAGAGGTATAGAAGGGTCCTCTGGAAGTGTCATTTCCAGTTTTCTGAGGAATCGCCAGACTGATGTCCAAAGTGGTTGTACCATCTTACAGCCCCACTAGCAGTGTAGGAGTGTTCCTCTTTCTCCACATCCTCGCTAACACCTGCTGTCTCCTGAGTTTTGACCTTAGCCATTCTGACTGGTGTAAGGTGAAATCTCAGGGTTGTTTTGATTTGCATTTCCCTAATGACTAATGATGTTGAGCACTTCTTAAGGTGCCTCTCAACCATCCAAATTTCATCAGGTGAAAATTCTTTGTTTAGATCAGTACCCCATTTTTAATAGGGTTATTTGGTTCCCTGGGGTCTAACTTCTTGAGTTCTTTGTATATAGTGGATATTAGCCCTCTATCAGATGTAGAGTTGGTGAATATCCTTTCCCAATTTGTTGGTTGCCATTTTGCCCTTTTAGCAGTGTCCTTTGCCTTACAGAAACTATAATTTTATGAGGTACATTTGTCAATTCTAGATCTTAGAGCATAAGCTATTGGTGTTCTGTTCAAGAACATTTCCCCTGTGCCCATGTGCTCAAGGGTTTTCCCCAGTTTCTCTTCCATTAGTTTCAGTGTGTCTGGTTTTACATGGAGGTTCTTGATCCACTTGGAGTGGAGTTTAGTACCTGGAGATAAGAATGGATCAATTCGCATTCTTCTGCATGCTGACCTCCAATTGAACCAGCACCATTTGTTGAAAAGGCGATCTTTTTTCCACTGGATGCTTTCGGCTCCTTTGTCGAAGATCAAGTGACCATAGGTGTGTTGTTTCATTTCTGGGTCTTCAATCCTATTCCATTGTTCCACTTGTCTCTCACTGTGCCAATAATATGCAGTTTTTTAACACTATTGCTCTGTAGTATTGTTTGAAGTCAGGAATACTGATTCCCCCAAAATTTCTTTTGTTGTTGAGAATAGTTTTAGCTATCCTGGGTTTTTTGTTATTCCAGATGTATTTGAGAATTGCTTTTTCTAACTCTGTGAAGAACTGAGTTGGGATTTTGATGGGGATTGCACTGAATCTGTAGATTGCTTTTGCCAAGATGGCCATTTTAATTATATTAATCTTGCCAATCCATGAACATGGCAGATTTTTCCATTTTCTGAGGTCTTCTTCGATTTCCATAAGAGACCTGAAGTTCTTGTCATATAGATCTTTCACTTGTTTGGTTAGAGTCACACCAAGATACTTTATATTGTTTGTGGCTATTGTGAAGGGTGTCATTTCCCTAACTTCTTTCACAGCCTGCTTATCCTTTGAGTATAGGATGGCAACTGATTTGCTTGAGTTGATTTTATAACCAGCCACTTTGCTGAAGTTGTTTATCAGCTGTAGGAGTTCTCTGGTGGAGGTTTTCAGGTCACTTAAGTAGACTATCATGTCATCTGCAAATAGTGATAATTTGACTTCTTCCTTTCCAGTTTGTATCCCCTTGACCTCCTTATGTTGCCTAATTGCTCTAGCTAGAACTTCAAGTACAATATTGAAAAGATATGGAGAGAGAGGGCAACCTTGTCTAGTCCCTGATTTTAGTAGGATTGCTTCAAGTTTCTCTCATTTTAGTTTGATGTTGGCTACAGGTTTGCTGTATATTGCTTTAACAATGTTTATGTATGGGCCTTGAATTCCTGTTCTTTCCAAGACTCTGTGCCCTTTGGTTAGTCCGTCTAAGGGTGTATATATCTTGTTGATTCTCTCAAAGAACCAGCTCCTGCTTTTGTTGATTCTTTGTATGGTTCTCTTTGTTTCAACTTCATTGATTTTGGGCCTGAGTTTGATGATTTCCTGCCTTCTACTCCTCCTTGGTGAAATAGCTTCTTTTTGTTCCAGGGCTTTCAGGTGTGTCATTAAGCTGTTAGTGTATGATCTCTCCATTTTCATTTTGGAGACACTCAGGGCTATGAGTTTTCCTCTTAGCACCACTTTCATTGTGTCCCATAGATTTGTGTATGTTGTGTCTTAATTTTCATTAAATTCTAAAAAGTCTTTAATTTCTTTCTGTCTTTCTTCCTTGGCCAAGGTATCATCGAATAGAATATTGTTAGGTTTCCATGTCTATGTGGGTTTTCTGTTGTTTTTGTTTCTATTGGAGACCAATTTTACTCCATAGTGATCTGATAGGAGGCATGGGATTATTTCGATCTTCTTATATTTGTTGTGGTCTCTCTTGTGACCAATTATATGATCTATTTTGGAGAAGGTACCATGAGGTACTGAGATAAAGGTATATTCTTTTGCTTTAGGACAAAATGTTATTTATATATATGTTAAATCTAATTGGTCCAAAGCTTCAATTAGTTTCACTATGTCCCTGTTCAGTTTCTGTTTTCTTGATCGGTCCATTGAGGAAAGTGCAGTGTTGAAGTCACCCTCAATTATTGTGTTAGGTGCAATGTGTGCCTTGAGCTTTAGTAAAGTTTCTTTTATGAATGAGGGTGCCCTTGCATTTGAAGCATAGATGTTCAGGATTGAGAGTTTTCCTTGTTGTATTATTCCTTTGATCAGTAAGAAGTGTCCCTCAGAGTCTCTTTTGATGACTTTGGGTTGAAAGTCAATTTTATCTGATATTAGAATGGCTACTCCAGCTAGTTTCCTTAGACCATTTGCTTGTAAAATTGTCCTCCAGCCTTTTACTCTAAGGTAGTGTTTGTCTTTGACACTGAGGTGTGTTTCCTGTATGCAGCAAAATGTAGGGTCCTGTTTACGTATCCAGGCAGTTAGTCTATATATTTTTTGGGGGGCATTGAGCCCATTGATGTTAAGAGATATTAAGGAATAGTGATTATTACTTCCTGTCGTTTTTGATATTATGTTTTAGATTTGATTGGTTATCTTCTTTTGGTTTTGATGAAAGGCTACTATCTTGCTTTTTCCAGGGTGAAGTTTCCCTCCTTGTATTGGTGTTTTCCTCTTTTTATCCTTTGTAGGCCTGGGTTTGTGGATAGATATTGGGTAAACTTGGTTTTGTCATGGAATATCTTAGTTTCTTTTTTTTAATATTTTTATTTTCTATATTCTTTGTTTACATTCCAAACACTTTAGTAGTTTTGGATGGCATTTGTGTTCTCTTAGAGTCTGCATGAGAACTGCCCAGGATCTTCTAGCTTTTATAGTCTCAGGTGAGAAGTCTGGTGTGATTCTGATAGGTCTTCCTTTATATGTTACTTGGCCTTTTTCTCTTACTGTCTTTAATATTCTTTCTTTGTTTAGTACATTTGGGGTTTTGATTATTATGTGACGGGAGGTATTTCTGTTCTGGTCCAGTCTGTTTGGAGTTCTGTAGACTTCTTGTATATTCATGGGCATCTCTCTCTTTAGGTTAGGGAAGTGTTCTTCCATAATTTTATTGAAGATATTTGCTGGCCCTTTAAGTTGTAGAGCTTCAGTCTCATCTATACCTATCATCCTTCGGTTTGGTCTTCTCATTGTGTCCTGGATTTCCTGGATGTTTTGGGTTACAAGCTTTTTGCATTTTGCATTTTCTTTAACTGTTGAGTCCATGGTTTCTATGGTATCTTCAGCATCTGAGATTCTTTCTTCTATCTCTTGTATTCTGTTGTTGATATTTGCATCTATGTCCCCTGATTTCTTCCCAAGGTTTTCTATCTCCAAAGTCTTCTCCCTTTGAGTTTTTTTTTTAGTTATTTCTACTTTGATTTTAGATCCTGGATAGTTTTGCTTAGCTCCTTCACTTGCTTGTTTGTGTTTTCCTGTAATTCTTTAATTGATTTTTGTGTTTCCTCTTTCATGACCTCAGCCTGTTGACCAAAGTTCTCCTGTATTTCTTTAAGTAATGTTTGCGTTTCTTCCTTATTGGATTTTGTATTCTCCTGAATTTCTTTCAATGATTTTTGTGTTTCCCTTGTAAGGGCTTCTAACTTTTGATCCATTTTCTCCTGAATTTCTTTAAGTATGTCCTTCATGTGTTCCTGTACCAGCATCATGACCAGTGATTTTAAATCCAAATCTTGTTTTTTTCTGGTGTGATGGGGTACCCAGGACATGCTGTTAAAGGAGAACTGGGTTCAGATGCTGCCATATTGCCTTGATTTCTGTTAGTGACGTTCCTGCATTTGCCTTTTGCCATCTAGTTCTCACTGGTGTTAGGTGTTCTTCTTATCAATGGTGGACTCACCAGTGCAAGCTGCCTCTTCCCAGCTGGCCTCTCGTGCACAGCTGACCTTCCGCACTGCCTGGAGACAGGGTGCTGTGGCCTAGGCTTTTCAGATCCCGAAGCAGAGACCTGAAGGCTCCAGCCCCTGGCCTGCTGGACTCACCAGAGCATACTGACTCCTCCCAACTGGCCTCCTGGGTTGCCCCTCTGGCCTCTTGCTGGGCCTGGAGATGAGGTGTTGTAGCCCAGGTTGTTCTGGATCCTGAAGCAGAGATCTGAAGGCTCCTGCCAGAGACCTCAGGACTGGAATGTAAGCTCTGTGGGGCTGGACCCACTGGAGCATGCTGTGTCCTCCCAGCGTGCCTCTGGGTGCAAGCCGGCCTCTTGCACTTCCTGGGGACGGAGTGCTGTGGCCCAGTCTGTTCAGATCCTGAAGCAGACACTTGAAGTCTCCCACCCAGTGCCTGCTGGACTCACCAGAGCACACTATTATTTCTTGCTTATAATAATTAGCTAAAAATATTAAGAAGCCAGACACTCTGAAGCTAATAGAAAAGAAACTGGGGAAGACCCTTGAGGACATCGGTACAGGGGGAAAGTTCCTGAACACAACACCAATAGCTTATGCTCTAAGATCAAGAATTGACAAATGGGACCTCATAAAAATTACAAAGTTTCTGTAAAGCAAAGGACACCATCAAAAGGGCAAATCGACAACCAACAAATTGGGAAAAGATCTTCACCAACCCTACATCAGATAGAGGGCTAATATCCAATATATTCAAAGAACTCAAGAAGTTAGACCCCAGAAAACCAAATAACCCTATTAAAAAATGGGGTACAGTGTTAAACAAAGAATTCTCACCTGAAGAACTTTGGATGGCGGAGAAACATCTTAAAAAATGCTCAACTTCACTAGTCATGAGGGAAATGCAAATCAAAACAACCCTAAGATTTCATCTTACACCAGTCAGAATGGCTAAGATTAAAAATTCAGGAGACATCAGGTGTTGGAGAGGATGTGGAGAAAGAGGTACACTCCTCCACTGCTGGTGGGGTTGCAAATTGGTACAACCACTCTGGAAATCAGTATGGCGGTTCCTCCGAAAACTGGGCACCTCACTTCCAGAAGATCCTGGTATACCACTCCTGGGCATATACCCAGAGGATTCCCCAGCATGTAAGAAGGATACATGTTCCACTATGTTCATAGCAGCCCTATTTATAATAGTTAGAAGCTGGAAAGAACACAGGTATCCCTCAACAGAAGAATGGATGCAAAAAATGTGGTATATCTATACAATGGAGTACTATTCAGCCATTAGAAACAATGAATTCATGAAATTCTTAGGCAAATGGATGGAGCTGGAGAACATCATACTAAGTGAGGTAACACAGTCTCAAAAGATCAATCATGGTATGCACTCACTAATAAGTGGATATTAGCTTAGAAAACTGGAATATGCAAAACATAATTCACACTTCAAATGAGGTACAAGAAGAACGGAGGAGTGGCCCCTAGTTCTGGAAAGACCCAGTGTAGCAGTATAAGACAAAACCAGAACAGGGAAGTGGGAAGGGATGGGTGGTAGAACAGAGGGAGGGAAGGGGACTTATGTGACTTTCCGGGAGTGGGGAACCAGAAAAGGGGAAATCATTTGAAATGTAAATAAAAAATATATCGAATAAAATTAAAAAAAAGAATCATAAGCATATTTGAAATTGAATATATCAACAAATGTTTAGTTAGTTCAGTTAATTATCAGCTTAAAATGAAAGATATATTTTCTTGGTTATGACATGAAGAATTAAAAGCCAAACACAACAAAACCAACAAAAACTATTATCTGCTCTCCAAATCTCATAGACAGTATGCATAAGATGGAGGAGAAAAAAATCCCTTCAATTATATGAGTTAATTTTGATGAATTTAAAATTTAAGGAAGTGATGACAGTGGTTCCTTGTATAACACAGATTATAATCTTTTATGAATTTTGTTTTTTACTGTACTTGTGAGTGAACCCATTAGAAACAAGTATTATAAACTAAAAGTTATTAGATAAGCCTCTCTCAGGGATGAGGCCCCTTACACATCCAAGGCAAAATGTGACCTTTAAAAACATACACCAGCTAGACCTAGGCACCTTCGCTCATATGTAGTAGATGTGCAGGTTGGTCCTGGAACAGGGGCTTCCCAAACATTGTTACCTGTACATATGTGGGATATTCTCTTCTATCTGGGTTGTTTTGTCTGTCCTCAATGGGAAAGGACGAACCTAGCCTAGCAGAGACTTGAAGTCCTGGGGATGGGGTGGGGTGGTGCATAAGTAGGTATGCGCATAACCACTCAGAGAAGAACAGAGAGGATAGGAAAAGGATTTTTGGGAAAGGGTGATCAGGAGTGGGAGAGTGAGCAAAATATAAAGCGAATAAGTAAAAAAAAAAAAAGAAATTAAATTTAAAAACACATACACAGAAAATAAAAATGGACTTATCAGCTTGCATTTACACATTTTTTCATACACATAGATAATTATAATATATAATTAGTATTAATCAAATAATGAGAAGGCCTCTGTGAATATGAGATTGGGAGTGTGATTGAGAGAGCTGGAGAAGAAAAACTTTGTAATTGATATAATTCCTACCTAGTAATTTAATACTCTGAAATTTTTAAAAGGAAATGCATAAAATTAACGATGAAGTAGAAAATCGTTAGTCTATATTAAATAGGAAAATGTAAGTACATTATATATTTTGTATAATGTATATTTGTATTATATAAATAGATTATCTTATTTTATAAGATAATCTTTTAATAATCTTTTTTAATAAGAATCTGAGAAGAAATCTGTCCAGCCATAGGAAATGAAACAGGAGTATAACCAGAGCAAGTATCTCTTAACTTTGCCCTCTGTATCAGTAGCAACAGATTCAGTTTTGAGCAATTCTTTCTCCTTGCTTATCAGTAACTTGCATCAGTACTGAAACAACAGGCAGCAGAAAGTGCTCTCAGTGAGGGTCAAAGAGCAGCCCATCTAAATGTTTCTCTCTTATATGGTTGTAAATATACTGCCAGACAAGAAAACAGCTACATTTCCCCCTCATACCTTTTCATGCCAACAACCATCATATGAGTGCCATAAATTTATATTAATAATCTCTACATCCTGTTTGTACTAATTTACTGATAATGATTTCTATATTTTTAAAATGAGAGTGTGCCTTGCTTTTAATCCAGGATACATGCAGAAACTGTTGAAATGTGTTTTCTGCCTACCATTCTAGTTAAATGTAGCCATAATAATAGACTCTAAGAAGTGTCCATAATACTCTGCTCTCAGCATTACAAGAACAAACCAAACAAGGCAGGAAATCAGATCTATTGTCCAAGATCCACTTTCTCTGCAATTACATAGACACCTGTTTGAATTGTTAGCAGCAATTACTTAACACAGGGTTTGTGTTATCTCAAATTGCCAGGATTGAAAAGAAGGCAAATCTTTAGTTATCATGTTGCAGAACAGAGTTATTCATTGAGAAGAAAACATGGATGTTTCAAAAGGCACAATTATGTGAAATTTGGTATCTATGTGGCATATTTAGAAGGGAAGGCTTTATTATGAAGGCCAGCTTACAATTTTCCTGGATGGATAGAGCTAATATGAGTATGATGGCCATTTGACAAAGAAAAAGAAAACAGAAGAAGAAATCACTGTAAGGAGTCTTGATGCAGAACAATAATCGTAAATTGGACCATTACCTATAGGCAGAAAGAGCAAGCAGATGTGGACATTAAATTCTTAGAAAAAGGAATGAAGGGAAATTGTGAGATGCTGGTAACAGAATCCTTAAGTGTTATTACCAGAATGACAAAGGTGACTGAATATTTCAGTCCTTGAATAATACCCCCTCTGTGACAAGGCCTTCCCTCTTCACTTCTTGGAACCTCTATCAAGCTAGTCACTAAAAACACATGTGATGTTTCAGAAAGTCAATTTATCTTTGCGAAGTTCAGTTGAATATTAGTCGAGGAGATTGTTTCACTGTAAGATCTCAATCCTTATAAAAGTTGAGTCTAAGTTTGTAGCGTTATTTCATAAGTAGAATTTTTTCTACTTGTTTAGAGTAATTCTAGCTAGGTTTTCTGGTTCTGTTTTTTTTTTATTGTAAGGTAACTGATGAAGTGAATTATATATCTATAAGCATCTACAAAAAGAAAATACATACTAGACTTATAAAACAAAAACCTAGAGCAGAGACCTCCAGACAAGATAAAGGTCACTGCTGTCTCCTGCTTCAAAGTATGTTAAAATTTGCAATTTATAAAGAATATTTTCCTAGTATTTTTGTAGAATAGAATGTTCACACACACTGGCAAATATAAACAATTCACTCAGAGAATTAATTTCCCAAGGCCAAAAATTATTTTCAGTATTATTTTTATATTTAAATTTTATTTTATGTAATTTTTAACTGAAATAATGTAAGAACTTATGTATTAACTACTTATAATGAACTTTAGACAAATTTATATATTTAGTAATATTTTAAAAGTTAAACATATCTATAAAATTCTTGATCATTATAGTGTAAAATTTAAAACAATTTATTGTGTTGAAATTCATAATCATTGCTTTTATCTAAAGTTACCAACTTCACACCAGCATTCCAGAACATCTGGTTCCTGTATAAGTGCCAATAGCCATTGATAAGTCTTTTCCTATAACCTCTATAGCATAATTTCTCTAACAAGTGAGATTCTGGAGAAAAATAATTTCTAATTTTCCACGCAATCCAGAAAGCTGTCTTATGAAAATAAAAATCAATTTATTCTAACTCTAGTGAAGTCTAAATCATATGTGTAGATATAGGTAACTGGAATAATGTGAAATATTCCAGTGCTAAGAAAGAAGAAACAATAACTACAGAGTTGACATAAATATGTCATATTTCTACAAATATTAAAGTCATGCCACAGCATCTTTAAAGCCTAAATAATCAAATTTCTTTAACTGTGAGTATATTGAAAAACTGATATGATTTGCAGTGAAACTTCTGTGGTTTTCCTTCTTTATTTTCAAAGACACAATCAAGTGTCATAATGAGGTACAATGACTAGATTATCTGATGTCACGAGAAGACAAGTGAATTTTCAATTTATATACATAATAGACAGAGTGGACCTTTAAATCAATTTTTATGGTATTGTTGAATATATAAACTATACTACATCCTTTAGTGCAAATATACAATTCTATAAAGAACAGTAAAGACATGTAAGCATGCAAATAGATTTTATATTTTATGTACTATAGCTTATATTTTGTATACATACATATATATATATATATATATATATAGTTTTGTGTATGATAAAGAGCAAACATATCAACCTCAATTTGCTATTGAATTTTAATGAAGAATAATGTCTTACTTTGCATTTCCCATACATGCCTGCTCCAATACTCACAAATCTGGAAGTAGATTTTTAGAACCTGGTCCTGGTTTAATATTATAGTAACCTTTTAATATTATAGAAACATTTTTAAAAATCCTAAAAGCTAATTTAGCCTCTTTTCAAGTCTAAATTCTATTTATGATATCCTATAAACTGTACAAATGTCAGCTGCCAGAATTCATTAGCATTATGTGAGCATTCCCTTCTGAATCTACAGACATTTATTGATTGATTCTGAGTATCTACAACTCCTATTGATTAAGGTTAAGCTAGAAACAACTAGTGACTCTTGGGTACATGGAACTGGCATTGATGTATAAAGGCCATTAGCTGGCCCCTGTTTTCCATTTGTGGAAGAAACAAAACAAAACAAAATGCAAAAGCTTATCTGATTAGTGACATAGAGTATAATGGAACTGTAGTTCTTTGCAGCTCATTTTTATCAATTGATAAACATGTTCTTACAGGAGCCAGATATTTATTTGTTGAACTTTATCATGCCTCTTAACAATAAAGCCACTTCACATAGTGACTTAATGTCAAGCATCATAAAAAATGCTGAAGAAGGAATTTCGTGGAGGATTTTATGCTCATCGTTTTCATTATACGTTTATAGGAAGTAAGCAAAACTACAACAAAATTCATTTTAAGTGTGGTAAGGAAGACAATTTGGGGTTCATATTAAAAGATTATTGTAATAGTCAAGTCTTTCAGATAACTTTAAGTATGTCTTATGCTGCACGAATTGGGTGGTTGTGTTTTTGGAATGGGTATGTGGAAGTTTTTTATTTTATTTTTGAGGCATTTATCTGATTTTAGAGCCATGCCAATGCCTCAGCTTGAAAAATCAACACCTAGGAAATTAGGTAGGATATTGTGTCCTCAGATCGGTCCTTAAAATGCCATGAACCTGTGAGTCATTTGAATAGTTTATTGAAAATGCTGAGAGGTTTTTTTTTTTTGATTTAATATAAATGATGAATTAGTAGATTGTGTGTGTGTGTGTGTGTGTGTTTGAGAGAGGAGAAAGAGAAATATAGAGAGAAGATTATAGCAATAAAATGTTTGAGACTGTGGAGCAACAGATGAATTAGAGGAGAGGGAAAGGAGTAAAAATTATGTTCTAATAGTACTCACTATGAAGTTCTTACATCATTGTATTTTGTTTTGGTTAATTTGCCTGTTAAACGTTGCTCTTTTCTGAGGATTGAATGGAGGGGGAGTGGTCTTTGGGAAAGCTGATGTGGGAGAGGGAAACAAGAGGAGTGGAGCGAGGGGAAGCTGTGGATGGGATGCATTGCATGACAATATCTACTTTCAGTGAAAATAAATAAATACAGTATAAACAACAAAGGAAGACACTTAGAGGTAATATTATTCTATATTATCAAAGTTGGCCCATTGTAATTACATTTCCTTAAAAATCAAAGAACACCTGGCCTCGAACTCAGAAATCTGCCTGCCTCTGCCTCCCAGAGTACTGAGATTACAGGAGTGTACCACCACCGCCCCATTGAAATTGATCCATTCTTATCGCCTTGTACAAAGCTCAAGTCCAAGTGGACAAAGGACCCCCACAAAAAACCAGATACACTGAATCTAAAGAAGAGAAGGTAGGGAAGAACCTGGAGCACATGGGCACAGGGGAAAATTAAAAATTAAAAAATGGGGTACAGGGCTAAACAAAGAATTCTCAATTGAGGAATACCAGATGGCTGACAAACACCTAAATTAATGTTCAACAACCGTAATCATCAGAGAAGAGATTCCACCTTACACCAGTCAGAATGGCCAGGATCAAGAACTCAGGGGACAGCAACTGCTGGAGAGGATGTGAAAAAAGAAGAACACTCCTCATTGTTGGTGGGATTGTAAGCTAGTAAAACAACTCTGGAAATCAATTTGGTGGTTCCTCAGAAATTTGGACATAGCACTACCTGAGGACCCAGCTATACAACTCCTGGGCCTATACTAAGAAGATGCTCCAACATGTATTAAGAACACATGTTCCGGGATAGGGAACAGCCTTGGCCACAACACTCCATCTCCAAGCAGGGCAGGAAGCCAGCTATACACCCAGCAGCTAGTGAGGAGGAGACAACCAGCACAGCCCCTGCATACAGAGCTGATCGGGGCCACAGAGGTACATACCCAAATACAACTACAAGAGAGTGGCTCTAGGCTGTCATCTTTGCTTCTGTGACTGTGCAACAGATTGGTAGGCAGGTTTCCCCAGAGTAGAGGATCACTTGGCACACACTGCACCAGGATACCAACTCCACCCAGTAACTCTTCAGTACCCACAGCAATTTGTGCCAGGAGAAAGCAGCTCACCCAAGGTTGCTGAGATAGGCCTACAGGCACACACACAGGAGGAGCAAGCTCCAGCCAGTGACTGCAGAACCAACTAACACCAGAGATAACACATGGAAACAGGAAAACATGGGAATGTTGCTAACAGAAATCAAGGCAATATGGGACCATCCAAACCCAATTCTCCCACAACAGCAAGTCCTGGATACCCCAACATACCAGGAAAGCAAGATTTGGATTTAAAATCACAGGTCATGGTGCTGATGGAGGGCAATATGGAGGGCTTCAAGAAGAACATAAATAACTCCCTTAAAGGAATACAAGAGAACACAAGTAAACAGCGAGAAGCACTTGAAGAAATAAGGAAAAACACAACAAAACAGGTGAAGGAATTAAACAAAGCTATCTAGGATCTAAAGAAGGAGGTAGAATCAATAACAAAATCACAAAGGGAGATAACTTGGGACATAGAAAACTTAGGAAAGAAGTCAGGAGTCATGGATCCAAGCATCAACAACTGAATACAAGTGATGGAAAAGAGAATTTCAGATGCAGAAGATAGCATAGAAAGCATTGATACAATAATCAAAGAAAATGAAATATGAAAAAAAAGCTCCTGACAAAAATATACAAGAAATCCAGGACAAAATGAGAAGACCAAACCTAAGGATTATAGGCAGAGAAGAGAGTGAAGATCTCCAACTGAAAGGGCCAGTAAATGTCTTCAACAAAATTATAGAAGAGAACTTCCCTAACCTAAAGAAAGAGATACCCATGAACTTACAAGAAGCCTACAGAACTCCAAATAGATTTGAACAGAATAGAAATTCATCCTGTCATATAATAATTAAAACACCAAATGTACTAAACAAAGAATATTAAAAACAACTCCAACTGAAAGGGCCAGTAAATGTCTACAACAAAATTATAGAAGAGAACTTCCCTAACCTAAAGAAAGAGACACCCTTGAACATACAAGAAGCCTGCAGAACTCCAAATAGATTTGAACAGAATAGAATTTCATCCTGTCATATAATAATCAAAACACCAAATGTACTAAACAAAGAAAGAATATTAAAAACATTAAGGGAAATAGGTCACGTAACATATAAAGGTAGACCTATCAGAATTACACAGGATTTCTCACCAGAGACTATGAAAGCCAGAAGAGCCTGGGCAGACATCATGCACATCTTAAGGGAACACAAATGCCCACCCAAACTGCTATATACAGCAAATCTCTCAATTACCATAAATGGAGAAACCAAGATTTTTCATGACAAAAACAAATTTATACAGCATCTTTCCACAAATCCAGCCTTTCAAAGGATAATGAATGGAAAACACCAAAAAAGGGAAGGAAACTACACAAGAAAAAACAAAAAAGTAATCTCCTTTCAACAAACCCAAAAGAAGTTAACCACACAAACATAAAAACAACAGGAAGCAACAATCACTATTCCTTAATATCTCTTAACATCAATGGATTCAATTCCCCAATAAAAAGACAGAGACTAACAGACTGGATTTGTAAACAAGACCCAACATTTTGCTGCATACAGGAAACACATTTCAGTCTCAAAGACAAACACTACCTAAGAGTAAAAGGCTGGAAAACAGTCCTCCAAGCAAATCTTCTCAGGAAACAAGCTGGAGTAACCATTCTAATATCAGATAAAATAGACTTTCAACCAAAAGTCATCACAAAAGATACAGAAGGCCATTTTATACTCATAAAAGGAAAAATCTACCAGGAAGAACTCTCAATTTTGAACATCTATGCCCCAAGTACAAGGGCACCTGCATTCGTAAAGGAGACCTTACTAAAGCTTAAAGCATACATCACACAAACACAATAATTGTGGGGGACTTAAACACCCCACTTTCTTTAATTGACAGGTCAGGGAAACACAAACTAAATTGAGTCACAGTGAAATTAACAGAATTTTTGGACCAAATGGACTTAATAGATATCCATAGAACATTTCATACTAAATCAAAAGGATATACCTTCTTCTCAGTACTTCATGGTACCTTCTCCAAAATTGACCATATAATTGGTCACAAAACAGACCTCAACAGATATAAGATGATCGAACTAAACCCATGCCTCCTATGAGATCACTATGGAATAGGTGTGGTCTTCAATAGCAACAAAAACAACAAAAGGCCTACATACACATGGAAGCTGAACAATTCTCTACTCAATGATGCCTTGCTCAAGGAAGAAATAAGTTAAATTAAAGACTTTTTAGAATTTAATGAAAATGGAGGCACATCATACCCAAGTTTATGGGACACAATAAAAGCAGTGCTAAGAGGAAAACTCATGTCTCTGAGAGCCTACAAAAAAGAAGCTGGAGAGAGCATACACTAGCAGTTTAACAGAACACCTGAAAGCTTTAGAACAAAAAGAAGCTAATATACGCAAGAGGAGTAGAAGGCAGGAAATCATGAAACTCAGGGCTGAAATCAACCAAGTTGAAACAAAAAGAACTATACAAAGAATCAACAAAAGTAGGAGCTGATTCTTTGAGAAAAATCAACAAGATAGATAAAGCTTTAGCCAGACTAACCAGAGGGCACAGAGATGGTACCCAAATTAACAAAATCAGAAATGAAAAGGGTAATATAACAACAGAAACTGAGGAAATCCAAAAAGTTATCATATCCTACTACAAAAGCCTATACTCAACAAAACTGGAAAATCTGGAGGAAATGGAATATTTCCTAGACAGATACCCATTACTAAAATTTAATCAGGATCAGATAGACCATATAAATGGACCTATAATCCCTAAAGAAATAGAAGTGGTCATTGACAGTCTCCCAAACACAAAAAAAGCACAGGACCAGACAGCTTTAGTGCAGAATTCTATCAGACATTCAAAGCAGACCTAATGCCAATACTCTTCATATTATTCTACAAAATAGAAACAGAAGGAACATTACCCAACTTGTTCTATGAAGCCACAATTTCACTGATACCAAAACTACATAAAGATCCAACAAAAACAGAGAATCTTAGACCAATTTCCCTTATGAATATCAATGCAAAAATACTCAATAAAATTCTTGCCAACTGAATCCAAGAACACATCAAAACAATCATTCACCACGATCAAGGAGACTTCATCCCAGGGATGCAGGGATGGTTCAATATATGGAAATCCATCAATGTAATCCACTACATAAACAAACTAAAAGAAAAAAACACACAGTCATTTCTTTAGATGCTGAAAAAGCATTTGAAAAAACTTAGCATCCTTTCATGTTAAAGGTCTTGGAAAGAACAGGAATAGAAGGCCCATAACTAAACATAATAAAAGCAATATACAGCAAACCAGTAGCCAACATCAAACTAATGGAGAGAAACTTGAAGCAATCCCACTAAAATCAGGGACTAGACAAGGCTGCCCTCTCTCTCCATATTTATTCAAAACAGTACTTGAAGTTCTAGCTAGAGCAATTAGAAAACACAAGTAGGTCAAAGGGATACAAATGGGAAAGGAAGAAGTCAAACAATCAGTATTTTCAAATGATATGATAGTCTAATTAAGAGACCCAAAAAACTCCACCACAGAACTCCTACGGCTGATAAACAACTTTAGCAAGGTGCCTAGTTATAAAATTAACTCAAGCAAATCAGTAGCCTTCCTATACTCAAAGGATAAACAGGTTGAGAAGGAAATTAGGGAAATGACACCCTTCACAATAGCCACAAACAATATAAAGTATCTTGCTGTGAGTCTAACCAAACAAGTGAAAGATCTGTGTGACAGGAACTTCAAGTCTTTGAAGTAAGAAATCGAAGAAGACCTCAGAAGATGGAAGAATCTTTCTTGCTCTTGGATAGGCAGGATTAATATAGTAAAAATGGCTATCTTGTCAAAAGCAATCTACAGATTCAATGCAATCCCCATCAAAATCCCAACTCCATTCTTCATAAACTTAGAAAGAGCAATCGTCAAATTCCTCTGGAATAACATAAAACATATGATACCTAAAACTATTCTCAACAGTAAAAGAACTTCTGGGGGAATCAGTATCCCTGACCTCAAGAAGTACTACAGAGCAACTGTGTTAAAAACTGCATGGTATTGGTACAGTGACAGGCAAGTAGACCAATGGAATAGAATTGAAGATCCAGAAATGAACCCACAGAATTATGTTCACTTGATCTTTGATAAAGGAGCTACAACCATCCAGTGGAAAACAAATAGCCTCTTCAACAAATGGTGCTCATTCAACTGGAGGTCAGCATGCAAAAGAATGCAAATTGATCCATTCTTATCTCCATGTACTAAGATCAAGTCCAAGTGGATCAAGAACCTCCACATAAAACCAGACACACTGAAACTAATAGAAAAGAAACTGGGAAGACCCTTGCAGACATGGGCACAGGGGAATTTTTCCTCAACAGAACACCAATAGCTTATGCTCTAAGATCAAGAATTGACAAATTGGACCTCATTAAACTACAAAGTTTCTGTAAGGCAAAGGACATTGTCAAAAGGACAAAACAGCAACCAAAAAATTGGGAAAAGATCTTTATCAACACTATATCCAACAGAGGGCTTATATCCAAGATATACAAAGAACTCAAGAAGGTAGACTCCAGAGAGCCAAATACCCCCCTTGAAAATGAGGTACAGAGCTAAACAAAGAATTTTCACCTGAGGACTATCTAATGGCTGAGAAGCACCAAAATAAATGTTCAACATCTTTAGTCATCAGGGAAATGCAAATCAAAATAATCCTTAGTTTTCATCTCACACCAGTCAGAATGGCTAAGATCAAAAAGTCAGGAGTAAACAGGTGCTGGTGAGGATGTGGAAAAAGAGGAAAACTCCTCCACTGCTGGTGGGGTTGCAAGCTGGTACTACCACTCTGGAAGTCAGTCTGGCGGTTCCTCAGAGAACTGGGAATGATACTTCCAGAGGACCCCGCTATACCACACCTGGGCATATACCCAGAGGATTCTCCAGCATGTAATAAGCATACATGGTCCACTATGTTCATAGCAGTCCTATTTATAATAGCCAGAAGCTGGAAAGAACACAGATGTTCCTCAGTAGAGGAATGGATACAAAAAATATAGTTTATATACACAATGGAGTACTATTCAGCCATTAGAAACAATGAATTCATGAAATTCTTAGACAAATGAATGGAACTGGAGAACATCATCCTAAGTGAGGTAACCCAGTCTCAAAAGAACACTCATGGTATGCACTAATTGATAAATGGATATTAGGCTAGAATCTTGGAATACCTAAGACACAATGCACATATCAAATGATGCTCAAGAAGAAGAAAGGAGTGGCTGCCAGTCCTGGAAAATCTCAGTGCAGCAGTATCAGGGAATACAAGGACAGGGAAGTGGGAATGGCTGGATTGGGGAACAGCAGGAAGGAAGAGGGCTTATGGGACTTTGGGGGCGGGATCCAAGAAAGGGAAACTGACTTGAAATGTAAATAAAGGATATATAGAATAAAAAAAAACAGTGTACATGTTTATCTTCAAAAAAAAAAAAAGAACACATGTTCCCCTATGTTCATAGCAGCCTTATTTATAATAGCCAGAAACTGGAAAGAACCCAGATGTTCCTCAAGAGAAGAATGGTTACAGAAAATGAAGTACATTTCCTCAATGGAAGACCACTCAGCTATTAAAAACAATGAATTCATGAAATTTTTAGGCAATGGATGAAGCTAGAAAATGTCATCCTGAGTGAGATAACCCAATTACAAAAGAACACACATTGTATGCACTTGCTGATAAGTGGATGTTAGCCCAGAAGCTTGGAATACCCAAGAAACAATCCACAGACTACATGAAGCTCAAGAAGAAAGATGACTAAAGTGTGGATACTTTTATCATTATTGGAAAATGGATCAAAATGCAAATGGCTTACAGCCAATCAATAGAATGAGCATAGGGTCCCCAATGGAGTAGCTAAAGAAAGGACCCAAGGAGCTGAAGAGGTTTGCAGGACTGCGGGAGGAACAATAATATGTACCAACCAGTACCCCCAGAGCTTCCAGGAGCTAAATCACCAACCAAAGAGTACACATGGAGGGACCTATGACTCCACCTACATATGTAGCAGAAGATGACCATTTCAGACCTCAATGAGAAGAGAGGCCATTGGTCCTCTGAAGGCTCGATTCCCCAGAATAGGGGAATGCAAGTCAGGAAATTGGGCAGAGATGAGCAGGGGGGGGGGGGATAGGGGGTTTTTGGAGGGGTAACTCAGAAAGAGGATACCATTTGAAATGTAAGTAAAGCAAATACCTAATAAAAGTGTAAAAAAAGACAAAAAGAAAACATTTTTAAAAGTTGAAATAAGCATTTAAAATGCTTGACAAGTTATAAATCTGAAGGCTAGTAATTAGGTTTTATTTTATAGCCTCACTGCAAAGTGAGGTAGTTAATTAACTTTGTGTGGTAAAGCACAATGAAAGAAACCTAAACTCCTGATGAACGCCATAGCCATCCTTCATCTTTGTCTTGACTGATATTAGTCATCCCTGTGATTTGGAAAAGACACTGGACGTTAACCTTTTACTATTCTGCATTGTCACATACTTTTTTTTTGCATGTAAATTCCCTTCAATACATCAAAACATGAATGTATGTAAAATGGGCCGGATGGACTGACGCTTCAGCGGACAGACATGATGCTAACCGCCATGGCACGGGATATTCAGTCATCAAGTTTCTGACTCAGCTTCTTTCATTCGACATTTCTGTTTTCAAAGAGAATTCTTCCTTATGGATCATCCTCATTTCTTTTAAATCAACTTCATGGAGGTAGAAAATGTTGTTCTTGATAACACCTTGTCATGCGACTAATGTTTGCTCGAGATGCTGCTGTGATCTGCGTGGTTAGATTGTGGAGAATCTCCTGTTCAGGTGATGAGGGAAGACAAACTCAGCTTTGAGGATCTCTTAAGTGACAGCTGTTCATTGCTGACTTTCAAATGTTTACTGGCATCTCACCAAACACCTTTAATTCTAAATCATGATAATGTACGTTCCTCAGGTGCAGTCCCCAGATGCTTCTGCATAATGGAATCCAATATGTAAGAAACCTTAATCTCCTGACATTCAGAATCTATAGTTCGTTGAACTAACTTATCTTGCACTCTGACAAACTATTCCCTGGCTCTTTTTTTTAATATTTCTCCCGTGTTTTCCAAACTGATCTCCATTTATGTGAAGATGATTTAAATTGCAAGATGCTCCTTCTATTACTTTTAAATATAAACTATAATTATCCCTTTATACATAGCAGAAATTTTTTTACCTTACTTTACTATGGATATCTTTCTTTGCTTAAGGTTGAACAAATTTTACTTCATATTTTCCTTTAATTCTTTTTAGTCGTTTACATTTTTACACATTGTTTCTACACATTCATATGTGTAATTAGCATGTAACATTAATGTGTTACATATTAGCAACAGCTATTTGAAATGTACATTGCTTCTCCAACTTCAAACAAATTTTTGTAGTAAAATATTGTATCAAACAGTTGTAAAATATCTTTTATTTGCCTGATATAGTTGTTGTCTTGGAGGCTTATTGCTAAATAAGTTGACCTTTTCTAGTTCCTTCTGAACTCTTGCTGGCTTGTTGTCAGCAGTTGTGTCTCAGAACTCCTCTCCAAGCAGACTGATTCATTTGGCTTCTGTTAGCTTCTCATTGAAACGTTCTGCTTGGAAATATTGCTTCTAATTCCATAAACTGAACTGCACTGACTGTAGCAAACCACTGAACTGAATTCAACTGCATAGCACTCATTGCACCGCCTCCCAGCTGACTGACTTTCTCTCCCAGCTATCCTCTTAAGTACCTTCTCTTTCCTGTGCTGTTCTCAGCTATCTCCTTTCTCTGACTCATTCTGACAAATGTTTCTCTGATTCATCACTTTGTCTGCCCCTCATTTAGACATCACTTTTAAACAGGACTGCTTCCTTTGACAAACTAATCCCTTCATTGTTAGGGATTAAAGTTGTGTACTTAGGGTAATGTCTGTATTACAGCCAGATCATATTATAATCCAGGGCAAGTCTGCATTCTTAACAGAGCACATAGACCTAAACAGTCTTTGGATGTGATCCCTTGTCAGAGGAGCCGTTTTGCTGGATTAAAATTCCTCTAGAAACATTTAGGTTAATTTTAAAACTCAGTTTCTATGCCTGTGTTGTCTTCAAGTTTTAACTTACTCCTATGTGGTATCCACTCTCAAACCCCTTATCTCCAAAATTAACCATTACTCTAAAAGCTTGCTAAGAATTTGTAATTACAAAACCAAATATGTTTAAAAAAATTCCATCTTCTCCTTCAGTATTCAACATTAAGCCTTCATGTACTATTATTTTGTATAATTAAATCTACCAAATATTTATAAGAAAGAAGGAGGAGGAATCAGAACTAGAGGGATAGATAAAAGATAGAGTATTTCCCTAATAATTACAAAGACCATGAAAAAATAGGGAGAGTAACAAAAAAAAAGAATAATCCTATTAATATACATAGCAGTGAACATCTGCATATCATGGAGAAAGATAGTATTGTTAAAATTCCAAACAGAAGCTATTATATTTTCCATTATTTATAAGTTTTACATTATAAAGTATTCAGTTTATAGTTTGTTGCTTAGAATTTCACTCCAATAACCTCTAGATTAATCTACATAAAATTATCATTTTAAAATGGATTCAATTATTGTCAATAAATTCTTAGTTTTCCTTATTAAATTTGTGAATTAAAGATCCCTGACTTGTATTAATGCAAACATACTCTGTCATTGGTATCTACATGCTAATAAGGCTTATATTTACTACTAATGCCATTTTAGTTGTTAGAACTTAATACCTCTTATAAAATAAAATGTAAAATCATTTTTATTGACTAAACACTTCACTATGTTCTTATTAGCCCAAATACTTCAAGACACCTTTATGAGTCTTATGAGTCCTCCCCATTCTTCATTCAACAGATGTAATTATAAAGCATCATAAGTTTGTCTTTATTTCTCCATTAGATTATCTCCTTTTATGTCCTACTGGCTATGCAAATAACTTCATAAATTCTTTTTATAAAATTTAATACGTCTTTCCTGCCCTGGTTTGCTTTTGATTGCTCTGATAAACACTGTGGCCAAAAGCAACTTGAGTAAATCAAGACTTTATTTCATCTTACAGGATATATTTGATCATAAGGGAAGTCGTGGCAAAGAGACTGGGCAAGGTGCCAATCAGAAAGTCAAGGCTGGTTTCTGGAATCAGTAGCTAAAGCAGAGCATGGAAGAACAATGTTCACTTGCTTGCTTTCCATGTTTTGATCCCACTGTTGTTGTTGTTGTTTATACAATGGTGTGCCAACCGCATAGATGTGGCAACACCCACAGTGGGTTGTGGCATCCGATATCACTCATGAATAAAGAACCTGCCTTGACACACCTGCCAATCTTATGGAGACATTTTCTCAACTCAGGTTCACTTGTTTTAGATACTTTCATCAAGTTGACCAAAAAACAAACAAACAAACAAAAAACAAAAACAAAACAAAAACAAACAAACAAACAAAAACAAGCAAACAAATCTGAAATAACAAATATCCAAAGCAACACATCTCTTTGACATACAATGGCATTATCACTGCTAAACTATAACATTCATTTTTCTAGTTGATCCCCATGATCCTGACATCTCCTATACATAGGTTTCCAATATAGCTAAAACTGCTCCTTTACCAGAGGTCTCTCTTGACCTCTTTTTGAACTAAACTTCAGCAATTCTGTCTTCCAGTGTCAGCAACATCCTCAGTATTACCTTTCCACATTTGCACAAAAAGGTACAATGAGCTTTGAGTACCTAAATTTCCAAATAATTGTTCAATACTAGCAAAATCTACATGGATCAGTCAGCCAGAGCATTAGCCCACACTCTGGTATGAATTTATGACCTGGTTTGCTTTCTATTCTTGAGACAAACACCATAAATGGGAGTAACTCTAGGAGTCAAGGTTTTATTTCCTCTCACAACTTTAAAACCAGCAGGAAAGGAAGTTAGGGTAGGAACAGAAGGCAGGAACCTGGAGGAAAGACTTAAAGGAGAGGCCATGGAGGAACATTTCTTGTTCTCCAAGCCTATGTTAGCTTGCTATTTTATACGACCCAGTAGAGTCTGGTAGGGTAGCACAACTGACCATGATCTGGGTCATCTCACATAAATCATTATTCAAGACCCCCCCCCCCACACACACACACACAACATTTCTTACATCTACTCTTAACGATGAAATTTCATCCATTCAATTCTTCCCTACCAGATGACTCAATTTGTGTCAAGTTGATAATGGGGTTACCAGACCAATTATCTTTCGGCTTTGAATCAGTAATGACTATGTCAAGGTCTTCACAAACTCAGTGCTTATATAGTATAGTATCATGTTCATATCAGAGAACTTCAGCAATGTGCAAGTGCAATTTGCACATACTTATGGAGAGGCATGCCTACCTCTCCCCACTTAACTTGCCTCTAGCAACCCTGTGCACATACCTGAGGAAACCTATGAGCATCTGATCATTTTTGTTGTTGTTGTTGTTGTTGTTGTGAAGATTGCTTCAACTTAAAACAAAAATCTCTTTCCAGAAAATACAAACCAATGCTTTACACACATTTGTACAGTAGGAGTCTGATACCTTCCCATCTTTTTTCTGCCTTTATCAAAAGTTTTGTATGTATTCCTTCACAATCAAGCTCTGGCGATTTTGTCAAGACTTCAAACTGACTTCTCAACTGTTCCTTGAAAATATGCCTCTTTTGTATAGTATATCCATATTCACATATTGATTGAATGCTGAGAAAGTTTCTTCAAAAGTCAAAGTCACTATTGCTTACCCAGGGCACATCCTTCTGACATGTTTTTCTCTGCTTACATTCCAAGAGCTGAAAATACAGTTGTGTTGGGACAATCTGTTCATTTGTGTAGCACATGTGTAACCTGAGTTATCCCATTAACTGTCAATATTCTGCGTTTTGCTTATATAATTTCAAGTATGTGGAAAATTTGATATATTATGAGCCCCTTATTGCATTGATTTTTATGTAAATCCCTTATTCACTGAAAGTGTTCACAGAGAGGTATCATTTAATTAAGCAAATAGAGCGATCCATTCTCTAACCTAGTTGTACTGCAATTTTCTAGTAAGACCTAGTTAAATTTATCATATATCTCAGCAACGAAACACTTCTAAATTATATTCTACAGATGTGTTCTGTTACTACATCATTTTACCTCTATCAGTCAGGACCCCACTAAGCCATAGACACTTGGAATTAATTTAGTCTTAAATTCCTTTAACAATTCCAAACACTTTTCTGTGGCATATTCCAAGTAATTGAGGAAATTGCACTCTGTTCTCCATACTTGGAAGTTTATGCAGAGGGTCTGAAGATATGAGAAAGTTGAAAAATGAGTTCAGCTGTGAAATCAATAGTTACTGTGAGAAACTGACTCACAAGTTCTACTCTTAAAAGTAACAGGAATAAGACAATTTGTAAGTTGGTGATCATGTTGAGGTGTAAAGTGATATTTGCCGGGTGTTATATTAGAGATTCCAAAATTCGATCCATAAAGAATTGGTGTCTGGAATGCAGGTTTCCATTTTCGAACTCCTACTCCTATTCTGTCAAAAAGACATCTAGAGGAAAAAAGCTCCTCTTCTTTCTTCCCACTGCCCTGATTTTACTTTTTTAAAGAAATAGATATTCTAAGCAATTAGGGTAAACACTATACATTTAGTTCTTTAAAGGCATACCTATAATAAAGTATCCTGCTGGTACTTAGACAAAATATTTTTTATATATCATATTCTGGATTTTTTTTCTTCATAATCTCTTAAAGAAAACAGACTCTTTGTCAATTCTCTTAAAAAAAAAAACCTATGAAAAGGATGTTACCTTGGACAAAGCGCAGAGGAAAAAGCAGCAATGCTCTCTCATGATTTCTACTTTTCTTCCCTCAACTGTATTCCTTTTTCTCTTATCTTGTATAAGGTATAACTGTGCTAGAGTTCACACATTTTTTCCCTACAGTAAATAATAGGAAGAGTTTTGTTGTCCTCCTATTCCCCCTTTCTCTTTTGCTTCTTTCTCCATCTTACTTAATTCCTCATCCTTTCTATACTACTCTTTCTCTACTTCTTTTCAAGCAACTATTTTATTTTCTTCCCATCTCTATTACCAATTTCCTTAGAAATGCTCACTACAATAGCCAGCCGCTTTTTTCTTCTACTTAAAAAGCTATTTATCTAGTTGAGTGGCATCACAGACCTGAAATTAACTTTGGCACTTTTATACATTCCCTGAGGCAGTATCTCTAGTTATTTGTTTTACTTTCTGCTTCCTAGTGAAGCAAGAAAATAAGAAATTTTATTCATGTTGCTTTGACTTCCATGATATTTTTCTTATTAAAAAAATCAGTAAATTATTCAGAACTTATGTTGGTAAATGAAAAAACATTTATTGTTTTCTATATAAATTTATTTTCAGGAATATAGAATGTATTTTTCTGAGATGAATAAGAAAGGATTAACTTTCTTAAAGTTTTTTTTTAAATCTTCATTATAAAATTGGCAAACCATCTTACAATAAAAATAACATCAGGCTTCTAGAGGAGGATTCCAGTCACTTACATTTTTCAGAAATAAATCACTCTATTCATCCTCTATTACATCACAATATGAATTACATATAACTATGTATTTTTATAAAAACTTGAAGATAGACATCTTGTAATGCATATATTACTTTATTCTCATCTGAGAAAATATTATTTTAAAAATTATCATTCGATTAAGTGAAAAAAATTTGTTGAAATTTCCACTCTGCATTTCTAATTTAACTAGAAATATTTGGAATATAATGACCTAAGTCTTACTGTTTACAATGAAATAGAAAGTACATCAGTCTCTATTAATCTAATAATTTAATAAGTACAATGTTGTTCTTCATGGATTGAATTAACATATATTAAGCTAAAGCCATTTAACATTCATCTTTATAATTCCTTGAAGCAAGCATCATAAGGATTAATAATATGAGTGGCACTACATTCCAGAACTTATACCACCAGCTCTGCCCCTTTGGGAGCATGCTGCCTGTCTGGTAACATGCTTGATTTGTCAGAAAGCATATTAAGTGCTGGGCGACAAATTCCTACCTATGCAAGTGCATCTTTGTTTCAGGGTAATTGCTATTCTAGCAGGGTAACTGGAGAAACTTAGCCCTAGACCTCAATACTCTGATCTTAAGACTTCACCAACCCTACATCCGACAGAGGGCTAAAATCCAATATATACAAAGAACTCAAGAAGTTAGACCCCAGAAAATCAAATAACGCTATTAAAAATGGGGTACAGAGCTAAACAAAGAATTTTCACCTGAAGAACGTCAGATGGCTGAAAAGCACCTTAAGAAATGTTCAATATCATTAGTCATTAGGGAAATGCAAATCAAAACAACCCTGAGATTTCCCCTCACACCAGTCAAAATGGCTAAGATCAAAAAGTCAGGAGAAAACAGGTGCTGGCAAGGATGTACAGAAACAGGAACACTCCTCCACTGCTGGTAGGATTACAAGCTGGTACAACCACTCTGGAAATCAGTCTGGCAGTTCCTCAGAAAACTGGGCACAATTCCAGAGGACCCTGCTATACCACTTCTGGGAATATACTCATAGGATTCCGCAGCATGTAATAAAGATACATGTTCCACTATGTTAAGAGCAGCCCTATTTATAATGCAAATCAAAACAACCCTGAGATTTCCCCTCACACCAGTCAAAATGGCTAAGATCAAAAAGTCAGGAGAAAACAGCATGTAATAAAGATACATGTTCCACTATGTTAAGAGCAGCCCTATTTATAATAGCTAGAAGCTGGAAAGAAACCAGATGTCCCTCAGTGGAGGAATGGATACAAAAAATATGATATATATACACATTGGAGTGCTATTCATCCATTAGAAACAATGAATTCATGAATTCTTAGACAAATGGATGGAGCTGGAGAACATCATCCTAAAAAGTCTCAGAGTCTGAAAGTATTCTGGGTTGAGATTAGATTGTTTGGAGCCCAGAAGCTTCCAGAACTAGGCATAGATTAGCAGATAGAGGCAATATGCATCTAAGATAACAATTACATCAGGAGAATACAAGTTACATCTAGTTTTTCCAAATTCTGAAAATATCTAATAGAAAAAACTAACTTAGTTTTGCTAAGGAATTTTCTCCTGCTGGAAAATTTCCTTAACAAGGTATTTTGTCAAGTTCTGCCCCAGTTAGTTTATATTGGCAAAATTAAATTGCTCTTATCTTTATGTGCTGTGGTTGTTTCTTGGGAAGACATCCAAATGAAATGAATATTTTTCTGGCAGATATATAGAGGCTATTAACAAGATTAAATATTCTAAAAAAAATATGTGGTGTATCTTCTTGGAACAACTGGTCAGAGGATGACAGAGATAGAACACCCAAGAGACAGCTACACTAATGATCCAGAAAACATGATATCAAAGGCAATATTATGGAAAGAAAACATGGTGGTATTTCATGATGAATGTGGTACTAAAGTGTAAATAAAAAGAATTAGTTAATAAAAGAAATTCTCCACTTTTATAACGTGTATGAGTTAATAAATTCTAATATGATGGTTATAGCATATGGGCTCCAAGAAGCTGTCTGAGTGAATTACATGTTGCTTTAGCCACATAAAGCATCATCTGACTTGCATTATTTGATAGCAAATGGATATGCTATTAGAAAATTTACTTTTATATCACAAATCACCTCCTAGTGGAAGGAACCAATGCAGATATTAATACCCACATTTGCATCATGATGAACCACACTGGACTAGGAGAAGCAGCAAAAACATATTTCCTAAAACCCGGTAGATATTAGAAGATAAAAATTCAGTTGCATTCATTATCTCTTACCCTGGCAGAGGCAACCACTAAGAATAAGTATCCATGATAGGTATAGTACACCGGAATAAGCGCACCCATTTGACTCAGTTGGCACAGTGAAGCTAGCTTTCTAATGGTCTCCACACAGCAAAACAGAGTAAGTACCTACTTTTGTAGATCTGTACTATTGATGTCTAAATCTGAGTATGAGTCTCCTATAAACTGATTTCAGCATTGAGAGTATTCAGGTTTACCTCCTTATGCAAGTTTATATTTCACTTTTTAGTCAAATTGCGGATACATCTCTTTTCCATTATTAAAATCAAATTTGTTCTTCTAATACTCCCTTAGGAAGATAAATATATTAGGAGTATACATAATTATGAATGTAACTAATTATCTTTCCTAATTGAAGTAGGTGTTTTTTCTACTCAATTACCTAATTGTTAGATTCACAACTGCTCTTAATTATTTGATCACAAAGTTTTCACTTAGTATCTTTTCACTCATATAATTCATTAAAAAATTCACTAGCAAATACAGTTCATAAAAATAAAGAGAGACTGAATTATTTGTGTGAATATATTTCAAAACTAATAAAATGTTAAAAGATATAATGATTTCAAATATATATACTTTGTCCCAATGACAAATTTTGATATATTATTAAATGTATATTTGTAGATAGTCTAATCAAGAGAAGGAAAACTAGTTAGTCAAATTATCATGTTTATATATACAAATAGAAGAATAAGTAACACTTCTAACCACAGAATTTAAGATACTCCATGATATCTTCTATGCAAGTAATTTTAATTGAATTTATATACATACATTTTATTGGAAAATTCATCTTCACAGTGATATAATGACTATAAGGTAAGCAAATATAAAAACAAAATATTTAAGCCAATCAAAGGAATATAAATTCTTTCAAATAGGTATTTTTTTTCTCCAATGAGAACAGTAATAGTTCTATGTTACTGTTCCAGTTTTCTACTGCTGATATTTATTGTTGTTCAGATGAAAATATGTGGATTTGCTTTGACTTTTTTTTTTTTTTAAAAAATGCATCAAACCTGAATAAGCAAGTTCAGTCTGTGCTGGTAAGAAATATTTACCCTAACTATGATCTTCATGAAGATAGTCCCAGTACTATATAATAAAATTACTTCAACTTTACAGAGTTTAGTAAAGGAAAAACGAGATGGACATAGGCTTGTTTATAGAGCCTTAAAACCATGCCAAACTAAGCGGTACAAAGTAGTAGCACAGGTTTGTAATTCGAAGTATGAAAGAAGTTAAATAGGAGGTCCATGAACCGAAGACCAGTCTAGCCAATGTTGTGAATTTCCAAAAGCTAAACAAAGTAGAGCAAATAGAACAAATAAATGAAAACGGACATCACTAGCTGCTTCTCTAGACTGTGACAGTTCTTTAATGATTCTTTGGTTGCAGTGAGTGAAGAGTGTACTCTGAAGGACCAACATATTTCCTGTGAAGCTCAAATTCTCATGTAGAACCTCCAGAATTATAAGGTTATACGATGAGTAAAGTAGATGTGGTGAGAATAGTATAGTCTCATATATGATCCTTAGGTGATCATATAGATTTAATATTCTCCATAATAGCTAAGATTGCCTTTTCACTACACCTGAACAAATGTCTAGATAGGAGTAGTATGGTAATTCAACCTAACAAACCATCATGCCTGTATCTTTATCTCAGCAATAATAAGAAAACCAAGCCTGTGTTGCTGAGAATCCCAAGTCTTAGAGTTCTTAGAGTTTGTTACAGGAAGGAGTGGGCAGACATTAACATCCATACCTGATTGGATCAATTTCTAAGGTGGAGCCGCTCTTATGTATACAAGCCAAAATTTTTTCTCTTAAAATATCACATAGCAATTAATCCAGTTTTTATGATCCATAGATTCCATCATAACAGTTGAATTTTGTCATCATAGTAGAAAAGTCATGGAAAATATAAACAACAGTAACTATGTAGGGAAATATGGCTCCTGAAAATATATTTAGATATTAGAAGTTTTTAATATCATTAGATAAGGACAGTGGATTGGGTAAAAATAGTGGATGTGGTTTTGTCTGCATGTTTAAATTGTTTTTTTTTTTCTCAACTGTGCCAGTGTTGCATTCTCCACACTAAAATGTTCCAAATTCATTTTGTTTTTGCTTCCTTGGGATTACTGGCATAAACAATCCCTAATTTGTATTTCTAGTTTGTTATATAAGATTCTATTCTACCATATGTTTTCATAGAAAAGAATTTTTCTATGAAAGAGGAAAAAGGAGTAGGAAAGGGAATGGTGGAAGGAAAGTAAGTGGGGGGGAGGAGAGGGAGAGGGAGAAACAGAGAGAGAAACAGCATTTATTTCTGATTCTCTTTAAATGTGTTCTAAAGCAAATGTTTAAATGCATAAAAAGCAATTGTTATTGCTGTTCTCTAATAAATAAATGCCTTTCAGACCATTCACCATGTTTTGAACTATTATTAGTTTCTATATACTGCTTCTGGTGAATAGAATACTGAAGATGCAGGCATCTGCACAAACATGAGTGCCTTTATTAGTAGAGAGCTGTGTAGCAATCAAGAGTGTCTGAGGAACTGTGTGATTGGGATCATAAAGTAGATAAAAAAGATATGTCTTGAAGCTGCCCAGTTTGATGCTCAAAAGTTTACATCAAACAGAATTTTGCTGTAGAGTAGAAGAATGGTATAATTAATAATTTGATGTTTTCTGGATTGATTTTTCAGCTTTAATATATATTTAATATATATTTTCCTCTTATATATTATATTGGTTTTTAAAAACTATCACACCAGTTTTTGAAGGAGGGCTTTGAAAGTATTTGAATCATAATTACAAAGTAGGTGCCACCATAAAAACAGGCTCATTATTTTAGTGCTAGGAAAAAAATCAATGGGAAAGCCACTTGTATTTTCATTCTTACTATATCATCGGAGAATATCATTTTACGGTTTATATTGTAATCACTTGAAAAAAATCTTGACTTATAAGCTTGAATTCCTTATGATCAATGACTAAGCCTATTATAAAAATGTAGAAATATGTTTAAACTGATAATATCATTTTAAAGTTCAAAAACTCTAAATGATAAGAAAGTTTATTCCATAGATTCTTACTGTTTAATCATTGTTTTTGTTGGAAAATGCATCTCATATATAAAACAAATGAATAAAACTATCAACAGAATTATAGTGAGACTATATTTTGAGTAGTTGTTTAAATCTAACAACTGAAAGCCACGTCAATATTTTCTAGTTCAATACATTCAAGTTTATACACAGGGGTTCCTATATTTATTTAAGGGCTTTTAATTTATGTTGGGAAAAATCACTGTTGTCTAAAAATATATTTAAAATATATTTTGTTATATTGAGTTCTAATCCTTTAATTTAACTCTAAAGTACACAGTGAAGATATGTGTACTGCGTATAAATGATACTTTGTTCCTTAGAAAAACAATAAAAGAATAAAGAGAAGAATTCTCCTTTCACTACCTTCTAGGCAGGTCACTTTTGGTAAGAAGTAATTTAAATTGCTTGTACTGTTGAGTACAGATGCATATTTTATGAAATTTAAGTAATAGGCGGGTGGTGGTGGCGCATGACTGTAATCCCAGCACTCTGGGAGGCAGAGGCAGGCAAATTTCTGAGTTCCAGGCAAGCCTTGTCTACAGAGTGAGTTCCAGGACAGCCAGGGCTATACAGAGAAACCCTGTTTTGAAAAAAAAAAAAAAACAGGGTTGTTTTGATTTGCATTTCCCTAATGACTAATGAAGTTGAGCATTTTTTAAGATGCATCTCCGCCATCCGAAGTTTTCAGGTGAAAATTCTTTGTTTAACTCTGTACCCCGTTTTTTAATAGAGTTGTATAGCAGCCCTATTTATAATTGCCAGAAGCTGGAAAGAACCCAGGTATCCCTCAACAGAAGAGTGGATGCAAAAAATATGGTATATATACACAATGGAGTACTATTCAGCCATTAGAAACAATGAGTTCATGAAATTCTTAGGCAAATGGATGGAGCTGGAGAACATCATACTAAGTGAGGTAACCCAGTCTCAAAAGATGAATCATGGTATTCACTCACTAATAAGTGGATATTAACCTAGAAAACTGGAATACCCAAAACATAATCTACACATCAAATGAGGTATAAGATGAAAGGAGGAGTGGCCCCTTGTTCTGGAAAGACTCAGTGAAGCAGTATAGGGCAAAACCAGAACAGGGAAGTGGGAAGGGATGGGTGGGAGAACAGGGGGAGGGAAGGGGTCTTATGGCACTTTCAGGGAATGGGGGTCTAGAAAAGGGGAAATCACTTGAAATGTAAATAAAAAATATATCAAATCAAAAAAGAAAAAAAAAACAAATCCAAAAAACAAAAAAAAACAAGAAAAGAAATTTAAGTAATATTTTAGATTTCACATATTCATGAAAGTTTTATATAACAAACACATTCTTGAATAATCAGAAACTCTTTTTCTGAACAATGATAATTCATGCCTACTCTCCAATAAATTATAGACAGTGTCTCCTTACAAAACTAAGGGAAGAATTCTCAAGGATTTTATGTAATGGTCCTCTGAGCATGTACTGGAAGCCATCTTGGAATCCAAACTTGTTTCCTTGTTCCTTGTGGCAGTTAAAACAGACTCCATTTTTCTGGTATATTATAAATGATGAATCAGACTTAGGCATCTCATATCTTCTCCAAACATTCATAAGACAGTGAGTGACAATATTATTGACCACAGATAGATATGAAGCAATGTTAAAGGACAGTCACATGCTTTAGTAAAGAATGTGCGTCTAAACCTTTTATAAGCTGATTGCACTGTTTTATATTGTACAGTAAAGGTATTAGTCTATGTCTATGGATCAGACAAATATTCTATCCTAATAGAAATGCTATGTCATAGAATCATTATTTTAGTTAACTGTTAGTAAAAATAACAACTATCATGTATTGTAAACATAGAAACATATTTAAATATCTTCAAATCTTTTAGTGTCCAAGATCTTCTTTCTTTCCTTTTGGGGGATATCAGCATCCAAGGTTGCACTGTCTTTTAAATATGTCTATGTTTGGTTGAGTGGTATAACTGTGACATATATTTATATATTCAATGATGTTCCATGACTACTAGTCATCTTACCAGCATATTACTACTTATCTATATTCTCTTCTCTTGCTGGTGGGCTTTGCTAAATTTCTCTAAACCCTATGACTTACTTCTTACCAGTTGGCACAACATGATCAATGTAGGATTTTAACAGTGCAAGCATGCAGAGAGCAATGCTATTTTTTACTTCACATAATACTTTAGAGAAATGATTTTGGAATAATGTCCTCATGAGCACATTATTCCAAAATCATACATGTGATTATATGCACAGAAATATGAGCCTATTAGCTGTACTCTTTATATTGGGTCAAATGCACTTAAGGCATCTCTTCTACCAATAAAACTCTGTGATTTTGATACCATAGTCTCTGAGTCACCATATAAATTGAACTACACAAGCTTAATTGTTTCCATGTAGTCAATTAATATATGACTTTGAAATAGAATAAAGAGTAATCTGGATTTTCAATAATTGAAGCTAGATATGTATTAGTAATATTGAGGTATAGAGAAAAGGAAAAAAGATGGAACTTTTTTTTTTTTATTCTCTTTGTGAAATGGGAATACAGGAGAAAACAAGTGGAGCAAAGTAGAAATTTAAGGTGAGAAAAAATTACAATTCCCAAATTTACTGTTTTCCAAAGTTTTTGAAGTGCTACATTTAGTGACAAGTATTGAAATTTTCATTCATGGCTCTGACAACTCAATTAACACATATACTATATTGAACTATTGAGGTATATCTATCATGAAATAGCTATTATGCTAATAGCAAAACATAAATTGTTGAAGAGATGAAGAATCATAAAATATATATCAAATATTTGAATGGAAATTTTACATACAGTTATTATTTTGTTTAAATCTGTAGCAATTTTCTACTTAAATGTATTTCTTTACTATTGTACACAAATAAACTTCTTTAAATGATAGACTCAAACTGAAATAGATCATACAATTTATGTAGGTTGAAGAGTCGTGATGTTTACCTAATTATCAGGTTTATCTAAAAAACCTGGACCGCAGAAGCCAAAATGATTCTTTCTGAGATTTGCTGCAGAAATAGCAGGGAACTAAGGATGTTGTGATGAACAGAGTAAGCCTTTTGGCATCAGCAAAGATTAAAAGATTTTTTTTTTGTTTTTTTTTTTTTGTTGTTGTTGTTGTTAGAATACTCTAACAGATTGCAAAGCTTTGTAAGCACATAAGTGAGGTAGGAGTCAAGTAGAAGCATGAGGCTGAAATAATCAAGTAATGCTAAAGTTTCCTTTTCTGTGCATTTTAAATTTAAATATGATTTTTTAAATTTCTATCAGGCCATTATGTCTGAATGTCAGTGGGGTAGCACTTTAGACAGAGCTTGAGACACACTTCTGTGAAGACTGAGTTGGTATTATGAACCTTGAATCTGTGATGAACAGGAATCTCTCTGACGGTAAACGCTCATTCATTAGGAGTCATATTAACAACATAAGTCACACTGCAAGCTCTTAAAAAACAATATGTCTGAGGAATCAAGAAAATCAGAACATAGCTGAAGACTAGCAAGCCCTGAAAATTGGATTATAATTACATGAATATAATTTATTTAATTTTTCTTGCTGTTGTGCTCAAATCAGGGCTATTAAAAAAGGTCTTTCTATTATTAACTGCTCATTTAAAGAAGAATCCAAAAAGACAAACTATTTTAATAAGGTTATTTCTATTAACATAAACTAATGTCCATCTGTTTTATTTTTAACCAATCTGAAGCTTAAAAAGTTATAATCATTCTAATGAGCTTCTATCTCCACTGTCTTGACTCTCTGCATGTTACAGCTTCCTGTGTATGTTCTTAATTACTATTCACTGAAAAGCTTACAGACTACAAACTCATTTAAAGGTCACAGTAGTTATTCGGGCATGATAGCACACACCTATAATCCCTATGCTTAGAAGGTTCATGAATAAATTTTTTATTAATAGTCGCCATAATTTTCATCTGAATTGTCTCATCCAAGCTCATGTTTTCAAAGATTATTCCGCAGATTGTGTTGTTTTGCGGACTGTGAAAACATCAGGAAGTAGCACTTGTTAGGAAACAGTAAGCCACTATGAAAAAGCTATTAAAGGTTTTAGCCTTTGCATCTACTCCTTTGGATGAATATTCCAGCTCGCTTTCTCTGTTCCCTGCTTATATGATGTGAGTAGTTTCTACCACACATTTAAGCTTCTTTAAATGCTGCCACCACATGTGATTTTCCTATTATAATAGACTTTTGCTCTCCTGAAAATATGTGCCCAAAAAAATCCACCACCACCACCAACTAAGAACAAACAAGTCAAAAAAACAAAACAAAACAAAACAAAACAAAAAAACAAAAACAAAAAAAAACAAAGAGAAGCCCTCCTTTTCGCTTTTGTCATCATAATGGATATTGTAAGTACCACAGTATCTCAATGTTCATTGGCCCATTGTTTACTGATGGGCTTTTCCATGGTAGTACATTTTTGTCTCCACCACACCACCTAAGCAGTCCATAGGAGAGAAGAAAGTCCTGGATCTTTGCCTCTCTTACCTTGACTTTTGACATAGAAGAAAAACCTTACATTGAAGCTGAATTTTCCAAATTAAAAAATTTTTAAAGGTCACCTTTGTCAGAGTTGCAGTAAAGGCTTAGGAAGGGAAAATCGTCTCATTCACCAAATAGATTGAAAACCACCTTTCTGTGTTGAAACCTAACATTCGCTTGGACAGGTCAAAGACCCAGATTTAGGATTACACCACAAAGGCATGATGACCCTTCTGGAAGGTAGGCTCACCCTCAGCCCTGCTAAAGAGATAGGAGGACTATTAGCCTGTATCTAGATAATGTACTTTTCCTTCTCTGAGTTCCTGCTCACTAATACAATAGTTTAATAGGTCACCTTCTTGTGGTTTCAGCAATCTGCCTACCTTCCTGGATTACATATTCAGAAAATTATAATGTATCCATTTCATGTTCTGTTTCTTTCCTTAACATTTTGAGATTTCTTATTCTTTCCCTAAGGCTCCCCAGTCCTGGGTGTTGCACAGTGCACACCTTTTGGCTCCTCTCCATTCTGCCTTGGTTCTATGGGAATTATTATCATTCTTTGCTGCCCACTGTCGGAGTTTTCTCCTCTTTGAAGCTTGTTACTTTCGTTTAGTTTTTAAAATTGTTATTCTTTTTGTTTACTTTTAAATTTATTTTGAGATCATGTCACACTATGTAAATCACAGGTCTAGAATCCAGACGGACACACATTCCTCTGCTTCTTCAGCATGGATATTGAAGATTTGCACCACCAAGGCCAGCTGGGCAGTGGGATTTAAAACACTCATAAAATTATATTGGAGCTTCCATTTCACTTTGTTCTCCAATTATTCTAGAGTTAAAACTATAAACCTCAAAAAGGATAGCTGATTTGCCAGTATAAATTTCTTTAAGTGTGATTAGTAAACTTTCATTTTTTATATCAGATTAGTAAACCATCTTGTCATTTCATATGACTTGTGCTTTCTAGAAAATTTGTGTCAATTACATTGCTTGGAATATATTGTTTCCTCTGATAGCATGTTTCCAAGATGTTTATACTTTAGTGGAACAAAGGCAATATATGTGATTAAGTTAAAGAAATTATCTGTCTTTATGTGGCTTGGCCCTGTCCAATCTGGTGCAATATTTGATCTAACAAATTGATTGTTCCCAAGTAACAGCAAGAATGGATATATGGCACCATTTTTTCTGGGCTATTAACATATGTATTTTATTTCTCTCTCTTTCTCTTTCTCTTTCTCTCTCCCTCCCCCACACACATGTTATTCAGACTCATTTTGTGAAGTATGCTGACTCTCCAGGTGTTGTTATAAAAAAAAGTTTCTTGAGAAGCAGAATTGCGGATAAGATTCTGAATTGTGTCTGAATTTCTGAAAATAGTTTTCTGCTGTTGTTATATTTAAGCATCTGTTTTGTCTGAGTCTCATCCTAGCTAGCACTCAGAATTTGTAGACAGGCTAAGGTGGCAGCAGCATCAAGACAGTCTTCATCAGGTATCAAAAGCAAGGGTCTAGACAGTCATCTATATAAAATTGCCGAGGAATATTTCTTAAACTAGTAATTAGAGTAAAACTGACTTAAAAGTCACATGGTATAGCAAAGGAAAAATATGTGCACTGAAGAAATCAGTTTCTAGCTCAATAGTCATCTATGACCTGCAATTCTTCCTTTGAAAAGATTCCTCATTATTTCCTGTGTGTGTGTGTGTGTGTGTGTGTGTGTGTGTGTGTGTGTACACTGAAAAGGTAAAAATAGGAAGAAACAAATAAAAACAAACTACCACAACTCTAATGTTATCCTTAGTAGTTGAACTGAGATGCAAATTGAGTTTCCAACTTGGCAGTATCTTCCTATAAAGAAGAGCTATGCCTGGTGCGAAGTGGGACTCACAGTGTTGGAGTGGAGCTGAGATGAGAGACCCAGTGAATCTGAGAACATTGAGTTCCTAAAGTCTGATGAGGCTTCTTTTCCAGTAGAGCTAGCCTCTTGGTGCTTCACAGGAAGAAATTAACCCACATTACCTGAGGGAATGATAATGGCCTCCCCTCAAGCAGTTTATTGGCATGACTGCTGAGTTTCTACCTCACTACTTCTTTGATTCTAGCTCTGTTAGTGGAGTTATGACCCAGTTTGCCTCTGAAGGTGAAGAGTAATATGCCATTCCTGAAAAGGCACCAAAAGAGATATTTATTTTTTCTATTTATATAGATAAATATCTGGAGAATACAAATGTGTATAAGATACTACAAGTGTAGAATAGAAGGGAAACGAAAATAAAGATGATGCCCTGGGACAGTTAGCAGAAATACTGTAGGTGGTAAAGTTTGAATTCTGGCCTTTCACTTCCTTCCTTAAATGTAACAAGGAATAATACATTACCCAATTGAAATGAATGTAACATGCTGACTTGCCTTGATTTATTGAAGAAAAACGTTTTGAAATGTTTACAGAAAATATAATGTACAGGGAAATCTTTATATTTCTTATTCACCCATCTATGGAGGGACACAGAAAACTCTTTTCCACATCATTGTGAAAAACATATTCTGCAGAGAAAATCCAACATCCAAGTGAGCATCTTGATATTTCTATAGAGTACAATCTTAAACTTTCATTGGATTAGGAGACTTGAATAGGTTATGATTAACTGGATCTCTGAATGACAGAGGAAAATGAAATATTCTCAAAGTGAAAATGAGGCTTACCTTGTCACCCTAAAGGTTACTAATGGAAAGAACGATGGAGATGCTATGACAGTCAGACCTTAGGCATTGCCTAGGTGATCATTCTCTTCCTAGGACCAAGACAGAAGAAGCTAACATAACGCTCATATTAAACCTCACCAATATTAAAATAAATGCCTTTAATTTCTTATTTGACCCATATAGCCAAAAAAAATCTGTATGTGAAGTGGAAAACAAACAAACAAAACCAAACAAAACAAAAAACACAGCCAAAAAGTGTAACCCAAGGTTTAAAATGCTGAACCACTAACATCATACATTTGCTGCACTTGGCACCCTTTCAGTATCAAAACCTCTTGAATGAAATGATGTCTGGGACTATTTGAAGAAGAATTACATTGTACACATATATATTTACACTAATAGTCATTTCCAACTCTGTCCAAAGTTACCTGTAATCCGTTAATACCATAATTGTACACCACCAACAACAAAAAGTCATCCGCCATTTGGGTGACTGAAAATGGCTATGAAGGTACACTAATTATAAAAGAGCCAAATTGCTACTCTGTTCTCCAAGGAACACAGCAAAGCTCATGAAGCTTGGGCGATAAATGGAGCTTAACTTGTCTATTCCACAGCGGTGCCTATTGTTCCTACCCCTTCATAATCTAGTCATTTCTCCAATCTAAAATTTACCATTGAAATAAATAGCCTTGCAGGATGATGGAATCTCTAAATGGCTTGCCTGATTCTTAGAGCAAGTGCTACTACAGTGAGAAAGGTCAAGTGCAGACCATTAGTATGGCTGAATTCCTACAGGGCTTACAATGATTAATGCTATCAACAAGGACTTGAAAGACATGAGGCTGGTGATCAGATTCCCATTCAACTTTCCTGTTTGGCCTGTGGAGAAGACAGATGGGTTTTGGATAATGACAATGGATTATCATAAACTTAACCAGGTGGTGACTCCAATTGTAGCAACTGTACCAGATGTGATTTCATTGCTAGAACAATTAGCATATCCCCTGGTACCTGGCATAAGCTATTTATATAGAAAATGCATGTTTTAGTACTGTGGGAAAATAACTAAATTAACAGTTTGCTTCTGGATTTCAAGGCTGACTGGGTGAACCTACTATCCTCTCTTTTGTGTGTATTAATTTCCAAGTTCTATATGATAATAAAGTTCACAGGTATTTTGATCATATTTTCATTAGGCAATATGATACCTCATAAATGGATGTTTTGCTGATTGGACATTGAAATGAAAATGTAGCATATATTCTATATTTTTAATAATTTACGTGTTAATAGGATATGATATAAATGTGGCAAATGGTCAAAGACTTCTCATAACTGAAATCTCTAGTGGCACTGGAGAACAATGAGATATCTCAGCTAAAATAATACTGATTCTTATGATATTGTCTGACCAAAAGAATGGCATAGAATGTAATTACCATGCATGCCTGTGTGTATATAGATATGTGTGTGTGTGTGTGTGTGTGTGTGTGCATGTGTGTGTGTCTGTGTATATGTGTGTGTGGCTATGCGAGTGCATGTGTGTGTGTGTGTCTGTATGATCAACAACTGTTCCACTAAAGAAAATTATGGTTTTTTGATCAGGAAAACTGTAAAGTGCACTCAGTATTGCATTATGATCAGCAAAATGCTTTAGCTCTTCATTCAAGGATGGGACTTTATGAAATTTCTCCAATCAATGTTTACATACCAACTGGTGTACATTCATGGGTTTTGGCTTAGACAACATTGTTGAGAGATGTAATATATAAAGACCCCAGAAATGTAAAACATGCTATCTGAAAGAAGAGTTTCTGCTTCTCCACTCTTATGATCTTTCTGCCCTTAGATTTGTTATGCTCCCTAAGCCTTGGTTGGACAGATTGCCTTACAGATGAATCCATTGGGTTTGAACAAAACATAGACATTTTTCTCTGAAAAATTATTAGTTATGAGTTTCTTTAATACTATCCACCTCCTGCAAAATGAAACTTCTTTAAAGAGAGGTAAAGGCTGCACTTTTCTTTAGGTATAAGATACAAGTTTAGAATTTGGATAATAGAATGTAGTTAGAAATTATACTCATTTAGGAAAATTACAGTAGAAGGCTATTCTTTAAAGTCCGTGACATTTCAAGCAATACGTAATCAGTTTTCTATGTTTAAAGAAGCAGACATTAATTCCCTTCTATTGGAAAGTGCTTTAGCCCTAAAAGACTGAGGTTGGTAATCCCTCAGATGAAAGTGCCTTGATAGCACTATGGGAAATATCTTGTCCAATATTATTGGAGATATTATTGGATAATCTGGTCATTGCTGTGGCCCAAAGGCTTTATATCTTGGTAGAATTATTGAATGCTTTCCTCCCTTGGAAAAATTTCATAGCATCTTGTTAAACTCCAAGAACTGATTTTCAGAGAGGACAATTCCAGATTAGGTTCTGCTCAACTCCTTCAAGAGCAGTGTCTGTCGAGTGTTGGTATAGGCAGTATGGTCCCAGCTTCAAGCGAGGAGAGGCAGTAATAACAGTGGCAATAGCCTACATTATTTTTGGAGTCTCTTTTATTCTGCTGATGAACAACTCCAAGGGAGTTTTCTTATGTTTATCTCTGGGGATTTTGTTCTTGGAAAGAGCACTGGACCCCATGTTTCACAATTCTATTGAAAATCAGTTTATATAAATATGCACATATAATTTTATATGCAATATAACTACTTTAATAAACATGAGATGATGTTTCCCTATTGCTTTTTCTCAAAAAACTTTAGAGTGATTTTTCTCTCCATATTCCTTTGTATTATCCTCGCTCTGCTTTTAATACCCCATCTCCTGTTTTTTTTGTTTTTTTTTTTTGCCCTTTCTCCCATTCATAGTACATGTGACCTACTAGTCCCCCATCTAGAGATCTTCTGCCCCTATCCCAACATAGTTCATTTTTAGCTGCCCATGTTCTGTGGTTACTCCAGATTATATACACTACCATATAAATATTTAGACCTATCGAGCATAACTAAGAAAGAACATGCAATGTTAGTGTTTCTGTCTGAGTCTGGTTTAACTCACTCTATTAAACAGTTTTGAGGTCTTTGTATAAACTTAATTTATATTACTCTTAATATGATTCCATTGTGAATACATACCATATTTTCACTACCTATTCATGAGTTGAAGGTTGATTCTATGTCTCACCTATTATGAATAAAGTAGAAATAAGCAGGGCTGCACAAGTATCTCTGCAGTAGGACACTGAGTTTTTGGGACACATGTGAAGGAGTATTATAACTGTGTAATAAGGTAGCATTACTTTTACCTTTTAAGGAGTTATTCTCAGTGTCATCTACAAGGAATACCAGTTTGCAATATCATCAAACTAGTGAAGAAGTCTGAAAGCATCTGCCTCTGTATATGTCAGGCTCTGGTAGAGCCTCTCAGGAGATAGCTATATCAGGCTGCACTTCTTGGCATCCACAATAGTATCTACATTTGGTAACTGTATATGTGATGGATACCCAGTTAGGGCAGTCTCTGGATAGCCTTTCGTTCAGTCTATGCTCCATACTTAGTTTCCATATTACTCCCATGAGTATTTTGTTACCTCTTCTAAGAAAGACTGAAGCACCCACACTTTGATCTTCCTTCTTCATGAGCTTCAAGATATCTGTGAATAGTATTTTGGGTATTCCAAGCTTTTGGGTTGATATCCACTAATCAGTGAGTGCATACCAACTGTGTTCTTTTATGACTAAGTTACACTTAGGATAGTATTTTCTAGTTCCATCCATTTGCCTAAGAATTTCACGAATTCATTGTTTTAATAGCAGCCAACCCTTGACCTGATCACAGGGTCCCCTTAGAGGACCTTAGAGAAAGAACTGAGGGAGCTGAAGGGGTTTGCAACCCCATAGAAAAAACAACAATATCAACCAACCAGAGTTCCCAGGGACTAAACCAGCAACCAAGGAGAAAACATGGAGGGACCCATGGCTCCAGCTCTATATGTAGCAGAGGATTGCCTTGTTGGGCATCAATGGGAGAAGAGGTCCTTGGTAACATGAAGACTAGATGCTCTAGTGTAGGGTAATGTAAGGGTGGGAGGCAGGAGTGGGTCGTTAGGTGTGGATATACCCTCATAGATGCAGGAGGCATTGGGGGGGGGCAGGATAGGCAATTTCTAGGGTGGGGGATTGGGATAGAAGATAACATTTGAAATGTAAATACATAAAATATCCTGTAAAAAATTGGTGAAGAAGGATACACTTTTCTCTACATCCTTATCAGCCTTTGTTGTCCATTATAGGAAAGTGTATATTTTACCCAAGTAATTTACATAGTGATCTTGGGCAAACGCTAATATATTTGTCTATATATATATATATAAATATATATATATATATATATATATATATATATATATATATGACATCTATGTCATATTAGGTACATGTATGACTTTGTTAAGTCATAAGTTTAAATGATATTTTATCTATGCTGTTCCCCCAAGTATGATCCTTTTGAGCACAATAATCCTAACTTATGTACAAAAATTGAACATTGCTATGCTCTGTGACTTCATACTTTAAAAAATTAGGTTTATATTCTGGGAGCACTAAAATATGGTTTCCTAGGATCAGTGTGGTCTTTGAACATTCAGGTCTTGCAAAAGTGTATCATATCCACCCTTGGAAAATAAATAAATAAATTCTCAAGACTCATCTCAGCTTCTTTCACATCTGTGAAACCTTTTGTGAATTCCTGATTGTTCTGTATCTAATCTCACAATTTCCATTATCAAAACAATCTCAAAAAACCTGTTCATTGTACTAAGACTGAAAATATTAAAACTTTAGCACTTGAGAAAAAATATTTTCTACTGCAATGAAACTTGATTATTTGATTTAATACATAAGTTTTGTAATTTACTGACTGTTAATGTCACTTGAGTTTTAAAGCCTTGGTTCTCTTATGTTTAAAATGCAGATACTAATAAAAATCTTCATAATTCCATTTTGAAGGTTATGCAAGTTTATCTATGTAAGGCAATTAAAACAGTGCCCAAAGGAAGCATTTAATAAATTTACCTATTATAATTGCAACCTGGGAACCTTCAAATTTCCATTTATTCTCACTTGGCTTAATAATGTCTCAAGTGATAATGCATTCTACATCAACATTTTTTAGTAAAAGGTGATGGATATAAAAGCATAGTCTACATGTGATTTAATTTTGTATATTTCTTTTAAAAAATAAAATTTGAAGAAATACTGTTAGTTGTAGTCCATCCAGTTGCTAAAATAACAAGTCAGTAATTTCTTGAAGAATAAATGAGGAATATTTTCTAGAAGCATACGCCAAGGCTCTGTCAAAACAGTTTTATAGACATGCAGTTACTCGTGCAAATCAAAGTAATTACAGGTTAATGTGCATATGTTCATATTTTTTGATTTTTATTACTTCCCTTTCTTTTTTCCTTGCGCTTTAATTGATAAAACTTGAGTGTATGTTCAGTTAAATTATATATTATATTACAAAAAGTGGTCTTAGATTCATCCTGAGTATTTTGCTAAATCAAAACCTTATTTTGAGGAAAGGACCTTCATTTTCATTGATATTTCTCCATTTTCTTCAAATAGACATACACTAAAATTCATCACAAGCAGTGCCATTATATGATTGTCCTTGAATAGGTGCCAACCTTACAATCTTCCAACATTAAAATCTAAAATTATCATTGTTTTAATGGCATCGAAATGTTGCCAGCTTCTTACTTGCCTAGATTGCATGAGGCCATTTTTGGGTATTGATAAATTAAACTCATTACCTCTCCAAATAAGTGATTTCTAAAAGAAGATGTCTGATGATTATATTTTTCATTTATGTTTTTCTAAAGAGAAACAGAATCTCAAATTTGAGGCTCATGGATACCATTCACTGACCTCTCTGTTGGAATTTCTCAGCTTTCTATTTTTCTTAGTCCCCAACTCTATATTTTTTAAAACTAATTGATCTTTTTATAAGCAATCTCAAAGCTGTTTTTAGAATGAGAATGAATAAATTTATGTCTGTTTACACAGATGTATACAATGCCTTGAATTAGTCTCTATGTTCTCATAGTTCTATTCCCAAATACAGAAGCATCTCCATAGAGTTAAACTACAACTAGTTTTCTTATGAAAAAGAAATCTTGGCAACTATTGTTTCATTACATTGGAAAAGCATGTTGGTATGAGAACCATGTATACCTATTACCAATATGAGGTCACCTCCCAATAGAAAATATCCTCACTTAGCTATATTAATAGCCATTACTCAGTAATATTTAGGTGCAACAGATTAGATATTAAACCTACTCCTTTTAAATCCTATCTATAAATAATTTATTCCTCAGTCTACAATTAATTCATACTGTCATAAAACTTCCAAAGATAAAGTTCAAAAATATTAATGAAATTTTCAAAAACTAAATCCCTAGATCCATTTCATTCATAGTCATTGGAAGGGGAAATAAGCCTGTACAAGGATAACAAAATTTGTCTAAAAATATTTATTGTATCACCTAAAGTTCTCATAATTAAAGGCTATATATCTGACTCAGTCAAAATCAAAGAATATAATGAGAACATCAGTCAATGCCACAAAATATACACAGAGCTATAGTTGACATCTGTGGAGTAGAATTGGAAAGACATACTCTTCGGTCATTACCCTTGATTTCTAATCTTATTAAATGAATAAGTAAATATATAAACCACATGGAATTCTCTTACCCATTATATATATATATAATTGTTAGGCTTATATGATTTTGAGGGATCAGTGAAGCAGACACTTTATGTACTATATTCAGGATAATGCATTTGAGAGTTATTTCCTCAGAAGTATATGAGAGAATGTTGTTGTTATTGCTAATGTAAGCAGTGACAGTAACTTGTTCTGAATTGGACTCTTTGGTCTTCAGTGTTCTACTTCCTGATTCATCTATCTACTATGGTCTACTCAGCTTCTAGGTTTTCATAATGCTTAGCATAAATAATGATCAACTATTATGATTTCTATACTTAGTTCTGAATTGCTCTGTTGCTTTTCTTATTTCTAATTTTATGTTAACCTAAGTTAATGCCTTTCGATAAGCATGGTATAGTCATATATTTATGCATTTATATACATGTATGTTTATTTGTGTTTGTGTGTAAATGACCAAAGAGAAAGAACACACAAAATTGAGAACGGAGGGAAAGCATGCAGAGTTGGGAAAGAAAGCAATATAATTATAGTTTAATTAAAATTAAAATCAAGTTAACAGCTTTTTGAATAAACAATTCCAATTCAAACAATCACAGTTAATGGAAAGTTTTTCTTTGTTTTGTTTTCTCTTTTCTGCATGTTTTTAGAAAAACATACTTACCATATATTCTGAAATGGGTAAAATTGTAACAAATAAAAATAAAGGGAAATACATACAGTTTCTAGACTTTTGTGGTAAAAATATTTTGTATGAACTCCCCACAGTCATAAAGAATTTTAGAGTTATTTCTTCTTAAGCAGGGATTTTGGAGATCAATCAAGTTTCATTAAAGGAAACTGTGGTGGCCAAGAGACTGACTATCTCAACAGGGGTAAAGACCTAATATTCAATTTTGCTGAAAAATCTCTAAAAATGAAACTATGAACTACCCCTCAGGAAGACGAAACTTCTGTAGGAAGAAAGTTATGTTCAACACATGACATGCTAAGGAGATAGGTAGGCTAATTCGGTCCCCTAATGCCATCCCCAAAATTAGATCTAAGGATGTGTGAAATTTGACTGAGTTTTCCCACTTTTGTCAGAAGGTGAAAAGGTTTTACATACATGCACACACACACACACACACACACACACACACACACACACACATATATATTTCCGTTTCATGTAAAAAAAAATTATGTATTTATTTATTTATTTCCATTTCCTGTCTCTTCTTGCCAGTTCTATTCAGAACATAACAAGCCTTCCTCTGGTACTTCAGACTGCCACACTCTTCACTAAATGCATGTGACCATTTGCTGCTATGTGGAAGAGCTCTGTGTCACCAACTCAGAAAGCAAGTCACTTTGTTGTGCTGCTTTGTTTTCTTTATCTTTATTATTTTTCTTTTCTCTTCTACTCTTCTAGGCAACTACAGAATGGATGAGGTTTACTGCTTGTCTGCCTTAGGGTGTTTTTCTTTTAAACTCTAGTAAAATTGTTCCTAGACCAAAAAAAAAAAAATGTAAGTCAATAAAAAGAAGTACTGTACAAACAAGAAAGAGGGTGTAACAAGAATGCTGCCAAGCAGGGTGAGCTGTGTTTGATCCTGGAACCTACATCGTGCAGAGGCAGTAGACTCAGTCAAAGTGTTCTCTGATTGCTACAAACATTCTTTGGTACTTATGTTCAGACAGAGGTTCAGACACATATAATACATACATACATACATACATACATACATACATACATACATATAATAGATAAATAAAGCTTACAAAACTATTGCTGAAGCATAAGACACTACAAACATACTAAAAATAAATGATATATAGTTTGTCACATTTTAAAGGGCAAGCATTAGGGTCATAGGAGGATTCTGAAGGAACACCAATTATAGTATTTATGCTTGGAGATTTGCCCTTGAACCTGGAAATGGACAGAAACTACTGAGAGTCTGTGAACAATAATCTATTCTACCTATATGTTTAATGTAATTTAAGCATTTTAAATTCTTGTTCTCCAAACTGGAAATATAAACTCTTTTTTATCAAAATAATGGGAGAATTTGAAAATAGAAGCAAAGAGAGGAAACAGGATAGTGCAAAGCTTACCCAGGCCATCAGGAATCGAAACCAAGTCTGTTGGATTTCAATTACAGTGGTCTAGTCACTGCTTTGTTCAACTCCTGTGCAATATATCCATAAACAATACACAATCTTTACTCCCCCTTCCTATCAAGTCGTTGTCAAAAGAAACATGGCATTACCTTTCCCACGTATTGAGGTTCGGAGCCCATGTACTCTTCCAGCACAAAAAACTGATTCCATACCCAGCCACGTTTAACTCGTTGGAAATGGGATGGTCTACCCGAAAGGTGGATAACATTTTCTTTTGGCTCTGTGGTTAAAGTTTGTTGGGGCTGTGGCTGAAGTGGTGTTAGGAGACCTCCATCAAACAGGATCCAGAGAAGCAGGTATAAAGAGTTCCTTGTAAGCATTGGCAAAGGCTTTCTCCTACAAAAGAGTAATAAATACTCCAGTATTTAATGTAGAGTCGTGGGATCCAGGGTTGAGGTGTCTGTGACCACTGAGCTTTCTGTTTCAGTGCAGTGACAATAATCCACACATTGATGATTTGGAAGCTTCTGATCTATGACATTCCATCTAAGGAGACCTATAAAATAGATAAACAAGCACACATTAAATTTATGAAACCTTAGAGCAACTTTCATAGAAACTTATTACATCTCTAATTCTTATAAAAACAGAAGAAAAGAGTTCTAAATTAATTACTTGGTGAATGGTTGATCTTCAATCTATTATGGTTTGGATTAATTACCATAAGTTCCACATATACTTAAAATTATCAATTTATTTACCACCATAAAGAGGGAAGAAATTAGTAAGAGTGAATTGCTGAGATAGAGTAGCATTTGTAGTTAATCCTTCTGCATGGGTATCATTGTTTCTGTATAAGCTATTCTGTGAATTTGAAATTTAAAGCATCTTAACTATTCCTTCTAATATGCAACATTCAGTGGTGGCACATGTTCTTCCATAACAAGGAATGTTAATAAAAATGGTCATCAAGCACTCAGAAGATATACTGGTAATAGTGAAACAGACAAAATTTGAGAACATACAATTGAGATGAAAACAATTTAAATACTTTTAAAGTAAGAAAATTGAAAAGATCATACCATCAAGTTTGAAGATAAAGAAAAAGGAATGGTATTTACACAATGGAAATTATTAACAGATTACAATATTTCTGAGGCTTATATTTAAAAAGAAACAAGATTTTTCTACACTTTGTAAGCCAAAAACACTAAATGTGTGGGAATTATTTTATATAGGGTGCATGTCTAACAGAGGATAATGGAGTCCTATTGAATTATGCATTTAAGTGAAAGGGGCTTGTTTCCATTTATCATAATAAGCATTCTGAGGGATGGGGAATGTATAGTAAGTAAAGTTAACTGGGTAAGAATGAGGATAAGTGCTTATACTCCAGAGCACTTCGAGAAGATTCTTGTGGCATATCTGTGCTGTAACTTCAGTGTTAGGGTGAAAGAGGAATGGCAGGTGGGTAGATTCATGATTATAAAATGTAACCAAAATGGGAAGTCCTATGCACTGTGAATATGCATACATAAAACACTCACACAGGGTCAAAATAAAGAAAAGAAAAATATATAATATGCATATGAATATAAAACTCTTGGGATAATTACAATAAGTAAGCACTGATATTAAGGAGGACACAATCTTTTGCTTCAGTTAAGGAAGAAACTGGAGGACCGTAAATAAAAAAAAAAATAATAGAGACCAAATTCTATCGATTTACAAACATATATAACATATTCTGATAAGAGGTAAATGTATAACAACAGTCCTACTTTCAAAGTGTTAACATTAGCCAATGTAGTGATAGACAGACAGAGAGACAGACAGATAGATAGAATTTTGTCAACCATAATTCAGCCCCAAATTTATTCAATTATGGATCATTCCATGCTGTCAAAAGTACTATTCATAAATGTTCTAATTTAAACATTTGCTATGGTAACACGTTACTATGAATGAGATAAAACATGTGGTGGACAGTGCTCAGAAAAATCTCCTCTGAGTGCATTCTACATGGGCACTTATAAAAGCAAATCTTAAGCAGGTTGTGGTATTTTGTGCAGTTTATGATTGTGACTCTTTGTTCTGACAAATTCGAAATTATTAGTATTTTATCAACTTTTTCAATTCTGGGCAAGATAATATTCATATAATGCTGACATATATTACACAATCCAATAGGTTAACCACTTGCAATAATTACGCTATTTGTTTCAAATTTAGTAAGCAGTTATCAAAATATGAGCCACTTTTTTAATTACTTCATACAAAATACATGATAGGCATTAAGTCACACAATCTCTATGGTTATTACATGTTAACACAATATGACTTTTATTTAGATACATTTATACACACACACACATATTATACACAGCTCACATTTGGGTCTTATGCTTCTTTCTGTTAGGTAGTGTTACTTAAAAAGCGGGATAATCAAAAGTTATGCCTTCAACTTCTGTATAATAATTTATGCTTAAAATTCACAATTAATATCTAGAATAAACTGCATCGTATCTATGATCTTATACACTTAGATATTCAGTGAACATTTGCTTCTAGTTTTTATTTGCTTGCAGATGCTAGAAACACATTTCTCTCATACCCTTTCAAATTGAATTTGCTAAGCTGAAAAGTATTTTACAAGCAAACATGATTGTAATTTTGACCTTTAAACGGAAAAGAAGGCTAAATATTATCATGAGGTTCACATATACTAGGGTCTCAGAAAAGTCCAGAGAGGAACACAGTGCAGATGACCTCAGATGTGAATCTGCCTTGTTCCTTTCAGACTTTATTACACTCACTGCCAATAAAATTTGTTTTGTCCTTTCTACGTGTTTTCCTGCTTCCTTGTTCTATTTTTCTCAGTTTGGCTGGCTGTCCTAAGTTATATTTCTCCTGTCAGAGTACTTGTCTTTTTATCTTAAAGTAGAAAGCTATAAAATCTCACCTCCAACTGAGGAGATACTGTTCAATGATAGCTATTATGGGAAAGAGAATCAGGATTCCTCAGAAAGACAGCCCCTGAGAGGCTACTCACACCAATATACATGTCAGCAGCACAAAGTTGAATCAGGGAGTTCCAAGAGAGCGAACTAATGAGGGACTGACAGAGGGAGGAAGGGAGGGAGGGAGCGAAGGAGGGATAGAGAGAGAGAGAGGGAGAACTTAAAGAGAGAGAGCACACGAAGTTTAGAGTAGAAAGTATAAATGTGAATAGGTTTAGGGGACTTATTGAAGGGAATGTATGGAGTGTGCATTTGATCAAAATATACCATATTCATCGTGAAATTCCCAAACAAAAATACACTGCTATATTTTTCAGATTACTTTCTAGTTGATTCATTTTTATACCATTGCTAGTAATATCTACACATCTACACATAATCTTATGTCTTTATATCAATCTACTACTTATAAGGGTTTTTGGAGTGTAAAGATATTAACTCATATTATATTACTGTTGACAATCATTAATATAACAGCCCATACAGAAAACCATGACTTTGTGTACAGACACTTCAGTTTTAATATTACTCCTTGCAAAGGAAAATTCATATGCCTATCTTTGCTCATTCTTTGGAATGTACTATATAGAGAAGAAAAGCTACAAAGGAGAATTTGTATCTGTATTTATAATTTTTTTTTGCTTTTTCTTTTTTTTAAATATTTTTATTTTCTATATTCTTTGTTTACATTCCAAATGATTTCCCATTTCCCAGATCTCCCCTCCCCATATGTCCCATAAACCTTCTTCTCCATGTTCTACAGTATTCTTAACCCTTTATGAATAACTTGGATGAAGAAGAAATATTGTAGAAAAGAGACAGCTATTTTACTCTACATGTAACAAGCAGTATGTTCAACCTCCTGGACTTGAAGGGAGGCCCATGTAACCCATACCTCTAATTCCCATGCATAGTAGGTGGAGTCAGGAGTTCAGGGTCATTCTTAGCGGCATGTGGGATTCAAGGTTAAATTGGGCAGTTCACATGAGAACTTTTCACAAAGCAGCAACAATAATAATCACAACAAAACACATGAAAGTTTTGATTCTCTCTCTACAAAAGGAATGAAATATAAGCTTTAAAAAGAGTTTCTGTCCCAGCTGGGTTTGTATGTGTTATAGAATCTCTTTGGCTTTTTCCCTCTTTCAAAGTTGTCATTGTTCTAACTCCATTTCTTAAATCTAGATTTGAATTTACACAGTATTTGTAACACAAAACAGAGGCAAGTGGTGATCAAGTTCCCTTTCCCCTTCGAGAAGGGTCCACTTCTTATAATTGAAATTCCATATGTATCTTCCCTCAGGCTCTCAGTTTTCTAAAAGTTAAAAATGGCCACCGGCACTATGAGGAGGAAAATCATACATCTCATCTTTTGGCTAGAATAAAAACAAAGCAACTTTTCATTTTCTTTGGTAGTATTTGGAAATTGGATTGGCAAGATTATAGAACTAACTATCAGAACAGTACATCACTGGTTCTGGTACGTATTCATTAAGTATCTATGGATACATTACTTATTGAGAGAACGTTGCTAGCCTTTAAAGACAGACTATTTTCTCCACAATGCTTCATATTCTACATCTGTAACAGACCAAGAGTTTACATTATACTCATTTCTTAAAAGAAATGGTATAGTGCATAAGTTAAACTTGTGCCTATGATCAGAGTTAGAAAAACATTAAGCAGGATTTATTTGAGTAGAGTAATGCTAGGATTCAAACCTTTAAATATTACACTATGTTATATTTATTATGATTCTTATTTAACAATTTATCTCAATTGTTAGTTAATGAGAAACCTGCTTAATGGTTAAAGTCCAAACAAAACAGAGTATTTGCATAGAAGACTAACCAAATTGTTTACACAGAACTGAGCAGGCATTGTTGAATTGCATACCTTGAGTTTACATGGGCTCACTTGCTCTTCTGTGAAACAGAGACATTCAAGCTATCAGGTTAATATACACAGTTTGAAGGAAAGAGATATTACACACTCAACTTTCACCCTTGGGATGTGAAGAGTTTGCTTAATTCTAGGATGTAGAAGAAAAATAACCACTACTTGAAAGAAGTAGTGCATTCCTCTTGATGGGAAAATGGCTGCCAATTCTCAAAGGTCTCCAGAGAGCTAATTTCTTTAGCTCAGCAAGGTTTCAAAGCAGTACTAAGACCAGGAGTAATCCTGGAACAGGGGAGGTAAGGTCATTTCCAGCTGTGCATGGCTTCTCTGAAGTTAACCAGAAACGTGAAGGCACTTCTGGGATCAGAGATCTGAGTTCATGACCAGCCTAAAGTCCCTGACAGCTGAAGAACTTATGGACAACCTCCAGACTTGGAATCATTAAAAATAAATAAATGTCTTAATTAAATAATTAATAGAAAGATAGTCTTTGGTGGAAGGAGCACATGTGTTATGTCTTTAAAGAAATCATATCACCATGTTGTGCTAAGTAACTGTCAAGTGGCATTTATACTGGAGAAATAAAATATATAAGGTTCTTCTATATGTAGAGCTGCATATGCAGTTGACATTACATCTTTCAATTAGAACATGGGCACAAGTACCTCCAGAGCTCATCTCATTGTTTTATGATGATAAAGTCCATATGAATTCCTTTTAAGTTTTCAGTTCTTTAGTAAGCAGATGACCTCATATTTTCCATGTATGATGTCACTCTCAGCAGATCTGTCTCTGGTCATATTTGCCAAACATATATCTTTTAAAACATCAAATCACAGCAAAGCATTCAAGGAGATGGAGTGAGTGCTTTTTTGTTGTTGCTTTGCTTGTTTGGATTTTGTTGTTGCTGTTGAAGTTTTTTTTTGTTTTTTTTTTTTTGTTTTTTTTTTTTTTACCAAAATTGGATACAACTTCTGTTGGTATAAAATATAGTCTAATATAAGGAAAAGCCATCAAGTTATTAACATGTGTATACTTGCCTCAGGACCAAAGGAATTTTGCTAAAAGTAATAGCAGACATCTCCTTTGCTGTTAAGCATTCTATGGAACCCTAGAAATCTTAAAGAGGACATATTATTTTTATAAAGGGGATTGCCATAGATGTGCTTTTCCCCATGAGCCAAATCTCCCATAAACTGGTTAAAAATGTATGCTTGCCTATTACTCTTAATCTTGTGTGGAGCTAGAATGGCTTTCTAAAGATTTCTGTGGCCTGCTGTGAGTCTGGTGAGGCAAACATCCCTTTTAGCAGAGAAGAGAGATGAAAAGCAGACATCATATATCAGAAGCACACAGGCTATGTATGAAACACACACTGACAAAAATACTCTCTAACTCTGTATCCAGTGCCCAGAGAGACACCAGTATCGCACTTCCAATATGAAGGCTTGACTCCCTAATAAATTACACTGAAAATTCTTTTCCCCAGGGGAGAATTTTTTGGATCAGTTTTAACACAGTTGTAGATTATTTGTAGCATTTGAATACTTCCCATCATTAATAGTACCATTTTAATTTGCAATAGTAACTAGAATTGAAGCATTAAAATAACACAAATGGAAGTAATAATTTTCTGCTTGTCAAAATCTGGCCAAAAATCTGATACTGAGAGGCCAAACCAACTCCATCCCTTTGTCTTAAAAGAAAAGGAAATAAAAAATAAGGCCTGAGAAATTGGCCCACAGCTGAATCCAAACTACACTCAAGTACCAAGAAAGACCCCATAGGTTGTCCTTGGCCAGAGTTATTCCCTAGCTACTTCCTAGCAACAGTTAATCAAAGATCAGTCTGATTGTTTGAAAAGTACAGCATTTGTGATTGTATATGGTCTTGCTTCAGAGCACCACCTGTGGGCTTACAGTAAACATTCAGTTAGATGCTTGCCAGGATGGACCCTAACCCCCTACTTACTTCCATTTTCTATAAACCATTGCCCCCAATGAGAGTCCAGTCTGCTTTACCCAACTATCCTGTGGGCTGGCGGTGATTATGCCCAAACTTGAGTTAGTAATAAAGAACCCTAATGTGATTCCATCAGAAATGGCTCCTTGGTTGTCTTTTGGAGTTCACAAACACTTCCTGGCACAATACAATCCTGCAATTATTAAAGTGTCAACCATAAACTTAGTTGTCTTTCATGCTATTCTTTGTCTTAATAAATAATATAATATGTAATTCAAATTTGTAAATTATGTCCTCTGAATCCCATTTAATTCAGATATAAACATAAACAATAAACTTCTAAAGATTCCAGAGAAGGCAATTAATTCAAGCCTATAACTGACAGAAAATAGTTTGAAGATTTTTAACTTGCATATTGATGGAAACGTTTACTCTACATACTCACACTAAATTTGCACTTGAATTAATTTAAGGGGCTAACAATACACCAGAACTCTACTAGGCTTGAGTTAACTCACACTAGAAAAATATTCTGTGAGATCCTTGTGGTAGCAAAACCTGAACACTTCTGTTGTTAAAAACAGATGTAGATACAGTGTGTAGCTATTTTTTATTGACATATTCATAGGACTAAAATGACTAGAAAAGTAGTAAAGCATACCTGATAAAGTACACGAGCCTATACCCTGAGAAATTCAGAATACAGAATAAAAGATGAATCAAGGAAAAAACTGGCTTGAACAGACTGCACTCAGTCTATGTCTAGAGCCCTATGAAGAAAACATCTCTGCTCACTTTTGTCAAAAGAGACTGGAATATTTAAATATGTGAATTAATTACATTTCCTCTAGCTGTAACTATACACACACACACATATATATGAGACAATTCATTTTTGTTTCATTTCCTTTTCTCACTTTCCTAGGACAGAAACCCCAAGTTTATACTTGAAGGATTTAAGGGCATATTTAAACTTTTTAGAAAAGCAGACACACTTGTTGAGTAAACCATTCTGTAATCTAATCAGCTCTGCTAATTTTTCCTTCTTTGAACTTGGCTGGGGATCCCAATCCCTCACACTCTCTACCTGGGGAAGGGTGGCATTCACAGAAGTTTACATGCAAGCCAATGATTTTCGTTTACCCTAAAACTCATTTCCACTCTGTTAAACCCCCAGTTTACCCCAAATAAAGTATATGCTCATAAGCTTACCGTAAATAAAGGTATGAGAACAAACTAAGATCTATTAGAGCTGTTTCATTGAAAATCTTCAAGGAGGACCTTAGTCTTAAAGGACTATACTGCCAAGATCGTTGGAGAAGCCTTCTCCTCTCGTCCCCCTACTCTGCCAGCATGCATTCCCAATTGAATCTGCAGAATCCCACCCTTTCAGGATTTTTCTTAGTCCATCCAGCCTGCTGTGCAGAGGCCTCTGGACATCCTCTGAGGAAAGAAGCAGAGAGAACTACTGGACCTCAAAACACATACCACAATCCAGATCTGATCTTAGATGACTTGTACCCTCAAAGTCAGGATTTGGGTTAGACTAAGTAGAGAGAATATGAAAGCTACAAAGCAAATCAAATGCCCAGTCATGTCCCGCAGGATTCTCTGTTCAAGTGGAGCTAAGAGAGAGCTTGCTTTGGAATTGGTATATGTACATTTCTAGGACTATGCATTGGTTTGTTATATCCTGGTCTATGGCTCCAAAGCAGATGTCACGGTGGATGTGCCTGTATTGTACATTGATATCAACCATTGGAGCCTTCTCTTCCCTGATAACATCAGAATTTGCCCCCTTCGACCCTTGTAGTTCTGCTACTCAGAGAAATAATCACCGAGGTTGATGGAGAATTGGCTGGTGAAGAGAAGAGGAGTGAATATAACTAACAGAGCAGTTGGTTTGTGGCTTGTTGTTGAATCTAGGGCTTGATATTTCCTTTAGAAGGCCTTCACCTAAGAAAAGTGACTCTACTATAAGGTGGTGCCATACATGCAAAGCCTCTGAAACAAGAATGCTTTACAACGTTACTGGAAGTGAAAGAGTTTGTCCTCAAGTAATTCATTCCCATTTGAGAGTCATGTTTCGCCCATTTCCCCCAAGAGAAAAGAAGTACTCTGAAACTTGGCCCCCATATAGAACCTCTAGCAAACAATATAGAACATTGCAAACCCCTTCTTAAAATAAATAGAAATTAAAATGATAAATAGGAATAAATACATAAATATAAAGCAAAGGAAACCTATAAGTAAAAGTGAATCCTTTTTTCTCTTATGTGATTATATTGCGGTTTTAGCCACTTCAATGAGTCAACTTCAGCTGACTTCTAGAAGTAAAACAAAGGTATTTGTATGGACTGATGATTTAGTGACTGCAATTTCTGAAGTCTGCTGATCTTAGCTTCATTTCACAGTTGTTCAGGAATCTAAACAATGGCAAGGGTTTGAGGTTCAACTGATTTGAAAATGACTGATACTGTTTCTTCATACAATTCAGAAAGGAAACATATTGGGAAAAACATAAACCTCCACTGGGGCACTTAACCTGTTCTCAGAAACAACAACCAAAAAATAAATTATAAGATATAAAATTTAGTCACATCACTTTAGCATGTAATTACATTTAAGTAATATTAACTAGTCACCCTAAGATAAATGCAAAACTCATGCTAATATTTTAAAAACAGATTTAAAAATAACTTCATTCAACAAATAATTCCTAAACTCTTGAAATACTCACTTGTATGTGAGTTGACCAATAAGATATTTTATAAACATTTATAAATGCTTGCCAAACAAAAGGATCAAAAGTCTATATTCTGAATTATGTAGAGAGAAATAATATGGAAAGAAATAGAAGGAAGGAATTTGAGTCATATTAGAGACATTGTGTAATAGGTAAAAACTTTCAGTATAATGAATTATTGAGTAATCCATTCTCTCAAAGATACAGTATCTCCATATAGTACATTGACTTAATAAAGTAAATATATGACCAAAATGTATAGAACATTATATTGGACACAAATTCTGAATGACCAAAATAAAGAACAATGGTCCAACACAATAGCCAGAGACATACTGATAAAAAGCTAGAAAGTAGACACTGAGAGAGGTGAAAAAAAACATGGGAGAGTAAACTTTGATTCGATATAGTTATAACAACATGATAAAGACTGTCAGAAATGTCTATGAGTCACATGGGATTAAATAACACTTTTCATCTAGTCCTGATTGTCCAGGTTCTTAGGTAGCTCCTACAGAACTACAAGCTTACCTTAACCAGTGACATAAATATCTGTACAAAGAGATTTGAGATACAAAATTATCAAGAGGAATTCTATAATCAAGAAATATTTTATGTTTAAAATAAATAGTATATTTCTTAATCAGTTCATAAGAAATTACCTGAATATTTAACTCTGTACAGTAGCCTTTCTAGTAATTTATTGGATGGACTGTATATACTCAGGCCTAGAAGTGACATTATAGGATGTTATTTGAGTATCAGGCAGCTGCAGAGAAGGGAGGAGAAATTCCCATGTCATCACAGAATGTTTCCACTTTAATCATTCTAGACAGTTTGCAGATCAAACAAGACTCACAACTCCCTTCTCACAATTTGCATTTTCTCTAGGGTGAACTCATGATGTGCCAAATTCAACTTCAAATGTAAATTCCCCAAAGTGATCCTATTAGCCTCTACCGAGTTCTACTGACATACTGTAGCTAAGTTCTTTATTGCCTGCCCATGAGAGTTTATTTATAATATACACATTGAAATAATATTTTGCTATAGTGCAGTGTTGATTTAAAAGTATCTGTGTGTCATTGTCCTTTGATTCTCCTATTCTACATAGTAAGGAGAAAATATGATTGTTTTCCTTGTGCTTAGCAGAGAAATTTTCCTCTGTTAAATAGATAAAAGTTGATGCTTTTAATTTGGGTTCCTCAGAAAAGAAGCCAGTGTAATATATTCTTTCCTTCTTCTCAACCTCTGTCCCTTCATGCAACACACACACACACACACACACAGAGACACACACACACACATACACAGGCTTCAACTTTCTACTATAAAAACAAGTTTCTCAGGAGATGACACATAATGTCCTTTGCTCCATGCCCTTTGGTGCACAGCAGGAAACAATGTAGTTACATTTCACAGTGAGGGATAGACACTGAGAGGCACCTACATCATCAGGAGCTCTGTGGAAATGATCCCATTGTGAGTTGCAAAGGATCTTTGCTCTCTTGACAAATGAATATAAATGCCTGCTCCTTGTATCATACAAAACGACAGCAGATGGGTGATTGTGGAAGGAAAACAAAAAGCCTTCCTTCTTGGATGGCGTCTAAGCTCAGAACCTGAAGCATCTTGTCTCCTGGAAGTACATCCAGCAATCATCATTCTTATGTATTCATTATTTTATTTATTTATTTGTTATTGTTTTTCTCCTTCCTCCCCCTTTTCTCTCTCCCAAAGGAGCTTTGATATCCTGCAAGCAGGTGAAATATTTGTTATCTTTGAACTCTAAAGGATGATGCATGCAGCTTTCATTCTTAAGGTGAAAAGCCCAAAACAAAGAGGGAGAAATGAATGTAACACCTGTGCAGCCGCTCCTCAACAGAACCTCCCTGGCATGATAAATAAACTGCCCCCCTCTTCGGGGGTGCGAACAAGTAAATGAATATCGACTTGGACAGATGCTAAGCCTCCCTTTAATTTCATAAATTGTGTTGTATCCACTCTCTATTGCCAGGAGGATCTTCACCACTTCGTATGCAGTTTATCAATTAGCTTATTAAACAGCTAATAAAGTCCAAGTGCCACACTGGCAGATTAATGTCTTGTCAAGAAATACAAGTTATTCCCTGCTCTCTAAATTGTTTCTAATCGAAGATTTTTATTTTTAAAAGATAGCAACCTTTATAGAATCCTTCTATTTCTCATTTATATTCAAACTCTATTTCCTCTCTCATTCATAGAATTTCATTTAGAGTGAAAAAATTTTAAATGTAATATCAATGACAGACAGGTGCATGAAATGATGACACCATGTAATTAAAAGAAGTCACACTTACATTTCTATTCAACTTTTTGACAACAGACATAAATTTGTCAATATATTGCACTTTGAATCAGTCTGACTTAGAAGCAAAATCAATAATGCATTTGTAAGAGTAGCAGTCATTGACACTAAACCAACTGAAAAGCAGTCCCAAGTGAGGAATGGAGAGTTAGGGGAAAATCTTATGGCAAACCAAAACCAATAGTTATTGAGCAGTGAATCAACAGTTATAAATTCAAGTAAGTAAATACCATGCCTATACTGTTGTGTGTATTACACAAAATGGATATTTATTATTTATATTAGATATCTTAAAATATTAAAAGAATGAGCTTCAATGTAAGCATTGGTTGGAGCCCTTTAGTTGGTCTGAGACAAGCTTTTATAAAGTAAGTCCCCTTTTCCTGAAATTCTTCATGTAGATGAGGATAGCCTTGAACTCATGCAGATTACCCAGCTTCTGACTAGGAATGATTGCTGGCCTCAGAGGCTTGTGCTCCCAAGCCCAACTAAGGCATTTAATTTTTATCTTTAATTGGCTTTATCGGAACTTGCAATTAGCAGTGGGGTATAAACTGATTTGTTAGTGCTTCCATTAGAAAGGTTAAGAAACTGATTAGTTAAAACAGTAGAAATGTATTGTCTCTTAGGCCTGATGACTAGGATCTGAAATTAAGATGTGCCCAGGGTTAATTTCTTCTGTGAACAATTACAAAGAATCAGTTCCATGTCTCAAAACCTTAGGCATCCCATAGCTCTAACTCTCTCAAAGTAAAAACAGCATCTTCCTGCTCAGTTTTTTGTTCTGATTTTTGGTTTAAAAAAAAACCCACATTTGTTGGAACAGAATCAATCTTAATTACTACATTCTATTTTGGTTGGCCATTATGTCCAAATAACATCATAATCAGGAAGATTGATTAATGCTAGTATGTTGTGGTAGATAGAAAGGAAATTCATTCATTCTTTCAGTGTATGAGTGTGAATCTATATTGGTCTCTCATCTAAATTATTATCTATATACATACAAGCATATTCATATACATATGATATATATAATATAATATATATGCTTGTGTGTATTTTTTATATATGCATATACATGTATACACATTTTTCTTCCTAAGTACTAAAGGCTTCTTAGGCTAATATAGTGCTTGTCATATATTGTAAATATCATCATATCCAGGTTAGTATGCATGTTTGTTTGATAGAAATAATATGTCGACAGAAAACTTGTTTTAATACTTAATTTATTATTGTTTGCTTAAATGACAATATCTTAGGCCTTCTTCCTATTGTTATCCTCTAATAAGCTCATTTGGAATATACTTGGACAAAAAGAGTACAATATAATTCTGGCTCCATTTTCCTTAGCAGATAGGATACATTTCCAATTTTATCTCTTTAACTAGTTCAAGTAAAGAAATAAAGTAATATGAGGATGTGTATGTCAATGTTTTCTATGTTCTAAAGTGCTGGTTCTCTCTAAATCCATATATGACTAGTTTTTTTCTCAAGGGACAGTTAGAGCCATTTGTAATGGCAATTCCTGGTTTCAACTTGACTATATCTTAAATCAACTATAATACAGAATTCTAGGGCCCACCTGTGATCCAGATCTTGAGGGTGAAAGACACAAGTTTCTGACCTAGATCTTCACACAGAAATCTTGAGGAATAGTGGCCATGAATAGCTTATGCCTGGGCAAGACAGTGGCCACCTTTAATCTCAGGAGACTGAGGCAAGGAGATTTAAGGTCAGCCTGGAACAAACCAAGTCCCAGATCCAGGCGAGGTGGTACACGCATCTTTAATCTGGGCTACACCTTCTGCTGGAGACCTACATAAGGACACTGAGGACATTGGAAGAAGGAAAAGTGATTCTACATCACCTCCTTGGACTTACTTGCCAGCACATCTGTTGGAACCTACTTCTATAGAAGACCAGATGAAAGCACTAGCCTCATGGGCCTGAGCAAGTACTAGAATCTTGGATTTCCCATTCACAGCTGACCATTGTTGGGTTAGTTGGACTACAGGCTATCAGTTATCACACTATATTCCCTAAATATTGAGAGACGGTCAATAAGTTCTGGGATTCTAGTGAACCCTGACTAATATACCATTGAACATAGTCATTTAAAACCCAAATCTGACTGAAAGAAAGCAAGTATGAAGCCGTCCTTTGAATCTCCAAAGCTCCATACCTCATCATGCTTGGGGGAAGGGGTGGGAGCTGAGGGGGGAAAATCATCTGACAATTTCAGGAATACTTTGTGTCCAGCAGGTACTAATATTTTATTATCCTTCCATTTCCATTTCTTATCTTACTCAGGTGTTTCACAGGTTTTCCCATTCTGGTAGTGAAGAACGGAATCCTGTATACATATTAACAGCAATATGATGCCAAAGTTAGTGTACTGTAAATCCAGTGGGGGTGGATATAGTCAGTCATAGCATAGAAGATGCAATTAACATGCTTTTTGCTGTTGTTGGGCATTTTGGAGCTGGCTTCTCTTTCTTCTGCACATGTGCATTTGTTCAGTCTCAGAACAACTCATGGCCCTGAGATTCTTGTTTCAAAAAGCAAATTGTAAGTACCACAATGACAAAATAAGTCAGAAAATGCACCATAGCACTAGGATTTCATACATTAAGATATTTAGGAATTTGAGAGCTTTACCCTTTCCTGCAAACTTCCATACATTTTTTTCACTTTCAATGTGAAATGTCTTCATGATGTGAAATAATAAATTGGGAAGTCTAATAGCATTTGTAAAACTTGTGTATTTTATGAAAAGCCTAATTTTCAAAATGTACATATATGTTGCTGTGAGTTTCTGTTTGTGTATGTGTGTGTGCATGTGCGTGTGCATGTGTGCATGTGTATGTGCGTGTGTGTGTGTGTGTGTGTGTGTCACAGTTTGCATCTGGGGTCCAGAGAATAATATGTGGACTCAGTTCTCTCTTTCCATTCTTTTGTAGGTTCCAGGGATGGAACTCAGGTCTAAATCAGCTTTGCATCAAGTGTATTTATATGTTGAGCCATGTCTTAGGCCACAAATTATATTAAAAGTCTTGGTTCATGGTAAATAACACACTTATTTATGAGTATAAAGCAGGAAAACCGACTAAATAAAAGAAAGAAAATACCAGATATGGTGGCCATCATTAGAATATGTATTCCACTGAGGTTTGTACTTCTGCTCGATTCATAGGAAACACACATTGCAGATTCCTGTCTTAGTACCAGGCATGCAGCAAAGGCAAAGAGTGAAGTAGTTGTGCATAATTAAAGGAGTCGAAATAGAAACTAAGCTAGGATTATAACCAAGTCAACAGTGAATTAGATTTCTATATAGTAACATGGATCTCAAGATAAAAATGATGAAAATATAAAAAGCGTGGCACAGACTATATCATGAAAAGAACAATTTCAAAAATTTAAAAATTTACAAATTGAGGGCCAGGAGAATGAATGGAAATATGCAGCTTCTGGGGATGAGGGATAGGGGGAACCTCTAGATTACACATTGGCTCCAAAATGTTCTTTGATGTCAGAAGATAAAAACAAAAAACAAAAAACAAAACAAATGAGAAACAACAACAACAACAAAAACAACATATTTTATAGGATTCAAGTGGGAATCTTTCTGTTCTTAGAGATAGTGAAAAAGACTCCCTTCAGAGAAAGAGCCCAGCAGACTTAGGACTAGTAAAAATGATTCACATTTTCTAAGCTCAGAAGTCCTGTCCTGTGAGGTAACTCACTTGTGTATCTATGGTACTACATCATTTTCAGATTACCTGTGACATTCAAAGCTCAAAGAACAGCCAGAGAAAAATGCTGATACATAGGCTCCTGCTGTAAGTCACTCTGAATAATGAAGTCTATTCTTGAACTATGAGATTCATGCTTCCTACTCTTGTACAGAAACTGGCAGCCATCTTTGTGAGCTTACAAGAATTTTAAAGTCTTACCTATCTCATAGTTCTTCACATTACTCAAGGTGAATCTCTTAGATATATTCTCGATTCCTTTTTTTTCAATCATATGAAACTATAACAAAATAAATATGTTTTATTTATGGAAGAAATCAAGGTATTCTTCACATTATCTAATATTAATTAGAGGGTACAAAACTGACTTTCATCCTATGATGAAAACACCTTGTAAGACAGAAAAGAAAACATACAAACAAACAAAAAACAAATTTAAATTGGTGCAAGCTAATCAGAAGAAATGTATAACAATGTGCTTCACAGCATTTCTGTTGTACAATTGCACTGCACATGGAAGTGAAGACTTGGGTAACAAATGAGTGTCATGTGCTTATGCACCTGTGCCAGATTAGACTAAGAAAAGGGAATTATGACAATATTATTTAAAAGAAATTTAGTTATGGGCAGGGTGGATAGATCATATATTAGATTCATAAATATGACTGGCTAGAATAGACTTCACTCATCATCAAATCTATAACCCTTGTGATAGAAATATCACTCTATCATCTAAGGCAAAAGGGAGTTATCTATATGGAAATTTTATCTGATGCTTATAAAACTGCTTATCTAAATAAGTGATAACATATATGAGTATGACCTTGTATCTGTTAATGTTTTTGTTAATTTTAATTAGTTCTATGAGAGTTTCACATAACATGTTTTGATCATATTCACACACTTCTCCAATCTACTGCCTATTACTAACCAGTTTACCTTTGTCTCCTGTTTTTCCATCATATCAAGTCCAATTTGGGCTGCCCTTATACTCTTGATTGCATGGGCTTCTAATGAAGAATGGTCTGTGGAGAGCCTTATTGAGATGCCATGCTACCTGGCAGGAACTTGACATCTACCAAGTTCCTCTTCCAGCGTTTGAGTGGGAACTCCTGTGTTAGCGATAGTCTCCTCCACCTAGGGTGGAGTGCTCAGACCAAGGTGAGCAAGCCTATTGTTCTTCAAGGACCTGCAGTTTCCTGAGAAACACTAGGCACCTGAGGAACCACTGAATCAGTTCTACTGAGAAGCCTCTAGCCTTTTCCCCCGCCTATATTATGGGAGTTCTTCATTAAACTTTGAGACCTTGAATAGCAGGTGTTATCTTGGTCTCCATCTCTTTTTGCCACCTTCCCATACATCCCCAGCTTCCCTTCCAGGTAGCCCGTTCAATGTAACTGCTGGCAGTTACAGATTGGTGGCTGAATATGGGAAGGTCTCCTGCTGTGACCCTGCCTTAGCGAAGCTTCTCAGAAAATGGAAAAGATGGTATCCTGCATGGTGAGCAACTACAAAAGTTAAATTCTAGTGCTAGTCTAAAATTTCATCTTTTTAAGCTGTTGCTGTAGGTGCAGAAAGATACAGGCGAAGTGGGACAGCACTGACCCAGCACTGAACTTGCTTAGGGTTTGACAGTGGAAAATGTAATAGGAAGTTTATAGGCATTTGTCTGCAGCCTTCAAGAGCTGCTTCAGGCTAAAGGAGAAGTATTTGTAAAACAATGGTTAGAAGGTTTTTTTTAGACCAGAGGGGACACAGGGAGAATTTGAGAAATCTCAAGAAGGAAGCCTGCCAGAGAGGACTTTCTCAGAAAAGGGTCCTCTCAATCCTAAATTAGAACAACATAGAGACACTACTGATGAGCTAACATCCATTCCTCTGTTGAGGGACATGTGGGTTCTTTCTAACCTCTGGCTATTATAAGTAGGGCAGCTATGAACATAGTAGAGCATGTACCCTTATTACATGCTGGGCAATCCTCTGGGTATATGCCCAGGAGTGGTAGAGCAGGGTCCTCTGATCCACTCAGATCTATTTGCAGATATGGCCACCAGTGGGGGTTGGAAGGCAAAGCACTGCAAAGGAGGACCATGTTTTCTGCCTCTGACTGCCCTGTGAAGCATACCTGGTTACATAAGGTTGGTGTTTAAAAGTGTTCCTTAGAGTAACAAATGATAAGGAAGCCTAAGCTCTCTCCTCCATATAAAGACATCATAAACTACTTCGGAGGACCAGGTCACTACTTGCCCTCCATGGTTAATGCCCACCATCCTTTGATGGATGACTGTCCACTTGGTTGTTATCTTCTCATCTTAAAACTAATAAAAAGGAAAGAGATGTAGAGAGCCTTATTGAGGTGCCATGCCACCTGGCAGGAACTTGACATTGAACAATGTGAAGGTCCTTCCCCAGCCTTTGAGTGGGAACTCCTATGTTAGCCACAATCCCCTCCACCTAGGGTGGAGTGCTCAGACCAGGGTGAAGCCTATTGTTCTTCAAGGACCTGCAGTTTCCTGAGAAACACTCACCACCTGAGGAGTAACTGAACCAGTTCTGCTGAGAAGCTTCCAGCCTTTTCCCCTGACTGTATTGCGAGTTCTCCATTAATTGTTGAGACCTTGAATAGCTGGTGTTATCTTGGTCTCTGTCTCTTTTTGCTGCCTTCCCATGCATTCCCAGCTTCCCTTCCAGGTAAACCATTTGATGTAACCGTGAGTCTCATCCTTAAAGTAAACTGAACCCGACTCTGCCTCTCCAGCATCTGTCAGTTTGCAATGATCCCTCAGTAGCAGGCATTACTTCATATTTGTCTCCTCTGTCTAGGCAGGGATTTTCGTGGACCTTTCGCTATATTGTTGCTATTCTTATTCTTTTTCCTCATTTTTTGGTCTGATATGGTTAATATATAAAATCAGCATATTTAAGTGGTAACATTACTAAGTATTTCACTTAAGCAGCCATAATTCTGTACGGATAGTTAAACAATTTGAGAATTTCAGAATCTTTTTAAAATTCAAAACAGATTGTAACAGAATTTAGATAAGACTTATACTCTCAAATAGGATGGACACTCAAGGCAAAAAAAATATTTTTTTTCTAGGAGTGGATGAGGAAAACTCTGGAATCAAATATAATGGTGATTCACACTGTGACCCCTTGAGCATAAGCAGTAGAAATAAATCTAGGAAATATACTAAGGCAGTATTTTCCAAAATAAATAAATGAATAAGATATATAACCATTTACTTATAAAATTGAGAGACGAAAATAAAATAATTACAAGTGAGAAATCATAAATTAAAACAAAATGCTATATCTGAACACAAATTAAATCCTTAGATGACATAGATACATTCCTGCACACAAAGATAGTGTAGGACCATATTGAAGAACTGGACTTGCTAAATGAACCAATAATTGTAGATGACATTGAAACATTAATTAAAGTTATTCCATCATAGAAAAATATATGGTCTATTTGAGTTCTGCAAAATAATTAGAATAAAAACTAATTTCAATTTTCTTCAAATAATTCTGAAATAAACCAATAATGAAACTTAACCCATTTCTCTGCCAAGGTAGCCATATCCTACTGAATCCACAGACACCATAAAAGCAGCAAAATAACATTATACTTAATGAAAATGTTTTCAAAATTAATAAACTAGATATGAAACTCAATATAATATTTCCTAGAAGATATACACATAATTCATAGCAATACATAACCCTTAAAATTCCATAGTACTTCCAATAATGGGTGCCTTGGACATGATGCCTTCAAGTACAGTAGACCTTTGGGAAATGTATTAGTTATCATTTCATGTGACAAAATCAGTGGCCAGTGTCACTTAAGAATGAGATTATCCTTACTTACAGCTTGAGAACACTATCCATCCTTGTGGTGAAAATGCAATTGGGAAAATGCTTTACCTGTGGGAGGGTGAGCATGATATGGCTGGACACACCATATCCACAGCCATAAAGTAAGGAGAGATGAATTATCATGTTCCAGGAATTTCCTTTTAGATATTTAGTCCAGACACAGAGACCCTGGAATAGTACAACATATATCTTGGGAAGTCCTCCCAACTTAGTTTAAAAAAAACCTCTTTGTAACATATTCACAGACATATTCAGAAGTTCATTTACTATGTCATTTCAGAGTATCTTAGGTTAACAAACAAGGTTGAACATAGTGGGGAACAAGCACAGCATTCTCAAAACATGCCAACCATTTATGAATTACTGCAATCAGGAACATACTCAATGGGAAAAAGCTAAACTGCTTCTTTTGGGACCTGAGACAAGGCCAGAATGCTTACTATTAGAGCTTTCCTAAGCATAACACTGGAATACCATGTTATCCCAAAAGAGAAACAAATTTATTATGATAATAAGAACAACATTCATTCAAACTAGAAAAGGAAAAAGTTGAATTGAGCAAATTTGCAATCAGATTTTAAGAAATTATTCTCTATTGTGTATAAGCAGGAAACAAAGACTATCACACTGTGTTAAATGAAATAACCCAGGTATAGTAAGATATATACTGCAGGCTTTTACTCATTTTGATCAGCAGCTTAAGGACTTGATTTCACAGACTGTGAATAGACTGATGTTCAGTTGATAAGACAGGGCAGAAGTACACAGAAAGCATTGAGATGATTAACTCACAAATACAGGCAGAGAGGAAGAATGAATCCCATTGGTATATTGTCTACATCAATATATAAGTCTAAATGACTATACTATTAAGGCCCTGAAAATTAGAAATAATTGATGAATCAAGATATATAATGTCCATCATACTGATCCAAAAATTATTCAATGAACACCTGAATTAAGTCCTATGGTACTCTCTCTATATATATAAATAATTTGTGACTACAAAATACACTAAAGACAGTTGATCTCAAGCTACAATCAGTTTTCCTGAATGCCTTAATCATCACAGCAAATGTCCTCACATGAGATTAGTTTAAAAAGTAGTTGGAATTATTGAAATTGTCATATTACATTCTCCAACATTCAGAGAGTAAGTGAACATCACAGCTGTTGTTTGTGGAATGCATTTGGATAAGGAATGTTCACTGGCAAAAATAATATTGATGTGTTGTCGAAACAGTTTTTTTTTCTGTAATGAAATTAAATATTTTAGACCTATGAGGTCTAACATGGGATCTACTGCTCTCATGCTAATTTATTACTTGTGCATCTTGCTATGCACTGAAATATATTGACAATTGCACGGTGGATTTTAAGATATCAAAACAAAATTAAGTACCTCAATCTTAATACTTTATTATAACACTTAAATTATATTTTAATCCACTAGGTTAAATGAAGTATATCATTATCACCATCATCATCATCATTTACATTATTGTTATTAGGATTTGGGTTTGCATGCATGCATGATTTATTTGTAGAGGTAGGAAAACAACATTTTGAAATTACTTATCCTTTTCCACCTTTTCACAGATTCAAGTGATTGGACTTAACTCACCAGGCTTGGCTAGCAAGCCCTTTATGCATGGAACCATCCCCATAAAACAATTTTTTAAGGGAATATTCTCTGGGGCTAGATATATGGTTCAGGGATTAAAGAAGATACAAGTATTAATCTTACAGAGGACTAGATTTTGCTTCCTGGCACCCACAAAGAATAAGTCACAACTCTCTGTAAGTCCAGCTCCATGGGAACCCATACTTTGGCAACAACAGTCGTCTGAGCTCATGTGTACCTTCATACAAATGCACACACTTATACCATACTAAAAATAAAATAAATATTCCCCAAACAGTAATACTCCTTTTACTTCCTCAAATTAATGGATAATGCTACACACATGTCATTTAGAGTCCATTCACTAATTAAATTAAATAATATGATTATTGTATCTCTATGACAAAATTTGAGTACTAATATACATGTGTGTATAGGTTGTATACATGAGTGTCTGTGTATCATACATGTTATACAATTAAGCAAAATATAAAAAGTTTAGCCAGGAGTAGTGTAGATCCCATGAAGCTGATCCTTAATTTTTTTCTTTGGATGAACCTTTTAGGTTATGATAATAACTACATGAACATCCTCAACACCTTATTGAATAATTCAAGATAAGTTTGCTATGTATTTGGCACTCTTGGTTACAAGTGAATCTTCATTTACATAATCACATTCTGCCCACTTGAGTATTCTCCACACAGTTGCACTTTTCTATAATGTGCTTGCTCACCATCTGTCCTTGATTTTGGTCAAGAGATGCTTCATATTTTCCAACACTTTGCATAGTAATTGTGCTTAGCCAAAAGTCATTTTTGTTAATACCCATCTTGCTGGTGCACTGTTGAAAACACACACTGGGCCTTTGCTGGCTGAAAGATGGTCTTTCTTTGGAAGCATTGCCTCCACAAATGAAAGTCATAATCCATAGCTATGAAATATGCTTGAGAATCAATGCACATACCCATTTACACATTCTAAATTATTATGGAGGGACTGTTCATAAATGGTTATTTATATGCATGCATGCACTGAAGGGTCTTGAGTTATCTATATTTTTATTCTGAACATAATTTTAAATTTAAAATTAAACATGAAAATAACTTTCTCATTGTACTTCAAATATTTTTCACTAGATAATTTACATTATGATTACATAATAAAATATTATTGTATTGAGAAATTATATAACTCTTCAGTAATTGTCACAAAGTGTATGAGATAAACTTACAGTCGAAAACAGATTTGTTGTCTCATGATATCAGAGGTTTCAACACATAGTTAGCCACTCATTTTCTTTGGGCCTTGTAGACATTTTGGTAGCAGAAGCATGTGGTTGGGGGTGCTATTATCTTTGATTGTTTGATTGAGAGACAGAGAATCCAGCAGGTTCAGCCACTCAAATAACACATCCCTAACTACTGAGTTGGTTGTGTGACCATGTGGGTCATCAATCACACACACTATTAACCTCAAATTCAGAGGACAAACAGAGGTCAAAAGATTGTTCTAAACTTCCCCTCAACATAATTGTTGTGTGAGATCCATTAATGTTATGATTATTTCTAGTCCTTCTTGATAAATCCTTAAGTATATGAGAGAGAGGGAGAGAGAGAGAGAGAGAGACAGAGAGAGAGAGAGAGAGAGAGAGAGAGAGAGAGAGAGAGAGAGAGAATAGTTAGGGTGAAGGATAGATTTGTAGATTGTGTCCAGCAGAAGTCCAATCCCATAATGAACCTCTGTCTTAAATTCCCATTATCTCTAAATACCCCATGTTATGATCATATCTTTGAACGTGTCCATGGATGAAGTCCGGTCCCTCATGATTCAATCAATTTGCATCCAACCCTAATACCTCTGAGCCATGCTGCAAAGCCTATGAGCAAAGCCTTCAACATCTTGGCAAACATTTTGATTCAATCTAACATCTCTATTCAAGAGTATCTGGAAGGCTTCTTTTTTTCCTTTTGGAATACTGAAAGAGAAAAGTAAGTAAAACTCTTTCATATAAAACAAATAAACAAACCCTACATTTTATCATGACTTTATTTTCTTAAAAGACATTCAAATTCCAGTAGTGTTAACTGTGTTTTCCATTAGGATAAGGATCTAGTTTGGTATTCAGAATGATTAAAATATCACCATTCTTGGTTCCTTCTTTTTGATATAACCATATATGTAGATAGGAACACTTTATTGAATCTAGCAGATTCAGCTACTCAAATAATACATCCCTAACTAATGAGTCAGTTCCTTTTGGTTGTGTGACCCGGTGAGTTACCAATCACACTATTAACTAACTTCTAATTCAGAAGTCAAACAGAGGTCAAATGATTTATCTAAACTTCCCCTCAATATAATTGTTGCGTGAGAGCCCTTGATGTTATGGTTGTTTCTAGTCCTTTTTGATACATCCTTAAGTATATTGAAACTTTCTACACTTGTTGGTGATATAGCACTCCAAGTTCAGCAAAACATATACATAATGCTTATCAAAGCAATTCAGGTTTACTTGCAATAGAGAAAAAAAAAACATAAAGATATAAGTGAAAGGACTATACAGGAAAAACTGATTTCACTACCTATACTGTAACTTCCACACTCTATGCTACCTCACACTGCTAAATCTGTATAAGCATTTATTTTTATTAATTGAGTAACTTAATTATAATGTTGAACCTCCTGTTATAAGAATGTATATTCAAGGAGATTAACTTAGCCCCTGGTAGAATGAGCTGTCACTAAACCATAGCAGTGGTTATTTTAATGTAAGATTAAATTATGATCAAAGAGGTAGTTATTCAAATAGATACGAAAATAGAATAATTTGCCATTCTCTTGGATTTTAATGTTTAATTTATTATAAGTTCCCGGATGCTCTTAGGGATTATTCCTATTTTAAATAATCTTCTGTAGTTCTCTGTTTCTCTATGGGCATTTTATCAGAAGGGAAAAGATTCGGGTGGAAAAGAACAAATATTAGCTAACATGCTGTGTTGCTACTTGGTTTGCAACATTAGCTTTCACCCACATCTTCCTAGTCAATATTCATTATAGGCAATGTTACATCTTGATGTTCAGAAATGTTTCAATAAAACTGAGAATATGTAAACAAATATTTATGTCTCGAACTGTAATGCATTTAGTCATCATGTTTTCTATTAAATTATGCATGCTTACTTCATTATTTAGAAATAATATAAGGATAATATAGACATGAATAACTCATATTTATATCATTATCTAGAGTACATTACTGCTAACATTTGATATATGTGTAGAATGTTTAATATTGTTGTTATATTAAATATAATTTCTTATTGAACATAGCCTAAATGTAGACTACAACTTGTTAGGACACAGTTATACAATTGAAGTAAAATTTACTGAAAACATACATCCACAGATTTCTATGTCTTAATAATATAAAATAAAAGACCAGTTTTTTTATGCACTGATCTTTTCTAATGAAACAGTTGATGGGCAAATAGTTACTGACATTGAATACATAGGAAAGATAGTTGTGAAGTTTAAAAGCTCAGTGCGGCAGTATAGGGCAATACCAGAACAGGGAGGTGGGAAGTGGTAGATGGGGAAACAGGGGAAAAAAGTACTGCATTATGGAATATATATATATATATATATATATATATATATATATATATATATATATATATGTGCCTACATGTGATAGACAAATATTATACCAATCTGAGTCTTAATGTATTATTTCTATCTTATTACTATTTAATTGTGGAAAAGTATTACAGTTTGTATCTTAATAACATCCCATCCTCACCTAAGGTCATGTTGTGAGGGCTTTATCATCAATGAAATTCCATTCTTTCTCTAAAAATGCTGTTAGAGCATATCAGTATTTTAATCACACAGGTCTTTTAAGTACATATTATGTCTTTTTGTTTGGAGTTCCTCTGGGATTCTTGTATTTGAGAACATATGTCTCTGTCTATATGAGTTACTTGTGCTTTTTCTTTGGCTCCTTTTCTTCTTTGGTTGTTGTATCCTATTGTTTTTATTTTGTTCTTAATTTATCTTATTATATTTTATTATTTTTCTTCATATTCCTGTTTGACTTAGAACATGAGACAAAAAGGAAATAGATCTAATTGGGAGGGAAGGTTAGGAGGGAAGTGAGAACAAGGAAATGGGAAACTATAACCAAAATATATTGAAAAGAATATTTATTTTCAATAATTGAGAAATAGATACAATGCTACTGGGTAATCACTGGGTATGAGAGCCCAGTATTATCAGTAAATTGCTTCTTTAATAATACACAATGAAATAGATTATAGGGAGTGAGCAGAAACTTTTGGAAGAAGAGTTTCACTGGAAGAAGTAGGTCATGAGAAAAGTATTGTGCTAGAGTATATTTTATCTCCAACCATGAGCCAAAATAAATTGTTCCTCAAGAAGGTTGATTCTCAAGGATAGTTTTTCATATACTCAGAAATCTGACTAATGCACCACACAGGAGTAAAAATGTGTGTGCAGGGGCACTATTGGTATAAGAATAAAGTTGTTATTGTAATCTTAGTGTTCCAGGGTGGTGAAAGGTACACTATATCTGATCTTTGGATCCTCAGAATCTTTGCCTTCTGACTCAGCTGTAGCCTACCCTTTGCTGTGCTAAGTTTCATATGAAGAAGCTGTGCACTACTTCTGAATGCTGTTTTTACAATTGTCAACATGACAAAAAACTAGGATCCCATGGGAAAGTCTCAACAAATAAAGCATTGTCTTGATTAGTTTGGCCTCTGGCATGTCTGTGGTGTGTTTTCTCAGTTAAGTTAATTGATGTAGAAAGAACCAATTTACTTTGGCAGCAAGATTTCCTCAGTTTGGGTCTTGGAACAAGTGAGAGTAGGGAAAATGAACAGAGTAACAAGTGTGCAAACATTTATTTCTCTCTGCTTTTGACTGTAAATGTCATATTCTGTCTGATGTTTTGTTTTCTATTTTATGGTAGATTATAAACTGGAATTGTGAACTAAAATAAATTTACCTTCTTTTAAGTTTTTCTCTGACAGGAAATGCTATTGTATCAACAGAAATCTTTTTTAAAAAAAATCCCTTTTCTTTATTATTAAGGACAATGCTCTCTTTAGAGCAGACAGAAAAAGTCTATGTTCTTCAGTGACACAATAGCCAAGCAAGTCTAGTATCTGGCTAAGATTCCATAGGAGATGACTGTCTTCTTCCAGTTACTAGTGTTAGATGTGTTAGATGGATTGTATGACTAGAACTTTAGAAATGGCACAAACATTTGTCTCATGAACAACAGCTGTATTAGATTTTTGTAATTCTATATTATAGTAGCCAGGTTGCATCTCAATATTTATATTTTTTATGTTACCCATTCCAATTACATACATTGAATGCTGTTTTTCAGGTAGTTGTGTGTTTGGGACTGCATCAGGAAAGTCTCTCACTGCATGCCACTATTATATAGCACAAGTGTACTTTCTGATAGTGTAATACAATTGCTAAAATCTTAAATCAGACTTATGCTGTCTTTCTCTCTTGAGTTTGATTATGCTTTCAACATGGCAAGAATTGTTCAAATTTATGAAATGTACCTAGCTACAGAAAATAGTCTAATGGGCTTATAGAATCTAAAGAAAGGACCTTGAATATTATTTTTATAAAAATATTGTGAAGTAATTTGACTATTATACAGAGAATAAATAGCATTACAAAACTGACTTTATCTTGAAAATTTGTTCTATGTTTCATATACTTTATTTATCAAAAGGAAGAAGATTGCTTTCTTTAGTTCTAACTCTTGTAGAGTAATCATACTGTAGTTTCTAAGTATGGACCCAACTTGAACATAAATATTCTTTTTGGAAGCATCACATACTAAATAGTTTCTTCCTTTGCACAGATACACAGAAGAAATCCTTTTGTGATAAGATGTGATAAATTACGTAGCAGATCTCTGCAAAGGATAAATCAGCCAAGAGTGTGAAAATGGCTTTTTACTTGAAAACAAGAAATGAAATGGTTTTCAGACAACACAGCACAGTGGATTTGAAAACAGAGGTGAAGCTTTTGAAACATTACTTATTTGCTGCAGGAACTGCAAATCTCAGGAGAACAATCTTGAGGCTAACAATCCAGGAACAAAGAGGCTTAAAGTTTACATCTTGGTTTCAGACATTAAATCCCAGGATAATCTACATTGTCTTTTAGTCACTCAGATAAACACTCTTTTATTTACATAGATGCTATTTGATAGTATTCAAACACTTCAAATCTTAATGCTCTTGATAATACTGACAACATAATTTTCAGTTATCTCTGAGGACTACCTTTTATAACAGACATTGGAGTGCTCTGCATTTTAACAATGAGATCACATTGCCTGCTTCTATAATGATTATGTCTACATACACACCATCTTTATGTGCATATCTTGTTTTTTAAAGAATTTACAATTATTCTTAATGTTTCAGGATATTAGCATACTTACAAGAATATGTACATCTACTGAGCTTCAAAATGGATATGCCAATCAAAACAGAACCTGCAGTATAAGACTAGTAGTAAAGAAGAGCTTATAATAAATAGGTGTTAGCTGCTTCATTGGTTTGTATATATGCATATATGTTATACTATTATATGGCATATATATGCATATATATGGTATACTATTATAAAATATGCTTTCCTTTATTGGGTATTTGAACATATAATGTATGTATTGTCAGGATTGTGAATTTTTACAGATGCAATAGCCTTGCATTTTGATTAAAATACATAGAATTTCAGACCTCATATTATTTCTCTTATAATGTATTTACAAATACTATATTATGAAAATGTAAATGATTTTGCTGTTATAAAGTTGCTATCAGTTAGCCATATGGCAGGAAGATAACCTTGGTTTATTGGTATGGAGTAAATTATAACATACCAGACATCAAGGTGATATTTCTCTACTCCCTTACAGAATAAAGACAGATTTGAAAGAAAGTTTCAAGACCTTTAATAACTTCTGCATGTTTGCTTGAAGATGAAATAGGGCATTTGTCTAGGATATCGAGATTCAATGTGGTCAATACTCAACGTACTTCAGAAACCAATTCCAACACAAATGATAAATGCGACTAGGACAAAATTTCAACTTTGGTTTAATGGCATTTTTAAAAAAAGAGTCGATCATGTGGTTGTTGGCTTCTGTTCAACAGAATAGTGAGTAATGCAGGGATGCTTTTCAGGTACCACATTTTGAGATCATCAGTTTCAGCCACAGGACACAAGTAGGACATTGCCTCATAGTATTTCATTCAGTTACACTGTGAAGCATGCTTTCTTCCATTCTTTCGTTCTTTCTTTCTGTACTTATTTTTATTGTAATGGTTGTTGCTCTCATTAATTGCCTCCTGGAATTGTAATTGCATTGATTTCCTTTCTTTCTGGTTCTTTCATGGTTGAGGAATAAATGAAGAGTAAAGTACCATGTTATGATGAAATGAAAACGAAGGCACAAGAGTCTCATTATCAGGATCCCGCAATCCTTATTTCAATTTATAAACTGACTCAAGTCATGTGATCTTTCTTTTCTACTGTTACATCTTTATAAATAATTTTCACTCTAATTTCATACCAGTGTTAAACACTATAGTTATATGATGTGTCGAACCTCTTATACATACTTAGCTATTTTCACCTATCTTTTAAAATAGAGAAGAGTCTTGGGAATTAATTACATTTCTATATTAAAGATAACTTGAGAAAATACAATAAATGGTCAATGAATAATACAAACACATAAAAGTAAATTCTGGAATGTGAATCATGAAGCAAGGACTATTGACTTCCTTAAAAATCTACCAAGAGCTCTTAGACCTTGATTTAAGAATCTGAATATAGATTCTGGAGTAGTAAAATATTACTGTTGTCCATTTACATATAAAACTTGCTAGTCAGTGCTTAAGTGTTTGGCAACACTGGAAGAGGGCATATAGGTGTAATAATATTGGGAAGCATATCAGATGCTGGTATGGATGCTGACCTGTAAGCAGACTAACAAGTGTAGCAAGGAAAGTATTAGTATGAATGCTAAAACTATATTTTTCTTTATTGAGTATTTTGTATCTTTGTACTTTATATGGATTACAAAATATAACCATTATTGAATGATTTTAAAGTTTATATTTATTTATTTTATGAAGATGGATAACTACTAGCAGCAATATTCAAAAACTTCGCTAAAGAAATACACGTTCAAAATGGTACAACTATGATTTAGCTATGGTGTCCCAACATTTTTTATTAGATTATTTTCTTCATTTATATTTCAAATGTTATCCCATTTCCTGATCCCCATCCTTGAAAAGACCCTATGCCATGCCAGCCCACTCCCGGTTCCCTCTCCTGGCATTCCCCTAGACTGGGGCATCTAGCCTTCTCATAGCCAAAGGCCTCTCCTTTCTTTGATGTCCAACAAGCCCATCCTCTGCTATCTATGCAGCTGAAGCCATGGGTCCCTCTATGTGTACTCTTTGGTTGGTGGTTTAGTCTCTGGGAGCTCTGGAGGTACTGGGTGGTTCATATTGTTGTTCCTGTATGGGACTGCAAGCTCCTTAAACTCCACAGTTCCTTCACTTAAATGTTCAGAACCGTGTAACGGGCATGCAGCACTCTACATGGGTTTTAAAATGACATAAAGTTAGTAGATTCAAGTTTCTTTTTCTTTTTTTACTGTTTCACCCATTTTTATTGTTATGCAGAAATTTCTTCCAAATTGAAACATTTACTTAATAAATAAATAAACATTAAAAGGCTCAGCAAATACTCAAAGCTCACAAGTCACATGAGGTCCTTGGGGTTTACAAGACTTATAAAATCACTTATAAAATTGTATAGTAACAATTGTTTGCAACAAGAATCAGCTGCCTATAAGTTATACAGGGAATTTCAGGATTACAGTTTTGGTGAGACATAATCTGTGCTGGAGCAGTTCTCAAATTCATCTGGAATAACAAAAAACCCAGGATAGCTAAAACTATTCTCAACAACAAAAGAAATTCTGGGGGAATCAGTATTGCTGATCTCAAGCAATACTACAGAGCAATAGTGTTAAAAACTGCATGGTATTGGTACAGTGACAGTCAGGCAGATCAATGGAACAGGATTGAAGATCCAGAAATGAGCCCACACACCTATGGCTACTTGATCCTTGAAAAAGGAGCTGAAAACATCCAGTGGAAAAACGATAGCCGTTTCAACAAATGGTGCTGGTTCAACTGGAGGTCAGCATGCAGAAGAATGTGAATTGATCCATCCTTATCTCCTTGTACTAAGCTCAACTCCAAATGGATCAAGGATCTCCACATAAAGCCAGACACTCTGAAGCTAATAGAAAAGAAACTGGGGAAGACCCTTGAGGACATTGATGCAGGGGGAAAGTTCCTGAACAGAACACCAATAGCGTATGCTCTAAGATCAAGAATTGACAAATGGGACCTCATTAAATTACAAAGTTTCTGTAAGGCAAAGGACACCATCAACAGGACAAATTGGCAACCAATAAATTGGGAAAAGATCTTCACCAACCCTACATCAGATAGAGGGCTAATATCCAATATATACAAAGAACTCAAGAAGTTAGACCCCTAGATCCAAGTTTCTAATCACTGTATCTATGATGATTTACATAAGGTATCACATAGACTTCTTTCAAACATAAACACATAGTTTTTTTCTGAATTATAATATTTATATCATTATTCCTGTTCAAATAACTATCAATTATACATACTTAATGTTACAAGCTAGAACTGCTTAAGGCCTTAAGGAAATAATTTTGTACTCTATCTCTCAGAAAACTAAGTTCCAGTCCATCACCCTGTGTATTGCTTCATCTTTTAACATTACATTTATAAATTATCTAGTTTTCTATAACAGATATCTTAAGTACAAGTACACATGCAAGTTCAACACATGAGATGCCTTGTAAATGTACTGTATACTATGACATAAGGGTTATTATAACTAAAGCACTGCAGTGGCTTCTACATCCAAATGCATTAAAGACATACTTTAAAAGATGAGACTGTGGGTAAAGGTACTTGGTCTGCAAGCTTAGTGACCTTAGGTCCAACCTCACCATCTATGAATATATTTAAAGAGAAACTGACTATAGAAGTTGTCTTCTGGTCTCTATACGTGCATTGTGACACTCTGAAACCCCATACACTATTTTATTCACACACTTACACACACACACACACACACACACACACACACACACACAAACATACACACAGTAATATAAATTAAAACCATAAACTTATAATTTTTTGTCAATCCAAATTATCAGCTAACTTGTTTTGTTTCCATAATTTTATGTACTAGAAATTAGATGTTTAGGATTTTTGAGTTAATGGATTTTTTTTTAATTCGGTATATTTTTTATTTACATTTCAAATGATTTCCCCTTTCATAGCCCCCACACTCCCAAAAAGTCCCGTAATCCCCCTTCTCTCCCTCTGTCCTCCCACCCACCCCTTCCCACTTCCCCGTTCTGGTTTTGCTGAATACTGCTTCATTGAGTCTTTCCAGAACAAGGTGCCACTCTTCCTTTCTTCTTGTACCTCATTTGATGTGTAGATTATGTTTTGGGTAATCCAGGTTTCTAGGTTAATATCCACTTATTAGTGAGTGCATACCATGATTCATCTTTTGAGTCTGGGTTACCTCACTTAGTATGATTTTCTCTAGGTCCATCCATTTGCCTAAGAATTTCATGAATTCATTGTTTCTAATGGCTGTATAGTACTCCATTGTGTAGATATACCACATTTTTTGCATCCACTCTTCTGTTGAGGGATACCTGCGTTCTTTCCAGCTTCTGGCAATTATAAATAGGGCTGCTATGAACATAGTAGAGCATGTATCCTTATTACATGGTGGGGAATCCTCTGGGTATATGCCCAGGAGTGGTATAGCAGGATCTTCTGGAAGTGAGGTGTCCAGTTTTCGGGGGAACCGCCAGACTGATTTCCAGAGTGGTTGTACCAATTTGCAACCCCACCAGCAGTGGAGGAGTGTTCCTCTTTCTCCGCACCCTCTCCAACACCTGCTATCTCCGGAATTTTTAATCTTAGCCATTCTGACTGGAAAGAACAGGAATTCAAGGCCCATACCTAAACATAGCAAAAGCAATATACAGCAAACTGGTAGCCAACATCAAACTAAATGGAGAGAAAATTGAAGCAATCCCACTAAAATCAGGGACTAGACAGGGCTGCCCCCTTTCTCCTTATCTTATCAATATTGTACTTGAGGTACTAGCTCGGACAATTCGACAACATAAGGAGGTAAAGGGGATACAAATTGGAAAGGAAGAAGTCAAACTATCATTATTTGCAGAAGTCAAACTATCATTATTTACAGAGTTAATGGATCTTTAAAAGATCCATTTAATTTCAGATTTGGTGCAGTATGACCTAAGCTGTCAACATGTCTGTTAGGATTCATATCTAGCCTCACATAACTCTAAGAAACAGGATACATAATGAAATAAAAGAAGACATTATAGATTTGAGCTCACAGGTATAGAGGCACTGGCCTCTAATAAGTCACCCTCACTGCACTGGGCCTGTGGAGAGAAGGGACATTGCAGCAGAAGTCTGAGAACTATTTTTTTTTTCTTTTTTTTTCCTTTTTAATTTATTGATATATTTATTTACATTTCAAATGATTTCCCCTTTTCTGGACCCCCAGTCCCCAAAAGTCCCATCAGTCACCTTCCCTCCCCCTGTTTTCCCACCCAACCCTTCCCACTTCCCTGTTCTGATTTTGTTCTATAATGCTTCACTGAGTCTTTCCAGAACAAGGAGCCACTCCTCAGTTCTTCTTGTACCTCATTTGATGTGTGGATTATGTTTTGGGTATTCCAGTTTTCTAGGTTAAAATCCACTTATTAGTGAGTGCATACCATGATTCATCTTTTGAGTCTGGGTTAACTCACTTAGTATGATGTTCTCCAGCTCCATCCATTTGCCTAAGAATTTCATGAATTCATTGTTTCTAATGGCTGAATAGTACTCCATTGTGTAGATATACCACATTTTTTGCATCCACTCTTCTGTTGAGGGATACCTGGGTTTTTTCCAACTTCTGGCAATTATAAATAGGGCTGCTATGAACATAGTAGAACATGTATCCTTATTACATGCTGGGGAATCTTTTGGGTATATGCCCAGCAGTGGTATAGCAGGATCTTCTGGAAGTGAGGTGCCCAGTTTTCGGAGGAACCGCCAGACTGATTTCCAGAGTGGTTGTACCAATTTGCAACCCCACCAACAGTGAAGAACTGTTCCTCTCTCTCCACATCCTCGCCAACACCTGCTGTCTCCTGAATTTTTAATCTTAGCCATTCTGACTGGTGTAAGGTGAAATCTCAGGGTTGTTTTGATTTGCATTTCCCTAATGACTAATGAAGTTGAGCATTTTTTAAGATGCTTCTCCGCCATCCGAAGTTCTTCAGGTGAGAATTCTTTGTTTAACTCTGTACACCATTTTTTAATAGGGTTGTTTGGTTTTCTGGAGTCTAACTTCTTGAGTTCTTTATATATATTGGATATTAGCCCTCTATCTGATGTAGGATTGGTGAAGATCTTTTCCCAATTTGTTGGTTGCCAATCTGTCCTTTTGATGGTGTTCTTTGCCTTACAGAAACTTTATAATTTTATGAGGTCCCATTTGTCAATTCTTTATCTTAAAGCATATGCTATTAGTGTTCTGTTCAGAAACTTTCTCCCTGTACCGATGTCCTCAAGGGTCTTCCCCAGTGTCTTTTCTATTAGCTTCAGAGTATCTGGCTTTATGTGGAGGTCCTTGATCCATTTGGATTTGAGCTTAGTACAAGGAGACAAGGATGGATCTATTCCCATTCTTCTGCATGCTGACCTCCAGTTGAACCAGCACCATTTGTTGAAAAGGCTATATTTTTTCCATTGGATGTTTTCAGCCCCTTTGTCGAGGATCAAGTGGCCATAGGTGTGTGGGTTCATTTCTGGATCTTCAATCCTGTTCCATTGATCTGCCTGCCTGTCACTGTACCAATACCATGCAGTTTTTAACACTATTGCTCTGTAGTATTGCTTGAGGTCAGGGATACTGATTCCCCCAGAATTTCTTTTGTTGCTGAGAATAGTTTTAGCTAGCCTGGGTTTTTTTGTTGTTCCCAATGAATTTGATAATTGCTCTTTCTAACTGTGAAGAATTGAGTTGGGATTTTGATGGGTATTGCATTGAATCTGTATATTGCTTTTGGCAAAATGGCCATTTTAACTATATTGATCCTGCCAATCCATGAGCATGGGAGGTTTTCCCATTTTTTGAGGTCTTCTTCCATTTCCTTCTTCAGAGTCATGAAGTTCTTGTCATACAGATCTTTCACATGTTTGGTAAGAGTCACCCCAAGATACTTTATGCTGTTTGTGGCTATTGTGAAGGGCGTCATTTCCCTAATTTCTTTCTCAGCCTGCTTATCCTTTGAGTATAGGAAGGCCACTGATTTGCTTGAGTTGATTTTATAACCTGCTACTTTGCTGAAGTTGTTTATCAGCTCTAGGAGTTCTCTAGTGGAGTTTTTTGGGTCACTTAGGTAGACTATCATGTCATCTGCAAATAATGATAGTTTGACTTCTTCCTTTCCAATTTGTATCCCTTTGACCTCCTTATGTTGTGGAATTGCCCGAGCTAGTACCTCAAGTACAATATTGAAAAGATAAGGAGAAAGGGGGCAGCCTTGTCTGGTCCCTGATTTTAGAGGGATTGCTTCAAGTTTCTCTCCATTTAGTTTGATGCTGGCTACCGGTTTGCTGTATATTGCTTTAAAGATGTTTAGGTATGGGCCTTGAATTCCTGTTCTTTCCAAGACTTTAAGCATGAAAGGATGCTGAATTTTGTCAAATGCTTTTTCAGCATCCAATGAAATGACCATGTGTTTTTTTTTCTTTGAGTTTTTTTATGTAGTGGAATGCATTGATGGATTTCTGTATATTGAACCAACCCTCCAACCCTGGGATAAAGCCTACTTGATCATGGTGGATGATCGTTTTGATGTGTTCTTGCATTCGGTTAGCAAGAATTTTATTGAGTATTTTTGCATCGATGTTCATAAGGGAGATTGGTCTGAAGTTTTCTTTCTTTGTTGGATCTTTGTATGGTTTTGGTATCAGCATAATTTATGGCTTTGTAGAAGGAATTGGGTAGGGTTCCTTCTGTTTCTATTTTGTGGAATAGTTTGAAGAGTATTGGTGTTAGGTCTTCTTTGAAGGTCTGGTAGAATTCTGCACTGAAACCATCTAGTCCTGTGCTTTTTTTGGTTGGAAGACCTTCTATGACCCCTTCTATTTCTTTAGGGTTTATGGGACTGTTTAGATGATCTATTTGGTCCTGATTTAATTTTGCTATTTGGTATCTGTCTAGGAAATTGTCCATTTCCTCCAGATTCTCCAGTTGTGTTGAGTATAGGCTTTTGTAGTAGGATCTGATGATTTTTTGGATTTCCTCAGTTTCTGTTGTAATATCTCCCTTTTCATTTCTAATTTTGTTGATTTTTATACTTTCTCTGTGCCCTTTGGTCAGTCTGGCTAAGGGTTTATGTATCTTGTTGATTTTCTCAAAGAACCAGCTCCTGGACTCGTTGATTCTTTGTATGGTTCTCTTTGTTTCCACATGATTGATTTCGGCCCTGAGTTTGATTGTTTCGTGCCTTCTACTCCTCCTGGGTGAAATAGCTTCTTTTTGTTCCAGGGCTTTCAGTTGTATCACTAAGCTGCTAGTATATGCTCTCTCCATTTTCTTTTTGGAGGCACTCAGGGCTATGAGTTTTCCTCTTAGCACTGCTTTCATTATGTCCCAAAGATTTGGGTATGTTGTGCCTTCATTTTCATTAAATTCTAAAAAGTCTCTGATTTCTTTCTTTATTTCTTCTTTGGCCAAGGTGTCATTGAGTAGAGTATTGTTCAGCCTCCATGTGTATGCTGAGAACTATTAAAAGTGCCAGCTCAGTGGTAAATGTCTTATTTGTCAAACTACAGAGAGAAGAACCTTAGGATGAAAGATTTGTTTGGGTCATAGTTTTCAGAGGGTTTCAGTCTGTTCATAGGGAAAGTAATGACCACTGGAATGGCTTGGTTTTATTAGTAGTGCTGTGGGATGGCTGATGGTCATTTAATGATGGCCAAACAAAAACAGAGTACCTTGGGTATTCTAAGCTTCTAGGCTAATATCCACTTTTCAGTGAGTGTATACCATCAGTATTCTTTTGAGACTGGATTACCTCACTTAGGATGATGTTCTCCTGCTCCAAGACACTATTCACATATCAAATGATGCCCAAGAAGAAGGAAGGAGTGGCCCCTGGTCCTGGAAAGGCTCAATGCAGCAGTGTAAGAGAATACCAGGACAGGGAAGTGGGAAGGGGTAGAATGGGGAACAGGGAGAGGGAAGAGAGCTTATGGGACTTTCGGGGAGGGGGGTCCAGGAAAGGGGAAATCATTTGAAATGTAAATAAAGAATATATAATAATAATAATAATAATAATAATAATAATAATAATAATAATAATTAGAGTACCATACCCTGCAGTCAGGTACAGGTTTCACTGATTCATTTCCCAATGTCCAAATAAGCTAACCTTATCCTATCCTCAAGGTTTCTCAACTAACAAACACCATTAGTTAAAGACCACATGTTTAACATATGAACTTAGGAAGCCATGTCTCCTTTGAGAGTCTCTACGTAGTAGCCAAAAGAAAGTGATGAAGTGTTGAAGAGACACACCGAAGATCCTTAGATGAAGAGGCTTATGGAAGAGTGGGAGGAAACATTTAGATCCAGAAGAAGATAGGGACTCCACAGGAAGAACAACAGAAACAGAGTCACCTTGGACACTTAGTCTTCATGTGAGTCCTCCAACAACTGGAGCAAGGTCTGTCCCTGAATTGCTGTCTGTGAATCCTGTTCCCTTAACTGGGATGCATTGGCTGGCCTTGGGGGGAGTGGATGTGCCAGGGGAAGGTCATACTCATTTGGCCTCTGTCTTCTCAGAGGAGAAGAGGAGAAAGGAATAAGAGGAGGAGCTCTGGGAGAGGGAACTTGAGGAGATGTATGGTAGATGCTGGAATGTAAAGCGAATAAATAAATTAATGAAAAAAAAAAAGCCAAAGAGATGAAAAAAAGGAGGGGCTCAAGATCTACTGACTGTTTCTAAGGCATTCATTCTGTGATATGAGGACCTCTTACAAATTATGAGTTGGTACCATAAACTAAGGAAAGGAACACAGTGAGAAATAAGGTTTTAATTCATGGGGCACCAAGGAACATTCAGGGTTCATTCCTTGGTACCTGATTGCTCATCCTCTGAGCTGGAAATAGGGTAAATTTGATTTGTAAATTTTGAAATAATATTTTAACTAGGCCAAATGGAAAATTTTTCTTCCGGGAAGTTATAACTGAAGATATCAATTGTAATGTTCACAGAAACAAAACAAAACAAAACAAAACAAAACACAAAGGTAGAAACAATCTGAACATGAGAAGACAATAAAAATGTCACCTTATGCATTCTCCTTTTGCAATCTCTGGACTGCCCATCAAGATCACAATTAGGGAGAAAATAGTGGGTGCATGCATACATTAGACACAGATTTAGGGTAAGAAAGAAAGCAAATATTACACCCTTCTCCTTTCAAATCTCCTTTCTTTTCACCATACAGTTGTGAATGCTGAAATTCTTTATGGTTTTAATCTAGCCACTATATCTGAAGAAGAGCAAACATTGGACACTGCTACATCTTCTATTTCTTCAGATGCACTAAAAGCAAATAGTCGACACTCGAATATATAAATTAGAAGTTCTTTTGAAAGTACTTTATGTCTTTACAGACAAATGCACTAACAATCTCCATGAGGTATCTATGACTTGATTATCTTTTTTTATTCACTCACACAAACTAAAATCATTATGCACAGGAAAAATGGAAATGTGATATGTATCTAATTTTAACATGGCCATATCTCCAAATCTATAGCAATGTCCCCAGGTTACTTGAAGATTACAGATCTTCATTGTTAAGCAGTTGTATTATTCTCAAAATAAAGGGAAGCTAATAAAAATTCCATTAAAGAGGAGATGATTTGCATCTGAACTAGGAAACTCCATTCCACAAGGATAAGGGTTGCTGTTCTGAGAGCAAAAGCAAGTGTAACAAACTTGCCTTACTGCCTGTTATTGATTATATTTATACCCCTAGGAAATCAAGGGGAAAACTTCAGATACTTTATTTTCTTCATCTTTGAGCAGACTGAATCATCACTTCTGTTTATGATAGTGGTAACTCCCAATGCTACTATTTCCTTTTGGATCCAAATTCTCAGTGGTTAAATGTCTTTTTCTTTAGAGTTGTCTTAGCAGTGTTATACCATGTCAACACAAAGTTAATTTCTGCTTTGACAGCAAAATTGAGAATGAGTAGAACTCTATGACAGAAAGCAAGAATGTATAGATACATACATATTCAGTGGTATTTAAATTAACTTTCAAAACAGAGTCACATGTGAACACACAAGAACAACAGCAAAGCTACATATAATGGATGGGATTACTTTGCATATGAATAAAATTAGACCTGAGGTTATGAATATTATGAATAGTATTGGACATTCAAATTCGGAGTACAAGAATAAGAAAATCCTGTCAAATCCAAAAACAATAAATCCAGAACAAATAAATTGCTATGTTACATATTCTTATGGAAATTATATTCGTATAAACCTTTGCATATTTTGATTTAATGAGTAATAGCTTCCATGCTATTTAATCGGAATAGGATTGTACATATTAGAGCAATGTTCATAAACTCAGTAATAATGTACCTTTCATAAATAGCTTGTGAAACACAATGTGAGATGATATTAATATATCTTTGTGATTTAAGAATCGATACAGTGATTTTTTTTTATTATATTTTGAACTCTCCACTCTTCCCCTTAAGTTCTCTCAGAACCACCCACACCTCCATTCTCTTCAGGCAGCATCATCTTTTGTTGTTGTTGTTGTTGTTCCTAAATTAACTCTTGAATCTAATTTGTATTGTACCACCTGAGTACTGAACAATCCACTGAAGCATAATTGAGCTATCAATAACTTCACCCTTAAAGAAGCCTGACTTCGACTTCTTTTCCTAGAGAAGCCATCAACTGTCTGTAGCTCCTCTGCAATGGGTGGGGGCTCATGAACCATCTTCCTACTCTACGCTAGAGTGGTGATGGACTTGATCTTATAAAGGTGTTATAGAGGCAAGCACAGCTACCCCTGACTCCAGGAGTACATAAGTCCTCTCAAATCCAGAAACATTTTCTCTCGTCTCCACTGACCTCCATCTCTGACTGTCCTCTACTTCTTCTTCAGTGAGCAGGAATGATGCTGAGTGTCACTGGATTCAGGAGCCACAAATCGAACTTCTGACATGATTTCTATTTATTTTTTTTTCATGTACTGAGTCTTCTTGACGCCAATAACTGATTTGAAATGAAGATTGCATATAGGAGTTTATAGACTTTTTGACTCAATCATGGCAGAGTTTGTTTCATTTATTTGTTTTCTTCTTTTTTCCAAACAATACTCAGACCTTTATATCAGAAATATGCCAATGTTTTCAAAATAAAATTTCAAAAGGTGTGAATGTCACACATTGATTTTTTTTCTGAAAATTCCAATAACAATTTAACAGGGAAAAAGGTTTAATGAAGGAACATAGTTTCAAATTCTCTATTGCTGAAGAAATATTTGCCTAAATTGACACATTAAACCAGACATTTTGAGTAGAGTTTAATTTTATAAAGCTCTCAGTGGGTCTTCACTACTTCCTCACATCTTGTGAAAAGACATTAATGATGATGTTAAGATTCTCATTATGAAGATGTTTGTGTAGAAAGTGCACTTAAAGATTTACATAAGATAGATGCATATTTAATACATATTTGGAGAAAAACTGCCTCACTTTTTCTTCTTGACTTTGTTTTCACTGGAATTACATAAAAAGACCATGTACACAGGATCTATGCAGGCTGTTTGGCATCCCCCTTTGGGCAAGGTAAATTCCAGAAACTAAATTTGGCCCTGAAGTCCATGCTGCCTGTCGTAAACATCTTTTTCTCTAGATTCTGGATTATCTGATTTCTGCCATGTCTGCAATATTAATGCAACACATCATTTCTACTTTACAATAAGCACGTGAAAACAATGTTTTGGCTTCTTTCCGTGTTTTAAGGGACTGCATATAATGTGTCTTGGGTATTCTTAAAGTCATAATGTAGCTAACACTGGTAAGAACTTCTGATCCTCCACTAATCATATACCATGTACTCAAATTACATTTGTTTCAATGCCTGGTAATAAGAACAATTCACTTCTTTGTCAGCTAGTAACATCCTAGGCAGTAACAACAGGGAGCTTAGTTGAGAAGTTTGAGATTTGATTACAGACATGATATTAGAGAAAAAACTTTGTCTGTGTGATTTCAGAGTTGAGAATTATCACATACTGCAGGATATACCCACAGCTGGGGATTCAGGAGACTGGGAATGGAAGTCTAATCTGAGTTGGAGGCATTAGAAATAGCCCAGTTGGATTAAATTCAATGTGAAATATAGAGTCTCAGAACCTAGAATCCATTCTTCAGTTATTGTCTGATGCTAATAATGTAATTGATGCTAATAACCTTGTGAGAAATAATTTTGGGTGGGACATGTTTTATGATCTTATCATATTTTCAATAATTGGAAAGCAACTATGTAATTAAATACCGGACAGCCAGTTTATAGATACTAACTAGCATTAACTATAATAGCACTAACTGTAGATCAACTAGCATTTTACACAAAAACATCAACATTGATACTTGTAGAATGCTCTTTCCCCAAATAACTGGGCATTCCATGCTCCCCATAAAACAAAACAAAGCCTGCTACATTTCTCTTTATTCTGTTGCCCATTGATCATGAACATACCCTAGCCTCTTTTATCTCCACAGAAACTATACTCCAAATATCCGTAAACTCTGACCTCCCTGAAGGGCCAGAATGATCCTTAAATGCATTCTTTATTTATCCTTTAATGCATTTTATACCATTTTCAGAAGCTCACTTAAGCCCACTTCCCGGTCTATGTTCTGACTGAGATATAAACATATTCTCTTTCATAACAAGTCATTTATTTTTCTATTCCTTGCATTCTGTCAGCCTTAACATATTTTTGCTTTGTCTTTTACCAATCGTGTCTAGAAAACAACATACAAAAGTTATTTATGTAGTTATTTTCCTTTAGAATGAGTTGAATATTAGGATTATTTAGGTTTATCCTGTAAAAGTACTTGGGAACATTACTTGCCTAAGATTTGCATTTACATCATAGATTGATTAAGTACATTGTTCTCCCTGAGGTGGCCACAGAACAAAAAGGAATAAAATTTTTTTGTTTATTTATTTCCTAATCTTGAACTGGACTTTTAGGTTACTGTAATCAACAAACACTACCTGAAGTATTGGCTCTTCATAATGTCATACTTTTCTTCCAGTAGTGAGATAGTGTCTGACAAGAGCAACTTAAGGATGGAAAGTTGATTTCAGCTGACCAAAGAAATGCAGTCTCTCATAGCAGGGATCCTGTGGCAGGGAAAGCCTGTGTCACCAGCTCCTATTGCTTTCACCAGCAGGAAGTGGAAAGTGTTGACTATAAGTGATTCCTCTTTTTACTTTTTCTTTTCTAATTCAGACTAGGAGACCAATATCATAAGAGTGCTGCTTGAGGTTGTGGTGGTTCTTCTTAGGTCAATTAACCTAATCTAGAGAATCTTTCTAAGGTATTCTAAGAAACTGTCTTTTCTTTTTCTTTCTCTTTTTTCTTTGGGTTTTTTGTTTGTTTGTTTGTTTTGTTTTTCAGACACACCAGAAGAAAGCATCTGATATCATTACAGATGGTTGTGAACCACCATCTGTGTGATTCCTGGGGTTTGAACTCAGGACCTCTGGAAGAGCAGTCTGTGCTCATAACTACTGAGCCATCTCTCCAGTTCTCTCTAAGAAACTGTTTTAACCTAGACAAACCTTCAGATGTGTGCCTCTTGTTTGCTTCTAGATCATGTCAAGGTGAGACTTAATATTAAGTGTCATGGTGTGTGTGCTTCACTGGCTTAGGTGAAGAAAATTTCTAGCTGTGCTTCTAGAGTACTTATCTTTGATTTTAGACGCACTCTTTTTTATTTCTTTAGTTTGCCCTGCAGGTATTAGAAGGTCTTTCCTTTTATTATCACCTTTAGCAATGTATCTTAGGAAGCCATACACAGTCACAGACAGAGACACAGACACACACACACACACACACACACACACACACACAATTTTGCCTCCTCTACAAAAGAAATCATATTGCAATCTTCATCCCTTCTCAATAAGCTTGTGTGTAAAAAAGAGACTTTTCTTAGATAATTATGTTTTAGAAGGCAGTGCATTCTGAATAGTGACCTTGTAAAAAACAGCATTGTCTAATTAGTGATTATACTGTACAAAGAAACCTGTCTATGAACAAAGACATGGGGACTTAATAAACACTAAATACACCATTGCCTTTGCATTGAACTTTTCATACCCTTTGACTGTGAAAACGAATTTGGTGTATATGAACTCACCTGGTCTTTGACAGTTTGTTATGGGAACACAGAGTCTAGGACAGTGGCAATATACCTATATTACTTATGAAATTGTTTTACACTGCATAGAGAATGTCAACCACTTAAGAACAAGAAATGAAAGCACTCAAGGTTTGTGTGTACAATGGCTTTGGCTTGATCTAAGTTTGTAAAACCTAAAAATGCACAGAAATATTTTAAAATGTGTGTTCCTCTGGACATATTGCATGAATTATTTCATCAAGCATACACTAACCTAATGTATTTAGATTAAGGCTTTGAACAGGAAATCAAACATGGATTTTTTCTTCTTTATTTTTTAATATAAATTGATTTCCAATTTTCAATTTATTTCCACCTTTATGATATTTACAAGAGATCTAATAGTACGAAGCTTATAGAAAGAATTAAAACTAGTATAAGAAAAAAAATAGCAGATTGCATTCTGCAAGGACTCTAAGCTGCTCCTTGGTACTAAGTGAAGCACTTATCAAAATGTGTCCAGTCATCCAGGTCATAAGAACACTAGCTTATAATACATTCAACTTTAACCATCAACTCTTAAGTGGCACTTCTGTCCTTGAAAGGCTAATGTGTTCTGCTAAGTAACTCATTTTCTATTCTCAGGTATTCTGAGACAACGAATAAAAATCTACAAGCAGCATCATATTTCCTTCGGCTTAAAATGAATAGAAAGAACTGAAATTACTTGTACACATTCAACCTTCTTCCAAAATAGGCTGATATCCTTTTGGTGGGCATTGCTGTCCTGCCTCTCTCTCATCTTGTCAGATTCACCATAGCAAGTAAAAAAGTATGATTGCAGAATCTGAACCCTCATTCAAATTGTCAGCTCCTTTTCTTCTTCTTCTTCTTCTTCTTCTTCTTCTTCTTCTTCTTCTTCTTCTTCTTCTTCTTCTTCTTCTTCTTCTTCATCTTCATCTTCATCTTCTTCATCTTCTTCATCTTCCTCCTCCTCCTCCTCCTTTGTCTTTGTCTTCATCGTCTTCTTCATCTTCCTCCTCCTCTTCTTCTTCTTCTTCTTCTTCTTCTTCTTCTTCTTCTTCTTCTTCTTCTTCTTCTTCTTCTTCTTCTTCTTCTTCTTCTTCTTCTTCTTCTTCTTCTTCTTCTTTTCTTCTTCTTTTTCCAAGACAGGGTTTCTCTTTATAGGATATCCTGGAACTCACTCTGTAGACCAGGCTAGTCTCAAACTCAGAAATCTAGCTGCCTCTGCCTCCCAAGTGCTAGGATTAAAGGCATGTGCCACCATTGCCCTGTAAACTGTCAGCTCTGTAAGACATCAACATTCACCTCTCTTATCTCCAGTTCATTTGAAAGAGGCTCTTAGATGCCCGCCTAACACTTCTTCTTCATTGACTCATCTAGAGTCAATTTACTGAAATGTACTTCAGAATAAACATAATGAATCAAACTAAAAGAAAAAATACAAAAATATATCACAATGGAAATAATGGATTAATATTACATATATTTTATATAAATATCCTCATGCGTCCCACTGTTTTAGTCCCCTATCATTTGCTGGGATAAAATATCCTGAACAAAAGAAATAAAGAGAAAAGAATGTATTTGTTTTAAATTTCACCACCAAAAGGACATATTGGCAACTAACAAATTGGGAAAAGATCTTCATCAACCCTACATCCAACAGAAGGCTAATATCCAATATATACAAAGAACTCAAGAAGTTAGACCCCAGAAAACCAAATAAACCTATTAAAAATGGGGTACAGAGCTAAACAAAGAATTTTCACCTGAAGAACTTTGAATGGCTGAGAAGCATCTTAAAAAAAATGTTCAACATCAGTAGTCATTAGGGCAATGCAAATCAAAACAACCCTGGGATTTTACTTCACATCAGTCAGAATGGCTAAGATTAAAAACTCAGGAAACAGCAAGTGTTCTCGAGGATGTGGAGAAAGAGCTGCTGGAGAACCCCACTGCTGGTTGTAAATTGGTACAACCACTCTGGAAATCAGTCTGGCAGTTCCTCAGAAAACTGAGCATGTCACTTCTGGAGGACCCTGCTATACCTCTCCTGGGCATATACCCAGAGGATTCTCCAGCATGTAATAAGGATACATGCTCCACTATGTTTATAGCAGCCCTATTTATAATAGCCAGAAGCTGGAAAGAACACAGGTGTCCCTCAACAGAGGAATGGATAAAAAAAATGTGGTATATTTATACAACAGAGTACTACTATTCAGCCATTAGAAACAATGATTTCATGAAATTCTTAGACAAATGGATGGAGCTGAAGAACATCATACTAAGTGAGGTAACCCAGTCTCAGAAGATCAAGCATGGTATGCACTCACTGATAAGTGGATATTAGCCTAGAAACTTGGAATACCCAAGACATAATCCACATATCAAATGATGTCCAAGAAGAACAGAGGAGTGACCCCTGGTTCTGGAAAGGCTCGGTGCAGCAGTATAGGGCAATACCAGAACATGGAAGTGGGAAGGGGTGGATGGGGGAACAGGGGGAGGGAAGAGGGCTTATGGGACTTTCGGGGAGTGGGGAGCCAGGAAAGGAGAAATGATTTGAAATGTAAATAAAAAATATATAGAATAAAAAATAATAAAAAACAAACAAAAAAAACCCCAAAAAACAAAAAAACAAATTTCATGGGTATAAAGCCTGGCAAGATTAGAGGAATTTACTACCCATGCTCCATGATCACTTCATACTTCCACATAACTTTCTCTTGTCTTATAGTTCAGGACACCCCATGTATGGAATGTTACCACTCAAAATGCACAGGTTTTCCCTCATCAATTAACAATACAGACAAATCTACAAGGCACATCCATAGGTCAACTTATCTAAGAAAATTCTTCAAGTAAGGCTTTTCCCATAAGTGATTGTAGGTTATGGTAAACTGAGAGGTAAAAGCTAACTATCATACTCAGTATTGTACACTAAAAGACAAACAGACTTTTCTAAAGTGAAGAGGGTTAAAATATGTTAAAATGCATATTTCAGACTTGCTGAATACTGTGTAATTCTATTTTGATTTTGCTTAAAACAGCTGTTTGATGTTATTTCAAATAGGTGCATTCACAGAGGCAAATATGAGACAGCCATGTTTAAATAAAGAGAACTGAAGATGAGATTAAACTTAAAAAAGAGAAAAATCAAATACTGCCAGGAGAGAGTGGGTCTTCCAGGAATGCTGACAAGCCTGTAAGGACAGGAAAGACCACCGCTTCTGTTCAGAGGGACTTGACTGGATCCCTCAGGTCATAGGAATCAACGAGCAACCTAGGACAGGATCCTTCTGGTTTTTTTCTTTGCCCAGAGCTCATCCTGTGCTACAGTGCTCCAAATCCAAATACCTCCAGGAGAGAGCTGTTCTCATAGGAGTGCTGAATCACCTATGAGCAGTGTAAGACCACCATTTCTTCTCAAATTCCTGGCCCAAGAGGGGCACAGGAACCAGGGAACAGCTGAGAAATGATCCATCCAGTATTCCTCTGAACCCTGGAACTGACCCTGTGCCACATCTCTCCATATCAAAATTCCTCTCAGAGAGAACTGATCTCCCAGAAGTTCTGACACACATACTTGCAGGAGAAACAAGCCACAGTCAGAGGCAGAAAGACCAGCTAACACCAGAGATAACCAGATGGCAAGAGGCAAGGGCAAGAACATAAGCAACAGAAACCAAGGCTCCTTGGCATCGTCAGAACCCGATTCTCCCGCCACCACCTGGAGAGTTCAGGATACCACAACATACCAGAGAAGCAAGACTATGATTTAAAATCACATCTCATGATGATGATAGAGGACTTTAAGAAGGACATAAATAACCCCCTAAAAGAAATACAGGAGAATATAGGTAACTGGGTAGAAGGCCTTAAAGAGGAAACACAAAAATCTCTTTGTGTTTGCACAAGATTTGCAGTAAAGGACAACCAAAAAGGTGAAGGTATTGAACAAAACTTTACAGTATCGTTAATGGTATTAGAAACAATAAAGTAATCACAAAGGGAGACAACACTGGAGAGAGAAATCCTAGGAAAGAGATCAGGAGTCATAGAGGCAAGCATCACCAACAGAATACAATAGAAAGAAAAGAGAACATATCATAGAAAACAGTCAAAGAACACGCAAAATGCAAAAAGCTCCTAATCCAAAACATTCAGCAAATCTAGGGCACAATGAGAAGAGCAAATCTAAGGATAATAGGTATAGAAGTGAGTGAAGATTCCCAATTTAAAGAGCCAGTAAATATCTTTAACAAAATTATAGAAGAAAACTTCCCTAACCTAAAGAAAGTGATGCTTTCTTTAGAAAAGAAAGAGTATTCCACATTGATTGGACCAGAAACAAAATCCTCCTGTCACACAATAGTCAAAGCACCAAATGCACAAAATAAAGAAAGAATATTAAAAGCAGTAAGGGAAAAAGGTCAAGTAACATTTAAAGGCAGATCTATAAGAATTACACCAGACTTCTTATCACAGACTATGAAAGCTAAAAGATCCTAGACAGATATTATACAGACCCTAATAGAACAATAATGCCATCTCACACTACTATACCCAGCAAAACTCTCAATTATCAGAGATGGAAAAATCAAGATATTTCATAACAAAATCAAATTTACACGATATATTTCCACAAATACAGTCCTGCAAAGGACAATAGAAGGAAAACATCGACACAAGGAGGCAAGCTACACCCTAGAAAAAGCAAGAAAGTAATCTCATTCAACACACCCAAAAGAAGATAGCCACCCAAACATGAAAATAACCTCAAAAATAACAGGAAGGAACAAACACTATTCCTTAATATCTCTTACCATCAATGGACTCTATTCCCTAATAAAAAGACATAGAATAACAGACTGGATATGTAAACAGGACCCAACATTTTGCTGCATACTGGAAACATACCTCAGTGTCAAAGACAAACATTACCTCAGAGGAATGGGCTGGAAAACAATCTTCCAAGCAAATGGTCCCAACAAGCTGGAGTAGCCATTCCAATATTGAACAAAAGCAAAATTTAATCAAAAGTTATCCATAAGGATAAGGAAGGACACTTTACACTCTTCAAGAGAAAAATATGCCAAGAACTCTCAATTCTGAATATCTATGCTCCAAATGCAAGGACACCCACATTCATAAAAGAAACTCTACTAAAGCTCAAAGCACACATCGCACCTCACACAATAATAGTGGGAGACTTCAACACCCCACTCTCATCAATGGACAGATCATGGTAACAGAAACAAAACAGAGATACATTGAAAGTAGCAGAAGTTATGGACCTAACAGATATCTATAGAATTTTTCACCTTAAAACAAAAGGATAAACCTTTGCAATTGTACCTTTGGAGAAAGTAAAATGAGGTACCTCATGGTACCTTTCCAAAACTGATCATATAATCAGTCACAAAACAGGCCTCAACAGAGATGAGATGATTGAAATAATCTCATGTATCCTATCAGATCACCACAGACTAAGGCTGGTCTTCAATAGCAAAAAAACAGACAGAAATCCCACATATACATGAAAGATAAACAATGCTCTTAAAATTAAAGACTTTTTAGAATTTAATGAAAATGAAGGCAAAACATACCCATACTTAAGGGACACAAAACAGTGTTAAGAGAAAGCTCATAAATAGAAGCAGCCAGTTAAAAGTCTCCCAACCAAAAACGGTCCAGAACCAGATGGGTTTACTGCAAAATTCTATTAGACCTTCAAATAAGACCTAATAAACAAAAGGAACACTACCCACTTTCTATGAAGCCACATGTCAGGAGAAAGTATTCTGAAACCTAAGAACCCTAAAATTCTAAAATTACTTTCCTTTGTTTTGAACTATAAATCAAAATCAAAATCTTAGTTTTATTTGCCTCAGTATCTTAAAGTTATGTAACATATATGTCTTTTGCATGACCTTTGAATTTTCCATTTTTTCTTGTAGATTTAAAGCATGTAATCATGAAATAGAAGTTCAGAAATGGCAAACATGAGTTTGATTTCACATGTGTATTCTTTAACGGCATGTTACAATTTTCAAGATGTAAATGATTATAATATGGTATGCACCTCTAGAAATATCTTCTAAAAAGATATCATTAAGTTGTACTGTAATATACTTAAAACTTTTTATTCGTAGAGGTAAATATACAATAGCTTTTTTTTATATGAATGATGACTCATATAATGACCTGACCCTACCAGTTTGGAAGCTTAATATGCTATTCTAATTAGAACATTTTGTGAAAGGTATAGACTGTGACCTAATGTTCATTACACTTAGTTTCTGAAGTGCCAGAAATTGATGTGGGAGCCAAAGTGCATTATTGTTCTTCATGGGACCTTTGTATTTATTAGCCACGAGTTTGATGCTAATGGGATTCATTTTTGCTGGATAGATGTTCAAGGTTAGACGGGAAGATGAGCTCCTGATCTGGACCAGAAATTATCTGCCCATTGTCAATTAGAAAGGGAAAAGGGCGAGGTGGAGGTTGATTTTGGCATTAATAGGAATAATAGATGCTGAAGATGCATAATGAAACTCAATGAGATTATGCTCTAAAATATCACACTGACAAAGCTACACAGTGCAGAGACCTTTTATCATTGTCATCTAAGCAACATATAATAACGTAAGGAAAATGGCTCAACACCTTTCTTCTTAAACTAACATTAGAACTAACTAAATTCCTGTTTGATACAGAGATTTTATATACTTAAAGCAAAGTTATTTTACATGAAACAGAAATTTAAATGTCATCAATTACTAAAATCATTATTTGTATATATGAGTTCATGTATATGTGTTTCTATACCTTTATAATATGAATGCATATAAACCTACATAATTTCACATTTAATACAAATATAAATTTGATCTTTTGAAGGAGTAAAGAGAGATAGATCAAAGGTGATGCTTTTTCAGTTATTTATGTAATTTACTTTCAAAGTAGACTTTAAGCTATAATTTACCTGAAAATACTGTCATCTTAAATATTTTCCCCATCTATTCTGTTTCAAGGATAGACACAGTCTTAAAACTTTACTGACAATATTAGCAGTTCATGTCAGAAAAGTTGTTTAAATCAAGTAGTCTATTGGTATTGTTTACATTTTGTCCCTAAGATAACATTTCAAGAGAGAAGCACGTATATTTACTCATTCTGATTAGTATAACTTTAATAAATTACTGAACTTAAGTAATAAGTAGCTTAAAATGTAAAGACACTGTCCTCTGGACATCAAAGGGAGGAGAGGCCCTTGGTCCTGAGAAGACTCTATGTCCCAGTACAGGGGAATACTAGGAGAAGGAAGCTGGAGTGTGTGGGTTGGTGATCAGGGGTGAGGGAGGATGGGATAGGGTGTTTTCAGAGATGAAATGAGGAAAGAGGATAACATTTGAAATGTAAATAAAGAAAATAACTAATTTAAAAAAGAGAGAGAGAGAAAAAAAGAAAGGACCCTAAGATTTACTATATTTGGGAAGTCATATACTGTAGGGGGAAGAGAGAATGGCTTAAAAGGAGTAGATGGAGGAACGGGGGTGGGGGCGAAGAAGGCTTATGTGACTTTCGGGGAGTGGGGAGCCAGAAAAGGGGAAATCATTTGAAATGTAAATAAAGAATATGAAATTAAAAAAAATGTGAAATACCATGGGCCAAAAAATAAATAATAAAAATAAAAATAAAAAGTAAAAGTAAAGAGACGTTTTTGGAACTGTATTTCAGGAGGACAAACTCACCAGCCTACACCTGGTGAAAGCTTTCTGGCTGGCAGAGTCCCAAGACTCCATAAAAAAAAAAAAAAATCAAATGATAAGAGACATCTTGAATGCTCCACTGTGCCTGGCTGACTCTTCTTTCCTATTCTAAAACACTGTCGGTGTTCAAGCATTAGGAATCCACGTTGGGTGACCTCTTCCACATCCTAAATCACTACCAAAGTCAATATTTAACAACACATTCAGATGTTCACATTTTAAGAACTTCACCATGAGGATTAAACCCTTGTGAAGAAGATGTGGTAGTCTGTGATCTGCTCAGTCTAGGAAGTGGCACTATTTGGAGGTGTGTCCTTGTTGGAGTAGGAGTGGTTTTGTTGGAGCAAGTGTACTACTCTGTGGGTAAGGTTTGAAACCTTCCCTCTAGCTGCCTGTGCATGATGAATGTTCTCCTTACTGCCTTTGGATCAAGATATAGAACTCTTGGTTCCTTCTCCAGTACTGTGTTCCTTCAAGGCTAATCTTGTACAGAGCACTTTGCAAGCAGAGAAATGCTTAGGTCTAGGAATGGTGGTACAAACCATTAATTTTAAGCTCAGGAGACTGTGGCATGCAGATCTCAGAGTTCAAGGATAGTTTTTGCAGGATTTTCCACGACAGCAAAGCTTAGGCATTGAAGGAGTTGGAAAACAGAGAGCTGGTAATGATGTAATAGACCAAGGGGGTTATGTTCCAGTCTCAGCAAGCACAGGAACTTGGCAGACTTGGCCATATGTCTCTGGCTTTAGAGTCAAAAGGAGAAGATTCAGGAGTGTTCTTAAGTTATAAAACATGTCTGTGCTTCAATACTTTCATTAATAAAATAATAAAAGCTTCCCCCAAATCATAAAACCATATAAGCCATTAAAGTGAAGAAGAAGAATACAAATGACAGGTGGAGAATCTGGCCTATCTTAATCACTGTTCAAGCACTACTCTCAATTTTAATGCTCATGACTAAAATTATTACCATTCCCGGAAATAAGTAAAATCATAGCAGATGTGGAAGTTTGAGCAAGCTCTAGGCAAAATTAGCTGAGTGATTTATTTCAAAGACTATTTGAATGTGAACTATAGGATATAAAATTGACAAAAGTGCAGGTTGAAATGAAAGTTTAGACCTTGGAGAATTAACACAGGATACAAGGTACACACTTTAATCTCTCTGCCACAATCTTGGCACATGCCTAATCTTTGTGGTTGTTGGGAAACAGTGGCTTCACTGTTTTTTTTTATTCTATTCATATATTCTATAATGATAATTGCCAGTAAGAGAAATATATGAAACGTAATATTGGTATTTTTTACTAGGGAGCAATATGATTTAAATTGAGGAGAGTAAGGCATGTTAATTGTAGTAAATGATGATTGCAAACTGTTGGTTAAAGCAATAACAGAGACATGGGAAGACACTGATCTTGAGAAGTACATCTAAAAAAGAACAAAGCAGTAAGCTTCTACAATATTTTGAGGGACTTACTGAAAATATTCTGAAGTTTGAGAATGAGATTCAAGGTATCAGATACTGAAATTATGGAGTTGAAACTAAGACTAGATAAATGTTTTGTTAGATATCAAGACACTATGTTTTATCAACTGAAACAGAATTCAATAAATATTTAGGACTAAACATTATGAAAAAATACCTTAAATAAATAAATAGCATATTAAGTCATAGATATTAAAATCTTTGGTAGAATTCAGGACTTAGGGAAGAGCTAGTGGAGTCAACTAAAAAGATCTTGAAAAAATGACAGAGACAAACAGAATTCAAATGTATTAAATCAAGTACAAAATTTCTTGCATATATTTCTCTCTGTGTCTTCTTCTATCTCTCTCCTTATGTTTCTTTCTTTCTTGTGAGAACAAACACACACACACACACACTCACATACATTACAGAAAATGTTGACTCACTGGACTCAGCCACTTTTATTTTTAATTTTCAAGAACTGTACAGATTGCTTTTAGAATATACACTATCAATGAGTTGAATGAACAAAAGCAATAACTATTAGTTCTTATTTTAAGATATTTTCACAATATAAATAGAAACTTAAAATCAAGATCATATTTATTTTATATTTGGGAGTATAAGAATAAGAAAAGGTCAGATAAATTCGCTAACTTCCATAAAGATTATCTTGAAGACATGATTGTAGATATCATTTTTCTTCATATGTATATATATATATATATGTATATATAGTATTAACATATATTGTTATTTACATTAAGACGGTTTCTTTCTTTCTGTGTAATGCAAGCTGATCTAGGCAAAAGATTTTTCCTCCTCAAACTCTTAATTGCTGTAATTACAAGTTTGAGTTAAAATATCAACACTTTTTTTAAAAATACATAATTTGTATGATATTATCATTATTTTAATTTAAGAAAATGAGTGTTTTAATCAAGTATCTTAAACCATATCAATATTGGGAGATATTCACCAGAGAAGATCACTTGGATATGGCTCAAACCAATAAAAATCTGTATTATTTGGCCAATACTACCTTGGGTATTTAGAATCCAAGTGCAGTCCTGTGACTTTCTCAGATGTCACCTCATAAGGTTACAGAGTTTCTGTAAGGCAAAGGACACCATCAAGAAGACAGATCGGCAACCAACAAATTGGGAAAAGATCTTCACCAATCCTACATCAGATAGAGGGCTAATATCCAATACATATAAAGAACTCAATAAGTTAGACACCAGAAAACCGAACAACCCTATTAAAAATGGGGTACAGAGTTAAACAAAGAATTCTCACCTGAAGAACTTCGGATGGCAGAGAAGCATCTTAAAAAATGCTCAACTTCATTAGTCATTAGGGAAATGCAAATCAAAACAACCCTAAGATTTCATCTTACACCAGTCAGAATGGCTAAGATTAAAAATTCAGGAGACAGCAGGTGTTGGAGAGGGTGTGGAGAAAGAGGAACACTCCTCCACTGCTGGTGGGGTTGCAAATTGGTACAACCACTCTGGAAATCAGTCTGGCGGCTCCTCCAAAAACTGGGCACCTCACTGCCAGAAGATCCTGCTATACCACTCATGGGCATATATCCAGAGGATTCCCCACCATGTAATAAGGATACATGCTCTACTATGTTCATAGCAGCCCTATTTATAATTGCCAGATGCTGGAAAGAACCCAGGTATCCCTCAACAGAAGAGTGGATGCAAAAAATGTGGTATATCTACACAATGGAGTACTATTCAGCCATTAGAGGTAACCCAGACTCAAAAGGTGAATCATGGTATGCACTCACTAATAAGTGGTTATTAACCTAGAAAACTGGAATACCCAAAACATAATCCACACATCAAATGAGATACAAGAAGAAAGGAGGAGTGGCCCCTGGTTCTGGAAAGACTCAGTGAAACAGTATTCGGCAAAACCAGAATGGGGAAGTGGGAAGGGGTGGGAGGGAGGACAGGGGAAGAGAAGGGGGCTTACTGGACTTTCGGGGAGTGGGGGGGCTAGAAAAAGGGGAAATCATTTGAAATGTAAATAAATTATATCGAATAAAAAATTAAAAAAAAAAAAGAACAAAAGCTACATCCTTGGTTTATACATCCTCCAAAAGCAAGAACAGTTTGGCAGAAGCTTAACTAAAGAAGCCAAAAAGCAGTGTTAGCATTTATGGGGACATTTTCAGAACTTTGGACTTTGGATGATTAGGTGTTTGTTTTCATTTTGGCAGGTGTTGCTTCAAAGAGCCAGCACCCCAAAGCCTGAATGGTACTTCTGTCATGGTGTCAGTTGTCATAAGATGTGAGGGTCTACTTAAGTCTGGAAGCTTCTTATATTTGAGCTGTTGTTTCTTGAAAACAGTATGGCCAGGCAATAAATGTTTTTATGCAGATGAACTTCTTAGATATTTGATGAGACCTAACTCTGTGTGGTAAGAGAATGGCAGATACTCTACCAATGATTTGGAGAAGAATGCTGTGAAATACTGACTTCATATAACACATGCTCAGTACTATCCTGAGTCAGTATGCTGTTAAAAAGTAATAATATTTGGGCTGAAAAATTTGAAGGCAGGTTGGTGTCTCCATCTCTTTACTGGATTCCGTAAGTATTGAAGATAATCTCTTGAGTTTCTATATCCCTCCCGCTGGTCATTTTGGCTAAGGTCATCCACATCGAGTCCTGGGAACCTCCCCCATCCCAGGTCTCTGAAGAGGTTCTCGCCCTCTGACCCTGATCACCCACTCCTTGCAGGTTCATATTTTCATTTATTCTCCTGGTCCCCTGGGCTTCTCTCCTGCTTCCCCTCATACCTGATACTGCTCCCATTTTCCCCTACCCCTCCCCTCTTCCATCTAGGTCCTTGAAGAGAATGACATTATAGGAAGACCAGCAGTATGAACTAACCTGGACATCCGTAGCAGAGGACTGCCTTTTCTGGCCTCAGTGAGATAGGCTGAACCTAAACATCTAGAGGCTTGATGTCCCAGAGAGGAGGAATGCGCTGGGAGGGGAGCAGCCTGTCAGAAGTGAAGAGTAGGGGAAATGGGGAAAAGAACTCTCAAGAGAAGACTGGGATGGGACATTTGGGAGGTGAATAAATTCAATGATTTATTAATACTACAAAAATAATAATTTTTAAAATTAGCAAGAAGAATTTGGGAATGAGATGGCTTGATGGGTCCTAGGATCAGTTGGAGGGATGGAGTAGGGGGATGATATAATTAAAATAATTTGAATTCATGTATGGATTTTTCAATGCATAAACAATTATTTCAATTAAAACACCAAAGTTATATTTATTTTTGCATAAATAAATTGGCATTCTGCTAATTATGCATATAAGGCATATTGCTCATATTCTATTCCTCTAGTCCTCTTTTGTTTTGCATTCCTTTCCACTAAGAGAAAATATATGGCATATTAAAAACTAAGTACAAAAAAAGAATGATTCAAAAAATTGAAAACATGCATCAAATTCTAGATATTTCTGAAGTTTGGTTGATTCACTTGTAAATATAAGATAAATTCTTATAGATCCTATAAATTTGGTCATAATAGTTTAAATATAATTTTTCATTTTATATGTAATATTCATTTAATTTCTCAGTTTTATCAAATGTTCCAATATATCCATACAACTTATGATGAACTTCACCTTTCTATAGATTGCCCTCTATTAAGAAGATGCTGTGGTTATGCTTATACTACTATATATAGTATTTAATTAAAAGATGTTATATATAATTTTGTAAAAATCCTCACAAATTGTTAGAAAAATAAGGAAATAGGTACATGGAATTGAGGTATTATCTCTCAAAGAGTAATCTCCAACAATGCTATATTTCATCTTTCTGACTACAGTTAACATACATCTTCATTCAAGAGTTACTGCCATAGTGCTCAATGATTATACAGACAAGTATCCAAAGTTTATTTAACACATTGCAGTCTAAATATAAGGATAGATTTTGAGAAACCCATGATTGTTCTTTCTATTCTTATTTAATGCATTCCAGAGAGAATCCATTTCATAACAGTATTGTTTGGTTTTGTCTCACAATTTGGGAAGTTCTAATTCAGGCATTGGCCCTCTGTTATAAGGAAGAATAGCTATGGAAATTGCACCAGCAGTATGTGCAGTGTAGATGGCTGCCCCCAGGATCAGTACATGAAAAAGAGATGAGAAAGAAGTGGGAAGCTACTATCCAATTCAAGGCCATACCCAGTGACCAGAATTCCCATAGGCTCAATTCTTTGAAAACTATGACCTTTCTCAACAGTACCTTGCCAGGGACAAAGCCTCCAAAAATTACGTTAGAGACATTCGAACTACACAGTAAAGCCTAATAGGAAATGTCCTTCTCCCTTGTAGATAAATAACATAATACTCACTAGTCTATGGCTCCAGGTTTCTTTTTGAAAATGGAATAATAACACTGCATGTTCCCATTTTCTGTCTTTGTACTCTCAGTAGGCAAATCTCACTTTTAAGGAATTTTCTTTTCCAGGCAGAATGTGGAAATATATTTTCTACATAATATGTGAATGAAAGGGGCATTTTTGGACTTACCATGCCTTAGTACAAACACATATATCAATTTTCTCTTTATTATATAAATGTTTGGTGAATAAAATCCTGCCTAGAAACTGAATCTGGCCTACTATAAAAGACTCAGTATCAATCTTTTGCCAGATTTATACCAGCTTGCAAAAGCAGGGTTTGTTTAGAACATTTACATTGGCTTCATTCTTAAGCCATAGTTAATATGGCTTAAGATATAAAGAATATAAAGGTTAATACTGGTTGTAAAGTAACAAGATCTAGACTCACCCTTGAGAGAAGTCTCTGGGATTTTGTAGGAGTGATTAACTGGATAAACTAGACTCTGGGAAGACATGATAGGCATATATTTGTTTGGTATTTGTTACTATTATAAAACACTAAAACTAATACAAACTTGGAAGTGCTTATTTTAGCTTATGGGTTACATTGCATCGTCAGGGAGTAAGCTGGAGATCTAGATAGAAACATGGAGGTGAAACATAAGCACAGGATATAGAAGAATGTTTTTTACTGCTTTATTTCCTCAGGCTTGTTCCACTGGTTTTTTAAAACAGATCAGACCCACCTGCCTAGTGTCAACATTCTCCATAGTAGAACAGGACCTACTATGACAAAAACCTAATGGAAGAGTTAGGGAAAGGACTGAAGGAGCCGAAGGGTTTTGCAACCCACAGGATTAACAGCAATATCAACCAACCTGACCCCCCAGAGCTCCGAGGGACTAAACCACCAAACAAAGGGTACACATGGAGGGAGCCATGGCTCCAGCTGCGTATGTAGCAAAGGATGGCCTTATCTAGCATCATTGGGAGGGGAAGCCCTTGGTCCTGTGAAGGCTATGTATAGGGGAATGCCAGGGCAGTGAGGCAGGAGTGGGTGGGTGGGGGAGCACCCTCATAGAAGTAAGCAGAGGGAGAATGGGTTTGCAGAGGGGAAACCAGGGAAAGGGGATAACATTTGAAATGTAGGTAAATAACATATTCAATAAAAAATAACAAACTAAAATTTAAAAGAATAAAAAAATAAGTAAAATATTTCATAGATATATCCACAGAATAATTTAACACAGGCAATTCTTCAGTTGTGGAACTTTTTTCCAAGTTACTCTAGCTTGTGTTAGGTTGATAGTATAAACCACAAAGTGCTGTGTGATTACATAAGAAGATACACTATAAATATATGTAGGACCATTCCATAGCCTGCATTGAAAGGCAAACAGTAGCTGAAAACAAGTAATTATTACTCTCTACTCTTTGAGTTTGGATGCCAGCTGGCGTTACCAGCTGCCTCGAGCTCCTGCTACCATGAATTTGTCACCATATGTAGGAAAATAACAAAGGCAGGGAAAATAATACAGGAATGTAATCCAATGAAACAGAGAACAGAAACTTTTATGTATAACAAGCTAGTGTTTATCCTTATGTAGGTCTTGTGGTTTTAATACAGAATATCTGTATTTGAGAAACTATTTATTATACTGCCCGAATCCATTTCTTTCACCTTCGCCATTGCTTAATAGATGATAGGTAGATATGAAGGTACAAAAGTAGATAGATCAATGGCCAATAGGAGTGATACAATAAACACATACACAAACATGTATGCACAATTATATTCTTGATCAGTATGACACAGATTTTTTGAAAACATTGATCAATGTCTACATCAGAGTAATGAAGAGGATGGTTTTGTTCTGGAGGGACAGTATAAAATATCTTGAAGTGGAAGAAAGAGAAAAGAAAGATTGAGGAACAACCAGAGATCACAGACCCATCTGTTAGAATTAGGATATGAAGGTAAGTAAATTCCATTGTGTGCTTCTGTCATTTTCCTTTGGCACTGAACACATAAAGCAGTTTCAATAAGCACACATTATTTTAAGCTGTTGGTGTATCAATTCCACATAAAAGACAACGACTTTTGGTAATTTGGGAAAGAAAAATACACTAACCTATTAATAACAAGAAGGAGGCAATTGAGTATATGCTTAGTCAAATACTAGTTAATTCCAGGCTACTGTCAGGTCAAGAAAGGAAATCACTAACATAATATAAGTATTGTCTCCAGACATGCATAAATGAAGAGAAGATTATTAATTATGGAAAATTTACATGATCAAATATGAAAATGGAGATTGTGAAGGACAAGGAGTATGTCCAAAGTTTAGAATACATGAAGTTTTCATCCAAGATGAAAACTGTATTTGTGCTGTATTTGAGGCCCATGATTCCTTATACATCTTGCAGTGGAGAACAATTTCAAGCTTTGCTTGAATCATTATGTTCTATATTTCAGAACAAGGCAATTCATTTTGATTGATTGCCTTTAAATTTTGGTTATTCTTCATTATAGTCTAGAACTGATTTTGTAACTGGGAAATTGATATAGTCTATCAATACTCTATTGCTTTGAGAAAACTGATGATCATCTCAAACACATAATACTGAAATTGTTAATTTTGACAATAGATAAAATTTGTTTTGCAGAATCATTCTTAATTATGCCTGCATAAGAAATTAATGAAAGAGATTTTCTTTAGTACTTCATTTTGACTAGTGTCCAATACACTAGAATGTGTATTAATCTTCAGTAGAGTGTCATTGTTTACCTTCAATCATTTAACTTGAAAAGTTTGAGAAGGTTATAGTCAGCTCTCTCATATTAATCATAAGCAAATTCTCATATTCACCTCAGTTTACATCTCAAGTTTTATCTAAATCCAAATTAAGAAATCTGTAGCTAAATACACTTCAGCAATTTTATAAAATAGTTAAAAAGAATTGAAGATCAAATGACAGTTGAAATCAGACTATATTTTTATTTATATTTTAATCCAAATGGTAGAATTAAGTGATATTTAAGATATTGATTATATATTTACAGACTACTCTTCCTTAATTGATAAATAGGTTGAAAAATATAAATGTTATATATTAATACTAGATAAATATCTATATTAATAGCTTACTTATTAGTCATACATCATCAGAAAGAAGGAATTTTCTTGGAGGAAATAAATCCATTTAAATATTTACATTATCTAGTCCTAGACATATCTTCACACATAATATATACCTAAATGTGTATCCTGTTTAATAATGAGGGAAACAAAATAAAAGTGATTTTGTGTCTTGACAAAAGCAACATAAGGAAAAAGGTATTTAATTTGGATTAAGTTCCAAGGACACATAGTCCATCATAGCTATGAAGACATGTAGAAGATAAAGATAGCATAGTAGAAGTCGTAGAAAGCTGCCTGCTCAGATTGCATTCACATTCAGGAGGAAAGAAGAAATAAGAAGTGTCTGTCTACAAGTGCTTAAGGACCACCAACAGTGACTCACTGCCCCAGTGAAGTTCCATCTCCTAAAGGTTCAGCAACATTATTAAGAATCTAAGGATCAAGTGTTCCAATATGTAGGGCCACATTTCACATTCAAATAATAATACATGGTTGGTAGTATGTATAGTTAATAGGTGTCAGGAGCCATCTTGGAGAAGGTAAAAAATAGCAGGTGATTTTCCTGAGATGGTTCTGTCATAGACTGTTCAAGTTATTGTTGGATTCACTTCTTTAGGCAAGGTCAACAAAATTTAATTTCATAAAAGATTCCTGCTATTAGTATGCTTCTCCTGTTGTTATTATATGTATAACAATCACTCGGTATTACTCCACCCTTTTGAGCAGATCTCTGCAGAACAACGAAGATGTATTGTCTTATAATGATGCTATATAGAGAAATAACTTCTTATATCTTAATGATGATCCTATGATCATTTCTAAAATTATATTAAATTATATTAGTAATTATAAAGCTGTTTTAGAGTAAGACAGATATTTAATTCCCTCTGATAATAAAAACTGCAATTAGAACTCTGCTAGTCTTTAAGTGTCACTAGTTATTTGCTTCCGAGATAGCAATGAGACATATATAAGTTAGAGACATTGCAAGAGATTGTAGAACAATTAACCAAAGGCCACAAAAAGGAAACTACTGATTTACTATAGGTGCCAGGACAAAAGGTAAAATATTCAGTGGGTTTATCTATATAAACCTTCAGAGTACCTTTGTCACAAAATAAATGAATGTTTACCCAGATAATTACTCTTCATGGATATGGATGTAAACTTTCTCTGTCGGAAGCTTCTTATTCAGTTTATGATTTGAATTTATGTGTCCAATTATTTACCATGAATTACGTGAATTATTTACCATGTGATCACGTAGTCTGAAAGATGTATAAGTGCTGAGGACAAAGAGAAGAGACAGAAGTGACCATTTTAGAGTAAAGAACCTTCAAGAAGAACTTTCCTAGAGAACGTTCATATAAACCTTTTTAAAGAGAACTTTTTAGAGAGAATTTAGAAATAACGATTAAAATCACTTTTCAAAGTGTGACTTCAAGTTAGAGCACCACAGTTCCTGCAGAGATAGAACAAAGGCCATTTTACTTAATCCCTTGCTGTTCTATGATGAGGGGCTAAATTCCAGAGACTTGCAGTTTCTGGCCTCAAGGGAACTCAGACGGGCAGGTCAGCTACTACAGCAAAATGACTCAAACTTAAGACAGGTAAAAACAAGTTTTATTTTAAAACAGCAGCCTAAATATCTCACAAGCCCACATTTGTCCCTGCTGATGCTCTTCCCCCTCCACTACTTTAAGAGATAACAAAGAAGGAAGACCCATGGATAGTGGCCCCTAGCAAATGGGCTACTTAATTTTAATTCATCATAAATTATTGGCAATTTTGTACTGAATGTTAACTTCAGTATATAACTCTTCCTATCTACAGATAAGAATTTCACATGGAACTGAGCTAGTGTAAATGCTGAAAAAAACATATCTTGTAAAACAATTTTAACAATTTCATAATTTACAAAGGCAGAAAATGATAAATGGAAATTTAGAATTAATATATATATATATATATATATATATACATATATATATATATGTCTGTGTGTGTGTGTGTGTATGTATGAATGTATAAATGGAGCTGAACTATACTCCTGTCCTTCAGTCATCTTTTACACAAAAATTTATATCTTGCCATTTCATCAACCACAATGTCCTTCTTAAACTTATACCAACAACAGATTCCACAACTATAAAGATTTAAGGATGTGGTTCATAATCATAACTCCAACTAGATTATTTAAAAAAAAATGTCTCTAGGCAATGCCTTCGAGGGGAGGCAATATTTAAAAATAGTGAGATTTTCTTTTGTATTGGTTCCATTGGCTTTTTGTAAATCATACTAATTTATAATCAGTAGCCAACGATAACAACTTTATTGGGCTGAGTCAAGTGACCATAGCACCAAGCATAGCACCCCATAGTACTTGCCTTTTATAAAAAAGTACTTCCAGGACAAGGGTAGGTTTTTTTTTTTTGTTTGTTTGTTTTTTTTTTAACAAAGTAGAAAATGTGATAGAAAATTTGTGACAGTTCAAAATGAATATGCTGTGACATTGACAGAAATGGATTTACTCTGGAGGAAAAGTCAGATCTTTGGCTCTTTAAAAAGCAGCTAGAAAGAAGAATTTAAGCACCTGGGGAAGGAAGTGATTCTTCTGTCTCCTGATTCTTCAGCCCTGTGCTTTAAATATTCTGGTAACTACCTTCTTGTAAGTCTGTCATCTTACAGTAATTTCCAATGCGCTAAAGTCCTAAAGCTATGGATGCTTTATAAAGCTACAATGTAAATTTATTTCTCTCCATAATCCCTGTCACTTCTCCTGTCTCCACATAAAACTCAGGAGATGTAACATTTCATTATTAATTACAGCCACAGCAAGCTGGCTGTCAGAGTCAAACTGGAGGTGCTGCCTCCACCAGGCTGCTGCACCTTGAGCCGCCATTTGCTCTTAATGATGATGATGGAGGTTCTAGAACCTGCCGTTTTGTAATGGGCAGTTGAGCTTAAAAAATAAGAAAGCCAGGAAAGGAGAAATCATTTGGAATGTAAACAAAGAATATAGAAAATAAAAATATTAAAAAAAATAAGAAAAGCCATCAATTGCTCAATTGAGGATATCAAATGGCGGAGACAGCGAACTAGAGTCAAAGCAAATTATTTCCTCTATCCAAGAAAGTTTAGTTCTTAAATGAGGTTTTCCATTGATAAAGGATGTAAAAGTACCTCCAAGAGAGTGTGGGGATGCTGTGAGATTGGTAACTGAGAGAAGTTAGTCACATCGATGGATCACAACTTAAGAAAAGGAGCCAACCAAGTAAAAATAAAAGCATGCTAACATGATTTCTATTCATATTTTAAGTAATGTGACATAAATGAGTAACAGTTTTAAAGTGTATTATCAGTGGCATTCAAAAACAAATTATATAAAAGAATGTACTTTTTCTAAGTGAGTACAAGTCAAATTTAGAATCAATAGACAAATATGAAAGATTTTTTTCTGCCATATGAGACTTTGTAAAAAGCCAATTTGGGTACAAATGGGGTGGGACAGTGGTTAAAAGCATAACTGCCAAACATGAAAACGTGTTCCCTATCCTCATCTCTATGATAAGAATTCATAGTAAAAGGAGAGAACAGAATCCCACAAGTTGTAGTCTGACCTCTAAATACATGAGCAGACACATACACATCAATCGATACACACACAGAATGAATACGCTAACATAAAATTCTCTCTACATATTCATTCATTAATCACAATAAAATAATGAGTGTGCCATATACTATGTTTTTAAAATTCAGTATTTAAAATATAAACTGATATAAACAGGAAAAAAATTCCATCAAAGAAGGAAACACTAAGCCATAGTATGAATAACACATGAGTTTTCTTGTGCAGTAATAGATACAAAGAGTGAGAAACTGGAGATGTAGATAAGCAGATGTACTTGCAAGGGATATACAGGAGTAGGAGATAATCATGAATACCAATGTATGATTGCAAGTATATGAGAATACACTTGGAAATGAGACTTACACTCTGGGGAAGAATGCCTAACTGTACAAGTAGGCATGTTCCCAAAGTATTATATTTGTTGGGAAGGCACTGTGTAGGGAGCCTTATTGGGGTGCCATGCTATCTGGAAGGAACTTGACATACACCAAGGTGAAGTTCCTCTCCCAGCCTTTGAGCAGACACTCCTGTCTTAGCCATAATCCCCTCCACCTAGGGTTCAGAGCTCAGACCAAAGTGAAGCTCATTGTTCTTCAAGGACCTGCAGTTTCCTGAGAAACAATAGCCACCTGTGGAACAACTGAACTGGTTCTGCAGAGAAGTTTCCTAGTTTCCAGTGTTTGTGGAAGGGTTCACCCACCCAACCGCCCCACCCCATCCCACCCCTGTCACTGGCTATATATTTGGAGTCCTTTCTTAAAATTTGAATTTTGAATGGCAGGTTTTGTCTTGTTCTCTTTTTGCCACCTTCCAATACATCCCCAGCTTCCCTTCCAAGTAACTCCTTTGATATAACTGTGGGCAGTTACAGCACTGTGACAAGTTGTATGCAGGTACCTGTGGCATTGCAGAATGGGAGAGATCAGTGGATCTGTGTATTATGTTGCATCCTCCATTAAAATAGGTCCTTATGTGGCGGCTAATGGTGCATCATCAGGACTTCATGCTATCCCATAGGAATCATATCTGTTAAAATAAAAAATCTCTATAGCCATATTTGAGACTGGAAATACATATATTAGGGATGTGTGTGGATATTTCTTCTCATTTTTATGTTTAGCCTCAACAGTAGCTGATGCTCCTTTCTCTTCATTTCATATTACGATTTTTTTTAACATTATGTTGTTACTTTGAGATATCAGGAATCTTGGCTGGTTGGTTTGCACAGAGTTTACCAATGGTACCTTCCCATCTGCATATTCTGATCGCCTAAATTTAATTTCTTGTTCTCCAGTGATAGAAGAATGAATGAATAAGCACAAGTTGACCTCAGATACCCACATGTGTGTCATGGCACATGCACATACATACCTACCTACCCAGAATTACATGTAATAAATAAATAAGATAAGATAGAAAAGTTTTAAAAGAATATAGTGTATTTAAGCATCAAGTATTCAAAGTTGGAAAGATCCTTGTTAGTAGTGTAATTGGAAATTTATTTTAAAAATGAAAGCAAATCTGCCATCTAAAACAAGAATATATCACTCATGAGCTGAACCTTTCTCCAAGAAAAAGCTATAATTAATAATTAAATGAAAGATAATAGAAAATAATGATCAGTAGAAAAATCTTCACAGTTGAGCTAATACTATAAACAAAAAATTAAGAAACAAATGTATGATTTTAACATCTAGTATTTATTTAGACATTGTATTTATTAGACATTGATGGAAAGCCATTGCATCAAGCTTATCCCTTGCTATATAGCATAATTGGAAAGCAAATTTTCTACATCTCAGAGAGTTTTAAATAAGTAGCAGTAGTACTCAACCTAAAATATGCAGAAATATAGCCCATTTGAAGTTCAGGATTCTCTGATAAAATATTAAGTGTCATTTGTTTTGTAATAATAAACCTTACATAGTCTATTGGGTATGAATGTAAGTAAAGCATATTGGGACAAGCTTTCCCAGGGCTTAGCCTACTTGCGCTATGTCATGTACTGGAATAAATCTGAATCTTTGTGTGAGTTCTTTGAGTCTCTTGGGACTGACATTCTCTTTCTGGGTGATGCTTTAGGACATTTACTAAATATACCACTGTGTACTTCTCAGTGATTAGTGATGACTGGATTCAGTGGCTGTTCACCTTTATTAGAAGTTCCCATTTAACATTTCTGATTATAATTGTAGAAAATAACCCTGCGTGTTCATGGATGTGTGCTTCTTTCCTTCCAGCCCATCAATTTCCCAGGAGCAATTGGCATAATTTAAACCTCCATCTATCTCTTCCCTCCTTTCAATTGTAACTGGAGACACCTATTTTTAAAGTAGTCTATTCTTGTGTCGTTGTGTTATCTGAGAAATTTATTGAGACCCCACTGCCCCAAACAGGCACATGGGTGCTATAAATAGACTAGTCTGATAATTGTTTAAACAAAACTGGGCACTATAAGCCAGCACTGAACTCTCAATAAAGCTAGGCTAGAAAAGTGTCTCTGATTGCACTGGATATGAGTCTCTACTCTAGAACTCTGAAAAGATACATTCTATAGAATTTTGAGATATCATTCATTTAAGTCAAAATTTAATATATGTGGCTCATGTCAGTACAGTTTGTCACCATATATTTAAATTTTAAGACATGCATGAACACACACTGGTTAAAAAAGTAGAAATGGAAACAATTCAATTTCCACTACATACATAGCTAGAGATATTTCAGTTTCTAAGATTGATTTTAAAGTTCTCCTTATAACTTCCATTTGTTCTTAACATCTATTACAATTTTTTTCTGGTCTCTAAAAGTAAAAATGAGACTCATGAGCTTGAAACTCTCACACACAATTTGTGCAATATAATATAGTACTATAGTTTGGCTCAGAAAGAGGAAAGATTTGGATACAATATTGTTCATTTATAAAACTCTCTGTAACATATCTAAGAGATGAAAGATTTAGCATTATGCAAAGTAAATGTATGAAAATCTGTTTCTTTTTAATTGTACAAGATAAGTGGTAATTATAAATACTCCCTAGAGACCAATTCTGAACAAATAAGTAGATATATTTAAATGTTTCCTTTAAAGTTAATGAAAAATTTTAGATATCTGTCCTGCAAGTTTGCTCATGAAGTGAATAAAATAAGTTTTCAATGATAGAAAACATTAAGAAGTGAAAATACTTATTCTTCTTTTATTGTTGACTAAAACTAACTCTAACATACTTGTTTTGATGTTTTAAAATTAAGTTTAAAGTTAACATGGTAGTTTTAATATAAATAAAATCAAGTAGGTTTATGTCATCTATATTTTAAATTAGTATTTCACAGACAAAACAATTTTTATATTTCACCATGAATTTATTTGTTACCTTTATTTGAAATCATATCCTAAATGCTGTCCATATTTTCCAATATACAAGATGCTACCATCGGCAAGGAAATAAGGGGTTTGAATCACAGATCTTGCAAATGAGGAAAAAGCCATTAGGCTTTTGTACACATTGCAAAGTAGACAAAACACCCAGTAGGTTTTAGCATCCTACAACATTTTTGAAGCTTTTATAAAATTAAGCATAATCGTAATTTTTTTCTCTTTATTTCCCAGTTTAAGAACACCATAATGTAATTAGGAAAAATGTTTAATGACATTTGATTATTAAATTAACTATTGTTATTGGACATACTCTCCAAGGGAGTACTTTTATTGAAATTAAACACTAAAAAATTTAAAACATTCTACCTGCTACTTAAAATGTGGTCCCTTTGTATGTGGGTTTCAAACGAAGACGTCCTGGTCTAGCAGCAAACTCAGAATCTTCAGCTAAGAAGAATGAGAATTTAAGGAGGAGGAGGCTGCAGACCCATGTGTGCTGGCAGCATCCTGTGACAAGGATGCATTCTGTCACAAGGCATCTGCAAAGACAGTCTGCATTATGTTGCCAGTTAGCTGGTGTCATTGCTATGTCACTTGATTTCATTCCACAATTTGGACGAAGAGGGAGTCTACCACAACAACCCTGAAAAGTCTGGAAATGTATGGTAAACTGTCAGATTCCCTTGTATGATTTGTTTTTCCTGAGACTTGAGTTGGCATACAATATCTCAATAGATGTAGTCCTTTCCAAAGGCAAAGGAAATTGCCCTGATCAATGCAGGTTCCAAACTTGTCAACATCTAAATGGAGACAGCTTAATTCCTTAGATTAGTGTTTGGCTCAAATCAGCAAAGGCTTCCAGAGAAATAAATGATGATACAATTAAAGGCGTCCAGCTTTTCTTTCTTCTGTCTATCAGTTCAAAGGATGAGCAGTACCATGCGGCTGCATCTTAATCACGTTCAAGCTGGAGGCCCATCCTTTGAAAGCCTGTCTCAGTTCATAGATATGAGAGATTGTAATATTTTAACATTTCCTGCTGCCAAGTTGCTAAGCAATAAAACTATCTTGGCACTTGGCTGCCAGTTCATCACGAAGAATGACTTCAGTTTTGCTCCGTCTCTTGATGAAACAAATGGAAGGCAGCTGCACCAAAAGGCCCTTCAAAAACGTGTTGCCAAACAAATCCCTGGAACTTTCACCTCGTCGCTTAGCTAGCAGGGATGGCCAGATACAGAAAACTCCCATCTATGCATCAGTATAGAAAGGAAGACTGAAATAATACTGATGCAATTACACAAATATCTCGTTATAATTCTAGCCTCACTCTGCCTTTCTCTATCTCCATCTCCACAGCATACAGAAGTGTGACAGTTACTTAACTAAAGACATCTTTGATTCCAAAGTCAAACTAAAGTCAGGCACAGTCACAGAACCACAGGCTAAATTAAATACATATTTTTAGTTGCCATTTTACACATCTTTTAAGTTTTTGGTTTCTTGAGTAAAATGAAAGCTTGACACTCAAATAGAAAAGAAAGTATAATTAAAACCATAAGAGATGTGTATTACAGTGTATTTTTTGAGATACATGTAATTTCATAACATATCATATACTTCTCAGAACTTTCTCAATATCTGGGTTTATCTTCTCAGGTAAATCAAGGAAATTTGAACATAGATTCATCATCATCATCGTCATCATTTTAATATAAACTAAATCAGATCTTGAGTGTATCAAACCTACATTTTTTCATGCCAGAGAGTTAAGAACTTACCCTTGAATATCTTAATTAAAGGACCCTGATTTGGGAGAAGCTGCTTGAGCATTAGGACACATGAGTTTCCAGGAAAAGCACTTATGTGCAAAGTCAAATCATTCTGAAGATGTGCATTTGAAACCTATTTCTCTACAAACTGGACTTTTCTTGCCTCAGAGATCCCATGTTCCTGCATTTAATCAAATTCTTCTCTGGGATATCTGTAACTCACCTCTAACTTTTTCTGGAACAAGCTAGGTGAAACTAGAATATATCACACAAGTACAAAACAAGGCAAGCTTATAATTTTCTTTATAACAAGTCACTTCCCTGTATTTCAGAACCCTGACATCTTGCTTAACTGTATTCTCTACAAGAGCCAGGGTCTGCTTTGTCTATTTAGTCCATAGGCAGATTCTTAGGAAATGTCTTCTAAGGCCAATCAATGTGTTAGACCCCGAGGAAAAAGTGATATATTCAGATGTCATGGTCTGTCTATTACTGTCCTTGCCTTTGAGAAAGGCAAACAAACAGATACAAACAGATCAATTATAATAGTTGTAAAATCCATGCAAGGTCAGTAGAGTGTTCCAGTAAGTAGATAGAGTGTGTAAGTCTTGTAAGACAGGCAGGAGCATGCTTAAAAAGGAGCCACATTTAATATTTAAGAATAAATAGGACTTCATCAAGAAGGAGAAAGCCTATTCTACCAGGCTATAATGTTCACAAAACAAAAATACATAGAATTTAGAGACATTGAAACCTACTCTTTGAGGAAGGTCAAGATTCTCCAGCCAGGTTTGCATGTTAAATATGTGGTGTGGGAGAATGGTGGGACTTTTTGTATACTGCAAATGAATTACCCTATACTAAGCAGAAAATTGACTTTGAAATTCTCTGATTTGCTGATGATAGTTTATTTGGCCAAGTTAATGAAATAATTATCAATAGACCAGAAATATTTGGATGCTGAACTTCAGTTATATAGGAAGGTCATTTAAAAAAAGTGTTGTATTTTGTCAAAGGCTTTTTCAGCATTCAATGAGATGATCATACAATTTTTTTTTCTTTGAATTTGTTTATATAGTGGATTGTGTTGGTGGATTTCCTTATATTGAACCATCCCTGAATCCCTGGGATGAAGCCTACTGGTTTGTGGTGAATGATTTTGATGTGCTCTTGGAGGTCAAAGTGATACAAATTGGAAGGGAAGAAGTCAACGTACCACTGTTTGCTGTGTTTGCAGATGATATGATAGCAACTACAAGAATTCTACAAGAGAACTCTTACACTTTGATGATAAAGAACTTCATCAAAGAAGCTGGATATAAAATTAACTCAAACAAATCAGTAGACTTTCTTTACACAAAGGATAAGTGGGCTCAGAAAGAAATTAGTGAAACAACACCCTTCACAATAGTCACAAATAATATAAAATATCTTGGTGTACCTCTAACCAAGAAAGTAAAAGATCTATATGACAAGAACTTCAAGTCCCTGAAAAACAAAATCAAAGTAGATCTCAGAAGATAGAAATATCACCCATGCTCCTGGATTAGCAGGATTAACAGTAATAAAAATTGTCATATTACCAAAAGCAATCTACAGATTCAATGCAATCTCTATCAAAATTCCAAATCAATTCTTGAAAGAAATTGAAAGAGCAATTCTCAGCTTTATCTGGAATAACAAAAAACCCAGGATTGCAAAAACCATTCTCAACAATAAAAGGATTTCTAGAATAAAATCATCCCTGAACCTCAATACATACTACAGAGTAACAGTGATAAAAAGTGCATGGAATTGTACAGAGACAGGCAGGAAGACCAATGGAATAGAATTGAAGACCCAGAATTAAACCCATATACCTATGGTCACCTGATCTTTGACAAAGAAGCCAAAACCAGTGGATGAGAAGACACCTTAGACCTCCCAGGGACTAAGCCAGCAACCAAAGAGTATACATGGGCCAGTTTGTGACTCCTGCTATAGATGTAGCAGTGGACTGTAGTTTCAATGGGAGGCACTTGTTCTGTGGAGGCTTGATGCCCAGAGAAGGGGGATGCTTAGAGGGGTCAGGCAATAGAGCCTGGGAGAATGGGGAAGCAACATCTTTGAGACAAAGTTGAAGGGAATGACAGAGGGTGGTTTGTGGAGGGGAGAAAAGGAGTGAGGACCACATTTGAAAAGTAAATAAAATAATTTAAAACATTACAAAATTAAAATTATTCTGCTTTAAATACAGAGCTTATCACTTAAGCATTACTCATATGCTCCTGTGAAAAATTAATTGGCTATTGGGAACATCAAGCAAAAAGCATTGGGCATGTAAATCTGTACTTAATAATCAGACTGGACTTTAGGCCCCTTGGACTTGAAGTGTTTTCTAAGAAATGATGAGATATTATATGTAGATGTGATACAGTAGATATGATATGTAGATAAGATATAGAAGATATGATGATAGTGGCTTTTTTGCAAGATATTTTTGATCCTTTTCTTTTCCCTCCCCCACCTATTCCCAGATCCAACTCAGATTCCTACCCAACTCTCTTGATGTTTTTTAAAAATCTATTTCAAAGACAAAACACGACAAACAATTCACGCAAATAAAAATTCAGTAAGACAGAGTTGTCCAAACAAAAGGAGTCCATATTGTGCTACCCAACTACTCCTCAGGATGTAGCCAGCTCTGGAATAGACATGACATACCCAGGGATACTCACTGCAGAAAGATGATTTCCCCTTTCCCAATAGGTATCAATTGCAAATTGCTTCTTGTTTGGAAGTGGGACTTCGTGTCTACATCCATTATCATCATCATCATTTGTCTGGTTTGAATTTGTGCAGGTTTTGTTTATATGGTTATAGGCCCTGTGAGTTCCTGTGTGGACCAACCCCACCGTATTTGGAAGACCCTGATTTTTAGGAGTTATCTATCCCCTATGATTCCTACAGTCTTTCTATTCTGACTTCTTTATAGATCTATGCACCTTGAAAGGAAAGGTTTTATAATGCCATTCCATTTAGTTCATAGTGATTCAAAAGTACTAGGTTTAAAAACAAATTCTAGCAGAAAGTAAATTCATGGATTTATCAATCATAGGTATATTAGTTAAGATCACTATTACTATGATTAAAATAATAATAAAAGCAAACTGAAGAGGAAATGTTTTATTTGGTTGATATAACCTGAATCCCAGTTTACTAAAGGAAGTCAAGGCATGACCTCAAACAGGGCAGGAACCTTGAGAGAGCTGATGCAGAAGCTAGGGAGGAATTCTACTTACTGGCCTACACTGAACGGTTTGCTCAGTTTACTTTTGTATCAAACCCAAGACAACCAACCTGTTTGTTTCCCTAGGTACTACAGGATGTCAGTTTTCAATCACTAACTCAGAAATATCCCATAGGCCTTCCTGCGATCAGCCCGACTTATACAGGCATTCCATCAATTGAGCTTAACTCCTCCAAGATGACTCCAGGTTGTTTCAAATGGACAAAACCAAACAAACTAACAAAGAAATAGCTAACACAAATGCTTAACAATATCTAATAAACAATTATGAGTTCATCAAATATTGCAGCAGAGAGTGAGAATGAAAAGTCTATGCAGCATGGAAAGTCACTGGTACAGGAATCCTCTAGAAGGTATTTCAGTGCATGGGGAAAATACAATTATATTGTGCAGTTGATTGCTGGATCCACAGTAAGATTTCCATCAGAGTTCAGCCAAAGTAGTGTGACTTCTTAGAGTGGCTACTGAGCTACTGAGTATTCATTAAGATTTACCCTAACATCTGAATATTTTTACTACTTTTATAGAAAATTTCGATTCATACATTAAGTGTGACCTTTTACTATTCTAAAAGCATAAATTTTAGAAAATAATAAATTATTTCTCCAAACATGATATACTCTTTCTAAAGTCATCTTGCAAGTAGTTATGAAGCATAATTAATTTCTAGGATCTAAATATAGTGAATTTTAAAAATAATATCCATTGGTTCAAATCCAATATATTTCTTGGAAATAATTAAGTTGAATACAATCTTATCCAGTTAATGCCAGGAAACACAATAATTGATTTATGGTACTTTTATTTTAGATCATCTTAGCATACATTTAATTATAACAGCATTGGCTATAATTTTATCTGTGTGTATAGAATGGAGAAAAACAAATGTAAATTCTTGATTTTTTTTGGAATCATGGTCAATGCCTTAAAATTTGACAGCAACTATGGTTTTGTTATAAAGATAAAAGAGAAAATTTGAATAGAAATGTGCCATATCTTTTGTTTGCTAAGGAAAAGTATCTTTCCTATGTTCAAATGTTGGCTAGTTATGTTATCTTCCTACTAACAATAATATAAAGGTATTTCAAAATTCACCAATGTATGATAAAAAGTAGTTATTTGTAAACTGAACATGTCCTACTGATTATGTCTGTTGAAGTCAGAGACATCTTAAAGCACAGACTCAGAGATAATGGTTATATGAGGGTCACTGAAAATATAGATATTCATGGTGAAATTTATGAACATGACTTTTACAACCTGAACCCAGGGTCATGGACTTGATACTCTAAATTTGTTCTGAAATTAGTTTTTACTTCATTGACATCCAAAAGCATATGTATAACATCCATAATATAATGGTGAATTTTCACTGTCAATGGGATTTCGAATCATGTATGAACATTGCATTGGGTATGCTTAGGCAAGTCATTCCAGAAATAGCTAACTGAGGAGAAGACTCACATCAGTGTGGGTGCTGTGGCTTCATGGGCTGGAAAACAGGCCTGAATGCAAGGAGAACATGAACTTCCCCTCACTTGGCTTTTGATGCTTGTGACTCCCCGCCATATCCCTGCCCAACAGCTAGAACTACTCACATTGTACTCTGCCTCTGGCACGATGAGCTGTAATTTCGACAGAGCCTAGAAAACTCTTCCTTCCTTATGTCCTTTGTACACAGTGACACACATGAATCCTGCATAAATTCCCTAAGTTTGAGTGCATAAACAAGTCAATAAATGATCAATTTTTAATAAAAAGAATTCAAGGTCATTCAGTATATTATGATTTAATTACTACAATATTTTATATTATGTTTAAGTAATTCTTTGCATGTGTAATGGTGTTGCATATCATATGTTCTAAATGTCATATATTTACATTATGATTTCTAAAAGTAGAAAGATTATAGTTATGGAATAGCAATGAAAATAATTTTCCCATTGGGAGTAACCACAACATGAAAAACTGAATTGAAGGATCTCAGTATTAAGTTGAGATCAATTCTTAGGAAAACTAATTACATACTACAATGAGGAAAATATCTTATTACAATCACAATCTATTTTTTTCCATTATGTGCACTTGCTTTATAAAGTAAGGCATAGTAAGCTTTATTATTTCTCCTTTAATTACTCACTTTTCCTAACTTATCTCTTTGATCTCTCTCTTTTGGCTTGCTGAAATCATTGAATAATTCTGCACTTTCTTTCAATTGTCCTTAACACTTATTGATTTTCTTCCCATTACTGCTCATGAAATAATGACTCCATCAGCTAAATCTATTGACTTCATTCAGAAGCGTCGTGAGTCTACTCATCTGATTGCTCATTCTGAAACCAGGGCAAATCATTATTCTCTCACCTGAATTATACTACATTAATAGAATTTACTTCTAAATTGTCTTCTACTCCCATTCCCTGTCATTATTCCTTCCTTCTGCAGTGACGATTTTACTCAATAAATCACATTTCATGGCGTCTCTTGCCCTTCACTTCCACTTTCATCGCATCTTGCCTTAAATGGAATTCTGTTCCTCAGCGTGACTGGTTGGAATATATGACCCAGTGTAGGCCTCTCTCTAGATCCAACTGCTTCCTCCCTCCTCTGACCCTGCGCTCCAGTTTTCTCACCTTTCCCTTGTCTCTCACCTCACTTCTGACAAAATAACAGTAAAAACAACTTCTCTCAAAAGTGGTTTCCCTTCTGGTGCTTAAATACTCAATTCTATGGAACTCTGTCATGTGATTTTCTTGTTTTTATTATTTAAATCACTACTTAGATGACATTCTTCCTTCCCTTGTTCCTTCCTTTCTCTCTCCATCTCTTCTCCCTTTCTATAAAAATGTAAAATAGAAAGTTTGACAACTACTATTTCTACACAATAACTTATATAAAAACCTCTGAACCAATCATTTTGTATGTCCATTATCAATATTGCATAGTTCAGGTTCAAGGGCATGTATATACAGTATAAATTTAAGATCGAATATACACACAAATACACGTAAACCAAACACCATGAACTCATCAGGATGTAGTGTTTTGTTCTACAGAATTTATCTGTGATTTTAGGTAAGGAGTGGCTTTATTTAAATTGAAGAAATAGAAAAAAACTAAGAGATCTGTAATGAAGCAATGCTTTGTTGTTTTACAGCAAGTGATATTGAAACTCTAAACAATTCAATTCCCTGTTCAGAGAAGGAAGTTCTGTGGGAAATTATAACATTATCCTGGTTTCTTTAACATCTTGTCAAAACAGTCTCAAGTTTTGATATCTGTACACTTCAATGATGATCAAAGTATACCATGCTACTAAATATTTGCCTAAGTACATAATAAATAGTAGAGGGAAAGTTTCTATAATGTAGCTTTAACTTTTTTTTTTCTGTTGAGTGAGCCATGGAAATATTTCTGCCATAAGCCTTTTTATATTATCTTTCCTTCAAGAACAGCAATAATTTCAAATTTCCACACAGTTTAAGATAGGATGAAAAACAAGTCTTAAAGTCCTATTGTAAATTGCTTAAATATTAATGTGTAGTTTAAAAGACAAAGCATAGAAATGATTCAGTAAAAACTGTCTTTTTAACTGTATTATGATCCACATTTGTATTTTGCTGTTTTCTTATAACATCAGACTTATAGCTACCAAATCAGAGATATGTGTTACATGCTCATATTTAGGGAAAATCATTAAGAATATTTTTACTTTTTCAATGGAACATTTTATATAAGACATTTAATGGCAGAAACTTTCCCCAAATAAATGATTACATTTAATGTTGCTTAAAATAAATAAAAGATATAAACCATTTATAAATTAACATAAAGAAGATAGCTTTCTCTTGAAATCAATAGTGATGTAATGTTTTTACCTTCAGTGGTTCTATCAACCTGACTTTGCATCATATGAAAGCAACAGTCTCCTAGGAAGCTGTGAATTGTCTGTTTCCAAAATTTTATAAAACATGGCAGCTTAACTTTAACCTGCAGGAAGTTCCAGGAGTGTGGTTTATTGGAAACTGGTTTTAGAAATGTACAGAATCTCTTGTCTTTGATTTCTTAATTCAATCTCTTCTGGAACATAAAGTTTACATTTAATTGTAGATTGTCTGACATTTAATCATATCTACAATGAAGGTTAATGCTGTAGTCTTGATTTCTTGCTATTCCCATTTTCTCTTAGTTTGCTTCCTTAAAGGACCCCTACTCAATTTTCAGCACCATTCTCTCTCTCTCTCTCTCTCTCTCTCTCTCTCTCTCTCTCTCTCTCTCTCATTTCTCTGTGTCTTCTTGAGGTTTAGGTGAGAAACGGACTTCTGTTGCTATTTATAATAAAAATTCACTTCCCTTTGATTATGTTTGTTCTTTCTATCCCTGATGTGATCCCCACATTAATATTCCAATTACACAGTCAATCAAGTGTTTTGGCAGATGCCACACTTGTGTTGCCAAGAAACAGGCAGGAACTGTGTTGATATCTCAATCAATGTATTAATCAGGGTTCTCTGAAAAAGAGATATGCTCATAACAAGTCAAAAGGGGCTTTTTATTGAATAACTGGCACAGTACACATCAGGCTGTCTAATCTTGCCTGACTTACATAGGAAAGGCCGAGAATCCCGCTGTTTCTCTGTATACTAGCAGCCCTATTTGGAACTGAAACCCTGGAGGATCCCGGAGAACTGCTAGTCTTCAGTTTACATTGGAAAATGGAAGAAGCTTGCTCACCTAACAGTGAAGGAATGCTGAAGCAGTGGAGAGAACACCTGAACTTGCCAGCAAAAGTCAAGGCAGGCAGATGAGAAGCAAACTTTCCTTCTTCAGTGTTGTTGTATTTGGACTAATACCAGAAGGTGACACACATGTTTAGAATAGCTCTTCCCACTTTAATATTCTGATTAAGATAATCTATACAGCAATGCCTTGGGCCTTGAGTTGTGTTTTAATTAAATCTACATCCAGCCAAAGCAAGATCATTCAGCACAATTAGCAAAGAACTTGTTTCACAGCAATGTGAAGCTGAGTTTGTTGTGCAGAACTCATGTACTAAATTCAAATACAATCAACAAAGACAGAAGCAGGACATGGTGGCAGGTAGTTGGTATTCTTGCTCTGTGGAATAGGAAGTACATGACGCTAAGAGCTTGCTGACAATCAAGTCTTCTCTAATTGGTGTGTGGGTCAATAAAACAGCCTGTCTCAAGGAAAGTGTGTGGTATCGTGTAGAATGACATTTAAGACTGCCCTTTGGCCTTCTGTGTATGCATCCTCACAACACAGACAGTCATTAACACATGAAAGCATGTAAATATACATGCATCCCTGATATACATACACACATAAAATAAACACACACACATACACACATACACACATATATACATATGAGCACATACATGTACACACACATATACACATACACACATACACACATATATACATATGAGCACATACATGCACACACACACACACACACACACACACACAAACCACACAGAAAAACACACACAAAAGTCATTTCAAATTGGAATCACTCTGATTTGCTTTGATAAGAAAGACAGTAGTGGTAGTGGTGGTGGTGGTTGTGGTTGTGGTGGTTGTGGTGGTTGTGGTGGTGGTGGTGGTGGTGGTGGTGGTGGTGGTGATAATGATGATGATTGTAGCCGTAGGTATCATCAAAAATGACAATTTTTAGAAAATGTAAATAGACCCCATCAGGCAGCAGTGAACAGGAAACACATGCTGCCATTTAAGGGTGTCTGTTCATCTGTCCTTTTTCTCTCCTAACTTTAATTTCTTACCTATAGTGGACAAGTCATGCTATTTGTGTCTGTCTCATTATTATTTTCAAAACCGTGTGCCAATTACCGCCAAGACACTTGACTTCTGGCTCTCTAACTGGCTGCTGTTTGTTTGGAATTCTCAATGCGAGCTGTCTATATCTCTGAGCTTCATCTACCAGTCACAAGGATCTAAAAGCCTGTTTTCAAATCACCTGCTGTATTTTGCTACCATTTTGAGTGATTTATTTTTTTCTCCTTTACAATCCAGATTTAGAGATTTTGTGTGATGATTGTCCACACTCTGTTGCTAACATCTTCATGGATTTTACATTTTTTGTTTCTCCTTTAAATGCCAAAAATAGTTTTGAGAAGTAACTTGATTAGTATCACACAGCAGAGATAGGGATAGATTAGTGACTGTAGCTTCAGAACTTCTATAGCAAATTATATCAGATTTAAAACCTTAATGTATCAGAAGTATATTTTCTCAGTGTGCTTAAGTAAAGCAGCTATAATCAAGATGTCTCGATATTGTTTGTCTGTTTGTTTGCTTCTGTATTGAGGAGCAAAATCTTTTCCGTTTGCCTGCCAGGCTAACAATACCACTCTCTTTTTCTACTCAGTCATTGTGGAGACATCATATATGTTTGCCTTCTCGGCCTCAGCACCCTGAAGGTCACTGCAGTGGTACTGAGGTCATAAACCTCACTGTCAAACGATACTCATAGATGTTTATTTCCATCTGTTTGTAAAATGACAAAGAATATTAAAGCAAATCTAAAGGCAAATCTCGGAGCCAAAGAACATTTAATAAGTAGAAAAATTAGAGTCAATAAGGAACGTTTTGGGAAACGAAAGCCAAGAACATGAGAATAGCAAAGGTTTATGGGAGGGTGTGATTTGAAAATGCCAAGTACTGTTGAAGTTTTAAAAGATTGAGTAGATAAAGTTTTTCATCTGGTTATATGATGAGCTAAAAGGATGGGGTACCCTGAAAAATTTCACTGTCATTACCTTGGCCTCTAAATAGAGAAATAACTACTTCCCAAATAAACAGCATGTTAGACAGGTAGGTCTTCATTTGCCTAATTGCTGAGAAAATTATTTTAAAGTAATTTTCCATCCAGAAACAATTGCAAGAAGTAAAATTATACATCCAGTAAATCTGTGTTTCATAGATTTTTGGAGGAAGTGGAAAAATAGTATCAACTAGTTTTACTGATTATTCTAGTCACTTAAAATATTTCACAATTAAAATATTTTCCTTTATTGCATGCCGGGGACTCCTTTGCGTATATGCCCAGGAGAGGTATAACAGGGTCCCCTGGAAGACACATGCTCCATTATGTTCAAAGCAGCCTCATTTATAATAGCCAGAAGCTGGAAAGAACCCAGATGCCCCTCAAAGGAGGAATGGATACAGAAAATGTGGTATATTTACACAATGGAATACTACTCAGCAATTAGAAACAATGAATTCACAAAATATTTTGGCAAATGGTTTGATCTGGAAAATATCATCCTAAGTGAGGTAACCCAATCACAAAAGAATACACATGGAATGCAATCTCTGATAAGTGGATATTAATTAGACCAGAAGCCCTGAATACCCAAGGCCCAAATTGCATAACAAATGACTCCCATGAAGAAGTATGGAGAGGGTCCTGATCCTGGAAGATATTGATCTAGCATGGCAAGGGAATATAAAGACAGAGAAAAAGGAGGGAGGTGATTGGAGAAGGGATGGAGAGAAGAAGGTTTATGGGACATATGGGGAGGGGGGGATCCGGGAAGGGGAAATCATTTGGAATGTAAACAAAGAATATAGAAAATAAAAATATTAAAAAAATATTTTCCTGCACACAAGATTATATTTAGATGCCTGATATTTTAAACACTTCTACTCAGGATCCAAGCATGCTTGGAGAGCTGCTACAGAATATTTTGTTTCAATATTTGATTTATCTCTATTAAACAGTGTCTCAATGTGTAGTGCACATTGCCGTAGAAGGCAAGATTTAGTTTTTAAGAGTGAATAATATTTTATTGTATAGTTATTTAACTACATTCTTGTCTAATGACTGAAAAATAATTCAGTTGTTTCTCTGGCCAATCTACAACAGGTATTTCTGATTTAATCATTGGGTAGTAAAAAAGTATTTATGTGAATAGGTACTCAGAGTCTAATACAGTATGTGCTAAATATATATTAATGGAAAATTTAGTTTAAATTATTTATTGGGATAAATGGAAACTGAAAAAAACTTATGTTTAAAATATATTGTCTAAATTTTTATATAATATAAATGAGTGAAATAGTTATTGCATCTGTCAGAGTAGTCAGGATAATCAATTACTCCATCAATAGATGGTGACTCATCAATAGATGGATGAAATATATCTTTAAACATAAGGGGAACGTTTTATTTGTGATAACTCAGAATATATTACATGAACTAAAATAGTACAAAACAGACAAATAACATATGAACTCATTTAATTATGCAATCTAAATTCTAATTGTGAAAAGGAAGCAGAACATAGAGACATTACTGATGAGAATGGGGAGACATGTGTTAAAGCAATTTATTTTATTGCATTTATTTAGTGCAAAATGAATAATCTCTTAGACCTAAAGTAAAATAGAATAACTATAGTTGATAGTAATGTGGTATTTGTGGTATGTTGTTTGCTTGCAGAACATATACAACAAAAATTTTTGTCATACAGTAGGGTAGGTAAAGAAACTTTATCATAGGGGTTGTTTCTCTGTCAATATATGTAGCAAAACATTATACTTTTTGACAATATTTAATATTTTAATAAATTATTACTGCATAAGAGGAAAATAAAACAATTTGCCAATAAAAATAGCAATATTAATAATAAAAATAAATTTTAAAGGTTTAAGTAAATAGAAAGCTAGACCTCCATTGAACACTCATAATTCATATAGCACTGAGGTTTTGTCCCATTTCTTCATAATAAATTGTTTTATCACAAATTTGGCTTCTTAATGCAAACTGTGTGTGTCTATTTCTTTTGGTCAAAGAGCCTTGAGATATTAAATTAGCCAAGGGCATCCTCATTGTGGGGACAAAATATGGAGAACCTCCTTCAATTGTTAACAATGGTTCCCTTGTGCTTACTGAGCAAGGGGCTTGTTTTACTTGTAGTGTTCAATGCCTGCCTTCAGGTTGTCCTCAATGACCAGCAATGAGGCACCTTCTGTGAAGACTAGAGTGTGATTAGGTGGAGGGCTGCTTGCAAAGCATCCACAGACACTGCCTTTGATCCTCCCTGTAATCAGAATTGCAGAGGTGGAAGCAGTAGGACTAGAAGTTCAAAGATATTCTGGGCTTCATAGTTAATGTGGTGACTAATCTCGGTTGTTAATTTGACTAAATCTAGAATTAACTGAATCCCAAGCAGCGGGATGCAAAGCGGTGACGAATTTCATTGGCAATGGAAGATCCGACCTAAATCTGGATCCTTTGAGGTCAGAAGACCCATCCTAAAACTGGTCCACATCTGGTTGCAACCCCACTTAAAGGTCATGAAAGTAGAAAGCTTTTGCTATTCTACTTGTCTTCACTCTCCCAGACAAGCTCACTGACCATATATCCAACCCACTCTTTTTCTTGTGTTTAAACCTACTTCTTCTGAATTCAATATATACTAAAAACTGGCAAATCTCTAGGATTTAGCTGGGACACTGTCTCTCCATGTGTGTGTGTGTGTGTGTGTGTGTGTGTGTGTGTATGTGTGTGTTTGTGTGTGTGTCTGTGTCTGTGTGTGTTGTTCTTTCTGTCAGTTCTGTCCATTTAAAATACCCGTGCTATTAGAGTACATTCAAGGCAGTCCTGGGCTACATAGGGCATAGGTTCAAAATATAAAATGAACCTTGAACATATTGATTTTTCTTAATACTTTATACTTCTATATCTCTTCAGCTTGTATCTAGAGCTAATTATGATTTTATAAATGATTCATAGAACTAAATCATGAGTAGTTCTAACTCAACTAAAGAATGCAGTAGCATAACTTGTGAAGTAAAAGGTACTGTGTTGTCTCATAAGATCAATATTTAGCACTGAGGGGACAAACAGCAGGATAAACTTACATTATTAACATGTGGGAAGGCCAAGTCTATAACTCACAATTATCATCCACATAAATGATTTCCCCCAAAAGAAAAATATTGAGAACTTGGAGTTAAAATTCAGCCACTTTTCTAACTCATTTGACCTCTCAATTGCATTCTGAATACTTATCATATGCAACAAACGGTTATCCCTCTCACTCCTAATCCAAAAAGCTTTTGAGCCAGATAGAGATCAATCACCACAAAAATCAACAATTGATAAAAATGAAGAGAAGAACTATGAGGTGCCCAACCCAACGGATGCATCTTTAGCACGCTGTGCCCCTAACGACTTTGGGAATATCATGCTATGAAATCTCAACAATATATTTGCCAATATATGTTCTGAACAATAATTACACCAGTTTACCTAAGGTAGATCAGGTAAAAATGTGAATTTTCAAAGGACTTCACCCAACCACGAAAAATTACAGTAATTAATGGCTGCTAAGAGAGGGTAAATTAGTCTTCTCCAAGAATTCCTGAAAGGTTATTGAGTGTTAAGTGCCTATCCCTAAACACATGTACAAATTTATTCAACAGGAACACATACATTTCTGTATAGATATTCTTGATATTTATGTCAATAACTAGCAAAAAACAGGTCATACATGGAAAGGGAGTGGAAAACACAGGTTGAGCTGAAACAGGGAAAAGAAAGGGTACACATGACATAAACACAGTACTCTCATGCATGAAATTCTACAAATAATATCTAAACCTAGGAAAAGAAACATTAAAAGCCTTTGCCTGAGGAAATTTGCTTTATCGATATTTGACACTCATTTATAACAGTTTTGAAATTAAAAATAAAGAGAATATAATTTTATCAATGTATCATCTAACTATGGGTTCATGTGAATCATAATAATATGTTACTTTCTATGTTTTAGAGATAAAGTTAAATTTCCTTAAAGAGCTATATTGGTTGTGGGAGCCCTATGATGCAACAGAACAAGGGAAATGGAATGTTTTCATAACCTTTAAAATCCCTTAAAAGCAAAGTTAATATTTTATAGAAGGGAAAAATGATACACAGTAGAAGTAAAAATCACATCCTCAATCATAGGCAGAAGCAAATCCAACACTGATTTTTGACATGATTTATAGACACGTGCCCCTTGCACCCAGTTTTTGGACTGGAAAGATGCTGTTACTTTGCAAACAGAGACTATACCTTCCTTCTGCCATATAGGCACTCCAGAGCTTTGAATCTAATATAACTTACATTCCTGGCAGGAATGCATCCAGGTCACATTACTCTACTTCTTTAGCCCTTGATTCTGATGGGTAAGTCACTGCACAAATGTACCCCTCAGGGTTCCTTGAGGGTGAGCCTTGCAGTTTTGCTTTTTCACTTACTGACAAAATATTAAGGAGAAATGACACTATGAATTTTATTCCTGCTTTTACATACACACTTGCTTAGAATTATGGAAGTAGTGACTCTGGAGCCTGGCCTAAAGTTGTGTGTGAGCATGATCACTGTCCCCTCCGCTACTTAAAAGCACTCATTTCCCAATCATTTTCGGTAGGAAAGCCAATCACCTCTTTCTCATAATAAACCCAGACTTTCCTCAGAGATCGCACAGTGTGAGTGGCTCCGTAAGGAAGGAAAAAAGAACATGCAGGAAGCAAAGAGAAAATGAACTGGGAGAAAATGCCAAAGAGAAAGCAGAGAGCCTTTTAAAAGACAAGTCACCATATTTGATATTGTACAACAAACTTTGTTTATGCAGTTCTAGTCATGTTCTTACGGAAAATGATCCTGGAAACACTGGAGAATCATTGTCTGCAACTCATTTTGTGACTTCATATCTACATTTGATTAAGGAATCACAAAGAACACACAAAATGCACTTGGTTTTTGTTTTGTTTTGTTAATCACTGAGAAAACAGGTTTTTTTTTTTTTTTTTTTTTTTGGTTTTTTTGGTTTTTTTTTTTTAGACAGGGTTTCTCTGTAGCCCTGGCTGTCCTGTAGTCCAGGCTGGCCTCGAACTCAGAAATCCGCCTGCCTCTGCTTCCCAAGTGCTGGGATTTAAGGTGTGCACCATGTGCATATCTACAATATCCAAACTAGGGTTGTGATCATACAATACAGCATTTTAGATAGGTTGTAAATTAGTTGTGATAGACTTTGCTGATATTTTGAAGTCTGAAATCACTAACAGAAAAGAACACAGCAATAAACATGGGAGAACCAAGTAGGGATTCTTTCTTTGTTTCTTTGTTTCTTTCCTTCTTTCCTTCCTTCCTTCTTTCCTTCCTTCCTTCCTTTTTTCCTTCTTTCTTTCTTTCTTTCTTTCTTTCTTTCTTTCTTTTTAACTAGTCTCTCTTATAATACATCTTGACTACAATCTTTCTCCACTTCCCTCCTCCTCCATTTCCCAACCTCCCTTCTTTGCCAGGTCAAATCCTTTTCCATTTCCCTTCAGAAAAGATTAGGCCTCCAATTGATATTAACCAAATATGGCTTAACTATATGCAACAAGACTGGGTGAAAAACCTCCTATCAAGGCTGGATGTTGTAACCCAGTAGAATGGAGAAGGTTTAAAGTAGAATACACATCATATCAAATGCTCCCTCTTAACCTTTCAACACTGTAATTATGGAACCTACTGAGATGTCAGGTGCCTTTTACATATGTATAATGCAGTCTATGTTAATGTGTATTGATTACACATTACCAGGGTGTGGGCATTTTACCATAGTGATCCTAGAATATATCTGTTTTCTTTATCACACTGTTTTTTTTAAATATGAAGAAAGATGGTATGTTTTGACAGTATCTCTTTATGGCTTATGAACTTTAGTACTAACAGGTTAAAGAGACATGGATTAATAAAGGAAAATCTAGAAAACAGCTACATCAACAACCTTGTAAGTCTTTCACCTCTGCATTGGAGATGCTTCAGGGAAATCAATACTTTCCTTTGAGTGGAATGATCTAGCTGCTTATGAGAAATTTACATCTCCCTGACAGGCACTTTGTAAGGTCTGGTTCACTTGGGTCACAAGAGTCCAGATAATTTGCATCTTGAGCAATTTCTCTCTGTCCTTTACCTGTTACACAGGAAGGAAGATTGAACCTGGCCATAAAGGGGAGCTCATTAAGTGTCAGCAAAGAGTAATTTTGTAGGTGTTCTGACAGCGCAAGAGTATCATACAGTGATAATATTTTCTCACAGCTCCTTGGACCTATGAATACATGAAGAAATGGAAAGAGCGTGCACAGAGGCACATCAAATCTTTGGAACTGTCATTCACCAAATATAACTGAAATGTCCTATCAAGGTCACTGAATAATGAATTCAGATGGATATATAGATCACTTTGCCAACAAATATATGAGGCAAAATATTTAGGTCACCACTTTTAAAAAGTAAAGTCTTCTATATTTTATTCTGACATTTAAATTTTACAAGGTATGAATATAAAATAATATATTTTATAAAATGGTGTTAGTTCCTGCAATGCATTTTTTCCTAGTAATCAACTAAGTAGGAAAAAAATATATACAAATGAAGAAGGAAATTTAGAATTTTTTTTATTGAAACTGAAATTAAACAGAATTATAGGTAAAGTTTTAGCATATTTAAATAGTATATTTAAATCTATTGGTCTTTGGGCATATTTCCAAACATGCATTGGCCAAAAAGTCTAAAACCACTTCAGCTCAATGCTTTCTCTACTTCTTAAATTTATAGTGAAATGAACAATTCAACAACAAAATTAACATTCTTTTAGTATTCAAGATAGCTATCTTGTATGTGCAAGCGATATGCATTATCACATTTTAATATGTTGTGCTCATGTCAAATATTTTAAACCTAATTTATATAAAAACCTGAAGAAATAATTTTTTTATTTTTATTTTTTTATTTTTTTGTTTTTATTTACATTGCAAATGATTTCCCCTTTTCTGGGTCCCCACTTCCCGTAAGTCCCATAAGCCCCTTTTAAAGCAATTTTTCCATACCTGTTCCATTGCTTTTATTATCATAACTGGGAATGAGTCCTTTTAAAGAAGATTTCACTAGTTTGTGTTTTACTCAAATAAAAATGATAACCCTTAGTGTTAGTTGTGGTTATAGGACTTTGTTCTTCATGACTTCAAAATCATTCTAGAATAAGACTTGACATAGGCAAGGCTTTGAAGGTGATGTGCATATATCAATCAGAGCTTTGCTCTTGATACAATAGATAATATTTATGGAGCATTTATTATGACAGAGCTGTTTTACTAACTGCTGAGGAAGCATTTCTATTTATTCCTATCAGGCTACTGAAACCATATTGCTGTTCCTAAATCCAAAATTATTGCTCACTAATGAAAAACTTAGACCAGTGACATGGTTATAATTCAAAGAGTATAAATATATCTGTCTGTTTTAGGTCTCCTAAGGTAATATTACAGGCAAGTAATACTAAGAGAAGAAACTTAATATAATTTCTCTTAGAGAAAATTAAATTGGAAAATCATCTCCATTAACTTATAATGTAGGATGCTCCTTTATACGTTACATATTGATGATTATATGCTTGGAATTTTTCTACAAGTACTCAAAGACACTTCCTATTAAATTGTGTCTATCATTGGTACATATAGGTAAGAGGAAAAAATGGCTTTGATATGACAGCCGATTTTCCACAGAAAGGGACTATTTGCAAATGACAAACCAAATGAACTATATTGTGGATAGTGTAAGTTGCCTCTGCTTCCCAAGAGACACACTCATCTCCATTACTTGGTGGCTTCAAAAACTGTCAGATTACTATGTTATTCACCAGCAGTAGCTCTGCTATTCTTTCGAGCATAGATAGAGGCACACTATTTATAAGTACAGCTTCCTTTCAGACAAGGAAGCAACATGAGAATTCACAGAACCTAACGGAAAGAAGCCTGTGGATGGGGTGGTAAAAATCCCTGTCTCGGTGGGATAAAGTTACTACAGCAAAACATTATAAGCCAGATATCTGTGCCGGGGAACATCTCCTTCCATTGTTAGGGCAAGTGTTGATTCTTTCTGCTTACAATCATTTCTATCAGATTTTTTTTCTTTTTCTTTTTGAAGGTTGTCATTGATGTGCTATGAATGCATTTATACTTCATTCTGTAACTTCTCTATATCCTCCTGCAAAATAGTCTCATCCAGTAGTTAAATGGACTGATTGGGGCATGGGTTCGATCATGTAATTATGTCCATAATCAATTTGTAAGAAAATATTTCTGTCTCAGTTGAGAGCACATAAAAGGCAATGGCCTCCAAAGGTTATCTGGGAAAGTCCCTGAGTCTATTCACCATGAATCTCTCCCTTGCTGCTTTCTTGCTGCCACACTTGTTGTTAAAATGTATTCTATTGTGTAGGCATGTGCCTGCTGCTCTTTGCATAACTACATACACAGAAATGCCTTTATGCCCTTTGTGTCTACACTGACATTTTATTCATGGCTGGTTCCCTCATGACTCTGTTATAAATTAAAAAAATAACCTCTCCTCATTTCTCTCAGACATGCCAAACATTTGTGGTCTACATGCTTTTTGAGTTGTATTTCCATTTTCTTACTAATTAGCATTCTTCGTATATAATGTCAACTTTCTATATTTACATTAGTAGAACTGAGTTTCATAACAAAAGGGGCATTGCATTTCGGATCACCGATATATCTTAAATAAAACACTTATAAGTGCATGCTAGTATATAGTAAGAATGGTTCGTCAAAATATTACTAGTAGAGATCTGTAGACCCCTGACTCATTGAAGCCAGGTAACAGAAACACTGTCTTCTTGTGCTGCATGGCTTGCCTCCTGTGTTCCAGTCACTGCTAGGACTCCAGACACCACCACCGTCTCCCTTTGGTGCCTGAACTACTGATGAAAGCTTAATACCATATTACTAATAGACTTCAGACCATGATCACCTAAGAGCATTACTTTTTTACTGCTTAGAAGAAATCAGGCAAGAAGTGTTGTTGCAGGGGACCTCAAAAGCACTGGCAGAATTCACTTCTGGATGGACTTTATTGCTTGATGAATTTAAAGGAGGGATGGTAGGAATATTTGTTTGATCACCCACATCAAGATTTTGAAATAGTTCTACTTTCTGGAAGAAGGCAGCATGGCTCACAGACAGATCTCTCGACATGTCAGTAAAATGAACCCAGAAGACCTATAGTAGGAGACTGTAGGTCAGGGCATTCAACATGCCTGTCTGCCCTGCTAGCATGAGTCAGCTCAAGGCCTGTAGTTGTTGGTAAAATTTCTGAAGCTCTAAATATGCGATATAGTTGAAGAGCCAGGAAATGAATAATGAAGAGAACCAGAAACTGACTAAGGATTATGTGACAGTCTCTGTATTCTCAGGAGGAGCCTTGGAAATAAAATATAGGGTTTACATTCACACAACAAACTTATGTTTGTACTTTTAATTGAAATAAGGAACAAAGAATTCCCAGCCCATTTCTAAAGAGTGAACAAGTTTCCTTCATGACTGATACACACACACACACACACACACAGTCTGATGATGCTTAACCAAGATTAGAGCACACAACACAAGGACACTTGGTGAAGCTGACAAGATACAGGTGGGAAATATGGGCCCTAAAAGAAGTCATTTTGTCTTAAAAGCTTAGAGATTGTAAGAGAGACACTTACCTGACATAGCTCATTTGTGATTCAGAAATTTTAGAGTCTGTTCTTGATTCCAGGAATGAAAATAAAAATGTTTTTGGGGCACCTCGAAGCCAAAGACTAGAAGCCAGGATGGGGCTGAAGATCAAGACCAGAGCTTCCTCCAACTTTGCTATTTGGATGCACTGACTTCGCACCATGATAATAAGAGTTTCATGGCTGCCTTACCTTTCTTCTATAAATTCCATATTAAGGTGATAAAATGTCTTTCGTAGTGAGAGCAATCACATGCATTACACACAGGTATGAAGTGGTCAAAGAAGAGATTTAAATAATTTGAAAAGATAAATACAAACAGTAAAATTGATTTTAATAAAAAAATCTGTCAGATATTTTCAGACAGAAGTAAACCTAATTGTTGCTTTTAAAAAAAACTTACTATCAATCAAATATTTCAAATATTTTGATACTATGTCATTTACAAAATCATAATAAATATAAAAAGATAATTTTTATACAGATATACTATATTACAGGCCTTTAAGTGATATAATTTTGTTCATAAGTTTTTGTTTATATGTCTTGTTATATGTACCATTTTTATATGATACAATATATTCATAAGCTTTTAAGTTCTTGATAGAAAATATGTATGTGGGAAAATAATGATTTATAATACTCAAAGAAGTGTTTGTTTCATTGACATAAGCATATACTATTGAATTTTATTTAGTTCACTGTGAATAAAAGTTTAGTTTTAAAAATCCTTGCTTAGAAGATAGATTTTATAAAGTAGAATAGATTGAAAAAATCATTTTAATTATATCTAAGTATGGCTTAATAAGTAAACCCATGTAAATAACCCACTTTTTGAGTTTCAGAAAAATCAGTTGTTATGTTTCGAGAGAAAAAAGATTTTAACAAGAATACAACTTTTCACCAAATATAATAAATGTGTCTAAAATAAAATTATTCACCCTTTCTAATCATACATATTTCTTTTCATTTTTTTCTTTAATTGACATAAGTTCTTTCTATGTTACACATGCTAGGTTTGCAACACAGCACCATTCTGTCCAATACTGTTACCTGGTAGTAGTATTCTAGGCATTAATCTCTATCCCTTTCCCATATGAACCTTTTACATACAGGACAAATGTTGCATATGAGAAAACAGACATCTAAAATTGATTATATTAATCACATTTTGATTGGCAGGAGAAAGTACAAATAGGAAAAAATGTATTTTACAGGTGATATGTGAGAGTTCTGGTGTTGTGTTCAGACATTTCCTAGTCCTGTGAATGATTCAAAGCAGTAGAATATATAAATGCCAATCAAGTAAATCACTCACAGACAGCCAATGACTTGCCGAACAAAAGATACTCCTGGGAATAGGAATGACCTTACACTGCCAAACCAAAGCAGATTGAAAAGTTTAATGCCGCGGACAGATTTTGACATTGGTAATGGTGCTGGCGTCCTTGGTTTGTTCCTACTCTGGGGAGTTATAACTTTAAAAGCTTTGATTTTGTTTATCATGACAAGTTCTTCAAATATATAGCTCTTTGGACCCAGTGACTCTGGCAAGCCCCATTTCTCTTCTATAGACCTGGAATAATCCATACAGAAAGAAAGTATTAGGCATTTTTCTTTGGAAAGTCATGATTTAAAAGTGTAATTTTACTTGAGTAAATAAAGTTGCTAAATATATATAGATATGTATATATTAATATAAACCAATAGTTATATTGTTATGAATTTTATATATAATTTACACTTATATATTAATGATCTTTACAATAATATAAAATAAATGTTTTAATTCACATGTAGGGAAAAGAAACTGATTTATCTCTTTTTTTTCTTTAAACAGTACACATATATATTTAGAACTATCATTTAGATGTATAAAGTACTTCTTGCTCTGATCATGAAAATTTAGCAAGCTTATGGTTTGCTTTTGATTATCACTTTAAAATTATTCATAATCTCTTTCCTCATGCTTCTGTCTCTATATGCCTTACTCAAGTTTCTTTTTCTTTTTTTTTAATTTTTTTTATTCGATATAATTTATTTACATTTCAAATGATTTCCCCTTTTCTGGCCCCCCTCTCCCCGAAAGTCCCGTAAGCCCCCTTCTCTTCCCCTGTCCTCCCACCCACCCCTTCCCACTTCCCTGTTCTGGTTTTGCCGAATACTGCTTCACTGAGTCTTTCCAGAACCAGGGGCCACTCCTCCTTTCTTCTTGCACCTCATTTGACGTGTGGATTATGTTTTGGGTATTACAGTTTTCTAGGTTAATATCCACTTATTAGTGAGTGCATACCATGATTCACCTTTTGAGTCTGAATGCTCTGAATGCTCTGAATGCTCCAGTCTAAGATGGAGTTGTCTCATAGCCCTTGGACCCTCCTGAGGTGAGGTGAGCCAATGTTTATGTTAGGGTGTGTGCTATTTTATTAGGTAAGAAGCAAAAAAGAATGACAAGTGCATCAGATTTGTACATATCTCTCAAGAGTATCCCCCTACATCTCCAAGGACCTTCCCTCTTCAAAGTGTTCATCATGGAGAAATAATAATCTGAATCAATAACTTAAGTGAGCTTTTGAGAAACATTCAAGATATATGCTAGAGTTAGAGTTATGTGCTTCATTGTTACCTTTTACATATGAAATGTACATATGAATTTTCTATATCATTTGTTCTTAATATAATTAAAAACAAAAGTGCATATTTCAATATTTTTTCTGCTGCCATGTGACCAATCCTAGTTTTTTTTTGTACTCAGAATGGCTTAGTACTTTCTTGCATAAACACCTTGAATTTTTTCACCTCTTTCTCCATCATTAGAATGATTGCATTTGCCTGAGTTTTGCATGGTCCTTATTTCCCACCCATGTCTATAGGAGTTAGGTATGTAAATGAACATGGGATGTGCTTCCTTTCCCTCTCTCAGTGTCTCTCTGAAATCTTCGTGGGATATGTACCAACATCATATTTCCTATCTAGAATGACTTGTGAAATCATGGGGTATAAGGTTGTATATAGAGATTTATCATGCTCATGCCTTTAATAGTTGTTTATGGAGTTATCTGAACTTTTACCCTAAAGGGGCCACTTATTTTAACAGCATTTTGCCTGCCTTAAACTCTATCAAAGGAAGTGGGCTACACATTTATGATATATCAACATGTATCTTTCTTTTGTTTTCTTCACAATGTACTGTAATGAAGGACAAGGCATAATAATCCAAGTTTGAAACTATTTTTGTACCTTTCACCTTTCACTCTTTTCTGTCCTGTGTGTTCTTGCTAGTTCCACATAGGAGTACATATTTCTATTGAACATGATTCAACTACTGATTTAAGCTATTTAAATCACATATTTTGTATGTACAAATTGAGACTAAATTACATTCCTTCAAAGAGAAATTGGGTTCATTAATTTATGTGGGTACCTTACAATACCAAATAGCAAAAAGAGATAGAAGCTCTCTCCATGAGATACACAACTTTTTTGGTGACCTCCCAAAGACAAGTATACTTATCCACTATAGAAAGGATCCACTATAGAAAGGATCCTTTTCTCTCTAACATCAGAACAAGTCATATTCCTTGGGATACATTTGTCTTCTCTATTTCTGTTTTTCTGTTTCTTAGTCTATTAGATTCTCTATTGATCTCTCTCTCTCTCTCTCTCTCTCTCTCTCTCTCTCTTTATCTATCTATCATATATCTATCTATCAATCTATTTGTCTGTCTGACTCTCTCTCTATGTATACATATACATACACATACACATATACATATATGTCACATTTTGCTTACCTCATACATTTTCTATTTTTGTATTTGTGAATGCATATATATCCAATTCATATAACTTACTTATGAACATGTTGTAAATACATATCCCTTTTCACTTTACCTTTCATTTTACCTTCTTTTGAATGCACACACACATACAAACACACACACATTCATACTCACGATGCATAATTTACACTTCATCGTCTGAACTCATTTTTGTTCTGCTCTCTTGAATAGTAAAGAATCAATCATGCTAACCCACTTACAGAGCCAAAGTTCTTCCTTATACTCAGAAAACCTCCTAAGAGTCTAAAAATGAACAGTCTTATTCATAATGATGACAGCATGCACTTGATTTGCATAGAACCTTTTCAGTCAAACTGTTAAGTGGCCCAGTTAGACCCCTGGCTGCAGGAGTGCATACAGAGTTGTTTAAATCAATGACCTTGAAAAGTCTCCCAGTCTTCTCAGTCAGAGAAAAATCGCAGGTGAAAGAAACAAATAATCTACATCTGCGTTACAAATCTAATTACACCCACTATAGGCATTAGTTCTCATGGTGAATTCTGTAGCTGTCTTATGTGGTGTCAGGGACCAGAATTTAAAAAGAAATTGTTTGGGGGTTTACAGCATCGACCAATGCACACACACACACACACACACACACAGACAGACACACAATTCCTTTATAAATCATTTCTCCTATTTATTATATGGCATTTCTTATCCAACTGAGTTATCTTTATTTTAATGAATTGCACTTACGGGAAAGTAAATGTATTTGTTCAATATTATTTATTTAAAACAACATTTTTTAATTCCACCTCGACATTAAAGGTAGCCAAGAAAACTCACTTATTTTTTTCTTTGTAAAGAATGTTTTTCCTCAGTCCACTAGTCCACACACTTGGACCTTCTCTTTCTTTATTTTGTCCTATTCTGACGATTTAGTTTTTATTTTGTCTAATTATACTGTATTTATTAATGATCCCTTAGAAGCCTGCTTGATTGTTGTCTAACAAGGAAAGGGGGGCAATGAATATAGACATCAGGGAATGGGGAACAAGGAGGAAGGTGGATCATAATCAGGAAATACATGAAAAAATATGTTTTCAAGGAAATATAAATTTATTTTATATTTTTATATATTTATAAATATATAAGATTATTTTTATATATTAATTTAGATATAAATTATTTTATATATTAATTTATATATATAAATTATATATTTAAAAATATAAATTCTTGAATACTATCAAATTTTATTTTTTCTACTTATTTTACTGATTCTAAATCACTATGAGCATTAAATTTGTTTGTGAAATAACTAATTAGGATAACCTACTTATTTTAGTTGCCATTATACTCTTTGGGCTATTGCTGTTTTCTCTTTATTTGGTTATATAAGCAAGCTATAAAATTGATAAATTTGAAGAAAAATTACATATATAGAAGGGTCAGAAACTGAACTTCATAAAACAATTAAATAAACATTGCTAGATAAGGGCTGAGTATAGCAATGCCTATCTCTCCTAAATACATATAAGTTACATCAATATATATTCAAATATATTGTCAAAATAAAAATATCACAAATTCGTTTAGTTGTTATGACTTTTGTAAGCTTATTAGTTTTCCATAATAGGCAATTGATTTTTTTTTTTACATTCTTCTTCCTAGCCTTTTGTTGTAAATACTGTTTGCCATAGCTATCTACGTGCTTAGTTGGGAGCCTGGGTTGTGAATGTGTTCTTGCTCTGAATGTGGTACAGCAACTCATAATTTTAATTGTTTTCCAATTTAGTCTCCTGCCGTTCTGCGCTTTGCATCTTCTAAAAAGAGATCCACAGAATTTGTGAATCTGAAAGGGGTCAGTGTTTTCTCTGTGACAATCATGGTGTTAATAGTAAAATCATTGTTTCTCACTTTCCATTAGATTGAAATGTCACATTCATATTGTTTTATTTTAGTGATATTGGCAGTAGTTTCTCTTCACTAAAAATTTAATTATGCTACACTTGTTAGCAGTTCATTAAGATTTTAGAATTTACAATAATCTAACCCAAAAAATATTACCAGGTATATGCTTCAAAATAGGTGCTGGTGAATTACATAATCTTTGGTTCTTCCCTCATCTGAGTCGTTCAAATTACACATGCTTACATGTTATTTCGAAACAATTTAAATATATTCAGTTCAAGGACTAACATGGTCCATTTAACCATATCTTGACAGGATGTTGGGTCTCTGCTTCTATTCTTGGCTTTGTGCTTTAAAACAGCATTGGAAATTAGCAAGCAGCTCACTAATTTTCTATATTTGTAACACTATCTCTTACACTGATATAATAATTATGACCTAGCACTTGAGGGTCTGTAATGATTAATTGAGTAATGTCCATTAAGTGCCTCTAGCTACTTAGAACAAATGTAGTATATGGCTATTAAGGATTACTATAAGATGTTGCTCTGATGTTGTATCTGACTGACTACTTTATGATTAGAAAGAAAATTAGTTCCTGTGATAATGTGGGGCAATACATATTGATTTTAAAATATATCCTCTGGAATAGGCTTAGGATTGTGAATGAGCTAAGCAAAGGATAGTACTCAATGAAGTTCAATTGCGTGTTTAATGTGTATACTTGCTGACGACCCTTGTAGAGCTGTCTCAATTTCACAAAGGATCTAAGTAGATACACTTTTGTCACTCTACATAAAAGAACCGCAATCTTCTGTTTCAGAACCCAATGGTAAGTTTAAGACTCAGGCAAACCTATGTGGAACCAAGTTCTGAGGCCTCGCCACAATGATGTCACGTGATTCACATCTACCACTGCTTAAGATTGACGGTTTCCTATATTTACAATTATATCCCATTTTTTGCTTCGATAAAGAAAGGGTACATGCCAGAGCCTATACAGAGGCAGATGCTAGCAACCAACTATTGGACTGGGCGTGGGGTCCCCAATGGAGGATCTGGAGGGTGGTCCGTAGGAGCTGAAGGGGTTTATAGCCCCACGGGAAGAACAATTACTTCAGCTACCCGAGATGCCCTAAGACTCCCAGGGAATGAACCATCAACCAAGGGGTATACATGGTTCCAGCCAAAAATGTGGCAGAGGAAGGCCTTATTGGGCATCAGTGGGAGGAGTGCTCCTTGGTCAGGTAAAGGCTCAATAGAGGCCGCAACGATGGGAAACCAAAAGTGGGGAGGGGGAGTATGTCCGGTGTAGGGACATATACGTGGAGGCAGGGGGTGAGAAGAAGGTTTGAGGTCTTTGGGGAGGGGCAAAATTGGGAAAGGTTTTACCATTGGCAATGTAAATGAAGACAATATTCAAAAGAAAGAAAGAAAGAAAGAAAGAAAGAAAGAAAGAAAGAAAGAAAGAAAGAAAGAAAGAAAGAAAGAAAGAAGGAAGGAAGGAAGGAAGGAAGGAAGGAAGGAAGGAAGGAAGGAAGGAAGGAAGGAAGGAGGAAGGAAGGAAGGAAGGAAGGAAGGAAGGAAGGAAGGAAGGAAGGAAGGAAGGAAGGAAGGAAGGAAGAAACGGCACATGATTGGTGATACATCACCTTATATGTCTCCTTGAAGACAAACCATAGGAGGTTAGTTCAGGAAAATTCCCCTCGAAAGTAACTTCAAGTTGTGTTAAGATACAAAGAACATCGGTGTGAGAATGCTAAATGTCAAAGAAAGCTGTTTCCTTTTGAATAATCAGCCCTCTCTTGCTAACTAATTATTTTGCAGTGATATCATCAGTGTGAATTGACACAGATGTCCCAATTTTTGAAATAATTAAAAAGACAAAATAAAGAAATATTAAATGAGCTGATGGTATGTCCAGATAAAATAGATAAATCAAATTAACGAGATAATGTGTTCTATAAATAATAGACCTCATCATAGTGATTTCTATAACAAAATAAAGTATTACTTCTTAACCCAAAAGCCCAGAACATCTGGGCTTTTTTGTTAGTTATTTTGTGACTTATTTCTTAGTTATTGTTTAATTGTTACATATATTTACATGTAACAGAGATAACAATTTTCAAGAATCAGCTCTTTCCTATAATGTTAGTAATGGGGACCAAATTCTTCAGTCCATCAGTATTGGTTTTTCCCAGCTGACCATGTCACAGTTCAGTAATTTAGGTTTTCAATATATATATTTAGTATTGTCAGTTACTTGTATGTTGTTTTGCCTATGAAAGTGACTGCAGATAAAGAGACAAAAGGTTTTGTTGTGTCTTTTGGAACAAGAATTGCTGTGAGCTATGCAACATGGACTCTGTGTATTGTCCTTGGACTATCTCAAAGATCACTATTATAGTTCCAGGCAATAGTACATTAATTTCAATTAACTGAAACTCATACCTATTGATTCCACAATATGGTGTCTATGACTTAATTCCTCTTGTGCAAATGGTTGAAGCAGCTATATATCTCTGCTCTTTTTATACATGTAGGCATCTATAGACCAAGTGACTTTTCATTGTCCCTTGCTTCCCATGAAAGGCTTTTCAGACATTCTTCTAATGTCTCATTGGAAACAACCTGACAGTGTGGATGTTCCTAAATCTAGCAGGAAAGGAAATAAATTTTCCATAAGTTGAAAAGATTAGCTTCATCTAGGAATAAGTTACTGCATTTTTGATCTCAATACTTCAAAAACATATGTTATTACATTAAAATGATCAGCATTCTCTGAATAAGAGAGGATAGCATTTACAAGACAACTGTATAGAGTCTGTCATTTTCTCTATTTTATTGAGCAAGCTTTTTATATTTCTATTCCTTATATTTCTAAAGTAAAATAAAAAATTAATTGTAATATATATTTGTGTAGGCAAAATTAAGGAAATTTTCTATTCCTTATATTTCTAAAGTAAAATAAAAAAAATTAATTGTAATATATATTTGTGTAGGCAAAATTAAGGAAATTTTTAGTACAGTGCTTTATATAGCAACACTAAAGCACACTTTTCACCCAGTTAGATAACTGTGAAGTTAACCCACAACATATTTTCAAGTATAAATATAAACAATAAGTCCATTATCAGCCACAATAACATTCATGTGAAAGTACGTGACTTTTAGATAGCAAATCAATATGTAGAGTAAACATATTCATAAACCAAATACCATATAACTTACATGGCCAATTATAGATTCTCATACCTTTAAAATATTATGTCCAACCATATTTGATGTTCACTGTTACAATTTTTATGGGGTGTGTATACATACACACATATACATTCATTACAAACATACATATGTGTCCAAGTTGAAATAGACTAGAAATTTCTATGAATGCCCTTCTATATGAGTCGGAACATTTTGAAGCATTCACCTTTCTATTTTATAACTTGGGTCAATGTTTCTCTTCTATTAGGTAGTAAAACAAATTTGCTCTGTTTTTATTACAGTCTGAAGTCTATTGTGTGCTTTAGTTATTTGTGTAATTATATTGTTCCTTCTACACTACTAAGATAATAAATGCACAACTAACATTTACATAATGTGTAATTCTGCAATATTTTCCATGGTCCAATAATTTTGCAGTATAATATGTAAAATAATTTTAGTAGAAAGAAGTTGATAACTCAACTAAACAAAATTGCTGAGCTTATAAAATTAGAATATAACATGTCACTTAAAGTGGCCTGGATAGTATTTGCTAGCTTCCCCATAAAGTTGACATATCAGTCTGCATTGATTTCTTAAGAGGATGGCATTTGGATTCATACATTAAAATCTAATTAGTATTATGAATTATGACTCACAAAATGCATCCATAATACATTGTTATTTTAACTTGACATAATACTGAGTATAGTTAGATCAAAATTGACAATAACCAGAATTTTTAGACAATGACAGTGATAGTATAGTGTATCACTTTCTCTAAAAATTCAAATAAAATGAAATTAAATTGTGACTGAATATTGTGCTGTCCTCATTACAATATACTAAACAAAACATGCTTTTATCTCTGCTTGCTATGGCATTTCTCTTAATATTTGGCAAGTTTACTGTGCCTTGAAAATACCTCTAAAAATGTTTAGTTCAACTTTTTTATATTTTAATAATAAATACCTTTTAAAGAAAGAAAAATTTAAGCAACAGATACGACAGTGAGGATTGGACATTGGATATATGTAGATCTGGATAATTAATTGTTACGTTATTATTTGATCTTATGGCATATCTGATAACTTGTTCAAAATGTAGCTAATTACATCTTATTTTCTATCAAAATATGAATCTCGAATTTAGTGAGAGATCAGGTGTAAGTCATGAATTTGGAAATTGGTTCTGACAGAGCTGTAGGTAAGATATGGGATGAGTAATTCCAACCATAATGAATATAAATAGAGCTTTCCCGTCTTATTAAATGAGCCACGGGGATTAGTCAATACCATTTGTCCTGAGGACAAGTAGAGATTGAGCCAAAGTACCTGAGAAAAGACTTTATTAATGGAGATGTTCAATTAGCAAATGTCCCGCACAAAGTTGATCAGAAATAATTAAAATTGTAAAAAAAAATTATATATCCACAGAACTACCAGTGCACACTTGTAAATAAATATTTTAATCTCATAGCTTATAAATTCTGATATTTCATTTATTCTCTTTAAGAGGTTGAGATCCTGAGTATCAAATCAAAATTCTGAGTAACTTGTTGAGATCCTTTCTTAGCACCTTCTTAGCCCTAAAAATGATTTTGAAATATAATGTATTTTCTCAGAGACACATTGAAAGTTTCACCTGCATATTGTTTAAAATCTATATTAAATCAATACTCATTTAATTCCTCTAAAATTTGTTTATTCCCCAGTCAATAAGGCATTTAGCAAAAGGGGAAAATGCTGTGCTCTTGTGAGGTTCCCATGAAATATATCAACATTTTCTTGTTTGTTTTTTAGGCTGAGTACTCTCTGATAATTCCAGTTTAAAAGGTTTTTGATATGCGTTGACTCCCATGTAACAGCACCAATTTAGTAAATATGACCTCTAACCAAATGTTCCTAATAGTTAAGTATTAAACAATCTAATAACTGCCAACTATATAAATATAAAGACTTGTTCAGAACACAAATGAAACCTGGTAGCTTGCCACTACCTAATTTTTTTTTCCTGAAAGCACACACAAATTCATATGAAAAGGGAAAGTTGATTTTGATTAAATCAAAAATTAGTTTGTAATTAATACTGAAGAGTTGGATCCTAGGCACTGATAGTGCAATCTTAGTGTGAGCCAAGTCTGCAACAGTAGCACAAAGGTGAAAAAATGTCCACTCCCCACACCACCAAGTACTCTCATAAACAACTGTGGGGGCAGCAAGAGGAGTTTAATCCTTCTTTTCTTCTCTCTAAAATGATCTTTACTGAGTTTCGTTGTTTACCTTTCTCAGCATCCAGTGAGTCCTTATGAATGACAGATCTATAACTTAGCAAGTCGATGAAGCAGTCTGCATAGTCTTGATTACAATAATAAAATAAGGATAAGCATGTAGCTCACCAGTGGAGCTCTTGATTACCTGCAACCACGTCGTCATCATCTGTATATGTAAGAGAAGCACACCCCCTTCTCTTTTCCCCTCTTCCTTTTCCACCATCACCTTTGCTCTTTCCCCTGTCAATAAACCTCCTCATAGTTTCAATATGGAACTATTTGGCCTGGTGTGGTCTTTCTGGAGCCTCCACTACCACCCACCACACCCAACAATTGTAATGCCACCACTGCAGTTGAAAATTAGGGAAATGGACTGACTAATAAGTGGCTGACTTGAAGGAGGATGGATTTTCCTTGGCGTGTAGTTTTTCACCCAACCAGATGGAAATGGCCTGGTGGCTAATAGTTTGTTCTACAAGAGCTGAAACTTGTGGTCTGGCTTCTCCACATCTTACTACATCAGGAAGAATAAAGCTTAAATTATAGGTCAAGCAAGACTATTACCCTTAGAAGCCTACTCCCGATGGCATATTTCTGAAAGCCCTCTGTATTTTTTTTCAAGGCTTCCAAAAATTATAGAAACAGTGCCACCAACTGGGAGCATGTTTCAAAATTCTGTTTAGTGGACAGTCACATTCAGACCAAGCAAATTGACCTGAGTTCAGCATACTCCCTTATGCAACATTCTGCACTCTCATGTTGTTACAGGGATTTTACTATACTGAACAGCAAGGATGTGTAACATGAATTGATTAAACTTTTATGCGTGCACAATGATAACCTCTTCAGGCTTTTTAGTTTTTATTTATATTTCAGCTTAGAGTGTAAGCATAAGTGAGGACAAATTTATACAGATGGCACTATCCTGTGTGGCCTTAGCTGAAAAACTGAGGGTATCGTGGGACATCACCAATTTAATTACTGCCATGTTCTCAAAAGCCTTTCGTTGGTTACTATGAATAATGTATTATGAGCAATGAGACTACATTCTTATTACAAAGGATAATAATTATGCCCAAGTCATAAATACTTGGGGAAGGATGCTAATACTTTTCAGAAAATTATGGTTCATTATCTACATATTTCTAACCTTAAAGATATTTATCTATAAAAATGAACATATCATTGTATATTAGACATCTTATTCATCTGTCATTATGTGCATTTGCAGTTATTAAATGCTGAAATGACTGCATAAACAATACAATTCTTAATGGATCTTGCCTTCTTATCATTAAAGGTTAAACCAATTGAAATTAATAATCTACCATAGTAACACACACACACATACATGAACACATTTACTGAACAATCTTGGTGTTATTAATCATTGTAACTTGAAAACTTGAATGATCAATATGGCACTTGGGTTCTATTGTACCCAATATAGAATTATTATAAAGTTGAGAATAATTGGTACTTTTGAATTTAGTGTATAAATAACCTGTCTTTGAACACTATATATCACTGTGTTCAGTAATTAGTCATGGGCAAAGTGTCTGCCTGGATCACATCTTCAGTCTCTGGACCAATGGACCTGATGGAAGGTTTCTACACTAGCAAGACACTACCTATTTTGCTGACAACCAGGGGGCACAATAATCAATACTCCTGTAATTACTAAGCCTACTCGTTGGCATAGCTAAAAAGGCAATCCAATCGTAAGCTAGATCTGTGGAGAGAGCTTTTCTAAAACCTTTTTATCCCCCTTTACATATTTATTAGAATATTCTGGAATGATCTGCCTGTTAGTAAGTAGCAGAATGTGCCCCTTTAAGAAATAAACTAATGTCAACAAATCTGATGATACCATTCTCTGCTTGGTTGTTTGCATATATAATGACATATTTGCAATATATAAAAATAAGATAAAACAATTATCTAATCAGATCTAACTCTCACACTCCCATATATGTGACCTGAGAGCTAGGGAGAATATAATCTTTGTGATAAAGGCTAGAGGAGCATGAGAAATTATTCACTTATTTTGGTGTTCTGACCTTATATCTTAAACTTGCCTAATGTGCAAAAAGAGAGTCTAGTGGTAGGATAATAATAATAATAATACCAAAAAGATACATCCATTACCTGGCCTTCCAGGTACACAGTGTATGATTGTAGTAATGTGAACCAAGGCAGTCAATGTCTGAATTTACTTTTCTTTATTAATTAGTCAAGGACAATACGTTTTAACGTTTCATGGAAAGAAAAGCAATATATTTATATAATTTGTGCATCTTACTTGAGTAGGTGCTAATACATCACTTTTGTTCTTGATGTGGCCCTGAATAAGAAAATAGTCAAATGAATTCACAAAGTTGGCCCTGTTTTTACAAAGTAAAAGCAATATTCCCCTGCTAACCACATGTTATCTGGCTGTCACTTGTAACATTTACAGTAACAGATTTCACCTGAGCTGGGTTCCAAGGCTGTGTGTATAGTAAATATGGCTTGCCTAGGGCTCCTTCTCCAGCTCCTCCTCAATAACGTCAGCAAGACCTTTTCCTTGGGCATCAAAATTCCAATTTTAGGACTTGTTCAGCTAGTTGCCAAAAGCAAACGGAGCGTGAGTGCTTTTGTTCTGCGATTTTGCACCATAATGAACAGAGATCTGAATCAAAGTAGGAAAACACGAACTCCTAGACACAAACAGGAAATACACTCTTTGAACATGAATTTTCTACTCCATGTGGGCTCTGATGCCCACATGGAATAGAAAATTCTTTAATTTATTTAAGAAGAGCAAGAATGAAGTCGTGGGAGAAGGGGTTAGGTGAGCTCAAGCTCTGAGGAGTATCAGGAGATACACCTGTATAAGGAGAGATAGTCAAGTTATCACACACACTCTGTCTTACTTTTGTCATATCTCTATACCGAAAGCTTTGCCAGCTTGAGATTTTTCTTGAAATCTAATCTATTGAGAAAAATGAATGCCCACTACATAGTTGGTATTTAAATTTGTTTTTCTTGTGTTGTAAATTCTCTCTTGAGACATATACATGGATATTCACCCTTACTTCAGAGACTTCAAACATATGATAGAATACATCCTTATCTTCAAAAATAAACATAATTTTGTGCTTACTATATTTACATCATAGCCTCTCTTCCTCCAACTGCTCTTTCATCCTTTCTTACTACATATCAAATTTATGTACCCCCACATTATTTTCATCATTAACATTCTTATTAAAAAGGTAAGAATACGTGGCATTTACATCTGTGTATACATTTTATTATTTTGTATTACCTTTTTATATTTTACATAAAATATATCATTATGTTTGGTTATATTTTATTATATTTATTACATATAATTATTTAGTAAACTTTAAGTGAAATTTAATAATGGTATCTTTTTACTTCATCGAGGAAACTTGCTGTTATAGAGGAGTTCTAAAACTTATATCCAAGAGTACCTTTAATTCTTGTTCTCCATTTATAAACTACCAAAAATCTTCTAAAATAGATATTTTATGGAACAATATGACAGCAATCCGACAGATGTGATTAATAGCATGTCTTTTATCTATCAATATAAGAAACTCTGATATGCCAAATACATTTTTAATCATGGAGTTGATAGAAATTTGAATATTTATAATTGCAATCTGGTAAAAAAAATAGGAATGAAAGTGTGATTGGAAAAGTATTTAATAATCCAAGAATTGTTACTAAAAAGTGTCTGAATAAATTTGTTGAAAAATGCTATTAAATCTAATTTTAGATAGAAAAACTTATTGTCCCAGAATATTTCAATGTGTTTCAAGTATAAACCCATTAAACTAAATAGAGTTAAGAATGTTATAATAGATGAGGGGACATCCATAAACCATAAACATCTTAATCATTGATACATACTATCAATCTCAAAAACTTGACCAAATTAGTCTGCTGATTACTTAACTAGTTCATCTGTTTTGCATTGCTGTTTGCATAATCTTACATGTTACTTATTTACTACTATTTATCTTAGATGAACACTCCCACAGACACGCGTAGCATCCTCTAGTAGTAGTAGACCAGAGCCTGGGGTGTTGGCAGATGGCTTTCATGCCTGCTGGCAAGTGAGGAAGCTAAAGAATGACACTTGTCATCTCAAATCCCAGAGATCAACACTTTCATCTGAGACATGGAACTGTCTGACTATACAACCCTGATGTGGAATAAACTGCAATAAGGAATCACAGCAGAGGGCTGGGGAGATATGGGCAAATATGTGCCAATCAAGCATAAAGACCTGAATTCAGATCCACTTTGCCCATGGAGAGCATGACATAGCAGTTATCTGTAATGGAAGAGCTCTTTTGTGTTTGTACTTAGACCTTTTCTTTCAATCATTTGACATCCCTATAGTGTCCATCCTGTTCCTCCTCTCTCCTCCCAGTTACACAGATATAATCCCTCTGTCAGTTCCAGTCTCCTTTTCTTTGTATACAACATGAGGTCATCCACTATATCCTACAACATCTATTGCATTAGGCCTATTCTCTACCACCGAGGCTCAAGTAGGTAATCCTATTAGAGAAACAGATTCCATAAGCAAGCAACTGAGTCAGACACAGCCTCTGTTTTAATTGCTATGGGACCAACATAAAGACTAAGGTGCACATCTGCTACAAATATGTAGGAGGCTGAGGTGCAGTCCTTGCATCAAGATCGGAAAGAGAAAGCATGAGAAACCTTAGTGGTCTCAGGTCCTTTAGTTTTGTGTATGCAATAACGAAATTAAAGAATTTCAATCCCAAGACAGATAGCAAGAACAAATGCAGGCAATGGCATGTCTGCACACACACACACATACACACACACACACACACACACACACACATTTAAGAAAACATTCTAAGCCATTTTATTTTCATGCTGTAAAGTCTTCAAAGTAAATAGCGAAGTTCTATTTGTTTAACAGGCAACTGAAAGTTGTCCTTTCTTGGCTCTCATAGCACTTGGCTTTCACAATAACTTTGGCCATTAAATCAACATTCCTTTTAAACTTGGGAACGTTCACCGAATATCTCAAGAGGGATGATTCTCTTCACTTTCAAGTCCATTATGACCCCAAATGCATTAACCTGCAATGCCCACATTTCTTCCTCTGCTGTCACATAAGATATACTCCACATAAAATAAAGATCGTTGACCTTGAAGCCAGCGGATGAGAAAAAATACATTTAGTAACCCAGACTTGATCTAAGCCCTGTCAACGTGATTTCTTACTCCACTTTGCTAAAGTAGTGCCATGCGTTATCACATCTGGGTTCATGTCTTACAGCTGAGGCAGCGCTCTAGAATGGGTAGGTTACTTAGTCACACTGTAAATGTGTGATTTAAAGTAAGAGAGTAGTGTGAAGGGAAAAGACAGCTGGAGTGAAGAGCAGAGGCAAGGCAGAAATGTGTAATTAACACTTCTAACTCTAATTGGTAGTCTTTGACAACTCTTTGGGGTGGCATATAGATACCTCATTCTGTACTTCATTCAAGATAGCATTGCAAATGAAAATTGGAAAACAGGTATGATCACAGCAGCTATATCTGATAAATTGTCATCTACCTACACCATTACTATGATGTACAGTCTCACAAAACTTCCATAAATGCCGCCTGCCTATTAGCATTTTAAAGAGCTTTGTGGCTAGCATATCCTCATTTTGGAACTAGGGATGTTTCATTATCCTCAATTAAAACTCCCTCAGAAGGAAGATTGGCAAGCACTTATTTATATATTTTCCTTACAGGCAACAAGGGAGGCATGGATTTTGTGAAGTAGGCAGGGTGCTATTCCGTGCTACATTAGGAAGCAATACTGACTTGAAACAAGTCTTCTTATGTGCACCTCTTTCTATTATACATAAGTCATAATTGTGAAATGCAATTTGTTCAGTAGCAGAGAATGAATATGGTTTCTCATAGTGTCAGCTATGACAGAGAACCACCATGGGATGTTGGAAAATTCCTGAAATGCTTTTAAGATTGTTAAAATATTACCCGACATGCACACATACACACATTAAAAAGCACCATAACAAGTTTAAATCATCACTACTATACTCAGGGTCAAGATATACACACATTTTCTATAAAGTAGCAGGTTTCATATTCAATAATTGTAAGTGCTTTTATAGGTATATTTGATTTGTGAATTAATTAAAAGATGTTTAGTAAATGGCACTGATAAACCTAACAGGAAAATTCAATCTATATCTAGCAAAAAGTTGATACATGTACAGACCTATAAGACTAACCGGTCTTAATTCTTTGTACCATTGTATTCCTTCACTAATATTTGCTTTATTTCAGCAAAGAACATGTATATATTATTAATAAATATTAATAATAAATACTTTAAAGTAAATCACAGTATTAATATAATCCATCCTACTAAATAAAGATAAAATCAATAATAAGATGTAAACAAATCAAATGCAGAGATATTGTATTTCATATACAACAAAGGTCAAAACAAACAGATACATAATTTCATTACACATAAAAAGTAGATGATCTACCTGCTCATTCATATTTATTTTTGTGAAATACCATATTGTTCAAGTAAACGTTGGTGGTATAAATCATGTGAAGCAGTTTACATAAGCCTATTGATTTCTGATGAATTTGTACCTAGCTTACTTCTTTTGATAGCATTATGCACTTAAAAAGGATAAGGAACTGAAGAATATTGTTTTGCTGTTTAAGTTTTGGTAGAACTAAATACAGTGGCTTTTGTTCTAACTTTGTTTCCAAGAGATACATGTCTTTACACCAAGCCCGCATCCTCCTACGACCCCTCAGGCTGGCCCTGTGTGCCCTTCTAGGGCTGATTGCTCACAGCTGGTGAGCAGGCACTGTCATCCCTGCACTTCTTGGCAGCAGATGCCTCTCACTTAGGCACAGATGCTGAATATCCACCCATCCCTAACATTAGCCTTGTGTTCTGGGCTAATTGGGCCAGCAGAGTCACAATTAAGATTTGAATAATTAGCTAACAGACATGATTACTTTTGTAATTAATTCCCATACTGAGTCATCACGGTATGTCCTGGGTGAAGACATTGGTTCAAACTTAGTTCAAATGGAGGTCATGAGGTTTAAACAGAGGTAAAATCAGAAGCTCATCAGAACAAAAACAGTTTTCATTGTGATAGAGTGTACAGACCCTTAAGATCATCCTACAGTAAACCTGGATAGGTATGACTAAGATGGTGCATCGTCATTTCAAGTCAGTTAATGTTACTGCTTTTGAATGCTGCAATGTTGAGTCTCAGTCCTACATCTCAAAGAAATGTAGTTTTCCTTTTGAGAAAGCTTATATTACAGTATAAATATAGACAATCAGCTTCAGCTTCCTCTTGTCCGCACAGAGCCATAATGCGAGAATTTCTTTTTTCTTTTTTTTTCTTTTTTTTCTTTTTCTATTCAGATTTTATTTAGAATCAGAATAATTTAAGTATCTATGTATAAAAAATGTAATGGATAGTAAGCACCCAAGTTTGTACAAAATATACATTCTATGCATTACAGCTTGATGGTCATTGAAAGACAGCAACTAAACCAAGAATTATCTAACATTTACTGTGAAAAGTGTTTAAACTCAATTGAATTTGTTAGATATTTAACAAACCATATGTCCTAACCTCTTTTTGTTCTTTTTTTTATTCGATATATTTTTATTTACATTTCAAATGATTTCCCTTTTTCTAGACCCCCACTCCCTGAAAGTCCCATCAGCCCCCTTCCCTCCCCCTGCTTTCCCACCCACCCCTTCCCACTTCCCTGGTCTGGTTTTGCCCTGTTGCTGGTGAGCAGACACTGTCATCCCTGCACTCCTGTCCACACAGAGCCATAATGCGAGAATTTCTTATGGTTTGCTTGCAGGTCTCACCTCTTTTTCCTATTCTTCACATCTTCTTTTAGTACACAGGACTTGTGATTTCTCAAGAGCATCCGCAACAGAAGTCTCACCTTGCAGATGATATGAGTTCAGAGAGGGAAACACACAGATATTTTTCCAAAATAAGCAGTAAGCATCTGGGGAGTCTTCACTTACAGCCAAGGGAGACATTGAGTGCTTGAGGTATCCTAATCTAGCCAAAGGTCCTCAGTCATCATAAAAGTATCATTTGATGGAGATACAATACAATTTTATTATCCTAGCACTAAGCATTTGACCTGCCAGAGGTCTCTAATAAAAGTTGGTTCGATTCTTCTGGTAAACAGAGGCTTTTCTTAGCTTGAAATTATTAGAGACCCTTGAGGGCAAGGTTGTGACTGGGATCAGGGACAAGGACTAAGATGACTGGAAAGGAGAGATGTTAAGGGATTACAAAAAAAAATTTAAAAAAGCCAAGAAAATATGAGGTCTTGTGTCTTGCAGGTCATGGATTAAACACCAAATCCATGGCAATTGTATGACTTCTACACCATTGACATTGTGCTAAGCATATTTATTGTGGATTGTCATTTTACAACATCCAATAAGGTATTATCAGTAAGACACTGAAAAAGAGAGAGAACAAGTTCTAAAAATGTAAAGAAAAGTGCACAAAGAGTGATGAATCATACATGTATAGTTATATTGAAATTTTAGTTTGTTAAAGTTAAAGAAAAATGTGCTCTTGTCCATTGATCAAAAAGTCCTTGAATATTTTGTTCATAGTTCTAGATATTTAACAGAAGGAAATACGGTTATTATTTTTCTTAGAGAAACTGTTTTTCAGTAGAAAATGCAGTTGATACTACTCATAGGTTCTTTTCTTTAATAAATAAAATACATGAGAATATAATAATATGCTTTATATATTGAAAATGCACACATGCAAGAAATGTTTTAACTGTGATTTTAATACCATTGAATGTGATTTATTCAAAAATCTATGTTTCATAATCTAAAAATAAAACATATTTTCCATGTTTTGTTAGTTTTCTTCTTTTTCCCCCTTCTTCCAAGATTTAGTTTAGTATGGAGCAACAACCTGGGAATACAGCACTTCATTTATCTTTCTCACTGTGTGACATTTGCACATACACACACACACACACACACACAGTCATGCAATCATACAGGTGCACATACAAGAACGGCTATCCATAGAATCCAGCATTATGCAATTAAAATTGACAAAAGGAGTCTTCAGTCATCTTAATCGCAGGTTTTAAACCATGAAGTTCATAGAGATTTAAATAAGAACAACAACAACAACAACCACAAAACATCACACTGGGTAATATAACATAGATGAAACTTTAGTGGAAAATGTGTGGTATTGTGTGTGATGGTGATGGTGGTTGTGGTGGTCTGTGTGTGTGTGGATGTGGTGTGGATGTGACTGTGGATGTGTGGAAGTATGCATTTGTATGTGTTTAGTTTCCTATATCCGAGAGACAAATCAATTTATTTTACTTCTATCTAGGATAAGATATTCCCATGAGCATCTGGTATACCCTGCAATACTGAAAACATGACTCCATCGAATTTGTTTCAGGTAGGTAGAGGAATTTACAGTGTTCAAAATCCTCTAAGTTCTTTGAAGTGAAAATCTCCAATCTGCAGAGGGAATTGAGAAATGTGTTCAAACATGCAACCTGGGATTAAAACAACTTCTGAAGCATCCCCAGACTCCCTGTGGCCTCCCATCCCCCTCTCTGTTGCTGCTTCTGTTTTCTCTATTCCACATCGAATTTCTATGAGCTTAGGAAACTGATGTGTCCCTGCATGAATCCCTCACTCCATGAAATATTTCATATGATAGACATGGCTTCTTTTCTCAAATGATTCCTGTGTAGTTCCAACTTTGCAATATCTAGTCAATACTGTAAACATAAGTCAGTGTCATATATTCATAAGAACTCTACTCTGTCTTTGCTGCTAGAGATTTCTGTACTCAGTTCCAGTCCAGGATGACAGAGGCAAGGGGTCTTGTCATGCAGGAAGACACTTGATTTGGAGGACTTTGTGAATCATGACTTCCACTCTTTCAGTGTTTTATTTTTATCTTGCTGTTTATTGATTTTATAAAGGTCTTGTATTGGCAAAGAGATATTATAGCATTTTGCCATCTAGAACTATGTGATTATCATCTGTTCCCTAAAATACTACTGCACAGTAAAACGTTTCCAAGAGTAATTCTACCTGTCTCCACTTTACCTACTCACACACAAAATCATTACATTTCAACAAGTATGGATTCTTCTTGATTTATAATTTTAATGCTATTTGCAGAAATTCTTACAATCGTCTTCATTTATTTTTACAAAGATCTGTTTCCAATCAGCCTGAAAACTATGAAACATTTTTGTGGGGCTCTTGCAGATTAGTAGGAAAATTCATGTATTAGTAAATGAATAAAGTAAATACTATCTCCCTCACCATAAAATGAATCTCAATACTCTAATTTAAGACTAATTTCTTCTAATGTCCCTCCCTTTGAATCCTGAGAGATGTAGGACCTTGGGGAACAGTCAAAGGTGGATGGACAGGAGCAAGTCTAGAGTATAAAAAAATAACATAAATAAATAAAAAAGAAAGGAGTTGCTTCTACAAGAGGATAAATTAATTGAAAGTTCAAGAAATTAAAAAAGAAACTAATTTCTTATAATTACAAAAAAGTGCTCAGAGAAACATTTAAAATAAATGACTATATACAACTTCTATATTAAATGGGTTCCTGCACAGTCACATATAACCACATACATGTAAACACATTAACACACAACACACATACACACACAAACAATATCATTACCATAATTATTAAGTCAAACTAAAAGTTTTTCTTTGCTTAACCTTTTTCTCAACAAAAAAACCTTTGCTTAACCTTTTTCTCCATATCAACAAAGTAAATATTCAAAATGTTAAACACATTTTTATTCTATTCATTATGCCATTAATAAATTCAATGCATTAACAAGTTTGGAAACTCAAAGTGAGCAGACTTAATAAACATGGTAGACAGATGGAGTCTATCATATCTCACAGTTCAAGAAAGGATATTTCTGCTATTTTCTATACATTCATTTTTCAAATGAATCATAGCCAATGCCTGAAAATTTTAATCAAGACCAAGCTGTATCTTTTTTCAAAATATTCCTAATAACCTGGATAATAAACTCCCTCTATTTGTGTGTTTTTTAGGACATTGCCGGAGTTAGATGAGTAAATACAGAACTTTTTAAAAAATTTCTATTTCTATATCACCCCAACAGCTCTGTCTGCTCTGTGCAGCAAATGATTTATTTACACACTGAACTCAAGGCTGGTTTTGAAGACCTTTAGTTTTCACTATTATAATAGCAGATTAGGAAAATCTGTCTTTAATTCTGGTATTTCCTTTCGATATATTTTTGTTTACATTTCAAATGATTTCTCCTTTTCTGGACCCCCACTCCCCGAAAGTCCCATAAACCCCCTACTTCCCCCTTTTCTCCCATCCACCCCTTCCCACTTCCCTGTTCTGGTTTTGCCCTATACTGCTTCACTGAGTCTTTCCAGAACCAGGGGCCACTCCTCCGTTCTTCTTGTACCTCATTTGATGTGTGGATTATGTTTTGGGTATTCCAGTTTTCTAGGGTAATAACCACTTATTAGTGAGTGCATACCACAATTGATCTTTTGAGACTGGGTTACCTCAAACAGAAGAATGGATGCAAAAAATGTGGTATATATACACAATGGAGTACTATTCAGCCATTAGAAACAATGGTATTTCCTTTCGAAGGAGCAGTCTGGAGCCTGAACAAAGTAAATCTCATGAAGTAAGTACCCAATTTCTGAGTTATTTTCCCAGCTCTGATATTTCTTTTTTTTTATTCGATATATTTTTATTTACATTTCAAATGATTTCCCCTTTTCTAGCCCTCCCACTCCCCGAAAGTCCCGTAAGCCCGCTTCTCTCCCCCTGTCCTCCCTCCCACCCCTTCCCACTTTCCCGTTCTGGATTTGCCGAATACTGCTTCACTGAGTCTTTCCAGAAATACAGACTCATACAGTGTATTTCACTACATGCAATACTAAGAGTTAAGAGTTTAAATTACTACAAACTGGTAATAGTATTTGGATATGGATTTGACATATGAATTGTGTTGTGCAAAGGTCCATTAATGAAAATATAATTCCAGTGATAAGCCACTAAGATGAGAGAACCATGCAAATGTTAATTAAGATTAGATAAGTCTTGGGGATGTAGGTAGGATTGAAACCTGATGTCTTCATTCAGAGATTTGGAGGGAACAGAGGTACCACAAGCCCATGTGCTCTCTATGACCTCTGGGGACTGGGAACTTGATGGTAGAAACCAGAACTGCTTACTGTCATTTTTCATGTTATTTTTATATTTCAGTGGTTATCTTCTTTTGGATGTGATGAAAAGAAGGTTACTATCTTGCTTTTTCCAGGCTATAGCTTCCCTCCTTGTATTGGTGTTTTCCCCCTATCATCCTTTGTAGGGCTGGGTTTGTGGAAAGATATTGTGTAAATTTGGTTTTGTCATGGAATATCTTGGTTTCTCTATCTATGGTGATTGAGAGTTTTGCTGGGTATAGTAGTCTTGGCTGACATTTGTGTTCTCGTAGAGTCTGCATGAGATCTGCCCAGGATCTTCTAGCTTTCATGGTCGCTGGTGAGAAGTCTGGTGTAATTCTGATAAGTCTTACTTTATATGTTACTTGGCCTTTTTTCTCTTATTGCCTTTAATATTCTTTCTTTGTTTAGCACATTTGGGGTTTTGATTATTATGTGACAGGAGGCATTTCTGCTCTGGTCCAGTCTGTTTGGAGTTCTGTAGGCTTCTTGTATATTCATGGGCATCTCTCTCTTTAGGCTAGGGAAGTTTTCTTCCATAATGTTATTGAATAGCTTATACTCTAAGATCAAGAATTGACAAATGGGACCTCATAAAATTACAAAGTTGCTGTAAGGCAAAGGACACCATCAAAAGGACAAATCGGCAACTAACAAATTGGGAAAAGATCTTCACCAACCCTACATCTGACAGAGAGCTAATATCCAATATATACAAAGAACTCAAAAAGTTAGACCCCAAAGAACCAAATAACCCTATTAAAAATGGGGTACAGAGCTAAACTAAGAATTTTCACCTGAAGAACTTCGGATGGGTGAGAAGCACCTTAAAAAATGTTCAATATTATTAGTCATTAGGGAAATGCAAATCAAAACAACCCTGAGATTTTACCTCACACCAGTCAGAATGGCCAAGATAAAAAAACTCAGGAGAAAACAGGTGCTGGCGAGGATGTGGAGAAAGAAGAACACTCCTCCACTGCTGGTGGGGCTGCAAGTCGGTACAACCACTCTGGAAATCAGTCTGGTGGTTCCTCAGAAAACTGGGCTTGTCACTTCCGGAGGACCCTGCTATACCACTCCTGGGCATATACCTAGAGGATTCCCCAGCATGCAATAAGGCTACATGTTCTACTATGTTCATAGCAGCCCTATTTATAATAGCCAGAAGCTGGAAAGAACCCAGATGTTCCTCAACGGAGGAATGGATACAAAAAAAAAAGTGGTATATTTACACAATGGAGTACTATTCGTCCATTAGAAACAATGAATTCATTAAATTCTTAGACAAATTGATAGAGCTGGAGAATATCATACTAAATGAGGTAACCCAGTCTCAAAAGATCAAGCACGGTAAGCACTCACTGATAAGTGGATATTAGCCTAGAAACTTGGATTACCCAAGTCATAATCCACATATCAAATGATGTCCAAGAAAAACAGAGGAGTGGCCCCTAGTTCTGGAGAGGCTCAGTGCAGCAGTATAGGGCAACACCAGAATAGGGAAGTGAGAAGGGGTAGATAGGGGAACAGAGGGAGGGAAGAGGACTTATGGGACTTTCGGGGAGTGGGGAGCCAGGAAAGGGGAAATCATTTGAAATGTAAATAAAAAATATATCGAATAAAAATAATAGTTTTAAAAAAAAGAAACCAGAACTGCACACTCACACTGGGACATCTGGAAATGCCAGCACAAATAAGCTTCTTTTCTTAGTGGTATTAGCAATAGAAATTAGACTAATTAGTTAATGTCTTTGAAGAAGACAACAAGAGAAGGGGAATTTCAAATTTGGCTGAAGTAAGAGGGAATGGAGCTAACAGTCTCAATAAACTCAGACTACCCTGAGCTTGGCAGGGAGGGATGGAGCTGGGCATCATATGATTCTCAGTTCTATTAGAAACTTTAGAGTATTCCAGTGTAGGTAACTAAGTGTAGGTTTGAAACTCCTACTACTGAGGAAAGGAGAAAGCTGAGGTAAAGGAAATCACCACCAGAGCTCAGGAGCTCAAACCCAGATGAGAGAGAGAGAGAGAGAGAGAGAGAGAGAGAGAGAGAGAGAGAGAGAGGAGTAGAGGGAGAGAGAGAGGGGAAGAGAGAGAGAGGAGAAGAGGGAGAGAGAGAGAGGGAGAGAGAGAGGAGAAGAGGGAGAGAGAGAGGACTCAGAGACAGAAAAAAGACAGAGAGAAACAGAGAGACAGAGAAACAAAGACAGAGAGACAGAGAGGGAGGAGGTGGAGGGGAAGAGGGAGAGAGGGACAGAGGGAGAGGGAGATGGGGGAAAGGGCAGGAGGAGGGAGAGAGGGAGGGAAGAGGGAGAAGAAGAAAGAAGGAGAGGGAGAAAGAGGTAGAGGGAGAAAGAGAGGAAGGAGAAGAGGAGCAAGATGGAGAGGGAGGGAAAGAGGAAGGGAAAGTGGTCGAGGGAGACAGGGATACAGGGAGAGAGGGAGAGGAAGAAGGAGAGGGAGGAGAGGAAGAGGGAGAGAACATTTGTGAGAGCATAGGGGCTTCCTAGTAATAGGGGAAACCTTTCCAAGGCATATCCCACAGAAGATGGAATGAACCAACTTCCTAAGCAAAATATTTTAATCTTTCTGCTTTCTTTCACATAAAATAATTGCATTTCCTGAGTAAGATGCCAGTCCGAAGACAATGAAAACTGAAAAGCAAAACAAAACAAAAAACAAACAAACAAAAAACAGCAAAGAGGATATGCATCCACTGAACCCCCAAATGGCAGCACACATGAGCAGTCCCAGAAATCAGCATTAGACAGACAGAGAAGGAAGTCGTTGTGGCTTTCTATCTGGGATTTTAAGACAGTGGGATAACATAAGCTTGATGTATACTTTCCTACTTTAATGGAATCCAGGTGACACTTCTACACGACATACAGAGGAGTTTTGTGTGCTTATATTTAGACAGGACTTCCCAGTTATACTATTACAAAGGGCAGCATTTTTTATGCAGCTTTCTTCTCTGAAATATTTTTGTTTTTGTTTTTGTTTTTGTTTTTTAAATCAGCCTCCTGGAAGGAAAGGAAAATATTCCTGGTGTCTAACAATACTTCTTAGCTGACCCACAAAATAAAAACATAAACAAAAAACAAAACAAAACAAAATAAAATAAAAACTGTGAGATATCAAATTAGTTTACCTTTTATATATTTATTTATTTACTTATTCATTTATTTTTGTCTCTCATGAGCTATTACCCTGTTATGGTTATAATGTGTTCTTCCTCAGACAGGAGTCACAACATTTATCTTTGCATTGTGCTCTTCAATGCTTTTCAGATGTTTGCCTTTAGGGGCACTGATAAAACGCACGCACACATACACAAAGCCATTATATTTTTGTTGGCCTGCATTAAAAATCACATCTCTGCCTGACAAGCTATTTAAAATGTCATTTGTGCCTTGTGAAGGCTTTTAGAAAAATCCAGAGACCTAGACCCAGGTGACCCAAACTGTGTTTCTGCAAGGACTGCAATTTCCTTTTTGAGGATTATGGTTCCAGGGAAGATTGCTTCTAAATATCTGTGAGAGAAATTCGTTCCAGAATTAATGTTGTTGGTTGCTATATATTGATTTCTAGAGCATTTCACCTCATGCCATGTAAAAGACAAGTAATAAAATGCCCTTTAATTATAGTAATATTAAATTTAGTGCTCTCATCTTTCCTTAAGCGTAGAAGGTCAACATGCATCTACGCAAGCTATGATTTCAGTTATGAGTTCACAAGTGCATCCAGGTTTTATTGTTTACCCCACCAATTTAAGTTTTCAAAAGACCATAAGTGCTAAGAATAAGAATGAACAGAAGTTTATGACACTAAATATTGTCTAGTTATGAAATAAACCACAAAGCGGAAGTTTTAAAGATAGTGGATATGTAATTTAATATTCATGTTCATGGATTACAGACGGAAGAGAAAAGCTATTATTACATAGTTAGGAGCCAATTGGAATAAGTGACATATTTAGGGTTTTATTGCTGTGGACACCATGACCAAGATGTCAGCTCTTATAAGCCCAAGACCAGCCCCCTCCCACATAGTGCCACTCCCTGGCTAGACATACTGAAACAACCACAGTGACCTTTACTCAATGGGTGTGAATAATTTCTTTTGCTCATTTAAAGACAAAATATGTATATTATCCATAAGTTAGCTACAGTGCTTTAAATTTAGGAAACAGATTTCAGTGGTTATAAACATGGTTGAAGTATTGAAATAGTCTAAATATTATCAGCTTTGTAATTGTTGACACTGAATGGAGATGACATGAGAGCTTAACATATTTTCTTAAATAGCAGCAATTAAAATTTCAAAGCAGAAGGAACAGCTATTGTCATATGAACAAATGACTTCATTTTAGAGAAGAAACACTGTTAATACTTTGAACCAGTATTTTTCTATTTGTCTCTGGGAACACAGGAATGAACATGAGATCAACAGCATCTCGATCAAGACATGCAGATCTTACCATTCATAAACACTGTGATGGCTTCAGTAATTCACACACAACGGGCATAAACTCTACTATGAAAACATACAAGAATGTCATCCCAATTAATTTTAACCATTAAGGGTCTTAGCTTGATAAAATATCAAAGTAATATGACAGATGAAATGAAATTTTTGAGATACAAAGATGCTCACTACACCTGATCCAAAGTATGATGAAGATTAGTCTAGAGAGAAGGGATTAACCATCAGTCTGGCCATACAGAGGATTTCAAGAAGATTAGCTTCTAAAGGGAAAGACAAGCTACAAGGAAGCCATAACAGAAGGAGAAAGTTTACATATTTTTATTTGTAAATAGAATGGTCAATTCCCTGGAAATACTGGGCACTCTTTTGTGGAGGACAGGAGTGTCATAAGGTGACCATATGGCATGTGACAGAGTAAGGTGACATGAGATAGAGAGATGGTAGAGCTATAAAACTATGTGAGGAGGATTTGTTAGAAGGGATGCAACATCCGGGTAGTTATTAGAAACACAGTTATGAGCAGTGCTAAAGGAAACTGTGCTGGTTGTACTTATTATAACTTGGCACACTGGGTAGAGTACAGCCTCTGTTTTGTCTAGTCGCCACTGAAAAGGTAGACATGTTAAGATGTAGAATAGAAAGGTACATCGATTGTTCTAGTCCTCGCCCTGCCTTCCTTCTGTTTCTTGCAGCCCTCATTCCTTCCTTAAAAATAACAATTCCTATGGGGTTGCAAACTCCTTCAGCTCCTTCAGGTCTTTCTCTAACTCCTCCATTGGGGTCCCTGTGCTCAGTCCTATGCACTGCAAGCATCCCCATCTCTATTGGTCGGGCTCTGGTAGAGCCTCTCAGGAGACAGCTGTATCAGGCTCCTGTCAGCAAGGACAATACCAAACAAACAGACCCTCCCCAGGAATTCCAAAGGGCTAAACTACCAACCAAAGAGTACACAATGAAGGATCCGTGGCTCCTCTGCTTATGTAGCAGAGGATGACCTTATCTGGCAATGAGAGAGGAGGCCCTTAGTCCTATGGAGGCTCGATGCCTCAGTGTAGGGGAATGCTAGGGCAGTGAGGGTGGAATGGGTGGGTGGTGGAGCTCCCTCATAGAAACATGGGGGAAGGGGATAGGATAGAAGGTTTCTAGGGCGGGGCAACCTGGAAAGAGGATAACATTTGAAATAGAAATACATAAATAAAATATCCAATAAAATATTTTTTAAAAAGAGAAAAAGAACAATTCCAAATACAAGCTAAACTCTGTTCTAGGGATTGGTACTGCATCTGCAGTCATGAATATGACCCGTTCTTCACAAAGCAAATGGTTGCATGGGAGTAGCCATTAACATACAGAATTTAGTCAATGTAGATAAAACTTAAGACAAAAAGAGAGCATCACAGCTTACATGAAATGATAAGAAACCTTTGGAGATATAAGCTCACATATGTAATTTCAGAGACAATAATGGCAGCAAGACAGAACCATATAGAAGCTTTACAACACTTCACTGGTTTTCCTTTGTTCACAGTTTCTCATCACTTCTCAGTGATGAGAATAGTTACTTTCTAAACCTAATCAATCAGCATCCTAGGAGGTTGCACAAGTCACATGATAATCACAGGAAAAGACTTTGCTTGTCACTACAATAAAATGAGATGAAAGACAGGCCAGTGTGAGAATCATATGCCTCTGCAGAGAGGCTGTTAGGAGTCCAAGATCTTGGATGGGCAAAATGGCTTTATCTCATAAAAGTTCTTGTTGGGAAATTTGTAAAGCTAAGGGCTTGAGTTTGGTCCATTGAGCATACATGAAAAATGGAGAGAATGACTGTATGCCAGTCTTTCTTTTAACCACCATAAGTACCATGTGATGTTAAAATACTCATAGAAACATACATAATACCTATGTGTGCTTATACAAATACATACAAACACAACTAAATTAGTGTAATAAAAGATTAAAACACAGAAATACATTATCAGAAACTATGACACATAAATACTAAACAGAGAGACATTTCATGCCCTCTTGTATTTTAGAGATGCTTTTGATGAAAACAGAAATTGTCATTTCTATATCATCATGTCTGGCCAATAATTATAATCCCAGCCACTAGGGCTACATCTCTATGTACTCTGACTTTGTCGTGTTTCTAAACTTTGCTTCTTGAATTTTTCCTCAACCTACTAACTTATTAAAACTGGAAGGAAACTCAAGAATCGGCTGCTATAAGTCACTATATGTTTTTACACAAAGGATTATAAGGATATGTGGCTGGGTCCTCAGATAACACTATGTCCAGTTTACTGAGGAACCACCAGACTGATTTCCAGAGTGGTTGTACGAGCTTGCAATCCCACCAGCAGTGGAGGAGTGTTCCTCTTTCTCTATATCCTCACCAGCATCTGCTGTCACCTGAGGATTTTTTGTTTGTTTTGGGTATTTTTTGGTTTGTTTTTGGTTTGGTTTTTCAAGACAGGGTTTCTCTGTATATCCCTGACTGTCCTGAAACTCACTCTCTAGAGCAGGCTGGCCTTGAACTCAGAAATCCGCCTGTCTCTGCCTCCCAAGTGCTGGGATTAAAGGCATGTGCCACCACTGCCCAGATTTTGATCTTAGCTATTCTGACTGGTGTGAGGTGGAATCTCAGGGTTGTTTTAATTTGTATTTCCCTGATGACTAAGGATGTTGAACATTTCTTTAGGTACTTCTCTGCCATTCAATATTTCTCAGTATACACTTCTCTAACTTCTTGAGTCCTTTGTATATATTGGATATTAGTCCTATATCAGATGTAGGGTTGGTCACTAAACCAAGACACTACTGTGGAAGTCAAGAAGTGCCTGCTGACAGGAGTGTGATATAGCTGTCTCCTGAGAGGATCTGTCAGAACCTGACAAATACAGAGGTGGATGTTTGTATCTAACCATTAGACTGAGCATGGGATCCCCAATGGAGACGATAGAGAAAGGACTGAAGGAGCTGAAGGGGTTTGCAACCCCATTGGAAGAACAACAATATTAACCAACCAGACTCCCCAGAGATCTCAGGGACTAAACCACCACTAAAGAGTACACATGGAGGGACCCATGGCTCCAGCCATGTAGCAGAGGATGGCCTTGTTGAATGTTAGAGGAGACGCCCTTGTTCTTATGAAGGCTTGATGCCAAAGTGTAGAGGAATGCCAGGGCAGGGAATGGGAGTGGTTGATGGCTGGGGGAACACTCTCATGGCAACAGGAGAATGGGAGATGGGATAGGGGGTTTCGGGCAGGAAAACTGGGAAAGGGGTTAACATTTCAAATGTAAATAAAGAAATATGCAATAAAAACATGAAAAAATAAGGATATGTGGCTTGTAGTATGGCAAACAATGTATTGCATTGCTGAAGATGAATTTCTATGATTGAAATTTTTGCATAGATTGGTATGTAGATAATATCCAACAAAGAATAACTTAGTCAGAATTTACAATGAGAATATTCAATCCTATATAACAACATGAATGTGTTTGTAGATAGTAGATTCTACTTTAACAACAGACGGCATTTTTTCCAATACAGTCAATCTATATTCATAATAAGGATGACCAGAAGAATCATTCAATATGAATGCTTCTGATCTAAACAAGGACTTATTCTGGACAGGGATTCAGCCTTACAGAGTTTTGAACTCATTCTGTGCTCATGCTTGATCATACAGAAGTGAGTAGCTAGCTATCCATGCCTTTTGACATAACTCTAGTTTGATAGTTGCTGTATTTTCCTACCCTGTAATCTAGTCAGGTGTTGAATAACAACAGGGCAAAAGAGTCTACATGTTTTAAGGCTTTAACTTCTTTCAGTGATCCAAAAAAGAATCAGAATAAAGGTTGCTATTTTAGTCCTTTGACCAAAATAGGAAGTTTTCTCTAAATTAACTCCCAGATTACATTCCTTTACAATTCATTCACTCACCAGTGGAAATCCAATGAAAGAAATTGTATTTTCTGAAAATGCAAAGGTTCTTCTGTAAATACAGTGCAAGAACCAGACCGAGGAGATTGTGTCCACGTTTTTATTACTGTCAGAAGGTCATAGCAATAATCGCTCATAGGTAAGTAAAGTGAAAGATGGTAGCAACTCTTCTCCTTCACAGTAATATTTTCAGAATACTTGACAGAAAATAAGTGAGTTAGACAAATTATCTCCTTTATGTGTCACAACAAATCTATAGCAGAGACACTATAATTATAACCACTTTAAAGAACATCAGAGCAGTCTTAGCTACTTTAACAGATTTGTCCAAGGAATCAAAGCTAGTGCATATCCTGTGTGGGTCAGGGTTTCACCAAGTTACATGCAGAACATGTGCCTATGAGTGCTGTATATACTATTCTACCTATTAGCTACAGAATGATAGTTATACAAGTTATTAGGTCAATTCTAAAAGGTTTATCCAACTTGAATTGGTGAACTTATACTACTAATCAAAAAATGTGAAAATTTAGAAAGTATTATTGGCATGTCTAGCATAACACATATGACCCCAGAGACTCACTGCCCCTCCTCAAGGACACACACTCTTTTTTTTCTTGCATTACCCTTTACCAGAAATTCTATCTTTGTCAAGGGTTTAAGGTGATTTTATCCTTAACTATCTTACACATGCATCTTATATATCATTTCTCCAGACTGCCATCTTTGTGATTCTCAAGTTTAGCTTCAGCACATCACATCATAAAAACAACAAAGCAATTTCTGTTTACAGTCAATAATTCAGATATGCTGTATTTCCCTTGAGACCATCTTTTGTCTCATAGTTGTTATGTAAGGCCAAGGTTGTCCGCAACCACTCTTGCAATGACTATGACATCAGTCACATTCACTTCTGGTCTCAGATGCAAAGGTCACCTAATTTAATGGAAATACCTATGTTTTCTACATGTATTCTACCACCTGATTTTTCTGCCAAACAAGTCTCTAGTGACAATACTTATACTTTAGGAATAGTAAAATCTAATAGCTTTATACATTAATTTTCTGTCAGCTTGCACAAATGTAGGATGGGTCTTTTATCAGTTAATAAAATCAAGATAATTAAAATCCTCCTTTTGGGTATAGATGCATATTCTCTCTCTCTCTCTCTCTCTCTCTCTCTCTCTCTCTCTCTCTCTCTCTCTCTCTCTCTCTCTCTGTCTCTCATGTGTCTGTGTGTACTATATACATATATTCTTGATTGTGTGTCTAAATATTGCTAATTCTTGTGAAATATCTAGTATAATCTGTTGGGTTTTTTTTAATTTCTTGTGTTTTGGATTGTCTTATTATTTGTATGATTAAATATATGTGTAGGTGCTTGTGCAGGCCAAAGGAAGGAATGGAATCCAAAAGAATGTGAGCGTGAGACGTTTGTGAGTCATTTGTCACAGATGCTGGTTAATAAACCTGGTCTTTGTTTGTTTATTTGTTTCTTTGTTCTGTAAGGGTAGTTACTGCTTCTAAGCCCTGGTTCCAGGATCTACCCCCTACATATCAGTTTTCAACGAAAACTGGAACAAAGATATTACCAAATGCTCTAGTCATGTGATCTAACTTACAGGTATCATTTACCAGGATCTTGGGTTTAGCAGTGAATTATATTATATTTTCTATACTAATATAAATTTTATGTCATCTCTCCCTCCTCATAATAAGCTTATATGTATCTCTTGTATAGAATTACAGTCATTGCTGAAATATAGTCAATGATTCTTCACATGAGATTGTTTAAAATGTTTATAAACAGCAAATACATGTTGTTAAATTTAACTCTATTTCCTGTTTTCATTGCTTGAGTTCACTTCTCAAGTTCATTTCAAAATATTATATCTATATTGCCTAGTATTACTGTTTTCTTTAGTATGAATATGACTTCCTCTTATCTTTTTGATCACAGATTTCTAAAAGAGGCTTTGGATTTATATCATTATGAGTGTGTGTGGGGGTGTGGGTAGGTGTGGGTGTGTACATGTATTTGTGTGAAGATGTGTAAGAGAAAGAGGGGAGTGTGTGGGTATGAGGATGTGTATATGTGTGCATATGCATATGTGTGAGGGTTTGTAAGAGAAAGAAGGGAGTGTGTGAGTATGATTGTGTGTGTATGGGTGTATATGCATATGTGTGAAGGTGTGTAAGAGAAAGAAGAGAGTGTGGGTATGAGCATGTGTATATGTGTGCATATACATATGTGTGAGGGTGTGTAAGAGAAAGAAGTGTGTGGGGATGAGCATGTGTATATGTGTGCATGTTCATATGTGTGAGGGTGTGTAAGAGAAAGAAGGTAGTGTGTGGGTATGAGCATGTGTATATGTATGCATGTTCATATGTGTGAGGGTGTGTAAGAGAAAGAAAGTGTGTGTGTGTGTGTGTGTGTGTGTTTGTTGTTGTTGTTGTTGTGGGATTTTAAACTAGGGATTCACCTATCCTAAGCAAATGCTCTACCACTATGACAGTACAAGTCTAAATTTCATGAAGATTAACAACACTTTACTTTTAGGAACTGCTTTATTCTATGTAAATATGGCCAATATAATGCTTTCTGAAAGAGATGGAATAAATTGCAGTCAAGTTAATGAAAAATTAAGAATGCTAAGCTCCTAGATGTATAGTCACAAGTGGCCATAATATAATAAGTTAGAGATAAATAACACGTAAATGGTACCTAAAATAAATAGCTCCTAGCTTTCCTTTAAATCGCATAACAATTTGTATCTGTGTGGGTGTGTGCATGTGTGCCTGTGTGTACACCTGTGTGTGTGTGTGTTTGTGTGTGTGTGTATGTGTGTGTGTTCATGCTACAGTGCACATGTGAAGTTACAAGAAAATTTGCAGGAACCTTTCTCTCTTTAAAACATGTGGGTGATGGGAATGAAACTCAGTTCCTCAGCCTTGGTGGCAAACAGTTTTATCTGCTGACTCATCTTGAGGCCATGAGCTACTAATTTGCTATTATGGCTCTCAAGAGATTCTCCATTCCCTCATATGATGAAAATAAGAAAATAGCAACAGTAATATTAAAAGTCCTTTAGAAATATTCATATGAGTTGGAACTTTGTTTACATGTTTACACATGAATATGTTAGGTCACCCAGTGTGTATCCTTTAATGGCCACACACTCATTGATCAGAATGTCCAATCAATACTCATTGAGTTTGAACTTACCATGAGTTTGAACTGAGTACATGGAGTTGTCTAAAACATAGACCTGATTCTAGTGACAAGATGTTGATTTAATATCAAATACACTTGTGCTTTTTACCTCTTTACTCAGTTTGCTTTAAAAAAATGGAAAGAAATAAAGTTACCTTCCATAGTCACTACAAGGAACACAGTTGTCCAGAGTTACCTTTAAATATTGGAGAAGCCACCCTGTCCTAGTGAAGAGATAGAAATCACAGTGCAATAAGGTATTTTCAGGCTTTGGCTGAAAAGACAACTAGCAACAACATAAGCCTGCAAAACTTCTACAAGTATTGTGTCCCTGTGTAGGAAGTATGGCACCAGCAATGACCTGAAGAGCTCCCATGGGAATTGCAGAAGGATAGCAAATTAACACAAACACGGATCTGACATTTCTATAAGACCTTCCATTTCACAATACCCATGGGAGGAAACTGGAGTCAACATCTGGGACATGTAAGTGTTCATTTTAAAGGAACTTCTGGGGTACCATGAAAAATAACATACCAAAAGCAAGTCCATAGTTCCTTCGCATTTTAATGTTCCTGATTAGCTATTAAAATTGGGTATGAAAACTATTGCAACTGCATCAAACTGTATTTCAAATAGCCAATCTAATTATTTTAAAACAATTTTATAATAATTGACCCACACAACAACAAGGTACATAGACTTCATTCTCTTATCTTCAGAGTGATAATCAATGTATTCTCTATGAATCTGGTGAACAAAATATTTGGTTCTCATCACTATATTTACCATAGTCTGCAAAAAATACATCAGGGTAGGTTATTATGTATAAATTAAAGGAGAAAGAAACAAGTTTACTTAATTAAATTAACTTTGGGAAAAGTTTTTTCCATGATCTTTCTAGATACTTTCCACAAATAGAAGAGAAGGGATACAGAAGGAGTAAGATGAACTATTTTCCTGAAAGTGGGTAGATAAACGCCCTAAACTATGTGTGACCTGTTAACCTAACCTCATTTAACTATAGGTGGATTGCCAAAATAACTTCAGAAATTATATACCTAAAAGTCAAGATTCAACATAGTACCTTGATTTACCTTCCTAAAAATAAACATTTCAGAAAGCAGTATTTTCTTTCTATTCAAAACCTATCTCATAACAGAATTCCATTTCTCTTGTATAAGGACTATGCATTATGTCCATAGAATAATTAATCTTCTAGCTCATTTCTCTGAAAAACATTTACTAGGTGTTATATTAAAGTTTACCTCTTAAATGTACACTTTTAAACTCTCGAAGACTTAGTCCTGCATCTTTACACCTAAAGGCAGTGCAGGGACATTTGCTAGAGATCTGCACAGGAGCTCAGAAATTATTTGCAAATTTCTTTGCCCCCAATTAAACTTAGAAGCCTTTCGAATCCAATTTTATCCCTGACATCAAGGAAGAACTTCAAGCAAATTCAAGTTACCTTGACACCCTGCAGGTTTTTAGTCGGTTATTACAGACAGAAGCAAAAATGAAGTCACCTCCCCCCACCCTACATATCCTTTCCCACCCCCCCCTTTGGTGAAAGGCAGAACTATCAGATTTGATGAGGACTCCTCTGAAATGCCATTATCCCCACATTCAGGCTCCCATCCAGGACACTTGCTTGTAAAACTAAGCCTTTCCCTGCCTTAGATAGCCACTTACTGCAGTGCAGAATGTCAGCGCAGACAGTAAGAACTTTCCTGAGCAGAGATTCCGCGCGATGCAGCCAGTGAGGCGCAGCAGCACTTACCTTAATTGAAATACTCTCGGTGATCAAGTGAGAAATCCTTCAGATCAACCCTAAACGGGTGAGGAGATCGAAGTTTTCAATCAACACCCACAGAGCGGCAGCGTGCTCTTCTCCTTTGCCTCTGTTTATGCCAAGCTCCTTGCTGTCTGAAGGGAGAAAAAGATCAGCTGAAATCCTTGGAGATTCCCAGTGAGTAAATGAGGACTGAGCGGCGTTTTCTAGCGGGAGTTTCTCTGTGAGCCTGGACTGTTTGCAGACTCCCTAACTGCTGTGATGGACGCCTGTCATGTCCCTGGAGCCAGGCGGTATTCATTGACCTGATTAGCAAGCAACGCTCCCTGCGTGCAGGCAAAGCATGCAGAGAGGTTGTGGGTCTCCTGGGAATCAGAAAAGGAACGGAGCCCACTTGGGAAACTGGTCTTTCCCAGTCTGATGGATAAACTCCAACTACGACTATAATTTATAGGCTGGTTAGACACAGTGTTAGCCATTGCAGGACTTCAGCAAATCTGCTTTCTCCAGCGGATGTTGGAAGATACATTCATGTTAGACATAAGGTGCAGCGAGACAATTACTAGACTGATCCGGCTGATTTGTAAGCCAAGCCTAAAGCTGAAACATGTTTAAAGCAACGAGATAAAAGAGAGAGCTGCATTTGCCTTTGCCCCTAGCCTGCTACATATATCAACCTTTGTCTAACTAAAATGACTTTAAAGGTTTATTACAGCCCTCCAGAGGGCAACTCTCTGACTTGTAAAAAGACAGGATTCGTACTAAAGAAAGCTCTCTGGCAGTTTCGTGCAGACACAAGCTTAGAAACCAATGCATGCAAGACAGACATCTGCTCCAGTACTTTTTCATATAGCATTTTAAATTAGCATCACACACACACACACACACACACACACACACACACACACACACACACACAAAGGTTCATGTGGTTACCCAGACTAACAGAAGAGTCCAGCACACCTAACAGAGACATCTTTTTCTATTAAATGTTGATGGGAAGGTATTTCTATCCAAGGGAATAACTATGAAGCAACTGTTTAAATGCTACCTGCCGATCCTCCTTGTCCATCATCCTCCTTTTTCTCCCGCTTCTCAGTATCCTCCACTCTCCCACCTCCAAAGTTACTAGGTCCCAGGAGAGATCTAAGGCTCTGGAAAAGGTCACGGAACTGAATGTGGAAGCCCCAAATGGTTAATTTTTGACAGCTCTCACTTTTGCAGGAGAAAATTATGCAAATAACATAAAAAGAACAGATGAAAAAAGTCATTTGCATGTCTTGAGGGTGAGAAAATTCTCATTGCCAGAAAGGAAACTTGACGACTGCCCTCTCACAATAATACTGTGTGACACATTCAGCATGCCTTCTCCATGTAGGTCCCAATGGGGACATATGGTATCCCTTGGGGTGTGTATGTGTGTGTGTGTGTGTGTGTGTTTGAGAGAGAAAGAGAGAGAGAGAGAGAGAGAGAGAGAGAGAGAGAGAGAGAGAAAGAGAGAGAGGGAGAGAGAGAGGGAGAGAGAGAGAGAGAGAGAGAGAGAGAGAGAGAGCTCTACTTTTGTATTGCAGTAATAGTAGTAGTTGGGAAAACTCACAAATTCATATAACAAAATGTCCCAAACACACACAATAGGGAATATGTTTGCCTAGCACACACCAAATAAACTTCCCTTTTTGATCTGTCTGGTTCATAGACTACCTCTGTGGTGAAACTTATTGCTGAAAGAAAACTTACTAGTGCAACTGAATTGTTGTGGAGAGGGGCCATGTCCCTTTTGGGAGGAAACAGATGTCTAGGGAGAGGTCCCAGAAAGAGGAGCTCCTCCAGCCTCCTGTGAAGAGGTCTGGGGCTCCCTCAGCTGGTGGAGGGTGAGAGCTGAAGGTGGGGAAAAAATAAAAAGCTTGATCGATTCACTTCAGAAGGAAGCAACTTTTGCTCTGAAGCAGGAAGCACAGTATCCAATTATAGCCAGGCGGTGGAGAGTCCCTGCAGAAAGGAGGCTCCTTAAATCGAAACTAATGTGCACTGCTCATAAATAGCAAACAGGAACTAGGACTGCTAATTTCTTCACAGTGATCCAGCCTGGCTTTAACAGGGCACTTGCAAGTGATAAGGTGGTTACGTTTCGTGGCTCTGATGTGTAAGCTGTCCATGCAGTTACAGCACGATCAAACTGTTCCCAGTCCCATTCAATTAAATGGTGGAGAGGCCCTTGGTCCTGTGAAGGCATGATGCCCCAGTGCAGGGGAATGCCAGGGCGGGGAGGTGGGAATGGGAGGGGTTAGGGAGCACCCTCACAGAAGCATGGGGAGGCAGAATAAGGTATGGGGTTTGTGGAGGGGAAACTAGGAAAGGGGATAGCACTTGAAATGTTAAATAAATAAAATATCCAATAAAACTATGATCAGAAAATAAAAACATTTAAAAGACTTAACACTGTTTTTTATTTTCCCGAACCCTGTCTGCCAGCAATTATCATTAAAAAGGTAAGCAGGTGTATAATAAGAAGCTACCATTGAGCCAGGGAAGATGGTCTAGCTGAATATTTTAACACCCCTGGTCCTTGCACACACTAAGACTTTCCATTAACAGAGTAAGACGTTTGGGTAACCGACTCCTATAGACTGTGTTTCTTCAGTATATGTGAATCTCCGCCAGACCTCTAAAAGGTTTTATGAGAAGAACAACACTATTTGACGGGGAGAGTGTGAAGAGCCTTGAGCTATGTGGCAGCATTAGTTCCTGCTACGCAGTCAATACTTGGCAGATCCGGGGGACCCTGAATGGACTTCAGTTCTGGCCTTTGTGTATGAAATATCAAACCTTGCACTGTTATCCACACTTTACTAAACCTTTTAATTGCTTTAAAACAAGCCATATATTTATTGAGTATTTTTAGTGGTCAGAGAACATCTTTTAGAAGTCAGTTCTCTCCTTCCTTCATGTGGGTTCTGGGGATCTAAGTCACATGGTTAGACTTGGTCACAAATACCTTTCCCAGGGAGCCAATTTTGCTGGGCCTCTCTTAATTATGATGTTAATTAAAGCTCAGAGAATATAAACAAACTGAACAGTGTCAAAGAGTCAGTATACATAAAATATAGTACTAGAAAAGTGTTAACTATCTATAAAAATTCACTATCAAAAAAAATTTAACCATCTATAAAAACTGAATGGATATTTATAAAATTTCCAGTTTAGAAAACAAGAGGAAATATATTATTTCAATGGGATCAGGGAATTACATTGGCATATTTGTTATGGGTTTTATTACTGAATAAACATTTAATTGCAATAGGTTGTTTTTACTATATTAGGACATAAGTTATTACAAAATAAAATTTTAAAATAAACTAGCCTAAATGTAAACTCCACCTCAAATTTCCAAAAGTTTTGTTTTGTTTTTAATTCAGTAGCATATAGCATAGCATATCTTGGTAAACAAACAAACTTCCTAAGACTCAGGAAACATCCCAGAAGAGGGAACAGAAAAACAGTGGCCAGAATAAGGAGAACCAGAGACTGTGAACTAGTGTCTTCAAGATATAATGGGAGAAGTCATAAAACCTCCTAATTCGTTAATCAGTTATCCAGTCCTAAAAAGAAGAGATACATGCAACACAAAATGGACAGAGGAGAAGGAGAGAGAGAGAGAGAGAGAGAGAGAGAGAGAGAGAGAGAGAGAGAGAAAGGGAGAGAAGGAGAGAGGGAGAGAGAGAGGGAGAGAGAGAATATGAATGTATCTGTATATGTAAAAATATTACTTAAAGCATAAAAGTCTATGATTTGAGAAGCACTAGGAAGGATACAGGAAGGAATTGTGGGACAGAAGATGAAGAATTGTATCATACTCTAACAAAAAGAAAAAAAACAAACAGTAAAAAACTAAAAGGCATGATCATTACCTTGACTCATTTGAATTAACACATGCAGTCATTACTTTTAATAGAAAAGAATTTCAAGCATTTTTCCTGCTATGTGTATTAACTGGGCAAATTTAAGGTGATTTATTCTATAACAACCTCCCTGGACTGCAAATGTAGTAGCAAATCTCAAAAGTTATGCAGAGCTAAAAAAAAAAATGTTTTCTAGATTGTTTAAGCTGTATCTAGAAGCTGTTTTCTAAACCAAACTTGAATATGACAATTTCTTATTTTCTTTGAGATTACCAGACATATTCATAAGATTTTAGAGAAATGTTGTGACCACAGTTTTTAAATATGTCTGATAAAAAATTCTGTCTATAAAGAAATGATCACTCAAATTAATTCAGTCTTTAAACTTTGCCAGTAAGTTTCTTCCCCATTATCACATTTTATTCTTACAGGAATCTCATGAAATAGGTTGCCTTTAGTATTTTTTATCATATCTCCATGACAGGAAAATGAGAAATAAAAAGGGCAACTACTTGTCCTTTGGACTTTGGTATTTGATGAGAAACCCAATGGTCTCATTTTCAGGGAAGTGTTATTGCTTCCGACTCTCTAGTAAATACAGTCATCTGAATCATGGTGGAGGAACAGGCGTCAAATAGTATACACATTCAGCTACTCTTTTTCCCATTTATTTAGGTTTGTCTCCTAAAGTATATTCAATGACCATTATTTAATGAAAGGAAAATTAATCCGATTCAATGGGTAAGTTACACTTGATGTTTTACTTAGATTTCTAACAGGCGTTGCCTGATATTGGCTTTTTTTAATGTTTTTAAAATATATTTATTTATTTTATATATGTGAGTACACTGTCACTGTCTTCATACACCCAGAAGAGGGTGTCATATCTCAATACAGATAGTTGTGAGCCACCATGTAGTTTCTGGGATTTGAACTCAAGACCTCTAGACAAGCAATCAGTGCTCTTAATCACTGAACCATCTCTCCAGGCCATAATAATGGCTTTTTAAAATTTGCATCTGTAATACGATACAATAATTTTCCAAATGTTGGTTCAAAATACTTGTATTAATCCTAAGTTTCCATATGACCTTATATTCAAATGGTACATTTGGTATATTCATAATTTGTATGTATGTATGTGTGTGTGTGTGTCTGTGTGTGTGTGCCTTTAAGAATCAGGAGGAAATAAATCCCAGAGCCATGATTGTTTTAAATATAAAAAGCAAACAAATATTGTGCTAACAACGGATCATCTAGCATGAGCAACAAGCTAATACTATCACACTTATATTCTGATTACTAACAGGGCCTTACAAGTTAAAGCAATTTCTGCTTCAGTCTAAATTACAGAGGCTGAATCGCTGTATTTACTAACATTTATGGGCTATTTTTCACATTATTGAGACTAGTTTCCCTTCTCTACACTCAAAAATTCAGAAATGATAAAATTGTCGCAGGGGGAAAAACCCACTGATTATGCTCTCAGAAGTATTGCACGGTAGGCAGAACTTTTCCACTAACAGGCTTTCCTCCGACATATAACAAGCTTACAGTTAATAATTTCAATGGGGAAATGTGATGAAATTAAAGTATACCATCTTTAAGATTTCAGCCAGCTACAAAATACATTATCCGACTAATAATTTGTGATATCCATCCTACCTCCTGCAGAAATAATCAGGCAGAGGAGAACAAAAGGTTCTATGCAAACACAAATTTTTCTCCACACTCTCACCTTTCTGTGCCCCTCACCATTTAATTGTTTCATGCTATAAATAACATTACAAGCATAGTTAGATTTCATAGTTCAAAGTAATTTATGAATCAGCCATGCGTTGTGGGTTTCATGTTTTTAATAGAGCAAGTGAAAAAATCAAGATTATGCGTATTCTTTAACAATTTTAAACAGTTATAACATTTTTCTTCAAAAGATGTAGTTGGCTTTGTCTGATGTAGCCGATTCTTGTTTGAATTTGTCCACATTTATTGTTACCAACAACAACAACAACAACAACAACAAAAAACCCTGAAGATAGTTTGATTAAACTGACTAAAGGTTTACTTTAAATGGGCACAAATATATGAGTGAAGTTTAAACTATATATTAAAATTCATGCTAAAATAATAAAAACACTGAATAACTAAAAAAAAAGATGGCTGGCTTATAAGGGATAGTTTTTATTGTCAATTTGAACCTTTTTTGCTATCTCTGAGTTGCTATATTTTTTATGTCTAAATATACTTATTAATTCTAAATAAAATGAAAAAATGAACAATTGGAAATAATATGTAATTTTGAATTCTCTCAGATTCAGTGAACATTGTGATGACTTTGCAAATATTACTACAAAGTACATACCATACACATTTATCTTGAATAATAAAAAACATCAATAAACAGCTGCACATTAGAATACATGCATGTGCAGTATTGGTTTTCAAAACAGAAGTTTACCCTTTTTACTAGTTGGTTTTGTGTGTCAACTTGGTAAAGGCTGGAGTTATTACAGAGAAAGGAGTTTCCTTTGAGGAAATGCTTCCATGAGATTCAGCTATAAAGTGTTTTCTCAATTAGTGATCAAGCGGGGAAGGCCCATTGTCGGTGGTGCCATCCCTGGGCTGGTAGTCCTGGGTTCTATGAGAACGCAAGCTGCTCAAGCCAGGGGAAGCAAACCAGTAAGTAACATCCCTCCATGGCCTCTGCATCAGCTCCTGCCTCCAAGTTGTTGCCATGTGTGAGTTCCTGTCCTGATTTCCTTTGGTAATGGACAGCAATGTGGAAGTGTAAGCTGAATAAACCCTTTCCGCCCCAACTTGCTTCTTCGTCAATATGTTTTGTGCAGGAATAGAAACCCTGACTAAGAGACCGTTTTATTTTTCAGACAGAATGACTCTTTTGAAAGATGTCGACTTATGTAGCTGCTTGCATTAGGAATGCTAATTATGTTCCCCCAAAACCAGTTTGTACAAGAGGGTCTGCACATATCTTCTGGGACCCTATCCCCAGTTGGTTCTAACTGGTAAATAACAGTGCCAATAGCCAATAGCTAGGGAGGCCAGACCGGCAGAATTTAGCATATCTGGGACTTGGGACAGAGAGCAGAAGAGGTAGATCCATTATACTGGGATAGTGTGGAAGAGAGAGGTGTAGCCTCTGTGTGAAGGAGCTGGGAGAGGGGCCCAGGGAGCCTAGAGCAGCCAAGATGAAACAGTAAACAACAACTCTAGATTAACAGCATGGAGGTTAAACAGTGGCCCTGCTATTGTGCTGTTGAAGATGCATTAAAATACAAACACTGGCCCAAGTTCCTTCTTCTCAGATGCATTAAATGAATAAACCAATCTTTTAAAAAGAGAAACTACAAAAGATGAATAATATTTTTTAAACATCAACCCTTAGTGCAAATAGAAAACAAGCTACTCTCTGCAGCAGTCTATTTTAAGTGTTAGATATATTTTTTTTCTGAATTTAAAATAACTTTAAAAAAAATAGGTGCTTTTCCAAATATTTGTCCTTTGCCAGAAGGAAGGTTACTTCTTGCTAGGAAGTAACTAGCAAGAAATCATGACTTTTGGATCATAACATTTTAGATTGTTTTGAGGAATTAAATGCAGCTGGATGTGGAAAGGTTTTGATGAAAGCTAACAGTTTGCTCCTAACACTGCAATAGAGCATGGTATGATCATAAACATGAGAATCCCCCCTTACTATCCCCCATGATTCTGGATTCACTGTGATTAAAACTGGTATGTTAAAACAAACAAACAAATAAACAGAAAATACAAACACTGTGTGTGCCTTCTCTCAGTAGTTATCCTGCCCCAGGTTTTATTAGTTATAATATTAATATTGCAGTCTTAAATGTGGAAAGATAACTAAGTATAAATATGAAAAAAGGACCAGAAGATTCTGTTGCTTACGCAACATACCTAGAGTGCCAATAAATCTTCATTTAAATGACCTGGTTTCTCTTTTTTAAAAAAATCAGCTTAATAAAATTGTTTTTAAATCCTTACTACCACTATATATATGCTTATTAGATTCATTGATCACAATGAGTGGCAAACAACTGACATTACCAAGTCCTAGCAAAGATGTGAAACATCTAGAGCTCTCCTGTTGTTGAAGAGAACAAAATGGCACAATTAAGTTGAAATTATATTTTGGTAATCTCTAAAGGAGTTAAACAAGTGATTATTGTGTGATGTAGGGAGCCCTCTCCTGAAATCATCCTTCCAAATAAAAGGAAACGTGCATGTGTACATACACTTTTACGTACAGTTGTTCGAGGATTCATAAAAGTTCCTAAACTGAACATGGTTCATGCAACCATCAAGAGAGGAAGAGATGTGTGTGCTATATTGCTTTCCTAGACTGGAATACTTCTGCAGAGTCAGACAAAGGAGGAAGCTGAGCACAAGCTTGAAAACCGGATTCTTATCCGGTTAAGTTGTTGAGGAGTCAGGAATAAGCCTACGTATAATACACTATATTGATGTAAGATTCAAAACCATGTATATTAAACATACTTCCTAACAATAGACAGTGGGTGATTGGCTTCATGGTCATTAGGATAGAGTGGCAAATAGGAAAGGTATATAGAAAGCTTTCTAGATGACAGAAATTATCACTATATTGCTTATGGAGATAGCTGTAAAGATGTAAAATTCTTTTAAGATATATGCAATTTATTACTTAAATATATATACATTTTACTTGGACATGATCCGTGCCAGTACGTAAGGAAAACTGACATTCCTTCCTATTCTAACATTAATAAAGTATCACAATAATTAAAATAGTAATATTTTAATGTGTCCATAATACTCTAAAACAATTTATATGTCTTCATTTAATTTTATCTTTTATTTTGCATGTGTGTTTGTATGTGTCTGTGTGTGTGTGTGTGTGTGTACATAAGTGTAGTTGACAAAGGAGACAAGAGGAGGTATCAGACCCCTGGAGCTATAGTTACAGTCAGTGGTGAGCTTCGTGGTTTGGTTAGGATCCAAACTCTGATCCTAATAAAAAACAGAAAATTATCTTAAACACGAAAACCATCTCTCCAGAACTAATAACTTCCTTTTCTAAAGAAACCTTATGGAGTAGAGAATAAAATCGCCTGCTTTGTATTTCTAATGGTTTCTCAAATTGTACAAAGCATTTTACATTCCATCACAGTTTAAGACAACTTTAAAGTTAATGTCCTAGTACCGATCCAGATAATAGTTTAGTGGAATTTTATATTTTATATAGGGGAATAAATGCCATCTCAGTTTAAAATATAAGGGCTGTGAAATGTTTAATGACTTCCTGATACATATATCATTGTTAATTGTTTTTAGCTTTTTATACCTAATACTGAAATATCACCCTAGCATATCTTCAGCATCTAATCTACATCCAGTTGTAGTATATCATAGAAAAACAAATGTGCATCCTGCGGTTCTATCTGGTTTGACAGACTGTAAGATTAACATACCTTGTGTAGCATCATACAATTGATCTAGTTACAGACGGGCTATCAGAGGCTATATCTTGTTATTATTTACTTGTTTATAAAATAAACTGCTTTTCCCTTCTACATGTGGTGCTTCCACCTTCACTTACGTGCACCTACCGTAATGACCTGTTTCTTCTCCTGTCAACCTTTTCACAATTCACAAAAGTCAATAATTCACTGCCACATCATAGGAAATATCATTTATCCACATCATTGACACTGCTTTCATTAATAAAAAATTTAATTCCCTACAATTATGTGAAGGTGTATATATCCCAGAATGCTGTGCAGAACCTGAAAAACACTTTTGCATTCACAAATATGCAGTGACAACAGGACAGTGCTGAAGACAGTAGTGATTTTGAGGGATTACTTCCAAATGCTAAAGCAACACAATAGAAGGGTGCCTGGAAATCCTGCATCCTTCGACGAGTTGTTTAAGACAGATTTGACTCAGCATCTTGCATTGATAATGTATGATAAAATATCATTAGATAACTCATAACAGTAAGGCATCCCATAAGACATTCAAAGCTTTGAAGAGGAATTTTAAAAATATGATGACTTATTAGATATTGACTATAAAAATAATGAAAAATTTCCTATTAGTGAGGAAGATCAGTGGGAAGACGTGCCTGCTGCACAGGCCTGGTGACCTGAGCTTGATCCTTCGAGTCCAGGGAGTAAAAAATAGAGAGCAAGAGCTGTCCTCTGTTCTCTGCGTGAACGCTATGGTAAATGAATGCCTACACACACACATACATTCACACACAAACACACACCATACACAAATACACACACACATAAACCTCAATAAAAATAAAAATAAGTAAATGACAGGTGTTTTATGCACTGTATATAAGCCTAAATAAAATTAACCTGAGTTGTAAAGACAAAGTATTATTTGGATATAATAAATAATATTACATATTATATTGTGAATCCCCCAAAAAATCTGATTTAATTTTAATAATTTTCATGAAAAATGTGAATAGTATATTATCCACTTTTAGAAGAATAATAAAAATATAATAAGAGTCTGGTTGGAAATACCAAGGAACAATTTAATATTTTAACCAAAGGCCAGGCATGATGGCTAATACTTTTAATTCTAGTACTCAGAGGGCAGAAGTAATCAGATCTCTGTAAATTCAATGTCAGCCTTATCTACATAGTGAGTTCCAGGCTAGCTAAGGTTATATGATGAAAATCTTTCTCATAAAATTGTTTATCAATATTTAACAAAAAGGATATATATGAAAGTGCAAACATTTGTCTTTGTAGAGGAATGTAGATTGATTATACAGTTTTTAAAGAAAAAATGCTATGTGGTCAACCATTTCTTATAATTGCAGCTGACTAAAAAATCTAATATTTATTTAATATTAATTGGTGATATTACAAATATTCATAAATGAGTTCATCTATTAACATATCTTTAAAATTAATTAATACATTTATTTTTTTACACTGCATATTTTATTCCCCTCCACCTCTGTCAAACCTCTGACTGTTCTGCATCCTGTACCTCCTCTCCACACCCTTGTCTCCATGTGGCTCTCTCCACCCCCTACCCCACCTGACCTCCAAATTCCTGGGGCCTCCAGTCTCTTGAAGGTTAGGTACATCATCTCTGAATGAACACAGACCCAGCAGTCCTCTACTGTGTGTTGGGGGCCTCATGTCAACTGGTGTATGCTGCCTGTTTGGTGGTTCAGTGTTTGAGAGATCTTGGGGTTCCTGATTAAATGAGACTGCTGGTCCTCCTATAAGATTGCCCTTCTTCTCAGCTTCTTTCAGCTTTCCCTAATTCAACCACAGGGGGCAGCTGCTTCTGTCCACTGGTTGGGTGCAAATATCTACATCTGACTCTTTCAGCTGCTTTTTGCGTCTTCTGGAGTGTGGTCATACTCGGTCCTTTTTTTTTATTCGATATATTTTTAATTTACATTTCAAATGATTTCCCCCTTTCTGGCCCCCCACTCTCTGAAAGTCCCATAAGCCCCCTTGCTTTCCCCTGTTTTCCCACCCACCCCTTCCCACTTCCCTGTTATGGTTTTGCCTTATACTGCTACACTGAATCTTTCCAGAACCAGGGGCCACTCCTCCGTTCTTCTTGTACCTCATTTGATGTGTGGATTATGTTTTGGGTATTCCAGTTTTCTAGGTTAATAATGACTTATTAGTGAGTGCATACCATGATAGATCTTTTGAGACTGAGTTACCTCACTTAGTATGATGTTCTCCAGCTCCATCCATTTGCCTAAGAATTTCATGAATTCATTGTTTCTAATGGCTGAATAGTACTCCATTGTGTACATATACCACATTTTTTTTTGCATCCATTCTTCTGTTTAGGGATATCTGGGTTCTTTTATGTTCATAGCAGCCCTATTTATAATAGCTTGGTCCCTTTTTAGTGAGTGTTTCATAGCCTCAGTAATAGTGTCAGGCCTTGGGACCTCCCCTTGAGCTGGATCCCACTTTGGGCCTGTTGCTGGACCTTCTTTGCCTCAGGCTCTTCTCCATTTCCATCCCTGTAATTCATGCATGTTCTTTTGGGTCTGACTTACCCCACTCAGGATGACATTTTCTAGTTACATCTACTTGCTCGCAAAACCCAGGATGTCCCTGTTCTTAATAGCTGAGTAGTACTCCATTGTATAAATTAACCACATTTTCTGTATCCATCCTTCTGTCCTGGTACATCTGGACTAATTCCAGCTTCTGGCTATCACAAATAAGGCCACTATGGACATACTGGAACACGTGCCCCAGTGGCTCTTATTGGGAAATGATGTTGACAGCAGCCAACGGCTGGGCAGGGAGACAGGGGAGACTTTAGATTTCCTTTGCTGTGGAGCAGGAGTGGAAAGGAGTTTTTAGAATCACTGTGTCAGGAAGCAAAGAGATCAGATTTTGGGGAACAGGAGAGAAAGGATCCAGTTCTGTAAGAGTCAGGGAAGCAGCCCCTGGGGCCTCTTCCCTAATTGGGTCTTGGGTAGCAAGAGCAGCCCAGCCTTTGAGCTGCTTAGGACATATTGAACATCAGACTGATGCTTGTCTTTCATTTGTGCATCCAGAGCCTTTTGGCAGGCTGGGCCGGTAGAGGAAAGGAAGCAGATGCCTCCTGTGTGGAGTTCAGAGCTGATTAACTCGCTACCACAACAGCCACATGTAGTTCTTTGTTTAAAGTTGCGGATCTACAGGGTGCCTCTCTTTCGGTAGCATGCCTATTTTCTGCCAAGTTCGTTCTAGTCTTGATGATTTTACTTCATGGTTTTAAGTTCCCGACTTTTCTAGAATATGCAGCCTCAGAGCAGATTTACCATTGTTAATGACTTTTCTTCCCACTCTGCCTTGTAAACGAGGAGCTGGGCTGTGTCCTTGATGTATCAGGTGTCACTGGGCACTGTCTAATTACTTGTTCTATATATTTTGAGCAGCTGTGGTTTATTGAAATCGTATTTACCTAGTGAAAAGTGAGGTTTTTCTGATGAGGGGTGAGAGCTATGCTTCTCTGTGATTATGAGAATAAACATTTAGAATCAGTTTAGAACTACGGTTGTTTATTTTAGATCAGCTACAAGATCGATGACCTAACGAGTCTGTGCTCGTTTGCTATGTTATGAGTACAGGTTCCTGTTGTTAAGCGGACCTTAAGACCAATAAGAGAATAGTTGTTTACTGCCAAGATATGTAAGACAAAACTGAACGCATATGGTTGTTGGGCCAGGTATATCTTTTCTGTAATACATTGGTAACATAGCTGGGTAGGAGTATTGTTCTCTTCCCTCTTTGAAAAGTTCTGAGGCAAATTCTGGTACCAGGAAAGCTAGTGCTCACAACTGAGGCTTTTAGTTCAGATCCAGCTCTGATCCTCGGGGAAAGACTATTTTCTTTTATAATAATATACATTTGTTTCATTCTGATTTTAATGCAAGTTCATGTGTTTAAGTAAATGAACTGTCAATTATTTTACAGCATGCAAGTGTTTCCAAACTCCAAAACATAGTAGTGTAAAATGTAATGGGTTCCTTTCATCCCCCCAGCATCCTTGTCATTGTTATCTTGGATTGACTTGTCTCCTGCGCATCTTCTTATTCTATCCATTCAGAAAGAGCAAATACTAATCGTTCGTCTTGTTTTTCAATTTGTAACGATTTTTTGTAAATATTTTTATAAATAGAAAGCCTTTCATTCTCACATCCTCTCTTCCTCAGTCTATTTCTCCCACCGCGATATTTCTGTCCCAGCGTCCTTTCTTCTTTCCTTCCTCCCTCTTTCTCACCTTCCGTCTGTGTATGACCCTTCCTCATTCCATTGCTTCTGTTATTTCCTCTCTTCCTAGCTTCATTCCATTCAAGCAGTTAATATCTGAAAATTTATTATCACATGCTGTTTTATTTGGTTAGGCTGACTGGGGCCTTGACATCTACTTTAGAAATTAGTTCAGTAGAATCTACTAGATGTCTAGAGTTAGGCATTTTCTTCCTGGCACACCTATACTACAATTTTCTATAATTTAAAGGATGAGAGCACAGTACGACTTATCACAATGCAATTTTAAAACTTGTTGGTTTTTAACTCTCGGGGATCACCAGACACATTTTCTTGTGTTTAAGTAAAAGCCCCATTAACTATTTGAGGATTCTGAGTGTCTAATGTAAGGACTGGCTACAGAATACAAAGGAAATATTTACAGAAAAAAATGATACTCTTCCTGTTGAATAAAGCACTGGTTTTGTATAAACAACGGACCTTTTTCTTATTCGACCCCTTACCATTCTACTTAAGAGCAGTAGAGAAGTATTTCTGGAGAATTAGATTTGCAGATGCTTCCTCTTTGCTCAGGAGTCTGAAAAGGCATCACAATTCACCACAGCAGAACTACTTTCATTTAAGAGAGTGCTCTCAATGGGGTTACAAAACAAGGTCCATTTATCTTTATTATATAGTTTTTATTTTTTATCTGGAGACCAAGAATTAGGTTCATGATTTCAAATGGAGAAAACACTACCTATTTTGAGATGCCTTTTAGCCTTTTAATGTATGTCATATTTTATAACGACAAGCCAACTTTACAATTTAATTGAATGTCTTCTAGGCACAGCTAACATTTGTTCACTTAAAATGGATTCATTTCATTTCTTAAAATTGCGAATCTATGTTTCTGAACTCATTTTAAACTCAGGACTATATCTATGAAAATATATGAATCATATATTATTAATAAACATTTCCTGAGAAAATAATTCACAATTTATATCTTCATTTATAATTAAAGCATACAATTTATTACATTAATGACATAGAGTGAAAACACTTTGAGTGTATTGCAAGATGTTTGATTCTGATGCCACTGAGTTTCTATACTCTGCTAATAATAGATTTAAAAAAACTACAAATAATTATGAAACCCATTCTAAAGCATGATTAGCAGCAATTTAAACAAAATATTTTTAAAAAACAATGATTTAAATAGTTGTTATTATTATTTTGCAGCCATGATGGCTTTTCTACATGGTTTGTTTGCTACAAAGATATTTATCCATACATGGAGAACTTTGGTTTTAATGCTAACAACAGGAGAAGAATCAACCCTTTCTGGCTGGAGGTGTGATTGTTCAGTATGGGGCACCTTTGCTTAGCATCTCTAGGGAGATATAGAGGTCGTCAGTCCTTCATATCTATTCACAGACAAAGAGAACTCGACTGACAGGCGAGCCAAGGTAAGAATGCTTGTCAAAATTCGGACAGTTTAAGACTAAATTCTTAAACTTCAGGACCTCTACAGTCTGGTATGAAATCTAGGCAATAAAGGAAAAAAACAAATCAGTCCCAGGGTGAAAGAGATTGAGGCGTCCCACTCACATGGGGATGCAGGAGCACAATTCCCTCATCTTAGAGAGAGAGGATTTTTTTTTAATTATTTTATACGCATCATTCCTTCCAGTTCTTGAATTTTTTACAGGACTCTGAGTAGATAAGCAAATGAAATATGTGAACAAATCCAAAATTAAATAATAAAAAATCATAAAGAGATCCATTTTAAAAAGTTTATTTGACGTATATATGTATATACACAATTTTACCATTTCTTAAGAAGCCATGTTTTCATATTAATGAGCTGGATGCACTTATTTATTTTATATGAATGATTAACTTTGAATTTGCACTCTAGGATGTAGCACATCTACAGTATTTTCAGGATGATTTTTTTCATTTTCTTTTTATTAGTACTTCTAAAGTCAGTATTCATAAAACTATGAAATGAGAGATGAATGATTAGATGAATGATTTCCACTACTGTTGAAAATTCTGTCCTAAGTAAATATAGAATTTATTTACTGGCTATTAAAACATAATTTTTCTCTTATATTATGGATATAAACATTATAAAATAAGAGGACACAAATGAAATAATCAGATTTGTTGAACTGTACTTCCTCTGCTCCAATCAAAATATTTTACGACCATATCAAAGTACTTTCACCTTAAATTTGAAGGCTTTGGAACTAAGACACAAACCCTCTGAGGTACAGAGATAACTAAAAGTCATTACTCTTTATTACTTTTGTCAAATTCGGTGAGGTTGCATTCCGAATAGGGGAAATCCCTCAGTTGGTGTAAAATCCTTCCATATGTTTCTATGTGTAAATCATTTTCCATCATAGGCAGAAGACAAAGTCAGTGACCTCACTACTGAATTCTGGCACTTATGAAATGAAGACTTGAGGAAATGCATCCTAACATGAATAGAGTACTTTTAAAACACAAATACAAGAGGTGGACAGCATCATCTTCTATCCCTTCTAGCATTTAACACAACTTCAGGAGGAAAATAAATGTTTTAGAACCCTGGCTTCAAGTGCTTTACTAACATTAACACAAACGTTACATGGAAGTGATTGAAATGGGAGTATCGGAGGGACCCCTTATTTAAGAATGCCTACATACTTCTGGACAACCACGACATAAAGATGGGGATGTGGACACATTCTAAAACTCCATCCCCTGCATCAGTTGCATCCTGATCTCATCAGTCCCTCTCGCAACTATTTTCATTTTGGTTTGTATTTTTTCATGTTTTTAAAGATTTATTTATTTATTTTATGTGAGTACACTCTTGCAGTCTTCAGATAAACCAGAAGAGGACATCTGATCCCATTACAGATGGTTATGAGCCACCACATATTGCTGGGAATTGATCTCAGGACCTCTGGAAGAGCAGTCAGTGCTCTTAACCACTGAACCATCTCTCCAGTCCCATTGATAAATATATATCATTGAAATATATATATTTGGTTTTTTGGATTTGGTTTTTTCAAGACAGGCTTTCTCTGTATAGCCCTGGCTGTCCTGGAACTCACTCTGTAGACCAGGCTGGCCTCGAACTCAGAAACCCGCCTGCCTCTGCCTCCTAGAGTGCTGGGATTACAGGCGTGCACCACCACACCCGGCTGATTTATATTTTAATATAATCCATTTAGGGTGAATACAAGTTTGAAAGTGTTGATAAACTGGAAAGTGAACACATCCTTTTTTTTATGTTTGTGATTTTCTTGTTTCCTTTTTATTATATTATTTTTATGATTTAAGACATTTTTAAATGTAAATATAATTTGATGATAATATTTGATCCTTTCTTCCAGGACATTGCATATTCTCTTTACCTCTCTACTGAACTTGATGTACTTTCTCAAAAAAAAAAAATATTCAAAAACCTAGTGTAACCACCAAACCTTCTAGCTAGACTGTTTTTGTTTTGGTTTTACATTTATTTTATTAAATATTTTCTTTATTTACATTTCAAATGTTTTCCCCTTTCCCAGTTTCCCTGCCCCTAGAATTCCCCTATCCCATCCCCTCTCCCCCTGCTTCTATGACAGTGTTCACCCACCCATCCACCCAATCCTGTCTCCCCGCACTGGCATTCCCCTACACTGAGGCATGGAGCCTTCATGGGACCAAGGGCCTCTTGTCCCATTGATACCTGACAAGGCCATCCTCTGCTACATATGCAGCTGGAGCCATGGGTCCCTCCATGTGTACACTTTGGTTGGTGGTTTAGTTCTGGGGGAGCTCTTAGGGGTACTGATTGGTTGATATTGTTGCTCCTCCTCTAAGTTGCAAACCCCTTCAGCTCCTTCATTCCTTTATCTAACTCCTCTATTGAGGACCCCATGCTCAGTCCAGTGTTTGACTAAGAGCATCCACCTCTGTATTTGTCAATCTTTGGCAGAGCCTCTCAGAAGACAGCTACATCAGGTTCCTCTCAACATGTACTTCTTGGCATCCACAATGTGGCTGGGTTTGATGACTGTATATGGGATGGATCCTCAGGTGGGGCAGCCTCTCAATGCCATTTGCTCCACTCTCTGCTCCACATTTTATCTCTGTATTTCTTCCCCTGATTCTTTGTTCCCCTTCCAAACTTCCAAACTGAAGCAGCCAAACTTTGGCCATCCTTCTTCTTGAGCTTCATTTGTTCTGTGAATTGTATCTTGGGTGTTTGGGGCTAATATCCACTAATCAGTGAATGCATACCAAGTGTGTTCCTTTGTGAGTGGGTTACCTCACTCAGGATGATATTTTCATGTTCTATCCATTTGCCTAGGAATTTCATTAAGTCATTGTTTTTCATAGCTGAGTAGTACTCCATTGTGTAAATGTACCACATTTTCTGTCCCATGCCTCTGTTGAAGGACATCTGAGTTCTTTCCAGCTTCTGGCTATTATAAATAAAGCTGCTATGAACATAGTGGAACATATGTCCTTGTTATATGTTGGGGCATCTTTTTGGTATATGCCCAGGAGTGGTATAGCTAGGTCCTCAGGTAATACAACGCCAACTTTTTGAAGAATAGCTAGACGATTTCCACAGTTGTGCCAGCTTGCAATCCCAACAATAGAGAAGTGTTCGTTTTTCTCCACATCCTCGCCAGCATCTGCTGTCACCTGAGTTTTCGATCTTAGCTATTCTGACTGGTGTGAGGTGGAATCTCATGGTTGTTTTGATTTGCATTTCCCTGATGACTAAGGATGTTCAACATTTCTTTAGGTTCTTCTCTACCATTCAATACTTCTCCATTGAGAATTCTTTGTTTAGCTCTGAGTCCTATTTTTAATAGGGTTATTTGGCTCTCTGGAGTCTAACTTCTTGAATTCTTTGTATATATTGGATATTAGCCCTTCATCAGATGTAGGACTGGAAAAGATTTTTTCCCAATCTGTTGTTTGCTGTTTTGCCCTATTGACAGTGTTGTTTGCCTTACAGAAGCTTTGCAATTTTATGAGGTCTCATTTGTTGATTCTTGTTTTTAGAGTATAAGCCATTGGTGTTCTGTTCAGGAACTTTTCCCCTGTGCCCATGTGTTTTGAGGCTCATCTCCATTTTCTCTTCTATTAGTTTCACTGTCTCTGGTTTTATGTGGAGGTCCTTTATGCCAATTTGACACGATCTAAAGTCATCTGAGAGGAGGTAGGTTCAATTAAGAAAGTGGCTCCACAACGAATTTAACAGATACCGAGGAATTGGCCAACGAATAACTGGCTTAACTGGAGACCCATCCCATAGGAAAGCACCAGTCTTTGTAAAGTATTAATGCTACTTTCTTATGCTTGCATACTGGAGCACAATGTCCTCTGAGAGGCTCATCTAGCAGCTGACTCAGATAGATACACACATCTACAACCAAACAATGAATGGAGCTTGGGAACTCTTATGGAAGAATAAAAGTAAGAACTGCAGGCCAAATGCAGGATAGGAACTTCACAGGAAGATTAACAGAGTCAACAAGCCTGGACCCTGGGAGATCTCACATTTGAGTCACCAACCAACCAACATACAAAGTCTCCCAGCACACATGTAGCAGATGTGCAGCTTGTTCTTTGTTTGGGTCCTGAACAACTGGAGTGGGGGCTATCCCAAAAGCTGTTGTCTGTCTTCTAGCTGGAGTTACTTGTCTGGGCTCAATGGGGGAAGCACCTAGCCACTCAGAGCCTTGAAGTGCCAGGGTTGGGGGGATATCCTTGGGTGGACCACCTGCTCAGAGGAGAAGGGAGGACGCATAGGAGAAAGGTTGTGGGAAGGGAGTACCTGGGAAGTGGCAGTAGGTGGGATAAAAAATAAATATATAAATTAATTACATTAAATTTAAAAAAAAATGAAAACTTGCCTCTATTAGATCTAGTTGGATGTAGGTTTGTAAGCATTTCCTATATTAGAAACTGATGGGGGAGGGTGAAAAACATTGGGTGTGGCACCATCCCTAGGCTGTGGCTCCCCATATAAGGCTATCTCAGTCCCACTTGGGAAGGAGAAGAAAGCAACCACAAGGGGGAGGGCAGAACCTGGGAAGGAAAGGGGCTGGGGAAGGCAGAGATGGGAACATGATCTGGTATTTGGTTGGAGAAAATGACTGAAATCCCTGAGGGCCAGCCAAAAGAATGGAAATTTTCAACCTCTGGAGGTAGGAGGTTAGGGGGACCCTCCAGGATATACCAGAGTACTGGGAGGTGAGAGACCCTCTGGACTTAAATAGAGGGACCCTAGATGAGATGCCCTACAGTGGGGAGAGGCAACTTGTAGAGCCTACCTCCAGCAGGAAGACAGGGCACCAAGTGAGGGATGGGGTTGCAGTCTCATAGTCCGAAGTCTGACCCATAATTGTTCCTGTCTGAAAGAATTTCAGGATGGAAATGGAGGCCTAAGTCAAAAAGATCCAGCAACAGGCCCACAGTGGGATCCAGCTTAAGGGGAGGTCCCAAGACCTGACACTGTTACTAAGGCTATGGAACACTCACAAAAAAGGGACCTACCATGAGTACCCTCTGATAGACCCAACAAGCAGCTGAGTAAGAGGTAGATATTTGCACCCAACCAATGGGCAGAAGCTGCTGACCCATGTGGTTGAATTAGGGAAATGCTGGAAGAAGCTGAGGAAGAGGGCTACCCTGTAGAAGAAATGCAGTCTCAATTAACCTGTAATTCCTGAGATTCTCAAACACTGGACCACCAACCAGGCAGAATACACCACCTGATATGAGGTTCCTAACACATATAAAGTAGAGAACTTCCAGGTCCAGGTTTAGTCAGAGAAGATCCACCTAACCCTCAAAGGACTGGAGGCCCCTGGGAATTTAGAGGTCTGTTGGGGTGGGCATGGGGGGTGAAGACATTCTCCTGAAGATAAGGGACTTGTGAGGAGGTATGAGATGTGGAACAGTCAGAGGGCAAACTAGGAGGGGAATAAAATCTGGATTTTAAAATAAATAAATAAATAAATACATAAATAAATATATAAATTAAAGAAAGTAGACTAAGCAGGCTAGTAGGAGCAAGCCAGTAAGAAAAACCCCTCCATATCCTCGGTATCAGTTTCTTACCGCCCCCTTTCTGAGTTCCTGTTCTGACGTCTTTGATAATAAACAGTGACATAGAATGTAAGCCAAGTGAGCCATTTCCTCCCCAGTTTGATTACTGGTCATAGTGTTTCATCACATGGAAAGAAACCCTAGCTAAGAAATCCTCCAAAACCAAGAAAAAAATTACACCCAAAATTGAAAAACAAACAAACAAAAAACCTGTGGAGTCCATTACCTATTGGTCAACAGTTCCTAAACATGAGGCTTGCTCTAGGGTGTCTAGTGTTCACTGTGCCATCATCTCTTAAAAAATAAATAAAACTCAAGTCAACAACTCAAACTGTAGTGCTAACAAAATACAATATTATGCTTCACAAAATTTATACTTTTATATTCAGTGGAATGACAATAGAAATGTGTCAAAAGTCTGCCTTTTGTTTAATTAGGTTCCTGTTTCTATTGCAGGGAACACCTTGTGTATACAATACAAACATCACAGTTCATGACACACATTAGGCACCATTTGGACTGGTGGTTGTGACAGGTAATATTGTTTTATAGTGTATGTCATGGCAGTCCCATCAGCATGGTATTCCAACAGGATATCATTAGGAAATATAATGACCTCAGCTGGAGGTCAAGGGAAGTGAGACTCATGGAAAAGGCAGAGAAATGAAAACCTTGAAAAACAGACACTTGTTAGAAAGGTCTCAGCCTTTACACATCAGTAGATTATGCAGAGTCATCTACAGGATCAGGTAGAAGGCAAATCAAGCAAACTTGCCAAACATTGCTCCGTCAATGACATTCCAGAATTGTCTGTATCCCCTAGACCTTCATTTTATACTGTTATTTTTTTGGCAAATATATATTTAGATGCATTTTCTTCTGAGTATGTTAATATTCAGATATTATGATATATTATAATTCCCATGCCCATTGTAAAGGTGAAGATAATGAGACAAATATATCCTTGTGAATAAGTTAACCTTACTTCAATGAATCTTGTGTGAGGTTATTTAGAGTAAAATTCAAAGTAGTAAGCTTGTTCAGGTTTCTGATACACAATTTTCTATTCTCCATTAGATATGTAGATTGGTAATATATTTTTCCTTGAAGCAAGTACATATATTTGAATTAAAATAAAAGATACAGTTCAGAATGCTATTCATATGTTTATATAATCACTTAACTTTCACCCTTTTAAAATGTAACACCCTTTGCCATGAGTCATACAAAGATATGCAGAAAGTCATGAGCTAGTTTGTCAAGCCAGGTCTGTGCCAGTCACGAAGTGCACCATGTACTCTTATCCTCAAATAAATTATGGTATTTTGAGGGGAAATTTTGATGAGTCTTGACTTATAATTATACATTATAGAATGACATAATTCATTAAAACTTGAAAATACGATTTCTCTATTCTATAATCAAAAATGTTTTAGGTTTCAAAAAGCATGTTAAGTGCAAACTCTAAAACATAGCTTTCTATAAAATTATTGTACCATTTTATATTTTTCTCCATTGGTAAACTATTACATGCATTTACATGCATATGCATGAATGTTCTTGTGTGTGCAAGATGAGTATTTCAGGCTGGAGAAGATGTTGGGCTTCATCTTTTATACACAATCTCCTTTTGGCCAGGAGTTCACCAGTTAGATACACTGCCTGTCCAGTGTTCCCCTCCCTAGTGCTATGGTTGCAAACTTGTGACTTAATGCCACTATTTTTTCATGGCTACTGGTTAATAGTTTGAATGAGTTCCTTGTGATTTCAAGGTAAACATTTTATATACTGCGCTAACTTCATAGCACTGATATTTTGATGCTGTTGTTAACCAAAATAATGCCAGTAAATTAGTTATAGAATTTCCAGAATGCACCAAAGTTATTCAGTATGTTTTATTTCTTCCTCAAAATGGCAATTACTTACCCAATCTGTGATGTTTCTAGAGAACAAGTTTAATCCAAAACATTTTTAAAAGGATGAATGTAGAGATAAACTCAAAGACCATCAACAAACCAAATATACCTCTTTAAAACTCATATTTTATTTCAGAAAAAGAAACTTTTGCTGTTGTTCCAGAATAAGTGAACATGTGACAAGTCATTTTAGGTTCCCAGTTCTCAGTGCTGTATCTCTATGTTTCAATAGGGAATTTAAGACAATGTTAGTAATTACTTAATACACTTGATGTGATATTTAAAAAAAAATCTCAGAAAGAGACTCCAGCTCTGCCATGAACTCTTTAATAGTTTCCTATTTAGTTTCTAAGATTTTTTTTAAGAGAAGCTTATTGGTTGAACAATTTTGTAGATCAATTGATAACATGTTTTGTGCCTTTTATTTCTACACTTAGGAATTGCCTATAGAAAAAAATAGTGTATTTTTTTATGGTAAAGTAGGATGTATGAATAGAAATAACAAGGAAGAATTTCTCAAAGAGTTTTATATATATATATATATATATATATAAACAAACAAAAATCTAACACAGCAGCAGGCAAGTTACAGGAAGGTTCCAATTAGTATGAATTTCCTTTCTATATTATAGTATATTAGAAGTATTTCCTTAGAATATTAGCCCTCACTGTTTTGAATGAAAGGAATATACCTCATAGTGACACTATTTTTTTGATCGGTTGTTTCAAATACAATCTGAATTTACATGGTGTAAACTGGTTGTTTCAAAGTATACACGTATGTTGATGATTTTTATCATTGATGCCTACTTACATTTCTCGTCAAAATAAAACTATTTGTTGTTTTCAAATGATATTGAGTAATCTTTCCCAAAATCCCTGATGCTGGGCTTTTCCTAAATGTTCAAAAACATTTGTACATATCACTTCATGACAATTTAACCATTTGTGGAAGTCTGAAGACAAGATAAAACATTGTGTGTGCTTGATAGAGTGTGACATGGTTTCTAAATAAAGAACTCGTCTATGTCACTAGTTTCTATAAAAAGAAAAAGTAAGCATAATATTGGTCATAAATGAAGTTGTCTTGACTTTGTCCCCAGCAAGATAATCAGACATTAATTTAGATGTTGCTGTGAAAGTATTTTATAGATAAGATTAAAGCCTGTAATTAGAAGTCTTTAAGTAGATTATCCAGGAAACTTTGCATGGAATTGAATGAATCAGCTGAAAGTCTCTCAGAGCATCACAGAAGGTTTCCCTAAGGAAAAGGAAATTCTGTTTGAACAAACCTGCTACTTGCCTTTCCGTCCTGGAACCCATGCCAACAAATGTTGAACTATCTAAGACAGAACTGATATTTCAATTACTGAGCCTCATTACATGTACATATGTATGTATGTATGTATGTATGTATGTATGATATGTATATATGTATGTATATATATATATGTATGATATGTATGCATAGTGTGTGTGTGGGTGTGTGTGTCTATAATCCCAAAATGTCTTTTTTCCTGAGATCCATATGAGGATCTGGATGTTCATTTTAATAAACATTTAAACATTCTCTGCAAGATTCCCAAAGGGAAAGTAAATCATTCATCATGGTAACATCAAATACACAATGGAATGCCAACAATAGCAGAAGAAAAGGCTAAATGCCTAGGGATCCAGTGTAAGACATGAAACAGAATAAGGAAGGAAAATACCAGGCCTAGAATACTAATTAGCCGCATTTTGGAGGGAGGGGTCATGGTATCATTGGACATGCCTTACCACAGTCTTCCTCGGTCTTGCTTATATCTTTATTTTCTAGCCATGTGTGTCTGTTTTGATGAGTGAGGACTGAAACCCCAATGAGATCACATTGTGTAAGATGATCTTTCTTTCTTGTCCTTTCATTCTCTGAGGCCTCCATGCTTTGCAGTTTATTATGAGTCAGGGGTATTTTCCTGGTAGCATTAATCTAATTTAAAGCAATATTTTAAACATATCAGGTTTTTCCAAGTTAGACACAGAAGAATAAAAAATAAAAGAAAAAAGGAAGAGCAGAGGAGTCCTGAAGTTCCCTTACCATTTCAGTGGTCACCTATGGAAAGACCCATAACAGTCTAGACAATCAATAGAAACCCAGCTGAAGGTAAAAAGAGTCCAGTGACACAGTCCCCTACTGACTTCAAATAAGATGCCCGAATACAAGTTGGAGCTTATCCTTGAAATGCATAATCAAAGACACATGTCAAGCTTGCCTAGCCATAGATGTTTTAATAATGAGGATACATACTCAAGCACACACGCAGTAATTTGGGACAGAACATAAAATATAGCTGCTTGCAATACACAGGGCACATACTATTTATTATTTTATTCCACATTAGAAGACAAAATATATAGTAAATAAATGTACGCTAACTGTAAGAATGAAGACAGTACAAAGGGGTACCATGGTCCCTGATCTTTACTGTTTTGAATATATTATACTATTCTTTCACGGATGCACACTCAACGCATATTGAAACTCAAATAATGCTTCATACTTTCAGAGTTTAAGATAATATTCAGACCGTGTTTCAACAATGTCATGCATATTGTCATTCTTTTGAGGAATTTGCATCTAGAAACATTGCTGCTCTGGCAAGAGCATATCTTTCTAGGTCTATATGATTCACCCAGAATGCAGACACCTCCTGGATTACACTATGATCTGTCTACAATACCGACATGCCTTAGTGCACACCTTTAGTCCAAACCAATAAGTTAAGGCTAGTTTGTAGAAGTGTTGTGCCTTGCTTAAGAGTCAAAAAGACCAACCATGAGTCAGATCTGATGCAATAACATTAGGGTTTCTTTATTATAAACTCCAGTTGGGGTTTACACATTGCTGACCCACACGACAGTTTGTTGAAGCAGCCCTGAGCTCTCATGGGGTCAAGGTTCTATAGAAACTGAAAACAAGTGAGGTGAGATCCATCCTGGCAAGCATCTAATTGAGTGACTATAGTAAGCCCACAGGTGGATGCTCTGAAGCAAGACTATACAATCGAATGGTCTGAAAGTACATCTGAAACTATCAGGCAAATCTTTGATTAACTGTTGATAGGAATTAGCTTGGCTAAGGACAAGCTGTGGGGTCCTTCTTAGTACTTGGTGAGGCCTGGGTTCAACTTCAGATCAAGTTCTCCTATTCCTTTTTGTTTTATTTGTTTGTTTTAGTTTTGTTCATTTGTTTGTTTTTTTAAGATGGGGGCTGGTCCCAAAATGGAGTAGGTTTGATCTCTCAGAAAAAGCAGAGACATTTGAAAGTGATGTCTAATTCAGGGGCAAATATTCAGAGAAAGATCTGACAGAATGTGTCCAAGAGAGGATATATCCAACTCTCATGAGTACAGCACAGGAAGGAGAGGTTACTTCAGAGAGAAAGAGAAGATGGAGTGAGAATGACAGTATTACCAGGGCAGCTTTAAAGAGACAGATTAAAGGGAAGACAAGCTATACACAGGTGAAGACAGAATGAAGCAGAGACTGATAAAGTACCAGAAGATTTGAACATGTTGCCAAAGTTAATATAAGGCCAAGCACAGCAATTGAGGCAGCCCAGACAAAACATGGCAAATTACATATTGGGGTTATTTTCGGAAAAATAGATTCTAATAGAGTAGAGGGTAGATATCTGTCCAACTTTAGTGTCAATACCATGCCTTATTATAAGTATAAAGGCTTATTATAAATATAAAGATTGAGTGTGTCCTTTATCTGGATACTGAGTGGTAAAAGGCAGGATAGGAGCCCCAGATTGAGATGAAATATTTCAGCAACAATAAGAATTGTTATTAAGAAGAATTATTTAAAGATGATATGATAGTATACATAAGCGGCCCCAAAAATTCTACCAGAAAACTACTACAGCTAATAAACAACTTCAGCAAAGTGGCTGGATATAAAATTAACTCAAACAAATCAGCCTTCCTATACGCAAAGGATAAGTGGGCTGAGAAAGAAATTAGGTAAATGACACTCTTCACAATAGTCACAAACAATATAAAATATCTTGGTGTGACTCTAACCAAGCAAGTAAAAGATCTGTATGACAAGAACTTCAAGTGTCTGAAGAAAGAAATAGAAGAAGACCTCAGAAGATGGAAAGCTCTTCCATGCTCATGGATTGGCAGGATTAATATAGTAAATAAATGGCCATATTACCAAAAGAAATCTACAGATTCAATGCAATCCCCATAAAACTTTCAACTCAATTCTTCTTAGAGTTAGAAGGAGCCATTCCCAAATTCATTTGGAATGACAAAAAAACCAGGATAATGAAACTATTCTCAACAATAAAAGAACTTCTGGGGGAATCACCATTGCTGATCTCAAGCTGTACTACAGAGCAATAGTGATAAAAATTGCATGGTATTGGTCTAGTGACAGGTAGATAGATCAATCTTTTATAACTGAAGACCCAGAAATGAACCCACACACCTATGGTCACTTGAACTTTGACAAAGGAGCTAGAACTATCCAGTGGAAAGGACAGCATTTTCAACAAATGGTGCTAGTTCAATGCTATAGAAGAATGTAGAATTTATCCATTCTTATCTCCCTGTAAAAATCTCATGTCCAAATGGATCAAGGACCTCCACATAAAACTAGATACACTGAAACTAATAGAAGAGAAAGTGGAAAAAATCCGAAAACACAGGCACAGGGAAAAAGTTGCTGAAAAGAACACTAATGGTTTATGCTCTAAGATCAAGAATCAACAAATGGTACTTCGTAAAACTGCAAAGCTTCTGTAAAGCAAAGGACACTCTCAATAGGACAAAATGGCAACCAATAGATTGGGAAAAGATCTTTACCAATCTTACATACAATAAATGGCTAATATCTAATATATACAAAGAACTTAATAAGTTAGACTCCAGGGAACAAAATAACCCTATTTAAAAAGGGGGTAGAGAGCTAAACAGAGAATTTTCAACTGAAGAATATCGAATGGCTGAGAAGCACCTAAAGAAATGTTCAACATCCTTAGTCATCAGGAAAATGCAAATCAAAACAATCCTGAAATTCTACCTCACACAAGTCAGAATGTGTAAGATCAAAATCTCAGGTGACAGTATATGCTGGAGAGAATGTGAAGAAAGAACACTCCTCCATTGCTGGTGAGATTGCAAGCTGGTACAACCACTCTGGAGATCAGTTTAGTAGTTTCTCAGAAAATTGGACATAGTACCTGAGGATCTAGTTATACCACTCCTGGGCATATACCCAAAATATGGTACAACATATAACAAGGAAATGTGTTGTACTATGTTCATAGCAGCTTTATTTTTATAGCCAGAAGCTGAAAACGACCAGGATGTCCCTCAACAGAGGAATGGACACAGAAAATGTGGTATATTTACACAATGGAATACTACTCAGCTATTAAAAGCAATGACTTCATGAAATTCTTAGCCAAATAGATGGAACTTGAAAGTATCATCCTGAGTGAGTTAACTCAGTCACAAAGGAACATACACAGTATCAACTCACCGTTTTAATGGATATAAGCCAATGCCCAAGATTCAATTCACAGACCACATGAAGCCAAGAAGGAATACCATAGTGTAGATGCTTCAGTGCCTGTTAGAAGGGGGAACAAAATATTCACAGGAGGAATTATGGAGACAAAGCGTGGTGAAGAGACTGAAGGAAAGTCCATCCAGAGACTGCCCTACCTCAGGATCCATTCCTTATACAGTCACCAAACCCAGAAGCTATTGTGGATGCTGGAAGTACTTGCTGACAGGAGCCTTATATGACTGTCTCCTGAGGGGCTCTACCACAGCCTGACTAATATGGAGGAGGATGCATGCAGTCAACCAAAGTACTGAGTATGGGGTCCTGGATGGAGTGGCTAGAGAAGGGATTGAAGGAGCTAAGGAGAGTTGCAACCCCATGGGGGGAGCAACCCTTTCAACCACCCAGACCCCCCAGAGCACCAGCGGACTGGACCACCAATCAAAGAGTACATATGGAGGGACTCATTGCAGAGGAAGGTCTTGTTGGCATCGGTTGGAGGAGAGACACTTGGGCGTGAGGCTGTTTGATGCCCCATTGTAGGTAAAGGCCAGGGCAGGAAGATGGGAGTGGGTGGTTGGGTAGGTGGGTGGGGGAGCACCCTCATTGAGGCAGGGAGTTGGGGGAAAAGGGATAGGACGTTTCTGAATGGGTGACCTGGAAAGGGGAATATATTTGAAATGTAAATAAAGAAAATATCCAAAAGAAAAAGAAAAAAAATGATAAGGTTTTCCAGAAATCTAGATCTTTTGTGATTTGTACTCAGCTCAATCTACATTTGAAATCTTGCTGTAATAGAGAAAGCAAAGCACACTTGGTAAGCAGATGTGAGAAAAGGATCAACTGGACAGCTAAATCATACAAAGGCCAAAGAATCAAATAGAAAAGTTAGGCTAGGCAAACATTTACCAAATAAACAATATTTTGAAATATGTTAACAATGTATTTCCACACTCAGAAAACTGATTTGTTAAAGAATTATTTTATTTGGCCCTGAAGGACTTTCTTGGTGATTTTTAAAGCTAACTAACTTACCATCTTCATAGTAAAGCATTGGAGAGCAGTTGACTTTCAAGGAGGCCTTTAATTTAGGTTCTTTGAAACATTTCCTGAGGAATGGGATATTTCAGTGCAATATTGTTTTTATATAAATATTTGTAATATACATCCTTACGGGAGTATGTTATATACACACTCTTTAATGTGTTTAAAGCACTGGAAAACTTCAAAGATAAAGAAGCACAAACTGTGAAAAAGTTGAATTCCTAGCCATCTAATTACCTGTCTTTCATGTCTAGCCTTAACACTGAAGTAGCCATAATGGTCCCATTACACAACATCCAGCATAAAGACCCTACTTCCAGTTGACAGCAGATTAAGATGCATGAATTTATATGCTACTTCTTTAAACTTTTTTATAATTAAAAAGGATATCACTGTGTATATGACAAAAGGATAGAATGCAAGATTATTATAATCTCAAATATTTCAGTCTTTGTTTAAAATGTTTAGATATTGCTAGAACAGTTTCAGAGCTGAAAACTTGGAGGGAATGATTTTATCTTTCAAACCCCAGTTTTAAAATTTGTAATATTCAGATAGAATGGCATCTGTATTTGAGATACTGATAAAGATGTAATAAAATAATGATAGCACTGTTCGATCCATATAAATTTACCTAAATCTCTCCCCGCATTTTAGAATGATTTGGCTAAAAAAAAAATCTAAGTTAAAATATATTTAAAGCTTTCTGTCATGGATCATTAAAGTTTTCTGTTTTAATGGAACAAGTAAATCTTTCTCAATGATCATACTTCTTACTGTCTACTTTAATTAATGCAGTTTTAATAAATGGTACTATGCATGCAGCAGATACACATATAAAAATATCAAAAAGTAGAATTGACCACTAACAACTTTATATGTGTCCAGTATTCCTAACTCAAACTTTGAACTGTTGTTTGAATATAGAGATGCATGTTTAATATTATTAAAGAAAAATATGGAGTTTTCTAAAATTTTGACAATTGAGAGTGTACATAAGATTACTTTCTTATGTGAATATTTTACATTTAGTTTTCAAAACTTTGACTGGATGAACCAACTTCTCCTTTTATAAAACTATGAATCATTTACTGACTTCTGCTCTTCATTATGTATATTTTTATCATGACTTTGAGGAATTTTATTCTGCACCCATTAATGAAAACATAAGCATGATTCTAATTAACCTGTGTGTGCCCTAGAAATGCATAAATCCTTTTATTAGATATGAGAGATGAATTCTGTTCGCCACCACTAAATGCCAAGTTTATTATATTTGGGGGAGGAAAAGCTATTCTTTCTTCTAATTAAAACTATACACTCCATAATGAATAAGGCACAATTAAAGATAAAATAATCAAAAGCCACCTTGTTTCTCAGTGAAATATATATATAAATAGAACTATTTTCACAACTCTTTGGAATTTCTTTTTAATTTGTCTGTTTTTTAAAAAGGAATGTAATGTCTAAACCTAGTGGACCTTTTATGTTTATTTCAATAAATTTATAAATTAAAGCCCTTATATTTTGGAATCAGTCTTAATCTTGAACTAGTCCAATCCTGTAGAATCTCCACATGTCATTTTATTTTTCTTTTGTGTATTCTGAAGAATATCTTGGCTTTCTTTTCTTTTGGCCACTGCTTCTTTTTTCCCCTAATTATTATGGCACCCTCTTTTCACGACTCCTAAAGTGAAGATAAATACGTCTGCCCATCCGTTTACTAACTCTGCTGCATTACCTCGGAAATAAAAGACATCTTCAAATGAGTCATGTTCAATTTGTTTCTGCATTATCAAAAGAGCAAACAAAGAAGTTGAAAGAGTCCTTTGAATTCAAGTCATAGAAAGTAAAAACATCTTAGAATGAATGTTCAATATTCAGTTATTCGAAGAATGCCCAGGCACTGTCATGTTTAGAAGCACAAAAACATACAGACATGCGTAGCTTAGTATTAGTATACACATGCTTATATCCCTTCATAATCTGAGACTGTTGTTCTAAAGAATCCATTAAGTTTTCAAATATATTTTGTATCATACAGTTTTAGACCATTTTATTCCAGTCCTTCAAATAATTACATCTCAACTCATCTCTTAAATGAGTGCTGTACTAGGCTTAAGACCTCAACTCAATTTACTGATTATTAATTTGCTGATAACCCTAATATACATGTGTGTATAGCCAGTGCATGTGTGTACACATACACATACACATATATGCACACACATGCACATACACATGCACACACACAGAATTACTATCATTTGTAAAATCTTGTCCATTTTAAAGTTAAAAAACCAAAAACAAGTCTCTGAAAATCCGGTAAATGAGGCTTATTTGTCAACATGCCGTATTTGAAAGTATTCTCTATATTTTTCTTTTTCACTATCCACAGCATTGTATAATACGCTCATGGGGAAATAGTTTCAGACCAGACAGGCGTGTTTTGCTTCCAGACACCTATGACACAAAACAAGATATAATAGGCTGAGATGCAAGGGACTCCTGGAGGGATGTTGAAGTCATGGGCCACACATTTTCTTTTCCTTCTCCTCTTACTCCGTTGTAAGAAGTGGGCAGAAAGCTTTCTTATTACCTGTATTTAGACTTATAAAGGATGAAGACAGGAAAACAACAGATATAAAATTACCGAAAATGACAGATTATGGTGGTGTTCTGTCACTTCAAATAACTTCACACTTCTATAATGACAATGCAGACAAACTATTGAAAAAGTCATTACATTTTTGTGGAACTGTTGATATACCATTAAATTATAGCTGTATGTGCAAACGGCATAATCAAAATTATGAAATTCATTTTTCTTCTCCCTTCAGGTTTTATTTTAATATATGTATGCTAAATATTAGATTTCTGAAATTTAATAATATGGTAAGAAATTAACATTTCGTATTAATGATTATAGTTGTACATTACAATAAATATCTGGAATGGAATACTATTTATTTTTCAAATTTATTCCAGCTTTTGCTCCAGAGATATTTTTAAGCAAAGATTACAGAGAGTTTATGAAGTATAAGCACAGTTTGCTTAGTTATTTTAATGATTATTTCTTTTTAATTTAATGAATGCTCACCAAGAAAATTTTATATTTAATATTCCTTATGAGATTAAGTGAAAGAGATATGTAACATCATTAATACAGAATGTGAGGAAAATACTATGGTTAAAAATAATTGTTCAGTTGGTGCCAAAAGATATATATGAAATAAAATTTGATAAGGTAACTCTTCTGTTGAAAGGTATCATTCAATAATGATTTAAGATTCATTTATAAAACACAGAAAATATATGAAGTTACATTAAATATCTTAAATAAAACATAGAAAATCATAAAATATTAAGTCATAAAATGGATAGAAGACAAAATTGGCTTTTGCTCCTCTAATTAAAGTGGTAATGTCATTGATCATATGTAATTTATATACCTATATAGGGATTTAGTTCTGATAAAGGGTTGAAAGGCAGAGTAACCATTAACACCATATGAGCAAAATGAATGTTTCTTAGAGAAGGGAGAGCATACACATAATATAAGCATTTCAGAAACACTTTTATCATATGCAAGTTTCTAACGATGATCCTTGCATTCTATCATAACTCATTAACCACAATCTATAAGCTCAGACACATACATATCTTTAATGGCCACTGCTTGCACACTGAACTTTAAGAAACGATTACTATAATTCATTATGTGCTACACAGTTATTGTAAGACTTGTTTTGTTTTTTTTGTTTTTTGGTGCACGTGCTACTGTGAAGTAATGTATAGAAAGAAAAGATCATCTGATATCTACACTTTTAATCATTAAGTTAATATTAATAATTTTCATGTTTTAAAAACAAAAAACCTTGACCATAAATTTTATTTTATTTTACTAAAGGAAGTGTGTATTTTATTTGTAAAGTGCTTTAATAGGTTTTTAAAGCCTCTGAAATAAATTTGAGTTATAGAATGATAAGATTTCCACACATCAATTTTCTTAGAATTAGCCAAAACCAATAATGTGAAGGATTGTGATGAATATATCCTGCTTCTCATTCACAACCCTAATAATTACAACCTAACATTGAACTTTCTATAATAAATATGCAGCTTGTTCTGTGGGTGGTTGAGTGGTATAATATTTGCGATTGTAAGGCTAATGGAAACCTTATGCATGCACAACTCCCTGAGTGTTTCTAGCAAATCCTTGCTTCTTAGCTTGTTCCTACGTCCAGTAAACTAGCAGTAGCATCCCATGCCAACAGTTCACTAATAAAACTGTCATGAGTAAGTCAGTGTTACTGCTTTTTTACTGTTTGACATAAAAATAAAACAATATTAATGTGAGTGATCAAACACCAAATGCCATTTCTTCAGAGTCAGAATTGTGTTTTATAGAGAGTCTCCTAAGGTACAGTATTTTTTGAACAAGAGAAACAGCAACATTTTATCAGTGTTGGGGCTATATTTTTGATAGTGAATGATATAAGGTTGGACAAGGGAAACAAGATAAGGCCTATAAATTCCATGACAGCACAGAAACGTGACTTGTACTTTATCAAAGTATAGACTGAACACAATTGCTTGACACTCATCTGTACTACAACCACAGTGAGTGCAATCTGGGATGTACCCTCAGTGGCAAAAGCATTATCCTTAAAGTATCACTTACTATTAAGCATATGTCAGTCATTTGAATTTGTTTTTTAAAAGGATGCATTATAGCCGGCTGTGGTGGCGCACGCCTGTAATCCCAGCACTTGGGAGGCAGAGGCAGGCGGATTTCTGAGTTCAAGGCCAGCCTGGTCTACAGAGTGAGTTCCAGGACAGCCAGGGATATACAGAGAAACCCCCGTTTCAAAAAAAAACAACCCCCCCAAAAAACAAAACAAAACAAAAAAACCAAAAAACAACAAACAAAAAAAGGATGCATTATTTTTAGAGGTATTTTATTAGTATATATTAATTATTCATAATTATTAAATTATGGTATTTTATTTACCTTAATCATATTGCCTCTTGCTAACATATTTCTTCTCCCATTTATATAGAGGTTTTAATATTAAGACAGATAAATAATGATGAAGGAAGAAAAAAGTTGACAATTGCTAACAAGAAGAAAAAACTTAGACTTTTAAGTACAGTTGTTTTTATGGATTAACATTCAGTATATTTCACCTGGCAATGCCATAATCAATACAAAATGGGGAAATAGAAAAATTTATATAAATTTATTGTATATGTATTATGCCTTGTTAATGATCTATGTATTTATCATCTATCTATGTGGGAACATTATTCCAAATAATCTACTCCAAATATTCTTTACCATGGGACACAAAAATATAGTTTCATGACGCACACTGACAATTGGGAAAATTATAAAATAAAGAATGAAAGGATTTTACAAAGAACTAAGACAATAGGTTCACCTCATTTGAAACACATGAAGTTAATATTTTTACTATATAATTATCAACAAACTCTGTCTGTAATCAAATTAAAATGTCTAATAAAAGAGTTGCACAATTATAAACTCACTAATGAGTAGGAGAAACACATATTGGTACATAAGCATTTTAAATTATAATCAATCTTCTATAAACTGGTAATTTATGGTTTTAAATATTTGATTTATTGAGCATGATATAAACAGCCTGTTTGATTAATTTGCATCATATGTATATGTCTATGTATGAATGAAGGGATGTGCATATGCATGCAGCAGTATGGACATTGGTATAGTAAGGTATTTAATATAATAAATGTGCACATAAAATAAGAAAATATTCATACTTTTATTGAAAAGTATATTTGATGAGCTGGTCCTAAGCCTGGGTAAGTACTCTTGGTGCTCTTGTAGCTCTACACTGTGGACCCACAGTAGTAGCCAGGCTTAACTCTGTGTTAGTTATCCAAGAGCTATATAAGTTACACATCTCTCACCAGCCAGAGCGACAGCTGAGGAAGTGATGGTGACTGGATTTGACTGTAGGTAAGGCCAACACATCTGTGAAGAGTCTCAAAAAATCACAGAAATATCTTCAAGCCTGGTGAGAGGATTGTGCTGTCATCACACAGTGTCTGACCCTCAGTGGAAGACTTTGCCAACAGTCTGCCCTGAGGACCTGATGGGGAGACCTTAAATAATTTTAAGAAATTCCAGACAAAATAAATTGAAAAGAACACTCAAACAACTCTATTACTGTCTTTGAGTTGTTGAGTACACTCAAACAACTCAAAGACAGTAATAGACTAACTAACTAATAAATAATAGAATAACTAAACAAAGGCATGAATAAACTGAGGAAATCAAGCTACTGTATGAAGAAAGATAAAATTGCTAAAGAAAACCCAAACTGAAAAGAGATTTGAAATAAAATAACTCAATAAACTAAATAAAAACATTAGAGAAAACTCTCTTCTATAGAAGGGATTATGTGGGAAACAGAATGTGGAAAGAGGGACAAGAGAGAGGAATTGGATTACTCAGTGAAGGTCATTGACATGTTTTAAAAATAAGTATGAACACATTGTGTGAGAACTCAGGGACATCATGAAAGGAAATAACCTTTGAATTCTGGATATAGGAACATAAGAGCAAAGGCATATAGAATATTTTCAATAAAATCACAGAACAAAACTTCTCTGACCTAGAGAAAGAGATGACCGTCCAGGTACAAGAGACCCACAGAATTCCAAATAGAAAGAACAAGAAAAGAGAAACCCACAACACACTACATTCAAAACTATAAAACCACAGAATACAGAATGAGTATTAAGGTACAAGTGAGTAATATCTAGTCACTTATAAAGTACACCAATAAAATTACACATGGTAATTCAACAGAAGCTTTTTAAACCAGAAAAACATTGAAAGACACCTTCCAAATTCAGAAAAACATCATTTCAAGACACAGTGTCATAACAAGGAAAATTATCTACTGAAATTATAGAAGAAATAAAGCTTTCACAGAACAGAAAGAGATGAAAGGAATTCGTGATGACTGATTGAATTCTGTATTAGACATTGAAAAAGAATTGTTCTGAAGAGCAGAATAAATATGCCCAGTAGGTCAGAGGGGATAAATAAACAATTTTAGATATCTAATCAAAAGAAGTCTAATTTAAATACATAAGAATAAGAAATAACAACATTTAACACACATTGTTATGCAACAATGGCTGGAGTAACAAGATACATAGTAATGGGTGTAGCAGTGACATGAACCTTATGGGACAAATAGACAACACCCACTCCAAAAGAGGAAAACATTCCCGGTACTGCAAATTTTGATAAAAACCCATGGTATGAAGCTTAGAGATCTATAAATTCCAAGGGTGAATCTACAACTGTTATTTTATTAAATGTTTAACATTCCTATAGAGAACATGCTCCAGAAACCAGTAACACTTTGAAAACTTCCCTTTAATTTCTGAAAGTACAGTTAGTACTATAAGACCTAGGTGAATTAGAAAAGAATAAAATAAAAATAAGTTGGAATAAATATAAAGACATGATAAATATGGACTTTGAAGAGCTCTACTAAATGTTGGGGATGTAAAATTTCAAGTATTATGTTAAAATATTCTTAAATTTTATGTACAATTTAGTTACCCTCAAAATTCCTATAGAAACCTTAACCCATAAATTAATGGAATTTAGAGTTGCAGCATTGGGAATAAATATTCATCAGTTATATATTAAGTTGTAACTGACAGAAACAGTTTGTTCTATGAGAATTTAAAGGGAAAAACATTTGGCGCCCTCAAATGAAGCTTAAGATGTGTATGGGTTGCTAAAATACTATCTCATAAGATAAATGTTAATAAATATATTAATATTAAAGAAAATCTCTAGTTTAATTTATTATATCTTATATTTTCATTGGCATCTACTATATTCTCCTAGACCTAGTGGAAATGGACTTTTTTAAGGTTTTGCTTCTATATGTAAATGAGGCATAGTAAAAATTACCTAGATATCATGGCTAATATAATTTCCAAATGACAGACCTTATTTCTTCACCTAGATGTTGTATAGCTTTCACCTAATTTCAGGTATGGAGCCTGCATGCACCTTGATTAAACTGATTCTGTATATCTACTCCTGAATGGCAGATGCACTTCTCCGTGTTTAATGATCATTCTTACTCTTAAGTATTGCAAAGAAGTAACACATGTTTCATCTGAGGAGAACTTCTCTCAGTTTACGTGAGTTTAATACTGAAGAAGCATAATCTATTTGCACCTCTGTGCCTTCTCAGTTTGCCTACACAAGACACCAAGTATTTTTCATAAAAGTAGCAAGACTATTAATGAAATGACACACTTATTATCAAAACCAGGTAATTATAAGAACTCATCAGAATAAAACAGAAGCCTAAGTGTTCTATATGCTAGAGTTCCTGTGATCAAACTAGTGAATCTTCCCACAAGAATAACTCAGAAGAAGCAAAGAGAAGGAAAGATGAATGAGACTCATTTTCATTGTTGGTGTATGGCTTAGTCTGATTTAATCTAAGAAATTCATAGAGAGACATCTGCAGATCTAAAAACACCCCCTGTTTGCCAGAAGGGTGCTTAGGTTTTATACTCTCTCCTCTAACATTGATGAATTATAACAATAAGAACTTTACTATATTGCATTTTTATCTAATCACAGGGTAAAGGCAATCTTACTCATTTGAGGGCTTTTGAATAATCCAAATCTTTAGTAGCCTCAGGTGCCAATTAATACAAACAGTTTTAGGCATAAAAGAAGATGCTGAAAACATTTCTTCTCAAAATGACTACAACATAAATTCAAATAGCAGGGAGGGAAATAGTTTCCCATTGGCTATCATTTAAGTAATATTATTTGGGGAATTGTTTGATGTTATCTAAGAATTTATAGCAATTAGTATGGTATATTAATAACTGTAATCAAAGAAAGATGTACATTAATTTTTAAATAATAATTTTAATTTCTTCATCAAACCAATTAATATCTCTAGAGATGCATCTATTGTAAAGAAAGGGGAGGAAGGGATTTTCAGATATATTTTAAACTTTTTTTGCAAACATTGGTATTTGCCCCTCAGCAAAAGGCTGCAATATTTAAAAGTAGAAATTGCATAAAATGATTCTCAAATCAATCCACGATCATAAGCTAGTATTATCATTAAACAAATTATCATTATATTAATAAGTAATACTGAGGCTCTGAGACAATTGGAGAAAGAATACTGAATAACAATGAGATTCATTAAGATGAAAGAAAGGCTCAGATAATATCAAAGGTATATCTACAGAAAAGCCACATGTTAAACCTAAACTCTGATTACATTGCTCATAACATCTTAGGGAAAAATGAAAATGTTATATAAAGGCAAGGAAGCACCCTAGGTGTTCTAACTCTCAAGCTCGCAGGGTCTGTATTTTAAGAGTGCTAGTCAAATTTAACTGTAAGGAAAGAACAGTGTTTTTGGTGGTAGCACTGAGCTGCCAGCATGGTGAGTATTCCAATGCAAACCTAGCATGATGAATCAAGAAGCAAAGTGATAGCCAATTGCAATGTTGAGCTGGGACATAACAGACAAGGAAGAAGACAGATTGACACATTTTCATTCTCAATGTTGGATTCTTGCTTTGTAAAAGTATAGAATTCATATACACTTGTCGGGGGAGATGACTCAGTAACAGCACTTGTAGGCAAGCAGGAGGACTTCAGCTCTGGTCCCTGTATCCACAAAGAAGATGAGTGTGATCTTGTATGGCTGTAACCTCAGCATTTAGGGGTGGTGATGGCTGGGTCCTAAGAACCTGCTGGTCAGCCAGTCTAGCTAAACTGTCAACCTACTGGGTCAGTGAGACAACTAACAAAAGAGGAAGCTATTCATTATGTTCTTCTGGCTTTCCCATGTACCTGCATATCATACACATAACAAACATTAAATGCACAGAAGCAATGTACACACAAACTCACAAACACAAAATAAAGATAGAATGGTAAAAAAATAAAATTTTGATGGTAAAACAAATTATTACAGAAGTGAGATATGGATAGCCAATAGTCTTCTAGTCAAACAATTTGAAAAGTAGCTGTTTATACTAATGATTATGCCATATGTAGAAAATGAACATGAAAAGTAATTCCCAAAGCATCCCACCCTGCCTCATGAGGCTGCTGTCACTAGGGTGAAAGAATATTTGATGGAAAGATGGGAAAGATAACAGAGCAGAGTAGCCATGCTCTATGGAGAGAGCTGGAACTGAAGATTCTATGGCCATGACAGATTCAGAGACTGCTGAGGCCAGTGGTGGAAAATGTTGCTCAATGGTTTCCATGGGGTGGTATATAGCAGTCTGGGACAGTCACAGACTCAGTCCTGAAACACCCTGCAGTGTGATCACCCAGGCTCTGGGCAAGAAATGAGTCCTAAGATGAAGTATGGGCTTTCTGGACTAGACTGCCTCAAGGGACCACTGTAGTCTACAATGCCGCCAGTGGCCATATTGGTATCTGTGTTCCATGCTCCTGCCTCAAGGAATGATGAACTCCAAGGTTTATATATGTGTATGTACATTGCACTGCTGACTGAGACCTTGGACTTTGCTGCCTCAGGAGAGCTTGCTGATGTGAGTGACCTGTGTAACCACCTGAGGTCATATTGATTTCTGCATTCTGTGGAGCTGCAGAGTGCCATATTTGATTCTGTTGTCTTGGTATGGTCAAGGTCCCTGTTGATGTCTGTGGCCCATGTTGCCACCCAAGGCCATGCAGATGTTCCTGATATATATCAATGACTAAAGCCATGTTGATGTCTATGTGGTGCAATATCACCAGGGGGAATAAGTGATCCTGATATTACTGTTGTAGGGTTGATGTCAATGGCCTATAGTCCTCCCTAATGTCCTACAGATATCCATGGTCTATGTAGGTTATATCAATGTCCATGTTAAAAGTTACCTCTGAAGACCTTGTCTGGTTCCATGGTTCTACTGTAGCCAGGGGTCAATGCTGTAACCCCAAACCATGTGTTAGTCCATGATCCTGATGTTTGATACTCAGCTGAGTCAGAAAGACATAGGACATTTCTGGGATAACCCCTTATCTCCCAACCCCCAAATGTAACAACTTATACAAGAAGACATCAAAGCGAACTCTTTAAAGATGGATTAAGAGTGTTGAAATGTAGTTCTGTGCAACTGAGAGCTTTTGGTTGGTGTGCAGGAGGGAAAAGACTGTTCAAATTAAGGAGCAGAATACTGAAAGTTTGGCCTCGCTCCAGTGACTAAATTGATAACACAAATTGAATATGTTTTGTTGTTGTTTATTTACTTGCTTGCTTTTTTATTTACTGTTTTTATTTGGGGGGGTTGGGCTAGGTCACAAGGGTGGCATAAGTGGACATGAAAGAACTGTGAAGTGAGTGGCATTGGAGTATATGATGTCAATTTTCTAAAAAGTCAATAAATATATTATGTTGAAAAAAAAAATCCACACTTACCCCCATGCCATTATATATTAACAAATTAATAAAATATGCAAATGATAAATTAAGTGATACCAGGCCTATGATAAAGCAGAATATAATTTGAAGCCCAAGAGCTCAAAACATACAAACAATTACACAGAATTCTTTCTATAGCTCACTTGGTAATGTAATTCATAATTGTATGATCATGGACAAGGAGATTAGCCAGAAACCTCACACAATTATTTTTACTATCCTAAGGAATAAATTTGACATGTAGTTGATAATTAACCCAGAATAAAAACAAGCAAACAGATAAAAAATAAAAACAGAAAAAAAAACATTAAAAATGAAAATGGAAGTTTTGTTTTTAAAATGTCCCATAATTTTTTAAATAAAAATTGTATTCAGATATCATGGACATTTAAAATTATTTAGAAGAAATATATTTTCTATCATTTCAGAAAAGATTTTGAAATATTCTTATTATGACTCATAATAAAATTGGTTTTAATTATTTGCATATTAAAATGTATGAAATAATGTCTTTATAATATACAAGGGTTTCTAAAGTATATTACCTAAGTACTTATTTTTTCTAGTCTCTCTTTCTCCTCTTCTAATCTTCTAATCCTCTACTTGTTTTACTCATTCCCTTATTACTTCTATTACAAAGAACTCTCCTCAGACAGATATGTTTACATTTTAAATTATTGTTAAAAGAACATATTTACCTCTTTACCATTGTCTTCACTGTAATAATTTTATTCTGTCATAAATCTTTACAGATAAGACTCAAGACTGATAAATCTCAGAATTTGAGTTTCTGATCATTTAAGTAGACATTGTCATGCTAAAATAAAAAATTGTGTTCACATTTTTAACCTCTTAAATTTACTCTTTAACGCTGTGATCATAATTTTGAACTTGGTATTGCCAATGAATCACAGGACCTGGCATCTTTATTATCTGGATTGGATCTGAAAACTGTAGAGAAAAGGGATTATAGGTAGCAAGGAATGGTAGGTATTTGTGATTTCTGTTCAGAGTAATCCAAAAAAATATTTATGTTTGGTCTCCCCCATTTTGGGGCGCCAGCAGGACCAGTTAAATCTTTTATGCTCTCTCATAGTCTCCAGCAACTTGTACAGATGCTGTGCATTAACTAATGCCTGTTTTAAGTGAGCTGGGGGATTCAATAGAGCCAACTTGACACTTCTTCAGCCTTTTACAGCTTATTTGCCTTATAAGTTATTCACCTTACATCCCAATCTCAGAACTCACTCTCCTCCTAGTTTCCCCCTCCCCCTAACTGTGGGATGCCTTGTCTGATCTCAGTGGGTGAGGATGTGTCTAGTTCTGCAGTGACTTGAATTCCCTTTTACTTTTAGATTATGTAGACATGAAAATAATGTTCAAAACTTATATTAGTTGAAAGGAAGTTGTTCTTCAAATAATTGAACCATCGAAAGAATGGCTTTATTTTGAATTTAAAAACTCAAAAACATCAAGAATAAGAGATAAGAAAAAGTTAAGATAAATATTATTTACTGCCATATGAAACAAATCTATTTGAAAGAGAATTCAAATAAGCATGATCAAAGATAACTTTGATCATTATCTAATATAAAACCGTATGAGCATCCTTAAATTTATGAGAAAAATTTTGTAAATATTTTGTATTAGTTCCATTCTTGAGCATAATATTTGTGGGTGGTGATGTATTATACCAAAAGATAGGACAGGCCAGTATAGACCAATTATTTCCGTGAATTCAGACAACACACACACACATACATAAAACACATGAACCTTCTCAAACTGTGTTTAAAAATCAATTGAAATAATTTGAAATTAAGTGAAGTGGACAATATAAAAATATGAGAGAAAAGAAAGACTGAGTGCTTATTTATTTGGTATTGCTAGGACACGTCTTTACAAAAAATGTTTAAGTACAGATTGATCAGAAACAAGGAACCAACTATGAAGCTAGGCAGATTAATTTTTTTTATTTTATTTTGATTAAGAATGGGACTGTGTGTGGACACTGGCTGCAGTCCAAACTGATTATTCTCAAACACCTTTTCAGAAAACACATTTGAGGCATTACTTCACTGTAAGGACCTCATGTTTGGTTCTGTTGCAATCTTATTTAAGAGATTCTAGTTATGACATCATAAGCCATAAGGAGTGTAGGGATGTTTAACTGTTGTTTGCTTAAATGGTGGTATTGTCAAATGTAACTGGGTTTACCCTCATGTTTATGCCTAGAGATAAGTTTTCATCTCAAAAGCTTATCACTACAGTCTGGGAAAGTTAACGCTTAAAAACTCAAAGTATTCAGACTGAGTGATGGTTGAGTTCTGTGCTCTAAATGGATGCTGTGACTTTCAAGTCAAAACTCAAGTAACATCATTAAATGGGGGATTGAAAAGAATAGAAAGTCATGGGATTGATGATGTCCAGTGAAACAAGGTCTACTAGTCATGATATGGCCCAGGCATTGATAATATTGGTGCAAGTGTAGGTTTCTGCACAAGGCTTGCTAATGACTAGGTCCTTCAACATTTTATCATGGATGATTAGGGACCCTTTAGTTCCTATCCTGGGGATCTGGACACAGTTAACTGTTTTGGACAGAACAGAAATCATTTTCTTTAGTCTGCTAGCCACTGACAAGTTGCTGTGGCTTTAATGAAACTTCAGTGTGTGTGTGTGTGTGTGTGTGTGTGTGTGTGTGTTCTTATTGTGTGTATGTATGTGTGTGTGTGTATGTGTGTGTGAAAGGGTGATGGAAACAAATTTACATTGTGAGGAAGGTCCAGTGGCCCCAATTCTAAATACATGTGTGCATCATCAAGAACTGAGAGTGATTACCTCACAACTGGGAAGCTGGCAAGTGTCCCCATATTGTAATTTAATACATTTGTATTAAATTTGAATTATAACACAGAGAAAAGTTATAAGTAGATACTCACAAGGTTTATCTTGAGATTTGTTTTAAATCAGGGTATGCAGGAACTAGTTTGATTATTAAATCAAAATTGTGTTTTGAAAGTCAATGATTTAACTAAAAATCTCAAGTTTTGATTGAATAGATGTGTTAATTGCTATGAATATAAATGGCTGTTAATGACTTTTCTGAGATAAGACACTGGAGAAAATGCATTTCTCACTGAGATATACTATCCTTAATATTCTTATACCCTAATTCACATTTAATATTCTATGGAGCAGAAACTCTAAATTATGATTACACATTACCTGAGAATTTCATTACAAAATTTATAAGAAAATAGAGCAGAAAAAAAATAATGACAATAAAATCCTTCTAGTTTCATCTTTAAGCAAATAAGTTATATTTGGTAAAATGATAAAACCACTTTTGAAAATACAGGATGAATTTTAAATCTATCATTATTTTAAAAAAGGAATAGTCTATGTCACCTTTGATAAATCAAAAAAATAAATTAAACTTCAAATTTTGTCATTTCACTTTTACCAAAACCAATTTCTGCATTTTGCCTAGAATAGATATTCAATATAATGTGACTCTTATTCCCACATAGCTTTTAGAATTTCCTAACACTGCCTATGAAAACACAGTGCAAATACACTCTTCATGAATCTAGAGTTAAAGCATTTGTAAACTATGGAATTTAACTTTTTACCATAATCATAATAATTTGTTAAAAACATTTCCAGAAGATTTTAGAATATAGTGTATTATTTTATTATAAAAATATAAATATATTTAAATAATAATGTATAAGTAATATATAAATAAAATATATTTTTTCCTGAAGAGAAGATATTCAGCCAAACCTAGCAAGTATTGAAAAAATGGATAAAGGTGTGTTACTAGACATACATTCAAACCTGTTTTGACAAAATTTTCTTTTGAGCCATTACCTTTATGTGAACCCCCCACTAGTGAACATAGCACTTACTTTTGTATTTCAGATTATTTTAATACCGAGAATATCATATTTTCCCACACTGGATTATTTTAATCATTAATATTGTAAAACCTAACTACTAACACATTTCAGGAATGATTTTCATGAATACAGGATAATTTCAGGAATATTTTAAGTAAATAACATACAGCCCATATGCTGCCTCAGTAGTCCCTTAACCTTGCATTGAAGGAATTTGTGCTGAGAGGTCTGTTTGCATTGGAGTGAATATACATGATCCTATGTGTACTACAGTTTAGGCTAAGTTTAATGAATTACAGATAAAAATAAAAAGGGAAATACCAATATGTAGGAATGCAATAGTTTTGTTTTGGTTTTCATTTGTTTTGGTGTTTCTTTCTTTTGTGTCTTTTTGTTTAGTTTTCCTAGACAGGGGTTTCTCAGTATAGCCCTTGCCGTCCTGGATTTTCTTTGTAGACTAGGATGGCCCTGAACTAACAGAGATCCACTCATCTCTGGGATTAAAGACATGGGCCACCATGCCCAGGTAGAGTAACTATTTTTAAGAATGTACATTAGTTTTATTTATTAAGGATCAAGGAATCTAAATATATTTTCAGCCTTATTTTTCATTTCTATCTTTGGGTCTGTACACTAAGATCCTGAATATCTTATAAAGAAATTTTGCTCACTTTGTAGCAGAAAAAAAAAATTACAGCATTAACATAAACAAATTTCTTCATTATTTCAAGTAGGTTTAGAAGTATTTTAAGATGCCTGTCATACTATGTAGAAATTTTCTATCATATTTTACATAAATTCTCATAACAACTCTTGTTTGTATAGTTTACCAATTTATATGTGTAAAGGCTTATCTAAAATGTCTTTGCAATGCATCTATGGGCATTCAGAGAAAATAATAAGGTACAATACAAATGTGATTGCTCAATCAATATTTTCTGGTTCTGTGGAAACATGACAAAATATCAGTGATTAGACTGACAATTTATTTTGAATTTATAGAATAGCTTTGAACGTCAGAGCCAGAGGGCTTTTCCTGAGACCAGTGTGAATTATCTGTCACAGTTAGAAGAAGCATAATGGTTTGTCACAGGTATACTTAGCGTGTATAAACTCACAGGAGAGAGGGAGAGTGAAGTTGATTGGCCATGTAAAAGCTGGATTCAAGGCAGCTACATGGGATGAGGAGACAAGGCAAGAGAAAAGTTGAGTTCAGGGAGACATTAATGCATTAAGGCCCAACTGCAAGAGACGAGCTATGCAAATATGAGGTTTATGAAGCCAGATGGGTAACCTTAACTCAAATCTTCGAGAATAACATTTCTATATATCCAAAAGCCTTAAGGAAATGTGAAACAAAATGTCGGTTATATCTTTTGTATGTGATACAAAATAATTATAAGTCGTGCATAGAATTATCAAGCAACACTTCCCCAAGGCATGACAAGTATGAACGTGAAACTAAAAATCTTTCCTTTGTAATGACATCTTATATAAAAGTTTGGAAATGAATAGCAACTATGTAAACTGCTTTTGCCCCTCCAACCACTGGAAATGTATCCTTTTCATCCATTCCATTGCTATGATTATTTCATGACACATTGTTTGTTAATTCTAACCTACAACAGTTCTCTTATTTCTGTATCATACAATTAGAGCTAGACTTAACAACATAAAAATGAACTTCATTTACAAAAGGGGGTTATGATCCACTAAAAAAGAAAAAAGAGAGACAAACAAAGAAAAAGAAGGGTCATTTGAGATATTATTTCCTATAAATGAATAAAATTTGCACAATTGTTACCTATAAAATGCAAATATCTCTGTAAATTTTGACAACTGAATGTTAGATGGATTGACCATGCACTATATTGCTGGAGATAAGGCAAAATATAATAAAGAAAATCCATCTTATGATCATGACTATATAAGAAAAATAATTACTGACTTAACACATGAGAAAATTCATTTAATAGATACTGGTGACATGAACAATGTGTGGTAGGAACAGTGTACCTCTGTTCACTAAGTCCTGGGCATCATTGAGTGTTCACATAATGGGAAGTTGATGCTTGCTTTGTCTCAAGAGCTCAACTGAGGCTGTGATATAGAATTATCACACACACACACACACACACACACACACACACACACACAGAGTGTGTGTATATGTCTGAGAAGCCATTCAGTGTTAATTTTAATATATGCTTTTTTATTCATTGGAAGTGAGTGACTAAATCTAATTTCTAATTCTTATTTATAGAAGGAAATGCAGTCCTTCAATATATAAATGATAACAAAATATAAGTGGTAACATTTTATAATAAAGATACTTTGAGATACTTTGGCCTATACATCTTTTAAAAACAAATTATCATAGAATTACCTAGTTACAAACTAGTAGTGTTAAAGGATGAATCCTAAGGACTATTACTAAACAGGATCATCATCAAACCAATGGTAAACCAAGCTCTGACTGCTTTTGGAAAAATGGTAGGGCTAGACTTGCATTTAGTGGCATGGAAACTAGTTTAAAAAGCCATCACAGAAAACAGTAATAGTATTTCAGGTTCCAGCAGAGGAAGTCAGAAGAAAGGTCAGATGATAATGTACTTCAAGGAAAGAAAATGTGAATTCAGTAAATGTTACAAAGAGTCAAAAATAAATAGATTGAAACTCATTGATGGAATTCATAAAAAAATTACCTTAGCATAGGTGTTAAGTAATAAAGGACTATAGATTTAAACAAGTTCCAAGGCTAATTGAAGAGTCTGCATGAGGCTAGGATGAAGAGGTTTACAATAATTTCTTTGACAAAGGCAGTCTCAAAATAGCCTGGTTTAAATTCTGGTGTGTGGTTACTAAAGTTCATTGATTTGATGAACATTTTGATGGAAAGGAGTAAACTTTAAAAGAAAATGAACAAAACATATGGTTCAAAGGATAAAGGGGCACCAGGAAGTAGGATGAAGCTGAATTCTATGTTTAAGGAGATAAACAGACTAAGGGAGTGGTGACCTTGAAGCAAGATATCAACCTCTTAAACTTCTTGTTTATCCTTTTGTAGTTGAACAAGAGACTTGGTTCACTTTTTCATTTGGACATTTATTCTGAAATAAATGACAATCCAGAAATGGGGAGCACAACTGTGAGCCAAACCTTAAGTCTGGAAGACAAAGGCTTTTGTTCTGGATCTTGAGGAGCAGTGGCCATAAAATGTATAGGCCTAGGCATGCTGGGTCACACTTTTGATACCAGGAGACAGAAATGCAGATCCCTGAGTTCAAGGCCAGCTTGGTACAGAGCCAGTTCTAAGTAGAGGAAAGCGTAGGTCCAGATGTGATTAAAGCCTTCAATGCCAATATCCAAGAGACAAAGCCATGCAGTTCTCTATGTTTAAAGTCAATCTATAAAGCAAATTCCAGGACAGCCAAGCTTAGGAAATGAAGGAGTTAGAAAACTGGTGATGATGTAATAGAATGACAGGATAAGTTCCAGGTCTAATAAGCAGCAGAAATTGGCAGCTTCAAATGCATGGCTTTGGCATTACAATCAAGAGTAGAAGGAGGCTACTGGAACAATTGATGATGCTGGTTAGCTGGAGCTAAGAAATTAGTGGTACTTAAGAAGGGAGCATTTGATATGTGAATTGTGTCTTGGGTATTCAGAGGTTCTGGCTAATATCCACTTATCAGTGACTGCATTCCATGTGTGTTCTTTTGTGATTGGGTTACCTCACTTAGGATGATTTTTTCCAAATCCAACCATTTGCCTAAGGATTTCATGAATTCATTGTTTTTAATTGCTGAGTAGTATTCCATTGTGTAAATATACCACATTTTCTGTATCCATTCCTCCATTGAGGGACATCTGGGTTCTTTCCAGTTTCTGGCTATTATAAATAAGGCTGTTATGAACATAGTGGAGCATGTGTCCTTATTGCATGCTGAGGAATCCTCTGGGTATATGCCCAGGAGTGGTATAGCAGGGTCCTCCAGAAGTGTCATGTTTAGTTTTCTGAGGAACTGCCAGACTGATTTCCAGAGTGGTTGTACCAGCTTGTATCTCCACCAGCAGTGGAGGAATGTTCCTCTTTCTCCACACACTAGCCAACACCTCCTGTCTCCTGAGGTTTTAATCTTAGCCATGGTGACTGGTGTGAGGTGAGATCTCAGGGTTGTTTTGATTTGCATTTCCCTAATGACTAATGATGCTGAACATTTTTTAAGATGCTCTCAGCCATTCGATGTTCTTCAGGTGAAAATTCATATAACAAATGATTCCCAAGAAGAAGGAAGGAGAGGGCCCTGGAAAGGCTTGATGAGGCATTGTAAGGGATTACCAAGGCAGAGAAATAGGAAGGGGTTGATTGGGGAACTGGCAGAGGGAATAGGGCTTATGGGACTTCTGGGGAGGGGGGAACTGGGAAAGGGAAAATCATTTGGAATTTAACAATGAATATAGAAAATAAAAAAAGAAAATATCTAATAAAAAAGAGAGAAAATATAATGAGAAGAAACAAAAGCTATCATGCCGAGTTGGACAAGACAAACAGAAGGAAAACAGAATAAGGAAGTCACAAGAATCAGACATACTCAATCACACTGTTAGGAATTTCACCAAAACTGTAAACTCAGAGCCACAAGACAGAGGACTTGGTGCAGACCCATGCAGACTGTGCATGGTGCCTCAGTCTTTGTAAGTTTACATGAACATTGATAATGTTGATATAGAGAGCCTTGTTTTCTTGCTATTCCCCCATGCCCTCTAGTTCTTACACTCTGACTCCTCTTGTGCAGGATTGGAAAAAGCGTTGTGGAGGGGGCTGCGGGTTGTGTGTGGACAGGGTGAGGTGTTTTCTGAGGGGAGGGATTTGATAGAAATATCCTTGTTAGGCTTGAATGTCCCAAGGTCTCCCACTTTGTGCATGATATCTGGCTGGGGGAGGGTCTCTATTTTCCTATCTATTGCAAGAGGAAACCTTCTGAAGATGGCTGTAAAAAAAAGTATGTGTGTGGGGGGGGGTTAGTATCACTGACATGAAATCTTCTGGGAAGTGTTTTCTGAGATCACAAAGAAGCTGTGTCCCAGAGATAGTCAAGGTTGTATACCTCATGATGCAACTGGACTCGGTAATATGTAAGAACCACCCAGATGTTACTGGTTTTGAAGGTATTAAGGGTTCATGGAGAACAAATGAAGCTTGGCACTGGGAAGGCAGAGAGGCCAGAGGAGCACACTGGTAAAAGTACAGTCTCAGTTGCAGTTGGCTGCCCAGGACTGATGTAGTCATGCAAAGAAGTTGAGGCTTGGCACTGTAAAGGGAGCCTATGAGAGGCTATTGGTGAAGCCTAGTTGCAATGAGAAATACCAGTGTATTAGAGATGCCAGCACCATGGGATGACGACCAGCAACAGCAGCAGCAGTGAAGTGGATTCAGTCAGACCCTGGAGTGCTAAAGACAGAAGAGTTGAGATGTGACTCAAGCCCTTTGGAGGAGCCCAGAAGATCATATGTGGATCTGAGACACTGGCAAAAGAGATGAAGTTGCCTTGGACTCTAAGATGTTAGAAATGCCAGAGCTGTGGGATACCTGGTAAGAAGAGCTACTAACAGTGAGTAGAATCAGCCCAAGAGAAAGAAGTATGTTGCAGTCAACAAAGCAGAAAAGAGTTGGGTATCTGAAGAGCACTTGAACATGAGACATGGAGTTTGGAGTTTCCCCAGCTAGTTTTTCATCTTGCATTTGTCCATAATTCCTCACTCTGTCATTTTGGAATGGAAACTTATATCCTGTGATGTTGGAGGTATGTGATCTGCTTTTTGATTTTCAGTTTATAGGGGATTACAGTTAAACAATTGGATGAATCTCAGAAGACTTTCAACTTTGGAATTTTAGACATTGTTGAGTGAAGTGGAAACTCATGGTTTCTTTGGAAAATCAGTTGTGCCAGATGGTGTTTTGCTGGAGCAGACACGTGAAGGAGTTTTCCTGAAGCAGACACAGGTCAAAGGCTGCTTTGCTAAAGCAAGTACATGGAGGGCATGTGTTGAAGATTTCTTTGCTAACAACATGTATATACTGGTTCACCTTACATAGTTTAGCTAAGCTCCATTTGTCATGACTCCATAGAGAGAAATGCACCTCATATTTTCTGGTGGCATTCTGGTGGCCTCTTGTGGCTTCTGCAGACTCTGGCCAATTAGCAGGGTAATGTTTTGCCAAGATAGACTCACATGCTGAGGGAAAACATGAGGTGAGGTAGAACCCAGGGAGGAAAGATGATGTTTAACAGGAGTATAATGAGGACTCTGAAGACAGTGACAGAGACTTGTTTGCATAGTTAGCTTTGCAATGCTTCTTGGTCAAGTGTCTTCATTGGTGTTTGCTTGCTACAGAGAAGCATGGCAGAGAACTTCTGGTGTCCCTCCTGGTCATAGTTGCCCTGTTGACTTGAGCCCATTTGTCTAAGGTCTGGCTGTTTCTAATAGATCATACCAATCCTGCTGATTCATGTTTGCTATCCAGACACTACTGAACTTGAATGCTGGTAAATATGTGACGTATTTCCAAGTAGATCAAGTTGCTGCTGCTGACTTCTGTGAACTGAATACCTGGTTCCTTAGAACCCAGATTAGATTAGCTCCAAAGAACAAATTCCATACAGGACCACTTCCCCTGTATCTTACTAACCTTTCTTTTCCAATACGCCTGGTTAGTGGTGGCCTACGAGGGAGGTTAAAACATTTAAGAACCCATCTTAAAAGTAGGTCTTGGAAATTTTTAAGATAACAGTTGAGACTGTGATATACTATGTGGATTTTGAAGTTATTCTATGACTAAGTATGCCCCCCCATAGAGTCATATGCTTAAAGATGCATATGGAGGCTGGTTAGTGGAATGTGTTGAATTGAATATGCTTGGGCCAGCGATGGCACTATTAGGAGTTGTCACCTTGTTGGAGTAGGTATAGCCTTGTTGTAAGACAGGTGTCATTATGGAGGTGGCCTTGGAGACCCCCCTCTTTCTAACTGTCTGAAAAGTTAGGTTTCTCTTGTTTGTCTTTGGAACAAGATGTAGAACTCTTAGTTCCTCCAATCCCATGCCAGCCTTGAAGAATGATAACAATGTTCCCATCTTGATGATAATGAACTGGGACTCTGAACCTGCCAGCCAGTTCCAATTAAGTGTTTTCTCATAAGAGTTGCCTTGGTCATGGTGTCTCTTCACAGCAATGAAATTCTAACTAAGACACAGTTGCAAATGCAGAGAGAATTGAGCCACAAAATAAGAAAGAGGCAGAAGATTGGAAAACAAATTACCAGTTAGTTTAAAACCATGCAGAAGAATTTAGTTGGAAGCCAAGAAAACCCAGGTTGAATCAAATAGCTTGGAGAGGCAGTTTGAGCTGAAAAGGTAAGTTGAAGCAGCTAGCAATATTCAGAAAGAGCTAGAAAGTGTGAACTTATTCATCAGTAAGACTCCAAGATGTCAATTATATCTGTAGAAAAACAAAGTACTTTTATAGAAACTGCTCTAGTCAGTATACTCAGTGATGGGTGTTGACTATTTAGTGTAATGATCCCACCATTAAAAATTTTATTTCTAGTCATTGAAGAAATGTACTTATCAGAATATTTGAAGAGGCGCTGTATATAATCCAAAAGGCTATATGTAACAAAAACAAATGTACATACATTTCCTTGTGTTTAAAAGAATGTCTTCAGATATAATCTCAAATATTGCAGTTAATAATGTATAATTAGGTAGGTTAGTTTAAAAGAAACTAGCCTACCTAGTATACTTCAGGAGTGGGGGGACAGGAAATGGGAAATCATCTGAAATGTAAATAAAGAATATACCTAATAAAAATAATAAAAACAAAAATTCAAAATAAAACAAAACAAAAGACAAACAAAACAAACATAGCAAAACAAAACAAAGAACATGTTTTTTGCCGGGCAGTGGTGGCTCATTCCTTTAATCCCAGCACTTGGGAGGCAAAGGCTGACAGATTTCTGAATTTGAGGCCAGCCTGGTCTACAGAGTGAGTTCCAGGACACCCAGAGGTACACAGAGAACCCATGTGTTAAAAAAATAAAACAAAAATAAAATAAATAAGAAGAACATGTTTTTCTTAAGATCACAAAATCATTAATGTATTGCTTATTTTGGAAAATATAGTAAAAAAGAGTCGACATTTCTTATAGCTAAACTTTCTCCCTGCAAAAAACATTGATAAATGGCAATATTTTTTGGGTGGGTGTGGGGTATGTCCTCAGACTATATCCTCAACTCAGCAATAGAACTTCTAAAATAAAACACAAACAGAAAATAGACCCCAAAATCATCTCAACTATTCATAAGTATCATTAGTACAGTTAGTGGTGTTTCAACTTCAAATATATTTAAATGAAAAACAGAAAACATTCAGAAAAAAACAATAGTTATCAATGAGTAGAACAAATCATTCCTGCCAATATATTTATAGTATTATTGTAGTCACGAGTCATGAACTCAAATATTGTTTTCTTTTGTTAAAAAAATGCCTGCCTTACTGAGCAGTCCTTCAAGTCTTTACAGCTCTGTTTCTGTTAGTGGCAGCCCCATGCACTTGAATCCCTTTTATTGTCTAACTCACGACCATTTACTTTCAATATTTCTGATATAGGGAATATTTCTTATGCTCCTTTTTTCTCCTTTTCTGTTCCTCATTTATGAAAGCATCATTTAATCATTTTTCTAAGGTATTTTTTACTTTTAAAATTTTCTTTATGAGAAGTTCTCATTGACACTGAACTTCTTCCTGATAAGATCTTTATCTAAAATAAAAAAAATTGTACTTACTGGTATTATTTATGATTTCATATAATTTTTACATTAGAATATTATTTCATAGGAGTATAGTTTTTTAATAATCTGCTAGTGAACCACTGGGCATAAATACCAACTTCAAAGTCTGGCAGATTATTCAAACCATAAGTACAAGTATAGCAAAAGTAATTATTTTCTTAAGTATGATATGTTGAACTTACTGAATGCATTAATCAATTATGCACTGTGATGTGGTAACATGAGATCATTTCAGTTTATAATTACAAATCAATGCCATTTTGTGAATAGACGTATGTAAATATTTTAAGATAAATAAGGTTGACTTTTCAATACATAAGTTCAGTATCTAGAGTGAAAGGAGTAATTCGCAAACATGTGAGCTACAAATGGAGTATTTGAGCTAAAGTATGGCTTCCACTTTTACCTTCTGCTTCATGCATTCACATTTTCAACTTTTACATCATCTCTCCTCCCACCATTTCACCAGTGTGTGTGTGTGTGTGTGTGTGTGTGTGTGTGTGTGTGTGCGTGTGTATGTGTGTGAAGGGGTTGGCATGAGTGTTTGTATGTGTATGTATCTGTGCATGTGTATGAACACGCATGTGGATGCCAAAAAGCTGTCCTTTGGAATCTTTCTCAATCACACTTAATGTTATATTTTGAGGGAGTGTCTTATTTGAACCCAGAGCTAACTGATTCTGATTGAACTAGTCTGACTATCTTCCTTGATTCAGGGTACCTTTTCTGTTTTTCAAGCTCTTGGATTTCAGACAACCCACCATAACTACCTTACATGTGTATGTTAAGTGTGTGAATCTGAAATTTCCCTACACTTGTATGTCAAGTATTTTACAGCTTACCAGTTCTATTACATTTTCTTAACCCTTTTTCTACTTTTTTAAAATCTTTCTTCCTTCATATATTGACTTCTTCCTTCTCTCTCTCTCTCTCTCTCTCTCTCTCTCTCATACACACATACACACACACACACACACACACACACACAGAGAGAGAGAGAGAGAGAGAGAGAGAGAGAGAGAGACTAGCATTCCTGATCATGTTGCCTTATTTCTAATTCTATTCTCTCAGATTCTTTAGTGAAGCATACTTCTGCTACATTTTTCTTTTGATAAGAAACAAAGATTCAGTCAAAAAGTTACCATTCAAGTTAGAGCACTGCTCTGCAGAAGTAGAAAAATATTCATTAATAGGTTTTCTCAGGAATTTCAAAAACTTGGAATAAAAGCACCAGCAGGTGATGCATACAAAAGCAGGTGTCTCTAAAGGAAATGAGTTTTTCAAACTCTGGTTTCTTTGGTATGTTGTTTGAAAGTGCATTCAGATAGTGTCCTGAGACAGGTTACAATGTTTACTGCTTTTGGAAGACACCTGTATTCAGAGGCAGGGCCAGGAGGAATCTCATGACATTGCAATCTCAGCTCTCAAGACAAGCTCTCTGATCTCTAACTTCTGTATCATTTTCAGGTTCTGAATGACTTTTTATGTTTTAGCAGGGGACTCAAAAAAACTGAATTCTCTTCATAAATAGTGCAATTAACAGATATTAATATCTGCACATATTTATTAACATTGATGTTTGTCTTTTTAAAACATGTTTAATATGCACATGTCATAGAGTAGCACAGTGGATTTTTTCATCTCAATGACATTTGTAGTCTTCCAGTTGTTCATTTAAAAGTAAATTACTGTGAAGAGTTGTCATGACTTCAATGCCATTAGATATCATGGTATTTAAGTTGCATCTACTTCCTAAACTTAAATCTGTACAAAATAAAGAAAAATAGTCTATGACATTATACTTAGTCAATGATCTATCATTTCAGAAGTATAAGTTATATATGATTAGAATAGCATCTAATATAAAATCAAAATTAGAAAGTATATTACACAAACAGATGTTTTTCTGTTTGGGTATGCAAAAATACGTATGCATTTTTGTTTGTCCCATATTTTCGTTATCTGTTTGGCTAGAAAAATAATTAGCAATATGTGTATATTTACTGTCTTCCGTATATACATATGTATGTATATATAGATATATGTGAAGACTGTGTGTGTGTTCATGATTGTGTTTGTGCATATACTGAAAACTAAAATTACTACAATGAAAATTAATCAATAACAAATACATTTGGAATATGACAATTAATTTGGTCTTTTAACTTGGGATCTTGAAAATTATTTTCTGGACCTTGAAATAATTGAAAGTAAAAATGGTTATTAATTTGTAAGACAAAGGAAACAATGCAATACAGGCTTGTTTTGATATGTGATTAGAAGGAATGATTTTAACCTTTGTTAAACTTTACTACATGCCAAGTACTGGGTATAAAAATATAAATGTTCTGTCTTTCAGTCTTCAAACAATCATAACCATTTCAAATTGCATCAATATACATCTGAAAAAACTGAGGCATATGTTTATCAGCTTGACAATCTCTTACTTTAACATAGTCAAAAATAGTTGAAAGAATGTTATATGCTTATTTAGGTACAACCATTGACTGCAATACATAGTGACTATCAGGCAACTCTGGACTAGATACACATATATTGTTTAAAAAGGCCAAAAGAAAATAAATACAAAAAATGCGCTACTAAGAGAAAGCTTAAGAGTATAGTAGCTTAACTTTGGTGTCAAAAATCTTATAATAAGTTTACATTAAATGGCCGGGCCATGGTGGCCTTTAATCCCAGCACTTGGGTGGCAGAGGCAGGTGGTTTTCTGAGTTTGAGGCCAGCCTGGTTTACAGAATGAGTTCTAGGACAGCCAGGGATACACAGAGAAACCCTGTCTCGAAAAACCAAAAAAAAAAAAAAAATTTACATTAAATGTACAGTGAAACTACATATCTAACACATTTACTTGATTATAACACAGTAGGAGATTTTATGAAGGTCAATGCAGATCCTTTGCATGTATATTATGGTTTCTAGCTCTATGTTTTTATAAAATTTCTGGGTGGGTAAGAATGTGTGCCTCTGTTTCTGTGTGTGCTCCTTTGAATTTTCTTTTCTGTTTGTGTATTTTGTCCTATTCTGGTTTGTTTTTATCTATTTTATGCAACATTACTATTATTATTTTATATGCCTGTATGCATTCTAATAAAAGAATGTAAATATAGATATGTAAATCATGAGTAGGAGGATGATTAGGGGAAGGGAAAACCATAATAAGAATATATTGTATGAAAATTATTTTTAATGCAAAATGAATTTTACCTGTATATTCTTATAGGCACTGTTTTATATGCCAAAATATTTTCTATTAATTTTGATTTATTTTCTCAATAAAAGGATGCTTTTAAGTTAAAGTAAAATAAATTTAAACTGTGACAATTTTGCTTCCCCCCTGAAATAATTTTCTGCTAGCTATTAGTAGCTATATTGATTCAAAGATTGGTGATGCATTTAGCTAACTTTCAATGTCACCTCTAAATTTATTTGAAGAAGAAGAAGAAGAAGAAGAAGAAGAAGAAGAAGAAGAAGAAGAAGAAGAAGAAGAAGAAGAAGAAGAAGCAGAAGAAGAAGAAGAATACATCACATAAAGATGCCTAGCTCAGCATGTACTTGAAATGAGATCATCCTGTAGAAAGATGGGTGAACCATGCTATCATTGCGTATGATGTTTACATATGTTCTCAGTATATTTACAGACAGGTGACCCTTGTCATTATTGTCTATAGAATTTACACAATGTCCTCAGTCATGATTTGCTCCTGTCTTATACTCTAAAGTCTCAAAAACGAGTTGACTTGATACATTTTCAAATCTCACCAACTAAATTTTATTTTTTTAAATTTTAAATTTAAAATTTTGTTTCCCAGTCTATTCACACAAAATTGCACAAACGGAAACAATTACTTAGTCCCACTATACTCTGTTCATCCCAGAGTAGTGATGTATCTCTTTTATTTTTCACTGTTAAGGCCTGGGATATTGTTGCCTGCTCAGCCTGTTATTTTATTGCTGTTGTGAGGAAGCTCTCTCATGCCTGAGTTGATTGTGTCCTCTGTTATGTTCTATGCTTTGATGTTCTCAGAAACCAATCACATTATAATTCAGTCAGAACTGCTTTGTATTGTTAGCCACGATTGGCTGCCTCTGGCATGGACCTCAACATAAGAGAGATTCCATAAGAAGCCATTTGGAATAAGGCTTCCATTTTGAGTAAGGGTTGGACATAATTTTTAAGTTCCCATATCCTCCCTGGGAATTGTCATTCTTTTTGTCTGAAAGAGTAATATATGTGGGAACTAAGTTCCTGGTTGGCAAGAAAAGACATGAATGTTAGGCAAAGCAAGTCCTCCACCAGAGTTGAGTATTCCATTCAACGAGGAAAGGAAAAACATACAACAAAGACATGTTCCTAAGTAAGTACTCCATGCCTAAATCCTGATTAGTGAAGTAACTGACACAGATGTTTGTGGATTTCAGGCTCGAAAGCTCTGCAGCATTCTGTGTCATGGTTTCAGTCAGCTCCTGAGTCTGGCCTGTGATTAAGATTGATCAATCTTGGGACAAATACTCAATAAACTTGTCTGACTAAGATCAGTGTTTCTGTGCTTTTGGAGATGAATTTTGGACCCAGCATTAATATTTTCATTACTCCACAGTCAGATGAGTAAACTAGCCCTTGTCTACATACAAATCTAGCTCACAAAAATGCGAAGTAACTTTGGAACTAAACTTTGAAGAAATTTTATCAAGTAAACTTTGTGTGATACACTCTCAGAGGAGAAGGGAAGGGGGAGAGAGGAGAAGGTTTGGGAGAGGCAGTAACAGCAATGAAAAGTGAATAAAAAAAATTAATGTAAAAATCATGTGACGAAGGCCAGCAGAATGGATTTTTAATGTTTTCTATGAATGTCGAAGATAAAATGGCTCATGCTGAAAATAAAATAATTTAAAAAAAAATCTCAAATTCTTATCCTGTACCACAGAGTATTTATAGACTCATTTTCTATAGTGTCTGTGCTTAAATTGAAATAATTCTCGTGGAAACAACTCATTTCTGTAGACTCAACCTTTTGAAAAAGGTTAGAATTGCATTAGTCACAATTCTAGTGATATACAAAGTGCAACACCTGTGTTGTAGACAATTTGACCACACCGGGACCCCAGAAATTATGTTCTTTACTGGACAAAGCTGTTTCTAGTAGTGGTGTGGCTTAGCCATAGCACATACTTTTAATCTGAAACTTTCTGCTCATTGTAAAAAGTATTCAACAAAGTCACAAGGTAGAACAAGCAAGCAACTGACAAGGAGTGAATATAGGGGAAAAAAACCAGAGAGGAAGAGGAAGTCAGAAGGATGGAGAGACAAAGTGGAAGTAGAAGGGAAGGACGTTCAATGTGAGAGGGTTTTGAGATTGCGTGGAGAAGGAGAGTGTCCTCTCCCCTTAGGGAATTCAGCTAAGGAGAAAGGTCAGCTGGTTCCTCTCTCTGCCTGTCTATGATAGCAGGTATTCATCGCAACATTTGGCTTCAGGGTTTTCATTGGTAAAATGGAATGATGAAAATTTTGATAAAATCAACACATCTGCACTTATTTTTTATTATTTTTAGATATATTCTTTATTTACATTTCAAATGATTTCCCCAATCAACCCCCTCCCGCTTTTCTGTCCTAGTATTCCCCTACACTGCTGCATTGAACCTTTCCAGGACCAGAGGCCTCTCCCTTCTTCTAGGGCATCATTTGATATATGAATTGTTTCTTGGGTATTCAGAGCTTCACTTCTAATGTTGTGCTATCTTGCGAAATCTAATGGAACTCTATCATCTGCTTAAGTCTAAAGAGTTAACAATATTCATAAATATACACTGGACACATGTCATATATTTTTAGGGTTTTTTTTTCAAAATATGCCTTGATGATTAGGAAATTTAAGACATTCAAAGGAATTTCTCTTTCTTCCCCCTAGCACTCATGTATTTTTAAAGATATTTGCCTTTGAGAACAAACTGTGCAATTTTAATTAATTCATGCTGTACTGAGGTAAACTTTGAAGTTAACCAAATTGAGGATTCTTAGATCAAAATTCTACCAAATTAATAATTAAAAATGGACAGATATTAGAAACCAAAGACCCTAAAGGTGAGCAGTACTGTTTTTTAAAATATAGAAAAGACAGGGTAAGTGACTTCATTTAAAAAATGCAGTTAGAAATATGACTTCCATCCAGAAATGAACCCACACACCTATGGCCACTTGATCCTCGACAAAGAGGCTGAAAACATCCAATGGAAAAAAGATAGCCTTTTCAACAAATGGTGCTGGTTCAACTGGAGGTCAGCATGCAGAAGAATGCGAATTGATCCATCCTTGTCTCCTTGTACTAAGCTCAAATCCAAATGGATCAAGGACCTCCACATAAAGCCAGACACTCTGAAGCTAATAGAAAAGAAACTGGGGAAGACCCTTGAGGACATCGGTACAGGGAGAAAGTTTCTGAACAGAACACCAATAGCGTATGCTCTAAGAGCAAGAATTGACAAATGGGACCTCATAAGGTTACAGAGTTTCTGTAAGGCAAAGGACACCATCAAGAGGACAGATCGGCAACCAACAAATTGGGAAAAGATCTTCACCAATCCTACATCAGATAGAGGGCTAATATCCAATATATATAAAGAACTCAAGAAGTTAGACTCCAGAAAACCGAACAACCCTATTAAAAATGGGGTACAGAGTTAAACAAAGAATTCTCACCTGAAGAACTTCGGATGGCGGAGAAGCATCTTAAAAAATGCTCAACTTCATTAGTCATTAGGGAAATGCAAATCAAAACAACCCTAAGATTTCATCTTACACCAGTCAGAATGGCTAAGATTAAAAATTCAGGAGACAGCAGGTGTTGGAGAGGGTGCGGAGAAAGAGGAACACTCCTCCACTGCTGGTGGGGTTGCAAATTGGTACAACCACTCTGGAAAGCAGTCTGGCAGTTCCTCCGAAAACTGGGCACCTCACTTCCAGAAGATCCTGCTATACCACTCCTGGGCATATACCCAGAGGATTCCCCACCATGTAATAAGGATACATGCTCTACTATGTTCATAGCAGCCCTATTTATAATTGCCAGATGCTGGAAAGAACCCAGGTATCCCTCAACAGAAGAGTGGATGCAAAAAATGTGGTATATCTACACAATGGAGTACTATTCAGCCATTAGAAACAATGAATTCATGAAATTCTTAGGCAAATGGATGGAGCTAGAGAACATCATACTAAGTGAGGTAACCCAGACTCAAAAGGTGAATCATGGTATGCACTCACTAATAAGTGGTTATTAACCTAGAAAACTGGAATACCCAAAACATAATCCACACATCAAATGAGATACAAGAAGAAAGCAGGAGTGGTCCCTGGTTCTGGAAAGACTCAGTGAAACAGTATTTGGCAAAACCAGAACGGGGAACTGGGAAGGGGTGGGAGGGAGGACAGGGGAAGCGAAGGGGGCTTACGGGACTTTTGGGGAGTGGGGGGGGCTAGAAAAGGGGAAATCATTTGAAATGTAAATAAATTATATCGAATAAAAAAAAAAGAATGAAAAAAAAATATGACTTCCAAAGTTAGCCTTTGTGTCTATTAAAGTACAAAATAATGCTGCCAAGCACCTTCTATGCCACTGTAAGAAAGAAAATGGACTACACTTTGCAACTGGATCTGACAGTTTTCTTTTTCTATTAAATAGTCAGAATAAAATAGCTTATAATGCAGTACTACATTTTCGTTTATTTGAAATTCATGATCTTTTCAGATAACATTTACCGTTTGCTAAATTCTAGATTTTTGTCTATCAACTTTATTGCAAAGTATAAGATTGTAAAACTGTTTTATATATATGTGTTATATATATACATATATATATATATATATATATATATATATATATATATATATATATATGAGTGTGTGGGTGATGATTTTGTATATTGTGGCTTCATATACTCTTTATTACAACTTTAATTAATTGCTTCAGGCTTCTAAATAACTAGAGATAAACTTCTCAGACTAAGATGAGTTCTAGAAGACACATTTATTTTTTCTTAGCCTTTAATTCATATATTTGTTTACAGAAAACATATATGAAAATTATTCTGGCTCTTGTTATTTTTTGTTTTTATTAGCTCTATATAGATCACAATAAAACTAATGTATTTGAATACATTACTAACAGGAGGTATAGTAGAAAATACAACATTCTAGATTAAAAGGAAGCATGAATTGTCATAAGAAGAATAAAGGATTTATTTTGCCTAGTATTTACTCAGACCTATTTACTCATAGACCAATGACAATTAATGTAAAATACAATTAATAATAATTCAAGGAACAATAATTGTTAATTAAACAGTGATCATTTAAATATAACTTTGGTTAGTAATGATCAAATATTTGAAACAGAGACTAAAAAACTTTTAAAAATGAATCTTAATTGTTTATCATAAGATTAGGATATATCTCAAAAAAGTAACAGCCTAGACAGAAAACAATTGAAGAAAATTCTTAAAATTTGTGATAAGTATCCTTAAATGTAGCTTTCCAAAATATTGGTTACTGCTGGGGGTAGGTGTGTGATAGGACTCAGGGTCTTGTTACTGGAAGTTAGACTATGCTGTGGTGTATATGTGTACAACACAAATTGGACTAGTTTCTTGTTTCTTCTTGTTTCTTCTTCTTCTTCTTCTTCTTCTTCTTCTTCTTCTTCTTCTTCTTCTTCTTCTTCTTCTTCTTCTTCTTCTTCTTCTTCTTCTTCTTCTTCTTCTTCTTCTTCTTCTTCTTCTTCTTCTTCTTCTTCTTCTTCTTCTTCTTCTTCTTCTTCTTTCTTCTTCCTTCTCCTCCTCCTCCTCCTTCTCCTCCTTCTTTCTCCTCCTTCTCCTACTCCTTCTCCTTCTCCTTCTCCTCCTCCTCGTCCTCCTCTTCCTCGTCGTCCTCCTCCTCCTCCTCCTCCTCCTCCTCCTCCTCCTCCTCCTCCTCCTTCTTCTTCTTCTTCTTCTTCTTCTTCTTCTTCTTCTTCTTCTTCTTCTTCTTCTTCTTCTTCTTCCACTCCTACTCCTCACTCTAGCCCTCACCATCCTCATCTTCCCTCTATTTGGGGAAAAGTCACAAGGAGGGGAGGGGCAGGTCTAGAAAGACTGCAAAGTGACAGGAATGGGTTGCATGATATAAAAGTCTCAAATAATAAAAGTATTATGTTGGAAAATGTCAATAAATAAAATATGTATTAATGCCCAATAGAAAAATTAATGAAATAGACCTTAGGGATATTCTGCTATACTCATAGATCAGTGCTTTATCTGTTTGTCATCAGAGTGTCTTTCTCTGCAGCAGATTGGAGCATGCTCAGAGACACATTAGAAAGACATTAATCTGAGAGAGTCTACATTAGAGGTCTTCATCAGTTCCAACCCCTGGACTCAGAGAACCATGATAAGAGGTGGAGGAAATATTGTAAGAGTCAAACGGGATATAAGACACCAGGAGAACATGGTACACACGGGATAAACTAAACAGGGCTCATGTGGGCTAACAAAGACTCAAGGCACAAGCATTGTCAGGCCTACATGGGTCTCTATCAGGTCTTTGCACATATGTTACCATTGTTATGTTGGTGGTTTTTATGGGACTCCTAACAATGGGAGAGGGTTGATCTCTGACACTTTTGCCTCCCTTGGAACTCCTTTCTTCCTATTGGGTTGCTTGCCTTTTGTAACCTTAATATGAGGGTTTTTATTTTCTTGTCTTTTCTTATTTTGGTGTGCTTGTCTTTGGCTATTGTCTTGTGGAGGCCTAGTCCTTTCTGAAGAGCAAGATAGGAGGAGAGGATGTGGAGAAGAGAAGAAGTAAGTGGAAGGAGGGAAGAGTACAGGAAGGGGAAACTGTGATCAATATGTATTATAGGGGATAATAATTTATTTTAAATAAAAATAAAAACTCAAAAAATGAGCAAAGCTAAATGGATTCAGTGAGCTGAATTTATATATTTATACAAAATATATTTTTATGAGCATTTGTACAAGTCAGTAATAACTAAAGATAAAGAGACCATAAATGTGAAAGGATTTGGAGAGCCAAGAAGAGTTGGAGGAAGAGGAAGATATAAATAGGGAATTCATATATGAAACTGAAAAAAAATCAATGTTTTAAACTCATTTGCATTCTATTTTGTGTGTTCAGTGATTAGTTTCCAATTGTTTATTCTGTTCTTTTCCATTTGGTCCTTTTGTTCTTTTTAAGTTGTAATCTCTTTCAAGATTTCTCTCCTATATCTCTTCCTTGACTAAATTACAGCCATATCAGACACAGTTACCCAGTTGAGGTCATTTTCTCCTTTGCCTTGCAAAGGAAAAAATTCATCAGAATTTTATAACTCAACAGTAAAATTTAAAACTGCTCTTATTTTGGAAAATAAGGTAAGAGCATGAAACAAATTTGGGCTCAACAATATTCAAGCACATTAATTGTAGCTATTTTTCATAGTGATACAAATATGTATCAAACTGAAGAAATACATTTTCTCCAAAATATTAATAACCATTTAACTGACACTCATTTTTAAGTTTCTGTGTTGTTATTAAATCTCCATATACCCCACAGGTGTTAAAAGAATAATTCCAAAAGAGAAAAAAGAAAATGAAGTATCGCTTTATTTTAAGCTCAAAAGACCATATGTGACCATAAAATGTCATGGCAGGTGGCTTACCCTTAAAATTCAAGCCCAGTCTCCTCAGACTTTTCATGGACCATGTTAACTATGAAAGGTTGTTTAGAAAAATAAACTGTTGCAATAGTAACTTTCTAAAAGCATTTTTCAAATGTTAAAAATTACAGAAGTGTTTTTAAATTTATTTCTTTTGAGTTTTTCTTTGAGAACTTCATACCTGAACAGTGGGTGAATTTTCTTCTCAATTGCCTCTTGCTGCTCAAGACTTTCTGTGCTGTTCTACTGAGTGGATCAACAATTATTCATAATATACCTGTGTCCAAGGCTAACCACATGGGAGTGGACAATCTAAGACCAAGCTTGTCCCTACAACATATATCATGAACTGTGTTACACTAATGTCACCAGAAATGCTAATCAGTGTCTTGATAACATTTAAACAGAGACAAGATTAAGTAGAAGTGAGTTTGTATCAAGATGGAAACAATTATGATGTGAGAAAATAAGATATGAGCATGATATCTGAAGCAATTTCTTTGTTCATGGAGTCTGTAGGACCTGTTTTCCATCATCTTCTGTAGACTTAAAATTTTAAAACCCTACTTTAATAACAGTAATTAAATGCTTTAATTGCTATTCTAGGCGACTAGCCACCAGAGGTTATGGAAAGAAAAAAGTTAATGGGGTCTAGGAGGATGTGGACCTGTTTAGTAATAGTTCTTCAGGGTGAATTCAATTGGCATTGCCAGGATATCAGCAGGTCAGTTCACAGGAATCAGCAGCACCACCTAGATCCATATGAAAACACCATTCTGGATCAGCAACTGGCAGTGCCATCCAGAAGCACAAAGCTTCTCCAAAAAGCAAAAGCAGCAAAACACTGAACCAAACACCACCAAACATTCTTTTGTGCATTTCTTTCTACCAGATAATGACTAAGGATGGTCACCAAAAATGATAAGGCAGACCAATACCACACAGCATTTTCAGGGAAGGCCAGCATCAGCAAAGGCCAACAAAGTCCCAGAAGGAGTGACAAAGGACTGCAATGCTACACAGTATTGTTCACTGTCTGTTGGGTTATATTGATATCCTTTCTAAATATCACATGTTCTCTCAAGTGTCAGTTGTAGCCAAACATCACATGCCCTTTTTCAAGGCAGCTTTCAAAAACCACAATGTGTCTGTTCTCGATACTATATCATCCAATGTTTCTGCTTCAGTGAAAATATAAAAAAGATTATGTAACTCAACTAAATCTCCAAATCATCCCAAAATTTTCCACTTCAATCTTCCTCACTGTTTATGAAATATAAGGGAAAATGTTTGTATGTAAAAGTAAGGAAAACATGCAAAATGAAGGAAAACCAAAAATCCAATAAACTCAACAAAATTTAAAAATCACATTATTTCATAAGTAAAATTTCTAATGACATTAGCAACCCTAATAGCACCTTAGCTTTTGGTACTTGCAAATTCATTTGAGAAGTAAATGGATCTGTGATTTATCAGAGCCACAAGAGTATTAGTTTTATTTTGATTTTATTAGACACTTATTCCAAACTAAATTGTTCCTAAAGCATTTATAACAACATAAAGACAATCAAAGCATTATCTATGTCCTACAGCATACTTCCCATTTTAAGTGTCCTTTATTTTGTGTCTGTATCATTTTCAAGTTAAGTATTATTATTGGCCTTACTTTCTGTATAATAGGAAAACTCTGAGTTATTGGAATTATTAACTTTAAATATAAGTAACTGCTATACTGCTGTTTGGTAATGGCATTGTCATCCTAGGGTCCCAATTCTGGCAGGAAGTGTATCACTGTTCTTTACTATAGTACCTCAAACTAATTATTAAAAGATTTCATTTTCATTTTTATGAATCTTATTTTCAACTGTTTAGAATAGTAGTTATTTACTGATATTCAAAAAAACCTACAATGCTTTGACAACATCACATACAAGTTTATTATTTTAACTATGTTAGTCTCTTGGCGTTAAGGATGTAAGCTCTCATGCTGATTCAAAAAAATGCATTAACGTCTTTCATACATATAGGTCCCACTGCACTTTAGTTCCAGAATGTGCCTATTATTCTATGTTACCCACTAGATAGCATTGGGCATGTTTGTTTAAATAAATAATTTACACATGTGTAAACTTCTATGAAGTTATAAAATTTGATCTTGTTCATATTTTACCATTTGTAAAATAAAAAATTATAAAATATTTAAATAATCTATTGTTTCAATGTGTTTTATAAGTATTCTCCTTCCACTGTTAAAATTGTGATCTTTGACAAGTTGTTTGCAAATATAAAATTATTTCTGATGTAGTAGCAGGAACACTATTTTTATTAGAGTAAAAGAAATATTGAAGTATTTAAAAATAAAAGAAAAAATTAAGTTTAACCTAGTTTCCAGGAAATAAAATATGAAAATATTTTCCAGAGTCCATCTTAAAATAAGGTTTCAGAATAATCATGTCAGTTGTATTTTGAACATTCTCAGCATGAGCCAGCAATTTTGAACCTATGAACAGCCTGGTAATGAATCCTGTTTTATCAACCTAATTAAAGCCATAGTCAAAAGTTTGACTCTCAATGGCTCTGTCTCCATAAAGAAAAACTAAGTCTACATGAATATCTAAATGGGAAAAATGTGTCCTTATTTCTAGTTCAGGGTCAATTTAGAAGGTTTGGGAATTCAGTTGAAAGCTCCTGTGTGTTTAAATGTACAATTTAAATGTTAATGTCTTTTAGAATTAAAATGTCTTTAAAATGTACAATTGGCCTTTGCTGTTCCTATCACATGAATGGTGCCAGCAACAATATCTACAACTCTCTTACTAGTCACATGCCAATTGTGTTTTAGATGGTATTATGTATTACATAAATTGTTTATAGATGCATTTCATAAAACTTGCTTCTCTAAAAGATATTTTTTATTTGAATTGTAATGTATCTTCTGAAAGGAGGTCACTGGTATTTAAATTTAAATGGCACCTGATTTAAAGAGGGAAAGGTGTGGTTTGAGAAGAAACGAGTCTTACCAGAGCAGACATGCAGCACTGAAGAGAATGAAACCCTACTACAGGCAGCAGAACTGTCAACTGTTTTCTTCTTGATTCAGAATGCTCACTGGAGTCAGAGTAAGCATATTTGGACTTAATTTATTGTTGAAAGACAAGGTCTAGCATTTTTTTTTGCTCAATTTCCAAAGTCTAGGACTATGATATCTATTAATGTTATGTAAATAAACCAGTATGAAACTGTCAAGTAATAAAAAGAAACCAAACAATCAGAAAATAATTTATAGTATAACAAGTTTTAATAGATAACTATTGAGGTACATAATAGAGCATTTCTATTCAAATTTCTAGAAATATGACAATGAGTTCACTTTATTATGAGGCAGTGTATTCTCTATATCAGAAAGATTTTTTCCTCTAACAGTTATTTTTCTGATATTACTCATGTGCGGCAAGGCATGTGTGCCAGCACAGCCTTGCTGGGAATCCAATCTGTGTGTGCAATGTGTTATAGACCTGTCACCCCAAATCGTTTATGGCAAGACATTCTTTGACTTATTGACATTTGTCAAGGTCATGCTGCTGTAAATGACCCTCAGTCTGCAAAACGAGAATGATCATTGCACAATAACTTTTCTCAGAATATAAACTTCTAGGCTGAAGTTTTCTTAGCGACCCAAGAAAATCATCACCAAACTTCAAGGATAACAAATTAAATCAGATATAAGTACAGGCCTGAAAATGGTACTGGTGGGGGGACCAGTTGCTGACAAAATGCTCTGTACAAAATAGAAGTGGAATTTCCATTGTGTCTATCATCAATCAGCAGAAGGTTAGAATTTTTAAAAGAAATATTTGAGAGAGCATAATTGGAAATAGAAGAAATTGGGGTTACTCTTCAGCAGACATTCTAAAAGAACATTGTATGCAAACATTTACCTTGTAATTAGTCAAGAAATCCGAATCACTGGAACCAGGTTCATTTGAGATAGAAACCTGTTATGTTTTAACAATCTAATTATAGTGTCTTCAATTGGGGACTCTTTAACAATTAGAATGTATTTTATACTTTCTTTTTTTTAAAGAACAAGTTTCATCCACTATTTTAGCATTACACTTAGGAAGAGCTTTCTTGGTAAAGATTTAGCATCCATTTTAATGTAGGTTGAATTCATCTGACAATATTTAATAATTTAATGGCAAGAACATTACTCATTAGAAATGTCATTTGTCTCAGATAAAATGTAGGTACTCTTTCCCAGAAACAAAATATTTTTAACATATTAATTTTAAGAAATATATTATGAAACAAAAACTAAAGTGGAATATTACTTTATTTTGGATAGTATCTTCAAGCAAAAAAATACATTCTTCAGTTGTAAGAAATTTGAAATAGGAAAGTTCAAAGTCAATGTTCATAATTTAACACAATGTAAAAAGTATAAACATTGTTAAAGAAAAGAATGAATATCCAAATATACGCATTTGGATATGATTAAGATTTGATAGACCCAAACATAAGGACCTTTAAGAGCAGTATCACTGTTCATTGGCTTCAGTTTAGAAGCATGCCAATGAACTATTGAATGTTAAAATACTATGGCATCTCACACTATACACACTGAGTGACACCTAAAGGTTATGATTTGTTGACATTTAATCAAGCATTGATCTTAGATTGGTAATTTCACTTTATTTTCCCTTTCACATATAAATATTCTATCTTCTATCTTCTATCTTGAAACAATAAAATAGATAAATATTCTATCTTGCAACAATGGCAAACCCTAAGCCTGCAGTATGTGGAGAATATTCACCTCATAAGAACAAGGAATAAGATCATGGTCTGAACCACGAACTGAGAGTATTAAGATCCCATGGAACACGGTACTGTCACTTCTCTGATCACCTTCATCAGTCCTGCTGATCCTCAATCCTACAGGTAAGATTTCTTCCCCAAAACACCCATCTTCTCTGCCCACTGAATCCACTGGGCACCCCCAGCTGCCCTGAGCAGAATTTGGTCCTGACTGTGGAGCAAGGGAACAGTCCTCCTTTGCTGGTAGGAGTACAAACGTGTACAGGCTCTTTGGAAATAAATTTGGTGGATTTCTAAAATACTGGAAATAGTTCTACCTCAAGACCCAACTAAACCACTTCTTGGAATATACTCAAATGATATCACAGGGACACATGCTCTACTATGCCCATAGCAGCTCTTTTCATAATAGCCAGAACTGGAAACAACCTACATCTGTGCAATAGAATACTATTCATCTATTAAAAACAAATACATCATGAATTTTGAAGGCAAATGTATGGAACATGACAATATCATCCTGCCGGGCGGTAGTGGCACACGCCTGTACTCCCAGCACTCTGGGAGGCAGAGGCATGAGGATTTCTGAGTTTGAGGCCAGCCTGGTCTACAGAGTGAGTTCCATGGAGCTGTCAATAAGAGAAATTATACTCCTGGAGAGAGAACTTACAAGACATGGCCTAGCCGGTTACATATTATAATTCTTTGCAGATAGGTGGATTAGTTAAAGATGTCTCAAGATCTAATAACATATGTTGGCATTGGAGACACTGTTGAAGATCTCTAATGAGAGTTATCATATAAATAAAATTACTAGTTTCCAGATTTATTGTTAGGCGTATTGTGGTTCATCCCACTTGACTTTGAAACATACTGTAATTGGTAGTTATTTGTGAAAATATTCTTTGTTGCTAAACATGAGTCACGTATGTAAGGAATTAATATCTGCCATGCGTCCAAACTTGTTTTTCCTCTAAAATATAACTCATTTTAATGTGTAAAAATATCACTGATAAAAAGCAGGTCTAATTGTAGTATTATTGGCTAGCATTTCCTACAACGGAAGAGAGAGATATAAAAAAAATCACAAGGGTATAAGGTTTTAAAAAATAAATGATGTTTGTGTCCTTTCCATAGGGTTACTCTTTGGAAAACATCTGTTTGAAAGTATTTTTATGAACTTAACATAAACAGGAATTTAAGCAAGAGTAATTATGTCAAATATTTTGCTACACAATTAATGAATTTCCTTATGAAATACTTGATAAATTTTAACCTATACCGGTTTTGCAAATACCATCTTTTAGGCAGAGAATATATACAAGTCCTGATGTCTTAAATTCTATCTGTGAACTAAGATATTACTTGGTATTTCTTTTAAAATTAACAGATATTTGGTTTAGAAAGTAGCTTAATGTGTACATCAGAGAGTATTTTATATTTTCCCTTGGATGAACAGGTATCCTAAGGGATACAGAAAACCACTTTGATGTAATTCAGATAAAAGTAAAGCTTATTTTGCAAACGGAATAGTTTCAACTCAATATGTATCTTTTTACTTTGATGAGAGATAGGAGAGGATTTTTATTCTCTGAAAGAAGCTGTACTGTTTCTTTTGTTAGGTGCAATTTATGTCTCTGTAAATCATCTTATGGATTGCTTCGATGCCTGAATCTCTGTCCTTGTTATACACTTTTCTTTCCAAGCTGGATAATTAACAAACCTTCACTAATTATGTACTTCTCTGAAGCTTCTGAAGATAAGAGACATTTGGAGTTACAGATTTTGGTCCATTTAACTCTATTCTCATTTCTTCCCTGTGACACCTGCAACCTTCTTTGTTTTCTGCTGTTCTCCTGGCTGTTTATATAGGATTATCGTTTTTAGTGCTATTAGACAAAAGAAGGAATACTTTTGAAAAGCTGTAAAATGGGGGAGACACATTGTTCCTGTTGAAACTATTTGAACAATTCCATTGTTTTTATTTCCTATGCAGAAGTAGTTTTATTTCCTTTGCATATCTTTCTCTATACTGAATGTTGTTCACTTAACCTCTGTCTTCTGGAATGTAACATGGAGAGCTAAAAAAAACAATAAAAAATGGTAATTTGATCTACACACTATGGCTTTGAACAAATTCTAGACTAGTACAGACAGATTTAAATGACATCTAATTGCAGACATTTTATTCTCCCTACCAACTGCAGAAAACTTAGCTACACTGAAAAGCACAAAGTTTTGAAAAAAAAGTCAATTAATTGACTCAAAGGAAAACATATTTGTGCAATGTGTAGAGAAAAATTCTGACTGCTCCTGGCCAAACAGTATAGTCACGTTTTTAAAGCTCTAGCCAACAAATTTGACAGGTAAATTGTAGCAAGCGTTTTGTGTAGGTTTCTCTTGTTATCTAGAAGAAATCAGCACAAAGAAAGGTTTGCCCCTAGTCTGAAAGTTACACTGTCCTCGTCGTATGGAAACTTAAAGGAGGTATAGAGCAAAGATAAATATAGAAACTATAACTGGAGTACAGAACCATGCTACTTATACCACTTTACATGTGAAAAGAAAAGAAAGATTGAGCTATATGTTTATGTAGACTTCAGAAAATGGAAAAATCTGCCATGCTTGTGGATTGGCAGGATTAATATAGTTAAAATGGCCATCTTGCCAAAAGCAATATACAGATTCAACGCAATACCCATTAAAATACCAGCTCAGTTCTTCATAGAGTTAAAAAGAGCAATTCTCAAATTTATCTGGAATAAAAAAAAAAACAAGGATTGTTAAAACTATTCTCAACAACAAAAGAAATTCTGGGGGAATCAGTATCCCTGACTTCAAGAAATACTACAGAGCAATAGTGTTAAAAAACTGCATGGTATTGGTACAGTGACAGGCAGGCAGATCAATGGAATAGGATTGATCAGAAATGAACCCACACAACTATGGCCACTTGATTTTTGACAAAGGGGTTGAAAACATCCAGTGGAAAAAAGATAGACTTTTCAACAAATGGTGCTGGTTCAACTGGATGTCAGCATGCAGAAGAATGCGAATTGATCCATCCTTATCTCCTTGTACTAAGCTCAACTCCAAATGGATCAAGGACCTCCACATAAAACCAGACACACTGAAGCTAATAGAAAAGAAACTGGGGAAGACCCTTGAGGACATCGGTACAGGGGGAAAGTTCCTGAACAGAACACCAATAGCTTATGCTCTAAGATCAAGAACTGACAAATGGAACCTCATAAAATTACAAAGTTTCTGTAAGGCAAAGGACACCATCAAAAGGACAAATTGCAACCAACAAATTGGGAAAAGATCTTCACCAACCCTACATCCGACAGAGGGCTAATATCCAATATATACAAAGAACTCAAGAAATTAGACCCCAGAAAACCAAATAACCCTATTAAAAATCGAGTATAGAGCTAAACAAAGAATTTTCACCTGAAGAACTTCAGATGCCTGAGAAGCATCACAAAAAATGCTCAACATCATTAGCCATTAGGGAAATGCAAATCAAAACAACCCTGAGATTTCACCTACACCAGTCAGAATGGCAAAGATTAAAAACTCAGGAGACTGGATGTGTTGGCAAGGATGTGAAGAAAGAGGAACACTCCTCCACTGCTGGTGGGAATGCAAATTGGTACAACCACTCTGGAAATCAGTCTGGTGATTCCTCAGAAAACTGGGCAGGTAACAGGCAGCAGAACACACCTCAATTGTCATTACAAATTATCAAATTATACACAAGTGAGCAAGAGAAATCACAGAAGAACAATCAAAGGGACAGGAAGGCAGATCCAGGACATTATCTCCTCTCCACTAAAGTCTTGTTGAAATAAGGTGATTACTGTCGTGAATAAACAACTCAAGGTTGAGAGACTAGATGACATAATGACAATTGAGTTAGATTCCCAGTACCCATGAAAGTTTGGTTACAAAAGTGTTCATTTGTAAACTTGTGCTTGGGAGCAGAGGCAGGAGAAACCCTGGACCATACTGTCTAGCCCATGTCTTTCAAACTTTTAGTTTCATGTCTCAGATACTAACTACTTCATAAAAGAAAAATAAGTAAGCAGTTAGTACATTATGGAGTTCAGTGAACTAACAATGGCTTCTGGGTCCCATATGAACTTGGGAATGCATGAATAGTCTTTAGGCAAAGAGATGCATGTGTGCATGCACACACATAAGCATGTGCACACACACATATATATGCACACACACACACATACACAAACATGACAAAATGTTTTAATAAAACCTTGATGGTTTCTGTCACTCTATTTCACACACATTCACTTACATAATATACTTAAAAACAGGTATATATTTGTATGTATATAAATATAAAATAAATTTATACATCCTTGCAAACACCCATAACTATAAATATATATTTTATATCAGCATTCTCCTATTAATCTTCTTGTAGCAAATGTGGCATGAATGTTGATGATGAGTGAAAAGTTAAGCTTATGTAATGCTAGCTGTAAAGGATGTGTTGCTGTAAGCAAAGGTTGGGACTTGGAAGCAAAGTATCCAATTAGGTCCTGTGACAAAAATCTCTTCAGTACAAGTCCCTACTGTTCACCTGAAATGACATTCTGCCTACAGAATATTATGAGGATAATTATACATCTCTCAATGTTATGAATAATTTATAGTTTTATGTTAAGTCAAAAGTTAAAAAGCACCAAAATGTTCCATGGAAATAGTTTAAAAACATGGGAGTTTGTTCCACATAAATCTTTCACAAATTTGGTTGATTTGCTTTTCAAGGGAAAATTAAGCCCTAGCCCGTCATTAAGATACTGGAGTTTCCTGGAAGGATACTTCAACTTATAAAACTTTCATTGATTTTACTTTTTTATGTGTAATTACATACATATTCATATATTTCAATTCACGTTCTTTATTCTGTGTCTAAAATGCAATTTTAAAGGGGTGTTTTCTAAGTTAAAGCCAACTGTGAAAATGGATAAAATATAACATTTCATATAATAGATAAATGTCTTCACCTCATCATCTCTCCATGCAACCTCTTAATTTAGCCCTGTATTCTCTAAACAAAGCCTATTGCATAAATATTGTCAGAGAATTACATAAATGTCTTTCCTGTCTGATTACTAAAAATAATAAGATGATTATAAATAATTTTCAAATATAAAATTTCACTTAAAACCATATAGATATTCAATATATACTTGCCTTAGGAATGAAGACCAAATTTGTAATGGAAAACAGTTCTTCATATTTATACATAAAATATTTGGTGTGTGACACTTCGAAAGCCTGCATGTTGACTGACATAAGAAAAGCAATGGGGAGAATACAAAGAAATAATTATGGTACTAAAATGTTTCTTCATCTTTCTGCAGAGCATTTGCACTGATCCTGGCAATGAAGGATTGGGCAATGAAGAAATCAAGGAGACAGGCAAAGCTGACACAGGGGAAGATACTAAAGTACACATACCACTTTCTTCTATTTCCTTTCACTGCTTTATTGAACACACAATATAACATACAGTTTTAAAGCTATGTGGGCTTTTAAAAGGCATTAAGAAGCCTGGTGGTATAAAGATGGAAACACAGGTAACAGCCAATGACTCTATGTACTTGATGTTCCACTTTCTGTGCATGAAGTTGGCAGGAAATATGTCGCTTCACTTGCCTACCTCTATTAATATTGTTACAGAAATAAATTTCCATTTTTCTCAATTTTAAGAAAACTAAAAATGTGATTAATGTTGATATATCACTTGAATAATCTTGTTTTTCTGTGTTTGGATATTGTTTACAGTTTGCCTTGAAGCTTGAGTATTAATATAACATTATTTTGAGTCATTTTTTAATCACTGCAGTAGATTGAACCCCTAACCTTTAAAATACACGTTTCTGTATTTTCAAATAAAATTTTAGATTTGAAAACAATGCCTTTATAAAGCAAATTAAGTCCTGAACATGGGGCTAATGAAAGAATCAAGCTATATTCAGGAACTGGAGACAAAATGGGTCTACATTGTAATGTATGTATATGTAAATATACATATATTACATGCATATATATATATATGCATATATATGTGTATGTGTCTATACATACACACATATACATCATTCAGAGAGATGTAGAGGAGGCATGAAGGAGAGAGACAGAAATTGAGGAAAATAAAGATTATATGTGAATTCTAATTAAATATGAACAGATTAGCATTAACAGAGGAAAAATGAAAAGTAGCTATACAAAATACAGCTAACACAGAACTCATCTGCCTTCAAACCAATGAGTGTTGGCCTAGGAACTCATTCTGTTTCCTTCTTGTCTTTGACTTTAGAGCCTAAAAAACTTCAGAGCAACTTTCTATTTTGCAATCTAACACCAAACTTACCTATAGATCTATCAATGAAGCCAACAGGTACCTATATACATAGTGAAGATGACATGAAACCAGACTTATGTTTTATATTTGCAGTAGATTCTCCATTTTATATTTTGTTACATCATATTCAATTTATACCCTAGTGGGAGTTTACTTTTGGCTGCATTATTATTATTATTACTACTACTACTACTACTATTATTATTATTACTATAATTATTATTATTACTACTACTACTATAATAATAATAATAATTATTATTACTATAATTATTATTATTACTACTACTACTATAATAATAATAATAATTATTATTATTATTATTATCATTACTGTTTTTACAGTCCAGTCTTTACTCCCCTCCACATTGGTCCTCCCACAGTTCCTTATCCCTTTCCTTCTATCCCTGTCTCCAAGAGGATGCCCCCATCCTGCCAGGCTTCTATACTCCCTAGGGCCTCAAGTCTCTCAAGGATTAAGCTAGTTTTCCCCCTCTGAGGCTAGATCAGGCAGTTCTCTGCTGTCTATGTGTCAAGAGCCTCAGACCAGCTCTTGTAAGCTGCCTGGTTATTGGCTCAGTATCAGAGAGATCTTAGAGGTCTGGGTTAGTTGAGACTGCTGGTCTTCTGATGGGGAAGCCCTCCTCCTCAGCTTCTTCCAGCCTTTCCCTAACTCAACCACAGGGGTTCACAGGACTTCAGTCCAATGGTTGGATATAAGTATCTGCATCTGTCTCAGTCAACTGCTTACTGGGCCTCTCAGAAGACAGCCCTTGGAACCTCCCGTTGAGATAGATTTCAATTTGGACTGATCAGTTTCTTCTCCATTTTTGTCCCTGCAGTTCTTTTTAGAACTAAAAGAGCTAGGAGTTTTGTCTATATGGTAGATTGTATTCATGTATTTACCTATGTTGAGCCAACCCTCCTTCTCTGAAACCTACTTGATCATATTGTAGGACTTTTTCCTGATATACATTGTTGAATACACTTTGCAAGTATTTCATTCACATTTCCAGTTTGTGGCAAACCTATGCTGAATGAACCCTATTTTGTCATGTTGTCAGCTAGCAGTAAATACCTTCACATACTGAGCAATATCTAAGACCCAATGATTTTTGAGTTGAATGGCTCAAGGTCATAATACTTGGCTTATTTGTAGACTGCCAATACTTTCACAATTTTCATATTATCTGAACATATCATGCAGTGAATTATAATGATATTTATGTTAATACTTTTCATAAGATTTGTTATTTTCATGGATGCAATCTCAATTAACTTCTTCTGTAGCGATAAAGCTTAAATGAGTTCTATTTAAGAAGAAGACCTCAAAAAAAATGGAAAAAGCTCCCATGTTCATGGATCGGCAGGATTAATATAGTTAACATGGCCATTTGACCAAAAGCAACACACAGATTCAATGCAATACCAATCAAAATCCCAACTCAATTCTTCATAGAGTTAGAAATAGCAATTCTCAAATTCATCTGGAGTAACAAAAAACTCAGGATAGCTAAAACTATTCTCAGCAACAAAAGAAATTCTGGGGGAATCAGTATCCCGGACCTAAAGCAATATTACCGAGCAATAGTGTTAAAAACTGCATGGTATTGGTACAGTGACAGGCAGGCAGATCAATGGAACAGGATTGAAGATCCAGAAATGAACCCACACACCTATGGCCACTTGATCCTCGACAAAGGGGCTGAAAACATCCAATGGAAAAAAGATAGCCTTTTCAACAAATGGTGCTGGTAAAACTGGAGGTCAGCATGCAGAAGAATGCGAATTGATCCATTCTTGTCTCCTTGTACTAAGCTCAAATCCAAATGGATCAAGGACCTCCACATAAAGCCAGACACTCTGAAGCTAATAGAAAAGAAAGTGGGGAAGATGTTTGAGGACATCGGTACAGGGGGAAATTTCCTGAACGGAACACCAATAGCTTATGCTCTAAGATCAAGAATTGACAAATGGGACCTCATAAAATTACAAAGTTTCTGTAAAGCAAAGACACCATCAGACAAAAGGACAAATCGGCAACCAACAAATTGGGAAAAGATCTTCACCAACCCTACATCAGATAGAGGGCTAATATCCAATATATACAAAGAACTCAAGAAGTTAGACCCCAGAAAACCAAATAACCCTATTTAAAAATGGGGTACAGAGTTAAACAAAGAATTCTCACCTGAAGAACTTCGGATGGCAGAGAAACATCTTAAAAAATGCTCAACTTCACTAGTCATCAGGGAAATGCAAATCAAAATAACCCTGAGGTTTCACCTTACATCAGTCAGAATGGTTAAGATTAAAAACTCAGGAGACAGCAGGTGTTGGCAAGGATGTGGAGAAAGAGGAACACTCCTCCACTGCTGGTGGGGTTACAAATTGGTACAACCACTCTGGAAATCAATCCGCTGGTTCCTCAGGGAACTGGGCATGTCACTTCTGAAACATCCTGCTATACCACTCCTAGGCATATACCCAGAGGATTCCCCAGCATGTAATAAGAACATATGCTCCACTATGTTCATAGCAGACCTATTTATAATAGGCAGAAGCTGGAAAGAACCCAAGTATCCCTCAACAGAAGAATAGATGCAAAAAATGTGGTATGTATACACAATGGAGTACTATTCAGCCATTAGAAACAATGAATTCATGAAATTCTTAGGCAAATGGATGGAGCTGGAGAACATCATACTAAGTGAGGTAAACCAGTCTCTAAAGATCAATCATGGTATGCACTCACTAATAAGTGGATATTAGCCTGGAAAACTGGAATACCCAAAACATAATCCACACATCAAATGAGGTACAAGAAGAATGGAGGAGTGGTCCCTGGTTCTGGAAAGACTCGGTGTAGCAGTATAAGGCAAAACCAGAATGGGGAAGTGGGAAGGGGTGGGTGGGAGAACAGGAGGAGGCAAAGGGGCTTATGTGACTTTTGGGGAGTGGGGGGACCAGAAAAGGCGAAATCATTTGAAATGTAATTAAAAAATATATCAAATAAAAAAAAAGAATAAAAAAAGAAAGAAAAAAATGAGTTCTATTTAATTGATTGGAATTCCTTTATTTATTGCTTTTGTTATTTGACACATTGATACATTCATATAATATATTATGATTAGTCCCCTCTTCCTAAAACTCTCTTATTATTTCCTCATTTATACCAAGACACTCCCATTATGAGTCTCTTTCCTAGGAAAAGGACCTTGGTTTTATTTGTAATCATTTTACTTTTCCTGAACATCTGTGTGATAATTTGTTTTGAATTATCCATTCCAGCTTGAAGAAGTCAACAGTAGGGTCGTGTATGAAGATAGTATTTCCTTCTGCCCTGAATCTATTGACATTAAATAGTTCAGTAGTCAGAGGTAGCGTTACCTGAGTCTCCAGCATCTATGTATAAAAGTGGATGGAACCATAGATGTATAAGGAACTTGCATTTTATCTCCACATTTACAGCCCAAAAAAAGGCAAATTGTATTGTTCCACATAGTTCATCCCTCGTGGGAGTGCCTGTACTATCAGCAGAGAGTGCTAATTTGCTTTATTTTGATGCATCTGATGGGAGGCAGCTAGTCTTCCTGGTCTTTCTGGATCTTACCCATACATCTTCCTTCTACTTGAAATCAGTGTCTAAAGGGAGAAGAAATAGAAATATGCTGAGTCAAAGACACTTTCCTCACTTAACTTGACAAACCCTTGAGCTAAAGTGGTAGAATGTAATCCTAAATCTTCAGTGAAAAGAACTACTCCAGGGACTTTCAATGCAAGTGTGAACTCTTGAATTTAAAGGAGACTCCATGAATACACAGAATTCCAAAGGGAAAAATAAAATAGTTTACATCCTATTACACATTCAAAGAATGTGTAAATCCAGGAACTGCTTTGTGCATATTAAATGTTTGCATTTTGTGCATCCTTTGCAAGTTACTCTATTCTATAAGAATAGTTTTGCTTAAATATTTATTGCACATTCAACATATTTTAGCTAATACTATTTGTAGCAGCAGTTCAGCGATGATAAATTGTGATCATTAAGTAACTATAATGTTAACAGTAGGTACAAAAAACATCATATATTTTTAATAAACAACTTGGGAAATGGACATGTAAATTTTCCATGACTGCCACAGAAAAAAACTTATCTGAAAATGTCTAAAGTAGCTTAGGAAACTCAAAATCTGAAAACATAAATGTTATAATTTTAATTATGTATTTTCACTTATTTAATTTAATTCATAAGAATCTTTTCACTTACTTTTCTCCTGATTAGGGAGGTTCTTACAATTAATTTATCAAATGTATTTAACATCAAGTCCTGTTTAAATCCTGGCATAGTTTAATTTTAGGCATTAGATTTGTGATAATAGATCTAATGTAAATATACTGCAGGGAAATAACATATTAAACAGACTTATAAATTTAGCCATGCCCTTTTTTTCTAGAAATTTATACGCTCTGGGATGATTATTTTCTAATCAATTGTTACAAGTTATACATCATCTTAAATCTAGAGCACGAGTATCTGTGCATGTTTAGAGAATTCCATGGAATACTCTACAGAAAACATTCTTAGCCTATGAGGAAGACAGGAGCAAGAGCTCACAGTGGGGCCTTCCTTAATGAAGGGCTTCATTTGCAAGAAATTAAACTGAAAATTTACTGAAATAATTATTTTTATTTTTTGAAATTACTATGTCCATTTAATAATGGGTAGACAAAATATTAGGTTTTATGATGGCATTTTAAACTTACTTTATCGTTTGCCAGCACTCTGCTTCCTTTTCCTACTTTGTCTTCTTGCCCTTCATAAATATACGATCACTTAGTTTTGCCTCTTTCTTAAAGTCCTTATTAACAAAAGAGCAGAATTTGTTTGTTTGTTTGTTTTGCTTTGCAGTCATGAAGAGATAGCCACTCCATTTTGCCTTTAAATATTGTAGTTGGATGAAGGTTTCTGCCTTAGAAGTTTATATACTATGCAGACTTTTAATATCAGGCTCTGAAAAAAATGTAGTATAAGCTGCTTAAGCTTCTTACTTTTATCCTTTCACTTGAATAATTAGTAATTTTACCTAAACTCATCCACCTCTTTGAATAACTTTAAAGGTACTCTGGTGCTTTAGAGTTATGTAGTTTTCTTAAAATTTACAGAAAAAAATATGCAGGAGACTAACCTTGTCTGGTGCTACTGCTTCAACAGTTACTTGAAGTTTACTAAAGACATAAAGGAAAATTCTGATAAATAGAGATTTACTAAAAATAGGGTTTTGTGAACTTAGCTCTTTTCACATTAAGCGATAAGTGTTAGTGAAAATAAATTGTCCTTAAAATTAGCATATACTGCAGTGAAATATGAAGAAATGTGAAAGGACATATATTACTTAGATCATTAGCATGCTGTTAATCCTTAGAAGTGAATGCTGATTTTACAATAAATACATTCATTTAACACATTATTGTCTCTACATAGATTGAAGTGTACTATTTAATTCAATGATTTGTTTATCAAAGACTATATAAATTTCCAAAATGTCTTCACTGTATGTTCTTACAGACATTAAATGACACCTTTTCCTGGAAGCAAAGTCTTTGCCACAAATGGACCTAAATAGAAGGTCCTAAAGGTGCTGTTAAAATAACTCTCAAACATGTTTTAAAACTGATTATAAAGTACAAGTTAATGTGTAGGAAAATAAGAAGGAATCCTATGCAACAGAGCAGATCCTTTGCAAACTCTGTGTAATATGTCCTGTACCAATATTAACACTGTATTATGGAGTGTCTGGGTTGTAGTAAATATTGATGTCAAAATGAGCCAGAGCAGACCCACTTAGAATAATTTACCACCTCAATGGCACACTTATCCTTTGAAAGAATAATTTTACACACACACACACACACATATAAAAACATGAGACAATTTTAAATATTACCTCTCTATAATGATTAAATTTTTATCTCCTTGAAGTTTTACACAAACTCTTTTGGGTATATTGCAAATACGATATCCACTTAAATAAGCAATGAATAAATGATGTCTGCAAAGAGATTAATTCTCACATCTCCAAGTTTGAACAGGAAGGTTACCCAGGTAGAATTTTAACTCAAGATGTCATTTGTCATTATTTGTAGTTTTATTCAAAACTGTGCTTCCCCTACCCTTCCATTAGTCTTTATGCTAAAGAAATAAGGTAGCTCTCAGGACTAAGAATTGGACAATGAACTTTGAAACATCCTTTTAGGACATACACATCAATCCTTATCAGAAGCCACAAGCATCCTAAGCAGATTTGCTTTCCTATAACTACTAGCACATATCAGGTCAAGAGCACATTCTGGGGTACAGAGTAAGTTCCAGTTTAACTATTATCTTTTTGTTGTCTAGAACTACTTACATGGCAAACTGGAGAAACTTTGTCAAACTGAACTCTGAGAGTAATGGAGTTCCAAGGGTCCTAGATTCCCTGACTAAGTCTTGCATCACTGGGAAAGCAGAACTGCTAGGGCAAGTCTTCAGGCTCAGAGAATTTTCTTCTGATACCGCTGAAGCTGTGGAGTGGAATCCTTTATATCCGGATACAGTTAACAAAGAGTACACCATGGCAATGCAGAATTAAAGAAATCAAACTACTTTCTGGGGGTTGACCATATGAAAAGCTGAAATCCACACTCTTAAAATGTGAACATTTTATTTATGGTTGAGCGAGCCCAGAGTTTATGTATTGAACATAAATATTAAATATTAAATGATGACAACAGCACAGTTCTTAGTAAAATAAGGGAACACTTCATATATTGCAAATAAAGGCAAAAGAAATGATCATGGCAGTCATTGATGTCCAACAAACATTTAGTGGATCTGAATAGTATAAGGTAATAAGGTAAAGGAAAATGCATTATAGGATTTGAGCCTTCTCGATTTTGGCCAACATTTTACCTTTGCTTAAGATTTGTTGACTCCACCACAGGGTCAAATGGTTGAATTTGTGTCAGCCCAAAGAGTAAAAAGATACATCAAATAAATGAGGCAGAAAGAAAATGTTCAAACGAGTTTCCAACACTCCTTCCATGTGAAATGCTGAATTCTACAAATTACAAGACACAAATCACTTAAATTTGCTGAAAGGAGAGAAGTAGACACTCAGGAATTTACACACTCAGGCTAGACATAATACATTAGTAAGATTCAAGATTAAAAAAAAATAAAACATGCATTAGTTAAAAGTTTGGTTAAGTAGCCAATATCCTCAGAATTCTTTTTCTTTTTTCTTTTTGAGATTATAATACAATTATCATTTCTCCCTTTCATTTCTCTCTCCAAACCCTCTCTTAAATCTTTTCTTACTTTCTCAAATTCATCATTATTTTTGGAAAAATGTTAGCGTGTGTGTGTGTTTGTGTGTGTGTGTGTTTGTGTGTGTGTGTGTGTGTGTGTATTCCTAAAATATCATCTATTTAGTCCATATGATATTGCTTATATGAATGTTGGCATGGCTAAATATTTTTTGCTGGTCAACAAAGTGGTTTGCAATTCAGAATTATTTTTGGCTTTGATATTAATAACTACATCTAGATAGATTACATAACTTGTGTCCCCAATTGTAAAACTGTATTTTTGGCCTATTTCTGAAGTGTCAAAAGAGAGAATTGTGTGGTGTATAGGAGGGTTTAGGTGCAGGAAGGAGAAATGGGTGAATGAGGCAATCATAGTCTAAACAAATGTTTAATCATTTATTCACCACTCATAATCTCATGCATGTGACTCTAGAGGTCAGTAGGAAAAGACACAATAATAAATAATAACTGCAAAAGCATTCTCTGACAATGTTATAAAAAATTTAATAAATACATTTTTTGTATTGTGTACATTGACTTGCAAAACATTCCTAATTAGATTTTCTTTATGTGCCTCACAAACTGATGATTTGAATGTAGAAATTACCATGTATCACTTTACATTTGATATACTTTTTATTATGAGGTAGTGACTAAATAATTTCCACGGGTTGACTTTGCACTCATCTAGCATGCCATGCAGGTTACTGGACAAAGGTAAATGGACAATGGATAAAGGTAAAAATATTTGCTAATTAAAGTAAATAAAGTAAAGAGGCTGTCTGTCTTCTTGAGTTGTTTGTATATATTGGATATTAGCCCTCTATCAGATGTAGGGTTGGTGAAGATCTTTTCCCAGTTTCTTGGTTGCCATTTTGTCCTTTGGACAGTGTCTATCACCTTACAGAAACTTTGTAATGTTATGAGGTCCCATTTGTCAATTCTTGATCTTAGAGCATAAGCTATTGGTGTTCTGTTCAGGAACTTTTCTCCTGTGCCCATGACTTCAAGGGTTTTTCCCAGTTTCTTTTCTATTCGTTTCAGTGTGTCTGGTTTTACAGGGAGTTCCTTGATCCACTTGGAGTTGAGTTTAGTACAAGGAGATACAAATGGATCAATTCACATTCTTCTGCAGGCTGACCTCCAGTTGAACGAGCACCATTTGTTGAAAAGGCTATCTTTTTTCCACTGGAGGTTTTCCGCTCCTTTGTCGAAGATCAAGTGACCATAGGTGCGTGGATTCATTTCTGGATCTTCAGTTCTATTCCATTGGTCCACTTGTCTGTCACTGTGCCAATAGTATGCAGTTTTTAACACTATTGCTCTGTAGTATTGCTTGAAGTCTGGGATACTGATTCCCCCAGAAGTTCTTTTACTGTTGAGAATAGTTTTAGCTATCCTGGGTTTTTTGTTATTCCAGAAGAATTTGAGAATTGCTTTTTCTAGGAAGGCCACTGATTTGCTTGAGTTGATTTTATAACCTGCCACTTTGCTGAAGTTGTTTATCAGCTGTAGGAGTTCTCTAGTGGAGTTTTTTGGGTCACTTAGGTAGACTATAATGTCATCTGCAAATAATGATAGTTTGACTTCTACCTTTCCAATTTGTATCCCTTTGACCTCCTTATGTTGTTGAATTGCCCGAGCTAGTACATAAAGTACAATATTAAAAAGATAAGGAGAAAGGGGGCAGCCCTGTCTAGTCCCTGATTATAGTGGGATTGCTTCAAGTTTCTCTCCATTTAATTTGATGCTGGCTACCGGTTTGCTGTATATTGCTTTTACTATGTTTAGGTATGGAACTTGAATTCCTGTTCTTTCCAAGACTTTAAGCATGAAAGGATGCTCTGTGAAGAACTGAGTTGGGATTTTTGATGGGGATTGTGTTGAATCTGTATACTGCTTTTGGCAAAATGGCCATTTTTAACTGTATTAATCCTGCCATTCCAAGAACATGGAAGATTTTTCCATTTTCTGGGTTCTTCTTCAATTTCCTTCTTCAGAAACCTGAAGTTCTTGTTGTATAGATCTTTCATAAACCCCAGGGAACCAAATAACCCTATTAAAAATGGAGTACAGATCTAAACAAAGAATTTTCACCTGAAGAAATTCGGATGGCCGAGAAGCACCTTAAGAAATGCTCAAAATCATTAGTCATTAGGGAAATACAAATCAAAACAACCCTGAGATTTCACCTCACAGCAGTCAGAATGGCTAAGGTTAAAAACTCAGGAGACAGCAGGTGTTGGCTAGGATGTGGAGAAAGAGGAACACTCCTCCACTGCTGGTGGGGTTGCAAGATGGTGCAACCACTTTGGAAATCAGCTGGCGGTTCCTCAGAAATCTGGGCATGACACTTCCGGAGGACCCTGCTATACCACTCCTGGGCATATACCCAGAGGATTTCCCAGCATGCAATAAGGAAACATGCTCCACTATGTTCATAGCAGCCCTATTTGTAGTAGCCAGAAGCTGGAAAGAACCCAGGTGTCCCTCAACAGAGGAATGGATACAAAAAATGTGGTATATTTACATAATGGAGTACTATCCAGCCATTAGAAACAATGAATTCATGAAATTTTTAGGCAAATGGTTGGAACTAGAAAATATCATCCTAAATGAGGTAACCCAATCACAAAGGAATACTCATGGAAAGCAATCACTGATAAGTGAATATTAATTAGCCCAGAAGCTCTGAATATCCAAGACGCAGTTAGCATAACAAAGGAGAGGGTCCTGATCCAGGAAAGGCTTGATCCAGCATTGTAGGGGAGTACCAGGACAGAGAAAAAGGAGGGAGGTGATTGGAGAATGGGTGGAGAGAAGGAGGCTTATGGGGCATATGGGGAGGGGAAACTGGGAAAGGGGAAATCATTTGGAATGTAAACAAAGAATATAGAAAATTTTAAAAAAAGAAAATAGTTTGTCTGTCAGTGTGGACACACATGAAAAATAATCTAATATGAGCTGAACAATTGTAAATATTACTGATGAGACCTTTATTTTGTTTATCATTTAATATATTAAAAAATTTGATGGTTTCACAGCTTCATTGTTTTAAAACTGACATACATAATTTGATATAAATATGTTAATCATTTCACAAGTAATAAAATGTTACTCAATTTGTATTCATTAAGAAGGATTGTAATTAATAAACACCTTGAACAAATTATTTATCTAACTTCCATCATGGTGTGATAATAATGTAGCCAAGATACTAAGATTAAAAATAAATGAGTTGCATTGGCCTGTTCCTAGATGGTTGTAAGTCTGTATTTAAAGTGTTAGATACAGTCAATGCATTTGCAAATTATTTACTAAAAATGTTTTGGTTTATTAAGTGAATGAATTTTGAATAAAATTAAATAACAATAGGTAAGTGAAATATCTATAAAAATGTTGACTAATTACAGTGAATTGTAGACTTTATAAATAAAACATAAGCTTTGGTTTAAGGGAGTAACATAAAAATTGGTCTTACTTGCCACTGGCTTATCTTCTGAGATAATACTGTCCCCAAATTTCATTTCTTCATACTAGTCACAACTTTGCTTAATAGGTTCTTGAAGTAGATTATTTGAAGAGTCCGATATTTTTAACTGTTTGGTAGTATTAAAGAAAATATTCAAAAATATAATGTTTGGTGAATACTTATTATCAATTCAGCTTAAAAACCACAGTATCAGAGACAAAAGTACTCATTTATATGACAATTAATCAAATAGTGGTTTACAATATTGGTATAAAAGTGATGTTCTAGTTGAATTAAGAAATTCAAAACATGAATGTCTCAGTCTAAAATAACTGTCCTATTCCCCTTTGGGGAACCAACCTGTACTCCTTGGAAGAGTATTTGGTAAGAAAACAAATATCAGAATGGGAAAACAACTACAATAACCTTGAGTAAAGGGGACAAGGAAATGGAAATCAAGAGAGAAGAGTGAGGTAAAAATCAAAAAAAAATTTAAATGTGATGTACAAGTAATGAAAGGAGAACTACAAAAATGAAATGTGGGTGGGGGTGGTGGAAGTGCCTTGACTGAAGAAATTCTCACATTGCAAGCATACCAAAGTCCAGATCCTTGCATTCCCACACAAGCTGAACGCAGATTCTTATGACTTTAAACTGAATGCTGCAAGACTGCAACACAGGTATATTCTCAGAATTTATGAGTCATCCAGCCTAGCCTATCAGTGAGGTCCAGGTCCACTATACTGTGTCATAAAACTATAGCAGAGTGATAGAGGAACACCCATACAACACTGAACCCTGTCTTACAGACGTATATGTGTCCCTGTACCTGAACACTCTCGTGGACATATATGAATACAGCACGTATATCATATAATACACTATATGTACACATACATGCACACACACACAATCAAGGGGAAAGGAAAAAAACAAAAATATTAATATGGATGTAAATAAAAGTAGAATTAAAGTTAAGATTTCAATGGGCAATTATCATTTTTAAACCATTATAGATGCCAGTAGCATATATGGAGATAATTTTAGTTAGAAGGTTGTCAAATGGTGAAACCAAAGATATTTGCTAGTTCTCATTGAAAATAGCAGAGAAAATGAAGAATCTTTGGATATTTTTAGTGGGAAAGAGTTTCTACTAGTGTAACAAATATTGATGGACAAAGATGGAGTACATTTGATTTTCATTACATCCAACTTTTTTTTCCTAGAAAACTGGAGTGCAAAATATTTCTCTAAAGCATGAACTGAATAGCTTTGATAATTATTCCCGATGAGTATAAGAGTGTATATATATATATATATATATATATATATATATATATATATATATATATATCACAGGAAGTCTAGATGTATATATTTTTCTAACTTACCTGACAGCATCCTGCCTTATAAACCAATGGATTTATGAAGGACAACATTGTAAAGATTACATTGAACTGTATTCACTTAGCAAAAAGTGTAGAAAGCAGTTATTGTTTCATTGCATTTGCAGTGAATGAAACACTTTAGAATTTTGCTGAAAGCTTTTGTGACATAAGTTTCATGTGTTGTTTTCAGGTGGTATATGGTTTACATGTTTAGTGTCTCTTTCAATGTTTCATTGGCCCTGAAATGTTACATATTTGTATTGCCATTCAGCTATTCAATTAAGAAAGAGTCTGTGGACTCAAATATCCATTTTTAATCTGTGGAAAATATTCAAAATATTTTCCTCTCAGATTTTAAAATGTGCAATACTTTATTGTTATCCTCACCCACTCTGCTTTCCAGTAACATGTCAGATATTTCTTTCCCCTATTTAGCTATATCTTGATTCCCCTGAATAACAAATTTCCCCATAATTTCCTGTGTATTATCCACAACATCTGAAAATGCTGTTGCTCAAATTGCTACTTTTATTTTATTAGTATTTTTATAATTATTTATAAAATAGTTTCAGTTCATTAAAAGTTAACCCTGAAGTAAATTTTTCATTGAATAATTCTACTCCATCTTTTTGGAACATCAGATCCTTAATTAATTTAAATATATGATATGAAGTATAAGAGATAAATAAATACTATAAACAGTTAAATATATATTCTCCAATCAGGATAATTCAAATGTATTATATTTACATTTGAATTTACAATAGTCTCTTTTTAGTATCTAATACTAATCATAGGTAGTTTTTGTGACATAGGAAATAGAATAGATACATATTCCTTGTTGCTGTAGAATCTTCTTACTGTATCCTTTCACATACATTTTTGACTTTCTATAAAGTCAAATCATCTTATTGGAGTAATTTGGGAAGAAAACAAATGTTGTTACAAGTTGAATGTAAAATGCAATTTTCACAAAGTCTAACCCTGTAAAGCAAAGAGAGAATAAATGGCATGCTAGCCATTTTAAAAATAATTTCCCCTCTTCAATTAATCAGACACTCAATTGGCTTGAAAAAATATACATCATCTGAGACAAGCAATCCATCTTTGCTGGCACTGGAGGTAGATGGGCCATTCTTTACCTTATAGTGCTTCAACTATATAAAACTAAAAGCATAAAATGAAATCCTAGCACACAAGGTTAGAGAATAGCAGAGTCAGGTTTTATCTTCTGCAATAATGTTAAGTGGTCAAGGTGAGAAACAAAAGTAATATCCCTGTTTTTGAAATATAAGGGGAAATGTGTGCCAGAGTGTCAGTAATGATGAATATCAGAGAAAATCTCCAAATGCAGACTCTCTCTCTCTCTCTCTCTCTCTCTCTCTCTCTCTCTCTCTCTCTCTCTCTCTCTCTCTCTCTCTGTTCATCTTACTTCACAATGAGGTTTGACTCCAGTATTTCAATAAATGTTATTTGAATAAGAATTTGACAATCAGGCTCTTTTGCTACCACTTATAATAAAACTAATGTTTATTGGGTTTGAGATATTTGTGATTGAGTCATGATTGAAATAAGATTTTGTATGCTTTGCCCTCTTCTCCTCTGTTAAAAAATTATTTATGATTTACTGAACATGAATGAACAGACATTTTTCAACATATTTTATTTGGATAGAACTCCAAAGAGTACATGAATGGTCAGTAAATACTATAATTAAATACTTATCCTGTGCATTCCCTATTACTGCCTCAACCCAGCACATAGTTTAGACAAAGGAAGCAAAGACCTGATTTGTTCTCAGAGATTTAAGCTCTAACTAAAATGAGACCAGAGCTTTGCAAATCCTGAACCAGTGACACAGATATTCTAGCCAGGCATCATCCCCTAAACTTCCCAAAAACACTGCCATCAACTCTGAGCCACGGTCAGCGTGACTAAGCCCATGGAAGCACCCTTCAGCCAATCCACCACCACTAGCTACAGTAGCTATGGTCATTTTGCTGTGCTGTATCAGGAAGGAAGCCTTTCTTTTGGATCACACTCCATAATGGACAAGAAGTACAGGAGCAGGAGCTGGAGGAAGGTGATCAGACTGCTTCCTCAGTCAGGAAGCAGAGGGAGATGAATATTGATGCTCATCCCCCATTTTTACTGCTCAGTGCAGAACTTCTGCTCATGGAAAGGCACCACAGCATTAGGGGTAGGTCTTGCCATGGCAAGGAACCTCAGCTAGCTCTTCATTCAAAGACATGCAGAAGGACCATGTTCATGGTGATTCCAATCCCATCTGCCTGACAGTCCAGACTTACTAACAAAGAAAGTGTGTAAACATAGTTATTTCTTTATTACTTGTGTTTATACAGTCAAACCATTGCTCCCTCCTCTTTCCCCTCTCACACAGTTCCTTATCCCATTCCTCCTCCCTCCTGTCTCTAAGAGGATGTCCCTGCTCCCACCAGGCCTCCCTACTCCTTGGGGCCTCAAGTCTCTTTATAATTGAAATTAAACAAGGAAAGATGATTTAATTTTATAACATGTGTCAAATTTGCAATTTATAATCAAGTTTGTTAATGTTAAGTATGAAATTTAAAATATTACTTATTAATGAAGCACTCTATTGTAATAAATATACACATGGGTAGAAAATGTGTGAAAAATAAGAAATTATAGACATTTAGGGAAAAAATGAGGCCAGAGTTTAGAATGATGTAATTTCCTACAAGTAAAGAATAAAGGGAAACAACTAATACAGTCAATTATGAGAAGATCAGTAAACTTAAAATTTACTGGAAAAACTATTACAATGTGACATGATTTATGGATAATATGAGATTCGTGATGTTAATAACAACTATAAGCTAGAATTCTGTTATATTTAACACTAAAAGCTAACTGTTATATTTAGTACTAAAAACTAAATAAAAAGTTGAATTTATAAAAACTAAATTTATAAAAACACTGAATGAAAAGATGAAATTATAAAACATAGTATCCAGGTATATGCTGTTCAAAACTTACTGAAAGTATTCAATAGCTGTCTATACTTCTATTCTATTAAAACAAGGTGATGAACTGCCACACAGTCATGAGCTATAATCTCCCTGTCATCATGATTGACCCTTCAAGCCATTATTAAAATGAGCCTTTCCACCTTTAAGAAATATTCTATGAAATTTTGTCACAACCCAAACAAAAAACAACTAATGTAAAAAATTCGTATAAAAGCATTCCCTTCTATGAGAGATAGTGCTGTTTAGTTTTATTAAATTTTACAACAGCTGGAGTAATATGTGGAGACAGAGCCTCAGTTGCCATATGGGCAAACCTGTGGTACATTTCTTGATGAATTGTTGATGTGAGAGGACCCTCGTACTTTGGAAAGTACCATCCCTAGGGTTTTGGTACTAGTTGCTATAAAAACACAGCCTGAGCAATTCTTGGGCAACAAGGAACCAGCAGCCCTCCGTAATGGCCCTTGTAGAAGCTCTTACTTCCAGGTTCCTATCCTGATGATCTTTATGTTATTAGCATGTGATGTGGAAGCATACGTCAAGTTAATATTTTTTCCTCAAATTTCCTTTTGGTCATGGTGTTTTATCACAATATAACACATAACTAGGAGAGACCTGATCATATGATGATTATTTGCCATATCTAATTGGACTGTCATTATGTGGACTTGGGATGAAATAGAGAAGGGAATAGCAGGGTAGAAGTTATCTGATCAGGGAAACGGGCAATGGGGTGCTCTTTACAGTCGGGGATGGAAGTAAGTACAGAGGAGGTGGGATAAGGGTAAAGAGGAATAGTAGGATCCAAGTGATGATTGGGAAATGGGGAAATATAGGGCTTCTTAGGGATGAGTGGATGGAGATAATCACAGAAGGAAGGACGTAATAATAGTAAGGATGCCCGACAACTCCACAAAAGTTATCAGGGGCAGTTTTTCATGCTTCTACCTGCTTTTAGGATCCTTCTTGTCCTCCTACTGGGTTGCCTTGCCCAGCCTTAATAGGAGGGAAAATGACTAAACTTATTGCAACTTGATATACAGCATTTGGTTGAAATCCCTGGGAAGACTGCACCTTCCAGAAGGGAAGCAGAGGAGTAAAGGACTGGAGATGGGAGGTATGGGGAAGAAAGACATGTGGGGGGAGAGGAAGGAAGGAGAAACTGTGGTTGGGATGTCTGATTACAATGATTCATTAATTAATGTATAATTATATTAGTTAATTAAAATAATTGATCTTAATAAATTATTTAAAATTGATTAAAATATTACTGTAAATTAATTTAAGTATTACATGATTATTTACTTAACAACAAATATGTATATTGCACATAATCCTACCTATAACAAGACATACATAGTTTTAATGAATTTTTCTCATCTGGGCTGACAATTTTCTGTCCATGAGCTGTAGAACACACAAGAGAAACTCAATACCAGACATGAAAAGTCCTCTATTCAGTTGTTGGCAAGGGCTGTCCAAGAGAGTTCAAAAACATCAAGCCTGTTGCTGACATTGGCTGACCTCAAAAAGTGGAGGTAAGTCACTATTTCAGTAAACACCATACACTTCAGAAACAGGGCCCAGGGATGACTAAGATGAGATCGACATGAATGTATCCTCCATAAGGACGAGCTTTCCTGGTGCCAGACAGCAACATGCAAGATTCCAAAGGAGGAAGACAACCAACAGCCCTACCTGGCTATGGTACTTATGAATCACATCAGTGACCACCTTGATGCCATAACCCTAAAAGCACAGTACTGCCATAATATGGCGGCAATAACCAAGAGGTCTCTAATTCAGTTTAAGACCCACATAACAATGGAGAATGCATGCACGACACTGTAAACCTGGCTGCAGTGCTAGTGAAGTCATGGTTATTGGAGGATAATCTATAAGCACTATGTTATTAAACTAACATAGCCTATAACAATAATATATAAATATTTTTCATATAACCAAAATAGTCTTGTTCTTCACCACTCATTAATAAAATTCTCTTTACACCAGATAGAATTCACTTCAGAACACCTCAACCCATCAAAAGTTGAAATTTGCATGAAATAATAATGATTTGAGTGGCCTTGAATAAAAAGAGAGTACAAAATTGTATCAGAGTTTGAATGCTTGGAAGGAAGGGAGGTAGGTTGTAATTAAATTATATCCTCAAAAATGAAAGAAAGAAAGAAAGAAAGAAAGAAAGAAAGAAAGAAAGAAAGAAAGAAAGAAAGAAAGAAAGAAAGAAAGAAAGAAAGAAAGAAAGAAAAGGAAAGGAAAGAAAGAAAGAAAAGGAAAGGAAAGAAGGAAGGAAGGAAGGAAGGAAGGAAAGGAGAGAGGAAGGGAAGAGAGGAAGGAAGGAAAGGAGAGAGGAAGGGAAGAGAGGAAGGGAGGAAGGGAGGAAAAACAGTACGTGGAAGAATTATGGAAGAGGCTGGATCTCTGGATCTCTGGGCTACAAAATCTCAGGAACCCTATACTCAGGATTTGATGGGAGCTTTTTGTGTCAGTTGCAAAAACCAGAAGACTAAGATAAATATAGGCAATGAAGGATAACTTAGGAGATTTCAAAGAGTAGGGAGACTCTGATAGGCAATGAGCTATGTTACATTCTGATAAAATGTGGCTTCATTTTTTCCTGTCTTAAGAGGCTCAGTACAGCAGTATAGGGCAATACCAGAACAGGGAAGTGGAAAGGGGTAGATGGGGAAACGGGGAGGGAAGAGGGCTTATGGGACTTTCGGGGAGTGGGGAGCCAGAAAAGGGGAAATCATTTGAAATGTAAATAAAAATATATTGAATACACACAGACACAGACACACACACACACACACACACACATATATGTATGTATATATAAGAAAGATTAAAAAAAGGAATTTGAGTAAGTCATGGTATGCACTCACTGATAATGGATATTAGCCTAGAAGCTTGGAATACCCAAGACACAATTCACATATCAATTGATGCCCAAGAAGAAGGAAGGAGTGGCCCCTGGTCCTGGAAAGGTTCAGTGCAGCAGTGTAGGACAGAGAAGTGGAAAGGGATGGATTGGGGAACAGGGGGAGAGAAGAGTGCTTATGGGACTTTCAGGGAGGGAGGATCCAGGAAAGGGAAAAATCACTTGGAATGTAAATAAGGAATATATCTAATAATAATAATAATAATTATTATTATTATTATAAACGGTTCTGAGCTTGCAGCTGAAATCCAGGTTCAGACTGAAACTTTGCCTCAGAAGTATTTGCATCCAAAACAGAATTCCAAGTAGCAAGCATCTTTATCTGACAAGATGACTGGGTTGCCCCTAAAGAACATCAAGCAAACCTAGAGTGTGCTGGCAGAACCAGTTCCTGGCATTAAACCAGATGAGAGCAATGTCCATTATTTTCCTGTAGTCATTGACGGGCCCTAGGATTCCCTCTTTGAGGGAGGGACTTTTAAACTTGAACTCTTCCTTCCAGAAGAATACCCAACAGCAGCACCCAAAGTATGTTTCATGACCAGCATTTATTATCCTACTGTAGACAAGTTGGGAAGAATATGTTTAGATATTTTGAATGATAAATGGTCCTCAGCAGTGCAGACCTGCACAGTTCTGCTATCAATCCAGGCTTTGTTAAGTGCTCCTAATCCAGATGATCCATTAGCAAATGATGTAGCCAAGCAATGGAAGACCAACAAAGCCCAAGCCATAAAAAGAGCAAAAGTATGGACTAGGCTGTATGACATGAACAATATTTAAGTCGATCAGTCATCAAGTGTATACCACTTCTGTTCTGACAAGACTTCTTCCCATTTGTTTGCATTTAATGGACAGTCATAGAAACATTACAGAATAAAAGCCCAGGCATCTTCATCTTTGGTGGTTACATAAACATTAGCAAAGCTGTGCTTTGTCCTGATTCAGTGTCGTAAAGCATAAGCAGAGACTAGAAATATCATCCCAGTTGCTGAGAGATGCTGAGAAGCATGTCTGCTTTGACTCCTTTCCCCATCATGGGTAAAGTACAAGGCACTGTGAATGGAGGTACTTGGAAAGCAGTAGTAGGTGGGTTGGTGAGCAAGTGGAGGGAGGATGGGATGGGTTTTTTTTGGGGGGGGAATGAGGAAAGGGGATATAATTTGAAATGTAAATAAAGAAAATATCTAATAAAATAAGGTAGTTGCCAGGAAAAAAACAAAGTAAGTCTGAATTCTAATATAAGAGAGTAGTTTCTTGGTGAAGAACATTTAAAAGCAGTATAGCCTTCAGTTCCTATATAATCCCAACTGTGTTACTGGCTTGTTAACTCAAAGAAAGTTATGATGCTGCAAATCCAGAGCCAATTTATTTTTTGTGACCTTTAGGTCCCATTTTAGTGATCTCTGGCCACTTCTGTGTACAGCCTAATGTGCTAGCGACCATATATAAGTTCTTTTACAATGTATTAGCAGATCAATAGCGCCAAAACAAAACAAGGACTAAAAATACCATGACATATCAGTTGAATACTATATCAGAAATTGCTCTATTTGTCTACCTGATATTTCTAAGAAAGTATTATAGAAGTACCCATTAATTTGTAATTTTCTTTTATTTTGTTACTTTGATAATATCAATATATTGCAATATTGTATTTACTGTATTCTGAATACATATTACTAAGAAAGATATTTATTTGGTTTATGTTATACACAAATACATGCATACACATCAATATATTACTAAATTTATATGGTAGTGGCTTGAATGTTATATTCGTATACTGTCAGACATTGAATACATGACCTTTCCTGGGAAAGTATGTCACTGACTGCAGGCTCTGAGACATCAAAATCATATGCCCATCCGTATTTACTCTCTTCTTCCTGTTTGTAGCTTAAAACATAAGGTCTTGTCATACACTAGGAGAGCCTCCCATGTGATAGCTATATCCAGCTCCAGTCAGCCAGCACTTGTGGGCATCCACAATAGTGTCTGGGTTTTGTACCTGCATATAGGATGGATCCCTGGGTGCCGTAGTCTCTGGATGGTCTTTCCTTCAGACTCTGTTCCAACTTTTGTCTCTGTATCTTCTTCTGTGGGTATTTTTTCCCTTTTCTGCAAAGGACCCAAGGATCCATACTTTGTTCTTCCTCCTTCTTGGGCATCATTTGATATGTGAAATGTGTCTTGGGTATTCTAAGCTTCTGAACTAATATCCACTTATCAGTGAGTGTTCTTATCATGTGTGTTCTTTTGTGATTGGGTTACCTCACTCAGGATGATATTTTCCAGTTCCATCCATTTGTTTAAGAATTTCATTCTCAACCAGTCATTGAACTGAGCACATGGCCTGATATAGCTCTCAACTGAGAGTCTCTGCCAGTGCATGACAAATATAGAGGTGGAAACTCTCTGTCAACCATTGAACTGAGCACAGCGTCCCCAATGGAGAAGCTAGAGAAAGGACCCAAGGAGCTGAAGGGGTTTGCAACCCCATGGGAGGAACAACAATATGACTCACCCAGTACTCTCAGAGCTCCCAGGGACAAAACCATCAACCAAAGAGTACACATGGAGCTACCCATGGCTCCAGACACATAGGCAGTAGAGGATGGCCTTGTTAGACACCAAAGGGAGGAGAGGCCCTTGGTCCTGGAAAGACCTGATGCTGTACTGTAGAGGAATACCTGGAAAGGGAAGCGGACATGGTTGACTGGGGAAGGGCAGATGGCTTATGGGATTGTTGGAGGATGGGAGAACCAGAAAGGGGGACAAAATTCGAAATGTAAATAAAGAATATATCTAAAAAAAGAAAAAGACATAAATGGCTTCTGCTCCACTCACCACGCCTCTGGCTTTTCCCTGGTTCTGCATCAGATTGGTGATAAACTTTTATTCTTCTGGAATCATAAACTCAAATAAAATCTTCCATCTATAATTGGTCTTCATAATGATGCTTTATAAAACAACAGAAAATTAACTAATATATATGTATAGAAGTTATTACAGCTAATATGTTATAATCTGTTATAACATTTATGTGTTATCTATACATTATATGTATACATGTATATATACAATAATTTAAAATATATAAAAATATTTAATATGTACATATATATTTAAAATATTGTGAAATATATAATGAATATAATAATTAAAGTTGTGAAAGCATCAAAATCAAAATTGGTATTATATATGGACATCCTTTTTAATTCATGAATAAAAAAGTAAATGTTTTTAGTTTTAATAATTTATCATTTCTGATGATTATTTATTATAATACAGATGATTTTATTGTTTGGTAATTTAATGCATATATTTAATGTGTTTGAATCAAACCTATTCCCATTCCCTATTGTTAAATTCCTCCTCTTCCTCAATAAATTTTCCTTTCAACTCATTTGTTCTTTTGTTTAAACCCATTTAGTGTATATGCACGGACAAAGAACAGTCTACTGGGACATGGATAGCATCTCAGAGTTCTATGTTCTTAGGAACTATTATTGACTTTGAGTATATTCTTTGCTAGAGTTGGGAATCCATGATCTCTTCCATCATTTATACTGGCAGTTTGGCTGACATAATTTTGTGCAGGTCTTGAGAATCTAGTCAGAGCAGTTATTGTTTGTATTTGTTTTGTCTTAATTGACTAGCATCCTCCTTCCCAAGGTTCAGAAGTCCTTGAGGTAAAAAGAGAGAGAAAGTGTGTAAGAGGCTATGGATGACAATATTATAGCAGTGTCTTCTGGACACAGCAGGACAGCTACATATATGTAGTCATAGTGGTTGCATATAGTGACAATGTACAAAAGACCTGTGCATGCCAAAGTGAGAAAAAAATCTCACCATGCAGAGGGAGTTGGGCACAAAGTCTTACCCGTAACTGAGCAGCAACTTGATAAATGATACCTGCTAAGAGATGTAAGAGAGTTTGCTCCAAGAAAACAGATGTATGGTTACACTACCATACTCCAATTGAAGGAAGTATTTTTCAAACTATTTGGGTAGCTCAAGTAGGCATTGATAAGTTTAAATAGGAAAAAAAAAGAAATGATCATAAAGTGAGTAGAAAAATAAATGTTTATGTATAAGGAAACAATTCTGGGAGAAGGTATAAAAAGGGATATGAATATCATCAGACCATGGTGTTGAAAACTATTAGCTAATTAAAACATTAAAAAAGGTTAATAAATATTACTTCTAATAATTATGCTGCAAAATAATGTTCTGAAATTACCAAATATTACATATTTCTAAGTAAATGATTGAATGAATGAACATTGATTTCTCAAAATTAATGTGACTGCTACATTTGAAACACAGATATTTTATTAGACAATTATAATTTTTAATCATATGGGAAATTAACCTGATAATATTCTTGAATAGTAAATTTTACTCTAGTTTAAGAGCTTATGAAAGATTCAAGGAATCCTTTCCTAGCAATGAAGTTTAGTTGCTTTGTTCAATAGATAATTAAATATTTAAGACAATGAAATACAGTTTTACTCTTATGATTAGTACCATGAGACCACAAGTAGCTTTATAAAATCACACAAATTGGTGGTATTACTTTAAATAGGAACTGTTATGATATATATGATATATGTTTATTCAAAGTGACACCTAAATATTTGGTTTCTAAATCAGTCTTAAAGTTGTGTTAAGTTTTCCAAAGATGCCATGTATTAATGCTGACACTTCATTATTGCAAATCACATTTTAATGCTCACAGTACATTTCTCCATACTTTCTGAATTGATTTATAAAACTCATTAATATATATTGCAAAATAAACCTTTGTGTAGAATGTAAACTTCTTCACCTTATGATGGGACACAAATAATATTTACTTTCACAATATATTTTCAATAGTAATATATATTAAATGATTTTAAAATATTTTCCAAAAATTATTGGAGATAGTTGGATTTGGAATGAAGAGAAGACTAGAATTTAAAATTAATATAACAGTTTACTGAATTCTTACTTTTGAAGTGTGCAATAAACGTTAAAGTTATTTTCACCTGGAAATACAACAATATCTGATAATTTATCAAGATGAAACTAATTTCATCTGAAAAACAAAGTTTTAAGTATATATTGTTCTCATACATATCAGTAGTAGGTTTCAGTGAAGGAAATTCAGTTTTAAATGCACCTCAGATCCCAAAAATTATTGAGCATAATAGAAAATAAGTATGGGGAGAAATTATACAAGAAAAAATCATTTAAGGGAGGCATTGTCACTAATGATTATGAATTGGAATTATTATTAAATAAAAATAAATATTCCATGTACTTGAAAATTTAGTAATAAAATTGATTATAAAAACAATATACATCAACTAAATTTTTTCATTATTAGTAATATTTCATTACTAATGTTCACTAGTAAATTTAATACTAACTTTTATAACATAGTTATTGTGAATACTAATACTTTCTATTTTGTAAGCTTATTTTAAATTTTTTTTCAATGGTTTAAATTTTTGGACTCTTCATCTGACTTTTACTCATGTTTTTACCTCTGATCCTATCTCACAGGGAATTTTGAATATAAACATATGGAAGATGAGGGACTGACATTACCTACATCAGAGACAAGAGAAGAAATCTGTGGAAAAGAATATAAAGAAAATATTTACAGTAAAATTAGAAATACAATGTAGGTGTACTTCTTTGAAGAAAACACAGAGATGGAATTAGCTAAAGAGGAATGGAATAATTCATAACCAGCCACTTAATTATTCCTTGCATTTTTTGGGGGGGGGGAGATCAATCAGAAACTTAGAATGTTCATGCTGCTCTGCCAACAGTAGATAAACACAAAATTCTGTCGCACAGAAATTCTTTATATTATTTAAATAATTCTATAAGAGGGAGCATTGTGTGACATAATGACCACACTTGTTAATCTAGATATGCTGCGAATTTTAGAATGTGTGATATTATTTCTGTGAATGTGAGATTCACAAACTATTTTTAATCTTAGTTTTCTCCAGGCAAATAGGAATTCCATGAGCAATTTTCATGTTTCTTTTTTGTTTAAATTTTCACAGCATGTGTTGTGTGCCAACAAAAACACTATCTTTTTGCAGTTGTTGGGCAAACTTTTCCTCCACAGATGTTTGGAAAATAAATCAGTAATTATTAGGTATATATTACATTGATTTAATGATCTAATCAACATTTTTATTATTTAAATGTTGAGACTTATTTAGTTTCCTATTTTATGTGTATGAGGGCTTTGCCGGAATGTAAGTATATCCAGCATTTGCATGTTTTGTGCTCAAGGATACAAGAAGGGGGCATTGGAGCCTACGTGACTAGTGTTACAGGTAGTAACAGCAAGCATGTAGATACTTGGAACTGACTCCCGATCCTTTAAAAAGAGCAACAAATACATGTAACCATGAAGTAATCTCTTCAAGCCCTGAATACTAACTTCTGTTTTTTGGGAGAAAGGAATTTTTATCTCCTTCCATCTTGCTTCATTAACTTTATACTAAAATACTCTTGGTGCAGTGGTATGGGATGGTATTATTCTGGCTGTTCGCTTTATTACTTCCCCCCTACTCTTTTGCAGAGTTGCACATTTTCCAGAAATTAAACCCCAAGAAAATTGACTGTCGCTTATAGGAGATTTTCACTGGAGTGCATAAATGCTAAGCATGGTAATGGCTTGAGAAGTTAATACCACATTTAAACTATGTATATAAATTCATTTGAATTTTGGAACATGGGATTTATTCTTTTTTACGTTAAAACTCCAGTAAGAATAAGAACTTAAGGAAATGGCATTTGGATAAAAATAAAGTCACTAAATAGGCAAGTAGCATTATCTTGAAAGCACATTCATTTGTATTAAAGATGTGGAGAACCAGAAACCACGAAGTAAAAGTGTGGGTGCCATTGGGTCTGTGGTGTGCACTTTGGCTATGTAAAGCTACATCGATGACAACAACATTTATTAAGAACCCACAATACATATCACTGGTTCTTCCTCACTCTGCAAAGTTTGCAACTGATTCCTCTTGATTCTGTAAATGACTGTTCAACATTAACTGAGGAAAGTGAAGGCGCCTTCAGTCTATGGTTCCAAGTTATATTCCCCCTTGAAATACATCTATTTGAAAGGTCAAAATCAAGAATACTATGAGTATTCATTACCAAAGTTTCATTTCCAAAAAATTGATTTCCTTTCCCAGGCCTTCCCTGTTTCAATTTTTGATTGAAAAAGCTTGAATGACAATTTCCAAATTGTGAAATTTTAGCATTCTGTAATAAAGATCAAATTTCAGGGCAGCATATTTCATCCTAGATTTACAAGGTCATGGGATGATTCTAAAATTCAGGAGTGCCACCTTAGGGCACTTCATTTGGGTCTGTTTTGTCTGGTTGTTCCCACACGGGCCATACCTCTGACATACAAATGTCTTCATCTCCTCAATAGGTGGAGTATTGTTTTAATGAGATGATGAAACATGGAAGCCTTGTTGATGTTATCATTTTATCTGAAAGGTGAAAGAACCCTTATATGTTATATAACTCAGGCTTGAAAGTTTGTATAAAATATTATGTAACTCAAATAACACAAATTAGTATTTGTATGTGAATCAGACTGCTTTTCAATATTACTATGGTCCATTATATTTAAAATAAAATGGACCTTTAAATTAAGAAATTTAAAACTGAAGTTTGATCTATCATCCAATGTCACAGACTAAGCTCATCAATATATATTTACTGAACCAGAAAGTGGGGAATGTGGAAGTGAAAAATGTAAAGGGAAGTACAGGAAGAAGTGGGGTGGAGTGTTTGTTCCCTGTGCCCTGGACTACTCAAAGCCAGACCCTACTTGTTCTTGGGGGTTAAAGGTGAGGTGGAGCAGAGTCAAAGATACAGATGCCAGGAGCAGGTTAGAAACACCTCAGCAAGCTTATCTGAGCATGCTGCAAGCTCTTTAATACCCCCCACCCATGCCCCATCGTTCCCAAAAACATCTCCTCTAAACAGCACTTCCTGATTGGCTGGCACTGTCTGAGTCAGCCATCCTTAATCTCTCAGCCAGTCCTCAGTCTTGTCCTCTTAAATCTCTCAGGCAGTCTTCAATTAGGCCCTCCTGGTTTTGCAGCTGTGCGGCCCCCAGTGTTTACGTAGAAGCCTCTAGCCATTCATGCTACATTGGACAGCCAGGCACCACAGGCTCCTCTGATTTCTCGGAGTCCTGCTCTGCTGCACTTGGCATTAGATCTAAGATGGCACACTGGCAAGATATCTAAAGAAACCAAGGCCAGGGCAGTGGCCACTTCCCCTGTCTTCACAGAAGTCTTCATAGGTAAAGATACTCCCCAGACTCTTTATGAGTTTCTTCATTTGGCAGGGATATCATTAGAGCATGGTGACTGTGTGGCATGATATAATTGGCCAAAAATATAGGGACTTGGGATTGTTTCAAACACTGAATATAAGCTTATGCTCTAGGCAATAAAATCAGATCTCCACTTTGATGCTCGTCTCCAGAGTCTGATTATCTGGCATTCATCATGTGACTCGGTTCCACCCTAGGTCCTGTTCCATCATCTGGTGCCTAACAGCGACCCCTAAATATCCTAGAGGAAGATCAGGTGAGTAGACTTCTCCAAGCAAAATGGGCAATACTAACTCTCAAAGAAAACCTAGTCTATTGAAGATTTTGAAAGGAATCTTGGAGAATAAGCAGTTGATGTGTTCTGAAAAGACACTGGGTACCTTTTTATGATAATGTTCTGGACTTATGTCCATGGATGGTAGTAACAGGTAATGCTTGGGATCAGCAAACCTGCGAATGGGTAGCAGTGCTGGCACAAAGGAAGGAATTGGAGGAAGAGCTTCCTCTGCACTTCTTTTTAGTAGTTTCTAGTAGGTGTGTCTCTAGTAGGAAATCACCACCGTCTTACCTCCAAGTAGGCATGCAACTAATAAGACTACATCTGAAACTAATACACATGAAACAGCACCATGGCCAGTTCTACCAACTGCCTCCGATCCTTGGAGGAGAGACGGACTGAGAATGAGCACACTAGCTCAATTCATCTTTCCTGTACCTCCTATGCTAGCTGTTATGCAGATAGTTTTAGGGAATTTAGCATAAATTCATCTCTTTTTGCATGTTTCATCGGGACAATTGCTCTACTGGATGTGCCAGTATCCTGAAAACTCCTCCCTGGGCCTCAAGTTAAGAGCTGGCTCAATCGGACTCAGGCATAAAGCAGGGTTGGGCTTCCATCACAGCTGATCGAAATACCATTGCCCCCATTTTAAGTCCAGGAACCATCCTCCACCTAGGCCTACCCAGTCCCCTCTTTCCCATGATGTCCCCCACCATTCCTCCAACATCAGGGCAATTGCAGCAGGTTCACACTGCATAGGCCTAAGTGGCTGGGATTTGGGGCTGGACAGCCAGGGGTCCAGTAACAGTGGTGACCATGAAGCTGAAAAGTATGTTTCTTGCCTACTTTTTGGAATGGATCACTGGCCTCCTCTAGAAGCTAGTACAGCTCACAGGCCTTATGACTGCCTCCCTCCACTGCAGACAGAAACTGAGCCACTTCAGTAGAGGGACCTGGGAATTTCCAGTTGCCCACCTGCTGACTCAGTCCAGGCCCCTGAACCTAATGCTTTGCCCTTCCTTACCCCTGAGGCTCAGTGGTTTGGGGAAGGAGTGACAGACTGGATCTGGCCAGAGGAGTAGAACAGCCCTAGACCCTGGACTGGCTGGTTCCAAAGCAAAGGAGATTCAGTTAAGGGGAGAAGGACTCACCACCTCCAGGGTCCCACACTATTAGGCCACAAAAGTTACAATTCATCTTTCCAGTACCTCCTATGCTAGCCGTTATGCAGATAGTTTTAGGGAATTTAGCATACATTAATCTCTTTTTGCATGTTTCATCAGGACAATTGCTCTACTGGATTTACTTAGCATACATTGAGCACCCATAGTTACTCCTTTTGTGGATAGCATATTTCTAATTAATATGCTATTTAAGCATCCCCCGGGGTGCTTAAAACCTCTTTAACACTTCTGAATTCTTACACAAACTTAATAGTGATGCCCTTTACTCAAGATCTGCTTCCATGGCATTTAACTTTCACCCTATAGCTCAAGTATCCCTTGCTAGCTATCATGAGGAGGTACATAATCATTTCCCTAAACATAAAACATTTCCATCTAGGCTATGTTAAGTGTATCCAATAGGTGCTTTATTTCTGAGAGTCCTGTCCCACAAGTTGCCTCTGGCTTCATGGATCGCTGGAAGAACAGTTTTGGTTATATCACATGTAGCTCTAATAATGCTTCTCCAAAAATACTTAAACAATACCTCAAAGGTTCAGTTCAACTAGGTGAGTTACTGGCCACTTTCATGCCATTATGGCATTGGCGAAGGCCCGTCAAGATCTTCTGTGATAGCCACTATGCCACCAATGTAACAGATCTCTACCTTTAGCTTCTGTCAGGCCCTCAGGTGGACCCTAACACCTGGCTATGATCCAGTTACAAACAACCATTGAGCAAAGGGTCTCAACTTTTTATATCCAACATATTCCTTCTCTTCTTAACATCCTGGGTATAATCTCTCAAGGCAACCAAGAAGTGAACCAACTTGTTGCCACCTTTTTGTCTTTCCCTTAGAACAAGCTCTATCCCTAATGCATGCTTCTTTTAATCTGCCCACTCATTACATGTACTTTTCCTTAATCTCACCCCAATGCCTTGCAAATGTTTAGTGCATCCCTGGCCATCCTGTGCCTCGACCTCCCTTTAAGAATGCTTTTGGTATTGCAGAACCCAAGGAAGATGACAAGATGGTGATTTCCACTATGAGAATGGCTATGGATGTTCTTTATGCCCATGAGACTAATAATGGGACAGAATACGTTAGTGCATTCTTTGCCTCCTTTTACAAGGACTGGGGTATGTCCCACTAACCTGTAATTCCCACAAACCCTAAAGGCCAAGTTATCATTGAGTAGACTCACTCATCTCTCAAAAATAATTGAGAAGGGGATATGGGGGAATTGACCACAGTATGTATGTATGTATGTATGTATATGTATACATATATGTATGTATATATATGTATGTATATACATATTCATATACATATTCATATACATACACATATACATCATATACATCATATACATCATATACATCATATACATCATATACATCATATACATCATATACATCATATACATCATATACATCATATACATCATATACATCATATACATCATATACATATACATATACATATACATATACATATACATATACATATATAAATTCACAAAAGGGTCTCTCCTCAGCATATGAACAGTGGGGCCTATGCTGCCACGAATAACCCCTTTGCACTTGGTCCATTAGAGAAATCCTATAGATAACACCTAGAAGGTTTTAGTTCCTCTGCTAACCGTGGAATGAGGGTTCTTTTGTGTTTTCCTGGAAGAACAGATAAACCCATTTGGATTCCTGGCCGATCCCTCAATCCTTGCACTGAGGATGATCAAGATGGAGTTAAGAGCCTTGCAGAATGACCACAGTATTACACTCACAGAGCAACTTTCCTGATAGCTGACTATAGGAAAAGACCAGCATGAAGGACATCCCCAGCCAATAACCTCAGTGACCTGAGGGAGCTTCAAGGCTCTTGTAAACCAGGAACAGAGAATGTCTCCAGAAGGATCAGAGACAAAATCATATACGCTTTTTCTACTGATGTGTGTTATTATAACTGCTAATTCTCAAGCACATACCCACCCACTCTTGTTATTAGGAATCTGTCCATTTTTCTCCCTGTTTGTTGAGATTCCCACTGGCCTATCATGTACTATGACAACCTAGCAATGGAAGAGATCCAATTTCCATGAACTCTTCCCTACCACTTTCATTTAATGGGCTATTGACCCTGGCCCCAGGGATGGCAGGTGTGTGTCCATGTCAGGGATAAATGGGACATCCCTAATCTATCTAAATGTCAAGGATCAATAGTTGCATACCATGTCACTCCTCTTGGAAGTCCTTAGCCATGAAATAAAAACAGAAGGGGGAGCTGGTGGGTATGTGGAAGTCAATCTTGTGAAGGGAAAAGCAGGATGGAGAGAAAGGAACCACAAGCTCTCAAAAGTCCTGATTTGCCACACATGGCCTTAGATCTAAGATGGCTCAGGTACCCTGGGGAAGACAGTAAAAGGAACCAAGACCAGGACTGTGGCTACTTCCCAATTCTAAGAGAAGTCATCTCAGGTAAATATCCTTTCTTCTGAGTTACCTAATTATATAGGATGTTCATTAGAGCACAGGGATAATGAGGGGAAATATGATTAGCCAAGGATTTAGGAATTTGGGGTTGACTTAAAGACTGTACCCGGATGCTAGTCTCCAGAGTCAGATTTCCTGGTATTGTCACATGACTCTGTCATCCTTCACTGCCCCCTAACCTTGGTCCTGTTTCCAAACCAGATTTTACAATTGGCCTATTTAAATTTTTTCTATACTTATTGACCAATATGAGGGAGATACAATAAATTGTGTCTATGATTACATGTAAAATACAGTTCTTTTCTAAAAAAGTTTTTCTGCAAAAAAATATAGCACTTTTCTACTTATTCATCAAATAGTTCAAATATGATATGCCCTGGATCAAAAATAATATCCATAACTGATATCTCCCTCAAAGATGACAAGAATAAAAGAAAACACTTACTCACAGAGTGTGTCCTATAAATAGAAGAACAAAAATGTGAAATGAACTATATGAAGGTATTTTGTGACTTTTCCTGGGGAGCTATGTACAATGTCCATCCACACCAGACTGGACATCAAGAAAAGACAAACCAGGTTTTTTAACACAAGCCCAGCATCTTGAAACTGAGTTACTGAGGTGACTCACAAAAGTGTGGAAAAGGGATTATTTATAGAAGAATGGGTGGATTCAAAGGCAGCTGCAGTACCAAATAGCAGTCTATGGTGTGATGGGGTTTAATTGCTCATAAAAGCTACATTTCTAGAGCTCTCTGTTGAATTTTCAGACAGTAGCTGTTCTGTTTGTCTCCTTTTTCCAGGAACAATTACTGCTTAAAAAGTTCAATTTTGTTGTCTATATAACCTCTGGAGAAGGATTTGAGAATCTTGTAAGTTTCAGGAACTTCCTGTGACTTGTTTACTTTCTGAACTTAGTTCTTGTTTATTTTCTGATACTTGTCAGCACTCTCTCCATTATGAAATCTTTCAAGTCAAAGGGTTATGCAAGCAGCAGTTATCTTTAAGTCCTACAGCCTCAAAGAAGGTTCACATGTCATATGTAGGAGGGATAAAGAAATTTTCTGGTGTTGCTAGGGTGAGTCATTTGAAGAGTAAATACCTCCTTCTGAACAACTGCCCATTTTCTAGTTTTTTTTTTTTTTTTACAAGATCTGATTTTCGAAGCATACCATATTCACTCCATTTCCCATGGGAACAAGCTCTTCACTAGTGTCAATGTGAAAACATCACAATGGTACTGAATCTCTGAAACTGTGAGCTCAAAAATTATATTTTATTTTTTGTTTTTCATATTTCAGTGTGTGTGTGTGTGTGTGTGTGTGTGTGTGTGTGTGTGTGTGTGTTGCAATTTACACATTAGTGCAGGAACTATGGACACCAAAGGCATTGCAGTTACAGGTAGTGATGACTGCCTGAACAAAACTGATGCTTTTTACAAGAAGAACAAGGACCCTTAACAACGGGGCAACTTCTTCAGATCCTAAACTTCCATTTTACACAAAACTGGATTTCCTCTAATATATTTTGTAGTCATATATCTAGGTTTTGTCCCTACAATATTAAATTCATAATTATTTTGGTATAAAAGTCTATATGTTGAAAATAAATCATATTTATTTTGAGATAACTATGTTAAATATCTGTTTTTATTTATATCAGTTTGAAGATATAAAGAACAGTTGCAGAATACTTATGTGCCCCCATAATTTCAACAGGACAATAATTGAAACATTTTGATTATTAGAATATATAATCAAAGAGAAATATAACATATTTCTGGGGATTGACGACTATTGAATTAAAGAAATGATAGTTCCAAGTTATTAAACTTAATTACTGATTCCATGATTTTAACATTTTAAAGTAAAAAATAACAAAAATACTAATGTCAGCAAAAGCAATGAAATATAGCATTCTCGTTATGCAAATAGTCTTAGAATCATGCACATTTTGAGGATAAACCTACCGTGGAAATCAGTACTGGTTGGTTATATTATAGGTTTGGTAGTACCTTAGAAATGATCACCACAACCACTATTGCTACATTAATAACTCAACATTAGAGCACTGCCTTCTTCCAAATCTGATGGCTGAATCTCCTGCATCCTAGATGAGGGAATATTCTCCCTCATCATGCAGATGTCATAGCATCAAGTAGCAATAAGCCAGAAACAAAATCACTTCTTAGAAAACTGGATACATATTTCTCCAGTTACAGGTTGCAGTTATTTGAGTATTTTTTGGCAGTTTCGTGAGACACATTATAGAATTTATTAAAGCAATTCTTACTGTCAAATTTAAATCCCAAATACTTAAAAACAACTTTTCAATTACTCATTGTTAGGACATATATAAGTGTGCGCGCATGTGTGTGTGTGTGTGTGTGTGTGTATGTGTGTTTGTGTGTGTGTTCGAGTGTTCGCATGTATGTGTGTATGTGCATCTCTATGCGTAAATATTTCATCTGCTGATTATAAGCATCCTTCTCCTTTATGATTTTGAAAGTCTAATTTCAAAGTCAAGTGTGTATATATTATTTACTGGGCATACTTTCAGTACTTTTAACTAATGAAATGTGAAATTAAAATGGCATAAAAGGGCTGAATTGGAAGCCAAGAAATCAGCTGATGACATTTGACATTCAAATGCACATATCAGAGGGAGGAAGGTGAAAAAATAAAACTTCTTTTTATCTTCTCCACTGTTTACAAATGACAGGCTGTGAAGAATTGCGAAGCATCCTCATCTGAATGTGCAAGTTCCCCTTGAGCATCAATTATAACTTAAGTGAGGACATGACTAACAGCTATGTGTCCTTAAAACATAATCACTTTCCCATCAAGGAGGAAAGATATCATAAACAGACAAGTGGGATGCCATGTCAGTTATGCATGATTTGGGAAATAAAGAAAATAACTTGACATAAGGGAATCCACTAAGGGAATGAGCTTTGACTTCAGTTTGGAATGTCATTTTTTGGTTCGTCAATAACAAAATAAGAACAGAAGCTCACCAGCATTTAAAAAAATATTAAAGAGTCAAACAACAGAATGTAAATGTTACAGTTCTGCTGTAAAAATCTCCTTTGCTTCCCTTCTTTACTTGAAATCTGATGTGTGTCTCCGAAGTTTATCAATGACATGAGAAAATATCAAACATGTTTTCAATTTCTTATTTTAAAAGTCTCCTCCTTCAAACTTACACCTACCATTTCTTTATTTTTCAGTCACTGTCCAGGTTAGTGACTTCAACTGCAATTGTGTCTACTGTGTTTATTGTTGCCTAGAATATAGCATTTAAAATTGTATTTACAATTTCTGATCATTTTTTCTCCTGCACAATTTCCTGTTTTAAAAGGGAAGCCTCTTATAAGGTACATGAAACTCATAAAGTTAGGATTCTAAAAGCTCGCATTGGCAGGTTCTTTCATGTGCAGCACTTGCGTGTGAGGAGCTAATGTGTCTCTCTGTACATGTGCACACTTGTGCACATGAGTTAATGCGTCTCTCTGTACATGTGCACACTTGTGCACATGAGCTAATGCGTCTCTCTGTACATGTGCACACTTGTGCACATGTTTTGCTGCAAAGTGTACTCAGGGCTTTATGTATGTTGGCCAGGTAGTGAATCACTACCACTGCCCTTTTAAAAAACAATATTCTCATAAATATAGAAAGGAGAGATTAGGGAGGAGGTAAATTTGAAATTGGACACTACCTGGCTGAAACATCAGTGCTTCCCTGGAGCTTAAACAGCTCATAAATAGTCTTCGGTGCTCCTTGGTCCTTGTCCAGTTTCTGGTCCTGGCTTGCACTGGGAAGCCAGTGACCTTGAGGACTTACGTGAATACTCAAGGACAGAAGAGCAGCAAGCAATCAGCTGGCCAGGCCAACTCTCTCCGCAGTTGAGATGGGAGCCTCTAAGGAGCAACCGGATCCAACACATTCTACACTGACCATATCCAAAGCCTCAGTTACTAGGTCCAATACTTCCCTCTCTTTCATCTGTACATCCTTTGCAGCTGTTCAGTGACTGCCTTAATTCTGTTTTGTCTCTCATTGGTTTTAATTTTCTTTTTTTAGTATATATATATTTAGTGTGTGTGTGTGTGTTTATTCACACATCTCTGCCAATTGTTATGCTAAGGAGCTTTCATGCTGTAATTAAATTACAGGGTCTCTTTCCCCTGTTCAGACACAAAATCTTCACCAACTATCAACTCATTTGCCCCGTGACCACTTGAACTGAAGCAATTCTCTCTGTATGCCACATTCTTTGATGTGTTTTGTCTTTTGTTCTGGCGCTTTCTTCTAACACAAGAGTGCTTTCTTTTGTTGCCACCGTGCCAGCCTAGTAAATATGCACTCTGAAGTCAGAATCCTCCTGGCAACAAAACTGAGTTTAGAATGTCCTTTGAATCAGCCCCTCAGGAAGCAAGGGCCTCCATACACGATTTGTATCTTTAATCATCTTATTGTTGACAGAGGGAGGCACAATTTCAGGGAATGTGGAGCCATGATGAAGTTGTTATCGTTTTCTGTTCTAAGGAAAAAAAGAATAGGGATGAGGAGAGCAAGGGAAAGAAGAGGAGGAAAGGAGGGAGGGACGTGGGCACTCTCACAGCTCACATCAGACACTGAAAAATTTTAACCAACTATGGAGAGATTATCTCTACATGCCCTGATTATTCCAAGGAAAATACCCCAAAACTTGGCCAACACAATTTCAACTCTAAGAGGTTCAGTCTCTCTCTCTCTCTCTCTCTCTCTCTCTCTCTCTCTGTGTGTGTGTGTGTGTGTGTGTGTGTGTGTGTGTCTATGTCTCTCTGTCTCTGTGTATGTGTGTGTGTGCGCATGCACACATGTGCACCCGTGCATGTGAATTCTTGGGTTGGTGAAGTGTCTTTAAAAATTTGCAAAATGAGTGCCAAGGACCTTAGAGCCCAACTTTAAACTTTGCTTAACTGAATTGTTATTGTGTGAAAAGGAATGTCTCTGTCTTGCTTCTCTCTGGCTGATTCTCTACTAACTATATTAGTACAGTTGATTCTAAAACCCTAGGTGATTGGAAGGGAAAGACTTAGTTTCCTTGAGGAATCTCATAGGCATACCTGTCTGGCATGTAGGAGTAAGAAAGATAATTTGGAAACAAATGACTTATGGAATAGCAGCTTTTCAGTACAATGTCCTTAGCAGGATATTTTAGGTCATGATATTTCTAAATGTTCCAAAAAGAAAAACCATATTTTCTGTGTTTTCCTTAAACAGTGTGTCAATTTGTGTATCAAGGCAATTAAAAATTATCTTTAAAAATATTCCGTTCTATATCAACTTACATGTTGTTGGTGCAAACTTCTACTCTGACTCTTGGAACTAAGTGTTTAAATATATATATTACAAAAGGAATTTGGATTCATCATTTTTTTTTACAGAACTGTTATGTAATTACACAAAAACTCTCATTTTATTTCCCAGAGGCCTTTCCTTATCACCTGTCTTTACCTACGATGCTGTCTCAACTCCATTCTCAACAGAAGAAGTTGTGAAGCCCTGAGCAGTCATAACTCAGATGCTGTGACTAATAATGTAGGCAGCTAGTCACGAGAAGAACAACAATTCCTGTGGAAAGTTATCATTAGTCTAAAATCAACCTGCTTTTTCATTTTTTCCATCACTTTTTATTGTAAAACAAAACTTTAAGCTATATACTTAACAATTTGTATGATAGTCTTCAAACTCTTCTCAGATCCCATCAAAAAGTTCAAGACTATCCTACCATTCTAAAATTGTGTGTGTGTGTGTGTGTCTGCATAGAGTTTTTATTCTATTGTTATGAAGAGATTTTATGATCAGGACAACTTCTAAAAGCAAAAAGAAGGCAGAAATGACATTGGTGTAGGTAGAATTTACATTTAATCCACTATAAGGAGTAGGGCTCAGGGTGTCTGAGGGGGGTGTACTGGCTATAGTTTTGAAAGCTCAATCTTATAAAGATTCCTTCTCCAAACTTTTCCCCCAAGCAATTCCATCTATCACTTAAATATAAGAGTCTATTAGGACCATTCTAATTAAAAGTACCACAGGCCACAGGTAGCATTCATGGTTTCCATAAGCTAGGATGTGGACATCTTTAAGAGGCCATTATTTAGTGTAAAGTAATGCCTTTAATACAAACAGTCCAAAACATTAAAAGGGACTTTGTAAGTGAAATATTGGTGGATCTAGGGAAAGATCTGTTTCAAAACAGGATAGAAACATCTCAATAATGGGAAGATGCAACCCACAAAAGAAAAATCTTTACTAATGTAGGAGAACTGACATGTAAATACAAAGTTCAGCTGACTTAACCCACTGAGTCTGGCATCAAAAAAAAAATCACAGTTTCAGTAACACGAGGAGTATTCAATTAACACCCTGTGTCTCTAAAGTTGTACCCGGCTTTAGGATTAGAGGAGGCCATTAAGGAATCTTCCCACCAAATGAATTCCTTGATAGATAGTTCCTGACAGTCAATGTTCACCAAAATTAACCTCCCCATTGAGCTATTTTCATTTATGGAAGGAACTAAACAAAATTCCTATTTCAAAGTCTCTGGATCGCAAGTCGTCCCATTAGTACAAAACAAACAAGTATTGACATTAAAGACAAAGCAGGACAAAACAATAACACAGGCTAAATATAATTAATCATGATACAGGGGCTTTAATCTTTTGCCACTGATTTAATAACACTCCAGTCTGACATTTTTCCCTCTTGGCATTTTGAAATTTTCTCATATTTCAAGTAAATCTCTCCCATAGCATCTATGTAATAAAGGAAGAAAAAAATGATCTTGTTATCCATATGGCCACCTTGAGGGCACAGTGCAGCTTGCAGAGCACATGGTGATACTTATGGTGTCAATAGCAATATCTAAATAATACAGCTTCTAATCACAGTCATGTTTCATCATCATGGATGCTCCCTGGACTCTTTATAATTTGATCATTCTGCACTGCACTGTTCTGATTTTCATGAATTTGGACAAAGTCACCCCCACTCACCATCTGAAATCTCAGATGCTCCTTCCTTTTCAGTAGTGAAAACAATAAAAAAAAAATGATTTTCCTTGGCAACTTTGCAAATTTTCTCATTAATTACGTGGATATAATTATTTCATAATTTGCATATATTATAGTTAGAAAATACTCTATTGCGCATTTATCTACTTTTATTTTCTACGTACGTTTCTTTCATCACATTTTCAGAACTCACTTAATTCACTTAAAAGTCATTTCAGTAAGGTAGCATCTGCATAGGTTGAAAGAGACATTGGTAATTTATATTAATTTTACAATATCTAGAATTGGTATACATCCAAATGATTTTCTTCCAAAATTGTCACTATCAAGGATAAGAATAAGAAAAAGGACAAAGAAAATTGCATAGAAATACTGTACTGATTATTTATGTTGATGTTTCCAAGCATTCCCCAAAATATGTGTAACAAGAGCTTAAATAAAAGGACTTGTGAAACAATAAATATTGGCAAAATGATATTACTATGATTTAAAGTAAATGATGTGATAATTTGTTAACAAAATAGATTTTGTTAAGCATGTTTATTAATCTGAACAGTTCCTGCATCTGCATTAGGGCTAGGAGCAAGACATATGATCAAGCTTAAAGTTCTGACATGGTGGCTTTTCACTAGCAGGCTGCTGGATTCTTCAGTAACATGTTCTCTGTTTAATTTGTGCTATGTCAAATAGTGACATTTTCCTAACATTATGATAAATGTCTGAAGCTAAAATGCTGAAGATATTTTTCTCAGAATCATTTCACATTAATAATCCCTTTCAATTGATGAATCTATAAGTTTATTAAGTATTTCCTTGAAAATGGACAACTGCATATAGACAGTTCAAAGATATTGTAAACATCCTAAGACAGAGACAGAGTTTATAAGACTATGCAATTGCTGTTTTTCAATTTATAAAAACCCCTAATGATTATAACCTGTGTGACTGATACATGTTGAATGTGCGGTTCCTGAACACATAGAATTTTATTCAATAAAGATTATTAGCAAGTGCTATTCAGGGAAAAAAGAAAATCATCATTGCCTTTTTGTTTTGGGATCCAGAAGTATACAAACACTGATCCTTTTGTAGAGATGAACTCTTTCTTGTTGCTGTAGAGACATCAAATGTCACCTCACTCCAGACAGGATACCAATGTCTGATTAACAGATTAACATAAGGATACCACCAAAGCACTTGAAGGAACAGTGAGTTTTATCATTTAAGAAATATGTGTAAGTTGTGTCTTATAGGAGCAGAAAATACTCAAAGAATAGTTACCATACCAAAAGATCACCATGGCATGATGAGCGCTAATGAAAGCTGCAATCCCAGAGAACCCTTCACAACTTGCAGAAAACTCAACAGATTGGAAAGCATCCTTTCTGGGTAGATATTTAAACTTGCCTCTTCCAGCAAGGTAGTTTCTTTTTCTTCCAGGTAGTTTCTCTAATCTGACCTCCAGCCCTCTTTTTAAGAAGTTCCATACACTGAGGCAGTCTGTCAGCTGTCCTTACAGCTTATGGATTATGAGGAAGGTGAAGCCTGTAAATCTGGTCAGGTTCAGGGACATAGGAAAAGTTTGTTATTTATTTCTGGTATTCAAAGCTTCCAAGGAGTGTGAAAGTTCTAACATTTCTTTAGAACAGTGGCTTTCAAACTGTGAAACATAATTTCTTTAGCAAACCTCTATTTACAAAAATATTTGCACTATGACTCACAACAATGGCAACATTATAATTTAATGTTGCAATGAAAGTGATTTTATGGTTGGGGTCACCACAATGTGATGAACTGTATTAAGGAGTCATAACTTTTTTTTTAATTTTTTTATTTGATATAATTTATTTACATTTCAAATGATTTCCCCTTTTCTAGCCCCCACTCCCAGAAAGTCCTGTAAGCCCCCTTCTCTTCCCCTGTCCTCCCACCCACCCCTTCCCACTTCCCGTTCACCATGGCTTCAGAATACCCTGCCCTTAAACATTCCTGTATTCCAGGATCCTCCTGTGCTTCCTCCCACCAGCAGTGGAGGACAGTTCCTCTTTTTCCACCTCCCACTTTCTCTTGAGCTTTGTGCAAAGTGACAGATATGGGTCTATTTTCATTCTTCTGCATACAGACAGCCAGATAAACCAGCACCATTTATTGAAGAGGCTTTTTTATTGTATATTTTTGTTATCTTTGTCAAAGTTCAAGTGTCTGTAAGTGTGTGGTTTTATTTCTGGGTCTTCAGTTCTATTCCATTGATCAACACGTCTGTCTCTGTACCAATACCATACAGTCTTTGTAGTAAATATTGAAGCCAGGGATGGCGATTCCCCTAGCCATTCTTTTATTGTTAAAATTGTTTTGGCCATTCTGGGTATTTTGCCTTTCCAGAAGAATTTGAGAATTGCTCTTTTCATATCTTTGAAGAATCGTGTTGGGATTTTTATGGGGATTGTATTGAAAATGTAAATTGTCTTTGGTAGGATGACCATTTTTGCTATATTAATCTTACCAATCCATGATCATGGGAGATCTCTCCACTTTCTGAGATCATTGAATTCTTTCTTGAGAGACTTGAAGTTATTGTCACAGGGGAACCTGATCTAATATTGGGTGGGGGCAAAGGACTGAAGCCCCGAAGGCCAGCAGAAAGGATGGAAACAGGCAACTTCAGGAGATCGAAGGTTGGGGGGACACTCCAGAATGCACCAGAGACCTTGGAGCTGAGAAACTCTCAGGACTCAAAGGGAGGGATCTTAGGTCAAATATCCAACAGTAGGGAAAGAAAACTTGTAAAGACCGCATCCATCAGGAGACAGGGCATCAAATGAGGGAGGGGATGCCATTCCCAGTCAAAACTCTGACCCATAATTATTCCTGTCTGAAAGAACTGCAGTGATAGAAATGGAGAGAAGCCTGAGGAAAAGAAGGTCCAGTGACAGGCCCAAAGTGGGAATCAACTCAAGGAGAGTTCCAAAGGTCTGACACTATTACTGTGGCTGTGGAGTGTTCACACAAAGGGACCTAGCATGACTGCACTCCCAAAGACCCAACTAGCAGCTGCAAGAGTCAGATTCATATATTTGCACCCAACAAATGGACAGAAACTGCTGACCCCTGTGGGTGAATTAGGAATAAACTGAAAGAAGCTGAGAAGGAGGGCAACCCTGTAGGAGGACCAGCAGTCTCAATCAACCTGGACCCCTGAGATCTCTCAAACACTAGACTACCAACCAGGCAGCATACAGCTGATATGAAGCCCCAACACATATAGAGCAGAGGACGGGGTTCAATCAAAGATGATGCACCTAGCCCTCAAGAGACTGGAGGCCCAAGGGAGTTTAGAGGTCAGGTAGGGATGGGGATGTGGGGTGGAGACATTCTAGTAGAGACAGATGGATGGGGAGGAGCTATGGGATGTGAAACAGTAGTAGGATGAATGGGGGGGATTTGGATTGTAAATAAATAAATAAATAAATAAATAAATAAATAAATAATATATTGGGCATAGTATATAAGATCTTAACTTAAAATCACATAAGGATAGAGGAGAAAAGAAAATTGTCAGAATTCCAGAGTCCAAAATTATCTCTGGGTTTTATCTTGTAAAATATATTTTAGACAAAATGCTGATGAAGCCAAATCCTGAGATTGGAAGTAGATATTCAAAGTATGTCTAGATGTTTTTTTTAAAGGCTATAGAAATGTTCTAAATAAAACAAAATGGCTATAGACATAATCTGAAGTACTTCAACAAAACATTACCAAAACAAAATCAAAAGAAAACAAGGCATAGACAATTCATATCGATGTTCAGAATGGTTGATTGGTACCTTAGACTTTTATATCTGTCAGAATATAACAAGGAAGGCCTTTCAACTTCCCAAACATGTGTCAGAAGGTGAGAGATTATCAGTTTCTTCTGATGATAAAGAATCCCATCCTTTGTGTTCACTGAGTCAGTCAGGGGTTTTAACACTTGGTCCTTGCCAGATGCTGTCAGAGGGGGTCTATTGAAAATGAAGAGATTTGGTTATTGCTTAGTATTACAATTAGCCAGTACAGAATCAGTAGAAATCTACTGGCCTCTTACACTCTATCGATGAAAGGAACCTTTGCCCTTGCACTGTAAATGATTGAAGGAAATTCAGATAAAGTCACCCATAACACTCAAGAGTTGGTTAATTTCCACCTGAATGAAAAAAATCATCAATAGGTTTCAAATCAAGGTACGTTATCAGTAAAATCTTCAGGAAGAGATAATGAGTATTCTTGAAACACATGAAAACTATTGAGCAAATGTACAGATCTTTGCAAAGGAATAAAATATGTAAAATAAGCCAACAAGAGAACAATCAGAAAAAAGTCAATGAGCTGCAGCTCATATCAATTAGGTAATTCAGAAAACAGAGAGAATATAGACGGGAAAATAATCAACAAAGCATAAAGTCCTGCGGCTCTCCACCAAAAGGTCTAAAATTCCCATGATCATTCTTAGAAACAAAATATAAAGTACTGGGGAAAACAAGAACAAAAACAGCTTCCTAAAATGACAAAGGATGTGAACCTATGGATTCACAAGCAGGGTGAACTCTGAATAGGATAAACACGAACACAGCCATATGAAAATAAATCATGGTATATCTTGTGAAATCTAAAGAAAAAAGTCTCAACAGGAGCAGGAAAGAAGTGACAACCACTGTAACTGAGCAAGCCAGCACATGGCAGTGGATCTCATCAGAACCTGGTAAGCCAAGCGTTCTTGCAATGATTTTTCAGTTACTGACAGAAAAATAAATGCTGCAAATCCCAAGCTCCAGGAATTAAATAAATACAAATACATATATAAGGAGGGAAGACTATATCTATATAGATATAGAATTATTAAACATAAAACTCTCTTAAATGAAATGATAGAGCCAATCTCTAATCAGGACAAAATAAAAAATAATAGAGAGGTATATTTAATATAAATATATTACCTGACCTTCTGGTTAGTATTCTAAAGCATTGTTGGCAGCTGAGGCAAAAAGAACAATACTGTCTCATGAATTTTTAAACGTGTATAATGGAAATAGATTAAGAAGCTAATCAATAAGGGAAGTTAAATGGTATAATGAAGTTAAGATATTTGCATTATATTTGAAGTTGTAAGTTATCAGACTATAATACATCTACGTCCATGTTTATAAGTCTCAGAACAAGAACACAAAACTCCACAAACTGACAATTTCATGCACTGCAAATGTCTCAAAGTGGATGTTCAAGATCTTGTGAAGTACTTTATTCACAAGAAAAATAAATCAGAACAAAAAGTACAAAGAAAAGGAACAGAGATTTGGACATCCTAATGTATGAAAAGTAACAGTAATTATGCTAAGTAGGAGTTATGTAAGTACTAAGGTGAAGAGCTTGCTAACATGGAATTTAAATCTGACTGAATTGCATTTTGTTGTAGTGAGATTATTACATCCATGTTCTTAGTGCTGAGACATTAGAACTTGATCAATAACTGAAATTATGGTAATTAGCAATCCAGAACTAAATCTATCTAGTGATCCTACCCTTGATAACAAGAGAATTTATAAATTTTGTCAATCACCTGTTATTCAGTTTTAAGATTGTTCACTATTCTTTTGTCACTAATGGTACTGGCCAATCTAGAGCCAAAAATTAAGATTTTTCTCTCCTAAATTTTGTGCCCCCCAGACTTAAAACTATGGTATCATATGATGGTGCAACAGGCTTTGATTTTTAACTGAGAGCCCCTTGCTTTTTATTTCCTCCCAATACAGGGCTGCATTGTCTTATAAAATTGTGATGTTTTGAGACTGCATATATTTGAGTGTAATGGCTATTTCTGATTGTCAACTTGAGGATATCTGGAATGAACTGCAATCCAGAATTGGAGGTCACATCTATGATCCAGATCTTGAAGCTGGAAGACACACGTTTCTGACCTGGATCTTGGCAAGGAATTCTTGAGGCATAGTGGCCATGAAAAGTTTAGGCCCAGGCAAAGCAATGCACCTGTTTAATTCCAAGAAACTGAAGCAAGGTCATCCTGGGCCAAAGGAATTCCCAGATCCAGACATGGTGGTACACATCTTTAATCTTAACTACATCTTCTGTTGGACAATGCCTACATAAGAGCATTGGAAGAAGGAAGATTCACTCTTCTTGCATGCTTGCACTTACTAGCTAGCACATCTGTTGGAACCTACTTCTACAGAAGACCAGCTGAAATAACTTGCCTCGTAGGACTGAGCAACTACTAGATTATTGAACTTCCCTTCCACCGTTGCCCACTGTTGGATTAGTTGGACTACAGACTGTAAGCCATCACAATAAAGTCCCTCAATTTGGAGACATTCCATAAGTTCTGTGGCTCCAGAGAACCCTGACTAATACAATGAGATAATCAGAAGGGGTAAACTTGAAACAAAAAATACATTAGTGGCTCTCACATTGAAGCTACTTAGAGCTAATGACTATGTGGTGAATGGGTCACCATGACTGAATGTAAAAAAAAAAATCTATAATGTAAATTTAATATCTAAAATTCATTATGCTAAAAACCATTAAATGTGTTAACTTTACATTGTCCTAATGAAATCCCTGATTTTCTTCTTGTTTGTTTGTAGTGGCAACTACATGTCTTGTTTTAGCCTATCAGTTTCATGACAGTCTCTCAGGTATCCAGAGAAATTTGCATTTACATCAACATGTCTCTTTCTAGACTACCACAAGTATACTACCACTGTGCACTGTGCAGTCTTTCAAGCAGCCATTATTATTATTATTATTATATCTCTTTCTTTCTTTCTTTCTTTCTTTCTTTCTTTCTTTCTTTCTTTCTTTCTTTCTTTCTTTCTTTCTTTCTTTCTTTCTTCCTTTCTTTTTGTTTGTTTTTCGAGACAGGGTTTCTCTGTGTAGCCCTGGCTGTCCTGGAACTCACTCTGTAGTGCAGGCTGGCCTCGAACTCAGAAATTCACCTGCCTCTGCCTCCCAAGTGCTTGGATTAAAGGTATGTGCCACTACTGCCCGGCTAAATCTTTTTCTACAGTCCAGTCGTTATCCATCTCCTGGTTCACCCTCTGAAAATTCCTCAACCTATTCCTCCTCCCCCATCTCCATGAGGACACCCTTATATTCCCCCATCCCACCAGACCACTTTCCTCCCTGGGGCTTCAAGTCTTTCAAGGGTTGGGTGCTTCTTCTCTCACTAAGGCCAGACCCTGCAGTTCTCTGCTGTATATGTGTCAGGGATCTCGTATCAGCTGGTGTATGTTGCCTGGTTGGTGGCTCAGTGTGAGAGAAATCTTGGGGGTCCAGGTTAGTTGAGACTGCTGGTCTTCCTATGGGGTCTGCCCTCCTCCTCAACTTCTTCTAGCCTTTCTTTAATTCAACCCCAGGTGTCTGCAGCTTCTGTCCATTGATTGGGTATTAGTATCTGTATCTGAAGCTTTCAGCTGCTTGTTGGGCCTCTTGGAGGGCAGCCATGCTAGGTAGGCTTCTGTCTATAAACACACCAAAGCATCAATAATAGTGTCAGGCCTTGGAGCCTCCCCTTGAGCTGGATCCCAATTTGGGCCTGTCACCGGACATCTTTTTCCTCAGTCGCTTGTCCATTTTTGCCCCTGAAGTTTTTTAGACAGCAACATTCTGCGTTCAAGTTTTTAACTATGGGATGGCAACCCCATCCCTCCATTTGATGTCCTGTCTTTCTGCTGGAGGTGCATTCTACAATCTACAAGTTCCCTCTCCCCACTGTAGGGTACTTCATCCAAGGTCCCTCCCTTTGAGTCCTGAGAGTCTCTCACCTTCCAGCTCTCTGGGTCTCTCCAACTCCTACCTCCTGAAATTGCCGGTTTCCATTCATTCTAACTCTCAGGCCTTCACTCCTGATTCCCCACCACCACTCTCAATACCTGACCATATTAATAACTGTTCTGTGGAGTTGCAATTTCAGTTGTTTCCATGGTGGAAAGTAGAATTTCTTTCGAAAGTTACAACCTTTGAAATTCATGAAATGTGTGTCCTGGATAGATCAAGATGGCTTTTTAAAGGTTTTCTGTTTGTTTGTTTAAGTAAGAATATATATATATATATATATATATAAGTCTAGATTTTATAGATGAGAAATTATAATGTTTTAAATCAATTTCTTATAATCAAATGAAGACAAAAGCAGAAAATAAAACTAGATATGAAATATGGAACCATAAAAAGGTTTATGCAAAAAGGCAGGGGGCCCTCTGCAAAGTTAATGAACAGATAAGTAACATAACACAGACACACTATGGTTTAGATGGTCCATATATTACTTTCATTCCAATTTTTCTGTAAAAACTCATATTTGCACAAGGCATGGTTCTTTTTCATATTATATAAATTTATTTTATGATCACTATGATTTCACCAAAGATTAAACTGCGATATATATTTTCTATATCTAGAATTAAGGAATATATCTGCAAATTTTAGAGCAATCAGCAATAAAAATACCACTTTCTATATACTCTGAATTATATCTTCCTTAAATTGATAAGTTAAAATGCCAAACCTAGGGTTACAAAATACAAATGCTGGTGAAGAAAAGACTCCAAAGTGCAGATAAATTTTAATGAAGGCTTTAGGAAGAAAGATTGTCCTGATTGTTTTCATATGAACAAAAGAAGTAATAAAAGGAGATATTTATATAAAGAAACTTTCAAGAGGGCAAGGAGAATAGATGGTCATGAGAAAGCCAATGAGAAAGTCAGCAAAGATAAGGGGTATTCATTTCAAATATGAGATTCTCAGCTTTGTGAATGAAAACAGTTGTGGCTGTTTTTAATATAAAACCTGAGTGGGGCACCAATTCCTTCATCACACTAGAAAGCAGGCAAGCAAACAAACAAAAGAAAATGAATGCAGATAACTTAGTACATATTATCTTGTGATAACAGTTGTTTGTATAGAACTGCCTATTAATTTACATAAACAATTAAAGATAATGAGAGGTAAAGGGAATGCATAGACATTAGCAGTGAGGAAATGTGATATTTTCACAAGTTTCACAAAATGAATTTTTCTAGAAATTGTAGTCCAATTGAAAGTCCTATTGCATCATGTGTATCACAGTCATAAAGATAAGGTAAGACCATCTAGGAAGGTTCAGGATATGGGTTTCTGTGAAAGGATAAAGGCAGCGGCTGTGGATTCATTTCTGGTAAAGTAATTTAAAGATGCTATTTTGTCCGGATGCCAGGATGCATACTGCTATGCTGCAGAAGAGGCAGAGCTACTTGGAATATTTTAGGGAACTACATATAAATAGACTACTAAACAATAGCACACAAATATTACTTTTTAAATCTTATTTGCACCTCATTTCAGAATATATATATATATATATATATATATATATATATATATATATACTAAGATAGGCTCATTTGTTCATGTGTACACGCTTTTTTAAAGGAAATAATAATATGATAATGAATAAAATGGCAAAGACAATGTGACAGAATGCCTTACGACTGTGTCTTTTATTGAGCTTACAATGATCCACAGACATGGTTCTTGCTATATCAATTACTGAATGCTTTTCTTCATAGTAGCAAAGACACAAATCATAATGATCACATGGGTGACATTTTGTATTCATTTCTTTAAGGATCCTAATGTAAGAATTTCTTATAAAACACTGTTGTGATAATCTATTAACAGAGAGCAGCCTCCACCTGTATTTTAGGTTTATTTCCAAAGTGGGAGGTTACTTGAAGGTTAGAGAAGAGGCACTATGATGTGGATATATAGTAAACTCTCTTTTAATCAGTGAGTTTGACCTAGAACCACACTTTATTATTGGTGTAATAAGTTCCATAATCATCTAGGCAACTAAGGCAAAGGTTGCATTTTACAAAGCTGTCTTTGCTAGTTCTTTGTCCTTCCATCTTAGTTTACAAAGTCCAGGCTGCTTAATAGAAGGAATTGTTTTAGTGAGTTTGAGGAAATTAAAGAAGTGAAAAAGCCTTCATTGTGAAAACAATCAGTAGAGAAACTTCTTTGTTCCAAGTGGAGTGTCAAATCAAATCACTTCAGAAAGCAGCCCTCTTACGTTTTACTTTCATTAACCAGTGGAAACAAGTGATTTCTTGCTACTACCTACAGCTTTCTTGTCACTATTCGGAAATCTATAGAGACATCACACAGCACTTAGCCAATGTACCTTTTATTTTTTTTAAAGTTGCTTTTGATATCATTATCTTATTGACTTTGTACAACTGGGAAAGATGACCACACTAACTTGTTGGCCTACCGGTGAGGAACATATGGGGACTCTAGCTATCAAACTGTCAACTAGGAATCAACATTCCTTGCCTTCTGATCAACCAAGTGGCTTCTTTTTCTCCTATTTGAGGCACCATTTGTCAAATTTCCACTTGCAGTTTGCATGAACCAGAAAGGTTGATTATTTTGTTGGCCAGAGAACACTCGTGTCTTTTAATCCATTACACAGATGTAACTAACTCATCTCTATCAAAACAACATATGTGAAACCATTAAAATTTTGTGTTATATTATTTAATGTTGAAACTGTGTCTGAAACCAGTGTCCTGCCTGCACGTGAGGCATCACTTGTATGCTGGGGCTAATGTTTGCTAAGGCTACACTTCTGGAAAAGTTGGTGTGCTGTCATTAAAGCCTATCTTTAGACACACTATATCCTATTGTATCTAGCATGCTATACATAAACAAGTGAATGTGTATGAGCACATTCCTGAAATGTTGTATAGTTTTAAATTATTAACATTGAATAATCTAACTCAAATTTTTAATGATTTTGCATGTCGTTTGGATGGAGATGCATCTGCTAAAATATGATGATGACAATGTAATACAACAATCATAATAATGCCCCAGAGATAATTGGGTAGGTAAGAGCTCTTACATTTTTGAGTGACTCCTCATAATTCATTTAGAATACCAAGGATCTGTTTTTAAAAACCACATATAAGGGAATGATAACCCATTGTTAACTCCAATTATGAGGGATCCAGTACCCTGTTATGACTTTATATTTACCAGGCAAACACATGATGCACATACAACTGTGAAGATGAAGCACTTACAGATATAATATGAAAAGAAATGTCTTAAAAACCCCCAAATAAAACCAACCAACCAAGCAATCAAGCAACCAACCAACCAACAAACAAACAAACAAACAAACAAACAAAACCTCTTAGGTTTTAGAGCATTCAGTTGGCCCTATAGAGACTTACAGCTAATTCCTGTCATAACTGAAATTATGAGGATAATAATTAAGTTATGCAAATAGGAATGATATAATTTGAATATGAAAAACCCTACTTTCCTGCCAACACTCTTGTACATAAACATTTATCACCAGGAAGTACCATGACTTTTGGAAATTCTGGAAGCACTGAGAGATGGGAGTAGGGAGTTTCTTTTGAAGAATATTACCCCTGAAACTTCTTGATCCCTTTCTCTTCTTCCAGTTTGCCATGATAACAGTCCTCTGCCACAAGTTCCCTCTCCCACGATGCTCCACCTAAGCTCATGGCCCCATAGGAATAGAATCATGAAGAAAATATTTTTCCTCTTGTCTAATTTTATTATTATGGTAGTCTGAAATTAATAGAAAGAATTTTTGTGGAAACTTTCTAAGATTCTATGATCTCTCTATTTTTCCTTTTAATGTTTGTTATTGCTGGTGTATGAGTCACATTAATAAGACATCTTTCACGTGTTCTACTATTTTTTAATTCAATGAGAGAAAGAAAGAGAGAGAGAAAGAGAGAGAGAGAGAGAGAGAGAGAGAGAAAGGCAGAAGACGGGAGAGGAAGAGGGAAGTGAAAAACAAAGATATTGAAGATTAAGGAAGAATAGAGACTTTCTGTTATTGAGCAAAACTTGGAAAACTCCTTTTTTTTTTTTTTTCGGTCAAGCAGTCTTATTCCTTTGAATTCAAAAGGGAGAACCTCTTGCAGAACTATATTTTCATGGCTCCGTATATTACCCTGAACAGAAGGGATGGTTAAGAATTGTTCCTTGCCATTGATTTGTGGCATGCAAAGTGGTAAAAGGGAATTATGAAAAGACACAAACAAAACGACCCAGAGACAGAGACTAAACTATGTAACATAATGTACTCAAAATAGGAAAACTAAAAACAGGTATAAAATAACCCTGGAACCGAATTTATATAATTTATTTATTAATTGCATATTTATATTTAGCTATCAAAATAACTTAAGACAGAGAATTCCAATTAATTCTTTTGTTCATCTTCCAGTATAATTTATCTCAGGCTATATATCTCAAAGGTGTTTAATAACAGGCATTCAGATTTTTTAGTGTGTGAGTGAGTTACTACATGATCATTATTAGGGAATTTTTTAAATTAACAAAACACCTTAATCTGTTTAATCTCTTAAAGAACAGAAATTTTATTTCAGCTCAAAGATGGGTTCAAAAGTGAGGAGTCCATGTAGTCACGATGGACTACTTGCCTCTGAATAATATAACAACCAGGTCATCAACTTAGAAGACACCAGAAGTAACTTTCTGGACTCTCCATTTTAAAAAGAAAGACAACAATATTGTAATTAAAAGGCTCTTCCAGAATGGCCTTACACAATCAACTCACCTTCCCAAGACTTCATTTTTGAAAACTGTAGCCTATTCGCTTAATATCTAAAAATTTAGAAAATTTTCAAAACACTAACTTTTCTGTAGCACACAAAACTATTACTATCTTTTTCGCCATAACCATTCCATGTGTTACATTTAGTTAATAGAAACCCAAATATTATGTTTTCTGTCTACCAGTCTTAGGCTGGGCTGGCCAGAAAGTACTTACTTAGACTAATAAACAATATGTCAGACTCGTACACTATCATAATAAGTTGGGCAAGTTTTATTAATCTTTATACTATACACAATAAGAAAAATGTTTGAACCAGTGACTGGATATTTTTGCAATGTCTAGCATTAAATAACCCTGCTTGTATTAACATGTTAATTTTAATAAAAAAGTCCTCCATAATGAATGGGTGACTTATAAATTGCAGTGTTTCAGAACAAAAAAATGTTTAATGTAGAATTGCATTCTGTGCACTTTCTCTTTCAGCAGCAGTTTGTGGGTCTATAGGCCATCAACTGAACAGTTTTGTTTTTATTTATTTACTTAATGGTAGCTCACTGTAGACTTTTATTCACAGATCTCGTCAGCTACAGAACAGCAAGCAGCCACCAATCTTCAATTAATCCTTGGTTATAGTGACCAATATGATTTTCTTCATATGATAATTCAGAGTGAGATAAACCTAATTAGAGCAAAATTTCAGGTCAGAATCTGGATTTCTAGTCCTGACATAACAAGCAGTCTTGACTTTTACACAATAAGCAAACCTGAGATGCATTTCAGAAATAGCCAAATCATGGATGACCTCAGAATATCATTTTAATGAGCTGACTTTCCTGCCTGTAACCACAGCACACATTTGCTATCTTCTGAAGCTTCCTGTGTAGGAAGAGAGTCGGTGAGACCCAAGGAACACTTAAAAGCCATAGCAGACAGTGGAAAGTAAAACTGTTATTTAGGCTTGTCAACAGAAAATCACAACAGCTTGCCTTCAAAGTAGTTGCAAAAGACATCATTGCTTAAGATGTCCCTCATGGAGATGGCCCAAAGCACTAACCCAGTGGAGTGGTGTGAGGAAGAGATGCCCAACCTCCCAGCCCCCTTTCAATAGGCAAGAGCTGATCCTGACGTCATTAGAGCTGGAGAGGTAGCCCTGACCCTCATCATTTGCAGCAGTTGGGACAGTGAGGCATGCACCATGCCTGGGTAGCAGAGTAATTCCGCCCCTAGTGGCAAAGGTATGGGATATGCTAGCTTGAGAGCAGGAGAGCTGCTGTGCTCCTTGGGGGCTGTTGTATCAGGCGAGCTAGCCAGGCAGTGCAGGAGAGCTCCCCCTGGTGGTGTTCAACGGGAGGTCAGGTGGACTGGCCAATTCAGCTACCTCCCAGGCCCAGACTGCGGACTTTCAGTTGGACCACCCAGATGTCTTCCCCACCTATGATCTGTTGGAGTGTGTGAAATCCAATGCTGCAGGAGCTCCATGACACAAAGCAGGTTCGCGATATCTGAGATGAGTCACAGGTCTAGTATTGATAGTATAACGGGAGCCTGAGGCCTCAAAACAGACCAATGACTTATTGAGATGGACATTTTCGAATAAGGATATGTGACCAATGACTGGAGAGATGGCCCAGTGGTTAAGAGTATTACTGACTGTGCCTCCAGAGGACCCTAGTTCAAGTCTCAGCATCCACATGGCATCTCAAAATTTTCTGTCACTCCAAGAGCTGATGATCTCACATAGACATTCATTCAGGCAAAAAAACAAAGGTCATAATATGAAAAAATAAATAAAACAAAACTAGCAAAAAGTATAGACCAAGTAGTATATTGTGTGATACACTGCTGCTTCCACACAAGATTTTTTTTTTATTCTTTTTTATTTTCTTTTGGAAGGGAAGGTTACAAGGAGGGAAGGTATGAAGGGTCAGGGATATGAAGGAAATTGGGGTACACTATATGAAATCAATAGTAATCAATAAAATGTTAATAACAGAACACTCCCTTTCTTGGAAGACACCCAATCAAAGGCAAACAGGAAACAGAACAAAATAAATAAAATGAAACATAACAACAGTAAAAAAATCTTTAAGCAGATACTGAGATTTACAAAAACTTTGCTTTCTAATGCAGTATTTTGATTTGTTTCATTGTTATTTATGATAAAAAAAACCTTCATTATAAACTCAAAAATAGTATACTTTGTCTCCTTTTCACTTCTCAATAAACTTTCATGTCAAACCTTCAGGGAAATTCAGTTAATATAGATTAACAATGAAAATGATGACTCCATTGATACACATATCAGGTGTAAGCACTTCTTAAAGCCACATCCATCTTAACTTTGGATTTGTCTTTCTGAAGAATTTGCAAGACATTCATTCAAGTTTGTCTCTGCTTATGTTTATTGGTCAGAGTGTATGTTACCTTATATATTCGCTTATATTACCATCCATTAACCTGCAAAGTGCATGATGATATTTTCTTTTTTTCTGTTGGAAAACATAACACATCTTAATATGTAAAATATATTTTTCCTATTTCAAATTTTATTTATTATTTATTATTATTGTTTAATTTATTTACTTTACATCCTGCTTACTGGCCCTCTTTCATTCACCTCCCCCCACAATCCTTCCCCAAACCCCCTTCCCTTCCTCTTCTGAGCCTGTAGTGGTCCCCCGGGATATCTTCCCACTCCTGCTATATTCCACAGACCTAAAGAAGCTAAACAAGAAGGAAGACACAAGCGAGGATGCTTTAATCTCACTTAGAAGGCGGAATAAAATAGTCATAAGAGACTGAGATTTCACCTTACACCAGTCAGAATGGCTAAGATTAAAAATTCAGGAGACAGCAGGTGTTGGAGAGGATGTGGAGAAAGAGGAACACTCCTCCACTGCTGGTGGGGTTGCAAATTGGTACAACCACTCTGGAAATCAGTCTGGTGGTTCCTCCGAAAACTGGGCACCTCACTTCCAGAAGATCCTGCTATACCACTCCTGGGCATATACCCAGAGGATTCCCCACCATGTAATAAGGATACATGCTCTACTATGTTCATAGCAGCCCTATTTATAATTGTCAGATGCTGGAAAGAACCCAGGTTTCCCTCAACAGAAGAGTGGATGCAAAAAATGTGGTATATCTACACAATGGAGTACTATTCAGCCATTAGAAACAATGAATTCATGAAATTCTTAGGCAAATGGATGGAGCTAGAAAACATCATACTAAGTGAGGTAACCCAGACTCAAAAGGTGACTCATGGTATGCACTCACTAATAAGTGGATATTAACCTAGAAAACTGGAATACCCCAAACATAATCCATACATCAAATGAGGTACAAGAAGAAAGGAGGAGTGGCCCCTTGTTCTAGAAAGACTCAGTGAAGAAGTATAGGGCAAAACCAGAACGGGGAAGTGGGAAGGGGTGGGTGGGAGGACAGGGGGAGAGAAGGGGGCTTATGGGACTTTCGGGGAGTAGGGGACTAGAAAAGGGGAAATCATTTGAAATGTAAATAAAAAATATATCGAATAAAAAAATTAAAAAAAAAGAGACATATGGATGAAGAGAACTGGGTAGGAAATGGGGTGGGGAGGGGAATGGAGGGGTGTAAGGTCAGATGGACAGGAGGGATGGTCACACTGCCATGAGAATGAATGGAAATCTGCAGATGACAGGGTGGGGGAGCGAGAGGGCCATCTCCAGGAAGAGCCGGAGACATGGGTTAAGGGAAACACCTAAAAATAAATGGGGGTGCCCATAGCTGTAACTCACAGAACTGGGGATAGAGAACCTGGAGAGGTCACCTCCTGTAGCCAGGAAAGAGCTCTAATGGAGTGATTAGGACACCAATCCACCCATAAGGCTTTAGATCCAAAGATTATCCTGTCTGCAATCAATGCAGAGTCAAGTTCCCCTCTCCCCTGCCCCGTCCCCTTTCCCTCACAGGTTCCTCCCTCCTTCCCTCCTTGTGGCTGCTTTCTTCTCCCTCCCACATGGGACTGAGGAGTCCTCACTTGGGCCCTTTGGCTTGTTGAACTTTTTGAGTTCTGAGGACTGTAACTTGGGTATTTTGTACTTTTTTCTTTTGTTCCTTTCTTTTCTTTTTCTGTCTTTCTTTCTTCTTTCTTTCTTTCTTTCTTTCTCTAATATACACTTATTAGTGAGTACATACCAAGCATGTCCTTTTGGGCATGAGTTACCCACTCAGGATGATGGTCTCTAGTTCCATTCATTTGCTGCAAAACTCAGGATGCCCTAAATCTGAATAGCTGAGGAGTATTCCACTGTGTAAATGAACCACATTTTCTGTATCCATTTTTTTTTTTTGTCCGGAGACATCTGTGTTGTTTCCAGTTTCTGGCTACCACAAACAAGGCCACTATGAACATAGTGAAACACGTGCCCCTGTAGCATGGTGGGGTGTAGCATAGTTTCTCAGGAAACTCCAGATTGATTTCCAGAGTGGTTTTACCAGTTCAATGCCACCAGCAATGGAGGAGTGTTCCTCTCTCTTCACATCTTTGCCAACATGTGTTGTCACCTGAGGTTTTGATCTTAGCCATTCTTATTGGAGTAAGTTGGAATCTCAGGGTCCTTTTGATTTGAATTTCCCTGATCAGTAAGGACTTTGAACATTTCCTTAGGTGTTTCTCAGCCATTTGAGATTCCACTGTTATGAATTCTAGGTTTAGGTTTATATCTCATTTTTTGATTGGGTATTTGTTTTTTCAGTAGTTAGCTTCTTGATTTTCTTATGTATTTTGGATATTAGCCCTCTATCAGATGTGGGGTTAGTGAAGATATTTTTTCCCAAACAGCAGGTTGCCGATTTGTCTTATTGATTGTGCCATTTGCCTTATAGAAGCTTTCCAGTTTCATGAGGTCCCATATATCAATTCTTGATCTTAGAATAGCTTGAGTATAGCTTGGGTGTCCTTTGAAAGGCTTCCCCGACAGCTGACCCAGACAGATTCAGAGACCCACAGCCATACCGTGGTTGTAGGTCAGGCACTCTTATGGAAGGAAGGATTGCAGCCTACAAGGGGATAGGAACTCCATCCCCTTGGAAGACCAAAAGACAAAATCAACTAACCCGGACCCTTGGAACTCTCAGAGACTGAGAAACAAAGAACATGCATGGGCTGGACCCAGATTCCCCCCCACACACACATCTGGAATGGAGTAGGGGGGAGGCTAGCCCAAAGCTGTTGCCTCTACTGCATGTGTGATACGTTCTTCTAGATGGTCTGCCTTGCCTAGTGTCAGTGGGAGAGATTCTGTGATGCAGAGTCTCTGCTTTTAATGAAAGGTGAAGAAACTGCCGACGCAGAAGTTTACACTGTTGACACTGGATTTATTTATTAGGCTTATTCAGGGACAGGTTTGGATATCATCTGCTGCATTCTGGGGCAATGATCTCTTGTAAATCTATTAACTCAATTATAGCCAGAATGAACATTTTATACATTAAATTTCATAAGTTACACTTGGTTGAACAGAATAACTGAATTAAATATGATTTATAATTAAATTCTTATCAATCACTCCAAGAGAGCCAACGATCTGTGTATTTGGTCCTCTGTTTTCATTTAAAATTGCACAGCTTCTTGTCAGGTAATAAGAGTAATCAGTTTCGGGCAATAGACAATGGATTTTTGCACTACAGTCACATTTGTAATTGATCAGCAACAGCACAACAATTTATCATGCCTGAGATGTGTACTATATCAGAAAGGTTAACCCACACAGGAAAGCAGTGAGCCTAGGCATGAAACATTTACAAATGTTTCATAGGTGCTCTTAAGGGTGGGTCAAACATTTCACCTGTTAAAAATATGTGAACCAAGGTAAATTAAGTTCCCTTTATCATATAATTCAGAGTCATACAATTAAATTTGGATTAAAACAGATGCAGTTTCATTTATACTCTTATGAGAAATACTTGAAAGTGAAAGCACTCATGGAGCAGAAAATGTATCACTGTATTCTGTGATGCTGAAGGTTTCCTTATTTATACTGTATTTTTGGTTATCGAAATATTAAAGTATTTTTCTATCATATTTGATTATGTACTATTTATATGTTATAAAGTCACATAATGTAAATGTAAACCACCGGCCAAAGAACATACATGGGCTGGACCCAGGCCTCCCTAGATATATGTGGCAGATGTGCAGGTTGGTCTTCATGTGGGTCCAGGATAATTGGAATGAGAGTTATCCAAAAACTATTGCCTGTATATAGGATATGTTCTTTTACTGGGCTTCCTGTCTGGTTTTGGTTCACCTAGCTTGGCAGAGACTTGAAGTGCCTAGGTTTGGGGATACCTAAAGAGGTCCCACTTACTCAGAGGAGAAGGAGATGGGGGATGGGGAAAGTATTGTGGGAGGGCGTGACTGGGAGGGGGTGAATGAGGAGAATGTAAAGTAAATAAGTAAAATAAGTTAGTTTTGAAAAGTGTTTAGGTCTAAGTCAGAGCAATTTTTGAATGTGTGAGGCCTGTGGGTGGCAGGCTGGACATGTCCATAAGAATAAATATTCCTTCCGTTTGCCTAAGAATGTCATGAATTCATTGTTTTTAACTAGAAAGTGTCATCCTGAGTGAGGTAACCCAATCACAAAAGAACACACATGGTATGCACTCACTAATAAGCAGATGCTAACCCAAAAGCTCAATATTAACAAGTTACAATTCACCCAGCAAAGGAAGCTCAAGAAAGACGACTTAAGTGAGGGTGCTTTGGTTCCTCTGAGAAAGGGAACAAAATACTCGCAGGAGCAATAAGGGAGACAATGCATGAAGCAGCCTGAAGCAAAGACCACCCAGAGACCGCCCTACCTGGAAATTCATCCTATAAACAGCCACCAAACCCTGACACTACTATGAATGACAAGAAGTGTATACCAAAAGGAGCATGCCATGGTTGTCTCCAGAGGGGCCCTGTCAGAGCCTTATAATACAGAGGCAGATGCTAGCAACCAACCATTGGACTGGGTGTGGGGTCCCCAATGGAGGAGCTGGAGGGTGGTCCAGAAGAACTAAAGGGGTTTACAGCCCCCATGGGAAGAACAATGATTTCAGTGACCCTGATGCCCCAAGACCCCCAAGGACTAAATCATCAACCAAGGGGTACACATGGTTCCAGCCAAAAATGTGGTAGAGGAATGCCTTGTTGGTCATCAGTGGGAGGAGTGGTCTTTGGTCAGGTAGAGACTCAATAGAAGCCCCAACAAAGAGAAACCGAAAAGGGGGAGGTGGGAGTGTGTCAGGTGGAGGGGCATATGCATGGAGGCAGAGGGAAGGAGGAGGGGTTGGAGGTCTTTGGGGAGGGCAGAAATCGGGAAAGGTTTTACCATTGGCAATGTAAATGAAGACGATATTCAATAAAAAATAAAAAAATTTAAAAAATTAAATATTCCTGGATTTTGCTTTAAGTTTGGATGATTTTCTTGTCATCTTAGGATTTCATTACATTCTTATAAAGCAATATGGGTAGTAGTATACTTATCTAAAGAAGTCATGAATAATATAAAAATAACAAATGCAATTAACATTCAATGGGACAAGAAAAATGATTTTCTACCATAAGTTTCACTCAATGGTAAAATTAATTAGTTGTCCTTCAGCAAGTTTTTTACAATCACAAAATAATACATTTATTTCTTTCACTCTAAAGCATATACTCCACAGTGATTTACAGATGAAATCACTGACAACCATGCTTCCTATAATAATATTTTAATGAAATCATACTGCATGTCACAAAAGAATTAATGATCCAAAACTTAGCTCAATATTATTCAGAAACACAAAGTTTGGAATTATTTTACTTAGTTTCATTATTTGGTATTCACTAGTAAGGATCTCTATCTTACAATACCATTATGCTTTCAAGTAATTTCTGACCTATTTATACACATGAAAACATGCAGCTTTGCATTTTATGTGTTTATTCAACAAAGTATAAATGTCTTATATAGCCAAAGTTAGATGGTGAGACAATTTTGAATGTTGTTTTTTATATTTCGATAAAACATGTATTAAAACATTATCAAGAATAAATCATTAAACATAATCAATATCTCATCCTTATTGATTTTATCTAAATCTGCAATCCAAATATGAGTGCTCAAAGTACTTTACAGCTTTAATTACAATGAATTAAATAATTATATCTTTAAGTATTATTTATGTCCACACTTTGAAAAGGAAGAAATATATTGATATCAATTACTATTTTCAATTTAAGGAAGCTTCAAAACTAAATGAACGAATTTATATCAAATCATAGACAGCACAAAGCACCACAACCCTATTCTGATAGTGGCTGTAATAAAACAATTCAGCAACAAGTTTGCTCCTTACAAAACTGACAGTAAGAATTCCAGTACTCTAAATTGAAATTGAATGTAATAGTTTGCAGAAAATTAAAAGTCAGCTTCCATTTGGCAGCATAAAGCCAAGCGGACTAACCTAATAAAGTATTGGGGAAGATTATTATCTAAGTGGGAGTTTGGCTTCATATAACTTATACCTATAAAATGTCATTCATATAAAATTGACTGGATTTATAGTATTGGATTAATATTTTAATGTCAGTAAAAAATAAAAATAGGCCATGTGTCTTGGACCCAGAGGCTGACCAGTAGCAGCCATGCTATGCTGTTGGGTGGAAAGCTTGCCTCTGGCTAGTCTGAAATCACATAGCAATTGGCAAAGACAGTAAATATCCTTTTACTTACACACCAATGACTTAGAAATATAAATGATAATAAACTGAGTTTTATTTGACTGTTTGGAAACAAGCATTTATTTCTGTATGCTGTCATTAAAACCATAATCTAAAAATGAAAAGAAAAGAAAAATACTGGAAATCTTGAATGTATTTTAAAATTTATAATTTTGGGGACAAGTCTGATCTGACAGTCCTGTGGAATACAATAATAAAGTGTGACTACCTCCCATAACACTATTATGAGAATTATATCAGTTAGCCCCAAAGTGCTCAAAATATGTATTTCTTTTGGTTGAAATTAACTACCCAAAGCAGGTTAATGGAAAAAATTTACAGTACTCATTGGTCTTTAATTCGTAATATGGGATGTTATTGACAACTTCACTTGTATCAGTAAACCAAAAACAAGGTAATAACAAGCTGTGGGCTCATCAAACAAATGCATTGAATAAATGAGGTGGACAAGTGTGCTCACTAGGATGTTACAGGGATTGTGGGTGGATGTATCTAATTGCAGGGAATTAATCATTGTGAAATACCTTATTCTACACTTCAAATCAGCAAAGTTCATTTTCTTACATTTCCTTTCTAAAGTTAACCTGTAGAAGCCTAGCAGAAAGCAAAGTGTGTTCTTAATCCAGCATTTATCTCTTTCTGTAGCATTCTAATTTCCCTGCTGGCTTTACATCTTGTGAACCTGAAAAGCATCATATTTCAAGCATCTAGCAACATATCACATGAAATGAATGCTCAAAGCATCCTGGATCGACAGGATTATACAAGACAAAAGAGACACGAGGAAAACATCCTTTCTTTTCAGTTCTGAAACAATAATGGATGTTTAATATGCCTTCAAATTTGATACCTGAATTTGACAGAAAAATACACTGCGTACCAGTCATTTCCTTCCAGTTCTACTGATGGTAATGATGTGAGACTGACGAGGCTTCATCCTTGAGAGGGTACAGAGACAATGTGATGTTTTGCATGTCACTTATTCTTAAGTATACCTTGTCTCGAAGGCTGCTTGTGAGAATAACTTCTGCGATGCAAATCAGCAGAAGAATTCAAGCAAATCATCATGCCTGAGAAAATCTGCTAACCTGCTCTAATTACCAAAGCTAAAAGTTATAAAGAGTCTGTTTGCCTTCTCATTGCTTATTTCTTATCTGTGAGGAAAGGCATCATTTTTAAAGGGCACGAAAGAGCAGAGAAAATATATTTTCCAGTTGACATGAGACATTTAATACAATAGAAATGTCTAATTGGTGTCATGGAAGGTCACGTGGCTTTGTCCCCCACCTAGGGAATCATAGGAAATGAAAGATCAGCACGTGATACCTTCAAACCTCCTAAGAAAAATTGTACTTTTCAAAAACACAAAGGGACAACAATGACTTGCTATCAAAATAAGCGACTAAATATCATTTAATAAATTTGTCATTGTGTGAACCATCTCTAGTTTATTATTTTGTAAGAAAATGTCAGTTTACCGGGCTACTGACTGGGAGATAAAATGTGGTCATGTAGGTTTATATGTGACTGTATCAAATGTAAAATTATTTGCTACTAAAGTAATTTCAATTCATTTTGAAAATAATTTTCATAAAAATGAACTGTAACCTATATACTGTCAAATGTCATCGAAATAAAGTGTGTTACATATTTTGAGTGAAGGGGGTTGCTGGTCAGGAAAGAACATACACAAAAATCTCTTTTGTCTTTTGTATTGCTATTTATCCATTGTCTGTGTAGTTCAGGAAGCCTATAGATTTTCTTGTCACTCTATTCTGAAAATGCTCTTGCTAAAGCACTCGTCATGGCATCTAACATTCCAGGATGTGTAATAGTCTCAAGACAGTGTATATATATATATACACTGAGATATATATATACATACATATATATATGACTCTCATATGATGTCATGTGTCAATGGTCTACAAACTCAGAAAGTAGGTATATTATAATTGTAAGGCTAATCTGAGCTACAAAGAAAGAACTTGTAATACAAACACACACAAACACACATACACATGCACACACACATAGAGATACATTTCTCTTAGATATATAAAAAGTACAAATGGGTTGGTCTCAAGCAATTTATTTTATTGATATATATGTTAGCTGACTGTATATCTCATGATCACATGGTATCAATATATAATATATTAGTACTTAGTGAATCTTCAGTCTATATTCATATCCCAAAACTAAAACAGCATTTATACATGAAATACTAACATATTAAATCATTGTTTTAATTTTCAATATGAATTAAATATGTGGCATGGAAGGTAACTGAAATTTTTACATAAAATAATTAGATTTGGTAAAGTACCTGTTTGGTTTTAGGAATTTTTCCATATAAATTGCTTAAGGAAATAAAAGTAGAACACATTCTCTTGAGATAAAAAAAAGTCCTAAGACCAGTCTTCAAAATGCATATGATGCGATCAAAACAAAACAAATCAAAATAAAAACAAATTTACAAAGGTAAATAAATGAGGACAAGACACAAGTGTTTGGTATTTAAAATAAAACTAAATACTGAATACATCTGAAAGGCATGAAATGCAGATTTGTGTAAAAAGGCTAGTGTGTGGTAAAATATTATCAAAAGAAACAACATAAGAAGTCGGTTAAACAGAAAATAGGTTTTGAGCAAAGCAAAATGAAACCAAACCCATTAGATGTGAGCAGAGATCAGTGTGAAGATAGAAACTGAGAAAGTTCAAGTCTGCAAATATAGACCTTCCATGTTCATGTTCAACTGAGAAGAATACCGTAAAGTGCATGGTTTCAGAAAGCAATCGAAGTCTGTATAGCAGGCAAGTCCTAGGAGGCCATGTCCTGCAGTCAACCTTTCTTACAATCCCCTTTTGCCCTGAGTTCCTGTGCTTGATTCTAGTCAATAAAACATGACAAAGATGAATGGATTTCATAAGCCTCCAGACTCAGCTGACAAAGGAAAAGAATGCTGTCTCCAGCTTTGAAGAAGTAGATTTCTTCTCTGTTACCCAGCCTGAATGCTCCCATGTGGAGGGGAATGAACAGGGCTTTGGGAAACAAGGGCAACCTCAGTCAATACAAGGAAAAAAAAAAAAAAAAAAAAACACTGTCCCAGCTTCTACAACTCTAAGAAACTAAAGTTTGCCAGCACCATTATAGCTTAGATGAGGATGACAAACTTCTACCATGATCGAGGCACAGTGACCCTTGCAGGACTCCTGAGTTCTTCCAGAGCCAAGCATGCATTAACATTGTGTCCATGCTTACTCACGGACATTTTGACATAATAAATGATCCATGATCAAATTTGGATATCATATCAGAAAATTTCTATCTGATGAATCATCTTTTGCAGTCTTAGAGCCAACAGGAACAAGTGAGTACAAATAGACAAATAATGGACATTAGTGACTGTCCAAATGACTGTCCTAACCCTGATGATAGTGCTGTGGACAATATGTAAATTTTATTTCAGTGATCATTCTTAATCACGTGCAGTACAGTTTACATTTATCTCCTTGGGGTACTAAAGATTTTTAGATGAAAGCAAAATTCTGAAGCAGAGGAAAAGCTCCTACACATGGTATTTTGCTTATAAGTATTTTTTGGCAATTTAATTGTGTCTTAAAGGACTATGGTGGATCTAAATTGTAAAACAGTGGCTTTAGAACTGATGACAATAAGGACTACAAAGAAATAGATTTCTAGAGAATATAATCCTTAAGGAGGAGTCGACTAAGATGTTGGGGGAGCATAGAAACCTACCTAGGTGAACCTGTCTGGCTTTAGATCATCTTGAACTTTTAAATATAAATTTATCTGTACATGATTAAAATAATTCACAAATTTCCAGTAAGTCACCTGCTCTTGGAAGACAAGTAAAACCAGTATCATAATCTTCTCAGGAATTTATTTTAAATTACATATAAAGAGCAAAAAACTGGATGGAATATATATATATATATACATATATATATATATATACAAAAACATACACACACATAAATCTCTTTCTTCACAGTCATTAATGTCATCAGTTTTTCAGTTTCTCTTTTCCAATTTAGACTCACCATATTCCTTTAAAGTATCAAATAAATATATATATATATGTATATGTATATATATATGAATATATATATATCCATTTCCTCTTTTAAAAAGTTTTATTTTAATGGGCATATACATGTGCCTGGTGTCCACAGATGGAAGTGTTAGATCTTCTGGAACTAGAGTTTGTGTGTCACCATATGCTTACTGGGAACTGAATCTAATCCTCTGCAAGAATAGCAATGCTAATAACCACTGAGTCATCTTTCTAGCATCTACAATTGCTTTTTCATATGCTTTTATTGAAACCTTACTATGTTAGAAATACATAAACACTAATGTGCTCCAACATTAATCAAAATTTCTATTGAGATTTTATGTTTTGTGTAAATCTACATCACTATTCCCTTCTTGAAAATTCTATCACTTTTTCATCCAAATTTCATGTGCTCTTTTTAAAAAAGAACTCTGAGTCTGCTAGAGCTGTTGTGCTCAGGGTATAGGTATATGCTATGCAATGGAGCTACCCTATATACCCGAGTCCACTCCCTCAAAGTTACCTATTATCAGTAACACCTGTGTTGGAGAGTTTTGAGACCTTCATTCATGCTGTGATTTGATTTGGCTTGATTTTGTGAAAGTCTTGGGCATATTATTCTTAGTGGGTTCATGTGTACTTGGGTCCTATCATGTCCACAAAACACTGCTTCACAGTCAAATCTACTGAGAAAGATATATCTATCCATGTAGAATAGTAAATAAGCATGACCAGGAAAAGAAATTCCCCATGCCACATAGCTCTCTCTCTCTCTCTCTCTCTCTCTCTCTCTCTCTCTCTCTCTCTCTCTCTCCCTCTCTCTCTCTTTCTTTCATTAGAAATTAAGTTATGTCATAAATAGGAATCATTGACACTCCTCATGTATTTGTACATATGTATACATGTGTGTATCTCTGCATATACTTTTATGATGTGTTCGTATTAGTTACTTTTTATGTTGCTGTTATAAAATCCCTTGGCAAGAGCAACTTGATGGAGAAAGTATTTATTTTGGCTAATAGTTCCAGCATACATCCTTTATGTCATAGAAGTCACAGAAAGAAGATATGGAAGCAGCCTCTTGCATAGCATTCATGATCAAGAAGAGAATGCTGGATGTATGTGTTTATACCACTTTCTTCAACATACTTCCCCTTAGAAGCTGCAGTGTGCTGCTGCGCCTCACACAGTATGTCCAAACAGCTTTTCTTAGAACTATTCATTGCAATGAGTCATTGGAATGGTCTGAGGCCTCTGGCTTCTGCTGTATTATATACACTGGATCCTCACTGAGAATCTTCCCAAATACCTTGCTGTTTCTCTGTGTCATCGAGATTGTGTAGCTCTGATTCTGGAGAACCAGACCCCTCAGGAGCTCCAGAAGTTTATACATGAGGTAGATGCTGGGGTGGGCCAACTCAAAGCCCTGGATCTGGGTCTGCGTGATAGGTGAGTTGGTGAGCCTGACAGTTCTCCCAGGCTCCTGCCATTGGCGCCAAATCTCCAGCATTGCCCATCTGAGGAGCAGGGAAAGCTCACCCATGTGCTGCAGACAGCAAGAGCCAGCTCTATTGTGCTGCTTAGGGGAGGTACAGCAGGGCTGTTCTCCCAACTGCTGCAGCTCGCAAGGGGCGGGGCTATCCAACCTGCTCTTATTCCCTTGAGGGAGTCCTCCTATGCCTCCACAACCAGGAACAGGTGAAAAGCTGGGTCCATTCTTCCCCATTCTCCATCGGGTGTCGGGGAGAGCCAGTTCCCCTGCTTCCACACCCTCAAGGCTACCTCTCCCAGACTGTCCAGGCAGGGGTGAAGCCAGATCTCCAAATCTCCCATTTGCCACAAAGGCTTGGGGTCCATATCTCACACATACAAACCCCTTTAAGGCCAACAAGGGGCTGAATTATGTCTCTTCCACTCACAGTCTCTGATCCTGCTCACCTGTAAACACCACAGCTCTGCTGGGCTTCCTGGGCAAGATACTGGGACTGCTTTCTCAAGTGCTGCAGCCAGCGAGGAGATGGGGAGTGATGCTATGTTTTCGTTTGATAGCTTATGTGTCCTTTGAGCAGCTGCCTTAGCAGGCAAATGCTGCAGACTTGCTCTCAGGCCAGGCCAGGACTGCAGTTTCCAGGGGCAGCCTCTGCAGCAGCAGCTGCCAGGTAGCATGTGTCCCTGAACTGTTTGGTCATGGTGTGGGATCGGCTCTTTAAGGCTTGGCTTGGATAGCAAAGAATGGCTACAGGCAACAGAAGCGAGGCCCAGAGTGAGAAAACCTCTGAATTGTACAGTACACATGAAAATGTACTTAGGTAAGAAAGAAAAAAGAAAGGGAGAGAATGGGAGGAAGGGAGAGACAGAAAAAGGGAGGGAGGATGAGAGAGAGAGAGAAAGAGAGACACAGAGAGAGAGAGAGAGAGAGAGAGAGAGAGAGAGAGACAGAGAGAGACAGAGAGAGACAGAGAGAGACAGAGAGAGACAGAGACAGAGAGAGAGGGAGAGAGAGGGAGAGAGAGAGAAGAGAGAAGAGAGAGAAAGAAAGTGGGTATAAAATGACTTGAAGAAATCTTTAGTTTGAAAATATGATTGTAAATCTTATCTGATAGTTTTCATAAATGTTTTTATTGCATACAGTTTATTATTATATGAGAAAGAGCCTTTTGTTTGACTAAAAGGGGGAAATGTAGACATAGTCTCTTGTACATAATGGAAACATCACCAGTCAATAAAAGGCTGGTTAGGGGAGGCAAGATTAGAAAGTGGGGCATGCAGTACAGAGAGAGGAATTCTGGGACGATAGTTACGCACAGAAGACTTGGACACAGAAAAAAAATGGTCATATGAAACTTAGGATCAGGTGACCAGAAATGTGGCATGACTTGCAATAAAATAAATGGGCAATTAAGATATGTGTTAGTCGGGGAACAGAATATTTATTCATATATAAGAAATCTTGTGATTGGGTTACTTCATTTAGGATATTTTCCAGTTCCTACCATTTCCCTAAGAATTTCATGAATTCTGTTTTTTTAATAGCTGAGTAGTATTCTATTGTGTAAATATACTACATTTTCTGTATCCATTCTTCTGTTGAGGGACATCGAGGTTCTTTCCAGCTTTTGGGTATTATAAATAGGCTGCTATGAACACAGTGGAGTGTGTGTCCTTTTTAAATGCTGAGGTATATGCCCAAGAGTGGTAAAACAGGATCATCATGTCCAGTTTTGATTCCCAGAGGAACTGCCAGACTGATTTCCAGAGTGGTTGTACCAGCTTGCAATCCCACCAGCAGTGGAGAAGTGTTCCTCTTGGGTAAATGGGCGGAATTGGAAAATATCATCCTAAGTGAGATAACCCAATCACAAAAGAACACACATGGTATTCACTCACTGATAAGTGGATATTAGCCCAGACGCTCAGAACACCCAAGACACAATTCACATATCAAATGTTGCCCAAGAAGAAGGATGAACAACATATGAATACTCTGGTCCTTCATAGAAGGGGGAACTCCCCCTGCAGAAAGGCCAACGGCCTTGTCTTATGCAGATGTCTCAGTATCTTTTCATTAACCCTCCAGTATGCTCACAAAGCCCCATAATAATACTTAGCATCCTTAGTCATCAAACAAATTCAAATTAAATCTACTTTGAGGATTTTTATCTACCCAAGTCACAATTGTTAATATACTTTTAAAATAATGATGACAAGTTCTTGCATATAAGTGAGGGAAAAGGAACACTTACTCACTGCTGGTGGGAGTGCAAACTGGTACAGTCATTATGGAAATCAATGTGGAGGTAACTCAAAAAGCTGGAAATAAATTGTCCATATGATCCTTTGGAATATTCCCAAAGGAACAGTTTCCTAATCCATGTGTTGCATAGGTAAATAAGTTCATTTCTTTGCTTATAAGTTATACATGAAACAATAGATATTTTCCAGTTGATTTTGACTCTGGAATAGAGCTTAGTGCTAATGAAATGAGTTATAGATACTTATAAATTCAGACAACTCACAGTGTAATGTGAGTGGTATTCTTCTTGGAAAAATTAAAGTGTGAGTATTTATGAGTGTGTGTGTGAGTGTGTGTGTGTGTGTGTGTGATTGTGTGTGTCTGTCCCATAATTTCACAATTCTTTTCCTGGGATAATTTGGATCACTTAAATAACCTATTAATTTATTTGGCTCAGATCATTCTTCGACACAGCTAATGCTGAAATTGGCACGCAGTATCAAAATTCCCAGTGAACTAAATTTTCTTTTAAAACTGGCATATTTTAAATTAAAACATGATGTCTTAAAATTTCTGGAGTTATCAAACATTTATATGATGAGACAGTGTTAAAGCCAAGGCTGGTGATTCCTGCAATCTCTCTTTCATTACCAGAGCAACCATCACTGTAGAGGTTTGCTCCCTCTGGCACCCTTGTCATGGTGATGGTTCATGCTGAGCTTGCAGTCAAGTGCAGCCTGGTTCCTTTAGTAGCTCTTAAAGGCAATGCTGTTGAACTCGCTCTTTCCCTGTACTGTAATTATCTACTTAATCTTTTAGAAATTCGATGTGGAAAGTACTCCTTCTTTTGAAATATGTGCCTTGTTAAATCATAGGCATCATGCTACTCTGGAGAAATTTTCTGGATCACAGTTTTAAAATCTAAGCTGCCGGATTCATATTGCTCACTAGCTCCATAACTTGTATGTCTGTATTAATGTAAGTTACTAATGTGTTGAGTGCATTATTTAACATTAATAAATTTAAACATATTAAAAATGTTTTATTTATCAACCTTATAGTGATACTGCCATTTAAATGACTAGAATTGGGGATCTGATGCCTGTTCAAATGACTAAAGTCATTTGATTACATTGCATAGATACATATCTTCCTGGGTTTATTTGTTTTTAAATGAATATTAAAGATAACGTTGTCAAATGTTATTGGCTCCAGACATGTATACTTAGATATTGCTATTTATGTATAGCAATTTCAAGGTTGATAGGACTGGTAATAAAATATCAAGTCCTATCAACTGGTAATATTTTATTACCAGTCCTATCAACTGGTAATATTTTATTACCAGTCCTATCTGGTAATAATCAGTGACTTTGATTGTCACACCATTCTAAGATTATTTCTTGATTCAGATTCACTTTGGGTGGTTCTCAGTTCATGAAAATTCAACTTTATGATATTTATTGTCTTCTATTTACCATTATTTAGGCTGTCCCTTTACATACTTTTAAAGAAATTTTTATGAATAATATTTTTCTAAGATCGCTGTTAACTCTACTTTAATTATTTCATTAGTTATATAAAGTTGGTTCTGTTCTTAGCTGCACATATATTAAAGGAAAATATCACCTAAATGATTATTAGAAATGTAATATGTAGATCACTGTCACAGAAAATATGAACACACTATTTCTACACTTTACACTAGGTATATATGTTAGAGATGTAAAACAATACCTTCAGATTCATCAAACTATCATTGTGTGAGAGATTAAACCTAAGAAATTGGTGCTTCACATGAGAGGTAAGTAGATAACATGGTTTTCTCTACAGAGTCCCTTAACAAGAATTCTTCGATATGAGATCAGGTCCCATAAGGTTTCCAAGGATCAATTCAAATAGAGTATAATCATCTAGAAGAGGTTAGAAAGTCAAAAGGTCTACATCTGGGAAGTTTTCTATCTTAACTATTCTTTGAAGAGTATGTATAATTCAGATTACCCATAGGTAACTAGGATGGAACCAAAACTTATCCTAGTTTGAATAAAACAGAAACCAGTTTCAGAAGGAATTAATTTATGTATAAAATGGGCTGACAAACTTCCTTCGATTCTATGTTTAAACAAATCATCAGAAGGATAAAATCACACACACTCCATGTTCATAGTTACTACTACCTCCAGATTATTTGCTTATTTAAGATTCACAATGAAAATTAGCACAATTGTACAACCAATATAATTTATATTATTACTATAGTACATGTTATAGTACTAGCCTTAAAATATCAAATCATTAAATATTGAAACATTCAATATAACGAAGTCTGTAGTGGAATAAAAATTCATCTACCCATCTGGATTTCAATAATTTAGTCAGGTTTCCTGAGGTCGAGAATATAGAGTTGGTCTCGGCTGTCAACTGATTTTACAAGAGGCTAAGGGGTTAAGCATTTTGCCTTTGGGGACTCTTGGCATTACCATGTTTCATCTTCCAGGAAGAACTAAAGCTTTTGCCCTAAGAAGCTCATAGTGTAATGCAAAGTCTGAAACCCTTATTATGGAGAAGGTCAGCTATGCAGGGAGGCCTATCCTGGCAGCAAGATTATAGTCAGCAGAACTCCCAAAGCCATGACAGAAAAACAATCAAAGCAGTCTTTTGGGTTGCACTGATGAACTACATACCTTTTGCTAAGGAATTCTTTAAGATCTGAAAGATTTTGAGGCAAAATAAGATCTATCTTCAACCTGTAATGAGGGTGTGGAGGTCAAAAATTTCATTTTCCTCATAAGTTAGTTTTCCTAAAATTATGTATTTAAAGCTTTCTTTTATTCTGGTATTGAACGATATCTGATGAATCAAGATAGTGAATCATTAAATAGATTGCTGTATACAGCATTTGATTTCTTAGCTGTATTTTGTGCATCATTTAAAGCTTAAATTCAAGGATATTTTTTCAGATAATTTAAATATGCAATATCACCAAAAAGCAGTTTATGAATTTATACTGTATTAATGTACACACATACTTACTTATAAAGAAACAAATTTTACACTTGAAAGATTAAAACCTATTTGAATCAAATTTTATCTTGGATCTTACAAAGTCTATTACTTCGAGTGTTCAGTATCAGCTATTTAGTCTATTACAGGGTCACTAATGTTATAAACACATTAGGATAGTATTATGGAGATAATAGCTTCATTTTTTTGACATAGTAAGTAAACTCCATTGGACCCTTATTGACACACATAAGCCCTGTGCAGATGATGGCCTGGACTTCACATTCCACTGACAGTAATGAATCGACCATAGACAGCAAGAGTCTTCTGCACAGCTGCTCTGAATAAATGTCAGCTGGATGGACTGCATGCTCACCTAAACTCAAAGCTCACATTTTGTTTTATTTTATTATTTATTTTTTTATTCGATATAATTTATTTACATTTCAAATGATTTCCCCTTTTCTAGCCCCCCACTCCCCGAAAGTCCCTTAAGTCCCCTTCTCTTTCCCTGTCCTCCCACCCACCCCTTCCCACTTCCCTGTTCTGGTTTTGCCGAATACTGTTTCACTGAGTCTCTCCAGAACCAGGGCCCAGTCCTCCTTTCTCCTTGTACCTCATTTGATGTGTGGATTATGTTTTGGGTATTCCAGTTTTCTAGGTTAATATCCACTTATTAGTGAGTGCATACCATGATTCACCTTTTGAGTCTGGGTTACCTCACTTAGTATGATGTTCTCTAGCTCCATCCATTTGCCTAAGAATTTCATGAATTCATTGTTTCTAATGGCTGAATAGTACTCCATTGTGTAGATATACCACATTTTTTGTATCCACTCTTCTGTTGAGGGATACCTGGGTTCTTTCCAGCATCTGGCAATTATAAATAGGGCTGCTATGAACATAGTAGAGCATGTATCCTTATTACATGGTGGGGAATCCTCTGGGTATATGCCCAGGAGTGGTATAGCAGGATCTTCTGGAAGTGAGGTGCCCAGTTTTCGGAGGAACCGCCAGACTGATTTCCAGAGTGGTTGTACCAATTTGCAGCCCCACCAGCAGTGGAGGAGTGTTCCTCTTTATCCACACCCTCTCCAACACCTGCTGTCTCCTGAATTTTTAATCTTAGCCATTCTGACTGGTGTAAGATGAAATCTCAGGGTTGGTTTGATTTGCATTTCCCTAATGACTAATGAAGTTGAGCATTTTTTAAGATGCTTCTCCGCCATCCGAAGTTCTTCAGGTGTGAATTCTTTATTTAACTCTGTACCCCATTTTTTAATAGGGTTGTTCGGTTTTCTGGAGTCTAACTTCTTGAGTTCTTTATATATATTGGATATTAGCCCTCTATCTGATGTAGGATTGGTGAAGATCTTTTCCCAATTTGTTGGTTGCCGATTTGTCCTCTTGATGGTGTCCTTTGCCTTACAGAAACTTTGTAATTTTATGAGGTCCCATTTGTCAATTCTTGCTCTTAGAGCATACGCTATTGGTGTTCTGTTCAGAAACTTTCTCCCTGTACCGATGTCCTCAAGGGTCTTCCCCAGTTTCTTTTCTATTAGCTTCAGAGTAATCATTTTCATTTGTTTACATTTCACATGTTATCCCTATTCCTTGCCTTCCCTCCAAAAACCCATCCCCCTATCTTTTGTCTCTTTGAGGGTGCCCCCCACCCATCCACCCTTCCCCTCCCACCTCCACTCAAGCCTCTACTGGAGCAAATGCCTCCCCTCACACTGACACCAGATGAGGCCATCCTCTGCCTCTTTGGTTGGTGGTTTAGTCCTGGGAGCTTTGAGGTGTCCTTTGAATTGATACTGCTTTTCTTCCTCTGGGGTTACAATCCTCTTCAGTGCCTTCAGTCCTTCCCCTAATTCTTCCACTGGGGTCCCTGATCTCAGTCCAATGGTTGACTGTGAGTATCTGTATCTATCTTAGTCAGTGAATTGCAATCCCAACAGGGTTGGAGATACTATGGGCAAAGGAGAGGTTCTTACTTATGAATGAAAATGGAACTTTTCTAGAACATGATAAGAACTTCCTTGTGCCGATAGCAGTGAGTACTCACCTAATGACAGAACACTGTCATGAGAGTGTGAGCTCTCAGAATTCTCTGATGCCTTGTGCTATACTTTCTGATCTAAAGCTCTGTTGTAACTAAGTGCACAGTGTTCTACTAGAGAGCTTTGGACCTTTGACCCAGTGATACAGTAATTTCCTAGTTATTTATGTTTTATTGGTGTCAGCTTCCAGGCAATTGCACTACAGTCCTCCCAAAGACCTAACAATACTTACTATCACCACCTTTCAGTTGAGGTGTCTAAAGAGGACTGCTTGCCACCCAGCTTCCACCCCCTCTCTTCCAGGGTTCTTTCTTTTCCTCTATATATCCTTCACTACCCCAACCTCCTTCTCTGCCCTCATGGCTCTGCTCCCACCTGTCTGCCTGTCTACATGTTCATTCATCTGCCTCTCCTCCTGCTCCAAGTCCTCACACCTCTTCCTTGCCCCAATAAATCCCTTTTATGCCAGAATTGCTGCATGGCATTAGTTACTCAGGAACATTCCATGGCATGGGCTCACTAAATAAGCCTTCACCCCGTTATATTTAATAAAAATTGGCCAATATGCTTACTATACATAATTTTCATCTCATGTGGATCCAAATGGCCTCACAGTACAGCATTCTTTTAGTGTAGGATTAAAGGCATCTCTCTCTTTTTTCTCTCAATAAGGCATTATTTTTAATCTCTACTGAGCAGGCAATCAATCATAAGATTGATTTCTCCGCACATCCAAAATACTCATGATTTTCTGGATTATCTTCTTTTCCTCCACTTTTAATGTATTTAATTCTATGTCACATCAAAGATCTATCTTTTAAAAACAAAGAAAACAGTGAACTAGCAGCTCCTGAAAAGGTTTACAAAGAACCAGACAGTGATGGCCTTTAATTCCAGGATTTGAAATGAAGAGGCAGTCAGGTCTTTGAGCTGGAGGGCCAGCCTGGTCTACAATGAGTTTCAGGACAGTTCGAATACACAAAGGAGCACTTTGTGTATTTAAGAACCAAAGAAAACAAACCAACTAACTGAAAACACTTACAAATTGAGCAAATATGTAACAGTGTGTGGTGCAAAGTTTGCAGTCATGGACATACTTAAAATTAAAGCTTAATAGTTCCTTTTTCATGTAAATTAAGCAGCAGTTTTGTGCTTTTATACATAAGAAGTTCTAAGCTGTCAAGTAATTCAGATGTAGCTGAAGCAAAATTTAATGTTTTTTAGTATATAAATATTTACTTTTTAAATTTTTTAATATTTAAATATTAAGTTTTCTTTTTTATCTTAAATATCTTTGTTTTTTATTTTCTAAATTCTTTGTTTACATTCCAAATACTTTCCCCTTTCCCAGTTCCCCCCACCCCATATGTCCCATAATAAATGCTTAATTTTTATAATGAGTAATATGTAAAAAAGCAGAAATTAGTAATGCCTACAATTATAAACATTTGATTAATTCAGATTCTGATTCCATTTATTAAGAAAGATCATCAGTATCAAAATACTTAAATATACTATTCAACAAAATACTTTGGATAAATATTATTTTAAAGGCAGTGAAAGAAAAATGAGTTTTGTAAAATAAATCTGGGATAGCAGCTGCATAGTCAGAACAAGATTTTCAACTATGCTAAAAATAATCCTATAAACAAAAGAAATTTTCACTTTTTATTTACTTGTATGAACAGTGATGAAAATATTAATCTCTTTAAGAATCAAAGTAGGTTTTTAAATTATTTAACGATAGTGTAAAATGATTTTATTCAGGAAAAGAATTTGCAATAATTTTACTAAAAATCTTCTGCTATGTAAACATTTCACAACTTGGTGAATGCCAATGTTGAAGATTGTTCATAGCTGTCATATTTTTAATGTCAAGAAACACAAAGCAGTGGCTGGGAATCTTGTCAAGATAGTGAAACATAAACTCTAATTTATATCAAATGTATTTTTTAAATTGAATCTGTTTCTTAAGTTTCCATAGGTAGATTAATTTTAGCTAAATGTGAGGGAGACTTCATGAGCTGTTCTTTTCCCATATTAGGGTATTTTATCCTTATTCTAAGGATGTTAAGATTGGGCAAAACAGTCTTCTCAAGTGACTTGCATACTAACTGGTTACAGATATTAAATGGTGAGCCCTGAAAACATACATTGAAGTAAGACCGTAGAATTTTGTACAGTGCACCACTTCCGTAAGCACTAGAATTGTTAAACATGCAGCCATTTTTACTTTAAGTTAAGGTGTTTAGTTTTGGACCTAGACAATGGACAGAGGTATATTTTACATATCAAACAGATCTGGCCTCCATTTCTCTCAGTATCCCTCAGTCCCCCTTGCACACTCTGCCTCCAATCCTGAACTTTCCAGCCCAGGGTCAGAGCTGCTCTTCCTGGCAGAGGCTTCTTTCAATATACAATCCAGATATTTTGAGTTCTCTCTGTGTCTTAGTCAGGGTTAATATTCCTGCACAAACATCGTGACAAAGAAGCAAGTTGGGGAAGAAAGGGTTTATTCAGCTTATATTTTCACAATGTTGCTCATCACCAAAGGAAGTCAGGACTGGAACTCAAGCAGGTCAGGAAGCAGGAGCTGATGCAGAGGCCATGGAGGGTTGTTTCTTACTGACTTGCTTCCCCTGGCTTGCTCAGCTTGCTTTCTTCTAAAACCTAAGACTACCAGCCCAGGGATGGCACCACCCACAATGGGCCCTCCACCATTGATCACTAATTGAGAAAATGCCTTATAGTTGGATCTCATGGAGTCATTTCCTCAACTGAAGCTCCTTTCTCTGATAATTCCATCCTGTGTCAAATTGACACACAAGCCCAGCCAGTACACTCTGTCTCTGTCTCTCTGCCTCTCTCTGTCTCTATCTCTGTCTCTCTGTCTTTCTGTCTCTGTCTCTCTCTCTCTCTGTCTCTCTCCCTCTCCCTCCCTCTCCCTTCTTTTCCCTCCCCTCCCTCTCTCCACACACTTGAGCTCTTTCTCTTCCTCTTCTCCTACCTCTCCCAATGTCTTCTCCCCCTGGTTTTAATCCATTAAGCAGCTTCCCAATAGAACTGCATTTAATATAATATAGTCTGCTTTGAATTGGCTCATTTCAATGGTGGAGAAATAACCTATCAGAAGGAAATCGAGACTTTCACCATGAAGGATGGAGTGGATATTGCCTCACAACCTATTCTTTGCTATTCTACGAAGCCAGCCTTCATCTGAATCACCCCAAACCTTGAACACTGTTCAGGCCTTTACCCTAGGCTGCACTCTCAGTCAACAGAACTCATTGCATCAAAGAGGACCCATGCGCTTTGTAGTCACAGTCAACAAAGCCCATCATCCGTATGCTTATTACAAATCTTTCCTCACTATTTCGTTATCCTGAATGAAATCTTATTGACTAAGAGCCAGCGTTTAGGATAAGGGCATGCTCATATCAGCCTTATTTATAATAGCCAGAAGCTGGAAAGGACACAGAAGTCCTTCAACAAAGGAATGGATACAGAAAATGTGGTACATTTACACAATGTAGTACTACTCAGCTTTTAGAAACAATGACTTCATGAAATTCATAGGCAAATGGATATCCATCCTGAAAATATCATCTTGAGTGAGGTAACATAAACACAAAAGAACACATGGTATACACTTACCAATAAATGCATATTAACCCAAAATCTCTGAGTACCCAAGATAAAATTGACAGAAAACCTGAAGCCTAAGAAGGAGGACCAAAATGTGGATGCTTCAGTCCTTCTTAGAAAGGGGAACAAAATAGTGACAGGAGCAAATATGGAGATAAGAGTAGAACAGAGACTGAAGGAAAGGCCATCCAGAGACGGTGCCACCTGATGATTCATCCCAGATACACTCACCAAAACCTGATAGTATTGTGGATGCCAAGAAATGTTTGCTGACAGGAGCCTGAGTTAACTGTCTCCTGAGAGGCCTTGCCAGAGCCTTACAAATACAGAGGCAGATGTTGGCAGCCAACTGTTGGTTGGAGCACAGGGTCCGCAGGGGAAGAGTTGGAGAAAAAACTGAAGGAGGTGAAGGAGTTTACAACCTCATAGGAAGAACAACAACATCAACCAAACAGATGTCCCAGAGTTCCCAGGGACTAAGCCACCAATCAAAGAGTACATAGCTCCAGCTGCATATGTACCAGAGGATGACCTTTGTCAGGCTTCAGTGGAAGGAGAGGGTCTTGTTCTTTCTTATGAAGGCTTGATAGATAACCAAGTGTAGGGGAATTGAGAACAGGGAAGCAGGAGTGGATGGATGAAAGAACACCATCATAGAAGGAGGGGGAGGGGAAGGGAAGGGGAGAGGATGGGGGTTTCTGGAAGTGGGGGAACCAGGATAGGGGATAACATTTAAAATGTAAATAAAGAAAATATCCAATAAATAATTTAAAAATCTTTGAAAAAATAATAGAATCCATCCTTATGGTATATAGCTAGTTTCCTAAAGTGATGTATTTTGCAAGGGAGTTTCAATGTAGCAATGCTTAAAGATCTGTCATGATAACTGTCATGTATAAACTTTGTCCCAAAGTTTTACTGTGTTTTGAACTGTTCAAGGAAAATAAAGCACTTGGTCAGACTCAAGAAGTTTTTAACTCAGCTAAAGTCATGCTGACCTGAGTTCCACTTGACCTTACTTGGAGGATCTGCACCTCCTACTCTGTTGTTAACAGAGAACCCCCTGCACCCCCTCCTCAGCAATTCTGAGCAGTTATATGTCTTCCCAAGATTGTTTTGGGAACACTGTATGGAAAAAAACAGTATAATACAATTAACATCGTCTGGGGGAGAATGTTTTGTGTCCTTTTTAATGATAAGCAAGGAAAGAAAAGAGAAAGGAATAATGGATCTGGGCTGTCATGTTTGGAACATGACATATGGGGACAAGTGAGTGGAATACAATGCCCTTGTCAAGTTGTACCCTCAAGGACACTTGACTGGAGGCTGGCATTTCATGAAGTAACACCAAAAATAAAATAAATTGATATCCTCCAATGTTGCCTCAGGCATATTGATTATTATATGAGCATATGCTGACTTGAGTCAATAGCTACCGTGTTTCTAAATTATGTTATTTGAAACTTGAAAATAAATTAATGATTATTTAAGATGATATCATATTTTCTAAAATGCAATTCTGAAAAGATTTATCTTTACATCTTACACATTTTTTCATGCAGCAAAAATACATTTGCAGCATTCACTATGAAAGATAAGATTATAGTGGTAAATTCCTTTGATGTTTCATTTGTTTCCTTTTGCTTTTGATGTTTTCTATTTATTGGTCTTTATATCTACCGCTTTACACATGCTGGGTAATTCCTCTAGTACTGTAGCCACTACATTTTATAATATTAATATTACACATTCATTTTACTATTTTTGATATACAAATATATTTATATTATGATAATTTAGTAATGACAGTCTCACAGTGGTATTTTTCTAGTTATTTAATATAAGTCTATTATTATTTAATTAATATTGGAAATTGAACCAGGGCCTCATATATTCCCTATATTATTTTATTATATAAACTCTCTTTAGCATTTTCTAAGTTATATATTATCAGAATACAATTGAATAGTATTTAATATTAGTGTACCTCCCTACTATCACCTTCCCTTCCTTGGTTCTACCTGAAAGGAAAATAGTACATAGAACATTTTACTTTTAAAAGACAGCAGAAAATTCTTGTGAAAACCAAAATATATCATTGCTATAACGTATTTAATTTTAGATTTCACAATTTCCTGGTTTAAAATAAAACAATTTCCTGGTTTGAAATAAAAACAAAAATAAAAAAGCACCTCTGAAATTCAGAAGCGATTTTCTGAAAGTAAGGGAAAGAAAAAGTCGAAATATAATAGGATTAGCTTGCTGGCTTTCTGAGTTTATGAGGCTGGCAAAGAATACTGATGAAAGAAAAAAATAATGACAGAAAACAATATTATAAATTTTACTCTTAGACTCCTTTGCAGATAGATGAGCAAGAATGTCAATTCTGGATCCAATTAATGGTTAGTCAGTCATCAAACCAAAGGGTTTACCAAGTGCTTCTCTGCTCTGGGCTGATAGGGACCTGAGAGGTAGAGTTCTGTGCAGCAGCTATGTCATATGCAGAATTGCGGTGTAAAAAAAGCCTCTGTTATCTGGACCCTGCCCTGAATAAAATTGAGGCTTGTATCTCAACTTGCTGAGACTATGACTCGTGATAGAATGTCGATCAGCCAGGTTACAAATGCTGAAGGGCAGTGGACAGTTAAGCGTCATTCCTGTGATTTTCATTAGAGTATGACAAACTTGAAACTAAATAGATCCTCACTCCTGCTAATTAGATGATATAGTCTAACAAATGAGAAGAGAAGACATTCACACTATTGCAGGAAAAGCGATTTACTCAGTGTGAGCAAACTCTTGGTGACTAAAAGAGAATCTACATATCACTGATTTACTAAACAAGCACAATCCTTAATAACAATCTACAGACATTTGTCCTTGTACACGTTGTGTTATATTTCTAATAGTTTACAAAGTGATGTTTATTTTCTATTCTGGAAGTTATCTTAGACAAAAGCAAAACTGGATTTATTTTCTTGTTTGAGTTTGAAAATGCATGATAGGACATCAGTGAGAACCCCAACTATCATCTGCACATTTGGACCAATAACTATTTTTGACCTCATAGCACAGTGATAAGTCAAGATGTTCAAATAAGGAACCAGAGCACTGAAGGGGAGAAGTATAGTGGCCAAGTAAACAGAGGTTGCAGATGATGATATGGTAGGAATCACTGAAGCTGATTTTCTTACAACTGCATGATAATCTGTCAAAGAATTAAAAAAAAAGATATATGCGTTTGAAGTGATTTGCAAAGGAAAAATGTTCTTTGAGTATTTTTGAAAATAATTGATAATTAAAAAAAAAAACTCCTTACCATGCAGTTTTTAACACTATTGCTCTGTAGTATTGCTTGAGGTCAGGGATACTGATACCCCCAGAATTTCTTATATTGTTGAGAATAGTATTAGCTATCCTGGGTTTTTTGTTATTCCAGATGAATTTGAGGATTGCTCTTTCTAACTCTGTGAAGAATTGAGTTGGGATTTTGATGGGTATTGCGTTGAATCTGTATATTGCTTTGGGCAAAATGGCTATTTTAACTATATTAGTCCTGCCGATCTATGAGCATGGGCAGTTTTTCCATTTTTTGAGGTCTTCCTCCATTTCCTTCTTCATAGTCTTGAAGTTCTTGTCATACAGATCTTTCACATGTTTGGTAAGAGTCACCCCAAGGTACTTTATACTGTTGGTGGCTATTGTGAAGGGGGTCATTTCCCTAATTTCTTTCTCAGCAATAGTGTTAAAAGCTGCATAGTATGGTACAGTGACAGGCAGGCGGATCAACGGAACAGGACTGAAGGTCCAGAAATGAACCCACACACCTATGGCCACTTGATCCTTGACAAAGGGGCTGAAAATATCCAATGGAAAAAAGATAGCCTTTTCAACAAATGGTGCTGGTTCAACTGAGGTCAGCATGAAGGAGAATGAGAATTGATACATCCTTGTCTCCTTGTACTAAGCTCAACTCCAAATGGATCAAGGACTTCCACATAAAGCCAGACACTCTGAAGCTAATAGAAAAGAAACTGGGGAAGACACTTGAGGACATCAGTACAGGGGGAAAGTTCCTGAACAGAACACCAATAGCGTATGCTCTAAGAGCAAGAATTGACAAATGGGACCTCATAAAATTACAAAGTTTCTGTAAGGCAAAGGACACCATCAAAAGGGCAAATCGACAACCAACAAACTGGGAAAAGATCTTCACCAACCCTACATCAGATAGAGGGCTAATATCCAATATATATAAAGAACTCAAGAAGTTAGACTCCAGAAAACCAAATAACCCTATTAAAAAATGGAGTTCAGAGTTAAACAAAGAATTTTCACCTGAAGAACTTCAGATGGCGGAGAAGCATCTTAAAAAATGCTCAACTTCATTAGTCATTAGGGAAATGCAAATCAAAACAACCCTGAGATTTCACCTTACACCAGTCAGAATGGCTAAGATTAAAAATTCATGAGACAGCAGATGTTGGGGAAGATGTGGAGAAAGAGGAGCACTCCTCCACTGCTGGTGGGGTTGCCAATTGGTACACCCACTCTGGAAATCAGTCTGGTGGTTCCTCCGAAACTGGGCACCTCACTTCCAGAAGATCCTGCTATACCACTCCTGGGCATATACCCAGAAGATTCCCCAGCATGTAATAAGGATACATGTTCCACTATGTTCATAGCAGCCCTATTTATAATAGCCAGAAGCTGGAAAGAACCCAGGTATCCCTCAACAGAAGAGTGGATGCAAAAACTGTGGTATACATACACAATGGAGTACTATTCAGCCATTAGAAACAATGAATTCATGAAATTCTCAGGCAAATGGATGGAGCTGGAGAACATCATACTAAGTGAGGTAACCCAGACTCAAAAGATGAATCATGGTATGCACTCACTAATAAGTGGATATTAACCTAGAAAACTGGAATACCAAAAGCATAATCCACACATCAAATGAGGTACAAGAAGAATGGAGGAATAGCCCCTTTTTCTGGAAAGACTCAGTGAAGCAGTATAGGGCAAAACCAGAACAGGGAATTGGGAAGGGTTGGGTGGAAAAACTGGGGGAGGGAAGGGGGCTGATGGGACTTTCAGGGAATGGGGGTCTAGAAAAGGGGAAATCATTTGAAATATAAATAAAAAATATATCAAATAAAAAAAGAAAAAAAGAAAAATAAATAAAAAAATAAAAAACTCCTTTGAACTACTGCCTTATTTGTGTCTACACAAGGACAAACTGCATCTTCTTTGGCCAGTAATCTGGGACAAAAGTAGAGTTTATGTAACAAACTATAATTACAGGCTCAGTGGTTGGGCCATTAAAAAGCTCAGAAGCAATTCCCAAAGCCAAACTAACACTAAAATGATCATGGCCACTATTTGTGGGGTCACTGCTGTGATCCACTAAGCTTTCTGAATCACGGAAAAATCATGGCATTTAAGAAGTATGCTTGCACAACCAGAATGAATCAACAGGAAGAGCCCAATTTCTCTCCATTATAATGTCCCACCTCATGTTACAACCAATGCTTCAAAGTTGAATGAGTTTGGCTCCAAATTTTACTCATCCACTATACTTCTTATGAATTAACATCCAGTTCTTCAAGCATCTCAACAACTTCAAAAAAAATAGAAAATATTTTTCAAGAATTCACTGATCCCTAAACCACAGATGTTTATTCTAAAGAAGCAGACAAATTAAAATTTCACAGGGAAATGCTTATTGACTGTAATGATGTGTATTTTAACTAATATTATTTGCTGGGACAAGGTTGTAATAATTTAAAATTCATGGTCTGAAACTGCAATTTCCTTTGAAAATCTAAGACAAAAAAAAGAGAAAATCTAAGACAAATATGTGAGCATGAACATGTAATTATATATGTGTGTATATAACGTGGTTATTTATGACATATGTGCATACAATATACAATATGCTTTGTATATTATATGTAGGCCATATACATTACACTACATATATTTGCTTTATGTACATTTTTATACAATGGGTTTTGAAGGGCTATTATTGGTTTTTATGTCTATTTTGCTTTCGAGACATATTCTCTCTCTCTAACTCCGGCAGCCCTACACCTCGCTATTTAGCTCAGGCTACACTCAAACAGATTATAGTCCTGTAGCCTAGACTTCTACATGCTGAAACTAAAGATGTGAGCTATGCATAACCTACTATTGAACCAAATAATCAGCTCTTCTTTCTACAAGCCTGTATTAATTTACATTACTACATAAGAAATCCTCTTCTGACTATGCTGGCCTGCATTATTTTTGTCCTTCTAATACTTAATAAGATGAATAATAAGATGAGTACATTTACATATACATATATGGATACATTTGAAATTAAATAAATGTTGAAATCAAACATGAATAGTACTTGTGACATATCCTTTATAATCAATTTGCCAAATCATAATGGAATATTGATCTGGGCATATTGCTATTTGTCACTAAAGTGTGATAGATACAAATGTATCTTGGTACCAACCCATAATCATCTCAACTTCACTTCCACTTTGGTGAATACTTCAGTCTCTAATCTCAAGTCAACAATTTTCTATTGCTTTTAATATTTTAAATATGAATTACACATAGGGAAGTTAAAAATAAGATTGCTAAGAATATCAATTGTTGGCTGTAAAAACTGAAAAATATCTGTAAGGTAAATCATAAGACATAACTAAAATTGGAATATTATCTATTCAAAGCAGTTGAAAACTAGCTACTTTTTGAATTTGTGGAGGACATAGGTTGAGCAGGCTTTTTGTGTAAGCCAGTGTCAATGTATAATGAGGATGACCAGTTGATAAGGACAGTCCTGTAGTAAAAAGCACAAACTGATAATATAGTTATTTCTGAGAAGTCAAGAATATAGAAACTGAAAAATACCCTATAGAATTTCAAACCTTGCTTGGTAGTGTATTCCCATGAGTAATAATACAAAATTTATTCCTCTGGCTACTGTCAATTATTTCTGGTTTCTAGTGTTTAGTTATATATTTATTTCTGTGCAGATGGACAGTTGACATCTATTTTAAAATTGATACCTTTATAAAGATTGTGTAAGTTCATTTATAGAAATTATATCAAAAGTATACTTATGGCTGGGCAGTGGTGGCACACGCCTTTAATCCCAGCATTTGGGAGGCAAAGGCAGGCGGATTTCTGAGTTCTAGGCCAGCGTGGTCTACAGAGTGAGTTCCAGGACAGCCAAGGCTACACTGAGAAACCCTGTCTTGAAAAAATCAAAAAAAAGTATACTTATGCCAAATATCATTTTAATATTTCAAAAAAGAAAATGCTTTTCAAAAGTATAGGAAGAAAAATTAAAGAATGTGAGAAATAAAGAAAGAAAATAAAATCCAGACAAACATGTCTTTTGGTTAAGGTAGATGGGGAAAACATGACTGCCAATATATAATCTTAAATTTTCCTTTGTGTGTGTTATGCTAAGAGACACCATTATAGCATGAATCCAAGTAAAGGGTAATGTATTCCATTCTCAGTGAAGATATATAATTCAGCATGCAGCTAATACATTGATGCTTATCATTAACAGATAAAAGTTATTGAGTTAACTTCTTAACTACAGAATGAAGGCAATCAAATCATTACTATATTACAAATATTACAAATATATTACTGATATTACTGATGCTACTTACATATCAATGTATCACAGATGAAAACTAGAGCTATAAACCAAGCCCTGTTATAATGCAATTTCCTGTTTATAAATGAATGAATTCTTGCAAGCAAAATGATGAAACAAGAGGCCAGGAACATGGGCAATCACATTTAACTTCTCCTTATTTAGAAATGGACTTTGAACATATAGTCAATAATATTAATTATCACTGAGGCAAACTGAAAATTCAAAGAATACTTTGTTTATTTTTCCCATTACTTCTTTGTTTTGGTGTGTGCTGCATTAATCACTTTTTTCCTAATTTCCATGCATACCTGGGAAGGAAGACCTTTCCTCAGAAAATGCTTGAAAGAACACGATCTCCCTGAAAATTCCCTGGTTATCCTTTAACTGAGAGTCTGAGCATTATGAAGCTGGATTATTTAGAAAGGATATATGCTAAAACTACTAAATCAAATCCTTTTCTCTCTATTTTTCTTTTTCTTTTTATTATTTAAAATAATTATTCAACTAAAAATTATTTTAATCATATTAAATTTCCTTTCTCTCAAGTTAGTCCAGATAACCTTTCTCCCGACTTTCCCAACTTCAAGTTGTTTTACTAAAAACACACCAAAATGCAATGCAACAAAATATGCTAGAAAGTAGAAAAAGAAACAAACAAACAAAAAAAAAAACAAAGCCATAACTACAACCACAAACATCACCTAAAGAGAAACATATATGAACAAAACTGCATCAAAAACACATACACAACAAAAGAAACCATAGAATCCATATTTGTCAACTCCTCCTCAACAAGATAAGCCTTTGCTGGAATATGATAAGATAAACAAAATCTCTCATACTGAAGTTAGACAAGACAAACCAATTGAAGGAAAAGAGCCCAAAAGGAGGCACAAGACTCAGAGATTCAATCATTCGCATAGTGCAGAATCTCATAATACTCTAAACTGGAAGATATGGCACATTTGCAGAGATCCTAGTCTCGATTGGGCCAGATTCCTGGGATATTGACTCAGTCTCTGTGAGGTATATGAGCTTTGATCACGCTAATTTAGTGGGTCTTGATTTCTTATTGTCCAGCATTTTCTTTGCTTGTTACATTCTTTCTGCATACTCTTTTACTTTACTTGCTGAGTTCTGTGGGTAGGGATTGACAAAGCCTTTTCAATGAATTCTTAAATAGAGTATCATGAGATTTGTACCTTACATGGATCAAGTTCTTTAATCTATTAAAATATAAAAAAAACTGTAAATTATGGATAACCATAATCATTCATAACTTACATAAATGTTTTTCTCACCCATTTGACAATAAAAGTTATTAAAAATAAGTTTACTATATATAAAAAATTCCCTAAAACCTAATTGTATTGGTCTTTTGTCACAAAGTTTTAAAGTACAAAGTAGCTGCTTAATTTACATAATAATGTATTACATCAAAATCTGTATGCAGCTATAATTATTCCTAGAATGAAGTTAGTGATTTTTATAATAATGTAAAGAAAAATTACTTTGGTTATCAAGTATATTTTAAAATGCAAAGGTTTGAGACTGTCAGTACAATAGTGGTTACTGTAGCATAATAATGACAATATAATACTTACATGGATCTATAAATTAAAAACAATATATCTTTAAATTTTCTATACATATCAGTTTGTAAAGTTATTGAAAAATGTATGGCAACTATCTATCTATCTATCTATCTATCTATCTATCTATCTATCTATCTATCTATGTATCTATCTATAATTTTACAAGTGTAGCCTTATTTTCAATTATTTTTATCTTTAATTAAAAGTTAGTTTATTGAGAAACGTTGAATTTAAGGAATGCAAGCCTGTTAAAATGTCAGCTAGAGTTTTATTGTGGAAAATGAAGAACAGACATGTTTGTAGACAAGTACATGCCAGTTTAAAAGCAGGAGGAGATGTCTCAACTCCTCAAAACACATTTCCTCATGTCTTCTCTGTTGGTTGAAAAAGATTTTACATATGGGAATTCAGAGGGAACAAACCTGTTAAGGATTTTCTCTAGCTCCTCCATTGCGGACCCTATGCTCTGTCAATTGATTGGCTGTGAGCTATGGGTATTTTGATACACCTTCTAAGAAGGATCAAAGTATCCACACTTTGATCTTCCTTCTTCTTGAGCTTCATATGGTCTGTGAGTTTCATCTTGGTTTTTCTGATCTTTTGGGCTAATATCCAGTTATTGGTGAGTTCATACCATTAGTGTTCTTTTGTGATTGGGTTACTTCATTCAGGATGATATTTTTTAGTTCCTTCCATTTGCCTAAGAATTTCATTGGTTCATTGTTTTTAATAGCTGAGTAGCACTCCATTGTGTAAATGTACTAAATTTTCTATATCCATTCCTCTGTTGAGGGACATCTGGGTTCTTTCTAGCTTCTGACTATTATAAATAAGGTTGCTATGAACATAGTGGAACATAAGTCCTCATTATGTTGTAGCATCTTCTGGGTATATGCCCAGGAGTGGTATAGCTTGGTCCTCAGGTAGTACTCTGTCCGATTTTCTGAGGAACCAACTGAGCATAGGGTCCCCAATGAAGGATCCAGAAAGAGGACCCAAGGAACTGAAGAGGTTTTCAGCCACATGGGAGGAACAGTAATATTCTCCAATGAGTATCCCCAGAGCACCTAGGGACTAAACCACCAACCAGAGTACACATGGATGGACCCATGGCTCCAGCTTCATATGTAGCAGACATCAATGAGAGGAGAGGCCATTGGTCTTGTGAAGGCTTGATGCCCCAGAGTGAGGGAATGCTAGATCAGGAAAGTGGGAGGGCAGTTGGTAAGCAGGAAGGATGAGATAGGGGGCATTTTAAATGTATCTAATATAGGAAATATCTAATAAATAAAAAACTATTTTTTAAAAGGATTTTCCCCTACCAATTGCCCCAGGAATCTGAGAGAGGCAGCAGCAGGAATCGTTCTGTACTTTTCTATATCAAAACACATATTTCCTGCTTGATAGATCCATTATTGAAATAAGACATACAGATATTTATCTGGAAAAATAAAAATCAACATGCTTGTTAAACCAAACCATTTTACTGTAACATAAAAGCCATTGAGAAGGAATCCAGGTTTTGCATTGACTATCCTTGAGTACATCATTAAAATGTGATAATTAGAATATTTTTCTTTTAGTGAAAAAGATTATTACATAATATCACAGAAATGAAACAATTTAATTTGGTCTAGCTTTATTATTTTAATATTAAGTTATTTTTCATTATACTATTTGATGTGACTGAGATGAATAAAGGCAAGGTAGAGAGGGCTAGTCTATGTTCTCTCCATGGTGTGACAGTCATTATTAGGACTGACATGATCAAAGACGCATAACACGTAATGAAAGTGATTACAAGGCAAATCTGCCTATAGTCTCACGCTGTCTATCACATCCATGGTTATTTAGCTCTTGACAGGGCTATGATGAGCCTACGCTCAGTGAGGTTCCCCATTAGAGTTCCCATCCATGGCCCCTTACAGGAACCACTGAGAGGATGCGGACTGGATGAAGAGAGTTAGAAAATAACGAGGATTCGTGGTGAGACAACTACGACATGGGAACAAAATGTGCCACAAACGTCTTAAAATTTGTGACATTCACTTTTGAGTAATTTATTATTCCAAAGTTTTTAAAATAAAAATATACAAAATAATATTGTCTTATCCAAATATGACAAGATCAGTTTGGAATCAGTCACATTAGGGTGCCGCGATATGTATATTTACATACTGAATTAAAGCAGTGCTGAAATTTGAAGAAAGTAATGAGTTTCAAGAAATTAATATTATTTTACAATTTTACATCAACAAAACACTCATCAAAGAAAGGAAATACTAGAGATGGTAGACTCCTTTTAAACATTAACAGAGTATAGATTAATGGTAGAACAAATAATTTATTATCACCGATTTCCCTGAACTGAAAGTAATAAATACATTTTTTCATAACAGACAGACCAAGAAAACCACTTTGTATTAATATATGATGTGTTCTCATTTTGGTAATAGTGTTGGCCAATAAGTCATTTTCTAAGAGTGAAGATGCACACAATATTTAGGTTGTGCATTTTGATGTTTGTGTTAATTTTGGAGAATATGAGAAAGAATATCTTAAGTGCTTGTCAAACACTGTCTGCTAAGGGTATAGAGAGTCAAGGCTCCTAGTTTGATGAAATCATCTTATCTCAAGGGTTACATGGTACATTGAGATTGTGATGTTTGGAAAACAATCTTGACAGAGATGTTTAGTCAATGGTATTATTAAGTAACATTTTGATGTTCAGCTCCTGACTTATGCAAGATAAATCAGACACTGTGTCAGTCTTCAAAGTGCTTCTAGTCCTCTCAGAGATAAATTACACACATAAATAAGCAGATGATAAATAGATACTGATAATTGTCATGCCATGAACAAAATTGAATGAAGTTCTATGGATACTCACAGTAGAAAATGTTGGCAGCCAGATTAATTATATCTCTATGGACTAAAGTTTTACTATTAAATAAATGCAGCCTAAATTCATGTCCAAATTAATTGGTGTACCAAAACCCAGTAGAATCCTAGTAGTTTTTCAAACAGCTCTCACAAAGAAAAATGATTAATCTTGTTGAGATGAAGTTGACACACTTTATAAAACTTTCCAGTTTTAGCTATTTTTTGTGAAAATTTTATAGCTTCTGGAATTCATTTATTTTTGGGGGGCAGGGAGTAGGGGGGCCTAAAGACTGACATTGGTTGCTGAAGGAAAGGGTGCCATTTTTTCTAAATGTGAAGCTACATTTAGAGTTACTATATAGTAAGGAGAGGCAGGCCACAGTAGGAGGAATGCCAGAGGATATTTGGGGAAGGAAGAATATAGTCATAATACATAGAATATATGTAAGAAATTGTCAAAAATGGAAATGGAGAAAATGATTTAGAATGAGATATTTCCAATGATTAATTAAATTGATTTTAATTTAATTTATTATAATGAAATGACAAACAAAAGTCAAACACAATATTATCATAATTGTCTGCAGGGAGTGATTTAGACAAATATGTTTATATGCACTTTTTTATGTTTTATTTTATTTTGTATTTTGAAAGAGGTGAAAGTTGATCTTATTCTTCCAAGGACTTTTTTCCTGCACAGACATAACATTCTCAATAGCTCTTGGTGCAGACACAAGAAGTACCATGGGAAACTTTTCTCAAGATCCTATTTTAGATTTTTTTGATGAACATATTTTTATATACAATGTCTTCTGATTAATTTTTCCCTTCTCCCTACTCCTTCCAGCTCCTCCACATCCCCTTTCCCATTTGTATCCATACACTTTCTTTCTCTTCTTAAAAAATTAAGGAGTAAATTAGAAAATATGTAATATAATATATATAATATAATATAATATAATATAATATAATATAATATAAACTTATCGTGATAGGACAAAATAACCAAAATGGGGAAAAAAGCCAAGTAAAGAAGATACATTCACACCTATGTTCTTACATGGGGGGAAATTCCCATAAAAACACAAAGCTGAAAACTAAGATGACTGTGCATTCCACCTAATATTTGTTAATTCATATGTTTAAAAGTGAACATGGATTGAGGATCTCTTTTTTGTTTAAATCAATCATTCTAATTGTTTACATCTCAAATGATATCCCCCTTCCTGGGTTCCCCTCCTCAAGCCCCACATCCCACACTCATCCTCTCTCCCCTCCCCTCTGCCTCTATGAGGGTGATCCTCCTCCCATTCACCTGCTCTCACCCCACCTCTCCAGCACTACTCTACTCAGGGGCATCAAACCAGGGCCCTCCCTTTCCACTGATGCCAGAAAAAGCCATCCTATGCTACATAATGTGTCTGGAGCCATGGATCCCTCTAGGTTCAATCCTTGGTTGGTTGTCTAGACCCTGGGAGCACTGGGTGGTCTGACCAGCCCATGTTGTTCTTCCTATGGGGGATGCAATCCCCTCTGCTCCTCTGGTCCTTTAGCCAGCTACCCCTAAAGGGTCCCCGAGTTCAGTCTGATTGTTGGCTCCAGACATCCACAACTGCATTGGTCAGGTGCTGGCAAAACTTCCCAAGGAAGAACGACATCAGGTTCCCCTCAGCAAGTGTTGGGGTTTGATGTCTGCAGACCGATGGATCCCCCTGTGGCATGGTCCGCAGGTGGCCCTTCCTTCAGTCTCTGCTACATTTTTTGTCCCTGTCTTTCCTTTGGACAGGAACATTTCTGGGTTAAAAACCTTGAGATAAATGGGTAGACCCATCCCTCTGTCAGGGTCCATGCATATATATTGGAGGTGGTCTATACAGGTTCTATCCTGCTTTTGTTGAACATTTCAGCTAAAGTCATCCATGTTGGCTCCTGGGATCTTCTGGCTTCCCTGGTGTCTGGGACTTTGTAATGGCTATCCCCAGTTCACCATCCCCCACTGATACTGAAGAGTATCAATCTTAATGAAGTTCATCAAATGGGCTCTTTGAAAGTGAAGTGAGACTACCACAGAGATCGACAATGTTCAAAATATAGAGAATATATAACTATTGATTCCCAACAATAGTTTATATATATATATATATATATATATATATATATATATATATATATATGATGCATACACACACACACACACACACACACACCACACACTATAACTCAAAGTCCTTAGTTTCAGGGAATGTCACTGAAGAGGCTTCCATGGTGGAAGTGAAGATAGAGGTAGAGGGCAGAGGGATACTGGGCATGGAGTTAAAACCAGAGTATGTAATTTTGAGAAATTGTTTATAGGTAGCTCTACCATCCTTGAAGAAAATATTTGATCTGTTGTTGAAGAGTATGTCTAATCAAGTGATATTTTCAATTTTATTTAATCACTATCCAGAAAAGTATGGTACTTTAGAGATGGTTTTGAATATTTATATTTTAACTTTTAATTTTGTGAACTCACTGATAATTTTGAGCAAAGAAGACATTAAGTAGATAAGCAATAGTGATACCATATTAGTAAATTTATGAATGGCTGTCCATGAAAATTATTCTTTCAGTTCATTTATACTTTCTACAACACAAACTCTCACTCATTCTCCTTGAATTCATCAAATAATGATTTGAATATTTTCTAAATAATATCATTCGGTATTTATAGTTTTTATCTTTTTTGTTCTTTTTTTCTCATTGTTCAGTTCTAGAAACTTCAGTGTCTTGAGAATGCAGAGTAAGTGTTCTACCACAAAGCTTTATTACCATGTTAAATATTCATAAATATAAAAACTCAAAATTTTAAGTTATGTTCTTAGAAATTTTAGTAAAGATGATAGAAACAATATGAAACTTAGGGCTAAAGTCAATAGGAAACTTTTTTTTAAAGAAAACTGGACAAAACTATTTCATAATCAAAAACTGAAAAGCAATTTGTATAGCAGTTGTAGAGATGAAACATTTGCCCTTTTCTGCTGTCAGAAGCAAGAAAATTATCTGAAAATAGTAGGTAGAAAGGTTTGCGAATTAGACAGAACTCAGCAGAGTATATTAATATAAAGTTAAAAAAATCTTTGCACATAAAACTATTTCTCCTTAAAGCTTTATTTCAATTGCTGTAGAATTTAATAAGTATATTTTCTTGAAAATTCAGGCTTGAAATTGAGATAATCATGAACAACTGAACTCAGATATAACTTGGAATCAGTTCTAATGTCAAGTAGAAATTTTTCTAAATATTAATACATATATTTTATGTTCTTATGAATATAAAATGCAAAACTGATACAAAATTATATTAATAAACATGTTTCTATATAAATGTAATTTAGTGTGATATATTAGAAATAATGCATTATTTTAGATCTGAAATAAAGTATTTTTCTTTTATTAATAGAGTAATACAGTTTGTGATGTTTTCAAATAGAAACATTAGTTTAATTTTGAGTCTCCTAACAGCTTATCTTTTTTCATATTTTTGTTGTTTTAATTAATGATTGCAATATAATCAATTTTATCAATGATTTAAGTCATGTTTATTCAATATTTTAGGTAATGAGAATATTAATTTCTTTGAATGCAAAATATCTTGGTTCTCTGCATTATGTCTGCTAAATGGCTTTAGAAATAATTCTACTGAGAAGAAATTTAGATTATTATGTACCAAACAACTAACATAATGAAGTTAAGAACACTGAGGGAATTAGAAGAAAGAAAACTTAGTCAAAAGCAATAACTTTAAAGAAATTTTAAAATGCAGAAAGAAACTATGCCATAAACAGTAGTTTAGGGAGGCATAAAGCTTTTGTATTTCATCATTAGATAGTCAGAAAATATTCGTATCTTAAGAAGCTGATATTTACACCCCACCAATGGACAGAAATCCCATGTGGTTGAATCAGGCAAAGGCGGGAAGAAGCAGAGGAGAGCAACTCCATAGGAAGACCAGCAGTCTAAACTAACCTGGCACCCTGACATCACTCAGACACTGAGCCACCAACGAGGCCGCATAAACTAGCTGGTCAGAGTCCCATGACACATGCATAGCAGAGAACTGCATGGTTTGGCCTCAATGAGAGAAGACACATCTAACCCTTGAGAAACTTGAGGCTCCTGGGTGTGGTGAAGTCTGTTGGATGGGGGTGCAGGTGCGGGTGGGAAGGTGGGGAAATCCTCTTCGAGAAGGATGAGGAATCGGACTCAGAAATGTCAGAGGACAGAACAGAATGGGAGGGGGGATAATGACTGGACTGTAAAAAAAATTAGGAAAGATATGAGATAAAAAAGAAAAAATAGTGTAATGTTTGCATTCTTTATGTACCGTTTTTTAAAGATGGGATTTTAAAATAGTATTGTATAGTTATTTTTGGCAAAATAGAAACTTTTAGAAGTCACTGGATCCAGAGCCAAAGATAACAGCTTATTGATAGGTGATTATGACGTTAATAAATATGTAATATATTAATATAGTAGGTTTAGGATTCATGTCATCAGAAACCTAAATTTATTGTACCTAAATTAGTAAGTATTATGTGTTAACAACAGAGATATTGTGGCATCTTCTGAAGGAAAAAAGCAATAATTAAAGATCTCCTCATTTTTTTTACTGTTGGATTATATGTTAGGTATTCAGTATGTTTCCAGAGAGAATGTGAAATTTTGTGTTTTGAGTCATGTAATAATTTAGCTCAATATTAATGAGGGCACTGAACATTTAGTTTGCTCCATCCTGCCCTTCTTGCCTACAATTCAACAGGCTCAAAAAGTGGACTTCTCTTATCTAGAAAAACGTTCATATTAAATGTTATTTATTGGCTAAAAAGAAAGAGGATGTGGTTAGGTACACACTTTATAAAAGTTTGCCAAATCATTAGCTTAACAAGGTCACATCAGTGCAGATCATCTTGCAGACTGTCATGGAGGCTGCCAGCGCTACTCTAAAATGAGCTTTCCTGGTGGAATAGGATGGCTTCCAGCACAGTGAGCATTTACTGCTCATTTGCATCTGCCTGTGCAAGATCTGGGGCAACCTAAAGTCATCATGAGCTCTACTCTCACTGAACTAGTGGAACTAAATACCTCTCAATGCAGAGCAGAAAACCTCTTTCCTCCCCCTTCCCTTCCAAGCAGTTAGATCTCAATGGTCTACTCTATACCAACCCTCATTTTCGGTAAAATCCTCCAGTGTGGTGCCTTTGATTTTGATTAGTACTTAGGAAAGTCATTTAATTTCTCAGCTGTTATGACATACTTATGCCATACTTCTGCGGCATATAAAGAAAAGTGGATGGATTTGTGCTAAGCCCTATCTGTAAGAGCTCACTAATATTTCCCTTGAAATAATGTGCCAGGAAGTACTGAAGGTGACTCTGAGCTTCAGAAATCCATAACACGCTGCTCAAAGGGCCTACAAAAGTTTTCTGGAAACCTTGTAAACTTTAAAGAACAAGGTAATAATATTTCACTTATCATTAAAGAATACTATATATTAGATATTCGCTGCCTTCCGGATCAGAAAAGCATCACTAGGTACTGTATCACCCTGAGCTTTAGATCTCTGGGAGTGCAAACTGCCAGGGGTTTGCCTGCATCCAAGAACTGAGCACATAGGCAGTTTAAAGTTTACAAGGTTTCCAGAAAAGTTACCAATTGTTAAGATTTGATGAGAGGGAGACCAGCAAAGGGAGAGAATCCCCACGTCCATATTCTCTGCCGGCCGGGGCAGAAGAGCTTCACTAGGTACTGTATCACCCTGAGCTTTAGATCTCTGGGGGTGCAAACCATCAGGGGTCTGCCTGCACTCAGGAACTGAGCACATAGGCGGTTCATCTGCCAGACCTCCGGGCATGGGGCCTGTGTCCTGCCTGGAGACCAGCAGAGGGAGAGAATCCCCACAGCCATATTAGCTGCCTGCCAGGGCAGAAGAGCTTCACTAGGTACTGTATCACCTGAGCTTTAGATCTCTGGGGGGTGCAAACTTCCTGCACCCAGGACCTGAGAACACAGGTGGTTCATCTCCCAGCTGGTAGGTCGTGGGGCCTGTGTCCTGCGCAGGAAACAGCAGAGGGAGCAACTCCCCGTGGCCATCTTCATGGTCTGCCAGGGCAGAAAAACATCACTAGGTACTGTACTATCCTGAGCTTAAGATCTCTTGGGGTGCAGATCTCCAGGGGTCTGCCTGCCCTCAGGTCCTGAGAACATAGGCGGTTTATCTACAAGCAGGTCAGTCATGGGGCCTGTATCCTATGTGAGAATCAACAGAGGGAGTGACCCCCCTACACACCATCTTTGCTCCATAACATAACAATCTGAGAACACCTGGTTCACCTTGACAACCCAAGTATAACATTTCTTGAGGCAAGACTGAGCAGGGCTCCAAAGGCACAAAAGAGGAAGGCAGCATATCAGTAATCTGTGCCAGAGGAAACCCAGTCATCCAGTGTCACGGAAATAGCCTTAAAGGTCCACAATAGGTTGAAGCACCAGCCAGTGACAATAAGACCATCTAACACCAGTGAGAACTAGATGGCTAAAGGTAAGTGTAGGAAAGTTACTAACAGAAACCAAGGCATTATAGCAGCATCTGAACCCAATTCTCCAACAATAGCAAGTCCTGGATACCCCAACACACCAGAAAAACAAGAGTTGGATTTAAAAGCACTGGTAAGGATGCTGTTAGAGGAACACATGAAGGACATAAATAAATCTCTTAAAGAAATTCAGGAGAAAAAAGCTAGAAGCCCTAACAAGGGAAACAAAAAAATCACTTAAAGAAATTCAGGACAATAAGGGTCAGAGGTTTGTAGCCAATAAGGAGGAAATGCAAAAAGTCACATAAAAAAAACAAGAGAACTTTGATCAACAGGCAGAAGTCATGAAAGAGGAAACACAAAAATCTCTCAAGGAATTAGAAACACACTTCAGTGTCAAAGACAAAAACTACCTTAGAATAAAAGGCTGGAAGACAATTCTACAAGCAAATGGTCTCAGGAAACATGCAGGAGTTGCCATTCTAATATCAGATAAAAGTGACTTTCAACCTAATGTCATCAAAAGAGACATGGAAGGACATTTCTTGATGGTCAAAGGAAAAATCCAATAAGAAGAACTCTCAATCTTGAACATCTATGCTCCAAATACAAGGGCACCCTCATTCATAAAAGAAACTTTACTAAAGCTCAAAGCACACATTGAACCTAACACAATAATTGTGGGTGACTTCAACACTCCACTCTCATCAATGGACCAAACAGGAAAACAGAAACTAAACAGGGAGACAGTGAAACTAATTGAAGCTTTGGACCAATTGGATTTAATAGATATCTATACAACTTTTCATCCCAAAGCAAAAGAATATACCTTTTTCTCAGCACCTCATGGTACCTTCTCCAAAATCGATCATATAGTTGGTCACAAGACAGACCTCAACAAATATAAGATTGAAATAATCCCATGCCTCCTATCAGATCACTATGGAGTAAAAGTGGTATTTAATAACAATAAAAACAACAGAAAGCCCACATACACATGGAAACTGAATAATACTCTTCTCAATGATACCTTGGTCAAGGAAGAAATAAGGAAAGAAATCAAAACTTTGGGACACAATGAAAGCAGTGCTAAGAGGAAAATTCATAGCTTTGAGTGCCTCCAAAAAGAAATTCGAGAGAGCATACACTAGAAGATTGGTGGAACAACTGAAAGTCCTGGAACAAAAAGAAGCTAATTCACCCAGGAGGAGGAGAAGACAGAAAATCATCAAACTCAGGACTGACATCAATCAAGTAGAAACCAAGAGAACCATACAAAGAATCAACAAAACCAGGAGCTGGTTCTTTGAAAAAAATCAACAAGATAGATAAACCCTTAGCCAGACTGACCAAAGGGCACAGAGAAAGTATCCAAATTAACAAAATTAGAAATGAAAAGGGAGATATTACAACAGAAACTGAGGAAATTCAAAAAACATCAGATCCTACTACAAAAGCCTGTACTCAACACAACTGGAGAATCTGGAGGAAATGGACAATTTCTTAGACAGATACCAAATACCAAAATTAAACCAGGATCATATAGATCATCTAACAGACACATAACCCCTAAAGAAATAGAAGGGGTCATAGATAGCCTTCCGACCATAAAAAGCACAGAACCAGATGGTTTCAGTGCAGAATTCAATCAGACCTTCAAAGGAGACTTAACACCAATACTCTTCAAACTATTCCACCAAATAGAAAGAAAAGGAACACTACCCAATTCCTATGAAGCCGCAATTATGCTGATACCAAAACCACACAAAGATCCAACTAAGAAAGAGAATTTCAGGCCCGTTTCTCTTATGAATATCGATGCAAACTCAATAAAATTCTTGCCCACCGAATCCAAGAACACACCAAAACTATTACCCATCAGAATCAAGTAGGCTTTATCCCAGGGATGCAGGGATGGTTCAATATAAGGAAATCTATCAATGCAATCCACTACATAAACAAACTCAAAGAAAAAAAAAAACACATGATCACTTCATTAGATGATGAAAAAGCATTTGACAAAATTCAGCATGCTTTCATGCTAAAAGTCTTGGAAAGGACAGGAATTCAAGGCCCATATCTAAACATAGTAAAAGCAATATACAGCAAACCAGTAGCCAACATCAAACTAAATGGAGAGAAACTTGAATCAATCCCACTAAAATCAGGGACTAGACAAGGTTGCGCCTCTCTCCATATCTGTTCAATATACTTCTTGAAGTCCTAGCTAGAACAATTAGACAACATAAGGAAGTCAAAGGGCTACAAATTGGAAAGGAAGAAGTCAAAATATCACTATTTGCAGATGATATGATAGTATACTTAAGTAACCCAAAAAACTCTACTAGAGAACTCCTACCGCTGATAAACAACTTCAGCAAAGTGGCTGGCTACAAAATCAACTCAAGCAAATCAGGAGCCTTTATAAACTCAAAGGATAAGCAGACTGAGAAAGAAATTAGGGAAATGACACCCTTCACAAAAGTCACAAACAGCATAAAGTATCTTGGTGTGACTCTAACCAAACAAGTGAAAAACCTATATGACAAGAATTTCAGATCTCTGAAGAAGGAAATCGAAGAAGATCTCAGAAAATGGAAAAATCTTCCACGCTCATGGATTGGCAGGATTAATATAGTTAAAATGGCCATCTTGCCAAAGGCAATCTACAGATTCCATACAATCCCCATCACAATCCCAACCCAGTTCTTCAAGAGCTAGAAAGGGCAATGCTCAAGTTCATCTGGAATAAAAAAATCCCAAGATAGCTAAAACTATTCTCAACAGTAAAAGAACTTCAGGGGGATTCAGTATCCCAGGCCTCAAACTTTACTACAGAGCAATAGTGATAAAAACTGCATGGTATTGGTACAATGTCAGGCAAGTGGATCAATGGAATAGGATTGAAGACCGAGAAATTAACCCACACACCTATGGTCACTTGATCTTCGACAAAGAAGCTGAAAGCATCCAGTTGAAAAAAGATAGTCTTTTCAACAAATGGTGCTGGTTCAATTGGAGGTCAGCATACAGAAGAATGCACATGGATCCATTCTTATCTCCTTGTACTAAGCTCAACTCCAAATGGATCAAGGACCTCCACATAAAACCTGACACACTGAAACTAATAGAAAAGAAACTGGGGAAGACCCTTGAGGTCATGTGCACAGGAGAAAAGTTCCTGAATAGAACACCAATAGCTTATGCTTTAAGATCAAAATTTGACAAATGGGACCTCATAAAACTACAAAGTTTCTATAAGGCAAAGGACACTGTCAAAGGGACAAAACGTCAACCAACAGATTGGGAAAGGACCTTCACCAACCCTAAATCTGACAGAGGCCTAATATCTAATATATACAAAGAAATCAAGAATGTAGAACCCAGATATCCAAATAACCCCATTAAAATGTGGGGTACCGAGCTAAACAAAGAATTTTCACATGAAGAACTTCGGAGGGCTGAGAAACACCTTAAGAAATATTCAACATCATTAATCATTAGGGAAATGCAAATCAAAACAACCCCGAGATTTCACCTCACACCAGTCAGAATTGCTAAGGTCAAAAACTCAGGAGACAGCAGGTGCTGGCAAGGATGTGGAGAAAGAGGAACACTCCTCCACTGCTGGTTGGATTGCAAGATGGTGCAACCACTTTGAAAATTAGTCTGGAAGTTCCTCAGAAAACTGGGCATGGCACTTCCTGAGGACCCTGCTATAACACTCCTGGGCCTATAACCAGAGGATTACCCAGAATGTAATAAGGACACATGCTCCACTAAGTTCATAGCAGCCCTATTTGTAGTAGCCAGAAGCTGGAAAGAACCCAGGTGTCCCTCAACGGAGGAATGGATACAAAAAATGTGGTATATTTATTTACACAATGGAGTACTATTCAGCCATTAGAAACAATGAATTCATGAAATTCATAGACAAATTAATGGAGCTGGAGAACATCATACTAAGTGAGGTAACCCAGTCTCAAAAGATCAATCATGGTATGCACTCACTGATAAGTGGATATTAACCTAAAAGCTGGGAATACCCAAGAAATAATCCACATATTAAATGATGTCCAAAAAGAATGGAGGAGTGGCCTCTGGTTCTAGAAAGACTCAATGCAACAATATAGGGGAATACCAGAACAGGGAAGTGGGAAGGAGTAGATAGAGGAACGGGGGAGGGAAGAGGGCTTATGGGACTTGCGGGAAGTGGGGACCCAGAAAAGGGGAAATCATTTGAAATTTAAATAAAGAATACCTCGAATAAAAAAAAAGAATACTATATTAGAATTAACTATTTTAAGATTAGGATAGCTCTTTGTAACAAATAATGCTTTCCTCACCTCTACTAAAAACTGCTCCAGTTTAATATTTTATTAACCTTAAGTCTTGACAGAAAACATTACAATTCCAAACAGCAACAGCAATTGTAACATGTACAAGTAATTGTACTGTGTGAAAAAGAGACTCAGTCATTTCAGGTGCCATTGAAATTCACGAAAAAAAATGTTTTAATGTATTGAAAGGGACTAAAGCTGAAGGACTTTTGCCTCATTCTTAAAATTCATAGTATTCGTGATAAATATAAATCTTTTATATTACTACAGTTTGACCAAAAACTATTTCCTTGCAGATATTTATGTAGCATTTCTGGGCTTGGTTAATGACAAATAGTTTGGAATGCTATCATTAACTGAAGAGGCACTGTCATAACTCAGCCACAGCAGGCATATATATGAATGAAAAGTAGCTTTGATACATAGAATCATAAAGGGTATAAGACTAGAAGAAATACAAAATTTTGCTTTAGGTTGATGAAAATAAATAATTATAAGTGAAGACTGAAGTTACCTAAAATGATCACTGATAAATTTTCTAAGAGTATTTCATAGATATTTACATTGAAAATAGTATTTAGGCCATTTATTTAACATGATGATACTGACTGAAGTGAATCTTTTCATAGCATTCATGGATCCATTAAACTTAGAGATTAGATTTGTAACAAAATACTTTGGAAGAATTAGATGTGAGCTGTTCCAAATAACCAAATATGATCCTTCTTCAAGCTAATAAATTGTCAGTAAAAAACTGGGGATTCAAATATGTGCAAATATTTTTGAGTAAATTTTTGAAGTACATTGTGAAGTTAATCAAACAACATTTAATTACTATTGAGTGTTTATCATCTATTAAATGTATGTAATATTTTATAAGGAATTGTGTTTAGTATGCAGACAAATCTAAGACCAAAATAGATAGGCATTGAAGTTGAAATATATTAGAAAGACAGATATTAGAAAATAAAGTATTAGAAAATTTTAGAAAGAAATTTAATGTAGTCATAGAAATATAAAGACCATGATAATACGTTAAATTAAAATATGCCAAGATGAGGCTAATTCAACAGGTTAGAAGATCAACAAGGTGCGCATTATCTGTGAATGGAGCTGAGGTTCAATTACGCTTTGTAATGAAATGTGGGAAAAGGACTGTCAGTAGTTAGAGAAGGAACATAGCTCTTTAGATAGAAAAACAAATTAAGTACCTTAGATTTCCATGTGTCAAATGCTGAAGTTATTGTTTTGGAATTAAGGAGTTTCTTCAGGCCTCCATAATTTGTGTCTCAACATCTTTATGAATTTTCCCAGTTCGTCCCTTTGTCTAGCTGTAAGCGTCAATGGTGGTCTAATATTGCATTAGTGTAACTATTACAGTTCTGATCTCTGGTTGTATATCTAGTTACAGAAAGACTAGCCACAAACTCTGATACTATAGCGGAAGAGGCAACTAAATAAGAGGCAAATTCCCAAACCTTGGGAGTCTGCCTTTTCCAGAGGGAAATGGAGGACGATTAGATCTGGCATGGAGGAGGGGAAGACTAGGAGGAGAGAAGGGATGGGAAGCTGCTGTCTGGAGGTGATATCTGAAGGAATAAATATATAAAAAGGAAAGAAAATTGCAGTGGTCACCTGGGCCATATTCCAAGTATGGATCATGTATTGGACAAGATATAGGCACATATCTGACAGGAGTGACTGGCTATGTTAGAAGTCATCATTTTCATAGCTACCAAGTTTATGAATTTGGTGCTTTGAGTGGTAGGCTTTCAGGCAGATAAAATTCTATCTTGTTGTTCTGATACCCATAGCAGTGAACTGGAGGAATAATATTCTTTGTAATAGACTAGTGGATGATCTAGCAGTGGAATGTAGCTAATTTGGGGGTAAATTCCAAAGTTCTGTTTAAATGTATAAATACCAATGTATACTGGGTAATTTGCACTAATACAATAATTTTATAAGACAGCTTAGGCTTAAAGCTGCTCGGTGGGAGGAAAAGGGATAAACACACAGAACTCTGAGACAGACTTTTGAGTTCCTAGGAAACAGTGATATTATAAATTTTTAATGCCAAAATAACCAATTAATAACACCAAACAAAAACAACCACTGGAGATATTTTAAGCTTGCATCACACTACTTATGCCTAAACAATTACCTTCCAAAAGTTTATTCGCTTTACTTAAATTACTTATTCTGAAATACTTTTTATTATGTCTCTCTTGGATACATAGTTGAAAAAAGTAGTGTCAAAATTATTGACCCAAGTGTATTTAAGAAATTATTTTCTATGTTTGTTCACGCTGTAGATTTAACAAATTGGTATTTGGTAATGATGATGATGATACAACATGAATGAAACCAAATAAATATTACTTTAGTTTTTTTATAATGAAGTCAAAATCATTACTTTCCAATGTCGTCTATATTTAGAAACTTTAGCTCTCTTAAAAACAGCCATTAGTACTAAGTCTAATGATTCTATTTTATGATACATGAACAATGATATATTACATCACATTAAATTAAATTAGTCATCTCATACTGTTTTAGCAATCTGTGTAATTTTGAATGTGTGTAATAAGAGTCACAGTGAGTCATAAGGCTCATTTTATGTAAACACAGTAATTAATACAGAAATCTCAAATGCTATCAACTGTCAAATTGAATATTCTTGTAATTTAGAAAAAACTCACTTACTTCCTTGAACAATTTAGAAAACATTAGATAATTAGCCTTAAGCACACTAAATATATTCATAGGCATGTAAATGAGATTCAAGAAGGTATTGTGTAAGAAATATTAGGGAATATGATCCTGGGTTGCTTGTTTTCTCTGAGGTAATAAAGAAGACAAATTAGGGAAATGTTCATCTAAATAACAAAAGACAGACGATCTTGATACAAAGAAACAAAAATAATATTGATGAGTATAGTACAATTGATTCTCCTAAGGGAAAGAGTCATTCTGAAATATGTTCATCAAGATTTAATTAGAGTAAGAGTTTTCAACTTGCCTATATAGTTTTGGAAAATATTATTCATACATTCAAATACTGATTTGAGGTCAATTCAAAATAATGATACTCAACTCCAAAAATTCAAATTCATCTGGGGCCACGGAGTTAGACCATCTCAAAAAAAATGTCTAATCTCAAAATCATACCAATGATTGGACTGTCTTTATTTTAATATTTTAAAAGTGACAATAAATTATATAAACCATGAAAGCAGCATATTCATTAGTGAAAATACCAAAAGTTATCTTCAACATTATGTTATGGTCAGCTTTTCAGTTTACCACTGACTTACCACTTCCAGTAAGAAGTTTTATATTATGATAGACAAGCTGTTGTGATTTGCTCCTGTGTTTTATTTCTATACAGTATATATTCTACAATTGTAGCTGTTATTTTTTAAATAATATTGAAATAGCCAATTGTCTGTTGTGTTGCTCTGGGTAAAGAGTTCCAAATATCAATAGTAGATAAGAAAACATTTTTTAAAAGATTTATTTATTTATTTTATATGTATGAGTGCATAATGGCTGACTTCAGACACACCAGAAGTGGGCATCAGATACTATTACAGATGGTTGTTAGCTATCATGTGGTTACTGGGAATTGAACTCTGAAAGTGCTCTTAATTGCTGAGCCATCTCTTTAGTGCCAACAAAATCCTTTTTCATTAAAATTAATACATTCTCTATCATATTCTTCTTTGGGGATATAAATTTTGGAGGATTCAATTCTCAATGTGAAATACTACTTTTTCCAAGTGTTTTTATTTTTGGCACCCTTCATCAAAACCACATGGTCCTTTCTAATCCCAGTTTATTGCAAACATTTTCTACAATAATTAAATTTAAAGGTGCCAGGTATGATGAGGATGCACACTTCAATCCAAAACTTTGGAGACAGAGGCAGGAGGATCTAGATGAAGTAGAATCTAGCCTGGTCTATGTAACAAGTTCCACACCATCTATGACTACATACTGAGTCCCACCTTAAACACTGCAGCTTTATTTTTCAAGATAACCTATGATGCCTCACAGGAAAACATAAAAGTTGGAAGGAGAAGAAAAATATCTCATAAAACATATACAATAAACCTATATGATAATAGTATTAATGTATAACTTCAACAAATTAACTTAAAAGTGCATCCTTACTTCCCTACTGATGCAATCCTGAACACCAAGCATGGAAAAACATACCCTATAAGCCCGGGGTTGCCCCGCATCTTCATGGATCCCTCATGGTTTCCTGGGTTTCTTTTTGCCACGCCCAGATGCAGATTTCTCATTTTTCTAGCTACTTTTACCATCTGCTTTGCATTTTCGTGATTTTACTGTTGATGCTGGTTTATAGCATTATATAATATATTAGTGGATTATTATAGGGGAATAAGTTAGAATTTATGTATACAGCTTAACATCTTTAAATGCCAGTCTGTCTTTGTAGGCAAAGAGAATAAAACAGAATTCACCATTAATGATGAACTTTAAAGGAAAGTGAATTTCCATGCTTCCAGTGGTTGCTTCTGATGTGACCCTGGGCAAATTCAGTATCAAGTGTTTATAAATGAATAAAATTATTTTTTTTGTGAGCAGAAATATAAAAACTAGAATGTTTCTACCCTTACAACACTAGCATCACCATGATGGTTATTTAACAACCACTAATAAACAAGATTAAAAAAAATGCAGTCATTTTGACACTTAGGTTATTTATAAATATAGAAACTATATATTAATCATGTAATGAGTTTGATTTCTTTCTTGGTTTATAGAAAGGTTGGATACTGAACCATTCACATATAATTCTTTATTAAATATGAATTTCCAAATATTTTTACCTTTGTTCCAAAATGAGCTATTTTATCAATACTGCTTTGAATAGTAATTTGCAGGGGAAGTAGAGCCACTTCTTCCATTAAACTGGGAGAAAACAAGAGCTCATCATCTGTTAGTACCAATTAGGAATCACACGTTTCCTACCACTCCAACCACCTCCGCTTTTGTTGTCTGTTCTAATTGTAAGTCATATCATTGATTAAAAACAATCTCTATTTTGACTTTGTGTAGCTGACTGAGTTATCAGGTTGGTGAACATGAAAGGAAATTTGAAGTTCTCATACAATATTCATTGAGATACTTAATCATGCACATCACTTGCAAGGCAAAGACAAAGGAGTCTAGGTATAATACTCAAACATCCCAGCATCAACACAGAAAACCCACAGAAGGGGAGCTGATGATATTGAACAATCTTATTTTCTGTGCTTTTATTTTATAAATTGTTTAGTTTTATTCAGTATAAAGTAAACTTAAAACAATATAACTAAAGTCATCTTTTGCTAAGGAAGGATATACTTCATCTAAAGTATTATTTCTGCAAATGTGTGTTTAAAAGACTAAATGTTACAGTTTAAAACCTTCTGATGATGAGTTTGATAATCTCACTAATTTAGGTACTCCAGCAACCAATCTTCTAGAAGAGGCAAATGAGTAGAAAAATGGCAAAGAAATAGACTAGAATATTACTTAAAGCTAGAATAGACTTAGACTATTACTACACTCATAATAGGAATACGAAAGACTGGAAAACATTCTTACCTATCACATTCTAGGATGTTAAAATGGTACCTTCAAGTTTAGACAAAGTAATTAGAAATCATAATAAATGGCTGATTCCTACATAATCCATTATTCCCTTGTTAGAAAATGCCAAGATTACTTAAAAAGTTTCCTGGTTCCTCTACTAGTTCCCCTTACTGGGCTCATTAGAAGAAAGTACATATTACTTAAGTATTAGTAACTGAATTCTCCAGAACCCATGGTTCAAGGAAAGTACCAATTTCCAGAATTTGTCCTCTTTTTATGGCATGCATGTACTCATACTAACACACATTATATTCAAAGAACAACAATAATAATGAAAACGTTAATAATAAATAACAATAATAAGAAAGAAATAGGAAGGAAAAAATAGTAGTAGTAGTAAGAGTAGTAGTAGACTACTAGTAGCAAACTAGTAGTAATGTATCTTAACTGGTTTCATTCAAGAAATACTGGCTCTCATATTTCATAGCATGAAGCAATAAATCTACTAGATTAGCAACTTGTATATCAACACACTTCAACTCCACCCTCAAGATTTACCTGTAAATCCAAAGAGTATTCTGTGATATTTCCCCTTAATGCTAATTTATTTGCAACCTTAAAATACCTTTCACAAAATGGTATAGCCTTTAAAAATCTTGTAATATATAAAATCTCCATCTTTGAACATTATTGGGTCATTTTATAAATGCCAAATAATGATGGTATTTATACCATCAAGCAAAAATACCACATTGCTTACCATAGTATTTAGCTACATATACATCAGTGAGTCTAACTTTTTTCTTCTTCATGCAAACATATACCTTTCCCAGTACCATTTAATGAATAGGTTACCTTTTCTGTATATTTTTAGAAAGTTTGTCAAATACCATATGGCTATAGTTATGTCTCTATTGTTTTAATCTTTGGTTTTTTTCCCCATTGGTCTAACTGTCTGGTTTTGTGCCTGTACCATGAGGTTTGTATTTCTATGGTTCTATAATTCTGTTTGATATCTGATATGATCATCTTTCTAACCTTATTCCTTTTGTGCAAGATTGGTTTCTGTATCCTTGGGTCTTTTTTGTGGTTTTTCAACTCTTTCTTTGTTTCATATAAATTTTATTGATTTTTATTTTATTTTAAGAATGTTGTTAGGCTTTTGATTTGAGTTGCATTGAATTGATTTGAATTGCTTTTGGCAAGTTGTTCATTTGAAGCATTTTACTTTCATGGATCCAGAACTGTAGGTATTTCAATATTCATCTTCTCCATCTGAAGGGCACAGTAGTGGCAATCTTACGTTGGCAGTACCCAATAGCCATCAAACTGAACTTAAGACTTGCTCAATAGGCAAGAATAGCAAATTCATTCCTGATGTTGTAAATGTAGCAAGAAACCTAATACTGAGTTCATGGACTTTAGAGGAGAACAACTGAAAAATCTACAGCTACTTTCCTAAACTATTATTCTTTATAACTGCATTCTAAATGCTTACCATCATTCCTGCAGAGAAGTGAAACTCTCACCACTTATCAAAGAAGCCTATTTTCAAAGTTTATCTAGATGTTATGTTAATCTACAGCTGTTTGAATTGTAGAGAGAAACCAGTTATCTATGGTGTATACAAATGATAGATCAACAATATGAACCCTACAGCTATGACTGGGACAAAAACATGGAAGAGGGGGAGGAAAGGCTGTAAAATCCCAATGATCATGATACATGCTGGTTATAGTGATTTCTGTATAGGACAAAAAAAATTACCAATGAAATCTCAGCACTAAAAATGCTGTCCATCTGTCCATTATGGTATGGCATACCAGTATGGGACATAAAAATCTCTCAAGGCTTTATTCCAAAATGACATATTAGAGCTAATTAATGACAGCTAAGTGAGGGAGAATCAGCCTATTCTAGGGGTAAGCCACAAAGTTTGTATGTATATAGAGCTATTATCAATTAAAAGACAAACTGTTAAATTGTATAAATTCATTGCAAGATGGTGCAACCACTTTGGAAATCTGTCTGGCGGTTCCTCAGAAATCTGGGCATGATATTTCCAGAGGACCCTGCTATACCACTCCTGGGCATATACCCAGAGGATTCCCTGGCAAGCAATAAGGACACATGTTCCACTATGTTCATAGCAGCCCTATTTGTAGTAGCCAGAAGCTGGAAAGAACCCAGGTGTCTCTCAACAGAGGAATGGATACAAAAATGGTATATATACACCATGGAGTACTATTCAGCCATTAGAAACAACGAATTCATGAAATTCTTAGACAAATGGATGGAGCTGGAGAACATCATACGAAATGAGGTAACCCAGTCTGAAAAGATCAATCCTGGTATGCACTTACTGATAAGTGGATATTAGCCTAGAAACTTTGAATACCCAAGACATAATCCACATATTAAATTATGTCCAAGAACAGAGGAGTGGCCCCCTGGTTCTGGAAAGGCTCAGTGCCGCAGTATAGGGCAAAACCAGAACAGGGAAATGGGAAGAGGTAGATGGGGGAACGGGGGGCGGGGGGGAAGAGGGTTTATGGGACTTTTGGGGAGTGGGGAGCCAGAAAAGGGGAAATCATTTGAAATGTAAATAAAGAATATATTGAATAAAAAAGAAGATTTTATGAGAAATAAAAGAATTTATTTCAGTTTTATTTAAGACTGGTAAAATTGTTGTGGATGACAGGAAATTACTGGAAAATAAAATCAATGGCATAAAAAGTACATTATACTACAAAGATTAATAAAAAAATGTTGTTATTGTGTCTGAGAAGATTATTTATGTACATGACTAAATCTGAGAAATGGGCTAGAGTTTTAATTCCTGATTTGTTACTTTGGGATATTGTTAAGATTCTGATTTGGTTCACCTAAATTGGATGGAACCTACAATAAAGTCTATGAAGCAGTTTATAGCATAGAGCTAATTTTAACAGTTTTATAAAAGAAATGACTTCAGTTTCAGAAATACCACTTAATGTTAGATACATTTATTCCTAAATATTAAGTTAAATGTCTTCAGTATAACTCTTCTGATAGCTCTTGATTGCTTAAAACTGTGGATGGAATGTTTATCACTAAGAATGACTGTTTCTAAAACTTCATTCCCTTTTTTTATGATGCTTCCAAGAGAAGGAAATAATATGAGAAATGCGGTTTAAAGAAATGCCCATTCCTTAGTTTTCCAAAACATTTTAAACATCTTTTTTTTTTATATAGTTCTTGACAGGTGAGGGCAAACAAGGTTCTGTGTCAATTTATGGCTGAGCCAATGCCTATAGAGATCCGCTGAGATTAGTGTAATCTGAAAGTAATGTCCATTTCCTTTATGCTACATCTGGGCATTGAAGACTGATGTCTTCCTAGTTGGTTATATGTCCCCCAGACACATTTACCTGAAGCATAAAATAAAGAGTGATGAGCTTTTGGGTGGACTTAATACTTTGTACATTAAAAGCTAATTTAGTACAGATTAATGTGACCTTAACAACACCATGTTTTCTTCATTTCGTTTTACTATTTGAATAAGAGAAAAAAATCCTAATGTGAAATGCCCAGGCTAAGTTATAATAGGTTTTATGTTTGGAAGTTTCATATGAACATATATTGTACATACCTGGAGCACATAGACCAAATGCCTAGCTTGAGATGTGTGTTTTAGATTCACAGACTGTATAAAATAATAAAGTAGGGAGTAATTCAGTAAGACATACAACATGTACTTGTGGCTTCTGTGTACTTACACATGATTGTACGTACCCATATCCAAATGTATATTCATCCACAACAACTCACACAATAAACCCATGGACATACTCTCTCTCTCTCTCTCTCTCTCTCTCTCTCTCTCTCTCTCTCTCTCCCTCTCCCTTACCCTCTCCCTCTCCCTCCCTCTCTCTCCCTCTCCCTCCCCCCCCCCTCTCTCTCTCTCTCTCTCTCACACACACACACACACACACACACACACACAGAGGGGGAGAGAGAGAGAGAGAGAGAGAGAGAGAGAGAGAGAGAGAAATGCTTTCTATTTATTGATGGCTTAGAGTAGCTTTAAATGTTGTTTGTTATAGTGATTTTGAATTGTGTGACACAGCCAAATCTAGAAGGAAAATTCATCTTCATCTGTGATAAAACTCTGACCAAGTGCTGCTTAGGAAAGAATTTGCTTGTTTCAGCTTACCATTTGAAGTCTACCATTGAGGGAAACTAAGTCCACACATTCAAACAGGAATAAACAAGGAACAAGGAATGATTCTCAGAATAGAGAGGCAAGGTAAGCACAGTCCTATGCCTATATAAGTAGCTATTGGTAATTGAGAGATGCTCAAAAGGGAAGAATCAATTTTCTTTAAAAGTTAGGGCTGTCACTCCCGTTGATTTAAATGCCCAACAATGGTGACAAAGTGTGGTCCTCAACATGTGGACATCATTAGGCAGGCAGGGCCTCAAGGAGGGACAGGTTTACAAACCCACAGTCAAAATGTCTGAAACAGAACTTTCCCTGCCTAAAAGAACAGGGACAAAAATAAAGAAGAGACTGAAGAAAGGTGTCTAAAGACAGCCCAAGTTGGAATCCATCTCATGAAGTAGCACCATGCCTGACACTATTACTGACTCTATGATGTGTTTACAGACAGGAGCCTAGCTGTCTGTCTTCTGAGATGCCCTTCCAGCATCTGACTAAGACAGAAACAGATACTTACACCCAATCATTGGACTGATGTCAGGGATCCCTGTGGTAGGATTAGGTGAAGTATTAAAGAAGTAGAAAGGGAGAGCAACCCCCTTAGGAAGACAAAGAGTGTCAATTTATCCAGATACTAGGGAGCTCCCAGAAACTGAGCCACCTATAAGGAGCATACACAGGCCTATAGGAGGCCCCTGCCACAAATATAGCAGAGGTCTGGCTGATCAGGCCTCAGTGGAAGAAGAGCTTAAGCCTGGAGAGAGATGAGGCCGCGGGGAAAAGGTAGGTAAGGACGGGGACACTCATTATTGGAGCCAAGGGGGAGGAAGAATGGGATGAGGAACAGTAGAAGGGGGTACCAAAAAGAGTGGGAGATACCAGAATATAAATAAATATATTAATTTAAAAATTAGTTATGACTGGTACATCAACCATGCTTCAGTGTAAGGGCATATAACAAGAACATATAGGCATTACAATTGTATTTACATTTTAAAAAGATGAAGTTACAATGTTGGGGATTGATAGGCAGGTGGATCTCTTCTAATAAATATTAGAAATGTACATTTAAAATAAACCAGAATCATTAGCAGTGAGATCTTTGTGCAGCTACATAAACAGTTTAGATTTTAAATGAGAAAAATTAAGCATTTTAAAAGATACAAGAATGAAAGTTAGCAAATGGATGAGAAATTGAATATGTCCAGTAGGAGTGCCTAGTGAGAACACTGGTTTTCTCTTTCTAGAGAGACTGATGTTTATTCTTTTACATTTCATGTCTTTCTTCTAACCATTTATTCAGTCAGATCCAGGAAAGTAAGTCTCTGACCAAAGAATGATTGGGGAATAAACACAGACTTGTAGAGGTCAGCTTCCTCTGTGGTGTCTATTAGCCGGCCTGTCTCTGTTCTGTTGAGAAGCCCAAGATCAGAATAGTTAATTAGAATGTGACACAAGCATTAGGAAGTCAAAGAAACGTACCCTCTCTCAATGTGTTCATGCGTAAAAATAAAGAATTTTTAGGGTTAACTTAATGTCATTGATATTTTAAAGATTCACAGTTCAGCTTGGCCTATAGTAAAGACTCCTTGCATGTTATTAAATAAATAATAACAAATAAATCTTATTTAGTAACTTCTTTAAATCACCGATGTTGAATGGCATCTACTGTTCATTTCATTAGTAACTGTTGAATAACGCTATCTGAAATTTGTTCAAAACATAACAGAGCATGCAATATGCAGCCTGTGTTTTAAGGAGGGAGGAGATAGATAGATAGATAGATAGATAGATAGATAGATAGATAGATAGATAGACAGACAGACAGACAGACAGACAGACAGACAGACAGACAGATAGATAGATAGATAGATAGATAGATAGATAGATAGATAGATAGATAGGATGTATCTAGAGTCTGTATAAAGTATAATATTGAGTTGAGCTGCAAAGCAATTTTAGCACCATCATCTGACTCTTGGCAGAGCAATACATTTCAGAGTGTTTCACACAGACCTTTACAGCACTCGCAGATGACAGAGTTGTTGAATGAGTCCTTAATGCCTTTGCCACTTTCAGCAAGAAAGTGCTTCTGTCTTTTACCATACTGATATTTTGCTCATGTGATAATGCAGATGGTGGCTATGAACATGGTACATTCTCATTTGCATTCTAGAAAATATAAAGGCTTCATCCTCAAATAAAGTTAGCATTATTTACCCAACACCAGGGCTCTTTAGATGAGGAAATAAGCATATGTAAGGTAATTTAGTGAAAATTTCAGGGATGCTCCTATAGAGACAGAAAAAGAACATTCAAAAATAAATGAAAGCAATGAAGTGGAAGCAGCAATGTTACCCATAAGTCAAAGGTTTGAGGGTTGCCTCATAGACCAATTAGGCAACGATGTCAGCGGCTTAGAAACTAAATAAGGAACTTTTCAAGATTTTTATAGTGCGACATGGGACTTGATAACTCACTGTCTAACTTTAGCTTCCAATTTTTATGATTTGTCTTAAAGATCCCAAATAATGTAAAAATTTATATAGTAACTGGCATATAATATTTTAGTTCTAGGAAAACTGATTAATCCTAGAAAATGATACATGACACTATTGCTGTGACTTTGGCATTGGCTGGAAGAATTTCAAGAACTATGAAAAATTAGTTCTGGATTGATTTAAAGAGATTCTTGTTTATATATATATATATACACACACACACACATGTGTGTGTGTGTGTGTGTGTGTATTTATAATTGACAGAGCTGTCTAAGCTAAGGGATAATCTATTTCTGATGAATTAGTTCATAAAACAGGTTTTGACATGGTAAATGTTTGAGAAAATATGAATTTTAAATGGAGGAAGCTAAGGAGAAAATAAAAAGCATATAATTTCAGACTGGAGGAAAGTTAATATTTGCCTCATCAACAAGGCTCAGTAATTTGTTGGTGCCCTGATTTATACAATGTCAAATATGTGGTGAACCTTAACTGAGAAGATTCTAAGCAAACTGCTAAGAGACAACCTGACTCATTCTTTCACAAGCTTGTCATAAGAAATATCAGATATAAGCTAAAGAAGTGCAAACAAAAGGAACTGGAGGTAGATAATTTAAGAAGTGTTTGCCATTGAAATTTTTGGCAAAAATGGGTAGAGTGAGTTTGGACAAAATTGATATTAAATCTCGGTAAATTGTGAATCAGTTTGAGGATTTCTTCAGAAACCATTATAGAAAAGGGTATGGGAATATACATCTATCAATCTCCTGTCTAATAGATTTGATCTTAGCAAAATACCAACAGCTTGACAGGAACAGAACACAAGGACTTGACAGAAGGCTTTAAACATCTTAATGTTTCTAAGCCAAACTACGCCTACAGGTGTAATTAGCTTCAGTGTGTGATTCCTTGAGGAAAACAAAGACTGGTGGATCCATGAGCAGAAAGAGTTAGGTAAATGAAGTCTGAAGAAAAGAAAGAGAACTTGACCTTAGAGAATGGTATTGAATGCATGGTAGGAAAGAGTAACTGTGGCTCTGAGACCCAATAGAACTATCTTACTAGATTTTAAGATAGGCGGCCATTATATTTTCGTTTGAGCTCTCCCCTTGAAATTTGTATGTCTAAGCTATTACAACACTGTTATTTTATTTTAAAAGCAAGCATCTTATTTTCCAGTTTCACATGTCCAAACAGGAACAGGGATGTTGCTTGAGAGTTTATCATGCACCGAGTATAACTTTTACATTGTTAAGGACTAAATTGAATTGATGACAGAAGAATGAGTGTATGGGCTTAAAATTCCTGTGGTAATGAGTTTACATCTAGAGATGTAAATGAATCTAGAGGGGCTAAAGGAGAGAATGCAATGAGTTCAGTGTCATTGCCATCAATATAGATCCTTCCTTTAACCTTGAAATTAGCAGATGATAATTTACTTCAAGAAAAAATATATATGTAGTTAAAGAAATTGTAAAAAATAATACAATGTATCTTGGTTATGTTACTTATCTTTCCATCAAATCTTCCAAGACTATTGCCATTCCACTACTGAGATCATGAAGTAGAAGGAGAAGGAGAAGAAGGAGAAGAAGAAGGAGGAGGAGGAGGAGGAGGAGGAGGAGGAGGAGGAGGAGAGGAAGGGGAAGGGGAAGGAGAAGGAGAAGGAGGAGAAGTGGAAGAGGAAGAGGAAGGAGAAGGAGAAGAAGAGGAGGAAGAGGAAGGAGAAGGAGAAGGAGGAAAGAGAAAGAGTAGAAGAGAAGAAGAAGGAGAAGAAGACAAGGAGGAGGAAGAAGAGGAAGAGGAGAGGAAGCTGAAGAAGAGGAAGAGGAAGAAGACAGACAGACTCTCACAGTGCACAACAAGGAGCCATAGGTAAAATGCAGTTTCATTATGACAGTCTCATTAGTTCATGGTGACAAGCTAAGCCATGCTCCTCTCTACCTGAAGATGGGAAAAGCAAGCACTGAAAAGCAATGCAGAAGAAAGTTAGCAAGGCCCTTCATGAACTCTCATTCCGTAAGTGCAGATAAAAGTTTCTTTTGTTTTAGAACACCTGGTTTGGGGTAATTTGTCGTGAGAGCTACAGGAACTAGCACAGCCCAATACAATCATTTCATACTTAATCTTCCCTCAGGACTATTTATCTGAGGAGGATTGTGAAAAAAAAAACTGAAAATAATATTGTATTTGGATGATATAAATCAATGCTTTTCTTTCAGGTGTATTAGTACCTGTAGCATTAAAAAAATCAAATGTTTGTTAGATGGGCATTTTATGGATCACAAATATCAGTGGACATGTCAAACCTAAGGAAATTAATGAGGAAAACATTAGAACTGAGAAGATATTTTAAGGTACTCAAATAATAAAATTGTGCTGTCACAATTAAAGCATTATAAATTTGAAAAAGATAAACTGTGAATGTGGCAAAGAATTAGGAAGGGCAGTGAGGATCTGTATTTTTTTAAGTCAAGTCAACTGATTTCATGTCTGTCTTTCATTTCATCTCTCACTTTGTGTCTTAGACTTACATGTTTTTTTTCAACTCTTAATATTGGGTGAATATCACTGAATTTAGAATTAATGTTGATACATTCCTTCTTTTTTATAGATGATGGTTGGTTTACACATCTTATGAATGTGTCATGCTGGATTTGATTGTATTTTCAACTTTGCTATGTACCTTATAATCAAATCATCTGCAACTTCAACCAAGAAAAATATTCCCCTTCGTTGCTTGGTCCAGAATTTCTAGTACCAAAACAAAAGAAAGAAAGAAAGGAAGAAAGAAAGAAAGAAAGAAAGAAAGAAAGAAAGAAAGAAAGAAAGAAAGAATGAAAGGAAGGAAGGAAGGAAGGAAGGAAGGAAGGAAGGAAGGAAGGAAGGAAGGAAGGAAGGAAGGAAGGAAGGAGGGCCATAGGAGATACTGTGAACAAGCCCTTTGAGCTTAATTAAGACATTGGGAATATGATTGAACCAAAATCTGTCTAGTCATTATCATTTTAAGACATCACAAATCATCTCCATAATCTCTGTTTGTTTGTTTGTTTGTTTGTTTGTTTGTTTTCCTAGGCTTGAAACCCTGCTTCATGGTTCACTTCTTTGTATTGGCTCTAGACCAATGTATCATTGAAATATTGATGTTTTCTCCTAATCTTTTAGGATTATCATGTTTTGTATATTATAGGATGCTGGTTGGAGTCAACTTTTCATATTCTCACTTTTCTTTGTCAGCTGGACATTGGTGACCCAGAGTGAGAAGGATGTCCTCCTTCTCCCCTGTGGCTGTGTGTAAATCAATTTATGTTGTATGGGTAATGAAATGACTGTGAATTTTTGTCACAGAATTTCTGGATATTCTTTAAAATAATGACAGCAATGTCCCCATCACCCTTCATCCTTTCCCAGTGGTTCTGGCTTGGACACAATGCCAGTCTCACAAATTGAGCTTTTCACAGTGAAATAACAAAACAAAAGGACTTGAGTCCCACAGAAGATTCAGAGATAAGCTAATCCTTATAATTAGTGACCTTATTTATACTCCTCCTTAGCTGTGAGGAGTATTTTTTTCATTTATTTGAATGTCTTTGTTGTTTATATTTAAATCCACTCTTAATTAATACAGACCTTAAAATTTAAATCTCTTGATGCAAGTCAAATAATTCATGCCAGTGGCTTAATGGATGTGGGCCAACAACAGATGGCAAAGGCTCACATGGCAGACCACATAATTTGACCCTATAACACTGTAGAAAAGCATAGTAATTTTTTTGGTGTTCTTTTATTAGGCAGATCACATACTGTTGAAGTTATAAATTATAAGTTATGATATTACTATGAGTTAAATTTCATTTTTTTAAAATAACTTTTAGAAAGTCAATCTATAGTATTTTAGAAAATGAATAAAACTAAAAAAAAGGTTTTGAAAGAGGAAACTATGTGAAAATGGGCATGTATTAAACCCTTAACCAGAATGGTCTCCTGAGAAGAAACAATTATGTATGTTTTCACCACAAAAGTAGCAAATGTAAAGTCAAAGGGAAGAGAAAGCAACACAAATTTCCACTTGTCAAGGAGAGCGACATAGTAGGAAACCTATCCTGCTAGCACCTTTCTCCTAGAACTCTGGAAGCAGGATATTTAGAACTAAAAAAACAAACAAACAAACAAACAAACAAATCTGTATAGTGCTTTAATTATCCTTGCCAATGAGTAGAGAACTGTAAAGTAGTATGATAGCCTAAATGCAACTAATGGATGTAATTCAGTAAAGGAAGGCCTTCTTTAAAGAAAGATTACACGTATTCACTTACAGCATACCAACAGAAAGGAACACAGTTGGGTACAAATGCTCCTCACACTGAAGCAAGTGAATTTACTGGCTCTCAAGTAGGTCAGGAGGAAAAAATTCTTTGGTCATTCCAATCAATCAGACTTACTGAGTTCTCAGTCAAATAGTGGATATTTTTCTGGGTCAACAGCAATTGCTTCTTCACATTAACTTATCCTTTAAACAGTATTTCTTATTGACAATGTTATTATTAGGAAGGCTGAAGGTGTGCATGGAGGCTCATATCCTGGAGATTTTACACATTATTATCCTACTAAAGGTACAGTAGGGTGGATAGAAGGATGTCCACACAGCCCACATGGAGTTTCAGGAGCAATAGAAATAGAATGATATAGTGCCAAAGAATGTGTTGTTTTCTTTTAATTAGCCCTTATTATTTGAAATGTTGGTTCATAGATAGTTCTTTGACCACTTCCATAAAAGATATTGGTTACTTGGTCACATTTAAAGGAAGCTTTACTTGGAACCTAATGGTCTAATTTCTAAATCCTTCTTTCTTAAAATACTCAATGGAATAAGGCCTGCTTGTATGTCTTTATAAAATATAAGAATGTGATGTTGATCGTACAATGGTAGGTAGTTCAGGTCCTGCATTATATTGTTGATATTTTGAAAAATAAAAACAAACACACAAAATCCTATTGATTCCTACATTAAAGCAAGATTCCTGGCTTTATAGAATGATGTATAGAATGACTGGAATTAGATCTACCAGCAATATGGTAATACACTCTTGGAAATACACTCAAAAAATGCTCCACAACTCCACAAGGGTATGTCTTCCATTATGTTCACAGCAGCCTTGTTTATGATAGCCAGAAGCTCTGGAAACAACCCAGATGTCCCACAGCAGAAGAATGGATACAGAAAATGTGGTTCATTTACACAATGGTATACTACTCAGCTATTAAGAATGAGGACAACCTGAGTTTTGCAGGCAAATAGATGGAACTAGAAAATATTATCCTGAATGAGGTAATGCAGACCTACAAGTACAAGGATGGGATGTACTCTCTAATAAGTGGATATCAGCCAAAAAATACAGAATACTCAAGATAGAGTCCACAGAACTCAAAAAGGTCAACAAGCTTAAGGGATCAAGTAAGGAAGCCTAAGTAAGTCCCACTTGGGAGGGAGAAGAAAGTAATCACAAGGGAGGAGGAAGGAACCTGAGAGAGAAAGTGGACAAGGGATTGGGGCGGGGGGAATAAGGGAACCTGATCTGATATTGGGTGAGGGAAAAGGACTGAAGTGCTGATAGGCAGCAGAAAGAATGGAAGCAGGCAACATCAGTAGGTAGAAGGTTGAAGGGTTCCTCCAGAATGCACCAGAGAACTGGGAGTAAAAAGACCCTCAGGATTCAAAGGGAGGGACCTTTGGTGAAATTCCTGATAGTAGGAAAAGGAAACTTGTAGAGCCTACCTCCATCAGGAAGACAGGATATCAAGTGAGGGATGGGGTTGCCATCCCACAGTCAAAACTCTGACCCATAATTGCTACTGTCTGAAAAAACTGCAGGGATGAAAATGGAGAATAGACAGAGGAAAAGAAGGTCCAGAGACAGTCCCAAGGTGAGATCCAGCTCAAGTGGATGTCCCAAGACCTGATACTATTACTGAGGCTATTGAGCATTCACAAAGAGGGACCTGTCATGACTGCCCTCCAGAAGAGCAAACAAATAACTGAAAGAGTTGGATGCAGATAATTTGCACCCAACCAGTGGGCAAAAGCTCTTGATCCCTGTGGTTCAATTAGGGAAAAGCTAGAAGACGCTGAGGAGTGCAACTCTGTAGGAGGACAGGCAGTCTCAGTTAATCTGGACCCCTGAGATCTCTCAAACATTGGATCACCAATCAGGTAGCATACACCAGCTGATATGAGGGCTGCCATATCTGTTCACTTCAGTCAGAGAAGATGAACCTAATCCTAAGATTGGAGGTCCCAGGGAGTTTAGAGGTCTAGTTGGATAGGAGTTTGGGGTGAGGACATCCTCATGGAGACAGGGAGTTTGGAAGGAGGTTTGGCATGTGGAAAAGTCAGAGGGTGGACCAGGGGAGCAGGGAATTAAATAGATTAATAGATAGGTAGGTAGATAAATAGATAGATAGATAGATAGATAGATACATAGAGAGAGAGAGAGAGAGAGAGAGAGAGAGAGAGAGAGAGAGATTAGATAGATAGATAGATAGATGACAAAAATGCACCTGTTATGGAATTTAAAATTTCTTTCGAAATTATCAATAGTCACTAATATTTTAGCTTGTATAATTTTTAGCCTGTGAATAAGTTTGTGTGTGTGTACATGTATGTGGGTGTTTGTTTGCTTACAATTTTGCATATTGATCTCTATCATCTATTTGTCTGTCTTGCATCTAGGTAGCTAGTAAGCTAGCTACTTACCTACTAATCTATATTCCTAGTTCTCATCTTCATACAAGAATATGAAGATGAGAAATATCACAAATTCCTTACAATTTCACAGGTAACAAGTGCATAATCCTCCAAAAGATAATATAAAAGTTCACTATATAGGAATTATTTTAATGTTTTTTTCTTTTTAAATCTTTTTGCAAGAAACAGTAATAAAACACAAATTAAAATATTTGAAGCTTAGCCGGAAAGTCTTCAGAACAATAAACCTCCATTCATTAAAGTATCATTTTAATGCTTTCAGTCCTACAAAGGACATCTGTTTCATTGCCAACCTCACATGTGGACACTGCACATAATGGAGCAAAACAAGCCTTCCAGAAAGGAGGATCCAGAGGCCATTGAGGACAATGAAAATTATAATTCCTGCCAGAGAGCAAATCCAGAGGCTAACAGATGGTCTAACAAGGACAAAGTGAATTGCCAGTGTAAGGAGCCTTCAATGCTTTCCCACACTAATGTCCACCTTGTAATTCCAAATCTTCCTCTTCTGAATGCAGGTTATCAATGAGGTACCCATCACCTAAGTACAATCAGGTGCCAAGTATGATAGGAAACCATGAATTGGATGTTAACTCATAGAAATCATATTAATTTTATGTCAAGCAGAATTTATATAAGAGATATTCCAAAATATTGAATTGTATAAGAAAACCTACTGTACGTAAAATAATTTGTGGATAAGCCTACTATAGTAAAAGTTATTTTGCTTGTTAAATAATAAATGGTTCTAGATAAACTCAGTTAACTATAAAGTTCTGAACTTACTCCTTCCTGACCAGAAATCTCCCCAGTCCTCCTCATGAACTTTTCGATAGACCCGTTTTAGCAATCAGAAAGCACTGATATCACTCTGAAATAATACACTCAAGTGACATTTCACATGAGCTCACACTTGTAATCCTTATATTTGGGAGTCCAAAAAAGGAAGATTTCCTTGAATTCTACAGGAACCTGGGCTACAAAATGAGACTCTGTTTCTACTTCCCCCAAATTGGATTATTTAAATCTAGTAAAAAGGAATTAATGTTTGATCAAGTCGAAGATATCAATATAGTCAGGAGTAAAAGGATGTTACATTGAAGATATTAAATAGATTAAATGTTACAAGTACACACTCTTACAGAATTTAAGAGGTAGATACTCAGTGTACAGTTGAGTAGATAAGGTATGAGATCTCTAATTCCAGGCAAGCCACTAGGATATCAAAATTAGAGATAAAAATCAGTCTGAAAATGAACATTAATTCCTGTTTTCATTATGTTGATAGTCTTGTGAAAAATAATCCTTCTATAATTCTAAGGAGACATTAGGAGAAACACTGTCTTCTTGGTCAGAGAGGAAAGAGAAGCGATGGAAGGAAGAAAGGTACCATGTGACTAGTACAGGTACGGCTTCCCAGTAATGGAGAAAGAAAGAATACAAAGAATCTAAAAGACAGCATCACTGCTCAGTGCAGGGATTGCTATGGCATGTGTTTCCTATGGATCCGTAAAAAGAAAATTAGAAGATAGAACATGGTTTTCACCTGTCGAACTCACTCATGACAAGTTTTAGGAAACAAATCAGAATTTATTTATGAACTATTCAATTGTGGGCACTGTAGTAATGTTTAAAAGTTCTAAATGTGTCTACTTATGACTTATTTATCTTTTCTATTTCCTATTAAAATAGAATTTTTAATACTATCTATACTAATTATGGGTTTCCTTTCCCCAACTTCTCGCAGATATTCCTCACCTGGCCTCATGCCACCACTAATAATCACATCTTTTCACTTCATTAGAAGACAAAGAGTCATCCAGAAACATAAAAAAATAAAATAAAATAAATATAATATAATATAAAATAAAATAAAACAAACTGGAATAGGACTGAACAAACAAAATAGAAGAAATCCCCAAATCACAAAGGAAAAAATGCTTTCTCCAAGTTAATTTATATTTTAAATATAATGTAACAAGATATAATATTTGACTATCTTATTTTATGTAATATCATGAAGTTCTTGTAGGAGAGGATTTAATGATCTAAGAAGTTTAAATATGGTATAGCTATTAGTATTTTCACAAAACACTAATTACAAAAGCAAATTCCTTAGATTTATTATACAATGTATCCATATTAAACATTGGAAAATTCTGTCTGTGTTTATATGTGTGTATGTGTCTATGTATGTGTGCATATATCCATCTCTCTCTCTCTCTCTCTCTCCCCCTTTCTTCTCTCTCTCTCTCTCTCTCTCTCTCTCTCTCTGCAGGTGTAGTGCATATACATCATTAGTACTTAATGTTTATAATTTGGAAACATATCTTTTCTTGAGTTGAGGAAATATTGGATATACTGCATCTACAATTTTCAAAGACTATAGACTATAGAGATCTTAAAAATAAAAATCCCTGATCCTCTTTTTTAAAACTTGTTTCTATAACATAAAACCAGTACCATCTTACATGTTAGAAACTTCAGTGTTCATTTTTAGTAATTGATTATGGCTTTGCAAGCTTTGACCTACATATCTTGGCTAGAATCATCCTACTTTTTCTATTCTTGACAGCTTGTAAGAGAAACATCATCACAAAGGTTATTACATATATAAACATTCATACACATTTGCCTAAGTTATGCATTTGATTAAAAACAGCTACAGTAGCTATGACTTTCTAACCAATAAAATGAAGCTCATGCATCAAAGTAATGACTAACCTTTACCATGATCTATCGTACAGCACAGGACATGTAGAAATGAGTAAGCAGAGAATAATCAAGAAGGAATAGCATGTTTGAGGAGACACCATTTGCAATTAGAGACATACATCCAAGAACACCAGTAGCTCTATGTGTATCCTGTGTACTATTAGCAGCTAGTAGTGGCACTATAAAAATTTTCTGTTATAAAATATTCAATGTGAAAGTAAAAGTTAACCATGAGAAATATTTTAAAGTTAACTCTACTTGGACACACTATACTCTGTCAAAATAATTTGAGAGTGTGTGCAAGTTCTTCTTACTTTCTCTAGAATAGGATCTTGATAGAACTTACATCCATCCTTTCTTAGTAACTTGATCACAACGTACTGAGGATGCATATGAAATATTCTTCTAAAATGCTTACACCTTAATATAATTGATACACAAATTAACTCTTTCCAAGATGATTACTTGATATGTTTTTATGACCTCTTGAAATATCATATACATTACTAGTTCCTATATAAGACTCCACCCAACCACAAAGCCAAATTCTGAAGATAGAAATGCAATTAAAATAAGTAATTCAAATCCTGAGCATGGTCGCATGAGATAAAATATTATCATTGTAAGAGGCAAAAGAATGTCTAAAATAATAAATCTATTTTACTCAGTCACATGACTTAGTTCTGGCAGAATGGAGCCAGCCTTGTTACACCAATCAATCTGGTGGTTGTGCATCCCAAAAGAAATCAAAGACATTGATGGATTCAGATTTCTTCATGAATATGTTACAGATAAAGATCATAAACTAACTAATAATGTGTCAGTTATTGTTTCATTCTTTTTGCCAGCTATATTTAAAGTCAATTGTCTTTTCTATAGTCATTGCCTTTGTTATTATCAAAGACAAAATAAATGTGGGCCACAATGAAGCAGATTTCTAATGGGAGTCTTCTCTTGACACTGATATTGCTATTCTCTAATGTACACAGATGAACATAATTAAGGCTAAACAGTAAATGTAAATTTATTAGTTACAATGCTACAATGTATATACTGCAATGCAAAATGCATATCATAGCAACACATTCATATGAGAAAAAGTTTAAGCTGCTTCAATATATTTATTTTTCCCTCTGAGAATGCTATGGTTCCTCACATCTTAAATGCTCAGGCTTAGACATTAAGGAAACTTCCCACATGACTCACTTGGGGAACTTCCTCATTCCCCCTCCTCTTCTTTTGCATCCAGTCATAAAAAGAATGGGTGTCATATTCCATGCACTCTTATGGTACCAAAATCCCAGGCAGGAAGTGTAGGCATAATGTTTGTGTACACTGTGTAAAGTTTACCCTTGCGTTATCCAAATGCTGATTTCTCTGCTTTCATATCTTGTTTAAATGGCAACATGGCATTGTAGTTGCTTATAGCAAGAATCTCCTTTTTCAATTTTGTGTAAATAGTTGTTATCATTGATTCTCACCCAGGCCAATAAATGCTGATCAACCAAGCTTGGCAGAATAGAAAATAGGGCAAGATATCTGCAAATCAGAAAAATACGAATGGGGAGAAAAGATTCAGATCTGGAAGAGGATGGAGGAGAGAGAAAGGTGTGGGGGATGGAGAGCCATCATGGAAACACACCTGAAGCCCAAAATGCCAGATCATTAATAACAGGCATCTATCATTGGATGAGACTGAGAGATATCCAGAAAGTAAAGATAGATCATTTTATTGCTCAGCTACTTAAGTGCAGTTTTAAATAAACCTCAGTTTCTCTGTGCAGTTATTGGTAACTAGCATAAGGTAAAAAAAAAATACAGCTGCCAGATCAATTTACTGTAATATTTTTAATAAAGTTTTATTAGGGGGGGTCCATGTATATGGTCTTACCTCTCTAAAACTCGAAAGCAACTTAAATGTTTCCTCTGGTTAATTTATTTTATCTAGGTTATTTAGATTAAAACAAAAAGTATTGGATTTTTGTGAATTTCTCCTCATGTATCCCAAGCCTCCTCATTTCCTCCTTCCCTTGAATCTGCTCTATAGCCTGGTAACCTCAAACTAACAGATGCAGATGGTATCACAGGCTACTCATATCAGGACACTGCTCATTATCCTAAAGTCTCCATGTCTGCCCCTTTTCAATGTACCTACATGCTGCTGTCTTTCTTTCCCTTCAACTTCTCTACCACTTCCTTGTGCCCAGGGTCTCTGATTGTCTGGGGTTGTCCCAGGAGTGATCTCAGGAATGTTATACATCCTATTTGTTCAGTATGGCAACCGGCAGGGGTCACCTCTGGCATGGCCTGTCCCTCCAGGCCTTGGGGCACTGGATTGATAGTAATCTCTGACTGGATTGTTTTCAAAGAATGTTATACTACTAATGATTCAGATATTCACAGGTCAAAATACTTAGCACAGATATGGCCTCTTCTCTGTCACCCAGGCATGCACATGTTACATAATAGCCACACTTCGGACACCTCTAAGGACAGGTTCAAGTATTTAGTATAAAAGAAAAAAGCCAAATAACACTGAAGTTAACAATAATAATCTTTCCACTGAGTTGCAATAGACTAAAAGAAAGACAATTATATACTAATACAATGATACCAAAACGTATAATTAGAAGATATTTTGAGAATAAGTCTATAAAATTAGAATAGATGGGTGAGAGATAATATAGGCAAATGTCCCATTGATTTTTTTAGTGTGGATCCTTCAAAGATATCCCTTTGTAAAGCACCTTTGCAGAGACTATGATATATTTGAAAGAATTTATATGTATAAAGCTATAAGATGCATAACAACCTTTGTTTTGAGAAAGTGTAGCAAAAATATTCACACAAATGCATACTGGGAAGAATAAAAGGAAATATATAAATACAAATGAATGTAAGTCAGGGTAAATGTCAAACATTTTATTCATGCCTAGCTGCTAGCATTTATACAATACTGAGAAAATATAAAATTATAAACTTTGCTTCATCTTATTTCTGTTGTGATGGCTACTGCTAGAAAGAAATGAAGCTAACCTGCATCTATTAGTGGAACTGTAAATCAATATAATACTCTATCCATCAGCTAAGAGATTGCTTTTGCATGAGCCATTGGTATTTCAGTGAACTACAAGGAAAGATTTCCCACTTTCTTCATAGTGAAAGCTCTTAGGATCGTGTATGCGAGTGAGAAGCACATTAATCCTTAAAGTACCACTCTCAATCTATTCATCTGTCAGGGGCTCTTAAGATGCCACTCTTGGCACATTTATTATTATGTGCTCAGTACATTAGCACCAACTTCTCCCCTTTCCTTCACACTGTCATTGTTATTTGATATTGATGTCATTCGTTCTTTAAATCACTAGACTATCTCCTAAGTCTAAATTTTATTCCCATCTTATTAACTGCTGTGCATCTCACTCATCACATTTTCCCCTCCCTCTGTCCCCATCCACCCTGTATTTCTCTGTGGTACAGGAACTGAATCTAGATTCCTATGTCCTAATGATAATAACACATATCCTTAGTCTATCGTTTAATAACATCTTAGGGTTTTTGTTTATTACCATAATGGCACAACATACATGCTCTGCAAAGTTATTCTGCTGAGCTATATACCATGATTTAATTTTATGAAGGATTTCAGTCTGCAAAGTATTGAAAAGATTGAAAAATATGGATTTTTCCATTAATAGTTTTCATCTATTTTCTTCTTCCACTTTCTTAATACACACTTTAAGGGTTTTTTGTTGTTGTTGTTTGTTTTCTTGCTCTGATTGGTTCACATCCTGCACATCAGTGTCTGATGAGACATCATGTTTGCATTCCTTAATTAACCGAAAAATCTTGGAGGGAAAAAATAGAGGGAATTTACTTCTATTTATGCCCATTATTAGATTGTGTTTTGGGGATGTCACAAAGTGTTTAACCTTTACACCATCGATAAATTGCTCAGGGTATGTTGTGTTGTTTGATAACACGAATAGGCAAAATTAATAGCAAAATAATGTGATTTTTTGCTTTAATACACTAATAATAAAGCTAAATACTTGGTAACAAGAAATTACATGCATTGTCAGACAATAATATCTATAAAAATTAATGTCCACAGTGTGGTAACAATGAAAAACTCAATATGGAAATATTCTATGTGTTTCTTTTTTCCTTCTTATTGAGTATTTTTATATAGTTAATCACATTATAACTGAACTAGTCATTATGTAGTTTAGTACAACTCAGCATCATGTTACTGAAATACTTCAGTATCTTATGATGTGGAAAAAAAGGAATCTAAAAAATAAGAATTCGTTGAAAAATATTGCAGGCTTCAAATTGTATCTTATGCATATTATCTGTGCACATATAATACCATTATTATATGTATTTCACATGTACATTATTCATGTTTATATATTTTATAGATTATTTTTACAATTCCAATAAAATTGTACTTATATATGATCTGGATACTAGTATAAATTTGTGACTATGCACTGATGTGAAAATTGCTAAGCTAGTCCTCACATCTCTTAATCATCACACCTGGAAAAGCAGGATATTAAATTTAGTATAATAATGGAAAGTTGCAGAAAGCTACTCCTGTATATACAGGATAAAGATTTGCTACAAAACTATTATGCATTTTATTCCCAATAGGAAAAAATAACTTGAATAAGAGTCTTTCATGTCTCAAAATGTTTCAAAGGGTTGAAGTACACTCAACACCTCTGATCTAAGCAAAATATTATTTTTGTGGGAGATAAACCTTTAACACATAAAAATGTATATTTTTCCAGATCTTAGAGAATCTCTTCAAGCTCTTCTTCTACATGCTTTGCACCCTGCTTTTCTGTTGATCACACTGTGTCTCAGGATAAACCTATGATTTGGGGGCATGAAAAAAGGGTTTTATAGAAGAAGAAACCATGAACAATGTAATAGTGGAGGGCACCCTATATACTATTTCTTTTTATTTTACCCTAATTTAATATTGGTTGGAAATTTGAGCCATTTTTCAAAGCTAAGTGTGATGTTTATTTGGTTTAGATTAGCATACTTTATTGATTAGAATTAAATAATCACATACTAGGAAACTCACATTCCTCACCTCTTTCTTGCAATAAAATCCTCTGGCGATGACCAAAATGAATTTCTTCCACTTTAATATACTATGCAATCTTATTTCTAAAAGTTAAAAGTAGTCTTGCTTGTTAATAAGACACTGAATAATGTAAACATACTAATGTTCTCCACCATTGAAAAGGAGTGGCTAGAGTACGGTGTACTAAAGGCTTTGAACTGAAATGACAGTGGTCTGGAGAACAAAGTTTGAGCTATTTACTGCTTCTCTCAGGATTGTGAACTAATTATTTATAGTAGACATTGATATTCAGGGAGAATACTTAGAGTATTAAATATTATTGTTACTTCTTTATGTGGTGATAATGATTTAAATTATTATTAACCATATCACATAAGCTGAACAAAAACTGGCATGTATATTGGATTACTAGTAGTAAAATGGGAAAGCAAAAGAATCTCATATCATGCTAATAACAGTTATGATGCTAAATTTGAACATGATGATTCTCTTAAAACATATTATGCTCAAAATAAAGATATAGACTATATTAGGTTTTATGTAACCACACTGGGAGAGAATAGAGACATCCTAAGATTTTGCAGAAGACAAAAACAAAGAAGTGGTAAGACCAGCATGGTACAAATAACCTGCACATGGCCATGACCAGTATGAGCATGTGTCCAAAAACAGAGAAATAACCTGCTTTGAACCACAAAGAAAAGTTAGGCTAGAATCTGACAAAGATATAGTTGTATGGACAAATGTATCATCAAAGGTAAAGCTCATTTTTAAATTATACACATATATGTATACATATATATGTATATATATGTATATATGTTGTTGCTATAGAAAACTAAATTAAATCATCAAAAGGAATACAAAATGTATTTGATTGTGCAACTTGTAAATTTGTAAAAGCAAGAACAATCTAAATCCAAATGCTGTCAATGGCAAAAACAATAATAATAATACAACCCAGCTTTTTAGTAGTAAAATATAAAGAGAATAATGTGAGAGTTAGTTGGAATTGATTTTAATGAATGATTCTATTATGTTCATATATTATTAAACACATTCAGAACTCTACACAAGAATTGATGAGAACAAAAACTTTAAAAGAAAAAAGTATTGCTTGGACAATCTCTAACAGAGTAATTAATAAGTAGTGATTTGAGGAATCAGTAACCAGTACCAGAAAATTTCATTATGTTCTCAAAATAGTAAAGAACTGGAGGGTTCCCCCAAACTCCTATCTCCTGAGTTTGCCTGTTTCCATTCTTTCTGCAGGCCCTTAGGACATCAGTCCTTTTCCCTCACCCAATACCGGATCAGGTTCCCCACTCCCCCTGCCCTACCCCCCCCTTTCCACTTTGCCTCCCAGGTCCACTCCTCTCTCCCCACTTGTGACTGCTTTATCCTCCCTCCCAAGTAAGACTGAGGCATCTTTACTTGGGCACATCGGTTTGTTTACCTTCTTGAGTTCTGTGACTGACATCCACTTATTAGTGAGTACATACCATGCATGTCCTTTTGGATCTGAGTTACCTCACTCAGGATGATATTTTCTAGTTCTATCCATTTGCCTGCAAAACTCAGGATGTCTCATTCTGGGAGATGAGAGACTCTCAGGACTCAAAGGGGGGAACCTTAGATGAAATGTCCAACAGTATAACCCACCTCCAACAGGAAGACAGGCCATCAAATGAGGGAGAGTAGGACCATCCCTCACTCACAACTCTGACCCATAATTGTTTACATCTGAAATAATTGCAGGGATGGAAATGAGAGGAGCCCGAGGAAAAGAAGGTCCAGGTCCAGGTCCAAAGTAGGATCCAGCTCAAGGGGAGGTCCCAAGGCCTGACACTATTACTGAGGCTATGGAGCACTCAACAAAAGGGACCTATCATGACCACACTCCAGATGACCCAACAAGCAGCTGAGTCAGATGCAGATATTTGCACCTAATTAATGAACAGACACAGCTGATCCCTGTTGTTGAACTAGAGAAGGCTGAAAGAAGCTGAAGAGAAGGGCGACCAGTCGTCTCAATTAATCTGGTCCCCTGAGATCCCTCATACATTGGACTACCAAACAGGCAGCATATACCAGCTGATAACACAGGTAGAGTAGAGCACTGCCTGGTCTGTGTTCAGAGATAATGCACCTAGCCCTCATGAGACTGGAGGCTGCAGGGAGTTTAGAGTTCTGGTAGGGTAGTAGGTAGGGACATCCATGTGGAAACCATGGGTGGGGGAAAGCTATGGGATGTGAAACAGTCAGAGGGTGTACGGGGTTGGATAAAACATAAATTGATTACATTTAAAAAATAAAAATAACTAAAATTTAAGAGTTATTGAATAGTATTTGTTACGTTAGGTTAAAAGTTGGTGGTTGGATAATACATTATGTCATGCATTTTGATGAAGATTTATTTTTAAAGTTGCAATGGAATAATTATAGATATATTAGAATAGCTATTCTTCCATTTCTAAACATGTAGTATATTATGAATACTAACTTTATGCCATATGATATCTATATCTATAACTATATTATACTATATATATATGAGTGTGTGTGTGTTGAAAAATAGCTACCCACAACATTACAGAGTCACATTGTCTTATAAAATTTTTGAAGTTGCATAGTTTCTCATTCTTTGGTTATTGAATTGATAAATGATTTGGATAATGAGGTTTTCATATTCTTTAAATGTTCTTTTATAATATTCCATTATTTTCCAATTAGTGCAATCAAGACCATGCCAATGTATAGTTTTATTACAGTATAGTTATAAAAAAATCATAAACACACATTTAGAAATGTAGTTCAAAACAAGTAATCTCTCTGAAATACATGGAGAATCGCTTTATCAGATTGAATGTGTTTAAAGTGTTGAGTTTTCTGACTTAGTCCATTTATCATAAAAAGAAATAACTATAGGTCATTCTTTTTTTAATTTATTGATATATTTATTTACATTTCAAATGATTTCCCCTTTTCTGGACCCCCACTCCCCGAAAGTCCCATCAGTCCCCTTCCCTCCACCTGTTTTCCCACCCAACCCTTCCCACCTCCCTGTTCTGATTTTGTTCTATACTGCTTCACTGAGTCCTTTCAGAACAAGGGGCCACTCCTCCATTCTTCTTGTACTTCATTTGATGTGTGGATTATGTTTTGGGTATTCCAGTTTTCTAGGTTAATATCCACTTATTAGTGAGTGCATAGGTCATTCTTAATTATCAAAAACCATTGGTTATGTTAATAATAATCTTATTTTATAAATGACAAACTGAGTTACATTGAAAATATTCTTGATCCTTCCTCTGAATTTATGTGTGTGACTGTATGTATGCTAGCCTGAAAAAGTACAAAATTTATCTGATACAAGTTAATCAATTATTGAGGAGAAAGAATGGGGGAGAGAGGGAGGAGAGAAAGACTGAGAGAGAAAGAATAGTGAGAGAGAAAGAAGAGTGAGAAAGAAAGAAGAAGAAAAGAGGAGAGTGACTTGGGAAGTGAGAAAGAGGAGAGAGATGGGAAGAGGAAAATGAGAGGAGACAGATATACTCTCACACACACAGAGACAAAAGCATGGTCGGGTAGAGAGATTTTGTAGAGAAATTTTAAAGAGTTTGACTGGCTATTTGATTCTGTGACCTGCATATTTTTAGTCAAATGACTAAAAAATAAAGGAGTAGATGTAACTATAAGTAGCTATATTGCAAGTTCAACAATCATGGGGCTAGAGAAGCTGGATACTCAGTTATTATTGAGTTTAAGTATGTTCAATTCTTTTTTTCTAGAAACCTTACATAATAGCCTAATGGTATTCCATATTAACCAGAGATACTAGCTTGCTTTATGAATATGTGGATGAGTATAATTACTTCAAATCAAATCATATAATCTTCAAGACTCTAAAATTTATTCTAAACCAACTTTACACTATTTTCTTTCATATAATATTTTGACTGAAATTTGAGAGCAAATGGGTGGAACTAGAAAATATCGTCCTAAGTGAGGTAGCCCAATCACAAAAGAACACACATGGTATGCACTCACTGACAAGTAGATATTAGCCCAGAAGCTTAGAATACCCAAGACGTAATTCACAAATCAAATGATGCCCAAGAAGAAGGAAGGAGAGGCCCCTGGTCCTGGAGAGGTTCAATGCAGCAGTGTAGGGGAATACCAAGACAGGGAAGCAGGAAGGGTTTGATTGGGGAACAGAGGGAGGGGAGAGGGCTTTTGGGACTTTCAGGGAGGGGAGATCCAGGAAAGGGGAAATCATTTGAAATGTAAATAAAGGATTTATCTAATAAGAAAAGAAAATTTAAGAACATATAAAAAAAAAAAGAAATTCGAGAGCAAAGCTATTTCACTCCAATCTTTGTGTATATCATGGATACAATACATTTCTGATGCTACTGATTCATTTCTAAGCATTACCTATCAGATCAATGAATATCCAAACTTTTTACAAACCTGCTACAAAATCAAGCTCTGGGGATAATTCACTTGAAAAAATTTAGTTTATCTAATATTGATTGCATCTTTCTATTCTGCTAGTTTTCTTCTTTCTTCATTTATGTCTTTCTTCTAAAACACCATTATTTCCCACATGCATTACAGTATATCCTTATTCAATTCTGTTTTTGTTTATTTGTTTGTTTGATTTGGTTTGGTTTTTGTCTCAGTGAATTTTTCATAGACTCGACATGAATTTATTGGAAAAATGTAATACAACCTCATTTAGAAACTATGCATTATTTTAAGTTCAAAAATTTCATAGTCAGTACTCCATATCAGACTCTGTTTCACATTAATTTATGCAAAAATGCATTATTTGAGAACTCTCATACTTTAGAAATCTTTGATATAGAAGAACTTGTTTAGTTCTCCACAATAAATCAGCTCATTCGAAGCAGTAGCTTGTTTACACAAGAAATAAAGAGAATGCAATTAGTGCTGACTACCAAAGAATGGAAGAGAATGACTGAAATCTTCTGCAGAATTGATGCAGTGAAGCAGAGCAGTTAAAAGTTTGCTATTTTTTTTAAAGCAAGATTAGCTTTCCATTTCCTTTCTTATATGTTTTCAAGAGTATTTACTACTTGAGGAAATAGTTGTAGAACTGGTAATTATAGTGAGGGGGTGGTTTTCTGTTAAATGTGTTTGTTAGAAGTAATCACCCACTGGAGTATGGTGTATGCATTGCATGCTCTAGAAACTGTAGCTATGTGAAGCATTTAAATTAGTAATGCCTTCCAGAAATGATGAGGACAACATGAACCCCAGAGGATTTCTTTGACTTCCAGGTACATACAAGAAATTAGGGAAAAAAGAAATCAAAGAGCCTTGATCTCTCTTTTGTGAAGTGCAGTCCAAACATATTCCCTATCTCATTCACATATAGGAAAGTAAATAAAAAGATCACAAGTATCAGAAGATTTGGGAATCTCACTTGAATGCTTTGTAGAATTAAGATGTAAAAAATCATGAGAATTGTTTTAATTATCCAGTGTTTTGAAGCTATTGTTTTAGAATTTGTCCTTTAGTTATTGTCGTTTTCCTGATTATTTAGGTTGTTGGAGATCAGGTACAAATCTTCTACCTTTCTTATATCTCCTGAAATGTGCAGCTCTCAATTGGTATACTGCAACAAACTGTCACCTAGCCATTAGATATCTTAACTGGAACAAACAGCCCTACACCATGGTATAGCCACTAATGATTTCAGTTTGTTCTCATTTGCCTGGATTCTAAAATTAGAACTGATGTCCTTGTTATGGTTGGAAAGTCCCTCCTGTCAAACTGCCTGCAAGTTTAACATTCCACAGAGGTTTCTCCACAGTGTGTTGTGGATGTTCTTTTACATTAAAGACAGTAAAATTTAAACATTCATCAGGCAGATCAAGGTTTGCCCTATTTATGTTAAAACCAGAAACATTTTAAATTGAAATAGACTTCTATGTCGGCAATGTTCTTGAGAATAAAGAAAATATGGACTGTTTCTCTCTATATTTACACAGTATAAAATTTCTCAGTTGCTTTTACTTTTGTAAACTATTTACTATATTTATATTTATACTTTTCTGTATGCCAACAGGTATCAACTGCAAGAGTATTCTTAGGAATGGGATTTTGTGTCCACTTCCCTTCACTGTGCAGGGATTTTTTTTCTGGGTTAACCTGATTAGGTCTTGTAAGTCTTGTCCGTTTTCTTGGTTTCATATGTGCATCAGTCCTGTTATATCTGGAAGACGATGCTTTCTTGGAGTCATCCTTCACCTCTGTTCTTCATAGATTCCTCTGTCTTGCCATGGGTGTGTGTAGTGCATTTGTACATTTGTAGGTCTTTGTGTGTGTGTGTGTGTGTGTGTGTGTGTGTGTGTACAGCTATTGCAAGAAGCTTAACAGGCCTCCATTTTTTCTGTGATTGCTTTGTATTTTGTTTTGATGTTCATTTTATTTTGAGAGAGAGAGATGGAGGGAGAGATAGAATTTGATTGGCATGTTCTGGGAGTAATTGGGAAGGGGAAAACATATTCAAACTTTATTATATAAAGGATATTTAAGTAAATAAATTTGAAAACAGTGTTCTTAAATTTTTTCTCATAACAACTTCTGAAATTCCCTTTATTTAGGAGTATTTCCTATGTTTCAGTAACATTAATATTCTTTGATGGTGTTATAGTATTTCTACGTGAAGAATAGAACTTTTGTTCTTCTAACTTTTTATTATTCATTAATTTTTTATTTATTTGCACCACAAATGTTGCCTCGCTTCCAGTCCCTCTTCTCCAAATAATTTGATAATGCCATGAAGTAATATTTTAAATTACTTAAAACCTTTGCAGTTTTTTATACATCTATAAAAATACTGTATGCAATAAACAATTATTTTTCTCTATAATCCCATGGGACGTTCTATTGTATCTTTTGTTTTTCAAAATCTTATAAAAGTTAGCCAAACATAAATATATTTTTATGGTTATTTTTTACTTCTTGTTCAGATAGTTTTAAATGAGAAATAATTCTCAATTTTCTCATGTTCTAGGCAAGTGTGAAAATTAAAATGCTAACTATATGAGTCATCATAAATATATATTTAAGAATTTATAACTATGAGAATAAATAAAATTCTCATATACATATATTCCTTTGGAAGATGAATTATCACTTTTAAAACATTTACTAATTTTCCTAAATATTCCTGATTGTAACTGAAATATATTCAGTGTAACATTTTTGCTCATGTCTAAGTTTTGATTTGGTTTTAAGTAACCTATAACATTAAAAATATACATTAATTGAACATTATATTATAATGTTGATCAAATTTATATCTTTATTGGCTCATCCAAATTGTTATTTAAAATGTATGCATCATATTTTAAACAAGATTTATACATGTTTATTACCCAATGAAATTTAATTTAATATTATAAGTTCATAGTTCATTTGTTATTGTTCAACCCTTCTGTGAAGTATATATTTTCATTCAGGACCTAGTAAGTACACAGTTGATTGTGTTTTAATATTGGTTTAATTTAAAATGAATATTATTTAAAAAATTCAGAATCCTATATTCTCCACAGATACATAAATGGTAATTAAACATATTGTTAACATAAGTTAAGTGAATCAACATATAAAACTCTGACAACATAACACAGTATTTTAAATTATACTAAAACATACATTGTGTCACCATGAAATTAACAAGTAATCATACATCATCTTCATTTAGCAAATGTACAAATAATAAAATGCTTTTACAAGAAAAGCATATATTGAGATACTGAATTGAAAATGAGATGGAGAGGGAGAAAGTGAGAAGAAGTTAGTCACCAGAATCACACTTACAGTCAACCAGAATGTGTAAAGTTTGCTGTTGTTTAAAAAGTATGGTAACAGTGGTTAGAATATTATGTTTCCTACTTCTGAGTCATTAAGAACACATATTTGAATTTGTTACCTTGAACAATTGATGAATCCATGAAGGAAAGATATACAAATGCCCTACTAGAATTTACAAAAGGTCTGCATGATTGAATCCAGAATGAGTACTTCATAAATAATATGTCTCATTTTACACAGTAAGTAAAATAATAATTGTTAAAAGTGAGAACTGGAAAGTTATATATGCACATATTTATTATTTATTATTTTCTGGAAATACTTGGGTGTTCAAGTATAGATACAGTTGGAGTTAAATACAAATATATACAAAGAGTGCTTTGGTTTCTCAATGTGGACTTAGTAAGTAGAAATTGAACACTATGTGATGTGAACAATATACTAATGACTCGAATTGCTGGAAGATGCTCAAAGATGTGTCCTTGAGGTCATTGGGGGTTGTACATCTTAGCACTTCTTAACTACTAAGAGCCTCTACATTTTCTTCTGTGAGTCAATGCTCACAAAATTATTCCTCAAATCCAGTTTCCCTTCTACATATAATTGGTTTTCTCTTGTATTGACATAATTGATGGTTTTGTTAAAGGTCATAGAAGTCTTCAGTAAATCACATAAAAACAAAGTCCATCAATGAACTTTCCAGACTTTCCTTGTCTATTTTTCTCAACAAAGTTAATTATCCACCAAAGCAATGCAAAATTTCTTTACCTGTTCCTCTGTCTTACCATACATCTGACAATCTGATAGAGTTTTCTATTGTCATTTATTAAAGTCATTTGTCATCAATGGTTATCCATTTTTCCAACGCCAATTTATAGCCTAAAATAATGTATTTTAAGACAGAAATTGCAGGTGGTGGCACACACCTGAAATCCCATCACTCTGGGAGGCAGAGGCAGGCAGATTTCTGAGTTCAAGGCTAGCCTGGTCTACAAAGTGAGTTCCAGGACAACCAGACTATACAGAGAAACCCTGTCTCGAAAAAAACCAAAAAATCCAAAAAAAAAAAAAAAAAAAAAAGACACAGAATTTAATTTCATGATTTTGTTTCTCAGCCAAATTATAACACTCACCTCTCTATAATACTACAAATTGTGGAAAAAATCTATTTTGCTTTTTCTCTATTTTTTCCTACAAATATTTTCAAAATTAATAGATCTATTGGTCCATATTCATGGCTACCAATTTCTAGCTTATTGTTAAAATTGCAAATAAAATTGCAATGTGTCTGTGATATTTTAAATATGTTCATTTTATTTACTACAACACAAGGTACTAAAGTTATCAAGTTTTCAATATTATTACTTCAAATGTGTTGCCCTAAAATAAATCATAAATTTTTTGAAAGTGCAGATCTTTCAAAACTATCTGCACACAAAAGAATTTTTCATCACCATAAATTTACTAATAAAACATGATTTGTACTTGATGATAACTTAATTTCTAAATTGCATTGCATTTTTTATTAGTTACTTTTATTTTGTTACACTCAGCCCTGTCCTAGTCCTCCCTCCCACAGTTCCTTATCCAATTTCTACTCCCCACATCTCCAAGAGAATGTTCAAGCCCACCACCACCCCAGACCTCTTCACTCCTGGGGCCTCAAGTCTTTCAAGGATTAGGTACATCTTCTCCCACTGAGGCCACACTAGCAGTTTTCTGCTATGTATGTGTCAGAGGTCTAGGTTCAGCCTGGTTGGTGGCTCAGTGTCTGAGAGATATCAGAGGTCTGGGTAGGTTGAGACTACTGGTCTTCCTATGGTGTCAGCCTCCTCCTTAGCGTCTTCCAGCCTTTCCTTAATTCAACAACAGGGGTCTCTGACTTCAGTCCAGTGGTTGAGTGTAAGTATCTACTTCTGTCTCAGTCAGCTGTTCATTGGGCCTCTCAGAGGGCTGCCATGCTAGGCTACTGTCTGTAAGCACACTATAGCATCAGTGGTAGTGTTAGACATTGGAGCCTCCCCTTGAGTTGAATCCCATGCTGGGCCTGTCACTGGAACTCCTATCCCTCAGTCTCTTCTCCATTTTTGTCCCTGCAGTTCTTATATACAAAATCAACTCTGGGTCAGTAGTTTTGTCTGTGGGATATCAACCCGTTCCCTCCACTTGATGGTCTTTACTATTGATGTAGATTGTATCAGTTTCCTTTCTTCAATGTTGGACATTTCATCTAACATCCCTCCCTTTGAGTCATGAGAGTTTCTCACCTCCCAGGTTGCTCGTACTTTCTAGAGGGACCCCCCCCCCCCTGCCTCTAGCTCCAACCTCCCTGAGGTTGCATATTTCCATTCATTCTGCTGACCCTCAGGGCTTCTCTCTTGACTTTTCCCTCCCTATTCCAGAACATGCTCCTGTTTTCCCCTCTCACTTCCCCCTTCTATGTAGATGCCTCCCTCTCTTTGCCTCCTGAGTTTTGCAGACGAATGAATTGATGGTACTAGTAAATATCATCCTGAGTGAGCTAACTCAGACACAAAAGACATGTACCATATGTATTCACTAATAAGTGGATATTAGTCAAAAATACAGAATACCTAGAATATAATCCACAGAACTCAGGAAGGTTAACTAGCAGAAAGGCTCAAGTGAGGATTCTTCAATCCCACACGGGAGAGAGAAGACTGTGGTGAATTTTTATCCCAGAATTTTGATGCGTACTAAAATCTTTTTGTATCTATAGCAGCTGTCAAACTTGGCAGTAACTTTGGTGTGAACATTTTTATGTAGAACTGTCTCCACCTTCATTCTGAGTGAACCTTGGTTCCATTTTTTCCTCACCTGTTCTGATTCATGCTCTCAAACACTGTCATTGGACGTTTGGCTTTGTTCCAGTGTACTTGTCACAACTTTAACAGAATAACTCTTGGTGGCATTACTGGCATCACTGTGTGCAGTGTCAAAACAGAACAGATAAGGGATTGCTTATTGCAACAGCATCACACTGCATCAGGGGATTTGTAGCTATTATGTAATGGGCTATGATTAAATGATGAATTTATTCTGGCTCAAAGAAGTGGTATCATTAGCTTAAAAATTAAGTCCTTACCTGAAACACAGCCTTGTTTTCCACATTCAGCCTTGTGGATTCTTTGATACTATATCCACTATAAAAATAATTATTATTCAAGCCATTTTATTATCTCTATTTAAATTCCAATTAAATTAGTATATTTAACAATTTGAGGCCTTATTTGCACTCTATAGATCTCCAATTTCAAACACTTACGTCCAACAACTTACTGCATTAGACTTTGAAATATATTCTGAATTAAAAATAAAACAATTGAATAGTGTCTTTCTTGTGTGATATAGCATGATAAAATTTTCAGGTATAGAGACAAAAATTTGTTGCATTACTTGGAATTCTTACTTACAGTTTTGACTTTGAAGTAAAATATGGAAAATTGTTTTAAAAGTAAATTTAAAATTAGTGTAATTAGTGTATAACATAAAAGTAACAGTGTAGAAATGAGAAAATGGCAATAGTATCTTGTCTGTGTTTGTGAGACAATACAAATTCAGGTTCTCCTGTAACTAACTATGTGGCTTAAAGAGTAAAGTGTTCCTTACCAAACATTAAAAAGTACGGTTGGATCCCACATATACCCACAAAAAGCCAGGGATAGCAGCACATGTACCTATCTCCACGCTGACTAGTGGGAAAGGGAGAAAGGTGTTTCTCTGCCTTGTTTTCCACAGTCCAGTCAATATGAATGCTGAGCTCAAGGGTCACTTAGTGGTTCAGTCTCAAAGTTCATATAGGAAAAAGTAGGAAAAAATATCAACTCACACTCACACGGAGGCAAACACACACACACACACACATATACAAACACAAACACACAGAGAGAGAAAAAGAGAGAGGGAGAGAGGGAGGGGAAAGGGGAAGTGTAGAGGGAGAGGGAGAGAAGCAAAGAGAGAATTAGGTTCTTTTATATTGGTTGATTTAATTAAGATAAATGCTTTGATATTGGCCATGTGTACATACACAATGTAATCTAAACATCAGCTGAGTTAGGTCATTGAAAGTAAGATAAATTAAGACCTGAAAATAAACCAACACTTATATGGACAAATGAAAAAGAAGCCAGAAATACACCATGGGGAAAAAAGAGAGTATCTTGAACAAATGGTGCAAAATCTCAACTGATCTATACTCATCTCCCTGCACAAAACAAAACAAAGGCCTTGAGATATATTCTGAATTAAATAAGGTCATCTTTAATGACCTTATTTATATTTAATATATTTTAACTTTATATTATATTTAATAATTAATTAAACTTTAATATATTTAATAACTTAAATATCTTTAAATTAAAGGTCAGGTCCATTAAATTTTGTAGAAGAGAAACCAGGAAATCCTCTTGAATTCAGTGAAACAGAAAAGGAATTTTTGACCAGAATGCTGTTCACACAGGCACTAGCCTCAACATTAAGTAAATGGGACCCCATGAGCCTGAAATACCACTATTAATACAAAGGAGTAGATTACAGATTAGGAAAATATTTTTGCCAACAAAACAGCTAATATAGGGCTAATATCTAAATGTGTATACAAATTTTTACAAAACAACATCTGATTCCAAATTACACTCACTCCACAAAGTAGAGCTTATGCCCTGCAGCGTTTAGAAGACCAAGAACCAGAAACAAGGTAACTCATGGTCTTAGGGAAGCACAAAACCAAAACCGAAACCGGAAACATGTTTCTGGTTTATGACAAACAGATGAATAAACAATAAACTGTAGTGATCAATTGGATCAAATGTCTCTTAATTACATTCATTTTTACTCAGAGATTAGAGTCTTGCCCAGCTACCATCAGAGAAGCTCTATCCTGAAACTGATTGGAAAAAAATACCTCTAGAGGCACATGACCAGATAGTATGCTGAGATGTCTTGGAATACTCAGTCATAAAAGGTTTGTCTCTCTCAAACCACTCTCACCATGGCTCAGGAAACATTTTTGGAAGTACAGGGAAAAGACGGTAATAGCAAGAGGGAATGAAGGCTAGGATGAAATCAAGAACACATAAATTAATATGATTATAGTTCACATGAACTCACAAAGATGGAGACTAAGATATAGCCTGCGCAGGTCTGTACCAGACCTCATAGTATATGTTATTACTTCTGGTTTATTGTTTTTATGGAATTCCTGATTATGTGAATAAATGGGTCTCTGATTCTTGTGCTTTCTCTAGGACTTTTTCTTCTGGCTATTTGTCTTACACAACTCTGATACAGTTTTTGTTTTATCTTATGATTTATTTATTATATTTTATTACTATCCTCTATAAATTTATATTTTTTCTAATAAGAGACAAAAATATAGTGGATCTGAAGGGGAAGGGGAATAAGGAGGAAATGGGAAAAATAGAGGGAGAGAAAAGTATAAATAGGCTGTATTGTATGAGAATATATATTTCAACAAAAAGAAAACTTAAATATCTTAGTTTATAAAAATAAATTGAGAAAAATGCTAGATACACAGAGATATTTTAATATTTCATTTATGATAAAATTGACTTTAACAGGCAATATTTGTGCAGTGTTATTTTTGTAAATAGAAAGGCACAATTACAGGTGCACGTCTCAGGTAAAAATGGAACTATATATAATCTACATATGTGATGAAGGAGTGAAATAAATATAAGAATACCCATTGAAAAGTTGAAAATTTTCTGTTATAGGTGTTGCATATAGTTATAACTTTACGCTGAATGTGCTGATGTCTTGTGGTTGCATCAGAACTGTAAGGTTCTCTGTATCAAAGAACATGTTTTGGAATTCATCTGAAACAAAGAGGGGTGTGGATTAGCATGAGGATGTAAGTGAGGAGAATGTGAATGGAGTTTGAGGTGGGAGAACCATGGTCAGAATATACAGAATAAAAATACAGGTTTCCAATTAAAAACAAATAATGGATTTCTCCATACAACAGTAGCATTCATATCTTATTTTTATTTACATTTCAAGCTGTCACCATTAAACTAGAAATGATTGGTAATAAAATGATTCATAATTATTTGTATTATTCTTATTATGATAATACTTCTATTTGGCAAAACACTGCCATGATAAATAAATTTCATGTCCAATAGCTTTAGTCCCATGATTTTCATAACCATTAACCGTAAGTTCTTTAAAATATATTTAATATATTGCAAGGATTAAAGAATTTATATAATAGTATGCCATTAAACTACCCATTACATACATTAGTTCAGGAAGGTTTCTTCATGTACTACATAGTGTTATAAAGATCCATATGGAACATAATGTATGTGTAACAGAGATGATCACAAATTTGAAAATATGAAGAAAAAGTATGCAGCAGAGACTGAAGGAAAGGCTATACAGAGACTGTCCCACCTGGGGATCCATCACATACAGAGTCACCAAAACCTGAGGCTACTGTAGATACTAAGAAGTGCTTGCTGACAGGAACCTGATATAGCTGTCTCCTGAGAGGCTCTGCCAGAGCCTCACAAATACAGAGGCAGATGCTCTCAGCCAACCATTGGTCTGAGCAAGGGGTCACCAATGGAGGAAATAGAGAAAGGACTGAAGGAGCTGAAGGGGTTTGCAACCTCAAAGGAAAAACAACAACATCAACCAGACAGACACTCTAGAACTCCCAGGGACTAAACCACCAACCAAAGAGTACACATGGAGGAACCCATGTCTCCAGCTGCATACGTCACAGAGGATGGCCTTGTCAGGCATCAATGGGAGGAGAGGCCCTTGGTCTTGTGAAGGCTCGATGCACCAGTGTAGGAGAATGGCAGAGTGGGGAGGTGGGAGTGGGTGGGTGTAACACCCTCATAGAAGCAGGTGGAGGGAGGATTGGATAGGGGAATTCCAGGTGGCAAACTGGGAAAAGGGATAACATTTTAAATGTAAATAAAGAAAATAACTAATAAAAATATGAATTAAATTGAAAGATACCTTATGAGTGATCTAAACGTGATGATTTATAGAAGCAATAAACTGAAAACAACATTTGCACATTGCATAGCTTGTATCCCTATAGAATTCAAATGTTATGATTGTGTGCCTACTCCTAGATCAGGGTAAATGCTTATCTGTACGTGTCTTAGCTTCCTGCAGCTACCATCATAGTCCTAAAAATTGCAGGAGTCTCAGATCTGACAGTTGGGACATATGTGATAGCACTGTGCAAAGGTCAGTTTCACTGATTAAAAATCCCACTTTCAGCACTACTGCTTTCCTTCTGAAGGTCTTTGGGGACTGAAAAGACTCAGTGGCTTTTCCCATAAGCCCTTAGCTTATGGCTGCCTAACACACCCATTCATTCCCCATCCTTGCATGATTGTGCCTGACTTCAATGCCTTTATTGCCCTCTCATTAAGGCAATTATGATTCTGTCAAATCAACTTAGATGAGACAGAAGCATCTCTGCTAATGAAGATTCTAGTTTATTGGGAAACTGGAAGTTCCTATTTGTCATGTCAGGTGAAACATTGACAATTTCGTTGCTTAGCCTATAGATGCTTTTTGAGGAGCTACGCATCACTCTGCTCTACCGATGCATTAGAAATAAATAAATATATTTCGTTTTTGTGCATGTTAGCAAACTACAGGTAGGCACATCTTTGTGAACAAGGACAAGATGGATTAGGCTGATACATAAAATCTTTGGCCATTTGTCTTTTGTTGTTGTTGCTGCTGTTTTGTTTTGTTTGTTTGTTTTTCCTTACAAGACCTAAAGAAAGAAACCACTCGTGAGTTCCCTAGTGCTTGCTTTGCTACTTTGTCTACCACACAATATTCTTGAAAATATTTGTGAGTACCAGCACATTTACTTATTACAATTTTGATTTCAAAGTCTTTGAAATTTAATTTTATTACATTATTTTCAATCTTTAAATACAGATTTTGTTTCACTAAACTAAAAATGGAGTAAAATGGTCTTTCTTTTTAAGGCTTTTTTACTTTAAAACACTTTGAGTGAACAGGAACTAGAAAGATACCTGATAGACAGACAGACAGTCAGACAGTGAATATGGATATAGATAGTTGGCAAACTACCAGCTCCTCCTTCCCTCTCTTAACCCAAGCCAATGGCTGAGATGTTCAGCTCTGTTTGACATGGTAAAAGTCATCCTTGAAAAGGTTTACTGGAAGCTGTGCGACTATCAATTTCCTTTTCATTATTTAAGGTGACCAACCCTAAACTAGAAGATGTGAACCTTGCCAGGCCACCAAAAACGGTTTTTGAAATGTCCTATCTTTTGATGGGAAGAGCATGAATTCTGTTCTTCCTCCCCATTTCTCTTTTGCAAGCTTGGGCTTTCTATTTATATCTTGCTATATGTGTGTCTTTCCACTTTTAATAATATTTGTCTGCTCCTTCCTCCAGTGCCTATGATTTTGCAAACTCTTTGATGTTTTAATTAGTCAGAAAACAAACTTGCTCAAGACTCCTAAAAGGTAACAATTTTAAGTGAATGACCATTAGATAAACTTAAGCATTATTTTCTTCATTATTTATAGTTATATACAGAATTATTTTGGGGAATATAAACAGAGGCTTGAAACTTATTATTTATTTGTTAAAATGCAGTTCAAAATGATTAAAGAGAAGAATTTAGTATAACATAAATAGACCAAATAATGTGTAGATATTAAAACAAAACATGGAGTTTAGTACTGTTTTAGTGGAAAAAAAGTTGCTTTAATAAAATCAATTCTTTAGTGCCTTCAGGTAATAATAGAGCTGCTGTTTACATAAAATCAAATAAGCTGTGGTTTCCCACCAGGCTAGATTTTATAATGAACAGAAAAGAGGAGTAGGAGCCCTCACTGCTATCAGAGGTAGTATTGGGAATTCATGACTGTTAGCATTTGAGAGAGTCTGTTTTCTTCCAGGACATGATCCTAAAACATTGCCTGTGCTAGAGTGGATGATTCAGTCTCAATTCACATATGTACAGCACTAACTGAATTCAGTGGGCTATCAAAGAGGACTTTGGGCTGAAGTAATGGCTTAACAAAAACTAAACATCAATCAAACCCAAGACCCACCTATATCATTATTGGAATAAGCTCAAAAGATATTCCATCTTACCACAAGTACACTTTCTCAACTATTCTCATAATAGATTTATTCATAATAACAAAAAACTGGAAACCACCTAGATGTTCCTTAACTGAATAATGAAAAAATATATTTACATAACAGGTTATTACTTAACTATTTAAAAAAAAAACATGAAATTTGGAAGCAAATGTCCGGAACTAGAAAAAAAATTATGCTGAGTGAGGTAATCCTGATCAAGAAACATAAATATTCACTTATAAGTGTACATTAATTTAATTTTTAAGTTATGATCATCATATTACAATCCACAGACACAGAGAAGCTAAGAGATTTTCAGTTAGCCTAGCCCTGAATTTAGTACCTACCTACCCCAAGTGCACATTTTGTATGAGACTAACTCTAAACTCATTGGATTACAGAGACTGAAAAACACATCTGCTCTATATTTGTTAAGCTCATTTGTATTTGAGCACTGAGCATTAATTACTTCTTGTAGTTTTAGAAAATATTCATAATTAAAAGCATCAGTCTTCACAGTGCTGAATTTTAAATGAGGCATTTATCACAATTAAGTTTGAGAATATGATTTGTTTCTTTTTGATGTTTTATTTTGGATGAATGGGTGAAAGAGAAGCTATTAAAAGAGTTGTTATCACAATAGCTGTGATTTCATACTAAAGCCAGAGAATTGTTTCACATTATATTAGACTGTGAGCATTTCAAGATAAACCACTCACTATACTCTAGAGATTTCTAACAGTGAACTCCTCTATTTTGAGAAACAATTCTGAAATTTTTCACACACACACACACACACACACACACACACACACAGATTTATTCTTCTCTCTTACTATGCATATTGTTTTGTCCTATCTTTACTTGCAAATGTTCATTGCAATAAATCACTGGTCTGGTTCTTGGACTGTGACTTCTGCTACACTATCAGCTGGACCTTCTCTAGCATATCCTCTTGCTAATGTCTGTCATACAGATCCTGAAGCTTTGGTTCTGCAACACCAGCCACTTCATATGTTCTAACAGATCATAGATTGGGTAGATGATGGAGTGGGCCAACACAAAACCCTGGATCTGGGCCTGGAGGTAGCTAAGTTGGGCAGCCTGCCTGCTTGCCAGCACTCATACCACCTGGGTAAACCACCAGGGCAAACTCTCTAACACTGCCCCAGCTAAATCATCTAATGTGTCAGCCTACAAAAGCCAAGGCCAGTTCTACTGTGATACCCAGGTAAGATGCACGGTCTGCTATCCTGTTGAAGGGTAAGCTCTTCCTGGCTCTCCTGACTTCTGGGCTATCTCTCCAACCTGATGCGGGTGGTGATCAGGCAGGCATCTCTCTCTTGCTGAGGCTATTGCATGGTAGAGGAGGGACAGTACCAGATCCACTGAGTACTGCAGCGAGTGAATGATGGAGATAGCTCTACAAAGCCCTTACACATCAGTATAGTCCCTGGGGGTAGCCCAGGAGTCATCATGGTTGTTGGTAGTTCTAAGAGAGTCATAGACAATACAGATAGATACTGTTGTATGGTCCTTACCTACATATGTCCCTCAGTGGGGCCATGACTTCACCATGGCATGACAGGGTAGTTTACTTACAACAATCTACTCTCTACCTTCTAATCTCCACCACCCACACCACCATCATCCTCCTCTCTCCTGTTGTGCCTCACATCATAGACAGCAAACCATTCTGCATCTCTTGCTCTCTCATCTCTGCAGTACATACTTGCAGATCATAGTGGCTCCCACTGTGGCCAGACCACATAGCTGTGGTGGGCCTCTGTGTATCTTCTGCCTGACAGCTCTCCTGGTTTTCTCTCTCTGATTTCCTATTTAAACATTATACAAGTTTTTAATCTGTCTCAAGAGTAATCTTGTAGAAAATAAAGTGTGATGTAATAATCATCACAAATCATTGCTTTAAAAATTACATAATACTAATCTTTCATTGACTTTTGATTGAATATGAAAATGCATATTCAAAATGAATGTAAAATTACATATTACATGGTATATATTTTTGGAGAATGAAATTACTTTCAAAATGTAGTTGAACTTTTTTAGTCAAACCTCAAGTTTGAAATTGACTGTGATACTGGATAGGAGCCCTTGTTATTAACAGCTGTTCGTAAGAGTCAAACACTTCACATTCCTAGATTAATCATAACAAAGAGGAAATATATAAATGTTTTCCTTAGCGAGGCAGTGATGGCATACACCTTTACTCCCAGCACTTGGGAAGCAGAGGCAAGCAGATTTCTGAGTTCAAGGCTAGCCTGGTCTATAAATTAAGTTCCAGGACAGCTAGGGCTACACAGATAAACTCTGTCTCAAAAAAAAAAAACCAAAAAAATAGAAATAAAAATAAAAAATAAATGTTTTTCTTGAAGTATGAAACTCAAATGAGTAATCATTTTACTATGGTATGAACTCCCTACTTTTTATTCAGTTAATATTGATGTACTCATATTTGAATATTCCAGGCAGCTCTTCAAAATAGAAGTTGTGTGGATTGTCTAGTCAAAAGTCAGAAATATGAAGAATGAACATATCATCGGTTTTCATAAACAGTATAAAAGAAGCTGAAACCAAATGCAAAACACCGGTTTTCCATTTATAGTTTGAAAAGCATTGCTAGATCCAAGTTGGGTTTAATACAAAAACAAATATTGTCAGTTTTAAGTTACTAAATCCAAGATCCACAAACACACAAAACATGTATATTAATTTATAGAGAAGTGACAGTGTCTTGGCCTTTTTTTCTATATGTGTAGTGACACCATAGGCAGTGACATATTTTTCATGTTCACTCATCCTAGAATTATTTATCTGGTTTCTTTGCCTTGCTTGAAGAGGGTCCATGTTCTAAAATTAGATTTATTAAAATGCTTTAGATTTATTTATATATAGCTCCAGACACAGCTTTCTCACTTCTCACACTCTCTCACAAACCCTTATGCTACTGTTCAAACTTGTGACAGGGGCAGTAAAATATCATAGTCCACCTCTTCCAGAAGCCTCTCCTAAAAGCTCAAAGCAGCCTCTACAATTAGTAACTTGTATCTTAACTCTAAGGCATAGATGTCATATACAAAATGAGCCTAGAGTGACTTTCAAATCTCAAACCTCTCATGAAATTTAAAAGGAGCAGACCAATTACATTCAAGTTGATAGTTAAGGACTCTCAGGCAACAGCTGTCAATTATTTTCCAAATTGTCAATGTGGGGACCGTAAAGGATCTTGGGAACATAATCCCTTTCATCTCCATAACTCAGCTCAGAAGCTGAAAGCTTTTAATTTCACTATTTGATTTGATTTAAAGTATATTCATAAATTGTCAGTCTATTTTATAAATGTTTTGAAATAAATACTTTTGGTCATCCTATTTAAATGTTTTCCATACTGTCCTGGTAATCCATGATTATCAGTAAAAAATAACCCTTCATCCTTACTAAAGTCCAGTATACATTGTTTATAAGCAGAGTGCTATGAATTGGTTTTATTTGTAGCACACTTTTGCTATGCAGCTTTTGGTAGTTTGAGAAAGTAAAAGTAATGTTTACTTTCAGCATGTAATTTACAATTTCATATATATATGTGTGTATACATGCACATATGTGCACACATGTGAAAATTATAGATGTGTGTGAACATAGGCCTTAAGTGATTTTGATGTATGTAAATTTTAAATGCAGATGAGGAATTTGACATGCATGAAAGAAAAATAATGATTGTAATGATTTTGAAAAAATAACATAAAGGATCAATGATTTCTTAGCTTTTGAAACAAATAGCAGTCATATTAAAAACTACAATAAAATATAATAGTATTTTCAACTAAAATCTCTGTTTAAATTTATACAGCATTAAAGAAAAATTAAGTAAGACAAAAAACTCTGAATCTATAACTTCAATTCCCCAAATCTTCACTTTCTCATGTCACTATATTGCAAGCATTACATAGTTTTCTGCTAAGCTCTTTCTTGGAATGTGTATGCACATGTTCATATATATGCAAGAATATAGAATGTCCCTTCTATATCATTGGCTTCAATTTTACTACACCATTGAAGTAAAGGAATATAATTTTCAAAGTAAAAGCATCAGGGATACTTTGTTTCTGTTTTTCTAATAGTTTAAGTACATATTATTCAGGACATTAATTATTATCTCTATAAAAACCTTTATTCTGCTTGATGGTCTGAGTCCTATAAAAGAGTTCAGCCTGCTTTTTTTCCCTAAAAAAGTCATGCATTGATCAAAGTTGTTGAGGCTCTCTTATGATTTTTTGAGTTATTTTCTCGGAAAGCTTCAGACAGTGTTAACCTGGCTTAAGAATAGCTTTTAATCTTTCAGCTTTAAAGAAGCTATGACTTGGATAAAATGGGAAAGCCTTCAATCCCCCAAAGCCTTATTTCCTTTTGGTTGAAGAACTCAGTGACATACATAAGGAACTGTAAACAGAAATGAATTCTCAATACCAAATTCTATTATAAGAATAGTTTAGATAATGGTTAAGTATTAATTAAACTCTTCTGAATGTCATCAAATCTTTCTTTCAGTAGGTAAAGAATTTCAAATGGAGAAAGAAACAGTCTTCAAAACATACATGCCTTGTCCTATGAGGGTTATAAGCTGTCATAAGAGAAATGACTATGCCATCTGAGCATTACACAGAGTAATGACATTTTTGTAAGAAATAATAGATTTAAATTATTTTTTGAAGAGTAATCCATGATATTTTATATTATTTCATCCCTAATACACTGATGAAAACTTTAATCCATTTTCATATCAAGAGACACAAATTGTATTTCAAATAAAATTACTTATATGATACACAGATCATACTCTTAATTCTTGTTTTCTCTTTGGGAAAATTAATATTAATTGATTAGCTATACCTTCTAATTTAAAGCTATACCTTCTAATCAACAAGTCAGGATCCATCCACAAAAGGTTAAGCCTGACAGGTGAGTAGACTTCTCAGAGTATTCCATAGACTAAGATTTGATAAAAATTTATGTATGTCTTGCATGCTTACTTGGGTAAAGGATTTTAATTCTTTTCCTTCCTTGCTCTCTGATTCACAAAGAGTTAACCAGCCTAGCCAGCTGAGAGGCTTCTTAATGCCTGGACAGAGAAAGAAGCCCTAGCAATAAATCCTTTACCTAATTCCCTGCTGCTATGTATTAATTGCCAAGACAAGTGGTTTTCAGCCACAGAGTAAGGAAAAGAGTGTTAAGTCTCCAGAAGCCATCAGCTAATAGCATCCCATGCAGCTAGAGACAAATACAAGACCAGATCATCTGTCTTTTGGTCTTGGCCCAAGATTGGGTCCCACCTCAGCTCCTTCCCCTAAGGCAAGCCAGGCCCCAGCATTAACACAATTTAAATATTAATAAACAAGAACGTCTATTTACTCTATGACACAAAACGCGTATGAGATTCTTTTGCCCTATAGCACAGAATGAATTGGAATCAATAGGAAGTGTCACTAAGTTCCCCTGTGACTGAAGACTATAATGTGAGGACAGATCATACAAAACATCCCCAAACACAAAGATAATTTTCAAACAGGATTTTATGTTAAATGAGATTTCAAATTAAACATAAATGATTAAATTATGAAATTAAATTTCTTGATCAATAAAAATAATTAAGTTAAATCAATGAATGTGAAGAGCAAACAATATACAAATACCATCAAAATAAAATTTGTGTCCCTTGTTCATTGCTCATATTGTCCAAAAATGTCAGTTCTGTAAAATTACTGTTTCCTAAGATTTGGATTTAAAATCACTGGTCATGATGCTGGTACAGGAACACATGAAGCACATTCAGGAGAAAATGGATCAAAAGTTAGAAGCCCTTGCAAGGGAAACACAAAAATCATTGAAAGAAATCCAGGAGAATACAAAAGCCAACAAGGAGGAAATGCAAAAAACACTTAAAGAAATACAGGAGAACTTTGGTCAACAGGCTGAGGTCATGAATGACGAAACACAAAAATCTCTTAAAGAAATACAGGAGAACTTTGGTCAACAGGCTGAGGTCATGAAAGAAAAAACACAAAAATCTCTTAAAGAATTACAGGAAAGCACAAACAGGCAAGTGAAGGAGCTAAGCAAAACCATCCAGGATCTAAAATCAGAAGTAGAAACAACTAAGAAAACTCAAAAGGAGACAACTTTGGAGATAGAAAGCCTTGGGAAGAAATCAGGGGACAGAGATGCAAATATCAACAACAGAATGCAAGAAATAGAAGAAAGAATCTCAGATGCTGAAGATTCCATAGAAACCATGGACTCAACAGTTAAAGAAAATGCAAAATGCAAAAAGCTTGTAACCCAAAATATCCAGGAAATCCAGGGCACAATGAGAAGACCAAACCTAAGGATTATAGGCATAGATGAGAGTGAAGATTTACAACTTAAAGGGCCAGCAAATATCTTCAATAAAATTATGGAAGAAAACTTCCCTAACCTAAAGAGAGAGATGCCCATGAATATACAAGAAGCCTACAGAACTCCAAACAGACTGGACCAGAACAGAAATACTTCCCGTCACATAATAATCAAAACACCAAATGTTCTAAACAAAGAAAGAATATTAAAGGCAGTAAGAGAAAAAGGCCAAGTAACATATAAAGGAAGACCTATCAGAATCACAGCAGACTTTTCACCTGAGACTATGAAGGCTAGAAGGTCCTGGGCAGATCTCATGCAGACTCTAAGAGAACACAAATGCCAACCAAAACTACTATATCCAGCAAAACTCTCAATCACCATAGATGGAGAAACTAAGATATTTCACGACAAAACCAAGTTCACCCAATATCTATCCACAAACCCAGCCCTAAAAAGGATAATAGGAGGACAACACCAATACAAGGAGGGAAACTTCACCCTGGAAAAAGCAAGATAGTAACCTTTCATCAAACCCAAAAGAAGTTAAGCAATCAAATTTAAAAAATAACGTCAAAAATGATAGGAAGTAACAATCACTATTCCTTAATATCTCTTAACATCAATGGACTCAATGCCCCAATAAAAAGACACAGACTAACTGACTGGATACGTAAACAGGACCCTACATTTTGCTGCTTACAGGAAACACACCTCAGGGTCAAAGACAAACACTACCTTAGAGTAAAAGGCTGGAAGACAATTTTACAAGCAAATGGTCTCAGGAAACAAGCTGGAGTAGCCATTTTAATATCAGATAAAATTGACTTTCAACCCAAAGTCATCAAAAGAGACTCTGAGGGACACTTCTTGCTGGTCAAAGGAAAAATACAACAAGAAGAACTCTCAATCCTGAACATCTATGCTCCAAATGCAAGGGCACCCTTTCATAAAAGAAACTTTATTAAAACTCAAAGCACACATTGCACCTAACACAATAATTGTGGGTGACTTCAACACTGCACTTTCCTCAATGGACCGATCAGGAAAACAGAAACTAAACAAGGACACAATGAAACTAATTGAAGCTTTGGACCAATTAGATTTAACTGATATATATAGAACATTCTATCCTAAAACAAAAGAATATACCTTTTTTTCAGCACCTCATGGTACCTTCTCCAAAATCGACCATATAACTGGTCACAAGACAGACCTCAACAAATATAAGAAGATAGAACTAATCCCATGCCTCCTATCTGATCACTATGGAATAAAAGTGGTCTTCAATAGCAACAGAAACAACAGAAAACCCACATACACATGGAAATTGAACAATACTCTACTCAATGATACCTTGGTCAAGGAAGAAATAAAGAAAGAAATTAAAGACTTTTTAGAACACAATGAAAATGAAAACACAACATACCCAAATCTATGGGACACAATGAAAGCAGTGCTAAGAGGAAAACTCATAGCCCTGAGTGCCTCCAAAAAGAAAATGGAGAGAGCATACATTACCAACTTAATGGCACACCTGAAAGCCCTAGAACAAAAAGAAGCTATTTCACCCAGGAGGAGTAGAAGGCAGGAAATCATCAAACTCAGGGCCGAAATCAATCAAGTAGAAACAAAGAGAACCATACAAAAAATCAACAAAACCAGGAGCTGGTTCTTTGAGAAAATCAACAAGATAGATAAACCCTTAGCCAGACTGACCAAAGGGCACAGAGAAAGTATCCAAATTAACAAACTTAGAAATGAAAAGGGAGACATAACAACGGAAACTGAGGAAATCCAAAAAATCATCAGATCCTACTACAAGAACCTGTACTCAACACAACTGGAGAATCTGGAGGAAATGGACAATTTCCTTGACAGATACCAAATACCAAAATTAAATCAGGACCAACTAGACCATCTGAACAGTCCCATAAAGCCTAAAGAAATAGAAGGAGTCATAGAAAGTCTTCCAACCAAAAAAAGCACAGGACCAGATGGTTTCAGTGCAGAATTCTACCAGACCTTCAAAGAAGAGTTAACACCAATACTCTTCAAACTATTCCACAAAATAGAAACAGAAGGAACACTACCCAATTCCTTCTACGAAGCCACAATTACGCTGATACCAAAGCCACACAAAGATCCAACAAAGAAAGAGAACTTCAGACCTATTTCCCTTATGAACATCGATGCAAAAATACTCAATAAAATTCTTGCCAACCGAATCCAAGAACACATCAAAACGATCATCCACCATGATCAAGTAGGCTTTATCCCGGGAATGCGGGGTTGGTTCAATATACGGAAATCCATCAATACAATCCACTACATAAACAAACTCAAAGAACAAAACCACATGGTCATTTCATTGGATGCTGAAAAAGCATTTGACAAAATTCAGCATCCTTTCATGCTTAAAGTCTTGGAGAGAACAGGAATTCAAGGCCCATACCTAAACATAGTAAAAGCAATATACAGCAAACCGGTAGCCAGCATCAAACTAAACGGAGAGAAACTTGAAGCAATCCCACTGAAATCAGGGACCAGACAAGGCTGCCCCCTTTCTCCTTATCTTTTCAATATTGTGCTTGAGGTACTAGCTCGGGAAATTCGACAACATAAGGAGGTCAAAGGGATACAAATTGGAAAGGAGGAAGTCAAACTATCATTATTTGCAGACGACATGATCGTCTACCTAAGTGACCCAAAGAACTCCACTAGAGAGCTCCTACAGCTGATAAACAACTTCAGCAAAGTGGCAGGTTATAAAATCAACTCAAGCAAATCAGTGGCCTTCCTATATTCAAAGGATAAGCAGGCTGAGAAAGAAATTAGGGAAATGACCCCCTTCACAATAGCCACAAACAGTATAAAGTATCTTGGGGTGACTCTTACCAAACATGCGAAAGATCTGTATGACAAGAACTTCAAGACTCTGAAGAAGGAAATGGAAGAAGACCTCAAAAAATGGGAAAACCTCCCATGCTCATGGATCGGTAGAATCAATATAGTTAAAATGGCCATTTTGCCTAAAGCACTATACAGATTCAATGCAATACCCATCAAAATCCCGACTCAATTCTTCACAGAGTTAGAAAGAGCAATTATCAAATTCATCTGGAACAACAAAAAACCCAGGATAGCTAAAACTATTCTCAGCAACAAAAGAAAATCTGGGGGAATCAGTATCCCTGACCTCAAGCAATACTACAGAGCAATAGTGTTAAAAACTGCATGGTATTGGTACAGTGACAGGCAGGAGGATCAATGGAACAGGATTGAAGATCCAGAAATGAACCCACACACCTATGGCCACTTGATCCTCGACAAAGAGGCTGAAAACATCCAATGGAAAAAAGATAGCCTTTTCAACAAATGGTGCTGGTTCAACTGGAGGTCAGCATGCAGAAGAATGCGAATTGATCCATCCTTGTCTCCTTGTACTAAGCTCAAATCCAAATGGATCAAGGACCTCCACATAAAGCCAGACACTCTGAAGTTAATAGAAAAGAAACTGGGGAAGACCCTTGAGGACATCGGTACAGGGAGAAAGTTTCTGAACAGAACACCAATAGCGTATGCTCTAAGAGCAAGAATTGACAAATGGGACCTCATAAGGTTACAGAGTTTCTGTAAGGCAAAGGACACCATCAAGAGGACAGATCGACAACCAACAAATTGGGAAAAGATCTTCACCAATCCTACATCAGATAGAGGGCTAATATCCAATATATATAAAGAACTCAAGAAGTTAGACTCCAGAAAACCAAACAACCCTATTAAAAAATGGGGTACAGAGTTAAACAAAGAATTCTCACCTGAAGAACTTCGGATGGCGGAGAAGCATCTTAAAAAATGCTCAACTTCATTAGTCATTAGGGAAATGCAAATCAAAACAACCCTAAGATTTCATCTTACACCAGTCAGAATGGCTAAGATTAAAAATTCAGGAGACAGCAGGTGTTGGAGAGGGTGCGGAGAAAGAGGAACACTCCTCCACTGCTGGTGGGGTTGCAAATTGGTACAACCACTCTGGAAAGCAGTCTGGAGGTTCCTCCGAAAACTGGGCACCTCACTTCCAGAAGATCCTGCTATACCACTCCTGGGCATATACCCAGAGGATTCCCCACCATGTAATAAGGATACATGCTCTACTATGTTCATAGCAGCCCTATTTATAATTGCCAGATGCTGGAAAGAATCCAGGTATCCCTCAACAGAAGAGTGGATACAAAAAATGTGGTATATCTACACAATGGAGTACTATTCAGCCATTAGAAACAATGAATTCATGAAATTCTTAGGCAAATGGATGGAGCTAGAGAACATCATACTAAGTGAGGTAACCCAGACTCAAAAGGTGAATCATGGTATGCACTCACTAATAAGTGGTTATTAACCTAGAAAACTGGAATACCCAAAACATAATCCACACATCAAATGAGATACAAGAAGAAAGCAGGAGTGGTCCCTGGTTCTGGAAAGACTCAGTGAAACAGTATTTGGCAAAACCAGAACGGGGAACTGGGAAGGGGTGGGAGGGAGGACAGGGGAAGAGAAGGGGACTTACGGGACTTTCGGGGAGTGGGGGGGGGGGGCTAGAAAAGGGGAAATCATTTGAAATGTAAATAAATTATATCGAATAAAAAAAAAAGAAAAAAAAAGAGGAAGAATCACCCATGCCCATTGTCAACTAACTTTAACAATTCCAAATTCATAAAAAATAAATTATTATTTATGTTAAAAAAATTACTGTTTCCTTATCCTTGTGTGATTTATAACTTTAAATGTCTACCTGCATTAGACAAGAGGTATCACAGCTTATATTTTAGTCATAAATATCATTGTTTATTGTATAGGAAAGGATAAATAATTTTTATGTGTCCCTTTGTGTGTGTTGGTGTTTGTGTGCGTGTGCAGAAATGTGTACATGTGTGGGTCTGAGGAATATGAGAAATAGGTCTATGATATAAGTGCATGTCCACATATGTCATAAGTGCAGGTGTGCATGTACTGGGGCACATACGTGGAAGTCAGTGTGCAAACTCACGTTTAAGTTCTCACATTCCAGAAGTATTGAGTTTATTGCCTTGTAAATCATGCTAGCTGGTTCAGGCATAGGCCCCATCCTGCTTCGCTTTAGGAGATCTGGCCTTACAAACAAGTGATAACAGACCCACGTTGGTTGGAATATTTTCTGTGCTTTCGAATTCAAGAACCTGTGCTTTCCTAGATAGTGTTTCAGCACTCTTCACTAACAACATCTTTGAAATACAACAGTCTTTCAGATGTTCCTATTTTTCTTCCTGTCTCTAGCAAAGGCTGGTAAGGAGCATAAGGCTACTGAAAATAAAGTGTGAAGGACAGAAAAGGCTTTCTTTAGATCCTGCTTTCCTGGTCACTTAGCATATTAGCATTCTGTCCTGGCTTTAAATTAAAACTAATTCTTTTCTTTTCTTTTCTTTTCTTTTCTTTTCTTTTCTTTTCTTTTCTTTTCTTTTCTTTTCTCTTCCTTTCCTTTCTTTGTATTTCTCTGTATCAAATCTTTATAACTTCCCTCCCTATTCTACTGTGTCTTGAATACCTCACCTAAATTTTCTTGGACAATGACAGATGTGTATTTCAACAAACAAGCCTACTATTTATAACCATTTCTTTTAAACTCTTAACATGTCATTGCATACATCTAACTTGGTTTCCCTATTGTAGAGCAGCCTCCCACTAATAATATTATATGCTGTTTTTTTTTTTTAAACCCCTTTGAAATCTGTCACTAACTCATTGTTAGGAGAAATCCTGTACAAGGCCTGTGAGTCCATTCAAGTAACCTCTGAGTATTCTATGTAATGAACTGCAGTCCTAACTCCTATCTTGAATGGCTGCAATTTACATCCAAGAGCTTCACAGCATTCTTCATGTTAAGAGATAGATTTGTCTTGTGACACAGAGACTGCTCTTTACATTTGATAATCCATAATGAACTAAATGAAGTTTTATCTGTTCACACTTGGGTCAATATATAATTTGATACTAGATACTTTCTTGGGCATAGCCAGTATATTTGTCAATGTGCACCCTTCTATATGTGCTATGTGAAGCAATGCTAATACCTTTATATTGCTAATCATAAGTAGGTGACAACACATTTTTTGTATGAAAGCCCTAATTCCAATTGAGTAGCCTATTAAATTAAATATGCATTAAAATTTCTTTTTCTCCCACCCTCAAAAAAGTTTGCTGTATCTAGTTATTCCCCAAAACTCTTTATTATATTATTCTCTCATTTGTTTCTTGCAAGATTAAGAGTAAGCAAAAAAAGGAGACTCAGACAAGCTTAAAGAAAAATCATGTCAACCTCAGTGACAAACTCATAGCAATATAAGCAGCCAGCGAGCATATAAGAAGCCTGAGAGAACTAATGTCATCTCAATTTTGCAAACCTAAAACTAAGGGAAAGATAGAATGTATGTAATCTGTGGGTGTAGTGACAAAGAACAGATGTCACCATCCATTAAAAGGTCAAGACCACGCCTGTTGTTGAATGGTAAAGACCATGCTCATCATTTCCAGTCTTAGTCATTTCAAAACAAAGAAAACAATAAATCAAAAGTTTAAAACTTTTATTGTATATGTCCTACTATATTTTCAGTATAAAAAATACCACTAAATGCATGAAAAATATATGTTAGAACAGTTCAGAAAAATAATTATTAAAAGATAACCCTAAAGGATATTCAATACCTACGAAGTTAAATATAAGCAAAGACCAAAATGTCATTATCTAATTAAATTGTGCAATTTGTATCATGAATAGATACAACAAAGTCTTTAATTATTAGTTTCCTAAAATTTCCTGAACAATAAAATTAAATTTTCCTCTCATTTTGATCCTATAGTTTGAGGTATTATTGAATAAAACAGCCTTAAAGAAAATACCCCAAAATGGTATTTGACTAATTTTTATTAGAATAAAAGAAGTTGATCCTGGATTCTAAAAAGCCATAATTCCTTCATATTTCAGGATATTTCTTATAGTATCTTCAAATATTATGTAAGAATTTTGTTTCTATTGAATTCTAACATCTGAAGTATTATAGAGGTAAATATTTTATTGTATTTTTCATGAGGCATCAATTGAGCATACGTCAATGATGTTAGTATACAAAGGGAATCTTTATTCATCTCAAGTATCTTCATGTATTAAAAATAAGACATAAATTTAAAATGAAAGATTTAAAATAAAAAAATGTATGAAAGGCATCACAAAATTCTAGTCAACTACAAACATCAAATACATTGTTAGCTTATGTTGAGACGTACTAAGTTTAATTTTCTCTTATTGTAGGATTTCACAGTGGAATACAACATAAAGCATGATAAGAAATAAGTGTAAAATATTCTTATTAAATAAAATATACTTATTAAAATAAAGTATAACAAATCAGAATAAAATATTCTAAATTATCCTTAATTACAAATGTAATATGCTTTCATACAAATGTAAATGAAATATTTTGGAGGAGGTGTTTTATAAATAGGAAATATATTTTTATATAATATATCATAATGATGGTCTCCACGTCCTAATTTTCTCTCAGATCTGTTCCACTACTCCAAAAGCCCACCAAAATTTTATGCCTTCTGCTTTCTTTTTCTCATCTTTTTTTGAAAGTAAATGTCATATATAAAGAAAATGAAATAAAATAAAGAGAAAAAAAATACAGGAAACACATCATATGTAGAGTCAGAGACAGACAGACAGACAGATAAATACAACATAGACACAGAGCCAGACAAACTCACAAAACAAGTAAAAGGACAAAATCAGAAACCATAATAAGTTTTAAAGACCAGTAATGTAAAACATGTACAAAGCATTATGAGACAAAAAAAGTACTGTTGAGTTAATTTTATAGGGGTCATCTACTGCTGGAATATATATATATATATATATACTCTCAGTGAGTATATGTGAATATATATATATATATATATATATATATATATATATATTCACATATACTCACTGAGACTATTTGTGTCAATACAACCTTTAATACTTTGAATTCTTATTCTTATACTTTGAATTGTTTTTTGGGAAAGAATTATGAGGATCCTCTTTGGAGTCATGTCCCCCAAACCTAATTTATTTTTTAGAAAAGAATATATTCTGATTTTGAAATATTTCAAATCCTTGTGCTTGATAATTACATCTATGTTAACCTGAGACACATGTAATACCATCATAATTTTCACTGATAACATGTATCTTTGCCTAAAGGAAGTTTTTTAGATATTCACAGATTCTTAACTTAAAATTATAAAATTCATATTCTTAATACTTACATCTACTTAATTTGAGATTAACCATGTATTAGGAGAACAACTTTGAAAAGAAATGATATTTTTAGATTCAAATGAAACACCCCAAACCCTGAATATGATTAGTGTTATACTCCAGGCCATTATGTATATCAATGAAGAAAATCTATATTCTTAAAACATCAAGACTACATCTTTACTTGAATTTTATGGACTACATTTTTAATTACAGAGGAAACATGATAAACCATATTGCTTCTACAAAAGTAATATAGTGACAATGCACACTAGAGAGAATGCCAGAATTTCATATAAAGCTTCCCTACACAAATATTCATTTCTGCTTGTGATACAAAAGTTTTCACAATTTTATTTGATTGCCAATTCCTTGCTTATCATTTGTACTAGAGATATCCTATATATTTGAAAATATCTATAAAGCTGCTGTATTTAAAGCAATAATATTGTAATATATCATTATGAAAATAGAATAGTCTAAGTATGCTTAATTACTATCTCATTTAGTTCCAGAAGATATTTAATGGTTTATTTCTGTACCTCCTGAACTTTCTTCTCTCAAATTTTTAATTTAAATTTTTATGATTTTTTTGTTCCTGTATGAAAAAACACAGGGATGGAAATGCAGAGGAACCTGAAGAAAAGAAGGTCCAGTGACAGGCCCAAAGTTGGATTTAGCTCAGGGTTGGGGGAGGTCCCAAGGCCTGACACTATTACTGAGGCTATGGAACACTCGCCAAAAGGGACCTATCATGTCTGGCCTCTAAAAGACCCAACAAGTAGCTGAAAATTTCAGAGGTAGATATTTGTACCCAACCAATGGACAGAAGCTAGTGACCCCTGTGGCTGAGTTAGGGAAAAGGTCTAAGAAGCTGAGGAGGAGAGCAACCCTATAGAAGGACCAGCAGTCTCAATTAACTTGGACCTCTGAGATCTCTCAAACACTGGAACACCAACCAGGCAACATACACCAGCTCATATGAGGCTCCCAGCACATATACAGCAGAGAATTGTTGGATCTGTGTTCAATCAGAGATGATGCATCTAACCCTCAGGAGACTAGAGGCCCCAGGGAGCTTAGAGGTCAGGTGGGGTAGGGCGTGGGTCATAGGGACATTCTCCTAGAGATAGGGGCCAAGGAGCACTTATGGGATGTGGAATGGTTGGAGGGTGGACCAGGAGGTGAATAAAATCTGGAGTGTAAAATAAATAAATAAATAAATAAATAAATAAATAAATAAATAAATAAATAACATAAATAAGAGATTAAATAAAAGATTAAATAAAAAAGTGAAAGGTAACTTTTAAAAACACTCCATACAATTATTATTATTTTTAAATCTTCCAGGCAAAATGACCTTTGAAGTTTGCATCTTTATATATTTATATATTAAGCATGGCCTTGCCACACATAACTTCCTGATTTACATTTACATTTAAAATACCTACATGGATAAACACTTAAAGGCCTAAATGAATTTTTCATCTTCATTCTAATGTCTGTTAAGCAACCTTATTGGACATCAAAGGGATAAGAGGACCTTGGCCCTGAGAAGACTAGATATTCCAGTGTAGGGAAGGCCAGGATGGGAAAGCAGGAGTGGGAGTTGGAGGATTAGTGAGCAGGGGGAGGGGAGATGGGCTAGGGTTTTGTTTTTTTTTTGAGGGGGGACCCAGGAAAGGGGATAACATTTGACATGTAAACAAAGTATCTGAAAGAAAGGAAGGAAGGAAGGAAGGAAGGAAAGAAGGAGGGAGGGAGGGAGGGAGGAAGGAAGGAAGGAAGGAAGGAAGGAAGGAAGGAAGGAAGGAAAGAAGGAGGGAGGGAGGGAGGGAGGAAGGAAGGAAGGAAGGAAGGAAGGAAGGAAGGAAGGAAGGAAGGAAGGAAGGAAGGAAGGAAGGAAGGAAGCTACAACAGAAAAAAAAAGTCTTTTCCATCCTGACATTGGAAACTCATGTTCTACTATTCATCACTTCAAAGTCATGGAGTTTATAAGTATTCATCATTAAGGCTTACATGGCTTTACTTAGTATAATTTTACATCTACATCTGAAAATCCTTGCATCTGGGTTTTTGTTTGTTTGTTCTTTTTTTTTTTTTTTTTTTTTTTTTTTTTTTTTTTTGCTACATTACATATAACCTTTGGCTCCAAGTCTGAGGTTAAATACTAAGTTTCTCTTCTTGCCTATGTACTTGAGTTGTATTTCTCAGTAGACTAAATCTCCTTTTAAAATAAGAACTCATTTGCATGATGTATTTTTTTCTACATTAAAAACACTCTTCACTGCTTCTCTCTGAAAATGGCTGATTTCTTAATCTAGTAAATTAAAAGTGTTTAGCAGTTAAGGAATTCCCAAATTTTTTTCTACTCAGTTTATTAGTATAATGCATAGCAAGACATGGTCTCCTTCAAAAGATAGTTGCTCTCTGATGGAAAAAAAGTTACCAGTTTCCTTTTGTATTTAGTATCTTAAATCCTAGTCTTATTTTCAAAGACTTATTGCTCATTCTTTCTTCAGTGATAAACCAGTAATTTGTTCTTATACTTTCTGTTCTTATTTACTATATTATGTTTTCTTGATTCATATGTATTGAGATTTATTGAACAGAGTTATTAGTAATTCTGCTTGTGATACCAGTGCTAGTACTTAAAGTAATATTCAAAATATTGTGGTTATGCAGTGAGAGCAGGGTAAACTGAGTATGTCATTTTAAAGATTAAAATGCAATGTTATCCAAATAAAATAAGCACTTTAAATTCTGTTCATCATTATCTGCCTAGTTATTAAAATAAATCAACTAAATATTTTTACAAAAATGTAACAAATTAGATACTATAGAAATAAAACACAAATCAAATCTTCTATATACTACCTTTCTGAAAACAGATGTAATATTAGAGATTTCACATAAGCTCATTTACTGTCACACAGTAAAAATTTTTGTGCAAAAGAGTTGATAATATCAACATATTATAGGGCTTAAAAGTGAGTGTATATCTATAAAGAATAGCGAACATTCATTCTCCTGATATAATTCATCCTCTGTTGATTTTCTTATTAGTCTTACATTTTTATCAGGGGACTACCCTTGGTTATCCTTACATCAGTAAAGATAGCCTGAGTCCTGCTGTGATAACAAATGTTATCATGGGTTTAGTGGCTTATCAATGCAAAGCCTTATCTATTCCCTTGTTTCTATTATATACTAGATAGTGTTGCAGTTAAAATTCTTTTCCATGTGGTTCCAATACTGAGAACTATAATTTCTGCCTTTTTTTCTCTGCTAGAGAAAGGATTTTTGTTTCAGCAGTAAAATTATTATGGAAAAATATTCTGGACCAGAAATGGAACATCTATTCTTTGACTGGAGCTAAGCATAGAGATTCTTACAATTAAGTATTAGGGTGTAATCTGTCACTATGTCCCTGAGAAAACAATTCAAATTATTTACTGAAAACTATAGTGACAGATATAACAGAGTTCTGAATATATATTTATGAATAGACACCTGTGGTTATACTTTGCCCTTTCTTACAATCGAAGGCTTAGCTTTTTGTTAGTTTACATAAATAGCTACCCTGAACTTTTCACTGATGTAAAAATAGCACATTTTTGTAATTTCATAGTTTCTTTTTTCTACACAGCTTCTTGCAGTCATCCTCACTCTAAACTCTTCCAGTATTCTAGACTCTCAAGTTGATAGCCTCTTTTTCATTATTTCTCTTACTGTGTGTGTGCGTGTGTGCATGTAATACAATTTGCGGAGTACAGTTTTGGTGCTTATGTCTATATAGTTTTCATAATGAACATACTACATTGGAAAACCAGTGAATCATGGTATGCACTCACTAATAAGTGGTTATTAACATAGAAAACTGGAATACCCAAAACATAATCCACACATCAAATGAGATACAAGAAGAAAGCAGGAGTGGTCCCTGGTTCTGGAAAGACTCAGTGAAACAGTATTTGGCAAAACCAGAACGGGGAACTGGGAAGGGGTGGGAGGGAGGACAGGGGAATAGAAGGGGGCTTACGGGACTTTCGGGGAGGGGGGGGGGCTAGAAAAGGGGAAATCATTTGAAATGTAAATAAATTATATCGAATAAAAAAAAAAAAACAGTGAAGAATTTCATTCCTAGTAGGGGTTAAAGGTTAACGAATAACTCTCTAATATGTTATATTTTAAGTGGTTTATCACTAGTTTACTTAGGACCAATTCATATAACTTCTTTGTAAATCTGATTTTCCTTTGATGTTTTTGTTTCCTTTACAATTCTGTATAGGAATTATTCCAAATGGCATGTCCATGGGAGAGAATTGAATATTGAAATCATCCATACTCACTTTGTTAGCATTAATCTGTGATTTTTTTAAGCTCTAGGGTCATGTACAGAGCTGAAGATTTTTTAAATAGTCATATTATTTAACTCCATTTTAAATATTTATATTTATAACCATAAGTTATGCCTTTTTCTACCGCTGTCAGAGAACCCCATCTTTGGCAGTGGGTAGTGATTAATGCAAAGCCTTTTAACTACTAAATGTGATAAGAACCAGGAGTTACAAGTGCTCAAAAGTATTTGGGAAACCTCTACTAATGCCCTGCCCAAGACTCAGGACATATCAAAGAAGAAGAACCAGAAAGAACATAAGAGCCAGAAGATGAAGAGAACACAGTGAAATGCTGTACTCTGGACATGGTGTGACTGTTACGTTGTTGAACTCACAGCAGCTGTTAGCTTAACAAAGCCTGCACCAAATGAATTAGATTAAAAAAATTCCAACATGAAAGGGAAGGCCCTTGAGATGAGGCACATCTCAGACTCAAGAGATACTGACAGTTGATGGCTCCTGTTGGAGAAAGAGGTTAGGGGTTGGGTGATTAGTGGGATATCCATGCCCTAGTCAATGACTACACATCCATGTGCAGCAAATTTAGTGCAGCAAAATTTGATTCAGTCAGCTTTAAAAATAACAGGCATTTGAGAGATGAGCTGGGAAATTAGAAGACAATAGGGAATGAATATGGTACACTGTATTCATTATGAAAATTCAGAGAATAATAAATTAGTTAAAAATTTACTTCTAGGTAAGCAATAATTTGTATATTAACAACTTATTTGAAATTATTGTTAGTGACTTTTTAGTGAATGGGTAATTTATAGCTACCGTGTTAACTGGAAAAAGTTTTATTTTGATATAAATATATAAGAAATATATAGAACATAAAGTTAATTATAGAGTGGTACAAATATTTAGAAAATGTTTAATACATATTCAGTATTTTTTAAAAAAGTACTTTTCCAGGAACTCATTTCCAAATGTCTGCTATTTATTCACTGACTCTTATTGTCCATGAAGTAAAAGGGTTTTGAATTTTCTTTTATTTCAGTTATTAGAAATCAATCACTTTAATTAGCTTTCTAGCTCAATTTTCATTTTAAAAGAGATTTCTATTCTAAACAGACAGTATTTCATGAATCTTTATAAAAAGCACCCTAGTTCTTTTGTTGTACAAATATGTTCCTTTTAAAGCTGTCCTTCATAGTTAGCCAATACTACAGGGATTTCTACAAAAGAGAGAAAAAATTCTCTGTAGAAAGACCTCAAATTGTGCCCTAGGCTTCTTAGAATGAAATAATGTAAGAGAGTGTCTTGATAGCTCTCAAGTTCTGGATGTTATAAATTCAACACCAAGTGGCCAGTAGACTTTATAGGCATAGCAGGAATTCCTCCTGCCTGCTAAATTATACAGCCAAGTCCTTGATATTCTAATTGATGCAATCAATTTGAGAGTGTGGCCATAGTTTAATCTCAACCAAATCATCTCCCAAGTACCTATCCTTCTGAGACTTGTACATCAGGCATGGAGGCAGGTCTTTACAAAATGAATTGTGAGACTTGAACTTCCATAGTATGGGTGAATACTAGTACAATTAAAAAACAAATCCATAAAAATATTAATGGTGATTTAAGAAAAAAAACATTTGAAAAATAAAATAAAATGTATAAATAGGGTACATTTATTCCGGCCTTAGAAGATTGGAAGTGAAATACTAAGTTTGGAAATAATAAGCAATCTCACACATGCTTTTAAAAGCATGTATGTATTTCATGTCAGAAAGTCAGAAGATTGCAAAATTAGAAGCAGTCCACTTATAAGCTATGACAGTTGTTCTGCATTGAAGTTGATGTGGGTTTGCTTCAACATGACACCAGTTCAAGTAGGGAGAGGAAACTTTCTTAAGATTTGCTGTGAAGAATGAAATTATAGCATCTTCATGGTTGAAGATATAAAAAGATACATTTTGTAATGATAATCTTTGTGCAGCAGTACATTTCAAGGCTGGATCTAGTGGTTCAGACATATGATCCAAATACTCCAGAGGCTGAGGTAAGAAGATTATGTGTTCAAAGAACACCTGGCTTGAAAAATTAGTTCAAAAGTGATTAGAAAGATTTAATGAGACCTGGTTTCAAGAGTAGATAGAGGGCAGCCTGTACAACCCAGTAGTAAAGCAATTTCCTAGCATAACAAAATTCTAAACTCTACTACTACAACAAGAAAGAATATAAAAATATCCAAAAATGTCATCAGCAGTATTGCCTGAAAAACTATTAACAATCTAATAGTGCTGAATCAGGAGTTCTAAAAGTCAATGTTTACAATTTGATGCTCAAACAATTTTAACCAATGTTTCAGAATTATCTGTAGGAGAAGCAAACAGTGATCTATTTCATTTAAAATACTGTTGACTGAAGAAAATTATACAAGTAAATAAATTATGTGTTTTGCATTGATATTTTGAGGCGCATAAGACTAGAAATGAGTAAGACTATATAATATTTAAGCAATGAATGGCTAAATGCATTTGAAAGTCAAGGTACTGAAGCAAAAGTTTTACAGTTTTGATAGTCTTTAAACCATATTTTAAAAAGCCAAAACTGCAATTAAAGGAAATTGTAAAAATTATGAAAGTAAAGTGAAAAAAAAGACATACTAAAAGGATTTAAGTAGTAAATAGCCATCAATGAAGTTACGAAGTTTGGCATAACATAGTAGAAACACTGACTGTTTAATGCACAATAATTAACTCCATGTAGAACCAAACAGCTGCTTAGCATTGACTGTAAATTCCTATTCTATAAACACATCACAGTGGTTTCTAAACTAACAACCTAACTTGCTTGAATCGTGTGCAAAGGTTTGGTTTATAATTTACAGAACTGCCCCACTGTAAAAGATTTTTCAAAAGAAATTCAATAACCTATATATAAATGAAAAACTAGAAAACAGCAGATTCCATAAAATAATTCAAGATGAATACATTCTAAGTATTCACTATTAATGGTCTTGTATAATAAAGACATATATGTGTATATATATATATATATATATATATATATATATATGTATATATATGTATATATATATACATACATAAAAAACAATCCAGACTTATAAAGCTCCTGGGAATTAAGCAGTGTCTATAAGATAACATGGATAAACTCTTTCACATAGTAATGGAGGAAATGTTTGTTGAGATTTTTCTAGGTCTTATGAAACTTTGGCTTTGCTGATTATATATTTACTCACTAGATTGCCTACATTCTAAAATATCAATGCCAGAATTATGGTATGTTTTAGAATATATATATATATATATATATATATATATATATATATATATATTTATATATATACATATCTATATGAATTTCATATATACATATATATATGAATTTCATATAGATATGTATATATATATGAAATATCACAATCTATATTGGGTTCTAATGTAATGAAATTTTCAAGTATGTATGGGTTAGTCCTCGGAAAATTAGCAAAATATATTTGAGTATAGTTTTTCTGTAGATTTTGAAGATTACAAAGATAAATCATAGGAATGTAATGCACTGAATGAAGTGATGCAAGACTCAAATCTGATATAAAATTTAGGTGAATGCTTGACATATTTCCTTTTAACTCAAGATACATGTTTCTGTAGGTACAGAGACTCTGAATGGTTACATTCTGCTGGGCCTTCTGAGTAGACAAATAACTTGTGCTCATGGCTTCCTCTTTTAAAAGTAAAGGTAAGGTGGGATATGAAGTACCATTTATTTTGTAAAGATACTGAGGCTCTCACTAAAGTAAAGCAATTAGAAACTGCAGACATGGATATTTGTTTTAAGACACCAAGCTGCAACATAATTCACAATATAATTGTTCTTCTTTCATTGCAAGGGCTACCAAAATTGACAGCAAAAGCATCACTAATGCCCCTTGCCTAATTTAGTTGTGCCTACTCTGATAGGAACCTCAAATTTTATGTCTGACAGTAAATGGACTTATTTTCAAATAGTTTTGAATATCATTATTCTAAAATCAATTTGTAAGGAGGGCTATGGTCCCTTTCAGTCCTAGCAGAGAGTATCTCTACCCATCTCTTCTCACATTCTGATGGTTTGTTGCCCATTCTAAGTCCTTGACTTACAGATGTCTTTAGTCCAATGTCTGCATTTTTGTCACATAAATATCTTGTTTCTATGTATCCTTATCTTCTCTTCAAAAAATACCGTTTGTATTATGTATTTGTATTATTATATTATGTATTGTAAGATCCTCCCCAATTAATTCATTTTACTATGTTGGTATCACACAAACTGGTTTTTACAATCTATCTTCAGAACTACAGGAATTTGGGATTTTAACAGAGATTTGTGAGAAATTCAGTAGTCAGTGGTCTATACATAGAATAAAATATTCTTCCTAGAGAGACTTTGTAAATTTTGGCTCACTAGCCAACCATTGATAATTTTATTATAATAATTGTTGTTATAAAATTAATTGATCTGTACTTTAGAAAAATTTGATGGTAGATTTGAACAAGATGGATCACTAAAGCATGAATGGTTAGTTTCATTCTGTGTCTTCAGACCAAATAAGACACAATAAACAATTCACTGGGGAGGTGGAGACTGAGGTCTAACACATATAGTAAACACTGAAGAACATAAGGAGACCTGAGAATGTTATACAGAAGATAATACAGTACTACACTTCTGTGCCTCAGGACTAACCTTGACACAAGAGGGAAAGGATCAGTGAAAACAGCAAGTAGGAGGTCAACCAGTAGTCTCCCCACTTGTCATGAAAAACTGAAGTGTGTGTTGCCTGCAAAAGCTTATACTCTCAGATGACCTGAAAAGTTATGTTTGCTCACTTCTGCATTGCCACAGAGGAAATTTCCAGCCAGAAGGTACCCTTCTCCAGAAATCTACATTAGAATGCAAATTTAACAAGCCTGTCCACCTCCTATTATGAAACAACCAGCAAGCTATTTTTAAGTTCAGTCAAATTAGCAATGTGAGCCAGATATGAGTCATCCCAAAACTTCTCATGGTCCCAGGGAATACTTAGGAAACTTACTCTGAGTAGATTGGCCAGCAAAAGTACCCGAGAAGTGATGAGAGACCAGACAACTATTCTGAGATGCTGGAAACAGCTAAGTGACCTACCTATACAATCGTCTTCACACAGTCAGTTTTATCATGCCGACTAAATGAAACAGACTGTTATATCTGCATTTTAAATGTTTGTCCATATACCCACAAGTAAGTGTTGCTCATACTGATTCTTCAAAATGTTTATTAGCACCAAACTCTAACCAACTGAGCTAACCAGACAGCTCGCAAAATGTTTATTTTTGCAGTAGATAAAGACCACTACAGAAAATCCACAACTGGTTGAAAGGCAAAGAATAAGTTGGAGTGTTTGCAGATTGAAATGGTGCATATATAACACAAACCCTATATCTAAGACTCAGGGAATTGGTAGAAGAGGGAATAGAAAAATTGAAAGAGCTTGAAATCTGGATAACAGCTACAAGATGAATTTTACTGGATAGGATAGTCACACTGTTCTAGGGATATATCAACCTTATAACATCATTCTTACCACCTGTAAATTGGACTTGTTCAAACAACCTTTATTCATAGATGGCATAAATTTACCAAGGCCCCATCCCAGACGAGGGAAGTATAAGGGGTGAATGGCTATTGATGGAAGACAAACCAATTTTATTGTTCAAGGAATATTTGGGTGGTTTTGTGTTGTTGGTGTTTTGCTTGTGTATCTTGAATTCTGTTTGTATTGTATGGTGCCAGGAATGTTTTTTTTATAGTTTTTCTATATTTTTTATTTATGTTTTTATGAGTCTCTGAAAGAAAGAAAAAGAGCATGGAGTTGAGGTGTTCTTGAGGTGGAGAGGAGGAATAGTGGGATGGGAAAACATGATCAGAATAGATTATATGAAAATAAAATTTGTCAATTAAAAATTAGCAAATAATTTTTTAAAAATCTTGAGTACAATTGATTTCTAGTATCAAGTCCCTAGTGATAAATCTAGAACACAACTCCTGTACCTAAGGCTCAGGGGTCCTTTCAAAAGAAGAGGTAGAAAGATTGTAAGAGCCAGGCAAACCAAAAGTTTCCTGCTAAATTTTGTGTCCTATAAATGTGAGAGAAGAGAGGTTGCAGCAGTGGATTCTCATCAGCATGGCAGATTACACAGGTCCTGAGCCAGGGCAACACAAATAACTATGTTAACATGGAAGAAGGAAGGCTGGGGGAGGCCCAGTCATAGATAGAGTAAGACAGATTACTAAAGAACAGTGGCAGAAATATTCTTCCCCAAGAAAGATACCACAAATTAATTAACTAATACCAAGTTTGTCAGCCTAAAATCATATACATAACACTAATAATTATATAGGTTGAGCAAATATATTAATATACTTAGAAACATATAATTCCAAGTTTTATATATATATATATATATATATATATATATACTTGAGAATATAGAAATTATGTTCTTATATATCCCTGTACATATCTTATATATCCTTTATATATAATGTATATAACACATATATGTTCTTCCTTGTTTTGTGAGGCATTTCCATATTGCTTTCTACAATAAGGAATTCTCACAACTAAACAATTCCCCCTTTTAAAATTCAAGCTTATACTTTCGAATTATGTAGTTTCTTCTTAGAAACCTTGGTGATTTTTATTAGTTATAAACATATTTCAAAAATGATTTACATGTTAACTTAAAATTATTTTATTGAGAATGATTTTCAAAAGCTCCTTAATGTTTTATCATTTTTCCCATTGTTAATTAATCATTAATTTGTATTTAAAATATTTATAAATGATGAAAATATCTACTATTTTATTTCTACCTATTAAAATGTTCTGCCTTTCATGGACCTTGAATAAGTATATCCAGTTAACAGCCCTATAAATATGTTGGTGTGTTTTTAATGAGATCATTAACTTTATTGCCATAATGATTGTCAGAGGTTAAACTGTATTCTCCGCAACACAATTAGAGCCCAAGTGTCTCCAAGAGTTTTCTCAGAACAATGGTACTCTTTGTGAGTGAGGGAATAATTAACAATAAGCCATGTAAATTTTATCTCATAAAATACACAGCATCATATTAAGGTACTAAATTAATTTTCTGATTTATATATCTGTTGTTTACTTTATTAGATTATGAAAAACTTTGTTGTGTCTTTTTAAATTGTCACATTTATCCTTTACATAACACGGATCCTTTAAATGCCAAAATAAAATTCCAGTAGTTAAAACTCTTAAATATTATACATTAAAACTAATTTCAATTGAAACCTACTTCATACTTCATACTACTTGGTTGTTCATAAAATAAATTTAAAATTAATACTTTATATATATATATATATATATTATTATGTAATAAAAGAAAAAGACTAAAATCTCAGAAACAGTGGTTTTGCATTTTCTGAATAAATGTAAATGTATCTGACTTTGAAAATAATAGAAATAAAAAATTTCAATCACAGACAATGTATGGAGAAATAAATTATATTTTTGCCAAATATAGTGATAGAGATGCAATCCAATATAATAAAATTAAATAAATATTTTACTATAGAAATCAGCCAAATAAGTAACTTAATTGCTAAGTATGTTTGTATATATACAAATGTAGAAATAGAGGAAGAACAGGTGGCAGAAAAAAATGTAAAAGCCAAAAACAATTAAAAACTGCAATTTAAACTACCAAAATACCAGGTATGGTATTGGTTATGTAAATTGCTAAATGTGCTAATGTTTTTACTGGTCAAATAATACAGTGCTATTGACATTAGTTATTATACACATCTTTTAAAGCCTAGGAACCTACAGCTCCACAGGCAAAACTTTACTCTCTGTTACCATCATGCCTATATTTCTCCATCCCTTCGAGTCCTCGTTTCTTTCAATGCTCTCCTTCAGTGGTCTGTCAGGCAGGAAAAGTAGTGCAAAGCTTATTTCTGTTTTCTTTGAAAGCCAATTATATAACTAAAAATGTGTGACATAGTTATATTTTGAATATCATAAACCAAAATTTTAGAAGCATGGAGCCAAGTTAAATTACTAATTTTCTGGGGTTTGTGGTTGTTGTTGTGTTTAGTTTTGTTTTGTTTATTTTTACCTCAGGGTCTCATTATGTAGCTCTTGCTATCCTGGATCTTCCTAAGTTGAACAAGCTAGAAACGAAAGACAAATATGTACCAGCCTCTGCCTCTGAAATTCTGTCATAAAGGTCTCGTGCTATCATGTCTAGGTAAGATTATTCACTTTTAAGTAAATAAAATTTACTTATGAATTGACACAGATGAAATGTTTGAAATGTCTGAGAATGTTTTTTTCATATTCAGTGACTTTAAGATTATGAAAAAAAATAGGAATATCAGTTATGTCTTCCTGAATGATTTAACTTTCCTAAACAAGTGATATTATTCAGCAATCTTTAGCAAGGTTTCAGCTTGATGTATTGATATCAAGTTCTGGAGATTGGGTCATCATTTTATAAACAGAAAATAAATTCAGGAGAGGTCAATCAATTGAATATACTTGGAATCTACCAGAAGTTCCAAGCCAAAATGAATACGAAGACATACTAAAGAACTCTAAAACCCGAAGAATATTGTGGGAAATATCTGTGACATTACAAAGTTTGGAAGTGATATCATCTGTAGGACTGTCTTTGTGAAAGCAGTTTATAGAGACATCAGTATATGTACTAATTAGAAAGTTGGCTGCAAATAGTAAAGATTTATAGTGCATCTCATTTCCTTTTTCTTCAATAAAATATTTCTTTTGCTATGTTTCATTTATTTACACATTTATTTAATTGTTTGACTGGTAAATAGTTGTAAAGTTCTTTTTATTCTACTTATTCTACTTCCATTTTTATCAGTACATAGACAGATGAGCTGGATATTAAAAAAGCAAGAAAAAGTTTACAAGTAAATATTTTTTTAATTTTCTTATCTTTCTATCCCATTCAGCACATCATTATATCATCTAGACTGATCTAAGAGTCATTATATAGCTCATTCTTGTTCAAATTCCCAGTGCTCTCTTCGTCTCCTGTGACACCATGCTCAGACTAAATATTTTTGTTTTTGTTTTTTTGTTTTTACCATGCCTAGCTCTGTTGTGCTTTGATTCTTGTGAATTCTTTGGGGGAAGTTCTGAAATTTTTGTGATAATTATTTATTCTAAGTAGTAAATTTATAGAAAAGCCATCCTTGAGCAAATTGCCTAATATTGTAGCATGACCGATTCATTAGACAACAAACTGCCATGTACAATAAGCTGAGACATATTTAAGATGTATTATTGACATATAACAATAATCATTTATGAATCTTCTAATTCAACCAGTAATATAAGAAGTATAAAAACATCTACTCATACTCAAATACGAAATTTTATACTCAAAATACATGGGTGTTTCCCATCAAACACTCTCACACATAAAATATCAAAATCATATTATACATGTATATGCAAAAGTTAATTTTCTTTGTATACACAGAAATTTTATATATATATATATATATATATATATATATATATATATATATATATATATATATATATGTATATATATATATGCTCATATATATATTCAAATGTGAAAGTATGGACAAAAAATTACTAATACTAATATATATTAAATTAAAAGGTACAACTTATTCAGTCTATCATTTTATTTGTATGTATGTTGTCAAGATTGATCCCTTGGTGTTGGACACTCAATTAGTGGACTTTTACTTGAGGAAAACAATCTCCACTGAGCACAGTAGGCTTACGACAGCCTATGTAGGTTTCTTTGTGTAGAGTTGAGATCATGCAGGCTTTGCACTGCATTCTTCTTCTCTTTTCTCTTTTCCCTTTTTTCAAAAGCCTTTAGTGTTTCGTCTGAGATTCACATCATGAACTCTCGTCTCACTCATCCTCCTGTCCCCTCATATCTGCCTTTTGCCACTGCAGCTTCAGCTGGAAATAAAATAAACAATAAATAAAATAAAATAGAAGATACACAAATAAAACCTAGAAAATGTCTTATCTTGGAAGCTGTAGTCTGTGACAGTGTGCCCGATACTATATCCCTCTATCTCCACATTTTCCCCTGGGAATGTCATTACAATGAGTCTGTTCAGAGTCTCTAGCTTCTTTGATATGTGTACTTCCTGTTCTTGTTTATCTCATTCATTGTTCTTCCTCTTCTTCTTTTACTTCTTTCCTTCCTTTTTCTTCTTATTCCTTTTTCTTTTTCCTGTCCTAGTCCCCTTCCTCTTTCTCCTTTCCTCTTTTCCCCCTTGCTTCCTCTCTCATATTGAATTTGTTGCATTCCAGGATGGTCTTGAGGCATGATTATTTAGCAGATGAGGATAACATTGAACTTATGAAAATGCTGCTTCTGTATTTTAAATTCTTAGATTTCATATGTATACTTCCTTTATTTTTTTGTGGTTCAGTGACTAAAACCTTGGTCTTCATGTCTGCTAGACACAAATTTTCTCAATTTCACTATATGTTTTCCTATATGTTTCCTAGAAGAAAACATTTTTTAAAATATTAATATTTATTTTTACTTTATATGTATCAATGTTTAATTTACTATCTATCTGTGCACCACACAAGTGAGATTGGTGTTCATGGAAGCCACAGGATGGCTTTGAATCCCTTGGAACTGGAGATACAGAAGTTTAATATTCTTCATGTGGGTGCTGGAATCAAACCTAGCATCTCTTGGAGATCAGTCAGTGCTTGTAAGTGTTGAATCATCTCTTCAACCAAGCTGACCAGTGTTTTTTTTTTTCAGTATTTTCTTATTTACATTAAAAAGATCACTGGATGAAGATAAAAATTCTATCGCATTGCACCAGCACATATCTGCATTAATTGATTTCTATATCATAGCCTTTGAAAATGCGCTCTGCTATTGCATTCAATTGCACTTTGATAGGAATAAAACAAGTATTTCTCAACTGAAAAATAAGAAATAAACTGGGCCTTGCTTGTTTTCTGGGGCTGCCTTAACAAAGTATTGCCTGTTAAGTCTCAAACCCAGAGCAGGTGGCTGAGATACCTTTTTATCCTATCAAAGTACACCTGGCTTCCCAACACTCCTCAGTCCTTACCTCAACAAGGTATGCTGGAATACCTTGCCCTTTACAGTAAATTCTTTAGCCCAGATATTTTGGTTACCTTCACTGTCTCTGCCCCTCTCTTACTTCTTTCTTACCTTGGCCTGCTGGTTGCTGTTCTTGTTTCTTTCTCCCTTTTACCTCTCCTTCTCCCCATGTGGTTCAGGTTCATGATCACCCTGAATTCTCACAGATATCTGCCTCTGGCTATGCTGTCTCTCATATCTGGAATAAAAATTTCTCCTCTACCACACCAGTCATATCCTTTCCTTTCCTTTATATATATTTTGTTCATTCACTGCATACTTAACAATAAAGTCAGCTTAAACAATAAAACATTTTACTGAACCAAAAATCAAAAGTTCTTAATCAAGACAGGCAGGTTTGAGTCTAAAGATTCAAACCAGGAAGGTTTGGATGAAGGACTTGCTCCAGGACCATTCTTATATATGTGAAAATTGCCTCTTCTATCTAGATTTTTATATGATCTTTCAAAATACCTATGTGAAAAATTACCTCCTTAGAAAACATATTTTCATACTGGAATAAGGTTCTTTGCCTATGACTGTTAAACTAGCTAACTTCACTATGGAAGTCAGTATCATATTATGTCACCCAATACCAAATGGTCTGCCTGAAATCAAATGCATCCAAGTTTCATTTTACAGGTTGAGCAAGTTATATTGATATATTTAGGAATAACACACACAAAAACAAACACACCAGTTATTTAAGAATACTCCATGAAATTTAATGATAGTGAAATGGGTGGCAAATGTGAGAGTTTCAGGGAGGAGACAAGGGGAAATGATGTAACTATATTCATTTGAGAAATATTGCTTAAAATACCCTATTCTGAGTCATTGGAGACTTAGACCTGAACATACAAAAATGTGGAAAGTGGCCATCCCTTAGCACATAAGAGGTTTAATGAGAAATGCTAATTTCTGTTATTATCAATCTACAATTAATTATCAATACCTACATATTCACTTCTCATTTTTTTTCTAAAGTATCTCCTCTATTCAACTGTGAAAAGATCATATGCTAAATCTGATTCTGCACCTGAGGTCATATATACAATTACTTTCATTGATAGGAAGACCCAAAATTGTTACTTTTCAATCTCACAAAGAAATCACAAACTATGTCTGCAAAAAATTCAGTTAGGCGAATTCCTCAATGCTCTCCACGCTTTCATGCTCACAACATGATATAAGCAAGTGTTTCTCCGTGTCTTTTTTCCTCCATTCTTCTTTTGAGTTAAAAACCAGGAACCCTAAGACAAGAGCATGAAAACTGCTGGGTTAACTCTGCCAGAGGTGAGAAGATCAAAGGGAAGGTAGTGTTTTCTGGTATAGAATCTTTTGTCATGATGAATAATGGATGAGCACAGAGAATACAGCTTCTTTCAAAGCCTCCAGCACTGAGAAAGTATGGTGTGTGAATCTCAAGTTACATTTGGATACCTCTTTTATAAATGCCTTCCAGGTCTAAGCCTTAAATGGAAGCCTGCTTTAAATGGAGCTGGCTCATCAGGTCGATGCTTTGTTTATGGAAAGTCATTGTCATCTTAATTACATTGCTCTATTATGACCTACACTTAGTATTTTACATTTCATTCTATTATACATATTGGTGATTGGTCTTGTGCACTATGTATTTATACACCAGTTTCTGTGCCCAGTGATCTGGTTACATCGCAGAAGTCAGCAGTTCCATGATTATTGAACCATCTCCTATATCAGTGTTGTGTAAAAATTGCTCCCCAATTATCTCAGATTGATTAATAAAGGGTTGATCAGGCTATGGCTCAGCAGGGGAGATAGGAAGGCTGAACTTCGGACTTCAGCCAAGGGATGTCAGGAAAAGTGACAAAAAAGAGAGAAGGACCAAGAGGAAAGAAGGTAGAGAGACCAGGAGTATTTGCCATGAGGTTGTGATGAGAGTAGACAAGAATATATGCGTAGATCAGAGCAAGCCAGGCCAAAAAAAACATTGACAAGTACATGGGGCCTTTGGCTGGGAAACAGATCAGAACGTGAGAAGCCTAGGGTTGCAGCTTGTTTATAAACTTAATAGGTCTTTATGTCAATTGTTTGTGAGCTAGAATAGTAACAGATAAATTACTGAATACAATCACAAGAATTCTTTTCCAGTTATATCTAAATAATATTTTTATTAATTGGAGATTTTGTACATGAATACAGTATACTTTCTTCATATCCACCACAGTGCTTCACCCTCATTTCCCTTTGGACCCTGTCCCCAACACATCTCTCTCCAATATTTGCTTTTACTTTTTAAATGATTATTAAGATCAACAATAATGAACTATTTGTTCTCTCTGTATTGAAACTAAGTTTTAGTGGTAATTTAAAACTAAATAACCCAATTTCAGCTTGCCCAATTCAGTTTTAACAAACAATATTTTTGAGCCAATATAGCAAGTGTCTATCTGATATATATAGAGTCCCTACAGGCTCTTTTTACAATGTTTAATTATTAATTATCTTTTAGTGTTATCCAGTTGAGTATTTTATACATTCAGGAGTGTGGAATTGAGGGGCTGAAGAAATTCACTTGAACTGTAGGGACCATATTGACCTACTTCAGAGACATGCTTATATACTATAAATAAAATGTAAAATGGCATGGTTCTGGATAAAGCAAAATTCAGGGTGTACTAGAAAAAGAAAGAATTCAGAAATCTGAAATATTTTGAATGTTATAGCATTAACCTGAAACTCAGTTGATATGAGTAAACAGGGCTTGTAAACACGTTATTTATTTCAAATTATCTGTTAAGTTATTTCAAATTTCCTGTTTCAGTGTGGTAACAGATTGGTGACAAATTTATGTTAACAAAACAGAGAAAATCATAAATGATATCAATTTTCAAATACATGCATGGAAACATTGGCAGGATGAGTTTGAGCACAGCAGGGAAAAGCATGCACTGTGCACTTAGAGATGATCTCAAAGCATCCCTTAGCCCAAGGTTGGTTGGACACTGTGAAACAGGCTGTTCTTGCAATCCAAAGTATTTTCTTAAAAGATGTGTAAATGTTACTAAGGTTATTTACAGAGAACAATATTAAGAAAGCTAAAAAAAAAAAAAAAAAAAAAAACCACAGGATAATAGTTTCTAGACTGGTTATATTCCAACTACTCATGTTATTGAAATTCTAATTGTTTAAAAAGTCTTGTAAATGTTTCAGTGGAAATGTCTAACTAAATAGTTTTTATTTCTTAGTTTTAGTTTCAGAGGCAATTTAAGAAGAACATTACAAAGGACTACAAAATACTCCTCAACTCAAATGCCTCATATCTCAGCATATGACCTTGTTATTTCCTTAAAAGTCAGTAAGCAAGGCATGCACATGCCAAAATATCTAGTTCTCAGGTTGCATCTGGTATTTAGCATATGCATTCCTCTATTTAGCTTGCAATTACAATAGATGATATTTCCATATGTTTATAATTATAAAAACTATATCTTGTGTGCATAGAGTCCTATACCCTACTGATGCTCCTTTTAAGTAATCACAGCATGTCTTCAATTAATATTCTATTCACTCTTCTGAGAATCAGTATCAGGATTATGAATCTATTCTGCAATACTGAATTATAACTTTAAGGCCAATATTCATTCATGCACATATTTTACTCTATAAACAAGGTTGTTTACTTCAAAATTTTATAAATTCTTTTGGTTAAAAATGTCTGTCTTCTTACTTCCATGAAGCTTTTGTTTTGTTTTCTAGATGAAATATTCATTTATTCAGCAGAGTCTATGATCAAGACAACCAAAGACCTCATAAGGATAAGAGTTTGGGTTATACTTTTGCTTTAATAGCACCATATAACTTTAATCAATCACTCTTTTCTAATGTTTCCCTCTTCTAGATTTCAAGATATCACCTTTCAGAGAATCTTTTTTTTTTTTTTTTTTTTACATTCCTCCTTTGTGAACCAGTTCACTTCAGGTCATAATGATAAATCTATTAAAGATGATGTTCTCATTTTTGTTAAAATAAGTAGGAAAGCTCTATTCAGGATAATTGTAGAACAAAAACTGCACACATTGAGCTCAAATTTGATCAAAGCCCTACCTGGGAATGACAATCAAGATCTGATTGAATAGAACATGTCTAAGAGTAGAAACAAAGAGTCAGGAAATTTTTATGCATAAACAAGATTCTTGTTGAAAAAAGGACAAAGAATATTCACTACCTTCCACCATTTATGGTCTTAAGCATGTATTAAATGTTGGTAGATTTTTGATAACCTGATTTACAAAAATGCTTGTTCAACAAATGGTGCTGGCTCAACTGGAGGTCAACATGCAGAAGAATGAGAATTGATCCATTGTTATCTCCTTTTACTAAGCTCAACTCAAAGTGGATCAAGGACCTCCATATAAAACCTGACACACTGAAACTAATAGAAAAGAACCTGGCGAAGACCCTTGAGGACATGGGCACAGGGGAAATGTTCCTGAATAGAACACCAATAACTTATTCTCTAAGATCAAGAATTGACAAATGGGACCTCATAAAATTATAAAGTTTCTATAAGGCAAAGGACACTGTCAAAAGGACAAAACATCAACCAGCAGATTGGGAAAGGATCTTCATCAACCCTAAATCTGACAGAGGGCTAATATCCAATATATACAAAGAATTCAAGAGGGTAGACTCCAGAGAATCAAATAACCCTATTAAAAATGGGGTACAGAGCTAAACAAAGAATTTTCACCTGAAGAACTTTGAATGGCTGAGAAGTACCTTAAGAAATATTCAGCATCATTAATTATTAGGGAAATGCAAATCAAAACAACCCTGAGATTTTACCTCACACCAGTCAGAATGGCTAAGATTAAAAACTCAGGAGACAGCAGGTGTTGGCGAGGATGTAGAGAAAAAGGAACATTCTTCCACTGCTGCTGGCAATGAAAACTGGTACAACCATTCTGGAAATCAGTCTGGTGGTTCCTGAGAACTCAGAACTCAGGGTATGAGACTTCTAGAGGACCCTGCTATACCATTCCTGGGCATATACCCAGAGGATTCCTCAGCATGCAATAAAGACACATGCTCCACTATGTTCATAGCAGTCATATTTTCAGCCAGAAACTGAAAAGAACCCAGATATCCCTCAATGGAGGAATGGATACAGAAAATGTGGTATAATTACACAATGGCATATTACTCACCAATTAAAAACTGTGAATTCATGAAATTCTTAGGCAAATGGTTGGAACTGGAAAATATCATCCTAAGTGAGGTAACCCAATCACAAAAGAATACACATGGAATGCGGTCACTGATAAGTGGATATTAGCCCAAAAGCTCTGAATACCAAGATGTAATTGACATATCAAATGATTCCCAAGAAGAAGGAAGGAGAGGGTCCTGGTCCTGGAAAGGCTTGATGTAGCATTGTAGGGGATTACCAAGACAGAGAAGTAGGAGGGGGTTGATTGAGAAATGGGTGGATGAAGAGGGCTTATGGGACTTATGGGGAGGGGGGAACCGGGAAAGGGAAAATCATTTGGAATGCAAAGAAAGAATATAGAAAAATGCTTATTAATATTGAATTGGGTAGAATAAAGTTTGAATATGATGACCACATTCAAATCAGATACATAAAGAATTTATAATATAATCTAAAACTATATTATGGAATGAACAACAATAAAGTATTACTTTTGTTTCTTAAGTTAACTCTGAATATTCTAATAAATTGGGTTTTGTTAAGGGTCAACTTCCTCTACTCAACTCACACTTAACTCACTTGGTAGTGAGCTCAGTGCTGTGGTTTTGAATACAACTTATGTTTTTCTAACACCAGTTTAATTTTTCTATAGTGAATATTTCTCATTAATTTTACTAATAAACATTGAATTAGCCACTTAACATGTATTTTTAATTATTTCTAATAATTACATGTTAATAGTTCTAAAATTTTAAACCAATCTTCACCTCCCACAAAAACCATCTTTGTTTTTCTATATAAATGCCAAAAATAGTTATATATTTTATAGTGTAATTTATTTCATCTCTTTATTTCCTCACATATTCCTCCAACCCCCTCCCATATTTTCCTCAAATGGTTTTAATCACATTTTTGTTGATTCATAGTTCAGTCTTAGCTAGTTTATAAATTAACTACCTGCATGTCTTAGTTTGGGTAGTTTTCTTTACGTAATGTGTTTTTCCATTGTTAACCAGAAAAATACTTTTATTTGCTCAGGTCACAGAGTATCAGTTGTTGGTGCAATAACTTTTAATGACTTTTTACTTTACGAAGACTTTTGAAACAGATTCTTAACACATGACCTATTATTAAGTTTGTCTTCGGGATTCTTTCTTTGAGCATTGCATTGCTCAGCATTATGTTATTAAGTTGTCATCTGTATGGAAACTAAAGTAAGCTAAGAAATATCTACTGGCTCCACAGCTTTGGAAGCTCATGGCTACAATCAAGTGCTTTGGCTTCAAGAGATATTGGTGGACATTTCCTTACATGTATACAGCACATCTTTTGTCATAAAAACAGCTCATAGAAAGAAAGAAAGGAAGAAGAATATAGTTCCTTCAGCGAGCATAGCTTCTGACCTATAGAACTTGAAGTGCACTCTACTTCCTAAATTTACCATCATTTGTCAACAATACGACTGAAAATCCAAGACTTTGATAAAATTCTGAATACAAAGTGTTTGGAACCACAGCCAAATAAGACATTGAGGCACTCCTGAATTTGCTCCCTTCTCTACTGTGTACCAGCTAAAATTAACTAGAAAGCAATGGGTAGTTGTTATATCTGTGCCATTGACAGGATGTTTCATATACAAAATATTGTTCCTCTGTTTTTAATGGCTTAGTTTCCTACTTATGTCACATTTAGGCCAAATATTAAGACATCTTCTTTGAATTCCCTGTATAATACTCTATTCTGTTTTGTGCAAAGGAATCAACTGTGACATATTTATTGCAATATTCACAACCTATGCATATATATTGCATTTATCTATTAGTATCTTGGTAATACACTATAAATTAAGTATGAAAAGAATTTCCATCTTAACAATCATATATCAATACTGCTTAAATCTTTCATGGTGAGTATTGATGTTATTGAATTAACAGATGTATACAAAGGGCTCATCCTAGTTTTGAAATTTCTACTTTGGAAAAGTATTTATGGGACATGAAGAAAATGGGATCCTAAGTATCCATGCTCCTGTCAAGCATTGGAGGGTATTACTAATACTGTATTTTATCCTTCAGAACTGGACGTTAAAATTTTATTGCTGAAGATAATGCATCCTCACAAAATTCATACAACAAAGAGAAATCAAATTGGCACTCCATTAGAAATTTCATTTCTTCTGGATAGCATTCATGTTACTTAAAGGAAATATGCTGAAGAAGAGAAGAAATACTGGTATCATACAAACATGTATCATTTAAAGTATAGCAATGAGTAGTTTGACAAGCTATACAAACATGTGTAATAGTGCTTACTCTCTAATTAGATCAAATGCCAATCTAAGAGCCAATATTACAGAAAACATTATACTATTAATTTGTCAAATCAATATAGAATTGAAATGAATTCCTAATGTTTTATTACTAATTCATAGAAGAGACAGCCAGTCAAGTTTCGTCCGAGAATCCTTTTTTTGAAATGCATAATAGTTAGCAGAGAACCCAACTGATCAACATTCAGATAATATGAGACTATAGAATAAGTTCTCAGTCCGAAATGGAACATGCAAGTTACAACCTCACCATCAAGTATCATGGGATCTGTAGAACAGTGTGGTGTTATTATTGAAAGTGACGGTATTGTAGAATAACAAAGAAAATAGGTGTTTTGCAGAAGGGACGTAACAGTTGTACATAAACAATTACAACAATTGTAACTATTTGCAAAAGACCTAGATTTCAATATGGAGCGGGGAGGAATATAGAAATTTTGCTGGTATATAAGCAGCCATTGACATTTTATAGGTGCTGGGAGATGGAGAGTTATTCTTTAGTAATATAATTTCTGATAGGTCGATCATGTTCTAAGGATGGGCACAAGCTCAAAAGTATTTGAGCAATGTAAACTTGGCATATTCAAGGAAAAACATCAAAGCTAATACTTACATGGGATAGTGAGATGAGTATGAAGAAGGTCTGTCTAGATAGAGATAGCGATATATAGATATAGATAGATATACATAGATATAGATAACAGATACAGATAGATAGATATGGCTGGAGTTGGGATTGATTATGAATAAAATCATAGTATAAGAATCTCAACCCATTTAAAAGCTACAGTATAGAACTGTTTGGAAAGAAATTATGATTTAAAGTTTGGTTTTATCTTATACCACCTAATAAAGAAAAATTCTAGTATTCTTATATCATTTATTATGTTGAACAATACATTATTTTAACTGAAAAATAGATATAATAAGATACCTAGGTAACTTAAAAGAAAAATGAAGAAAAGAAAGTAAATGCTTTAATATGAATATATGTGAATTATTTTTGTGAAAAAATACATGATTACTATTTAATAGATAAGAGTATATATATTTTGTAATAGCTCACTAAGCCAGAAACTAAAATTCAGATAAAGATAAAACACATTTTATGCCAAAAAAATAACTATACCAGAAAATGTCAAATTCATCCTTTATATTTTTTTCATTAAGTTTTTCTAATATAATGTATTCTAAAATTGAGAAATTGTAGTTTAAGCTTTAAAAAAAATGTAATACAGTTAAAAATATCCATCTGGACTGTAATATTAACCAAGAAGCAAGATATTCTAAATGAAAATTTCTAGTCACTTTTATTTACTTAAATTTTTCAAGTCACTTTTGAATCCTAGATGTTGTATTAGCTATAATTTTCCAGACTTTGGAAAAGACCTAGCTTCATAATCACTCACAAAACTTCTGAGAGTATATTTTTCTTTTGAACCACTGATACATTAATAGAAACAGTAATGAAGAAAACTGGTTTCAATCTAAATGTTAAATACCTAGCCAGGGTATTTTGGGGGGAAATTAAGTTTTTGCCTATATAATGGCTTTCCCAGTCAAACCTTTATTCATGTAACTATTTTACTTATCTATCCTAATGGGATTTTGACAGTGTGTATTTCACAATGTGACTATCAGTTATTTATTTAACCTGCTTGAAAAATCTACATTATTTTTAGTTATAAATATCAGAATTCCTGATATTTATATATATTTTCTGATATATATATATATATATATACTGACCTGAAATTTCCTGATATTTATATATATTTATATATGTATTTATAAATATTATTTAAATAATTGAATTGCACACACAGAAACACACACATATATGTGATCATAGTTCCAAAACTATAAATTATTGAATTAATAAATAGATTTTAATACATTTAAGATTAAGCCTAAATAAGATGATTTAGTCCTTATTAAAACAAATGAATCAATTGTATAAAATGATGCCATACAATTGACTTCAAAAATTAAATTTGGAGTTCACATTGTAAGAAACTTATGTCCTAGTAATTTATTAATGTGATCCATGTGAATTCCATTCTTCTTCTAAGCAGTAACACTGCTAAATGTGCTATGAATTGTGAAATTTCACTCAAGCATTCCTCTTTCCCTACTCTTTGTGAATGTCGGTTAACATTGCAAATGTAAATATAATCAACAGTTTTAATTGTGTAAAATGCTTCTCAAAGTATTTAACATCATTGTTGTATTGGCATGAGTATTTTTCAATTTCAAATATGCATCATCTAATTTATGTACTAAATTTGTAGTCAGTATTTATTTGATGTTCTCTACACTAATGATTTGCACTTGATTTTCAGAACTTTAGACGGTATTACATTGTATACAATCTCTGACCTCAAGTAAATTTGTTGAAACAATATTAATCAAATATTTATATACCTATTTGTAAAACAGTGGCAAGTTGTTACTTGTATGACAGAGACAACAAATTGAGGTGGAGAGAGGAGCTTTAGCAAAATTGGTATCAATAGCTCAAATAAAGTCATTATGTTTGCACCTGAAGAGACATTTGATTTATGGACATGTTTTAAGAATTTTACTACCATATGTATAACACTCTTTCTTACCTCATTTCTTCCTCTTCCTCTCTTAAGAAACTTATAATAGGTGCTAGAGGTAAAGCTTAGTGGCTAATAGCAATGGCTGCTTTTCCAGAGTGCCACGTTTAAGTCACAGATCACACAGGGCAGCTAACAGCCATCTATAGTTATGGCTTCAGGGAAATTTAAGTTACCTGTCTGTCCTCCATATAAGATGTATACACATGTTCACAGGCATACTGGAAGGCAGAAATAATAAAATAATGCAAAAAGAAATGTATAATACTATTTGTCCATTCTTGAGCTTAAAAGCAAAGCTAAATTGCAACATACAGAATGGAAAACAGACACAAGTTGGAAGGAATCTGATGTCTGGTCTCTGCTGCGTATAATTACACCAAATAACATCTGAATTCTTTAGGTTCCCACTGATTATGTAAGTGTAATTTGTCAACCAAACTCTACTATACATGACTAACTAATGGCGACTTTGATTTCTGTAGAGCTAAAAAAACATTTTAGTTGTCTGAGTGCAGATATGGGTCTGCATTGCAAAACATGGGATTTTTTTTTTATATTTCTGATTATGGTGCTAAATTCTTTAGGCAGCATTTTACATAGTTAAAAATGTTGATGTTGATTTCAATGTATTTGCAATCTAATACCCATACACAAGAAATGCAAATATATTATATTGTATTACTTTATTATTTATTTTTTTATTTGTCAATTGTGTTTAGCTCTACCTTGGGTTTCTGGTCCATCCACACAGTGGTTGGATTGGGCGTGCCTGGTGGAATGGTTCTCAAGCTAGACCAGTCTTTGGTTGGCCACTCTGGCAAGCTCTAAGCCACCATCGTCCCAGCACATCTTTCAGGCAGCAAGCAGGAGAGGTCTTTGGCCAATGGCTTTGTATTCCAGTCCCACCAGTGGATGCCCTGCCTGGTTACAGAAGATGGGCAGTGATTCCTAATGATATTCTGCTATACACATAGATAAATGTCTATCTCCTACTCATAGCATGCTCTTAGGACCCACTTTCTCCTAATGTATAGCCTTATCCAGCCTTGATATAAGTGAGAATGTGTACCTTGTATAAGTGAATCTTGTTATGCCGTGTTTAGTTGATATCCATAGGACTGTTCTTTCTATAGGAAAATGGAGGAGCAGTGAATCTTGGGAAGACTGGATATTGGGGAGAAAAGGAGAAGTGGATGGAGGGAAAGACATAATCAGATGGGTTGTTTGGAGAAGTAATAAATAAGTATAAAAATAAAAATAATATATTTAAACTTTAACAGACCCTTATATTGGTATTTGTCTACTCTTAAGCTTAAAAAGCAAACCTCAACTGCAACATGACACAATGAAAGAAAAATCACAAGTTGGAAGAAATCATGATGTCTGGCTTCATCTTCACTGAGCACAATGAACTGTGATCAAAGAATTTTACATCTTTAGCTGCACCCACCAACTAACTGGTGTGAGAACACTTTGGTTTTAAGAATAATAAACACAATTAGCTTTTTTCTCCCATGAGCCATGTAAGTTGCCTTTCTAAATAAAATACATGACTTGAAATTAGAAACAGAGGATGGCCTTGTTGGACATCAGTGGGAGGAAAGACTCTTGTGCCTGAGAGTGTTTGATACCCCAGTATAGGAGAATGCCAAGATGGGAAGACAGAATGGTGTGGGGGAGTGGGGGAGCACTCTCATAGAGGCAGGTGAAGGGGTGATGGGATAGGAGGTTGCCAAAAGGGAGACCTGGAAATGGAAAACCATTTGAAATGTAAATAAAGATAATATCCAATAAAAAAAAGAATCTCAGAAATAATGCACTTTAAGTGCCTGAATAATAACTTGTGTATATCATTTCATGAAATGCTCACTACTCCTTTGCAGTGTGCCTGAACAATACTGCCATTTGATTTAATGGAAATTTCTGTTTTCACTTTCTGAAAATTAAGTAAAATAAAATTTTCATTGTTTTTATTTTTTGCTTTAAGTGCTCAAGTTGGAAAAATAATTTCCATTCACTAGGTATTTAAAAAGAAATGATCTGAAAGAATCAATAAGCAATTAGCAGCTGCTGAATACATTACAGAAGAAGCAGAGTGCTTATTCAAACAGGTAAGTGCAGACTCAGCTATGTCTATCAACACATTCAAATAAATAACATTAAAAGCAAATTTGTTGTGCTGTTTAGTGACTTTTGCCCTCAAGAATCTTACAGGAGAAGCTCTACCTCAACTGCCTCCTAACTAGACAGACAGAATTGATGAGGGCAAAATAAAGCTCCACGTGTTATCAGTTATGTGTCTAATGCTTTAAGTAAGGATTAGAGCAACAAAGAAAGATACCCTACTTTGTTTTGTGTTCATACTTACACATACGTATGCATACATACACACACAGCTGAACAAAAATGTCTACCTTAGCCAGGTGTCCATAAAAAGATATTTAGCTGGGCGGTGGTGGCACATGCCTGTAATCCCAGCTCTCTGGGAGGCAGAGGCAGGCAGATTTCTGAGTTCCAGGCCAGCTTGGTCTACAGAGTGAGTTCCAGGACAGCCAGGGCTATACAGAGAAACCCTGTCTCGAAAAAAAAAACAAATCCAAAAGAAACAAAAACAAAGAAGCAAACAAAAGAGATGAAAAGATAATAAAATGATTGGCACTAGGAGGTGATTTAAAAGGAAACAGCAAATTCTTCTCAATGAGCATAAAGCATGAACAATGAGTTAAAGACATTCAGCTCAACAAGGTCCCTCAAAGAATCCAAGGGACAGGAGAATGCTGATAAACTCAAGTACTTGCTAGTGATCAGATTGTATATCTTAAATGTGAAGGGGTTTTAATATAATTTGCCAGAAAAGATGACAAAATATGAAGAAGTATGGATAGGACCAAAACATCAAGGAAGACAATGCAAGTCTCACAAACAGCAGTTATCTCCAATCTATTCCTCTTGGGATGGTGGCTCATGGAGACGATAAACTAAGAGCTGCAGCAAGGGAACAGTCCTTTCTAGCAGATCCCTTAGATGGCTGCCAGTAACTAGGCTTTCAGAGGACTTGGACAAGGAAACCAGTTCAAAACCAACCAGGATCAGTGAGTCAAACCCCCACAGAGCTCCCTAACATATTCCCTTAGAACATTCTTTCATCCCAAGGGCACACTGACTATCACAAACCTCACCACACACTGGACACTTTGGATGCTCATTTAACTTTAAATGTAACTTTCCAACAGCTATCATAAAAAGTACAAACTTTCGATCTGAATGGAGACACCCTTCCACAAGCCTTGATACAGGGCAAATCTAGCTAAAATAGAAGGCAAACATTTAGGAATCAAACTTAATATTTTCCGTATAAGAACTGGATTTGTGTTTTTCAAGACATTGCAGCATGCAGAGCTTTTCTTTATATTCGCCTTCCCCTCCCCCGCACTTCTTATTATATGCTCTGTTTATGTGTCATTAAATTCCTACTACATAGTAGATATGTCCCAGGTTTTGCCAACAAATCCCATTCACCTTGGAAGATGATAAATTGATATATGCCCATCATAAAATGTCCATGCTAATGCAGTTAATTCACCCCCACGGCCAGAATGTTCTCACAGTGATGGACACCCTTTGACAACTTAATGCTTCATTTGTTTTGCTGATGCCTTCCTAAACTTTCAGGCAGAATTATCCGGTGACTTTCAGAAGAAAATAGTAAGGCATGTATAACCAAACTGTATTGTATTTTCTTCATAGTAAATATGAGATGGATTAAAGATTTCGTTTTAAATTGGATGTTTTCTTTATTTACATTTCAAATATTTTCCCCATTCCAGGTCTTCCCTTCTGAAATTCTCTATCCTATTCCCCTTCCCCTTGCCTCTATGAGGCTGTTCCCCTACTTACCCACCCCCTCCTGTCTTTCTGCCCTGGTATTCCCCTACACTGGGACATTGAACACCCTCAGGCCCAAGAGCCTCTCCTCCTATAGATGTCCAACAAGGCCATCATCTGCCATATGTGCGGCCAGCACCTTGGGTCCCTCCGTGTGTATTCTTTGGTTGGTTGTCCAGTCTCCAGGAGCTCTAGGGGATCTGGCCGATTAATACTGTTGATCCCTCCATGGGGTGGCAAACCCTTTCAGCTCCCTCACTCTCTTCTCCAACTCCTCCACAGGGGACCCCCAACACTCAATCTAAGGGTTGGCTGCGAGCATCCACCTCTGTATTTGTCAGGCTCTGCCAGAGCCTCTCAGGAGACAGCCAGATCAGGCTTCTATCAGCAAGCACTTCCCAACAGTGCCCAGGTTAGATGGCTGTATATGGTATGGATTCCCAGGTGGGGCAGTCTCTAGATGGCCTTTCCTTCAGTCTCTGCTCCACACTTTGTCTCCATATTTCCTCATGTGAATAATTTGTTCACCCTTCTTAGAAGCACTGAAGCATCCACATTTTGGTTTTCCATCTTCTTAGGCTTCATATGATCTGTGAATTGAATCTTGGGCATTCCAAACTTTTGGGTTAATATTCACTTATCAGTGAGTACATTCTGTGTGTGTTCTTTTGTGACTGAGTTACCTCACTTCGGGTGATATTTTCAAGTTCCATCCATTTGCCTGCAAATTTTATAAAGTATTGTTCTTAGTAGCTAAGTAGGATTCCATTGTATGAATGTACCTTATTTTCTGTATCCATTCCTCTGTTGAGGGTTATCTGGGTTTTTTCCAGCTTCTGGCTATTATAAATATGACTGCTATGAACATAGTAGAACATGTGTCAGGTTAGATATTTTTGAATAAGTTATTGTAGCTAGAAAAGGGGATAAAAACATAAAAGAAAAATATTTGACAAAGGTTATATACTTTTGACTGAGACTATCCTATATGTATTATTACATATAATCATATATATGCATATATATTTCACAATTAGTTCATAATTATTTCCTGTGGAAGAAGATGGACAATAAATATCTTTAAAATTACATCTGTCTCTGTTTTTGCAATCTTCTTAGAAAAAACAAGTTTAGCTGAGCAGGGGAACTAAAATAAACACCAAGATATTTGCTTATTTTCTCAGTAACCATTATTGACAATCTAATCCAGTGTTTCTCAACCTTTGGCTGTTGAACAGTCCTTTGACAGGAGTCACCTAAGACTGTCAGGAAACACAGATATTTATGTTATAATGTATAACAGTGTCAAAACTGCAGTTACAAGATAGCAAAAAAAAATTAATTTTATGGTTGGGGAGTACCACAATATGAGAAACTGTATTAAATGTTCACAGCATTAAGGTAGTAGAAAACTACTGTTCTAATCACTGTATAAATTGCTCTAAGTTCTGCCAATACAATAGGCAGGATATCGTTTTTTAAATTATTTTCTTGGTTATTTTATTTATTTACATTTCAAATATTATCCCCCTTATCAGTTTCTCTTCCACAAATTCCCTATCCCACCCCACCCCCTGCTTCTCTGAGGGTGCTTCCCTACCCACTCCCACCTTACTGCCCTAGCACTTCTCTCTGCTGAGGCATCAACCTTCACAGGACCAAGCAACCCCACCCCCATCGATGCCAAACAAGGCCATCCTCTGCTACATATTCAGCTGGAGCCATGGGTAACTCCATGTGTACTCTTTGGTTTGTATTTAGTTCCTGGGAGCTCTGGGTTTGGGGGTGGGGTCTGGTTGGTTGATATTATTCTTCATATTGGATTGCAAAATCCTTCAGCTCCTTAAGTTCTTCCCCTAACTTCTCCACTGGGGTCTCCATACTCAGTCCAATTGTTGGATGCAAGCATTCTCATCTATATCTGTAAAGCTCTGGCAGAGCCTATCAGGAGACAGCTATATCAGGCTCTTGTCAGCAAGAACTTCTGATAATTCTTTTTCTTCAAGATATGGGTGCCATGTGCTGATGAAGGCTTTCCCAATACCCAAAATTCAATATCTTTGAGTAGGACTAGCTGTGGCACTATTTGAGGAAGTCTGTAACTAGGGGTAGATATAAGATTTCAAAAGTTATTTCCAGGCCAAGCCCCCTTCTCTTTATGCACCAACATGTAACATTCTCAGCCACTGTTCCAGTGGCTGCCTGCATGATGCCATGCTGTCCAGCCTCATAATAATGCACCAAACCTCTGAAACCCTAAGCAGGTACTCAGATAAATGGCTTTCTTTATAAGAGATGACTTAGTTATAGTGACTTTGAACAGCAATAGAAGAGACAAAGACAAAGAGATAAAATGCTAATCATGTCATCACACAGTCTTAAAATCCCTCTAATGAATGTACCAGGTAACAAAATTTTTAAACTCTAAAGCAAGCAAAACATGGAGTCATAGACCTGGCAATGTATGGTCAGTGATATACACAAGGAATGAATGAGTCTATCAAGGAATATTAAGCCTTAATGAAGCTGGTACGATACAGGAACAGCATTGATGCCAGCAAGATGTGCTTTCTTTATGGTCATTAAAACTGAACACCTACATGCGCAGTCGGGTGGATGCAGAGATCTAGGGGAATACCTTGCACTTGGTTCAGTTTGAAGCCAATTAATAAGAACAGCTTTGTGAATCTGTGGCAAGTTACTTCCAAATGAATATGACTAAGAAGAGAGAAGGTCCTGCCTCCATATGCGTGCCACCACCCAGCAAAAAAAAGAAAGAGTAGGTAAGAACAAGACTTAATATCACCAGATCACCCTACATGCTAACGTTTCATATTTAAGAAAATATTATGTTTGGCTAGTTATATTTATTGCATATGTGACATGTCTTATAGTATGTCATTTGATTTCAATCTCATTGTTATAAAATCCATAATGGTAAAATAATAATTGCAAAAGGAAACTTGCGCATCTTATTCTAGAATTGAGAATGGTGTAAACCCAGAGGAGAATACCTTGTAGAACAAAAATGTAAAATTGTAGCGGTCTCCTGTAACAAGATTTGACACATCTGATACAGGAAACTATTAAAAGTGGCAGCTCAGTAAGACATCAAATCAAACCTAACAATATTCTTTGTCTGCTTCTCCATTTATTTTAAATTATTCATCAAAATGACTCAACAATCTAAATCATGAATATCCTTTTATCAAAATTGCAATGTATGTTTTTTAATTTCCTTTGAGGTTAATTTAATGTACCGTTATTTAATTATCATATTTAATGTATGTAATAACCATACAAAACAAAATTTTGAATTTTGACATTTGTAAATTAAAATTTATGCAAATTATTTACATTATGTATGCATTTTATTTTGTATATTCTGGAATAGTTAAACCACAAGGATTTGATGACCATGGAAGATGTCTGCACATTCACGGATCTTGTTAATTCCTGAGCATTACAGGGGTTAAGTGGATGTGCATCTTTCCTAACTGAACTCATCAATTCAAAGAATGCACATTAACTATTCTTGTACTAGACCTCAGATTCTGAGTTACTCTTCACCTATTCTAACTCTAGAGACAAGTTACCAGATAATGAAGGGCAGAGAACCTATTATAGTTATTCAAATAAACCAATTCTAAATGCGTGTTATCTCACCTATTCCTCTTGTTGAGACCACAAGTAGCTATTCCCATGGATAGTCATTTGCGAATAATTTTCCCCCCCTCTATTATGGGTTTGATTCACACATTTCCTCCATTTGGCTTTGTCCTTTTTGAGAACATTTCTGTCTCTGAGAAACTGCGAATTCATGTTCTCTTCTGTGACAATGTGTGTCTTCACATCTACTTCTGTACCCTGATAAGTTTAAATCCTAGATACTAATGATATACTCATATATGTCAAGTCATACATTTTCATTTATTATGGTGTAAAATCTTAATGTCTGGAACAATAATTATAAATGTATATTGTATAATTTCAGTCTTAAATATATCTGGAATTATACAAAAGCACAGAATTTTGATATTTTTACTGTACACTATTTTATGAGTATCAATGAAGAACAAAATCACGCTAGAAATTGAAAGTGGAAGCTTGATGAAATGAAGAGATGAACTATACTTTGTTTTTATTCTTTTACATTGTCCTGTAAATCTTGATTGTGATGTAAATCTTTTTGGCCCTAGAGAAATCATTTGGAATGTAAACAAAGAATATAGAAAATAAAAATATTAAAAAAATAAAAAAAAATGTGCTCTGTTGTCTAAAGTGCAGTGAACATTTTCTTGTTCCTAAAGTGATCACAACTAACATATGTTATGAGATGAACTCCCACACTAACATATAAGTCTGGGAACAGAACAAAGAAAAAGTATTGAAAATAATAATAATGGGAAGAAGAAGAGGGGAAGGAGGAGGAGGAGGAAGAGGAGGAGGAGGGGAAGATTCTATTGTAAGAATACATCTTTTGATTTATGAATGTCATTTCCTTAAGTAGTAATCAAAAAATTGCAGATGATAATAACATGAATATTTTTCTTTCTATAGAATAAAAACATGCAAAAGAAACCTCAAGCAATCACTGGATTCTATTCCCATTTTTAATAGTTTAGCTGCTTAATATATGCAAATGTAGATAGGACATAGCATAAAAACCTAGATCTGTCATTAGGAGGAAGGATGTAAAAAATGTATATGGCTTAATCACGTTTTTTTTTTTTTATTTTCTGCTTTTAAAATCCTAGATTTAATTAAACCTGTAAATAATTTGTAGGTGTTACAATAGTCCATGAGGATGATGAATTAGCTTCTAAGTGTGCCATACCAAACTCCTATGATTAGGTAGATGAACCACAGAAGTTTGAACTATGATTCTAAGAGCTAGAATTCTAAGATAAAGACAAGTATAGTCCTGATTTCTTCTGATAGTTTTGTTACAAAGGCTTATCCTATACCTCTTTACTCAGCTTACAGGTGACTGCTTTCTTGCAGTGACATCTCAGATCACCCCTTTGAGTCTTGATCATTTGTTTTGTTTTTGTTGTTCTCATTAGACAGGGGTTATGTAGTTTTAAATTCAGGTTTAACCATTCAAACCTACTTTTATTTTAATATTTTTTGAACACTCTAAATCTAGCCATGTTCTCAGATGATGGCATTTGTATGTTAGCTTAGTTTTTATATACAAAAGATACAAATATAGGTGCAGGATAGAATAAGTTGACTAGTGACAGTTTTTAGTATAGAAGTTATGACCCATGACAAAGGCTGGCAGCAACAAAGACAGAAGTGCTATGTACAATAATGTGCTCTCCAGAACTCATGGGACAAAGAATGCAAAAGAAATATTGGGACCAGTGTCCCAGATATCCAGTTTTCTTTCCCAGAAGTCTTTCTCAACAAATGCCACATAGCATCAACAACTCAGTCATACTAAATGATTTTCCATTTGCTAACAAATTCTTTGCTTTTCATTAATCTAGCAGATATTTTTATATTAACTTTATCAAAATTCTTTCTTTCTCAAAGATGGGTTTCAATGACTAGTTGTTTCTGGATATTTTTTCTATAACCTTGTTCTATACATAAACACTTCTTTTTTTTTCTAGGAAATTAATGGTCATGTTCTGCTTCATAATCATGTCATTTGCCTCCTCAATATGGTTTTATAGAATCATTCACCAGACAAAAGATTTGGATTCCTTGTCATGGATGACATGCAGGTCTGTATTTGTGGCAATAGGTTTCAGTTGACCTTTCTGCATATACTTATCCTTCATAGCTCCAGACATTGTGACATTTTGTCTTTGTCTTCAAGTTTACCACATGGCCTGTAGACCTCATCTACCAGTTCTCATTCACTGTTGATAACTCTCCATTTAATCTCATCCAATCTCTTGTTAATTATTTATCACACTTCAAATGATGTCACCACAAAGACATTTTTCTTTGGTTCTACCTTGCCACTGTTGGGCATTTCGGCGAAGGTCATCCCATTGAGCCTTGGGAGTCTCTCACTTCCCAGGTCTCTGGGACGTTCTAAATGTTCCACTAACCCCACCTCACAACCTGAAGCTGCATATTTCATTGATTTCCCTGGCTCTCTGCGCTTTTCTCCTATTTCCCCACACCTGATTCTGCCCACCCCTTGTTTTCCCCTCCCCATTTCCTTCTCCCTCCAAAGTCCCTTCCTCCCTCACCTCCTGTGATTATTTAGTTCCCTCTTCAAAGTGAGATTGAATTATCTGCACTTAGGCATTCCTTTGTGGTAAGCTTCTTTCATTTAGTCTGTGAGTTGTTTGATGGATATTCTGAACTTTTTGGCTAATATCCACTTTTCAGTGTGTATATACTATGCATGTCATTTTGGGAATAGGTTATGTTACTCAGGATGATATTTTCTAGTTCCATCCATTTTCCTCCAGTAGATAGATATAGTCCCTGGGTTGGGGCATGAGGCCACTCACACATCTTCAAAATTTTGACCCAGAGCTAGTGCTCTGTAAAGGAAATCCAGGGACATAAATGGAGAAGATACTGAAGGAAAGGCAATCCAGTGGCCAACTTGGGATCCATTCCATGTGCAGGTACCAAACCCTGATGCTATTACTGATGACATGCCTAGCATAGCTGTCTTCTGAGAGGTTATACCAGCAGCTGACTGAGACAGACGCAGATATTTACAGCCAACCATAGTACTGAGGTCAAGGATTACAACAGAAGGATCTAAAAAGCCAAAGGGGATTGTAATTCCAAAGGAAGAACAACAATATCAACTAACATGGGCCCCTCAGTTCCCAGAAACTAAGCGACTAACCAAAGACCATACATGGGCTGGTCTGTGACCTCAGGCACATATGTAGCAGAGGACTACCTTGTCTGGCCACAGTTAGAGGGAGGTGTTTAATCCTGTAGAAACTTGATGCCCCATGGAAGGGGTATACTATAGGAGAATGAAATGGGGGAAGGAGTACCATCTCTAAGCAAAGGGGAGGGAAGATAGTGTGAAGAACTCTGGGAAGGGTCACCAGGAAGAGGGGCAACATTAGGAAGGTGCATAAAGCCCATGCTCAGCTCAGAGTCACTCTCTCTGCCTATGGGTACAGGATGAATCTCTTGGCTACAGCTCCAGTGCCCACCTACAGGCTGGAATGTTTCCCACTATGATAATAGTGGACTAAACCTTTGAAACTCTAAGCAAGCTCAAAATTAAATGCTTTCTAGTATAAGAGTTGCTTTGGTCATGGTGTCTCTTCAGTGGTGAACACAAGTATAGGCTTTTATTATGAGATGGTTCTATGTATTTAAGGCAACAGTTCTTTGGATTAAATATTCTCTACCTTACTTACCAAACATTATAGCTCTCATTTTAACATTTACTTATTCCTGAGGAATTGTACATTGTGATTAACAGAATATTTCGGAAAGCTTTATAGGTTTACAAGTTTCCCAGGTGGCATGTGATAAAGCTATTCCATTAAAAGTATGATGTATAAATATCCTCTGAGTTGTCTGTGTAGAAAGAGACTAAATGAAAAAATCCAGTGCAAAAAGAAATACACTTCACATGCAATGGACAAATGGACACAACAGCTTGAGATACAGCTAATCAGCCTTGAAATAAATCTATAGTTTAATATCCCAACATAAAGAATAAATAAGTGCACATCAAATAATCAAGAAATAAATAAATGAGATGGCATAAAAGATAACCAGAAAAAGATTTGGAGAGGAAAGAAACATATAAGATATAAAGATGTTTTACCTGGCTATAGTGGAATGATGGAGGGTAAAGGGAGGCAGTAGGATACAAGAAGAAAGGGAAGTTTGAACCAGGGTGAGCACTGAAATCTCTACTTCTTGGAAAGGTGGTGCCTGAGAAAGTTTTGTAGGATAAAAGGCTTTATATTCTTTCAAAGTTGAGAAGATTGGTTTGAAATGAAGACAATAAAGCAGCAACAACAAAATAATCATTGCTATCTTTGCAACATGTAGAAGTTCAGGTTAAATATTTCACTAGAATTTACTTCTGAATTTCTGTAAACTCAAGAGGACTCTTGGATGTGACAGAACAATTTGTGACGTGAGTCAATAGTCAGTTTCTTGAAGAATACTTTCATCACTTTGAAAGAAACTGAGGTGATAGCTGCCAACAGATCACAGCACAGCCTCTTGCACTGCTGAATGAATACCGGATACAAGAAGGAAGCTCCCTTCTGCACAAATGAAGAAATAGCTTTCCCAAAATTTGATGCTTGCTTGGGACATATGCTTTCTATCTACTCTCAGATTGTGCTTAGAAGGCAGGCATCCCTCGAGGCAAGAGAGTAGATTTCTAAGAACATGAAAAGAAAAAGAATGAATCTCATGCTTAAGGAAAAATGGTCTCCATCTGTCTCCAATACAGAAAAAAAAATTAAAGGAGCCTACAATTCTTCGAAGAAATCTCCTTTAAAAGTGATAAGTAAAATTCTTTATCAGTTGTCTAAGTTAGCTATTCAAGTGTGGAAGATTCATAGATAAAAGTGAGAAAATGATAACACTTTCATATTTGATTCCTAGGAAAGATATGGGTTTTGGAGAATACGTTACTGTATCCAAGAATCTTATTTTTTTTTATTCGATATATTTTTTAATTTACATTTCAAATGATTTTCCCTTTCCTAGCTCCCCATTCCCTGAAAGTCCCATAAGCCCTCTTCCCTCCCCCTGTTCCCTCATCTACCCCTTCACACTTCCCTGTTCTGGTATTCCCTACACTGCTGCACTGAGCCTTTCCAGAACCAGGAGACACTCCTCTGTTCTTTTTGGACATCTTTTAATATGTGGATTATTTCTTGGGTATTCCAAGTTTCTAGATTATTATCCACTTATCAGTGAGTGCATACCATGACTGATCTTTTGAGACTGAGTTACCTCACTTAGTATGATGTTTTCCAGCTCTATCCATTTGTCTGAGAATTTCATGAATTCATTGTTTCTAATGGCTGAATAGGACTCCATTGTGTTTATATACCACATTTTTTGTATCCATTCCTCCATTGAGGGTTCTTTCCAGCTTCTGGCTGTTATAAATAGGGCTGCTATGAACATAGTGGAGCATGTATTCCAAGAATCTTATATCTACCCATTTAAGAAAAATCGTCTATAAAAGAGTGAAGACTTTAATGAAACATGAATGTAAATCATATATGGCAGGTTTTGATATATATATATATATATAATATAAACAAAAATATATATGTCAAGTAACTTATTATTTAGGACATTTCATTAAGAGAATGAAGAAGCAATTATGAAGATGTCACAAGCTTAAGTCCCGTTAAGAGTATAGTGGAACCTAAGAAAATAACTAATCTGAATTTGAAACTCCTAATGCCTGCAATTTGAAATAGCTGATTTGAATTCGAGGATCATCTGCAGAGTCTCAGAACCGGGAAAGAAGAATAGGGAAGCATTCTACTGCTTCAAATGCCAGATGAAAACTGAGAAAAAAAACAATCTCTAACTTATTCAAAATTATGAATCCTGGTCCATCTAAGGCCAAATGCTCTACTATTTATTTAAAAATTAAAAGCACAGTATAGGGAAATGTGAGGACAGGGAGGCAGGAGTAGGTGGGTAGGTGGGGGCACATCCTCATAGAAGCAGGTGGAGGGGGGATGGGATAAGGATTTTCTGGGTGTGGAAATCGGGAAAAGAGATAACATTTGAAATGTAAATAAATAAAATATCTCCCCCCAACCCCGCAAATAAAAGAAAAAAATAGAAGTACAGGGGCTGAAAAAACTGCTAAGCGGTTCTGACAATATAATGTTCTTGCTGAAAACTTGAGTTTGTTTCATAGCACTCACACTGGGTGGCTCAAAATTCCCTGTCTCTCTAGTTCTAGGAGACCCTTCATACTTTTGTGGCATCCATGGATATTGTCCTTGCATGCACACACACACACACACACACACACACACACACAAACTGAACTTAGAAAAAAAATCATTCATACGATTCTCAAAATAATTCTATGAGATGCATGCTATTGCAGACCTACAGTGTTCTGCATTGTGAATGAAAAGCCCCAAATCACACTACTGATAACTGATTTAATGGAATGGGAATATCAGTCACTGGCAAAAAGAAATTTGTACTCAGTGATCCAAATGAAAACCTTGGCTGATGCAATTTGCAGCATCCATGAAACTCAAGTTCTATTGTAAAGTATGTTATGTCACTAACAATAAATTACAGATTTCTTTCCATTGTTAACTAAGATTCTTTTCTTATGCATGCAAGCACAGTATTCTCTCCCTTTGCTCTTCCAAGCTCCTTCCACCTCCCCTATTCTACATATTAACCCTGACTCCAGTTTCCTCTAGAAAAGAGCAGGTCCTCAACAGACCATAGCCAAAACAACAAAACAAGATACAATAAGTCAAGGCAAAAGTTCTCATATACAGGCTGGCCAAGGCAACCCAATAGGAGGAAGAGAGTCCCAAGAGAATGCAAAAAGTCAATATAGACCCAATTTCACTGTTAGAAGTCCCCCAAAACACCAAGCTAATAGCCGTAAGATATATTCAGAGGACCTGACATAGGTCCATGCAGGTCCCATGCTTGCTGCTTTCTGTGAGCCCATGTGAGCCCTGATTAGTTGATTTGATACACTTCCTCGTGGTGCAGATGTGTTTTCATTTTTCTTCTTTTGTGAAAAAAAATTGTAATTTTTAAAACTCAGTGTCTGTGCTCTAGTGAAAATGAAGAAAGGCTGTATCTGATTTCTCACTGAGCATCATGGCAGTATACTCTAACTTGGTCATGGAAATATGGGCTAAAATTTGGAGTTGCAGGAGTTCATTTTTAGCTATAAATAATTATGTCACTGTTTCCTTTAAATTGTGGAAAACTAACCAATTGCATCTCCAGAAATTCTTTCCAAGCATATGCCTTGATGCCTTAAGACTATCCACAATGTTCTCACTGAACTTTTCCTTACTCTTTTATCATGTTTCTCATCAATATAACCAACCAAATTCACGGCTGACCACTTTTCTGCCCTTATCTCCTTCCATCCTCAGTGGCACTTGACCCAAATGGAACATTCTTCACCGAACTTCATCTCAACATTCTAACTCGTTTTCCTTCGCTGGCCACTCACTACAGTCCATTTTCTTCCTAATCTCTCTGACCTTTCCAGAAGGACTCCCCAGAGATTGGTCTGATAAATTCCATTAGTAAGAAATTCATGTGACGAGCTGCTCAGATCATGTGCTCGGGTCTCTGTCTGTTCTTCAACTTTCCAGGTGTGTAATCTTAGAAAATGATCCTGGTATCCTCTCACCTTAGGGCTCCTCATCTGCACAATACATAGAGTATAACAGAGCCTATCTCACACTGGCCTCAGTGTGATTTGCGTAATTAATTACTACCTGTAAGAAGATGATATTGATCTGTGAGAGATAGAGATATGGTTTGCCAACCAAGTGAATTGAGGTCAATTAAATATAATTTATATACCAGGAAAAAAAATCACCTTTAAATTGTATATGACTATGACTAAGTATATGACTAGTCAACATTTTTTCTTCTGTGTTTAAAGTCAAACCAGATTTTATACCCTCACTTTTCAAGAAAACCAAGCTTATTCCTCTCAGAACTGCTTCACAGCCCACTTCATTTTCATGATATGATTTTCTTTCCATCTCCTTGCTTTCTATCATTAGTCTTCTAGTTTCCAGCTAGTTTCCTATTTCTCCTGTCTGGCCAGGATTCCCTTAAGCAAAAATTTCTACCTCACTTCTGTTTTCCTACAAGGTACTTAACAGGAGTTAAGTGGTTCCCAAATAATGGAGTCCTTCAGCAATTTCTGTAATGTGTCAAAAAAGCAAACCCTCTCTACTTGTCTGAAATGCCCACTGTCCATGGAACCTCATCACTTACAACTCTTTATTCTCTCCTAACATTGGCACTCTGATCTGCCTGCTGGCGTACTTGATCTGTACATATCAAATGTGGCATGAGCTGATTACTCAAAATTGGTTTCCCTATGAACTTTGAACTCTGATGTACTTAACTTCCTACTTTTTCCTTTTCTGTTATTAAGGTTCACCAACAACCTGTTCTATAGTCAAGCTTGCCTGGCGTTTTCTTGATTGATGATTGGCCTGGAACTGTTCATCAACTGAGGGCATCACTGTCACTGATCCTTGGATATAGTAGAATGCAAACAGATGAAGGCAAGAGGAGAGGTCCTTTCATGCTGTTGGTTTCAGTTCCTACTTTCAGGTCCCGCCATACTTGAATTTCTAAGTGAACTTCCCTCAACTACAGATTATGATCTGGGTATTTAAGCCAAATAAAACCTTCCTTTTCCAAATTGCTTTTGGTCATGGTGTTTTATCCTAGCAATAGAAAGTCAGCCATGATTCCCTTTAAAATATATTGAAAGTTACTTGACTGGGAATAAATTTTATCTAAATATACTTCCATAGCTTGAAAAGTAGCATACTCTTTTTCCTTCCATATGTAGTCACAAATGTTCCTGGCAGAGCAAACACATGCTTTGAAAGGTATTTTCTATAATTGTTAATCTATAAATAATTTTATTGTCAACCATGACACTTTTATTTATTTTTTGTTTATGATTGACACTGTATTTTAATTAAAGTGTCTATCCCTTTCATCTCCTCTCTCCAAGCCTTCTCTCTAGTCCTTCCCACTCTGCTTCAACTTAGGTTCTAGTTCACCGATTGTTGTCATGCATATATATGTATTTATAGATACATATATGCTGTTACTATTATCTATTAAGACTACACACTATCATGAATGCATTGGAATGATTAATAATCTTTAATAGTAAATAACTCAGAATAATCTGTGTCACAGCTAATATAAAGACTGGAATGAAATTACTCTTGATTAAGTCAATTCATTTGCCTGTAATTAAATATAGATTCTCATGAGTGTGGATATTTAGTGTAGGATAGAGAAAATGTAAAGCAAATATCCAGGAAAGTTTACTATTTGCTTGTATATCACTAACTTCATTAAGCAGAGGACTGCCCAGTCTGGCCTCAGTGAGAGAAGCCACATCTAACTCTCAAGAGACGTGAGGTTCCAGGGAGTGGGGAGGCCTGATGGCGTGGGGTGGGATGTGGTGGGGACATCTTCTTGGAGATTAAGGAGAAGGAATGGGATGAGGAACTGTTAGAGGGTGGACTGGGAGGCAGTTAATCGCTAGACTGTAAGAAAAAGATGAAAGAAAAATTTAAAAACTATAGAAAAGAAAACGAAAAAAGACATTTGATTATAAAGGAAATAACAATGTTATGGAGATTTTTGAGGGCAGTTTTCGGAAAGCCACTCTTTAGTGGCTGTTTTCAAGATAGCTTGTATACTTTTGTAAATATATCAAAGAATAAAAGAAATAAACCAGGATAGGAAAAATGATGATAAATATATTTAAATATGCATTATCTCTGATGTAAGTTCATTTTTCAACTGTTAATTTAATTTAAATTGATGAATGACAATATTACATACTAATGATGTACAATCTAAAGTTTTACATAAGCATTATAAAATAATTAAATAAATTTAATTATGCTTATTATATATAATTTCAATGTGATCACTGAGACAAATGCTTTGTTTTTTCAATGGCAGTCTACTATTTCTAATATTTTTGACCCCTCCCCTTATTTATGGTTAAATTAGAGATATAACTATGAAGTCAAGACACGTTTCTCTATTTTTAATTTTCAAATATAAGCAATAAATTAAGTTTCCCTCTCAATATCCTGCATTGGTTTTAGCTGACCCTTCTCTAGAAGGAAGAGTGACAAAGCTATTCACGTTAGAAAACAAAAAATACATAAATATTTACAAGGTCAACAGCATAATAGTCTGGGCATTTATCAACCTAAGAATGCTTAATCATCATTCCACAGGAAGAAAAAGCAGCAGCAAAAATGTACAAAGAACTAGAGTTTAGCCTTCCCCCATTGAAATGGATAGCCCCAGCATGGGAGATGTAATAGTTTACTATGAGTGTGGATGTCACCCAAATGATCATATTTGGTATTTTATTATTCTGTTATCAAAAAAGGACAGTATGACTTTCTGACAGAAAAATCAAGCCATTTAAATATATAAACATGAAATATAGCACATCATATATATATATATATATATATATATATGCATAAAAATAACTACCAGTCAGAATCATTTACCTCTCACTATAACAGGTAAGAATTGGCATATAGCTGGGCAGTGTTGGCACATGCCTTTAATCCCAGGACTTGGAAGGCAGAGGCAGGCAGATTTCTGAGTTCAACACCAGCCTGGTCTATAAAGTGAATTCCAGGATAGTCAGGGTTACACAGAAAAACCCTGTCTCAAATAACAGAAAACAAACAAAAGAATATAAAAGAATTGGCATATGGAATCATAGTCAAAGGATATTTAGTATTAAGCTAGATAGATTGAAATAAAATTTCCTCATAGGCTGCAAAACAGTTTCAAAATTCTTGTTCCATAATGATAAAATTATTCTTCTTGTCTATCATTGTACTTTTATATGATTAGGAAGTTCAGTTGTACCATGAGCTTAATTTAAAAGAATACCAGAACAATTAACAAAGTATTAGTTTTCAAAACCTTTCAAATTTGATTAAAGTCTGGACCCTCAAATGAAAGTGAAATTTCTCCACTGCTGAAGATTTTCTCATTTCTATTGAAAGATAATTTGATTAGAATAATTTTTCAAATATAAACAATTAGTAACAGACCATTTATTTACTAAATGTTATCGAGAAAGCCAGCTGCCTATCACCTTCCCTAGAGTACTCTTGGTTTGGGATTTCCTCATGAAATTTCATGACTTAAAAAATACTCACTCCTTTCAACACAAGGATCTATAAGGCTTAGTTATTTTTAAGGCATTTTCTATACATTGTCTAAGAAGAAATGAATCTGATCTAAGGAATTTATTAACAGTTCTCTATGATCTAGCTAGGCTTACTAGTGCCCGGAAATATACTTTAGTGTTTATTCAATTTAATTTAGTGTGTAGGAGGTCTCTTTTTAATCAACTTTAAAATCATGTTCTGCTGACTTGCAAATCAGGAGGTCAGTGGTAATTGAGGGAAGTCTTTATAACTTCGACACTTTCTCTCCCTGTAAAGTGAGTACTGCTCTGTGCGTTATGATACTTGGCTTTTCCATATTGCATTACCAGGTTAAGAAGATGAATGCTCATTGCTTTTAATCCTCACCATGATTTATGAGCCTCTTGATATCCTTTCCCTAGAGCAGCTACAACTGTGCGGTTGTTCTGCCTGCTGCTTAAATTACACAGACATCTGCAAAGTAAATTATGGATTGTTGTTCCATAGACCATAACTGAGCATTCTCTTCATCTCGCCTGCAGTATTTTTTCATTAGAACAAAGAATCTGTATGTGCTCACAGCTTATGGACTGAAGGAATGCTAGCTAACTAATGTGATAGCCCCATGTCCTAAACTGTGACTTGCCATATAATATCAAAACCACATAACATATATTCAGGACAACTATAAAGGTATAGGAAAAACAAAATTTATTGTTTTTTTCTGTGCACTTATCTTTATTGAGAGGAAAGTATTATAAGGCTTACAGAGGAAGGTGACATTTAGCACTAATTTAAAATATGTTCCATGGAATAAAATCCATGCAAATGTCCCTTGATCTGTCAGTGTTGAATATTATAATTCTGTACTATATCCTATAATACTTAAAATTAAAAATTGAATAAATAAAAGAAAAAAACATGGAAAAGAAGAGAACTTTTGCAGAAAGTGACCATGCTGATATTTCTCAGAGTGAACTTGCTTTAGCAGTTCTGGAAATTTGTAGTCATGGTGAAGAATAGGAATATCTTTCTTTGCAATAAGAAGTCTGGCAGAAGCCAGGTTGCAATAACCAATTGATTCTGCATTTCCTTTTCTTTTTGGTTCTTGTTAAACTCTGTAGTTGATGAATCATAACTCACGATGGTAAGTCCATTTCAAAATACTAAAAGGCACATCTAAAATTATTAACCTTTGACAACCCTTAAATTAGAAATATCTCTCCATTTATTTTCTTCATATCTGCTAATTACAAGTCAAAATAAATCATGTCTTGGGAAGCTGTACTAACAGCTTACAAGTAGATTTCTACTCATTTCTTATACTCTGCATTTAAAATGAAGGTTCTGTGAGTCATTTTTTTGAGCCCCAGCTGTTAAACCAGCAGGATTCTGTGAGCAGAAACCAGAAATGCCCTCCTGACTCCAGCTGAGCAAGTGTGCTGCGGACTCTCTCAGCCTGCTACACCTCATCATCAGCTCAGAGCTGCTGTGTCCTGAGGGTCAGGACCTGCCACTCAAGACAATACTCCAAAGACTCATGTTTCCTCTGTCACTAAAGATAGCGCTTATATCTGTTTATTGCTGCATCTATCAATGGCTCAGATTGCAAACATTACATTTTTTCTCTACTCTGTCTCCTCATCCTTAAAATGCAAAAAAGTACATCCTTAATCCTGAATAATTTTATTTAAAATCTCCTACAACAGATGATAATACAGAAAAAATGTGTTAGCAAGCATTTTTTAATGTGTAAAAGATACACAGAAACAAAGTTAAACATGGTCTTTTAAAATACCAGAAACCTATATGTAAGAACTTAATTGTTAAACAGTTATCTTAGTAACCTGCTTCCCCAAAGTCCCATAACCAACACTTTCCAGGTCTTTTCTTTCCTATGATCAAAATGAATCAACAACACCAGCAATAGTTTTCATAGTTTTACACATTATTTCCTAATTCTATTCTAGATAAGTTACTTTCAATCCAATTTTTATAGGTGATTTTTATGAAAACAGTAAGAACAATGTCAAAATATTCTCTTTGAATGTCTAAAAGAGTGTGAAATTCAGTCTCACTAAAGAGAATTGAACATCTTGATTTTCTTTGTCTTTTATCAGGCTGAGATCTTCAAATTATTCTTTACTAAAGAATTATTAGCTTCTTGTTATTCTTTTTCATAAATTCAATTATAAAACAAAACGAAACACAGGACTCTTGATAAGATTGTGTTTCTCTTCATTAATTGGGGACTTTGGATGTGTTAGTCTTATAAAGATTTAAAGAAAAACTTACATTCCTTTTTAAATTGAGTCTGTTCATGCTATTTACTTATTAAAACACTTACCTAAATTTTAGATACATTGGGATTTCTCTATATTATTCCAAATAAATATTAATAATTATTTTAGAATCAGTATTAAAAATAATATTTATATCATATACCTTATCTAGGTGGAAGCAATCATAGGTTTCTTAAGAAAGCAACTTGCCAATGACAGATATTAACTTAGAAATATTCATCTATATTATTACATGTATAATACATAAGAATACTCAAAGTTAGCCATGAACAAAATCTAAGAATGAATTTGTTCTTTGAGCAATCCAGATTTTGCAATGTCAAGATAAGCTACTTCTGATCTAGGAATTTTAAATTTTGATTACAATTCCTAATGGAAATATAAAGGAACAAATGCAACAGGGAAGCAGACTTGTAACAAAAAACTATTAGTTTCCTTTCAAAATTTATGTCACTTGAAAATTTTATTAAAATACACATAATTTTTATTCAAGCTGACAGTTGGAATTACATTACAATTTATAGAATTAAGTTGAGGTCAACCATGGTTTGAATGAGTTAATCTCACAAAAGGAATGGTCAAAATAATGTCTTCAGTTTCATACTTATGAAGTCCAGGTATACACAGAAATTTTTAGAAATATCACAGCAAGATGCATAAGGACACATGTGTTTAGAAAATTGTTTGCATTAACTTTTAACTTTTTTTCTGAGATAAAAAAATTTTCTGATATTTTACACTAATAGTTAATCTTAATCGATAACTGATCAGAGACAGAGAATATCACAGCTGTTTTAACTACAGCAAAGGATAGATTCTATCGTTAGAAGATAGAAGGCGTTAGCTGGTGCCATTTCATCACCGTGCCCATGGAAGGTAACTAAGTGATATCAGAGTGTAGGTCCCTGCCATCACAGTGAGCAGCACCCGAGAGTTGCCAGCGAAAAGGAACCAATAGAACCTGGAGGAGCCACAATAAAATTAAGAAAGACAAAGAAGTTTGTTGTTTTCTCTCTGCACACGCAAAATCTTCATCTTGTATTTACCATCAAAGTGAGGCACATGTGACTGAACACAAATAATATCACCAATTATGAGAGAATAGAAAAATAACATAAAAGAGATAACATAAAAGTAGATATTAGCCCAGAAGCTCTGAATATCCAAGACACAACTCAACATATCAAATCATCCCCAAGAAGAAGGAAGGAGAGGGCCCTGGTTCTGGAAAGGCTCAGTGCAGCAGTGTCAGAGGACAGGTCAGAGAAGTGGGAGGGGTTTGGTTGGGGAAGAGGCAGAGGGAAGAGGGCTTATGGGACTTATGGGGAGAAGGGAAATGGGAAAGGGAAAATTGTTTGGAATATAAACAAAGAATATAGAAAATAAAAAAACAAAACAAAAAAGGAAAAGGAAATCCATTTTATTACGAGAAAGAAAGAATATGTCTCAAATCTACATATTAATTTAAAAGGTCTGAGGAAAACATAATAAATAAAAATAAATAAATTCCTTGGAAACAGAAAAGATCACTTAAGCTTTACATGATTTTATGACATAGAATGACCTTCTATTTATAGAAACCTTAATTTCCAGTAAAGTAGAAACAAATAACTGTTATAAAATAATAGTTTAAGCTTGTTACAAAGGTTGTTTTTTGAAGTACTGATTTTGAGTTTAAAGACAGGCATAAGATGTGTCACCTACCTTTATAAAAGCTACCATTCTCTCAAAACTCCAGACTTCTACTGTGTTCCAGCTTCGTCAAAATCCTCAGTACAAAGGACCAGTCAGGTAATTGAGCTGGAAGATGAGCAAACAAAATATGAAACGTTCACTACTGATAAACACGTATGTATTTGTAATTTCTCTTTAACTAAAACTTGCCAGAGAATATGGGAAGTTCACAGGAACCCAACAGACAATTCACTCTCATTTACATAAGAATTGGCAATCTCATTACCATCTTACTAAGGTACCTTGAACAGGGATTCTGATAGATTGCAGCAAATAGAACTTAAGTAACAAATATTAATTTATCTTTTTTGCAATTTATTTTATTTTCATACCTGGGTACCAAATTTTCTTTAGGAGAATCCTATGGTGAGTGTAGGTTTTTAGACTTCCCTTGTTTTTAATTATTGCAAAAAATTTTGAAATGGAATGAATGCTCGTGTACAACTGTGTATACAACACAGTCCATGAACTTCAACTGAGCTTTCCCTCCTGCATTTCTCATGACCACAGTGGGGTTAGGAATACAGTGAACAAGACATAGAACTTTAAAGTTATTCTCATTTCTTCATGTGCATGGAACTATCAGAATCGCTAATGAGTTTGATATTGATTATTTGGGTTTATCACACAGTTCTTTACTCCATTTGTAGTATTATCTGTTTTGAGTTCAGACACAAAAAAATGTCCAAAATCAAGAAAGGTTAAATTCTGCATGTTCAGTGAAGAAATTCTGTGCTGATATTTTGTACATTTTTATAGGAGATATTTGTCTGTTCTTAGTATTTCATTCTTGGCTTGACCATTCAACACTTCATACACTTAGTTATGTGCACCACTGGGAACTCAGGCACCATTATTCTGTGTTATAGTCTAATACCGCATTGCATAGTTTCTAGGACAAATGTTTTCACCTTTGACCTTTGTAAAATCTTTCATTTACAATTGATTTTGAAATAATATATTGGTTTCTCACTGAACATTCATCTGGTAAGGTTCAGCATCATGGATGGTTTGAAGGAGAAATAACCTTCATAGATTTGGATATTATATTTTGTGTTCCCAATTGATGTAACTGTTTGAGGAGGTTTCGAGGTATAATCTTGCTGGTGGAAAGATATCAGTTTGTGCAGGCTTTGAGAAATAATAATCATGCTCCACTTTTAGTTTGCAGTTCAGTGTTTTTCATTAGAGATGTGTGTCTTCCTCAGCCTCTACTCTGAATGCCCTACCTGACTATTGCCATGCTTTTATATAAAAATAGTTGCCTATTCTTCTGGTACTGTAGACCTGATAAACTTCTCCTTTAAGTTGCCAAGGACTGAGGGTGCTGAAGGGTTTAGCAACCCTGCGGGAAGAACAACATCAACCAACTAGACCCCCCCCCCCCAGAGCTCCCACAGACTAAACTACCAACCAAAGAGTGAACATGGAGGGACCCATGGTTCCAGCTGCATATGTAGTAGAGGATAGCATTATCAGGCATCAATGAGAGGGAGGGCCCTTAGACCTGTGAAAGCTTGATGCTGCAATGTTGGGGAATGCCAGGACAGGGAGGCAGGAGAGGGTGGGTGGGTTGGTGAGCATCCTCATAGAAGCAGGGAGAGGGGAAATGGGACATGGGGTTTCTGGAGGGAAAGGAAAGGGGATAACATTTGAAATGTAAGTAAATAAAATATCCCTTAAAAAATAAGTTGCCTTTGCCATATTATACCATAGCAACAGAAAGGTAACTAATATAAGACCAGTGAGGAAACTTGCCCCAAAATGCTTGTTCATATGAAGGAAACAGTTTGGTATTTTCCTTACTTTTCCTGTGTTCCTGCCAGAATGCACACACACACACACACACACACACACACACACACACACACACACAGAGAGAGAGAGAGAGAGAGAGAGAGAGAGAGAGAGAGGGAGGGAGGGAGGGAGGGAGAGAGGGAGAGAGAGAGAGATACAGAGAGAGAGACAGAGAGAGAGAGACAGAGAGAGAGAGAGAGAGAGAGAGAGAGAGAGAGAGAGAGAGAGAGAGTTTGTTCTTTTTGTAAAGAATATATGCAATGAGTCAGATTCACCTAAACTTAGGAAACATAAAGGGGGCAACATTTAACTGTACTCTAAATATCTTTGATTATACCCATACAAAATAGCATCCTAATCATTATCCAAGAACCCTGTCTGATGAAGAAGAGGTAAAGGTAGAGACCCATAGCTGCCAAAAAATGCAGAGAATAACTAAGGACTGTGAGCTCAGTTCTCTCTGAGACTCAGGGAACATGGTCTGACATTAAACAGGAAGTACGTAAATGACATGAGGTACAATGAAGGGCTTTGAAAAGCCCATCTTCAGGTGTCCATGCAACTGTTGCATTCATTGGCTAATGCTAATTATCATTACCTATATCAGGCCCACTGAAGATCAGCACTGTTCAATAGCCATTGAAGAGAGGTGGACTCACAGACCTCTCTTTCACAGATGAACTCTCAGTTACTAACAGATTCTTGGATCGGCAGGATAATTATCTTTAATTGGATGACTACTACAGAACCCACCAGGCCTCAGTGAATAGTTCAAAAGCCATTAACAATACAGTTGACCCTGGCTAAACTGAGTAGTTAATAAAAGAAAAACTAATAGGTATGCAAATGAGAATATTTATAAAGAGGAGTCAAAGTGGAATGGCTTCATAGGAAGTTATGAGAAGCTGGAAGATGGGGTGGTCTGTATGCACAGTGAACATGTGCAGAAAAAAATGTAAGAAGTTTTTAATTCAAAAAGGAATATATTGAATTGCATGGATACTTCTGTGAATAATGCAGATATAGAATTATATTTTCAAACTGTCTTAAGGCAGAGGAATGATGGAAAAGGAAGAGACTATATGGGAGTAGGTATTTGATCAACACATTTAATAATGTCAATTAAGACAAACTGTAATTACTCAGTAATCACTGTTTTATGAAAGATGGAGTTAATTAATATTATAGGAAGAACATGTAGCTATATGTATACATATATATGTAACTGACATACATGATATAATGAGATATCTGGTAAATGGATATAATTAAATTCAAGTAATCATAGTTGTTTTATTACAGGCTTAAATATGTATATAATGCTTGGTTTGGGATATTTATTACTTGTATGTACTTATTTATTATACAATTCTGTTACTACTTAGAAGCCTTCAGCTGCATTGACTTCTTCAGGGGACAAGAAATCAATCTTATGGTTTTTTTTTTCTTCCTTCATTTTTTTTCCAGAGAAAATTGTTTGTAAATGATGGTACTTTATCTTGGCAGAAGTCGGATGAGAGAAATGGGATAGTTATTTCATCCCTGATATGAGGGGTTGATGTGTTAAAATACCTAATATACTTCTGATAATTTATTCTTCATAGGAAAAAAGTTCATATAGGATGCTTTGTATTTGTTCTTAATTTCATTTTTTAACTTTAGCTAGGTTTGATAATATTGGGCAATTTAATGAGAAAAGAAAAAATCCTCATACTTTAATACATATAAGTTGTATGTTATTTATCCTATTTATTTGTTACATTTTAAACCCATGCATTTACTATTTCTTAGCCTTTCAGCTAAGATCAAGTATAGACACATACATTTGTTAAATCTTATAGTAAGTCTAACATGCACTATACAATGGTTAGCATTTAACTAAATGTAATTGCTAAAATAAACAAGAGAAATATATTTTGATGCTATATTTTTGACTAGAACTAAAGCAAAATTTGTAGAATAGACATGAAATATTTATCTTTGATCACTCTCCAACCAATTTAAGGGCAATTTATGTCATATAAAACCATAAATTTATAGAGAATTTTACAAATTAATGGTAATGTTAACTATTGAGCAGTGATTTCTGGACTTAGGCTCTATCCCAATAACAGTATTGATTATCTAAATCAACTTAAAAGAAACAGACATTAAATAAATTCAATGGTGACAACAGTACAGTCTATCATAATAACTCAGCTGTCATTATAGCAGGAAAGAGATTCAATTGACTAATTCTTAAATAAGTAATTGTGGCTATGGTCCAATGAAACTTAATCTGCACAAAGAGATACAATTAGGCCTGCGGATACATCTTATTTTGTTAGATGCCAGACTAGAATGCATGGAATTCTGGTTCAATCTCCAACATCAGGCAAACTGCATAAAGTAATGGTTGTCTATAGTCTTAAAATTCAAGATGTGGAGACAGCGGGGTAAATGTATGAATGAATAAACAAACAAGTATGACTAAAAGGTATTTCCGGCCTGATTTAAATTATTGAATCCTAAGTAATATAGAGTTTGAGTAAAATTATACTGTATTTCTTTTCTAATAGTTGAGTCACTTCTATGATGCCTATCCTTAGCACCAAAGAAAACTGAGAAGTTACTGAGGAGTGAAAGTTTGTAGACCAGTCTTATTTATATGTTACAAGGAACATTCAAATTGGCATTTATTTATGTCCATTATTGTCCTATTAGTTTTGACTACCAGTTGGACATATCTTAGGGTCCCCTGAAAAGGGACTCTCAATTGAAGATTTGCTGAGATTTGGCTGACATATGTATGGGAGATTATTGTGACTCATACCAAAGTGCTTTGGGCCATTTCTAAGCAGATAACCTGAGGCTCTATAACAAAGCCTGTAAACCATGAGCCAAGAGACTACAATCCATCCTGTTTTCTGTTGTAAATTCTTGCATGAGTTTATGCTCTGATTTCCTTTAATGATGGCTGTTATTTAGACGGGAGAGCCACATTCTTTTCTTTCATTTGGTTTAATTTTTGACTATAAAAATCCTAAGCAACTTTTGAAAAATTTTGTCATTGTTACAGAATATTTACAAAGCAATAATAAAAAATCTATACTTTTAGAATCTTATGGCCCCAGAGATATAAAAAATTACAATTGATATTTTAATAGATTTTAAGTGATGCACCAAAATACAAAGGTTGCAAAATAATAATGGAATATCTCAATGTAGCTGATACCAATAACATGATTTTGAAGCTAGCTTACATACTCTCATTTCATCATTTTGCACTTCCTATGGCAAAACTATTATAAAAATGTTATACTTTTTCTATATAATGTATGCAATCATTATTAGTAATCTTCCTACATTTTATTAACAATACAGAGTTTTTTTTGTCTAATAGTGTGTAATTATCAAAGACTGTAGTCTTCTAAAAGATTTTTTAATAATTGTTTTGGGATTTTTGGTTTTGTTTTGTTGTTGTTGTTTGTTTTTATGAGACAGGGTTTCTCTGTGTAGCCCTGGCTGTCCTGGAATTCACTCTGTAGACCAGGCTGGCCTTGAACTCAGAAATCTACCTGCCTCTGCCTCCCAAGTGCTGGGATTAAAGGCATGTGCCACCACTGCCCTGCCTAAAAGATTTATATTATGATACGAACATCTTCCTTTAGATGGCAAAGGAGATAAAGAATAAGTTTCAGAATGTCTGAATATGATATCTTTGTGTGTAATGTAAAAAAGAGGTGGAGTTTTCTTAATTGGCAACTTGTCACAGTCTAAAGAGAACAAAAAAGTCAGTTTAGATCGGGGCAATGCCCAAATTATATTGGCAAGAGTGTGTACACTGAGGGTTTTCTTAATTGTGAGTAGATCTAGGGGGCACACTATGTGAGGCATTATTGTGTGAAACTCTACTGTCAGAAACACTACTCTGTGAAGCAATATTTCTTACACAGTTCATCTTGCACAGTTTAAGAAAGATAAACACTGTAAACAAGGCAGCATGAGGAATTTTCCATACATCCCACTGCAAGCATCTCCATGAGTTCCTATTCAGTTCTATTCATAGAGTATAAGTCAAATAAATTCTTTCCTATCCTATATGGTTTTTAATTACATTTTTTTGCCAAAGCTACTGCAAGGAAGGTAGATAATTAATGACAAAGTTAACACTTCTGAAATAATCCAATACCAATTATCTCCTACTCTAAAATTTAAAGGTGGCTTGTTTCAGAAAGAGGACCATATGAAAGTTGTTGGAGTACAATGGCCTGTAGTTGTTTTCTCAAGGACACACCCTTCCTGATCCATATACAGAAGTGTGATCAAGGAAAATGGCAGGTACATGGAATGGCATCGGAGGAAGGCCGTCCAGGACAAATATGGACACAGGGGTTACAAAGTGCTGGAAGGAAGAATTCAGCAAGATGCTCAAAGATACATTTGCTCAAGTTCTGCTTGCAATGTTATCACTGGTAGGTAGCTAAGGACTATATAAGCATCAGCAACAAAACAAAAAATGCTCATTTTTCTACATGAATGCAGTCCTATGTCTTTGTCTAGCATTAACCTCATTTCCAGGATCTTGTGGTGTCCTCAGCTATTTGGCCATGGCAGAAAAACATATGCACCATGTGATATACTGCTACATAATGATTATAGGTATAAATCTTTTATACCCATTATCTGAGTAAAGGTGACACTTAGGCTATGAATTAATAACCTGAAGGTTAGCCTGAATAAACATAGTGACCATCTTCTCACTGATGGTGAATTAATTCAGATCATCAATTATTCATATGAAATCAGATTGTTTTTCTTTTCAATATTACTCAGCCATGTGTGCATTCTACGATTACTTCCGTGTATTCAAGCATAGCTTACAGAATTATTTATTTTTTCAGCCACTGTAAATTATGCTGTGCCTTCATCATATGTCAAATTTCTCCACATTCCAGCTGCTTTCTTTCTCAAAGTCAGATTTTCTCTGTGCCTTCATGGAAGCTCTGGATCTGAAGCAATATACCTGGCACTGAGCAAGACCATCTCAAACTAACTATTAAACGTTCACTACTTATTACTCACAAATCACATTGAGTTGTTCGATTTCATGTATTTATATAGGATTTTTCCATACATTATTTCCTTAACATCACCAACACAGCACAGACAAGATTCTTTGCTCAGTCTTTGACACTTTGAGATAGCTAGATAACCATGAACAACCTTGGAGACAATGAAGATTGGATCTCTTCCTTATAAGCAGCTACAACCACACTTGATGTTTCCATGGAAACAAAACTTAAAGGGCAGCATCACATTTATCTGAAATGGAGTGGGTAGAGGAACCAAGACTTCATTGAGGGGTATTAAAGAAAAACAAGTTCTTTTGCGTCAAATTTATTAAATCTGAGTTCTACCCCAGGATCTGGGTAGTGATGTAACAATTCAAACTACCCAAGATTTCATAAGCTATTGTACCATCTCATAAGAATTATTCTAACAGAACCTGTCAAATTCCTTGTCAGGGCCCCAGCTCAAAGGACACCTGAAAGGATGGAGGCATGTCAAAATGGTGGGAGTGCTAATTTTTACTTTAATGGGATAACAATTTTATAGCCACAAGAAACAATCCCCTCAATGCACTGCTAACCTACCTTCTTCTAAAACCTTAACCTTATCCCACTTTACACATTAACCCAAACATTAAGCATGCTTATACTGGAACTCTGGGCATGCCCCCTTTCTTCAGAGAAGCTCCCTTGATGCATTTGCAGGCTGTTTTCGAACTTCTATATTTTACCTTTGACCAGAGGTTAGAAGACACAAATATCATTCTATATCCTTTTTCTTTTTACCTGTATCACTTCTATCAGCAACTGTTAAGATTGACAGCTTACCTGCCTTTGATTCCATTCTTAATATAAAGAAGATGGCCCATGAGCTTCATTCTGTGCCCATTTTAAAATGATTTTATCAGTAAAGCTACAAACTTGCAAAAGGGAATTCAGATTATTATATCACCACACATAGCATATATAATTATTGGTCTTCATTCCTTCTCCTATAAACCTGTACATGCTTCTTCTAAAACAATTGTACTAATAATTTTAAAGTTGCAGGATAAACTTAAATCTAAGACATGTTATTGAAAAACTCTTAGAAATAACTCTAGGCATACATAGGTCAGTATGCCCAAACAGTTTTCACCTGGTGTTTGGCAGGAATATCCCATTATTACTCAGCTAGATTCACCCCTCAAGGATTTCCTGTATTCTGAAACAATTTTGTTCTCCCTTAAAATTAATATTCATAATTCACTTCTTGAAGCCTCTTTATTGGATTTATTTTTCTTATTCCATTTTAGACTATATAAGTGATTATAATGTTTGTATTTTCATAGTAATATCATATTTATTCAGCATATATATATATATGTTGTACATGTACAATTAAAATAGATTCTTTTTTATACAATATATATCACTGCCAGTTTCCCTCTTTCCAATCCTCCTAGCTATCACTATCTCCCTTGTCTGCCAAGTACATCCTTTCTCCATTTCCCCTCCAGAAAAGAGCAGGCCTCTAAGTGACAAGAGTACAAAACAAGACAAAATAAGATGAGGCTAAACTCTCATAGTGAGTTTGAACAAGGCAAACCAACAGGAGGAAAAGAACCAAAAAAACAGGCAAAAGAGTTAGAGATACACCTGCTCCCAGTGTTAAGGTTTCCACAAAGACATCTAGCTAACAGCCATAATACATATGCAGAGGACCTGGTACAGACCCCTATAGACTCCATGCTTGCCTCTTCAGCCTCTGTGAGGCCATATGAGCTTGTTTCATTGATTTGGTAGGCCATGTTTTCTTGGTGTTTACTATCCTCTCTGATTCCTGTATTCTTTCCTCCGGCATGTCTTCCATATTCTCTAAAGAAAGAATCTGATGAAGAATTCCAATTTAGACTCTCTCTCAAGTTAAATGTCTATTTGTGGGTTTCTGCCCTTGTTCCCATCTGCTACAGAGAAAGGAAGCCTCTCTGGTGAAAACTCGACAAGGCACCAATCTATGAAGGTAGCAATCATTTTTCTCACTCTCTCTTTCTCTCTCTCCTCCATTTACTTTCTTTCTTCTAGTCCTGTCTAATATTATCCTAAGTCTCTGGACTACCCAGTCTCCAGTTCCTGCCTGTCCAAGCAGTGTGAATCATGGATTCTCTCTTGTGGTGTGGACATCAAGGTAAATCAAATATTGATTAAACACTCTCACAAGTTCTGCACCACCATTGTCCCAGGATACCTTGCAAGTAGGTCAAATTGTACATTGAGAATTCTGGGACTGGGAGGGTGTTCAGTTTTCTCTTTCCATATCTTTCATGTATCTTCTTATGCCAAAAAGGCTACAAGGTAGAGTTGAAGGCTTTATGAATGTATGACCTCAACATTTCTACTCTCAATGAGCTGTGTGGATGTTGTCCTTGGTAATAGGGCCCTGGTGTCAATTTTCACAGAGTGACCTTCTGACCTAGAATTGGCCTTATTTGCTTAGGAATTTCTAAGAGACCCTCTTGGCCAATCAATAACTCTACTGAGTGCAGCCTAGTCCAACCACTGTTAAACTTGCCTGGCTACAAAAGGTTGCCAGTTCAGATTATGTATTCTCCATTATTAGGAATTCTCACTAGGGTTACTATCATAGATTCCAGGAAGTTTCCCTGCACAGTAGGTTTCCACACAGCATCCCAAATGCAACCCAATTCCAGCTGTTGCTTTTCACACATTTTCCCTCCAACCCATCCCCACACCTGATCCCTCCTGCTCCTGTCTCAACCTGCTTCCAGGCCACCCATCAAATTTATTCTATTTCCTTTTTGTAGGTATCCCCATGTGACCTCCCTATTGCCCTACTTTTTTAGCTAGCCTCTTGAAGTCTGGATTTTAGGTTTACTTTTACTTAGTAGCTAATATTCACTTATAAGAGATGAGATACCATATGTCTTTCTGTGTCTGAATTACCTCCCTCAGGATGATTCTTTTTTTCTAGTTCCTTCCATTTGTCTGCAAATTTCATGATGCCATTTCTAAAAATAGTTTGTTGTGGCTTTACTCATAATGGAGAAAAACTGGACATAGAAGCTGTGGTGTGTGTGTGTGTGTGTGTGTGTGTGTGTGTGAGTGTGTGTGTATCTATAATATGTTATATATATATTAAAATAGTCTTTCTGTGGCTATCCCTTCTACTTCCATGTCTTTATGATTCCACTACTCTCTGCTTCCAAGTCAATACCTACTGTTTGACATCTTCACATGAGTATTACAAGGCAACTCAAAATGTGAACATTTTACAAGGGCAATACATTACTAGGACATTAAATCATTGATCATAAATGTATATCATGTAAATTCCTAAGGAAAGGAACCAATCTCTAACTATGGTTCAGATTTATCTCTCCTCCTGTCTCCCTTTTTCTTCCAGCTTCTTTCCCCACCTCAATCACAACAGATGCCATCATTACAGGATGACTCTCAGCATCCTTTTCATGCCTTGTCTCATTTCTGCTTCTGTGCTTCATTACATTAGCAATTTTGTTAATGTTCTTACTTTCCTCATACTCTCAAATTTTAATTCAAGTTGTATTTCATCATGAATACATTTCTGCACATCTTTGAACTTTATGAAAGTCTTTCAAGCCATTTTAGTGATTATTCCTTTTCCAAATTTACATCTATTTTTTCATGTAGCATATGACTGTGAATTAGAGATAGAATACTATTTTGAAGAGAAGACAAGTCATCAGATTGAATGTCCAGTTGAAGCAGACCATGGAGTTTCAATTTTAAATGCTGTCCATTATACTTGATTTACCTGAAGTTTATTTATAATTTCTATAAAGTGAAATTTTTATTTGTCTTATAAGACTCATCTAAGATCAAAACTTCAAGCTACAGAACCTGCTTAGATACAGAGAACAAATACTCCTCCATTGTTGGTTAGATTACAAACCTGTAAAACTACTATGAAAATCAATATGGTGTTTATCTGTAATTTGGAAATAGTTCTACCTGAAGATCCAGCTATACTGCTCCTGGACATATACCCAAAAGATGTTCCACCATACCACAAAGGAATGTGCTTTGCTATGTTCATATCACCTTTATTCACAATAGCCAGAAACTTGAAACTGAGAAATAGATACAGAAAATATGATTTATTTACACAATGGAATGCTATCCAGCTATTAAAAACAAGGAAATCATGAATTCTGCTGGCAAGTGGATAGAACTAGAAACATATAATCCTGAGTGAAGTAACTTATATGAAATTAGAAATGTATAGTATATACCTGCTATGTGAATATTAAACAAAATGAACTGAATACACATGATATATATCACACAACCTAAGAAGTTATATGAGAGGAAGGCTAAGTGAGGATGCTTAAATCCTACTTAAAATGAAGAGCAAAATAATTATGGGAGGCAGAGGGAGGGAGGGATATGAGGAAGAAGAGAGGAGGAAGGGATTGGAGGAAGGGGCAGGATCAGGAATGGAGAGAGACAGGAGAGAGGACCAGAATGTCAGGAGTATGAGTGGAAATATGTAGTTGCTGAAGCTCAGGGGGGCATCTCTAGGAAGTCCCAGAAATCTGGGATGGGAGAGACTCTCAGGACGTGAAGACCTTAGTTAAAATGGCCCATAGAAAGGATATATAACCTTAAGAGACCACCTCCACTATCCAGACAGGATCTCAAGTCAAGGGATGGGGACACCAATCCACCTACAAAACTACCAATTCTAAAATGCTTCTGTCTTAAAGGGGAGAAAATGGAGCACAGATAAAAACAAAGGCCATCTAGTGACCAGCCCAACTTGGGATCCATCCCAAGGGCAAGCAGCAAACACTGACACTATTACTGATGCTCGTATGGCTATCCTCTGAGCGACTCTACTCAGCAGCTGACAGAAATAGATACAGATACCCAGAGCCAAGCATTGGATAAAGTTGGGATAAAAATTGGATAAAATTCTTCCCCTATGGAAGAATTAGGGGAAGAATTAAAGGAACTGAAGGGGATGGCAGTCACAAACGAAGACCAACATTGTCAACTAACCTAGAGCCGTGGGAGATCCCAGAGTCTTAGCCACTAACCAAAGAGCATATACAGCCTGATATGAGACCCTGGCACATATGTAACAAAGTACTGCCTTGTCTAACCTCAGTGGGAGAGAATGTGCCTTATCCTGAAAGACTTTATACAACAGGGGAAAAGGGGAGGATATCCAGGGGCATGGACACTTTTCTAGAGGTAAGAGGGGAAACAGATGGGTGAAAGAACTCTGTCTTAGGGTTTTACTGCTGTGAACCGACACCATGACCAAGGCAAGTCCTATAAAGGACAACATTCAATTGGGGCTGGCTTACAGATTCAGTGGTTCAGTCCATTATCATCATGGTGGGAGCATGGCAGCCTCCAGAGAGACATGGTTCAGGCAGAGCTAAGAATTTTACAACTCTCTGTGAAGGCTCCTAGTAGAAGACTGATTTCCAGGCAGCTAAGGTCTTATAGCCCACCTCCACAGTGACACACCTACTCTAAGGCCACACCTTCAAACAGTACCACTTCCTGGGCCAATCATATTCAAACCATTACAAACTGCAAGGGGGGGGCCTGGGCAGTATCATTTGGAAAGTAAATATATAAAATAGCTATTTAATATAAAATACTAATCTCAGTGACTGATTCATTTATTACTAATTTATTTAAACTCTAAATAGAATACGATCTCTTCCTCATTGAAATATTCAATTGGATCTTCAGTATCAACGATCTATCTCATGACTAACATTCTCTACTAAATTTTAAATGACCAAATAATATGTATTTATACTAGTCACCACATAAATGTATAAACAAGAATAATACAAGTACGTTATAAAAAGTAAGTTATACAAGACTAATGTAAACTTTTTCTAGTTGGTATCAAAAATGCAGTTTATTTGTCTTTGTATAAAATTAGGAACATGGAATTACATGAAAAAACACAGGAAATATAATGAACTTACAGAATTAGAATAAACCAGTCTAAATTCCAGCAAAATAGGTTTTTAGACAATCACAAACACATCTATCATATTGCAGGTGTAAGGCCAAACAAATGGCATGGGGAGTTAAATTATATAGACGGCACTATGAATGCTTGTGATGATTCCTATGTGACTGGCCCAGGGAGTAACCCTATTAGGAGGTGTGGCCTTGTTGGAGTAGGTGTGTCACTGTGGGCGTGGGCTTAAGACCCTCACCCTAGTTGCCTGGAAGTGAGTCTTCTATTTGCAGCCTTCAGATGAAGATGTAGAACTCTCAGCTCCACTTGTACCATATCTGCCTGGATGCTGCCATGTTTCTGCCTTGATGACAATGGACTGAACCATTGAACCTGTAAGCCAGACCCAATTAAATGTTGTCTTTTATAGAACTTGCATTGGCCATGGTGTCTGTTCACAGCAGTAAAACCCTAACTAAGACAATGCTACTGGTGAATCTTCCATGTATGGAAAAACAGCATAGCTTGAGAAGGTTATTCTCCCAGTTAATTGAATCAGCAGAACATGAGTCCTTAAATATCTAACAAATGTGCTATTTTGTGACTGGGTTACCTCACTCAGGATGATATTTTCTAGTTCCATTTATTTGCCTAAGAATCTCATGAAGTCATTGTTTTTAATAGTTGAGCAGTAAACACTCACTGATAAGTAAATATTATCCCCAAAGCTCAGGATTATGAAGATACAATTCACAGATCACATGAAGCTCAAGAAGAAGGAAGACCAAAGTTTGGATGCTTCAGTCCTTCATAGAAGGGGAAACAAAATACTCATGGGAGCACATACGGAGACAAAGTATGGAGCAGAGACTGAAGGAAAGGCCATACGAAGACTACCTGCCCCTCCTCAGGATCCATCCCATACACGGACACCAAATCCAGACAGTATTGTGGATGCCAAAGTATTGTGGATGCCATGAAGTGCTTGCTGACAGGAGCCTGATACAGCTGTCTCCTGAGAGGCTCTGCCAGAGCCTTACAAATACAGATGAGGATGCTTGTAGACAACCATTGGACTGAGCATGGGGTTCCCAGTGAAGGAGTTAATGAAAGAACTAAAGGAGCTCTAGGGGTTTGCAACCCCATAGGAAGAACAACAATATCAACCAACCAGAGCTCCCAGGGACTAAACCAACAACTGACAAATACACATGGAAGGACTCATGGCTCCAACCCCATATGTATCAGAGACTGACTTGTGGGGCATCAATGGAAGGAGGGGCCCTTGGTTCTGTGAAGGCTTGATGCCCCAGTGTAGGGTAATGCCAGGGCAAGGAGGCAGAAGTGAGTGAGTGAGTGAGTGAGTGGGTGGGTGGGTGGGTGGGTGGGTGGGTGGGTGAGGGAGCACCCTCATAGATACAGGGGGGAGCAGGGAAACCTGGAAAAAAAGGCAAAAAAACCCTTACATATAGGGTCAGGGAAGTGGAACAGTGGGTAAGAACAATATTTCTTACTCAGAAGCACTCAAATCCTATGTGCCCAGCTCAAAGCCTGAAATTGCTGCATATACTCTATCTGAAACTTCAGTGTTGTGGGGCCTACGCAGGCAGCTACTGATGAATGGCATCCCAGCACACCTGGCTCAGGTGAAACACTTACAGGGCACTGAGAGACCTAGGCTTAAGACATTAAGTAAGAGAGTAGAGGAGACAAACATCCAATGAAAGACATTGAAGAACATGGAAGAGAGAGAGAGAGAGAGAGAGAGAGAGAGAGAGAGAGAGGCAATTAGGTGCACCTGTACAAATGAGGACATGCACTACACACACCACAGACACACACACACACACACACACACACACACCACAGACACACACACACACACAACAGATTTAAATATTACGCAAAAATATTTGTTGAATGACAAGAATACTTTTATTATTCTAGCACGTATGCTATTTATTAGTTCATTTTCCTCTTTCTATCACTATCTCCTTTTCTATCTCCCTCTCTCATTGTCTCTACAATTATATTTTATGCATTTCTTCTCCAGTCTAGTCATGTCTATTTTTTTGTCTCTTTCTGCTTCCCCATTCCACCGACCCTTTCCCAAAGACATATATATGCTTCGGTTGTAGTTCTTGTTAGAGAGAAGAGATTGAACCCATTTTCCTTAAGAACAGCCACCTTGGCTCTAGGATTACTTAGGGGGAATATATATAAATACATTATGTCAGAACTACATTCTGTCCTTATTGTGAACTCCATAATAATAGTGAATATTAGGATCATGATTATGTGAGTATATAACCAATACCTAGATTAGAGCCTGGGGGGGGGCAAGTTTAAGATTATTCATGAGGGATAAATATTCAAGCTTTCTCTAAATAGTAGAATAGGCCTGGATTGTCTCCCAGTGTTCCCAAGAGTGCTGCATTTTAAGATTTAGTATTATCTGAAAATTATACCTGATTGCCTTAGTGGCTCACATATGTCTCTTTTTCTCAAAGTCAAGAGAGCCTTACTCAGTCCTTCCAAATTCTAAAGAGGTGAATTAAGCATCTGACATGTGTTAGCATACTAGAAAACTATACATACAAAAAGATATCTAAATATCATATTAAATCGCAAAATGGAAAAGTCACTTTATTTATTTTTTGCTTGTTTACTTCATCATTTGGATCTGGGATTTATTCTTTTATAGAAAATTGATTTTTTTCATAAAATATATTCTGATTATGGTTCCCTGTCCCTATCTTCTCTGTGGTTTTCCCAACCTCTGTTCTCCTCAGAAAGCATACCCTAAATGCTTCTTATTAGGAATAAGACAGAACAACAACTACAAGAAACGAGAAAAATCAAACAACTCACAGTGTGACAAACAGAACAAAAAAAAAAAAAAAAAGAAACTATCAGAAGAAAAGGAGCCAAAGAAAAGGAACATGTTCTCGAACCCAAGAATTCCATAAATATCCACAAAATCTAAACCCTAGTTTATGCACAAAGACCTATAATGTAAAATTAGAAAGTGTTCTGAAACAACATTAAAAGACAAAGAGCAACCAAAGATGTAATTGACATTGTTTTTTATTGGGCATCTACTCTTAGGCATCAGGCCTACTCTAATTGAAGAGTAGTTCTCCAATTAGAGACAAGATGTAGGTTTGGGATGGGGTCACGTGTCAACTTACCTGCTAAGTTCAGGGATTCATTTGATTGCAGACCCATGCACCATGCCTGCAGCCACTCTCTCTTAATTCATGTGTAGTTGGTTGTACTGTGTTTAGAAGGACCCGTTCCTTGGTGTCCTCCATCTGCTCTGGCACTTACACTCTTTGCCTCTTCTTTTTCTGGATTCTGTGAGTTTTGAGAGGAGGTATTTGATGACGATATAACATCTGTCTTAGTGTTCCAAGGCTGCTTAGTCCCTCTGTACTGTCTGGATGTGTCTCTCTGATTTGACTTAAACCTATTCTGAGATAGAACCTGTATCTGGTACCACTTGATTGTCCCAGAACTTCAGACAGTATAGCCCAAGGAGTTGTGGTAAAATTAAATACTATTGTGACTCTAATATAGCCTGATAATGATTCCTAAAGTTATCTGCTATGCACATAGATCAGTGCCTTGCCTTGCCTAGCTTCATCCCACAATATATGGGAAGTGATTTTTTAAGTATTGTGTATCTGTGGAAATATCTAAACCAAAAATTTCAGGTCTTCTGCACATTTTCTGGTTGTATGTCTCTATATTCCTTCCCAAGTTCTGCAGGAGGATGTTTCGCTGATGGTGGCCTAGGAAGGCACTGATCTATATGTATAGCAGAATATTGATACTAGCCATTATATTGATACATTGTTTTAACAGAACAGTAGTATTTGGTTTTCTATCCAGTCCCTGACTTATCTAGTCTTAGAGAATGGGCCACATAAAAAGTTATGGATATGGATTTCATCTTATGGAGTGGGCCTTATATTAAATCAGAATCAGATCTTGGTTACTCCCACAAGTGTGTGTTAGTACTGGTACCAGTGAGTTTTGAAGGCAGGTCACTATTTTGGACTGAAGGAATTAGACTTTCTCTGGTACTCACTTTGGCCCTTTGGTATACAGAATATCTCCTAGTACCATAAACAGTACATAGAGGGGAAGGCTGTATGTACGTATACAGAGCTTAATTTCTCAGTGTTCAGCTATATGTGTAGGTGTTGTCTTCACAATCATTGTCTTAATTTTAGTGTACTGTGAGGCACACACTGCATTGGCAATAGCTAGGGTTGCTTGCATGTTCTCATGGAGCCATTTTTGAGAATAAAGTAATGATATATAATCCATTCATAGGCCTAGAATCTTCATGCGGTGATAATAGATGTCCAGTTGGGATTATGTATCAACATTTTTGTGATTTCCTTTAGATAGGATTCATTTGTGAATGTATATATTTTTAAATAGCTTATAGTGTTTTGGATTTCCATACAATCACTCACATATTACTTGGGTTTTTAGTGCTCCCATCTCTGGTTTTCCCACATTATTTCCCTTTCCTCCCAGTTCCTGTTTGATTATTTTGCTCCAGGTCACCTCCCCTCTTCAAAAATAAATCATTTTGGTAATTACACAAAATCTGCTAAGTTAGTATTAATATTAAAGTATTAACATTAAGAAGAGATACAATGTGAAAGTAGGCCTATTTTATGTTGTGCAAAGGGAAAGGTGATGAAATACTTTCACAGTTATATTTTGACATAGAAAGTTAAACATTTTATACCACCCTGAGAGGGGGCATTGACAGTGTACTGTTAGCATTGCCAGCTAAAAGTGAACTACTTTTAGAGGTCTGATTGTCACAGCATAAAGAAAGATGATGTTTGACTAATTAATAATTCCATATCAAGTCATATGGAAAATGTTAATGTGCACATGCCGTGTAAACACATATGTCAATGCAAATGCATTTAAAGTGACCATTTTCTTAAGGTGATGATAATCCTCTATCAGTTTTAGATGAGATAGGGAAGCTTATTGAGCATGTGTTGGGAATCTCTAATCTTGCATGTTCCAAGCCCTGGATTATGTGTATGATCTTTTTAATCTCTCCAGAAATGTTATATTCCCTTGACTTATGTTCTACTTTGGCAAATTCTTACTGAACCTGCTACAATATGTACTTTACTGATAGTAACAACATTCTGAGTCAGTCAGTGGCATCCCTCTGTGAAAGATGAGTCCTGACTACTATTTTTTCCAGCACATTATATTAATCATAACCCTGTGCATTTGGTGGTTAAGTGCCATTGGATAGTTCTTGCCACTTCTGTGCCCAATTATATCATTCATGCCATTGAAATCACACAATTTAAGAGCTACAGTTGTCATACTAAGGTCTAGAATGCAGAAAAGTATTCATTGAGCTGTTTAAGAGTACCAGGATTCACACCATATTTTTGTAACAGTCACAAAGCTATATCCTATAGATCCTCTCTATGTAGGTATCTATGAATTAAAAGACAAATGTAAAATCTAGATTTGAGTAAATGACATGAAAGTTGAAATGGAACAACTGGGGAATACTAAAGATATCAAAAGGGGTGAATAAACATGATAGAGGTTTTTTGGCATTTAATGTGATAATCATCCATTATATGTACATATAAAAATGCCACAGTGTGATCAGTTAGACAATTGATATATGCTCTTTAATGAAAAAGTCATAGTATTGGTGATTTTTTTATTCATGTTTTAACTAAGTAAATGGCAAGTTAAACCATATACCTTTTTGATTTGAATTACTGAAGGCCACATTTAACCCCATCACTTGGGAGGCAGAAGCAGGCAGATTTCTGAGTTCAAGGTCAGCCTGGTCTACAGAGTGAGTTCCAGGACAGCCAGAGCTACTCAGAGAAACCCTGTCTTGAAAAACGAAACCAAACCAAACCAAACAAAAACAAAACAAAACAAAACAAAAAGAATTACTGAAGGCAGATTTGTAGCCCTGTAACTGTCTTGGTAGTTCTAGTCCCAGTCTGAAATTCAGGAGATCATATGCTATAATCACAATCTGAATGCCAACAAACTCAATAGCAAGAAAGACTGCACACACCAGTTTCTACCCACAGATAGGAAAAGAAAACAATGTTCCAGTTCAAACCAGTCATGTCAAAATATTGTCTATTGGAAGAAATTCCTGTCCTTTTAAAGATCCCGTAAGATACAAAGCAACAGTCTCACAGTAGAAGGGAATCTGCTTTTTTCAACTTCCTAGTTCAAATATTAATCTTATCTAGCTATATCATGACAGCTGACACCAATAAGAATGCTTCCCTGTATTTTATGCCATCCAGTAATGCTATGAAGTTAGCAAACAGAATTCGTCATCACTGTCCCCTGAAATTTGGACAAGACAGTAGAGGTATTGGGCATCTTTAGCTAAGTGCTGCCTTATCAAAAATAAGAGGAGAATTTTTATCTCGACTTCCTAGCAAAAGCACTATTCTTTTCTGGGATAATCAAGAAACAAGGGTCAGCATCAAAGGGCCCTCTGCAGACTTGGAGTCTGTTTACTGTCAAGCCTGTCACCAGAGGGAAGTACTAGCAACTGCACACCAGGACAACTCAAAGAGAGAGGGGAGCACGAGAGGAATGAAATGAAGCAGTTAGACTCCGAGTTCACCATCTATTGAAATAACTGACAATTTTGCTATAGAATTTTGTCATTTCTGTTTCAAACTGCTCGAAATTATTAAGCTGAGGATGGAATTTACAAGAGTCTCAAGAAAAATTCAAGCCATGGAACAATAAGTCCCTTCTGAAGGATGGGTCTCAGAAGAATGAGATCATTATAAACATATCATTTTAAAATAACATATCTCTATTCCAGGAAGTGGAATTGAAATAAAAGTGAATATTATGAGCATAATTATGTGAGTATATATGCTTTTTGCTTTGCCCTAATTTTTCCTTTTCATATTTCAAACATCTACATCAACCTAAACTAATTTTGTGTGGACTCATTTGAAGGAATAGATATGAAATTATCTTAAAGTCCATTAAATATTGAATTCAGATGGTTTGGAGGACAGATTTTAAAGATATCTAATATTTAATCTGAAAAATTGTACTAGTTCTCTAAAGGAATTTGGTCCACTAAAATTGCCTACATCACTAAAGTATTGATTCCTAAGTTTGGACCTTAAGTAAATACAGATTCAAGGGAATGGAAAATAGATATATTTGTTTTGAACTGAACTTTTCTAGAAATGGTTATTTAGATTTATTAAACTATCTCAAAAGTAAATATCCTGGATGAGAATAGAAACATAAATAAAAATTCAAAGTTTCATAAATAGGACAAAGTATACACTGGCATAAAATATAATTTTAATGTATTTAACTTTTCAAATAAATATTAAATAATTAAATTTGAACATTTCAATTATCCTGAATTACACCACATCTGGTGCTACATATCTTTTACCATGTTACTTAAGAGGTGAAAGCCAAAGGATAAGAAATTTGAGCTCATTCAAATTCTCACTGACTGAGACTGAGGGCAGTCTATGATACATAAAACTCTATCTTATTATATGTGAGTACACTTTAGCTGTCTTTAGACAGGCCAGAAAAGGGCATGAGATCTCATTCTGGATAGGTGTGAGCCACCATGTGGTTGCTGAGACTTGAACTCGGGACCTCCGGAAGGAAAACTCTATCTTATTTTCTTTAATTATCATTAATTGTTTTGTACAGTAGAGTTGTTATCCCCCTCCCATTATGTCCTCGACAGTTTTTCATTCCATTCCTCCTCCCCCATCTCTAAGAGGATGCACACACACACACACATACCTACATACACATATACACACAGAGACAGAGACAAAGAGTGAAACAGAGACACAGAGGCACAAAGAGAGAGAGAGAGAGAGAGAGAGAGAGAGAGAGAGAGAGAGAGAGAGAGAACACTGCCAGGCCTCCCAATTCCCTGGGGTTTCAAGTCTCTTAAGGCTTAAGTGCATCTTCTTCATTGTGGCCAGACACTGCTGATGCAATGATGTGCTTACACACAGGAACCTACCATGGCTGCCCTCCAAGAGGCCCAACAGGCAGCTAACTGAGACAGAAGCAGATACTTACACCCAACCAATGGACAGAAGCCAGAGACCCCTGTGTTTAAATTACGGGAATGCTGGGAGAAGCTGAGGAGGAGGGCAACTCACATAGGAAGACCAGAAGTCTCAACTAAGCTGGGACCCTGAGATCTCTCAGACACTGAGCCACCAACCAAGCAGCTTATGCTAGCTGGACTGATACCCCCAACATATAAAGCTCTGTCTTAGAAAGATGGAGTAACTAAAAATGGAAGAAAAAAATCAAAGAAATAAAGAAAGGAAGGTTAGTAATTCATTCTTTTATCCTATTGCTGGGGAGCTTTAATCAATTCAAGTTAAATTATTTCTTTAAACTTTGCATCATTTATTAGATTATTTCATTAGCAGATCACACACACACACACACACATACACACATGTATGTGTGTGTGTGTGTGTGTGTGTGTGTGTGTATGTGTGTATTCTTTGAAGGAATCATTTTGGCAATCATATAATATGCAATTTCTTGCCCGTTTACACTGCCAAATTATCATACTCTGAAAATTTCTGATATGTGATTAGATAAATAGTTGAAACAGAATTCATTTTCCTGTGTAATTATAATATGTTGTATAGAAACAGTTTCGATAGGTCAGATCTCTTAAGAGAAAAATGTAGGGCCAGTGGACTGTGCCACCAGACAAAAGAACTGGGAAAGTACAGTGAGTTCAGACCTTGGGAACATCAAAGACTTGAAATCTGCAGTAGAGCAGCTCTCTGCCCATTACTGTACCTGATCTGGAACATGCAACCACAATACCTCACTGAGAGGACCCTGCCAGTCAGGCCCATAAGGAATACCTGGAGTCCTTCCCCATGGAATTAAAGCATCATTAACATCTCAAACTGAGCCAAGAGGAAACACCTAACTTTAAATCCCACCCCATGCCTCAGTGTACCTGTCCAAATGGCATAAAGCTCACAATTTTCTGAAACATTTATGCAAATGTCTATATTTACATAAATAATTAATACTTTGGCAACATATAAGTGTAAACTTCTACCAGTGATACAACCTGCAAAGGAACTTTGGCAACATATAACTGTAAACTTCTACCAGTGTTACAAACTCAAAAGAAACTTACCAGTGTTTTTTTTTTTTTTAATATTTGTTTCTTGTTATATTCTCAGTTATTTCTTGTGAAATACATTGTTGCATATGCATGCCTGTGTGTATTTGCCCCCCCCCAAAAAAAAAGATTATGAAGCAAAACAAAACCGGTTATTCTTAAAATGTAAAGTTCAAAAAACAACATTGGCTTAAAAAAAATAAAAGAGGGTGGCAGGGCAGGGAATGTGTCCTCCAATGTAAGGAAATTCGCCGATGCCCAACCAGACAAGATAGACTGAAAGAAGTCTGTATGGGAAGCAGATGGATGACCACCCTCCTTGATGTGCTACACAGTTCTTCTCATTACTTACGTCTCAAGGCTACACTTGGAGACCCTTATGTTCCGTAAGGCATGCTCACAAGGCTATCTCTCTACTGACATTGTAGACAGAAGTCATTGCTTTGAGGGCTCTAATGCAAAAGCAACATCAAGTTATACTAATAATATAAATGGTAAGAAAATTAGAAGGGAAATATAAGGGGGAAACATTGCTCAAACTGAAACACACCCCACCTGATGTGTATCCGTATTCTGTCAAAATTACATATTGTCCTTATTTTTTATGTAGCTCATCCTGTGTGTGTGTGTGTGAGTGTGTGTGTGTGTATGTGTGTATGTGTGTATGTGTGCATGCACATGTGTGTACATTTCACATGTCCTAAAGGCTAGCTGACTCTGTTAATATATTAAGGTGGTATTATTTATAGACTGATTCTGCATGAAGAACTGGAATAACAGTTTGTTTTACTTTGAATGGATTGTTGTGAAGGATAGATGATAACTATTACATATCTTATGATTATATGGTAGTTTCAAATTAAAAAATTCAGCAAAATTAGAAAACTCAGCTAATAAAGAGTAGTATTTCTAGGATACTCAGATAAATTTAAAAGCATGCTTTCTATAGAGCAAGAGTACTTATTTGAACGCTAGTCTTCCAAATTTATAATTCAGGATATTTCTGCTGAATGAAGGCTTGTTTTAATTTCACCATTGGGGATCATATACATAACTCTCCATCTGAGTCAGACTTTCGGGTCTATAGGATGCTGACTCCTCCTGACTCTTTGCATTTCTGATGACTTCAAATTTACAAAGTATCCTGTGTGAATTGGTATTAACACAACAAAGCAAAAACCAGGAACCCACAATCCCCAAACAGTCAGAACAGATGAAACTTGTGAATCTTACAAAGTTCTTGCCTTTTGTGAATACTCTTTGTGGTCTCTCTGAATAAGTAAGGCACCAAAATGTTTAAATGTTTAAAAATAGACATATATAATATATTGTATAATGCTATTACTTCACTCAGTTATGGTAATTCAAATGGCAAAACATATATTGCCTGAGAATACTTCTAAAATTATCTATAGTCCAAAGAAATCAAACAGTCTATTTTGCTATTTGGTCCTCTAAGAAAGGACTCCATACCCTACACATTCCATTGTCGGAAGGATGCATCTCTTTAACAGTGCCACAAGATCTTCTTAGGTCTAAATAGTTAGCTGAATGGGTTTAGGAAGCCCAGTCTATCTCTCCTCATTACTTTTAGTAGTCATCTTTTTCTTTCATTTACCTCCATTAATTCACATAAAAAACACCAGTCCTATCTATGGAAGCAAAATAGTTCTGAAGAAAGTTCAGAATTTTTTTTTTGTTGTTTTGTTTTTGTTTTTTTTTTTGAAAGTTCAGAATTAACAGAACTATGTTCTACATATTTCTTAAAGGTCTGTTACTTGACTTTCAATACGATATTGAATTGATCAAGAATTCTGTTTCTCTAAAATAGACTGTGTGATTAGTTTCTATCCATGCTTTTTAGGTAAGTAAATAATTCATTAAAGAAACTTTGTATTGACAACTCACTAAATAAAATAGATCAAAGCACAATCAGAGTGCCAATGTTGAAGTACAGGCTTGGTTTAGAATTCATAATAAACATAGTGAGAAATACTAAAGGTAATAAGCATAGTATAAGGCCTTTGGGAACTAAAGATAATCAAGGAACTTAGAAAAGAATAATGAAATTAATAAGACCTTTCAAATTCAAGTTTTTAGAGCTACCAGGTGATCCCTCATTTGGATTAACACAATGTCATGCATCATATGATGGCATTTCAGTGAATAATAGAAACAAATCTTTTCCTATAACAATGTTGTAGATCATGACAGTACCATAGATTGAGGAAAGGTCCAGAGAAAAGGAGTTTACATGTGATGACACAACAATGTATATATTCTTTGATATGAATCAGAAAATTTGCATACATCAACAACTTTACTGAGCTTATCTCAATGGAATATCAACATGGCCCTTTCAAATACTCTGACACAATCTCAAAAAAGTGGAAGGAATGTAAAAATATTCAGATAAGAAGTAGACCTAGAAAACATTTTCTGTGTTTATTTCACGCTCTTGTAATCAACAACAACAACAACTCCTAACAATGGATAGATTCTGAATAAGGCATAAGAATATGCTAGTTGACACTCAGCCATGGGGGCAGGGTTCTTTTAGCCAGACATTCTCTGGGGAGTTTTTGAGTTGTAGACTTTAGGAAGGTGAGAAATTAGAGCTTATCAATGTTGTTAGGACTCCTGTATTAGTCATGTTTCAACAGATACCTCCTCACTTATATCCATATCTTGAGCTTGTTTAATGGTTAGAGTCAGAGACTCGCAAACATGATAACAAAATCATAGTTTTGTTATCAACAACACAAATAAAAGTAAGAGAGGGAACATGCTAAGAAAAGAAAGATCTTGCGAATGGGAGGATAGAGTATGTGACAGGTTGTTGTGAGTTTGATCAGATTGAATTATATGTATGTATGTATGTATGCATGTATGTATGTATGTATGTATATATGTGTGTGTGAAATTGTTAATAAATAATAATAATACTTATTAAAGTTTCAAAATGTAGAGTCAAACCATAATAACTTTTCATTAATAAAAGTACATGTTGCACTGTATGCTTAGAAACGATATATGGATAAAGCAAATATTAAGTCAGCAAATGACTTAGACCAATGTCAGACAGTAAAGTCTTGACTTGAGTAGAGCCTCTTGCTAGTCCTCCAAAGAGGGCCTCTTGCATCAGAGATGAGAATTTGTCAGTGCTGCTTCTGAAGCCTATGCAGTAGTAACATATGGAGCAGCAGACCTGGATACTGACCAGCCAGAAGTGTGTATGATTTTTCTTAATTGTAAACAAAATATTGAAACAAATAAGTAAAAACTTCAAAATTAACATTTTATTAAAATACCAACCTAAAGATATTGTTTTATCAAATAATATAACATTTTGATTTTTAAGAAAATGTTAAAAATAATCAAAAACTTCTTGAAAACAAAAAAATACTTAATATAACCAAAGCATGTAGTTTTTATAGACTACAGTAATGTACAGTAATATTTAAGTTTTAACATAAGTCACTGTTCCTTTATAAAATAACTTCCACTGCAACAAAGTTCTCTATTAAGATAAAAAGGATACATGCTCCACTATGTTCATAGCAGCCTTATTTATAATAGTCAGAAGCTGGAAACAACCCAGATGTTCCACAATGGAGGAATGGATACAGAAAATGTGATACATTTGTGGAATGGAGTACTACTCAGCTATTAAAAATAATGACTCATGAAATTCAAGGGCAAATGAATGGTAAATCAGTCACAAAAGAATACCTATGGTATGTACTCATTGATAAATGGAATTAGTTCAGAAGCTAGGAATATATAAGATAAAATTCACAGACCATATGAAACTCAAGAAGAAAGAAGACTGAAGTGTGGATACTTAAGTCTTTCTTAGAAGGGGGAAAATCTAGTCATGGGAGGCGAACTGGGAGGGAGAGAAGAAGGGAAGGAGAAAAGGAGGACAGGATCAAGTATGGGAGGAAACATGGGAGAAGTACAGAGGGTCAGGAAATTGAATGGAGATGTGTAGCAGTAGGGGGTGGGGAACTGGGGTAGCCACTAGAAAGTCATAGATGAGGGAAGCAAGAGGATCTTGGTGCCCAACATGGATGACATTGGCCTAAATAACCAACAAAGGGGAGAGAGAACCTGTATAGACCAAAACCAATGGATAGGTTTTGCCCCCTGGTTGAAGGATAGGGCCACAATTGCATTTAAAAAAAAATTAACTCAGAATTGTTGCTGCCTAAAGGAAATGTAGAGACAAGGAGTGTAAGACACTGCCCCACCTAGAAATGGATCCCAACTGGAACCATCAAAACCCCACACTATTGTGTAGGTGCCTTGCTGACAGGCACCTGGTATAACTGTCCCCTGAGAGGCTTTCTCTGCCAGTGCTTGACCAATACAGATGTGGATACTCAAAGTGAACCATCAGCCTGAGCCCAGAAACCCTACAGCAAGAGTTAAGTGAAGGCCTGAATGAGCTGAAGGGAGTTGAAACCCCATAGGAAGAATAAAAATATCAACCAACCAGAAACCCCAGAGCATCCAGGGACTAACCCACCAACCAAAGAGTGCACATGGAGGGACCCATGGCTCCAGCCACATATGAAGCAGAAGATGGCCTTATCTGGCAACAATGGGAAGGGAGTACTTTAGTCCTGTGGAGGCTCGGTGACCCAGCATAGGGTGATGCTAGGGCACTGAGGTGGGAGTGCATGAGTGGATGGGGGAGCATCCTCATAGAGGCAATGTGAGAGGGGATGTGATGGGGATTTTCAAGAGGGAGATTCAGGAAAAGGGACAACATTTGAAATGTAAATAAATAAAATAACCAATTAAAAAAGATTATCACTTTTTTTGCATTTTCCTATATTTAGAAATGTTCCCTTCTTAACTATTTTTATACCACAATTGCCTACATTATTATTGTGGTAATCTACTGTATAGATATTTAGTCAAAGAGAAACATATAGCCTATATGTGTAATATGCTATGCAAGCATATTTGAAGATATATGAAAAATTAGAATCAATCATCAGAGAAAGCATTTCTCTACATATATGTTATCATTTCCTGATACTTGGTTCTACCTCTGTATCATCTATCTATCTATCTATCTATCTATCTATCTATCTATCTATCTATTATTTATCTAATATCTATCTATAAAAGATTGATCATCTATCTACTCATCATCTAGGTGTCATTTACCTATTATTTGCATTTCTATCATCTATCACTCATCATCCATAGTCCATCTATACATCTACTTTCTATTGATATATACATATATGTATGTTTCTATGTATTTATAATACATGTCATATTATTTGTAATTTAAACTATTTAGTTTCTATCTTTTTCAAATTTGGTTAGAACTAAGTAGTACACACAAAATGTGGGGGAACAAACCATATTCTGCTTCTCAGTTCAAGTATGTTCAAAGCAGTTAAGATGTGTGGAATCCAAATAGCTGTATGGAGTTTTTAATAGGCTGATGCTTTCATTCATTCATTACAGAGAACATAGTTCTTCTCACTCTCCTGGATCCACAGATGGCAGTTAACAGCAAATTTTGAGGGAGACTGGGAACAGGCATCCACTTTTTTCTCTGAGAGATGTGCCGTCTACTCTGAGAATGGCTGGGTTAGACTAATCGGGTGACAAAATCACCTAATACACCAGTTGTAAAGAAATGAGAGGATATCAGAGAATAAAAACAGAAATGGAAAAGATAGACAAATGGAAAGAAAAAACACAAAGACCAGTAACAATGTTCTAGGACATCAACAAAATGAGAAGGCATCCAGCTTATTACTACTTGCTGAAAAATAATAAAGCTTTCCTATCTTTAAAACAATAAACTTGAAATTTTAAGAAACCATTAAGTAATCAGAACAGAGCAGTAGCAGTAAAGTGATCATAAAATATATTTTTTAAAAATTTGCTTAGATATGACTATTATGTAGTATATTCATTTCTTTCAGGATATATATTTTATGAGTCTTTAAATCTAGGACACCTTAATGCTTCTTTCAAATTACTGTTGTGATTTGCCTATGCTAAACATCACTCTATGGAAGAACTACATGTTTATGCCTTCACTGCATTCTAGCATGTCACACAGTTGATGCTCTGCTGAGATACATTAATTATTTATATTTCAACTTAGTATCTGTCAATTTGTAACATCAAGCTGTGAAATAAGTATCCTGTTTATGAGATAAAAGCCTTTGAAAACAGTGCGTACAGGAAAGCTTAACTTCAGGATGCCAATAGCAAATTAAATTACTACAAATTTTAAAGTAAAAAAAAAAAGAAAAGAAAGAGAAAGAAAGAAAGGAAGAAAAAGAAAAATCCTTATGCCTTTGTATAATGTTGTGTGATTTTTCCAAGATAAAATATAAAGTATATACTCTTTAGGTGTTTCTAAGTACAAGACTCTCCTTTCCCTAATCATCAAGCCACTTCATAGTGTAACAGCCCTAGCTATGAAGAACTGCTATGAAAACAGTCTTTGTTTTCCAAGCATCAGGCTTGACATAGCTCACTTTATATTGTACCTCTTTAGGACCTTAACCTTGGATGACTCAGCCTTCTGTGTTATATTCTCCTTGATAAAAGGAAAACAACAACAACAACCAAACAAAACTATCATTGGTATCAAGGCATATAATACATGAGTATGAATATTGTGTAAGCAGGTGGGTGTGATAAAAATAGTTAATAAAATACAACGTGAGGTCCATGATTGCAAGGAGCTACTGGGATCTGTGGTCTGTGTTGGTCTGCATTGAAGCATTAGAATTAAGTCCTTGAGGATTTTCAATATACCTCGCATTAGCAATCCAATTTCGACTAGTTATGGAATCATTGAGATTTAAATGTGAGACTGTTTTACACCTTCTTTAGCACAAATAAGTATTTATTAGTAATAATGAGTATTCTGTCTAAACACTTTTATGTTCCATATGATATTATAAAGCATACACATATATCTAATTTTTCAAAATCATTTTTTATTCTTTGAAGGTGATATACTCACATAATTTCCCCATTTATCTTTTCTCCCTCCTTTCATATATTTCACATTGACATAAAAATTCATGTTTTTGTGTTAATTGTTCTTACATGCACCCTCCACTATGTGTGTCTGTTTATGAGAATGTGCATCTTTAAATATTTAATCCCATTATGGATTTGTGGAATGTATATGTGTTATATGTGCATTATGTGTGCATATCTGTACACCCAGAGGACACAGGAACATAACAGATTTCTTGCTTTTTCTTTCTCCATTTTGTTTCTTTGAGATAATATTTCACTGAATTTGGAGCTAAGTTATCAGCAAGGAAACCACAGAGATCCTCACATCTCCATGAACCAATCCTGTGCTAAGTTCTTCATGATTACAGGCCACATTGTCTTATTTACTAGGCCAACTATTGAGCCTCACATATCTGAGTTATAATATATACATTGTAATATTATATGCATAGATATATAGTTGCCAGGGAATATCTAAAACCTATAAAGCAGTGGTCAAACTATAATCTGTTTGGATACTTTGAACTATTTTTTGTTTGTTTATCTATATAGCAGGTTAATTGTGTGAACTTTAAGCTACATAGACTGATGCTTAGCTCAGCTGTAAATCCACTTGACTGCACAAAGCCCTCTTCTTAACTTTCATTTTTATGGCTCTCCTGATGTAAATGGCCTCTTGCATGACCTACAGAAATAACACTGCGTTAAAAAAAGAATATTCAAAATTCATTAAAAAGATTAAAGATCTCACACTTGGGCCTTGGCCCCATCAGAACTGACAAACTCGGGGCTTTCTCTTCAGAAGCCCGAGAACCAAGTAAGCATCTTTTATTATGACCTCGAGTCACAGACATTTCCTTACTGTGCCATTAATAGAAAATGGGCATCAGAACAATTCAAACTTTCCGTATATGCACACCAAGCAAAACTTTAAAGGTAATACCACTGGTGAACGAATTTCCTTCATGTCTACAACTGGTTAAAAAATGTAGTTAAGTGAACAAATAAGTAAAATAATACAAATATTTTATCCTAAATCACTTGTTGGAAGATTCCTTGAGTAGTTAAACACAGGAGCAGAAAATTAAGTCTACTCTGTGTTTGAGAAGATATGTCATTATAGTATATAATTTATATAGTAATTATGAGCAAGATTGTTTATAAAATCTGGAAGGCATATGATATGACATTAGTATATTTTTAGTCGATAGGCAAAAGTTGTAGTCACCTCTGTCATTTGGAGTTTGCACGGGTTTATATCAGTTCACAATCTCTAGTCAAGGCACCACTGATATACTGAGATGGGCACTTTCCAGGGAACTGATCTTGACTTGCAGTTGGGCAGCAACAGACTTCTCACTAAACTGTTTCAAGGTGCTATCCACGATATTTTCTAAACATCTCCAAAAATTTTTATGTATGCTTGAAACCATAGAGATAATCATCTATCCTTATCCCAGTCCAACAGATTCATATTTTAATCAATGTATTAATTTACATCTCAAATGCAGCCTCATGTCCCTGCTGAGAGGATTCCCCCCTCCATCCTCCATAACTTTCTTTCTACTTTATTTAGTACTATTATTAATTTAGTCTAAAACTAATTTCTTTGTTCATGAATTATTTTGACACTCTTTGTGTCCTTTCTGGTATTATTTTTTGCTTCATTTTAATGTCTTAAAATTTGACCTGGCAAATTCTTCAAATTCCATTGACAGAAATAACTGAGTCCTTTTACTTGCAACCCAAACATTCTTTGGTTATTTGTAAGGGGGGCCAATATCCCCTCTACTAGAAATTTAGGACAGCTAATTTAGAAGAGTATATATGTATATATGTCATTACTATTATTATGGACATCTACTCTGTGCCTTTTATTATGTTTTCCACTGTCCCAGATTTCTACAAATTTGCTACTACCTAGTACCAAATAACCTAGTGTGAAAAGATTGTCTGCTGATATACCAGATATCCCTAATGGATAAGAAAGGCATCCTGCCAAGTAGCTGTTCCCTTTAAATAGAAATATCCTTTCCTCGACAAAGTAGAAAGTCTCATTAGGAAGACAAATATCTAAATAAATAATGCTCACTGGACCTGTATATAAGTTTATATGAAAAGTTAACAATTGTTAGGTAATTGTTTAAAAGTTAAGATTCTTACTTAGAGACCTCTGCTGGTTGAGTAAGGGTCATTCAGACTTGATACAATTTTATGTGACATAACTGTGGTTGGGTGAGTTCTTTACTGATGCAACTATTTGAGTCAATCAAGTTATTGTTAGTAGACCCTTACTCATTCCCTGAACAAAATCCTAACAGCCCACTTCTTGGCTAACATAAACATTGGTGGAGCCTTATCTTTAGTCTGTCATTGGTGTCATAGCTGGGGTGAATAGATACTTATTTACATCTTCCTGGAAAAAGTCCTGTAACATATGTTCCTGAGAATCATTGTTCAAATGCTCTACTTATCAATTATCTTACATGGAAATATTTTTAAATTTTTTTCTTTTGTTGTTCATTTTATATTTTCCTTGTTATACCTTACTAAATCCATGTATATGATACTAATGCTTGATGTGTTCATATATCTGGTTCCCTTCTTACAGTAAACCAGTTGATCATTGAGTGCTATTGAAATATGCGACATTTCCATCTCCCATAGCCAGGCAGGAACCCCAGTGGAATGATAGAAGCACCAACCCAACTACAAAATTCTGAACCCAAAATTGATCCTGTCTTTAAGAAATGAAGACCTGGGGGATAGAGTAGAGACAGGGGAATGACCAAACAATAACTGGCCCATCTTGAGACCTATCCCATGGGCAAGCACCATTTCCAGAAACTACTCATGATAATCTGATAAGTTTGCAGACCAGAGCATGTTGTCCTCTAAGAGGCTCCACCCAGCAGCTGACTCAGATAGAAACCTACACCCACAGTCAAACAGTGGATGATGGAGCTTTGAGACTCTCATGGAAGAATAAGGGGCAGGGTTGTGGGCTCTGAAGTAGATAGGAACTCCACAGGATGACAGAGTCAACTAACCTGGATACTTGAAGCTTGGAACTTAAGCCTCCCAAGACATATATAGCAGATGTACAGCTTGGTCTTCCTGTAGGTCCCAAACAACTGAAATGATGGCTATCCGAAAAGGTGTTGCCTCTATGTGGGATATGTTCTTCTAGCTGGGCTGCCTTGTTCTATCTTCAATGCGAAAGAAAGCCCATAGCCTTGCAGAGCCTCAAAGTGCCAGGGTTGGGGGAATACGCAGGGCAATCTCACCTACTCAGAGGTGTAGTGGAGGAGGGGTAGAGGAAGTACTGGACCAGTGAGTGGAATATAAAATAAATAAATAGATAAATAAATAAATAAACAAATAGATAAATAAATAAATAAATAAATTTAAAAAAAGAAATATTTAACATTCAAAAACAATTGTTTGGCCCCACATAAGAGAACTCTGGGCAGGTGATGCCCACATAGGGACATAGGGGAACAGGGGCTAGGCCTGCACAGCACACCTGGGTAGGGGCAGCAATCTCCTAATACCTGTGGAGTAAGAAGCTGCCCAGCTAGTGGGAAGGGAGGACCTTGCTCAGAAGGCAGTGCCGTTCTGGCATGGACCTCCTGTTGAGGAAGCTTGGATGAGAAGAGGCTGGGTCCTTCGCTGGTGGCTGGAAACGTTGAGGCCTGCTCCATGATCCTATGCAGCGGGTTTTGACCAGAAGAGACAGTTTATAGTTTCAATGCTTTATTATGGAAAAGTAGGAAGAGAAGAAGTAAAGTAGGAGACAGAGAAGTAACGAAAGAGAAGGTAGAGGGATGGCCTTGTCCACGTGGCAACAGCCAGGTAACTGTGGGGCGATGGCCACAGGATTATGGAGTTGAGGAGTCAGCAGTCTGGGAGCAAAGCTCACAGGTTCCGTACTTGTACAATGTTATACTGGGTCTCTGGAGTAGGCCTTGCTCTTCCAGGCTACAGACTGCCCTACAAGGTCCCACACAATGTAGAATAGGTCTAGCCAATGGATGATTATTATATTAGATTACAAAGTATGCAAATAGCTCAACAATATAGAACTATAACACATAAAGATCTGAGCACAGATATGAATAGAATCTGAACACATTGTGTCAGAATAGCAATTAAATGAGCATATTGAAATGCTATAATAACAAAATTCCTTCATAACTTGTATCTAAGAATACGTTTCTCTAGGACTAGGTTACTTAGATATTTTTTCTTTGAATATACATTAACTAATTTGCACTGAAAACTGTATTTTCCTATATCATAGGTCCCAGGATCAGTGGTCTTGCCTACATGTTGCAAAGAAGATAAGTGCATAGTAATTGATTAATAATGTATGTAAGCTGTTTTCATGAATAAATTATTGATTCCATTTTTTAAACGCACTGACAGTTACCAGTACATGAGTGAATGAAAGAAAGACTGATAGATAAAATTTTACTGCAAAGTATGATAAAGTATCTGCCTGTGAGCACAGTAAGCTGGCTCTTTTACTTGTCCACAGGCATCATGCTGTCAGGGTGATGTATGAAAACACATGTCAGAATTTGCTGTAAATATGTGGTGTTTATAAACCAAGATATAGATAAGTGGCCAAATAAATGTGCGGCAGATTCAATTCTGGAGAAAGTTTGTTCGTTTGTCCTTGAGGTGGATATAAAGTCGCTGCGAACAAACAGGTGACAAGTACGTATGAAATCTGTATAGATGTCCTACTTGCCAATGCCTCAAAGCTGCACTTTTTCATCAAAGTACCAAGGTTATAAAAAGAAGGGAATCTCTGAAACAGAGCTCGTTCTTGGTTTCAAATGATTTTATGATGTCAGCCCAACAACTTGATCATATTGCTTGCCTTGTAAAATGGTAAGACAGCTATCAGAGTGTTTTTAATTTACTCTCTTGGCTTCCATCCACTTCAGGACTTGTAACATTCTGTCAGCACTATTTCCCTATTGAATGTCAATGAGATGTTCTACAGTGATTTCTTGTTTTCAAGCCAATATTCCAATGGGCTACAAAATATGTGTTTCTCGACACAGAAAAATACTCTTATGTCGGTACAGAAAAAAATATTTTAAATCACATAAATATTATACATTTTCCCCAGTGCAGGAGTATATCAATATAAATCTGATAACTAAATCAGATATTAGATACATACCAAGCCGATACTGTATCATTTTGCTAATTGTCCTTTCCAGTAATTCAGAAGCAATTGTAAACATTGAGACCAAATAATTCTGTTTATTTATTTATTAATCATTTTATTTGTTTACATTTGAAATGTTATCTCCCCCTCCTGGTCTCCTCTTCATAAAACCCCCTCACCTCCCCTTTGTCTCTAAGAGAGTGCACCCCCAACTACCCACCCACTCCTGCCTCCCTATCTAGCATCTCCCATCACTGGGGGCATCAAACCTCCACAGGACCAAGCACCTCCCCTCCCACTGATGCCAGATGAGGCTGTCCTCTGTTACATATGTAGTAGGAGCCATGGACTGGCCCTATATTTGCTTTGGTTGGTAGTTTAGTCCTTGGGAGCACTAAAGAGTCCTGTTCATCGATACTGTTGTTCGTCCTGTGGGTTTGCAATCTCCTTCAGCTTGGTCAGTCCTTCCCCTAATATTTCCTTTGAAGATCCCAGGCTCTGTCAAATGGTTGCATATGAGAGTCTGCATCTGTCTTAGTCAGGTGGTGGCAGACCTCTTATTAGAGAACAGTCACACCAGGCTCCTGTCTGTAAGCACATCTTGGCATAATCAACAGTGTCAGGGACAAAACCAGATCAGAGGCTGAAGGTATTGCCATCCAGAGACTGCCTAACCGTGCAATCCATCTACAGATACCAAGTTATTCGTAAAAGTTTACTCTGTTACTCTGATGACATTAAAATTCGACTATACCAATAATCAACTTTAAATAAGATAGTAACAATGTAAACCAGAATCATGTATCCTCTGACATTGGTCACCAACTCAAAATTTTTTTATACACAGAAAAATGCCAAAGTGAAAATATACATGCTAATTTTGTTAGGCGATCTATCTCTGACATATTACAAATCAATTCTACACATATCAATTTATATACATATGTATATCTAGCTATATGCACAGAAATCACGATTCAAGCAATACGTACCACATTTTGCATTCTATTCATTTCAACATTTCCCAGTCCTCATGGAAAATATGACCTCACTCTCCTTGTAATGTCCAGCTTGAAAAAGGAAAGACCCTGTTCTGCTCTTCCCTCCAGGGGAAGTCATCTGTTTGCTGGTATTTAGGTTTGTATTTTTAGAAGTGACTAATGAATCCTGTGGCAGAGCCATTTCTGCCCACCACATTAATTGCAGCTATCATGCCCACTGAGCCATCAAAGATCACACCTCCGGCTGGGAGAAGACAATGGTGTCAGGCACTTGAGTGACATTTCCTCACTCTAAGCCCCATAAAATCCCACCTGGACAGGCAGCTGCTGCAGGGCTTTGGCAGTTTGCCAGAACCTCCTCACTTCATGTTTCAGCCTTTTAACTTGAACATGAACTGTGAGACGAGGTGCCCAATGTTCAGGGAAATGAGGCAGAGATCTCGAAGCTAAAACACACAGGACTTCACTCTTTCCAATTTGTGTGGCATGAGACACTGTATCTGAAATGTCAGTATTTCAAATGTGTTCATGGTAATAAACCTCAGCCAAATTGGATGCAACCTTGCTTTGTGGAAAAGTCTGATTATTACCTCAGACTCAGGAGCTTTTCTCTTAGGTGAGAGAATTTATGGTGTCCTTGTGGCACTCAAATAATGTTACCATAAACCAATACCTTGGTTTGATTTAGTATGATTTTAAATGCACACACACACACACACACACACACACACACACACACACACGCGCGCGCGCACACACACACACACGCGCGCACACACACACACACACACACGCACACGCACACGCGCACACACACACACACACACACACACACACACTATCCATTCACTTCTAGTCTCTTGGAAGAACACAGTGTCTGTTCTTCACAGATGTGATCCTGACCTCTAATGTAGAAATGAGAGATCTAGGACTTGGCTTCCTGCATTTTCACAAACAAACCTGTCAAATATAGCAGTTACAGGACATTTCTCACTGTTTAATTGTGTCATTAAGCCCAAGTTAGTATCCTGTGACTAACTGATAATTTGAATTGAGCAGAATGAGGAATCAACATTTCTTTGATTTGCCTAGACTACAAATTCATTGAGAATGATTCTGATTGTATTCATGTTGCATTTATCAAGTAAAATTTTGGTAGTACAGAAGAGATGGGGAACATGCATCAAGATTAATGTAGGGCAAATAGATAAAGGTGTAGGAAGCCAGAGTACACAGTATATATATATATAAAGCAAAACCTGCACAACCAGATCAAGATATTCCCAAATGTGAAATGAAGATATAGATGGATAAGTGGCCTATAAAGGTTTATAAGACTATGAGATTTTTGAACATTAGAGCCTTACCAGTCTCTTAACCACTTCTATTCTCAGGGGTGTCTTTAGGTTTCAAAACCAATTATGTCTACCATTCTGGTGGCCTATATGTTTAGAGGCCAATGTGTTAATGAATGAAAGATCCTAAAAAGGTTCCATATTGTTATCTAAGCCTTCTGTATGCCTGATTAACTGATCAGTCTTGTGATTCCTCAGAAAACTGGACATAGTGCTACCTGAGGACCCAGCTATACTACTAGTAGGTATATAACCAGAAGATGCTCCAACATGTAATAAGGAAACATGTTCTACTACGTCATAGCAGCCCTATTTATAATAGCCAGAAGCTGGAAATAACCCAGATGTCCCTCAACAGAGGAATGGATACAGAAATGGATACAGGAATGGATACATTGTGTAAATGTGGTGCATTTACACAATGGAGTACTACTCAGCTAATAAAAACAATGACTTCATGAAATTCTTAGGTAAATGGATGGAACTAGAAAATATCATCCTGAGTGAGGTACCCCAAAAGAACACACATGGTAGGCACTCACTGATAAGTGTATATTAACCCAAAAGACTAGAATATCCAAGATGCAATTCACAGATCACATGAAGTCCAAGAAGAAGGAAGAAGTAAGTCTGGATGTTTTAGTCTTTCTCGGGAGAAACAAAATAACAATGGGAGGAGACACAGAGACAAAGTGTGGAGCAGAAACTGAAGGAAAGGCCATCTAGAGACTACACTACCAGGGTATTCACCCCATGTAGAGTCACCAAACCCAGACACTATTGTGGATGCCAAGAAGTGCTTGCTGACAATAGCCTAATGTAGCTGTCTCCTGAGAGCCTCTTTCAGAACCTGAAAAAATATAGATGAGGATGCTAGCAGTCAACTATTGGACTGAGCACAGGGTCCCCAATAGAGGAGTCAGAGAAAAGAGAGTAGGAGATGAAGGTGTTTGAAACCCTATAGGAAGACCAACAATATTAACCAACTAGACCCCTCCAAGCTCTCACAGATTAGACCACCAACCAAAGAGTACACCTGGAGGGATCCATGAGTTTAGCTACTTGTAGGAGAGGGTGGCCTTGTTGGGCATCAATGGGAGGAGAGGGCCTGGTCCTGTGAAGGGTCAATGCCCCAGTATAGGGAAGGCCAGGACAGGGAGGTGGGAATGGGTAGATTGGAAAAAATGAACCTAAACAGACAAATTCTTGTATAGTAGTTAGAAAATAATCATGTTAAGGAGAAAAATAATTCATTTTGCCGACCAGCTCTCCAGCTACACTTAAAATATATAAGTGCAGACTTAAACCAATTGTAGTGATTTATAATAACTAGGGGAGTTCCCAGAAGTGGCCCTAAAATTACGGATTAGCTTGTAGTTACCTTTGGTAATGGGTTTCTCTAAGTAGAACTTTCTTAATAGGCATACTCTGACTTAATTATAGTGACAGTCCATGTTTATCATCCTTTGGCTGTGGTGTGTAAGCTTAAAATGAATTAATATAAGTGTAGGTATTTTTACAGGAAAGAGAAAAGCAATGAAGCAATGTAACTGTAAAGAAAATTTCTAAAAATAGTAGCACTTGTCAACTGCAACCAGAACATCATACTTAACTCCTTAAGTTAATGATGCTTGTGATGCTACTGGAGTTCTCCTTGCATAAGTGTATAGGATCTGCATGTACTAACTGTCCATTTTAGTTTTATGTCAACTTGATGCAAGTTACAGTCATTTGGGAAGAAGCACTTTCAATTGGGAAAATTATTCCACAAGATCTGCCTGTGTACAAGACCATGGTGCATTTTCTGGATTAATTATTGACATGGGTGGGCACAGCTTTAATGAGGATTGTACTGACAGTTGTTCCGTGGTCTGCGATATGTTCAGAAAGCACTCTGTGCATGCCAGAAAGAACAAGAAGCCCTAAAGAATCATTCCTGAAATACATGGTTATACTCCTACAAATCAATAAGAGAAGTGAAAAGTTATTCATGAAAGATGATATATAAATAAGCCAAAACTTATAAAAAATCACTCAGAGCCATTAGATATCAATGAAATACACCTAAAAATTACAGCATTCCAGATCTCCACTTTTATAGGAAGCCTAAAAAAAAAAGAGATGCTATCAGATATTAGTGATTATGTGGAGCACCTGATTGAAGGAATTGTTAAGAATCCCAGTTAATACAACTGTTTAATCACAAAACATTTGGACATATGTATTAGAGTGAATATAGAATATTTTTGGATTGCATTAATTTCCATTGTGGAAATGGGGCACATTATCATGAGGTTGTACTGCTAGGTATAGACTCAGAAAAATATTTTATTTGTTGACCAAAATTCACATAAAGTCATAGAAATTTATTGCAGTTATAGCAGTAATAGTAATTCTAGAATTAGTGTTCTTTGTAATCCAATATTGAAAAGTTTCTTAAGTATTGAAGAGGAGAACAAATGTGATATCCTCATACAATGGAATGCTATTCCATGAGGAAAGAAGTGTTAAGTGATAATGAAAAGGGCACGGTCTCTGGAGTGTGGTGGTTTGAGTGATAATGCCCCCCCATAGAATCACATATTTTAACGTTTATTCCTCAATGTATGGAACTGTAATGTAAAATAATATAGCATTTTCAACAATTGGTGCTGGTTCTACTGTAGGTCAACATGTAGAAAAATGCAAATCAATCCATTCTTATCTTCTTGTACAAAGCTTAAGTTCAAGTGAATCAAGGACCTCCACATAAAACCAGATACACTGAAACTAATGGAAGAGAAAGTAGGGAAGGCCCTTGAATACATAGGGACAGGGGGAAAGTTCCCGAACAGAACAGCAATGACTTATGCTTTAAAATCAAGAATTAACAAATAGGACCTCATAAAATTGCCAACCTTCTGTAAGGGAAAGAACGCTGTCAATAGGACAAAGTGAAAACCAACAGATTAAGAAAAAATCTTTGCCAACCCTACATCTGACAGAGGGCTTATATCTAATATATACAATGACATTAGACTCCAGAGAATCAAATAACCCTATTGAAAGATGGTGAACATTTTTTATATGAACAGCAGTGAAAAAAAATGAACTAAACAAAGAATTCTCAACTGAGGACTATCATATGGCCTAGAAGCACCTAAAGAAATGTTCAACATTCTTAGTCATCAGAGAAATGCAAAGTAAAAGCACACTGGGATTCTACCTCACACCAGTCAGAATGGCTAAGCAGATGACAGAAGATGATGAGAAGGATGTGAAGAAGAACACCCCTCCACTTCTTCATTTTTAGTGTGATTAAGCTGGTACAACCACTCTGGAAATCAGTGTGGAAGTTCCTCAGAAAAATCGGAAGTAGTTCTACCTGAATATTCAACTATTCCATTCTTGGGCATATACCCCAAATATGCCCCACCATACCACAATGAAACATGCTCTACCATATTGATAGCAGCCTTATTAGTAATAGCCTGGAGCTAGAAACAACCCACATGTCCATCAACCAAAGAATGAATACAGGAAGTGTGGTTCATTTATACAATGGAATACTATTCAGCTACTAAAAATGAGGACATCATGAATTTTGCAGGCAAACAGATGGAACTTGAAAATATCATGCTGAATGAGATAACTTGGACCCAAAAAGACATGCATAGTATTTATCTACTGATAAAAAGAAATTAGCCAAAAGTACAGAAAACTTTGGATACAATCTATAGACCATAAGAAGTGTAACAAGTAGAAAGGTCCAAGTGAGGATGCTTCAAACCCCATCCAGAAGGGGCAAGGAAATAAACAGAGGAGGCAGAGGGAGAGGCAGATCTGGGTGGAAGAGGGGAGCAAAAGGTGGAGGAGGAGGGGAAAGGGCAACAGGATTAGATATGGTTGGGGATGGGGGAATGGACAGAAGCCCAGAAGGCCAAGAGAATGTATGAAAATAAGCAGCCTCGAGGAATGGCAGGAGGAGTGGGAGGTCTGCAGAGCCCTAGAGAATATCACAGACCTGGGAGGTGAGACACTTCCAGAATTCATTGGGTTGTCCCTAGCCAAAATGGCCAACAGTGGGTAAAGGGAACACCACGATGTGTCTTCCTCCAGTAGATAGACAGGTCCTCTAGTTGGTGGACAGTGTTACCAACCCATAGTCAAATTTCCTGTCTAAAAGACCTTTAGGGACAAAAATGGAGAAGAGGCTGAAGGTTCAATGACTTGCCCGATGTGGTATCCACCTCATGGAAGGACACAAAGGCCTGACACTACTATGCTATGATGTGCTTACAGATGGAAACCTAGCATGGCTGTTTTCTAAGAGACCCTACCAGCAGCTGACAGAGACAGTAGCAGATACTTACACCCAACTACTGATCTCAAGTCGGAGATCCCTATGGCTGAATTAGGTAAAGGACTGAAGAAGCTGAGGGGAGAGCAACCCCATAGGAAGATCAACAGTATCAATTAAAACAGATCCCAGGGAGCTCCCAGTGACTGAGCCACCAACCAGGAGCATACACAGGCTGATCCAAAGCCCCTGGCACATGTGTGACAGAGGTCTTCCTGGTTTGGCCTGGCCTAGGTGGGAGAAGATGGACTTAATCCTTGAGAGACTTGAGGCCCCAGGGAAGTGGGAGGCCTTGTGGGGGAACACCCTCTCAGGGCCAAGGTTCTGAGGAGGAATGGGATGAGTAACTGCAAGAAAGGGGAACGGGGTGAACAATAACTCGAATAGAAATAAATTAATTAAAAGAAAAACATAAGTACAGAGGTAGATCAACATTGATGAGTGTAGTTATTTAATCTGGAAAAAAAAACCACTTAAAATTCCCAAAGAAAAATTACTTCAAATGCTTGAAATATTGAAAGACCTTCCGCCAGGAATCAGGAAACCTTGAAAGAATAAGAAGCTACATAATTTCACTGTTCTTTGTGACTAAAAAGGTTTCATTTTATAACTGTTCTACAATTTCTTTATGCATTCATCTGTTGATGGGAAACTCATATATAAAACCATGTATTTACAGATTTCCCTAGAGTAGAAGTGAAACTCTCTGGGGGCGGGGATGCAAAACAATGATTGGGGGGGTAAGAACAAACACGATAGAGGGTTGCTTAAAGCAATATATACTTGCATGTAAAGAAAGGTATTCAACCTGTTCAGACAAAATTTTTAAACTAAATTTAAAAAAAGTAAAAGCTTACCATGATTCATCTTTTGAGTCTTTTTTTTATTCGATATATTTTTTATTTACATTTCAAATAATTTCCCCTTTCCTAGCCCCCCACTCCCAGAAAGTCCCTTAAGCCCCCTTCTCTCCCCCTGTCCTCCCACCCACCCCTTCCCACTTCCCCATTCTGGTTTTGCTGAATACTGCTTCACTGAGTCTTTCCAGAACAAGGGGCCACTCTTCCTTTCTTCTTGTACCTCATTTGATGTATAGATTATGTTTTGGGTAATCCAGGTTTCTAGGTTAATATCCACTTATTAGTGAGTGCATACCATGAATCATCTTTTGGGTCTGGGTTACCTCACCTAGTAAGATGTTCTCTAGGTCCATTCATTTGCCTAAGAATTTCATGAATTCATTGTTTCTAATGGCTGAATAGTACTCCATTGTGTAGATATACCACATGTAGATACCTGGGTTCTTTCCAGCATCTGGCAATTATAAATAGGGCTGCTATGAACATAGTAGAGCATGTATCCTTATTACATGGTGGGGAATCCTCTTGGTATATGCCCAGGAGTGGTATAGCAGGATCTTCTAGAAGTGAGGTGCCCAGTTTTCAGAGGAACCGCCAGACTGATTTCCAGAGTGGTGGTACCAATTTGCAACCCCAGCAGCAGGGGAGGAGTGTTCCTCTTTCTCCACACCCTCTCCAACACCTGCTATCTCCTGAATTTTTAATCTTAGCCATTCTGACTGGTGTAAGGTGAAATCTCAGGGTTGTTTTGATTTGCAATTCCCTAATGACTAATGAAGTTGAGCATTTTTTAAGATGCTTCTCCGCCATCCAAAGTTCTTCAAGTGAGAATTCTTTGTTTAACTCTGTACCCCATTTTTAATAGGGTTGTTTGGTTTTCTGGAGTCTAACTTCTTGAGTTCATTATATATATTGGATATTAGCACTCTATCTGATGTAGGATTGGTGAAGATCTTTTCCCAATTTGTTGGTTGTGGATTTGTCCTCTTGATGGTGTCCTTTGCCTTACAGAAACTTTGTAATTTTAAGAGGTCCCATTTGTCAATTCTTGATCTTAGAGCATATGCTATTGGTGTTCTGTTCAGAAACTTTCTCCCTGTACTGATGTCCTCAAGGGTCTTCCCCAGTTTCTTTTCTATTAACTTCAGAGTGTCTGGCTTTATGTGGAGGTCCTTGATCCATTTGGATTTGAGCTTAGTACAAGGAGACAAGGATGGATCAATTCGCATTCTTCTGCATGCTGACCTCCAGTTGAACCAGCACCATTTGTTGAAAACACTATCTTTTTTCCATTGGATGTTTTCAGCCTCTTTGTTGAGGATCAAGTGGCCATAGGTGGGTGGGCTCATTTCTGGATCTTCAATCCTGTTCCATTGATCCTCCTGCCTGTCACTGTACAAATACCATGCAGTTTTTAACACTATTGCTCTGTAGTATTGCTTGAGGTCAAGGATACTGATTTCCCCAGACTTTCTTTTGTTGCTGAGAATAGTTTTAGCTATCCTGGGATTTTGTTTTTCCAGATGAATTTGATAATTGCTCTTTCTAACTGTGAAGAATTGAGTTGGGATTTTGATGGGTATTGCATTGAATCTGTAGATTACTTTTGGCAAAATGGCCATTTTAACTATATTGATTCTACCGATCCATGAGCATGGGAGGTTTTCCCATTTTTTGAGGTCTTCTTCCATTTCCTTCTTCAGAGTCTTGAAGTTCTTGTCATACAGATCTTTCACATGTTTGGTAAGAGTCACCCCAAGATACTTTATACTATTTGTGGCTATTGTGAAGGGGGTCATTTCCCTACTTTCTTTCTCAGCCTGCTTATCCTTTGAGTATAGGAAGGCCACTGATTTGCTTGAGTTGATTTTATAACCTGCCACTTTGCTGAAGTTGTTTATCAGCTGTAGGAGTTCTCTAGTGGAGATTTTTGGGTCACTTAGGTAGACTATCATGTCATCTGCAAATAATGATAGTTTGACTTCTTCCTTTCCAATTTGTATCCCTTTGACCTCCTTATGTTGTCGAATTGCCTGAGCTAGTACCTCAAGTACAATATTGAAAAGATAAGGAGAAAGGGGGCAGCCCTGTCTACTCCCTGATTTTAGTGGGATTGCTTCAAGTTTCTCTCCATTTAGTTTGATGCTAGCTACCGGTTTGCTGTATATTGCTTTTACTATGTTTAGGTATGGGCCTTGAATTCCTGTTCTCTCCAAGACTTTAAGCATGAAAGGATGCTGAATTTTGTCAAATGCTTTTTCAGCATCCAATGAAATGACCATGTGTTTTTTTCTTTGAGTTTGTTTATGTAGTGGATTGCATTGATGGATTTCCGCATATTGAACCAACCCTGCATTCCCGGGATAAAGCCTGCTTGATCATGTTGGATGATCGTTTTGATGTGTTCTTGGATTCGGTTGGCAAGAATTTTATTGAGTATTTTTGCATCGATGTTCATAAGGGAAATTGTTCTGAAGTTCTCTTTCTTTGTTGGATCTTTGTGTCGTTTTGGTATCAGCGTAATTGTGGCTTCATAGAAGGAATTGGGTAGTGTTCCTTCTGTTTTTATTTTGTGGAATAATTTGAAGAGTATTGGTGTTAAATCTTCTTTGAAGGTCTGATAGAATTCTGCACTGAAGCCATCTGGTCCTGTGCTTTTTTTGGTTGGAAGACTTTCTATGACTCCTTCTATTTCTTCAGGCATTATGGGACTGTTTAGATGATCTATTTGGTCCTGATTTAATTTTGGTATCTGGTATCTGTCAAGGAAATTGTCCATTTCCTCCAGATTCTCCAGTTGTGTTGAGTACAGGCTCTTGTAGTAGGATCTGATGATTTTTTGGATTTCCTCAGTTTCCGTTGTTATATCTCCCTTTTCATTTCTAAGTTTGCTAATTTGGATACTTTCTCTGTGCCCTTTGGTCAGTCTGGCTAAGGGTTTATCTATCTTGTTGATTTTCTCAAAGAACCAGCTCCTGGTTTTGTTGATTCTTTGTATGGTTCTCTTTGTTTCTCCTTGATTGATCTCAGCCCTGAGTTTTATGATTTCCTGCCTTCTACTCCTCCTCGGTGAAATAGCTTCTTTTTGTTCCAGGGCTTTCAAGTGTGTCATTAAGCGGGTAATGTATGCTCTCTCCATTTTCTTTTTGCAGGCACTCAGGGCTATGTGTTTTCCTCTTAGCACTGCTTTCATTGTGTCCCATAGATTTGGGTATGTTTTGTCTTCATTTTCATTGTGTTCTAAAAAGTCTTTCATTTCTTTCTTTATTTCTTCCTTGACCAAGGTATCATTGAGTAGAATATTGTTCAATTTCCAGGTGTATGTGGGTTTTCTGTTGTTTTTGTTGCTATTGAAGACCACTTTTACTCCATAGTGATCTGATAGGAGGCATGGGATTAGATTGATCTTCTTATATTTGTTGAGGTCTGTCTTGTGACCAATTATATGGTCGATTTTGGAGAAGGTACCATGAGGTGCTGAAAAAAAGGTATATTCTTTTGTTTTAGGATAGAATGTTCTATATATATCAGTTAAATCTAATTGGTCCAAAGCTTCAATTGGTTTCATTGTGTCCCTGTTTAGTTTCTGTTTTCCTGATCTGTCCATTGAGGAAAGTGCAGTGTTGAAGTCACCCACAATTATTGTGTTAGGTGCAATGTGTGCTTTGAGCTTTAATAAAGTTTCTTTTACGAATGAGGGTGTCCTTGCATTTGGAGCATAGATGTTCAGGATTGAGAGTTCTTCTTGTTGTATTTTTCCTTTGACCAGCAAGAAGTGTCCCTCAGAGTCTCTTTTGATGACTTTCGGTTGAAAATCAATTTTATCTGATATTAAAATGGCTACTCCAGCTTGTTTCCTGAGACCATTTGCTTATAAAATTGTCTTCCAGCCTTTTACTCTAAGGTAGTGTTTGTCTTTGACCCTGAGGTGTGGTTCCTGTAAGCAGCAAAATGTAGGGTCCTGTTTATGTATCCAGTCAGTTAGTCTGTGTCTTTTTATTGGTGCATTGAGTCCATTGATGTTAAGAGATATTAAGGAATAGTGATTGTTACTTCCTATCATTTTTGACGTTATTTTTTAAATTTGATTGCTTAACGTCTTTTGGGTTTGATGAAAGGTTACTATCTTGCTTTTTCCAGGGTGAAGTTTCCCTCCTTGTATTGGAGTTTTCCTCCTATTATCCTTTGTAGGGCTGGGTTTATGGATAGATATTGGGTAAACTTGGTTTTGTCATGGAATATCTTAGTTTCTCCATCTATGGTGATTGAGAGTTTTGCTGGATATAGTAGTTTTGGCTGGCATTTGTGTTCTCGTAGAGTCTTCATGAGATCAGCCCAGGATCTTCTAGCCTTCATAGTCTCAAAGAAATTCAGGAGAAAATGGATCAAAAGTTAGAAGCCCTTGCAAGGGAAACACAAAAGTCATTTAAAGAAATCCAGGAGAATACAAAAGCCAATAATGAGGAAGCACAAAAAACACTTAAAGAAATACAGGAGAACTTTGGTCAACAGGCTGCGGTCATGAAAGAGGAAACACAAAACTCCTTTAAAGAATTACAGGATAGCACAAACAAGCAAGTGAAGGAGCTAAGCAAAACAATCCAGGATCTAAAATCAGAAGTAGAAACAACTAAGAAAACTCAAAGTGAGACAACTTTGGAGATAGAAAGCCTTGGGAAGAAATCAGTGGACATAGATGCAAATATCAACAACAGAATACAAGAGATAGAAGAAAGAATCTCAGACGCTGAAGATACCATAGAAACCATGGACTCAACAGTTAAAGAAAATGCAAAATGCAAAAAGCTCGTAACCCAAAATATCCAGGAAATCCAGGACACAATGAGAAGACCAAACCTAAGGATTATAGGCATAGATGAGAGTGAAGATTTACAGCTTAAAGGGCCAGCAAATATCTTCAATAAAATTATGGAAGAAAACTTCCCTAACCTAAAGAGAGAGATGCCCATGAATATACAAGAAGCCTACAGAACTCCAAACAGACTGGACCAGAACAGAAATACTTCCCGTCACATAATAATCAAAACACCAAATGTACTAAACAAAGAAAGAATATTAAAGGCAGTAAGAGAAAAAGGCCAAGTAACATATAAAGGAAGACCTATCAGAATCACAGCAGACTTTTCACCTGAGACTATGAAAGCTTTTCAAATAGGAAAGAAGACAGGAGTAAGGCACACATTCTGCTATTGAGTTTATATATGCTACTTTGTTTAATCATCACAAGAATCCCAGGAGATAGACCTCCCCATATTTCAGATGGCAAACTGAAAGTCATAAACTCCAGGCAACTTGCCCAAGATAGTAAGGATGAGATCTGTCTTTCATGTTCCTTTTTTTTTTTTTTTTTTTTTTTGCTTACTTTTAACTGAAACATTAAAACACAAAATTATAAATATAAAAAGAAAAAAAGAGAAGTGTTCAATACTACTATGTATCAAAGAAAAGCAAATCAAAACTTCCCTGTGATTTCATCTTACTCTAATAATAATGGCTATCACCAAAAAGTCTAAGAACAAATGTTTGAAAACAAAGAAATCATTATTTGTTGTTGATTGTTTATTTAATTTAATGCAGTCACTGTGCAATCAATTTGAAGTTGTCTCAGATGTTAAGTATAGAACTTCTATAAGTCCCAGCAAGCTATTTCACTCCTGAGGACATAGCAAAAGAACTCCATAATCTATTATAGAGAGATATTTATTCCAGCTTTATTTATGCTATTTGTATTCTGATATTGATTCTGCTTCTGCAAGAGGGGTTACCCCCAACTCAGCAGTCAAGCACTTACTCAAGTGCTGTGATTTGTCAGTGGAAGGGGAATGTTAGAAGGCACGTCTTTGAGAGTGGGGGCAGGGAGGGAGGGAGAAGGAAGAGAAGGGGAGGAGGATGGAAAACAAGAAGGATGCCATGAACCACATGGCCAGGAGAAACCCTAAGTAGCAAGGGTTCTTACAGTTGGAGAATAAATTAGTATACTGTTAGCTCTACATGATCTTGGCTTATAGCTTATAATTATAATAACTACACTGCATGTTTTCCACAAAGTCTTATTGGGGTTGTAAAATAAAATCAATGGAGGTATCAATCAACAGATACTGCAACTTAAATATGGTATCTATCTATCTATCTATGTATCTATCTATCTATCTATGTATAAAAGACACACATATACTATACATAATATGCATGTATATTACATATATATGAGTATTATTCATCTCTGCCATATATTTAAATGTATAATATGAATGTAAAGTCACATGTCAGAAAGTAAAAAGGAAATATCATGTTCCATCTCAAAGGTGGAACCAATCATGTGTCAGTGCATTAACAAGCAATTCTAAGTGTCGGTACCACATAGCATGAAGGAAAGGGAAAAGAAAGTGTGAATACAAGGAGATGAGGAAGGAGCAAATGGAGGTGGGTAGTGGGTATGAGTCCTTAAGTAGGATACACAGATAACTGATTTTCTCATTCTAACTCTGTCATAGACATTTTCGTTTAATTTTGGTGGCAGCAAAGGGATGCAAAATATATTCATTAGTGAAAATTAGAAATCCAATATGAAGCTTTAAAGGATCCATATGTCTATTCTAACTGTATAGAAGACCATGGATATAAACAGACTTTAGTTCTGACTAATTTCCATAAAAAATTGTGTCATAACACGTTTACAAATAACAAATCAATAATAATAATAATAATAATAATAATAAATCAGTTTTTTAAAATTTCTGAATATCCTTTGCTGTATCTTTTCTCACTTGGTTGTCCACACTACCTTCAAATTATCTTTGAGGCAGATAATTCTGTTTTCATTTTATACATAAAGAAATACAAGGTAATGCCAGAATTGGAATATTTGCCCCAGTACCTTCACTGTACTCTCCTCACTGGCAAATTTATGTTTTATATATATATATATATACACACACATACATACATATATGTTCATATACATATATATAATATACATATGATATATATGTTCGTATACATATACATCATATATACATATGATATATATGTACATATATGTATATATATATGCACATACACAACCTAGTGAGATTGTATATTGCTTCTTGTATGCATATACTTTCAAGGCTGACCACTTGGAATTGGGTAAGGAACTGAAGGGTCCATGGATGGGAGTAACTAATCTTTTTCTCCCTCAGCCTTCCTTAGCTTCCTTATTGCTTTTTCTAAGTTAAGGTCCCATAAGAATTCTGGTGCCCTGCATCCATTGACTTGTAATGCCATCTGCTTTAAAATGATACTTAACAATGTAGAATAAGATGATGCTCAGAAGCAATGCTTCCTGTTGTTTACAACTGATGAAAATTTAAACAGTGAAGAGAATGGCCCAATGGTAATTGTTTATGGGATATGATGGTTCCTTTGCAGTAGCTGACTCCATAGTACACTGTTCAACTCTCTTGCTATAACAGGAAGATTAAGCTGAATTCCTACTGATTCCAGAAGTGCCATATGTACAAAGGTTGATATAGTGTATGTCATATTATAGTTGCAGACTGTGTATCTTAGTGTTAGAAGTATGTATATAAGAACCATGCAAGGTATCATAAAATAGCTCTCTTCTCTCCTTTGAACTGAATACACATTTCCAGTGAGAAGGATGATTCTAGGTGACCGCTATTTACTTATAAACCGGAGTTTGCTAAGTATGAAGTATATTCTGTCAATATGTGGTTAAAAGAATAACAGCCTGCACTTACACAAGCACATAAAACACACTACTCAGTTATACATTTGCCTGTTTAATACATGACTTAGTATTGGGCTTCTATGAGATCTTTCAACTTCCTTTGAGGTGGATGAAATACAGGTAGGGAGGACAGATTCCTAACCCTGAATTTATTAGGTCATTATGCTGAGACACTTACAGCAATGTAGTTCAAAGGACATAAAGGAGCTATCTGCAGTACTGGCTCAATATCCATCAATGCTGGGGGACAATTTACCTGTAAAGGATGCATTTGAGCTGTCCTGAAATGTGGAGAAGAAGCCACTACAGGAACAGAATTTAAATCAGCTAGAACTATCTTTAGATTCAAAAACAGCAGGTTATTCTTGTGCCACTTGGAGGCATGAAATTGTTTAAAATTGTGTGACAAGAATTAATTTACGAATGGACATGTAGGGTAGGTAGACAGATAAAAAGGCTATTCATAGTTTATTCTAGATACACATAAGAAACAAGACGGCTGAGATCTGAAACACAGATCTGAGAATCTTTTAATGGCGATCTCAGACTTTAACCATTCTTGATTTGTACATTTAAAATGATGCAAAAATAATTTACCAAATAAAATTATATTTATTTCACATTTCTGGCACATTTGAAAATATATCTATTAAACTAATAGATAAAATATTCTAAGAGAAATTCTTATTTGTGAACAGTTTTACAGAAAATTACTAGTCTCCTAAATTAAGTGTTTTAATCAAACCAGAATATTATTGAAATATCGGAATTTTGATTCCAGGAAAACATAATATTATTAGGTTGTCTGGTGTGCTTTTTCTAATTGTTATCCACCAAATAAAATAGTTGAAATTATTATCACTCTAGAACTAATAACAACTTGAAGAAAGTACTATTTTTCTGAAAACTCTGTGATATATTCAAAAGAGTTCATTGGTGAAAAAGTTTAATTGGACAAAAATACCACGAAGGTTCTCTCTATATACTTTATTTAGAAAATGGAAAGAATCACATTATTTGGCTTTTATAAAGCTATCGATTATACACATGGAAATCAACAATCTTCATTTAAATAGCTCTGTTTAAATCTATACCATAAAACATCAGAAATACCAATTATATATTCTTTGGTTAGATACCTAATCTTCTGACTCCTTTTTCTCTGCCCTCACTTCCCTCCGCTGAGCTGCACTGATTGCACCGACTCCCAACTGACTGACTCAACTCCACTGCACTGAAGTTACCTGCTGACTTAACAGAACTCACTGACTAGAACTCCAAGATCTGCATGTTGCTCTCCTGAGTGCTGGGATTAAAGGTTTGTACCACCATGCTGGGACCTAAGCTTTTCTTTACTTGAGACTTGCTCTATGCAAGGCTGGCCTTCAACTCAGAGATCTGCTTGTCTCTGTCGCCTGAGATTAAAGGTGTCTTTTTTATTCCAGCAGGATCACATGAACCTAGAAAATCTTTGGATGTGATCCATAGTCAGAGGAGCCATGCAACTGGACTTAAATTTGTCTATAGTATAGAATCAGAACCCACTTACATGGGGTATGTTCACGTGGGAGTGGCTAAGCAGCATAACTTTAGTCAACAGAATGTATTTAAGAATGTTAATCCCATTTTAACTATATTAATCCTGCCGATCCATGAGCATGGGAGGTTTTTCCATCTTTTGAGGTCTTCTTCCATTTCCTTCTTCAGAGTCTTGAAGTTCTTGTCATACAGATCTTTCACATGTTTGGTAAGAGTCACCCCAAGGTACTTTATACTGTTTGTGGCTATTGTGAAGAGTGTAATTTCCCTAATTTCTTCCTCAGCCTGCTTATCCTTTGAGTATAGAAAGGCTACTGATTTGCTTGAGTTGATTTTATAACCTGCCACTTTGCTGAAGCTGTTTATCAGCTGTAGGAGTTCTCTAGTGGAGTTTTTTGAGTAATCTAGGTAAACTATCATATCATCTGCAAATAATGATAATTTGATTTCTTCCTTTCCAATTTATATACCTTTGACCTCCTTATGTTGTCTAATTGCCCGAGCTAGTATCTCAAGTACAAAATTGAAATGATAAGGAAAAAGGGGTCAGCCCTGTCTACTCCCTGATTTTAGTGGGATTGCTTCAAGTTTCTATCCATTTAATTTGATGCTGGCTACCAGTTTGCTGTATATTGCTTTTACTATGTTTAGGTATGGGCCTTGAATTCCTGTTCTTTCCAAGACTTTAAGCATGAAAGGACGCTGAATTTTGTCAAATGCTTTTTCAGCATCCAATGAAATGACCATGTGGTTTTTTCCTTCGAGTTTGTTATGTAGTGGATTGCATTGATGGATTTCCGTATATTGAACCAACCCTGCATCCCTGGAATAAAGCCTACTTGATCAATGCAATACCCATCAAAAATACCCAACTCAATTCTTCATAGAGTTAGAAAGAGCAATTCTCAAATTCATCTGGAATAACAAAAAACGCAGGATAGTTAAAACTATTCTCAACAACAAACAAAATTCTGGGGGAATCAGTATCCCTGACCTCAAGCAACACTACAGAGCAATAGTGTTAAAAACTGCATGGTATTGGTACAGTGACAGGCAGGCAGATCAATGGAACAGGATTGAAGATCCAGAAATGAACCCACACACCAAGCCACTTGATTCTCGACACAGGGGCTGAAAACATCCAATGGAAAAAAGATAGCCTTTTCAACAAATGGTGCTGGTTCAACTGGAGGTCAGCATGCAGAAGAATGTGAATTGATCCATCCTTGTCTCCTTGTACTAAGCTCAACTCCAAATGGATCAGGAACCTCCACATAAAGCCAGACACTCTGAAGCTAATAGAAAAGAAACTGGGGAAGACCCTTGAGGACATCGGTACAGGGGGAAAGTTCCTGAACAGAACACCAATAGTGTATGCTCTAAGATCAAGAATTTACAAATGGGACCTCACAAAATTACAAAGTTTCTGTAAAGCAAAGGACACCAACAAAAGGACAAATCGGCAACCAACAAATTGGGAAAAGATCTTCACCAACCCTACATCAGATAGAGGGCTAATATCCAATATATACAAAGAACTCAAGAAGGTAGACCCCAGAGAACCAAATAACCCTATTAAAAATGGGGTACAGAGTTAAACAAAGAATTCTCACCTTAGAAAACTGGACATGTCACTTCCGAAAGATTCTGCTATACCACTCCTGGGTATATACCCAGAAGATTCCCCAGCATGTAATAAGGATACATGTTCTACCATGTTCATAACAGCCCTATTTATAATAGCCAGAAGCTGAAAAGAACCCAGGTATCCCTCAACAGAAAAATGGATGCAAGAAATGTGGTGTATATACACAATGGAGTACTATTCAGCCATTAGAAACAATGAATTCATGAAATTTTTAGACAAATGGATGGAGGTGGAGAACATCATCCTAAGTGAGGTAACCCAGTCTCATAGATCAATCATGGTATGCACTCACTAATAAGTGGATATTAACCTGGAAAACTGGAATACCCCAAACATAATCCACACATAAAATGAGGTATAAGAAGAAAGGAGGAGTGGCCCCTGGTTCTGGAAAGACTCAGTGTAGCAGTATAAGGCAAAACCAGAACAGGGGAGCGGGAAGGGGTGGGCGGGAGAACAGGGTGAAGGAAGGGGGCTTATATGACTTTTGGGGAGTGGGGTCCAGAAAAGGGGAAATCATTTGAAACGTAAATAAAAAAATATATCGGAAAAAAAAAAAAAAAAAAAGAAGGTTCATCCCAGAGTAGCTATTGTGGTGAAGAAAAAGTTAAAAGAAATAAAGACATATAATGAAACTGAAAAACCTAAGTTATTGTGACAGCTATTTTTAATGTTGTCTTGTAAATATCTAGCTTATTAAATATTTTTTATAAAACAGTAGACTTATGTAGTTATGTAGATTCCTCATTGTGGGAATATTGACAGATAATGAAATGAGCATACTATTCTAAGAAATGAGGAGCGTACATTGTTAACGACTGTCAGCAGCTCTGTATAGCAAGCGTTTGAAATCATCACTTAAATGTCATTGATTTTACCCAAAATACAAAATGATATATTCATTGAATATTACCAGTTAATATATGGCTCTAAACTCTGTCATTTCATGGCTAGATAATGTTAGTAAATAGCGGTTGTCTTTTTTATTTATACTGATTTCTTGATTTGAAGTGAAATAAAAAAATAAACATTTCTGCTTATCTGGGAATAAAAATATACAAGTGATATTTTGTAAAGTATCAATATATCAAATTATATTCAATATTTTGTCATTTAATAATTTGCATCATTGCACAATGTTTACTATTTTAAAAAGTAGAGATGGTATGTCTAGTTGCATAAAAAGAATTTAAGTAAACAAAGACCTCAGGAACAATACCTAGCAAGTGTGGAATTACAAATAAGAATAACACTCTGGCTGAAATTTAGTCTATTGAACTCCACAGGTTTTTGCTCTGTAAACCTTTCAATCATATATGAACCTTTATTTTGTATGAAATTTACAGGAAAGTGTCTAGATATGAAGTTTAAAAATAGTTTAATTTGATTGTTCTCTCCATAAATTTGCATAATTAATTTCACCTTAAATTTATACTGTTTGAGCCAATTTAACGAATATCACATCAATTTTGTTAACTATAATTTATCCAAAAAATTTCTCCCATGTGGCATTTTACAAGTTTTCACATTAATTTTTCATGATAACCTTAATTACTTCAAATATATAGTATATACTATATATATAGTTTATATATAAATATAGACTATTATACATAATATATATACATTATATATTCTCTAATACTACATATACATATAATAATACTATATATATATATATATATACATACATATACATATATATTCAGACATGAAATTTCCCTAATATAAATGATACAGTTTATTGTCACTTTTGCTGATATCATGAGAACAAAAGTAACAGCATATGCATATGAACAAAGTATGGATTCAATATATGTCCTTTATTTGTATAGTGACTATCCATTTCCTGTCCAATTTGTACAATCTAAATCTTCATCATTTTTTTTCTATCTGGAAATATACTAAGCTGAATAAACTCTTATAATTTTAAGTTAGACAACTAGAAAATTAGATAAAATAACTTAGGTTCCTTCATACGTCAACAATAAAAACATAAGTGTTAGAATTTTGCTGTCCCCGTGTTATTAAACTTTTCCAAAACATGGTGCTACTTACATATATTCCTGCATTACCTCTGACAGCTAGCACTATGAGATCTTGAGACTAGTGGACAATAGATTTTAAAGAGTTCCCTGCAACAGGAGCATCTAATAGTTGTTATTTGATTATGAGAGCATCGTTCCCCCCCCCCCCCCGAATAGCATGTCTTCTTTTGTTTCTAAACTGTTGTTTCTAAAAATGTTTTCTTCATAATGCTATAATATTCCTAATTTCTATCATCACATATTTTTAGGAAACCCAAATACGATCACCAAGAACTAGTTCTTAGTTATATGAGGAAAACACTTTTTAAGTAATTTTTTTAATTTCCAAGAAATAAATAAAAAGTTTCCTTTTTTTCATTAAACCTTCCAATATTGTTATTCATAATTTCTCATGTCATCTTAAAGACACACAAGAGTCCTTTATTTGCTATATTTGTATATCTATGATGAAGTTTAGCAAAGATAATTAATGTTCTTTTACAGTTTTCTTATATTTTTTTTTCTGGAAATACAAGACCATTTTTACAGAAGGATATTTTTATTTTATCCATCTCTAAAATGTTTTAAAAATTATAATTTGTTTTTGAGTTAGTTCATAAAACAATGTTATATTGATATCGGTTCATATAAAAGTTTTCTTCAGTGAAAAAGTAGGATACACTCAGGACAATAATGATAATTCATTTAGTACTTGTTAAATTGTTGTAAACATCTTAGAATTTTCTACTCTAGGCTAACATTTCTTAATATTATTTTATTACTTCAGAAATCCATTGCCAAAATACTTAATGTTGTTTTCCCAGTTTATATGAAAGATAAGTTAATACTCTGCACAACTTTAAAACACCAAACATGGCCTAACAAAGAAAAATGCCTTCCAAATACCCTCTGTCACAGGATTCATAAGATTTTTCCTTACATAACAAAATTCTTGACAGCTCTAACTGTATTTTGTCTTCTCAATGATCTCCCACTCTGTTTATGTCCTAATTGGATTGAAAGTTAACAACCTCACTGAAATAAGTTTCAGAGTTATCTACTCATATCTCCTTCTCTGCAAAAGATAGTGATTTCTGTATTTTCTAAGACATTCCTCTTAGTAACACATCACACATACTTACATCATTCCTTCTAAGCATGTGGACTTGAATGCTGCCTCTCTCTTATTTCATATACACTTTAAGTATATCCATTTTCTTTGCTGGACTCTCTTCCTTACATCTATCTAACATATGGGAATATTTTCTGACATGGTTCTTGGTCCTCTGCTCTGCAGAATACTTATTTCCATGCATATAGACACACATCATACACACAGTCACACTCACACACATCATACACACAGGCATACACACATAGACACATTAACACACAGAGATAAATACACACATAGATACATTTACACACATCACACACACATCACTCACACACATAGATATACTCACACACATATCACATACAAAGAGATACACTCACACACGTCACATAGACATACACACACTGACACATAAGTATAGATACACTCACACATCACACACAAAAATACACTCACACACATCACACACACATAGACACATTCACACAGAGATAAACTCACACACACATCACACACACATAGACACATTCACACAGAGAGATAAACTCACACACACACATCACACACACAGAAACATTCACACACACATACACTCACACACATTTCATACAGAGATACATTCAAGCATATCACATAAACATACACACTGACACATGCACACACAGATAGACTCACACATATCACACACACAAACACTCAACACACACATCGCTCACACAGATACACTCATTCACACACACACAACACACACACATATACACACACACATGCACACACACACGCACACACACACGCACACGCACACACACACACACACACAAACACACAGAGTGTTCATTAAGAACACTGATCACTGATCTCAGGAACAACCTAATGACATTCCTATGTAAGTATAACATATCTAAATGTCTAATAAGAGCCCAAACCATTTGTCTGCCCTAGAGATTTTCCCAATAGAATCCTATCTTTTAGCCCCTAGGTTTCCCCTCTCAATCTCTCTCTCTCTCTCTCTCTCTCTCTCTCTCTCTCTCTCTCTCTCTCTCTCTCTCTCTCTCTCCTGACTCTCAACTCCTTTTCATAGTAAACCAACAGTGTTGTCATTGTTAGTCAAAGATTTCATAGCTCCCCCCTCACTTTAAAGTGTATCCCAGATTTGCAGCCCAATACCTTTGGTGATGAAACTTGACAATATGATTTTATTCAAAACATAACATCATGGTGTCTCTGATGTTGCTCATGACATTCCTGTTCTTATCCATGGCCTTCCATTTCATGTACAGGGTAATCATTTACTGCTTAAATCCGATAATAGCATAGTCTAGCTTAAAACCTTTACTTGTTTTCCCTGTCAACAAAATTAGTATCCTGTTGTTCAATGTGATAAACGAAACTCAGCATGAATATCTCCTCAGGCCTCTCCACTCCCCACCCACTGCTCCATACATTCTCCCTCCATTACATTAACAATGGAGAGTTTTCTTTAGTTCTCAATATCTCGAAAACACAAATCGTTTATGTTCTATACATATACTTAGTAAATGAATGGAAGATCTGGTTTTAGCAGTGTTTTGCACTTACTTTCCTTTGTCTCATAGAACCAGTTCTTTTCGTATTTTACATTGTAGGCTAAAAGTGATCTCCGTTGACTTAAATAGTAATGTGAGAATAAAATTATGATATATTATAATCTGTAATGATTGGCACTGATTTGGTAATCCTTAATAAACTTACAAGTCATTAATAACACTAAAATTATAATCACTAAAATTATAAACACTAAAATTATAAACTCTAAAATTATAATGATTCTAGTGGGGAAAATCATCAGCATGCTAAATAAAATGTATAAATGCTTAACATACCTGAATACTTCTCTTAGACATGTAAGAAATATACATGCAATAACTGAAAAAAACAAGTGATGATTTTTGCATTATAAACTTAGTATTTTAATAATATATTGGTGACATGGCACACTGTAAAATAGTCAGAGGAAAGGGACTCAATATTTTGAAATAATGACAGTGTCATATATACAATATTAAGAATAAAATCATTTTTTCCTTGAGATAGTTTTAAGGGAGAAAGTGGAAATTCCGGGATAGATTACAGACCAGCATCTGAAACATAATAGACATGCTATGAATTCTGAGAGAAATTGCCTTAATAAATGACATCAGATTTGTGGGTTTTATTATGAATAGTACATTACATACATATGAGTCTAGGAAAGGTTACTCGTGTGTCCCAAGGGATATTTCTTTTCCTTTTCAGGATCTTTAAAGAACTCTTAAAATTTAGTAATAGAATAATATAAATTTAAATAATAAATTGTGCCAATGATTATAATAAAAATTCATCAAAAAGTACACATGTTGGAGCACAGACTGAAGGAAAGGCTACACAGAGACTGCCCTACCTGGGGATTCAACCTATAAACAGTCACCAAACTCCGACACTATTATGGATGGCAAGAAGTACATACCAAAAGGAGCATGTCATGGTTGTGTGCAGAGAGACCCTGCTAGAGCCTTACACATACAGAGGCAGACGGTAGCAGCCAACCATTGGACTGGGCATGGGGTCCCCAATGGAGAAGTTTGAGGGCAGTCCAGAGGAGCTGAAGGGGTTTATAGCCCCGTGGGAAGAACAATGATTTCAGCCACCCAGATGCCCCAGGACTTTCAGGGAGTAAGACATCAACGAAGAGGTACACATGGTTCCAGCCAAAAATGTGGCAGAGGAACGCCTTGTCAGGCATCAGTGGGAGGAGTGGTCCTTGGTCCTGTGAACGCTCAACCGAGGCCCCAACAAAGGGAAATTGAGGAGGGGGAGGTGAGAGTGTTTCGGGTGGAAGGGCATATACTTCGAGGCAGGGGTTGGGGGTTTTGTGGAGGGGGAAACCTGGAAATGTTTTTAGCATTTGAAATGTAAATGGAGATTGTATTCAATAAAAAAAAAAGAAACACACACACACACACACAAAAAGTACACACGGTGAATAAGAATGTAAAACATACCTCATGTTGTATTATATTTTGCAACACTCAGACCGAGTTTGGAACAGTGGAATCAAGTTTGGAATAATGGGGTTTCTCATTCACTGCTGATAACAATGAACAATGTACATCTATAGTACACATTTTACCAATTCCCTAAGAATCTCAAAAGTTTCTTATGAAATTTTCCAGAAATCATTGCCATTCATTTTTACCAAATGATTATACACTAAACAAAACAAAACAAAACAACAAAACCCTCATGACCTAACAAAGAGTTACATAGGTACTTATAGCAGTACAATACATAATTTCCAGATTGCATACACGGCCCATAAGTCCTTCAATATGAAAAAGGTAAGTAGACTACGTTGTGTCTAAGAAAGAGAATGTTCCTCATATGTAAAACAGAAATGAACTATGACACATTGAAAGGCATAGAAAAGACTTAAAATACATATTGCAATGAGAAAAAAACCAACTTGGAAACAATATGCAATCTAATTCTATATATGAAACATCACGAGATTGGAAAAAATCACTGAGACATTCCAAGTATCAGTGGAACACATAAGGTTTTGAGTATGCAGTGAAAGTCTATGAATAATATTGCAATGTTGGATACCTAACATTCAGGTTCCCTTGCCCATAGAATATATAGTGTTTTGGGCAAAGTATAGTATAACCAATGGAATTTGAGAGAGACAATATTAATGATGGTGTATGGATAACTATAAGCATACTACTTGATGGGTATATGTATATGTATATACATATATGTATATACATATATATGTGTGTGTGTGTGTGTGTATGATAATGTATACTACTGAATGAAATAATTGTTTAGATAAGGATAACAAAATGAAGGTTGCTTCAATGTCTAAAGCTAGTAGACAGTACACATCCCAATCAATGAAGCACAGCATAACAGCATAACCCAGCATATCCTTCTGTACAAAACATTGCTTATAACCACAGTATATTCAACTGTGTAATGATATTGGCTAGCCTAGAGTGAGTTATCATCACTGTAGATTCTATTGAATTGATATAGATATTACCTTGTTTATTTTATGTGCCATTGCTGTGACATGGGCCATAAACCATAGTAAAGAAATTAAAGCAAATGAAAGAAGCGCTCCTAAAGGTTTATTTTTATAGAGTTAATTATTGTGATCCAGCTATTATTCCTTAAGGACACTTAAATACGCCACTGAGGCCCATTATTCTGTAAAAGAAAAAATAGTCTATTTTTCTAAACTAGCATATATTTAATTCATATCTATCTCAAATGTAACTCATATTGGTAATATATTGTATAATCTAACACAGCTATGTTAAATAAAGCAATCACATAAAATAGTCTCATTCTTCTTGCCCATTGAAAGTAGAATTTCCCCTTTCTTAATAATGACTTAATTTACTTTTAAGTTTATCTTGTCTCCTTTGTCTTCAAGGAGACTGAGAAATGAGGGAGTAGGAATAGAAATAGATGTATGTGTAAGAGGAAGGTCAGAGATGCAGAATGGGGCCTATTCATGCAGAAAGAAACACATGAAAAGGGAGATGAGAGGGTGCATGTATGTATGTGTGTTATGTGCAGATGAAAATATTATTAACCTTCTTATCATAAAAAGTCACTTAAAACAAGGACCAAAAGAAAAATAAAGTGAGAAACTCTAAAAATAATCTAAAAGCTTGCATAATGATTAGCTTTAGGCTGACAATGGTATATTATGCTTTTAATTCTCACTCATAAATCATAATAGAAATTAAAATAAAGGATAATTATGGATTCAAACTCACAATCTTGAGGATATTCAGGAGGAACCAGAGTAGAGAGAAGTTTTTGTCATGTTAAGAAGAAAAAGGAATGGATATGCATTGCAGAGGGAGCTAAACCTAGAGTTTGTGTGGCTATAAATACAAAGAAGTAACATAATCAGAGCCAGAAAGTCAGATGGGCAGTAAAGTTAGAGACAGTGTTAATGAGGAAAGGTGTGTGTGTGTGTGTGTGTGTGTGTGTGTGTGTGTGCATGTGTGTGTGATTTTCTGGTTGTCTTAATAACAACGGACTCTACTGTTGCTTAACTCTAAACCACAATGAAAATTCTAGATAAATGCTGTCTTTTATAGGAGTTGCCTTCTTCATAGTGTCTCTTCACAGCAATCGAACAGTAACTAAGATAGAAGGCATGATAGAATTATGGGAAACTGCAGCTGTAAGTATGAGCATAGAACAGCCTGACCTTCCTATCTTTTGATGACAGAAGCTTAGTTTTATGACAAACTGATGACAAAGAGGATGTCAAGGTTTATCAAGGGATGATGACTTCCTTAAAAGGAACTTAAACAAAAGTAAGATTCCTATTGTGGTCAGCCTTTTGTTATTTAATTTTTCCTAGCTTAAAATAATCTCTGATATAATAATAATTTCATTATATTCGGAATTCAAAGTGGTATATATACTCATCACTATTCACATAGAAACAGAGAAAACAGTGGATACAGACATAAGGAATCAGGTAAAAATTGAATAAAAATTCACTTGTCAAAATGCTGAGAATTGGTGACTATGAGTGCTAATGAAAAGTGAGACATCCTTTTGTCTGTAAAGGAAGGTTCTGATACTAAGATCTTACTCCCTAATTTGTTCCTCATTTGTCAGTAAAAAAGGCCAGGAACCATTTGCTGAGCAGAAAGTACAGATGGGACTTCTGAGTCCCAAGAGGAAAAAGAGCTGCAGGGAAAAAAAGAATGTTTTTTCTGCCATGTTTTGGAACTAGTAGAAAGCAAAAATCATGTAAGTCCTCCAGGCATCCAGGGTCTGCAACTGCCACTACCTTGGCAGGTGGCCAAGGATGTGGGGGAGGAACAGAGATTATAAATTGGTAAGGACCTACCTTTCCAGGTGGGAGGTATCTGTGCCCAATAATTGTGCAAAGAAGGCAAACTCAGGAATTAACTAAGTGTTAACCTTTATTGATGGATTATTGGGATTGGACTAGTTGTGTTAGGGCACCTCCTGGAGCTTAAAGGTGGGTAGAAAAGGAAGCCAGGTTAGAGTTGGTGGCAGCTGATCCCAGCGCTAAGTCAGGTGGAACAGACTGAAACTGAGAGGGTCTGGTAGAACAGCAGCTCCTAGACAATGGCTGTAGCATATTTTTAACACTACAAAACACATTTGCCATTATTAATTATCATTGATGTATTTAACTTGTATTAGTGTTTGTCATGCATATATGTATTGATCCACTTGCATCCATCCCGGGTACATGCAAAGGTCAGAGCATAGCACGAGATAATTGGAAATATAATTAAAGATGTTTGTGAGGAACCATATTGATATTGGGAACCGAATCTGGAACATGCCTAAAACCAAAAGCTCATAACTGCTAAGCCATTTTTCTAGTCCTAAGTGGGGCATCTTTATTAAGTTCTCCATCAGTGCTCAGGGCACATCAAAAGAAAAAAGATAGGAGGACTGTGAGATGTAGACGATAGGGAAGAGTACTGAGAAATGACACCTTGACAAGGAATGCACATCATATGCACAAACTCACATTGTCCATGATTACCTGCACTAAGCTAAACCAGCTACAACTCCCAGCATAGGCAGCAGAGGAGCTGACCTGGCTCCCCTCTTAATATCCACCAGTAGTTAACAATTATAGAAGAAGAAAGTGACATTTTTGTCTAGAGATTTGGTCATTGATAGATTGTCTACAGTCAATATATGATAGTGTGCACATAAATACATGGGCAGCTAATGGACACTAATAGAACTTTGTGGGTAATTACTTTATAAAAAGTAGAGTATATGGAATTGGGAAGGAAATATATTACAGAAAGACCATGAGGCAGATGGAGAGTATAAAGAATGCCTGAATAATATCATATTTCCTTGTATGAACATGTGAAAATTTCAATGAAGGAACAAAATCTTTTATTGTAGTGCTCTCTGAACAACAATTAACCCTTTAAAATATCTCAGTGAAGATTGAAACTGTGGATAGCACCAAGCCCTATGTGTACTATGCATTTGTATTTATCAGATGACAATGAGACACAGTAAGACTGTAACAATTGCTAGTAAGAAAAGATTTATTATAAAACAAAACTTGTAACACAATCTATTAAAGAGCAAGAATGACCATTTTAACTATATTAATCCTGCTGATCCATGAGCATGGCAGATTTTTCCATTTTCTGAGGTCTTCTTCCATTTCCTTCTTCAGAGACCTGAAGATCTTGTCATATAGGTCTTTCACTTGTTTGGTTAGAGTCACACCAAGATACTTTATATTGTTTGTGGCTATTGTGAAGGGTGTCATTTCCCTAACTTCTTTCTCAGCCTGCTTATCCTTTGAGTATAGGAAGGCAATTGATTTGCTTGAGTTGATTTTATAACCAGCCACTTTGCTGAAGTTGTCTATCAGATGTAGGAGTTCTCTGGTGGGGGTTTTCGGGTCACTTAAGTAGACTATCATGTCATCTGCAAATAGTGATAATTTGACTTTTCCTTTCCAATTTGTATCCCCTTGAACTCCTTATGTTGTCTAATTGCTCTAGCTAGAACTTCAAGTACTATATTGAAAAGATATGGAGAGAGACGACAGCGTTGTCTAGTCCCTGATTTTAGTAGAATTGCTTCAAGTTTCTCTCCATTTAGTTTGATGTTGGCTACCGGTTTGCTGTATATTGTTTTAACAATGTTTAGGTATGGGCCTTGAATTCCTGTTCTTTCCAAGACTTTTAGCATGAAAGGATGCTGAATTTTGTCAAATGCTTTTTCTATATCTAATGAGATGATCATATGTTTTTTTTTCTTTGAGTTTGTTTATGTAGTAGATAGCATTGATGGATTTCCTTATAGTGAACCATCCCTGCATCCCTGGGATGAAGCCTACTTGATCACGGTGGATGATCGTTTTGATGTGTTCTTGGATTCGGTTGGGAAGAATTTTATTAAGAATTTTTGCATCAATATTCATAAGAGAAATTGGCCTGAAGTTCTCTTTCTTTGTTAGATTTTTGTGTGGTTTTGGTATCAGTGTAATTGTGGCTTCATAAAACGAGTTGGGTAGAGTTCCTTCTCTTTCTATTTTGTGGAATAGTTTAAAGAGTATTGGTGTTAGGTCTTCTATGAAGGTCTGATAGAATTCTGCACTGAAGCCATCTGGTCCCGTGGTTTTTTTGGTTGGGAGACTTTCTATGACCCTTTTTATTTCTTCAGGTGTTATGGGATTGTTTAGTTGATCTATTTGATCCTGATTTAGTTTTGGTGTCAGATATCTGTCTAGGAAACTGTCCATTTCATCTACAGATTCAATGCAATCCCCATCAAAATCCCAACTCAGTTCTTCACAGAGTTAGAAAAAGCAATTCTCAAATTCATCTAGAATAACAAAAAACCCAGGATAGCTAAAACTATTCTCAACAACAAAAGAAATTCTGGGGGAATCAGTATCGCTGACTTCAAGCAATACTACATAGCAACAGTATTAAAAACTGCATGGTATTGGCACAGTGACAGACAAGTGGACCAATGGAATAGAATTGAAGATCCAGAAATGAACCCACACACCTATGGTCACTTGATCTTCCACAAAGGAGCCAAAAACATCCAGTGGAAAAAAGATAGCCTTTTCAACAAATGGTGCTGGTTCAATTGGAGGTCAGCATGCAGAAGAATGCGAATTGATCCATTCTTATCTCCATGTACTAAACTTCACTCCAAGTGGATCAAGGACCTCCATGTTAAACCAGACACACTGAAACTAATAGAAAAGAAACTGGGGAAGAGCCTAGAGAACATGGGCACGGTGGAAAAGTTCCTGAACAGATCACCAATAGCTGATGCTCTAAGATCAAGAATTGACAAATGGGACCTCATAAAATTACAAAGTTTCTGTAAGGCAAAAGACACTGTTAAAAGGACAAAATGGCAACCATCAAATTGGGAAAGGATATTCACCAACCCTACATCTGATAGAGGGCTAATATCCAATATATACAAAGAACTCAAGAAGTTGGACCCCAGGGAACCAAATAACCCTATTAAAAATGGGGTACAGATTTAACAAAGAATTTTCACCTGAAGAATTTCAGATGGCCGAGAGGCACCTTAAGAAGTGCTCATCATCATTAGTCATTAGGGATATGGAAATCAAAACAACCCTGAGATGTCACCTTACACCAGTCAGAATGGCTAAGATCAAAAACTCAGGAGACAGCAGGTGTTGGCGAGGATGTGGAGAAAGAGGAACATTCCTCCACTGCTGGTGGAGCTGTAAGATGGTACAAACACTTTGGAAATCAGTCTGGCGGTTCCTCAGAAAACTGGACATGACACTTCCGGAGGACCCTGCTATACCTCTCCTGGGCATATACCCAAAGGATTCCCCGGCATGCAATAAAGACACATGCTCCATTATATTCATAGCAGCCTTATTTATAATAGCCAGAAGCTGGAAAGAACCCAGATGCCCCTCAAAGGAGGAATGGATACAGAAAATGTGGTATATTTACACAATGGAATACTACTCAGCAATTAGAAACAATGAATTCACAAAATTTTTAGGCAAATGGTTTGATCTGGAAAATATCATCCTAAGTGAGGTAACCCAGTCACAAAAGAATACAGATGGAATGCAATCTCTGATAAGTGGATATTAATTAGCCCAGAAGCCCTGAATACCTAAGGCACAAACTGCATAACAAATGACTCCCATGAAGAAGTATGGAGAAGGTCCTGATCCGGGGAAGGATTGATCTAGCATTGGAGGGGAATATAAGGACAGAGAAAAAAAGGAGGGAGGTAATAGGAGAATGGATGGAGAGAAGAAGGTTTATGGGACATATGGGGAGGGGGGATCCGGGAAAGGGAAATCATTTGGAATGTAAACAAAGAATATAGAAAATAAAAATATTAATAAAAAAAGGAGATAAGGTCTCCACATGTACCAGGACCAGAATAAATACAGAGAAAAAGTAGAAACTGATTTTAGAGAATCATCAAAAAAAAAAAAAGAGCAAGAATGATAAAACCTAATAATATTCAGAGATAAGAATATCTAAGAATAAAACAGAAATTTGTGTTTCTTTAGTATAATTAAATAAGGGGCCCATAAAATGATAGGATACAGTCAAGGTAGAAAAGACTAGGAGGAAATGGACTGACCTGCAGGTCTACATGAGGCTTCAGTTACCTATGAATGTAAGAAGAGATGGGTACAGCAAAATACTCCCCTCTGTATTATGCAAAAGTCCTAGATGGAGTGTCAAATAATCAAAAAATATTTACAAAATATATTTGACTCATGAATTGTAGGAAAAGGCAAATCATCAAGCTCGTTTATTTGGATTCTCCGGTATCTTTGCATCACCCAGATTCTTCATTTCCCCTCCAGGACCTTGTAAAGTCCTATGGACACAAATACTAGAAGGCCAGCTGTAGATTTGTTGTTCAAATAAAAAGAAATAGCTTATTCTACTTCTGGCAGTGAAACTGGCAGATTAGAAACTTTACCACACAGAGCAACATACAGGTCAGAAAGCCACTGGCTAAATGGTACAGCAATCTCAATAAAACAGTGATAAAATAAGAAAATAAAATATAAAGTAAAAAATAGTAACTTTCTTATATTTTTATTCATAAAACTATCAAAAAGCAAAACAAAACAAAGATGCTCATGACTATATTGTTCAAAAAGTAAAAATTTCAATGTCACAGGAGCCAACGCTCATAAAGAAAAAGCATTTGCTGATCGTTGTATGCAATTTGCTTTAAATTCTTTATAATAGACCAAAAGATAAATTTCAATGTTTGGCTTCTCAGTACTAGTCCAAATGTTAACAGTATAAAAGTTAAGACAGCTGTGCCAGCAGCCATAGAGAAGCATTTCAACAAAGAACAAAGGAACCTTTTGTCACCAGTATTTTATTTTATGTTTCTGTTAAGTGTTTCTCATTAAACATAAAGGACTTAAATTGCACAACAACTCCAGGTTGGAAGCAAAGCGGTTTGCATAGTTTTGAATATGGCATCACAGAAGGATGCAATTCCCAAAGTTCTTTTAAGTTTCAATGAAATAAATAAATTTTAAAAAATGTATTTTTTTTCTCAAGTTATTCTTTTTAGTCCTTTGTCTTTAAAGAAAAGCACCATGTGAGATTTGATTCAGAAAGCTGCTCCCCTGTAAATAGGGATTCTTGTGCTCCACAGTCACTATCTTTAAACACTTCCATTTTGTGATTTAGGTGGAAAAGACATTTGTGGCAGCAAAGTCAGGAAAGAGGATCTCATTCTAATGATCTGATTAGAAAATAATTATCTCCAGCTCTTTAAGCTCAACAAAAATTTAAAAATAAAAATATCAGGAATTACATGGTAAATTTAAAATATTCCGTGTGTTTCACTGAATGTGCACATTCCTCCAAGAATTGTGTACAAAGAATGACAATGTCAAAAGAATGAGATGTGTATGAAAGATCGTCTGAGGATGTTTACTTTATATAAGTGTCTTGTGAAGCCTTTGATTGGAGCAGCTTGTATAAATTCTTGGAACCGTTAAGAGTCAGAAAATTACTTTCTTTAGTCTTACAGCAGCAAGGTGAATAGCTTGCTTGCCATTGCAGAATGCTATTTTGTGCATAACTAATAGTTTTCAACAAGGTGCACAGAAGGTGAGGCTACTTGATATTCTGCTGCTGCAGAGAGCTGAGTGAGGCTAACACTATATTTTCCTGTGGCACATCGCAAGGCCTGCTTCTTCTGCAGTTAACAATAAAGGTAACACCACATTGATGATATTCAATTTTAATTCCTATGAAGTATTGCTTGAAAAATGAAAACCTTGAGCACTATCATCTTCCGACTTCATCTTTTATAATTCTTCATGGTTTCATTGTGCCTTTAGCAACTTATCACACATTTACAAGTGAATCCAGTTGTAAAACAAATGTGATTCAGTCAAGAAAACAGTGTCTGATTACTCAGATGAATATTGCTGTTATTCCAATAACACATCTCTCATCTATTAGGAAAATGATAGTTCCAATATAACAAATATGATTTATCATACTCTAACATATACAATAATATATATTTAAATATTCAAAAATATATGTAAACACACACATGCACATATATGTCTGGTTAAAACACCTAGATGTCTAAAGCTAATGAAAATAAAAAGAAACATGAATGTTTTTCCTACCTCCGAGACTTGGACCTATTTCTTCATTTTACATTATTGTTTAGATGTGAATTTTCCATTTTAAAAGCAGCTTCCACAATACCAAAGTTATCAAATACATTCAATAAAAACTTTGCTTTCAACTTTGAGGAAGGAAGTCATACAGGAACAAGGGTAAAGAGTTTTGTAGAAGGCAACTGAAATCCATGGGGACTTAATAGAATCTGCAGGTCTAGTTGTCGAAAATTGCACAGAGAATGCACGATTTCAAGTTATCAGTGCTTCGTAAAGATTGCATCTAGACGACCTCTTCAAAGAAAGAACTGTGTCGTAGTCATCTCTTAACTCTAAAAAGCAAACGAACATTTTCTTCCCTTTTCCCTTTCTTTCTTCTTCTTTTTTGTTTTTCTTTCTTTTTGTTTTTCTTTCTTTTGGTCTTTCTTTCTTTCTTTCTTTCTTTCTTTCTTTCTTTCTTTCTTTCTTTCTTTCTTTCTTTCTTTCTTTCTTTCTTTCTTTCTTTCTTTCTTTCTTTCTTTCTTTTTTTCTTTTTCATTTCTTGTGGCCAGGAAGGGACTTAAACTTGCTTTCTTGCTATGAATGACCTTTCCTTTCCTTCCTTCATTATGCAAGTGTTGGATCACATTATGTGAGGGGCTGCACCATGTTTACTATCAAGCATTAAATGTAGATATATTGCAATAAATAAAGGAAATTGATAAATTGTTACTAAAAAGAATTATAGTAATGTAGTGTTCAAGGGAAAGAATATATAGTCTGTTAATACGTTTTTATTAGTGTAACTTTACTGTACATAAAAAAAGACAAAAACAATTTGCTGTATAAGTAATGTCCAACTGTTCGGGTAATTTTGACAAAATACCAGATAAATTGTATGTCATACAATCTGATCAATTTCTTATATAAGAAGACAACGTATGTCCTTGTCACTAAAATAACCAATAAAATATGTAAGAATTTGAAAAGAAAGAGGGAAAAAGTAGAATGGAACTAGATTTCTGAACATTTCCTCCAGAACATCACCACCGCCTAGTTTCTACCATCTCTCAAAAAAGCCACAGTTGTGTTAGCACATGAATTAATAATCCCATTGATTAGATCAGAGCTCCCAGCCCCTACTTAAGAGAGCCTGTCAGTTCTCATATGAGATTTAAACATAAAATTTAGAGGAAATTAGAGTCAAATCATTCTAGTTCTGCATCCAAAACTGAAATACATATGCTTATACTGAGGTCAGATAAAAAATGACAGAACCTTATTAAAGATTGTAAAAGCATAACTGAATAAAAATTTTGTAATGGCAGAAAATTTGAATGTTACAGGAGCCAAGACAGATTATTTCAAGTTATCTTTAATCACCACCAATTCATTGTCCATATCATTGTTTAAGGTAACAAGAGTCAAACAAAATCTTTTTTTTTCTATTTTGCAACATAAAAACATATTTAAAAATTTTGTAAGATTATCTGCATCCTATAGCAGAGATGTAATATGCTTCCTGGTTATCCCAGTCATATGTTTTCAAAATATCTTAAAATATGACTCTTTTGTTTTGTGACTATTTAATCCTCATGGCACTGTTACCTGAAATAACATGGTATTTCAGGCTACCTAATACAGGATTTGGTCACTCTCTTGATTCAGAATAAATGATTTCTTTTTTCCTTTGAAGGGAGAGAGGGGTATTTTTTACATTGATACACATTCTTTTTTTTATCATCTTTTTTTCATTCGATATATTTTTAATTTACATTTCAAATGATTTCCCCTTTTCTAGCCCCCCACTCCCCGAAAGTCCCGTAAGCCCCCTTCTCTCCCCATGTCCTCCCACCCACCCCTTCCCACTTCCCCGTTCTGGTTTTGCCGAATACTGCTTCACTGAGTCTTTCCAGAACAAGGGGCCACTCCTCCTTTCTTCTTGTCCCTCATTTGATGTGTGAATTATGTTTTGGGTATTCCAGTTTTCTAGGTTAATAACCACTTATTAGTGAGTGCATACCATGATTCACCTTTTGAGTCTGGGTTACCTCACTTAGTATGATGTTCTCTAGCTCCATCCATTTGCCTAAGAATTTCATGAATTCATTGTTTCTAATGGCTGAATAGTACTCCATTGTGTAGATATACCACATTTTTTGCATCCACTCTTCTGTTGAGGGATACCTGGGTTCTTTCCATCATCTGGCAATTACAAATAGGGCTGCTATGAACATAGTAGAGCATGTATCACATGGTGGGGAATCCTCTGGGTATATGATACACATTCTTGTAGTGAAACAATTACTAGAATTGTTTATGTTGCCTGCATTTCTTGGGTTATAGTTGTATTCAGTGGCTATATTTGCTGCAATGACTATAGGATAGATAATCAATGATAATAAAAGTACAATTTTATGAACAATTTGAAGCTAAAATATTATAAAGACATTAGGTATTAAATACCTAAATCATAAAATGTGGACCTTTAAAAAATCACTAGTTTCTGTAAGTACCAAAAATATTTATATGAATGTTTTAATGCTACTGAAATAACTGACATAAAAATAAAATTGTATTCAAATTAGAATACCTAGATTGTAATAAGACTTGAGCTTAAGAAATAGCATACATTCTTATACTTTTTATGTAGGAGAGCTTATATTTTTGGATGCTTATGTAGAAACATATCTCTGTTATTTATTGGTAAATTTCTAAAGGACTCTGGGTCAAAAACAAGAGATATCCCTACATATTGCTGTTTATTGTGTACTGCAGAAAACAAATATTGTATTATGTCTTTTTCATTTGGGCATATCATGAGTGCATCCTGCCATTTTCAAGAAGAAATTAACCTTCAGAACAGTGATGTAACATAACTCAGATGCTGATAGACAAATGAATGGATGAAGAAAATGATACAGATACCCACAAGATAATTTTATTCAGATATTTAGAAGAAAATGACCATTTGCACAAACAGATGCAAAGATGTATGTATCACAACATGAATCAAGATAAGTTGGGCATTTATGTGCATGCCTGTATTCCAGTACTTGAACAGTTAAGATAGAAAGATGAAGAGTTCAAGAGCATTCACTACTACACAGTGATTTCAAGGCTAACCTTCACTTAATAAGAACAAAATAAACAGAACTCTATCACATAAGTTTACCAGTCTGTTATATTGGTATACAAACATTATATACATGATATAGATGATGTAAATACTATCTGTAGCAAATGTATGAAAATAGTTTGGAGCAGAAGATATATGTTACTCAATAAGTCTATTTGAAAACAAAATAGCCACAGGGAAAACATAGTATAATAAGAGATTTAAATATAACCAATGTATTAGTATACATGTATGAAAACAAGACAAACTTCCCGTTTTGTTCAATGTATATGGCAATAATAAATACCATAATTTTCAAATTATGCAATCAATCACTGGTAGGCATTTGAATAAGATATAAAAAATATCTGGGATCTATCTATCTATCTATCTATCTATCTAGGTATAGATATTAAAATTCATTTTCCATAATGCTGAATTTACCTGTAAGTGTGCATATGTGACTGTTTGTTTGAATGTTCATTCATACCATCTTTGTACAGAAAACTGTAAAGGTCAGAAAGTATTGGAGTTGGAGGTACTCTTTATGATAGCTGCTTGAACCAGAAGAGGGACTTCTAAACAAACAAACAATTCAACAACAAAAAGAGAATCTATACTTCAAGAGGGCCCTGATCCTGGAAAGGCTTGATCTAGCATTGTAGGGGAGTACCAGGACAGAGAAAAAGGAGGGAGGTGATTGGAGAATGGGTGGAGAGAAGAAGGTTCATGGGACATATGGGGAGGGGGGGACTGAGAAAGGGGAATTCATTTGGAATGTAAACAAAGAATATAGAAAAGAAAAAAAAAGAAAAAAAAGAGAATCTATAGCCACTGAATAATTTCTTCAGCCTCTGTATCTCAGTGTTTTTGAATTTCAATTACAGAGAGTTGACAGTTAACATCACCTACGATATATTGAGTCATTCTTTCTGTGTGATATAAAGCTCGTTTTTCAAGTATGAGATAAGCTTTCTGTAGCATAGGTTATTCCACTTTCACTGGTTTTGATACAATAAACAAATTAAAAACAAACAAAACCTGTCTCATAAAAAGAGGAATAACAAAGGTTAGAAAGCTACTTCCCAAGAGTAAGAAAACTCCATATTTTATGTAACGTAACATCTCAGGCTTCTTCATGTGCTTTCTTTAATATTTATGAACAACTGTATTCAAGAGATCTGTGGATCAAGCTACCATTCCAAAAGTGGCATGCCAGAGTTTTGGCCATGTAATCTTAAGTAGATTTGCAAAAAGAAAGGACTCTAAAAGTCACTTATCAGTGAAAGTGGAAAATGAACTTACAAATACCTCTTGAAGACCTAAACACTGGAAATACTACCTCAGATGATGTTCAAATCAATGATGATTAACAGAAACCTTGTAAGTATTCCCGGCATAAGTGTGCAGTCAATGTAGTTCATTACTCAGTATTCTTTTTCATTCTTGTAGATTTGCAAAGGATGCTATATTGTAAGACTTCCAGAGTTTGTTTGATTTTTCTTGTCATTTTGTTTTTTGCTTTCTTTTATTTTTTTTTTTGTTTCATTTTAAATTTTATTTAGGGATACAGATCAAATTCAGGACTGTGCACCTTCTAAGAAAATACTCTCATGCTGAACCACACAACCAGTTCTAGGGCAGATTTATTTTTACTTAATGTATTTTATTTTATACCCCCTCATTTCTCTAAGCCCAGTCCTTTTCGCCATCTCCCCTTCCCACAGGCATCCACCCCTTCTTTCTCTTCAGAAAAGAGGAGGCCCTTACATATCAATTTGCAATAGAACTAAATGTATTTTCTCCTATATGGGCTAAATGAGAAAACCCAGCAGGTGACAAGGGATCCAAATTCAGGTAACAGTCTGAGTCATATTGTGTTCCCACTGTTAGAAGTCTAATATAAGGACCGAGCTGCACAATCGTTACATATGTGCAGAGGACCAAAATCTGCACATGCTCCCTAAGGTAAATTGTAAACTTCCATCCTACTTTCATTTGATTCTAGAAATTATTTGACCAGTTTAAGCTTGTGGGGTAGCAGATAATATTATTTGGTTGCACTTTGTTATTTTTTGATCACCATAATAAAAATGACAAATTGGAATTATTTTTAACATTTTAAGAGAGTAGGTTGAGTGTCAATAAGGCCCATTTGGAAGATATTGGCTAAATGCATCCTATTAGACTTTCTTTCTTTCTTTTTTTTTCAATATATTTTTATTTACATTTCAAATGATTTCCCCTTTTCTGGCTCCCCACTCCCAGAAGGTCCCATAAGCCCTCCTCCCTCCACCTCTTCCCCCATCCACCCCTTCCCACTTCCCTGTTCTGGTATTGCCCTATACTGCTGCACTGAGCCTTTCCAGAAGCAGGGGCTACTCCTCCGTTCTTCTTGAACATTATTTGATATGTGGATTATGTCTTGGGTATTCCCAAGAGTCCATACCATGATTGATTGATCTTTTGAGGCTGGGTTACCTCACTTAGGATGATGTTCTCCAGCTCCATCCATTTGTAGAAGAATTTCATGAATTCATTGTTTCTAATGGCTGAATAGTATTCCATTGTGTATATATACCACATTTTTTGTATCCATTCCTCCATTGAGGGACACCTGGGTTCTTTCCAGCTTCTGGCTATTATAAATAAGGCTGCTATGGACATAGTGGAGCGTGCGTCTTTATTACATGCTGAGGAATGCTCTGGGTATATGCCCAGGAGTGGTATAGCACGGTCCTCCTGAAGTGATAGGCCCAGTTTTCTGTTGAACCGCCAGACTGATTTCCAGAGTGGTTGTAACAATTTACAACCCTGCCAGCAGTGGAGGAGTGTTCCTTTTTCTTCACATCCTCTCCAACACCTCCAGTCTCCTAAGTTTTTAATATTAGCCATTCTGACTGGTGTACGGTGAAATCTCAGGGTTGTTTTGATTTGCATTTCCCTAATGACTAATGATGTTGAGCATTTTTTAAGATGCTTCTCAGCCATCCAAAGTTCTTCAGGTGAAAATTCTTTGTTTAGCTCTGTACCCCATTTTTAATAGGGTTATTTGGTTCTCTGGGGTCTAACTTCTTGAGTTCTTTGTATATATTATATATTAGTCCTGTGTAGGATGTAGGGTTGGTGAAGAGCTTTTCCCAATTTGTTGGCTGCCAATTTGTCCTTTTGACGGTGTCCTTTGCCTTACAGAAACTTTGTAATTTTATGAGGTCCCATTTGTCAATTCTTGATCTTAGAGCATAAGCTATTGGTGTTCTGTTTAGAAACTTTTTCCCCTGTACCAATGTCCTCAAGGGTCTTCCCGTTTTCTTTTCTATTAGCTTCAGTGTGTCTGGCTTTATGTGGAGGTCCTTGATCTCTCTTTCAACTTACTATGGTAAGATGATAGGTGATTGGCAAATGATTTGACATATTTAAATTTACATAAAAATTTGGTCAACAAGCAAGCCTTCACATTCATGTCCTTACTTCATTTTTGGACTTGTACTTTCCTATGTCAACCCTACAATTTTCGTGGTTAACATGATTAAAGATTTGTCATTCCTCAATAAGTACTATCAATGATAAATTTCTGTAGAATTTACAACACATACCACAAACAAGAGATTCTGTCTAGTTTTACTTGTACATGCAAAATGGACTTCAGACATAGCAATCTTTGACTTTTGCTAAGGCACTGAGGAAAAATAAATGAGTTTTACTCCAGACTATAATGACCCTGGGCATGATACGTACTCCACCAACACCCACACTAGTGCATTAATGGAAGTTTGGTGCTAGAAGGTCAGCTTGAGATTTAAAAAAAATACATTCATAAAACCGATTATTTGCATGTTGGTTTTCCTTTTGTGTAAGGTTTCCTTAATTATAGAACTCTCTGGAATTATGAGAGTCCACCTAATGCTTGCAAGTCAATGCACAAATATATTATAAACATAAAATAAGTTAATAAATAATAAATAATGATTGTCCCTGCCTACACTGGCATGATATTGAAATTGATGGTTTAAATAGTGTTTCTGAATACAAATTCCATAGTACAAATGAAAGAGGTGACCCAGTATGCTAAAAAAAAAAAGGAAATTTATTTTCAAGAAGAATATTGAGTGGCTGGTTAACACAGGATTTTTCTAAATTATTTTAACTAGACAATGCACAACAGATGACTAATCACAATATTAATTTTGTATATGAAAAAAGTAAAGGAAGAAACACCAAATTCTACCAAATTGAAACTTTATGCCAAGGGAACCCATTCAAGTGCCCAAGTAACACTGGTGTATATGGAGACATAAAATTGCTTTTAAATTATATTAATATTTGTTACTAAGCAATGATTAGAGAACTAACATCCTCCCACACTCAGAAGTTCATTCTTCACAAAGGTGCCAGGGGCCATGGTGCCTCCTCATTACTTAAATACAATATAAAATAACATCATAATGTTTTTCCCTAAAGCGGTTGATCTTAGTTTTTGCATGTACAGTTTCTTTTATATTTTAATTCATTTTCCCGGAGGTTTAAATTTTCTTTCAGTTGATAACAAGGATGTCAAATCTTTACAGCAGACTCATTTAAAACTGTGTTAAAAGGAAGGCTTAGTATATTAGATTTTAGAAAGCTTAGGCTAACATAATTTCTGTTCATATATTAATAAAAAGAGAAAAATCTTTTCTCCTAAATATTGTAATGGTTAAAATTCATAGAATTCTTCTCACCTCATTTACTAACAAGCATTTTACAGAAGTGGGACAATTATTAAACCACATTGGTTGATTTGTGAAGGGATTTCCAGAGAAACCCAGAAACAGGTCTCAGTGTTGCTAGTATTTATGTTAGAGGCTTAGCATGCGGAACAACTGTTTCATAGGGAGAGATCTGTTAGCAGCCGTCAGCCAAGTTTATGCCACCCTCGAGTAATGTCATATAGTTTTTGGAACTAAAGAGCTTTCTAGCATGGCAGTGGTGGCACACACCTTTAATCCCAGGACTTCAGAGGCAGAGGCAGGCAGATTTCCGAGTTCGAGGCCAGCCTGATCTACAGAGTAAGTTCCAGGATATCCAGGGATACACAGAGAAACCTTGTCTCAGAAAAACAAAAGAAAACAAAACAAAACATCAACAACAAAGAAAAGCTTTCTAGTCTTTAAACTAAGAAATGAGTATAAACAACAAGCTGTAATATTCATTTTCCCTTAATATAAAATATCCCTTTCCAAAGTGTCTATCTTTTCTGATATATAGGATTCTTTAAATTTGCAACATTCAAATTTGAATGTGTGCTAACATGCAATTTGATACCTAGAACTGCTTTAGTCATAATTTATGTTTGAGGTGGTCTTCAAAAGTGTCTCGGATTTCCCAAGAGGCTTTACAGTCAATCTTGAATGTTGAGTTCAATTTGTAAATTAACTGAAAATTAAAATCATAGCCACATTCATTTAAATATTAATGGAACAATATTTAGGAACAAACCATTGATTAAACTGAGAAAATAAGAGATATATTTTTTCTTTTTTTTCTTTTATTTTCTATATTTTTATGTTTACACTCCAAATGCTTTCCCATTTTCCAGTTCTCCCTCCCCATATGTCCCATGAGCCCTCTTTTCTCCACCTATTCCCCAATCACCCCCCACCCATTTCTCTGTCCTGGTCCTCCCCTACAATGCTGGATCAGGCCTTTCCTGGACAAGGGCCCTCTCCTTCCTTCTTCATGGGAATCATTTGATATGGTAATTGTGTCTTGAATATTCATTCAGAGCTTCTGGGCTAATTAATATCCACTTATCAGTGATTGCATTCCATGTGTATTCTTTTGTGATTTTGTTACCTCACATAGGATGATATTTTCCAGTCCCAAACATTTGCTAAAAAATTTCATGAATTCATTGTTTTTAATTGCTGAGTAGTATTCCATTGTGTAAATATACCACATTTTCTGTAACCATTCCTCCATTGAGGGACATCTGGGTTCTTTCCAGCTTCTGGCTATTATAAATAATGCTGCTATGAACATAGTGGAGCATGCGTCCTTATTGCATGCTGGGGAATCGTCTGGGTATATGCCCAGGAGTGGTATAGCAGAGTTCTCTGGAAGTGTCATGTCCAGTTTTCTGAGGAACCGCCAGACTGATTTCCAGAGTGGTTGTGCCATCTTACAATCCCACCAGCAGTGGAGGAGTGTTCCTCTTTCTCTACATCCTCGCCATCATCTGCTGTCTCCTGAATTTTTAACCTTAGCCATTCTGACTGGTATGAGGTGAAATCTCAGGGTTGTTTTGATTTGAATATCCCTAATGATTAATGATGTTGAACATTTATAGGAGGGCAACTGATTTGCTTGAGTTGATTTTATAACCAGCCACTTTGCTGAAGTTGTTTTTCAGCTGTAGCATTTCTCTGGTGGAGTTTTTTTGGGTCACTTAAGTAGACTACCATAACAGTCCCCCAAACGCTAAAGAAATAAAAGGGGTCATAAAAAGTCTCCCAACCAAAAAAAGCATGGGACCAGATGGTTTTAGTGCAGAATTCTGTCAGACCTTCAAAGAAGACCTAACACCAATACTCTTCAAGCTATTCCACAAAATAGAAACAGAAGGAACACTACCCAACTCATTCTACGAAGCCACAATTATGCTGATACCAAAACCAAACAAAGATCCAACAAAGAAAGAGAACTTCAGGCCAATTTCCCTTATGAATATCAATGCAAAAATACTCAATAAAATTCTTGCCAACCGAATCCAAGAACACATCAAAACGATCATTCACCATGATCAAGTAGGCTTCATCCCAGGGATGCAGGGATGGTTCAATATATGGAAATCCATCAATGCAATCCACCACATAAACAAACTCAAAAAAAACCACATGATCATTTCATTAGATGCTGAACAAGAATTTGACAAAATTCAGCATCCTTTCATGCTTAAAGTCTTGGAAAGAACAGGAATTCAAGGCCCATACCTAAACATAGCTAAAGCAATATACAGCAAACCGGTAGCCAACATCAAACTAAATGGAGAGAAACTTGGAACAATCCCACTAAAATCAAGGACTAGACAAGGCTGCCCTCTCTCTCCATATCTTTTCAATATAGTACTTGAAGTTCTAGCTAGAGCAATTAGACAACATAAGGAAGTCAAAGGGATACAAATTGGAAAGGAAGAAGTCAAACTATCACTATTTGCAGATGATATGAAGAGATAGATATTTAAAAGTTAAATAAAGCAAGGAAATACAGTAAGTGTTTAGACTGGTATATTTATAATTATATTTCGATTATCAACACTGAAGTCTGTGTTAAGTCTATATCCTATATGCAGATCCTATTGAATTTTTGTTTTCAGTAAACATACATATTGCTTAAGCTTTTTGATGAATAACATTTATAAATAGAGTCTAACGTTGTCTTCTCTTCCTGAAATCTACATTTCAGACTTGAGTATACCACTTGTTCATTCTCTAGACACAATCCTCCAGTCACTGAAAACTTTTTCCAGCGAGGAAAATCCATCTTACTCTAAAGAATCACACTCAATAGTAATGCTCACTGAGGGTAAATGAACTTATTTTGGTATTATTTGGTAATATGTTTAAAATATTCAATAATACAGTCCTTTAAACAACCAACTATTTGCAAGCATGTTTTGTTCCACACACAAAGTATATCATTGTAACATTAATTTCTATTTAAGTCTCCAGTAATAGGAACTGAACTATATGCTATGTACCATCCAACTTTCTCTTCCTAGTTCAGGACTTCCTGCTTCTACTTGTTCCTTAGGTCACACACATTTTTAAATCAACACTATTATTGGAGTTTTCTTGAAAGAGATCTTATAAAATACTTCATGTGTGACCCCCAAAATATTTGAAGAATTCTAGGTTTTTCAATTTTTGTGGTAAATATTTTGCATTTGTTTAGATTTTAATACAACTCACAGTAATTTTGTAAATAATGTTGATTCAAAATTCCAATAAATCTTCCATTTATCACCTTAAACACTGAGGTGTGGATACTCTCCTAAATACAAATTCACTTGTAATTTGTTTTAACAAAAAACACCTAATGTTTCTAAAGGATTTCTCCTGTGGTATATAGTGTAGTGTAGTGTAGTAGTAGGTGGCCTTTGAGTCTGCAGTTAGCCTTCTGATATAGTGTGTAAATGCAGCTTGCAGAAATGAAATTCAAGGGTGCTTGGCTATATTCTTTCCTCACTGCCTCAAGGTAAGTGAAACACAGCCTAAATGGGGACCCCAGCCCCCCATCCTCTGTTTGGGAAATGGCACAGGCTGTGGTTTTTAAACTCCCAGGTACCCAGACATGGCTAGGAATAGGAATCCGTGAAGAGTCAAGAACAGGCCTCAAGAGCCTGTGGTGAGCTCTGGTTTGGGGAGAATCTCGTTTAGCTCAGCCCAAGTGTCACGAGTGTGGACTGGGCTTCTGCAGGGAAACTTAGACACAACTCTGTATGAGGAAGGCTGCCTTGCCCCCCCTCCCCGGAAGGCAGTTATAGAGGAAGAATACAGTCCTTGCTTGTCCAAACTGCTTATTAATGCTGGAAATGTTGATGTGTAAGACTCAGGGCTAAGCAGAGATTAAATACCTTTTGCAGGAAGGAATGTCCAGAAAGGGAAGCTTATTGGTTAAACCACAGGAGGGACATCGAGATGCATCCTTAGCAAGGAGAACTCTGGCTTTATGCTATGTGACCAGTTGTCATGGTCCTCTTAGTGAGGTGTCCGGGTCACATGCTTCAGGACAGAAGCAGGGTCAAAAGCAGATTAAAATCTCTACCACTCTCAATTATGAAAATTACATAAGTTCCTTAATTTGCTCGACCTTACCCATTTTTCTATCTGGTGACATGGTTCCACTTACCACAAGGTGACCTGAATTCCACTGAGTAGTCCTGAACTTCTGGATATCTTCTTTGTTAGTGCTAGGATTGCATGCATGTACCATATGCCTGGTTCATATTTATAGATTTTTCTATTTTCATTATCTTGCTGTCGCCAGTGTGTTCTCTTCCTTCCCCTTTCCTTTTCTTTCTCATTCTCATTATCTTTTTTATCTTGCTATAAATATGAGCAGGTCAAGTTTTGTGTGTTTTACATAAGTACTAGAATTAGAATGGTATTCGAATGCTTAATTCTTGTATGGCTTCATAATATCTATATTTTATTAAATAGCTAGTACAAAAAAAACCCCACCAGATTTCCATGGTATGGGAACCTAAAATTAATGCTTATTATGCCACAGTGATTTGTGTACTGTTGTGGGACTGAAAGCTAAGATACCAGGTTCCATAGCAACCTGAACAGCTATGCTTTAAAAGAACCTAAAAATTAGTTTTTGTGATTAATTGCTATTTTCTTTGACATGCATGTTTTCCCAAATCTTATGCTTTTCAGACATTGTAAGATTATGAAAGGAGAGAAAAAGAAGCTAATTTCCTGTGAAGGTCAATACTGGAAATAATATCATGAAATCATTAGATATTTTAGACAACACATTAGGGATTAATATATATTAGTGACTGGGGAAGTTGAGTCAGGTGGCTCTCTATCAGCCAGAAGGAATCCTGTACTACATAAGAAGTTTCAGACCAGTCAAGAGTGACACAGAAAGACCTTGTCCCTAGTAAATAAAAACAAAAGGGAAACCTAGCATTCTCATGCAGTTGAGAATATAGATATGATAATACTAAAAGTTGATTTTCCCTAGTACGTCACTGTGGAGTTTGTCAGGCACTTAAATCACCGTCAGTGGTTAACGAATGTAGGATAGAAGAAATGGCACATAATAAAAGTAATAAAGACAAGATGGAAAGAGTTGGGGTGTTGTGAATAGGGGCAGAAGACAGAATTATTTTGTAGAAAACGTAAGAGCTCAGGGCACTTGAAGCTCAATGTGAGTTAAGTGGTTTGAAAGAACAGACACAAACACTACACATTTTCCATGAACCGGCTAACTGACTGACTAAAATATCAATATTTACAGGATCTAGAAATGTAGAAATGTTGCAGGTCTAGAGCCAATGCTCTTAAGCTATTTTAGTCGGTTAAATATCCATGAATTGTCTGCTTCCTGTTTGAGGTAACATCCTATGGTTGTTATATAAGTCTGTTTGGAATATTCAAAAGGACCCCATGGTTTGCACTATAGAATCAATTGAAGATTGAGGAATTTTTGTCTCATATTGTTTTGCTTGGGCATTTTTTTTTTTACTCTTACTGACCTTTTACTTCTACTTTTTGTGTTTTGTTAATGTGTGTGTGTGTGTATGTGTATGTTTGTACTCACACACATGCTCACGTACGTGCATGACTGTCACTTTGTGTACTTCTAGTGCTTTTTAATTTTTTTTTTGTTTTTGCTTTCTAATTTTATAATTTATTTTGGACCATTTGAAAGAAAAAGAGAGAAAAAGAGAGAGAGAGACAGAGAGAGAGAGAGATGGGAGGGTGGGTCGATGGATGGATGGATGGATGGATGGATGGATACATAGATAGATAGATAGATAGATAGATAGATAGATAGATGGATGGATGGATGTTTGGGTAGATGGATGGATGGGTGGGTGGGTGGCTGGCTGGCTGGTTGGATAGACAGATAAATACATAGGTAAATACAAAGATACATAGATAGATAGACAGACAGACAGATAGATAGATACATACATACATACATACATACAACATACATACATAAATACATACATAGACACATAGATACATAGCTACATAGACACATACATACATAGATACATGATAAATACATACATTATACATACTTAGATATGCAAATAGATATGTACATAGGTAGGTAGATAGATAGATGGATAGATAGACAGACAGATAGGTAGAAAGATAAGATATGAGGTTACATGATCAGGAATGTAGAGTGGATCTGGAAGGAGATGGAGGAAGGAGCACCATAATAAATGTATGCTTTATGCAGTTGCAATTAAATTTTCAAAAAAAAATCCTTACTTTTTACTTTACATTAGAACATGAAAACTGCCTAACCGAAATCAGTGTTGCCAGCAAGGCTTACTCTTTATAGGACTGAGAATAAATGATCTCTTAGGGCACATAAGATGAGAGTTATCCTTTTCATCCTATTATTGCAAAAGCAGAAAGTTCAGTAAAGCAAGAGTTGATAATGACATAGGAACATACCTATTTCTTCATCTGTATTTCTGCAGAAAATTATTTAAATGGTTTTATTATTTAACTAGGAGTGGAGGGGAGAGAGTGAGAGAGAGAGAGAGAAAGAGAGAGAGAGGGAAAGAGAGAGAGAATATTAAAGAAGGAAGTGACTGCCTCTTTGTACTTACTGTAACAGTTAATTGGCCATGTATTACAGTAACCATAGATTTTGACCCTGAATCCCAGCAGCTTGGGAACACACAGGGGCATGTTCCTGATTAGCTCCATGCCTTTGTAAAATCTCCTCACCATCTCCATCCTGCTGTAACCAATGAGGATAATAAGGGAGTATGTAAAGTGTGCAGGAGCTGGTCTGACCCAGAACAAAGATTCTGGGCATGTTATATGTCTACAATTTTATTTAAATTGTGAGGCTTATACAGTGAACATGGCCAGAGTTATGAGCAAAAGATGCCATAACAATATTTTTCTCTTTTTTTTCTTTTACTGAATAATTATTTGATCACAGAATGATATCTTATTCCAGGTATCACATAGCTATGGACAGCCTGGAAGGCAGAAAGTTATAGGGTTTAATTTAAAGTCATTGCAGTCAAGTAAATTAACATATTTTAATAACTTCCTACATCATAGTAATATGCCCCAGGCAGTTCCAGCCTGTGTAGGCAGAGGTGAGGAGGCAGTACTGAAGGAAAGTAGATAAAGTGTAAACAAATTCAAAGATCATAGCAGTTAATGGAATAGAGAGAATGAACTATTCCTCCAAATGCAAGGTTAAGCCATGACATAATTTAGGAAAATTAGACAGCTAACAACTGCATTCTAGTAATACTAAAATTCAGATATTATTCTACAGTTTTTCCCATCATTAGGAATAATACATACAATACTCATTTTAAAATGCTGCTGTCTTCATAACATTATGGGAGAAATATCTAACCTTTTTTTCACCGTATGAAAACCCAATTATCTAAAGACCTAACAGCAATCACTATCAGAACAAATCATCTAAGTCACAACCAGGAAATTGCTTCACTAATGTGGTGAATAAAGACCCAACCCAAAACACTGTAGTTTACTCACATTGCCATGGGTATGAGTCTAAATCCATTTAAGTCTGGTGACACTTAGGCCCAATGAAGGCTCTTCATTTTAGGATTATAAAAACTGAAGTTTCTCAAATTTTGTAATTACTCTTAATATTTAAGAGCAATATCCATCATTTTAAACTGTTGTCCTCAAATATTTTCTTGTCTACACGTTTTTCTATCCATTTCTAACAACATATAATTAGTGAAGAAAATTAAAACTTAAGTACATTAGGCTTCAGAAATTATAGCTATAAATATAAATTACTTTTTACATCTTAAAAAAAAACACACAATCTGGAGATTACATAGAAATTGCACCTTCTGAGTTTATATTACCTGTTTTTAAAGCTTGGCATACACTACTCATGTTTTTCCTTAATGAAACTAAAATGAAGCCTTGTTCTTAGCATATTAGAACAAGCTAGTAATTGCCAGTATCATGCTTTATGTTGTAGCAAATTAATATGTGTGTGATTGCAGTACAATGAGTATCATCCTATTATACAATAGGGCTTCAAATTATAAACATGCTGTTAGCCTCCAGAAGGTGCTGGAACATAAGTTTGAAAAAGTTTCACTGTTTTGCGAGAAATTAGACTATAATTTCACAAATTTCATTGTTCTGAACATTCAGATGCAGGCCTGGACAGAGCAGACATTTCTTGATTTCCTATATCTTCTATTTTTTCATTTTTATTTCGTGTTTTGGCAGAAATCTTTTTCAAATGTACATTTCCTCAGAAGAAAAATTCAACTTTCACTTAATTTTATTTAACTTAATCTTTCCTGGCTTATAAACATCTCTCTTTTTTTTCGTTGCTATAGTTTAGGTTCAGAGTTCAATTAGTGAAATTATAGTGGTGGTTCCCTGTGGTGCCTGCCTTTTAAATAAAGCAATTTAACCAAGGAACAGCTTTGTGAATGATTATATTTATCTCAGCATGCATTCTACTTCTCTCTGGTTTAGCTAATTTGAGATTTAACAAAGGCCCAGGGCTTATATAAATTCTGCACACTGTACTGTTTAACAACAGTATCCAGGCTCAGTGTCGCTGACAGTTTCAATCTCTACATGTGATTCATAGTAAAAAAAGGTGTATTCAACTCAAAGCAAGGGGCATGTAGACTTTGGCATAGGATATTCCATCATGCTGACAGGCAAGTAGGACATGCTTCTAGGTTAAGAACAAAGGGAGTCAAATGTGAAAATCTACATTTATGAAGAAGTTAGACGTTAAGAGAAGAAAAACTTATTTTTCTTCTTGACTCATATTCAAATGTATTCAAAAGTAATTCCGGATTTTTTTCACCTACAACCAATGTTATCATTCTTATTTTACTCAGAAATTCTCCTTTTTCCACGTGTAAAATGATGTTTGTATGTAAATCTGGTTACTTATTTGTATCCAACAAATTAAAGTGATATGATGGTATGTACCAGGTTCTTTTGTTGTTATGCCATGTTTGCCTGCTGCCCTGGCAAGCCCTGCTTTTTTTGTAATGGGGGCAGAGTTGGGGAGAAGAAAGACTGACGGCACAAAGGGAGGAAAACCTACAGTTAGATGGTAGTATATACAAGAAGAATAAAATACATTTTCATTAATTTTCATTACTATTTTTTATAACTCAGTTTGTTGCGCCTAAGAGAACTGAAGGCCAGGGGATGTGTCAAGAATACCAGACTCCTTGACATTTCCCCCTTACTATGTGTGAGTGAGAGGTAAGTTTGCCCTACTCTACTGCTTTACACAAAAGGGAGAGGATGGGTTTCAAATATATGGGTAATAAGAATAAATGCCTGGGGAGTGCTCCATGTTCTTTGCTCCTGGATGCCACAGAGATCTAACAGACAGTGCCAGGTAGGCAGATATAACCCGAGGCTAACATCGCTTGGGACTCAGCCTGTCAGGCTTTTGCCAACACCCAGGACCTGGGCAGCTCTGCAGGCCATCGATGTGCCAATCCTGTCAGGGGTAGTTTGCCCTGCAGAGTGATCAGCATTTGTAAAAAGTACTCGCAGCATCCACCATCTTTGCTCACTGCCAAAGCAGGTGGGCAGCACCAGGTTCACAGAGACAATCTGAGTATAGCATTGCTTGGTGCAAGACAAACCAGGGCATCAAGGGTACCCAAGAGAAGGGCAGCACATCAGCATTCTGTGCCAGGGTAACCCAGTCATCCGGCGATGCGGAAATAGCTTTACAGGCTCACAGAAAGTTCAAACAACAGCCAGTGACAAGACCAACTAACACCAGAGATAACCAGATTCCAAAAAGAAAATGTAGGAACTTTACTAACAGAAATCAAGGCAAAATGGGAGCATCTGAACCCAATTCTCCAATAACAGCAAGTCCCAATACACCAGAAAAACAAGATTTGGATTTAAAATCACTGGTCATGATGCTGTTAGAGGAACACAAAACGGACATAAATAAATATCTTAAAGAAATACAGGGGAAGATGAATAATTTGGAAGCCATTACAATGGAAACACAAACATCATTTAAAAAAATTCAGGAGAATATGGGTCAACAGATAGAAAGAAAGGAAACACAAAAATCACTTAAAGAAATGCAGGAGAAATTGAGTCAACAGGCAGAAGTCATGAAAGAGGGGACACAAAAATCTCTTAAAGAATTACAGGAAAACACAAACAAACAAGTGAAGGAACTGAGCAAAACCATCCAGGATCTAAAAACAGAAGTAGAAACAACTAAGAAATAACAAAGGGAGACAAGTTTGGAGATAGAAAACCTTGGGAAGAAATCAGGGGCCATAGATGCAAATATCAACAACTGAATACAAGAGATGAAAGAATCTCAGTGCTGAAGATTCCATAAAAACCATTGACTCAACAGTCAAAGAAAATGCAAAATGCATAAAGCTTGTGACCCAAAACATCCAGGAAATCCAGTACACAATGAGAAGACCAAACCAAAGGATTAAAGGTATAGATGAGAATCAAGATTTACAAGTTAAAAGGCCAACAAATGTCTTCAACAAAATTATGGAAGAAAACCTCCCTAACCTAAAGAGAAAGATGCCCATGAATATACAAGAAGCCTACAGAACTCCAAACAGTCTGGACCAGAAGAGATATATCTCCCATCACATAATAATCAAAATCCCAAATGTACTAAACAAAGAAAGAATATTAAAGGCAGTAAGAGAAAAAGGCCAAGTAACATATAAAGGGAAACCTATAAGAATTACATCAGAATTCTCACCAAAGACCATGAAAGCCAGAAGATCATGGGCAGATCTCATGCAGACTCTAAGAGAACACAAATGCCAGCCAAGACTACTATACACAACAAAACTCTCAATCACCATAGATGAAGAAACCAAGATATTCCATGACAAAATCAAATTTACACAATATCTTTCCACAAACCCAGACAGAGGATAATAGGTGGAAAATACAATACAAGGATGGAAACTACACCTTGGAAAAAAAAGATAGTAACCTTCCTTCATCAAACCCAAAAGAAGATAACCACTCAAATATAAAAATAACATCAAAAATGACAGGAAGTAATAATCACTCTTCCTTAATATCTCTTAACATCAATGGGCTCAATTCACCAATAAAAAGACATAGACTAACAGACTAGATATGTAACCATGACCCTACATTTTGCTGCATACAGGACACACACCTCAGTGTCAAAGACAAACACTATCTTAGGGCAAAATGCTGGAAGACAATTTTACAAGCAAATGGTCTCAGGAAACTTAAAGTCATCAAAAGAGACATGGGGAAAAAAAAGAGACCCAGAAGGACACTTCTTGCTGGTCAAAGGAAAAATCCACCAAGAACTCTCAATTCTGAACATCTATGCTCCAAATGAAAGGGCACCCTCATTTGTAAAAGAAACATTACTAAAGCTCAAAGCACACATTGTGCCTAACACAATAATTGTGCGTGACTTCAACACTCCACTATCCTCAATGAACCGAAACAGAAACTAAACAGGGGCACAGTGAAACTAATTGAAGCTTTGGACCAATTGGATTTAACAGATATATATATCTGAAATAATCCCATGCCTCCTATCAGATCACTATGGAGTAAGAGTGGTCTTCAATAGCAACAAAAACGACAGAAGGCCCACATTCAGATGGAGGCTGAACAATAATCTACTCAATGACACCTTGGCCAAAGAAGAAATAATGAAAGAAATCAAAGTCTTTTTATAATTTAATGAAAATGAAGGCACAACATATCCAAATTTATGGGAAACAATGAAAGCAGTACTAATAGGAAAACTAATAGCCCTGAGTGCCTCCATAAAAGAAACTGGAGAGAGCATACACTAGAACCTTAATGGCACACCTGCAAGCTCTGGAACAAAATGAAACTAATTCACCCAGGAGGAGTAGAAGACAGGAAATCATCAAACTCAGGACTGAAATCAATCAAGTGGAAACAAAGAGAACCATAGAAAGAATCAACAAAACCAGGAGCTGGTTCTTTGAGAAAATAAACAAGATAGATAAACCCTTAGCCAGACTAACCAAAGGGCACAGAGACAGTATCCACATTAACAAAATTAGAAATGAAAAGGGAGATAGAATAACAGAAACAGAGAAAATTAAAAAAATCATCAGATCCTAATACAAAAGCCCATACTGAAGACAACTGATTAATCTGGAGGAAATGGACAATTTCCTAGACAAACACCAAATAACAAAATTAAATCAGGATCAAATAGATCATGTAAACAGTCCCATAACCCCTAAAGAAATAGAAGGTGCCATAGAAAGTCTTCCAACCAAAAAAAGCATAGGACCAGATGGTTTTAGTGCAGAATTCTATCAAACCTTAAAAGAAGTCATAACACCAATACTCTTCAAACTATTCCACAAAATAGAAACAGAAGGAACACTACCCAATTCGTTCGATGAAGCCACAATTCCACTGATACCAAAACCACACAAAGGTCCAACAAAGAAAGAGAACTTCAGACCAATTTCCCTTATGAACATCGATGCAAAAATACTCAATAGAATTCTTGCCACCCGAATCCAAGAACACATCAAAACCATCATTCACATCATCAAGTAGGCTTCATCCCAGGGATGCAGGGATGATTCAATATATGGAAATCCATCCATGAAATCCACTACATAAACAAACTCAAAGAGAAAAACTACATGGTCATTTCATTAGATGCTGTAAAAGCATTTGACAAAATTCAGCATCCTTTCATGCTAAAACTCTTGGAAATAATAAGAGTTTAAGGCCCATACCGAAACATAGTAAAAACAATATAGAGCAAACCAGTAGCCAACATCAAACTAAATGGAGAGAAACTTGAAGCAATCCCACTAAAATCAGGAACTAGACAAGGCTGACCCCTCTCTCCTTATCTTTTCAATATAGTACTTGAGGTAAGAGCTAGAGCAATAAGACAATGTAAGGAGGTCAAAGGATACAAATTGGAAAGGAAGAAGTAAAATTATCACTATTTGCAGATGACATGATAGTATACTTAAGTGACCCAAAAAACTCCACCAGAGAACTCCTACAGCTGATAAATAGCTTCAGCAAAGTGGCAGGTTATAAAATCAACTCAAGCAGGGTAGATTGTCCATAGATCCTATGGGGGTTCCCTCTAACATTATTCTTTCAAGCTGATATGATATTCAAATGACTCATAATGGCTTAAAAATAAATGCAAACTGTATGGAGCTGTTCGTCTCTAAATGCAGGGATCATATTCAAAGAATGGATAGAAAGGTTGTAAAAGCAAGACATTTTGGAAACAAGGTATCAGAGTTCTGCAGACACAATAGTGAAGATGCACACAAACTTAAAGTGGCTATGATATTTGACAATATCTAAACATTCTCAAGCCAGATAAAGTCCAGAATCATGAGGACAGGTGGGTATTGAGTCTCAGACATAACTGAAGAGGTACTGAAAATGGTTAGCTTCTCACAGGCCAAACAACAGTTTTTGAAGGATATGTACCCTGGTAAGTTGATCATGCTCACAGAAAATGCCTAGATTCTGAAGAAGAGTACATGAGAGGCACAAGTTCGAATGAGAAGGTTTTTAAAACCTAAAATTGTAAAGTCTGATTGATAGTACAGCAGCCAAGACCTTGGAAATTTTACAGAGCAAATATGATCAAAATGCTTTTTGTGAAATTATCAGAGCTCTAATTTTGAAAGTATCATATGAGAACCTTCAGTGTTCCATCTCCAGTAACATCTTTTTTTCTCTTCATTTGTTATTGGTAAGTAACACTGATGAACTACACCCAAGCTTTAATGTTCATTTTCTTAATTATGAATGTTATTTCATTAGAAATTTTATTATGCATTACACTTTAGTCCAAAAATGTACTGAGCTTGGGCATCCTAACTTCAAAAACCTCCTGTAATTCTAATATGATATCATCCAAGTCAGGATGAATAAAGTATCATTTTTCACACCAGAGAACAGGAGCCTGAGCATGAACTTTTTTAAAGTTAGTTATTTGGGCCTGAAGACAGGCATCCTGAGTCATCCCAGAAGATCTTCTGCACTCAGAGTAATGGGTTAAGAACCCTCCTGAAGTCCCTCAGCTGCTGCTGGAAGTCCAGGGTACTCATGACCCCCCAAATCCCTGCCTGCTGAATATTACTCTTTTCTGCTGGGGCAGACTGTTAGCCAGTCTGCTTCCCTGAAGACACTTTGTACACAGGGACACATGTTCCAGTTGCCTTGTTTGTGATAGCTAGAAGCTGAAAATAACCCAGATATCCCACAACAAAAAATGGAAACAGAAAATGTGGTTCATTTACACAATGCAATGCTACTCAGCTATTAAGAAAGAGGACGTTCTGAGTTTTGCAGGCAAATGGATGGAACTAGAAAATACCATGTTGAGTAAAGTAACTCCGACCCAAAAGGACATGTATAGTTTGTACTCACTAATAAGTGGATATTAGGCCAAAATGTACAGAGTACCCAGGATACAGTCCATAGAACTCAAAAAGGTCAACAAGGTGAAGAACCCAAGTGAGGATATCTCACTTGGCAGGGAGAAGAAAACAAACACAAGGGGAGAGGGAGGGAGGGTCTTAGGAAGGAAAGGGGCTAGGGGGAAGGGGTAAAAGGGAAACCTCATCTTGTATTGGGTGAGGGAAAGGTCTAAAGCCCTGAGGGCCAGCAGAAAGAATTTAGACAGACAACTTCATGAGCTGGAGGTTGGGGGAACCTATGGAATGTACCAGAGACCTGGTGGGCAGGGCAGGTGAGAGATTCTCAGGACTCAAAGGGAGGGACCTTGGATTAAATGTAGGACAGTGGGGAGGGGAAACTTATAGAGACTACCTCCAGCAGAAAGGCAGGGCATCAAATGACGGACAGGGTTGCCATCCCATAATTACAACTCTGACCCATAATTTTTCCTGTTTGAACAATCTTCAGGGAGTGAAATGGAGAGAAGTCAGAGGCAATGAAGTGGCAGGCTCAAAGTGGGATCCAGCTCAAGGGAAGGTCCCAAGGCCTGACACTATTACTGAGGCTTTGGGTGCTCACAAAAAGTGGCCTATCATGACTGCCCTCTGAAAGACCCAACAAGCTAAAAGAGTCAGATGCAGATATAGACAGAAGCTGCTGACCCCTATGGTTGAATTAGGAAGAAGCTGGAAGAAGCTGAGGAGGAGGGCAATCCTATAGGAGGACTAGCAGTCTCAATTAACCTGGACTGTCCCTTCCCCCACAGCATTGAGCTGGCTGGCAGCCCCCACTCTTCAGCTGGTGTTATCTCCGGCCTTTGTTCCTTGGAACAATAAGGTGCTTTCATCTTGACTACCAAGACTGCCTCAGGGCAGTCTCTCCTGGAAGCCAGCAGAGACCTGCCCGACTGGAAACAGGCGACCCGCTGAGAATTGGAGCCAAGGGGTTCTCGGCCTGCCCTTTGATGGGATCACCTTCTGGGGGGGGGGCAGGGTTGTTTCCTAAAGACTATATATCTTGGCAAAATAATATTAAGGTCAGTCCTGACCAGCAACTGTCACCTCGACTCAATCTCTTTCGCCCCCTTCCCATTACCACCCAGAATTCTCTTCCAGGTATTCCGGTTCGCATGTGGCCGCGGGCGGCTACACTGGACCCCTGAGGTTTCTCAGACACTGGACCACCAACCAGGCAGCATATACCAGCTGATATGAGGCCCCCAACACATAGACAGCAGAGGACTGCCATGTCTGTGTTCATCCAGTGATGATGAACCTAGCTTTCAGGAGACTGGAGGCCACAGGGAGTTTAGAGCTTGGGTGGGAGGTGGGGAGACAGTGGTGAGGATGGGGGATTGGGGGGAGGGACGAGGTATGTGAAGTAGAAAGGTTGGAGGGTGGGACCAGGAGGGGAATAGAGTCTGGTGTGTTAATTAATTAATTAACACTTAAATTTAAAACAAACACAAACAAAGTGCTATTTCATTTCTTCAGTTAGGGAATTATGTAAACTTCATACTGGATCTGACTCTGCTAATGTTGTGCATGTCTTTCTTCTGGGGAATCATCTTCTACAGAAGTGTAAAGATGGTGTTCAAAGAAGTAAAGACATGTAGTAATGCAAATAGATGAACAGTACAAGAAACTCCTGAGCCTCTGAGCAGACAGCTAACAGTGTAAATCCCCTGAGAGGACTGTCAACATTGCAGCAATGAAGCAGGATTCTAAGCTGTTCTAAAGTTAAATGTTTTCTCAGTCGATCATTTAAGTTGTGGTTTATATTCAATTGTGGGCAATATGTTGACCTGTTTCATCAATGAAGACATAGACACTTTACCTTCTACTAAATTGGAGCATGAATTAAGGCTCAAAAACAAAAGTGCCACCAAAACTATTTAAATTGGAGTATGAGTCTCTCAGTATTTACAACACAGGAAACAAGATGAGATATTTAAAATCAATTATTGATATTTTAAAAATCCACTCATATAAACACAAAGAGGAAAACTTACTTAAGAAAAGTGAATTAGTTTTAATTGACCACATGACTGTGCAAGTCAACACCTTGAAGCTCTTGCTAAAATAAGAATGAAATAATAGGATCCTTTAATGGAAGGATACTGTCTAAATCAATTTAGTTCTACCATTGTTTGTAACATATTTAGGGTTTATTTGCCTTGGGATATCAGGCTTACTAACAAGATAATATAAATGAAACAGTAAGGCACTGCACTGCGGCGCTAAATGGGAAAGAAAGAGCTAAGGTAAATAAAAAGCTGTAGAAATTCAATTTTAAAAATGAAATGATTAGCTGTTTCCAAAGAATTCCACTCATTCTTTTTGTAAATTGTGAAAACAATATAAGCATCTGTTGATCATTGTTATTATGAAATATGATAAGTTAAATACCATTCATGCCCATGATCTTATTTATAAAATAAAAAGCACTCAACTCAGCTGGGTAACATAAATACTCCTACAGTCAGTGCAAAGGCCATTATCATATAGCTAAACATGTAATCATATGTCCTTATGTCTTCCTGCTCAGTACTGGTATGTTCATTAACTGGTATGTTTCCTTTCAAATTTTATACATATCATTTATGAGGATTTTTCATTGCATTATCATTTTAAGTAATTAAAAACATTTTAAGTCGATATTTAAAATTTTCTGTGAAGTTATATTGTGCTATGTATGTATATTTATTTGCATGTATGTGTGCATGTACTGCTGTACATAATGTTCTTTTAAATAATCAATATGTCAAAGCACAGATAATAATGTTAGATGGCCAGTCATAATGGGAGATTTATGACACCCATGCTATGCTTCACAGAATGTTACAGGAAAAGATTGGAAAGAAAGAAAATAACTTAAGGAATAGCGGTGTGGTTTGAAAGGTTGGATAAACTGTGACACGGAATGCTGTTGCACTCTTGAGATCATCTGATGTGATTATCTACACATGTACTCTACAAGATGGCTCTGAGTGTTGTGTGCTGGATAAATGGAATGACTAATGAGTTCCTATCCCCTGTCTGCACAGACACATGAATAGATAATGGTGTCTGGGGAAGAAAGAATATATCTTCTCCAGTAGTGTTGACACTAAATAGATGAATAATTGTCTGTAAAGGCATTCTTTCTTGAGCTTTTATAGCTCTTGAAAACTAAGAACCAGATGAAAACTCATTAGGAAAAAAAGGAAAAGAAAATCACTAGAAGAGGGGGCTAGTTAGGGAAAAAGAGAGGGTATTAGCAAAAGCAGGCACCAGAAAGGAAGGAGCAGTTTGAGAGCAGCTGGAGGGAATAGGACCAACATTTTCACATGTGATAAAAAAATCCACTGTTCTGTATAGTGAATAGATGCCCATATAATATCAAATGAAAAATTGTAAGAATAAAACATATAAACCACCATCCAAGGAGTACACACGGGGGAACACATGGTTCCAGCCAGATATGTACCAGAGGATGGCCTTACAGAGCATCACAGGGAGGGGAGACCCTTGGTCTTGGGGAGGCTCAATAACCCAGGGTAGGGGAAAGCTAGGGCTCTGAGGCAAGTGTGGGAGGGCGGGTGGGGGAGTACCCTCATAGAGGGAGGGGTACAGCAGAGTGCATAGGGGGTTGCTGAAGGGAAACCAGAAAGGGGGATACTATTTGAAATGTACATAAATAAAATAACCAATAAAAATGAAAAAGATATATGTAAAATATAAAATTGTTGTGTAGTAAATAAAATACTATCATAATGTATAGCTTTGTACACATACTTGAACAGGCAATGTTTCCTCAATCAGTTAGGTTAAATAAGAAACATGCATCATTTTATCAAACCTAAAAATCTGTGTTTATTAATATAGTAGATTTCAAAATATAATTTTGCAACCAGGGAGAAAACTCAAGTGGTAATAAGTTTTCACACAAGCCTGAAGAACTAGGTTTGGTTCCCAGTGATGACATAATGAAACTGGGCAACTTGGTGTTTGAATGCAATTCCCAAACTGGGAAGGTAAAGATGGGGAGAGCCCAGAGTCTTACTGTGAGGAGAGAGCCTAAACATAAGGAATGCATAGTAACCTAGTGAGGAACAATGATTAACAATGCTATATGGAGGAAGAATACCCAACAATTTCCTCTGAACTCAACAAGTCCTACAAACACATGCAAACTTCCACATTCACACAGAACACTGTGTTTAAAACCAAGAAATCTAGATCACTCATAAGATATTCTGTTCAGAGACAGGGTGAAAATGAAACTGAGATTTTAGGTAAGTTGCACTAGTATGTTATAAGGCATAACTAGAAAAGTAAAAAATAGATGAGAAAATTTATTTTAGTCATTTATTTGAGGAGCTTGTAAATTGGGGCACTGAAGAGGGTTAAAGATAAATTATGCACATCAAAACTGCTATCGAAAAGAAAAGACCCAGACAAGCATAAACTCACATAGGAATACTTGATAAGCTAGTCATCTTCTTAGCTCAGATTCAATAACAATGATCTGTATGTTTTTCTCTTTCTACAACAGTGAAACAGCTTTCGTTACCTCCACCAGATCTCAGTTTTCTATTGCCTGTCACCTTCACTTTCCTTATCCAGCCTTAGCTCTGCAAACACCCCTCACTCTCTTTCATTATACATTTTAAATTTTATCCATGAAAACACTCATTGTATTATAAACATTCCAATATACTACCACTAAGGAATGTTCCTTTGGGATGCAGTCATTTTATGAATCTTTAAAAACTGCCTCTAGTTTGGGTGGTGCTTAGTTCCCACCACTGCACAGATTAGCCTTTGCTAGTTGATTGTTTTGACTAATGGAAAACGAATGAGTGTAGTTCAAGACTTGATAAATGTCCTGCCAGTTTATGCAATTTGTTCTGTTGCTACCTTAGTGTGTCATTTTGTCTTCTATTCTTGCTCTCATTACATTTTGTTTTACTTTCTTTTCCTTTTATATCTACAATTTTCTATGTAACAACTCATGCTGAGACCATCCAAAAGTTCAAAAATAACTGTGAAAAAAATGTGATGGCTGTCCAATGTCCCCTTTTGAATCACATGAGAGTTTCCTACTCTGCCCACTGTTGGCAGGATACTTTTCAAATTGGCTCTTCCAATATTTAACAACTGTTAATCTCTTCCTGAGTTAGTGTACTGATTTATACTCACTCTCCCTCTTCTGCATCCTGACATCTCAGTAGTTGTGCATGTTTAGATTTATATCTCAGCCCATTTCTCTTCCCAAATCTATTCACATTTAAGTTCCTGTATAAATCACTCTGTGTTTTTTTTCTTATCTTGATATTATCTATCTTCTTTTGTAATGAGTTCTAAAATCACCTACCAAATTTAGTACTCTATTGTAGCTTATTAGTCATGGGACAACATCACTTCAGTGCCTTTGGACACTCAAATTTACCAAGTCATTGATCAACTAAGACAAATACAATATAGTGATAAAATGCATTAGTCAATGGGAAAATACATTTATAGAATGGAAAAATCAGTGCAGCGTCTTGGTGTACCCTTGATAAGTAAGAGTGTATTCTAATATCTGTTCCTATAAATATGTGCACATGTGTTTTGCAGATGTGAGGGAAAGAGGTTAATGCCAGGTGACTGCCACAGTCACTCTCTACCTTATTGTTTGAGGCAACATCTTAATCTGACCTAGAATAGGTTCAGCTTAGCCTGTTTTGGTAGTGAAGACACAGGATCCACCAGCCTCTCATTATCTAGCACTGGAGTTAGAGTTGCTTGCAAATGTGTCCTACTTTTACATGGGTGTTAAAGATTAGGCATCTTCCCAAAATTCTCCATGTGTTTCAACAGTATTATATGCACTAAAGAATGGCTTATGCTGTAAGAATAAGAATAGATAAATGGAACCTCATAAAATTGCAAAGCTTCTGTAAGGCAAAGGACACTGCTAATAGGACAAAACAGCAACCAACAGATTGGGAAAAGATCTTTACCAATCCTATATCTGATAGAGGTCTAATATCCAATATATACAAAGAACTCAAAAAATTAGACTCCAGAGAATCAAATAACCCTATTAAAAATGGGGTATGGGGTTAAACAAAAAAATTTCAACTGAGGAATATTAAATGGCCAAGAAGCACCTAAAGAAATTTCAACACCCTTAGTCATCAGGGAAATGCAAATCAAAACAACCCTGGGATTCTACCTCATACCAGTCAGAATGGCTAAGATATAAAACAGGTTACAGCAGATGCTGGCAAGGATGTGGAAAAACAGGAACACTCCTCCATTTTTGGTGGGATTACGAGAGGGTACAACTACTTTGGAAAACAGTCTGGTAGATCCTCAGAAAATTGTAAATAGTACTAACTGAAGACCCAGCTATACTACTCCTGGGCATATACACAAAAGATTCCCCAACATATAACCAGGACACACTTCCTCTATGTTCATAGCAGCCATATTTATAATAGCCAGAAGCTGGAAAGAACCCAGATGTCCCACAAAGGCTTGGATACAGGAAATGTGGTGCATTTACACAATGGAGACCTACTCAGCTATTAAAAACAATGGATTCATGAAATTCTTAGGTAAATGAGTGGAACTGGAAAATATCTTCCTGAGTTAAGTAACCCAATTACAAAAGAACACACATGGTATATACTCACTGAAAAGTGGATATTAGCCCCCAAACTCAGAATACCCAAGATATAATTCACAGAATACATGAAGCCCAAGAAGAAGGAACACCATAATGTAGATACTTCGGTCCTTTTTAGAAGGGAGGACAAAATTCTCATGGGAGGAGATATAGAGACAAAGTGTGGAGTAGAGACTGAAGGAAAGGTCACAAAGAGACTGCCCCACCTGGGGATCCATCCCATTTACAGGCACCAAACCTAGACACTATTGTGGATTCCATGAACTTTTTGCTGACAGGAGCATGATATAGCTGTCCTCTGAGAGGTTCTGCCAGAGCCTGTCAAATACAGAGGCAGATGCTCACAGCCAACCACTGGACTGAGCACATGGTCCGGAATGGAGGCTTTAGAGAAAGGACTGAAGGAGCTAAAGGACTTTGTAACTCCATAGGAAGATCAAAAATATCAATCAACCAGACCCCCCCCCCCCAAGAACTCCAAGGGACTAAACCACCAACCGAGGAGTACACGGACCCATGGCCCTAGCCATATGTAGCAGAGGATGGCCTTGTAAGGCATCAATGGGAGTAGAGGCCCTTGGCTTTGTGAAGATTTGATGGATGCCCCAGTGTAGGGGAATTTGAGGATGGGGAGGGAAAAGTGAGTGGGTAAATCAGAGAATACACTCATAGAAGCAGGTGATGGGGGATGGGATAGGGATTTTCTGGTCAGTTGGTCGGGGGGAGAAACCAGGAAAGGAGATAACATTTGAAATGTAAATAAAGAAAATATCCAATAAAAAAGAATAAGGTATAAAGCATATTTTGAAAAAAGTGAGAACTCTTTTCTTTTTTAAGTGTTTACAGAAACGCTTGATACTGGAAGAATATACAAGGCACAGATTTTCAATCAGTACAATAAGAAATTATGTTATGTGTGTGTTCTTTTGTCTCTTTTAATCTGAACTTGAAAATTATAATCCCCCAAGGAAGAAGAAAAAACACATAAATCATCACATATCCATTATTTTGAATTCAACAGAAATTATACAATGCTGCTTGAAATTATAGGTTTATATGTTCTCTGATTAGAAGCACACTGATTTGGAATATTTTAAAGAGTATAATTTTCTAACATAAAATATGCAAATATTTAATATAAAACTGATTACAGAGCTAAATTTGAAAAATACTCTTTCCTAGAGCTTTTTCCCCAGAAAACACTCATTTGGTGATTTTTTTTTTTAACAAATCCGCTGTGAAAAGAAAAGTTTTACAATTTTATCTCTAAATTTTAACCTTTTAAATGTGTTACAAATAGCAAAAATATAAAAGATTAACATGATTACTTATCTAGCAAAAATGCTTGAGAAATTAGAGTTATTTTGTTTTAAGAACAATGTCTACAGATTGTGATGGTCCTTATATTCTATGGTAATTTTAGAATGGAACCTTCTTATTTTCAGTAGATGTCAGTGCACCAAGGTTCTTGAAGTAAGTCAGTTCATTTGTTGTCTGAGTGCTTCTGTCTTTTAAACTCTGTAGTTCCCCTTACCCCTTTCCATTTCCACTAAACCTCTCTCTTGCCTCACACATTTTCTTGACAGTAAAGCTATGTGTTTTATTCTATTGGTGGCTTGTCCTGGGTATAATTGTAAAGTCTGTCTTTTTCCAATTATGAACATTGTTCTCTAAATTCTTTGGGGCATATTCATTTTGAGCAGTGTGACCATAACTCGCATCAATGTTACACATTTGTACATGATCTACTGCTTTCCCTTTTAAGTAACTCCAGCTTTTGCCGAATGCAGATTTCTTTGTATTCTTGTTATTTTCCCTTACTTATATGAAATCTCTCTTAAATGTTCTACATATAAGCCATTTATTACATTACAAACTAAACTAATTAAAGACCAACCACTTTTTCGAAATGTGGAATATTATTCTTTTGTCGGTGCTATAGGGATGCTACATAAAACAAAATGCAAGAGCATATTCACCTGAGAAAATGCCAATGTAGACTGAAGTAAGCCTACATTACAAATGGCTAGCATAGAGTTCTAGCTCAGTGGAATAACAACTTACATTTATTGCTGACACTGAAGTTATATCTGTCTTAGTATATTACTGTGAATTGAAACCATAATCAAGCAAACTCTTATACAAAAGAGAATGTAAGTAGTGGCTTGCTTGCAGTCTCAAGGCTCAATTAAATATCATCATTCCAGGGAGCATGGTGGCAAAAATGGCAGCACGGTGGTGGATAACTATCTGAGACTTAGGAGATGGAGAGAGAGAGAGAGGGGGGGGGAGGGAGAAGGAGGAGGAGCGAGGGAGGGAGAGAGATAGAAAGACAGAGACAGAGACAGAGGGACTGTGACTTGTGTGGAGTTATAAAACCGCAAGACCATCACAGCATCACAGTGACATTATTCTTCAAAAATAGTCATACATTCTAACACTTCTAATCAATTCACAGAGCACCCCTCCCAGATGACTACATTTTCAAACATATTAGCCTATGCTGGCCATTCTTATTCAAGCCACCAAACTAATTAAGCATTTATTAATAAGTATAATATACATTGACATTCTCACAGCAACCAAATGTATAATACAAGGAAAATGAGCAAAGTATAACCCTCTACATATGGATTCCAGATAAATAGATGTTAAAAGAACAGACAGACTTAGAAATCAAAACATGGGACAATTTCTTGGAGGGCAATAATATAATGGATTTGGAATTCAGGGAATGATTTACTGATCAATAGTCATTTCAAAGAGGTTAGCTGCATATAACAAAACACAGATAATAGTTAATCCAAGATAAGCAACTCAATAGAAGTGAAATACACAAATAAGCACACACACACACACACACACATACACACATACACACATACCTTCAACAACACCAACCAACACCAACAATAAAATAAAAGGATTCGACAAGCACCTCACATTAGTACCTCTTAAAATCATTGGTCTCAATTTCCCAATAAAATGTTAGACTAGCAGAATAGAAGTGAAAACAGATTCCATTCTTCTGATGTATCCAAAAAATATACCTTACCATCAATGTTAGATATCACATTAAGCTTTAAGGATGGAAAAAGGCATTCTAAGCAAGTAGACCTAAACAGGTAGCTTCTGCAGCCATTTTAATATCTGACAAAATTTACTTCAAAACAAAGCTAATTAGAAGAGTTAGGGAAGAAGATTACATTCTCATTCAAGGAAATATCTAACAAGAAGACATTTCAATTCTTAACATCAATGCACTAAACATAAGGGTACCCAAGTTAATCAAAAGTTTACTACAGCTTAAATCATCTACTAACCTTCACACACTGATATTAGGAGATTTCAACACTGCATTCTCACTAATTGATAGATAATCCATCCACACAAAATTAACAGACATGCAGGCGTTACCTGTTTTATAAACTAAGTGCGCCTAAGAGACCTTTTTAATAGTATTTTACTCCCAAACGAAAGTGTTTACCTTCTTCTCATCAGCTCATGGATTTGTTTCCAAAACTAACAATATATACAGATACAAATCGAGTCTCAACAGATATAAAAGTTGACGAAATTCCCTGCATCATATCAGACAACCATAAAAAAGCAACATATCAACAACAACAGAAAAACAGAAAACTTGCAACTCTTGGAAACTGAATGACACATTACTGAATGAAAAATCCACTGACAGAAATTAATAAAGAAATTAAAGTCTATCTATGCATAATGAATATGAATTTACAAAATACCTAAACTAATGGTATACAATGAAGACAGTTCTAAAAGGCAAGTTCCTTGCAGTGTTTGCCAACATAAAAATAATTGGCAAAATCTCACACTAGCAACTCAAAGCAGACATTAAGTTTCTAAACAGAAAAAATAAATCACATCCAAAAGTAGTAGATGGAATAATCAAAAGAAAGGTTAAAAACAATAATAGACTTGTATAATAAGGATGTTTAGTAATTGAAAAAAGAAGCCAAAGATTTCAGAAAATGGTTTTACTTGCTCATGGATCAATTATTATCATAGTCAACATAGTAAGTATTAACAAAGTAAATCTGGCTACCCTACCAAAAGCAATCTACAGATTCAAAACAATCTCCATCAAAATTCTAAAGCAGTTCTCACAGATTTTGAAAGGGCAACTTTCAGCTTTATTTGAGAACACATGGATGAAAAAAGAAATACACAATAACAATCCTCAAAAGAAACAAACAAACAAAAATCATGATAGCTAAAACAATCCTGAATTAAAGAGGACCTGTGGGGATGGGTCACTATTCCAGGGTACAAATTGTACTACAGAGCTATAGTAAAAACAAACAAACAAAACATGTCAGTAGCACAAAAACAGGCACCTTGATCAACAGAATTAAACTGAAAACACAAACATAAAATCACACATATATGGACATCTGATTTTTGATAAAAAGGCCAGAAACACACACTGGAATAATGGACACTTTCAACAAATAGCTCTGTTCCAACTGGAAAGCTGCAGGTACAAAAATCCAAATAGTTTCATACTTATCAGCCTCCTTAAAACTCAACTCTAAATGGATCAAAGACCTTGGCCAAAGAACACATACACTGCACCTAACAGAAGAAAATATGGAGATTATTCTCATACTCATTGGTACAGGAAAAAACAAAACTTACTGAATAGAACAGTTAGCACAGGCATTAAGATAAGAATTTAATAAATAAATAAATTAATAAAACTGAGAAGGTTCTATATGGAAAAAAAGTCATTTAGATAAAAAGTCATTTAGATAAAGAGGAAGCATATATCATGGGAAATATTATTATCAAATTCATGCTAATATGCATAATGTATAATGAAATAATTGAACTTGATATCTAAAAAACTCAACTAAAATATAGTACGGATATAAGAAGAGAAGAAATACAAATAGCAGGGAAACAGGAAAATATTCCACATCCTTAGTCACCAAGGAAATGGTCATCAAAAATGTTCTGAAATTTAATCTTACACCCATCAGAATAGCTCAGAGCAATAGAACAAGTGGCGGTTCATGATGGAGATGATGTGAGAAAAGGAAACACTCATGCAATTGTAGTGGGAATGAAAAGATGTAGAAGCCCTATGCAATCAGTGTGATGATTCATCAGGAAGATTCATCTATTTCATGGTCCAGCTATAATACTCTTAGACGTGTATCCACAGGAGACTTCAACCTATCATACATAAACTTGTAAAAAAATATGTTCATTGTTGCTTTGTTTATAGTAGCCGGAAATTTAAAATAACCTAAATGTTTCTCAAGAGATGAGTGTCTAAAAAATATGGTGTACTTCCACCATAGAATATTACTTAGGCATTAAAAGAGATGAAATTCATAAGGAGATGGATAGAATTTCTTTTTTTCTGAGAAAACTGACCTAGACTCAGAGGTTTACATATAGTAGGTATTAACTTAGATGTGGACATTAGCTGTTATGGAAATGATAACTAAATTTGTAAAACTGCAGAGGTTAAGGATGGAGTAAGAAAGTAAGTAAGGTAAGATAGATACAACAGATAGTTGTTAGGAGGTAGATGGGTGGATTGATGGATGAATGGATGGATAGAGGGATGGTTGCATGAATTTTGATATGGCAGATCAAATAGTGAGGCAGTAGGCAATACACAATGAGAAGGTGATTTAAATGAAATCACAAATTGCTGTGGAAGTCAGTGCCACAACTGGCCATCCCTTTTAACCAAATGAAGCATCTAGTACTGAGATTGGGATACCTCTAATTTAGTTGTTGACCAGAGAAATCCCATAAAATCTACAAACTGCCTAGGTGTAAAGACTATAAGTTGCTCTCCACACAGAAAAGTAGAGCTGGTATCAAGTCAAAGCCTTCATCACTGTGTCCTAATGTCTTTGGTATATGGAAGTACTCTACATGCTACAAAAAAGGAAGAAAACAAACAAACACAACACCAAACCAGCTTCAAATCTTATGAGTGACAACAGTGACTTGAGTATAAGATACATTATAAAAAAGATTCCATTCCTAGCACAGCTTGATAGATCAAGAACCCAAGATATAGGATAAAGTTAAATCTAATAGGAAAAAAAGTAATAATAAAATGACACTGAGGGACATTCTGCATGGTTCATAGGTCATAGCCAGTGTTAGATAAGCTTCCTCCTGTAGCAGATGGAAACAAATACTGGACCCAACAGCCAGCTATTAGCCAGAGAATGAGAGACCTTAGAAAAATTCCTCACCTCAGGACACAGAAAACTCTGTGGTTTCTCAGATCCAGAGAGGATGGAACCCACAAAGAAGAGAGGCACTTTAAATCAATACGAAACAAGCATAAGAGAACTCTAAGAGACTGAGCCAGCATACACAGGGCATGCAAGGTTTGCACCAAGTGGGGTGCTGGAGCTGAAAGTCGAAAGATACATGCCCCATTCCTAACCTAACCTAGATGCCATCTCTAGTTAATTATAATTTACGAATGAAAATTTAGTTTTCTTTGAGGCTGTCTCACTGAGGAAACAAAATACTGATTCTTAAGAGTAGGCTGCATGCCTAGTAAATACAAGACCCACAGGAAACCAACTCAATGGAGTTGAAGTTCCTTTGCTCATAATGATCTGTGAGAATTCTTTTTTTTTTGTAATTTTATTTTATTTTCAACTTATTTATATCTATTTTTTCTCCTTACCTTTTACCCTATTTTATGCACCTTTAGTGTATAAACTGTGGTTTCCAATTTACTGTTCTTATGGGATTCCTGAGTGTATGAACGAGTGGGTCTTTGAGTCTATATTTATTTCTTGTGCCTTTCCTTGCTTTTTATTGTTGTTTCCTGTTCAGATATGACAGCTTATGTTTTATCTTATTTTATCTTATTATTGTCCCTTAGAAGTCTGTTAGTTTTCTAGTGATTGACAAAAAGAAATCAGATTCTGATTGCATGGGAGAAGGAGGAACAATATAAGGAGACAACTCATAGTCAGGACATAGTGTGTGAGAAAAAATGTTTCACAAAATAATTTATTTCCCTCTAAATTAAAAAAAAATGCCATTCTGTCATTTTCCTTTTACTGATGAGAATATATTATTAGTCTGTAAATATATTTGTCCTCTGATTGTGTGGTAAGAACTTTTAAGCACATTTCACCCTGACTGTAGCCAACATGATAAATTACTGTTTTCCATTTGGTCTCATTGTAGTAAACTTATATTTTCCATATTAAATATTTCACACTATATCCTATTTACCAACTGTGTCCAAACACTAGGTCAGTGATGCTGCTCCTCACTGTCCTCTAGATCAAAAGAAATCAGCTACATTTTCCTTGATTAATCTGCATTGACAGAGTTGTATAGATGTTAACTTAGTTTTCCATTGTTATGAAAATATACAAAGGCAAATCTTATAAGATAAAGCATTTAATCAGCATACTGACACACTTCCTCCAAGTAGGACATAACTACTCCACTTTCCTAAGACTTTTAATCCTTTCAAAGAGTTCCAAGTATATATATGAATGACCATGCATTCATATATATATATATATATATATATATATATATATATATATATATATATATATGCCAATGTGGGTCATTCTTCCTCAAACTTCCAAGGATGTAGTAGAATAGTTTTTGTGTAGCAATGTATCATATCCCAGACAAATGACATATACATGAATAGACATGGATTCTAAAAGGCACTACACATGTGACCCTTGTTCTAGCATTTTTTGTTTTGATCTGTCTTCAGTGTGGTGCTTTCTGGAGATTTTATTTTGCCTGCTACACACCCTAATATACACAAGCCATAATTTCTTTTATTATAATATTCTCTTTATCTCCTACTTCAAGTTTTTTCCATATTCATGCACTAATAGATGAATATCCACTAGTGCATACACTATACTACATAGGAAAATCAGCACATGCTGCTTAAACTTTATGAAAGCAGACTCTGAGAATAAGGAAACCTCACCTCTGTCCCAGAGTTGCTTAAATCAATGGTTCTCCACCTACTCCTCTCTATCCCACCCTTACCCTGGGTTAGGATAGTTCCCTGAATCTTTAACAGGTAGAGATAGAAATGACAAGGAGCCATAATTCCAATAGGTGTTAAAATTGTTTATCCTATGGCAAAAGAAGTTATGTTTATACTGAGAACAGAAGTCTGAAAGATCATCCTTGGGGAGAAAGCTCATGGCAATTACAGTTCACTGATTCAGTACCCCTAGCTGAGTTCACATCTTGCTTTAAATCCTTGCTTACAATTAAATTGCTAACTGCTCCTCTCGAGGGTGCAAACTCCAGCATTCCTTTGCAAGAAGCAATAAATTTGATCTTCATCCAAGTATTCTGTAATACCAGTCTGAACGAATACACATTTAAATATTTTTCTTTTCTTTTCTTTTTGAGTTCACAATTTATATTTCTAATACTTACAGATACCTAAAAGAAGTTGAAATAGGTACTTGGAACTCAATGGTCCAGAAAACAAACCCTTTTTCTTCATTTTTTCCCCAATTTAGTGGAATTTTTTGACAGGTACAATTTTCTTCTTTGATTTTCAAATTTAATTATTATAAGGTGAAAATGTTATAAACAAACATTCGGATTTCAATTATTCTCCTGTTTCAGGTCATTCCACAGTATAACCTTATCTTTTTTCCTAAATCTTACTTATTTTTACATTGTTTATTAATTAATTTAGGACAGTTGTTTAGGTAAAAAAATGAAAAAATAATCATTACATTCTTATTAAAACAGGCACAGATTTTTCCAGATGGAAAGAGAATCTATGTTGATGGAAGGCTGGATCCAATTGTACTCTATAGTAGTTCCATCATCGTACCTATATATTCTTATTATCATACACTTTTTGGAGTAAAAAATTGATGTGTTTTCTTAAGTTTTGAAATTTGAAGTTAATTTTGAGAACACATTGCTTAGAATAAAAATAATGACTGACTATTCTCTATTCTCCAAATGTTCAGAAATTTAGTGTGAAAGCTTTTCTTAAATTAATGGCACGTGCCTACCTTTAATTTACATTGAATAATATCTTGGCACAGTACATTGATATTCAAATCACAACAAATTTTCAAACACTGAAATATTCTTTCAATAATTTTCCTAATAATTTTTTTCTGTTCCACTGAATTACAAAATGCATATTTTAGAGTTAACCCACAGTATACTGTGTTTAAACACCTTCCTCCTATGTGGCAATTTTATAGTGCACTCATTAAAAATTGTTAATTAAGTGCCATAAAATATACTGTTTAAGCAAAAGCATTGTTCAAATTTTAGCCAGAACCTATACAATATAATAATGAGAAGCACATCCAAATAGCTTACTGTTTATGTGAGAGTAATAAGGGCTTATCTGCTTTTGGGATTATCAATTGATTACCTTAATTCATCAAGAGTTGCTACATAGAGGAGGAGAATTTCTGTCTAGAACTATAAATTAAGTACAAAATACGTGAAGAAGTAAGTCATGAATCCAACAGTAGAACCTACTTGTTGTTTTGCTAAAAAAAAAAAAAAAGTCATGGATTTAAACTGAATTTCTTTCTTTTTTTTCTCCTTTTTTTTATTCGATATAATTTTTATTTACATTTCAAATGATTTCCCCTTTTCTGGCCCCCCACTCCCCGAAAGTCACATAAGCCCCGTTCCCTCCCCCTTTTCTCCCATCCACCCCTTCCCCATTCCCTGTTCTGGTTTTGCCCTATACTGCTACACTGAGTCTTTCCAGAACAAGGGGCCACTCCTCTGTTCTTCTTGTACCTCATTTGATGTGTATATTATGTTTTGCCAGTTTTCTAGGTTAATAACCACTTATTAGTGAGTGCATACCATGATTGATCTTTTGAGACTGGGTTACCTCACTTAGTATGATGTCCTCCAGCTCCATCCATTTGCCTAAGAATTTCATGAATTCATTGTTTCTAATGGCTGAATAGTACACCATTGTGTATATATACCACATATTTTGCATTCATTCTTCTGTTGAGGGCTACCTGGTTTCTTTCCAGCTTCTGGCTATTATAAATAGGGCTGCTATGAACATAGTAGAGCATGTATCCTTATTACATGGTGGGGAATCCTCTGGGTATATGCCCAGGAGTGGTATAGCAGGATCTTCTGGAAGTGAGGTGCCCAGTTTTCTGAGGAACCGCCAAACTGATTTCCAGAGTGGTTGTACCAATTTGCAACCCCACCAGCAATGGAGGAGTGTTCCTCTTTCTCCACATCCTCGCCAATACCTTGTGTCTTCTGAATTTTTAATCTTAGCCAGTCTGACTGGTGTAAGGTGAAATCTCATGCTTGCTTTGATTTGCATTTCCCTAATGATTAATGAAGTTGAGGATTTTTTAAGATGCTTCTCCACCATCCAAATTTCTTCAGGTGAAAATTCTTTGTTTAACTCTATACCCCATTTTTATTAGGGTTATTTGGTTTTCTGGGGTCTAACTTCTTGAGTTCTTTGTATATATTGGATATTAGCCCTCTATCTGATGTAGGGTTGGTGAAGATCTTTTCCCAATTTGTTGGTTGCCAATTTGTCCTTTTGATGGTGTCCTTTGCCTTACAGAAACTTCCTATACTCAAAGGATAAGCAGGGTGAGAAAGAAATTAGGGAAATGACACCCTTCACAATAGCCACAAACAGTATAAAGTACCTTGGGGTGACTCTTTCCAAACAGGTGAAAGATCTGTAAGACAAGAACTTCAATACTCTGAAGAAGGAAATGGAAGAAGACCTCAAAATATGGAAAAACCTCCCATGCTCATGGATTGGCAGGATTAATATAGTTAAAATGGCCATTTTGCCAAAAGCAATATACAGATTCAGCGCAATACCCATCAAAATCCCAACTCAATTCTTTATAGAGATAGAAAGAGCAATTCTCAAATTCATCTGGAATAGCAAAAATCCCAGGATAGCTAAAAACTATTCTCAACAACAAAAGAACTTCTGGGGTAATCAGTATCCCTGGCGTCAAGCAATACTACAGAGCAATAGTGTTAAAAAACTGCATGGTATTGGTATAGTGACAGGCCGGTGGATCAATGGAACAGGATTGAAGATCCAGAAATGAACCCACACACCTATGGCCACTTGATCCTTGACAAAGGGGCTGAAAACATCCAATGGAAAAAAAAATATACCTTTTCAACAAATGGTGCTGGTTCAACTGGAGGTCCGTATGCAGAAGAATGCGAATTGATTCATCCTTGTCTACTTGTGTTATGCTCAAGTCCAAGTGGATCAAGAACCTCCACATAAAGACAGATACTCTGAAGCTAATAGAAAAGAAACTGGGGAAGACCCTTGAGGACATCGGTATAGGGGGAAAGTTTCTGAACAGATCACCAATAGCATATGCTCTAAGATCAAGAATTGACAAATGGGAGCTCATAAACTGAATTTCTAATGACTATTTCCATAGTTGATAATGCCCATAGGTTGGTCATAAAACTTCTTATTGCAAAGAGTAGTGGTTAATGTGAGGAGTAATTCCTGTTAGATGTGCTGAGATTAAGCAATTGTGGATTTGCAGCCATTGACAGAATGTCTACTCCAAGCTTGTTCCATGCCAAGCCTCAGGGAACATCATAATAAAAAGGGGGGAGAGAATGAATCATGTGGATGAGTGGTATGAATGTTGTCTCGATAGTACATGGTTGTTCCTATGAAGTCACAGGTAGTGTTTGCTATTTTTCAGCTGCATAAAATCTATAAAAAACCATGACAGCTAACAAATGTATGTTGGACAATAAGGAAAATTCTGAGGTCCCACACTGTATTAAGAATCCATAAACAGTTTCTTGACAAAGAGACAAAGAGGAATTATTTTTCTACTGACAGTGTTAATAAATAGACACCAATACCACTGTAGATAACTCCACATTGTTGTGCATATGGGCTACACTCATTAGATTCACTGTACTTTTATCTTAAAAAGGGAAAGTAGGGAGAAGGTAAGTTGGGGTGCTCCAGGGGAGTGGAGTGGAGGAAATGAGGTGGTCAACATACATGGCCTACATGTATAAAATGTCAAAGAATAATAAACAGGGAAATGATTAAATTTATCACAAGTTCTTACAAAACATCCTATCTTTGTCCCCACATATCCCAGTAGATCTACAGATTGTTTCTCCGATGTGCAGATACCCCTGCATTTCTTCCTTACCAGATCACGCCTATCTTTTTGATGTCTCATTTCAACATACTTCTTTCTTAGTATTTATTACTACTTGAAATAACCTCATGAAAACCAGGTCTTACATTAAGTTTGGCAGAATCTTTGTCCTGGAATAGCTGTTCTGTAACATGTGGAATAGCGCCTTATTTAGAATAGGTAGAAGATAAATTACCTTGTTGCAAGAAATATTAAAAATTAGAGGCCTCACATTCCTGCGCTTGTGCCTCTTATCTCCTGGAGATTCTGACTCTGAATTCCACACTCTCTCTTCCCATCTCACTAGGTTCCCATTGGCAAGTCGCTACCACACCATCCCAGTGTTTCAAATCCCCCACAGCCTTTGTGGTGCACATCTGGCAAACCCATGCTTGGGTGCCATACCTTTCTTTCTTGAACCCAGATGAGCTGCACATGAAGGAAAATGCAACACAATCTTATCTCAGAAACAACAGTAACTCAATCTCTGGGTACAACATATAAAACCTAATCTTGTAAGCCTTATTAAAATCTGATTCCTCCAGTGCTAGATCCTTGTGGATCCACCATGATACAAGGAAACTATAGCAGCTACATCTTATCCCTCTGCCATCCCAACTCAGTAACTGTCTCCTGTTTCCTCTCTTCCTCTGTCCAACCAGGAAGTCCTGCCTACTTGCCCAGCGATTGGCTCCTTTATTCATGAGGGAATTTGTTCACAAGAACAGCAACCATGCCAATCCACAACAATACCTTTTTTAGGTCAGTTAGCAAATAAAATATCAATGATTAAATAAATGCTTGTTCCCTTTATTAGTTTATTTTGCAAACAGTGAATTTTCTACATTTATTGTTCAAGTATTTTAATGCATTGACTTTTGAACACAGTGATAACTTCCTTTCAAGTATAGGAAATTATTTATCTTTTCCAAAGAATAACTTCACAATGTATAATTATTTAATGAAGGATCAGAGAATCATAAAATATTTAATAAGCTAATTGGATTGCTTACTCAAGAATGGAAAAAGTTCTGGCTTTACTGCTAACCAAATAGATCATAGAATGCTGACACATTTATGTTGAAATATAATATTTTTGTTCAAAGAAAATATATATTCATGTTCCTTTATGTTTTTTATTAGATATTTTTTATTTACATTTCAAATGTTATCCTCATTCCTGGTTTCTGTTCCCTAAACCCTCTATACCCTCCCCCTTCCCCGGCTTCTATGAGGGTGTTTCCCAACCCATCCACTCCCACATCCCTGTCCTCTACACTGGGACATCTAGCCTACACAGGACAAAGGGCCTCTCCTCTCATTGATGGCAAAAGAGGCCATCCTCTGCTACATATGTGGCTGGAGCCATGGGTTGTTCCATGTGTACTCTTGGGTTGGTGGTTTAGTGTCTGGGAGCTCTGGGGGGGTGTCTGGTTGGTTGATATTGCTGTTCCTCCTATGGGTCTTCAAAAGTGTTAAGTAAATTCTAAATTAGACAAGCGTCACATACATTTGATTATTAATGTAGTAAAAATATGAAAATGCTACAGTTTATTAAACCATAGGATTATTACCATTTATCATTTTAAAAGCATCTTTGGTTTACATGTATTTACTCATTTCACATGCATGTGAAGTGGTAAAAAGTCTTATCACAGAATGCCCATGAAAGTCCAGGAAAACATGTCAGTGTCCGTTGTCTCCTTTTCCTTTAAAGGACCTGAGCATCAAACTTAGGCCATCCACCCTTGATGCATATACCTTTGCCTAATGTGCTATCACAGTTTACCCTAGTATGTCATCTTAATCATATTTGATTCTTGATTCAAACTTTCCTTCAATGGTCCAGATGTAACACAATCCATTTACTTATTCTTTTTTTTTGTCATTAAGGTATATTACTGAATATAGATCTTGGATTCATTTTAAAAAACTTCTTTCAAGTATGTTATATATATTAAAACATATATTTACTTTCCCTATCTTGTCTCATTTCTATCATTCTACCCTGTCTCTAATTGAGAGTCTTTTTCCTTACTCAAGTTTTGTTCTTCATACAAATTATAGATATGCAATATATGATATATTATTTATATTATCTATTTATACATTATATTAATATATAATATATAATATATGTATATGTATATGATGTATATGAATATGTATATGTATATGTATATGTATATGTATATGTATATGTATATGTATATGTATATATGGTCCATAAATGGAAGCAAGCATGCAATGTCTGTCTTTCTCTGTCTGGTTGATTTTACTTAATATGCTTCCTCAAGTTGCATCTATCATCTATAAAATGACATAACTTCATTCCTTAGGCCAGAATAAAACCCATTGTGTATTTATGCCACATCTACTTTACTTACTCAACTTTTGATGGATGCCTAGGCTGATTTCATGATATGGCATTGAGAAAAAAGCTGCAATGAGTATTGGTGTGAAAGGACTGTTGTTACTTGTTGATTTAAGTCCTTTGATACATACTTGGCAGTAGCATATCTAGGTTATAATAGGTATATTTTAGTTTCATGAAGCATCTTTACTCTAATTTACAGTGTTTGGATTAGTATACAACTCATCAGCAGAGAGACTAGGTGTTCACTTTTCCCCATCTATTTAATATAAGTTGTTTTCTTAATTCTATTGTCACTGACACAGGAGATAAGCAATGGCACTGTAGATTTTGTTTGTCCTTTTTACTTTTATTTTTATTTCAGTTTATTAGATATTTTCCTTATTTACTTTTCAAATGTTATCCTCCTTTCAGTTTTCCCATCCAAATTACCTACCCATTGCAGTTTCCCTCCTTCCATTATTCTAAGTCCCTTCCCACATTTATCTTCTCAATGAGAGGATGTGTGTGTGTGTGTGTTGTGTGTGTGTAAATATATATATACACTATATGCCTATATTTTGTATGAAGAACAAAAATTGAGTAAAGAAGAAAACTCCCCACTCCTCAACCATTTCCCTTCACAAGACAGCAGGTCTCCCAGGGTTATCAACTGAACATAGCATAAGAAGTTATAAGTCTAGGCATATACCCTTATGTCCAGACTGAATGAGGCAACCCAATAGGAGGAAATGGGTCCCAAAAGGAGGCAGGGTCAGAGCTAATAAATTCAAGATCCTATTGTTAGGAGTCCCAGAAGAACTCCAAACTACACAACCATAACATATATGCAGAGGACCTTGCTCAGACCCATACAGGGTCCATGGTTGTCACTCAGTCTCTGGGATCCCCTATGAAGCCTGTCTTTTTGATTTTGTGGGTCTTTGATTCCTCTGGCTCCTGACATCCTTTCTCTCATACTTCCACTGGGTTCCCCAAGTTCATCTTAATTTTGGCTGAGAGGAGGGGAGTCTGCATTTCTCTGATGGCTAAAAGTATCAAATATTTTTTTTGTGTGTTTATTTGTCATTTTTACTTCATCTTTTCACTACTATTTACATCTCATATATGTTTTAGGGTTTCAAATGTAGGATGTTAATTGATATAATTCGTTCTCCTATTTATATATTTTCATTTTTATGCATTTCTCATTTTATATTTAACTTCATAGTCTTCATTGAATACATGAGGAAAAGGTAATCTCAATTGACTTGTTTCTGATTTAATACAGGGGGATGCATTGAGTATTTTCTCAGTTATTACACTGATGACTGGAAGTTTATATCATATAATTTTATTATGGTGCTATGCTCCATATATCCCAAATTATCTCAGAAACCTTATTTCAAATTATACAGAGATATTGTGACAAGGGCATTATGGAATTGACACAAAAATCTATATGGAGAGCTTGGGGGTGGTGGTACACACCAGTAATCCCAGAATTCTGGGATGCAGAGGCATGTGGATTTCTGATTTTGAGGTCAGCCTGGTCTACAGAGTGAGTTCCAGGACAGCCAGTGCTACACAGAGGAACTTTGTCTCAAAAAAAAAAAATCTAAAAAACCAAAGGAAAAAATCTATATGGAGAACAATGGAACACTGTAATAGATCCAGTATGAATCTCATATGGAAATAGTCACATGACTTTTGAAAAAATTTCAGAAATATATCTTCCTATGTATCATCAGAAATGCCATCATCTCCATTTGCTTCTCTTTTTATGCCTAAAAAGAAGGAAATAGGTATTCCTAGAATTTGAAATACAAGAATATACTCAACTGAAATTCATTATCTTCTACATATCTAGTATTCTAACTGGTAATATTAATGTTACTTCCTTTTTTGTTCTACATTCTTCTGTGGTTTCATCAAGTTCTATTGGTACTCACACCTACATTTGTAAATTGACTCTCAAACAACTGAATTTGAGTTGTGAGACATTGTTCATAAGTCTAGACACTTGTAATGGACACAGTCAAATGAACATTCTGCAGCTATATCCTTCAGATTCTTAGAATGTGAATTACTACTTTAGAATTCATAGAATGTGGTTCTCTCTTAGCCAACCCTTTACCCACATACTATGATAACAAAAATTTCTTATCCAGATCCAGTATCATACAATACAATATGTGTTTTTAGCATCAAATCAGTCTAGCATTAAGAAAAGTATACTTGGCTGGTAAAAATATTTGACAATGGAAAAGCATTTGCATTAAAGTCTACTAAAAATTATTGCTAGAGTAGAGAAAAAACAAAAGCAGGATTTGGGAAACTGTCCATTTTTGATGTACCAGGATGATAATTTTCAATTCCGAGGGTTCAAATATGGCTCCGAATGATTCTCTTTTTCCAATTGCCCAAATAATATTTTACTTGGTAAATAATAGGAAAATATATAATTTTATTTGTACTTTGGTCACAATACTTGAAATGAAATATCATAAATTAACTTATAAAGGCTATTTTTAATTCTTCTAAAAAATCCTTTTTTAATTAATTTATTTTTAATTTATGAGAGTTCTGTCTGTATTAGATATCAAAGCCAGAAGAGTGCATTAGATTGCTTTAGAGATGGTTTTGAGCTCAGAACCTCTGGAAGAGATATTTTAACCAATGAGCCAGTTTAGCAACTGATAAATTTCAATTTTATTTGAATTATAAAATCAAACCATGATGGTCAGCGGTGGCACACGCCTTTAATCCCAGGACTTGGGAGACAGAGGCAGGGAGATTTCTGAGTTCGAGGCAAGCCTGATCTACAGAGTGAGTTCCAGGACAGCCAGGACTATACAGAGAAACCCTGTCTCAAAAATCAAACAAAAACCCCATAAATAAATAAATAAATAAATAAATAAATAAATAAATAAAGCAAAATAAAATAAGACCATTTCTGGATTACTAAAATGTTTGAAAACATACCATATAATGAAACTCTCTTTTTAAATTTTTTATTAGATATTTTCTTTATTACATTTCAAATGTTATCCCCTTTCCTGACACCCCAAACCCCCATCTCATCCTCCTCCCCTACTTCTATGAGGGTGCCACCACCAACCCACCTATCCCTGCCTCCCTGCCCTTGAATTCCCTACACTGGGCCATTGAGCCTTCACAGAACCAAGGATCTCTCCTCCCACTGATGCCCAACAAGGCCATCCTCTACTGCAAATGAAGCATGAGCTATGGGTCTCTCCATGTGTACTTCTTTATTGGTGGTTTAGTCCCTGGTACCTCTAGGAGTCTAGTTGTTGATATTATTGCTCTTCCTATGGGGCTGCAAACCCCTTTAGCCCCTTCAGTCCTTTCTCTAAATCTTCCATTGGAGACCCCATTGAAGACCCCATGCTCTGTCCAAAGGTTGGCTGTGAGCATCCTCCTCTGTATTTGTCAGGCTCTGGCAGAGCCTATCAGGAGAAAGCTATTATCAGGCTCCAATCAGCATGCACTTCTTAGCATCAGTAATAGTGTCTGGGTTTGGTAAGTGTGTATGGGAAAGCTCTCCAAGTGTGGCAGTCTTTGATTCAGGATTTCCTTCAGTCTCTGTTCCACACGTTGTCTCTGCTTTTGCTCCCATGAGCATTTTGTTCCACTTTCTAAGGAGGAACGAAGCACCCACACTTTGGTCTTCCTTCTTCTTGAGCTTCCTGTGGTCTGTGAATTGTATCTTGGGTATTCCAAGCATTTGAGCTAATATCTACTTATCAGTGAGTGCATACCATGTGTGTTCTTTTGTTACCTCACTCAGGATGACACTTTCTAGTTCCATACATTTGCCTAAGGATTTCATGAGTTCATTGCTTTTAATAGCTGAGTAGTACTCCAATGTGCAAATGCCCCACATTTTCTGAACCCATTTCTTTGTTGAAGGACATATGGGTTCTTTTCAGCTTCTGGCTATCATATATAAGGCTATATTGAACATAATGGTGCAAGTGTCCTTGTTTTTTGTTGGAAAATCTTTTGGGTATATGTTTGGGAGTAGTGTAGCTTAATCCTAAGGTAATACTATGTTCATTTTTTTTTTTTTGAGGAACTGTCAGACTTATTTCAAGAGTGTTTGTACTAGCTTGAAATTCCATCAGCAATGGAGAAGAATTCTTCTGGAATTATGTAAAATATTTGAACAAATTACTCAAGAAGAAATTTTAGTTCAGTCACAGTTAAATTTTTTTCATTAGTATATGTGTATGTGTATTTGTATGTGTATGTATATTTGTATGTGTATGTGTATATGCATATGTATATGTATATATATGTATGTATCACATTTAAGAATGCGTATCATCTTTGTAACAATTAGTTATGCATTCTACACATAGTCTTTTGATCTTAACACACTAAAAAAGGTTCAAAAGAACTACACAACATGAACTTATTGTTTCTTCAAATGAAACACTTTTGACAATATCCATTCATATATATTTATGGATACCCTATGCTAACTCATGGTTTTGACTTATTATTTTTTAAATATCTAATAGTAAAAGTAATCAAAATATCACTGTGGGCTACAGAGTTTTTCTTAGTAGTATTTAAATTTAACTCAGGCCCTAGAAACCTTGGGTTTAAACTGGGCTATAGGGCTACAAATATTGGATACTGACCACCTGAATTATTAGGATTTTAGTATATCATACAGTTTAAGCTATTCTCTGTGAAATATGTGAAAAACTGTAGAACATATAAATCATCAGAGGATTGTATATTTAATTATTCTTTCTTACCTATGTATATCTTCAGTGTTAGAACTTCTGCATACATTTATATTTTTATCACTTTTAATATCATTAATACCTGGTTGTGTATATGATAATTAAAATTCTGTTGAAAAATATTAATACAACTTTTTGTGTCTGATGTTTTACTTCTAATGATATCTGCCATGTTGCAAATACTTGTCATTGCTTGGTATTTAATCTTATTACTCCACAAATCACTTTAGAAAAGATATTATCTACTTTTCATTAAATATATATTTTCTACTATTACTTGTAAGTTTTTAGTTTGGTTAGGTATTTCTTGGTAATTTCTATTGTCATATCTATATATAGATACATAGGTATTAACTGTTTATTTTCATTTGCATAAATTTATATGTGGATGCAACAATCTGCATTTACTTTCTATAAAACATAACACAAAAATGCATAATTTAAATACTTCAAATATTTGAACTCAAAGAATTTTCCTCTAGTTGATTTAAAGCAGAAACATTTTCACAGCCAATGAATACATTAGTTCTTCACTTAATAAGGTAAATCATGTAACACTGTTCCTATATACACTACAATATTTAAATACTCAAATACTCCAAGTTTAACTGAAGATTTCATCCACTAAGAAGAGGTTGTCAAGACTTTTAATCTTATTATTCTGCCACATTGCAACAGAAGTTTTCCTAGTCAGATACAAAGTGCAATATATCAATTGGAATGGTGAAATCTTAAGAAAAATTTAAAAAGAAAGATGCAAATGTCCTACTTTTACTGTGTAATAAAGATTATAATGAGATTGTATAAAAATTATAAGAGATGAAAAAGGAAGATTTGATAAGGTTTTGTTGTAATGAAGTGTCAACATTTAGGCAGAAAGAGTATCTTTGTGAGTGACAAGTCTTTGAGTGTGTAGTACTAATGCCTATTTTCACTCAGCACTGAGATATTTTTGTGGTACTTGAAATCAATACAGTTGTCTTGCCAATGATTTCCTAAAAAGTTACTGCTGAACATTTCCTTTAAATGCAAAATTCCATCCAGTGTATACTTATGCAGGTGTGGTCTTACAGCATTAAGATTATAAGAAAATAATTAATGTGAAAGGACAATATTAACCTCTTTCTACATATATGCCATATGTAATATGTATGTGTGTTTATATATACATATATAATATATATACATATGATATGATATATATTTTGTTATCATATATGCATGTATACATATATGTGCATTGTGTGTTTATGTGTGTGTTACCAAGTGTAAATCATACACACCCACACCCACACACACACACACACACATTAGCATTAACTCCAATGTAATTTTCAACTGTGAGCGAACAACTAGATACAGTGTCCTGAAGACCAGTGTGTTACTCATTTATAATAAAGCTTTTTAAAAAGTGTATATGTGCATATATATGTATATATATATATATATATATATATATATATATATATATATTCACATTAGTATCCTGGATCATAGGTCAATTGGGAAAAAAATCAACATTTAAGATATCTAGGGACCTGGGAAGGAAAGTGGACAGGAATGGGGAGGGGTGAGAGGGGAACCTGATCTGGTATTGGGTGAAGGCAAAGGACTGAAGCTCTGAGGGCCAGCAGAAAGATTGGAAACAGGCAACCTTGTGAGGTAAGAGACTGGGGGGACCTTCCAGAATACATCAGTGACCTGGGGGGAGGGGGCATGAGAGACTTTCAGAAGTCAAAGGGAGGAGACCTTAAATAAAATGCCTGAAAGTAGGGTGAGGAAATTGTAGAGCCCATATCCAGCAGAAAGACAGGGTATCAAGTGAGGGAGGGGGTTGCCATCCCACATTTAAAACTCTGACCCAAAATTGTTCCTATCTGAAAGAACTACATGGAAATGGAAAGGAGCCTGAGGAAATGAAGTTCCAGTAAGAGGACCAAATTGGGATCCAGCTCAAGGGGCGGTCCCAAGACCTAACACTATTACTATGGAGTGCTCACAAAAAGGGACCTATAATGACTGCACTCCGAAAGACCCAACAAGCAGCTGAAAGAGTCAGATGCAGATATTTGCATTCAACCAATGGATAGAAGCTGTTGGCAGCTGTGGTTGAATTAGGGAAAGTCTGGAAGAGGCTGAGGGGAAGGATGATCCTGTAGGAGGCCCAGCAGTCTCAATAAAAATTAACCTGGTTCTCCAAGATCTCTCAAACACTGGACCACCAACCAGGCAGCATATCATACCGCAGCTGATATGGTGCCCCCAACACACATAAAGCAGAGCAGTGTTGAGTCCGTCTTCAGTCAAAGAATATGCACCTAACCCTCAAGAGACTGGAGACTCCAGGGAATTTAGAGGTCTGGTGGGGTGAGGTGTTAGGGGTCGGTCGGGACATCCTCCTGGAGACAGGGAGGCAGGGAGGAGATATGGGATGTGGACCAGTCAGAGGGTGGACTGGCTGAGGTAAAAAATGTGGAGTGTAAATAAATAAATATATAAAATATTTAAAAATGGTATCTAAGGTCGCTTTTAAAGAAAATAGAAATGTACATAACTGGTGATTCAATCAGCAATCGTAGAACATTCCTTTAATATTAACTATTGAATGTGATAAGACAATTCATCTAAAGCATTTTTTTTTACTATTCCCAATTACTAAACAGTTAATAGTTCATTGATGTATTTCAAAATAATTAGCTGCCAGGAAGATTTTATCATTTTATGAAAGGGCAAGAGTTCTTACTTTGAATTATGTTGACTCACTGTGCAACAGCTAGCTGCATTCAACCAATAATTTTTGTATGTTATCTCAGCCAAGGTGGCAGGTGCTGTTTTAAGAAAAATTATATTCCTTAGATATATAGACCTAAAAATAAGTCTACCATGATAGAATCACTCAGCAATTAAGGAAAGTGTCATTAACTCATGAATTACTTTAAGATGTACTGAATAAAGAGTGGGGAAATGTTTTATTCTTGTTTCCTTTTATTTCATGACTGGTTCCAGAGTCAAAGTCAACTTATCAGCTATTCACTTTCTTCTTAAAGCAGTAACCTAAGTTTGCAGTGAACAAAACAAAACAAAACAAAACAAAACAAAACAAAACAAAATAAGCAGAGAAATACAAGCTTGGAAAATATTTTGAGAAAATGATGAAATGAGCATCAACTATGTTACTGTACTCTCCCACAAAATGCATTGTTCCTGTTCCTTATAAGAAGACAGGTAGAACATTCTTGTGTCTATAACTATGCCTTGCAGTTAAGGCTCTCTAAAAGCATTTGTCATTTTAGCACACTGAATACATTCTATCCGTTCTTTTCATGTCCTAGAACCTTTGGGATTATAAAAAGAAAAAAACATACCCTCATCAACAGAGTGATGAGTATTTGAATGCTGTGCCAACATTTAACTCATGTCTGCCAATCGAAAAGGGAAAATGTACTTTATTGACTGGAGAAAGTTTCTTGTTTGAAGATAATTGACTCTCAGTTTTTCATTGATATAATTCTGCCTCCGGAAGAAACACATGCTTCACTTAGAAAACAAAGGCTATATGTAATGGCCTGATCACTTTCTCCTCACTCAAGTACAGATCCTATTGACCTGAGTGAAAATTCTGAAGGTCTCTGAATCAAAGGATTATAGATCATCTGATGCATTTAAGAAGTAGGAAAATCACTTCAAATGGGAGGCTCATGCAGAAGCAGGTCCCAGGAAATACAAAAAGGCAGAAACTTCACATAAAATGTTAAATAAGGGAGGAAAGAAATAAAAATATGGGGCATTTCAAAAAGAGATAGGTACAGAGAATATGTAAGTCAATTTCTAGAATAACCATTGCTCCAAGTACTTTGAAAAATTAGCACATTCTGGCTTGAGAATGGTAAGTGTTCATTCCAAAAGAATATTCCAGTAAAAATGTAAATTTGGAGTTCATTAAACTAATATATTTCTCAAAATCAGAGGGTGAATAAAAATATAATTTTATGTTTTATATAAATTCATGTATACATAAATACATACATATATACATACAAATATATGTATTACACACATATGTATATATATATATATATATATATATATATACACATAAACAGATGGAGAAGATGCCCAGTGATGGAATTCCAGGGTATTACAACCATGAACACTATGGAGATCCGATTTATAAGAAATGAAGATGGAAAATCACAAAAAGTGGGTCCCTGAATCTTAGAAGCAGTGAGAAGAAATGTTCTAAGTGAGGAAAAAAATCTTCCATTTCAAATGTTGCTGTGGATCAAGTAATAAGAAGTGACAATGGCCTTTGTGGTTTCCTACAGTGATACCAATAAAACCAGGCTTGCTAAAGTCAGAGGTGAAAGTATTATTTCTTATGTTTCAAAGGAAGAAATTGTAGAAAAAGCCCAGATGCTAGATGTAGATAATATTTGTAAGGTTCTTGCCTATAAAATGGACCAAAATGAATTGGTTGGAGAAAAGGGAATAGCTTCATAAGAGAGATTTTAATTTAATGGCTGTGATCCTAGTCCACTAGTAGATAGATTGCTCATTTGAAGCAGATGAAAGGAGGAGAAGAAAGAGCGTGTACTAGAGAGGGTGAGAACTGAATAAAGTTCACAGTGGAGATTGTGGCCTCCCTTTGGCAAAATCATAGGAATAAGGATTAAAGAACATTTTTTTGGGGGGTGCATCCCAAAGTAAAAAATATCCAAAGTGTGTAGGCCAGACACAAAGCTGTGGCAGGTGAGATTATTAGTTACTATGACAGGTATTTTTTATATATAAAATTAATGGTCAGAGGTATGCTTCTGCAGCTGGTAAATTTCAGGATTTTATTTTATTTTTTTTACTTTCTTCTTGTCCCTGTTTCCTGTCCTTGGGCCATTACCTCCAAGAGGTGATTTATAACTTCAAGCACTTGCGTCCAAGAACCTGCATGTAAGGCAGCTATCCTGAGGTACTGATGCAGACATACAGAAGCCCATACCTCCAGAAACTGATGAATTGCTCCTCTACAGTCAAGAAGCACCCTTTTCATATACAGCAAAAAGATTCCTTTGTGTATACAGCAAAAAAGCGCACATTATAATAGACAACATAATAATTAAGAGAAAATCAAAATCAGTCTTAAACAAAGCGATCTTATATGTTTATAGCAATGTGTTAGTGAAATATATTCCATTGGGATATAGATGATTAAATGACATCTATACTTGTACTCTCTAAATTGGAGTATGTTAGCTTGCATTATCACCTTTCTGAGGCTCTTGCATAGCAAAGGGATGGGTGTACACCTATAATAATGACTCTGATTATAAGGACTCAGGATAAATGTTTATTCCTTGAGTATAAAGGCCATCCTACGATTCAAAGTCACTACCACATCCACTGATTCGATAATCAATACCTTCATCATCAATTTTATCCAGATAAACTTTTGAGGCCAGATGGAGCATGGCCACTCTGCCCTCTTCCAGGTTATTGATCCTCCTATGACAGTTAAACCTGTGTTACCTTGAAGATTGTGAATGAGAATATCATTAAAATAAATTACCTATGAACTCAGTTTAAATAAGCAGAATACACTCGACTATGAAGAATGAATTCCATGCAATAAGTCCAAGCACTGAATAGAAGAAAAATTTATTTCTCAAGCAAATGATAATTGGCACACAGTATTTAGATATCATTTGTACTCTGTGCTCTCCTGGGCCTACTCGTTGGATAACCACACTGAAAATATAGAATGCAGGGTCATAATTATATGAGCCAATCTTTGAAAATAAATATTTATTTTTCGCTGTACATTTAATACTTGCTATCTTTTCTGAAGTATGTCTGATGGTCTCTGTATAAAACTTCAGAGGCTTTTGTCTATTCATCTCCAAGTGACAGCAACACAGAGTTCTAGTGTAATTATCAGAGAGCAACACAAGGACCCTGACTGACTTTACTTGTTTAAACACAGAGTTATAGCACCCTGCAATTATTCAGTCACTTAACTTCCAGCCCTTTACTTTTCAATGGCCAGGTAAGGCCAAGATTCAGGACAGTCTTGTATCAAGACAGAACACAAACTTGCTTATGTCTAAATTAATCTTTCAGGTGGCACTGAGGTATGGGCATGGCACATCAATGTTTACTCCAGTAGGAATGGTCTGTATAGGAGAAAGGAAGGGTTATCAATCCAGAAGAAAATGTGAAGATACCATGGATTTACTTTACATCTTTAAATATGTAGTAGGGGCATGCATTGAGAAAGAATTTGCTAAAAGCACATTTTATTTAAACTGTATGTGTTAATTTTACAAATAAACCAGCATATGTATAAAAAGAAATATAGTACAATTTTAGGTATACCTTGATATGTTGTTATCTATATTTTCCAAGAAATACTCCTTGATGTCTCTGAATATTTATATGTACTAAAAAACTATCCTTACCAAGATATCAGGCTCTGGTGCTTCAGCAAGTTATATAATCTCAGAAAATACCTCCCCTATGGTATGGTTGAAGGAAAGGTTTCATTGTAGATATGAGAGGCAGATAACAGCCAAAGGCACCCTAAAGATTCCAAAGAAAAGGGGAAAAGTAGTGAATAAACATGGCCAGAAGAGACTGGTTTGGCCATGAGAGAAGTGCAGAGCAGGGGAAGAAGCATAAAGAGAATGATAAGCAGTTGGGGATGGAGAGAGAGAGAGAGAGAGAGAGAGAGAGAGAGAGAAACAGAGTGAGAGACAGAGACAAAAAGAGACATAAAGAAACAATGAGATGAGACACACACACAGAGAGAGAGAGAGAGAGAGAGAGAGAGAGAGAAGAGAGAGAGAGAGAATATGAGAGAACATAACCAAAATAGCAGGTTTTTAAAGAGAAAGAGTGGCTGGGTAATTTAAAGGAGGGGAGGAGGGGTGAAAATAGGATGAAAGGAGACACTTAAAGCAGTTTAACAGTTTAACTTTTTATACCAAGATATCCTGGATTCTGTAAAATATGTGGTCTCTATCTACACAAGGACTATGTTCTTTTCTGAAATGACAACCTATGGTCATGATATAGTTCACTTTAAAATATCTAATTACAATTTCTCACCTCTCATACAAGTTGGACACTGGTCCTCATGATTGTCTAAGTGATGAACTGAAATCATCCTGGTAGCTCTAATATGCAAGAAAATCTCTGGTGGTAAGGACAAACTATCAATAGCAAAGCAAATGGTGTCTAGTAGCAACTTGACATGTCTAATGACACCTTTAGATGGTTTTCTAACATAGAAAGTTCTTAGGATTTTAATAATGGTGACAGACATTCATCAACAAAAGTCATTCTTCACATGAATGTGAATCGTTTTGAACTGGCCAGGAGTTCAGTATGCATGTTGCTGCCAATTTTACCACACGGTTGGGGTACATACCAGTGGTATTCTTGCAACCAGTGGTCACATCTGCAAAAAGGCAGAAAAATACAGGAGCCTGGAAAGTCAACATCATAGCACAGGAATAAATGGCTGAGATTTTAAACTTTTAGAAACAATAGAACATGTCCAACAAATGGATGTTAGAAGGAATGGGCCACGATTCTGTTTAAGATTACTCTATCCAGTCCTTTCTTTCTCTGACACATCAGGAATAGTTTTCTTTTTTCACAGTTTCAACTGGGCCAAACAACTCAGTGAATTTCAGGCTCCTTCAAAACAATATCACATAGGCAGGTACATAACATATTTTAATGTTTGGCTAAAGTTATTCCAAAACTAGAGAAACATTTTCTCTTGACAACCTGGAGAATATTTGCAATATATTAGGGACCGTCCTTGCATCTTAGAGCACTCAAAAGATACCTTTTTTTGTAGCATTCATACTAAAACATGAATTTTCTGACCTAAGTGTTTTTTCTCCCTGGTAAACTTTAAGAATTGCTATTATATTTTACTTATTTTTTATATCTTGAATTCTTAGCTCACTGTTTAGAAAATACATGTTCAAAGTGCCAGTAGAATACCATGTTATTTGCTTTCCCACACACTGTAGAGCACAACCCTAAATTCTACACAATGTAATTGAAAAATCAAGGAGATAGGTGATTTTGTTTTTAAAAGTGCCTTTATGCCTTTGGTTGTTTTGTTTGTATATGTGGTGTATTTCTAAATGTAAGACTAAAAATAAAGAATTAAAGTAAAAAAGCTAAAGCATGTAGTTTTAAAATATGCAGGCCAGTCCAATTTCCAATGATGTATACCATCTCTTCAACACAAAGATGATGTCATCTTAGTTTCAGTGTTGTTTATCTAATCTGATTTTGTAGAAGTTAAAGAGAAAGTAGATAAACTGTGTGTGTATCTCCAACAGAGGTAGGAAAAATGTTCAATTACATGCTGATATGTCACCAACATAGAAAACAACCCCAGAAAACAGTTGTTACTAGAGTTGTGATTTTTTTCAATCCCAGCAATATGAGACGCTGACAAGGTATCCATCAAAGTGACTGCTTGATTTCCTTGGTAAGTCACTAAAATACATCCCTAAACACAAAGTAAATGCTATATTGTAGGATTAAGTTCTATCCGAACTGCATTCATTCTAATTTTGATACCCGATTTGGTCAGATTAACCTTCTCAATGTAACTATATTTGCTTCTGACTTTTGATGCTAGATGGAGATAAACCTTGAAAACTAGATACACGAGCAAAGCCATTATGGAACTTGTAAGAATCAAAACATAGTGCTATAAAAAGGTTTCACACTAAATGAGAACCCATTTTGCATGTTGGACAAGTCAGAAATAAATTTTTAACTGAGAGTCATAGTGTCACAATCATAAAAAAATGAAATTGAATTTGAATTGAATCAAAATTTCAGTTTTAGTCTAATCACAAAACAATATGAAGAAAGCAAACATTTCGCCATTTTGATATGCTTTATGAACTATGGTAAATAACTCAATGTAAGCTGTTATACATTGTTATTAATGTATTCATAGGCTTTTCAGTAAAATGAGAGTGTGTTGAGAAAGACCATCATAGGCTAATCTGTTCAACTTAACTCTGAATTCAAACTTAACTCTCGCCTGCAACAAGATCTTTAATCTTAAACTATAGGGTTTATAACTGACTAGAGTTAATATGCTGCCACTGATTTTTATTCTTTCTAACTTTCATGAAAGAATTGAACCCTTTTATCTCAGACATTCTCTAATTCAGTCACAGATATGACAATCACCCTGACTAAACAAATGTTGGTTTTTTTTTTCTCATGGATTCAATAAGTAAGTAAAGTAAGTAAACTTTATCCATTCTGTTCTTTAGGCCTTTTCCCCTTTTTTTTTAGCATTATTCAATCACATTGTTTTTTTTTTTTTAAACTAGGGTTCCCAAAGGTAGGATTAGCTCACTTAATTTCTAAGTTTGAGGAAATTTAAGATTGGCAGAAATTAAGTATACTAGCAAGGACATATGGGTATTTGAATGGGCTACAGACATTGAACACAAAAATGTAATTAATTTGCTTCGACATAAAAGAAAAGAACAAGGAAGATACAGATTATTTTCATGAAGAGAAATGCTGAAATAAGACCCATCATTTATCGCAAAGTATCACAGGACAAACACAAATAAATAAATAAACACACTTAGCCTATGATTTTATAATTATGCAACTTTTTCTCACAATGCCCTATTAAAGAAATTCAAAATATAATTCAAAGAAGGAAGCTAGCATGATATTATGCATCACGGATACATCAAGGTAAAAGTCAGGATACAGAATGGCAAAAAGAAGGTATGAAGAGACAAATAGAACATGGGCTACTTTTCAACTATTATTATTATTGTCATTGTTGTTATTTTGTTGTTGTGACATGTATGCTTTGCATGTCAACTAATTATCATTATCTATCACACTTCTCCCTCTTATGTTCACCTTCAATCCTCCTTAAAATCATTTATCCTCTTAATTTCTACCAATGTTTTGTTACCTACCCAAATTATCCATATGCCCGTAGGTTTAGAGCTACCTAATGATGCTTGGTAGACTCAGTAGAGTGCATCCAGATAAACATTGACCTCAACTTCTAGCAGGCATATTTTGATTTTTGAAGGATTTCCTGATGCCAATTCCAACTAATCAGTTCAAATTTTCTTATCCCTAAATCCCCAGATACCTCCCTGTCTAAACTTTCCAAAACACCATATTTTCAGCTTTATTTTCACTCTTTGATCCTATTTCACTAGTTTTTATTTGATTTCTTGTTTATTCATTTTCACTAATATCTTGGTCTATACTTTGGAATTCCAATATATGTTTTAATTCCTTAAAATTGGAGCATCAATTTTTTTCTCCATAGCAGTTGAATCTGCATGGGATTTAGATATTTCCAGAGATGACTGTATGGAAGGAGCAGTACAGCCATATCCACTGGAAAGTCATGAGGCCAGCACAGCTCAATGTTGCAACTGCTGTCATTCTGTCTCTCACCTTTAAGTTTTCCTCTCTGCCTGCTGCATTCAAGGGAATTCTATGCATTATAGTTCCTTTTATGTTTTTTTTTCCAGATAAAATCATGTCTGACTTTTTTAGGAAAGTCCTAAACTTACTAACCCTATGATTGTCGAAAGATAACTATATGGTCCTATTTGGAAGTCTTCCTTATGCCCTGGAGATCATAGTAAACTCCTATAAGCACAAAGTTAGGACTTTCTTTTGAGCGCTAGAAAAATGTAATAGAAACAAGGTAAACTTAGAAATAGTTGACAAACTTTGAATAGTCTGGAGAATTGGAAACAAATTCAAGGCCTTTGTTTTGCATTTGGAACTCTTTGAAAATATTTAATTATAGGGGACCATCATGCAAGGTACACCCATGGAGGAAAAGAACTCAGAAAATTAGATTCAACAAAATGATTTTTACTACTTTAAAGTTTTTATGCTAAAATGATGTAGTGAAAGAAATTTTGTATGAGTATTTGCTATTCATAAAAAGACCAGTTCAGATATTTTATTTGTATGGAGTACTTTAAAACTACAGATACTACCATTCTAAGGACAGGCCATTTCATAATAATTGTGTTTACTTTCACAGACACATTCTTTAGTTCTTTGAATTGGAATTATAAGGCTGATAATGATAATAAAGCGTATTCATTCCATTTCTCCTTTCAAATTGTGACTGAACTTGTAACTCTGGACATGAGATGAATAATCAAGCACAAGTGCAGAAACAAAAGTGATATAATCTATACTTCTTAGATAATTGCTAGTCTGTCTTTGTTCTGTGAATCCTGAATGAAAAGGGAGCAATCTGATTGCTAGTTAGTCAGATCTGCATATTCCCCAGAGCACTGCACCTGCCTTACTCCCTCCTCACCATGGTTTACCTCCTCTCAGGTCACTCTGTCACTCTCCAGAGGAGGCCCTAGCAAATGAGCAGCATGGTATAAGGATAAACTTTAATTCCATATGTCTAGGGCTAATTTTTATCTGAATTATCAGCTTCTACAAATAGGAAATGAAATGGAAAGCCTGAAAGAATTACTGCTATTGATTCTGGGAGACTGTATGAGACAGTGTTTAAGTTTAAGTTGCAAATGTCATCATCGGAAAAATACAACTTCAATAAGAATTTAAATGTGTTACATGCAAATATTGATAGTGACTGCTTCCTTGTGAAGCTTCATGATCACAAATGTATGTAAGTTTTACTTTGGTATCATTCTCACTCCCTGCCACCAAGGTGTTATTTAATTGCCAAACACCATTCATCTAACATATGGTCAATAAACTCTCCTGTACTCTATATATTTGAATCCATTAGTATAGATTCAAAATAGCCAGAACATCCCTATTTCTGCTTCAAAAATGTTCTTTATGTATTTATTCATATCTTGACTTGTGCCAGGAGGTATTAAATGTGACCACAATACATATGCATGGCAAAATAAAAATAAGTTGCCAAGGATGAGTAAGATTGCACCAGTGAATGATGTGGGGAGATGATCTGTTATTAACACTTAAGGAATAGTTTCAACTGAAGGTTTCTCTTGACACTGGGTGTCATATGTATATTGGCATATATTCATAAAATGAGAGGGAACATCTGACAAAACTTTAATCTGACCCCATTGACAGGTTTATTATACACTTAAATCACAAAACAAATACACTTACAGGGCGAAAACCCTATGTCTGAAGACATGCAAGATTTGACTTCTTTCCAGTCTTGCTGCTACATATTTTGCTGAGTAGAAATAGCTCATTTTGAGAGAATAAAATGTACTTGTCTGCACACTCATTTACATTTTATAAAGCATGAAATATAGTGATAAGTTGGTGGATGTGCTTCCACTAGAGATGGAAATTCATGCTTGCTAATGAAAGAAGACACATTTATTAAATGCCCACGATACATGAAGGTCTGTTCTGAGCTTGTTACAAAGAAACGATATAGGGAGATGAACACATTCTGCCTCTCAGTTCTGGTACCTTAGCAGACAGAGTTGCATAAAAAATGCTGAGAGAACTATGAAATGGTACCATTGGGCAAAGATCATGCAGGCCAAGAGTGGGTTATTAATACAACTGAAGAGACTGAATGACAAAGGGTCAAAAATTAGTCACTAAGTAGGACTCATGTAGTTCACATGAATAATCAGACCTAACTATGTAAAGGAAACAGTCAGGAATATACTGTTTTCTAGTCTGATAACAGCACAATTGGCTTCCAAAGACATTCAATTTGGAAAGAAATGGGTAAATGTGTGGTCATCCTATGAGAAACTACTAGTTAGCTCAAATAAAGCTAAAATATACTGTTAAGATTAAATTATAGTAGAGACCATAGTAAATGCAATTTACAGATATTACAGAAGACAAGATTGGGCACAAAAGGCAAGAGTATGGTTAAATTTAGTGTCTATTCCTGTCCTCCTGAATAATCTATTACAAAATTTCATTTAGATAAACCAAGAACACAAGACCCTAATTAAATGAAATGACAAAGTTCTCAGAAATTCTCTTTGTTTTACTATATATCCTTATATTAAAATCTTTACCGTATCTCTGCAGAGTTTTATCACAATTGTTACTGCTGTTTGAAACAACAGTTTCTCACTGAATTCATTAAAATTTCTTTATCTTTGTTTCTGTTTGTTTTAGAGTATTTCAGGGACTGCAGTGCTGAGAGAGACTGAATAGTTTCTACATTTGAAATGTACATTTCAAATATACTGTTCTCTACATTTGAAATATAATTACATGGACATAGAATTACATATGTCATTCTTGAATTTAGAACTACTCAGAAAATAACATTTTATACAACTTTGAAATTTTAAATATTTTAGTGGTTTGGATATGGTTGGCCCATAGGAAATGGCACTATGGAAGAGTGGACTTGTTGGAAGAAATGCATCACTGTGTGGGTGAGGTTTGAAAACTTTTGCTTAAGCTCCACTGAGGGTGGAAAAGTTTCCTCTTGTTGCCTTTGGATGAAGAGGTAGAATTCTCTGTTCTTATAGTACCACGTCTGCTGGACACTGCAATGCTTCCCACCCTGACAATAATAGACTGAACCTCTTAAAGTGTAAGCTATCCCAAACTAAATATTTACTATTATAAGAGTCACCTTGGTGATAGTGTCTATTCACAACAATAAAGCCCTAATTGAGACAAATATCAATGTAGAGCATATTAAAGAAGAGATGCTGGTGTCCTACTTTGAGGATCTGGTAAAAGTTGATATTTTTCTAATAATGATAGGTAAAAATATTAATAAAATAAATAAAGGAAGATATGGTATACTTAATGGCATAGTAAAAGACAAGGGACTTTCTAACTATTGAAATAAATGAGTTTTCTCACACCCTTAATCCATACATTGAAAACAACTAGAAGTTATTTACCATTTATTTTAAAGTATTGATAATGCTAGTTATTCAAATTGCCTGTTTTATAGGAAAAATAAATTTGCTCAGAAGGCTATCGATAATAAATATATGGAAATGCTACATTTGGAAATACATTTTTACTCTTTGCTGATGGGATCCACCACAATACCAATATCTTTTAATAAAATATTCTTAGAAAATCACAGGGATATTTTCACATGTCTCTTTATTGTTTAACTAAACACAATAACCAAGTTAGGGGAGGAGTGAGGAAATATATGAGCAGATGAATAAATGAAAAAAATTTGATTCACATACAGTATGGAATTTTATTTTTACATAAAGAATGGCACAATGTCAATTGCAAGAGAATGATGGAAACTGAGCCAATCACAAAAGAAACTATGTAACATCATATGCTTTACCCACTACGTGGAACCTATAAACTTATCTAAATACCTATATGAACACACAAACATAAACAAAAACGGGAAAGAAAAATACTCAAAGAGGTAAGAGGGGACAACAAAGACTAGCAGTTGGAAGACAAAATACTGCATAGCTTTTCTCATATAGTTTCATATATATATATAAGATATATTTATATATAATATATCACCATATGTTTTAAATATGTTGAAATATTTCTAAGATATACATATATTTTGAATATATCATCACATGTTTCAGAGATATATGAATATAATACATATGAATAAATATTGTTATATCTTCAAAATATCTACATATGTATATGTATATATCTTAATATATATATTATATATATAATATATAGGAACCTGCATGACTAAATTTGAAGTCAGGAACCACTATAATATACTGATAAAAATAATTATCAATTTACTCTAAGAACTTTGTCTGTTTCCTGGAGCCTAACCAGCCCTAACTCATGATCCTGACTTGTTTTTGAGGATACCCTGACCCTGCCTGAGCATCCTTAATCCTTGAAATGCTTCCAATAACCCTCCCTAATTATGTGCCAACCACATCCTGCGCTTGTTTGTTTTTTTTTTTTTTTTTTTTTTGGGTTTTGGGGAAATTTTTTCGATTTTTTTCTGAATTTTCCTAATGTCCATTGTCTCTCTTCTGTAAATGTGCTTTGCAACTACTTGTGAGTTTACTCCTTCAAAGAGAGGTGAAAACATGGTAAGAAAGGGGTAGATAGATGACCTTTTACATTGCTCTGTAATACTTAGACTTTTCTATAAAGTGCTTGCCCATAATTGTTCACTACTTTAGCACATTAAATGTACCAGTTAAAATATTTTTGTTTGATGCCTGAGATAACTCATTAGATAAATCTGGCATGTATCTTCAGTTGATGATTTTTTTTTATTATTGCTAACAAACATGATTTTTTTATTGATCATTTTGTTTGATAACATTTCAAATGATATCCCCCTTCCTGGTTACCCTTTCACAAATCCCCATCCTGTCCCCATCTCCTCCCTCCCCTTTGCCTCCATGAGGGTGCTTCTCCACCCACTCACTCACTACTGCCTCACCTCTCCAGCATCCCCTTATGCTGGGGCATCAATCCTCTACAGGATTAAAGGCCTCCCCAACAATTGATGTCAGATAAGACCATCTTCTACTACATATGTATCTGGTTGGTGTTTTAGTCTCTGGGAGCTCTGGGTGGTCCAGTTAGTTAATAATGTTATTTCTATGGCCTTGCAACTCCTTCAGCTACTTCAGTCCTTCTCCTAGCTCTTCAACTGGGTTCCCTGGGCTCAGTCTGATGGTTTGCTGTGAGTATCTGTATCTGTATTGGTCAGGTGCTGATAAAACCTCTCAGAGAACAGCCATACCAGTCAGCAGGCACTTTTTGGCTTCAGCAATAGTGTCTGAGTTTGGTGTCTGCAGATGGGATGGATCCCTAGGTGGGGCAGTCTCTGGATGTCCCTTCCTTCAGTCTCTGTTCCATTTTCTGTCCCAGTCTTTACTTTGGACAGGAATTTTCTGTTTTAAAATTTTTGAGATGAGTGAATGGCCCCTTCCCTCAACTGGGAGCCATGCTTATCTACTAGAGTTGGTCACTAGAGTTTCTATATCCCCTTTGTTACAAGTATGATTTTTGATGATACCTGATACTTAATTACCTCATTACTCTTTTTATCTCATGTTAGAAACTGAAAATTTGATACAAGAAACTAACAGATTTAGCTTGTTCCATTTTATATACAGTATATCTTGAAAACTGATACTATGTTGATAGTATATTAAATTCTACCAAATTATATGACTCATGTTATACAATGTTAAATTAGTATATACCAGACAGGTTGTGATTATTTTTAGTTACAGCAAGTTAACTCTAAAATTCCACATAAATAAACAAATGCAGAATGTATGAATGATAAAAATAAATACAATCCATAAACAGTTAATGTGGTCAGTTCTAAGTGAAGGCAAATTATGCCCATTTCATAGACAAAGAAGTTGAATTATAGATGTTTTCAGGAGTGCTAAATCAAGTTTCTTGGTTTTTTATATAAGCTATCTCTGCCCCTGAAAATAATCAGTGTAAGCATGTTTTTCTTTTTGTTTTTTATGACCAGGTTTTTGTGCAGTAATCAAGTTTCAGGTTATTTTCCACTAGTGTTATGATTGCGACCAGATTTACAGATACATGAAAGATTATTTCCCTATTGCATATAGCATTTTTTTCTTGTCCTCTACAGCTTATGAACCACCTTTGAACAGTTATAACTTCTTAAACCTAATATGAATATACTGGCTGGTTTTGTGTGTCAACTTGACACAGGCTGGAGTTATCACAGAGAAAGGAGCTTCAGTTGGGGAAGTGTTTCCATGAGATCCAGCTGTGGGGCATTTTCTCAATTAGTGATCAAAGGGAGGAGGCCCTTTGTGGGTGGTACCATCACTGGGCTGGTGGTCTTGTGTTCTATAAGAGAGCAGGCTGAGCAAGCCAGAGAAAGCATGCCAGTAAGATACATACCTCCGTGGCCTGACCTGCTTGAGTTCCAGCCCTGTCTTTTTTTAGTGATGAACAGTAGCATGGACATATAAGCTCAATAAATCGTTTCTTCCCCAACTTGCTTTGTGGTCATGATGTTTGTGCAGGAATAGAAACCCTGACTAAGACAAATTGTTACCAGTGTAGTGAGGTATTCCTTTGACAACCTGATCATGTTTTGTGGAGGACTGTGGAAGGATTTTGGAACTTTGGGCTAGATGGTCCATTCAGTGTTGAGACCTCTGTGGGTTGTTGTACAGGAGCTTGGACGATATTATTGAGAAAAGTGCAGAAGATGGAGGCCTGACTTAGGAAATTTTAGAGGGGAAATTAAAAATTCTTATCAAGGCCATGTTTTGATTGTGAAGATTCTGTGGTTTTGGTTAGCAGGGGCTGAAGAATCAGCTGTGATTAACAAGATACAAGAACCACTAAAGCAAACCTTTGTGTTACTGGGACTTTTGATGCTGGTTATCTGAAGTTAAGAGACCAACAACACTGAGGTGAAATCTTCTGGGAAGTGTTTTCTGAGAGCACAGAGGGTGTATTCCAGAGATCGCCACGGTTGTACTTTGTGCTGTGGCTGGACTTGGTACTTTGTAAGAGTCACCCAGGTGGTTCTGGTTTTGAAGGCATGAAGGGTATTGAAGAGCAGCTGAGGCTTAGTACTGTGAGAGGCTGCAGAAGGCCATTGGTGAAGGTGCAACCTTAGTTGCAATTGATGGCCCAGGACTTGAAGGGGTCATGCAAAGGAGCTGAGGCTTGGCACGATGAAGAGAACCTATGAGAGGCTATTTGGTGAAGCCTAGTTACAGCGGAAAGCAGCAGTGTTTTGGAGATGCCAGTGCCATGAGATGACCACCAAGACCAGCAGTAGCAGTGGAGTATAGGTAGATGGAGCCTACAAGACTAGGGGTCTGCTACAAAAGGCAGAGCTGGAGACGTGACCTAAGCCCTTGGAGAAGCCTGGAAGATCGTGAGTTGGATCCCAGACATTGAACCATTGGAGTTTGAGTTTTGCTTTTGATTGTGACTGTGCCATGATATTGTTCTTTGTTGAAGAAAGAAAGTCTTTTTGTGGAGCCCACAGTTAAGAGATTGAATTTTTAAAATACTTTGAATTTTGAAAATATTGGATATTTTAAAGGGATTGAACTTTTAATATGTAAAGACTGTGGGACTTTAAAGCTATTTAGATCTTGGGGATGAATAAGAAAGTAGGGGATGAGGCTTAATAGTGATGTGTTTGTGTATCAAGTTGACAAGGGGTCAATTGTACTGTCTGGTTTTGTGTGTCAACTTTACATGGGCTGGAGTTATCACAGAGAAAGGAGCTTCATTTGGGGAAGTGCCTCCATGAGATCCAGTTGTGGGGCATTTTCTCAATTAGTGATCAAGGGGGGAGAGTCCCTTGTGGGTGGTACAATCACTGGGCTGGTATTCTTGGGTTCTATAAGAGAGCAAGCCGAACAAGCCAGGGAAGCAAGCCAGTAAGAAACATACCTCTATGGCTTCTGCATCAGCTCCTTCTTCCTGACCTACTTGAGTTTCATTCCTGACTTCCTTTAGTGATGAACAGCAACATGAACATGTAAGCTCAATAAACCCTATCCTCTCCAACTTGCTTTGTGGTTATGATGTTTCTGCAGGTATAGAAACCCTAACTAAGACAATGAACATTGGTCAAGTTGTTTCCTTTGTTATAAGCACCAAAGCAGGGCTCCTCTCACGACAACAGTGCCAGAACCCATCTGGGATCAGTAAGAATGTGCAGTGGTGACAGCCAGTGAAGATGAGATCCTATATTCACCGTCTAAGTCATAGCAAACTACTAGTTCTGCCACGGGCATCCTCCAGAAAGCTCAGTTGTGCTGTGCCTAATCTTTGAAATGTAGGCTGATCCTGATTATCAGGGACTTTGATAATGAGCTTGTTGCTGTCTTGTCAGCTTTCCACTTATTGAGGAGTGCTCACATTTTCAGTCTCTTAGTCCATGGTCAGTTAATAAGGAGAAGGCTTTGCTTTTCATAAATTTTAGAAAACAACACGTTATGAATTTCTCAACTTGAGACCCATGCCATGAGAAGGACCCCCATGTGCTATATTGTCTGGATAGCTAGAAATGGTGGGCTGGATAGCCCAGAGAACTAAGAAAGGAAAACATGTGACTTGGGGAAAAATGATGAAATGATATTTAATGATACTTTACCCCACTCACTCATAGATCACTGAGTGTCCAACGCTTCATCAGAGAGACTTCCTGTGGCAGCAAACAGGGAGTGGGCACAGAGACCCACAGCCAAATATTCTGAGAGAAAATCTAAATTTAATCTTTCCATCTGATCCTTCCTGTCAGAAATCAAAGAACCACAAGGAAGAGGCCCATGGAAGATTGTGGGAGTCAGAGATGGTGGAGGACACCAGGAGAACATGACCATTGAATCAGCTAAGCGGGGGTCACATGAGCTCAGAGAGACTGAAGCAGCAAACATGGGTCTGCATGGGTCTGCACAGGTCTTCTGCATGTATATACACTTCATAGACGTTCAGATCATGTTTATCACTGACTCTGTTTGCCTGCTCTTAGGACACCTTTCCTCCTATTGTGTTGCTTTATCCAGCATGGATATGAGGGCTTGCCCCTTCTTTTACTGTATCTTCTTTTGTCCAATTTGACTTTTGTCTCTTGGATGCCTGCTTTATTTTTGTTGTTGTTGTTGTTGTTGTTGTTTTGTTTTTTAATCTGATGCCTGCTTTATTTTTGTTGTTGTTGTTGTTGTTGTTTTGTTTTGTTTTGTTTTTTAATCTGAGAGAACATATAAAAGGAGTAGAGTACATCCCAGGGGAGAGCAGAGATGTGGGGGTAAAGAAGAAAAAGAAGGAAGAGGAGGAAGAGGAGGGGGAAGAAGAGCATAATATAGAGGACGAGGAGGAGAAAGAGAATGAGGAGGAGGGGGAGGAGGAGGAGGAGGATGCGGATGAGGAGGAGGAGGAGGAGGAGGAAGAAAAGAACAACAAAAACAACAACTTCATGGACATACAAATGTAAACCTCATCTCAGTTTTGCTGTTTCTTCCTCTTCTATAAGCCACATTTTTTTGTCAATTCAGGGCAACTCTTTCCTTTGCATTTTGGAAGGGTAATCACATCTTACAATACTATACTGTTCTCTAGGTAAAGAATGACCACAGCACATATTAAATATTGCCAGAATCAGCATTAGCACTTTAGAAGCAGTGCAGCTCTTTGAGTACTTATCTGACCAAATTGAAAATCCCACTCAGCACCTTGTGCTCTTTTGATCCAAGCAGACTTAGGATCCTGCTGTTTTTATATTAAACAGTAGTGCCATCTTCGTGGGTATCTGGCTTTTCAGTTGTTTTCTGTGATGCTGTTTCTGAAACCCAACTGCAGATTTCTGGTAAAGAGATTTGTAAGTTATCTCAAACAGAGACCTTTATAATTTCGGTATCTTATAATTTAAATCTATTTTATCTTTCATTTTGTGACGACAAGATATGCATATTTCATTTATTTGATTTGTCTAACAACAAAACAAATCCTTCAAGCTTTTTCTGTGAAGCTCACAACTGTTCACACACTTCAATTATTATGTGTATGGTGTCCCTTCATACACTGACTGCATTCCAGGCGAGTTGTATAATTTTTTAGGTAAGGCTTTCTACGGAGCTCATTGCTTGTCTGCTTTTCCCTGACTGAACACATGATTACATTATCAATGGTGGCATGTTCTTAGTGCAACAAAGTTCAATTTTCATTCCTAGTGAAGCAAAGTAATTATAATTATTTGTGTTTAATTTACTTTGTACATTCAAAATATATGAATTTCTTTTCCATATACTGATTTCCGAGTCATCATGTTATCTTTAGAGGAAATACATGAAATAGTCATTTCCAAGGAAGAGATTTTTCAGCATATACATATAAAGATTCAATAAAGGTTTTTCAAAACATTTGGTTAGTGTTATGAGTTCATTTATAGCTAAGTTTAGAGAAATGATGTTACAGTATTGAGAATGCAACCTACAAGCAAACATTCTCACTTCATCAGTTTTGAGAATTAGATTATTTAAATTGTTATTTAAATGAAATTTAAAAATCAATACTAAAATAAAATGAAAAATTTTAGAGTTTATTCCTGAAGCTCTGAAAGACAGATTTTGTAGAATAAAGTACATTGAAGAACAATAAAGGAAATCAAAGAGAGTTGCTACATAATGATTATAATTCTAGTTCATTAAGTCATAGTTTCATTATGTATATGCTAGATAATGTGTTCTAAATGTCAAGGAGAAATTGGCTTTTGCAAAAGCAGAATAATCTGGAAAAAGGCATTTCTTTTGATTTTTGTATTACTGTACCTTTTATTTTCATGAGACTGTAGAGTTTTAAAGATTTCTTATATTATTCAATTTATTTTGATTAATATTGTGCATTGGAAGGTGGAAGAAGCACTTATACCCTCTGGTGACTATGTGAAGAGAGAATAAGTTGTCAGGGGTGGTTCTTTCCCTCATAGCGGGGTGAGCCTGGAGGCAGGAGTAGGAGGCAGTGTGTCACACGTGGTCATAGGCAGGATGTAGATACAGATGAGTATTTCTGCTTAGCTGGCATTTTCCTTCTACTGACTCTGTGACTCAAGTGTACATGACTCACTGTGATTCATGCATATTGCCGCATGAATTTATGTAAAGACTGCCAGAATACAGCTCATAAACAGAACAAATTTGTTTTCTCTGGTGAATTGAAGTTCAGAAAAGAAAACAAAGAAGATTAAGCAACATAAGTTTGCTATATGGAAACAAAATTTTGCTTTACATGGGAACAGAGAGACAACAGTAGACAGACAACTCTTTACTAATAGATAAAAATAATGAAGTTTGGCCCAGTGATATGTTTACAGCATAAAGGCATATATAATTCTTAAGAAGAGGAAGTTGTAGATCAAAATCAGGTTTGAATACTGATTATAATTTTCCTATTGACTTTCAGATCACAATAAATAAAGATATTTAGAAAAAAATGAATGAAATATTTAATCTACAAAGAGTATAAAGTGAGATGATATTCCAAGAACAAAAGTCAGTTATATATAAATGTTTTCATGAAGCTACAGGGAAAATATTTAAAAAATTTAATTCAAAACTTTTTTGAAAATATCCCAGGATAGAAAAGTTTAATAATAAATGAAACAAACAAAAGAAAATGTTCATCCAAAGGCAACTTTACAAGTAAATATAAGTATCAAAAATATGCACTGTCATTTATAAAACTTTCTTGATATATCATTAGAACACCATTGTATAATACAATACCATAAACTCATTTAGATGAATGATGAGTTGGCTAATTTTATATAACAATTTCAAAGAGATTTGGGATCCTTAGATAGCTTAGTAGATATTGTAACATAGTTAGAAGATACAATATATCATCCAGCTATGTATCTATGTATCTATCTGTCTGTCTGTCTGTCTGTTTGTCTATCTATTTATCATCTATCTATCTCCTGCCTATAAGTCACCTAGGTGTCTGTAAAGGAAAATTAAGGGAAGTACAGTATGGCATAATTTTTGTGATTGTTGAAACCATTGTTATGTAATTGAACAGACTTAGTTTTAAGTTTGAAAAAAGGCAATTTCAATTCAAAGGACAAACATAAAAATTAACTTTAAAGTATAATGATTGTGTTTCAAATGTTATGTATTACATACTTAAGCAAGTAATGAGAAATAGATCACTAAATTAAAAAAAAAGCAAAAGAAAAGATTCTAATAAATTTAAAATTATATTGTAATTTATCTTATTTCCAATGAAAAATGGCAAAGCACAGACTATGAGGAAGATTTGGAAGGCTGTATTTTAACTTGTATATCTCTGTAAATTATACAAACTTGACTTAAAGGCATATTTCATTGGAGTAGTTTAAATATGTACTGACATATATATAGTGGAATTGAATAAATATACTGAACAACAGAAAGCCAAAGCCCAAGGAGGTTATTCTAATGAAGAAATGGTTGTACTGATAGAGAAGTCAGTCCCTGACAGTAAACATGCTTAAAGACACAGAAAGTGCTAGAGTGTGGCAATGGCAGTATGGATGCCTCAGAGAAATGAAGCCTTGATTAACACATCGGGAAGAAACACAACCAGGCATCACAGGATGAATTGTGAAAAGAAATGAGAACACATAAACAGTTCAAAAATAACAGCTGGAAGCTTCAAGAGTCTCCTAGAAGAAATGGATAGATCAATATATAAAAATCAATCATTCTTCCCCCACAATAACAATAAATGACACAAGACTGTAATTGGAAAAGCCTATTAACAAGAAAAACAGAAAGAGGAAATTTCTTGGGTTTGAATGTGTCCCAAAGAATACAGTAAATACAATTAAATTTATTGTATTTTTTATAGTAAATTTACTGTATTTTTAAAAAGAATTAAGTAAATTAAAATTTCTTGGATCCTTGACCAGATGGTTTAATATTAATAGGATGATGATAATTTTCTCTACATAGAATCAAATAATTATAACAACAAAGAAATATTCAGATTTTACCTCTGAAATTCATTAGATTATGTTATGATATACTACATGTGAAAGAGAGAAAAGAGTTTGGACAAGCCAGATGGTGGTGGCACATGCCTGTAATCCCAGCACTTGGCAGGCAGAGGCAGGTAGATTTCTGAGTTCAAGGCCAGCCAGGGCTACACAGAGAAAGAGTGAGTTCCAGGACAGCCAGGGCTACACAGAGAAATCCTGTCTTGAAAAACCAAAAAAAAAAAAAAAAAAAAAAAAGAAAAAAAAGTTTGGACAAAGGGAACCAATTTTAAATTTAACACTTATCGATGAAATAAATAAATCAATATGGGATTAACATAAGCATATATACACAGGACAAAGGAGAATACATGATTTATGATACATAGGACAAGATGTATTGATAATTAACTCATCTCTTTAAAATGTAATATTATATGTGTATGTATGGTGCATTTACTTTGATGCATGTGTCATAGCATGAATATGGAGCTCCAAGAACAATGTAGTAGAGATTTTTTTTTTCATTCCTTCCAAATTCATGCAGCTTCTGAGATTGAACACATGTATTCTTCCTTCCTTGGCAACTAACTGTATTTAATCCACAGAGTGATGTCAGCACCCACCTAAATCAACTTTGAACAACATGGCTGTCTTAGTCAGGGTTTATATTCCTGCACAAACATCATAACCAAGAAGCAAGTTGGGGAGAAAAGGGTTTATTGAGCTTACACTTCCACGTTGCAGTTCATCACTAAAGGAAGTCAGGACTGGAACTCAAGCAGGTCAGGAAGCAGGAGCTGATGCAGAGGCCATGGAGGGATGTGTCCTACTGGCTTGCTTCCCCTGGCTTGTTCAGCCTGCTCTCTTATAGAACCCAAGAGCACCAATCCAAAGGTGGAACCACCCACAAGGGGCCCTCCCCACTTGATCACTAATTGAGAAAATTCCCCACAGCTGGATCTCATGGAGGCACTTCCCCAACTAAAGCTCCTTTCTCCAGTCTGTGTCAAGTTGACACCCAAATCTAGCCAGTACAATGACTACATCAATGGGAATACAATATTTTTCAATGAATAATGCTAGGACAAGTATCTATACTCATAAAAAGAATGAAATACTACTCTATTCTCAAACTATATTTAAAGATGAAATAGTTCATATGCTTGGCATGGTGGTGAACATAAATACTTCTAAAATGTGGTAGAGACAGTAGTATTGTGAACATTATCTTAGCCGAGGCTACATATCACCTTAGTTTATTTGCTGTTTTTTGTTTTGTGTTTGTCTGTTTGAAATAGGGTTTCTCTGTGTAGTACTGGCTGTCCTGGAACTCAGTCTATATCCTGGGCTGGTCTCACCCTCAGAAATCTGCCTGCCTCTGCCTCCCAAGTGCTGGGATTAAAGGTGTGCACCACCACTGCCCACCTGAACTTACTGTTGAAACGAGAAAACTTCATGAACACATGAAAGGTCCTAAATTGTAAATTGAAAAATATAATGCATGCATACTTTTACTAAGTTGAATTTGGCAAAATGTTTCCAGGAAAACAAAAGAAGGGAACAAAATTACAATCAATTACATGCATTTCAATCACTATAATGATGTGCTTCAAAGGACACTATTAAAAACTAAATAGTCATTTGCATTGCCCTGGGAAGGAAAATATTTGTAAGTCACACACACACACACACACACACACACACACACACACACACACACACACACGGTTTTGTTTAGAATTAATATAAACATATTTCTACTTCATAATGAAACAAATAACCCAATTAAGAAAATATTTCTGGTGGTATGAATGCTTAGCCATAGAAAATGGCACAATTAGGAGGTGTAGCCTTAGTGGAAGAGGTATAACCTTGTCAGAGGAGTTGTGCCACTACATAGGTGGATTTTGAGGCCTCCTGTGCTCAGGCTTTACCCAGTTCAGAATAGACCTACCTCCTGGCTGCCTGCAGAGGAGTCTCTACCTGACTGCATTTGGATCAGGATATAAATTTCTAAGCTCCTCCATCACCATATCTGGGCTGCATGCTACCATGCTTCCGACCATGGTGATAAGAGATTGAATCCCTGAAACCATAAGAGAGCATCAAATAAATGTTTACATTTTTAAGAGTTGCCTTGGTACTCAACAATTTAGACTTCAAAAAACAAACAAACAAACAAACAAAGAAAAGTTAACTAAAATGTGGGGCACAGACCTAAATATGAACCAGCCTGTACTTCTGAGCTCCCAGGAACTAAACCACGAACCAAAGAGTACACATAGAGGGACCCAAGACATCAGCTGCATATGTAGCAAAGGATGGTCTTGTTGGATGGACATCAAAGGGAGGAGAGGCCATTGGTCCTGAGAAAGCTCCATGCCCCAGTGTAGGGGAACGCCAGGAAAGGGAAGTGTTAGTGGGTTGGTGAGAAGGGGAAGGGGTGAATGGGATAGGGTATCTTCAGAGGTGAAACCATGAAAGGGAATAACATTTGAAATATAAATAAAGAAAATATCTAATTATAAAAGAAAAAGCTTAAACACTGGGGAAAACAAAAGAGGCATTCTCACCAGAGAAATCTCAAATTGCTGAGAACTACTTGAAATGCACAACATACTTATTCATCGGGGAAATGCATACCAAAACTCTGAGATTATACCTTTCAACCTCCAGAATAGCTAATCTCAAAAATTCAAATGACTGCAAATGCTGGCCAGGATGTAGAGAAAGGGGGACATTCTTTCATTGCTGTTGGAACTGCAAAGTGGTACAACCACTCTGGAACTTAAATTGGCAATTCTTCAGAAAACTGGAAATAGTTCTATCTGGATACCCAGATTTATGTTCCTTGGCATAAGGCCCCAAAATACATTTTGCCATACCACAAGGACACATGCTCCATTACGTTTACAGCAGTTTTTCTTTGTAATAGTCAAAAACTGGAAACAACTCTAATGTTCCTCAAATGAGTAATGGATAAAGGAAATATTCATTTACACAATGGTATACTCAACAGCTATTAAAAATAAGGACATCATGAATTTTGCTGGCAAATGGGTAGAACTAGAAAATATCCTATGTGATGCAACCCAGATTTAAAAGGATATGGATGGTATGTACTCCCTGATAAATGGTAGTAGCCATAAAACACAGAATTCATACTGTAGACCCAAAGAAGTTAAATAAGAAGGAAGGCCCAAGTAAAGATGCTCGAATCCCACTTAAAATGTGGAATAAAATAGTCATGGGAGACAGAGGGAAGGGGGAACTTAGTGAGAGAGGGGAAAGGCATGGGGAAGAGGAACAGGTATGCAAAGAGACAGGACAGAGATGCAGAGGGTCAGGAGAATGAATGGAATTCTGCAGATACCAGACTTTTGGGGTCTGGGGAATCTTAGGAAAGTCCGAGAGACCTGAAGTGGTGGAGGCTCCCAAAAGTAAATGCAGGTGACTTTAGCTTTTATACCTCACTGTGGCCTCATAAAGCCTGAAGATAACAGATAAGTCCCCACTGGACAGATAAGGACACCAAGTCACCCACAAAAATCTGACCCCAAATTTGTGCTGTCTAAAAGAAATACAGGGACAAATTGTGAGCAGAGACTGTCAGAATGGCTGATTAATAACCAGACCAACCTGAAACTCATCCCATCAGAAACCCATCTCATGAGCAAACAACAAAAACTGACAGTAATGATACTCTGTTATGCTTGCAGTCAGGAGTGCATGACTTCTGAGAGGCTCTACTCAGCAACAAGCTGAAACAGATGCCTATATCCACAGGCAAACATTTAATGGAGATCAGGGACTCATATGGAAAAGTTGGGGGAAGGATTGAAAAACCAGACCCAGACAGAAGCCCCATAGGATGACCAATATAGTCAACTAACCTAGACTTATGAAGGCACTCAGAAACTGGACCACCAACCAAAGAACACACACAGGCTGTGACGTGGCATCCTGCACATATGTAGCAGATATGCAACTCAATTTTCTGTATTTGTGCCAAACAACAACTGTAGCAGATGCTCTCCCTAAAGCTGTAGCCTGACTATGGTATCCATTCTCCAACAAGACTTCTTTGTTTGGTTTCCGTGGAAGAGAATGAACCTACTCTGGTAGACATGATATGCTGGCATCCATGGGATAGACACCCAGGGGATAGACCCACCCTCTCAGATAAGAGGTGATGGGGCATGGGGAAATTCCCTGTGAAGAGGAGATCTGGAAGAGAATACTTGAGGTTTAAATAAATAAATATAATTTTTAAAAAAAGTATTGCCTTTCTCATAAAGGCAAAGTGGAGGGTGGAGAGAGCAGATAGGACTGGGAGTTGTGGAGGAGCAACCAGAAAGGAGGATATCATTTGAGGTGTAAGTGAATGGAATGATTAATAAAAAAATAAATAAATAAAAGTATTGCCTTGGCCATGTTTTTTCACAGCACTAAAGCTGTAAGAGAATATTGAAGAAATAATCTTGATATAAAGAAACATATATATATATATATATATGTATATATATATACATATATACATATATGTATATATATATACATATATATACATACATACACACACACAACATGTATATACAAGTACATAAAATATGATCAATATACTTGCCCACAGTAAGACATCCACAATCTGAAGCATGGTAAGTAACAATGCTGCAAAGAACATGACACAGTATAGTGCATTTGGAACACTATGGGGAAATTCTACAAAAGTTAAACTTACATTTACTCTTTAAGTAACTGATATTCAATCCCAAGTGGCCAGCCCTAAATTCCTATACAGTGAGCAAGTTATATAAACTCAGCCTTTATTTTTGTATATAATAAGTTTAGGTATACATGTGGGTGCTTGTGTATATCTTTGTTTCTCTATATAATTGCAGAAGAAGAGACAACCAATACAGAGGGAATACATGGAACACAAAAGGAGTTGGAGGGGAGAAAATGAAGTATGAAAATGATCTAAAGACTGTACTTCCATATGAAATAAACAATTCAAAAAACCCACCAATGTAAAAACTACCTAAATTGTCATAGATTGATATGTATGGTTTTAGATGTACAAATGATAGAATATTATTATGTAATAAATAGTAAATATTGATATGCAATGTCTGGGGGATCAACTGTATAAATATGCTAAGTGAGAGAAGCTACTTATAAGATGATCTTTCATGGGATATTTTTCTATATAATACATAAATGTCATACCTATGTCAATGTATCTAAGTATTAAATGAAGATGCTGGATGAGGATGAACGTAAAACAGCTAATGGGAGTATGTGTGCTTCAAGTTTGTTTCAAATATTCTTGATATATTTTGTGATAAAATTGGAAAGCTTTGGGTCTATACTCAAATTCTTAAATTAAGAAGACCTTTGTTGCTTCAAATTATGTTTCACTTAAGGTCTTTTGAAATAAACAAGTATGTTCTATCTTTATCACTTACCTATGTTTTAGGAAGCATTGTGAGACAGCTAACAGAGCACAAGGGAAGTGGACAGTTTAGTAATCCAAATAGTTTTGTTTGTGATGAAGATATTAAGAAATAATTACCTGTCAAGGCTACAGACTTGATTAATTAGCTGAAGATAGTAGGTGACTCAGGTAATCCCCAATGACAATGGTTTTATGTAATAACAAGAGCCAATAATTATATTTATGAATAAACACAGTTGGAAACCAATTAATGTATATTTATTTCTACAATTTACCTCATAATCACAAAAGAGAGAAATCTTTAGACAGTTATACTTGTCATGCTGTTTCTTTATGCTTGTAAAATATTGACACTATTGCTACATTAATCTGTGGGTATAAAGTTAAGTTTTAGTATTTGATAAGCAATTATACTGGTCTAGCATAATGGTGTTAACAGATTCTTTTTCTAAGGACCATGATCTGCTGCCAGGCATAGCTTCACCCCCTTAGAGTTAACCTTAAGTCCAATTAAGTGTAGCCACTGACAGATAAATGCTGCTTATTGCACCTTTACATATATGTTGACTTGTTGGTCATTTTTGCAGTTCATAGGTGGACTGTTAACTGCTTATCTCCCTTGGCAGTTTTCATATTATTATTTCTTTTATTTTTGGTACCACAGAAGACAGAACACAGAAAAGAAATTTCCTAGCTTACATTCAGCTCAAAGCAGCAAAATCTTCAGTGTGCTATTCCCAGCAATAGGGTCTTCCTATCAACTTTGGAGAAATAATCAAGACTAATATCAATGATATATATTGTTCTGAAGAATAACTAGTAGAGTACTGGCAAACAATTCAAATGGGGATTTCTTATGGCTGGACAGAGTGCTAGGGATTTTGTTGGTTTGTTCATTTGTTTGCTTTTGTGATTATTTTAACTCCAAGTCGAAGTTATGCCAGTACATATGTGTGTATGTATATGCATTTTTATGTGTAATGTAATGTATAGATATTCATAGATAGACACTTGATAGAAGAGAGATTAGATGCTAGATAGATGATAGATGATATGAGATAGGTAGATAATAAATAAATAGATGTTAGATAGACAATGATAGGTATTAATAAATATAGATAGATTGGATTGATGATAGGTAGATTGATAGATAAGTTAATGGTAGATACACAGGTGCAAGATAAATCATAGATGGATAGATAATAGAAAAATATATGTAGGTATAGTTGGTAAAGATGTATGTGGTATATAATTTTGGTAAAAATAAAATAATATGAGGCCTTGAAGGCTTAGCTAATACACCTTTTGTTATTTGTCTCCTCTCTCTCTCTCTCTCTCTCTCTCTCTCTCTCTCTCTCTGTCTGTCTCTTTCTGTACTGATCACCTGTCATCACTGAAACTTCTCTTTAGAGCAAATGGAGAGCAATAACTACAACTGGACATAATTCAAAGTTCAGTGCATTGTAGGGAGCCAATTCCTAATGGTTACATGTATATCAAAACTCCTGTATGTATGTTTTAGGAAATATTGTAGAGTAGGGGGGAAGAAACAATAAATAAGTCAGAATTGCAAAGAATCTAGGGTGAAAAATTATCTCCTAGAAATTGGTAAATAAACAATATTAGAAAATGGCAATTTCAATGCACATAAATGGAAATAATTTCATGGGGTCTGACTTTTAGATGACATACTACAATAAATACTGGAAATAGGAAAATTATTCACCCTTTGAGAGAATTAATAATCCCTGTTTTTAATTATTAAATATAAAGCTATGATTCCTGAATCTGTATATAAGCAAACAACAAAAAGGCAGGTTATATTTATATATTTGTATATATATATTTATATATGTTTGTAAACAACATTATAAGCTTGGGAGCAGGTTATATTTATATATTTGTATATATATATGTTTGTAAACAACATTATAAGCTTGGGAGCAGGTTATATTTATATATTTGTATATATGTATATATATATGTATGCATGTGTGTGTGTTTGTAAACAACATTATAAGCTTGGGAGTGGAGAGAATAAGCAGAGTTTGAGAACTGACTACCTAGTTGGGTACAGATGGAGAAATGTGAAGGGGAAGGTGATATCATTCTATTTTAAGTTTAAAAAGTTGTTAAAATATTTGCATCATGAAAAGAATCTGGTGTTTTGGCTTTTTCTTTGGTAGCTCTTGAAACAGGGCTTCAAATCATAGTCAAGCTAGCCGTGCACAGAGTGTTCTCTTGAATCTACTTCATGAAGTCAAGGGTTATCAATAGGTGTTCTCTCATCCACCTAAATCTGAAAAATAATGTTAATATAAAAAGGAGATACTGATATATGTCATCCCCATTATTTATAGTAAGATATTGTGTGACTGAAAGCGTTTCTAAACAGCACTTGCAGAAGTTTCTAATATGGTACCAGAGCTGAGTCAGCTCTTTCATTAGTGACATGCAGAACAAAACATTCAGAAAACTTATCTTCAGAAATGCTCTCAATCAGCTTACATCTCAGAACCTATGCAGTAACCCTTCCCATCCCTTCATCACACTGCGGATGAATCGCTTTAAAGAAAGAAAAAGGAGGAGCAGAAACTAACTCATCAATGATGACAAGCACCAGATGCTGCAGAGTGCCACCTCAGCACAGGGCAAAAGGATTCATGTTCACAGCCAGGGAATAAGTGAGTAAACTGCCTGGTCAGAACATCCACATGATGCACATTTTGCTTCCTCTCCCTTAGATTGAAGTGCCTAAGGAGTGTGGACTCATCAATGCCATTTGCAAGGAATCAACAAACTGGTATATTATGTTTCTTTTCAATTGATAGAAAAGTTTTTTATCATCTCAGTTGCAATGGGCTAGATATCTAAATCATCAAAACACATTGAACCCATCAATGAAAATATATCCCTTCCTTTCTTGACTGTTATTATGATATTCAGGAAGAAAATAAAAGGAGTTAGCAATGTTCGCTTTAGTGCCAAATTGAGCATCTGCTACTGATGCTTCTTTGACTTCATCTTTGTTATTATTATTGCTATTGATGGCACTTTTCCCTTGGAAAATGCCTCTGGCAGAAAATTTATATTTTACAATTGAAGAACCCAAGAAGGAATTAAGGATAAAGCTCAGATTAATTCAAGCATGAATATAAAATAATAAGGATATCAATAAAGTAAATCTTTGGTTAGCTTCTGTGTGTCAAATGAAATGGTCGAGACAGCTTACATGAAGAAAAATCTTCCTGCTACACCCATGCTGCAAAAGTTACCTAAGGTTATATTCTAAGTCTCTCTTCTGCCATGAGTAATGTTTGTTGGGTAAGGATACTGAAGGATGAGGAGAGCTAGTCTTACAAATGAAAATGGTTAGTGGTAAAGGCGTGTCAGAAAGTCAAGAGAGTAGCAACCAAAGTGGAAACAGAACAGTGTGGCATATATAGAGAAGAACCTGTGTGCAGTGAAGAGTCAGACAGAGAATGAGAGGAGTGAAGGCAGTGTTAGCAAGCTAAACATTCATGAACTAGGGTTGTGAGCTGTGAGCAACTCAGGTACAAAGTCCACCACTGTTGACATTTACTGCTGTGATCACATACATTTGTAACGATTGTCTTACTTAGCATTCATTTTCATTAACTTTTAATTGACTGCTCCACAAAACAAATGTCATCCAGAATGAGTTTTCTAGAACCAATGAAACTGACCAGTGAACAACTACATACCACATGAATCCTCACTCTCGTCTTTGGCCAAGGTTTCTGTAACTGCTGTTTGATCACATTTAGAGTTAACATATTTATTTTCTGGCTCCTTGTAGGATCATTTAATTTTTCCATGTTAAAGCCAATTTTCTAAGGTTATAAGCATAGACATCTGCCATTCTACAAATGTCTCTGATGTTAGATTGATTTGCCTTAGCAGTAGAAATATTTGAAATCTTATTTTCCCCAGGACAAATAAATCAGAAAATTGTATATAAACCATAATAACATGGAGTGACTTATTTTTCACAGATGATAAAGAACTATGTTTTCATTGAAGTCTATTGCAAAAAAATTACTATGCAGGTGGGTAAAAGTTGGAATACACTGTCTACACATTAATTCAGAGGATGTACCAGACGCATTTACTTAAATTTTGTAATTGAGATCATTTTTCCAACTTATTTTTACTCTTATCAAGCAGAAATTAAATCACTAAATATTAAATGGAAGACACACAGAGTTACATTTCAGTGCTTAGTGTATATTAATTAAATAAGAAAAAATACCAATTTAAGGGTCTAGTGGAAAATGGAGTGAGCAAAGATAAAACTATCCAGGGCCTGGTATGGCTGCTTCCTGAAAGCTTCTACCAGCACCTGATCAATACAGATTTAGATACTCACAGCCAATCATTGGACTGAATGTGGGGACACCAATGGAAGAGCTAGGGGAAGGACTGAAGGGACTGAAGGGGACTGCAATCCAATAGGAAGAGAAATATCAACTAACTGGACTACCCAGTACTCCCAGGGTCTAAACCACCAACTAAAGAGTATCCATGGAGGGAGGCATGGCTCCAGATAAATACATACCAGAGGACTGCTTTATCTGACATTAAGAGGGTAGGTCCTTTGTCTTGTGGAGGCTTGACGCCCCAGCATAAGGGGATGCTAGAGTGGTGAAATGGGAGGGGATGAGTAAGTAGAGGAGCACCCTCATATAGGCAAAGGGAAAGTGGGATAGGGGATAGGATGGGGGATTTATGGAGGTGTAATCGGGAAGAGGGATATCATTTGAAATGTAAAGTAATAAAATGATTTAATCTTTTTTTTAAAAAAAGGAATAGTATTTAGTTTATAGCTCAATAAAGTTTATAACATACAACTTGCAAGGTTATATAGAGACATGATTACTAAGAAGAAAATACCAGAAATGAAAATTACAACATCAAAAAAAAAAAACCCCGTTTATTCTTTAAATATTGATTTATTGGGTCTAGGAATTTTGGACAGTCAATAGAATGTATATTGTTCATGATGACTAGAATCCAAATCCTTAAAAACCTCAGTAAAAGCCAGACAGATAATATGCCGCTGGTAATCTTAGTACAAGAGGCAGAGATAGGTTATCCTCAGGGCAAAAGGGCTATGTAGTCCTGCAATCTGTGAGCAATATGTTCAGTGAGAGACTATGCTTCAATTAAAAGAAAAAGTGGTAAATTATTAAGGAAAACATCCATCATTGACCTGCACATACATGGATACATATATCCACATAAATGTATATACATTCACTAACCTAAACAAATATGCATATACAAATCACAATTTAAAATGACTGCCTCATAATATTCTTGTAAAATAATTTAAAAATATATAGTTTTCTTTTGCACTGTCAAATGCTATTTCTACAAGTCCTTTGGAAACATCTATTTACTAAGCTCTCCAAAGTTAAAGGGAAACAATTATTGAAGACCAATACTGATGCAATCCTATATTGTAAAAGATATTTTAATAACTACACGCAATGCAATTTCATCTTTACTTTCCTGTTCTAGCTTTCCGTCTTCCATGAACTTTTCTTTTCCTTATTGAGCAGATGAGTGGGTTCTCATTGGAACTGATGTCCAGCAATTCTCAGAGGTAATAATGAAAAAGTAAATCACTTTAATTTACAATGCAGTTATGAAGCTTTACTATTGATGCTTAAATCAAATTAAAGGAAGGTCACAGAAATAACTTGCTCTCCTAACATTAAAAAAGGGCAAGGTATATTGAAAGAGACTGGAATATCTAATAATATTAAGACTTCATGAAATTGATCTAGCTTTTAATGGCAACCCTCAATCGTTTTCTAGGTCCTAAGTCTGTATTGCAATAATTTTGATGTGAGAAGTCAGATGATTTCACATTAATGTCTACTTACTATGTTGATTTATGTTGTATAGTTTCAAATTGAGTTCTAGAAACTGGTGTGATCTAACTATCATTGATTCAAAACAACATTTCCTACTATTGAAAGCATCACCACTCAATGAATTAGTAAGATGGCTCATGCAAACAGAAAACAGGAAATACATTGAATCGACCTAGGCTTTCCCATAAGACTCTTTTTGAGAACTCATATCCATTTTCAAGAAAACTAAGTTTTGTTCAGTGCAATACTTTTGGCAACATCATGCTTATAGCTTACTGGATAAATTCTAAGTAATGCTGTAAACAAACAAGTAAGGGATTGTCAGAAGAATTAAAAGGTGAAAAATTAAAAACTCCAAGATTTAGAGAGCTTCTACAAGGTTGTAAAATAAAAAGGAGCAATCAAAGAAACAAACCTCTTCTTTCACAAAACCTCCTGTTTTTTTTTTTTTTTAAACAAAGCAAAAGTTTCACTTCTGAGAGCTAAATTAGCAAACACAAATTCTTCTTCCTTCTTGTAGAGCAAAGAATACATGGAAATAGAGCTACATGAAATACATCATTCTTGACATTACTTCCTATAAATGCTGTAAGAGATAAGTGGTAGGTTATCATTTGGACATAGATTGGGTAAGTGTAGAAGGAAGAAAGTTTAGAATCATAACCATGTGTTGGAAATGAGCGCACATGAAACTAAGTGGCCCCAATACTACTTTCTGACTTACTTTGTTCCATTTGGGGAAAAAGAAAAATTTTGGGAGACAGGACAGGCGCGGCAGCAGCAGCAGCAGCAGCAGCAGCTGGTTCAGCGGAAGGGCCATCAGCAGTGGAACCAAGGTGATAGGGTCCAGGCAGGCCTTGTGCCTGCTACCACTGACCTTCACTGGCCAGCCAGGCTGCAAGCGGTGGCAGATTTACAGTGCCTTTCACCCACAGAAACTACAACAGAACTCTGCCTCCTGCCAGTCAGTTACAAGAGTCTCTCCGCCATCTTGGATCTCGGGCACCAGAGATATCAGACAGACTGAGGTACACAAATATAACCCAAGGCCAACATACAGGGGTCTAAGCCCTATGGGCCTTGGCCTGCACACAGGCCCTGGGCTGTTCGGGGGGCCATCAGTGTGCCAACCAGGCCAGGAGGTTGTTTGCCCTGCCCTGTGTGTGCCTCCATTTTGACTACAGGAAGCCAGAGAGTTCTAGCAGGCAAAGTCAGCTAAGAGTCATAGCCCTGGGCTAACATAGCTGGGTCTAAGCCGGACAGGCCCTGGACTGCTCCCATCTGTGTGCCAACCCAGTCAGGAGGTTGTTAGCCTAGCAGACTCTCCCAGCACTTTCAGGGAGTATACACACACACTCTGCCTGGCCACCTGACAGAACCAATTAAGAGTCATAGCCTGAGGGAAACTTTGCTCAGGCCTTATTGTGTCAGGCTTTTGCCTAGGCTCAGGGCCTCAGCAGCTAGGCTAGCCTTGTATGTACCAACCCGTTTGGGAGATCGGCTGCCCAGCAGAGAGACCAGCACTCAGAAAAGGTCCAGCAGCATACACCATCAGCACTCCCTGAAGGAGCAAACGGGCACCACCTGGTTCACACAAACAATCTGGGGCAAGGCACACTAGGGATTCAAGGGCACCCAAGAGGAAGACAGCACATCAGCAATCTGTAACAGGGGAAATCCAGCCATACAGTGTTGCAGAAATAGCCCTACAGCCTCACAGGAGGCATAAACACCAGCCAGAGACAAGACCAATTAATGCCAGAAATAACAAGATGGCAAAGGGCAAACACAAGAACACTACTAACAGAAATCTAGGCAATATGGCAGCATCTGAACCAAACTCTCCAACATCAGCAAGTCCTGGCTACACAAACACACCAGAAAAACAAGATTTGGATTGAAAATCATTGTTCATGATGCTGCTAGAAGAACACAAAAAGGACATAAATGAATCTCTTAAAGAAATACAGGGGAACATGAATAAGCTAGAAACCCATATATGGCAACACAAAAATCACTTAAAGAAATTCAGGAGAATAAGGCTCAAGAGATGGAAGCCAATAAAGAAGAAACACACACACACACACACACACACACACACAAATTTAAAGAAATGCAGGAGAAAGAAATGCAGAAGTCATGAAAGAGGAAACACAAAAATCTCTTAAAGAATTACAGGAAAACACAAACAAGCAAGTGAAGAAGCTAAGCAAAACCCTCCAGGATCTAAAATCAGAAGTAGAAACAACTAAGAAATCACAAAGGGAGACAACTTTGGAGATAGAAAACCTTGAGAAGAAATCAGGGGCCATATATGCAAATATCAACAACAGAATACAAGAGATGGGAGAAAGAATCTCAGATGCCGAAGATACCATAGAAACCATTGACTCAACAGTCAAAGAAAATGCAAAATGCAAAAAGTTTGTATCCCAGAACATCCCAGCAAATATCTTCAACAAAATTATGGAAGAAAACTTTCCCAACTTAAAGAGAGAGATGCCCATGACTATACAAGAAGCCTACAGAACTTCAAACAGACTAGACCTGAGCAGAAATAACTCTTGTCACATAATAATCAAAATCCCAAATGTACTAAACAAAGAAAGAATATTAAAGGCAGCAAGAGAAAAAGGCTAAGTAACATATAAAGGAAGACCTATCAGAATCACACCAGACTTCTCACCAGAGACCATGAAAGCTAGAAGATCCTGGGCAGATCTCATGCAGACCCTAAAAGAACACAAATGTCAGCCAAGACTACTATACCCAGCAAAACTCTCAAATACAATAGATGGAGAAACCACGATATTCCATGGCAAAACCAAATTTATACAATATCTTTCTACAAACCCAGCTCTACAAAGAATAATAGGAGGAAAACTCCAGTACAAGGAGGGAAACGACAACCTGGAAAAAGCAAGGTTTCATCAAACCCAAAAGAAGATAACAACTCAAATATAAAAAGAACATCAAAAATGACAAGAAGTAATAATCACTATTCTTTAATATCTCTTAATATCAATGGACTCAATTCCCCATAAAAAGACATAGACTAACAGACTGCATAAGGAAACAGGACCCTACAATTTGCTGCATACAGGAAACACACCTAAATGTCAAAGACAAAAATTACCTTAGAGTAAAAGGCTGGAAGACAATTTTACAAGCCAATGGTCTCGGGAACCGAGCCGGAGTAGCCATTCTAATATCAGATAAAATTGACTTTCAACCTAAAGTCATCAAAAGAGACTCTGAGGGACACTTCTTGCTGGTCAAAAATCAACAAGATAGATAAAACCTTAGCCAGACTGACCAAAGGGAACAGAGAAAGTATCCAAATTAACAAAATTAGAAATGAAAAGGGGGATATAACAAAAGAAACTGAGGAAATTCAAAATATCATCAGATCCTACTACGAAAGCCTATACTCAACACAACTGGAGAATCTGAAGGAAATGGACAATTTCCTAGACAGATACCAAATATCAAAATTATATCAGGACCAAATAGATCATCTAAACAGGCCCATAAACCCTAAAGAAATAGAAGGGGTCATAGAAAGCCTTCTAATCAAAAAAATAACAGGAACAGATGACTTCAGTGCAGAATTCTATCAGACCTTCAAAGAAGACCTAACACCAATACTCTTCAAACTATTCCACAAAATAGAAACAGAAGGAACACTACCCAATTCCTTCTCCTAAGTCACAATTACACTGATACCAAAACCACACAAAGTTCCAACAAAGAAAGAGAACTTCAGACCAATTTCCCTTATGAACATCGATGCAAAAATACTCAATAAAATTCTTGCCATCCGAATCCAAGAACACATAAAAACGATCATTCACCATGATCAAGTAGGCTTTATTCCAGGGATGCAGGGTTGGTTCAATATACAGAAATCCATCAATGCAATCCGCTACATAAACAAATTCAAAGAAAAAAACCACATGGTCATTTCATTGGATGCTAAAAAAGCGTTTGACAAAATTCAGCATCCTTTCATGCTTAAAGTCTTGGAATGAACAGAAATTCAAGGCCCATACCTAAACATAGTAAAAGCAATATACAGCAAACTGGTAGGCAGCATCAAACTAAATGGAGAAAAACTTGAAGCAATCCAACTAGAAGCAAATCAGGAACTAGACAGGGCTGCCCCCTTTCTCCTTATCTTTTCAATATTGTGCTTGAGGTACTAGCTCGGGCAATTCGACAACATAAGGAGGTCAAAGGGATACAAATTGGAAAGGAAGAAGTCAAACTATCCTTATTTGCAGATGATATGATAGTCTACCTAAGTGACCCAAAAAATTCCACTAGAGAACTCCTACAGCTGATAAACAACTTCAGCAAAGTGGCAGGTTATAAAATCAACTCAAGCAAATCAGTAGCCTTCCTATACTCAAAGGATAAGCAGGCTGAGAAAGAAATTAGGGAAATGACCCCCTTCACAATAGCGACAAACAGTACAAAGTACCTTGGAGTGACTCTTACCAAACATGTGAAAGATCTGTATGACAAGAACTTCAAGACTCTGAAGAAGGAAATAGAAGAAGACCTCAAAAAATGGGAAAACCTCCCATGCTCATGGATCGGTAGAATCAATATAGTTAAAATGGCCATTTTGCCAAAAGCAATATACAGATTCAACACAATACCCATTAAAATCCCAACTCAATTCTTCATAGAGTTAGAAAGAGCTATTCTCAAATTCATCTGGAATAACAAAATACCAAGGATAGCTAAAACTATTCTCAACAGCAAAAGAAATTCTGGGGGAATCAGTATCCCTGACCTCAAGCAATACTACCAAACAATAGTGTTAAAAACTGCATGGTATTGGTACAATGACAGGCAGGCGGATCAATGGAACATGATTGAAGATCCAGAAATGAACCCACACACCTATGGCCACTTGATCCTCCACAAAGAGGCTGAAAACATCCAATGGAAAAAAGATAGCCTTTTCAACAAATGGTGCTGGTTCAACTGGAGGTCAGCATGCAGAAGAATGCGAATTGATCCATCCTTGTCTCCTTGTACTAGGCTCAACTCCAAATGGATCAAGGACCTCCACATAAAGCCAGACACTCTGAAGCTAATAGAAAAGAAACTGGGGAAGACCCTTGAGGACATTGGTACAAGGAAAAGTTCCTGAATAGAACACCAATAGCGTATGCTCTAAGTTCAAGAATTGACAAATGGGACCTCATAAAATGACAAAGTGTCTGTAAAGCAAAGGACACCATCAAAAGGACAAATTGGCAACCCACAAATTGGGAAAAGATCTTCACCAACCCTACATCAGATAGAGGGCTAATATCCAATATATACAAAGAACTCAAGAAGTTAGACCCCAGAAAACCAAATAACCCTATTAAAAAATGAGGTGCAGAGTTAAACAAAGAATTCTCACCTGAAGAACTTCGGATGGCAGAGAAACATCTTAAAAAATGCTCAACTTCATTAGTCATCAGGGAAATGCAAATCAAGACAACCCTGAGATTTCACCTTACACCAGTCAGAATGGCTAAGATTAAAAACTCAGGAGATAGCATGTATTGGCGAGGATGTGGAGAAAGAGGAACACCCCTCCACTGCTGGTGGGGTTGCAAATTGGTACAACCACTCTGGAAATCAGTCTGGCGGTTCCTCAGTAAACTAGGCATGTCTCTCCCGATAGATCCTGCTATACCACTCCTGGGAATATACCCAGAGGATTCCCCAGCATGTAATAAGGATATATCTTCCACTATGGTCATAGCAGCCCTATTTATAATAGCCAGAAGCTACAAAGAACCCAGGTATCCCTCAACAGAAGAATGGATGCAAAAAATGTGGTATATATACACAATGGAGTACTATTCAGCCATTAGAAACAATGAATTCATGAAATTCTTAGGCAAATGGATGGAGCTGGATAACATCATACTAAGTGAGGTAGCCCAGTCTCAAAAGATCAATCATTGTATGCATTCACTAATAAGTGCATATTAGCCTGGAAAACTGGAATACCCAAAACATAATCCACACATCAAATGAGGTACAAGAAGATTGGAGGAGTGGCCCCTGGTTCTGGAAAGACTCAGTGTAGCAGTATAAGGCAAAACCAGAACAGGGAAGTTGGAAGGGGTGGGTGGGAGTACAGGGGGAGGGAACGGGCTTATGTGACTTTCGGGGAGTGGAGGGCCAGATAATGGGAAATCATTTGAAATGTAAATTAAAAATATATCGAATAAAAAAATATTTTAAAAAGCTCCTGAACATATTACCAATAGCTTATGCTCTAAGATCAAGAATTGACAAATGGGACCTCATAAAATTACAAAGTTTCTGTAAGGCAAAGGACACTTTTAAAAGGACAAAATGGCAACCATCAAATTGGGAAAGGATATTCACCAACCCTACATCTGATAGAGGGCTAATATCCAATATATACAAAGAACTCAAGAAGTTAGACCCCAGGGAACCAAATAACCCTTTTAAAAATGGGGTACAGATCTAAACAAAGAATTTTCACCTGAAGAAATTTGGATGGCCGAGAGGCACCTTAAAAAGTGCTGAACATCATTAGTCATTAGGGAAATGCAAATTAAAACAACCCTGAGATTTCACTTTACACCAGTCAGAAAGGCTAAGGTCAAAAACTCAGGAGACAACAGGTGTTGGCAAGGATGTGGAGAAAGAGGAACACTCCTCCACTGCTGGTGGGGGTGTAAGATGGTACACCACTTTGGAAATCAGTCTAGCGGTTCCTCAGAAAACTGGACATGACACTTCCGGAAGACCCTGCTATACCTCTCCTGGGCATATACCCAAAGGATTCCCTGGCATGCAATAAAGACACATGCTCCATTATGTTCATAGTAGCCTTATTTAATAGCCAGAAGCTGGAAAGAACCCAGATGTCCCTGGATGGAGGAATGGATACAGAAATTGTGGTATATTTACACAATGGAATACTACTCAGCAATTAGAAACAATGAATTCACAAAATTTTTAGGTAAATGGTTTGATCTGGAAAATATCACAAAAGAATACACATGGAATGCAATCTCTGATAAGTGGATATTAATTATCCCAGAAGCTCTGAATACCCTAGGCACAAATAGCATAACAAATGACTCCCATGAAGAAGTATGGAGAGGGTCTTGATCCTGGAAAGGATTGATCTAGCATTGGAGGGAAATATAAGGACAGAGAAAAAGGAGGGAGGTGATTGCAGAATGGATGGAGAGAAGATTTATGGGATATATGGGGAGGTGGGATCTAGGAAAGGGGAAATCATTTGGAATGTGAACAAAGAATATAGAAAATAAAAATATTTAAAAAAATATTTAAAAAAAGAAAATTTAAGGTGGGGAGAAAGTTCACAAAGCAACTCCTCATCTGCTGCCCCTCTGAGGAGTGGGATTAGCATCAAAATACAAGCCCTGGTCTATCCACAACTGAGGAGTAGTGGAGGATAAAGAGTTAGGGATAAGTGAGTTCAAAATACTGCATATGAATTTATGAAATTCTCAAAAATTAAACCAAAATCATATTTAAATAAAACATTTATAATAAAATGTTCAAAAACAAATACATTAGAATAATTGATAACATTTATAAAGAGGGGACATGTGTTTGCTAAGAATGGTATGAGGCCAGGCATAGCAGCACACCTGTGATCCTAGCATATAACACTCTAAGGCCATGACTATGAAGTTACATTGTTTTACAGAGTAAAAAAGATCTACTTTAGAAAATAATATGGAAACAATGCAAAAGTTGCATATGCACATATGTGATGCTTCTGTATATGTGTGTATAAAATGATGAATAAGGCCTTATATATGAAGTTTCCAGAGTTAAAAAGTAACTTATGCTATTTTCTTGAAATATACTAGGCACTTTGCTAGGCTTATGACCATGGTAGCTCACACTCACTCTGATCATTATTATTAATAGGTGAAGTTCTGTTCCCTTTCTTTCCCTCTCCTATGCTGACTGAGTTAATGAAAAGTTGGGCAACTTGCCTAAGGCTGTCAAAACTTTGATATAGATGCATATTTTTCTTTATTCGGTGCCTATTTTCTTTCCATGCATTATGCTACCACACTTGTAAGACTGGGAGAGCTAAAATATTCACAGTTTTTTTCCATAATAACTTAAGAAGAACAAAAATGAAGATTGGAAGAGGAATGATATACAGCCGAATAGCTACATTTTTTTTTGTTTCTTTTTGCCATTTGACATTATAAAAATTAACAGTTTTAAAGCTAACATACATCACAAAATATTTATTTTGATATCTGACTGCAAAATGAGATAAGCTTTCTTAAACAAAAATTATCATGTGATTTGAAACTATCCCTGGCCAATTGAGTGACTTGAAGTAGTTAAATATTTTTGAGCCAGAGGAAAATAAAAAAAAAAAATCTTTACACTGGCAATATGAACATCCTCATATAAACTCATAAATACACACACACACACATACACATAGACACAGATATACACACACATTCTGGTAGCCATAACCACCTTTCTTATATACTCCACAAATATTCATGTGTATTTAAACATATACCTATACATCTATGTACTGGCTAGTTTTGTGTGTCAACTTGACACAGGCTGGAGTTATCACAGATAAAGGAGCTTCAGTTGGGGAAGTGCCTTCATGAGATCCAGCTGTGGGGCATTTTCTCAATTAGTGATCAAGTGGAGAGAGCCCCTTGTAGGTGGTACCACCTTTGGGTTGGTGCTCTTGGGTTCTATAAGAGAGCAGGCTGAACAAGCCAGGGGAAGCAAGCCAGTAAGAAACATCCTTCCATGGCCTCTGCATCAGCTCCTGCTTCCTGACCTGCTTGAGTTCCAGTCCTGACTTCCTTTAGTGATGAACTGCAACATGGAAGAGTAGCTGAATAAACCCTTTCCACTCCAACTTGCTTCATGGTCATGATGTTTGTGCAGGAATAGAAACCCTGACTAAGATAAATTGGTACCAGCATAGTGGGGTATGCCTGTGACAACCTGACCATGTTTTGGGGAGTTCTGTGGAAGGACTTTGGAACTTTGAGATAGAAAAGCCATTAGAATATTAAGAGCTCGGTGGAAAGTTCTGTAGGAGCTTGGAAGACAATGTTAAGAACAGTGCAAAAGATGGAGGCCTGGCTTGTGAAATTTCAGAGGGAAGATTAAAGACTCTTACAGTGGCCGTGTTTTGATTGTGAAAATTCTGTGGTTTTGGTTAGCTGGGGCTGAAGAATCAGCTGTGAGTAACAAGATACCAGAACCAATAAAGCAAACCTTTGTGTTACTGGAACTACTGATGCTGGTTAGCTGGAGATAAGAAAGTAGTGGTGATTAAGAAGAGACCAGAATCACTAAGATGAAATCTTCTTGGAAGTGTTTTCTGAGAGCACAGAGAGTGTGTTCCAGAGATATCCACAGTTGTATTTTGTGCTGTGGCTGGACTTGGTACTGTGTAAGAGTCCCCCAGATGGTACTGGTTTTAAAGGCATGAAGGGGTCATGAAGAGCAGCTGAGGCTCTTGGCACAGTGAGAGGCCATGGAAGGCCATTGGTGAAGGTGCAGCCTCAGTTGCAATTGATGGCCCAGGACTTGAAGGGGTCATGCATAGGAGCAGAGGCTTGTCACCATGAAGAGAGCCTATGAGAGGCTATTGGTGAAGCCTAATTACAGCAGAAGTCAGCAGTGTTTTGGAAAAGCCAGTGCCATGAGATGACCACCAAAAACAGCAGCACAGTGGAGTACAGGCAGCTGGAGCCTAGAAGACAAGGTGTGTGCTACAAAGGGCAGAGCTGGAGAAGTGACCCACACCATTGGAGGAGCCCGGAAGATTGTGAGTTAGATCCCAGACATTGAACCATTGGAGTTTGAGTTTTGCTTTTGGTTGTGACTGTGCCCTGATATGTTTCCCTCTTGAAGGAAGAAAGTATTTTAGTGGAGCCCATAGTCAAAAGACTGAATTTTTAAAAGACTTTGAATTTTAAAGATATTGGCCATTTTAAGGTGAATGAACTTTTAATATGTAAAGTCTGTGGGACTTTTAAAGTAATTTAGATCTTGGGGATGAATAAGAAAGTAAGGGTTGAGGCTTAATAGTGATGTGTTTGTGTGCCAAGTTGACAAGGAGTCAATTGTATTGGCTGATTTTGTGGGTCAACTTGACACAGGCTGGAGTTATCACAGAGAAAGGAGCTTCAGTTGGGGAAGTGCCTCCATGAGATCCAGCTGTGGGGCATTTTCTCAATTAGTGATCAAGTGGGGAGGGCCCCTTGTGGGTGGTACCACCTTTGGGCTGGTGCTCTTGGGTTCTATAAGAAAGCAGGCTGAGCAAGCCAGGGGAAGCCAACCAGTAAGAAACATCCCTCCATGGCCTCTTCATCAGCTCCTGCTTCCTGGCCTGCTTGAGTTCCAGTCCTGACTTCCTTTAGTGATGAACTGCAACATGGAAGTGTAAGCTCAATAAACCCTTTCCTCCCCAACTTGCTTCTTGGTCATGATGTTTGTGCAGGAATAGAAACCCTGACTAAGATAAATTATATAAAAACACATAGACACATAGGCTCATATACATATATATTTGGATGGATGGATGGGGAAAAAGCTCTCCAAAGGCAACTGCTTTATTTTTTTTTCTCTACCATTTTTATAGTTTATACAAAGCTTCCTTAAAATTAGCTCATAGATAAAATTTTACATAAAGTGGGGACTACAGAAGGATGTTGGGATATTAAGTTTGAAGCAATGCTACATTCTATAAGCGCATAATAAATTCAATGCAACAATTTCACATGGCCTTGTCTTACTTATCATAGTCCACACCTGTGCGTTCATCCTTGGATATGACCTAGAAAGAATGTTTCTTCTTTGTTCACACTTGTCTGAAGCCTAATTTTTTTAGTGTAATTATTAATGCTTATTGTATTTCTTATTATGCAGCTTTAATCAACCATTCTCTGAGGAGTGGGCACATTCCAGTCTTGATTATTACTTTGTTATATCTTTTTGTAAAAACAACTAAAACTGTCTTTTGAAACTTTCTGCCTATTAGTTGAATCAAATCAAGAATAAAGCATTAATTCATTTAAACGGCATTAACTCATGAAAGTTAATCTTTATATTGCCTGGTAGGTTGGGCTAATGTGTAGTATTCATTAGACTATATAATAGTGATAGAAATAGGCAAATCAGCTGCAAGAAGAATCCTGAGATGAAGTCTCTTGAAACCTTGCCACTCAGAGCTCACCCATCATAAGACATGTAAAGAGAGTTCCCTACCTCCAGGAAGTTCACCTGCTTGACTTAGCCTTTCCTAGATGGTTCCTGACAGCTTACAGATTCTTTATTCCCATGGTCACTTTCTTCACATAAATACATTTCTAAGGAAATGATTAGAGAGATATTCTAATTGGTGCAGGCATTTACAAGTTAGAAGGAGAGATATACAGCTCAGTATGCACTGTGCTCTCTTATCAAGGGAATTATAGCCTGTTAAACCCTTTCATCTTGTACATCCTATCCACAAGAGGATCTGAGGTAATGAGGCATTTCTCTGTATGCTACTCATCACAGAGACACATGTACAACATCAACATCAGAAGTACCTAAGAAAGGACATAGCAGATACTTATCCAACTGTGCATGGAAATTTACAGGCAGAACTAGTGTAAGGACATTAAGGAAAGAAAATATTTATACCTTGTGGTAAGTATTTTCCTTGGAGGCATAAGAGGGCTGATATGTTAAATATTATTTTCTCATCTACCCCTGAGCATGATATCCATTATTGCCAACTCCCTTCTCTTTTATCACTGACCCACATCTATCACTATTCCCTATCATGTTTTATTTTATTCTATTTATAAAACAGATGGTAGAGTGTTCCTTTTTCTCCATATCCTCACCAGTATCTGCTGTCACTTGAGTTTTTGATCTTAGCCATTCTGACTGCTACAAGGTGGAATCTAAGGGTTGTTTTGATTTGCATTTCCCTAATGATTAAGAATGTTGAACATTTCTTTAGGTGCTTCTCAGCCATTTAGTATTCCTCAGTTGAGAATTCTTTGTTTAGCTCTGTACCACAATTTTTAATAGATGGTGAATTGTGTGTAATGGCAATACTCTCCACATCTGACAAGCACAGGCTAAAGGATCAGAAATTCAAAGTCATCTTCAACTCATTGGAAATTCAAGTTCAGGGGATGTTAAATGAGACTCTGTGTTATAGAAACAAAAATGAAGTTCTGTGTTTAAAGTATGCAGAGTTCATTCTGAGGTTTGTGGAAATAAGATGGAGTGATAGATAAACAACACTGTAAATGTTTAAAATCAACTAAATAATGCAAAATAAAATATATGCATTGTACAACCTTTACATTTTGGCTTTAGTGAGTCTGTTTACAAAGCAATGGGAATAGAGGAATAAATCCTCTCAATTTCTAAATCCTGAGATCTATCACCTAAATACTTAACCATTAACACTGTAGCATTAGAATGCTACAGACAAGTACCACTTATAGAGACAACAGTGAAACTAGTTATAGTCTAAATTCAGAGTACATTTTTAAGATTTTGGCCAAAAATTAGCACTGAGTGCAATGAATGTAATTAATATGATTAGTAGGCATGCAATGGAGAAATATTTATGTGTAATATTGGCAAAATAATAATGAATATAGAAGAAATTCAGACTCAAGATTGTAATTACATCACAATGATAGTAGAGGAAGAATTTAGGCAATATATTAAGTCATTATGCAAGTGATCTTCATTCTGCCTCTGAGGTAATCACAATAATATATGATTAATACACAGTATCATGTACTATATCCATCCAGGCAAGGGCTTTATAAAGATGAATGTGCATGGTATTTTGAGAGGAGACCCTCCATCTGGATGTCTTTGTAACTTATACTTATCAGTAGAGTATCAGACTGCTTTTTAGCTTAAGTCACTAGCTGTTGACTTGTTTGTACAGTGTTTTGAACTGCTATATTTCAGATTAGCATTTTAAACTTTCTCTTTTAGTTCATTCATTTCTCTTTACTTTTAAATCTATATTTTTGAGACCCATATATGTGAGTGTATGTGATGAGTTTCCATTATTTTCACTTCTTTTATTTCTTACAAACCCTCCTATTGAGTCCATTTAATATTGCTTGCATGTACCTGTGTCTAGAGATGACCACTGTGTCTGGATAATATATATGAGCATATATCTGGGGTCTCACTGAAAATTATGGTTGAAAAAAGATCCTTATAGTCATTTTAATCTTGACACTTAAATGAATTAAGTTGTACAATTAAAGGTACACTTATTTAGATTTAATTTTTATGTTATACACTGTATTTTTTATGGCTCAGATGAAATATAATCACAGGATTTCCCAAATACAAATGAGGAAAATTTATTTATATTTATTCAGAACACTTGTTTAAAATGTGCAAGCATTTTTCAACAATTTATGTTCATTTGAAATAAGTAAATAAGCTGTTTTAAGTAAGAAAAATCTAGTCTGGAGGAGTCAGATAACAAATTAATCAAAAATAAACCCAAACCACCTGGAAATCACTTGCAATCATCTAGATGTAGAAACATCGAAACTAAATTTTCTTCATATTGAACAAACTATGACAAGAATGCAAGAGGCTATGCTCTTTAAACCAGAGAAGAAACAAATCTACAAGATTTTTATAAAGAAATGCTAAACACATTTTAACATTGTTGTTTCCTTTGTACATACAGGCGTTCAGCAAATAGCTTTTCATCAAACACAACTGCAGGTGGTCATATTGCCAGAAGATCCTTGGTGTTCTGTCTAGAGGTGCTCATGAGGAAAGTGTGTCTCCAGTGTCATCCACATATCCTCACTTTGTCATAAAAATCATCATTCTTTTATCAGAGTCCTGCTTGGCTACTCTCATCTTTACACACAAGTATTCTGGGTCACCTTGACCAAACCCATGCTTTGAAGTAACCCCGACTGTAGGTCTTAATTAGTATCTTTCGTCTTGGAGCTTTTCATTATTTTGTCAACGCTCCTTTCAACAGATCACGTAGATGAAAAACAGGAATTTCAAATTTAACTTCTGTATCCCCTTCTAAACAACTTTGCTTTTCTGACGGCGGCTCACGGTTCAACTGTCAGTTATGTAGGCTCAGATCAAAGAAGATAAAAGCTTAGAATTCAGTGTTGATTTATGTGTTTTCCACGGGTGCTGTAACATTTCTCACAGCAAGCCCAGTTAGCTCTCTTCTAATTTACTTTGAAATTCACATCATGCATAACACTGAGCCCTTTGCATCCACTGCCAACCTTTATCTCAGATAAAGCAATACTATCTTTATACAGTTGCTCACCTGGAGTGCATCAGATTACTCTTAAGTTTTGCCATGCAACCTGAGCCAGAATAATGATTTAAAATGCAAATTACATCTTAACTGAAGTCTTCTGCCTCATGTCCCTTGTTAGATTCCTGTAGTACCTTTTAATAAAACCCAAAGTCACTGTCCTACTCAGCATGTAGCATTATAACATAGAAAAATCCAATCTTTGTTTTGTATGTCATTCAGCTTTTGTTTTTTGTCTTCAATATGCTTTCCCCCATATGCTACTATTATTATGTATTAAACATGTACATATGTGAATAAGTCCTGCCTGAATATTATTATTTATTCTCATGTTTTGAAAGATCGTCATTCTAACCTGTCTCTAAGCATTTTTCTCAGATACATTTTAAGCTCTTAATTAAAATATTTAATTTACTAGCGGGAAGCTCTTCGCGAATGTTATATTTTAACTCATCCTCTCTTTCCATTATTTTCCATACTTTCTTTTTCTTTATTTACCAGGAAACCTTTATTTAATCAAACTACTTCTGTCCCTGGGCTTTATCTCACTTTAAAACCACTTCTTAATATTTGTGAATTTTTAACTTAGAAATGCATGTTTAGTCTTCATGATTGTTTCTCCAAGCAAATAAATCTGGTTTGCCACTCTATCTTTTCTCATCTTTCAAGAATCACACCATCTTAGTTTTTTTTCTTTTATAAACATATTAGTGAAGATTCATAGCATAGATCTATCCATTCCTTTATTTATGTCCAGTCTTTCTTCTGACCATTTTTTTTTCTTTTCACCTAGACAACTAAGATCCTTGAAAATAGTCTTGTGCATATGGGAAACTGAATCCTAACTTGGTCTTGAGAATACCAGGCAATCACAACAACAGGGGGCGTGTCTAATTGAAAAACCTGTCAATCAATCATGGTTTGATTGGGGAATCTTACTCAAACTTAATCAAAGTGAATCATGTTTATTTCTGTCATTAAAAAAAATAATGAAACATGTTGTTGATATAATTATGTGCATTTGTCATGTATTCATTGTAATTAACTTGGCCCTTCTATACCTAAGAATTTTTTATAGAAGTTGTAATATTTCAAGTGGTATCTTACCATTTAAAGAATTTAAATTATACTTTCTTGTAAATGTGTCCTGAAATGTTTTAAAATACAACATTGGAAATTACAGTAACAGAATGAAGCCTACTTTCTCTCTGAACACTGAGCAGAAAAAACACATTGTTTAAAATATATAAAAATACATATTTAAATTGATGTTGGTGACAAGGATAAGCTATTGATGTCTATATTTTTAGGTTCCTTTTATTAGTTTTTCTGTAAATAAACAACTGTGTCATGGTAATTCTTTTCACTCTAATTCAGCTAGTATTGCAAGCATACAGGCTTCCTTCAGAAATGAAACTGTGAGTCTAATTGGCAATGGAACCACCATTATGCTGTGACCAACCATCCTAAACCTTAAAAGAAGACTTAATATAATCTTGCAGCACTGTTGTCCACGCTTCTGAATCCTAAAGGAAAGCCTCAGCCTGGACTCTACAAAAGAGCTTTACCAGATTTTTTCAGTCATAAACATGAATGAATAATTAATATCGTGGCCAAAAAAAGGCATTTTTCACTGGTAAATAAACTTCTGTGAAAAGGTTCTAATTGATAAGGCTATGGTTGGCACAAACAAAATGGCTCTGCTCCAAACAGAGAGCTTCTTTGGTATGTGAATAGGCTGGTCTCATGAGTTCTGTGCCTTGTTTGGGAAACACTTTCTTTTCCTTTTCCTCTTCTAATGCTCTGACAACAGACTCTAATTTCTCCTTTGGTAGGGTCTTTTATCACCTACTTATTGTAATATGGATTACAAATAGGAGGAAAGAGCTAGATCAGCTATAAAGAACAGTAGTGATCCTGGTTGTTTATGACTAAAGACAAACTCAGCAATTAACCAAATACTGAAACACAATATTCTGCCCACTGTATACCTGATACCACCTGATCTACAGAAACTTTTTACCTCTGAGGCTGAGCTCAGGAATATTGAAAGTGCCTCCTGGACTCCTGCTTGAGGTTGTGAAACCTTTTTCTGAGTATAAAATGAAGGCTACTGGGTATAAAGCTTAGATTCCTGCTTAACAGTTGAAGATCAGGAGATGAACCACTCACCCAGTAAGGAACATTTCTACAACCTAGGAGCCTTCGAGTAGCAAATGAGTGGTCTCTGGTTGAGCCGAGGGCCTAATCCAAGAACAGGAGTAATGTGGTGTCTCACCTCTAACTAATGAAAAGCTACTGAGTTGTCCTGACAATGATCACTAAATTGTGAAAGTGTTCATCTTTCTGATTGTTGAAGCACTTGACAAAGAGAATCTTTGGTCATCAGATAAACTCTCAAGAATTATCAAGTTGTTAGGGATAGTTACTTTATATCCTACAGTGAGAGCTGTAGCACTGGTGGATTCTAGTACCAAAGAATTGTAGACAAGGACACTAAGAGTAGATGGTGTCATGTTCTGCTGGATCTCCCTCCCTCCTGATAATCATCAGGGTTTGAAAACATTGAAAAATGAGAAAGAGGAAAATTTAAAGTGATTTCAGTCTAGTCATGATTTCCATTCAGGTAAAGAAAGTATGCCCCTAGCCAGCAGATTGGGGATCTGCCTTCTTCCTATTTGGAGGGAATGGAGGAGATTTTAATGTGGATAACATGAAAATATTATAAAAGATAGGTAATACACTTAAAATGTGTATAAAATGATACAAACAGATAATTTTATAAAAGAAAATTAACAAATCTAAATAATCATTTGAATATATGTATTCTCATCATGGACTCATTTAAAAATAAAAACTATAGGGACTATTACAGATCTATAAAGGTCTTAAATATGATGAAATATCAAACTTTAGAAAAAATATCTGAACAATCTGAAGTTGTTAACACAGCTCTTAGAATTGTAAATTGGCAAAAGTGAATTCTGTAAGTGTTCAGCAAGATCTCCTGAAGCCGAGCATCTGTTAATACTGTGAACATAGCAATGCAACATTTGGGGTACACCTAAGAAAAGGCAGTGCATGTGGGGGCTGAGTGTTTCAGTGTTTAACCAGATATTTAGCATCTAGATTTCACTTAGGACTTATGCATTTTATTATTTATCACATATAAGTGAGACCTCAAAGCTATTCTTTGCAAGAAAAAAATAATAATCAGAACTGCACTGTAGCACAGAAATCATTGCTTCTTCTTGCAATGCACAATTTTCCATTTCTACTGAAGCTTCCTGGATCTTCCAGTTAATTACCTCAGGTACATGAATTTTTATTGCTCCATTATTCACAGTATTATGATTTAGCTAGTCCACATTTTTAAACTAATTTGATAGGGAAATATTTTTATGGTGACATTTATAACCAACAAATGAATTATAATTCTAAATTTATTTCTAATGTGTTTAATCAGAATTTCACAATGCATAAACTCAAATTCATTCAAAATGAGGAAGAAAGAAAAGAATTATAAGGGCATGGAGAGGAATAACTGGTAAAATATAGGAACCTTATGTACTAACTTATTATCAGCCATGCTGAATTTTATATTACAAATGAGGAGAGTATATGGTAACTTAAATAATACTGTTGCTTACAAAAAAAAATCAACCGTGAAAGATGGTGTTATATGGCTTAGTATTTAAAATCACAGTGAACGTTTTAAACTAAATCCAAAGTCTAAAAAATTACAACAAAGTCCCTCTTTGAGAATAGTAGCACGTTTTTGAAATAATGCATGCCATTTGATGTGCTCTTAAATCAAGAAGAAATTTGGGGGCAGTATTTACTGTTTTTCATTATTCTAGTTCTCTATACCTAAGTAAAAGGGACAAATCCATTGCTTGAAGTATCAAAATTTACTGTCTTAAAGTTCTGTAGGAGAAAATACAAGTGTCAATTATACTAGACTAAAACCTGTTACTTAAGGTAGCAGTGTACTAAGTCCAAATTGCTCCTCTGAGCTTGGGAAAACAGGTTCCAAGCTTTACCTTAGACTTTATCTGGGGACCCTGATGCCCTCACCCTCTACCCAAGGAAAGTCTTATAATCCTTGGCAAACCTACAAGGTCTCCTTCCTCTTTACACATAAGAACCCACCTAGCAGGTACTTGGGAATCCAAGAATGACAGCATGTAAATGTGGCATTTCCGGTATTTTACACTCCAGCCAATGACTTACATTCACCTGAAAACTCCTTCCTACTCCCCAGGGCTCATATATAGCCTTTGTTAACCTCAAATAACGTGTTTAATTGTTTAATCATCTAAAGAGCCAACCCCCCAAGAGCCAATCCCCAATGCCCACTTTCCCCATAGTCAACCCCAGTTGGATCAAGATCTTGTAGACCCCACCCACTTCTAGACTTTGCTTCTTCCTTTGAGTCTGGTGAGCAGCTGGGACCTAGACACCCTGGGGTGGGGGGGATGGAGGACATAGAACCAAAGCTGTCCCTTTACACACATACCACACTAAAATGTCAGCAAGCATGCTTTTCTTTCTATAATATTTGAAGAGACAATTCCGGTTCAGCTTCTAAAATGAACTGTTACTCTTTGGCTTGGCTCAAACTTCCAACCAAAAAAGGAAGAGAGTTACAGACCAGAAAGATTCCTGGATGTATTGAGAGGATCCAGAGACAGATACGGCATGACTGAATCCGTCAGGGCATCACACAGACCTGGCAAAAACAGATTCTGGCAGACACCTAGTCACAGTAGGACAGTAATAAGCACATTCACTGATGGGGATATAAGCTGCAGTGATATAAACATATAGTACTGCAGAAAGATACACAGAGCTGCAAAAGAAAGCTGAAGACACTTGCCTCAGACCTCAAGGAAGATTTTTATATAGACTTACAGAAAATGTGGCATTCTGTAAGGAATAGTTATAACTTATTAAATAAGATTATTACAGATATCAGGTTTTATATAAAGGTGTCTTCTTCTCCCCAATGCAGTCTTGGGTATCTTGACCCATGACATCTTTTTTTTTTTTTTTTTTTTGTTGCTCCTTTCATATAATACCTAAACTGCACAGTGCTTGTTTTATACTGAATGTAGAATTCTAATTATCCAACTTACTTTACTTGACCTTCTTTATATAAGGGAACTAAAGCCAATGATTGAAAAATAAACACAGCAATATAAATAATACAAAGACAGCAACAATGACCCATGGTATAGTGGATTCCTTATTAAGACAAGTAATTCCTTATTATAAGACAAGGTTCCTTATCTTCTGGTTCTCTCTATTTGTCTCTGGTTTAACAAAAGTAAAGGGGGCACTACTGAGACTTTGGCTTTATTTGCACTGCCTGAATGTTTATGTTTCAGAATCACTTTTTTAAACCACTGAACCTCAGCAAAAACCTCTTTCCTATACACTTGTTATTATCACATAGTTTAGACTGGTGTTTTAATGTAAAGGTATAATTTAATCTGGATTGTATGCACAGAATGTTGACGCATTATAGAAGTTCATCTAAATTCAATAGGATTTATAAGTATGTCTAAAAGGGAACATGATAAGAAATAAACCATAGTAATGCAGGAGGCTTATTCTGGATAAAATAAAGCTTTACTGACCAGCCTCTCACAGTGCTTTATGCTTTCCTTGGAGGAAATGCAAAGGCTGCAAATAGCATCATCCCAGCTGGTCACAATCTCTAGGAAAGAAGACATCCTCCCGTATGGAAAAAGCATCATTGTGTCTCAAGAGTTCTATTGAATCTTTATTGCCAAGGCCCTTAATAAAACTCCTTTCCTGCTCTGTCAAGATTTGCTGAGTGAATCAGAGTCAGGAATAAGCAAACAGACAAAACAATCTTGCAATGTAGCAAAAGTGAGAACTCCATTCCTCATAAATTAGGTAGTTGCACTGAAATAAATGGTTCTTCATCGTACTACAATTTTCTCCTAAGGAAAGTCTTATATAGAGGAAACAGCTCCTATCTATCACACAGAGTTCAACAGTTCAAATTTGTCTTGAAGTATAAAAGGATCACTTGGTTGAAGGTGTCAGATTATGTAGCTGTTTCAGTACTCAGTGGAACCTTTTCCCCATAATAACCAAATAAGTTGAACTATTTGTAAATCTATGAAACATTGAATTTCCTTAATTTTATCTATATCCATTACAATAGAGCTTATTTTACCTATATGCTAAATTTAACCAGGCAGTCACATCACAACTCTGCTGATTAAAACACATTGAGTATATATTTGAAATTCTCAAACAATAAATAAAATGTCATATATAACAAAAACAAACAAATACATATATAAAAATATTATAAAAATTCTAAATGTAAGTTTTATAGTTTCAGACATGGCACCAGACAATAAAGAAATAATACATTTTTGGAAATATGAGATTACAGAACTGAAAAACATCGTCAAAATCTACTCTGAATTGTTTTAAGGTGGCTCTGACTGCAAAATTTGCCTTACACCCAGCTGCTCATTGTTATATAGTAACAGTCATTGTTAACAAAACAGGGTATAAAATCAGACAAGAACTCACATTCATCACCATGTTAAAATATCAACCCAGTTTCCTTCCAATAAAGTTAACTTTTGTTTGGGTCATGTGTATGTGTGTGTGTGTCAGAGAGAGAGAGAGAGAGAGAGAGAGAGAGAGAGAGAGAGAGAGAGAGAGAGAGAGAGAGGAGAGGAGGGAGGGAGAGGGAGAGGGGGAGAGAGAGACAGAGAGAGAGAGAGAGACAGAGAGAGGGAGAGAGAGAAAGAGGGAGAGAGAGAAATAGAGAGAAAGGAAGAGAGAGAGAGAGAGAGAGAGAGAGAGAGAGAGAGAGAGAGAGAGAGAGAGAGAGAGGAATCATATTATGTGTGTGCAGTGCTTGAGGAAGTCAGAGGAGCATGTTGGAGCTGTACTTCCAGCTTTGTTCTGAACCATAGGATGGGCTTGCTGAATGAAGAAGATGGATCTCCTGGAAGTACAATAACTGCCCTTTCCTGTTGAATCATTTCTTTAGCTCCTACTTAAATTATACCTTACAGGATGTGATAATTATTTTATATTGTCTCTTGCCAGTCTCTGTTAGCAATCACACTTGTTAGCTACAAACCACACTGATCAGTGGAATGCTAACATCATATGCACAGCTATTAGAAATTCTAAGATCATTTTTGTATTGGGAAACCAGGTTCAATCCTCAGAATGAATGTCCATTAATGCTACAACAATGTATTTTCTTTTCCCAATTAAAAAAATTCATATGCATAGCAGAATTGTTTTTAATACTTCAGTTTACAATACTTCTTTCATGATTATCTCAATGTTTTATTAATTGGTTTAATTGTAAAAATTTAATTATAATTGGTTTTAAATAAAAATGTTTTCATTCATATATTTATTCAAATAAATGTTTATAATTACCGTTCATGTTAAATACTTAAAATGGAGAGGACCTCAAAGAAAAGGAGGTCCAGCAACTGGTCCAAACTGGAATACAGCTCAAGGGGAGGTCCCAAGGCCTGACACTATTAATAAGGCTATGGAGTGCTCACAAAAAGGGACATATCATGACTGCACTCCAAAAGACCCAACAAGTAGCTGAAAGAGTCAGATACAGATATTTGCGCACAATCAATGGACAGAAAGAGCTGACCCTGTTGTTGAATTAGGGAAAGCTGGCAGAAGCTGAGGAGAAAGGCAACCCTGTAGGGGGACTAGCAGTCTCAATTAATCAGGACCCCTGATATCTCTCAGACACTGGACCACCAAACAGGCAGCATGAACCAGCTGATATGAGAACCCCAACACATATACAACAGAGGACTGCTGGGTCTGTGTTCATTCAGAGATAAGACATATAACCCTGAAGAGACTGGAGGTGGTCTAAGGGAGTTTAGAGGTCACGTGGGGTGGGGGTGGGGACCCCCATGTGGAGACAGGGGGTTGAGGAAGAGGTATCAGATGTGGACAGGTGGAGGGTAGACAGGGTGGGAGTATTAAAATATGGGGTGTAAGAAAAATAAATAAATTAAAAAATGATTTTTGATGTATAATTGCTTTAAAAATAGTAATTTTTAAAAGTGATTGATTATAAGGAACATACTTTTCCATTGGGACAAACAAACCTATAGACAAAGAAAAGCAGTTACATCTTTCACTAAGGAGTCACAGTACCTAAATTCAGCAATGTTCTATACATCCCTGCAGACATTGTAGTATATTTTCATTCCTGCTTGCAAGTACAGCCTGATATTTTTATTTACAATTAGAGGAAGCAAAGAACTTTGCTTGTACAAATAGACAAGCAATAATGCACATACATGGCTATCCCAGGGCTACAATATAGAGTATACCTCTTAATCTAACTCTTAAAAAAAAAAGAAGCACACAAAGCCTCTTGACCATCGTGTGAGTTATCAGCTCCTTATGAGTTTCAGTTCCTCTTTGGAAAACATTCATTTCATTTTCCTTAAAGTATTCTTCCTGGTCTGGCTTCAGTAAGAGAAGATACATCTAACCCTTGCACCTAACACTTGAGAGACTTGGTGACCCACAGAGTGGGACATTCTGATATGATGGGGTGAAGAGTCTCCTCTTGAAGACAGGGTGGGAATTGGGAAGAAAGAATGGGATGAGGAACAGTCAGAGGGCAGACTGGAGGGGAATAAGAACTGGACTGTAAAAAGAAAAAAAAAGATTAGAGAATTCCTGAAATATACTAATGCATTGCTAGTGGGATTGCAAACTGGTACAACCACTCTGGAAATTAATCTGGAGGTACCTCAGAAAAATTGGAAATAGATACCTGAAGACCCAGCAATACCACTCTTGGGAATATACCCAAAAAATGCCACACCATGACACAGGGGTTCACATTCCACTATGTTCATAGGGGTGGTATGCATTCCACTATGTTCATAGAGGCCTTGTTTGTGATAGCCAGAAGCTGGAAACCACCCAGCTGATCTGCAACAGAAAAATGGATACAGAAAGTGTGGTTCATTTACACAGTGAAATATTACTCAGCTATTAAGAACAAGGACATCCTGAGTTTTGCAGGAAAATGGATAGAATTAGAAAATTTTATCCTGAGTGAGCTAACTCAGACATGAAAGGATATGCAGGGTATGTACTCACTAATAAGTGGATATTAGCCAAAAACAATTACAGAATATCCAAGATGCAGTCCACAGAACTCAAAAAGTTCAACAAGCTGAAGGGCCCAAGTAAGGACACCTCAGTCCCACTTGGGAGGGAGAAGTAATCAACCACAAGGTTGGAGGGAGGGAGGGACATGGGAGATAAATGGGACTAGGATGGGGTGAGAGGGAAAACATGATCTGGTATCAGGTGGAGATGGGGGATTAAAGCCCTTAGGGCCAGCAGAAACAATGGAAACAGGCAACCTCAGAAGGTAGGTGGTTGGGGGGGGGGGGACTCTACAGAATGTACCGGAGATCTGGGAGGTGAGAGACTCTCAGGTCTCAATGGGAGGGACCCTAGATAAACTGACCTACAGTGGGGAGAAGTAACACGTAGACTCAACCTCCAGATGGAAGTGAGGGATGGGGTTGTTATTCCATAGTCAAAACTCTGCTCCATAATTGTTCCTATCTGAAAGAACTGCAGAGTCATAAATAGAGAGGAGATTGAAGAAAAGAAGGTCCAGCACCAGGGCCAAAGTGGCATCCAGCTCAAGGGGTGGCCTCAAGACCTGACACCAGTACTGAGGGTATGCAGCACTAACTAAAAGGGACCTATCATGACTGCCCTCTGAAAGACCCAATAAGCAGCTGAAAAAGTCAGATTCAGATATTTACACCCTGTAGGAATATAAACTTGTAGGAGGGTCAGCAGATATTTATACCCTGTAAGAGTATACCATAACACTGTAGGAGGGCCAGCAGTCTCAATTCACCTGGACTCCCACCATCTCTCAGACACTGGACCACCAACCAGGCAGCATGTACCAGTTGATACGAAGCCCCCCCCCCTCCCAAACACACATACAGCAGAGGACTGCAGAGTCTGGATTTAGTCAGAGAAGATGTATCTAACCCTCAAGAGAATGGATGACCCAGGGAGTTTAGATGTCTGGTGGAATGGGGGCTGAGAGCTGTGGTCCTCCTTGTGGAGAAAGGGGGGCAGAGAGGATGTATGGGATATGGAAAATTCAGAGGGTAGACTGGCTGGGGTATAAAATCTAGAATGTCAACTGGGAAGGGAATAAAATCTGGAGTTGAAAATAAATAAATAGAATGAGGGGCCACTCCTTCGTTCTTCTTGGACATCATTTAATATGTGGATTATGTCTTGGGCATTCAAAGTTTCTAGGCTAATATCCACTTATCAGTAAGTGCATACCATGATTAATCTTTTAAGACTGGGTTACCTCACTTAATATGATGTTCTCCAGCTCCATCCATTTGTCTAAGAATTTCATGAATTCATTGTTTCTAATGTCTGAATGGTACTCGATTGTGTAAATATACCACATTTTTTTGTATCCATTCCTTCGTTGAGGGACACCTGGGTTCTTTCCAGCTTCTGACTACTACAAATAGGGCTGTTATGAACATAGTGGAGCATGTGTCCTTATTGCATGCCGGGGAATCCTCTGGGTATATGCCCAGGAGTGGTATAGCAGGGTCCTCCAGAAGTGTCAAGCCCAGATTTCTGAGGAACCGCCAGACAGGGGAATACCAGAACAGGGAAGTGGGAAGGAGTAGGTGGAGGAACAGGGGGAGGAAAGACCGCTTATGGGACTTTCGGGGAGTGGGGAGCCAGAAAAGGGGAAATCATTTGAAATGTAAATAAAGAATATATCGAATAATAAAAAAGATTCTAAAAAAAGAAAATAAATAACTAAATAAATAAATTAATTAAAATTTATAAATGTTTGCATTGATACTTGTCCAAGATTTCTTTTCACTTCTCTACATTTGAGAGAAGCCTCTAAATGTAATCAATAATTGTTCACAGGCTTTTTATACCAAGGGATTACCCAAAGTCATTAAGATGGACAATGGGCCAGTCTAAACTAGCAATAACTTTATCTCATTTTGTAAAGAATTTGGTATTAAACATAAAACTGGAATTCCTTATAACCCAATGGGTCAAGGAATTATTGAGCATGCACATCGCACTCTTAAAAATTGGCTTTTTAAAACAAAGAAGGGGAAACTATACCCTTCTAGATTACCCAAAGCACACCTTGCTTTTGTTTTATTTGTTTTGAATTTCTTGCAAACTGATGCTAATGGTCAGTCTACAGCAGATCGCCATTGTCATCTTGCCACTTCTAATTCTTATGCCATGGTTAAATGGCAGAACTCTTTAACTAATACATGGAACTGTCCAGATCCTGTTTTAATATGGAGAAGATGTTCTATTTATATTTTCTCTCAAAAAGAAGATGGCGCCCAATGGCTGCCAGAAAGATTGATATAGCACATAAACAGAGACGAATCAGCTGGTAAGTATGACTAATTCAATAATGTTCTTAAAGCTGCTTCTCCCATATTGGGAAGGTAGGCTGCTTTTCCTCTAGCCATTAATTTGCAAGCCAGGTTTTATACCTGAGCTACTAATTTACAACCAAATTAAATACCATGGGCCCTCCAGAGAAACAGTCCAAGCAGTTTTTCCTTTTAATCTCTTATTTTGTATTTCAAGCAGATATCTTCCAGATACAGAACTCGAAGGTGGGCTGCTCCAGCAATGGCTTCCAGGACTTGAAGTTGGGCTGCTATGAAAGACAGCCAGCTCATATTCACAAGACATTTACTTTACCAGTGGATCTCCAAAAATGGAGCTGCATAGAACTCAGATCTATACATGTTTGTTAATTAAACAAACATGGGCATCAGTTATGAGTGCAAGGTGAGGCACTGCAAGGGGAAGAGGAAATATCCTGACTTTGAGTTTCCCTGAAAGTAAGCCTGGCTGCATAGGGTTCGACGTTGAGAGACTGTCCTTTAAAATAATAAGGCAGTCTATTTCCCCTCACCTGAAAAGGACGTCAATTAATATTAAGGGGGTCGAGACCAATGTTTTCCCTCAATGGTCAATGCCCATCGTCTTTTTATATTTATCCACTGGTTTTTCTTAAAATTAATAAAAAGGGAGGAATTGTGACCTTCTCCCACACACTGTTCTCAAGAATAGCAGCCAACAACATGACCGCCCACCTCCTGAATAATAAGAAGAACCTGTTTCCAGCCTTCAGGGTAGGGGCTTGGTCTGCCTTTGTTTCTTGGGAAAGGGGAATTAAAAAATGGAGAGTTAAACCAGAAGCCATGTTTTGTGTCTCTTCACATGTTTTCTCTTGCCCCAATTCCTATACCCATCTCTCATTCTAGGGAACCCGCTGTTAGAATGTATGAGCTAGATTCAACAAACTGGGAAGAGAATAAAATCTGGAGTTGAAAATAAATAAATAAATAAATAAATAAATAAAGTTTAAAAGAAGTTTTAATAATAATAATAATAATAATAATAAAAGAATTCTACCATTTGATGTTCTATTTATCATCACTTAATCTAGTGTTTTAAGAAATCAATACCATTTATTCATTAAGAAAATATTCAGGAATATTTACATTTTATTGTCAAATCTTCAATTGGAGTTTGGACCGGAAAATATCTGAAATATATTTCTTTTTTATATATCTCAGGTTTTCAATTTCTGATATTTTAATACTCAAAATAATAACTATAAAATCTTTATAAAATCTTTATAAAATCTTCAACTATATATTGGCTACACTGCACTTAGTGTAAAAACGTTGAACAGATATTGATCCCCTAAATTTCTTAACAAAACAATGTACTGTCAGATCCTGAACTCTTCCCCCAAATATAATTTATATTTTCATTAACATGATTATATGTATACAAGAAATAAAAATTCAAAAGAAAATATTTAATGACAAACTGGAATTAATAATTAAGTAGATGATTTATCATTATCCTATAAAAAATTGTTGGTTTACAAGAATTATTGTTGAAGTCAACCAAGAATGAAACTGTAAAATACCATAAATCAGAGGTTATATAATATATTGGTTATAACAGGATCTTCTGGAAGTGAGGTGCCCAGTTTTCGGAGAAACCGCCAGACTGATTTCCAGAGTGGTTGTACCAATTTGCAACCCCACCAGCAGTGGAGGAGTGTACCTGTTTCTCCACATCCTCGTCAACACCTGCTGTCTCCTGAATTTTTAATCTTAGCCATTCTGACTGGTGTAAGGTGAAATCTCAGGGTTGTTTTGATTTGCATTTCCCTAATGACTAATGAAGTTGAGCATTTTTTAAGTTGCTTCTCTGCCATCCGAAGTTCTTCAGGTGAAAATTCTTTGTTTAACTCTGTACTCCATTTTTTTAATAGGGTTATTTGGTTTTCTGGAGTCTAACTTCATGAGTTCTTTATATATATTGGATATTAGCCCTCTATCTGATGTAGGGTTGGTGAAGATCTTTTCCCAATTTGTTGGTTGCCGATTTGCCCTTTTGATGGTGTCCTTTGCCTTGCAGAAATTTTGTAATTTTATGAGGTCCCATTTGTCAATTCTTGATCTTAGAGCATAAGCTATTGGTGTTCTGTTCAGGAACTTTCCCCCTGTACCGATGTCCTCAAGGGTCTTCCCCAGTTTCTTTTCTATTAGCTTCAGAGTGTCTGGTTTTATGTGGAGGTCCTTGATACCCAGAAGATTCCCCAGCATGTAATAAGGATACATGTTCCACTATGGTCATAGCAGCCCCATTTATAATTGCCAGAAGCTGAAAAGAACCCTCAACAGAAGAGTGGATGCAAAAAATGTGGTATATATACACAATGGAGTACTATTCAGCCATTAGAAACAATGAATTCATGAAATTCTTAGGCAAATGGATGCAGCTGGAGAACATCATACTAAGTGAGGTAACCCAGACTCAAAAGATGGATCATGGTATACACTCACTAATAAGTGGGTGTTAACCTAGAAAACTGGAATACCCAAAACATAATCCACACATCAAATGAGGTACAAGAAGAATGGAGGAGTGGCCCCTAGTTCTGGAAAGACTCAGTGAAGCAGTATAGGGCAAACCAGAACAGGGAAGTAGTAATGGTTGGGTGGGAAAACAGGGGGAGGGAAGGGGGCTGATGGGACTTTCAGGGAGTGGGGGGTCCAGAAAAGGGGAAATCATTTGAAATGTAAATAAAAAATATATCAGTAAAAAAAATCTGTTAAAAAATGTATATATATTGGCTATAAAAGACATACTACAAATAAGGTATGTAACTTTGTGTAAAGCAATCTATGAATTCTGCATTTTTTTGTATATCCCTTCTTATGTCAAGCAACCTAGGAATTGTATATTTACTTGCTCCTCTTTACATAATTAGACAGGATATTTTAGATTTCTAAATGTGTATAAAACATGCTAAAATGTCAACTTGAATGAGAACTGTCTGCAACAGTCTTTAGTGGAGAATTGGATAGTGGGAACACAGTTATTTAGTGAATCATGACAGAAGGATGAAAAAAATTCAATAAGGCATAACCAACTACTAAGAGAGGGAAAAGTTACTTTTATTAAAAGCAACAAATTCAAATAACTGGTGGTACTGACCATTTTTGATATATTCAAAAGTCAAAAATAGCACTGAGTTCTTGATATTTACAACTATTTTTGAGTTGGAAATGCTTGTCACTCTGATTTTCTTATAACCAACATCAATATTGTCATAATATGCCCCATATATTTGTGCAAATATTGTTTTAATATTTTAGAATAGAATCATTTATTGATGTATAAAACCATATTATAAATGTATGAATAACTAAAATGAAAGCAGAGGGGAGACTAGGAGAAGAGGAACAGGAGCAGGTCTAAAGGGCGAGAATTGAAGGGTAGAACATGGTCAAGGATCTGGCATACTTGAAATAAAATAGAATACATGAAACCTAACATTATGTAAGCTGGATATAGTTCAATAAACACAGGCACATCCAAACACACACACACACACACACACACACACACACACAGGATGTAACATCAATTAAAGCAAAAAAAAAAAAAAAAAAAAAAGGCCATGAATTTGAATTAGAACAAGTAGGGATACATAATAGTGCTTTGGGGGGGGGGAACAAAGGAAATGTATAAAATTATGTATTTTCAATGCAATCTTCAAAAAAACTTTACATACTTAAGGTAAGTTTGTCTCGTATAGATTTCTTTTACATGAATGATGGTATTATTTATAGAAAACTTTTAGTGTGATAAGGTCAATTTTTGTGAATTTTGGGGGTTTTATGCCTACACTATTGAGGATCATGTTCACAAATTTCTCCTCTATCTGGCAACTTGAAGTCTATTCCCTACATTCTCCTCTGACACAGTCAGTGTGTCAGGTCTTATATTCATGCCCTTGAACAAACAGCAGCTGTGATATGTACATAAGACAGACCAACAAAGGTCCCAGCTTGAACACCTTAGTCTCACATTAGAGGCCAATTCATGGCTGTTTGGGAGATAGTGGATTTTATTCCTGGATTAAGCTTGTGAAAGGCAATCCAGGTTCTAATAGATGAACCCACATGCATCCATAAATGTAGAATATAAAGAGGAATCAATGAGTTTGCAAAGGGAAAAGAATAGGCAGCTCGTAATAATGAGAGAGGAAAGTGAAAGAAGGGATAGAAAAGAAATTGCAAGAACAAAACTGCATGATGGATGGATTGTATCCAAGTGCCATATACATATACTTATACATACATATGTACATACAAACATATACACACACTCACACACACACACACACATATATATATATTCAATTTTAATATTTCAATTTTAAAAATTATTGAAAGAACAGAAGGACTAAAACATGCTTTGCCTTAATTATCTAGGGGAAATAGCATTAGGAGATAGTAGGATAAAATATTAAGATTTAGTCGAAAGATTGATAGACAGTAATCAAGTAAAGTGGAACATACTAGAAACATACAAATAAATAGAATCAGGGCATATATTTCTAAAATAACGAGAAATTTGACTAAGAAGACAAATTAAAGAGAACGCAGCTAACAGCACCTTAGCAGTGAGTTCTGTTTGAAAAGCATTGCCAGCCAACCCTTCCTTAAAGTATAAAACATTCATGTGTGTGTGTGTGCATGTGTGTGCATGTGTGTGTGTATAAGTTATGTTGTCAAAAAAATCACCTGACCTACACAATGTTTCATTTGTTTGACAATGGCTCAAAGCCAGAATATAAATAGAATCTTTGAATGCTGCCAATTAGTAGTAAGCCTTACAACAGTTTTGATGAAATTTGTTGTCAGCTGTTCCCTTCCCTGAAGATGAGATTCTGGCAGAGACTTCCAGATCTTTTCACTGGGAAGTGTTTGCTAATATGCTGCAAGAGGCTTGCTGGGCAGAGACTGAAAAACAACCCAGATTGCTGCCAATGTTTATGTATTTATAACTACATAGTCACTCTTCCCCAACAGTGAGACCATGCATATTCCCAAACTCTTTGCAAGGTCAGGGAAAACAACCACTATCAAAAGTTCTTCTAAGGTTTTACCAATTAGAAACTATGGCATGAACATATTTTATTATTAACAATCTTAAACATATTTATACCTTTGGTTCAGGTTTTCATTCTGTAAATATAGCTAACAGATTCTAAACATAGAAAAAACGCTGGATTGATAAGATATCACAGTAGGTACAGGGACTTGTTGCCAAGTCAGACAATCTGATATTGATCTGTGGAATATACATGGTAAAAAGAGGGAACAAGTTTTGGAGTCTATCCTCTGACCTCTCTGAGCTGCCATGTGTGTATACTTTAAAATATACTCACAAATAAAAGAAATTAAATTGATGTAAAATTAAAATAAAACTGAAATTCTGTAAATATATTTACATCAATATTATAGTAATAGAAAGCTATAGATATCAAACACCAACCCCAGTAATTCTCCAATTAGTGATCTGAGTGTGTCTTTCCGTTCAATCACTGATTCAATGAATTCCCACAGCAGTTGAAGAAAGTTGTCCAATGGATGGTGATAAGAAAATACTCGTGACCTGAAATGTCACACATTATTATCTTGTCCAATTCCTCTATAATGTTAAATACTATTTATACGAAAAAAAAAGAAATGCATTTAGAATATAATTGAAAAAGTAAGTGTAGATATTTTGAAAAAAAATACTTGAACATGGGCAGGTACTACATATTGTTTCTTTTTTTTTCTTTTTTTTATTCGATATATTTTTTATTTACATTTCAAATGATTTCCCCTTTTCTGGTTCCCCACTCCCCGAAAGTCACATAAGCCCCTTTCCCTCCCTCTGTTCTCCCACCCATCCCTTCCCACTTATCTATTTCTCTGTTCTGATCTAGAACCTCTATTTTCTTTCCTCAATTTATACTCCTACCAATTATATATCTGTGTCCTTTTCTTCTACTATCAAGATACTTGAGCACATCATCCCATCAGCAAGATTTAATAATCAATTTTCAGGAATTAATAACCTGCACTCTCTAGGTTAAATGTCTCCGTGAGTTCTGGATAATGTATTCACCACTTCCTTATAATCTTCCTTCTTAATTTTTGCATTTTAGCCTTTTTGTATATGAAACAGAACTGTAGACATACATTTTGAGATGAAAGTAGAGTCAAACTGTTTTCCAAGCAAAGTGAGTGAGCTTAGTCTATGTGGACAATGCTCTGGTAATAAAGCAGCCCTTGTCAATAAGAACAAACAGCTGAAAGGCACACCATGTTTTACCATTTGGTGATCGATTTCTTCTTGACCTGAGGCTGCATGTGTTCACAATTGTGTAGTGTGATTTACATTACTATGGATTCTGCATATTTGGGAAGAGAGACTGTAGCTAGTTGCCTTCTCATATGAAATGCATGCCCAGTAATATGTTTATGTCTTCAGTTTCTATAATGTTTTCTAATATAAGGGTTTAAAATGTCACGGAATTTTAAGAACCTGTTCATGAATTTGCCTTAAAATTGAAATATGTTCCAAGCATAAATATTTCTTATCTTTCTTATATGCACTGTTACTAATCATTAACATTAATTTTGTTTTTGGCTTTACTTAATTTTCAATTTATATTCACCTTCAGGTTGTAACAACTAATTAGAAAAACATGCATAATACTGAACTGAAGTTGTCTATATTAGTATATTATAAACAGGAAGGGAACATATATATCACATTATAATCAAGAATTGATTCACTTGTGATTTAATAAAATCCACAATGATTTAGCTAACATGAAAACACTAATTTCTTTTTTTCATAATATAAACTGAAATTTTCACTTTTTGTTTCAAATTTAAATTGTGCTTGTCAGTAATCCATCTTATTCTTAGATTATAATTTTGATTATATAAAACAATTTTATCTCATTTTTCTAAATTTAATTGTATAGTTAAATATTTTACAAATTGCCATAAGCCATGTCTTTCCTTTACTCTATCTTTTCTGTCTTTTGATGCCTTTGTTGCATTCTCTATGTCTGTATCAACATTTACTGTATCAAAACTCTCTCTTTCCTTTGTTTTTCTACAAACTCTATCTTTGTACATTCATCTGTGTCTGTAGCAAATATCCCCCTCTATCCTTTCTCCCTTCTTGATTGTTCTTGTATTTATATTTATGGCACTTACATATTTTTTTTCTGTGTTCTGAATTTACACTTGATGCCTTAGGATTTATGGCTGTGTCCCACATTTATTGTTTACCAGCCCTTCCTTTTTCTCTGAATTATGAAAATTAAAATTTTCCTTTTAGTCTTTTTTTTTTTTTACCAAGAATCCATTCTCAAATATATCATAGCAACATACCCATTTTTTCCTTGTAGAACAGATTGATGCAGTGATTGGAACAGAATAACTTTGTGCCTTGTCACATGAAGTTTCAATTCAACTGATGACAAATGTTTGTGTAAATCTTTATCTCACTCAAAACAAAGCTATACTGTAATAATTTCCAGTCATTAAATAAAATTCACATTTAGAGTTGAGTCTACAGTTAAGCTTGATATAGACAGAGAAGTCAGGGTTGAAAAGAGAGAAGGAATAAATATCTGAGTTGTCCATCCAATGTATGTTTACACCTTTCTCCTCACTAAGGATCAGGAGGAGTAAAATGAATACAAGGCATCAAACCTCTCCAGTTTCTGCCATGCCTGCCATCAAAGATGGCCAAGTGATTTAGACCTGACCAAAGAAATGTGAGAAGAAACCAATAAAGTTCTTTTTCACTGAAGTACACTTATAAATAACAAATTCTCAGTTTGTGAGAACATTTGCCTTTTGCCCTCCACACAACAAAACTTTCTGATTGAAATAAAACAAATAATTGGTAATGTATTATAAACTAAAAGGTAGAAGGCATGATTGAAGAGTTTGGCTGTGTATGTGTGTGTGTGTGTGTGTGTGTGTACATTAGAGGTCTGGGGTCTGTGTTTTGGGCAGATGAATTTACATTTACTTTGTTGACATAAGAAAGAGAGAGGTCAATTGATAAGTGTTTCAGAAGACTGTGCAAAATACATGTGGCAATGTTACTTCATTGTCCTTCTATGCACTGAGGATCAATATTCACTAGGCCATTATTATGGTCTTTTAATATGTTGTCCAGCCATGATATGAATTTAATAAAACAAAAGATAAAGAGACCAAAGAAGTTCAAAAGGAAGTAAGGATCCACAGGAAGGCCTGATGTTCTGCACTTTTTCTGTGGCACAACACTTGAGCAGTATGTAATGCTAGTACATCGTTAAAAGCCTATTCAAAAAATATGGAAGTGCCATAAATATAAACACTCAAAAATAAGAATTTATCATTACAAAAATCAATTATTAAATACACATTAGCAAACAGAAATAAGAAAAAATAAGAAAGTGACATCCACCACCTAGAAATAACCTCTGCTCTGAGAATACCAATATCAGTAAGCCTCAACAAACTAATATATATTTCTATGTAATGTAGAAGGCAATTAAAATATCAATGATGATTAATGATGGTTAATAAATTATATGGGCTTACACATACACATAAGATAGAGTTAGTAAACTATACTATATGTTTGATATAAATATATACTATATAGATAGATAGATATAATATATATATTATATTATATATATATACATATATATATATATATAAACTATGTTTATTTGGAAGATGGAAAGCTTCATTGACCTGTTGGCATAATAAAAATTACTAAGATAACATGTATAAACATTTCTTAGATATAAATTCCAAGAAGGGTTTGTCTCTTTTAAAGGTCTTTTATATTTATAAAAGTATTCTCTAGAATTTCTATCTGTACTTCTTTAATAATGTGGGTGCTTATTACATATCCCTTTTCCTTAAAATACTTCCAATGTGTTTAGCATGAAAATTGGCATTTTTACAACACAGTAAAATATTTATTTGTATAATAAAAGGGTTAAGTTTATCTTCCTTAAATTTCTTCACTTCAACATCTTTCACTAAAGGAATTTCAATCTACATTTGAATATCAATAAATTAAACTATTTTATTTGCAGTTTTTTAGGCCTATTACTATATTGCATGTAAAATGTCAAACTTGCAATACAAGTTCCTTTTAGTTAACTTTTTATTTGAAGATTTAATGACACACAGTTTATATATGGATATTTATTTAAATGGACTATAAGAGAGCACTAACATTAGGGTTAGTGCACATCACAATGAAACTATGGATATGAAGTAATGAAAACATTCAAACTTATCTTAAGAGGTTTAATTGGGTTTGTCTCTTTGAGAGGTGTGTGTGTGTGTAAGAACAATTAACAAAATAGCTATTATGCTAAACGTTTATGTATATAGTATAATAGTCTACATAATATTTAATAGATATTGGAATTAGTCTATTCTAAATATCTATAGAGTAGAAAAGTGGCCTAACTGGTAGTATTTCTATGCACTGGACATCAAATAAATTAATTCCCAATATAAGAAAAATTGATCACAATTGTAGTATTCCATAGAAAAGAATAGATTTTCCTATTAACATTCAATAAAATAAAAGGAGAAAAATTTAGGCTGAACCAGGTCGTCCACCATATCAATCTGCCTGAAATTCAGTGTATATTCATTTCCTCACAAAATGAGTGGAAGGTAATCATAGTTTTGAGTAGCAGGACCAAAGTACAGGTGTTTGGTCAGTAACCAGATGCTTCTGTGGTTACCATAAAGTGCTTACCACACAGTGCTCTTTTTGCTCCAGGTTGCTTTTTCTGTTTGGATATGTATCCGCATTTTTGGGAGGTGGGGAGAATATATTCTCTGTTCTCTTTCCATTTTGCTGCCCTGATGACTATGTCCATTCACAGGACCAAGGTATGCTTGACCCATCTTATACCAGCTTCACAGATCCTGTTTCTTCTGTTCAGCTTTTCATTTATGTAATTTAGTTAGTATTGTTATTATGAATTTTGAGAGAGATTCCCACACAGCAGGTCAGGTTAGTCTGGAACTTACTACTAACCCAATCTACTATTGGACTCTTTGCTATCTCTTTGATTCAGCTTTGTAAATGTTAAGATCATAGGCACAAACCACCATGCTGTTTTGAAATATTTATCATTCGCACATGTATAAATATAACTTTCTGTAAAAAACAATTAACCTTTCTAACTGATCACTGATTTTTCTGTTTGTTTATGAGTCAAAAAGTGGGTCTTTTGGTCAGTGCTACCTTATCCAAGGATAATCTGTTGCCAATAATGGTGAATAAGCGCCTTTAATCACATGGTGAAAGGTCAGACATTTTAGAATGATAATGATTGAATCAGCTTCCAGCTTAAAGGTGTGTAAGTACTGAATTTTGGCATGGTTTCTTTGTTTTATTAAGAGATAATTTTATTGTATTTAGGTATAGTAACATCTTTATAGATTCCTGTACTTATTGATGTCCGTGTCTGCCTAAATACTGCCATGATTCTCACCATGAGGATAATAGACTGAACCTCAGTACCAGTAAGTGAACTCCGATTAAATATTGTCCTTTATAAGAATTGTCCTGGTCACAGTGTCTCTTTACACTAATGGAAACCCTAATGAAGACAGAAGCTGGTACCAAGCACTGGACTCTTGCTATAGAGCTCTGACCATGTTTTTCTTTAGAGGAATGAAGATACGGGAACTTTTCAATGGACAGCAGTACAATTCTTTAAGTGGGGCATAATGGATCATCCTAATAGGAATATGGAATTGATGCTGAGGATAATGTGAAATCTGCAGATCTGACCCAAGAATTTTCAGTGGAGATGAATTTTAGTATGTGGCCTAGAGAATGTTTTTGTCGTACTTTGGCTGCTTTTTGGCATTTTCTGAAGAGTCTGCCTGAGGCTAAGATGAGATTTAGATTAATTGTGTTGACAAAGGAAGTCTCAAAACAGCCAGATATAAATTCCATTGTGTGGTTACTAAAGCTTATGAAGAATGTTTTAATGAAATGGAGCAAGAGGGGAAAGAAAAATTGAAAATTTACAGTTCAAGAATTAGAGGAGCATTAAAAAGTAAATGAGGCAAAATCCACTCTTCAAGTAGATACATAAATTAAGGGAGTGTTGACTTCAGGGTAAGATCTCTCCCAATAAGCTGTTCCTGCTTTTGCAGTTGAACAAGCAGTAGTTATATATAGGCATTATTGTTCTTGGTTATTATTTTCATCTGGAATTTTATTCTTAAATAAACTATAATCCAGTAATGGATCTTGAGGAACAATGGCCATGAAAAGGTTAAACCCAGCCATTATGGTGCACACACCTTTAATCCCAGGAGACAAAGGCAAGCCTTTCTCTGAATTCAAAGCCAGCCTGTGGCAGAGGAAGTTCTAGGTGAAGAAAAGCATAAATCCAGGTGTGTTGGTACATGCCTTTGATTCCAGCATTAGGGTGACAGAGCCTTAAAGATCTCTGAGTTCAAGGTCAATCTATAGAGCAAATTCTAGGACAGCTAAGCTTAGGCTGTGAGTCAGAAAACAGAAAGCTAGTGACAATGTAGTAGAATAAGGGGAGCATGTCCCAGCCCCAATAAGCAGCTGAAAGCAGCATCAGCCATGTTGTTTTAGAGTCACAAATAGAAAAGACCACTGGGATAATTGGTGCTGTTAGTTGGAACTAAGAAATTGGTGGTAATTAAGAAGAGACCAGTATCCATGAGGTAAAGTTTTCTGGAAAGTTCTTTCTGGGAGCACAAAGAAGCCAAGGTTGTACCTCTTTCTGCAGCTGGACTTGGTAATGTGTAGGAATCACCCAGGTGATACTGGTTTTGAAGATGGTGTCATGGATTACAGTTGAGGCTTGGCACTGTGAGAGGCCAGGAAAGGCCAATTGTGAAGGTGCAGGCTCAGTTGCAGTTGATAGCCCAGGACTAAAGAGGTCATGCAACGAAGTTTAGGCTTGAAGAGTGATCATGAAGAGAGCCAATTTTTTTTATGTAGGAAAGTGATCATCAATGAAATAGACTTCTATGCTTCCCAAAGGAAGTTTTCTGTTCACAGTAGTCCTTGCAGAATTATCATAGAGTAGTATGTTCTTTCTTAATGGCCAAAGATGTTTTTTCACATTCTCGAAGTCCAACTGAGAAAATTCTGATATGGAGAACAACATGAGGCAAACAGAACTGCCACTTCCCTGTGCCTAGAGAAGCTTATAGATAATCAACGTATATGTCAAATAAACAGCAAAGCAGAGTTATTTTAAGATCTTTGGAGAGATTTCAAACTTCTCTGGTGTTTTAAGACTATATTTTCTACAGATTATATACTTATATCTTATGTATTTAAGTGTTTTGCTTATATCAATGCAGTTCCAATGCAGGCCAAAACATGGCATCAGAATGAATGGAACTAAACATTGTTTGAGCTTTCTTATGGATACTGTAAAGAGAACCCGCATAGTCGTCAAGGCAATAAAGTGTTCTTATCTAGCCTTAAGATGAAATATTTTTAATGATTCGCTGACAGCCAAAAATGTATTGTTGACAGCTATTATAGTCTCTGGAGAGTTATCAAAAATTTCACACTGCATTACTTATTTGATATTATAATAAGCACAAACATGAGGTTACAGTAATAATTATAGAATCATTTATTAATGATATAATTATATTATATCATTAATGATATAATATAATTTATATATTAATATATAAATTTATATTTATATTAATTATATATTAATATATATAATGAATTTTATATATATGTAAAATTCTCTGGTGAGTTTCCCTTGAAAATACATATCAAAATTTTCATGTAAAAACATGACATATATAAATATATCTTTAAATTCTGCCATGAATTTTAGTATTAATTACATATAATTGTAAACATCAAGTTGTGACACTGCATAGATATTAGACTATGCTCTTTTGTAATAGCATAGAATTATTTATAAATTTTATTAGTGCATTTAACAAGAATAAGTTATAGCAACATAGTAATTTGATACTTGTATTCTCTCATGAACCAATTACTGACTAAGAAGATTCAGACATAAAAAAAAAATCATTGAAGTCAGTGGCTTCAATACTTTTGACAGTTAGCATATCTCAGAGTTACTTATGTTATGATTGCCATTTTTATTATCTGCATTATAGTATGAGTATGAAAACAGGTGTTCATCTATATTACCTGTCATCTTCAAGTATAAAAATGTGCTCAAGTTAATTGGTAGAAAATGTAAGAACTCCAAAGACTGAGTTTGCATTCACTTCTATAAATACTTTAAAGGCATACTTAATTGTCAGTAGTTCAGGGAGATAGTCTAAACTTCGGTAAATATCTTTTTAGTGAGAAAAAAAAACAATTGCTATTTCAGTCCTATTATTTACAATAATACCTATTTTGCTACAATACAGTAATATGAAATCATTGCTAAATTTGCTTTTTATACATAATTCACTTTTTATACTTACAGTGGAAAATAAATAGAATTAAAGTTCATGTTAATCTAGTACAAGTCATATACCCTCAAGTTAAGGTTTTTGAAGGCTACATTGTTTCATAAGCCAAAACAACAGAACAGAGTGCAGATAATTTATATTCTTGAGCATTCCAGAAAGAATCTTTGTTTTTGCCAAAAGTTGTTTTTCTACTTAAAATTATAATAGGCTTTTGGGGACAACATAATTCTGTTTGTTTAAAAAATAATCAATTTAGTTTTAGTATAAACTTTATGAAATATTTTTGAGCAATCCTCCAGCTGGCAGTCTAAATTAAATTCTGTGTGTGATTCGTATTCTCCATCTAATTAAGACTACAGAATGACTACAGGTAGATTTAGGAATAGCAAGTGATTGAAAATAACGTATTCAAGAGGGGAAAACCAGTTCCCAGAGTTAAGAATATAAATCATAGGTATCTAGATGCAATGGGAGGCTTTAGAAAGAATTTTCTATAATCATCAGCAATTATTTCCCATATAGAAATATTAATAAAATGCGTTATTTCTATGTGTCATTACTTATCATCACTGCAAAGACACATTAGGTAGAAGCTGTTGTTTTAATTACCCTAAAAACAAGAAAAAAAACCTAAAGTGCCCATTTCTGGTTTCTTTGGAGACTCAGTTGGGTTATAGTGATGTTTTGTTATGGTTGTTAGGTGAAAGAATGTTTTGCTACAGCAAACACATGAAAGAGCACGATGTTTAGAAAGAATATAGATATGATGGCCCCACAGAGAGTAGTAGCTTGAACATTGGTTCACTTTGCTGTGCCTTGCTACTCTTCACTCACTCACACATGTATTGGTTCACCTTACATTATGTTGCCGAGCTTTGCTTGTGGTGACTTCATAGAGAGAAACTTGCCAAAGAACTTCTTGTGAGGTTCCTGCAGCTTCTTGCTGCTTCCATGGATTCTGGTCCATTGGCAAGCCTTGTAGTTTTTTCTGATTTGAATTGCCCTTGCTGATTCATGATTCTGCAGCTGATGAATCGTGTTTGGTGTTTGCTAATGGACTTTGTAGGATCAATTTAAATCCCATTAGAATGAGAGTGGTAAAACCACTCTGGAAATCAGTCTGGAGGTTCCTCCGAAAACTGGGCACCTCACTTCCAGAAGATCCTGCTATACCACTCCTGGGCATATACCCAGAGGATTCCCCACCATGTAATAAGGATACATGCTCTACTATGTTCATAGCAGCCCTATTTATAATTGCCAGATGCTGGAAAGAACCCAGGTATCCCTCAACAGAAGAGTGGATGCAAAAAATGTGGTATATCTACACAATGGAGTATTATTCAGCCATTAGAAACAATGAATTCATGAAATTCTTAGGCAAATGGATGGAGCTAGAGAGCATCATACTAAGTGAGGTACCCTGACTCAAAAGGTGAATCATGGTTTGCACTCATTAATAAGTGGATATTAACCTAGAAAACTGGAATACCCAAAACACAATCCACACATCAAATGAGGTACAAGAAGAAAGGAAGAGTGGCCCCCTGTTCTGGAAAGACTCAGTGAAGCAGTATTCGGCAAAACCAGAATGGGGAAGTGGGAAGGGGTGGGTGGGAGGACAGGGGGAGAGAAGGGGGCTTGTGGGACTTTCGGGGAGTGGGGAACCAGAAAAGGGGAAATCATTTGAAATGTAAATAAAAAAATATATCGAATAAAAAATGTAAAAAAAGGGGAAATCATTTAAAATGTAAATAAAAATATATCAAATAAAAAAATCAAGCATCCATCAAAACAATGTAAAATCAAATAAAATAAGATAAATCAGAATTAACAAGTCATAAAAGGACAAAATAAAAGGGAAAAGAGTGGAGGAGGAAAAATTAAATGAAGCAGGAACATATATAGATGCAGGGATGCAGTTTCACACACAGTAGGATACCATAGAAACAGAAAACCAGAAGCCTTAATACATGTAAATGATCTTGAACCTAAAAACAATGATAATAAAAATAAATAATTAAGTAAAAAAATTAAAAATGGATAGGGGTATTGGAACTGGTCGGTCAAACATGGGAGATGGGGGGAGAAAGGGGAAGAGGGAGAGAGTAAAGGGAGGACAGCTAGCTCTAAGAACTATTTGAAGCATTGTATGGAAACTTAAGTCCATAACTTTCTAAATTATACACCTATGTGAATGCCATCTAAATGAAATTGCGGAATAACAGGAGGAAAATTTTGTATCTCTTGTCACCAAAATGAAACAAAATGTGAACAAAAAAGGTGTCTAAACAATATAAAATTAAACAATTGCTCTAGCTAGAACACCAAGTGACTTTATTGAAGAGATACAGAAAGAGGGGACAGTCATACCTTATCCCTGGTTTTAGTAGAATGGCCTTAAGTGTCTCTTCATTAAAATTGATGTTTGACATTTCTTTGCTGTATATTTACCTTAGTTGTGTTTAGGTACATGCCATAAATTCTTGATCTCTCCAAGATTTTTGACATGAAGTGGTACTGGTTTTTGACAAAGGATTTTTCAGCACTTAAAAAAATGATCATGCAATTTTGTTTGTTTCACTTTGTTTATATGGTCCATCACTCTGATGGATTTTGGTATATTGAACAACCCTTGAAGCATATTTGATCATGATGGATGATATTTTTGATATGTTCTTGGGTTTGGTTTGTAAGCATTTTACTGTGTCAATATTACATCAATATTTACATGGGAGATTGGTGTTAAATAATCTTTCTTTGTTGAGTCTTTGGGTGGTTTATGGATCAGGGTGACTCTAAAGGAGATCAAGGAGATACAATTTGGAAAGGAAGAAGTCAAAGTATTGCAGATAATATGGCAAAATGACCCCAAAAATTCAACCAAAACCTTCTACAGCTGATGAACACCCTCAGCAACAATGACTGGATACAAATTAACTCAAAAGATGAGTAGCCTTCCTATATGAGAAATAAATAATATAAAATACCTTGGTGTAACTCTAATCAAGCAAGCAAAGACTTGTAGGAAAAGAACTTCGGGTCTCTGAAGAAAGATACTTTAAAAAGATATCAGAAGATGGAAAGATCTTCCCTGAACATGGTAAATGTAAAATGGCCATTTTCCCAAAAGCTAATATACAGTATCAATGCAATTACCATCAAAATTCTGTCACAGTTCTTTGCAGATCTTGAAAGAACAATTTTCAACTTCAAATGGAAAAAGCAAAAACCTGAGAAAGCTAAAACAATCCTGTCCAATAAAAGAATTTCTGAAGGTATCATAATCTGTGATATCAAGTTGTACAACAGAGAAATAACAATGAAAACTGCATGGTGTTGGTATGGAAACAGAACGAAAGGTCAATGGAATCCAATCAGAAATTCAGACATAAACCCACAGACCTATGGACCTTTGATTTTTGACATAGGAGCCATAACCAAACAATGGAGAAAAGAAAGCATCTTCAACAAATGGTGCTGGTCTAACTGTATGTCTGAGAAAGAATGCCAATAGATCCATATTTATCACCCTGCACAAAATTCAAGTCCAATGTTTAAAGACCTCAAAATAATACAAGTTGCACTAAATAAAATAGAAGAGAAAGTCAGAAATAGCTTTGAACCCATTGGTTTAGGAGACAACTTTCTTAATAGGACACCAATGGCACGTGCTCTAAGATTAACAATTGATAAAAAGGACCATATGAAAATAAAAAGCTCTATAAGGCAATGGACACTATTGATAGGACAAAACAGCAGGAAAAGATCTTCATGAACCCTGTATCCCACAGAAAGCTAATGCCCAAAATATATTAAGAATTCAAGAAACTAGATACCAACAATCCAAATAAGACAATTAACAATGGGGTACAGAGCTAAACAAATAATTCTCAACATAGGAATCTTGAATGGTCAAGAAGTTCTTAAAGAAGTGTTAAATGTCTTTAGTCATCAGGGAAGTGCAAATCAAAACATCCTAAAGATTCCATCTTACACCCAACAGAATGACTAAGATAAAAACAAACAAACAAGCAAAACTGAAGAGACCGCACATGCTATTGAAGATCTGGAGAAAGGTGAACACTCCTTCATTGCTGTTGGGAGACCAAACTTGTATAATCACTCTGGAAATCAATTGGGCAGTTCCTCAGAAAATTGGAAATAGTTCTACTGAAGACCCAGGTATACTACTCTTGAGTATGTAGCCAAAAGATTCTTCACCATACAACAAGGATATATACTCCACTATGTCTAGAGCAGCTTTATTTGTGATAGCTAGAAATTGGAAACAACACAGATGTCCCTCAACTGAAAAATGGATACAGAAAATGTGGTCCATTTATACAATGAAATTCAGCTATTAAAAACAAGGGCATCATGAATATTGCAGACAAATTGGTGGTACTAGAAAATATCATCCTGAATGAGGTAACGCAGACCCATAAGGTCCTGGATTATAAAGTGGATATTAACCATATAATACAGGATACCCATGCTACAATCCACAGTCCCAAAGGAGCTAAACAAGAAAGAAAGCTCAAGGGAGGGGGCTTGAATTTCACTTATAAATGGGAATAAAATAGTTATAGGAGGTAGGTGGAAGGAGAGAACTGGGTGAGAGAGAGGATGGAGAAGGGATATTTTTGCAATTCACTTCAGGTGTGGGGACAGACAAGAGGGTATAAGGAAAATAAATGGAAATTTGTGGCTAGTGATGGTGGTGGTAGAGCATCTATCTCTAGGGCATGCCGGAGTCCTGGACTCAGGGAGACCCCCAGGAGTCTATGTGGGTGATATTACCTGAAACTCCTTGTAGCAGGGATATGGAACCACTTTCTGTAGACAGGCACAACAGCCCAGTAGAGGGGAAAAGTCACAAACTATTCACTTGGCATTTGCCGAAAACGTTGCTTTTTCTACAAGACTTGCAGGAACAAAAATGCAGCAGAGACTGACATGATTGACAATCAATAACTGCCCCAACTAGAGACCCATCCCATCCACAAGCACCAGTTCCTGGCCCTATTAATGATACCCTGTTATGCTTGTGAACAGGAGCCTAGCATACCTGTTCTCTCAGAGGCTCTACTTAGTAGTTGACTGAAAGAAAGGTTGATAAAAGGATTGAGGGAATTGGAGGGGATGTGAACCCCAAAGGAAGACCAGCAGAGTCAACTAATGTGGTACCCTGGAGACTCTTAGAGTCTGAACCACCAACCAAAGAGTACACATGGTTCGGACCTAGAACCCAGTACATATGAAACACATACGGAGCTTGGTCTTCAAGCAGGTCTCCCAACAACTGGATCAGGTCTCTCCCTAAATCTTTTGCATGCATGTGGATTCTGTTCTCCTAACCGGGAGCTGTTTTGTCTGGGCTCAGTGGGACAGATACACCTAGCCTTTTAGAGACTTGATGTGCCACGGTGGATACCTGGGGAACACTTTCACCCTTTCAGAGGATAAGGAGAGGGGAATGGGAAGAGGAACTGTGTGGGGGGATGCAGTGATCTGATGTGAAGTGAAGAAATATATAAATTCATGGGAAAAATAAGTAAACTAAAAGAAAAAGTGAACACATGCCCCTATCCCTAAGACAGAAGCAATTTGCAATTTTAAGCAGCTACAAATGAAAAATAAGTTTTCTTTAACAAAGTCGCTCTGGGGAAATGGCCCACCATTAAGGGCAAGCCCCACACAAAGTAGATTGAGAAAACAAAATGAAGTCAATGATACATTTTGAGGTTCTTGTCTCATGCTATTTATTTGGGGCATTTATTTAATTATTTATATTTTAGTTTATCATTTATTTATTCTTATATTTTGTTATTTAAATTTATTTAGAATTACATATTTTTGAATGAACACATATAGAAATGATCACAGAAAGTTCCAGAAGTACAGCTACATACTATAATTCCAGTATATAAAAAAATCAAGTCAAAGAAATAAACTTTAGTATTTTCCTGACTTACTGAATCAAAAGATGACCCTCCTTTTTTTCTTATTTGATCTTTAATCAATATAACTCTGTAATGTGTGAATTTAGAGTTCTGAATTCCTAAGTACATTAAATGAGTGTTTTGTTTTATTTTGCAGTCATTTTCCACTAAATTAAAAATTCAATACATCGTTATGCAGCTTTCAAGCTTATAGCATTCATTTGAGGTTATGCAAAAGGCAGTCATATGGGGAATACATGTTAATTACCAGCTATGTGTTCCAAAAAAGCCCATAACTACATTGTCCCATAACACATGTGACAGTGGGTGAGCTGAAAGGTTGTAGCAATAATTCACTTCATAACTGAATACTGTGATGTCACCTTTCTTATTATTACCAAAATATTATGTCATTGTAACAAACTGAAAAAAAGGGACTACTGTTGAAAAGGGGGGTATGGTGAGTCATGTGATGGTATATAACCTGTGATGATAATATATTAGTAATACAAAGAAACCATCCTTTCTTTCTTACTTCCAAAGAAAACTTTTGGAAGAAATTGCAATTTGTTTTATCTTGGATATAACTGTTCAAGGAGTTTTCAATAAAAAAGTGAAAAAACACAGTTTATTATTATATTACTTAGACTATCTGCCATACTTAACATCTATTAATCAATTAATTAATTTTCATTCTCTGTGATCATGTTACTTCAGACACTGAGCAGATCTTCTTAGCACATTAACAGTAAAATTATGTAATGATTGTCAAGATTTCCTTAAATTGACACAATTTTAAATGTAGTTTGTGAAACATAGTCGCTCTCCCTATGTACTTCAATAATTCACGTGAAAAGCTATTATCTGTAAACTACCATATATAAAATTGCGAAGACATGTTCACCTAATGTATAGAATTTTAAATAAATAAGATGATTTCTATAAATGAAATAGTCTGAAATGACATATTAATCAATTTCTTATATAACTATAACTATAAAACAACTATACTGTAAAATTTATAAATATATGTATTCATATGTGTGTGGGGGTGTGCATTTGTATGTGTTTGAGAGAGAGTGAGAGAGAAACAGACAGACACAGACCTAGACCCAGACCCAGACCCAGATACAGACCCAGACCCAAACCCAGACCCACACCCAGATCCAGACCCACACCCAGAACCAGACACAGACACAGACACAGTGACAGTGACAAGACAGAGACAGACATGGAGACAGAAATTGTTTGAGCATGTGTAAGTGAGGAACACGTGATAGTCAGAGGACAACTTCTGAATCAATTCATGCCTTCCATCTTGTTGTTCCATGGATATTTTGTTTCTGCTGTTCTATATGTATACTAGCTGGTTAGCAAGCCTCAAAGTGACTGTCTTGTATCCTCTTGTTTCCTCATAGTTATTCTGGGTTTACACATGCCACCAACAATACACCTAAATATAGGTTTATAGAATTTAATCATGCCCAGTTTTGCACAGCAAACACTTTAGCCTACTGATCTACACTGTAATGTTGGAGTTTCTAGAAACTGTCTTATGATAGCATGTTCTGCTAAAGCAGATGTGTGGTGTTTCTCTGGATGTTGCCTGGTAAAAGGGCAGGTAATGTTTTGCTGGAATGTATACTTGAGACGCTCATGATATTTGGAAAGCGTGTAACTCAACAGAGAGTGGAGGATGCTTTTGCATTGCCTCTTTTGGCTTTCTTTGATGTTTTTCACTTGCTGTGACCTTGGAGAGAAAAACATATCGAAGAACTTCTGGTGGGATTTCGGCTGCTTTCTGCAAATTCCAAGGATTCTTGCTGACAGGCAGAGTCTTCAGTTTCTTCTGGATCAAGAAACCACTACTCATTTATGTCTGTTGTCTGCAGATTGCACCAGATTTCTTCACGTTTAGTATTTGCCGAGTGAACAGGACTGCAGACAATGAAGTTTGGATTGCCCAAAAAACTATTTCTAAACAGATCCACAACCCTGTTCCCTATTAACCTTACTTTTGCCCTGTCTGGCAGGTTGGGTGTTAGGAGAGAAATTTTAATGTTAAAGAACCATAATTAAAATGGGATGGACTTGGGAGAGATAGATAGAGTGGAAAAAGAGGTGAAGAATCAGGTATGGGAAAAGATGGAAAAGATATACAGAGGGTCTAGAAATTGAACAGAAGTGTGTAGCAATGGGGTTTGGGGAATTGGGGATAGCAACCAAAAAAATCCCAGATGCCAGGAATGCAAGAACCTCCCAGGACCCCACAGGGATGACATTAGCTGAAATTCCTCACGAAGGGGAAGAAGAACCTGTTGAGACCATATCCAGAGGTTAGGCATGGCTCCCTGGCTGAAGGAGGGGCCACCTACCCAGCTCCAAAATTTTAACCCAGAATTGCTCCTGTCTCAAGGAAATACAGGGACAAAGAGTGAGACAGAGACAGAAGGAAAGACCATCTAGAGACTTCCTCACCTGGGGATCCATCCCACAGGCAGACACCAAACTCAGACACTATTGCTGATGTGAAAAAGTACTTACTGATAGGAGCCTGATATAGCTGTCTCCTGTGAGTATCTGCCAGATCCTGACAAATACAAATGCGGATGCTCCCAGCCAACCATCTGACTGAACAGAGGAACCCCAATGGAGGAGTTAGGGGAAGGTCTGAAGGAGCTGAAGGGCTTTATCTGGCATCAGTGGGAGGCGACACCCTTGGTCCTGTGAAGGCTTGATGCACTAGTGTAGGGGAATACTCTGGCAGTGAGGTGGGAGTAGTAATTGGGGGGAGTACCCACATAGAAGCAGGGGCGATGGAACACAGTAAGGGGGATAACATTTAAAATGTAAATAAATAAAATAACCAATTCAAAAAAAGAAAGAAAATCCTAAGCCTACAATCTGGACTACACAACTAAAATTGTTATGGTTAATGCCTACTATATATGTATGTGAAGAATACCAGGCTATTCATAGAACAGAGGAGGTAAGGTTGACAGGGACTCTGGGCCTAACTCATTCTCAGCCTGTATGACTTAGAAACATAACTTAGTCATTCTCTAGTCTTGGCAGTCTGAAGAAAAGCCAATGAAAATAAATATTTTATACAGTTAGTGTGGAAAATATTCTGTGAAATGCACAAACATTCCTAAGATGTCTGAGTGAAAAAGAACTCTTGCTGTTTTATTGTTGTTGTTGTTGTTGTAATTATTGATGATGACTGTACCCTCTGCTATTACTGTTCATTGTTATTATTACTATACTGTATCTTCTTTTTCATAAAAGCAAACAGCTTAAGCTAGGAGGAGCTTTATACTTAATATAAGAAGAGAAGAAATGAGCCTAGAGCCATTGGAAAAGTTGCTTGATGACTCAAGTTGAAAAATTCCTTTGATGAGTATGAAGTGTCCTTTCTTATCTTTTTTGATGACTCTGGGTTGAAAGTCAATTTTATCTGATATTAGAATAGCTACTCCAACTTGTTTTCTGAGATCATTTGCCTGGAAAATTGTTTTCCAGCCCTTTACTATGAGGTAGTGTTTATCTTTGACACTGAGGTGCATTTACTGTATACAGCAAAATGCTTGGTCCTGTTTACCTAACCAGTCTGTTAGTCTATGTCTTTTTATTGGGGAATTGAGTCCATTGATATTAAGAGAAATTAAGGAATAGTGATTGTTGCTTCCTGTTATTTTTGATGTTATTTTTATTTTTGTGTGGTTCTCTTTCGGAGTTGTTGAAAGATTACTTTCTTGCTTTGTCTAGGGCATAGTTTCCCTATTTGTGTTGTGGATGCTAACACGAACTTGCTGACAGGAATCTGATATAGTTGTCTTCTGAGAGGCTCTGCCAGTACCTAACAAATACAGAGGTGATGCTCTCAGCCAACCATTGGACAAGGTCCCTAATGGAGGAGTTAGAGAAAGGACCATAGGAGCTGAAGGAGCTTGCAGCCCTATTGGAGGATCAACAATATGAACCAACCAGATCCCTGCCCCTCCAAGAGCTCCCATGGACTAAACCACCAACGAAAGAGTTCACATAGTGGGACCCACGGCTCAAGCTGCATGTGTAGCAGAAGATGGCCTTGTTGGACATCAAAGGAAGGAGAGGCCCTTGGTCCTGGGAAGATTAGACGCCCCAGTATAGGGGAATGCCAGGACAGGAAACCTGGAGTTGGTGGGTTGTTGAGAGGGAGGAAGGATGGGATAGGGTGTTCTCAGAGGGGAAACCAGGAAAGGGGATAGCATTTAAAATGTAAATAAAGAAAATACTTAATAAAAAAGAAAAGAAAAAGCAAAGTAAAATACCAGGTTCTAGTGTAAATTCCAAGTGTTCCACTTTGCTTTCTTTTCTGTTTGTGTATGTTGTTGTTTGATTGCTTGTTATTTTTGTTTGTTTTGTTCTTTTGTTTTGGGGTTTTTCTGGTTATTTTTTTCTTTTGTCATTTCTTTCATTGTCAATGAATGAACAACTTTGTAGTAATATCCCTTGTAAGTCAGGCTTTGAATGCATGGAGTACCTTGTTGGCTATTTCAGAAGTTACTACAAAACTCACTTTTGGAGAAACACTCAATGCTCTCTGGATTGTAAACCATAATTGCTGATTTTTCATCTACATTTTTTATGTACAATCTCTCTTCTTTGATTGATTTCTGGAAATGGCTTGTCACTAATCCTTAGCCTCTGAAGGCATGAAATGTTTTGTCTTCAAATTACAATATTATTCTTTTAATTACTATACAGTGATTGCAACTTCTCTAATCTACAACTATTTTAATATCTCAATGTTTAGAAAGCCAGGATGTTAAAGTACTTTAAAGTGCTTTATTGAGAAGGAAGAAACACATATTGTAAAATTTTGACATTAATATTTTTGAAACAATACAAGTAAAAAGTAATAGGCTGAAAAATATTTGCAAAAATGACATTTTATTTCTTTACTTACTGTTAAATGACTTGAATTATTTATAAATAGAAAAAAACTTTACACCTAAATTTAAAAGGACAGATGCCTTTTAATAAATATTTTATGATTTTCATAACTATATCAGCAATAGATACTTAAGCAAAATGAATATGTATCTATGTACTTACTACTGTGACCTATGTACATATGTGTGTATATATTCTTAGAAAATGCTAGTGATATTTCTAGTTTATTACTGAGAGCCATACTATAAAATATACTTATAAAATTGCTATAAGGTTGTACTATCATTTTTTAATTGCATTTCTTCTCATTCCAGCTAAAGTCAGGTGATCAAGTTTGAGCTGTATCTGTGGCTCATATTATCTTAGGTAATGAATGGAAACCATTATGATTCATTATAAAGGAAGCATGGGTGCAAGATCATAATGTACCACATTGCTCTGGTTGTAGTGAATTTGTACAATCGGTTTTCAAGGATAGTGCATGTTTATCCTACAAATATAAGTTTTTGAGGTTTTGAATCAAAGGCTGATTAGTAATACTTGCTATCATATAATGAGTACACATTTTCCCTTTTTCAAAATTAAAGAAGAGCCTAGAAATATATTCACAAATTATCATTAAATATGTTAAATAGTCTCATTATTTTAAAATTTGGAAATACAATTTTGGAGACATGATCTCATCTAACCTCAGATCTTAAACTTGCTATGTAGTTGATGATTTCACCTACCTGTCTTCATTATGGTTATTAAACCCAGAGTGATTTTCAGTTCTTTCTTTCTTTCTTTCTTTTTTTTTTTTTTTTTGTTCTTATTGTTTTTTTCAAGACAGAGTTTCTCTGTGTAGCTCTGGCTGTCCTGGAACTCACTCTGTAGAACAGGCTGGCTTCGAACTCAGAAAACCACCTGCCTCTGCCTTCCAAGTGCTGGGATTAAAGGCATGCACCACCACCGCCAGGCCCAGAGTGATTTTCAAAATAGACAAACATTCCACAAATTGAACACTTACTCTACCCTATAAACTCTATAATTTCTTATGCTATCTTAAAAAAATGATTAGTTAGAGTTAGGAGGATAGAAAAAAATAAAAACACATTTTCAATCCTAGTTCATGTTTGTGAATTTAATGGTGGAAGAATTTGATAGGACACTTTCCTTTTGCTTGCTATGTCTCACAGCAAAACACCCAGTTTTTAAGCAGCTAAATACAAGGGAAAATATCTCTAATCCTAGACATACATAGACATAGGAAAGAAATTGCAAACTCTATAGTGGTATGAAATCCTTTTCCCAAGTACAGGATCACCTTGATTTCCTGAAATTAATCATTCTATGAATAGGAAGCACACAATTTGAGTATAAGTCCCACCCATAATGGTTTATGCAATGGATTGGGACTTGTTCCAAGATGATTTGAATTCAGCTATTAAAATACCAGTATCTTTACAATGTTGACAGCTTAATCACATAGAATCTTTAGGGTTCAGCGAAATGGCTCCTCTTACAAGGGATCATCTCATACAACAAATTTCTTGGTCTGTGGGATACATCTGGCATGACACATCTTTAATCCCTCTGGCTAGAATACACACCATTAGTTCCAAACAATGAAGGTAATGATGGTTTGTAGAATGAAGCATGAATATTTGAAAGTGATATCTAATTGAGGGGCAGACAAAGATACTAATCAGAGAAAGCATTGACAGTGTATCAGCCAAAGGACATACACAACTCTAGTGAGAATGGACAGGAAGGAAAGATGATGAGAGAGAGAGAGAGAGAGAGAGAGAGAGAGAGAGAGAGAGAGAGAGAGAGAGAGAGAGAGAGAGAGAGAAGGCAGTTTTACAAGCACTGATTTACAGAGCTAGGTTGCAGAGAGAACAAACTTAGACACCCATGAAGACAGGCAAAGCCAGAGAATAAAAGAACAGATTGCCAGAGTTTGCTTGAGGCAAAGCAGGGCAATTTCAGTGAGAAGCTGAGAGAAACCAGATTGAATCAGTCAGCTGGGACTGGTTAAGACACAACAGTTTAGTAGAACCAATGGTTTGGAGTTCAGAAAGAAGAAAGAATGAGCTATTTTGGTCAGTGTCCAAGACGGCAATTAAATCTGGCAAATAAAACTTACATTTACACTTCACATATCAGAATGTCTTTAGTAATCCTGCAAGTATTAGCAACTTGTTACTTGCTAATTGGGGGGAAAAAAGTAAAACTTTTAACAATTTGAACAAAACTTTTCTTCTTAAAAGTTAAGCCAGTGTTACTTTTGTAGATATGTTTGCTTCCTGTATTTCACTGAAAGGCAAAAAATGCACCAAACACTATAAATACACCAAGGATGAACCATAGACACAATGAACAGCTTATTTTGAATTTTAAGGGGGGAATCTTGAGCCTTTGCAGCTTCACTCAATTCAAACCTCCTAGGTATCAATTATGTTTCCAAGACATTTACAGGCTGAACTCTCAAAACATGTTTGCCTGTCTATAGTAGAACCATTTCAGTCAGAAACAACTTTGTGTGGAAGTCCACTTTTTTAATACTTCTAGATTTCCTGGAATATTACTTCAGATTCAGAGATGTTTTTACACTTGGTGAGCAGAAGAATAAAGTTCTTTACAGAGATAGTCCATTCATCAGTATTGTACACCCCTAGGAAGAAAACCACTAACACCAGATTGTCAATCTTGATATCAGTTAGTAATTTAACAGTATTGAAACTGACTTAACTAGAGTGTACTTTCATTTTCCAACCCAAGACCTTCAACAGACATGATCAGTAAACATGACATTTTCTTTTACAATTGCCACTGCATAACTAACACTTACTTTCTCTCTTTTCCCCCCTAACATTTTCAAACTGTAATGAATTTTTTATTATCTCTCATTTAATTCCATGTAGGTTTATTCTTGCTGATAACATGATCTATTGTTCTCTGAGCCATGGTGAGATTGCCATTTCTTAAACCGGGAGCCCTTATTGGAAATTAAACCTCTACTAATGTATTATAATTATTACTTGAGGGTAATTTGCTGCTCCAGCAGGGAGCCACAGCCAATGTGAGGCAACATTTCTACCAGGGAGCTGTTAATATTCCTTCTTCTACGCTCAAATCCCACGTAATGGATCTTGCCTAAGGCTGATTAATGATTTCAGACTCAGAACAGTGATTTGTAGCTAAATCAGTCCTCACTGGAAAAGATTCAGAGTTATTTCAGTCAATACTGTTAAATAAGTGTAAATGGTAACTGCAGTTAACACACGTGTAATGTAGTAGGTAAGAAAGAACAGCAATAAAGGCAAGTAAATAATGATAATACCTCTGTCCTCGCATTTCATTTACACTTACAGCAGATACCAGGAAGAAACACACTGCAGTGTCATCAAACCCACAGAATTAGTTCAGTGAAACACATTTTTGTCTGCATTGAAAAAGCAATTTCCCAAACAAGTAAAAGCAAATTGAGCTAACTGTCTGAAATAAATCAGGATTTTTCTCTTCCTTCTTTACTTTATATCACCTTCCTTGCTAAGGATGAAATTGTATGAATAACTCAGAATGCAACTTGTACAGATCAGATCTCAAGAGGGAAAGGAGTTTAATTTAGAATGTCCTGCAAGCATGCAGAGACACCCAACCTTGTATATGCTGTCTAAGCCCCAGAGATTTCGTCTGCTTCAACTCATGAAGAAAGGATATTACATTAGTAACCTTGAATTCACTTTGCCTTGAGATCTACATGAGGGATGTAAAAAAATATCACTGCCCTACAGTCACTTAACTAAATTCTTTGTTAATGCAAAGTCAATATCAATAAAAGCACAGCTGTAAAACTGCAGTTAAGAATGAACCTATGGGCCTTAATGAGCATCTTTCAACAGGCATTTCACTTATTATTCGGCCTCCTACTGTCCCATTGATTTGTAACATTCTGATATGCATTCTCTGTGAAACCTCTAGCTTTGACTAGAAAAATTAATTAATAAGCAGTGTCCAAATAATAATAAAAAACAAAAAAAATATGTTAAACAAATCCTGAGAGTCAAATGGTACTAATGATGAGCACTGACATTAGAATAATTGGTGAATGAGAACTGTTGATATTTTGACTATCTTACACATTCTCTAGGAAAACATAACACACAAGCACATTATATTTTCTTGTGTTTTCAAATGCCCAGCAGAACGTGAACTAAAGGAGTCTCTTTAAGGATTTTAAGCCTTTGAAAGAAAAAAGGTCCTCAAGAAAAATTTTTGATATTTCTACTTTTCAAAAAAGAGCTATAGAAAGAAGAGTTGGGCTTTTACAAACTACATCTAAATTTTATTTCTATGCAAAACTTCATGGCCTGCAGAGATATACATACTGTCAGTAAATCGATTTTATTCCTTAATCAGGATCTACACACAAGAACATCTTAACCTTCAGTTGAATCAATAAAGGTTCTAAATAGACAATATGTGCCACATTCTTTAAGAGTCTTTAAAAGTAAAGGGTAAAGGGAAATTTTTCCTCAAAATTCTCTAAAGATACTTTCTTGTGGTTATTTGAAATCAACCTACTTGTATTCTTGTAATCACAGACCCTCAGATTTTTTTTTTTATACTTTTACAGGTATGATTCACTTACTAGATCCTTCCCTCACTAGCCTTCCTCCATGGTGTCTGCATTAGCTCCTACACTTATATTTCTTGTCAGATAGAGTTACAGCCTTGGCTTCCTTCAGTAGAATGTGACTCAGAATATTTAAGCCAAATAAGCCCTTTGCTCCATAAGTTGATTTTGATCACAGTGTTTAATCAGAGCAATAGAAAACTTAATTACAATACTTGTATAATTATTCAGTTTTAACATACTTAAACTTTTTTTTTTTAATTTGGATTTGGTTTTTTTTGAGACACAGTTTCTCTGTATAGCCCTGGCTGTCCAGGAACTCATTCTGTAGACCAGATTGGCCTTGAACTCAGAAATCTGCCTGCCTCTGCCTCACAGAGTGCTGGGATTACAGGTGTGCACCACTGCTGCCTGGCACTAACATATTTAAACTTACGGAACCATTTGTACAGTCAAATTTCAGAACATTACACCACCCTGACTCATACCTGTACATTTAAGAAATAAAATCTTTTTCACCTAGGACTAGACAATCTTTAATATACTTTTGCCATATGTTTTGGTAACTTTAACGTTTCTGGGCATTTCATAAACACAGAATTGCATAATACATAATCTATTGTGATTAGTTCTTTCATTTGGCATGGCTTTAAGAGATATTTATGCTAACACATGCAGAGATGGTTCATTCATTTTTATCGGTAAATGATTTAATTTTATGTATATAACATAGTATGTCTAACTGTTCATCACTTGGAAGACAATGAGCATGGGTTACATTTTTCTACTATAAATAATACTCCTATGAGCATTTATATTGTTTTTTATTAATATATTGAGGTACTTTGAAAATACTTGACACAGGAAGTGACATTAGGAGGTGTGCTCTTGTTGGGGGAAGTGTGTCACTGTTGTGGTGGAATTTGAGACCCTTTTTCTAAATGACGGAACGTCAATCTGGTCCTAGCCTCCATTGTTTGAAGATGTAGAACTCTTGGCTTCCTCTCTACCATCTTGTCTGCCTGGATGCTGCCATGCTTTCTGCCATGATGAACCTGAAAGCCATCCACAATTAAATTCAGTCCTTTATAAGAGTTGTCTTGGTCATGGTGTCTCTTCACAGCAATAGAAACCCTAAGACACATGTTTTCATCCCTCTTGCGTATATGCCCAGAAGTAGAATTGCTGGGCCATAGAATAATTAATATGCAACATTTTGAAGAATAACCAACCTGTTTTACCAAATTACCAGGGATATTTTTCATTGCCTTAAGTAAAATATGAAGTTCCCAACTTTTTAAGTACTTGACAACATTTGTCATTGCCTTTCTGATTATAGTAATACAGAATACAGAAATAGCATTATGGTGTACTTTGGTTTGGATATTTTTCATGACTAAAGATAGAAAATATTTCATCTATATATTGGGAATAATCTCTTCAGAGAAAAATATTTAAGCTATTACTCATTTAGTTTTTATCTTTATATACTTTAATGACAATAAAACTATTCTCTATAAGTATCTTTATTTTGTATTTTATTTAAACACGTATTCTCCAATTCTATTACTTTTATGATGTAAAGTTCTGGATAGAAACATCATGCAATTATAAGCTAATACCAACGTAAGACAACATATGGCCCCTGAGGTATGACACTTGGGGCACTTGAGGTTGTTCTCTGGCTTCCAAAGTTCATGATCAGATATGAATATGTACACACACACACACACACACACACACACATACACACACACACACACACACAAATACATACAAATATACACATGCACTCTTTCACTCACAAATATTTACCCCCAATTTTTTTGTGATGTAAAAAGAATTGTACTTTTAACATATGTAAAATATCCTAATGAATTGTGCCAAGGTAACAGTACAAAAATGAAAAAAATATACACATATAGCATTATGTGTATATTCTACTACTCCTAATACTTTCAAATAAAATAATAGAAACTGATTAGAGATAGAAAGTCTGCTCAGCGACATGTGTCCATGCAATGTAAATTTTTTAGACCCTTGATTGATGGAGAGTGGATCCTGCTGTGAAGGAACATTGATATTATCCTCCACCCTCAGTACCACCAACACCATCTGGTAGCCTGGGTGTGTTTTTCTCATCCTCACAAGTCAGAGGAGAGTGTTAATTGTCTTGCTGCTTTCTAGAAGAGCAAATGAAAGAAACACTTTCTTCTTTTCGTGCATGAAGAAAAAGAGAGTATCATAAATGATAGCCTGTCATATAACTTTATATAAATCTGTAAAGTACAGAGTAAACATTAATATCAGAGGGAGCCGTTACTATTAGAAGCTCTTACTTTTAAAGCTGCTTTCACTTTGGTTGGAAAGGAGGTAGGACTGAACTGAGAATCCCACTCGAATTAATTAACGGGAGGGTGTTTGAATAATAACAAAACTGTCAATTAATGTTTATTTACTTTTGAACAGGTGTTAAATGATTGATTTCAAAGTGGGATAATTCAGACTGCTTTGTAATTATTCCAGAGAATTATTCAGAGCCTAAACTAAAAGGGGAAGTGCCAAGAAAAGGAGAAGTTGTTTTAAAATGAGTTTTAGAGACTCATGAATGTATTAACGCCATACATTTGTTAGAGAATTCTAAACAGTGTGAGGGGTACATATCTTACCCCTATCACATTTGTCATTAGTAAGGCAACTTGCAAAATGTCCTGACTTTGGACATTCATGTCTACAGAGATCCTGGTGTATTTCTACTACAAAGAAATGCAGAATTTGGGTAAGAAGTGTGGGTAGAAGCCCTGGTTTTACGTGTTCTCATCTAAAGGCATCAATCTGTGTGGAACTATTATTGACCCTACAGCAACAACATTATTTTAGGGCCCTATTTAAGAAAGCATAGAATCCCAGTCGTCATGAGGCAGAGATAGGTATCCATGAAATCAAGTCCAGCCTGGCCTACAGAATGAGGTGCAGGACATCCAAAGTTACACAGAAAAACATTGCCTTGAAAAAAAAAAGGCAATTAAAAGAAAGGAAAAAAGCATATATATTTTAAACATGGAATATTTAGACTCTGTGTAGCTATTGCCAATGTCATGATGGAATTTGTCTTCAAAACACAATTTATTAAAAGTAGTATAGATTTTCCCCTATGAAGTAGATATAAAATAAAAGACTAACTAATAACTCAATTTATTGTACTTTTTATTTCTGCCAATAGTATGATTATAACTAAATAAGCTTGAAGTTTCAGAAATAGTAAAAACAGAAAGAGCAAATAAATGTTAACTAATAATCCCAATTTATTTATTTCCAAACATTTAGTTTAATTTGAATACACACACACACACACACACACACACACACGGGCGCGTACACACACAGAAGCACATGGACACAAAAATTTTCTTAGTAAGAAGTTAAAGAAAAATCGTAAATCTTAATGAAACTGGTACCATGTTAGGACATGGAAATTAAAAAAGAAATGAGTCTATGTTTCTAGGACAAGGTCACTCACATTTAGTTCTAGATTAAGCTATCAATAATCTCTTAGGCTGGTTGAGGTAAGAGTTTTAAATTTTATATCATGGCTGAAGTGAGAGTAGAAAAATCACCAGAAAAACAAAGGCTACATCTCACCAGAAAAGTGAGTTTCCTCCTTGAGCTTATAGTTTGTGCTTTTAAAGCTCCATTGCATCATCTTGATATTTTATTTCTTCTTCCACTGGGAAATGTTTGTATAGCACTTGTTTGTAATACAGCAATGTCATGAATATTTAAAGCCACTGTCACATATGTATGTAAACTTTCAACATTTAAATGCAAGTACAAAACAATACATGATTTTCTACTAATGTAAATAAAAGTAGGTATTTCCATGATCATTCAGTTTAATTTCTCTTCAGCCTACTCCTGTAGCTTGCTGTCTCTATCCTTTCCAAAAGGATACAGTGGGGTGTCTCCTTTTAACATTTCCAGAGAGCTTTGCTAGCAGTGATGATTTCATATGCTGAAAACTATTAGAATATGCAATTGGGAGATTTATTTTGTGTATTAAAAATACATTTTAAACTTTCCTTGTAATGACTTGCTTGAAGCTTACAACAGAGGTGCGCAAACCCTTCCTTGAAGAAGTCCTGCCCTTCAGGCCTCAGCCTGTTAGTAAACAGCTTCAGTTGTGTTTAAACTGCCCCCAGCAGAAGTCATTTGCAATCTTTTGTGATTCAGTTTTTCCTTAAAGGCATCTTTCTGTCTAAGCCTTAATAGCCCCAGGCACTGACTGTCATCCTTTTCTTGAGAAGTTGCACAGTTTGCCATCCATTAGAATTTGCTGCTAAATGTTAACAGTAACTCTAACTGGGATGCTTGAAGGGATGAGACCAGAAGCACTGCACTTTCTTATTTCTCTTTCTCACACAAGGTAATTAAAATTCCACTTAGTAGTTTCTCAGCTAGCTTTCTCCATGGCTTTCTCACTCTGCAGAACACTTTGTGATGCTTTCATTTTTCTTTTGCTCTTAGTTCAACATTAGAGATAAAAAATAAAATAAGCTGCTGTATGGCCAGTAATCTAATTAGTCAATCAAACGGAGCTAGAAGTCATGGGAAAGGCTTGAATGTAAAAGTCCCATGGCAATGAATTCTAGGAAGATGTGGTTGGTATCAGATAGTATTTCTATATTTTACCATACATGACCATATTTGTTATTTTAACCTATCTTTAAAAGATAAATATTGAACCATTAAACATTTCATTTTATGAGAAGATCTAGCAAGTTAGAGTGTACGATGTCAACTTTTTTGTACAGGAAAAAATAAACACTTGAAGGATTATTCTGAATTTCTTGTTGCTTTTAGGCATGGATGATCATGCATATTGTCTAAGTACTGACAGTCTTTATTGTCCTCTTCAACACATTACATCATTTGAAGCAATTCAACCAATTATGTTTCAGGTCATCTCATTCATACATACAGCTTGAATTCTAACTCTTGCAAAAATACTCAGAACACAGGAATTCCTGCATATACTATGACTCCAGGACCCTGGGAAGCATGGGTACATTTCCTTTTCTCTCATGAAATTTATCTGCTCTTTTTTTATTAAAATGAAGCAAGATTGAATATAAATGGATATACGTTCATTTTTTCTCTACCATAAAGAATGTGATTAATTTTTTGATCCTCATTCTTCCAGCTCTCTTCATTTCATTCCCTTTAGTTTCTTTGTGTTTCTGTACTTTTTCTTATCTCAAAACTCTCTCTTTAACACACATACACATAGAAAGACATATATGTATGTATGTATGAATATATGTATATATGTGTGCATGAATGTATATGACATGCATAATCACTTCTAGAAATCACATGTAGGTATCGTTATACTTTTAATGGCATATTTTGTAATAATCACATCATTTAATATTTCTATGACTGACAAATACAAAAAAATTTAGTCAGTCAGCCATATGTAGTGGCTATTCCTGGTTGTCAACTTGGCTATATCTGGAATGAACTACAATCTAGAATTGGAAGGCTTACCTATGATCTTAATGTGGAGGCTCAGAGATATAAGTTTATGAGCTGGATCTTGTCATGGAGATCTTGAAGCATAGTGGCTATGGATTCCAGAAGATTAAGACAAGGAGATCTCTGAGTTCAAGATCATCTGGGATTAGAGGCATGGAGGTACATGCCTTTAATCTGAGCCACACCCTCTGCTGGAGACCTACAGCCTTTAATCTGGGCTACACCCTCTGCTGGAGATCTATATAAGACCATTGGAAGAAGGAAGACTCACTCACTTTTCCTTGCCTGCTTGCCTCGTGGTACTGAGCAACTGCTGGATCCTTGGACTTCCATCCATCCATCCACAGATGCTGGTGACCATTGTAGGGGAGTTTGACTATAGACTGTAAGTCATCAACAAATTCCCTAACTATATAGAGATTGCCCATACGTTCTGTGACTCTAGGGAACCCAAACTAATACACCATGCATGCAACTGCATTGCTTTATTCATCTATATTAATTTATTGAAGTCTTTTCAGGCTTAGAAAAATGTATTGACTATGCATATATGGGATTTTATAAATAAGTAAATCTGGATTTTCTAACAAATGTCTGCATTCATAAAGAGGGTGTGAGCCATGTGATACTTTCCAACATATAAAATGAGTCTTCCTACAACAATCAGGGAAGATTACCATACCAGAAACAACCATAGGGTCAAATTTACAACAGAAACATTTCCCACCCTTAGTTCTAGAGCCTCAAGTTCTAATAATAAATAGTAATTTTTTGCGGAGGTCTCTCTTCATGAGCAGTTGTGACTGTATTCTTGACGTTTCCTCATATTTAACAATCTTTGATATATTTTTCTTTATTTACAATCATTAATCCTATGCCATTAAGAATCTATGCCTTTGATCAAAGTTCCCTTTTAAAGTCTGTTAAATACATTGGATATTAGGGCTTCATGATGTAAAAATTACAGAGGCACAGTTTGAACCTTAACCACAGTGATTCTCCAATCTGAGGATTTCCTAAAGGTGAGTGGTTGAATATATAAAAATGTTGATCCTGTGGATAGATGCCTGCTTTAGCTCATAAACAATACAATTTTGGTTTCCTCTGCATTAAAAAATGCCTTTCGTATAGGTCTTTCACTTGTTTGGTTAGAGTCACTCCAAGATACTTTATGCTGTTTGTGGCTATTGTGAAGGATGTCATTTCCCTAATTTCTTTCTGAGTCTGCTTATCCTTTGAATATAGAAAGGCTATTGATTTGCTTGAGTTGATTTTGTAACCAGCCACTTTGCTGAAGTTGTTTATCAGCTGTAGGAGTTCTCTGGTAGAGTTTTTTGGGTCACTTAAGTAGACTATCATATCATCAGCAAATAGTGATAGTTTGACTTCTTCCTTTCCAATTTGGATCCCCTTGACCTCCTTATGTTGTCTAATTGCTCTAGCTAGGACTTCAAGAACTACATTGAAAAGGTATGGAGAGAGGGGGCAGCCTTGTCTAGTCCCTGATTTTAGTGGGGTTGCTTCAAGTTTCTCTCCATTTAGTTTGATGCTGGCTACCAGTTTGCTGTATATTGCTTTTACTATGTTTAGATATGGGCCTTGAATTCCTGTTCTTTCCAAGACTGTTACCATGAAAGGATGCTGAATTTTGTCAAATGCTTTTTCAGCATCTAATGAAATGTGTTTTTTTTTTTTTTTTTTTTTTTTTTTTTTTTTTTTTTTTTTAGTTTGGTTATATAGTGGATAGCATTGATGGATTTCTGGATATTGAAACATACCTGCATCCCTGGGATGAAGCCTACTTGATCAGGGTGGATGATCATATTGATGTGTTCTTGGATCCAGTGAGCAAGAATTTTATTGAGTATTTTTTGCATCAATATAAGAACTTCAGAACATTGAAGAAGGAAATAGAAGAACACCTCAGAAAATGGAAAAATCTTCCAGGCTCGTGGATTGGCAGGATTAATATAGTTCAAATGGCCATCTTGCCAAAAGAAATCTACAGATTCAATGCAATCCCCATCAAAATCCCAACTCAGTTCTTCATAGAGTTAGAAAGAGCAATTCTCAAATTCATCTGGAATAACAAAAAACCCAGGATAGCTAAAACTATTCTCAACAGTAAAATAACTTCTGGGGGATTCAGTATCCCAGACCTCAAACATTACTACAGAGCAATAGTGATAAAAACTGCATGGTACTGGTACAATTTCAGGCAAGTGGATCAATGGAATAGGATTGAAGACCCAGAAATGAACCCACACACCAAAGGTCACTTGAACTTTGACAAAGGAGCTGAAAACATCCAGTGGAAAAAAGATAGCCTTTTCAACAAATGGTGCTGGTTAATTGGAGGTCAGCATGCAGAAGAAAGTGAATTGGTCCATTCTTATCTCCTTGTACTAAGCTCAACTCCCAGTGGATCAAGAACCTCCACATAAAACCTGACACACTGAAACTAATAGAACCGAACCTGGAGAAAACCCTTGAGGACATGGACACAGGGGAAAAGTTCATGAACAGAACACCAATAGCTTATGCTCTAAGATCAAGAATTGACAAATGAGACCTCATAAAATTACAAAGTTTTTGTAAGGCAAAGGACACTGTTAAAGGACAACCAACAGATTGGGAAAGGATATTCACCTATCCTAAATCCGACAGAGGGCTATTATCTAATATATACAAAGAACTCAAGAGGGTAGACCCCAGAGAACCAAATAACCCTATTAAAAAGTGGGGTATGGAGGTAAACAAAGAATTTTCACATGAAGAACTTCAAATGGCTGAGAAGCACCTTAAGAAATGTTAAACATCATTAGTCATTAGGGAAATGCAAATCAAAACAGCCCTGAGATTTCACCTCACACCAGTCAGAATGGCTAAGGTTAAGAACCCAGGAGACAGCAGGTGTTGGCAAGGATGTGGAGAAAGAGGAATGCTCCTCCACTGCTGGTGGGGTTGCAATATGTTACAACCACTTTGGAAATCAGTCTTGCAGTTCCTCAGAAATCTGGGCATGACATTTCAAGAGGACCCTGCTATACCACTCCTGGGCATATACCCAGAGGATTTCCTGGCATGTAGTTAGGACACATGCCCCACTATGTTCATAGCAGTCCTGTTGTAATAGCCAGAAGCTGGAAAGAATGCAGGTGTCCCTCAACGGAGGAATGGATACAAAAAATGTGGTACATTTACACAATGGAGTACTATTCAGCCATCAGAAACAATGAATTCATGAAATTCTTAGACAAATGGATGGAGCTGGAGAACATCATACTAAGTGAGGCAACCCAGTCTCAAAAGATCAATCATGGTATGCACTCACTGATAAGTGAATATTAGCCTAGAAATGTGGAATGCCCAAGACATAATCCACATATTAAATGATGTCCAAGAAGAATGGAGGACTGGCCCCTGGTTCTGGAAAGTCTCAGTGCAGCAGCATAGGGGAATACCAGAACAGGGAAGTGGAAAGGGTTGGATGCGGGAATAGGGAGAGAGAAGGGGGCCTATGGGACTTTTGGGGAGTGGGGAGCCAGAAAAGAGGAAATCATTTGAAATGTAAATAAAAAATACATCGAATAAAAAAAAAAGAAAAAAATGCCTTTTACCTGAAAACTTTTCTGTATCTTGAAAATTGGTTGTAACATTTTGTGAGACAATGAAGACATTACAGAAACATGGTGTGACATCATCTGACATCTTTTTAGTGGTGCTCTACAAGAATTTCTATCTAAGCTTCCATGTCATTCTAACCAAAAACTAAAATTTCAAAATTTAGCTTAATGGAAATATTTATCTTTAAATCATTTCAATTCATATAACAAGACAACTAGATCCAACAAAGAAAGAGAACTTCAGGCCAATTTCCCTGATGAATATTGATGCAAAAATACTTAATATAATTCTTGTCAACCGAATCTAAGAACACATCAAAACGATCATCCACCATGATCAAGTAGGCTTCATCCCATGGATGCAGGGATTGTTCAATATAAGGAAATCCATCAATGCAATCCACTACATAAACAAACTCAAAGAGAAAAACCATATGATCATATCATTAGATGCAGAAAAAGCATTTGACAAAATTCAGCATCCTTTCATGCTAAAAGTCTTGGAAAGAACAGGAATTCAAAGCCCATACCTAAACATCATTAAAGCAATATACAGCAAACCAGTAGCCATCATCAAACTAAATGGAGAGAAACTTGAAGCAATCCCACTAAAATCGGGGACTAGACAAGGCTGTCCTCTCTCTATATTTCTTTTCAATATAGTACTTGAAGTTCTAGCTAGAGCAATTAGACAACATGAGGAGGTCAAGGGGATACAAATTGGAAAGGAAGAAGTCAAATTATCACTATTGGCAGATGACATGATAGTCTACTTAAGTGACCCGAAAACCTCCACCAGAGAACTCCTACAGCTGATAAGCAACTTCAGCAAAGTGGCTGGTTATAAAATCACCTCAAGCAAATCAGTTGCCTTCCTATACTCAAAGGATAAGCAGGCTGAGAAAGAAGTTAGGGAAATGACACCCTTCACAATAGCCACAAACAATTTAAAGTATCTTGGTGTGACTCTAATCAAACAAGAGAAAGATCTATACGACAAGAATTCAGGTCTCTGAAAAAGGAAATCAAAGAAGACCTCAGAAAATGGACAAAATCTGCCATGCTCGTGGATCAGCAGGATTAATATAGTTAAAATGGCCATCTTGACAAAAGCAATCTACAGATTCAACGCAATCCCCATCAAAATCCCAACTCAGACCTTCACAGAGTTAGAAAAAGCAATTCTCAAATTCATCTGGAATAACAAAAAACCCAGGATAGCTAAAACTATTCTTAACAACAAAAGAAATTCTGGGGAAATCAGTATCCCTGACATCAAGCAATACTACAGAGCAATAGTGTTAAAAACTGCATGGTATTGGCACAGTGACAGACAAGTGGACCAATGGAATAGAATTGAAGACCCAGAAATGAATCCACACACCTATGGTCACTTGATCTTTGATAAAGGAGCTGAAAACATCTAGTGGAAAAAAAAGATAGTCTTTTCAACAAATGGTGCTGGTTCAATTGGAGGTCAACATGCAGAAGAATGCAAATTGATCCATTCTTATCTCCATGTACTAAACTCCACTCCAAGTGAAAACCAGACACACTGAAACTAATAGAAAGGAAACTGGGGAAAACCCTTGGGGACATGGGCACAGGGGAAAAGTTCCTGAACAGAATACCAATAGCTTATGCCCTAAGATCAAGAATTGACAAATGGGACCTCATAAAATTACAAAGTTTCTGTAAGGCAAAGGACACTGTTAAAAGGACAAAATGGCAACCAACAAATTGGGAAAGGATATCCACCAACCCTACATCTGATAGAGGGCTAATATCCAATATATACAAAGAACTCAAGAAGTTAGACCCCAGGGAACCAAATAACCCTATTAAAAATGGCATACAGATCTAAACAAAGAATTTTTCACCTGAAGAAATTCAGATGGCTGAGAGACACCTTAAGAAGTAGAAGAATGCGAATTGATCCATTCTTATCTCCTTGTACTAAGCTCAACTCCAAATGGATCAAGGACCTCCACATAAAACCTGACGCACGGAAACTAATAGAAAAGAAACTGGGGAAGACCCTTGAGGACATGGACACAGGGGAAAAGTTCCTGAATAGAACACCAATAGTTTATGCTCTAAGATCAAGAATTGACAAATGGGACCTCATAAAACTACAAAGTTTCTGTAAGGCAAAGGACACTGTCAAAAGGACAAAACGTCAACTAACAGATTGGGAAAGAATCTTCACCAACCCTAAATCTGACAGAGGGCTAATATCTAATATATACAAAGAACTCAAGAAGGTAGAACCCAGAGAACCAAATAACCCCATTAAAAAGTGGGGTACAGAGCTAAACAAAGAATTTTCACATGAAGAACACCTTAAGAAATGTTCAACATCATTAATCATTAGGGAAATGCAAATCAAAACAACCCTGAGATTTCACCTTACACCAGTCAGAATGGCTAAGGTCAAAAACTGAGGAGACAGCAGGTGTAGGCAAGGATGTGGAGAAAGAGTAACTCTCCTCCACTGCTGGTAGGATTGCAAGATGGTGCAACCACTTTGGAAATCAGTCTGGAGGTTCCTCAGAAAACTGGGCATGAGACTTCCAGAGGACCCTGTTATACCACTCCTGGGCATATACCCAGAGGATTCTTTAGCATACAATAAAGGCACATGTTCCACTATGTTCATAGCAACCCTATTTGTAGTAGCCAGAAGCTGGAAAGAACCCAGGTGTCCTTTTACAGAGGAATGGATACAAAAAATGCGGTATATTTACACAATGGAGTACTATTCAGCCATTAGAAATAATGAATTCATGAAATTCTTAGACAAGCGGATGGAGCTGGAGAACATCATACTAAGTGAGGTAACCCACTTTTGATCAAAAGATCAATCATAATATGCACTCACTGATAAGTGGATATTAGCCTAGAAACTTTGATTACCCAAGACATAATCCACATATTAAATGATGTCCAAAAAGAATGGAGGAGTGGCTCTTGGTTCTGGAAAGACTCAGTGCAAGAATATAGGGGAATTCCAGAACAGAGAATCGGGAAGGGGTAGATGGAGGAACAGGGGGAGGGAAGAGGGCTTATGGGACTTGCGGGGAGTGGGGACCCAGAAAAGGGAAAATCTTTTGAAATGTAAATAAAAAATATATCAATAAAAAATACTTTAAATGTCAAAAAAAGAAGTGCTCAACATCATTAGTCATTAGGGAAATGCAAATCAAAACAACCCTGAGATTTCACCTTAAACCAGTCAGAATGGCTAAGGTCAAAAACTCAGGAGACAGCAAGTATTGGCGAGGATGTGGAGAAATAGGAACACTCCTCCACTGCTGGTGGAGTTGTAAGATGGTACAACCACTTTGGAATTCAGTCTGGCGGTTTCTCAGAAAACTGGACATGACACTTCCGGAGGACCCTGCTATACCACTCCTGGGCATATACCCAGAGGACTCCCCAGCATGCAATAAAGACACATGTTCCACTTTGTTCATAGCAGCCTTATTTATAATAGCCAGAAGCTGGAAAGAACCTAGATGTCCCTCAAAGGAGGAATGGATACAGAAAATGTGGTGTATTTACATAATGGAATATTCAGCAGTTAGAAACAATGAATTCACAAAATTTTTAGGCAAATGGCTTGATCTGGAAAATATCATCCTAAGTGAGGCAACCCAGTCACAAAAGAATACACATGGAATGCAATCTCTGATAAGTGGATATTAATTAGCCCAGAAGCTCTAAATACCCAAGGCACAAATAGCTTAACAAATGACTCCCATGAAGAAGTATGGAGAGGGCTTTGATCCTGGAAAGGATTGATGTAGCATTGGAGGGGAGTATAAGGACAGAGAAAAAGGAGAGAGGTGATTGGAAAATGGGTGGAGAGAAGAAGGTTTATGGGACATATGGGAGGGGGGATCTGGGAGAGGGGAAATCATTTGGAATGTAAGCAAAGAATATAGAAAATAAAAATATTTTTAAAAAAAGGAGGTGGAGAATTTTTTAGAAGTTATTCTAGTTCCACGAAATCAGAATCTAAAGAAAGTCTATGGGCATGAAAATGAATATTAAATTTATAGATGGAATATTCATGAACATTATTTGTCTTATTCTTTCAATTTATCTTTTCAATCTTTTTACATAATCTTCATTTCTACACAGAAAATTTACTAATTTTTAATAGTATGAAATATTACATAATACATAATTAAATATGTTCTTAAATTTTTGTTTTTATTCTTTCTTTATTTAGTTGCATGATCATTGTTCCTAGGGAATCACCTAGCATTACCAGCACACTCTCAAGTTAGAAAAATAACAATCTCTTTGCTGTGCCCAATGCTTTTTACTTCGCAATGTCTATGACCTGCAACAAGGCACAATTTGTAAATTTGGATAATAGATGAATGAAACAAACCTTGCATTATATCTGCCACACATATGCAATCATTGTAAAATATAGTACACATTTAAAGAAAACATGTTTTGGAATTCAAAAAGGGAAATATTTATTATTTCATGTCAATTCTAATCTTAAGCTTTCTTTAACTAAAATGCTGTGGAATATGTTATTAATCTTGTGAATGAAAAAAGCATATGATAAGTGGCAGACATTATAAAGAACACAGTGCCCTGATTGTCTCAAAAATTGATAAACTTAATCATTTGTAGTAAATCTTATGGTTATGTTGAAAAGAGTCAGTGGAAAAAAATTAATGATTGCTAGAGTAATTTCTCAAGTATTGTGCTTTAAAGAAAGCTAGTACATGTTGCAAAATGTTATTAGAATTTTTGGGCAGCTCACTCAAAGGGGCATGCGAGAAGGTAAGGAGTATTTAGACACCTAGAGAATTACTGCAATTTTTTCATTGTTTTGTGTTTATTTTCATGTAAAATAATATTATTTGTAGTCTTTGATGGGTATTTCTCCACTCCTTTCCAAACATATTTCCTAATAGTATCTAATACCTAAAGAATCCTTTTACCTTGCCAAGACTGGAGTCATTATTGTTAAATCGGGCATCAATGGGAGGAGAGGTCCTTGGTCCTGTAAAGGTTCGATGCCCCAGTGTAGGGGAATGCCAGGGCAGTGAGGAGTGGGTGGGTGGGGGAGCACCCTCATAGAAGCATGTGAAGGGGGATTGGATGGGTGGTTGTGGAGGGGAAAATGGGAAAGGGGATAACATTTGGAATGTAAATAAAATTTCCAGTTAAAAAGTGTTTCCCAACTGCTAGAATATTTCCAAAATATGAAAACAAAGACATATGAGTTACATTCATATATTTTAAATAGAATTGCTATTGCACATATTAAATTTTAAAATGTTAGTTACCTATTTAGTTATTTAGTGTGGTGGGGGTATTGAATATTAATAAGGGAAGAGTGTAAGTCTGAGAACCATTTGCAGGAGTTGTTTTCCACCAGGTAGGGTCAAGGTATCTACCTCAGGACATTTGGCCTAGAAACAGGCACTTTTGCATGATGATCTCTTTAGCTCCTAGAGCTTAATTTTTAATGACTTTTCAATGTCCTGAAAATAAAATTTACATATTATATCATTGGAATTATTACAAAGCTGGTTTTGATCATCTTTCTGAATATTTCAACCCTACATTCAACTTTCCTTGGAAGAAAAAGAGCCAATCACTATGGGTGTCTGTAGAGGTCTACTGTCTATTACATCCTAATATTGGTCTTTTCTTTCTTCTTAGATATAGCATGGGAGGAGCAGCATACTTCTGATTTTAAGCTACAGGTTCTCCATGTTGGTCCACGGTCCATTCACAGCCTGTAAATTGCCCTCAGAAGACCTGTCCCCATGTCAGATTGACCTTATGTTTTAAGAGTTTTCTCAGGACTCCATGACATCCTTAATAAAACCTGGACAAATGCTGCAAATGATACAGGTCAGTAAGTTAATGGTCCATTTTTGTCAGGGCATTGTTGGGCAATGCTGTGTTCAAATGTTTCCTAAAATCCCTGCTCTATTCTTCTTTTTATTATTGACATTTGATGAATCAGGCATTCACTACATTTTTATTGTGGAAAATTCTTACAAAAATCTAAGCATTTTATCTTTATGTTGCTCACTCTATGGATACCTCTGTCCATAGAGTATCTATAACAGGGATTAGTGTTCATAAAAACATCTATTGTAGAATTGCTGTAATGACCAAGTGAGTTTATATTAGGTCAGTGCTTCATATGCATTCAATTTTATTAATTAGTCTTCTTACATCCAGTTTCTGCTGAAAGAGGCTTGGGTCCTTTTCTTATACAGAAAAAAATCTTAGTTATACTAGCAATTCCAAGACCATTTAGTAAGGATGTCCTCACATTGCTTCTCATATGTATTTTCCTTCAGAATTCACAAATTTTTTTCTAAGACTCCATAAATAACAAAGTGCAAAAGTGTTCAAGTGCCTCATATAAAATCATCAGTATTTATGTCCCAAGTTAGTCCCATTTTCCAATACAAATTGACTGATCTTTAAACTATATGACAGTCCCATAGGCCATTGGCATAAAGGAAAGTGGGGTCTCTGTGGAGGGTCTCAGTCTCACTGATAAAACAATAAGAAAGGATATACACAGATGTGCAATTTTTTAAAAATACCAATGTCTGGTAAAGCCATACATCTAACAGCTGCAGCAGAATGTACATCACAAAGCAGCAAGCCATGTTGTTTAATATGGCATAGTCTATGTCAGAAACCATGCAGAAATATACAGTCCATAACCCTATTGACCGGAAGGTACAACGAAGCACCTTTTGCAGTGGTATTGATGATGGCAGATTCACAGTTGGAAAAAAAATAAGAGTCATAGAATTCTTTAAATCCCCTACCAGCAATCCACCCACCCTCCAAAAGTAACAGCCTAGACCGGAAAGCATCAAAGAGAACTCTTAAAAATGGTGATCAGGATGCAGAATAGTACAACTGATTGCTGCTGTCAGAAGTGGAAAAGAACACAGTTTGCTTTAAGGGGCTAACCACTAGGAGTTAGACCCTGCTTTGGTGAGTATATGGGCAACACAAATTACACTTTCTTCTTCTTCTTCTTCTTCTTCTTCTTCTTCTTCTTCTTCTTCTTCTTCTTCTTCTTCTTCTTCTTCTTCTTCTTCTTCTTCTTCTTCTTCTTCTTCTCCTCCTCCTCCTCCTCCTCCTCCTCCTCCTCCTCCTCCTCCTCCTCCTCCTCCTCCTCTTCCTCCTCCTCCTTCTCCTTCTTCTTCTTAATGGTGGGGAGCAGAGATCAAGAGGCCACAAGGGATAGAGGGTACTGGAGGGATGGAGTCCACTAAGGGCACTGGAAAGTGAGTGTGATCAAGGACCTGATATATACTTCCTAAAAAATTTAATAAAAATATTATCTTGGGGGAAAATGTTATCATGGAGGTCAGACATGTGATTGAGTAGTAGCCAAAGAGTGGAGAAGCAAACTTTAGAGAAGGATTCTTGTCTCATACTAAAGGAGTTTGCTAACAATCTCACCATATTTGAACCTTTATTTGTTTTAAGAGATGAGATATTTTTTATTGCTCAGCGACATTTTAATGTAACACTTTCCTTCTCTTTCCTTTAAATCAGTGTATGAGTGAGTATTACAGTGAGCAGCAGCTCAACAAATCTCTCTTTTCTTCCCACATCATGTCCAATGTAATGATTACTTGATCTTATAAAAATGTAACAACATCCTTTATTTCAAAATCGATTAAGCAGATAGAAAAAAATAATCCTATCCATTGCCTATGACTTCAAACCCACTTGGATCTATTTGTGTCAGAAATATTTTGTATTGCTGAGATGCAATGTCTTCAGTGAATTTTATTAAATTAAGTGTATATGGACAAAATAAAATGAAACAAAAGCCAGAGACGCTGGACTCTCTGGTAAGACCCTTAATCCTAGAAACTTAAACTACACATTGGCACCTTTTCCTAAGAGTTCACCACATCCTTTCTGCTCTGTGACGTTATTAAATAAATACTTTTTCTGAATTAAGAAAACATTTACATCCCATGTCCTTTTATTCATAACCTTTTATTCAACTAAATAGAATTTGCCAAAGCACCCATATGCATTCACAGTGTTTATCTTTGTTATCTTTTATCCCTCTGTTCACAAATATTTAGGAGCTCTCTATGTCTCAGTGGTAACCTCCAGCATCCCTGTAGTTGGCATTTAAAGCTACTTATTATAGTCACCCTCTGATATATTCCAACATATCTAACTTTTTCTGCCTTGCTTTGTGTAAAATAACCTCTGTCATGGTTGAAAGCATCCTTTTGAAAACCAATAGATTTTGACTACCTTTTTTTAAAATCTTGTTTGTTTCAGGGAATTTTTTTCCCAAGATAGATACCACGCTATGATTATCTGTTTGGAGACACAGCTGAAATGTCATCTCTCCCTTGCTAAGCAATATAGCCTTACATGATTTCTTCTTTCTCTGAATCTGATTTGTGCTAATGTCCTATACCCTCTCAATGATATTTCATTTTGAACACTACTCATCAGAGGTTGTTGTTTTTGTTTTTGTTTTTATGCTTGTCTGAATATTAGGCGAAATTGATTTGAAACAAAATTTTAAAATTCTTAGTGTATTATCACTGTAGAAGAATATCTCTAAAAATTAATAGTTAAAGAGTATTATAGTAAAATTTTTCATTAGTTGTCATGATGAAAAATTTTGCCAAAGAAATTTGTTCTAAAAATATATATGGCAGCAACTTTAATTTACCCAAGCATTATTTTCCATTTATCACCCTATAGTAGATTTAAATTCTTATTCTTGAATTATATCAAGAAGGCAAAGTTAAAGAGAAATAACAGAATATACATCCATAGAAAATGCAGTTGTTGCTGGCAAGGCAGTAATGCAGACACACTGGGTCCTCAACCTGACTACCTGCTTATTGAAACAGCTGAGAAAAGATGGATTTGAATTTATCCAATACTCTTATCCTAGAAGAAGGTAAAGTGACCAGCCAGAGCAAGAAGTTAACTAATAGAAAGAGATTTCATAGTTTTAATAACCTGTCAGACTATCTTAGAAGCTGAGACAGTGGTGCAGACATTGATGGATCAGTGGTGAGGAATACGACAACTACAAGAGGGCTGCTAAGATGTGCATAGCCCTTGCCCCTTTAATCTCATGTGAGGACCTAAAGATGAAGCTGAATGGATTCCCTAAGTCTCTTCTGTCTTCTGAAATTTGGTCACATTGGACAAATTTTCTTTTACAGTTGTCCATTACTCATCTCTTTAAATGGCTGATAAAGGAAAGGTTTCAGATGTACCAGCAAACTGATTTCCAGAGTGATTTTACCAGCTTGCAGTCCCACCAGCAATGGAGGAGTGTTCCTCTTTTTCCACATCCTCTTCTGTACCTGTTATCACCTGAGTTTTTGATCTTGGCCATTCTGACTGGTGTAAGGTTGAATCTCAGGGTTGTTTTGATTTGCATTTCCATGATGATTATGGATGTTGAACATTTTGTTAGGGGTTTCTCAGCCATCCAGTATTCTTCAGTTGAGAATGTTTTGTTTAGCTCTACACCCCCATTTTTAATAGGGTTATTTGGTTCTCTCGAGTCTAACTTCTTGAGTTCTTTGTATATATTGGATATAAGTACTCTATCAGATGTAGCATTGGTAAAGACCTTTTGCCAATATGTTGGTTGCAGTTTTGTCCTATTGACAGTGTCCTTTACCTTACAGAAGTTTTGCAATTTTATTAGGACCCATTTGTCAATTCTTGATCGTAGAGCATAAGCTATTGGTGTTCTGTTCAGTAAATTTTCCCATGTGCCCATGTGCTCAAGGGTCTTCCCAGCTTTCTTTTCTATTAGTTTCAGTGCATCTGGTTTTATATGGAGGTTATTGATACATTTGGATTTTAGCTTTGTATAAGGGGATAAGAACAGATAGATTTCCATTCTTCTACATGCTATCTGCCAGTTGAACCATTTGTTGAATATGCTGTCTTTTTTTTTTCCGACTAGATGATTTTTAGCTCCTTTGTCAAAGATCAAGTTATCATAGGTGTGTGGGCTAATTTCTGGGTCTTCCATTCAATTACTTCCTGCCTGTCACTGTACCAATACCATTCAGTGTTTATCATAATTGCTCTGAAATAAACCTTGAGGTCAGATGGAGGATCCAGTTACAGCCTGATCATATGCCCAGAAAGTGTTACAACATGTAATAAGGATACATGCTCCGCTATGTTCATAGCAGCCTTATTTATAATGACCAGAAGCTGGAAAGAAGCCAGACATCCCTCAATAAAGGAATGGATAGAAAATGTGGTATATTTACACAAAGGAGTACTACTCAGCTATTAAAAACATTGAATTCATGAAATTCTTAGGCAAATGGGTGGAACTAGAAACTATTATCCTGAGTGAGGTAAACCAATCACAAAAGAACACACAGGGTATGTACTCCCTGATAAGTGGATATTAGCCCAGAAGCTTGGAATACCCAATGTATAATTCACAGATGACCTGAAACTTAAAAAAGAAGAACGAAGTGTAGATACTTTGTTCCTTCTTAGATAGGGTACAAAATATCCATGGGAGGACATACAGATATAAAGTGTGGAGCAGAGACGGAAGGAAAGACCATCTAGAAACTTCCCCATCTAGAGATCCATCCCATATACAGTCACCAAACCTAGACACTATTGTGGATGCCAGCAAGTGCTTGCTGACAGGACCCTGATATAAACTTTTCCAGAAAGGCCCTGACAATGACCAACAAATACAGAGGAGGATGTTCTCACCCAACCATTGAACTGAGCACAGGATCCCTAATGAAGGAGCTAGAGAAAGGACTGAAGGAGCTGAAGGGGTTTGCAGACCCTTAGGAGGAACAACAAGAATCAATCAGTATCCCCAGGGTTCTCAGGGACTTAACCACCAACCAAAGGGTACACATGGAGGAACCCATGGCTTTAGCCACATGGGTAGCAGAGGATGTCTTTGTAGGACATCAATAAGAGATGAGGCCCTTGGACCTGTGAAGGCTCATTGCCCCAGGGTAGGGGAATGTCAGGTCAGGGAAGCAGGGGGAGTGGTTGGGTTAGTGAGTAGTATGGGAGGGGGATGGGTTAGGGGGTTTTAGGATGGGAAATGAGGAAAGGGATAACATTTGAAATGTAAATAAAACATATCTAATAAAAATAAAAATTGATTTATAAATAAAAAAGTTAAAAAAAAAGGATTGGTTCTAGAACTTGTTATTGAGCACAGGTAGTAAGCTAGACACCTAAGCTAGACAATGAAATCAGAAATATAACATTTCAATAGGGAATACTGGAGGTTTTTGGAGGTTTTATGTTTCCTAGATAAAAATCACTGTTTCTTCACAATGAAAAAAGAAAGGTAATGCATGTGATGCATATATGCATGCATCAATTTAGCATTGAAATCCATTCAATCAGCACTCTGGCCAGAGGTGTAGATAGGCTAATTATACATCTTCATCTCTACCCAGTTTCCTCTGAATGCATGTGATAGAAGGAAAACTCAAGCTCACAAATTAACATGTAAGAAAATACAAGAAATAAATAATCCAGTCCAGCAAATCAAAAGAAGTGAAATGTGCATGTGCACACACACACACACACACACACACACACACACACACAACCACTACCACACACACCACACTCTCTTCTAAAATAACAACAAGAATAAAATCACAAAATAACAGGAATTCAAAAAAGGAAACACTTGGGGTATCTCTAACCAATCAAGTGAGAGACTTGCATGAAAAATACTTCAAGTCATTGAAGAATGAAATTGAAAGAGATATAAGAAAAGGGAAAGATTACCTACATTCATATGTTGGTTGAAATACCAGTGAAAATAGCCATCGCGCTGAATGCAACAGATTCAATTCATTCTTCATCAAAATTTCAAAACAGCTCTTTACAGATCTTGAAAGAAAAAAGTTTCAGCTTCATTCAGAAACACACACATACACATACACACACACTTACATACACACCAGGAGGAGGGGGAAAGAGACAGACAGACAGACAGACACACACACACACACACACACAGAGAGAGAGGGGGGGAGGGAGGAAGAGAGACAGTCAGACAATGAGACAGACAGACAGAAACATGATCAATTCAATCAAACTGAATTGATACACAACCTATGAACACCTAACTTTCGATTAAAAAAAAAAAGCTAGAAATATACACTAGAAAAAATGAGAGCATCTAAAAAGTTCTGTTGAAACCGGATGGCTACATATAGAAAAATCCAAGGAGATCTATACATATTACCCTGCACAAAATTCAACTCCAACAGGACCCAAGACCTCAAGATAAAACCAGATACACTGAGCCTAATAGAAGAGAAAGTGGTAAGTAGCTTTGACTCACTGGGAAAGGAGACTGTTTGAAGAGAACACTGTTAGCACAGGCAGTCAGATCAACAATTAGAAAGCATAGATTCATGAAGCTTAAAGCTTCTGTACTGCAAAGGATAACATTATTCAGAGAGCATAATTCTAATGTTAACATGCATTTTCTTCTCTTTCTTTTTTTTTATTTGATATATTCTTTATTTACATTTCAAATGATTTTTCCCTTTCCTGGATCCCCCCTCCCCTAAAGTCCCATAAGCCCTCTTCCCTCCCCCTGTTCCCCAATCCACCACTTCCCACTTCCCTGTTCTGGTATTCCCCTACAATGCTTCACTGAGTCATTTCAGGACCAGGGACCTCTCCTTCCTTCTTTTTGGGATCATTTCATATGTGAATTGTGTCTTGTATATTCCAAGCTTCTAGGCTATCAGTGAGTGCATACCTTGAGTGTTCTTTTGAGACTCAGTTACCTCACTTAGGATGATATTCTCTAGTTCCATCCATTTGTCTAAGAATTTCATGAATTCATTGGTTTTAATGGCTGAATAGTACTCCATTGTGTATACATACCACATTTTCTGTATCCATTCTGTGTCCCTCCATTGAAGGACATCTGGGTTCTTTCCAGCTTCTGGATCTTATAAATAGTGCTGCTATGAACATAGTGGAGCATGTATCCTTATTACATGCTGGGGAATCCTCTGGGTATATGCCCAGGAGTGGTATAGTGGTGTCCTCCAGAAGTATCATTCACAGTTTTCTGAGGAACTGCCAGACTGATTTCCAGAGTGGTAGGACCAGCTTGCAACCCCACCAGCAGTGGAGGAGTGTTCCTCTTTCTCCACATCCTTGCCAGTAGCTGTTTTCTCCTGAGTATTTGATCTTAGCCATTCTGACTGGTGTGAGGGGAAATCTCAGGGTTGTTTGGATTTGCATTTCCCTGATGATTAAGGATGCTGAACATTTCTTTAGGTGCTTCTCAGCCATACAATATTCCTCAGGTGAAAATTCTTTGTTTATCTCTGTGTGCCATTTTTTAAGGGGGATATTTGGCTCTCTGGAGTGTACCTTCTTAAGTTCTTTGTATATCTCGGATATAAGCCCTCTGTGGGATGTAGTGTTGGTAAAGATCTTTTCTCAATTTGTTGGTTGCCATTTAGTCCTTTTGACAATGTCCTTTGCCTTACAGAACTTTGTAGTTTTATGAGGTTCCATTTGTCAATTCTTGATCTTAGCGCATAAGCTATTGGTGTTCTGCTGAGGAAATTTCCCGTGTCCATGTCCTCAAGGGTCTTCCCCAGTTTCTTTTCTATTAGTTTCAGTGTTTCTAATTTTATGTGGAGGTTCTTGATCCACTTGAGCTTAGTAAAAGGAGATAAGAATGGATTGATTCACTTTCTTTTGCATGCTGACCTCCAGTTGAACCAGTACCATTTGTTGAAAAGGCTATCTTTTTTCCACTGGATGGTTTTAACTCCTTTGTCAAAGATCAAGTGACCATAATTCTGTGGCATCATTTCCGGGTCCTCAATTCTATTCCATTGATGTACTTACCTCTCACTGTACCAATGTCATGCAGTTTTTAACACAATTGCTCTGTAGTACTTCTTGAGGTCAGGGATACTGGTTCCCCCAGAAGTTCTATTACTGTTGAGGATAGATATAGCTATCCTGGGTTTTTTGTTATTCCAGATGAATTTAAGAATTGCTCTTTCTATATCTATGAGGAATTGAGTTGGGATTTTGATGGGGATTGCTGTATTTTCTTTATATATAGTAGAAAGCATTTTAATATAGAAAAGTGAACTATAAATGTTCAATGTTACAAAGTTAATGAATAGTTTGAGCAGCCAAGATATCAACTCTCAACAACACACATATTTATGTGTGTGTGTGTATGTGTGTGTGTGTGTGTGTGTGTGTGTGTAACAAATCCATGTTCTTATCATTTAGGCCTCAGTTCCAGAAATTTGAGAAAAATCATAGTATTTTCCAGTTTTCATTAAACAGCAGTATTTAAAGAAAAAACAGTGTAGCTCTATGTGGTAGAAAGAAAGAAAGAGAGGGGGGGGGGGAAAGAGGAGAGAAGGAAGGATTCTGACCAAATTATGATCCAGTTAAGAAAAGACTAAATTTGCAGGGGGAAATCTCATTTGGTGCTACCCTACTCAACATACTACAGTAAAACTAAGGAGTATTGAGACCTGGATATACAGATTTCCCCAGGAAAGAATCCACCAATTATTTATCCATTACCTTATTATTAGTCATTTATACAGATCAACACAGCTGTATTTATATGTTTACAGTGATAAATTTGAAAGACAAGAAGACAGGAACATGAGAGCAGAATGAATAATGAGGCGGTAGAAGAAAATAATGTAATTTGATTTTAGTTTCAAAAAGTATTTATATAAAGACTAAAAAACAAAATAAGGCAAAGACACAAAGCATTCACATACATATTACAAATGATATAATCTGTTTACAGTATTATTAGAAAATTTTCAAGATTGCAATATTTAGGAAAAAAGCAGAAAATGTTCCTCTAATACAATAAATAGTTCAAATGAAAAAAAATATAATACTGCGTATGCCACCAAGGGAGAAGATAATTACATTTTTTCCTTTTAATATGCACAGAAGGATAAAGAAATACTATAAAACAGAAAAACCCACATTACCACATTGTTTTGTATTTAATCATTGATTTTATGTGTTTGTTAATGAGACTAAAATTGATGGAAATTTCTTCAGGATTTTTCACTTATTATAATGATATAGTTAATAAAAATGCTATAATAATGTGAAATGGAAAACACTTTCTACTACACTTGGTTCATTTGCATTTTATTTGAAAAATTGTAACAAAATATCAGATGACATATGTTATTTATAGCATTTAATTTTGTGGATGTTTCAGAGAACTGTTAAATGTAGTTTACAGAGTAGGTATTTTAGAACACTAAATGAGCTTTGGGCATAGACATGATTTTGGCAATAACAGCTGGTAGATACGACATTTTCCTTCTCAAAGAATCTACTCACTTAGCAGTTAGCAGATTCTTAATGCTAAGTGCAGACATGATCCATCTTCACAATTTTTATAAATTTATATCTATTTAGAGAGTATAAAACAGTCATAAAGGCTATGAAGGCATTTTAAATTTATTCTTTGATTATCAATATCAAAAAATATAATCTGTAATTTTTAGTACTGATCAATAACTGAATAAGTTATTACTTATATTTCAGATTACTAATGTAATAGGATTATTTTTAATAGATAAGCATATTGGTAATATAAAACAATCTACAGTCAAAGAAATATAGCTTGGTAAACAATATAGATGTTGTGTTGTGTTTTACTCGTGATTCCTAATTGCTGTTTTACTTGGATCTGAGTTAAAAACTCAATGTAATATTTTATCTTTTCTTTAAATAATTGAATAGTCATACTGATACATACATATTTTAATACAAGATTATGTAATTAATTATTTTAATGTATTATTTGGTTTTTATTTGCAACAGTTTGTTAAAGTGTTTTTCTAATATAAACATTAGTAAACTCATCATATGGTTAAAATGTTTCTCATTTTGAAGAATTTTCCAGGTAGTGAAACATCTGGTCTAAAAGCTCTCAGTGTTTCAAGTGCTGGGTATAGAGAGCTTGCTCAGAAGCAGAAAGAAGCTGATTTTTAAAATGGTCTCGGAATCTCCTTTTAATTTCTCCACTATTTTGACAAGGAAAGAGAATTCATTCTTAATTGAGCATTGTTTTCTGTCTAAGAAGTGAAACATGAACAATAAGATGAAAGAGTCCTGTCGCAATGATCTCAGTGATCCAATATCTAAGTGTTGGGACCAATACAACTCATCCTACATCTGTCCATTCACTGCAGATGCACCACTGAGGATTGGTTCATTTCACTCTAATCAAATTCTTCCCACATTACCAAGGAGAGGGATTCAAGAAGACATTGCATTAAGCCCACTTAATATGTATAAATCCCTATAATTAAAACTCCACAGGAGTGTTTTTCATGTTAAACATAGAATGTAATTGCTAGTGTCCCTTAACTGTGCTAATGAGAATATTTGTGAAAATTAAATTCTTCTTTGAAACCTCTTTGAAAATATTACCATGTAATAGCTAAAACCAGGTTAAAAGAACCTGTTAACTTTTTATTGTGCCTTTTCTCCTATTTCCACATTTCCTGATCTATATTTTGTCATTTTTTTTTTCATATTAACATCTACACAGAAGACATTCAGGCCATTCCAAAAAGTAGTGATGCATTTAGGGCTTTGAGCACCACCAATGCTGTTTATTATAAATGAATAATAAAACGTGGGCAACAACACTATCACATCCACAAACCCTTCACAAAATTATTAATTTCATAGAGAAATCAATATATTTGCTGTTATATATGTGTGTATATATATATATATATATATATATATATATATATAAAACATTATAATATATAACATTAAAATCCTTATTCGACATTTTATTTTTAAGATCTAAGATACAAACTGGAATATCTATCTTTAAAATTTTTCAAATGAAGAGATTCGCTGAAATGCCCAACAAAGGGGAGGGAGAACCTGTAGAGAACATATCCAGAGGCTAGGCAAAGGCCTGGGATGGGGGATGGAGCCACCCACGTCTCCAAATTCTTAACTCTGAAGGGTTCCAGTCTGAAGGAAATACAGGACAAATTGTGAAGCAGAGACTGATGGAAAGACCCTCCAGAGACTGTCCTACCTGGGGATCCATCTCATATATAGACACCAAACCCAGACACTATTGATGCCAAGAATTGCTTGCTGACAAAAGCCTGATATAGCTGTCTCCTGAGAGTTTCTGCCCAAGCCTGACAAATACAGAGGCAGACTCTTGCAGCCAACCATTGGACTGAGCACTGGGTCCCCAGTGGAGGAGTTAGAGAAAGAACTGAAGGAGCTGAGCAGAGGCAGAAAAATAGATAGGATAATTACATGGTGAAGGAACATGGGTCATCCTTGGTTTTGAGAGATTATTTAACAGCTCATCTTTCATCGGTTTTATAGTTGAATATTTTTGCTTGTATATCTGTATGAGTTACATACTTGATCTTTTATACCTTTTTGTCTCCCAAATTATATATATATATATATATATATATATATATGTGTGTGTGTGTGTGTGTGTGTGTGTGTGTGTGTGTGTGTGTATGTTTTTGTGTGTGTTTGTATGTGTGATATTATCTATAATATATAACTAAAAATTGTTTATGAAGTATCTTATACAGTGTTATAAAGGTCAACAAAATTCAGAGAATTAACATATTGTCACCAAGCACAATGAATATAAGGCAAAATAGACTAACCTATCAATTAACACAAACTCATGCCACAGTGACAGATTGCTATTATAGTAAAGTATTTACAAGGTTTAAAATAAAATTTTCTCTGAACAAAACTGAGTGTTCGGATCATTGGCAGAGATGGACAGAGCTGATCACAGAGTTTTGAATTTTTCTTCTTTCTTTGGCATTGATTAGTTTTCTTTCTGTTGGTAAGTAGCTCTCTGGTATGCTCAATTGTAAGTAGCTGCATTGAGTTCACTCGGTATGCCCAGTTCCCTTGTACTCAGGTAGGGACATGTCTAAACATTCATTGCTTAGATCTCTTAAAACATTAGTCCACAGTAAAAAGAAGAAATGAAGTAAAATTGCACTAATTTGTTTTTCTGGAAACTCTGAAACATAATACTAGCTTTCTTGGATAAGCTAGGCCTTGAAGGAAAGGGAAAATAATTCCATGATTATAGTTTGCTTAATTTTATTGCTTTTTGCAACAATTAACTGTATTTTTTTTGATAAATCAAGAACTCAAAACCAATGGAAGAATTATAAAGTGCCCTACAGTAATACATCAAAACCCTGATTAAGAAAATATATTGTTAGCTATGATATATATTTGTGTAGTTTTATTCTATATAAATCTTCATTGAATAAAAATGGAGTATATTTATGTTTGTTGAAAATAAATATTTTGTTCCAAATTAATTTGCTTTTATCAAACTCAGAAAATGCCTGTCCAAATGTGTAGCAGAAAAAAATTCTATCACACAAAATAATCATGGCAATAGCGAGTGCTAGCATCTAGGTATTGTGTAGCAGTTTTCTTTGAGATTAAAATCTTACATCTTGGTTGGGAGCTGAATTAGTCACAGGGCAATAAAGAGGATATAAAGAACAAACAGGATATTTTAAGGCAAGGTATTAATAGGGAGGTGAAACAACAGGGTGTTCTAAAGAGAGGTGACATCTTTCATACTGCACGGAAGTTGTAATATCAAGTAAGCACTCAAAATAGCTTTAGGAAGACCCTGAAATTAACTGTTTTCTATGACTCCCTCTGTGTACAAAGGGATATTGCTAATAACGATTGTTGAGTGTCATTGCTGGACAAGATGAGCTGCTCATTACAATCTCAGACCGGCCAAACAACCTGGAGATACAGAAATGTTATGGCCTGCCCAGACAAAAGAAACACTGACCAAGTTTCCCACAAGAAGCTGACCCCTGTTATTGAATTAGGGAAGACTGAATGAAGCTGAAGAGAAGGGCAATCCTGTAGAAGGACCAGGGATTTCAATTAAATTAGAACCCTGACATCTCTCAAACACTCGACCTCCAAACAAGCAGCATACACCAGCTGATATGAGGCCCCCAACACACATACAGTAGATGACTGCTGAGTCTGTATTCATTCAGAGAAGATGCACCTAACCCTCAAGAGACTGGAGGCCCCAGGGAGTTTAGAGGTCAGGTGGTGGGGAGGGAATAGCCATGTGGAAACAGGTGATGGGGAGGAAGTATGGGATGTGGAACATTCAGAGGGTGAACAGGGGGTGGGAATAAAATATGAAGTGTAAAAATTAATTAATAAATTAAAAAATAAAAATGTCATTAGAAAATTTTAGGGGAAGGAAAAAAACGAAGCTCTGAGTAACAGAGATATTTCCAAAGGACACTTCATAACATACTCATCTTCCTGCAGATCATGGTGTGAGGTGTATTGCATTCTTCTGTCTTGCTTGAAATGTCAATCGTCCTGGCATGGGCTTTGGTGATGTACCTTTGAATCTTCTCTGCTCCTCTCTGTAACTGCATTCAAACTCATTTGTTCAGCATGTTAAGATTTCTGCAGCATCTATAGTTTAGTGTGCCAACAGTTTTCTCTCTGGATTGAGAAAACATCTCTTCATGAGTCCCCATGAAGAGTGTCACCTACTAGAAACTGATGATACGGTGTTTTTAAATAACTACAAAATTTTAGAAAAATTAAACCATGCTTTATAATATAGTTTATCTTAGATTTAGGGGTAAAGATTTTTGTTGAGTTTATACAATATTATATAACAGCATGTTGTAGCTTCTGATACCACTGAATGTAGAAAATTCAAAGAAGAATATGAATCCTAGATCAAGCAGGCAGTTGCTTCTGACCTCATGTCTGAGGGAAAGGAGTTCTTAAAATTTGACTGTCACATAATTGGCATTTATTCTTTTAGATGTCAGGGTTAGTAGACTTTGGTATTTGTGGGAAGACATTTGTACCTATCAGGATACTGCCATTTAAATCATTTTATCTATGACATCATACCAATTAGATTTGTGATCACTTTAGAGGATTTATGTGTCAATCTGTTTACTATAAAGTGATTAGTAAAAGAATATGAAATATTTGATTAAATTCTATGTCAGTATATGTCATAGATGAAAGTTTTGTGTTGATGAGATTGCAAAAGATATACGTAGGTTTTCATCTAACTCTGTTTTACTTAGGGGAAACATACTGTTTCTGATTTTATCATGCTTCACAACATCCTTTTGTAATATGGAAATAATTTTTTATTTATTGTATATATTTTTATTTACATTTCCAATTATTTCCCCTTTCCTGGCTCCCCACTCCCTGAAAGTCCCATAAGCCCTCTTCCCTCCCCCTATTCCCCCATCTACCCCTTCCCTCTTCCCTGTTCTGGAATTCCCCTATACTGCTGCACTGAGTCTTTCCAGAACCAGGGACCACTCCTCCGTTCTTCTAGCACACCATTTTATGTCTTGGGTAATCCAAGTTTCTAGGCTAATATCCACTTATCAGTGAGTGCATACCATGATTGATCTTTTGAGACTGGGTTGCCTCACTTAGTATGATGCTCTCCAGCTCCATCCAATTGTCTAAGAATTTCATGAATTCATTGTTTCTAATGGCTGAATAGTACTCCATTGTGTAAATATACCACATTTTCTTGCATCCATTCTTCTGTTGAGGGATACCTGGGTTCTTTCCATCTTCTGGCTATTACAAATAGGGCTGCTATGAACATAGTGGAGCATGTGTCCTTATTGCATGCCAGGGAATCCTCTGGGTATGTGCCCAGGAGTGGTATAGCAGGGTCCTCTGGAAGTGTCATATCCAGGTTTCTGAGGAACCACCAGAATGATTTCCAAAGTGGTTGTACTATCTTTCAATTCCATCAGCAGTGGATGAGTGTTCCTCTTTCCCCACATCCTCGCCAACACCTGCTGTCTCCTGAGTTTTTAACCTTAGCCATTCTGACTGGTGTGAGGGGAAATCTCAGGGTTGTTTTGATTTTGCATTTCCCTAATGATTAATGATGTTGAACATTTCTTAACGTGCTTCTCAAATAATTTTATAGAAAAAAACTGTAATAGGGAAATATGTCACAGCATCATAAGGAATACAGAGGTCAGAGTGAGGTAATAGAATATAATGGTACTTTGATGTTCACATTTCTTTTTGATGGATTCCAGATATGTCTACTAGGTAGATAAATAGCTAAGCAAAACCAGAAAGAAATTAATAGGAAGTCATAGCATTATAAATTGCCCAGGTATTGTTTCCTACACAAAACATATAGCTTGGCAATTTTTTTAGAAGACTCCCTTACTATAACACAGAAATGCAGCTTAACCAAAGATAGTATTCTCAAAACAATATTTGCTCTTACAATAATGAATCATGAACATATTTATCATCAGTTACTATTTTAGTTTGCCTATGGAATTACTACCAAGAATATCTTACTGCCATGAAAATAACGGGAAGTAGGAGATCTCTAATTTCACATCAAATGTAATTTCTGATTGATTTTCTTTTTCATTTTCTTCCTTTTTATTTTTAATATTTATCGTTAACCTTTTTAGATTAATCTTATTTTACAGTCCTGTCTTTATGCCCCTCCTGATCTGCCCCCTGACAGTTCTACACCCCATTCCTCCTCTCAGAACCTGTGCCATGTCTCCAAGATGATGCCTCCACCCCACCCCCACCCTACCCCATTAGTCCTCCCTATTCCCTGGGGCCTCCAGTCTCTTGAGGGTTAGGTGCAACTTCTCTAACTGAGGACAGACCATTGAGTCCTCTGCTCTACATGTGTCTGGGGCCTCATATCAACTACTTTATGCTGCCCGTTGGTGGCTCAGTATCATAGAGATCTTAGAGGTGTGGGTTGGTTGAGATTGTTTGTCTTTTGATAGGGCAGCCCTCCTCCTCAGCTCTTCCAGCCTTTTCCTAATTCAACCACAGGGGTCCCTGACTTCAGCCCATTGGCTGGTTGTAAGTATCTACATCTGTCTCAGACAGCTGCTTGGTGGGCCTCTCAGAAGACAGCCATTCTATGCTCTGGTCTGTAAACCATCAATAACAGTGTCAGGCCTTGGGGTTCTCTGCTTGAGATAGATCCCAAGTTAGGCTGCTCACTGGACTGGCTTCTCCTAAGTTTGTTCTCCATTTTGTCCTGGCAGTTCTTTTCTTTTCTTTTCTTTTCTTTTCTTTTCTTTTCTTTTCTTTTCTTTTCTTTTCTTTTCTTTCTATTCTTTTCTTTGTATTTGTTATTTTATTTATGTGCATTTCTTTTTTTAAAATTTTTTTCCTTTTGGATATTTTTTTGTTTACATTTCAAATGTTATTCCCTTTCACAGTTTCCCCTCTGGAAACCCCATCTCATCCTCCTTCCCCCTGCTTCTATGAGGGTGCTCTCCCACCCACCCACTCCTACCTCTCAACCCTGGCATTCCCCTGCAGTGGGGCATGCAACCACACAAAACCAAAGTCTGCTTCTCCCACTGATGCCCCACAAGGCCACTCTCTGCTACATATGCGGCTATAGCTACGGGTCCCTCCATGTGTACTCTTTGGTTGGTGGTTTAGTTTATGGGAGCTCTGGGGGTTCTGGTTGGTTGATATTGTTCTTCCCAGGGGTTTCAAAAACCCCTTCTGCGCCTTCAGTCCTTTCTCAAACGCCTTCATTGGGGATCCTGTGTTCAGTCCAATGGCTGGCTGCTATCATCTGCCTCTGTTTTTGTCAGGCTCTGGCAGAGCCTCTCAGGAGGCAGCTACATCATTCTCCTGTCAGCAAGTACTTCTTGGCATGCACAATAGAAATATGGGTTTGCAAGCCAGAAGTTCTTTTAGACAGGAACAATCTGGCTTACCTATCCCTCCACTTGATGCCCTGTCTTTCTATTAGAGGTGGACTTTACATTCTATTAGAAGTTCCCTCTCCCCATTGTAGGGCATTTCATCTAAGGTCCCTTCCTTTGAGCATTGAGAGTATTTCATCTCCCAAGTCTCTGGTACTTTCTAGAGGTTGTCCCCACCTTCCCATCACCCCAAAATTGCATATTTCCATTTTTTCTGCTGGCCCTTAGGGCTTCTATCCTGTTCCCTGCCCCCAGTACCTGATCATGTTCCCCTTTTCCTCTCCCCCTACCATCTCCCACCCAGGTCTCTCCCTCTCTTTGCCCTCCCCCTTCCTCTATGATTACATTCGTCTCCCTCCCAAGTGGGATTGAAGTGTCCTCACTTGAACCCCTTGGCTTCCTTAATGAGGTGTCAGTTTACCAAATACTATAGAAAAATGTTTGTGAGATTACAAAAGAGAAATTAAGAGTTGATTGTTTGGTTTCTCAAAAATATTTATTTAAAAGTGGAAAAGTAATAACTCTACTTTGAAAAGAAAATTGAAGGAACACATCATAAAATGAAAATCATAATATATACATAGCATAAGTTGGACATTTTGGGACAAAAGATTTTTTGTAAATAAGATTTTAGGTTTTCCATTTTTTCTCACCCCAACATAATTAGAGTTTGATCCATCCATTTCTTATTTCAGAGCTGTTGAACTACACTACTCCTATCTTTACTCCTCCTTCCTCTGCCTGGATCCCTTCTTACTTCTCTAGTTTCTTCATTTATTCCAGGAAAAATACTAACATCTACAGATTCGTACTCAGCAAACATCACAGGCTATTGCCATAGTCCTTGCTTGCCCCTAGGAGTGGACAGTTTGTCTCTGTTGCAGAGGACACTGGGTATTTCAGAAACAGGGCTTAGCAGTCATTCCATTAGATCTGAGCTAAGAATCTATTCTCTAAGAATAGGCTTTCACCAGGTATCACACTATGCTGCATGCAAACCACAAACTTAACCAGCATAGCATAAAAACCCCAAGAGTATAGCAGTGGCACCAATGTCTTGATAGTGTCCAACAAATCTCTAATAGAACTTCAAACCTGCTCAGCAAGGGAGAATTCGTGTATGTACTGGAAGCCTAACATATAGTACCTAGTAGTTGTGCTGTCATAGAATTTGAAGGAGAAACTAAAAGGTTCACTTTACTGAAGCAGCAAAATCCCTGGATACCTTATAGCTATTTCTCTTTAAAATATTTCTACTATGCTTGAATAGATAATTTACAGTATACTTTGTCATGTGCTTTATGATAATGACAAGATATGTCTACCTGCAAAATGATCTCTGTTGACACACATTGTAGAACAATTAACATTATTATGCCCAGGCGCCTTGACCAATATCTGTAATATAAGCTTTAGGGGGCCAAATGAGATAAGTTGGGGGTAGGTTTAAGGCCAGCCTGAACTATGTAGTAAGTTCTAGGCCAGCCTGGGATGTAAATGAAATCCTGTCACAACATAATCCTAACAAACAAAATCAATTCTTGAACTTTGGAAATAGACTGAGTTAGCTTGACTCTGTGCACCACATATGCTGGGAGATCTTAGTCACTAGCTCTTTCTGCATTTTTCTCTTCAAAAATCTATGGACATTGACATCATTAGCAGCAATATGATTAAGTTGTACCTGGAAAATCTAACACATAATGTATATTCCCTAAATGTTTTCAACCAATTACATTTTAGGAATATGTATAACAAATTGGGAAACAACATGCATGCAACATAAATAACAGTGATATAAATGTATCATTCACACACACATATGTACATACATTCATAGTAGGTGAGTGTATATGCCTGGGTGTGTTTTACCAAAAACATTATTATCATTATGGTGCTTTCTCTGTATGATGTCCTCCTACCATTACCAATTTAGCCTATGATTGCCCATACATTTTCTTTCCTTTAAATCTTCATTGTATACCCTCTAAGGATTCTGACAATTCCATTGTTATTACTAATATCTCCTTGTATCTATAGGTATCCAATATTCCTGCTTCAAGTCCTGGCTCTATTTAAGTGTTCCTGTGTATTAATTCCTTTTGGAGAGAGGCTTATATTATTGCTGGCCACTTTTATGTGGTTACTCAGAATAAGAATCATTCTTCTTAATTGCAGAGCTCCCAAGGAAAATAATTAACAACTGAGAATTTTCTTTAGGATTTTTTAAAATTTCATTTTCAAATTTGAAGGGTAACAACTCCATATTATAGAATAAATGTTCCAATGATCCTCACAGATGAGGTTAGATTAAAGACATTTTATCACTTTCTTGTATTTCTGTTTCTAACATGGCAAGGGCTATTCTCTCAATTATGTATCTAGCACTCACAGAATTTGGTCTTGTTCTCCATTACCTTTGTCTCTTCCATGTCTTATTATTTTCTAATATAAACACACTCAAACACAACACCTGATTCTAGCTGGTTTACCACCTGACCTATGTAACAGCTAATCATTTTTTTTTCAGTGATTTTGTTAGGTTACTTAAAGCATTTTAATCTACATGTAATGCCAGAATATCTTATTAGATGCTACAGGAGAGAAAAATAGTATGAATAAACAATTGTTTCCACAAGGCAAGAACTCCCTTTGATCTTCATACCTTCCCATAAATACTGGCCCATAATTTTGGCCCAAACATAATATAAAATTATGTAATTATTTTGCTGTACTCTGTTATTTGCTAGAACAAGTATTTAAGGAAGTTATATCATATATACATGAGAATGTGTTAGAGAAAAGAAAAAAGTTAATTACAGCCTAAAACAGAGTAATTAATAATCATTTAAATACTGGCCTCAGAAAAGAACTCATTACCACACAGAGATATTTAACAGTCCATTTATCCCAAAGGCCCACCTAATTTAGCAATCATTCTTAAAATGAGCTATCTTTCAGTGCTTGTATTGAAGTCATTTTATATCAGAAAACCTATTCCACTGAGTAAAGACACAGGCTAAATGACAATTTTCATTCCCTTTGGAATAGAATTTTGGAGTATAACTAGCTTTTTTTTTCAGTATGTAAAGAAATCCAAAACTTTTTCATAGTTGTTTAGAAGGTATATTACCCCTGGCTTCCAAAGAATACACTTTCTTAGAGAACTCCATTTCAGCAAGGTTCTGAATTTCTGGTTAACATACTAGTCATATTACCATCACACTTGGCTTTCTGTGAACCTCCGAATTCCTTTTTATTTTTTTTTTTCAGGACGGACACTCAACACCTGTCAAAATTAAATCTTAAAATTACTGGGCATACTTCATTTTAATCAGTAAGTTGAAGATTTAGCAAGATGAATTTTATGCTTGTTATCTATGCAATTTCTTGGGGAAATGTAGTCCGACAACATTGACACATCTGGCCTAGCATGTTTTAATGAATTATTCCATGATGTTATTTATTTTACTAATGGAAGAGAAATAAATGTATCTTTTCTCTTGGAAGATTATGAATGAGTTCATTGGTAATAAAATATATTTCAAAGCATTAATAATTTCACTTTGAAAATGATTCCTCAATAACTTCTATGTTACTAAGATTTATTAAGTTTATAAATGATGTTCTTCAGGAACAAAAGAATGGTTGGAGTCTGTTTCAACCTTAAAGCAGAAAACAGAAATGAGTACATTATACTTTGAATCCATGAACACATGCATGACAATAGCAGAAAAGTTAACATAAGGAATAAACCCTGGGAATCAAACAAAATACAGGGAATGAGACTTTGCTATTAGACTAGAAATGGGTGGAATTCAATAGGTAATTATGTTCTTCCATGAAAAAAGAGAGGATCTGCACATACTACACTAAATTCTTGGCAACTTACCCAGTGGTAGGCAGACATATGCTAAAAAGATGAGCAGTTTCTAGAATGTACTAATTGAAATCTTAGAGTTATGTGTGGAGTACTACTGTGAGTATGTGCTAATGTATATATAAGGCATACTTCTCTGGTTTGTAAGTGTGCATGTTCCCTATAGCACTATGCTCTGTTCTAAGAAGTTTCCAAATGAAGTAAATATTCTTGCCCATCCCCACCTTGTAGTAACAAACTGGATGAATCTTCAGATCTTTAATTCTTCACAGAGACAGGTGACAATGTTTGTGATTGTCTTCAACCCATTGTCTGTGTGAAGCAAAATAAGTATATTCTAAGTGTATTCATTAGCTATAATTCAGTGTTTCCAGATCCTTTTGCTTTTTCCTAGGGATTTTTTTTTTTAGTGTATAGAGATGGCTTTAGATTCAGCTACTTCTCATTTCCATATCTACCTGCATTTAATAACTCCCTATTTCAGCTAAAGCATGTTGACTAAATCTATATTTACTGTGAAAATTACACAAATTCATGTATTTCTAATTTCTAAAATGAATGGTAAATGTGCAGATAGGTAAAGGAATTTGTCATTTTCTTTATTTCTTTTCTCCAGAATCTTTAGGAAAACTGACTGAGTTCCAAATTCTAGAGGATTAGCAAAAGGAGACAATGATGGTGTTGGCCTGAATTTCCATAGGCACAGACACTGTGAGATTGATATTGCAACAAAATCATCTATGGCCTAAAAAGAAACCATGGCCAGGCATATCCATTTTAATGGCTCCTTGGTTCAGACTTGTACCTTTTCCCTTGGTTATTTGTAATTTGTATCTTTAATTAAAATACAAATTTAACATTAAGCATAAATCTTTTCCTGAATATCACACATTGTTCTAGCTCATTAACAAATATAGGGCTGGGACTATACAAGTATAGACATATGGACTGGAATTAACGTGGCCCAGGGATTACCTTACTTAAAGCTGCATTATGAGGATGATGAGGGTGACAGGCACACTCATTGGAAGTTCCTCAGTGGCAAACACATGTCTAAATTAATTATTTAAACATTGTAGTCATTATTGGATGCTGAGAGAATTGGTATAATGCTCAAAGCTATGTGAAGACTTGAGTCACATTTAAATTATCACATTTAGAAATTAAAATATAAACAGATAATTATGGCTAGGGCCAGGGTCAGAAGGTTTGGATTAATGATTATAATTCTACTCAAGTGAAGACCAAAAACATAAAAAGAGTGTTTCTCTTTATATCATCTTGCCCCAGCGAGGCAAATACAATGTGAATGCAGACAACATGAATGTTTATCAGTGGCATCTTTTGCCATGTGTAGATTTTGAAAAATGATGAATGCATAGAAAACAATGTTGGTGTGGATTATGGAATACTCCTTTCTGTGAGACATAAATTCTCATAGGCTTTGCAAATTAAGGTGTTTGAACAACAAAACACCATATCTTTACACTGATATTTGATAGCCTAATGCAGGCATTAAATATCTGCCGTGATAGGAGATATTCCATCCTTTTCATTTTCAGAGCACTCTGAGAATATTTTCAATTTTACCGTTTTGCTCTTCATCTCAGTAACCTGTTGGCATGTGAATATCCTATCATGTTCAATAGCCTTCTTGAGGGCCATGGTTCTGTCTTTGAGACAGTAATTTCATGACATTTTCTCAGTGGCTGTCTTTGTATGCCCATGTCTGATAGCCTTAAGCTTTCTGCAACACTGCTTTACAATATCAAGAGCCATGAGAAAAATAAGTGCCCATTCTGTGTACACACTACTAGGTACACATGACACAAAAGGATAACAAAACAAAAAACCAATAATAAAGTAAAATATATGACATCTCTAATCATGCTCTTCTGTCATTTCTGTCACTTTGTCATATTTGGCTACATCCTTGGTCTCTGTTCACTTCAGTGAGTTTGCTGTATCATTTCATATAGACCTATCTGATTGGGCAGTACCTTCTGTGGCTGCTCTCTATTAAACTGAGGGTTCCTGATGAACACTAACCCATAGCACATAATCTTACAACTTCAGTAACAACCACAGAACCTGGCATGGAGTCAGCATGTGTCTATACTGGGCATAGAATTGAAACCAGATCTGTGGTAGTCTTTTTTCTCATATTAGCTTCAATACAATTTCTGAGTTATATCACAAAGCACAGTGGAGGTTTCTCTTCATTTAAAAGACACTCTATGGACCAAGATCTTTAATAATACATAAAATATTTTACCTTAAAATATGTTGTTACAATTCACAATGACTATTTTTCATACTTCCAATTATAGCTAAAATAAAGAGTACAGAATGTCATAAATTCAATGTCAGGGAGGAATCAAAAGCATATGACTGATACAAATACAAGTCAATGCAAATATAGTTTTTTAAAGGTAAGTGAAGTTTAAAAATATCTAACTAGATGTCTTGCTATATAAGGATAAGCATAAATGCTGTCTTCAGCTATTTCATGTGCATGTCCTCATGAAGCAGATGCATCTCTATATTCTCACCAGGAAGCTGTATGCTTGTATATCAACTATGACACAGAAATGAGGGTACTGATGAAAATAACGGCTATGTAAGGAACATCTCTAAATATGATGCTAAATTTGTTTTTCTTCCCATATGTGTTTACATACCTTGAGTTGTATATGAACATGGCATGCAGTTCTGGAGCTTCTATTCCTGTAGATTCATTGACACATGGAATACTATAAAATATCACTCTAAATGAAGCTTTCTTCAGTGGGGGCGTCTCCTTAAAAATAGCTGGTAAACATTGAAGAGCACTTTGTACTAGATGGCCAATAAACTCAATGGGTCTCTATAGTAACTAAGAGAAGCTCAGAAAATATTGCATTATAGTAAGGAATATACTTGCCAAGTCTTTTCACTAAAAGAATTAGGAGGTTTATATTTTGCATAGCTTTCTTTTTAAAAATGAAGGATATGTTCATTGCACATAATTTTATAATTTACCAAGGTAAAAGAAAGAGAATGGGGGTGGCAAGATGGCTCAGCAGTTATGAGCACAGGCTGCTCTTCCAGAGGTTATCAGTACAATTCCCAGCAACCACATGGTGGCCCTCAGCCATCTATACAGGGATCTGATACCCTCTTCAGACAGATGAGGTATGTGCAGCAGAGCACTCATACATTAAATAAAGTTGTTTTTTTGTTTGTTTGGTTGGTTGTTTTTTTTTTTTTTTTTTTTTTTTTTTAAGAATGGAGTTCCAGTTGAACCAGCACCATTTGTTGAAAAGGCTATCTTTTTTCCATTGGATGTTTTCAGTCCCTTGGTCGAGGATCAAGTGGCCATAGGTATGGCTTCATTTCTGGATCTTCAATCCTGTTCCATTGATCTGCCTGCCTATCACTGTACCAATACCATGCAGTTTTTAACACTATTTCTTGGTAGTATTGCTTGAGGTCAGGGATAGTGATTCCCCCAGAATTTCTTTTGTTGTTGAGAATAGTTTTAGCTATCCTGGGTTTTTTGTTATTCCAGATGAATTTGAGAATTGCTCTTTCTAACTCTATGAAGAATTGTGTTGGGATTTTGATGGGTATTGCATTAAATCTGTATATTGCTTTTGGCAAAATGGCCATTTTAACTATATTAATCCTGCCGATCCATGAGCATGGGAGGTTTTTCCATATTTTGAGGTCTTCTTCCATTTCCTTCTTCAGAGTCTTGAATTTCTTGTCACACAGATCTTTCACATGTTTGGTAAGAGTTACCCCAAGGTACTTTATACTGTTTGTGGCTATTGTGAAAGGTGTCATTTCCCTAATTTCTTTCTCAGCCTGCTTATCCTTTGAGTATAGGAAGGCTACTGATTTGTTTGAGTTGATTTTATAACCAGTCACTTTGCTGAAGTTGTTTATCAGCTGTAGGAGTTCTCTAGTTGAGTTTTTTGATCCATCCTTGTCTCCTTGTACTAAGCTCAACTCCAAATGGATCAAGGACCTCCACATAAAGCCAGAAACTCTGAAGCTAATAGAAAAGAAACTGTGGAAGACCCTTGAGGACATAAGTACAGGGGGAAAATTCCTGAACAGAACACCAATAGCGTATGCTCTAAGATCAAGAATTGACAAAAGGGACCTCATAAAATTCCAAAGTTTCTGTAAAGTAAAGGACACCATCAAAAGGACAAATCGGCAACCAACAAATTGGGAAAAGGTCTTCACCAACCCATCAGATAGAGGGCTAATATCCAGTATATACAAAGAACTCAAGAAGTTAGACCCCAGAGAACTAAATAACCCTATTAAAAATGGGGTACAGAGTTAAACCAAGAATTCTCACCTGAAGAACTTTGGATGGCAGAGAAACATCTTAAAAAATGCTCAACTTCATTAGTCATCAGGAAAATGCAAATCAAAACAACCCTGAGATTTCACCTTACACCAGTCAGAATGCCTAAGATTAAAAATTCAGGAGACAGCAGGTGTTGGAAAGGATGTGGAGAAAGTGGAACACTCCTCCACTACTGGTGGGGTTGCAAATTGTTACAACCACTCTGTAAATCAGTTGGCGGTTCCTCAGAAAACTGGGCACATCATTTCCGAAAGATCCTGCTATTCCACTCCTGGGCATATACCCAGAGGATTCCCCAGTATGTAATAAGGATATATGCTCCACTATGCTCATAGCATCCCTATTTATAATATCCAGAAGCTGGATAGAACCCAGGTATCCCTCAACAGAAGAGTGGACGCAAAAAATGTGGTATATATACACAATGGAGTACTATTCAGCCATTAGAAACAATAAATTAATGAAATTCTTAGGCAAATGGATGGAGCTGGAGAACATTATACTAAGTGAGGTAACCCAGTCTTAAAAGATCAATCATGGTATGCACTCACTAATAAGTGGATATTAGCCCGGAAAACTGGAATACCCAAAACATAATCCAGACATCAAATGAGGTACAAGAAAAATGGTGGAGTGGCCCCTGGTTCTGGAAAGACTCGGTGTATCAGTATAAGGCAAAACCAGAACAGGGAAGTGGGAAGGGGTGGGTGGGAGAACAGGGGGAGGAAAGGGGGCTTATGTGACTTTCGGGGAGTGGGGAGTGGGGGACCAGAAAAGGGGAAATCATTTGAAATATAAATAAAAATATATCGAATAACATAAAAATACATCAAAAAAAAAGAATGGAGTGAAAATAAAATCAATACTTGAGGGTTAGAGAAATGGCCCAGTGGTTAAGAGAACATAAAAATTTGGCAGAGAACACAAGTTTGATACCCAGCAAATATATGCTGGCTCAAAATCAACTGCCACTCCAGTTCTACAAGAAACAATACATGCCTTCTTCTGACTCAAAGCAGGCACCAAGCACATACATGATATTTATGTCTGTGTGTGTGTTTGTGTCTGTGTATGTGTCTGTGTCTGTGTATGTTTGTCTCTGTGTGTACATGCACAAGTAAAGTAATCTGCAGATGGAATAACAGAACACTATAATAAAATTTAGTAAGCCAGTTTCTCTATATACTCAAACACATATCATGTCAGTTCTACACAAACACATGTCACATGTCACTGTGTGACACATGTATGATGTAAGTTGCTTTGCATTTTCTTGCAACTTCAATTGAAACAGTGAGAGATGCCTGGTTAAATAGGTAATAGGGGTAGAGAATGAGATTGCACAAAAGCTATTATGATGTATGAAAATGTCATAACATTGACCAGAGGGATGCTACAGAACTAAATCATATCCCACACAAGCATGATCATGATAGATGTCCTGACTTTGGTCCCTTGAAACTATCTAAATGTGAAAGAGGAGACTTTACTCCAGAATGTTATCCATTGACTTCCAATTATTAAAAAACCACTCATGAACTCATATTGTATATATATATATATATATATATATATATATATATAGTATAATGCCTAATTAATATCCCAATTAAGACATTTTAAAAGTAATTATAAAATTAATCTGTTCTAGTTTCACTGTTGTTTTCTCTAAAACTATGACATAGGTACTTAATACATTATATAGAATATTATGTCTAACTCATAGACACTTTACAGTATTTTGCTCTGGAGAAAGGGTGGGTTGAAACACATCACTTTTGTGGCATTCTGCAACAATATCTTGATAAATACTGTGGCAGCAGACAGCAGAAAATGTTAAAAAGAATTTTCTTAGTCTTACTGCTACATATATAGCAGTTACAATTATAGCTTTTTGCCTTTAACCTGGTTGAACATCTTTGAATTGAAGTTCAAGTATAATGTTTCAGTACGTTCATTTCACTTCCAAGGAAAAATGGTGTCATACATAATTATAGATGAACTCAGAAAAAAGCACAAAAGGCCATCTGTGAGACTGGAACAGATGTAGTTGTTCAAAATATTTTGTTCATTTCAAAGAGGGGGATTCTGAAGTTTAAGGAACTGCTATATCGCTACTGGAAAAGCAGAGAATAAAATTAAATATAGGAAGTCTCAGAGACCTGAGATGCATGAGTCTCCCAGGAGTCAATGCAGGTAACCTTAGCTGAGATGCCTAAAAGTGGGAACATGGAACTTGAAGAGGCCACCTCCTGTAGCTAGGCAGGCCCTCAGTGGAGGAATAAAGGCCCCTACACAACCACAAAACTTTTGACCCCAAATTTGTCCTGTCTAAAAGAAATGCAGAACAAAGACGGAGCAGAGACTGCAGGAATGGCCAACCAATAACCAACACAACTTCGGACCAACCCATTGGGTAGGCACCAATCCCTGACATTATTAATGACACCCAGTTATGCTTACAGACAGGAGCCTAGCCTAACTGTCCTCTGTGAGGCTCTACCTGGAAACTGACTGCAACATATGCAGATACCCACAGCCAATCATTGCATGGAGGTTAGGGACCCTTATAGAAGAGTTGGAGGAAGAATTGAAGACCAACCAATAGAGTTAACTAACCTGTATCTTTAGGAGCTCTCTGCAACTGAGCCACCAACAAAAGATTATACAGGCTGGAATGAGTCCCAACACACATATGTGGCAGATGTGGAGGTAATTCTCCTTGTGTGACCACCAACAATTCTAGTGCAAGGTCTCCCTAAAACTGTAGCCTGATTTCGTTATCCATTTCCCAACCAGGCTGCCTTGTCTAGCCTCAATAAGAGGATGTGCCTTAACTGGGGGAATACCCATGGGTTTCCATCTTCTCAAAGGAGACAGAGATGTGGGAGGAGGATGGGGAGGTCTCAGCAAGAGAGAACAAGGGCATTAGTGCTTGTGTTGTAAATTAATTAATTAATAAATTAAAAAGGAATAATCTTATAATTTTTTGTTACTTAAATATTCTTTCTCGGAGCTGGAAGTATTTGGTCAGAAGTCAACAGCGTGTTCTGCTTATTAAGAGAACTGGAGTTTAGTTCCTTGCACTTACATGGCAGCTTGAAAGCATCAGTAATGTCAGCATCAGGTGATATGACTCTCCTGGCCTCCAAGAGCACACCTCTGTTCATGTATACATACCCACATGCACACACATAAACCTACACAAATAAGAAAAATACAGTCTGCTCAATAATTGTTCTGCATTTACCTATAAAATTGATTTCCATTGAGAAAGACACAATGAAGGTATGGAGAATGGATCAATACTGAGGAGCGCTTGCTGCTCTTGCAGGGCACCAATGTGCTATTTTTGTATCTACTATATTCAGCCACAGATAACTGTCTGTAAGTCTGATCTAAGGGGCCTGATGCTGTTTCCTTTTGGAAAGAGAGAGGACAGTTGATAACTTTGAAGACATTTCGTAAGGATTTTGAAATATACAACAGATGTTATTGTACTAAGATCATCATATTTTAAGGCTGTAGAACAAAAAAATCTTGCTTTTCTCTGTTTATTAAACCAATACTTGACCTCATGGAAAAAAATTTCCAATTTTTCCCTTTGTCTCTATTTATTCTGAAAGAAAAATTATTGAAGACTAATATTGATTATTCTTTAAATACTTTAGAGAACTCATTATTAAAATATATTGAAGTGTATTCATTTTAAAGTTAAAAGGGTATGGTTTGCCTTTTATTAATAGATAAAAGGCTCCTTCTGATGTCTGCTTTTCCTTATACAAGCTCAACCAAGTTTTATATTCAAAGAATTCAATGAATTCTATGGAAATGATGAAATTTGTGAGCATATATTTATGTTGAATTTTTCATCATTTTATATTTATTGTTGAGAAAATGTTGCCAATAATGCTTCTTTTTCTCTTGTTTCTATAACATTCTCATATACAAACTCAGTATTTTTATCAATCATTATAAAATTAAAAATCATGAAATATTATTATGGATACAGGAAATGTGGTCCATTTACACACTGGAATACTACTCAGCTATTAAGAACGAGGACATCCTGAGTGTTACAGGCAAATGGATGGAACTAGAAATTATCATCCTGAGTGAAATAACTCAGACAGAAAAGGACATGCGTGGTATATACCCACTGATCAGTGGATATTAGCCAAAAAAATGTATAGAACACCAAAGATACAGTCCACAGAACTCAAAACGGTTAACAATCAGAAGGGCCCAAGTGAGGATGTCTCGTTCTTACTTGGGAGGGAGAAGAAAGCAACCACACTGGGGGAGGGAGGGAACTGGGAGGGAAAAGGGATAGGGACTGTGAGAGTGGAACGTGATTTGGTATCAGGAGGGGGAAAAGGCCTGAAGCCCTGAGAGCCAGCAGAAAGAGTAGAAATGGACAACCTCAACAGGTAGGAGTTTAGAGGTAGGGGAGAGAAATTCTAGAATTTACCAGAGGCATGGGAGATGAGAGACTCTCAGGACTCAAAGGGTGGGACCCTAGATGAAATGCCCTACAGTGTGGAAAGGGAACTTATAGAGCCCACCTCCAGTAGAAAGACAGGGCATCGCGAGGAATGGGGTTGTCAAAACTCTGAGCCATAATTGTTCTTGTTTGCAAGAATGGCAGGGATGGAAATGGAGAGGAGCCTGAGGAAAAGAAGGTCCAGCAACAGGCTCAAAGTGGGATCCAGTACAAGGGGAGGTTCCAAGGCCTGGCACTATTATTGAGGCTAAGGAGCAGTCACAAAAAGGGACCTATTATAACAGCCCTCTAGAAGGCCCAACATGCAGCTGAAAGAGTCAGGTACAGATATTTGTACCCAATCAATGGACAGAAGCTGATGACCCCTGTATTATTCTGCATTAGGAAAAATCTGAAAGAAGCTGAGAAAGATGGTGGCCCTGTAGAAGGACCAGCAGTTTCAATTAACTTTAACCCCAGAGATCTCTCAGACACTGAATATAGGCAGCATATACCAGCATATACCAGCTGGTATGAGGCCCCCACTAAATGTACAGCAGAGGACTTCCAGGTCTGGGTTCAGTCAGAGAAGATGTGTCTAACTCTCAAGAGACTGGAGGCTCCAGGGGGTTTAGAGTTCTGGTGGGGTGGGGGTGAAATGGGGACATCTTCTTGGAGACAGTGGGCAGGAAAGAGGTATGGAATGTGGAACAGTTAGGTGGGGAATCAAATCTGGAGTAAAAAACATGGAAAGAATAATATCTATTAAAAAAGAAAAATTAATTTTCTCTAATGAGCCTCAGGTATATTCAACACATCTCAGGGCAGGCCTGAATTACTCCATACTCTAATTTTTTTTAATGTAAGAGGATTAAATATGAATACTTATAGATCATCCACTACTGAAAATATTTACTGATTTTAAAGCAGATATGGTCTAGATGATTGAGGATGGACTGGAATACGTTGGTTCATATTTCAGAGATTTTTCCTTTTTTGAAGTAGAAGATGTTTTCCCCTTATATTATGTAGTAATTGCAAAATTCCTTCATTCTACTCCTTCCAGTTCTTCACTCTCTTCCTGCTATCTGGTACTATCCCACTTCTTTCTCTAGAAAACAAGCAAGCTTCTTAGGAATAATAATGAAATAAGATCAGATTAACAAAATCAGACAAGTCAAAAAAGGACAAAAGAAACCAAGAGAAGAGCACAAGGAAGGGCAAAAGAAACATCACAGATGCAGAGATTCACTCCTTTTTTTAAAATTATATATTTGCTTTAGTTACATTTTGAATGGGTTGTTTCCAGCTTCTGGCTATTATAAATAGGGCTGCTATGAACACAGTGGAGCATGTGTCCGTATTAAATGTTGAAACATCTTCTGGGTATATGCCCAGGAATGGTATAGCTGGGTCCTCAGATAGTGCTATGTCTAGGATTCACTCCTTTACACAGTCAAGAATCACATAAAAACACAAACCAGAAGTCATGTGATCAATATACCCAAATAGACCTGGAATCTTAGTTCTAATGTGTGTGTGTGTGTGTGTGTGTGTGTGTGTGTGTGTGTTGGGGGACCCTTATATGAAACTGTTGAGTTTGTTTTCTGTTTTCTTCAACTGCTGGACATGTGATGGTAATCAAGAGTAATTTTCTCAGTGAGGCTTTGGTGGAGAACGTCAATTTTCATTTACAAGTGTTTATCAATAAGAGATAGCTTCAGGGTTAAGGATCAGGGCCCGTGTCCACTTCCTCCACTGGTGCAGAGCCATACAAGCTCCGAGAATGCTGCCTCAGCATCTGTGAGTTCACATGTGTTGGTCTTGCTTTTTTTACAAGGCCTTGATTTTCTTGGTCTTCTGCATTCCCTCGAAGACTTCTACTCTTTCTGCCTCCTCTTCCTCAAGCTTCACTGAACCCTAATGGAAGGAATTTGGTGCAGACAATCCAATTTGGGCTGAGGGTTTCAAGGTCACTCACTCTGCATATTGTCTCTCTCTGGGTCTCTGATTGGACTTAAGTACCATTCCAAGATGTGGAATCCACATCAGATGATGCTAAAGTGATGAAGGATGTGAGGCTCAATAACCCACAGAGCCAGAATAACCTGAAATCCTACTGTTCACCTAAAAAGTATAGCAGTAAAATAAGTCATGGTGACATTTTGATTGATCAGTGACTTTCTCAGCAACCACAGAAAATCTTTATCATGCGGTATAAGGTGTGTTTACTTCTTAATGCTATTACATATATGTACTAATATCTAATCTAAAAATTATATCAGGTATTTTTAAATTGATACTGGAAGCACTACACCAAAGTCTACAACTAAATTCAAGCTTTGATAGTATATTACACTAGTTTAGAATAGTAAACATAACATTTAACAGAAGCTTCCTATTTTCAATTATTACAGCTCTTTTTACTATGTCACTCATATTAAGTTTCTCAATTCTTGAAATTCATTAAAAAATCACTATAAGTAGGAGAGAACAAAGCAAAGCTTGGAAAGATTACATTGAATACTTTTTAATAAAACATTAGCACTAGTTGGGTGAGACCATCCATCAGATTAAGCTCTGTTCTATAAGCGTGCAAACAGGAGTTGGATTCTGAATACCCAGTTTAAAGAAAATACTGACTCCAAAAAACATCCTATGTTGTTTGTTGACCTCCACATAGGTATGCCATGGAAAACATTCACCACCACACAATAATGTATTCAAGCACACTCATTCAAATAAAAATTCACATATTATGAACTGTTAAATAAGACGTTTAAAAAATGTAATATTTTATAACATTAGCAGAAGTTGTTTCTTGTATGTAAGTGCATTGAGTCAATCTCAAGATAATCCTTTTAATGAAATTTGTGAAGTATCTGTTCAGGTGAGATTATTGTCGCTGATTCTGTAGCTGCCTCCATTTTTAGGAACAAAACTTCTAACAAACGTGACTAGGATCTTAGTAATAGCCCTTATATGCACGCAGACAGCATTTTATTATTAGAAACAACATGCATGTGTTAGAGTCAGCATTTTTTACATTACAGTTTGTTTTTTATTGAGAGATAATATTTCAGAGCTGCTGTGAGATATGCCTTCTTTTACTTTCATCAGCATTTTCACATATGCCCCAGATAGATTTTCGAAAAGGGCAGTACAACCTAGAGGCTGGAAGTTTTAAAGCAAGAACGCTTAGGAATAGAGAAGACACAGTTGTCATAGCAACATAATCCGACCATATTTGTGTTATTCTTTTCCACACCAGAAGTCTTTTCAAAGCCTCACAAACTGTTTCAACTCATATGGGAGTGCCGTCTGTGTGCTTTTAATATCAAATCTTAAGGTGGTGTTGGTAGAGTCCACTTTTACGAGAACGAGCAGGATATTTGAAATTAAATTCAAAGTCTCCACCACTTAAGGAGATTTTGACGAAAATAATCTCTTTGGAATAATGTACAGTGAGCCTAACCTTTCTATTGTATTCCAAGTGATGTAAAGACAAAGCACACCACAGTCCTGTTGTAACATCACCCCCAAAGTTTTACTAAATCCTTTTACTTCGTTTCCCAGTAGTTTTTTAGTAAATTTTATAATAAAGGGAAGGCATTATTTATCTTAAAACAGACAATATTCCAGTTTCCTTACATGCTTATTTTTGAATGTGGGGATGATTCTTTGACTCTTGTACTCTTCATGTTTCTATTGTATGACAGATGAAGAAACTACATGTCTTGTACAAAATTTAATTACAAAACTTAATGTCTGGTAAAATCAATCAATTTTTCTGATATCTAAGGACTTTCTAAAAACAAATCAACAAGAAACAGAAATGATTACCTAAAGTACATAATTAACTACAAATTTTGAAGGCCATTTTTTATTACAGAAATACTATTTCTTTCCTCACCTGAAGAATAAGTAGCTTACCATTTCATTAAACATTCCAACCTGCACATAGGTCCACAGTACTCAATTTAACAACTAAGGAAGATTGCTAAAAGTGCAGTGCAAAATGAAAAGAAAACATCAGTTAACAAAGGCAATGCACAATGAACTGGATCAAACTTGGGTAAATTATAAAGAACTTCACTGCCAAGCAGATTGACATGTCTAGGGTAAACATCCTGATTACACTTATTATATGGAAAGCCTGGGATTTCAGGAATGTGATGCTATCAGTGGGTTTTACCAAAGGTCACATGATTTTGGGAAAGGATACTGACATCAGAGTTGGGGAGAAACAGAAACAGGCAGAGAAGGGTATATATTTAGCCAAATATTTTATAAGCATGTAATAATGCATTTCAGGGTTTTGTTTTTGAGATTTTTTTTTGTTAGATACATCTTTATTTACATTTCAAATGATTTCCCCTTTCCTGGATCTCCCCTCCCAGAAAATCTCATAAACCCTCTTCCCTTCTCCTGTTCCCCAATTAACCTCTTCTTGCTTCCCTATCTTGGTATTCCCCTACACTGCTGCACTGAGACTTTCCAGGACCAGGAGCCTCTCCTTCCTTCTTCTTGGGCATCATTTGACATGTGAATTGTTTCTTGGGTATTCCAAGTTTCTGGGTTAATATCTGCTTATCAGTGATTGCATACCATGTGTATTCTTTTGTGTATGCATTTCAGTTTTTAAAAGTAACTCCTTTTAGAACACTTGGCATGATTCAGATATATATATATAGATAGATATAGATAGATATAGATATATAGATATATAGATATATATAGATATATAGATATGAATGAATGAAAATGAATGATTAAATAATTTTGTAAACATGAATTTATTTATCCATTGATACATTTTACAGTTTTTATTATTAAGTTTGCTTCACTGCATTCAGTTTAAAAATATAACAAAACGCCGGGTGGTGGTGGTGCATGCTTTTAAACCCAGCATTTGGGAAGCAGAGGCAGGTGGATTTCTGAGTTCAAGGCCAGCCTAGAACTCTATAGAGTGAGTTCCAGGACAGTTGTCACTACACAGCAAAACCCTGTCTCAAAAAACAAAAAACAAAAACAAACAATCAATATATATATATACATACATACATACACACACACATACATATATATACATATATATACATATATATGTATGTATATAAAACAAAATATTTCATTTACTTCGGAGGTGAATGAAATTTCATTTATTTTATTTTTTATTTATTTTTAATATTCCAGACTTTAGAGCCTCCAGGTTCACTCTCTGCCTCTTCCATGGCCCATTCCTCTTCTCTCCTACTGCCATCTCCACAAGGATGTCCCACCCTCTACCCCATGAGACTTCCTCACTCCCTCGGTGCCTCCAATCTTTGGAGGGTTTGGTGCATCTTCTCTGACTGAACCCAGACCCAGAAGTCCTCTGCTGTATATGTGTTGGGGGCCTCCTATCAGCTGGTGTATGCTGCCTGGTTGGTGGCCCAGTGTCTGAGAGATCTCTGGAGTCCAGGTTGATCCTCCTGAGACTGTTGATCCTCCTATGGGGTTTCTCTCCTCCTCAGCTTCTTCCAGATTGTTCCCAATTCAACCTCAGGGGCCAGTAGCTCCTGTTCATTGGTTGGGTGCAAACATCTGCATCTGACTCTTTCAGCTGCTTTTTGGGTCTTTCAGAAGACACTTTGCCAAAGGGTTAAGTGGCCTTAGCTGTGATTATTGGAGAAAATGTAGCTAGTTTATGGAGAGTGGTAAAAATGTTAAAAATATACAGCAAGGGTATAATCCACCAGGCAAGGCCAAGTGACAACTAAGTTAGAGGTGAGAATGTGAAACACAGAGAACCTGGGGATTTGCAAGTGAGAGAGGATGGTAGAATGAAATCATGACTGGAACTCCCACAGGGTAGGAACCTGGAGGCAGGAGCTGATGTCGAAGCCATAGAGAAATGCTGCTTACTAGATTGCTTCCCCTGGCTTTCTCAGCTTAACTTTTATAGAACCCAGGACTACCAGGCCTGGAATGGTACCACCCACAATGGGCTGGGGCAACCACTCTTGTAAATTAATTGAGAAAAGGCCTTAGAGCTGGTTCTCATGTAGGAATTTCCTCAAGGGAATCTCCTTTCTCTCTGATAATTTCAGTTTGTGTCAAGTTGACACACAAAACCAACCAGTACAACGGACCCCACATCTGGTATCAACTTCTGTATTAGTCACAGTTTTTTAGATTCACAGAACTTATGGAATGTCTCCCTATATTGAGGAAGTATATGGTGATGACTTCTAATCTATAGTGCAACTAACTCAACAATGGTCAGCTGTGAATGAGAAGTCCAAGAATCTTGTAGTTGCTCTCCCAAAAGGCTAGTTGTTTCAGATGGTCATATGCATGCTTTTGTGAGCATGAATTATTTTATATAAGCCACATGCATGCAGGTATATGGACAGTTAAAATGCATCAAATACAATGAAATTGTAGTTAAATGCAATTGTTGGTGGCTATGAATGTGCTGAGAACTGAAGAGCAAAAATTATTTTTACCACTGACTGGACTCTCCAGTTCTTCATTCCATTATTCATACAGGGTTTTTTCTTAAATTTAATTACTTTATTTTGCTTAATATTAACTCTTTTAGATATGTAAAACTGAAGCTATTCTGTCTTAGTCTTTCTGTTTTTTAAAGGTTAAAACAACATTTAAATTTAACTATATTAGATGTTTTCCCCTTTTCATAGTTTTTTTTAGTTCTTCTCCTTTCTTTCCACCCAACTTTAAGTCCTTTCTAAATAACCAAACAAAAAACCCTAAAGAGTAATAACTCCCCTAATTCAAGAATATGAAATAAAACTATACCCAGAAAGAAAACAAGCAATCAAACAGAACCCTCCAAACTGTAATCACCTAAGAGCACTCACAAAAAATGTATGACATCTGTTATAGGCTGGTCAACTCTTCTGGACCATGAGGCCTGTGGTTCATGTAGAAAATGTAACTCTGTTGGTAAAAACTGATTTTCTCTCTCACATGTGACTTTTCTCCTGTTAACATTTACCTTAGTTGCTACATTTTAATGAACTAATTCATGTCTTAAAATATATCAAAATAAAATAAAATAAATAAAAATCTATCAATTAAATTTGGACAAACAAACAGAACAACCAAAGGAAAAGAGCTCAAGAGAAGGCACAAGAATCACAGACCCACTAAGGGTCACTCAAATCTTACTAATGTAAGCCTGGAGAAGTAATGGTGGAATAATGTAGGACCTATGCATATTGGTTCAGTCTCCTTCACTTTACATGAGATTTGCATGTCAAGCATAGGGGGTCTTGATCTGTTGGTGTGCTCCCTTTCCTCTGGCTCTCACACCCTTCCGAAGTTTTCTTTTCTGTCACATGCTCCGTTGCCATCATACATATTCTCTCTGGTGCTCAAGTATTCATTATTAGAAGATAAAGTTGTACAACAATTTTTGCTATGATTTTTATGAAATCATTTGATTTCATATAATTTATGAAAACACTGTCAGCACAGTTTACTCAGAGACTTGTGAGGCACTTTCTAATATTTATGACACTACTGTCATGTATTTTTCAAAGTCTGTCCTGTGGAGGCTTGATTTCCCAGTGTAGGGGGATGCTAGAGGGGTGAGGTGAGAGTGGGTGGCTGGGTGGTTGGTGGAGCACCCTCTTAGGCAAAGAGAAGTGGGATGGGAAATTTGTGGTGGGGAAGTAAGACTGGGAAGAGGGACAACATTTGAAATGTGAGTAAATAAAATAACCACTAAAAACTAATTGTTTAAAACAGAAAGACATTTTGAATGGGGATTGCCAACCCTGTCAATCCACTTGAGGCACTGTCTATCTAGTGGAAGTGAATTGTTCAAGTTCCCTTTCCCCAGTGTTGAGGATTATGGTTAAGGTCAACCCTAATTTGTCCTGGGAGTGTCTCACCTCATGGGTTTCTGGTACTTTCTAGAGGATTCTCCCACCCCCTAATCCCCAAGGCGGATTATTTATGTTCCTTCTCTTGGCCCTCTGGGCTTCTCCTGTCCCCTCCCACCATATCTGACCCTGTTTCCCTCCCCCCCCCACCTTCCCTCTCCTCCTACACCCAGGTTCCCCTCCTTCGTCTGCATCCCATGATTATTTCCTTACCCCTTCTAAGAGGGATTGAAACCTCACTTGGGCATTTCTGCTTTTTATACTTCTTATGGTCTGTAGGATGGATCATATATTCTGTTCTTCTTGTCTAATATGCACTTATCAGTGAGTATATACCTCACATGTCATTTTGGGTCTGAGTTACCTCATTCAGGATGATATATTCTAGTACCATCCATTTACCTGCAAAATTCATGATGTCCTCATTTTTAAAAGCTGAATAGTATTCCATTGTGTAAATAAACCAAATTTTCTGTACCCATTGTTTGGATGAAGAACAGCTGGGTTTTCTCCAGTTTCTGGCTATCACAAGTAAGGCTGTTATGAACATGGTAGAGATGTGTCCTTGTGGTATGGTGGGCCCTCTTTTGTGTATATACCAAAGAGTGGTATAGCTGGATCTTCAGGTAGAACTATTTCCAATTGTCTGAGAAACTGCCAGATTGATTTCCATAGTGGTTATACCAGCTTGCAATGCCACCAGCAAAGGAGGAGTGTTTTACTACATCTTCACCAGCATGTGCTGCCACACACACATGAGGTTTTGATCTTAACCACTCTGATTAATATGAGGTGGAATTGCTGGGTCGTTTTGATTTGCATTTCTCTGATGACTAAGGACATTGGACATGTCTTTAAGTGCTTCTATTAAATTTGAGATTCTTATGTTATTAATTCTCCGTTTAGCTTTGAACCCCATTTTTAATTGGGTTATTTGGGTTTTCAGAGCATAACTTCTTGAGTTATTTATATATTTTGGATATTAGGCCTCTGTTGGATTTAGGGTTAATAAAGATTGCCGCCCAATATGTAGGTTGACAATTTATCCTATGGATAGTGTTTTTTGCCGGACAGAAGATTTCCAGTTTCATGAGGTTCCATTTGTCAATTGTTAATCTTAGAGCACGTGCCATTGGTAGTCTAATTTCTTGACCCAGAATTGTTTCTGTCTAAAAGTACTGCAAGGACAAAAATGGAAAAGTGACTGAAGAAAAGGCAGAGAAACTAGGGATCTATCTCATAAGGGCACAACAAGGCCTAACACTACTATGCTGATATGATTGTAGACGTGAGCCTGGCTTGGCTGTCCTCTGAGAGGTCCAACCAACATCTGACTGAGAAAGAAGCAGATATTTACCCCCAACCATTAGATTAAAGCCAGGGATCCCTATTGTTGAATTATGGGAATGATTGGAGAAGCTGAAAGGATTGAAGAAGCTGAATAGAAACACCAGCAACCTCAATTGACCAGAGAGCTCCCAGAGATTGAGCAAACAACCTGGAATGTACAAGGGCTGACCTAAGGCCTCTGGCACAAATATTGGAGAGGTCTGCCTGGTCTGACCTCAGTGGAAAAAGATGCACTTAATTCTGAAGAGAACTGATGTCCCAGAGAAGGGGAGTCTTGGGTGGGGGAGTAGCCTTTTGGAGGGAAGGGAGAGGAGGAACAGGAGAAGTACTGGGGGAGGGGAGCATGAGAGGGGGCAAAGACTAGAATGTAAATAAATAAATAGTTTAAATGAAAACAAAACAAAAACACTAAGACATTTAGTGGTGATGGGATTTAGACCTGGTAATTTGAACTTATGCCTATATGCACATATATATTCATGAATTTATGTTTTATTAAAGTAACTGAATTCACTGTAAAAATACTTATCAAATATATCAAAGATTAAATCAACAACTTCAATAAATGTACCCAAAGACACCAAAAAATGAATAAAATCAAATAATAAAAGAAGATAAAGTATAATCAAAGTATGGGCAGGTTTTGTGACAATAATCTTTCAGTTCCTTCACAGATGTAGAAATAGTGTCAAGAAATGTTAAATATTTAATTTATTTGAAGTTTGCAATGTTTGTTTCATGAATATTTATTACTATGTATATTGTCAAAATCAAATAAATATTGAATGTTTTCCTAGAACTCAATTTATGCACATTCTGTGATCTGTTATTGATTTCTATTTGTATTGATGAATTCACATGTAAGCATTTTGCATTTGGAATGAGGAGGATGCAGCTGAACAGTTCTTAGATTCAAAGACATCATGTCATTTTCAAAAATGTAATATTTTAAGTAAGATGATCTCTGTCTTTAAAAAATAGTGCATTATGGGCCTGCAAGGTAACTCAACCAGTACAAGAACTTGTTGGCTACCAGAGTTCAATGTACAATCTCTATACAAGGGCAGGAGATTATAAATACTACAATCTGATTTCTGATTTGTACATTCATGTCTACACTATGTCTGCTCTGCCTAAAAGCATATCATATACACATATAGTCATAAAAATCAGAAAAATCTGAAATACGTTAAAAATTGAAATTACTTTGTTATAATAGTAAGCATTTCTGGAACACCAAAATGTAACTAAATTCTATTGCATAAATTATAGATGTTTACAAATGAGTATAATGTAAATATTCCATAATACAATATTTTAATTATATAGAAGACAATTTAGAAACTATTGGAAATTAATTGCAGTGAAGATACATAATTTGATAAATATTGGAAGATATCTGGAGATACATAATTTGATAAATATTGAGGAAAGAGTGATTAAGGTTATAATTATCCATTAATTTGATTGGATGTATTGTTCAATTTAATGATAAAGTTAATGATTTTGGTTTTTTTTTATTTTAGTGAAAAAAATAGTGTTCTTAAAACTTGTGGAGCATATTTGTTTCAAAGATTGTTGTTTAGAACAGGACTTGTTCAGAAACCTATAGCAGTAACTGTAGATTGTTTGCACAGTTATAATATTTGTATGAACATATTTAGTATAAATTTTATGTAGGGGACTAGATTGCTTCCACAGTATCTATTGATATTATTATCCTATTGTAAGAAAAGTAGGTTTTATCAGACACAGTGTCACTTTTCTTTAACCAAGAAGGAGGATGAAAAGGAGAAAGAAGAGGAGGAAGAGGTGGAAGAGGAGGAGGAAAGGATGAAGAAAGGAAGAAAGAAAAGGAAATGTTGGTTAGCAAATTTCAGAGTAATTCAACCTCAATCTCAGTTAAACAGTCTCTCTCTCTCTCTCTCTCTCTGCTCTGTCTTTCTCTGTCTCTCTGTCTCTGTCTGTCTCTCAGTCTCTTTCTCTCTCTGTCTCTCTCTGTCTCTCTGTCTCTCTCTGTCTCTCTGTCTCTCTGTCTCTCTGTCTCTCTCTGTCTCTGTTTCTGTCTCTCTCTCTCTCCCTCTCTTTCTCTCTGTCTGTCTCTCTCTCTAACCATACAGTAATACCTGGAGGTTGAGACAGCTAGAATTGCTGGGGATACAGTAGTTAAAGCATTCTACAGAATATCATCCATCCTCCATTGTCTCATGGAGATATCAATGGAACAGGATTGAAGATCCAGAAATGAACCCACACACCTATGGCCATTTGATCCTCGACAAAGAGGCTGAAAACATCCAATGGAAAAAAGATAGCCTTTTCAACAAATGGTGCTGGTTCAACTGGAGGTCAGCATGCAGAAGAATGCGAATTGATCCATCCTTGTCTCCTTGTACTAAGCTCAAATCCAAATGGATCAAGGACCTCCACATAAGCCAGACACTCTGAAGCTAATAGAAAAGAAACTGGGGAAGACCCTTGAGGACATCGGTACAGGGAGAAAGTTTCTGAACAGAACACCAATAGCGTATGCTCTAAGATCAAGAATTGACAAATGGGACCTCATAAAATTACAAAGTTTCTGTAAGGCAAAGGACACCATCAAGAGGACAAATCGGCAACCAACAGATTGGGAAAAGATCTTCACCAATCCTACATCAGATAGAGGGCTAATATCCAATATATATAAAGAACTCAAGAAGTCAGACTCCAGAAAACCGAACAACCCTATTAAAAATGGGGTACAGAGTTAAACAAAGAATTCTCACCTGAAGAACTTTGGATGGCGGAGAAGCATCTTAAAAAATGCTCAACTTCATTAGTCATTAGGGAAATGCAAATCAAAACAACCCTGAGATTTCATCTTACACCAGTCAGAATGGCTAAGATTAAAAATTCAGTAGACAGCAGGTGTTGGAGAGGGTGTGGAGAAAGAGGAACACTCCTCCACTGCTGGTGGGGTTGCAAATTGGTACAACCACTCTGGAAATCAGTCTGGCGGTTCCTCCGAAAACTGGGCACCTCACTTCCAGAAGATCCTGCTATACCACTCCTGGGCATATACCCAGAGGATTCCCCACCATGTAATAAGGATACATGCTCTACTATGTTCATAGCAGCCCTATTTATAATTGCCAGATGCTGGAAAGAACCCAGGTATCCCTCAACAGAAGAGTGGATGCAAAAAATGTGGTATATATACACAATGGAATACTATTCAGCCATTAGAAACAATGAATTCATGAAATTCTTAGGCAAATGGATGGAGCTAGAGAACATCATACTAAGTGAGGTAACCCAGACTCAAAAGGTGAATCATGGTATGCACTCACTAATAAGTGGATATTAACCTAGAAAACTGGAATACCCAAAACATAATCCACACATCAAAAGAGGTACAAGAAGAAAGGAGGAGTGGCCCCTGGTTCTGGAAAGACTCAGTGAAGCAGTATAGGGCAAAACCAGAACGGGGAAGGGAGAAGGGGTGGGTGGGAGGACAGGGGAAGAGAAGGGGGCTTACAGGACTTTCGGGGAGTGGGGGACTAGAAAAGGGGAAATCATTTGAAATGTAAATAAATTATAGAGAATTAAAAAAAAGAGAAAAAAAAAGAAATAAAATTTTCAGGATAATGCAAAAAAAAAAAAAAAAAAAAAAAAAATAGGTGATCCCAGCTGCAATCAGTGCCTTCGAAAATGGGCGGACACCACCCAGATCGTTCCCTTTGGAATTATTTATTAAAGGATTGATAAGTGACAAAAAAACAAAAAAAAAAAAAAACAAAAAAAGAGACATTGCTCCTTCAGATTACTGGTCTCATCTGCTTTCATTGTTTCCTACAGGCTAAGGCTAGAATTGCATCAGCCTAGATTAAGTGACTCTAAACTTTCATTATCATTTGAGCCAATCAACACATCCATACACACACACAAACACACACACACACACTCTCTCTCTCTCTCTCTCTCTCTCACACACACACACACACACACACAAACACACACACACATACACTCTCTCTCTCTCTCTCACACATACACACACACACACACACACACACACACACACACACAGCGTATTTCCTTTTGGTGTTAATTCTCAATAGATGCTTAATATGTGTTACTAATTATTAGTGTTTATGAGACAAAATTCTTGGTTGTACAAAGCCTTACGAGCATAAACATTTGGACATAAATGGTGACAAGATAGTTATCACATGTGTTGTCTTTCAGAAGTATAAAGACAAAATTCTTCCCTCCTCAGTCAGGAGACATTTTGAAATTATACACTTCCCTCTGTAAGACAATGTGCCAAGAAATATCTTTGATAATAAAAATTTTTCAAGTCTATTATACATGAAATGTTTTACTTATTTTATCATACTTCAAAGTTATTACATACTTTAAAATATTAACTTGATCATATTTTATTTATTAAATATATATTAACTTATTGAAGACAGTGAAACATTTTTAAAAGACTTAATCTAACTTTTATCTCTTCTTCATGAAAAAATTATATAAAGCTATATTAAAAGGTTTTAAATCTTAAAAAAAGAATCCACACCTTTAACGGCCAATACTATTTAATACTAACTATAACTAAGGATTTGTTTGATAGTCTTGAATCAGCTAAGTAGCTTTAATTTGGTATACTACACACAATCATTTATCAAGTTATATTTCATCATTGGGTGCTTTTTTATTCAAAATGTATTCATAATCCTTTCTTAGAAGCAGAATTGCAGGTCAGATACTCTGTATGGTCTTTAACAGTTTGGTCATAAAATTACTAATTGCCTTCACAAAATATGAATAGCCATTATTATTAAAAAATAACTGCATTCAAACACTGGCTTGTGATTCTTTTTTATTAATATTGTATAATTTGACTTATCATTAAAAATATTAACTAAAAACTTAAATCTTGTAAATTATTATTTCTTACAGGTAATTTAAACTTTATGACTTATGCCATTTAGCTAGTTTTTTTACTGAGAAAAATCTCCTTAGTTTACAATTAATAGTTAATGTAGAAGCACAAATCAGGTGTCACCATGAAGTGTGTGCATCTCTGTAAACTTTGAACTATTCTATGTCTACACTTGCTATGATGCACTAAAAGCAACTGCCCCTCAATCCACATACTCTTTAGTTTTGTATGTTTCACAAGCTCACAACCAATTAAAATCTGTGTTAGTATTTTCAGGTTTTATATCATGTAATTTCATTGTCCCCGTTGTTGTTAAAACAGCGTCCTGACATAATTCACAGCTTGTTGGATTCCTGGGAAGCCAAGTTAATTTTATTCTCTCTAGCCATAGATAGAGAAGTAAAAAAAATAAATAATGGACACTTCACAGGAGGGATATCAGAATATATTACTCTTCATAGGTAGCAAATTTGGTAATTACATGGAACCAATTATTATGGGGAAATAGAATATTAACAAACAAAATATATCTGTTATTGTAAATATTAAATATTTCTAAGTATTAAATATTTTCTGAACTGTATTTTCTTAATGTTTTGCATCTAAACTAAACTTTAGTTTTGCTCTATAATATTTTGAGCAACTTACTAGGCTTGGGCCTTCATTCTAATTGCCCTCAAATATATATTTATTGTTCTTGCATACTTTCACAATTAGTGTAAGTATATCAAGTACTCAGCCGAAAAGTAAAGCAAATAAACTCAAAACTAAACCTCTCAGTGGGACTTTTAAAACTGGAACAGGTGTTAAGGACCAATTTGTGAGTATCTGACGTGTTTTTAAATTTAAACCTCTCACCTAGAAACATCGGATTTAAAATGCAGTGTTTAAATTGTGATTCTAGCAATTAAGCCCTGTTCTCCTAATGGCTCATCCATCTAAAAGGTCAAAAATATTTACACTGTGTGAAATGTAGTAATTGGGCTAAGTGTGAAATATAATAATTGGTTCATCTGTCAATTAAGTGTTCCAGCCTTCAGCAATTAATTTCTCTAAAGCACCACTACCATGTGTGTATAGGAGAACACAGTCTCGATCTGTGCAGTTTCATCTCTGCTGAGTGCCACCTGAAGAAGACATTTAGCAGAACCACAGGCCAGCATGCTACATGACTTCCTTTGCCTAATTGGACTTCAGAGATTCGTGGTATCTCACTATTACTCTTCCAAATCACACGACATTAGCAGCAGTTTAAATAAGGTCATGTCCTTGTATACTGAGAAATAGCATTTAATAGAATTAGGAGAAAGACCACTGATCAGTATTTTGTGCTACATAAGCTTAACAAATATATTTCAAAAATACATATGTCCTTATAGTTTGTTTTATAAAAGTAAAGATGATATTGTGGTTGTATATATTTGGAAAACTACAAACTGTAACCATTAAATCTTAAACATCACAGAGATGTTTAAGGTCTTTATTAAATTTTAGGGCAACTTATTGAAAGATCTATATTTAAAATATTGAAAATTAGTTTGAATTTTAATAACAATGGGTATCAGGTGTCTTCACCAACTATTATTTAATGTGTAGAACATACCAGACACACTCACAGCAATGAACAAAATTCTTATCTTTAAGAATCTTAGTGGCCATGGCCTGTTATTTATCAAATTAGTGTTCTGTCTCATTTTATAGAAAACACAATTGTAAACATTTCATGCTAAATATGAAAATAAAAATTAGTTTCAGATATTTACAACACTTTTAATATTGCAAGTGATAATTAAATACAAACAAAATATATACTGATTTTTCAATAAGTAGATGGTACTTCCTCTTCAGTGAAGATGACACTTGTTAAAAAGGCACAGACAGACCTGTCAAATGCCAAGAATAGCTGATATGTAATATGTACAACACAACTTAAGTCTCAACCATGTCCATTAGTTTCCCCTTACATTCCAAATTTTTCTGGATGTTTCCATATGTCTAAAGTGATATTCTTAACAGGTTAATTGTACTAAATATGGATTAAAATGCTACTTTGTGTGGTGCACATGCTATAGCTATAAAGACCCATTAACTAATTATTGAAGGTTTTCTATCAGACAGATAATCTCTTGCATTATTTGAATTATGTTAACATTCAAATATTCAAAAACAATGTTCAAATTAGATACAATTACTAAATTGGGAATTTTCTTCCTTTAACAATCATTATTAATAATTGAAGTTGAATGATAGGCTATTTTGGCTCAAATTTTCAATTAGAATATAACAAGTACATGGCTCTCTTGAATAATGAAGTACAATGTCTAGTTTTTTGAAAGCTTTAGTTAATTCAATATAAATATTTACTAAACTTTAAATAAATATAAATAAATACTGAAATGGGTCTTTATAAATATATGTATATTAGTATATATGAAAAAATTGTATATATTATTTATATATTTCTAGATTTCAAAAAATATACATGTATTCAATACACACACACACACACACACACACACACATATATATATATATATATATATATATATACAGATTATATACATATATACAGACCTATCAATTGCCAAGAATAGCTGAGAAGAGATATGTACAATACAACTTAAGTCTCAACCATGTATCTCCATTTTCCCTTACATTCCATTTTCCTAGATATTTCCATATGTCTAAAGTGATAGTGATATTCTTTACATACTTATAGCTATTCTTGGCATTATATATATATATATACTGG